>NC_064638.1:312052410-314519910 GCF_023864345.2 Schistocerca serialis cubense
AAGTAAAACAGGTTTTAGTAGTAACTTTTGTGGTATAGCTACAATGAGACTGCCTTTTCCGTAGCACAACAATACGTTACAGCACAGTACTTTCCTCATCACGGCAATAAGCGTAATAACTAAGACATTTATACGCAAAGCATTTCACTTTTGTGTATTATGAGGTAAGTACATTGGCTTCTGCAGAACTTAGCTTTCGGAGGAAAATAACTACGACACTTCCACAGAGATTATCTTACAACAAGAAGCACATTTAGCTCTACAGGACACGCATTTCAGTGATTAATTTTGTACTTAAAACATTTATTTTTAAAGATTTTTGAATTACAAAGAAAGTTTTCCGTGATACATTTCATTCCATTGCTGTAATCTGTAACACCTGAGGGTATAATTACATTAATCCTCAGGGGGGTACACACTTACTTTGTGTACCATGTGTGTGGCAACCACAAGGAACCCTAGCTAATATGGTATTTGCTTATACAACTTTACACATCGGTACCATATTTCTCTAACACACAAATTACACAGCTATCTGATCATTTAACTGAGAGATAAACATTTTTTTTACTACATCAGTGACACATGTTTACGCAATACACAGTTGGGTAACTTCACACTTATGAAACTGTATTTTGTCTGTACTTTGTAAACTGTTCATATTTTTTCGGAATCATTGTGATACTACGAGAGCTTTGAATGATGTATTTCGTAAGGGAGCATGATTTTAAAGTACGTTTGAGGAAGACGACACTATTGAAATGAGCAGAGAATTTTTTTTAGGTTTTGAAATTATTGGAGGAAGCTACGACGATTTTGAGAGTTGACTAAGATGTTATGATATTATTACGACGACGATGTGTATTATACTGTTAAGGTATGTTTATGATTAATAAGATGATGATACCGTACATGAGGAGTTTGATTATGCTACGTATTTCTTATGATGAAATACTGAAGAAGTGTCGACGAATAAGGTAAGGAATAATGAGTAGTGATTAGGGACTCTGATTTGTGAAAAAGGTTGTTGGAAACCAAGAATCGAACTTTAAGAGTTATGAAATGTGTGTATATGAGTGAATGTATCACAATGCTGGCGAAAATTTTTTGGACACTGTTATATTTATAGGGTTTTGTTTCTACAGATTTGCAACGCTAATTCTTGACCTGTGAAATATTTTTATGTGAGACTGTCACTGTAGCGGAAACTGCTGTCGTAAATATTTCCGTAAGAAAGTTAAGTGACCACCTGCACGTAATGCGTCGCGGGCACCCACCTGGGCGACAGCCGCCCGAAAAAAAGCCATTAGCCTTTCAGCGGCACAGGTAGAAAAAAAAAAGGGGAGGCCTTTATAATGACAAGTGTCTTTCTACGAGAGTTGGGAGCTACTGACTTATGAAATGTCACATGACTATTGAATTATATTTTTATGCTTTGCTTTTCGTAGTTGCTTATTTCACTTGATATCTGGTTTCCAGCTGTGTTGCAGCATTGCTTTTATAAAATAAAATGCATTTGCTAATGTGAACACTTTCTGTCAACAGATCTATTAAATAATAATTTTGTAATCCACATTCTTTAAAAAAGGAGCACTTGGAAAGGAAGGAACAATAAGAAGGGACTAGTAACAGTAACTGGACACATAATTTTCTTTTCAAGTACATGGTAATATTTTTTTTACAATAAGTTGTTGTGGTGCACCACTTTAATTACTTAGACATTAAGATGTGATTATACATTTCCCTTATCTGCATTGTTATCTTTAGTGTACTATTTTTTCTGCTTGAGCTATGTCATGTTTAGATATAAGTTGCTGTTTGCCAGGCATAGTGCTACTGAAGTTTAATTTGTGTTACTCTGCTAAGCCAGATTTATTTTTTTGTTTGCTGCGCATTGCCTCATATTAGTTGTAATGTTGAATTGCTTGGTAATTTAGATTTACTGTAGCTTGCTTTGCGATTTTCCATTTTTTTATTGCTGTTTATATTAATTGTTTTATGTGCTGCTGCATTGCCTCGTTCCTTAGTTTAGCATCTGAGCTCAGTGGATTTAAGTTAGCTTAAGAGGAGGTAGACTATATAAGAAACTGACTATGGACAATATGAAAAAGATTTGGGCCAAAATGAGTATTGTACACTGAGAAATAATTATATTGAAAGAAATATGAATAGAATACAGAAAGCAGGTATAGATAGCACTTTTTGGGAATAATGATGAATGAAGGGAGATCTCCAAGAAGTAAAGAAAGTTTTGTTTGCAAAATACTGCAGTACAACAAACCCTGTCCTTTCCTTTGGTGTTATCCCACTATGTGTTTGTGTACCCTTGTGTATTTGTTTTCTTCCTGTCTCTGTGTAGTTTCATAGAATTTTTTTTTTCTTTTAACATTAAGCTACATTCACTATGATGAGGAATACTGTTATCCTCAAATATAATTTGCATTAATAATATGTTATTTACCTTGTAAATATGCTTAGACATTATTTATTCTGGTTTGTTGCTCACATGTGAGGGTGATGTTTCAAAAGTTCTTGTGATCTTTATGTATTTACTCATGTCATAATTCCTGTAACACTGATGTATATGTCTATTTCTATTCTTTTGTAAAGCCTGTACTACAAATGTTATCAGTATTATTATGTTCTTTAATGATGTATTTTGCACCTTTGTAATTGTATTTTCATGTTGTAAATTTATAAAATTGTAATTGACACCAGTTCATCTTATTATTAACTTGTAAGTTACATTTCACTGCACACGTTTCTGTTGGTCATAGTATATGGACAATATGTGAGAAGTAGGGACTGTTAGTGTTTGCACGTGTGTTAATAATTCAGCAAGGGACTGGATAACAGCATTGCTGGTTCTAAGGACAATTCCAAAAACTTTGTGAGTGCACAAGTGGTGGTTTATGGACTTGCTATATTCTCCGCAAGACTCTTCGATGGTGAATGTGCACCTGCACAATCGCAACAGATGGCTGCTGGCCATCTCTACAAGGACTACAGTGGGTCTGCATCTTTGATGGCCCACCATTACCATTATCTCTACAAGGACTACAGTGGGTCTGCACCTCTGGTGGCCCACCAATACCGTAATCTCTACCAGGACTACAGAGGGTCTGCTCTGTGATGACCTAACTACCAATATTCTTCAAAACATCGACTGACTCTGCTGTGGGTTTACTCTGTTGTGGCCCATTACCTGTCTGCATGTCGAGTCAGCACTGTCTTTCCGTTGGAAGGACAACACTACTTCTTCAAGACAGCATGGATATCCACTACGTCTGTGTGCATTGTCTTTTACTGCTCAGACTTTGAGAAAAACACTGCAATTTTACTGTGACGAATGATGAGGACTGTCTTTATGGACTGTGAGAAAATTTTAGCTTTTGACCAACATTGTATCAATAAGTGTGTGCCTTTGATTTCTTTGTTATTGTAATTGTGAAAAAAAAATTTTAACAAATATGTATTGGCCAGTGCCCAAAAAAATTTGTAAAATTTTTTGTGGGGAGCATGGGGGCTATGTAAGTAGGCTGTTTAGGTTTTTTTATTGGTAACGCCACCTCTGTATGAAAATCACTGGCTGTGCTGTGTGCAGTCTGTGGCTGCCTTGCATTGTTGTAATACTCGCCATTGTAGTGTTGGGCAGCGGCAGCTGGATGTGAACAGAGCGTAGCGTTGCGCAGTTGGAGGTGAGCCGCCAGCAGTGGTGGATGTGGGGAGAGAGATGGCGGAGTTTTGAAATTTGTCATGGACTGCTATATTTATATATGATGATATCAAGGTAAATACATTGTTTGTTCTCTATTAATATCTTTCATTTGCTAACTATCCCTATCAGTAGTTAGTGCCTTCCATAGTTTGAATCTTTTATTTAGCTGGCAGTAGTGGCGCTCGCTGTATTGCAATAGCTTGAGCAGCGAAGATTTTTGTGAGGTAAGAGATTTGTGAAAGGTATAGTTTAATGTTAGTCAGGGCCATTCTTTTGTAGGGAATTTTGAAAGTCAGATTGCGTTGCGCTAACAAAATATTGTGTGTCAGTTTAAGCACAGTCTTGTATAAATTGTTCAAAGGGGACGTTTCAACGACAGTGAGCCGTGGAGGGACTGGCGCCAGGGATATCCTTGGCTTAGGCACTATCGATTCCCTCTGGCAGAAGCTTGTCTTTGGAGCCTGGGCCGGCTTAGGATATAGCGGGCAGTACCTAGTGGAAGAGGGGGAACAACGTTGGTCACGGCACACGGAAGTGCGCGCGTTATCGAGACGTTGGAGTGACGACAGTGAGCCGTGGAGGAACTGGCGCCAGGGATATCCTTGGCTTAGGCACTATCGATTCCCTCTGGCAGAAGCTTGTCTTTGGAGCCTGGGCCGGCTTAGGATATAGCGGGCAGTACCTAGTGGAAGAGGGGGAACAACGTTGGTCACGGCACACGGAAGTGCGCGCGTTATCGAGACGTTGGAGTGACGACAGTGAGCCGTGGAGGAACTGGCGCCAGGGATATCCTTGGCTTAGGCACTATCGATTCCCTCTGGCAGAAGCTTGTCTTTGGAGCCTGGGCCGGCTTAGGATATAGCGGGCAGTACCTAGTGGAAGAGGGGGAACAACGTTGGCCACGGCATGCGGAAGTTCGCGTGTTATCGAGACGTTGAAGTGACGACAGTGAGCCGTGGAGGGACTGGCGCCAGGGATATCCTTAGCTTAGGCACTATCGATTCCCTCTGGCAGAAGCTTGTCTTTGGAGCCTGGGCCGGCTTAGTATATAGTGGGCAGTACCTAGTGGAAGAGGGGGAACAACGTTGGGCACGGCACACGGAAATGCGCGTGTTATCGACACGTTGGAGTGACGACAGTGAGCCGTGGAGGGACTGGCGCCAGGGATATCCATGGCTTAGGCACTATCGATTCCCTCTGGCAGAAGCTTGTCTTTGGAGCCTGGGCCGGCTTAGGATATAGCGGGCAGTACCTAGTGGAAGAGGGGGAACAACGTTGGCCACGGCACACGGAAGTGCGCTTGTTATCGAGATGTTGGAGTGACGACAGTGAGCCGTGGAGGGACTGGCGCCAGGGATATCTTTGGCTTAGGCATTATCGATTCCCTCTGGCAGAAACTTGTCTTTGGAGCCTGGGCCGGCTTAGGATATAGCGGGCAGTACCTAGTGGAAGAGGGGGAACAACGTTGGGCACGGCACCCGGAAGTGCGCGTGTTATCGAGACGTTGGAGTGACGACAGTGAGCCGTGGAGGGACTGGCGCCAGGGATATCCTTGGCTTAGGCACTATCGATTCCCTCTGGCAGAAGCTTGTCTTTGGAGCCTGGGCCGGCTTAGGATATAGCGGGCAGTACCTAGTGGAAGAGGGGGAACAACGTTGGGCACGGCACCCGGAAGTGCGCGTGTTATCGAGACGTTGGAGTGACGACAGTGAGCCGTGGAGGGACTGGCGCCAGGGATATCCTTGGCTTAGGCACTATCGATTCCCTCTAGCAGAAGCTTGCCTTTGGAGCCTGGGCCGGCTTAGGATATAGCGGGCAGTACCTAGTGGAAGAGGGGGAACAACGTTGGGCACGGCACCCGGAAGTGCGCGTGTTATCGAGACGTTGGAGTGACGACAGTGAGCCGTGGAGGGACTGGCGCCAGGGATATCCTTGGCTTAGGCACTATCGATTCCCTCTGGCAGAAGCTTGCCTTTGGAGCCTGGGCCGGCTTAGGATATAGCGGGCAGTACCTAGTGGAAGAGGGGGAACAACGTTGGGCACAGCACGTGGAAGTGCGCGTGTTATCGAGACGTTGGAGTGACGACAGTGAGCCGTGGAGGGACTGGCGAAAGGGATATCCTTGGCTTAGGCACTATCGATTCCCTCTGGCAGAAGCTTGTCTCTGGAGCCTGGGCCGGCTTAGGATATAGCGGGCAGTACCTAGTGGAAGAGGGGGAACAACGTTGGGCACGGCACCCGGAAGTGCGCGTGTTATCGAGACGTTGGAGTGACGACAGTGAGCCGTGGAGGGACTGGCGCCAGGGATATCCTTGGCTTAGGCACTATCGATTCCCTCTAGCAGAAGCTTGCCTTTGGAGCCTGGGCCGGCTTAGGATATAGCGGGCAGTACCTAGTGGAAGAGGGGGAACAACGTTGGGCACGGCACCAGGAAGTGCGCGTGTTATCGAGACGTTGGAGTGACGACAGTGAGCCGTGGAGGGACTGGCGCCAGGGATTTCCTTGGCTTAGGCACTATCGATTCCCTCTAGCAGAAGCTTGTCTTTGGAGCCTGGGCCGGCTTAGGATATAGCGGGCAGTACCTAGTGGAAGAGGGGGAACAACGTAGGGCACAGCACGTGGAAGTGCGCGTGTTATCGAGACGTTGGAGTGACGACAGTGAGCCGTGGAGGGACTGGCGCCAGGGATATCCTTGGCTTAGGCACTATCGATTCCCTCTGGCAGAAGCTTGCCTTTGAAGCCTGGGCCGGCTTAGGATATAGCGGGCAGTACCTAGTGGAAGAGGGGGAACAACGGTGGGCACGGCACCCGGAAGTGCGCGTGTTATCGAGACGTTGGAGTGACGACAGTGAGCCGTGGAGGGACTGGCGCCAGGGATATCCTTGGCTTAGGCACTATCGATTCCCTCTGGCAGAAGCTTGTCTTTGGAGCCTGGGCCGGCTTAGGATATAGCGGGCAGTACCTAGTGGAAGAGGGGGAACAACGTTGGGCACGGCACCCGGAAGTGCGCGTGTTATCGAGACGTTGGAGTGACGACAGTGAGCCGTGGAGGGACTGGCGCCAGGTATATCCTTGGCTTAGGCACTATCGATTCCCTCTGGCAGAAGCTTGTCTTTGGAGCCTGGGCCGGCTTAGGATATAGCGGGCAGTATCTAGTGGAAGAGGGGGAACAACGTTGGGCACAGCACGTGGAAGTGCGCGTGTTATCGAGACGTTGGAGTGACGACAGTGAGCCGTGGAGGGACTGGCACCAGGGTATCCTTGGCTTAGGCACTATCGATTCCCTCTGGCAGAAGCTTGTCTTTGGAGCTTGGGCCGGCTTGGGATATAACGGGCAGTACCTAGTGGAAGAGGGGGAACAACGTTGGGCACGGCACGCGGAAGTGCGCGTGTTATCAAGACGTTGGAGTGACGACAGTGAGCCGTGGAGGGACTGGCGCCAGGGATATCCTTGGCTTAGGCATAATCGATTCCCTCTGGCAGAAGCTTGTCTTTGGAGCCTGGGCCGGCTTAGGATATAGCGGGCAGTACCTAGTGGAAGAGGGGGAACAACGTTGGGCACGGCACGCGGAAGTGTGCGTGTCATCGAGACGTTGGAGTGACGACAGTGAGCCGTGGAGGGACTGGCGCCAGGGATATCCTTGGCTTAGGCACTATCGATTCCCTTTGGCAGAAGCTTGTCTTTGGAGCCTGGGCCGGCTTAGGATATAGCGGGCAGTATCTAGTGGAAGAGGGGGAACAACGTTGGGCACGGCACGCGGATGTGCGCGTGTTATCGAGACGTTGGAGTGACGACAGTGAGCCGTGGAGGGACTGGCGCAAGGGATATCCTTGGCTTAGGCACTATCGATTCCCTCTGGCAGAAGCTTGTCTTTGGAGCCTGGGTCGGCTTAGGATATAGCGGGCATTATCTAGTGGAAGAGGGGGAACAAAGTTGGGCACGGCACGCGGAAGTGCGCATGTTATCGAGACGTTGGAGTGACGAGAATGAGCCGTGGAGGGACTGGCGCCAGGGATATCCTTGGCTTAGGCACTATCGATTCCCTCTGGCAGAAGCTTGTCTTTGGAGCCTGGGCCGGCTTAGGATATAGCGGGCAGTATCTAGTGGAAGAGGGGGAAAAACGTTGGTCACAGCACGCGGAAGTGCGCGTGTTATCAAGACGTTTGAGTGACGACCGTGAGCCGTGGAGGGACTGGCGCCAGGGATATCCTTGGCTTAGGCACTATCGATTCCCTCTGGCAGAAGCTTGTCTTTGGAGCCTAGGCCGGCTTAGGATATAGCGGGCAGTATTATTTTTTGAACTGTTAAGAATAGGGAAAGCTATATCCTGATTCACTGAGTTCGATACAATGTAAAATCGCTAAAAGAACATGGCCTATTAAATTATATTAAGTGCCCAAAGAAAATTGATATCATGATATCAACACGACGGTCAAGAAAAAGGGACTATATCAAACCTTCACTAATCATCTTTAAAGCTGTGACTGCTGTTATCAGTGATCTCGCAGAGGATGTTGAAATATGGCGGAGTGCACATGGGGAAAACGAAAAGCGAATTATGTTCCATGAAATATTTATTGGCTTGGACGTTCTCCTTATATAACTTGCTCAAAACAGAACAAATTTGTTGATATGGTCCCTTCCGATGGTTTCTTCGATAAATATCATCACCACAGGAGAAAGGCGCATAGGAGTCATACACCAATAAGCAGCATCATTACAGCTGAATCAAAGGGATATCCTTGGCTTAGGCACTGTCGATTCCCTCTGGCAGAAGCTTGTCTTTGGAGCCTGGGCCGGCTTAGGATATAGCGGGCAGTACCTAGTCTAAGAGGGGAACAACGTTGGGCACGGCACGCGGAAGTGCGCGTGTTATCGAGACGTTGGAGTGACGACAGTGAGCCGTGGAGGCACTGGCACCAGGGATATCCTTGGCTTAGGCCCTATCGATTCCCTCTGGCAGAAGCTTGTCTTTGGAGCCTGGGCCGGCTTAGGATATAGCGGGCAGTATCTAGTGGAAGAGGGGGAACAACGTTGGGCACAGCACGTGGAAGTGCGCGTGTTATCGAGACGTTGGAGTGACGACAGTGAGCCGTGGAGGGACTGCCGCCAGGGATATCCTTGGCTTAGGCATAATCGATTCCCTCTGGCAGAAGCTTGTCTTTGGAGCCTGGGCCGGCTTAGGATATAGCGGGCAGTACCTAGTGGAAGAGGGGGAACAACGTTGGGCACGGCACGCGGAAGTGTGCGTGTCATCGAGACGTTGGAGTGACGACAGTGAGCCGTGGAGGGACTGGCGCCAGGGATATCCTTGGCTTAGGCACTATCGATTCCCTTTGGCAGAAGCTTGTCTTTGGAGCCTGGGCCGGCTTAGGATATAGCGGGCAGTATCTAGTGGAAGAGGGGGAACAACGTTGGGCACGGCACGCGGAAGTGCGCGTGTTATCGAGACGTTGGAGTGACGACAGTGAGCCGTGGAGGGACTGGCGCAAGGGATATCCTTGGCTTAGGCACTATCGATTCCCTCTGGCAGAAGCTTGTCTTTGGAGCCTGGGTCGGCTTAGGATATAGCGGGCATTATCTAGTGGAAGAGGGGGAACAAAGTTGGGCACGGCACGCGGAAGTGCGCATGTTATCGAGACGTTGGAGTGACGAGAATGAGCCGTGGAGGGACTGGCGCCAGGGATATCCTTGGCTTAGGCACTATCGATTCCCTCTGGCAGAAGCTTGTCTTTGGAGCCTGGGCCGGCTTAGGATATAGCGGGCAGTATCTAGTGGAAGAGGGGGAAAAACGTTGGTCACAGCACGCGGAAGTGCGCGTGTTATCAAGACGTTTGAGTGACGACCGTGAGCCGTGGAGGGACTGGCGCCAGGGATATCCTTGGCTTAGGCACTATCGATTCCCTCTGGCAGAAGCTTGTCTTTGGAGCCTAGGCCGGCTTAGGATATAGCGGGCAGTATTATTTTTTGAACTGTTAAGAATAGGGAAAGCTATATCCTGATTCACTGAGTTCGATACAATGTAAAATCGCTAAAAGAACATGGCCTATTAAATTATATTAAGTGCCCAAAGAAAATTGATATCATGATATCAACACGACGGTCAAGAAAAAGGGACTATATCAAACCTTCACTAATCATCTTTAAAGCTGTGACTGCTGTTATCAGTGATCTCGCAGAGGATGTTGAAATATGGCGGAGTGCACATGGGGAAAACGAAAAGCGAATTATGTTCCATGAAATATTTATTGGCTTGGACGTTCTCCTTATATAACTTGCTCAAAACAGAACAAATTTGTTGATATGGTCCCTTCCGATGGTTTCTTCGATAAATATCATCACCACAGGAGAAAGGCGCATAGGAGTCATACACCAATAAGCAGCATCATTACAGCTGAATCAAAGGGATATCCTTGGCTTAGGCACTGTCGATTCCCTCTGGCAGAAGCTTGTCTTTGGAGCCTGGGCCGGCTTAGGATATAGCGGGCAGTACCTAGTCTAAGAGGGGAACAACGTTGGGCACGGCACGCGGAAGTGCGCGTGTTATCGAGACGTTGGAGTGACGACAGTGAGCCGTGGAGGCACTGGCGCCAGGGATATCCTTGGCTTAGGCACTATCGATTCCCTCTGGCAGAAGCTTGTCTTTGGAGCCTGGGCCGGCTTAGGATATAGCGGGCAGTATCTAGTGGAAGAGGGGGAACAACGTTGGGCACAGCACGTGGAAGTGCGCGTGTTATCGAGACGTTGGAGTGACGACAGTGAGCCGTGGAGGCACTGGCGCCAGGGTATCCTTGGCTTAGGCACTATCGATTCCCTCTGGCAGAAGCTTGTCTTTGGAGCCTGGGCCGGCTTAGGATATAGCGGGCAGTACCTAGTGGAAGAGGGGGAACAATGTTGGGCACGGCACGCGGAAGTGCGCGTGTTATGAGACGTTGGAGTGACGACAGTGAGCCGTGGAGGGACTGGCGCCAGGGATATCCTTGGCTTAGGCACTATCGATTCCCTCTGGCAGAAGCTTGTCTTTGGAGCCTGGGCCGGCTTAGTATATAGTGGGCAGTACCTAGTGGAAGAGGGGGAACAACGTTGGGCACGGCACGCGGAAGTGCGCGTGTTATCGAGACGTTGGAGTGACGACAGTGAGCCCAAAAGAGTGTAGTAAACGAGTAGTGGAGCGGATGTTCCTGTAATCTAAGATGTCGACATCCTCTGAGTAACTGCAGTTTAGACGTAACACGCATCGAAACTTTAAGCAGATTGGCATCACGTATGTCATTACAATCATCTAAATGTTGGACACGTTGTGATATGAAATGGAAATCGTGGTTTTTGGTTAGTGCAGCAGTTAGCCTGCATCAGAACGACTAGTCGTGGATTATCATTACAATATGGGCTATAGGAATTAAGTAATTTTGCAGGCCCTGTGGTGAGGTCATGTCGAGATCTGGAAAAAAAGAAGAAAGCCTCATGTTATTCATCGGTGAACAATTTGATTTTCATTCGCTATCGTTTAAAGAAATTGAAGCAGCCAGAAAGAATGAATTCTAATTCGGTGGATCCGTAGGTGTACCAGCACGCTTGCAGATCCCTGATTTTAACTTCTTGACTGAAAAATTTAGTATGTGCTGTTTTTAAACACTCTCGACTCTCTGAGTGCCCTTCAGAGTCAATGGTGGCCAAGCAACTGGCTTGTCACAATTCGCCAGTCACTACTCTTGATGAACTGTGGTATCGTGTTGAAGCTGCATGGGCAGCTGTACCTGTACACGCCATCCAAGCTCTGTTTGACTCAATGCCCAGGCGTATGAAGGCCGTTATTACGGCCAGAGGTGGTTGTTTTGGGTACTGATTTCTCAGGATCTATGTACCCAAATTGCGTGAAAGTGTAATCACATGTCAGTTCTAGTATAATAAATTTGTCCAATGAATACCCGCTTACCATCTGCATTTCTTCTTGGTGTAGCAATTTTAATGGCCAGTAGTGTAGATTGATGTCATGTTCGTGTCATATAGAAACCCTTTCCATGGATAAGCTCTATAATGTGTGGACGAGTGAGAATCGGAGGTGCATTAGCAACTGGAAAATCGGAGTAGTTTTGCCTTATTCTTTCTTTATAGAGGCTGGGTGGTTGGTAGTTTCGTCATAAGGATGCTTGGTAGTTCCGAGCGCCATATTACGCGCGCATTGAATGCCGAATGCTCTGCAGAGTAAACGACGGTATTGTATGTTTTGACGATAGGAACAATCGTCCTATTACTAAGACGCGTGGGTGGTCTGTGCTCTTGCATTGTCGAAGATGAAATAACTGTAAGTCTTTTCGTTAGTTGTAAAAGGTGTCCACTTATTATTTTTTGAACTGTTAAGAATAGGGAAAGCTATATCCTGATTCACTGAGTTCGGTACAATGTAAAATCGCTAAAAGAATATGGCCTATTAAATTATATTAAGTGCCCAAAGAAAATTTATATCATGATATCAACACGACGGTCCAGAAAAAGGGATTATATCAAACCTTCACTAATCATCTTTAAAGCTGTGACTGCTGTTATCAGTGATCTCGCAGAGGATGTTGAAATATGGCGGAGTGCACATGGGGAAAACGAAAAGCGAATTATGTTCCATGAAATATTTATTGGCTTGGACGTTCTCCTTATATAACTTGCTCAAAACAGAACAAATTTGTTGATATGGTCCCTTCCGATGGTTTCTCCGATAAATATCATCACCACAGGAGAAAGGCGCATAGGAGTCGTACACCAATAAGCAGCATCATTACAGCTGAATCAAAGGGAGGTCATAAGCTAAGTTAATCACACTGGATAAAATTCAGATAATTTTGACAAATACCAAACCACCAACATCTCATCCGGCTTGAAGCGTCCGTAATAATCACAACGGCAACGTTATTATTGTGGCAGGTCTATTATCTTAAGCTCTATCTAACGAAAACATAGAAAATTGGTAGATCTCGGCACACATAAATTTGGATATCGATTCACGTGTCCGTTCTGCTCAGCTACGAACGCCCTGATTAATTGTTAGGTTGAGTATTTGATTGGTGAGAACAAACTCATACTTTGCAACATATCTAAGGTAACTGAAGGCTTCCTACGTTACCAAAGATCGTTTATTCTCGTGGTGACTGTATTTTAATGACGCAATGGTTACTTGCACTGGACTACTAACTTATTAACGGACTCTAACCGAAAAAGAACTTGCACTAGAAGAGCTCGTAACATCACGTCTTACTCACCACGCCGACACTGTCCTCGTCCCATATTTTTAGTAATCTACGTTAGCCGCAGTGTGACCAGCGTACCTCGACAGATGGGGACGTTATCCGGCCAGTCGGCAAAACGCACCGGAGGCGTCAGCCACTCGCCCAATCAGGTGGGATCTAGCAAACCGCCAAAAGGCCCGTTGTCGTGTTCCCATTGAAATTTACCTTAATTTGGAAATTTTGCGCGGGTCCCTTTGTTGGGTTTTGCTTCACCAGTCGCAAGCCATACTTTTAAAAAGAGCGGGACATCTGTAGTCCCTGACCATTTCAAATCTCAAGTCAGGTTTGAGAACAAAATTCAACGCAAAGTCACCCAGCCGCTACAAAGAAAGAATACGGCAAAACTACCCCGTTTTTCCAGTTGTTACTGCACCTCCAATTTTTCATTCGTCCACACATTACAGAGCTTATCCATGGAAAGAGTTGTGGAGAGAGGAAAAAAACAGGTTGGTGATATAAACTACAGAAAAATAAAATCATTAAATGATGGTTCCTTATACAGTCCTCCCAGTTAATCTAAACTGTATACTGCTATATAAAGACAAGTCGTTGGTTAACATTATTGCCAAAAAAATTCGAAAATTAGTTGATGAATTTACTTTAAATTTTGCACAATGCTCTCATAAATGTTTGGACGGAGATAGGCTACATATTTCTTAAATAAATGTGATATATAAGTACATATAAACTGTATAAATAGGCAGCGTTAATAGCAAAAATCTCTATGAGTTCTTGACTAATTTACTTCATATTTTTACACATTACTCTAATAAACGTTCGGACGGACACAGGCTACATGTTTTTAATATAGGCTATATGATATATAAGGATATATAACCATATAAACAGGCTACATATTTCTTTAACACGCACACACACACACACACACACACACACACACAAACGTTGTTCGAGAAAACTCATCAATTTCTTCGATTCACTTGAAATTTTTAAGCGGTAATTTAATGAACTTTTGGACAGATGTAGGCTACATATTTTTATATATGAGTGTATATAGACTGTTTAAAGGCTCAACGTTATTAGCAAAAATCTCAAAAAGCAGTTGACTTACTTTAACACACTTCCAGACAGACATTGGCTCAACCATGAAGAGAACCTTAATCTATTGATTTGCATCCAAGAGAGAGGTGATTTAGTGGCAAATAAACTGGATTCACATTCGGGATGAGCAGATGGCAAACCCATCCATCCATCCAGATTTGTTTTTCGTTGTTTCCCAGAGGTTCTCGTCCACTGCTGTTGGCACTCTGTGTTTATGTCTTGCATGAGCTTCATGATATCGTGTGTGCCGTAACAATGTTCTGTAAGTAATATGTGGAAATATATCCAGTGCATCTTTGATTGGAACTCTCCGCATCCTACTGCTTTAGACTTTCACAAATGGGTACATGAGAAACTTAAGATTGCTTATGAAGATATTATGCGGTTTCAACTGGATTTCATTTTGAACTCTTTCTTTATCAAAATGACAACTTTGGTATTATGTGGGAGTATTGCAACTTCCATTGGTGGCAATAAAAAATTTAAACATTTTGATGACTTGATTAATGACATAAGTAGGGGTGCAAACTATTTTCTGCGACACTGTTGATATCAAACTTATATGTAAATTAATTACATTGTGACAGCGGATTCATTTATGACCTTAACCTATTGTTCTGCTAACTGGTTTATGATCCCCAGAGGGTTGATTTATGACCCTCTGGGGGTAGTCTGCTCTTCTGAGAGACCCCTCACCCCTCCCCTTCCTCCTCCATCATCCCTCTGGGAAATCGCAAATCCTCTCCTGTCGCTGATACAAGCACACTTTTGATATCCGATTAATTGAATGATTATTTAAATCGATCGATTAATTAAACCCATCGCCTATGGGAAATCCTCCTCCTCCACTCCCCCATTTGGAAAATGGGGGAAAAGGACTCAGTCTGTGCTAGAGAGGAAGGATATCATTAAACGACATTGAAGTCAATGTCTGTTACATAGCAGAGGATATACTGTTTATTTATTTATAAAACCTAATTTTCATTGGTTGAATATATTTATTTCACAGGAAAAGCTCACATCCAGCAGCTATATGTACTGATTATGTAATTACACTACTAGAGATTGGAGGTGTTGTCTTGGAAAATTTTTGTGTGTGCACTCACCTTGACATGTAGGAATCGACTAAGCTGGTGCACAGTGCCACTACCAGAGGACGTCCCACCCCCAGCCCTCGCTCCCTCCCTCCTTAAGCCTTTAAAAAAAAAAAAAAAAAAAAAAAAAAAAAAAAAAAAAAAAAAAAAAAAAAAAAAAAAAACAAGGCAAGAAAAAGGCTCAGTCTGTACCTGAGAGGAAAGATCTCACGACATGAAATTCAAATCAGTGCCAATAATACATTGATACATTGATGCATATTCTTTATTCAGTCAATTTATGAGGGACAGGACTCCCCCCGTTGGATAGAGCTAACATCTGCATGGCCACTCCCTCTTCCCATGATGTCATAACTGGAAGCACCAAGGAACGGAATGAAGTGGGTATAGCAACTACTGTTTGTGTTTCTTTGCATGTGTGTCTGTCATCCAGTCGCTGCCACAGAGGTCAAAAATCACCCTATGTCCTAATTACAGATCATGATACTAAATACGAGGGCTATTCGCTAAGTAAGGAACGATAGGTTGCGAAATGGAAACCACAGTGAAAATCAAAACTGTTTTACTTGCAACAGTTAGCTACAACTTCCAGCTACTTATCTCCATAGTCGCCAATCCGACTTAGACGTTTGTCATAGCGTTGTACCAACATTCCAATAACCTCGTTACAGAAGACAGCCGCCAGTGCTTTCCGCTAATTCTCTACGCTGGCCTACAGCTCGTTGTCTGTGCCAAAATGTTGTCTTCATAGCCAGCGTTTCATGTAAGCAGAGATGAAACTCAGAAGGAGACAATTACGGGCTGAATTCTGGGTAATCAAACATTACCAATTGAAAACGGTGCAGGAGCACCTTCATTGCCCCTGCAGAATGCGGTTGAGAATTGTCTTGAAGAAAAAATCGCACAACAGTTATGTAATGTTGGCTACATTGCTTCAGGCGAAATTTCTCGCCAGTTCCTCGTATTTGGAGGGAGGCGGGAGGCTTTATGTGCCTCCTGTGTGCTCAGAACTAAAAAGAACGACGTAACGCGATCGACGGGCATACTAGAGACACTTCCCAACACACCTGTGCAAAACATCATCGGATTTTCATTGTTGTCGCCATTTCGCGACCTATCGTTCCTTACTTTCCAAATAACCCTCGTACAACCGACCACGGACCGGATATCGGCCTCCTTTGATCTCGCAACCCCAAACAAAGCATCAAGTAGCGGCTTTCTATTGATCGGAAGATTACAGCCTCCCTTCCTGTCGCTGTCTCTCACAAGTGGCTACTTCCTGTCTGTGTGTGTGAACCAACGTCTCCAAACATGCAGATGTAGATTTTCATCTCTCCTCAGAATGCTCCGTTACTATTGGCTAATGCTGGGGACAAAGGGAGAGCTGAAGGAATTTCGATGTAAAAAATAGAGACAAAATAGCCCGTTTGCACAACCTTACGATATTATTTGCTTAAAAATTTACAGGAGTCAAGTGAGTCAAATAGATCACTTTAAACACTCACCACCACCTTATGATGATCCTTCTTCGTAATAAAAGCTTGTTTTCAGTGTCTGAGTGTCACCCACAAACATTGTGCAAATCAAGTGATTACATTTCAACCATAAATACATTATAGCACTAAATACTTCTGAGGTCTTGTACGCACCAACATTTGAGAACACAAGCACCCTCCTCCACCGGAATATTTCCACTAAACATACCTAGTGAAAAACTCCTACCGATCACACGCACTCGCAATCACGAAGAGAGCATTGTGTGCCAACTGCTGAGAGATGCCACATCGCTTCCAACAGAGACTTCACATTGTATAGTGGGCGCCAATCAGGAGAGACCCTTACACAATCAGCCATACCAGCAGCTGCACACCCATCCCCCAGCATCCACATGCTGGCCCCAACAATCGTTCAGAGGTCGGAGAGACTGCCACTAAGCAGTCAACCACACAACTTACATGGGGGGAATAATCGCCCAGCACAAACACCCGTCATATTGTATCTTCCCATGCAACACACATGTTCGCTTGTCGCCACTCACCCATCATACTGGTCAATTTGCTAGTCAGTCATTAAGAAACACCACCACTGGGACTTGTTCCCACTCCCGAGGGCGAGAGACGACAGATTGGCCCATTTTTTGTAACTAATCCACGACTTACAGTCAACGAAAGCCTCGTGCCCACTCCTGCCACTGGCCGCAGCACACTGTAAGACAAGCAACAGTGGTGTGGATGTATAGTTCTAGTTGCAATTGCACCCTGACATACACTCTCCCCAGTTTAAGAAATCCTCTTACCCAATCCGAGACAGGAATGTTGTTGATCATACACCTCGAATTTCTCACACGAGATGTAGATTTCTCCCTTTTATACGAGTTATTTTCGAAGACAGAAGAAGTCGGGGCATACACGTTTTCACATTGCTGAAGTATCGTAACTTGCGGTGAAAAAAAGAAGGGAGGCTATATATCCTTCAAGTATTCTCTCATCAATAGAACTTGTTCTAATCAGCTTAATATCCATTACATCCTGCATCACATGACTAGAATGTTGTTGTTGTTGTGGTCTTCAGTCCTGAGACTGGTTTGATGCAGCTCTCCATGCAACTCTATCCTGTGCAAGCTTCTTCATCTCCCAGTAGTTACTGCAACCTACATCCTTCTGAATCTGCTTAGTGTATTCATCTCTTGGCCTCCCTCTACGATTTTTACCCTCCACGCTGCCCTCCAATGCTAAATTTGTGATCCCTTGATGCCTCAGAACATGTCCTACCAACCGGTCCCTTCTTCTTGTCAAGTTGTGCTACAAACTCCTCTTCTCCCCAATTCTACTTAATACCTCCTCATTAGTTATGTGATCTACCCATCTAATCTTCAGCATTCTTCTGTAGCACCACATTTCGAAAGCTTCAATTCCCTTCTCGTCCAAACTATTTATTGTCCACGTTTCACTTCCATACATGGCTACACTCCATGGAAATACTTTCAGAAACGACTTCCTGATACTTAAATCTGTACTCGATGTTAACAAATTTATCTTCTTCAGAAACGCTTTCCTTGCCATCGACAGTCTACATTTTATATCCTCTCTACTTCGACCATCATCAGTCATTTTTCTCCCCAAATAGCAAAACTCCTTCACTATTTTAAGTGTCTCATTTTCTAATCTAATTCCCTCAGCATCACCCGACTTAATTCGACTACATTCCATTATCCTCGTTTTGCTTTTGTTGATGTTCTTCTTATATCCTCGTTTCAAGACACTGTCCATTCCATTCAACTGCTCTTCCAAGTCCTTTGCTGTCTCTGAAAGAATCACAACGTCATCGGCGAACCTCAAAGTTTTTAATACTTCTCCATGAATTTTAATACCTACACCGAATTTTTCTTTTGTTTCCTTTACTGCTTGCTCAATATACAGATTGAATAGCATAGGGGAGAGGTTACAACCCTGTCTCACTCCCTTCCGAACCACTGCTTCCCTTTCATGTCCCTCGACTCTTATAGCTGCCATCTGGTTTCTCTACAAATTGTAAATAGCCTTTCGCTCCCTGTATTTTACCCCTGCCACTTTTAGAATTTGAAAGAGAGTATTCCAGTAAACATTGTCAAAAGCTTTCTCTAAGTCTACAAATGCTAGAAACGTAG
Source organism: Schistocerca serialis cubense (assembly GCF_023864345.2). Lineage (NCBI taxonomy): Eukaryota > Metazoa > Arthropoda > Insecta > Orthoptera > Acrididae > Schistocerca > Schistocerca serialis. The sequence continues at coordinate 312,071,210 of NC_064638.1, forward strand.
GTTTGTCTTTCCTTAATCTTTCTTCTAAGATAAGTCGTAAGGTCAGTATTGCCTCACGTGTTCCAATATTTCTACGGAATCCAAACTGATCTTCCCCAAGGTCGGCTTCTACCAGTTTTTCCATTCGTCTGTAAAGAATTCGCGTTACTATTTTGCAGCTGTGACTTATTAAACTGATAGTTCGGTAATTTTCACATCTGTCAACACCTGCTTTCTTTGGGATTGGAATTACCTCTGTCACAAGATGCTTCCTCACTTTCAAACTCTCTTAAAGTAATCAAATGCTTCGTCACATATGAAGTCTCTTAAGGTAACATCAGAGAGGAGTTGTAAATAATAGGTTTATACTATGTATCACTTTATAAATTCGGTAATATAGATGATTTTATTATAATGGTCATCTCTTCCTGTGGATGTGGGAGATCGAAATTTCGTTCAAAGTTCTTGTCACAACGCAAAAATGCATGATTACCACTCCAATTTCCGAATCATACCAGTGGTACTCTAGCCCTCACCTCCGACCACCCAGTGGCACACCACTGATATCAAATTGATAAGCTAATTAATTAAACTGATCATGAGAGTCAATTTGCATGGTGAGTAATTTTTTTCCATCTGTTGGATTACGCTTGCTAGTTAGCTCAAATTGGAATCCCTGGTGACAGGATGATGTTCTTTTCGAGGATCACTATTGAGAATTGACATTTGAAGCTGACTGCAGAAGTAATCTACTGCCACCAACATACAGTACACTGAAGCACCTAAGAAACTGGTATAGGCAGGTGTATTCAAATACAGAGATGTGTAAACAGGCATAATACGGCCTATACAAGATAAAAAGTGTCTGCTGCAGTTGTTAGCTCTGTTACTGCAGCTACAATGGCAGATTATCGAGACTGGAGTTAGTTTCAAAGTGGTGTTTTAGTCGGCATCCGAGCAATGAATGGGACATAGAATTTCCGAGGTAATGATGAAGTGGAGATTTTCCAATATGACAATTTCACGAGTTTACTGTGAATATCAGGAATACAATAAAACATCAAATCTTTGACATCCCTGCAGCTGGAAGAAGATCGTGCAAGAACGGGACGAATTACGACTGAAGAGAACCGTTGAACGTCACAAAAGTGCGACCCTTCTGCAAATTGCTGCAGATTTCAATGCTGGGCCAGAAACAAGTGTCACCGTGTGAACCATTCAACGAAACTTCATTGATATGGGCTTCCAGAGCGGAAGGCCAACTTGTGTACCCATGATGACTGCATGACACAAAGCTTTACACCTCAGTTGGGCCCGTTAACACTGACATTGGACTATTGATGACTGGAAACATGTTTCCTGGTCGGACAGGTCTCATTTCAAATTTTATCAAGCGGATGGACATGTACAGGTAAGAACACAACCTCATAAATCCATTGACCCTGCCAGCAGGGGACTGTTCGAACTGGTGGATGGTCTGTAATGGTGAGGGGTGTGTGCAGTTGGAGTGATATGGGACCCCTGATACGTCTAGATACGACCCTGACACGTGGCACACACATAAGCATCCTGTCTGATCACATGGATCCATACGTCCATTGTCCATCTGGATGGACTTGGGTAATTCCAACAGGACAATGCTATACCCCACAGGTCCAGAACTGCAACAGAGTGGCTCCAGGAACACTCTTCTGAGTCAAAACAGTCCCACTGGCCTTGCAACCTATTACTCAGAAGAGATCTCCACCCCCCCTCCCCCTTTTTCCCTGTACTCTTATGAACTATTATGGACAGCCCTTGTGTGTGCTCACAGGGCCGTTCACATTATTATGTAGGTGTACCAGAGTCTCTGGCTCTTCAGTGTATATTTCGTGTGAGGACCAAGAACATAAGACATGAGAAATTAGCGCTCATTAGGAGGCATATGGGCAGTCTTTCTCTCTCTCAGTCCATTTGCGAGTGGAATGGGATAGTGAATGACTAGTAGTATGATGGCTTGTGAAATAAGCATCCATTTATAGGCACACTAACCTCATGGAAGAAGATTGTCCCTCATTTATCAAGAAAACAAAATACGGAACTTCTGCTGCTGATTGTCCCTCAGTAAAATTTTCGTATTAGTTCCAAATTTTCTCATTGCAGTCACTTCGTGAAATATACGTGAGATTTTGTAATCTGTGAGTATCCCTTACCTGCCGTATTCTCACGAATCTTCCAGTCTTCGATGCACAGCATTCGAATCCACGTGTTTTCCATGAGTAAGAGATATTCCTCATCCTGTCACAGACCCCTGTTAATTCTCTCCACATATCATGGTGTTCTGACAGCACTATTCAATTAATTAGAAGGCTGTCTAGTCCTCTACTCATCACTGACTAGATAGAGAGCTATCATAATGAGAAAAATAGCACACTAACATACAGGAGGAAATTCACAATCATGCAGAGTGTATCTGGACTGGACGAAGAAATTCAGAAGCCTAACACATACAATTCATCACTATCCAATGATGGTCTATAAATATCACCCTGTACTCGTCCTTATCTCCTTTATCATATTCCAATATATTGAAAACAAATACTGTCTGCTTGTTGATATCATACATGTTAAATATACGTGAATTGGTCCATTGAAGCAGGTGGCCAGTGATTGAAAAGACCTGTGTAACGTTTTGTCGCCCATACTGAAGGTGGACAATATCCCACAGATTGTTAATCACAAGGCACTGATCCTGTACTGTTCTTTCATAAGCAGTTTCCTATATTGTTTATCTGCTGTAACACATCCAAGCAGTGTATGACTACAGCTTTGTACACTGACATATAATTTGTTTTTCCACCATGACTTCCAGGTGTGTGTCAAGTGCTAAACCTGCATTAACAAGTTTAGATCCATCAGCTGCCAAACAAAGCTGGACATCACATGGTGTAAGTTAAGCTGGTCCCACAACACACAATATGATTGAAATAAAAGATGGAGGTCGTGTTTGTTATTGACAAAAACGTGGAAGACATCTTCATATATGGAAACTGGAAGAGTCTGGGGCGTTGTGGAGCGCTTCCAAACAGCTCTCTACATTTAAACTCATGTTCCTCCGTGACAAGGTAGCGAATGGCTTGGTGTTCCATTCTTGAAGAGACCAGAAGCATTTATTTCTCATATTGTCAAGTCATATTGCACCTAGGCATATGATTGCTGTTTCGATGTCCTAGGTCACAGCCATCCTGATCCCCAAATCTTTGGACACAGTGTCTTTCATTTTTATGGCTTACAGTGCATAACCACATGTGGAACAAGCAGGTGTTCTGCAGGACTTAAGCCCATAGAGCATGAATAGTATGTGCCATCAGCTGTCAATCCCACTGATAGAGGAATGGAATGATTTTTATACACCCAGGTGAGCATGTAGTATCCTCATTCCTCCACACTTTTTGTCATATTTTCCACCAATTTTCGTAATTTTACCAGGTTTTCGCTAATTTCAGTACATTTTGCTGAATTGCTCGAGGTCGAAACCATTACTCTCGATGAGTTGTAATGTCATCAAAACACCTCATCATGTCATTCTCGTGCTGCTATCAGCAATGACATTGCACCACAATTCTCAATTTCTGTATCATTGCTAAACCCCTCCATTACTTTGTGAGGGGCATTTGAATGTGAGAATGTTTCTATCCCTGATAAACTGCCTACATCACATGCACAAATGTCCTTTCTTAGTGCAGGTAATAGTCGTCAGAGGAGAGGAGGTGCAAAAACTACATTCCTTAGCCGAAACACTTTATAAATTCAGTAAGATTTTATTACAATTGGGTCACCTCTCCCTGCGTGTATGGGAGTCACAAAGTATTCTCGCATTCGTGGATCCTGAGCAAAACTCTAGCTATTCTCCATATGCGTCTTGTAACTGTTCCTCCATCTTTTACCAACCCTCCCTGCAACATTGTCTCCGATTTAATTTGGAATTGACCAGAAGTAAGAGTACACTGTACCCGCTACATTCAATGTCTTGTTAAGGAACAGAATGAACTGAATTCCATATAATCAATACACTTCCATATTTTGCTTTCGGGAAGAACATAACATACAAGGACTACTCAGAAAGTAGGGAACTTTTCCTACTGACGCCGCTAGGCGCGCGCCGATCGCGTGTATTTTGGAATGTGCGAGCTCAGCAGCTCAGTCGGCATCCATCCGTGACAGCGGGAACATCTCTGCGTGGTTGGTTTTTTCGATATTCGAATTTGAAATGTGTGCTGCAGTCGAAATCCTGCTAGTTATGAGGTGTGGTCTGTGATACAGTTTTTGTTGGCAAAAAACCTAAAACTTATAGAAATTTATCATGAACTGTACAAAGTGTACGGAAACAATATAATGAGAGAATGTTCCGTCCGGAAATGGTGCATTCGGCTTAAAAATGGCCGAACCAACGTTCATGAGGAAGTGAAGAGTGGACGCCCGAGCACTGTGAGTGGCGATCTTGTCGCTAAAGTTGATGAAACGATTCGTGAAAACCGTCCTTCACAGTAATGGATCTTTCACTTTCTTTTCCACAAGTTTTACAGACTTTGTTGTTTGAAATTGTCACTCAAGAGCTAGGCTAGCATAAATTTTGTGCACGATGGGTGCCCAAAATGCTTACAGAGCACCATAAAGAACAGTGAATGGGGGCAACATTGACATTTCTGGAAGCCTACCACAAGCATGGTGATTCATTACTGGATGTATCGTTACTGGTGACGAGACTTGGGTGAAACACGTCAATTGCGAGACAAAATTACAGTCTATGGAGTGGGGGCACGCAAGGTTCCCCCAAAACCCAAAAAAAGGTTTACAAGCCTTGTAAGCAAGGAAGAGATGGCGACAGAGTTTTAGGATAGGTAAGATGTGCTTCTTAATGATTTTCTCGAATGTGAGGCAACCCTAAATTCAGCCCAGTACTGCAAACTTTGTACAGCCTTAGAAGAGCAGTTCGAAACGAACACCGAGATATGCTGACGTCCAAAATTTTGTTTTTGCACGACAATGCCCGACCTGTTACGGCAGACCACACTAAAGAACCCCTTAATTCATTCAAATGAGAAATTTCCCCTCATCCGCCCTACAGCCCCGATCTCACACCAAGTGACTTCCACTTGTTTCTCCAAGATGAAGAACTGGCTTGCAACACAGCACTTTGATGATGACGCAGAACACCAGGGGGCATGACTCACTGGCTGAAGTCTGAGGCGGCAGAATTTTACGACAAAGGTATTTAAAATGTTGTCCACCGCTATGATAAGTGCCTCAATGTGTTTGGTGACTGTGCCGAAAAGTAGTATGTCAGTCGCTCTTTCAGATGTATATAATAAAATTTATTTCTTGTACTTGTTTTTTTTTTTTAATGCCAAAACATTCCCTACTCTCTGAACAGCCCTCGTACATTTCCAACTTGTACAACTTGTAACCTCCCCAGAGAATTATTTTAAATTAGAAAGTGTAACCTCCCCACAGAATTATTTAAATTAGAAACCATGAACCAAGTGTAACCTCCGCACAGAATTAATAATTAAATGAATTTTATATATTGTAACCTCTGAACAAAATTGGCTCCCATTTATAATCCCTGTGCAGAAATGCATTCACATTTAATGTAACTACAAAATTCAAGTCCTAAACCCGGAAATAATTTAAAAAAATTCAGTAACCTGGTAAAATTTATGACGACAGCAGCGCTGCGCCTCGGCCCTGTATTCTGAATCAAGAAAGGAAAAATTCTTACCTCAATAAAAACTGCGAATATATCTGCTCTTACGTAAAAACTTTTCGGCACAGCTTCGTGCAGTGCTGGGCTATATTTTTTTTTTGTGTTCTTGGAAAGAATGATCATGCATTGGAAATATTCTTTAAATTGAAATGAATGCTTTTCTTAAAAAAATTACTTTATATTATAAAAATTATTACTGGGGCATTTTTTTAAAAAGAAATTAATGACAGTTAATATACATTACTAGATACGCGCAAGGCTGCTTCTTTACCTTCTACAAAAATACTCATCCTCCAAAGTCCCGACCAGAGCAGACTGCCGACACGCGCAGGCACGCGCCGACTACTGAAGACTACTGAAGACAAGCAACAACTAACTACATACTACTTTCTGGTCAGAGACTCTGCCATGCCTCGCCCATCGCCGGCAACGCATACGTCTTACATAACCCTTCACTGGGGGGCAAAAATTTGGCAGCGATGGTGAGTCAATTGGACTTGCCATGAGCAACAAATTTTTCTTAATTAACTAAGTTTACGATCACAGAATATATACATATATATAAGTACAGAACATGAAATAAAATATAGTGCACATGCACTGAGTACAGAACATATCAAGCAAAGACAAAATGTATACACAATGAGTACAAATCATATTAACAAATGACATAAAGTGCACACGCACTGTAGTTCAGAATATATCAGCAAATCACAAAATGTATACGGAATGAGTACAAATCATATTAACAAATGACATAAAGTGCACACGCACTGTAGTACTGAACATATCAGGAAATCACAAATGTATAGGCAATGAGTACAAATCATATTAACAAATGACAAAAGTGCACACGCACTGTAGTTCAGAACATATCAGCAAATCACAAAATATATATGCAATGAATACAAATCATGTTAACAAAATGACAAAAGTGCACACACACTGTATATACTTTTTTTTTACTATTTTACAAGAACTAGGATAGGAAAGGGACGGATTGCATCATGATTGTAGCACTTTAGGTTGCACGCAGCTGCACTGAAAGTCCATATCTTTCTACAGAAGCACAACACCAAGTGAGACAATCTGAAGTTCTTTTCCTTGAAGTATTAATCAGTGTAGCCAAGACACTGAAATGTCGTAGTAATATTCCATTTTACCATTTTGGTAGTACATTAGGTATACCAAACAGTGGGACCATAATAACATCTCCATCGCTCAAGGTGGTGGTCAGCATGTCATGTCAACACCACGTTCTTGTAAGGTACACCAACGTAGAATTAGTGCAAAAACCAAATATAGTGCTCCATGATCATGAGGATAGACAGGACAAACGGATATTGCAGTAATTTCTGGTAATTAGGTCAGAAGGTGAAGGACATTAAGTCACATACTAGTCTTCGTTGAGAATTACACTAGTCTAACAACTGATTTGAGTAATTGGCGGCACTCATCGCCCAGTTACTCAACATTTCTGTACCATGTATGAAGTATTACAGAATAATGTTCATAAATCATCTGATTACAGTGAACTTTGGTACTCATTGGCCAGTTACAAACCATCAGAAGTCATCATTGAAAACAGGAGCTAATGAATGGCATAGTATTAACATAATTCACTTAGTTATAGTAATCATTGGCACTCATTGGCCAGTTACAAAACATATAGCAAGTATTGAATAGTACAAAACATTTTTCATCATTTAAGTGACATACGACATATTTAAAATAATTATTGGCACTCATTGGCCAGTTACAAAGTATTCTTATATTTTTATAAAACCTTATTCAGTATTATTCAGAAGTTATCATTCAAAATGAGAGTCAATTATTGGCATAGAATTTATTGAGTATAACAAAATATTATTTACAGAAATTATTGGCATAGTATTTATGCATTATTACAAAGCATCATTCAGTATTACTCAGAACTGATCATTCCAGTGACATAGGACATATTGAAAATGTAACATACTGTAACTATTATTCAACGTCTGTGACTAGAAAACATCATTCAGTATTACTCAGAACTCTCTTAAACTGGTAGCATTATTTGGGACAGGTAATACATTTTTTGTGTGCTAGCAATGCATTGCGTTGGGATCGATAATTAATTACTGGGGCATAACAATATTAGCATTTGACTTATTGCTGCAAATGAAGATGTGTAACGTCATTCGTCATGAGTCAGCTGTAGCAAGGTTATGAAACAAGTAGGGTATATGTGATCACATTCATGAATGACACACACAAATGGGTAAGAAAAAATGCAAGTACTAGAACAGGTTTAATGATTAACTGCTTATAGCATATTAATTTCGTAAATAATTTCTCCTGCAAAAAATACAAAATGGATTATTAAACTGAAAGAAGAAACGCATATTAAGCTGAAAAGTAGTGAACTTCGAATTAACAGGTAGTGAAATGAGTATAAAATATATATGTCCTCTAGCTGTCCTTTCCAAAACCTTCAGTCATCATACCATGCGACATAAGACATACTGTCAAAACGAACTGCAACAAATACTTAAATAACTACATAGCATTTCTTAACTAACAGTAAATATATCAACTTCATCATTATTTTCAACTGCAAAGAAAAACTCCATTATCATTGCTATCATCACCTGCAAAGAAAAACTTCATTATCCATATCATCATAACTCCATTATTATCATCACCTGTAAAGAAAAACTTCATTATCCATATTAACATATTCTTCATCATTATTCATCGCCATTCATTATCATCTGCAAAAAAGTCACTTCATTATTCATTATACAACTATTCCTTATTTCTAGCATATTTCATCACTAAAACTAAGTGTGTAGTTCTGTCTGACAGCCTGCATCAATCGCCTCGTATTCTGAAAGAAAAAATTAGTGAAGACTGCTATCATACGATGTGTATAGTATATTCTCGTTAATGCTTGTTAATTCTGATCCATTTACTCTTCGTGACGAGGTATTGCATCTTCTTTTGTTCATTCCGAAGGTGAAATTCCCATTTCTGTTTAATTTATTTCTTTTACGCATTATTTCTTTCTGAAAATGACGAACAAAGATTAATGTCTTGCATTTAAATCATATACCCATTAAATAGAAACTGGTTTCTAGTGATATAATTGAGCATACAGCATAGCATGACAGAAAACATAATATGTCAAAAACACAGACAGTGTGCAGGTGCAAAAATGTACACAGAGTATCACAATGTAGCAGTAAAAAAAATGTAAAATACTCACGATGATGAGATATCATAAGGCAAAATGTTAAAGTCAAGTGGTGTTTGTTATATCTTAAATATTTCATAGTGCATACAAACAAAACAGGAAAACAATCATACATACATAAAAAATGGAAAATGTACACGGTCTGATATATAACGACAAGAAATGACTTTCTTCGTGTTCAGCTTGTATGTTGTGTAGTTAATAGAGGCGAGAATTGAAGACTTTAATGGAGAGAGAATTTGATAAAATTAATATGTCACTAAATAGAATTGCACAGTTGTTCATAAAATATGTAAGTTTATCTGGAAAAATGTGCACGGTCTGATGTGTAACGACAAGAAAAGCGACCTGCTAACCTTACCTTGCCGGGCACTTGCCAAGAAAAAATACGATAATCATCAGTAAGTAGTCACATAAATATAATTGCATAAGTGGTCATAAAATGTGCAAGTTCATCTGGAAAAATATGCACGGTCTGATGTGTAAGGACAAGAAGAGCGACCTGCTAACCTTACCTTGCCGCGCACTTGCCAAGAAAAAATACGATAATCATCAGTAAGTGTTCATGTGAATATAATTGCATAAGTGGTCATAAAAAAAAATTAGGAAATGGCATTACAGTGTGATAAATCATAAAGTATGTTCATTCAATAAAGGGTTTGATGTTGGAGACATGGTGATTGCCCTTGCTTTTTCTGGTTCTCAAAGTTTCGACGTGTACTACATTGGGGTGAGGAATGCTACGAATTCGATATGGACCTGCATATAGAAGCTCAAATTTACTGCATCTATTCTTTCCTCTGTTGGATAAATAGTGTGTACGTACTAATATCTTCTGTCCAATGTGAAAGTCACGGCGTGTACAAACCTGTTTTTGCTGTCTTCTCCGGCGCTCTGCGGCACGTTTGATCTTCAGCGCAATGTCAATTGTTTCATGGTGTCGTAGTCGACCAGATGTAGGAAAGGCTACTAATTCTTTAATTTTGTTAGGTGGTTCAACATTTTTCAGTATAACAGTCGGAGATAGCATAGTAGATTCATTTGGTATGGAATTAATTACATCCTGGAATGAGAGTATGTGTGTGTCCCAATCAATATGTCTTTTATGGCAGTATATTCTACACAGTTTACCAATTTCTTCCATTAATCGTTCACAAGGGTTCGAAGAAGCATGGTACCTGGATATATAGATCGGAGAAATGTTTCTAGCTCGTAACATACGTGTCCATATAGCAGATCGAAACTGTGATCCATTGTCGGAAATTACTTTCAACACATGCCCTACTTAAAATAGAAAATGTTTTACAAATGCTTTCAAAACAGTTTTAGCAGTAGCTTTGCGTAACGGAGTAAAGGTAACAAATTTTGAAGTGAGTTCAACAGCGACAAAGATGTAGCAAAAACCTCTATTAGTTCTGGGAATCGGACCAAAAATGTCTACAGCGGCCATGTGTCTCAATTTAACAGGTACAATGGGATGCAATGGAGGAATATGTGAAGTCGTATCTGACTTAGCTTTCTGGCAGATTTTGCATGACGCTAAAACTCGTTGAATACGTTTCTCCATGTTGGTAAAATAACAGTTCTGTCTCAGTATAAGAAAACATTTTCTGGCTCCGTAATGTGCGTAACTTAAATGAGTATACCAAATTAATTTGTTAACAAGTTCGTCAGGAATGCATAATAACCAATTGTTGCTGTCAGGGTGAGAGCGGCGAAACAGAATATTATTGCGTACAGTGTAATGGTTTCTAATGGTAACATTATTCCTATCTTGCCAAAGGTGTTTAATCTCTTTCCATACGTTGTCTTTACTCTGCTCTTGTGCTATGTCTTGTAATGACGACGAAATGAAATTTTCAAATGCAACTTGTTGAATGTACATGACGCTGAAATTTGCTTTGCAGAAGTTGGTTGCGATGTCTTGCTGAATGTTGCTGAGAGAACGGGATAGTGCGTCTGCTACAATATTTTGTGTACCGGGAATGTGAACAATTGTAAAATTAAATTCCTGTAAATAAAGTTTCCATCTGCTTAATCTGTCGTGTGTAAATTTAGCGGAAAGTAAAAACTGTATCGCTCTATGGTCTGTATAAACGGTCGTATGTCTTCCATAAAGGAAATGCCGAAATCCCGCAAATGCCCATACAACACATAATGTTTCAAGTTCTATAACAGAATAATTACATTCAGCAGGTGGCAGAATGCGACTCGCAAAGGCTATGTTTTTAATTACTATAGTACCATCTTCTTCAATTTCCTGAAAAATGTGTACGCCTAAAGCGGTGTTAGAACTGTCGGTGGCAATGGAAAATTTTCCAGTAAGATCTGGATGTGATGAAAGTGGTGCATTCAACAAAGCATGTTTCAGGTTCATAAATTCAGAATGTGCTTGCTTATCCCAGGACCAAATAGTGTTTTTACCTGTCAATTGACATAATCTAGGTGTGTCTAAAGCAGAGTAATGAATAAATTTACGAAAAAAGTTAGTTAAACCCAAAAAGCTGCGTAGTTGTTTCTTCGTCGTAGGAACAGTAATGTTACGTAAAGCTTGAAGTTTTTCCGGGTCAGGCGCAATGCCTTCTGCTGAAATTACATGTCCAAGAAATTTTATAGAAGTTTTACCAAAGTGCGATTTACTGAGATTAACTGTGAGTCCTTGTGCACGAAAAGTTTGCAACAGTTGTTCAAGAGTCAGATTGTGTTCAGACCAGTTAGCTTCTGCAATAAGAATGTCATCTACATACGTTGTGATTCTGTCTTTAAGTTCTGTCGGAAGTATTGTATTCAAACCACGAATAAATGCTGCTGAAGAAATACTTAAACCGAACGGTAATTTTCAAAATTGATAACAGTCACCAAAACAGAGAAAAGCCGTGTACTTTCTGCAGTCCGGATGGAGTTGAATTTGCCAAAATCCCGATTTCAAATCTAATGTGGAATAAATAGCAGTACCATGAAATTTCAGTAGAAGTTCTTCTAGTGTCTGTGGGCGATCCGTTTCATTAATAATAATGTCGTTGATGTGACGCGAATCAAGTACGAGGCGAAGTGAACCATCCTTTTTCTTAACAATATGGAGCGGGTTTATGTACGAACTAACTGCCGGTTCAATAATTCCTTGGTCAAGCATAGCTTGCAATTCTTTCTTAACTTGTTCTCTGTGAATATACGGAATGGGATAATGTGTCGTGCTGTTTAACTTGAAATTCATACATAAAACCGGACATAGTATCAGGAACGTTGTCAAAAACTGGAGCTTGCTGTAAAAGAATTTTACGTAGTTGCGTGCGTTCGTCGTCTGTATTTGCACTGCTCTGTTTAACTTTATCAGAAATCATCTGTATAACGTCATAGTCGGCTTCGTCTGGAGTATTATAGTTGTGTACGTACGTATCTGTTAACAATGTGTAATGACAGTCTATGTTACGTGATGCGGAAAAGACCTCTGTACGATTAATTGTTTGTTCTTCTGCAGATAAAGAGCGCTGAAATTCTAAAGCCAGTTGTACATTTTCATCCTTCAACATTAAATAGGAATTTTTAAAGTCAATAATTGCGTCGTGTTGTACCAGAAAATTCGTACCTAAAATAACGTCTGTCGTCAATAAGGGAACAATCCAAAAATTTGAGTGAAATGTATGACCTGCAATACAAAATGATAAATGTGTCTGTAATTTAACATCTACTCCTTTACCAGATACTACTCCTTTTACTTTCATTTTGCCTAATGTTAACGTAGGATAAGTATTCTCTTTGTTACACTCGTTGAAAGTTTCCTCATTTATGACTGACATAGGAGATCCAGAATCGATTACTGCTGAAAATTTTGATGATCCAGTTTTTACTTCAATGACAGGGTGTGAAATGGTTTTTTGAATAACTGGTCTTTCCTGCAAAAGAGTGTCTCGGATGTCCTAAAAAGTAATAACATTTTCGTGAACAAGATTCTCTGTGTCAAAAGTATTGCTTGTGTTACTGGAAGATGCAACCTGTACTGTATCTAGTCAAATTCTATCTGATGCGCTATTATTTTCTGGAGGATGCTGTGGCATTTCAACTATTTGTACGGTTCTGTTATTTCTTCCTGACGTATATGTTCGGGATGATATCTACTGTCTGGTTCATTCATGATAATATGTTGTTGCGGATGATTTTGCTGTTGGTAAGACCGACTGTTATTAAACGTAAGCTGAAAATTGTGCCCATTACTTTTACGTCTGTCATGATAATCATTTCTATATGGTGCATTACGATATGAATTGAAATGGTGTGTTTTCTGGACGTACTGGTTTCCTTGTTGCTGTGCATTACTATTTGTTGGAGCTGATGCTATACGTGTAGGCGGCAAAACATTAAAGCTTGGTTGACCTTGTACATTACATTGTTGGTTAGGTATGCTAACCGACTGGTTTTGTTGCTGTTGCAGAGAAAAACCTCTACTGTTACCAAAATGTGGTTCCTATTGCTGATAATTTTGACAATACTAAAATAAAAATTTGGTCGGTTATTAAAATTACGGCGATAGTTGTCATTTCGGGAGTGTCTAAGGAGAACTGTCACTTTCGGTAAAATTTGTCATATCCGGTTTTCTTTATACGTTTCTTAATCCTAGATAGAGCGATAGTTGAAGAGCTGTTTTGATAGATATAAAGGATAGTAGAAGAGAAGGCAGCAGTGCAGAAAACTAAAGATGAAACAGCACTACTACGGCTCGGGGCCCTGTGCACGCTACGGCACATATTTATCGAAGCGTACTGAATCCCCTGAGGTCATTACACGCTGCAAATAAATCTTAGTTTTTGCATTACAGGCAATGCCGGTGAAAATTCAGAAGTAAATTGTTGTATCCAGTCCAATTCTAGTTTCTGCATTACACGCCAAACTGATGAAAATACAAAAGCAAATTGACGCATCCAGTCCAAAGAGTGAATCTGTGTTCTGTCATTATTAAATACCTTAGATTTTTTTACGGATAAAAATGGCTTATAATCAACGTTATCGTCTCTGTATGTTTTAGCAGGTTCAGAATTGCGTGAGAATCTATTTATCTGTGTCTCTTCGGATTCTAAGTCGCGTTGTCTCTGTAAATTACTTAAGTTATACTGGCTGTGTGAGTGTGACAAATGTTTGGAATGTGCCGTATGCTGTGACGTGTTATTGACTGAAACATTTTTCATCTCTGTCACTTCTTGCTGTAAAGTTGACAATTTTCTACGTAATGTATTATTGGACGAATCTATCTCACTGATCGTCTGCTGTAAATTTTGAATTCAGGTGTTTGATTAAACGAAATCGGTGAAGTATCGTCTGATTTGCTGTCATTATTACTTTCAATAACGTCAATACGACTGGCCAATTCATCATATTTTTCAGTCAGTATTTTTACCTGATCATCGTTTTTAGTGTCACAAGCATTAATTTGTTTTTGTATTTTACGTGTGGTTTCGTTCAATTTTTTAACATCTGCTTTGATGACATCGGAATCCTGTATTAGTTCTAATTGTTCAAGTCTGTCGGTCACTGTCTGAAAGTCTACTGTGTGTGTATCTGTTTTTGATTTAAGATCGGAAATTTCATCATGCAATTCGGTGTTCAACTGTTTGATAGTATTAATTTCGTCTGATACTGTAGCAATATTGTTGTCTACGTATGTTTTTGCTTTCGTAAACAATTTACGTTTATCTTCCTGTCTCTGTGCAGTAATTGTTTCCATTACTTGTCGCTTTACTTTATTCTGTTCCTGTATAAATTTACGGTAACGCGTTTCACTGTTTTGTAGGTGGTGATTAAAGCGTTCGTCAATTTGGCTGTTCTGTTGTTCAAATTTCGCGTCTACCTTTGCATCCAATGTGCGCGAAAGTTCTGCTGACATTAATTTAAACTCGTCGCGTAACTGTGTCGCGTTTTCAGAGCATTGTTTACCGACTGCACTAATTTCGTCTCTAAGTGATTCTGTTGCAGCTGCCTCCGTATTCCTTAATTCTTGAGCAACAGATCTAATTTCTTCACTACTTTTCCTAGCACAAGCCTTAATTTCCTCACGTAATTGTTCCTTAGTATCATGACATTGCGCGGCAACGGCTGTAATCTTTTCACTAAGCTGTCTGTTCTGTTCATTTAGGTGGTCGTGTTTTTCATTCAACTGTTTGATATTTTTATTCAGGTTGTCATATTTTTCATTAAGTTGTTTGAAATTTTCACTAAGTTGTTTGTGATTGTTGTCTTGCTTATCATTCGACTGTTTGGAATTGCTATCTATTTTTTCATTCATTTGTCGTAATAATGCCATAACTTGATCCCAGCCAAAATTATCGGCTCTATTCTCTGTGCTATTTTATGGCGTACCTGCAATTGTCACGTTTTGTGTAACCACTTGGTCATTCTGTAATTCTTGAAAAGGTTTGCCAATCGAATGTGCACTGTTGGTCACTAAATCGGAATTAAATAAATCTGACGTATTCTGATTACACTGTTAATTTTCATTAGAAAAATTTGTCTTTTCGTCACGTAAATTTTGCAAACCGGGTGTGTCAAACTGGGCAGCGTTCATTGTAACGGAATGTGCCGCATCATCAATTGTCGTTAAATTAACAGAGGACACAATTGAATTTGTTTGCTCAAAATCATTACTAGTGGTCGGTACGCACTGATTGTCTGTAAATGGAGGACTATCATTATAACACAAACTGTCGCTAGTATGATCGGTCAAATTATTCGAATCGGCTATTTCATTCATTGCACATCGCGATGTACTGTTAACAGTTTTTCGCGGCATTTTTTACAAATCAAAATTAAGCACAAATAAAACAAGGCCAATGCAAAAATGCAATAAACACAATTACAACAAAGAGCAACAAATTGCCGATGATCTGTGAAAGAAAGAGTGACAAATTAGTAAATGCGCTGCGCCAGATGCAAACTACGTTTAAGTAAATAAGAGCAGATATATGACTACTTCTCAGAAGATTCACAAAGAAATACGATCCTGGCCGGATGTCGCCTAGTGTAACCTCCCCACAGAATTATTTTAAATTAGAAAGTGTAACCTCCCCACAGAATTATTTGAATTAGAAACCATGAACCAAGTGTAACCTCCGCACAGAATTAATAATTAAATGAATTTTATATATTGTAACCTCTGAACAAAATTGGCTCCCATTTATAATCTCTGTGCAGAAATGCATTCACATTTAATGTAACCACAAAATTCAATTCCTAAACCCGGAAATAATTTTAAAAAATTCAGTAACCTGGTAAAATTTATGACGACAGCAGCGCTCCGCCTCGGCCCTGTATTCTGAATACAAAAAGGAAAAATTCTTACCTCAATAAAATCTGCGAATATATCTGCTCTTACGTAAAAACTTTTCGGTACAGCTTCGTGCAATGCTGGGCTATATATATATATATTTTTTTTGATTCTTGGAAAGAATGATCATGCATTGGAAATATTCTTTAAATTGAAATGAATGCTTTTCTTAAAAAAATTGCTTTATATTATAAAAATTATTATTGGGGCATTTTTTTTAAAGAAATTAATGACAGTTAATATACATTACTAGATACGCGCAAGGCTGCTTCTTTACCTTCTACAATAATACTCATCCTCCAAAGTCCCGACCACAGCAGACTGTCGACACGTGCAGGCACGCGCCGACTACTGAAGACTACTGAAGACAAGCAACAACTAACTACATACTACTCTCTGGTCAGAGACTCTGCCATGCCTCGCCCATCGCTGGCAACGCATACGTCTTTCGAACGACCAACGACTGTGATGTAGACTGGTATTTTAATTGCAATACTGTAAGTACCATCTCATGAAGACTGTTCTGCATCAGTCTCACTCATGTCACTCATCCAATTGCACAGGGAAGCTTCAAGATAGGATGGAGCTTGTAAGCTGATCCACAATGCGTAGTGTTTGGGAGAGAATTCAATGGTGGATCCATCATGCGTCATGGTCGGGATAGAGTTTCAACATGGATCCACCATGCATTTTGGCTGGGATAGGTCTTGGAGGTGGATCCACCATGCATTACAGCCAGGATGGTGTTCAAAAGTAGATCCATCATGTGTTATGGCAGGGAGACGGTTCAGATGTGGATTCCCCACGTGTTACTACCGGGATAGGATTTGAATCCACCCACTATATGTCTTGAGCAGTGTATGAAGGTGGATTGACTGGAAGTAGGTTTGGAGTACGGTTGGAGTCCTACACGTGAAATCGATACAGGCAGACACACACACACACACACACACACACACACACACACACACACACACACACACACACACACACCTACAGAAAAATTTCGCAGTTGTGCTGGATGTTGACAACTGTACTACATTTATAGCCAATTTTGGAAGTGATGCCTTGATCACATGAGCAGAAGTAACGTAAAGTCGGTAAAATTACGAAAATTGACGGAGAATTCATATAAATTGAGGGAAAACACCCCAATATGTGGAGAAATTGGGGGAAAATGAGGGAGTATTTGTGTGTCTACTTGGTACTGGAAAAGTCTTGTACATGGGAACAAGTATGTGACAGCAAGAGGAATATGAGAAGAAGTTGACATGGAAGAACTGGGATCTATGAAAACAGTTATTTTTCATGGGCAGCGATAAGATGTCTAGTGTATGTTGTTTAACGTTGATGGCCACCAAATGTAGAGTAATAAATTTATACATGTCGGATTACAAGCTCAGGTGTGACCCAAAAGTTAATGGCAACAACCTTGAAGATTTTTATGACGTTTTCGAAGCTAAAGAGAATTGTGTTACCAGCTTGGATCATGTGTTTGACCCTGTGCAAGACTGTTTACATATTTAAAACACTAATATACAATAGTTACAAAGTGCTTCTCTGTACTCTCCACCGATCACAACGATGCAGTGTCAGCTAACAAATACCTTACAGAACAGCTCCTGCACGGTTTTTAACAACATTCTGTCGTATGTCTATTAAGGTAATAGGGATACATGGAAGTGGACTGCGGCTTTTGATGCTTTCCTGGAAAAGAGAACCATCTGCCTCTAAATTGACATGGATCTCCGTTAAAGAACAATAGAAAGTAGATGGAGTAATCGGTTGAGATGGGTTGTAATGAGGTATGATTTAATGGTAGACTGATGATGCATTCTAGAGAGAGGGACATGTTCCGGCAGGTCATTTATCGTGCATTTAACCATTTTTTCCGTTCTTCTCTGGGGTGTATCAGTTGTTATACCATACAACCTGTGTTCGACTTGTATACAACTGCATGTTCTGTGTGTGACTTAGAACGCTATTTTCCTGCGATCGTTAACAAGAAACCCCTCCATACCATAGTCAGCAGAGGACTTTCAGCGCATGTGTGATGAATCATGTCCACCAAACCGACAGAAAGCATATTTTGCCACCCTACTGTAGATAAACGAAGATGTGTGCGAAGTGATTCCACTGCCACATCTTTGAAGTAAATCTATTCTTAAGTCATAACTGCAGTGATTCTAAGTTAGCGACAGGAGTCTGTGAGGTACTGCATTTCTGTGTATACATTTGCTTGACAGATATTATGTGTGTGTGAAAGAGACTGTGTTCTGTTCATGTGGTTAGTGTACTAAAGTGTGTAATTTCACATGTGAAACACTGCTGCTATGCATTTGTGTATTTCCTCACAAGATGTCCTAATTTCATTCATTTTCCATTGCTGATGATCATTTTATAGGACTGATGCCAACATAGCTTAATTTCCAAACTGTAATCTGCTGTGAACAGTGAGCACTATACACCTCTGGAAAACTGTATAGTACCATGTATCACAAAGAACCTATGTATTTTTTTCTTTTCTATAGAAGGAAGTAGTTTCATCTTCTACAATCGTTTCTCTCTTTTCAACATCTTCTTAGTATGGACTCCAAATACTACAACAATACCACAGAATTGATAGCACAAGTGATTTACATCATATGTTTCGCGGGAGAAACATCAGAAGCATTTCATATCCATACTGGTGTTCGCCAGGGAGATGAAATGTCCCCCCTTTTGTTTAACATGGTTCTGGAAAAAATTGTGAGGAAATAAAAGGAATTCAGCTTGGGATTAAAAAAGACCAGAGAATTAGGCTGAATTTTCGCTTTCGCGGACGATCTTGTCATTCTAACGAACAATAGAGAAGAAGCCAAACTTGCATTGGAAAAACTACATGAATTCTCACAAAAAACTGGGCTACAAATCTCCTACCAGAAAACAGTATATGGAATACAAACCTGTAGATAATCTCCTCATTACTACTCAGTAGAGGAAAGTGGCACAAGTTGCCCACTTAAGACATCTGGGAGAGATAATCCAACAATCAGGACTGAACACAATAGCCAATAAAGATAGAATCTCAGATTACAAAAAGCATATAAGCTCACTTGGAATCACTATAATAAGAAATCTATTTCTGTCAATGAAAAACTATGGCATTACAACACAGTAGTGCTACCAGAAGCACTTTATGCTGCAGAAACTACAGTGATTCATGGTCTTACTAAGATCAGAGAGATTGAAAAGCAGGAAAGAAAAATTCTGAGGAGAATATATGGACCAGTGTTTCAGAAAGTAATTTGGACGAAGAGGCCAACTAGAGAGATTTACAAAGACATAGGAACAATAACAGACACCATTAGAAAGAGATGGATGAAATTTTATGGACATATAGCAGGATGAATAAAAGCAGGCTCACAAGAGAAATCTTTGAGATAGTAAACAAGAGCAAAAACAAAACACAGTGGATCACTGTAGCAGAAGAGGACATTAAAGAACTGGGGATCACACAAGACAACATAAACAATAAAGAACAGTATAGAAACATCATACAGAAACACACAATTAAACAAGAACATACGGAGAACAGAACAGGAAAAAGATGGTCAGAAGAATGCAAGAGAGAACACAGTGAACGTATGAAGAGAATTTGGGAAGAACGAAGAAAGAAGAAGATATCATAACTACTCAAGTTCAATCGCTCTCTCAAAAGGAAATAATCGAAAATAATAACAATAATATGTTTCAAACTCCTTCTGTCTGGAGCACCAGCATGCATAAACCATGACTTCTTCTTCTTCTTAATCTTCTGTTATACCACCAAAACACTCTCAAATGTATCAGTCTTGTATCTACTATACGCCAATAAGGAGCGCTAACCTCTTCAGCAAGCATGAATCTAGAGAGATCCTGTGTAATTGGATGAGGGAACATGAGTGAGACTGATGCAGAACAGTCTTCATGGGATGGTACTTACAGTATTTGGGTGAAAATACCAGTCTATATCACAGTTGTTGGTCAGTTGTGCAAGTTGTAAATGTACTAGGGCTATTCAGAAAGCAGGGAACGTTTTGGCATTTAAAAAAAGTACAAGAAACAACCTCTGAAAGAGCGACTGACATACCACTTTTTCAAATAGTCACCAAACACATTGAGGCACTTATCATAGTGGCAGACAAGACTTTAAATGTATTCGTCATAAAATTCTGCCACCTCAGACTTCAGATAGTGAGTCATGCCTGCCTGGTGTTCCGCGTTGTCACCAAAGTGCTGCGTTGCAAGCCAGTTCTTCATCTTGGGGAAACAAGTGGAAGTCGCTTGGTGTGAGATCGGGGCTGTAGGGCGGATGAGGGGAAATTTCCTCGGCGTTCGTTTCGAACTGCTCTTCTAAGGCTGTACAAAGTTTGCAGTACTGGGCTGAATTTAGGGTTGCCTCACATTCGAGAAAATCATTAAGAAGCACATCTTGCCTATCCTAATACACTGTCGCCATCTCTTCCTTGCTGACAAGGTTTGTAAACCTTATTTTGGTTTTTGGGGGAACCTTGCGTGCCCCCACTCCATAGACTGTAATTTTGTCTCGCAATTGACGTGTTTCACCCAAGTCTCGTCACCAGTAACGATACATCCAGTAATGAATCACCATGTTTGTGGTAGGCCTCCAGAAATGTCAATGTTGCCCCCATTCACTGTTCTTTATGGTGCTCTGTAAGCATTTTGGGCACCCATCGTGCACAAAATTTGTGCTAGCCTAGCTCTTGAGTGACAATTTCAAACAACAAAGTCTGTAAAACTTGTGGAAAAGAAAGTGAAAGATCCATTACTGTGAAGGACGGTTTTCACGAATCGTTTCATCAACTTTAGCGACAAGATCGTCACTCACAGTGCTCGGGCGTCCACTCTTCACTTCCTCATGAACGTTGGTTCGGCCATTTTTAAACCGAATGCACCATTTCCGGACGGAACATTCTCTCATTATATTGTTTCCGTACACTTTGTACAGTTCATGATAAATTTCTATAAGTTTTAGGTTTTTTGCCAACAAAAACTGTATCACAGACCACACCTCATAACTAGCAGGATTTCGACTGCAGCACACATTTCAAATTCGAATATCGAAAAAACCAACCACGCAGAGATGTTCCCGCTGTTACGGATGGATGCCGACTGAGCTGCTGAGCACGCACATTCCAAAATACACGCGATCGGCGCGCGCCTAGCGGCGTCAGTAGGAAAAGTTCCCTACTTTCTGAGTAGTCCTTGTATGTTATGTTCTTCCCGAAAGCAAAATATGGAAGTGTATTGATTATATGGAATTCAGTTCATTCTGTTCCTTAACAAGACATTGAATGTAGCGGGTACAGTGTACTCTTACTTCTGGTCAATTCCAAATTAAATCGGAGACAATGTTGCAGGGAGGGTTGGTAAAAGATGGAGGAACAGTTACAAGATGCATATGGAGAACAGCTAGAGTTTTGCTCAGGATCCACGAATGCGAGAATACTTTGTGACTCCCATACACGCAGGGAGAGGTGACCCAATTGTAATAAAATCTTACTGAATTTATAAAGTGTTTCTGCTAAAGATTGTAGTTTTTGCACCTCCTTTCCTCTGACGGCTATTACCTGCACTAAGAAAGGGCATTTGTGCATGTGATGTAGGCAGTTTATCAGGGATAGAAACATTCTCACATTCAAATGCCCCTCACAAAGTAATGGAGGGGTTTAGCAATGATACAGAAATTGAGAATTGTGGTGCAATGTCATTGCTGATAGCAGCACGAGAATGACATGATGAGGTGTTTTGATGACATTACAACTCATCGAGAGTAATGGTTTCGACCTCGAGCAATTCAGCAAAATGTACTGAAATTAGCGAAAACCTGGTAAAATTACGAAAATTGGTGGAAAATATGACAAAAAGTGTGGAGGAATGAGGATACTACATGCTCACCTGGGTGTATAAAAATCATTCCATTCCTCCATCAGTGGGATTGACAGCTGATGGCACATACTATTCATACTCTATGGGCTTAAGTCCTGCAGAACACCTGCTTGTTCCACATGTGGTTATGCACTGTAAGCCATAAAAATGAAAGACACTGTGTCCAAAGATTTGGGGATCAGGATGGCTGTGACCTAGAACATCGAAACAGCAATCATATGCCTAGGTGCAATATGACTTGACAATATGAGAAATAAATGCTTTTGGTTTCTTCAAAAATGAAACACCAAGAGATTTGCTACCTTGTCACGGAGGAACATGAGTTTAAATGTAGAGAGCTGTTTGGAAGCGCTCCACAATGCCCCAAACTCTTCCAGTTTCCATATATGAAGATGTCTTCCACGTTTTTGTCAATAACAAACACGACCTCCATCTTTTATTTCAATCATACTGTGTGTTGTGGGACCAGCTTAACTTACACCATGTGATGTCCAGCTTTGTTTGGCAGCTGATGGATCTAAACTTGTTAATGCAGGTTTAGCACTTGACACAGACCTGGAAGTCATGGTGGAAAAACAAATTATATGTCAGTGTACAAAGCTGTAGTCATACACTGCTTGGATGTGTTACAGCAGATAAACAGTATAGGAAACTGCTTATGAAAGAACAGTACAGGATCAGTGCCTTGTGATTAACAATCTGTGGGATATTGTCCACCTTCAGTATGGGCGACAAAACGTTACACAGGTCTTTTCAATCACTGGCCACCTGCTTCAATGGACCAATTCACGTATATTTAACATGTATGATATCAACAAGCAGACAGTATTTGTTTTCAATATATTGGAATATGATAAAGGAGATAAGGACGAGTACAGGGTGATATTTATAGACCATCATTGGATAGTGATGAATTGTACGTGCTAGGCTTCTGAATTTCTTCGTCCAGTCCACATACACTCTGCATGATTGTGAATTTCCTCCTGTATGTTAGTGTGCTATTTTTCTCATTATGATAGCTCTCTATCTAGTCAGTGATGAGTAGAGGACTAGACAGCCTTCTAATTATTTGAATAGTGCTGTCAGAACACCATGAGATGTGGAGAGAATTAACAGGGGTCTGTGACAGGATGAGGAATATCTCTTACTCATGGAAAACACGTGGATTCGAATGCTGTGCATCGAAGACTGGAAGATTCGTGAGAATACGGCATCGACATGGTATGCAGTGAAATGTTGCTGGGTTTGAGATCGGTTTCACGCTCTGATATTCAATCTCCTGTCCTCAGTCATATAGCAGTGTAACTGAGTAAGAGTCTTTCCGTATTTGACGACCTGTAGGGCACTTTTGCAGGGTCTAGTTGTCAGTGCAATATGGTGATCTGTACAAAATAGTTTTTTGACATTGAAAGTCTCATTTGCAGAAGGAAAAGGCAGACAGTGCTTCCACACTGGTAGCATCAGTAATTTGGCATGTAAATT
The DNA here is from genome assembly GCF_023864345.2 of Schistocerca serialis cubense. Taxonomy (NCBI): domain Eukaryota; kingdom Metazoa; phylum Arthropoda; class Insecta; order Orthoptera; family Acrididae; genus Schistocerca; species Schistocerca serialis. Next base: position 312,094,895 of record NC_064638.1, read on the forward strand.
CAATAAGAGGCAGTCTTAATCCTTCATTTATTCACAACACACCCTTTGACTTGGGACATAGGATTCTATACGTAGCTGTGAGAACGTTCAATATGTTGAAAATACGAAGGGTAATAGGTGATGGAGTGGGTACCACGACGGGACCATCAGGATGAATACATTCGGCGTTAATCTGCGTTATTTTCGTCAGCAGGTTCTGTCAGGGCCAGAATTTCCATGTAGACAAGCTGAGGCATCACGAAAGCCCCTACAAAAGTGACCATTAACTATTTCTGGGACACTATACAATTTCTGAGAGGTCAACTCGGCTCTTATTTTACATAGCCATATGACATCAGTATAACATTGAGAACCTATTAGCTGCTATGCAAACATCTCTCTTGGCATTGGACCCACACTGCAGCTATGTGTCATCACGCCACCAATGGTGCCTAGGTGGATACGAATTTCGATAGCAATTTCTCAGGTGCTAAATATGAAAGGGATACTGCTGCCTCAGGCTTGTGGGACTCGCCAAACACCTGTGCATGGCTCGGCAGCTGATGGCCATGTCGTCACTTCATGGGGCTGCTGGTGCATCCCAACTCCTGGGAACATGTGCGGTAGTGTGCTGTGCGCTCCAGTGGACAGGGGGCGGTGGGTGGTGTGTGCATGCATTGAGTTCTGTGATATCAGTATAACACTCGAAGAACTGTAGACATGACTTTCACCTGCTGGCTGTCATCGGCAGTGACGGTGGTTCGTGACGGCATCAACGCATACCCACATTGGAGCCTCTGATATGTTGTGGTTGATGATAGTTCGAAAGCATTCTTTACGTGCAATTAGTGTTTGTGGACTGCATTATTTTTGGCCATTTAAGTACTATGAGTGTCTTTGCATAGCATTATACATGCATTATTTCGGTGATCTATGAGTAGTTTGCATGTCTGTATGCTGTATACTGCATTATTTCGGTAATATATGTGTTGTTTGTCTGTACATCAGTGTACTGCATTATTTACGAGTAGTTTGCAGGTCTGTAGACTGTTTGCTGTGACCTCAAGCATGTCAGGTTATAATAAATATACTATGTCAAATCCGTCCCTAAATAAATTGTTCAGAAATAAATAAAGAACACTCCTTCCTCTCTCTAGCAGCCCAGAACAGGCTGAGTCCTTACCCCACCATTTTTCCCCTCCAGACAGCCATCTTGGATTACATCACGCGAGGGGCAATGGCACCCTCTGGTGGCAGTACTGTGTACTAGGTCAGTTGGACTCTGGACCTCGTGGTGAACACATTTAATGGTTGTACTGCCTCTAATTGTTTAAATAAAGACTGAAAATAAATACTTATGTCCATCCTATCCAGCACAGGCTGAGTCCTTTTCCTGCCAGTTCCTAGGAAGAGGTGGCAGTCAGATGACTTAGGTGAGTGGAGGTAGCCCAAGTGACCTATTTTCCTGCCATTTTCTTAGGTGAGTGGAGGTAGCTGTGGTGCGTTGCATTGTCCTGCTGGAATTTGAATTTCCCACCATCTTCTGGGGGGAGGGGAGAGGTTAGTGGAGGTAGCCCAATTGACGTATCTTCCCGCCAAAATATGAACTTCCCGCCATGACGCTTGCAGACGTTGCCATCTTGAGTAAATTTGGCAACAATACAGAATAGGGCGACGTACTTGTTGCTCTACTACTCCCTCCCCTACCGTTGCTCTCAATGACATGTCTGTGTTCACTAGGGAATGGAATGAAGTACAATATAGTTGGGCTCTCCTGCATGTCTCTCTCTATCGTCACGGTACCGCCACGAAAGTCCAAACAGTCCAATGTCCTAGTTACAGATCTCATTACTAAATACCACTGAACATGGGCCGTTTATCAGCCTCCTTTGACCTCACAGCTCCCAAACAAAGCATCAAATGGCAGCATTCTGTTGATCGGCAAATTCCAGACTTGCTTCCTGTCTCTGTCGTTTCCAAGAAGCCACTCCCTGCTTCTCTGTGTGAACCAACATCTCCAAACACGAAGATGGAGGTTTTCTTATCTCCTCAGAATACTTTACTCCTATTGGCTAATGTTGGAGACAAAGGGAACCTGATGTAATTTAGATATCAAAAACATAGCGAAATAATCCATAATCCCTGTCAAATTAATTAACAGCTTAACAATTTACACGAGTCAAATAGCTCACTTAATACACTCACTTCCACATTACAACCCTTCTTCATAATAAAACATATTTTAAACGTCTGAGCATCGCATGCAAACATGATGCAAATCAAGTAATGAAATTTCTTTGAGAAATAGGTTGTAGCCCTATATATATCCATGGCCTTGTTCGCGCCCTCCACCATCACAATTTTTCCATTAAACATACCTGACGAAAAAAAATCCTGACGATCACACAGTCTTGCGAACGCGAAACACGCGCCACTTGCTGTCGGGCGCCACTCTAGCTGGAAGCGGCGCGACGACCATGATCCCCATACCGACCGCATGCGTGGACGCAGTACAACCATCGGAAACAATAAGTTGATTATTTCATCATGTAGAAAAAAATCTTTCTTTATCTGTCACGTCATTTATCACAGGACTAGAATATTAAACGTAATTTTGGTTCATGACGGAGCGCTAAGGTTTACCACTGTCATAGGACGCCCCCTAGCTTTCGAACTCTCTTAAGGTAACCAAATGTCTCGCCACATACGAAGTCTCTTAAGGTAACAGCACAGAGAAGACATAAATATACACTACTGGCCTTTAAAATTGCTACACCAAGAAGAAATGCAGATGATAAACGGGTATTCATTGGACAAATATGTTAACTAGAACTGACATGTGATTACATTTTCACGCAATTTGGGTGCATAGATCCTGAGAAATTAGTACCCAGAACAACCACCTCTGGCCGTAATAACGGCCTTGATACGCATGGGCATTGAGTCAAACAGAGCTTGGATGGCGTGTACAGGTACAGCTGCCCATGCAGCTTCAACACGATACCATAGTTCATCAATCGTAGTGACTGGCGTATTGTGACGAGCCAGTTGCTCGGCCACCTTTGACCAGACGTTTTCAATTGGTGAGAGATCTGGAGAATGTGCTGGACAGGGCAGCAGTCGAACATTTTCTGTATCCAGAAAGGCTCGTACAGGACCTGCAACATGCGGTCGTGCATTATCTTGCTGAAATGTAGGGTTTCGCAGAGATCGAATGAAGGGTAGAGTCACGGGTCGTAACACATCTGAAATGTAACGTCCACTGTTCAAAGTGACGACAATGCGAACAAGAGGTGACCGAGACGTGTAACCAACGACACCCCATACCATCACGCGGGGTGGTACGCCAGTATGGCGATGACGAGTACACGCTTCCCATGTGCGTTCAACGCAATGTGGCCAAACACGGATGCGACCATAGTGATGCTGTAAACAGAACCTGGATTCATCCGAAAAAATGACGTTTTGCCATTCGTGCATCAAGGTTCATCGTTGACTACACCATCGCAGGCGCTCCTGTCTGTGATGCAGCGTCAAGGGTAATCGCAGCCATGGTCTCCGAGCTGATAGTCCATGCTGCTGCAAACGTCGTCGAACTGTTCCTGCAGATGGTTGTTGTCTTGCAAACTCACCATCTGTTGACTCAGGGATCGAGACGTGGCTGCACGATCCGCTACAACCATGTGCGTTCACCGCGATGTGGCCAAACACGGATGCGACCATCATGATGCTGTAAACAGAACCTGGATTCATCCGAAAAAATGACGTTTTGCCATTCGTGCATCACATGCATATCACAGCATCTTCTTCCTGTTGGTTAAATTTCGCGTCTGTAGCATGTCATCTTCGTGGTGTCATCTCGACTGCTAGTGATGCAGCGTCAAGGGTAACCGCAGCCATGGTCTCCGAGCTGATAGTCCATGCTGCTGCAAACGTCGTCGAACTGTTCGTGCAGATGGTTGTTGTCTTGCAAACGTCCCCATCTGTTAACTCAGGGATCGAGACGTGGCTGCACGATCTGTTACAGCCATGCAGATAAGATGCCTGTCATCTCGACTGCTAGTGATACGAGGCCGTTGGTATCCAGCACGGCGTTCCATATTACCCTCCTGAACTCACCGATTCCATATTCTGCTAAAAGTCATTGGATCTCGACCCACGCGAGCAACAATGTCGTGATACGATGAACCGCAATCGCGATAGGCTACAATCTGACCTTTATCAAAGTCGGAAACGTGATGGTACACATTTTTTCTCCTTACACGAGGCATCACAACAACGTTTCACCAGGCGACGCCGGTCAACTGCTGTTTGTGTACGAGAAATCTGTTGGAAACTTTCCTCATGTCAGCCCGTTGTAAGTGTTGCCACCGGCGCCAACCTTGTGTGAATGCTCTGAAAAGCTAATCATTTGCATATCACAACATCTTCTTCCTGTTGGTTAAATTTCGCGTCTGCAGCACGTCATCTTCGTGGTGTAGCAATTTTAATGGCCAGTAGTGTAGTTTTATACTCGCACGCGCGGCTAGCTGTGCGGTCTAAGCACTGCTTCCCGAACAGGAAGGCTTGCCGGTCCCTGGCATGAATCCGTCCAGCGGATTAGTGTCGAAGTCCAGTGTGCTGGTCAGCCTGTGGATGGTTTTTAAGGCGGTTTTCCGTCTTCCTCAGCAAATGTGGGTTGGTTCCCCTCATTCCGCCTCAGTTACACCTACGTTGGCGACTGCTGCGCAAACATGTATGTGTACACAATAATTACTGTACCATGCAAACATTTGAGGCTACACTCGTCTGGTATGAGGCGTTCCTGAGGTGGGAGGTCTCCACTGGGGGCTAAACCACACAATAACCATAGGTTCGGTGTGGGGCGGCGGTGGGGTGGGTGGACTGCTGTGGGCTGTTGTGGGGTTGTGAACCACTGAGGCCGGTTGAATACACAATACACACACACAATGTGTCACTTTATAAATTCGGTAACACATCTGATTCTTTTACAATGGTTGTCTCTCCCTGTAACGATGGACGTTTGAAATATTGTTAAAAGGTATTGCCGCAATGAAAAAATACACCAAGTGAAGAATCATATCCGTGGTGCTCTAACCATCGCCTACACCCGCCAGGCAGCATGTCACTGATATCAAATTGATAAACTAATTAATTGAATTAATCATGAGAGTCACTTTGCAGGGCGAGTAATTTTTCTTTTCCGGTAGTTGGATTACACTCACCGGGTAGTTAAAATGGAAACCCCTGGAGGGAAGACGATGTTCTTTGCGAGGAACACTTTTGAGATCCGACATTTGAAGCTGACCATAGAAGGATACTACCGCCAGCAACATACTTTACACGTAAGGACCGTGCTATTAAAAACATGATCACGACGACTATGTTACTGTCACCCTGCATAAAAAGCGGTCTTAGTTCTACAGGCACACGCAAGAGTCGCTGATAATGTAAAGCTTTGTGGTAGAAATGCTGTCAGCGATGTGGAGTCCAGTCTTTCCATCCAGCCACATAACTGCATTAGATCCTATGAAGAAGACCTTTAATAACTACAGCCACTGGTGAACAATATTCGTGCCACTCTCATATCTTGAAACGAGTCACCCTTTCCGAACCTATCTGCTACAGCAATACCCTGATTTGGTTTTAAACACTTCCTCTGCCCCAACCACCCTGTAGCTTTGCGTCCATGCGATTCTTCCAATTTGAGTCGGAACTGAATGGAAATCAGAGAGTGCTATACCACCTTCTGCAACCCATGTAGAAACGGGTTGCGCTGAGTTAATGCCACATGACTGTCTTTTGGCCATGGAAACATGTTGTCATAGCTCCACGAATGAAGCTGACCACAGAAGGATTCTACTGCCGGCAACATACATTACGCATAAGGACCACATAGTCACGATCACAACGACTATGTTACCGTCACCATGCATAAAAAGCAGTCTTGGTTCTACAGGTACACACAAGAGTCGCTGATAGTCTTACGCTTTCTGGTAGAAATGCTGTATGCGATTTGGAATCAAGTCATTCAATTCAACCGCATACCTGCATTGCCTTCTATGGAGATGTCTTTTAATGATTAGAGACACTAGTGAATCTTGTTCATGGCAGTCCATATCTATCTCGAAACGAGTCACCTTTATCGAACGTATCTGCTACATTAAAATTGTAATGCGGTTTTAGATAGTCCCAACGCATCTTGTAACTGCTCCTCAGTCTCTGCCCCGCCATCCCTGCAGCTTTGCCCGTGTGGTCGTTGCAATTTAAGTTGGAACTGAGCAGAAGTGAGAGAGTGCTATATCTACCACATTCAGCAATCTGTGTAGAAACAGGTTGACCTGAGCTAATACGACAGGTCCGTGTTCTGACCTCTAGGTGAAAATGGAAACGTTGTTGTAGCTCTGCCAACCATGGACGATGTGTAAGGTCAGCGCCAAATGAAGTTTGCATCTCCAACACGAGGTAGTATAAAAGACAGTATGAGAAGTAATGGTCATGTTTCTTATCGGGGTAAATTAGGAAGTCTCCATATCATATAGGAGCTGGAAGAAGGACAAGGATTTTGCTACTGCTTCATGATATGTTTCCAAACTACATACAAGTACTACAATCCGAAGCAGATGTGTGTTCCTCAGGGTGCATTCACATCTGTCACCCAAACATTCTATCATCATTATTCTGTACCATCCAATAGAGAAAAAGTACCAACCATAAAAGCTCCGCTAACTTCTTCCAACAAAGAACTCTATAAGATTTATCCTGCATCTCTCTCTTCCGATATATCAAACAAATACGTGGTGCGTGCCAGCATCGAGCATATGTGGCGATCTTATTAAATATTCAGGTACTGATCTATTAGAGCAGGCGGCCAGTGATCGAAGTCACTTGCACAGACCAGTCTAAAGTTTCATCACCCGTACTGTGGGAGACCATATCTTACAGATTATCAGTCTCAAGAGAGGGACCCTGTTTTGTTGTTTAATACATTGCTTTTTGTGCTGTAACGCGCGTTGTACACCGCCATACATTTTGTTTTTTTCGCCATGACTTTGTGGTCTGTGTCGGGTTCTAAACTGACATTAACATGTTTCGAGCCATTGGCTCTCACAGAAAACTGGACGTCGCATTGTGTAAATCATGTTCTGCTGCTACCACAAAACACACACTGGAAGATTTTAAATAAAAGATAGTCACAACATATGGAAACTGGAAGAGTGTAGCCATGTTGTGGAGCGTTTCCAAACTGCTTTTTAAAGGTCATTGATGACCTCTGCATTTAAACTCATCTTTCACAGTGACGGAATAGTTGACAGCTCAGGTTCTGTTTCGACTGATTCCTCATATTGCAGTCATGTACGTAATCACTGTTTCGGTGCTAGCCATGCCCAGAAGGTGTTGCCCCTCCACCAAGACTCTTTCTCCATCTCAAACAAGTGATCTCAGTCAGTCATTATGTGGTAATCAACAGTGTACCAGATAACGGATGGGATGGAAAAGACATCACTGATGTACAGTAATAATAAACATCACAGCTGACAGTGCGAACAATTTTAGCAATTTTATTGTAATTTCAACTCCGACCAGTGACGCGGCAGCATGCTTCCCAGTTTCTGTAGCATCGCTAAACCGCACCTCTTCTACTTTGGGAGTACCGTTGCGAATGTAGATAGACGTTAATTCTCGAAGATATACATCAAAGTATACCAGACAGCGATCTACACATTTCTAGCACTTCGAGTATAGTGCGTGATTTACAATCTTTCACTAAGCAGATGGGAGTCACAGGGCATTTTCACATTCTTAGCATAAAGCTAGAGACTGAAACATCTCCTCGCATTTTTTCTCTACGATAAAGTATGGAAAAAACTGTAAAATAAAAAAAACTACTTCCTTAAAACTTCGATTCTGTATGGTACATGCACAACATAGCTTTCCAGAGGTGTATAGCGACCACTGTTCACATCTTATCATAGTTCAGAAATTATACCACGTCAGCATCAGTCCTATATAAAATAATCGTTAGTAACGAAGAATACGTCTTACAAAGAAAGAGACAGGCGCATAGCAGCGGCTTTTGACATGTGAAATTACGCGTCATGCCGCCACTAACTCCGTAAACAGGACATCTGTGAAGCAGATGTATATGCGGGGATTGTAGTACCTCACAAACACCTGACGCTCACTTCAATGCAATGTAGTTATCAAACTGGAGGCTGGATTTTATGCCCAAGATGCGGCAGGGGAATGGAGTACGTCGTGTAAATCTTTGTTCGTCTAGAGCAATACGTCGATAGAGGATGGATATGTTTCATCACACATGAGATGGAAGTCCTCTGATGACAGGGAGGTTTGCTGTTAACGATTGCAAGTAGACAGTGCTCTAAGTCACACACAGAACACGCAGTTGTATACGAGTCGAAAGTGGGTTATGTCAAGCAACTGATGCATCCCGACAGAACAACCGAAAAAATGGTTAAATGACCTGCAGCAACATCTTCCTCCCTCTCTAGAATGCATCATCAGTCTACCATTAAATCATACCTCGTTACAACTCCCCCTCCAGCCGGCAGGGGTGGCCGAGCGGTTCTAGGCGCTACAGTCTGGACCCGCGCGACTGCTACGGTCGCAGGTTCGAATCCTGCCTCTGGCATGGATGTGTGTGATGTCCTTAGGTTAGTTAGGTTTAAGTAGTTCTAAGTTCTAGGGGACTGATGACCTTAGAAGTTAAGTCCCATAGTGCTCAGAGCAATAGTGCTCAGAGCCAACTCCCCCTCCACCGATCACTCGATCCACTCTCGGGTGTCCTTTAACGCAAATGCAAGTAAATTTAGAGGCAGATGGTTCTCTTTTGTGCAGGAAAGCATCAAAGACAGCAGTCAACTCGCGTGTATCACTATTATCTCAACAGACATACAGTAGAATGTTGCCTCGACGAAAAAAATGACTATTTCCCTGGTACCCGGTGCTTCCATGTCAACGTTTTCTCGTATTCTTCTTGCTGTCGTATACTCGTTCCCATGTACAAGAATTGTACTGCACCAAGCAGAAGACATGTAAGTACTCCCTCAATTTCCGCGAATTTCGACGAATTCTCCCTCAATTTATACGTATTTTCCGTCAGTTTTCGTAATTTTATCGATTTTTTGTTACTTCTACCCACATGATCACGACATCACATCTCATTCCGTATTCAAAAATTGCTTGTAGAACCATTCCCAACAGTTTGTGCAAATGCACTATTTTTCTGGCCGGGCAGCATAGTTAAGCACTGTACTCGAATGCATCCAGTCACCTCTAACTACATATTCCACAGTTGCAATGCGTTTGCTCTGTTTTCCGTGTATCTGTGTAGCTTCACTTGGTGTTTCTCTTTTTTTCCGTTGCGGCGTTATATTTACGATATTTCAATCGTCCACCTATACAGGGAGAGACAACCATCGTAATAAAATCAGATGTGTTACCGAATTTATAAAGTGATACGTAGTATAAAACTTATATTTATATCTTATCTGTGATGTTACCTTAAGAGACTTCGTATGTGGCGAGACATTTGGTTACCTTAAGACAGAGTTCGAAAGTGAGGGAGCGTCCTGTGACAGTGGTAGATCTTAGCACTCCGTCATGAGCCAAAAATGAGTTTAATATTCTAGTCCTGTGATGCGTGACGTGACAGATAAAGGAAGATATTTTTCTACTTGATGAAAGAATACTTAGAGGGAATGTAGGCTATGCCATAGTCATGCACGCGATTTGCACAAGTAACGACACTTTAGCGACTTGAAAACGCGTATATTCTCAGATTTCTTCTATCTTCGAAAATTACTCGTATACACGGGAGGAATCTACATTTCGCGTGAGAAAATCTTGGTGTTTGGTCACAACAACATCGTTGCCTCGAATTCGGTAAAGTAGATGTTTTAAACCGACGGGTCTACGTCGGGGTGGAACTGTTTACAGCTGCTGTATAAGTCCAAGCTGCAGCTGCTTGTTTCGGAGTGCACCGCAGCTGCCTGCAAGAGCGACCACGAGAAGTCGGCAACCGGAAGCAACGGATTAGCTTAACCTTTGACATGTACAAAGAATGTGCCTACCTGCCTGAGCTTATCCGCGGCAGCGAGGGCTGGCGAAGTGACCTGTGTGCTGGGTCAATGCAACAGAAGCGGACGTGTGTGTGTTGTGTGTGAGAAGATTCAAAATGATAGACGTTTGCGCTGGACGTATTGATAACATCCGAATTCCCGCCACTCCAATCTTCCCCTGATGCCCTCCATGGTCAGGTGCACTCTGGTGTACACGCGCATCCAGGACTGCGGCTGCGGCCGCAGCAGTTATTTTCACTGACCTCTCTACGTCGGCGCTGGCGGTCTACGACGGGGACGGGGGGCGGCGCCGTGTATGGACGTCTGGGAGGTGATGTGTGTGTGTTTTCAGCTGTCTCCAACGTTTAGCCATGACAGCTTATTTCTACGGACTGGATCGTGGTTTAAATGTATTGTGTTTAGTGCTTCTCAGTACATCGCAGTGGGCTGTCTGACAGTGGTATTTGCTGTTGTCACTGTTGTATCGCGCACCTTACTCCTCCTTCCGAATGTAGCAGAGAGGACCAATTTGGGAATTCCGTAGTACTTTTAAAAACCCAATCGCGACGTAAAATTTCTGACTGATCAATTTATTGTTTCCAATAGTTGTGGCCACGGTTGGCGCGCCGCTTCGAACTAGAGTGGCGCCCGACAGCAAGTGTCGTGTGCATCGTGATCACAAGGTTGTGTGATCGTCAGGATTTTTTTTTTTTTTTTTCGTCAGTTATGTTTAGTGGAAACGTTGTGAAAGTGGAGGGCCCGAACAAGGCCTCGCTTATACTTTTATTTAGCGCTACAATCTATTTGTCACGGAAATTTCATCGGCGACCAGAGGGGCCGAGCGGTTCTAGGCGCTACAGTCTGGAATCGCGCGACCGCTACGATCGCAGGTTCGAATCCTGCCTCGTGCATGGATGTGTGTGATGTCCTTAGATTAGTTAGGTTTAAGTTGTTCTAAGTTCTAGGGGACTGATGACCTCAGAAGTTAAGACCCATAGTGCTCAGAGCCATTTGAACCATTTGAAATTTCATCACTGGAGTTGCACAACGTTTACGTGTGATACACAAACGTTGTACATATGTTTTATTATGAAGAAGGACCATCGTAAGGTGGAATTGTTAAAAAATTTATTTGCCTGTGATTATGGATTATTTTGCTCTGTTTTTGATATCGAAATTGCGTCAGGTTTCCAATTGTTTCCAACATTAGCCAATAGGAATACAATATTCTGAGGAGAGATGAAAACCTCCATCTTCGTGTTTGGAGATGCTGGTTCACAGAGAGAAGCAGGGAGTGGCTTCTTGGGAGCGAGAGAGACAGGAGTTTGCCGATCAACAGAATGCTGCCACTTGATGCTTTGTTTGGGAGGCCCATGACCGGTCCATGGTCGGTGGTATTTAGTAACGTGATCTTTAATTAGGACAATGCGCTGTTTTGACTGTCGTGGCGGCGTCCTGACGATAGAGAGAGACACGCGCTACAGCCCAAACGGTGATTACTATATTGCACTTCATTCCATTCCCTTGTGATTACAGTCATTAGGTCACAGTTAGCAGGGAGAGGGGGGGGGGAGGGTGCAGTCAAGATGTCTGCCCAAGTGGGGATCGCCGTCTCCCGCAAAGTGATTAAATAAAGAATATGCATCAATACATCATTGACTGATTTGAATTTCGTGTCGTGAGATCCTTCTTCTTCAGCTCAGAGTGAGTCTTTTTCCCACTATTTTTTTCTGGGAGGGTTGGGGAGGGAGGAGGCGAGGGTTAGAGGAAGGGGAGGGGGGGCTGGAACGTCTTGTGGTGGTAGCTTTGTGCTCTAGCTCTGTCAATTCCTGCATGTCAAGATGAGTGCACAGAGGAAATTTTTCTAATAAGACGACACAAGCAATCTGCCGCAATGTTATTACGTATTGAGGGCTTGTAGTTGCTGGATGTGAGCTTTTCCCACCAGGTAAAAGTGAGCTCCAGCCCCTGCAATTTTATAAATATACATTATATCCTATGCTATATAATTGCATTTCTTGTTGTGAGATCCTTTCTTTCCAGCACAGGTGACACATTAGAGCCAATGGTGGAATCCATTCTCAGTCAGAAATTTGCCTTGGCAGGAAGGCGTCTCGCGTGCATTGGTATTCCATAGGGGTTTATCGGGTGAACGCTGCTTTGTTTGCGTTTCAGTCCGACTGCGATTGATAGCGCATGTGGGCCCGGCAGGACACGAGGAGAAAAAGAACAAGAGCGAGTGTTTCGACAGGAATTTCTCAGTTGTCAAGTACGAGAGGGACGCTGCAGCCTGATGTTATTGCTCGAGGATTAATTTCACATCCAGTCTGTCAGTCGCGAGCCTGCGAGCGGTAACACCTGTATGTGGCGGCCGCTTCTCAGGTTCTCGTCAGTGCAACCCGACCTCTGGCAGCGTGTGCGGTGGCACTCTGTGCTGTCCAGTGGACAGGGGACAGCAGGTGGTGTGTGCTTTGTGATCGAAACAGCGTAATTGCGTGAGATGGGTGTTTCATGACAGTATTCCGTGTGCGAGAGGAATAAAAAAAAGCGTTGTTGTGGTCTTCATTCAGTCCTGAGACTGGTTTGATGCAGCTCTCCATGCTACTCTATCCTGTGCAAGATTCTTCATCTCCCAGAACCTACTGCAACCTACATCCTTCTGAATCTGCTTAATGTATTCATCTCTTGGTCTCCCTCTACGATTTTTACCCTCCACGCTGCCCTCCAATACTAAGTTGGTGATCCCTTAATGCCTCAGAACATGTCCTACCTACCGATCCCCTCTTCTAGTCAAGTTGTGACACAACTCCTCTTCTCCCCCTTTTCAATTCAGTACCTCCTCATTAGTTGTGTGATCTACCCAACTAATCTTCAGCATTCTTCTGTAGTACCACATTTCGAAAGCTTCTGTTCTCTTCTTGTCCAAACTATTTATCGTCCATGTTTCACTTCCATACATCGTTACACTCCATACAAATACTTTCAGTAACGACTTCCTTACACTTAAATCTACACTCGATGTTAACAAATTTTTCTTCTTCAGGAACGCTTTCCTTGCCATTGCCAGTCTACATTTTATATCCTCTCTACTTCGACCATCGTCAGTTATTTTGCTCCCCAAATAGCAAAACTCCTTTACTACTCTAAGTGTCTCATTTCCTTATCTAATTCCCTCAGCATCACTCGACTTAATTCGACTACATTCCATTATCCTCGTTTTGCTTTTGTTGATGTTCAACTTATATCCTCCTTTCAAGACACTGTCCATTCCGTTCAACTACTCTTCTAAGTCCTTTGCTGTCTCTGACAGAAGTACAATGTCATCGGCGAACCATCGAATTTTAATACCTACTCCGAATTTTTCTATTTTTTCCTTTACTGCTTGTTCAATATACAGATTGCATAACATCAGGGAGAGGCTACAACCCTGTCCTACTCCCTTCCCAACCACTGCGTCCCTTTCATGTCCCTCGACTTTTATAACTGCCATCTGGTTTCTGTACAAATTGTAAATAGCCTAAAAGCGATCGATTTAATTACTTCTTACAAGACCTGCATCTTCTCAAACAACAAAGAATGATGATCAAGAGATATCCAACCCCTAAAAACTGATTTTTTATAAATAAACAACGTACCCTTGAATTCCCTGTCATGAGAGCCTTGCTCTCCACCCCAGAACCGCCAATTTGGAGGGAGGGAAGGAGAGGGGAAGGGGAGGGATGGCGTGTTTACCAGACAGGGATGGGTTAATTAATTTATCAATTTAATTAAGCAGTCAGTCAAACTGATAAAACTGAGAGGGGGCTATGCGAATAACTCACGTCTGAAAGTGTATCTGTATAATCAGTGAGGATGGATTGGGGGGGGGGGGGGGGCTGGTGGTTTCCTGAGGGGTTGGAAAGAGGAGGAGGTGAAGGGGTGTAGGTAGGTACAATAGGTTTAGGACCTGTCAATCAAAATGATTGATTATCCCCAGGGGTTCTTAATCCTCCTTGCAGGACAATAGATCAAAGACATGGTTATCAAATTGTGCTCGTGGCTCCCTTGTCCCATTACTTAACACTTGTCCGTCCTCGTTTAGAATACTGCTGTGCCGTTTGGGGTCCTTAGCATATAGGATTGACGGATTACATCGAGAAAGTTCAAAGAAGGGCAGCACGTTTTGTATTATAGCGAAATAGGGGAGAGAGTGTAACTGAAATGATACAGGATTTGGGGTGGACATCATTAAAAGAAAGGCGTTTTTCGTTGCTGTGGAATCTTCTCACGAAATTTCAATCACCAACTTTCTCCTCTGAATCGAAAATATTTTTTGACAGCGACCTACATAAGGAAAAAAACGATCATCATAATAAAATATGGGAAATCACAGCTCGCATGGAATCATAACAGGTGTCCTTTTTTCTGCATGCTGTACGAAATTGGAATAACAGAGAATTATTGTGAAGGTGGTTCGATGAACCTTCGCCAGGCACTTCAATGTGATTTGCAGAGTATCCATGTAGATGTATATGTAATCTACTGTTTGGAAGTACAGCTCGAAAGGCATTCTTTTCTGTGCTGCTCTCATCTGTCATAACTATTTTTGGGTGAAAAATAATCTTTTGTAAATTGAAAGGCATGCACTCGTATGTTATTTTCTATAGATTTGTGTGCAAAATGACAACTGGCGTAGCACCAATTTTCATTGCAGCAAACGTAAATGTAACACAGGTATTTGCTTGATCATAGGATCCACTTGTACCAATAAACACGTCTCGTCAGGCAAACCAACCATAAACACTCTTTGCATAATAGTTCAAAGAAGAGCAGCACATTTTGTATTATCGCGAAATAGTGGAGAGAGTGTCACTGACACGATACAGGATTTGGAGTGGTATCATTAAAACAAATTATAACGCACGCCGTTTGTTCTTCTTTGGCAGAAATATCTACATTTATGTTAACTCAGTATTCTTTTGTTTTGAAACGTCGGTAACATCACTGACGTTTTGCTTTCCGTAGGTTTGATGACGCCATTGTTTATATAGATACGTAACTTGACGGTCAAGTGGATTCTTTTGTACATTATAGAACGTAATGTAAGCGTTTTTCTCACAATCCTCAATGACGGCCACTTCATGATAAGATCTAGCTGCTACAGCTGTCATGCCACCCTCAAAATACGATTCAAATCACTTTAGTGTCCTTAGAACACCACAACAGGTTCAATGCTTGAGCGACGTTGACTCGATGGGAATCATTGTAGTTAATCTCTATTTGAACATTCAATCCTCATCCAATGGTGAATTTTTTGAGGTACTCTTAGTTACATTTAATAATTTGATTCCTATTTTTGCTTTACAATTTAAGTTTCTAGTCTCACCTTTCTCGTTGTCTTTGTTTCGTTGTGAAAAATGACAATTATATACATTTCTGAAATCATATCGTACCTGCTGCGAATAACGTCTCATCATAGTCCAATTTGAGATGGCTCCAAAAGTTTCTCAGTGAAATAACCACACTGTGATTCGTAACCGCCTTCACAAGATAAAGAGCATTGAATTTTACATTGGTAATTGTCATTGTCTCCATCATACAGGTAGTCACCCTCGTATTATCTTTAGTTTGGTGCTTATCTGTTTGCATTATATGTGAGAAATATGCAGTAAAAGTAAAACATATGACATCTGTGGTCCACTTTGCAGGATAGACCATAGTTGTGTTCCATGTTCTCGACTGTTAAAAATAGATTTTGTGGCACGTAATTAATAGCATGAAGGCAAATTAAGGGTGATAAAGCAGTTTTTTTTTTTTTTTAGGTAACTTATAGACAGCAATGAGTGATCGTAAGAGAAAGAGATCAAAGAAGAAGATTGGTGGTCGGCCATACAAACCGTATTCTGAAGCTGTGATGCAACAGTATTTGGAAGATATCAAGACAAAAGGACTATACTCTCGAAAGGCTGCATTTGTCTTTGGAACTCCATGTAGCTCTATAATTCTTCAGATGAAAGCTGTACGAGTAAACAATGTGGCACAACCTGTACGAAGCTGTGTATTTACTTCACAAGAGGAGGAATCATTTGTACAGCTTGTTACCAAATTGAGTGAGTTCAGATTCCCTATTTCACAGTTGACCCTCGTTGCATTGTAAAAATGTATCTGGATTCGTGTGGCCTTAAAGAAATAACATTCATCAACAATTTTCCTGGAAAACGTTGCGATGAATCATTTGTTCAAGTCACCAAGGCCTATTATCACAAGGATTTGCAAGTAATGTTAAGAGAGGTAGAGCTACTGTGAACAGAGATGACATAAATTTATACTTCGATAACATTGAGAAGGAACTGGAAGGTGTTGCTTCTGAAAATACGAGGGGCGTCCACAAAGTAAGTTCTGTTTCTATTTCTATCCGCGGCAGCGCTACGATCGCAGTTCCGAGCATGGGCGGCAATTACTCTGACTCAAGGAGAAGACATGTACGCTGCTGCCGACGTGTGCTTTGTAGTGCTTCTTTATAATGTCAGCCGTAACTGAAAATGCCGCCGCGTGTGAAATCAGATCTGTGTTTTGTTTTCTAAATGCAAAGAAAGTTAAACCAAAGAAAATTCATGGGCAAATCTGCGAGGTTTATGGACAAAATTCTATGAATGATTCAATGGTTAGAAGATGGGTCAGACTTCAATGAAGGACGTGATCAAGTGCGTGATGAAGAACGAAGTGGACGCCCATCTGTGGTTACTGATGCATTGGTTCACACAATTGAAGAGAAGATTACGCTCAACCGTAAGTTTACACTTAGTGCCCTTGCTGTGGAAGTTCCGCAGATCTCACGACCACTAATTCATGAAACTGTTACTGAAAAACTGAGATTTCGAAAACTTTGCTCACGTTGGGTACCCAAAATTCTAACTGAACAACACAAAAAAACAACGGATGGGCAATGCACTTCAGTTTTTGACAAGCTACAACGCGAAGGTGATGGTTTTCTTTCTCAGAAAGTCACGGAGGATAAAACTTGGGTGTCGTACGACACCCCTGAAACAAAACAGCAATCAGTGGAATGGAGGTAACTTCATCCCCAACGAAGATTGAGCCTAAGGAAATCTTGACACCTCGAAAAGTCATGTGCACCGTTTTTTGGGACAGAAAAGGCATTTTGCTGATTGATTTCTTACCACAAGGCCAAACAATCAGTGCACATGGTTACTTCGAGACAATTAAGAAATTGGCCGGCCGCAGTTTAAGTAGTTCTAAGTTCTAGGGGACTGATGACCTCCGATGTTAAGTCCCATAGTGCTCAGAGCCATTTGAACCAATTAAGAAATTGCGCTGCGCAATGCAGAACAAGCGCCGAGGATTACTGCCAAAAGGTGTTGTTTTTATCCACGATAATGCTCGACCTCACACAGCGAATGTGACCAAACAACTCTTATGGGAATTTCACTGGGGCCTGTTTGATCATCCTCCGTACAGCCCAGACCTCGTTCCTTGCGACTTTCATATCTTCTTACACCTAAAATTTGTCCTTGGTGGTCAACACTTCAACGATGATGACGAGCTGAAAGAATATGTTACCACATGATTGAATACACAGGCGGCAACCTTCTATGAGGAAGGCATACAAAAACTTGTGCCACGCTGTGACAAGTGCCTACAAAATTACGGAAGCTATGTGGAAAAGTAGTTTGACAGTTGTAGATTTTTGTACAATAAATATTTTTTCTGTATCCGTACAACTTTTGTTTTATATAACCAAACGGAACTTACTTTCTGGACATACCTCGTATTTACAATTACGATGAGACAAACCTGGCTAATGACCTGGGAAAGAAAATGGGCTTAACTAAATGGGGTTGTAAATATCCCTAAGTCATAATGAATTCAAGCAACACATCGGTCTCTATGGTGATGTATGGGAATGCAGTTGGTGAGATCTTACCACAATATGTCAATCATAAGACAGGACTGGATCTGGGGGGGGGGGGGGGGGGGGGGTTCAAATGGCTCCGAGCACTATGGGACTTAACTGCTGTGGTCATCAGTCCCCTAGAACTCAGAACTACTTAAACCGAACTAACCTAAGGACTTCACAAACACCCATGCCCGAGGCAGGATTCGAACCTGCGACCGCAGCGGTCACGCGGTTCCAGACTGTAGCGCCTAGAACCGCTCGGCCAGCGGGGGGGGGGGGGGGCAAACAGAGTATCTGCACGGGCGCCCCAATTTCAGGGGGCACCAAATCATAATCTTGAAGGAAAAAGTCTTGTTTCACAAAGCGCCTAGCATTCAGCTCTTGTTGGTCTATCAGTTGTTCATATGATATTTGAAACCCATCCCTGTTGGTTTTCGAATATTTTTGAACACATTCTAAGCTGATTTCTGAACGAATCATAAGTTGATTTCTAAAAGAATCATAAGTTGATTTTTGAACACGTGCATATTCTGCGTGATGTGTCTGTCATGGGAATCACGGTCGCATCTAGAAGTGAAATACTTTCCCGCAGAGAAAAGGGGATGGGGCAGTACGAGCTGATCTAAATAAACCCTAACGAGTGAATGCCAATCGCTGTTTGTTTATGTGGTTGATTGGGTGTTATAATTATGAGCGAAATCCATATATTCAGACTACAAGAGTGGAAAGAAACGACTAACAGGTAAGATAGATTACATGTTATTTTCTCGGTGTATCCAAGAAAATGAAATTCTGACAGAAAATCTTCGCCATATCGCTACACTTCTGAGGGCCAGTTATACAGTCCCCGATTAGCAACCGTTTAAGTTCTGTTCTCGGAATGGTGCTGAAAAAGTGTAACACGAACACTAAATAACGCCTAACCGGAGAATAAACGTGGGATAACTAAACTGGTGATTCTGGCAGGTTTAGTGAAGTTAACCGGAGAATAAGTTTTGTCAATGGGAGGGATAGTTACAGAATTAGTGATGACAAGAGTATTTGTTAGAACGAAGAAGGAGAAGAAAAGGGGACATCACACAAATTATATGGAAGAATATGTTGATTCCAAATTTGTATAAAAATGTCGTACTACTACTTTTCGATCTCATGTTTGAGAAACTGGAGCGTATGAATGAGGTGTGAAACTATTTCCTAACATAAAACATTTTGCTTGTAGTAGGACTAAAAGGCATTTGAATTTGGAACTTCGTGAATTATATTCTGTCGTGTTATTTATGTAAATGAGGCACATAAAAATGGCCATTTATGCCAAAATAGTCTTGTTTATTTGGCATTTGTTAAAACTGCTGCGATATTAGAAAGGCCTGTTTCGTTTTATCCAGCAGACAGGCACAAAATAAAAGTAATCAAATCGAGAAATCACACCAGTCTTGGGTACTATTCGTGTTAAAAGCTTTTTCAGTATTAGATAACGACATTTTGATTTTTCAAGTAGCAAAACGTTTGACGAACATTGATGAGGTACTAAATTCTTTCACAGAAAGGAAAGCATGCCGTGTAAAGCAGTAGCTAGATAGAAAAAAAAAATGCTGGGACGTAAGGATTGAAGAAATTTGTATTGACTTGCTTCTCTCATGTCTTTGCTGCTTGTATGTTTTCTGTATTTAATTTTATGTCACACAAAAGTGAACGTTATTAGCTAACAGATAATAAAGAGTGCAAGTTTTCTGAAGAGTTCTCATTCTCCCAGTCATAAGTAATCCCGCCCAGTACTAACTGTGAGCTTTTCCTTAAGGGTAGGATGACAAACCGACCGACTGGGAGCAGTAGAGGCACCACAGTACATTTTAATTTCTACTGTCCTAAATATAGGTTTGATGGCTTCCATTACAAAATATACACGTTTGAATTCCACAGAGTGAAATGCTGTGACGTACGGTAAAAGACTGCTGTGTGCAGAGGTGTGGTACTGCACTTTGGCACACTTAAGATCAAATAACATGTCTTACATTTCCCTGAACATATATGTTTTATTATATCACACTCTTCATAAAGATATGGGCTAGAAATGAACATATTTTTGAAAAATCATTTTTTTAATTTTTGAAGCCCTATCTCAAACCTTCCAGGGGAAGAAGGTGGGCGCCACTATTAAGTTTTTGCCCTGGTTCAGAAATATCATAGATCCGGGGCTGTATAAGCCAGAGAAGAGAAAATGTGCGGTACTTGGATGGAAGGTGGCCCTCTAGGAGCCAGATATAACAGCATGAAAAGCGATTGATTAGTCAGAACCAGTTTTGAAGACTAGTTCATGGCTTTACTCTCATCTGAGCTGAAGAAGACAGAAGGAAGGTCATTATAGGGAACAACCTAAGCAGTCACATTAGCTTAAAGGTTATTAACATGTGTTAAGACAATGATATTTCATTCATTGCCGTACCTTCAAATGCAATACTCTGACCCAACATCTGGAATTGTCGTATTTTTGCCCTGTGAAAATCTACTGGAGTCAGATACTAGATGAATACAAACATCTTGCAGAAGAAAATACCTGACACTCCCAAAAGACATTTTCCCATGGCTCTTAAAGAAGTTGGTGGATAGGCTGGCTGCCAAAGGACCTTCTAATCTGAAAGCTGGGTTCAGAAAATCACTACTGTACCCTCTTAACAGGAATGAAGTTTTAAGCAATTACCAAATAATGAACTCAATTCCTCATTACTATTAGTGAGTGCTTCCTTCACAGATTATCTTGAGTCAGTGAGTGCATAAGAAACTCTTACAAACTCTGATTGTACTGGTACTATGGGAAGGAGAAAAAACGTCAATGTCGAGCCAGGGAAGAGTGTATGTGCTACAGATGTTGCGATCATTCAGCCCACAATAGCTAAGAAAATATACCTGGACCTTCAGGAATTTCAAAAAACAAAATAGATTTGCAGTAAGTGTACATCACGTACATTATTCTCCGTTACTTTTATTATTTGCATTAAGGCAATAACATTCACATTACTTTTAATTTTCAGATTCCCAAGAAAAAGGTGACCAATAATATTGATGAGGATTCAGCAACATTTGTATCAGATGACGATGATACTTGACTAGAGCTCATCAGGAGAAAGTGACGATGAATTAATGAAGTCTGTTGATGGGCAGTAGTATATGTTCCTCAAGTAGATGACTATGTGATAGTTCAAAATGAGGGGACTACTAGTGTACTGAATGTGCATAAATCAGGCATCACAGTCAGCCGCATGGAGAGGAGTGGGACTTTTTGGAAATGACCAACTTAACGTACAAAACGTCAGTATTGTATGTAAAATTAGTGTACCAATGAAGGTCTCTTCGAAAAGGGATTTGTACAGTACCCAGAGCTAAAAGACAAGTGGGATATAAACGAGTAGACTGTAAGAAAACGCATGATGTTCCATGCACAGAACAGTTTGTATTTCAAAACCGTAAATGATTGGAGGAGTTTGTCTCGAAATGAACATGAGTTTAGAGAAGAAATTAGCGTAATACCCCCGTGCGTGTTTCAAGACACTATTGCCTCCTACTCAACACGGAAAAGAAAATACGCGATCGGGCGTTGACGTGACTTGTCCCTACACTGAGGGGTACCCAATGATTTCTCGCCTCTTGGAAATTGTAGTGTGTCAATGGTATTTCCAAAGCGTATCTAGTAATGATGACTGAGGTAGTTAGTAATTGTAATCTCGCCAATTCCGGCATCTTATGATATACCGGTATTAAAAGAATCATTTCCTCAGAACGCATGGGAGGCTCCAGATGTTGCTTGACTGACACTTTGCAGAGAAAAAATTCGCGGTGTGGCACTGAATGTAATCTGGATTATTGAAAATCCGGAAATATTCTGATGAATGCAAAAACTCTACTACGTATTACGATATACAAACCGTTTATTTTGGCACTAACAAGAAACGTTTTCTTGGCACTTAAACTCTATAGTTACTGTAGTCTACTCACGATTATTTACTGAAACAACGTGTAAGTTTTTTTTTTTTTTTTTTTTTTTTTTTTTTTTTAAACTTGTGTGGCGTTTGAGAGCAGCAGGATTGCATAGATGTTTCAGTAACATCGGTTTGGTTGGAGTTAGGTAAAACTTCAGTTTTTCCAGCTGTGCTGCTACGTCTGTATGAGGCATCACTTCTCACCCTGGTACGCCACTTACCTGGAAGCGCGAGTTTGCTACCAGTGATGGCCACATAACAGACATATACCATATCGTATCAACTGTATGCCGCACATTTTCACATAAAAAAGGAAAAGGAAAGAGAAAATGAATCCTTATAAACCGTAAATCCAAATTAATGAAGGCCGGATAAAAAAGGTTCTTATGTAGTCCATGGAGTGAATTTTAGATGTCATCCCACTAAAATGCTCCCAGCTAGGAAACGTGCAAGGAATGGTAGGAGGCAAAAACTGTTGGCTGTGATTACCAAGGGACCGGGGCAAATCGTGTTTGTAAGAGAATTTGGAATACTCGCTCCCAGCAGAACAGTACAGACTCTCTCAGTAGCGGTTAAAAACATCTTATTAATTGACTGGTCTGCTCCAGAGATCGCTTTCCCAGGAATAGCTTCTGCGGCTGACTGTAGCGCTGCTGCAGAAGCGGCTGCCGACAGACAGACAGCACGTGAACCTAATCCCTCAAGCGCGCCACCGTTCCACGTGTTGTGACCACCAGGGGTGGCCGCCAGTACTGTGCCTTCTACCCGCACTACAGGTGAAAGCATCTTACCCAAATCAGGTTCAGAAATCCACCGAGAAGGCGTAGCACATGCCATCTTATCAACTAGCTTAGACTCAAATTTTAATTCTAGGTCCATGTATTGCTCAGCAAACTTGTCCAAAATCCTTGAATCAAACTCTTCAAATTTTTCTTCTTCTAATTTTGATCGGGATTCAAAAGTATGGAACATTTCAGTATGACCAAAAATAACTGGACTCTTCTATTCGTTCACTCAACGTTCTGAGCTTATTGTTGTTGTTGTGGTCTTCAGTCCTGAGACTGGTTTGATGCAGCTCTCCATGCTACTCTATCCTGTGCAAGGTTCTTCATCTCCCAGTACCTACTGCAACCCACATCCTTCTGAATCTGCTTAGTGTATTCATCTCTTGGTCTCTCTCTACGATTTTTACCCTCCACGCTGTCCTCCAATGCTAAATTTGTGATCCCTTAATGCCTCAGAACATGTCCTACTGTTGTGGATTGGCAAGACAGCCAATCCACTATGACAGGAAGCCGAAAGGCACGCGTTTAAGCTTACGCAGACTGGCGTGAGGTCTGGAACAGGACAAGGAATTTATAGTAGCAAAGAACGTACGTAACTACTGGAATACTTAACTTTAATTCATAATTGGTGAACATCGCTCTTGACGGTACATGTTTTACAGCATCAATAGTAACTGGTAATGGCGCGTTGCTAGGTCGTAGCAAATGACGTAGCTGAAGGCTATGCTAACTATCGTCTCGGCAAATGAGAGCGTAATTTGTCAGTGAACCATCGCTAGCAAAGTCTGCTGTCTAACTGGGGCGAGTGCTAGAAAGTCTCTCTAGACCTGCCGTGTGGCGGCGCTCGGTCTGCAATCACATAGTGGCGACACGCGGGTCCGATGTATACTAACGGACCGCGGCCGATTTAAAGGCTACCATCTAGCAAGTGGGTGTCTGGCGGTGACAGCACACCTACCAACCGATCCCTTCTTCTTGTCAAGTTGTGCCACAAACTCCTCTTCTCACCAGTTCTATTCAATACTTTCTCATTAGTTATGTGATCTACCCATCTAATCTTCAGCATTCTTCTGTAGCACCACATTTCAAAAGCTTCTATTCTCTTCTTGTCCAAACTGGTTATCGTCCATGTTTCACTTCCATACATGGCTACACTCCATACAAATACTTTCAGAAACGACTTCCTGACACTTAAATCTATACTCGATGTTAACAAATTTCTCTTCTTCAGAAATGCTTTCCTTGCCATTGCCAGTCTACATTTTGTATCCTCTCTACTTCGACCATCATCAGTTATTTTGCTCCCCAAATAGCAAAACTCCTTTACTACTTTAAGTATCTCATTTCCTAATCTAATTCCCTCAGCATCACCCGATTTAACTCGACTACATTCCATTATCCGGGTTTTGCTTTTGTTGATGTTCATCTTATATCCTCCTTTCAAGACACTATCCATTCCATTCAACTGCTCTTCCAAGACCTTTGCTGTCTCTGACAGAATTACAATGTCATCTGCGAACCGCAAAGTTTTTATTTCTTCTCCATGGATTTTAATACCTACCCCAAATTTTTCTTTTGTTTCCTTCACTGCTTGCTCAATATGGAGATTGAATAACATCGGAGAGAGGCTACAACCCTGTCTCACTCCCTTCCCAACCACTGCTTCCCTTTCATGTCCCTCGACTCTTATAACTGCCATCTGGTTTCTGTACAAATTGTAAATAGCTTTTCGCTCCCTGTATTTTACCCCTGCCACCTTCCGAATTTAAAATAGAGTATTCCAGTCAACATTGTCAAAAGCTTTCTTTAAGTCTACAAATGCTAGGAACGTAGGTTTGTCTATCCTTAATCTAGCTTCTAAGATAAGTCGTTGGGTCAGTATTGCCTCACGTGTTCCGATATTTCTACGGAATCCAAACTGGTCTTCCCCAAGGTCGGCTTCTACTAGTTTTTCCATTCGTCCGTAAAGAATTCGTGTTAGTATTTTGCAGCTGTGACTTATTAAACTGATAGTTCGGTAATTTTCACATCTGTCAACACCTGCTTTCTTTGGGATTGGAATTATTATATTTTTGAGCTTAGCTTATTGATAATTAATCTATCCTCATTGATTATTTGCTCAGCAGACCCTCTAAACCTTCGTCAAGAGAGCCAAGTTTTGTTTCCGTATTGTCCCATGCTACCTTATTTTCAACCAGTACTTGGTTTAGTATCTCGCCTTGCTCAAAAATTCCCCCATTTGGGCCTGCACGGCCACGGCAAATGAATTCTCAACTACTTCTACAGCCTGCAATTGCAACTCTGAACTTAATTTCTCGTTTTGTATGCACAATTCTGCTTTTTGTCCTTCTAATTTTGTTTTTAATTCTGTACTTTGCACTACAATCACGGTCACCAACTGGCTCGACTTACATTGCGCCACACCTGGTCACGAAACGACACTTGTATTGTTGTGACTGGGGTCTGCAAACGGCGGTGTTAGCATCCATATGACTGTCTCCTCAACAATAGGTTGCTGGTTGTGCTGTGGTCTGTGCTGGTGTGCCGTCACTTGCTTAAATGCTGGGGACAGTGCATTCGTTGGCTGTAGCTTCACCTTGCAGCATGCAGTTGGCCACTGGAACATAGTGGCAGCTCATCTGTACCTCAGATCAAGTCGACAACCTCTTGCAGGTAGCAGCTCTGGCTTCGACAAAGGTGCCTGTTTCTGCAAAGGCTGTAGGTTGGGATGGACCACCTAGGATGGCACCAGGCTGTTCCCATTCCCACCTAGGATGGCACCAGGCTGTTCCTATTCCATACCTGCAAAGCCATCTGGTCCACTCTGCAAACAATCCCTCATTGCTGGGAAGATATAGTAAATTCTCTCTGAAGGGTATAATATTGAATGCAGCAAGTTGGTCGCCACCTTCGGTATGTAGCTAATGATTAACAATACCATCACTGTAACTCTCTCAGCCACCCGATCAAGGCCAACACCAAGAACAAAGGTGGACTTTCTGTAACTATGGCAGTAAACACACAACCGGGGCTTTCTAGATGGATTTGGCAATCTTAAAAACTTGTTGAATCCTGTCATGTATCACCAAATCTGTAACTACTGATCTGTAGAAGATGGGTGATGTGAATAAAAATGGTGAAACCACCATCACAATTTCCCTATCAGGCAGGTAGCAGCACTCACCAGCTAATCTGCTATCCCTGGCCTATAAAGACTTCTGCACTTGGCGGGTGTTTCATTGCTTAAATGATTAATTTAAATGAAAAGGGAGAGAGGGAAAGCTACAGAATAATGATAGCCAGTAAAGTGATTAAATTTGAATACATATATTTTGCAGGAAGACACACAAATGCAATGTAGCCTGTCACAGTACACAGTATTTTATAGAAAGCATCAACACTTTGGATATCTTGGCAAAATTCTGCCTTGCTGCAGGACGGGGAATGGGGGGCGGGAGGGGGGGAGAGTATCAACTGTAATGCAAATGTAAGTGACAATAGATCCAGACACAGGAGAGAGACGTATGTTTAATTGAAATAACTCCAGAAACAGTGTGTTGCTAACCATGGATTGCATATTATGAGCACCGTGGCAGGAGTTAAGAAGCAGGTCTTAACACATTGTCATCACTGGATTCACGATGCCACAATAGCTGTGCGTTTTCTGACAAAGCACATGCTAACCAACCCGGATGGTCCTAAGACAAGGCTGCTCATAGGGTAGTAGGAAGCAACAACTGTGTACCAAAATTGCACTAATTGCCACACTCCTTCCATTTGCGATCTATACTCATCCGAGATCAGCAGCTTAATAGGGGTGGACAGATTCTCTCTGTCCTGTTTATAATCTGACTCCACACCATTGTGTGCATCCACAGTAACAAATAGTTTGTCATTGCCAACATAACGCGGGGTTGGAATTGGAGCAGTTTCTGCAGCCTCAGCCCTTTTGACACTCAAATTGGGATGCCTGTTTGAGCAGGAATTTACAAAATGAGGGGTGGGATTGGTACACCGTTGACAGTACATGGATTTACCTTAAATTCAAATGTAACAGCCAGGAACTTCTGGGGGAAATCTGCCATTTTGAGCATTTCCTATATTAAACAAATGGAGAACACACAAAGTACTTCACTCTTTCCATCTGATGGTTCTCCACATAGAAATCCATCAGTGGTACTCGTTGGTTGAGGAAAATTAGTGTAATTGCATAAACTAATCAATTAAGTTTTCTGAATTTTTAAGTAATGGTACTGTCTGGTCTGAGATTATCATCAATAAGCTTGTAATTTTCTAAGCAGACCAAATTTGTGGTTGGAATTATCAAATTACTATTATTTTGATCTTTTTTTTCATAAGGATTGGCCTAGATGGCTGCAACGGGCACTATCTGCGAGTACATAAATCATTATTACAATATGACATGGCAGTCTTCAGAACAACCCGTTGGACAGCACAGGCAACAGAACATTTTGCCAGTTCCTCACCTTTCAGTCCAGACCTATCTTCTCATCAGCACACAATGGTCATAGATAGGGGTAGTTGGGCATTTAGTTTAATCACTTACAAATTGCACTTTTTTTTTTCTTCTCCATCACCTTTTCCTCCTAGTTGTTAACTGCACTATCCATTTCATTTCTCTTAATTTGTACTTATTTCTTACTTTCATCATTATCTCTGAACTGATGCTTACAGTGCTTACCAGTGTGCTATCTTTTATCACCACCTCACTCTGATGCCTCCCCTTCATTTCTGCCTTCTGTTGACATCACAACAGGTTAGCTCTTCTATATTAACTTCTCTCTCACACACACACATATTTTAGAGCATGCCAGTATCCCTTAATCATGTGGGAGCAGGGTCAGCATTGTATGTACTGTGGAACATATCATATGTCATGATAAGAACAATTTCATGTTACATCACATCAAAGGGGAAAGTTAAGATATCCTTCAAACCTTTTCTATTGGTAGCTGTGTAAAGAACAGTATCCCTGAATCATGGGCGGAAACTTTTTAATCTTCCTCCTGAAATCTGGTTAGGAGTATAGATGCCCATCAGTTATCACAGTTTTGTCTTGGTGAGCTTCATAGGAAAGGTGTTTTGTCTGGCTATTAGAATCCAGGAAGCTTATTACCCTCTTTAATGTAGGTCCAGGGTTTGTCACCACTTATAACCTTATACATCAGGCTTACTTCGGCACTCATCACTTAATTGCCTTTTTCTGTCTCACGTAGGCCTACAAGTCTACTTTGAGATAATGTCCTCAGATTGCTCTGTGAATGGGGCTTCTGAGGACATTTTACTATCTTTAGACAGTTTCCCTCCACAAGATGTCTTAAATATGAAGTTAGCACTGTCTTGGTTGGACACTTCGAACAAAAGCAGTGACCCTGTAGACAGTGTTTTAAGTGTTGCTGTTGACAATATTTCATCCATAATAAAAAGTCACCTCACAGTGAACTGTCTGTTGTAAATAGTTACAAGAAAGGTTTCACACTTTTAACTGAGACATCTGTGTCTCTTTTATAACTGGGCACATCCTGTGTGTAGCTTTCCTGAACTTATGGCTTGGGACACTTAAATATGAAATCAGTGTTGCGGTTCTTGGGGTAACACATTTGATTCAAAGTTCTGTTGATTGCCATTATTTGTGGACTTGAACCAAGGTTCATGAAAGCTCTGAATATTTCACAACTTAATGTAGAGTAAAAAGTTTCTGTATGCTCTAACTTTACACAACCATTCATACCATTTGTGATGAGACTGGGGAGTTACAATATAGCATCAGGTGGAAATTTCTTAGACTGAAACAGGCACAGTAAGTACTATCCATGTTACAGGCAACTTACCTACCAGTGGAATAATTGTTTAGTAACTGCCAGCAAGCACTGTGATCTTTTGAGATCCGTACAAGGAACTGCCATTTAGAGTTAGGTAAGGTTCATATCACTGTTTTACACACAAGTCGCTGCAGATCACCAACTTGTCATATTAAGAGTTCTAGAAATTTTTTTTAATTAAAAAGTTGCCATATCTAGATGTAGCTTAGGCTTTACTTCACCAAGCTATGAAGGTTCAAGGGGTCTACTGACCACTGTGTCATCCTTCATCTTGCAAATGCAGTAAGGAGGGGAATGTGGTCAGCACATTGCTCTCCTGGCTGTTTTGCAGACTTTCCAGACTGTGGAGTTGCTACTATTTGGTGAAGCAGCTCCTCAATTGGCATTACAAGGCTGAGTGCACCCCGTATCATTCCGAAATCTCTCAAAAAATCCTTGGCAACACTGGTAATCGAACCCGGATCCTCCACATGGCAGCCACAAGAGGTGGACATATTTTACATAGGAGCTATTTTATTGTAATACATTCAGAACAAGGGGGACTCCAATGACTTTTTCTTGACAATATTTTCTGCAATTCCCTTCTTCATAAATTTACCATGTTCTGAACTAACTTGATTACACAGGCTCTGTAGCAGGCAAAAACTGTCTACTCTGATTCCATCAGTTTCCTTTCCAGGAGCGAGAGTGAACCAAAAATTCAAGTCACACTTCTACTTTAACAACTGAGTAACAATTCATAATTTTGATTAGTTGACAGAGCACATAGGAATCCATGGAAATAAAGCCAAGATAGCAGCCGAGGACACCTGCAGATGTCACAGTGCTACTCCTATGCAAGCTGTCAAGACACTGTTCTTTACATGTAATGTCACAGTCCGGCAAGATCTTCCCAATCTAGTGTACAAATATCTCTACTCTGTTTCAATGGAGGGGAATTTATATCTTGACATTACGTTGAAGGTTCAAGTCCACTGCAGAGTGGGTGGTCACATGAATGAGATCAGCCTGCCACACACCTGCTGCAGTACAGTATTTTAGAAATTTCAGTAGCAACATATGAGTTTATCAACTACTTTGTTGTATTTTGATTAGTAACTACATTCCATTCACGTGTGTATAACTGGGCATATAAGTTCGACTGATTTTGTAATTTACTATCCACCCGCTCTTTCTTTAAATAAATCTGATGACTTGCTAAGAAGTTAAAACTGATTAGACAGCATTTGTGTGACCTCAGTGAAAAATGTAATGCAATTTTGTTTTGTTTCAGGTGTGTGTAAATTATTTTTCCTGTTGAAATTGAATAACTGGATACTGCTTACACGTTAATTTGAGACTATAAGAGTCTAAGGAATAAGGCTAGTTGGGAACAATGGGAATAAGGTTAAGATAAATGGTAACATGTCAAGTCCAATCAATAAAATAACTTAATCTCATGATCTTTCTATTTCTTTCTTCTTATGTTCATAACAAAATGTTTAAACTATTATCTAAAATGACATCACAGATTTTTATGTGGCAATTAATGGCAATGAAATTTAAGTTCTACTTGCCCAACGGCTGGAACACGCTACAAGTGGCCACAATAATTTATCTTTTTATTTTGTTTATTGAAACATCATAGAATGAATTAACTTCTGTCCTCAACAGCATTACACAATACCATTTTAGACAAATCCGATCTTCAGTCTGTTGCCAAAAACAGCCATCTCCATAAACACTTTAAAAAAATATTTATTTTATTTATGCATAAACATCAACCACATAATTTGCTCTGATATTTCAATTCCATTGTTTTGTTTAATATTCCATTAAAAATACTTTTAAGAGCAAGTCAAACACATCTAACACGTTCAACTTTCAAAACAGAAGACATTCATTCAAATCACTTTGTGGTTATTACTGAATGTAAATTAATCAACATTCATCTTTTGACAAACATTTCGAATGTTCATATCATAGAATTAAAATTCTCCACATATCATTTAGGTACAATGTCTGTTGGATACCACAACCTCCTCCCAGCCTTTTTTAAAAATTTAAATGGTTTACAACAACAATTTAGTGTTGAGAAGGCAACAACTTTTCAAAACTGAATGTTTTCTTAAAACTTTGGAAGAAAGTTTAGGGTATTGCACAGAATTATCAACAACAGACTCATTTGCAACTTCCCATAAAAATGCAGCATTATCAAACTTTTCAGACTGCTATTAGTGAGGTATGAAATCTCACAATGCTGCTGAAAAATTATTGGTGGCTGACATTTTCATAGCATTCTGGCATGGTAATGTGTGCGACGTCTTTAAATGCTATGCAATGCAATTGCAAATACCTTCAATTTCCTAAATGCGTATCCACTGGTTAGCATCTAATTCAGAACGAGCAAGCCAATTTTGTAACACATTTTACTGAAAAGGAAGCAATGAATTTAAATTTCAGACAGATTAAAATTGTTCTGGACTAGGAACAATCCTCCTTTCTTGTTGTCAACACTTTTACGAACTAAGCTAACAAGGCATGAATTGCCATCTACTCTCAACTTCTTCTCTGCCAGTGCCTCTTTCCTATGTTTTCAATATCACAGAAGCTCTCCCCTGCACTGAACCTGTGAGAATGGGTTGCGAGTAATGTCTGGATACGCCAGTGTGAACATGTCCACAAAAGTGGCTGTGCAGTTACCTGCACACTACAGTCAATGTCAAATGGAAATGGTATTATGCAGCTAGGAACTGATGATGATAAATTCAACATTCAGTCTTGTGTTGAACAATCATGGAAATAGCTATCTGGATAAACCTTTTTGATTCATTTATACTATAGTAATGTAATAGTTGCGTAGCATGAGAAACTTTGATCCAAATAACCACAAAGAGTTCTGATGTTAAGGGAAAGTGATGTAGACATCACATCATCATTTACTTCACTGATTCTGGGCTGTTCTAGTTTTCTTTACACACAAAACTGTATATGTTACAAAACTATCATGACTGACTGTTACACATAAAAATGAAAGCCCATGAGCTTCATTAAAATTTAACAAACAGGGCATAGTATACTACCTCAAAAATTGTGATAGTATAGTATCAGGTTCTTTATGAAATTGCTTAACTTCAGAGAATTCTTAACTACATCACTAAAGGCTTCCATGCGGTGCCTCACTGCTGATTAAGCATGAATTTAAGTTCACTGCCAAATTACCACAGACTAAAAGTACTAATTTCACAACATAGTCTGAGCTCTGTTTGATAACCACAGTATGAATTACTTCTAACAGCTGAAAGCCAAATTGACGAGACATATGTTTTCATGAACATAATTCATGGACAAAAAAGCTGAAGGTGAAAGAAATGTAGTGAATATTCTTGAGAACATAAGTTTATAGGTATAAATAAATGATTCATACACATAATATAATACAGGCACAATGAGCCTAGTGCTAATTCAATAGAAACTGAATGCATTGAAGTGTATATCAATAGCCTGATAAACAATTGCAGTATAAACAAATTCTGGAAGACGTTCATGGAAAACACAACATTACACATTACACACATAACACAAAATGAAAGCACCTCAGTAGGAAGAATCATTAACAGAATTCAAGGCTGTGCGGCAAGACTACATGTGCTTAAATCCTGGTGATGATCCATAAGAGAAAAGTTCTGGATAGGTAACTGGGCTTGGCACGAAACTACTGCCTGACAAGAAGTCGTCGTCTTCTTCAAATTCGTCAAGATGCTTGTCTTCATGGGACATATCGTAACTGTCTTCACTGCTTACAGAACCCTGGTACTCTCGATAAATTGGAGTTATGGCACATCCAGATCTGCAAACATAAGGAAATGAATAAAAAAATATTGATTTGTAATTTAACTGGATAGATAAAAAAATTCTACTCACTGGAAAGTCTCCCCTGACCTGTGGTTCTGGGTGACTTTTCCAAAATTTACCCCTTTTCCTAAACCGCTCTAGTCCTTTTCCTTCGCACCTCTTCCTTCCCCTTCAAGCCTTCTGCCAGAAGAAGCAGTCACTGGCTCCAAAAGCTTGCGTAAGCATAACCTTTTATGTGTGTGTTCTCCAACCACCACTTGGTGAGTAGATTTTTTTATCAATCCAATTACTTTATGTTGTCAAAAATTGATTATTTAGTTGTTAAAATATTGATTTGGCTGACTTCAACAGACAGACTTACAAATGGAATAAAATCACGTAATCATCATTCAAAAATAAATAAATAAAAAGCTCAAGAAACTGGAATAAATAGTCAGTCTTTTTTGAAAGCACACATTTTCAAGACAACACATACTAACACACAAAATACACTTCCACATTTTTGATGCATGTTCCAGAGATCCCATTATAGAAACACCTTCAAGGATCTGGAATGGGATAATATATTGTAATATGTATACAGTATTAATGAGAAACCATTATTACACTACTTAATACTAGTTGTGTTTATGCCAGTTAAACTTAATATAGTAAATTTGAAGGAAAGTTGCTACCTAAAAAGCTGCTGGTGCCTAAATTATATTGAACTGCTGCTGTTTATTTTCAGCAAGCAGCTTAACACGTATGTGAATAAACTGGTATTTATTTAAGCAAATACCTATGTTTGTGACAGCAAATATCTATTTACAATACAAAACTAATTTTCATGCAGCTTTACAATGAACATTGCTACTTGCAATGCTGCTAAGAGGAATATCCAATTGTTGAATCTTGGTAGTTAGATAATGTGTACACTGAATGACTAATGAGGTATTTTACATTAATTTTCTTTTGTGTAGGTAGGGATTTTCTATTTTTTGCTTTCTGTTGCGTGGGAGCTTGTTGAACACTTTTGCACAAGAGTGCATATCTCATCTCTGAACCTAGACAAGCAGACAATGGGTACATGAAATTATTTTTGTCTAGTATTCTGACTGTACAAATCACAGTTGTTCTGAAACCGATTTTCAATATCAGAAATAAAAATCATTAAAAATTGAATCTATTTAGAAGCGGCTACAAGGATTCCATGACTCTTAAGGGCAGTGCAAAATGTACAATTATCTACTGTATACAATATTCTTATGCTTACCATAACTGTTTCACTTCATTTTAACATTCCTTGTAAGGAATTTGACAGTGGCAAAGCTGGTGCTCTCAACTAATACTATCTCACAGAAAATAACATTAAATCCTCCAAGGCAAATGATTGTCCAGTTATGCATGCATAATGTCGTTAAAACAATATGCTTTATAAAATGTAAGATATTTCGTAGTGAATGCTTATAAACTGTCAACACTACTAGCCTATTTGTGTTTTCTGATACACCATTACGGCACAACATTAAAAGTGTTGTTCAACACAATATTCATTAATCTTAAGGTCCATGTACTCAAGTCCCAAAAGAACATTTCTGGAAAACACAAATATAAAGGTACTGAAATCAAAAAAGATCTGATGAAATCATTAATAAACTTAGTTGTGACTTCTTATGATGTACCCAAATACAGAATTGAAGAATAGAGATGTAAGCAATGGGTCATTGTTGTCACAATACTTGATGTTATTCAACACTTAGTCTACTGTCCTGTGGATTACTATGGATGACTCCTTTTTGTCTCTTGCAAAATTTTAGATTAGATTAGTTTTTTGTTCCATAGATCCGTGCTGCGGAGATCCTTGTGGATGTGGAACATGTCATTTTTTTTTGTTTTTTTTTTTTTTAAAGCTGAAATAACAATGCTAATAGTATAAGTATATACAGTACATCATTTGTGTCTACTAAAAAATTCGGCAATGGAGTAGGAGTTGGCCACTAGTAAGTCTTTCACGCTACTTTTAAACTGATCTTTATTTGTAACTAAATTTTTTATGTTTGCTGGAAATTATTGAAGATGAGTGTTCCTGAGTAGTGGACCCTTTTTGAACAAAAATAAGTGCGTTTAAGTCCTTGTGCAGATCATTTTTGTTCCTGGTATTGTATGTATGAACTGAGCTGTTTGTTGGAAAAAAAGAGATATATTATTTAGGAAAAATTTCATTAAGGAGTAAATATACTGAGAGGCAGTAGTTAGTATACCCAGTTCTTTGAAGAGGTTTTACAGGACGTCCGTGAATTTACTCCACAAATAATACGTATTACACACTTTTGGACTCTGAAAACTTTTGTTTGTCTGGAAGAGTTACCCCAAAATATTATACCATATAACATTATGGAATGAAAGTAGGCAAAGTATGCAAGCTTTTTCATTTTTATGTCATCTACGTCTGCTAACACTCGAATTGCAAATACAGATTTGTTAAGGCGTTTCTGCAGTTCTTTGGTGTGCTCCTCCCAATTGAATTTATTTTCAAGTTGTAATCCCTGGAATTTAAGACTGTAAACCTCTTCTATCTGCTCTTCTTCATACTTTATGTATATGCTGGGTGGAAACCTCTTACACGTTCTGAATTATATATAGTGAGTCTTTTCGAAGTTTAATGTCAGTGAGTTCGCTTTAAACCATTTATTAATATCCATGAAAATATCATTAGCAGATCTTTCTAGAACTACACTCGACATACTATTTATTGCAATACTTGTGTCATATGCAAACATCCTTGTGGGACACCACATCTAATATCTTCCCATTCTGATGATGACTGATGACTTAATTCACTAGTCCGCTGCACTGACACCCTTTGTTTCCTGTTAGCGAGGTATGACCTGAAACATTTTGCAGCACTGCCCGTGACACCATAGAATTCTAATTTATTTAAAAGGATGTTGTGGTTAACACAATCAAATGCCTTTGACAAATCACAGAAAATACCTGCTGCATGTAATTTGTTATTTAATGAATTAAGTACATTTTCACTGTAGGTATAAATAGCCTTCTCGATATCAGAACCCTTCAGAAATCCAAACTGTGTTCTTGATAATATTTTATTTGTGAATCTCAAATCTCTGTAACAATTTGATAGATGCGCTAGGTGAAAGAAATGTAAATGTGGAACATTATAGTTACCTGTAAAGTATGTAAGGATCAAATGGGAAGAACGTGTTCAGAAGAACTAACTCTGACTTGTCTTTCACAATATGTCCATCTTGTTGTGCAACTGGCATGGTATTCCTCGTATTATGTTCTATTATGGTGTAGCAGTATGCAAGCTGATAAGCTCTGGTAACTGCTGCAAAGTTCTGCACTACAGCTGGAAGACACACCTTCAATGGATTTAGCCGACATGTTACTATCTTTGTTAAGTTCAGACTCTGCAGGAACACCAAATCTGAAAGAAAGCAAATTTTACAATAGGCTAATAAACATGACAATAGAAACAATATTTTTCCCGTTTCCACTGTGAAGGAAAAGGCATTCACAACTTTTCTGTCCCTTTTTCTGGTAGCACAGTGAAATATTGCTATAATTTTCATTAAAAGCAACTGGCAAGCAACTTGGACTATGATGTAAGTTATATAGCAAAAAGCAGTGAATAGAAAATAATGTTACTTAAACAGCAGATAAATTTTATTTGTCCCACTTCGTGTGCATAGAAAGGCTCATTCACAAATTAGGTATGAAGGTGCCTTGAACACACAAGGACAAGCAATGAGACAACATCTGTAAAGCACTCAAATTACGCTTAGCACACCACAATTTCATTAACACTCTTTTGAAATGAGTTGCGTGATGTGTCACTATGATGGTGTTGGACACCACTGTCACTACATATTAAGCATAGATAGTCTGCTTTATTTGAATGTATTGTTTAACTGAAGAATTAACCTGATCCTAAACAGAACAAACTAATCTATTCCCAGAACCTCTATATCTAGCAGCAAACTATTCTGAAATTCACAGGTTACAACTTATCTCCATACATATATCTGTAGTGTTTCCTTAATTATGACATCACTGATCTATGCACGCACACACACACACACACACACACACACACACACACACACACACACACACACACACACACACACACACACACCTCTTGCTCTATCTTTAAATGATATATGGATAACTTTTAGCTCATGCTTTTCTGTTTCCTCCTAAATTTTCTTTATCTGTTTTATATTTTAGAAAAAAAGGTTATTTTAAAAATATGCAGCACATACTAAATAACCCAAATGTAATGTACAATTTCAACAGTTACATAATGACATTGTAAACACTAAATCTTTTCACTTTCAAACACTTCAAGGGTATAGAAATTGTTAAGAATTTGTTAAT
Source organism: Schistocerca serialis cubense (assembly GCF_023864345.2). Lineage (NCBI taxonomy): Eukaryota > Metazoa > Arthropoda > Insecta > Orthoptera > Acrididae > Schistocerca > Schistocerca serialis. The sequence goes on from NC_064638.1 coordinate 312,131,672, forward strand.
CATGCATTGTGTGTTCACTCATTTCCAGTCCAATATCCAAACACTACCTAGTAACAGTTAGGTGGAGACCCTTTTAAAAAATCATAGTTGTATTTTGTGTATAGCATAAAGTAATATTTTTAAGTTGGTATTTCTTTAGCATTAAAGGGCACCACGTTATAGTGGTAAAAACGTATGCACATACAATACAAAACTGCCATACAAAAACAACAAAAGAGAGAAAGAAAAGACTATTGATGAAGGCTTGATGCAGGAGCAAAGCACTTGTACGAGAGCTGTGCCTGAAGCTTGAAATGTCAAACTGCTCTTGTTTATGAAAGTTACATGCTGAAAGGATCTTTGATTCAGTTGTGTTGTTGAACTTTTTCTGGGAAGTGGTTTAGAAAGTAATCACTGACGTCAGTTAAATGATATAGAAACACATACTCTAGTTCTTCATGGAACTGAAAGTCACTGCCTTCTAAACCCATGTGGAAAGCAAGGACAACATTTGTATTTATCATCCAGTCTTTTCTTCCACAATAATAGCTTCCTTCTGAAAACTGAAATTTCATTTAATAGTTGCAGAGTATTGGTCTCATTACCTTGAAGAGATACACTCAATGAACAGAGTTTTTCGAAGATATGCTAGCTTCAAAACAAAGTCACTGTCCATGAATTTCTCGAGCACGAATGTTTCTTTTGAACAAGGTAAGAGTAAACTACATCACTGAGTTCACGCACACTTCAAGACATTCCCACATGAAAGACAGCAAGGACTAGTGTAATAAAATAGGAGCCCCAAATCAATGCACCTTTGTTGAAAAATATCTCAACTTAAGTGGCCTATTTTTAATGAAGTTTACCATTTAGATCACTGAAGCACATCATGAAGGGCAGGGCTCAAGCTTTCTGATGCTAGTGCATACAGCAAATAAAACATTATATCCAAACAGTATGAGGAGCCTCTTTGCAAATTAGAGCTTGCAATGCAGCAGAAAAATCAGGCATACTATGCCCTCTGTCTGTACACACACCTACACAGTTTTTCCAATTAACATTTTCTTCTACAAAAGGGAATAGTATTTCAAATAGGTCTGCTGCTTTTGTTCCAAATGTTATGTTTCTACAGAAAAGATCATGAAATTTCTTGCCTTGTAAAAAGGTGCATGTAACAAACTAGATATGCATTAATGTGGTTGCCAGTAGCTTCACCAAACTGAATGACAAGGTCATATTGAGTTTTTCAACCAACCAATCACTAATATTGTCAGTCATATTGAGTATTCAACAATTAATAGTGTTATCTGACAAAGACACAATACCCAGTTACTTGGGACCTGACTCACCCATCAAAAGATACCATGTTCGAGCAACTGTTGTGTGGTTTCTCAATCTTTGTAGAATGGTAGGCAATTTTGCAAAATGAAAGAAGAGCTTGCTTAGCAGAAGCTTTTTTTCCCCTCATGGTTGCTTGTAACTTGTGGGAAAAGTATTATCATGGTTTGTTAACCAAACTACTGTAATTTGCACTGAAATGTTGTTTCATTTTACAAGGAAACATTATTTCAGTAGGTAGAACTTAAACAAATGACACTGTGATTGTTTATTACCAGTAGTAGTACACACAGAACCAAAATTGAAGTAACTGTCACAATTTTTCCTATTTTTTTCAGTTATTCATGTTTTTTGAACTACATGACACATCTGAAGTGTTCTGGTGTAAGGTCAGGCGTCGGCATGCTGGTCGGGAACATCAGAGCAGAGAGGGCTGTGGAGATGATGTCAGCCAATTCCACACAGACGAACCCCCCTCTAGGATGACAACCCGACGGCAGTGCCCTCAACAAGAAGAGGACATAAGTGCCGCGCTGCCTGGCTGCGGCCCAGTTGAAGACGAGCCAGTTCGCCGATTTCAACAACGGCATCAAGAATAGGCACCTGTATAGCAGTGACTTAGGAACTATATTACTTCTCTTGTATTAGGAATTGTATATACTGAAGACCTTGCTTTTGCTGTCGCCCTTTGCTTGCGACACTTCATTGTAAATTTATCAAAGTTAAGTATTGTCATTTATTTTCTGTAAATAAAACACACTAATACGATTTGCTTAAATTATTGTCTAGCGATCCAAAAAAGCGAGTTTCCTAGGCACCCCATATTTGAGGAGTAGGCAGGATACAACACGAAATATAATGTTTTGTATTTACATTTGAAAATTTGTGCATGCCAACAGAGAAACACAAATCACAAAAGCAAATAACAACAAAAAATGATCTGCATTTGACAAAACTAACCTTCAAATTGATTGTTACTGTATAGAAGCAAATTCAAACGTTCCAAATGGTGTGCAAAGTGTGACGTTTGAAATCCTGAGGAGCAACTGGTATATGCTGGAATATGTGGCTGAGTTTGATTGTTGAAGATATCTTATTATGAGGGTGGTTTGAAAAGTTCTCGGAATCACCACGAGAGGTCAGCACTAGCACAACAAGTTATTCATGTGATGTTCATTGGACTGTTGCCTGTAAACATGTGCCACGTCACTGCCCTTGGAAGAGAGCGGTGCCAGGCGTGGCTCTGTTGTTCCCAAGCAGAGATTTGCAAAGATGGAAAAAAATTGAGATTTGTGCAGTGATTAAGCACTTCATAAAGAAAGGTATGAAAACAAAGGACATTCATGCCGATTTCCAGAGTACACTCAGGGACTCTGCTCCTTCATATTCACCTGTTGCCTAGAGGACAAATGAATTTAAATTTGGTCGGGAGAGCTTAGCTGACGATCCGCGCAGTGATCGGCAAAGATGTGTCACTACTCCAGAAATCATTGCAAAAGTGCACAAAATGGTCATAGAGGATCGTCAATTGAAAGTGCGTGAAATTGCTCAGACTTGCCAGATGTTCTCTAAGGGTCTATTCCATTTTAATTGAAGAATTAGAAATGAAAAAATTATCTGCAAGATGGGTGCCGTGAGTCCTGACGCTGGATGAAAAAACACATGAGAGTGGACATATTGGAAAATGTTTGGCCCATTTTAGGAGAAACAAACAAGACTTTTTGTGCCAGTTTGTGACCACAGATGAAACTTAGGTGCACTACTATACCCAAGAGACAAAACAACAGTCAAAGCAGCAGAAACATGCTAATTCTCTGCCACCAAAGAAAGCAAAGACAATTCCTTTGACACGAAAGGTCATGGCATCAGTGTTTTGGGATGCGAAGGAGATTCTGTTTCTAGATTATCTCCCCACTGGACAAACAATTACTGGAGAATACTATGCTAACCTTCTGGACAAATTGCAACACAAGATACATTAAAAAAAGGCCAGGTTTAGCAAGGTAGAAAGACATATTCTATCAAGACAATGTGAGCCCACACACGTGCCATCACCATGGCAAAATTACACGAACTAAGGTATGAATTGTTACCACACCTGCCTTAGTCACCTTATATGGCTCCGTCAGACTTCAATCTCTTTCCAAAACTACAAATTTTTCTTGGAGGACAAATATTCACTTCAAACAAAGAACTGATAGCCAGAGTTGACAACTATTTTGCAGGCCTGGAGGGAACTCATTTTCGAGATGGGATAAAGTGCTGGAACATCATGGGACAAAGTGCATTAATCTACAAGGGGACTACATTGAAAAACAATAAAAAATTTCGGTGATGTAAGTACTTTTTTTCTATTCCATTTGGTTAACTTTTCAAACCATTCATATCATGAACCGTCATGGCATGTCTTCAATATACAGGATATGAAATCAGCCTTCTCCAAGTATTGCATTATCTGTAAATGCCATCAGGGTGCCAACTGTTACCCTTCTTTGGGATAATGTACATTAATGAAGACCACCTGCTGTTTGAGGCGTCAACAAAATTCCTTTCTCTGGCTTTCCACGTGCCACTCTGTATGGTCTCAAATGAATGGAAGGCCCAGACTTTCCCTATCCTGTCAGAGGCAGAGTCCCCTGTGGAAGCAGTCGTATCTTATACTAGTTCATCTGTAATTTCTGCACAGCATGCTGGCTGGTCATGACCAATCAGCTGACCTCCCTTAATGAATGGCCACTGCCAAACTTGACAAACAGCAGAATTCACCAGCATGTGGCAGAACATGCTTCTGAACACAACATATTATATTTCAATGGTTGCTTCACAACTCACGCTATCTGGATCCTTCTCCATATCATTATCTTCTCTGAATTATGTAGATCGGAGCTGTCCTTGCAACACATCTCTCAATCCCATAATCTTCCTGGGGCTCAATCTCTCCTTAACCTCAACCATCCTGCACCCATATTCTTTTCTCACATACTTCCTGTGATGAATCACTTTCTAAATGGTCCCACACACTCTCCCTCCCAGTCTACTGCTCCACATTCCTGTGCACTGTAGACAACTCCCCAGCCTGAAGCCAGAAGAAGTTCATAGAGCCAAATTACCATCCCATGCACAAATGCCTCTACCTCCATCCAGTCATCAGCCACTTTTCTACAACTGTCCCTCCCAATTCCTGCCTCATCCCACCCTTCAACTACAGCACATGACATCCCCTCACCCAGTCAATCTGCAGTACTGGCACAACATATTCAGCCAGGGCAACTAGGGCTTCGTGTGTGTGTGTGTGTGTGTGTGTGTGTGTGTGTGTGTGTGTGTGTGTGTGTGTCAGATTCATCCCAAAAACTAGAAAAGTTCATATTCTTACTTTAGTGCCTATCAACATTTCAGCAGCTCATTTGCTAAGATGATTAATCTCTGTTATTATCAGAGATGATACAAAGAAAGCAAATAAAATTCATTGAGAACACTAAATATTGATGGTATCTTACAAAATTCAACTGTTTCAGTAGCAAGCACAGATACTTCACTGAAAGTACTCATAAATGCATAATAAAATATGTTTATAATAGAGGGAAACATTCCACATGGGAAAAATATATCCAAAAACAAAGATTCTGTAACTTCCCAAACGAAAGCGTTGGTACGTTGATGGAAACAATAACAAACACAAACTTAACCTTTCGCAACCCACGGTTGCTTCATCAGGAAAGGGGGAAGGAGAGGGAAAGACGAAAGGATGCGGGTTTTAAGGGAGAGGGTAAGGAGTCATCCCAATCCCGGGAGCGGAAGACTTACCTTGGGGGGGGAAAAAGGGACAGGTATACACTCGCGCGCACACACACACATATCCATCCGCACATAACAAACACATATGTCTGCTTGTGTCTGTTATGTGCAGATGGATGTGTGTGTGTGTGTGCGCGCGCGCGCGCGCGCAAGTGTATACCTGTCCCTTTTTCCCCCCAAGGTAAGTCTTTCCGCTCCCGGGATTTGAATGACTCCTTACCCTCTCCATTAAAACCCACATCCTTTCATCTTTCTCTCTCCTTCCCTCTTTCCTGATGAAGCAACCGTGTGTTGCGAAAGCTTGAAATTTGTGTGTGTGTGTGTGTGTGTGTGTGTGTGTGTGTGTGTGTGTTTGTTATTGTTTCTATCAACGTATCAAAGCTTTCGTTTGGTAAGTTACAGAATCTTTGTTTTTAGATATAATAAAATATGTTTATATACATACTTGATTTTGTGTTTACTAGGTCCTTATGCCTGAAGGCAATGATGTAGAAAAATGCTTGGCAAATTGCATAAAATACAGTGTGCACACGCACATCAGAATTCACACTTTCCAGGCCATCTTGACTGGATATATAATTATGTATCCATACAGCCATATCAGAGATTCTATTCTTCAGAACCCTGCAAGAAAAGCAATGAAAACAAATTAAAAAAACATAGTAAAAAATGGATGGTAAATCATATGAAAAACATTACAAAACGGTTTCCAAAATATGTTTTGAGTCATCAGTCTTCTGATTGATTTCCTGCAACCCACCATGAGTTCTTTTCTTGTGTGAATCTCTTTATCTTAGTAGCACTGTAACTCTTTTTCCTCTATTTGTTGACTGCATTCCAATCTCTGTCTTCCCCTACAGTTTTTACCACCTACATGTCCCTCTAATACCATTAAAGTTATCCCTTACATGTTCACACATGTCCTATCATTCTGCCCCTTCTTTTTGTCGGTGTTTTCTCTATATTATTTTATTTGCCAATTCTGCAAAAAACTTCCTCACATTCCTCATTTTACCAGTCCACTTCATTTTTAACATCCTTCCATCCCATACCTCATACACTTCGATTCTCTTATTTTTTCCATTGTCCATGAATCACGGCCATAGAATGCTGTTCTCCAAACATACATTCTCACAAATTTCTTCCTCAGATTAAGTCAAAAGTTTTATATTAACAGACTATTCTTGAACCAATTCCCTCTTTGGCTGCGTCAATCCGCATTTTATGTTGTACTTGCTTCATATGCCATGTACTATTTTGCTTGCTAGGTAGCAGAATTCTTCAGTTGATTTGCTTCCTGGTCACTATTTTTGATGTTATGTTGACATCGCTACTCTTATTCTGCTATTCCTTATTACTTTCATCTTTCTTCGATTTACTCTCAAATCACATTTTGTACTCAATAGGTTGTTCATTCTATTCAACACTACCAGTACCTAGTCTTCATTTTCTCCGAGGATATCAATGTTTCCTTTCACCCTAAATTTTCATCCCACTCAGATCTTTCTTTTAGTGCTTCTTCAGTGTACAGATTGAACAGCAGGGGCAAAATACTAAATCCCTGTTTATGGCCTTTTTAACCTGAGCACTTTGTTCTCTATCTTCCATTCTTATAATTCCCTCTTGGTTCTTGAGCATATTGTATATTATCAGTCTTTCCCTAGAGTTTATTTCCAGTTCACTCAGAGTTTCTAACATGTTGCTCCATTTCACACTGCCAAACACTTTTTTCCAGGTCACCAAGTCCTATTAACTTGTCTTGAGTTTTCTTAAGTCTTGTTTCCATGATCAATCTCAATGTCCAAACTGCTTCTCCGGTGCCCTGGCTTTCCAAAACTATGCTGATAGTCGGCTAACAGATCTTCAATTTTCTTTTCCATTCTTCTATATATAATTGTTAGTAATATGGATGTAAGAGCCATTAATCTGACTGTATGATAGCCCTTGCACTTGGCCGCCCTTGCTATCTTTGGGATTGTGTGGATGGTGCCCCCCCCCCCCTCCCGAAAGTCTGATTATATGTCTCCAGACTCTTTGATCCCACACTCAACTTGAATGGCTACACGGCTGCCACTCCCCCAACGATTTCAGAAATTCCCAAGGAATGTTACCTATCCATCCCGCTTTGTTTGATCACAAGTCTTACAAAGTTCTATTAAAAGTCTGACTAATACTGGATACCCTGTATCCTCCATATCAATTCCAATTTCTCTTCCTACAATGTGATCAGACAATTCCTCCCCTTCACAGAGGCCTTCGAAATACTCTTCTCTATCCACTTGCACTCAACGCTGACGACCTTACTGTTAATTCCACTGAAAACTGACGATCATCTATTTTTCATTTTCTACAAGACTTTTATTTATATAACGAAGAAAGTATTTTTATTTATTTACTTCTGAATGCAAAGTTTCATTGGCTATATCAGGGACAACAATTTCACATCCTGGATAGTACCTACGATAGAGCAGCATCAACTATGATGACTTCACAATCTGCCTATACAGGATGATAGCTCTAAAGAAATGACATGTAGTCAATCAGGATTAACTCAACTGACACATTAGCAATATTACAACAAATACAATGGATATATCTTTTATTCCTTGCTGAACTGGGCACTGACATAATAAACATAGCAATTTGTTTCATTAAGTAGCTATGCACATACACACACCTACCATTTGACCATGCTGTCTCAGACAACATAAATTTGAAAACTAATGAAATTTCCTGTATTGTTATATACGTCTAAGCACCACATATGATGGTAGAAATTAGATTAACGAAACTCACTGAGTAATCTTTATAATACTGTTGTGCCACTGAGCCTCCTAATGGCAGTTGAAATCTATGCTAGAGTTGACAGGAAATGTCACTGCACACTGACAAGAAGACGAGAGCTGGCAAGGCATTCTTTTGCAAGAAACAAGAAGCATGCTGTGGCAAGACAGCAAGAATCACTGCTAGGGCACATACTAGTGTAAGTAAACACACATGCAAGCCTCAATGCCGCAGTCAAGCTTGTAACACTGCTGACTCAGTGAAAATACAGAAGCCACACTGTACCAGATAGAACGAACAAACAAATTTCTCTTCTACTTCTATGATCTATCAGTGAATATCCACCTGCGTAAAGCAACAGGCAGCACTGCTAATCAAACTGCAACCTGTAGTATGGTACCTAATTACACCAGACATTTTGACGCCTGCTACAATTCAGAATGTGGATAGCATTACTCTTATCTATTTTGTGCAGCTGCACTGAAATGCTAATTTTGCACATCCATAGATCATGTCAATTTACTGTTTGCTACCTCTGACATGATTTCAATTGCCATCAATGTATTTCACAAACTCGGTAACATACTTTTTAAATATCCCTTTAAGTGGCAAATAACATACTTTGGTTGAAAAAGCATAAATAAATCATTGCTTCACCTTGCTCACAATACATATCTCATATAACCATCGCAAAAACACTTTTGTCTGAACATATAGGCCCACAAAGGAGTTAACAACTTTAAGATACTCATTGTTTGAGTTAAGATATGACACTAACAGACAACATACAACTTTTAAAAATTATATTACACTTTAAGCCAGCATGAGTGAAAAATGTGAAGTAGTATGCTCATATAAGTGAGGAAAGAAACTTGTGTCCAAGACCTTAAACTGTGCACTGTACACATACTGTAAAATTGTGTATCATTCAAAATTTTATGTTAAGTTCATGATATATTCTCAAATTTAGACAATTTAAATTCACCAAGTGACTGTATTCAAAATGTGAAAAATGGATGTAGCACATACGAAGATATCTAAAATATTTTCACATTTTTGGATAGACATTTCCGCAGAACAGAAACCAAAATGTCTTACTCAGATTCTTTAAAAATTTGGAAGTGAAAGGCAACATGTTACAGAGCAAGATAAAAGACTGAACGGTAAAATGAAAACTAAAGAAATATGCTGAGACTGTGTTCTAACTATATGAAAAGTAATTTAAGTATTTTGAGCAAATGTGAGGTAGAGGAAAAGGGCATGAAAATGAGATACAAGAAACAACAGAAAATTCTGGAACTGGTGTTCTGGCAAAGAACATACCAGCAATCTGTGAGCAGAAAACTTAATGTACATTTTGTATCACCTGATTTAATTACTTCTGTTCCCTTTTAATCATAAACAGCAGTCTCCAAGCATCACCAGTTCTTGTAGATATTACTTTCTACGCTCCCTAAAATTGACTTTTATACTACAACCAGTCAAAGTGTGTCCTTACTTAACTACTTTAATTCTACTAAAGATTTGTTTTCAGTTCACTACTTCTTATGAGTTATTAACATTCTGCACTCACACCCCAGGCAAGAGGTGACTCATGTTTTCAGACGGGCTTGAGGCAGTTCGCTACAACTTACTTTTCGGTGCCAACCTCTTCATCTCATTCTTTGTGACTTATGAGTCAAAATATTTTAAATACCATTTAAATTTTACTGCAGGGAAATAGTAACACAAACTGTACTTGCTTAACAACATGACCTAATGGATAATGTAATAGTAAACACAAAAGAAGTAAATGAACTTAACACAAAAGAAGTAAATGAACTTACGACACTGGGATATACGTAGCTCGTGCCAGTAGGCTGGATATATACAAGACAGCTGTCTGACGAATCACTGGTGCAACATTTGGAGAACAAACTTTTTGCCACAGGTAATTAAGAAAAGACTCGGCTAATGCCTGTTTGAAACTGCAGAGATAGAACATGAGAAACTGTATATGATGACACGCGTAAGTTGGAAGTATCATTTTGTCAAATACTGTCAACATTTCATGATAAAGTTTTTTTGTTCGGTCCCAATTCAAGAGTGTTGGGTCTTTTAGTTCATGACATTCAGTGTGCATGTACTGAAATAAACGCTCCATTATAATATCTAATGTATTTGCGATAGGATGTTTCATTCTGTGCGGTGATTGAGGTTTAATTGCCATGTGATCTTCATGGGCTTCACTATCATCCATAGCGAATACGTCTTGGTCATCCATGTCAATTTCGAGTTCATTCTCTTCTTCTAATTCTTCTATAGCTGCTTTTGGTGCATTTACATCCAAAATTGTCAACCTGAAAGAAAAGGAAAATTCACCCATTACCATAATTTCACCCTAACAGATAAAAACTACAAAAAGTATACCTTGGTAAATAAGTTATTATAAATTATTTACGTGTGGCCGTACTTGTTTAGTTATTGTAGAAATGACATTTCTTTATCGTGAGACTAGCTTTGGTCAGAGACCATTTTCCAGCACCTGTTACACATGTGTCATGGCTACAAGAAAACTTCTGGTGGAAAGTATGTTTGAAAATTTTAGTAAAATACAAGCAATACTTACAGATTTTTGTTAACAGTAAGCATTGCGTGTATGTATGTATGTATGTACAAAAATATTAACGAGGTAGAAAACAACTCTACTAGAAGATTCAACAACTTGCTTACTCCTCTGAATAGTAAAAACAGGCTCGCTGCGTTCCATGGAATAACTGGTTCTGCCGCACAGCCTGAGACCCTGTGCTGAATGTTCCTGGAGGGCTGGGTATGACTATTTTGTCTGCTGTTCTGGGTTTCGCCAGCCCAGATACGAAATGAACACAGTTACTAAAACGACTTAAGTTTTTCACTTTAAAATACCTTCAGAAATAAATCACTACAAAGAGAAACACATTAAGTATGTCAATATTGTTTCACGCCTAAGAATTATGTCTTTCCTAGAGTTTTTAGCAGCACATTTGAAGCCTATGATGAAAGCGAAGTCTCACTTTCAATTCATCTCAGTAACTTAGTGTTCTTACATAGGTATTCCTCCATAAACCTGCTGTTGTACATATATTCATAACTGTAGTAACTCAAGGAAAAGATGAGTCTATTAGTAATATTGCTCTAATACATTCCCAGTCACTGGGAACCAAACCACAGTAATAATTTTTTTGCTCCATGGGGGTGTTGATTCTGTTCACAAATTGTTGGAGGTGCAGTTGAGTGGGCAGGCAGGCCACTAATGAAATACTATTTATCTGATTTTAAGGAAAATTACACATCATACAAGTCGGTGTCTGCTTGATAAAGAACTAATTTTTGTCTTTGATACTTTGATACATCCAGCTAAACAACAAACTGAATGAAATTTTCAGATTTTTGCAGAAGTAACATGTACACTGCATATTTTCATATTATAAAAGTATAAATAAGATTTCCAATGAATACAGCATACTAGCTTCCGACGCACTGAAAGCTAGATGCACTTTTGTCAGCCAATCGTGGCTTCTGTCTAGTGATCTTGCCAGCCAATGACAACAGATATTCAGCACATGTGATGTACTTGGCCAACAGCAACATCAAACATCACTATAGTGGCGCAAACACACAAACAGGAAGGAGGGGGGGGAGAGAAGATTTTAAAAACTGACAAAATATTTTACGGAATAAAATCTCTTATTCTAAAACAAAAGAAGGGACAAATAATACAATGGTAACTGGAATTATTTCATTTGAGAACAAGGTACAAACGTCCCACTACATGTCACTTAACACATGCTGCCTTCTATTGTCAATTTACAGCATCACTTCGAAAGAAGCAGTAGCAAACATTAGATCTGTTTGTGGTGAAGTTTTGAGAAGACAAGACAATTTGCTGGCAAAAGAAGCAGAAATGGAGTAAACTGGCATTGCTCTGATTACAATATATCCCTCTGTATGCCAGAGCACTTTGGCTTTTTTTTTATAAAATCAATTACATGCAAAATTGCTCAAGAACTCACTTCACACTTTTTTCTAAGTATGATTACTTTTATAAGTATACTTTTTGGCATCATTATTATATAATTTATAATCAATGAAAGAACTAAACCTTGGAACTTTGTCGTTTTTAGTGTGTGTTTCCCATTAAGATATATCAAATGAAATATGCCAGTAAAATTTTAGATAATGGGATGACTGGCTGGTCTTATGAGTCCAGTATTTTTCAAAGTGTCTGGTGCTGATAGTGTTAAGTTCTGAATGAGAGTCAGAACACTTTGTGACTAAAGAAATTCATCACACATTCGCACATGATGCAATTCATCTTGCATTAAGGTAAATCTACTTTGAAAATAATGCTTTTCAAACGAACATTTGCAATATTTTCCTGTGACCTGATAGAAATGTAAACAGTAGTGATGTCTTGCTCATCGAAAGCAGTCTGTTGGTACGAAGTATTGCATATTCTTATGCTAATTGCTACAACATATTCTACTGTCAGCAGATATCTTGGGTGCACTGTGCCTTGTTGTTGTAAATCGGACATTTTCTTTGTAACCAAAGTTTTCTTTTGGTGTTATTCTCCCATTTCTGTCTTATTGTTGCAATACCACTCTGTGCAGTAGGCTAATATAAAATTCGTTGTTACAGTATAACTTCTTACCAGGCAAAATCATAGAAATTTAACTGGGAACTAAAACAATGAAAACTTCCTGCAATTGTAAACAATTTCCGGGTTTTCCCTGACTAAAAAATTCCTGTGTTTTCTCTACATTTTCCAATTGTCCTCATATACGCCCCGTATTTAAAGCTGAAAGCAGAGCAATATATATCACCATTCTGATGATATTAGTTGTTATATCTACACGAGAGTCACACGAACTGTTGGCAACACGTGAGTGGACATGCCAACCACAATGAAATACGTATCATCTGATTTTAAGAAAACTACTTAGAAAAAAAAACAACTGATTCTTTCTCATCTTCACTCAATAAAGAACTGAATTTACTTTTATTGTTTGTCTTAGTTACTGTGCTGCATCCGCCGGCCGAAGTGGCCGTGCGGTTAAAGGCGCTGCAGTCTGGAACCGCAAGACCGCTACGGTCGCAGGTTCGAATCCTGCCTCGGGCATGGATGTTTGTGATGTCCTTAGGTTAGTTAGGTTTAACTAGTTCTAAGTTCTAGGGGACTAATGACCTTAGCAGTTGAGTCCCATAGTGCTCAGAGCCATTTGAACCATTTGTGCTGCATCCAATGAAGTAAAGTGTTGCATGATACTTTAAGAGCTTCGCAGAGGTAAAAACACATTGAGTAAACTTTGCAGACTGTTCGTTTTACACCAGTGATTGCAATGTGTGAAATGTGCTAACATACTGAAATTTTATTTAAAGCTGAGAGCAGAGCAGTATGTATCAACATTCTCAAGCTACTGGTTTTTATATCCACAGGTGGGTGGTGTGTATTGGGCCTAGTGTTCTAGCCACACACAATGTGAACTGTGTGGTGGTAATATCCATCATATTTCATAAATGGTTCAATGTATTGAAACTCACTCTCCCCCCCCCCCCTCTCTCTCCCTCTCTTTTTTTTCAAATGATAGCATGCACAGAGGTGCATATACTGCTATAATACTCTCAACTTGTTATCGATTCAGACACAGGCATAACTATAATTTTTGATGATGGAAAGATGAAATTATTTTAACAGCATTTAATATATCAAGGAAGAATATTGTGGTATTGCCCATATTAATATTTGCGATCTTCTATGTGGGATACTCCACTTTAATCGAATGTTGTTTGTCGTTATGTCACAAGGGGTAATCGCTAAGTGACAGAATGTTTAGTTATTTCAGTTTTGATAGAGATATTTCGTTTATTTAAAACCTGTAGAATGCATTATAGTATATTTAATGTTAGTAGCTTGCCACAGCAGACAAAATGATTTGCTTATCACTATCAGATAACAACAGTGAAACAGAGATAATTACAATGATACACATAGCCATGGAAAACTGCTGTAATCCTTAAATATTCTTATATTTCTACTATCCCTATATATTTCATAAACTAAGAACTATAAGAAAACAAGCGGAGAAGGAACATTAATAAATGAAGAGAAAAAACAGAAACCAAAATTGTAATCTTATGATATACTGCAAAAACATGGGGCAAAATTAGCTATCAGTATTTAGTAAAATAGGAGTAAAAATGGGTTTTTGGACTGGAAATACAATTCAGTCTACTAAAGGACATAAATCTGCCCCAGCACCCGGCTACTAATAATTGGGTAGATATGAACAGTACAGTGTAGCAGCTGCAATAAATATTACATTTGACAAACCAGTAGAAAAATATATATGTGATGTAACACCAACTACAGCAATCCATTGACAACTGCCAAGTATTTACGTGATAAAAAGCACGTAGTACATAAAATTAGAAATAGTATTATTATTCTATGTTAAGCACGCAAAAGTGGACATACGGGTCTGACACAAGGAACAGAAATTTGTTCACATTACGCTAAAGATAAAAATTTCGTTTTGAATGAACAAGTAACAGACAAACAAAAAATACAGTAAAAATTTACACAATACACTGTAACAAATGTAATATCAGTCATGAAGGCAATTCTTTGCAATTTTATATTGTGTATTCTCTGCACAGTTGTCTATAACTGACATTCCATACATCTGCCTCTGCAGGACTATCGTTACCTATAAATATTACATTTTTGACTTTATCTCTTTTGATAACAATATGTAACTCTTGTTGTTAACAAAAATCTGCAAGTTTTGCTTGCATTCTGCTACAATTTTTCAAACAACCTTTTCACCACAAATTTTCGTGTATAAATGACATATGTACAGGTGCTGGAAAATGGTCCGTGACAAAAACTAGACACACAAAGACTACACTGAACAGGAGATTATGATGATGTGTCATTTCTACAATTTATGGAAGCTGTGGAACACAGAACTACTTTGTTTAGTTCTTTCAGCTTCAGGTAAAAAAAGAAGTTTGGTGAAAAATGACATTTTTTGTGTTCACATCAACAATAGATCTGATGTCAGAGTTTTCTGAAATGTTCATTTTTGAGCTGTAAAGTATCATCAACTTGAGACAGAACACTAGCTCATTTGCAGCTTTGGGCAAAGAAATCAGCCATTCTAAAATTTACCTCAAGCACAATGAAAGAACAATCAAATGAGAATGGTTTAATGGGGCTTTAAATAAGGGTTCTCCTGAATGCGAGTCCAGTGCTTTATCCACTGCCACCATCTCACTTCGTCATTACACAAAGTAAATTGGAAGCAATGCTTTCAGCATGGGATTCCATTTAACATAATCTAATGGAAACTTCAATAATGACCTGATGTCACAAATGGATATTCATCACTGCACCAGGCTATACACCCAATGGAAAAGTTGTGTCATATGGCACCAAATCACACAAGAAGCTACAAAGGGAATACCATACTATTTATATATAAAAGTGCAAATTTTATTTTTATAAGGTCCAGAAATCTGTTAAGATTACTTAATACTGAATAATATGGGATTATTTGAAAAATTGGTGACATGCACCATTAAGACATGTAATGTAAGTATTTTGAACACTTATTTGTATCTTCAGAACACACCATAAGGCAAATTGCAGAGTATAGATACAGATATAGATACTGTCAAAAGTGAGTATGGCAGACAAATTCTAAAAATTTGAGATACTCTACAGTCACTTTATCTTCCTGGGAGGTACAAACTGCACAATTCAAATGCTTAAGCTATCACAGGAGTAATGATAAAATTATTGATTTTCTTGAAATGATAAAGTTTAATGGTAGTGGTCGGCTGTTTGCAGGGCCTCATGTGCCCACTGTGTTGCCTACTGTGCAGGTACAAACGTTGTTAGCTTGCCTGGTGACAGCAGCTCCAACTGATTAGGCGGAGGCCAGGTGAAGCAGGCTGTAGGGGGTACTTTGTGTGCGCACTACTGCTTATCACATGGGCATATGACATGTTGTTGTTGAGCTAAAAACTTCATTCCACAACAGGTATCTGTCAGTCACAATGCTATTTTAATCTACCTATCATTTAAGCCCTCTTGCTGGGGAAATTTGGTAAGGAATAAAATGCATTGCTGGACATCATCAGAACTATTACAATGGATGATTTTGAAGAATTCTCAAGTGACCCTGCATGATTGTATCTCTCACTTCTGATTTTTACATTACTGCAGCCATAAAAAATCTGTAGTTTAAATATATTCTTTCTTGAATTGAATAGTATGATAAATTTCATGGATAATTACTTGTTAAGCAAATTACAACATAATTAGAAACAACAACACCAACCCATCATCTTGCCACTGATTACTATACACAAATCTTAGTGATTATTTTATAAAGACTAATTTTTGAAAGCCTTTTCTGCAGATGCATCTAAATTTGAACAAAGATATCAGAGGCAACCTACCTGCTGGCAACGAGTAGAAGAAGATCTGTCCGTAGATCTGGTTGATAGTCAAAAACCTTGAGAATATTATAAATGTAGCACTCATGTTCATGAGCACTTCGCTTTAGATATGGAAAGTGATGCCTAATTGTTTTTACTAACAAAGCTGATGACCTGTAAAGAGAAAATTCTAATTTAAAATTGCAAATTACATGTTATGGAGCATAATTTCAAAGCAACTAAACCATACAGAAGATACTTTCAGCAGCCGAAACAAACAAGGTGTCTGACTGAAGCAGAACAATTTCTTAGCCTCAGGATCCCCCCCACCCAAATACCTTTCTACACTACCATGGGTGGCATGGGTGGGCATGAGAGGAAGCGGCATTAGGACAAACTTAAATTCCATGGCTCAGCTCGAGTCATCAATATCTTCCTTATATGTGTTATTTCATGGTCCACTGCTACAGACAGTTGTCTTTCCTTATACTACTGTTTACACTCAGTCCAAGATTTCCACCATTCTAATCTAAAATAGTCTATTTCAGATATAAGCAAGGCTATTTCCTTTTTACATTTCTCAGTGACTAACATAATCAGTTGTCAGAAAAACATTCTTCAAATTATTTTCAAGTGATCCTCATATAGTAAATCTCAACAATTTCTACTCCCAAATCATACGGAAGGTCTCTTTGGCAAATAGTAAGCTGCATACATAATAACAGGATATTTTATGTGCAACAAAACTACTCATACACTTGCAAGGAGAAATGGGGCTAGTGTGACAGCCTTCAAATAACAGAAAAATAAAATATACAAAAACTTCAGAAAAGGGGTGTAATTACTCAGTATTCCACCAATAGTTCTATACACAACCAGGGAACAATAAATCACTCTGGACTTACATTTACCAAGGAGAAACAAACAAAAACTCAAAACAGCATTTTCTATCATGAAATAAAACTATAATAAACCATCTGAAGAGATGCGAAAAATTACTAAAATAATTCTGTTAAAAAAAGGCAGGCAAATCATTCATAAATAATATATACTACAAAATAAAAAATTGTGGAGGACTCAGATGAGTGGCTAGAGGATAACTACAACACACTATCACATTACAGTACATGGTCACAATGAGCCAAGATCTTTAGTGATTGACAGTAATGTTTTCCATTCTGCCGACTTCAACATTTCACTGATCTTCGGGGGAGGATGATAATGATGCAGTTTTAAGTGGATGGATGGGAAGACATGAAGATGTCCCCAGGAGACTTGCATGTTTACAGGCTGGGAATCAGTTTTCTGGGAAGACTGGATTCTGTGCAAAGGGCAATGCAGCACTTTCATGGCTGAAGAGGCACCAGTGGGTGTCAGTATGTGCCGCAATGAAAAGTGAACTGTTTCATACTATAAGTTAGCAAACAAAACTGTATATCAAAGAACACTGTACAACAGGGACCAACCAAATGAAGCAGTTAAGTTATTAAGACAATGAACTCATATTCAGGAGGGTGGCTTTCTCTGTGCAGCCATCAGCATTTTGGTTTTCCTAAGCCATTTAAAGCAGATACTAAGATGGTTCCTTCACAAAGGCCACAACTGACAACCTTTCCCATACTCAGATGGATACAGAAATAAATAAAAAGATTGTACATGTACAATAAATAACTTTATGGAGTAATCCCAAAATAAAAGCGTAGCGAGAGTTTTGAGAAGAGCAAAAGTTCTTCAAAGAAAGAGGTATGGCTTACAAACAATTTATTAAATGGAGCTTTAAATGGCTCTTTTTGAGTGTCTCATTTTTTTCACAATGAACTGCATTCAATAGGGAACATTATTCACATACCTTCAGGCTGCTGCGCAGACCTTTATTCCATCACCTTTGGTTCACCAGATTCAAAACTAGCCCCAAAACAAGTAGGATATCATAACAACCTACAGTTGGCTTGCCAAAAGGGTGAAAACAGCCCAGATACCACCTGCAGGTTTTAATCAACGCTGAGCAACTTCAGAAGCTCTGAATCACCTTTGTACCAGTGTTGTCAGGCTAAGAGTCAAGAAGTTCTAGTGTGATACTTTCTTGAGATTGCTTATGTGGTGAAGAGCAGACTGGACAGAACATGACCAACTGTTCAGAGTGTCCTTTTGCATGCAGAACAATCAACTTCTTGGACAACGACAAGAGCACTAGATGTGAGGAAAGATAGGCACTATGTTATTTAACATTGTGACTCTTCACACTTTCCCGGCTGATATGTTGTTAAATAGTCTTCACAGGTTTGTCGCATGATGATGTACTAATTCCACAATATTTCCTCAGAGCAAGAGTCCGACATCTTCATCTAGCTGGTGGCTAGGTACGACTGACAGTAGCTGCACGCTGACGCCATGTACATAGAACACGCGTGCGAAGAATGCGCTGTCACGGAAATCACGCATGCACAATGATTTGTAGATAGATGGTGCCATACTAAGAAGCCATCTGCCGAAAATCAGAGCGGCCCTCCTGCACATGCACTGTACTTTATGTTTACTAACAGTCCAGCCAGATGCAACTCAAAAAACTATACTATACAAATATTGTGACGTGTCTGTTATCGAAAAAAAAGCTTAATTTTCTCGTCATGGTCTAATAGCAGCCAATGTGGGGCAGCATATATAGGCCAGACATGTTGCACAGTACAAGAACACTGTGATGAACATCAGCGTCAGGCATGCCTACATTAACCAGAAAAGTCAGCAATTGCAGAACACTGTCTGAATACAAGACACCACACGATTTATGAAAAGACAGAAGTTTTATCCCTGGTATCATCTTTCTGGGATTGCATGATTAAAGAAGCAATACATATCCGTACAGCCAATAATCTCATCAACAGGTATGCTGGATTTCAACTGAGCTCAGCCTGGAACCCTGCACTGGCTGCTATTAAATCATGCTGAGAAAATTAAGATTTCTTGGATAACACACCCATCATAACATTGGCCTAGTATAGTTTTTTAGTGAGTGATGTCTGGCCACACTGTTGTAAACACAGCATGCAGTGCACGCACAGGAGGGCCACTCTGTGGTTTTTGGCAAAGATTTTTTAGTATGGCACCCTCTATCTGCTAATCATTGTGCATGAGTGATTTCCATGCCTGCACATTCTTCGCATGCATGTTCTGTATACAGGATATCAGCATGCGGATACCGTCTGCTGTACCTAGCCATCAGCAATGTTGAACCACCTGAAGATGTTGGACAGTTGCTCTGAGCAAATATTGTGCAATTTGCACACCTCCATCTGGCGGCAAACCCGTGAAGACTATTTAACATTATTTAACATATAACCATTCTGCTTACTCAAGAGAACATTTTGATGTACTTTAGGTGAGCCAAAGGATTAACGGCCTTGTACATCACACATTCAGTCTTCTAAACGGTGATCCAAGGAACATTACAATGCCAAAAAAGTACACTTCATTAATTTTACAACCGATATGAAGACGTTAGAGGGATACCCGTGTAATGAGGAGGAAATAAAAAACTTTTGGAATACTATATATGACTGGATGATTATTAACAAGGAGTGAATCGGGAAGTTTCATTTTCATTTAAGAAGAATGTTCCATTTATCATTATGTATTCAAGTATTTTTCTCATGAATGCTGAGCATAATTTATTGGTACTATAAATGTTTCTTACTTTTTATGCTCAAATGAAGCAGATACACAGATTAATAAATCCTCAGAGTATGAATATTGCCGTTTCTTCAAGACGATAATAAAAATGTTGTTCATTTAATTTTAAAATCCCATAAGTCACAGCATTTTAAACCTATATCCAGGTAAAATTTATTATGTAATTGAATTTCATATCATACTGCCACGATGTCTTTTCATAAGTATTCATTCTTAGAGGCAAAACACATCTGTATGTAAAAGAATTTGTAAATGTTCAGCATGTACCCATATTTACAGATTAATTTGGGATGTGAATGTAAAATGACTCACTCCGCATCATAAAATTTATCGTGTAAAATAATCTATGGAACTTTAAACTAACTTACAGGTTAGTCTTCAAACAGATAAGATTCTTGTGGTAACCCAAAATTACCACACCTACCACATCTGTGCCATGCTTGCCATTAACATAAGAAGCAGGGAGCCAGCTCATCTTGATTGATTCTACTTGCTCACACCAACATGATGGTACAGGTCCAGCCACCAGACGACAACATGATCAGTGATGGCAACACTGCAGCGACTTAAGTGTGCACATCCCTCAGACAGTGCCACCTTGCGACTGGAAGAGCAATCTGCTTTTTATAACCCCGGAGTGTAAGGTTCTCTTCCTCATTCTGTTATGGTTCATTCGTATGCCCGTTTGACACCGCTCTCAGGACACCTGTTACTTGTTTTGATTTGGCCTACCTACATACAAGGACTACGTATGGAACTTGAAATTGATGTTCCCATTAAAGTGATTATGCATACTTATTTGTCTGTGTTACTAAACAAGTGAAGGAATACAATTCGTTATTCAGTTGTTGTTTTTGACAAAGTTGCAATGTCAGCAAGCACATCCTTGGAGGTAGCAGCTGGAAACCCACAGGCGTTTGGAAATGCAGCAGGAGGGACACATGACCATGTCAAGTGCGCTGACAGGCTTGATAATGTGGCCGCACAATTTGCTGGCTTATCCATCACCCTTCACTCCCTATGACAAAGCTGCCGAAGACTGAATTATATGAAACACCTATGGCGGCAACACTTTGTGGCCTTTAAGGTAACAGACACCAACTTTCATAAAGCTGTGTTTCTGTCATGGAAGTCTCCTCAAATGTACCACTTGTTAGGCAAGCTGAGGTAATTCATAATGTTCGAACACAATATATGTTCCAAAATCCTGCTGCATATTGAAGTTAATGCCCTGTGCCCAATCAAGAATTGGATGGCCTGTGCAAAGAATTTTATATCCTTTTTTTTCAGCTGGGCTAGGCCCCTGGCACTTCATGGTCAAGCAAAAGAACTATACAGGCTGACAGCACTGGGTGTCATGGAACCCATATCATTCAGTTCCTGGGCCACACCATTAGTGATTGTTATGAAAACATGAGGCAAACTCTTGCCTTTGCAGCAATTTCATGGTGACTACCAATCTGCAGTCTATGGTCAAGTGTACCCCACTCCCCACCCATAAGACCTCATGACAAAACTAGCAGGGACAATATTCTTGAAAACTTGACTTGTTGGAACCATATTTACAGCTGCCAGTTGAAGAGTCGCGTCAGATGCTTCTTATCAATGTGCCATATGCGTCTACCGGTACAACTGGTTGGTTTTCGGAGCCACTAGAACTCTGGCTCTATTTCAACATTAGTTGGAGCAACTCGCACAAAGAATCCCTTGCTGTATCAAGTGAGCTTGACTACATTGTCACGGGTCCCTCCATCGAGAACCTCTTCGCAAACTTCAGATTCTGTTTCACACCTTGGGGGACGCGGGTCTCAAGTGAGATTTGAATAAGTCTTTCTTCCAGCCTTGCTATTTCCTGTCAGGAGGTACAGCTGACAAACTGTCATAACGCTTCTATTGAGGCCCTCCCACATCCTACCAATGTGAAGGAGCTCCAGGAATTTTTTGGCAAAGTCATGTATGACCACTAGTTTTGGCCGCAGCCAGCTACAATAGTGTATCCTATTAATCAACTGTTCAAGAATAGCACATTGTTTGGACACTGCCTGCACCCAAGCAATACGGAAACTGAAAGATGTTCTGCATTTTATCCAGTGCTTGGCCGCATATCAGCTGGGTCATCATCTTGTTGTAGCTACCAACGCATCACAGTATGGTGTGGTGGCTGTGCTGTTACAGTGTATCACAGATGGTTTGGCGTTCAAAGCAGTCAACTGGTTTTGCCTGTACAACATTCAACTTGGCAGACAAAAATTACTCACAAATTGTGAAGGAAGCCATGACGTTTATGTAATCAATAAGTTTCATGTGTTTCTCTATGGTGTCAAGTTTGACATCATTACAGACCATAGTTTCTGTTTTTAGCCCTGCAGCACATGTGCTGAACGATACAGCACACACATTTCAACAGTGGGCCATGGCCCTAGTTGTTACTACTATGAGATCCAATTTCACCAATGGCTCAGAACTAATGCCAATACCATCTCGCATCTTCCTTTCATTTTTATTTTGTGCTGTGCTATTGACTTGTTAATGGTGTTATTTTGCTGTCCACAGAACATGTGTCATGCATGGTCATTCCAGCGTAACTCAGGAGGGGCATCATCATCCTCCTCCTGCAACATGGTCATTATGGCATATCACGAACAAAGACGTTGGCCTGCCAAACACGTCTACTGACCAGGGTTTGATTGTGAGATTGAACATTTGACTGCTGCTTTTTTTAAGTATGCAGCTCACCAGGCTGCCCTGTAGCAGTGTTACTCTCTACGGTCAGAATCTTCATAGGAACGAGAATGAGTCCACCTTGATTTTGCGGGCCCCTTCCTGGACGCTTACTGGTTGGTGATTATAGTTGTCTGCTCTTTGTTTCCATACACTGTAAACTGCAATTTGACTATGGTGGAATTGATGGTGCAGGCCCTCACCTGCATCTTCTCCACTGAAGGCCTCTCCCTGCAACCTGGTGATTGACAATTGCTCACAGTTCATGTCTCACATTTTTCAAGATTTTTGTGCACAATTTGGTATACACCACATCAAGACACTGCAGTTCTACCTTCAGTCAAATGAGGAGACAAAATGCATCCAGACTTTTGAAAGGGAGATGAAGAAGTTCATTGTGGACGTCCCAGCCAGACACACACACACACACACACACACACACACACACACACACACACACAAAATTTTCTTCGTTATAGGTCCACACCATAGGGTGAGAAGAGTTTGGCTGAAATGGTACATCGGTACCAACTGCGCACAGTCCTCAACATCCTGCTGCCTGCCCCATGCCCTCCTTGAGAGCATACATGACAGGGACTGTTGTTTGGACTCTCACTTTTGGGCACTGTGAACAATGGATCCTGGTGGTTGTGCAAGTCAGCGGGGTCAGTGAGTATTCATGAGACACAGAGGACAGGCTGGTGGCCTGCCATCATAACTAACTTTACTCAAAAATGGGAGACCGGCCTACAGTGCCGACCCCCCCCCCCCCTCCCAAAAAAAACCCAGGCCCTCTCAGTATCCAGATCCTTCCATTCTTTGCCGGCCTTGGAAACAACTCCTCTGTTTTTGCCTCAACCTCCAACAACAAGTGCAATCTCACCTACTTCGCCCTCCTCTGGCATCATCTCACAGTCACCTCACCAACAGGAGAGGACTATGGTAACCAAATTTTACCACATCTATGGCACCAGTGCCATTCCGTCCATGGACATAAGAGGACGGTGCCAGTTTATCTTTTTATGACTCAACTCGCCTGCACTGGCACCTGTCGGTATGACCAAACAGCAACAGCAGTACCACAATGAGCTCAGCTTGTGCAGCCCACAGGCAGTGCCACATTGCTAATCAGACAAGCATCATTCCACACTGGAGGGCTCTCCCTCCTCATTCTGTTATGGTTCATTCATATGCCCACTTGACACTTGACTCCACTCTCAGGACGACTGTTACTTGTTCTTAATCGGCCCACCTATGTACGCAGACTTTGTATGGGACTTATGACCAGTGTTCCATTAAAGTGACTTGATTATTCTAAGCGTACCTATTACCTCACAGCAATGGAATATTAGGTAATAGAGGTGCCTTACATGTCTTGTTTTTAAGGATAACTGAACTGCAAAGAATAGCACAAAAGTTGGAGGAAAAAAACTATATCACAGAGAAGTGTTGTTTTCTTTAGGCAGAGCTATTTGTATGGTTACAGACAATGGTGGACACTGCTGCAACTGTGAAACATGAGGACGCGTGATACACGTATCATGTGTAGCATGACCATTAAATTTTATTTAATCATATAGTGTGAATAGCGAAATTACAGTAACCACACTATTGTGTCGCTGTGCTGACAGACACTCATTTCTATTGAAGAAAGTAGAATTTGCTCAATCACACTTGTTTTGAAACAGCAGGAAAATAGAAGTATATTTTAAATTTTATTTTACATGATGTAAGAAATTAAGAAAAAAAACTGTAATGTACAAGATGTTGCAGAAAACAGAAGACAATGAAACATATTACAATAAAGTGGAATGGTGAATAGGCCATGTCTTCAAGTTTACTAAAGTTACAAGATGAATTTCTCCAAGCATGACAATTTGGCAGATGCTCCGAGGTTTGTCGCACGCTTCTGTATGAAAGTACACAATGTATCATATTTCAAGACTTTATCTATTTAAGTAACACATTTACAGTCAGAGGAAAAGAAACTTCTATGGCAGTTGCTTTTAGAAGAAAATTGTTAGACGCCCTTACTAATATACTGTCTGGAGAACAGGGATTAACTGATGCCTTCAATACAACTTCACACAAATTGACAAACTGCCCTCTACCGACTTAACCTAGACACCGGCTACAATAAATACCTGTGTCTTCACAGCTTACATTCCAGAAAAATAACACACACACACACACACACACACACACACACACACACACACACACACAAAAAAAAAAACTATCGTCAGTCTCCCATTCAAATTCTATTTGCCACATAATCGTTTTGTGATGCATGAGTAGTTTAAACTGATCCAAAAATATCAGTCTTAAACAATAATTCCTATAATTCATAGACTTAACAAACAAACAAAAAGTTGTTTAGAACACTGACTAGCAAACCTGCTAAATCATATATAGAATCTATTAAGGAGTTTGTGAAAAATAATTTGTTTTTTGAAATACATAATGTTTCAAAATTAGCCACCTTCCTTTATTCTTAATTACTTGAAATAGTATTTCAGTCTCTTGGTCATGCAGGAGATGCATTAACTTTAGCCCAACCTGAAACACCCAAGAAAAAGCAGAAATAAAATGTTGAAAAATGGTGAAAACAGCAAACTGTTTGTTGCAGTGTATGGGTGTACTAGCTTTCAGAGCACAGAAAGAAAAAGCTCTTAAGGGACTGCTGACAGCTGCCACTTGTTCAGAGGAATTGCTTGCATCAGTACGTTGAAATCCAATGCATGCCTCAACCAACCAAAACCACTGTGGTAATTGCTACAACAAAATTGCACAATGGCACTAACTGCCACTACTACATAATATCAAGGAGCCCAATGTCATCTTTCCCAGTTGAAATAACTTAACCTAATGCTGAAAAAAATTCTGGAGAGAGACTTAATCCTCTAATCACAGGCAATCATCTGAGTTTTCCATACAGAATTGCAAGGTATTTTTATTCGATAATAATCAGCATCATGTAGGAAGGCACTTCCATCCAGAGAGAGAAAGGAAAGCCTTCAGGTGACAGTGTCTGCACAAGTGTGGCAGCAGAGACTGAACGAACAAATTCCACATGAGCAAACCATGTTGCTATGGACAATGAAGTTCATTTACCTACAGTGGTTCATATTATATGTTCAGATCTACGAGTAGACTAATAAATATTTTAAAACTTATTTCGATCAATTGTGTACATGAAAGACATGCCGACAATGTTGTGTCCACTGCCCTACAGCTTCTGCATCATGTGGGAAGGCAAAACAGCTGACTCGGCTTTGTGTGTGTGTGTTTAAGAAAGAGAGAGAGAGAGAGAGAGAGAGAGAGAGAGAGAGAGCAGTTAAATGTATATCATTGTGAGTAAAAAAGAATAACTAGTGGCAAGACTAATGCAAAAGATTGTTGTGTAAATGTTGTCATATTTTTCGCTGTCAATGAGCATTATAGTGTAAATAAACTCATTCAACATCACAACAAGAGACCGCATTGTGATCCATGGAACAAGCAAACAACTGGATACTTTCTTCGAATAACTCGAGGGAGCACTGCCCAATAACACTGAAAAACACACATCTTGACAGGTATCTGCCTCACCATTTTAAGATATTTTCCAGTTTGTGCCTTGAAAATGACAAGGGATTACAAACTGAATTATCTACATTTTCAGCAATTTATCTGGTTGCATTCTCATGAGTTATTAGAGCATAGTACGAGCTGAGAAACGCTTGTATTTCACAACTACCTAGCTGCTTTTCTTTGGGGAAGATATTGAAAATTATGTCAATCATAACAAGTGAATGTCTGTATATTTCTTAGGGTACAAATTCCCAAAAAATAAAGGCTAGGAAGCTCTCATATACTATTTATGTAACTGATATATTAAAAAAGAATGTTTTTAAACTAGGAGCCTTTAAAACCAAGCACTATTATGAAGTTACTTTGTTCCAACGTCTACGTCTTAATATAAATGTTACTGCTATCTGAGACTGTGTCAAAACTGTACGATTGCAAGTATACAACAATAGTTTTAAGGCTTACATCTCTCTTTGTCTCCCTACACAAATTCTCTTCCAATGTTTTTAATTGCCAACTTCAGAGCAAGGTAAGGCACAAACTGTTCAGTGAACCACTTTTTGAAATTGACAACTTTAATTTCCTAATTGTAGCTAAATACAAGTTCTCTCTCAGGAACAAAACCGGAAGAACGCCCAGCATGTCTAATAATTATCTGAGAACACTTTCTTATGGAAACTTTAATACCATCAGTACCATCGCTCATTTTCTAGCGGGGATTCCTGAAATGATTCTCATTCACTCTTGTTTCATCAAGGTAATGCACTGCTGAAGTACCTTCTCTTGTTTCCTGCATCTTTCTCAAGCTTTTGGGCTGTACTGCAGCTAAGTCACTCCTTTTCATTAAAAACTTTCTTCTGTCATTACTTTTAATGTACTGTTATTTGAAAAACTGCGCAGCACTCACTTTGAAGTCAATTTTCACATGTCTATGTGTAGCAAGTTTATGTGAAGTCGGGTATTCACCGCTCCATGTAGATTTCAAACACGAAGCACATCAAAATGTCGTCCTCAAAGCCATTCACGTGTCTTATGTTTCTCGTGAGATGAAACCAACTTTTCCTAACATTTCTACAGCTCATACACTTTTGTTTATTATTCTCTGCACAGTTATCTTGGCAACATATGCTTCCGTACTTCATTCTTGTGTCTTCCAAAAGTCACCAACAGATCTGATTTCAGATTCACATCTGAAAAACTTATAAACCACGTCACTTGCTTGTGAAGCACTTCGTGTTTATTGCCACCACCTTATGCATTTGTATGGCAATCATACTAACACATTTACATATACGCATTCACAGCTATACTGCTACAAGAAAATATCATCATCATCTGTAAGAATAATTCAGTCGCTCTGTGAATAAAACTGCACTGTTGCGAAATATGGCAGCATGCAGGAGAGAGATCCTTCCCATCTAGTTGTAGCTTGCAGCTAGCTGCTGGGAGATAGAATTAATATTATTGGTCGCTACTCTTTGTTTATCATAAGAATAAACCTCATGTAAGCATCACACTAAGTATTCTTACATGTTTGCTGGAACTTCATTGGATTTTGTTTCATATGGAATGGAAGCCATGCTGTCTCAAATACAGTCAAGTACGATAATGAGGATAATTTTATGCTGTGCATTACATGTACACTGAGTCAGCAATAATATGGGACAAGCAGAGAACAATATAGCTTTGAATGTCATTTAATTTTTAAACAGAATGAAATAATGGTAAAACTCAAGCAGTTCTTTTCTTAAGTGATCTGATGGAAAACATAACATGCTCTCAATCTTAGCTAACAAACTACGCGAGGCGTAAAAGTGCACCGCTGGGATTTCACCATGTAGTTAAATATTAAAGCCACTGAAGGTATTACAATCAGCCGGCGGATAATCTCTGAACTCCTTCCATATCGGACTCTGAGGAATACATTTCAGTACTGCTAGGTTGATAACGAGGTGATCAGCAACAGAATCCCAAGCCACCAGAAAGTCCATTATGACAAATCCCTTAACCTGACCCCAGATCAATTCTATTGGAATCAGAATGCAGTGTTAAGGTGACAACTGTATAAATGCAGCGTTTGTACAGTGCACTCAACACCATGAAAATTATTGTTTTCCATATTTTTATGATGCTTGTCACTCTGGCTCATGTGAGACCACATCTGTCCTACAAAACAATTTGCATATTCAAACAGAGTATTTGATTTTTCATTTTTCTCCAAAAAATTTAATTGTGTAATTTTTCTTAACTGCAACAATCTTTTATAAAATATCAATTATTAAGATGTGTATTTGCAATGAAAACTATAGAATTTTGCATCCAATATGTACATAGAAATGAGAAGACGTGCCTTTTCCATGAAAAAGTGATGGTGAAGTAGGAGTTAATTACCACAGATTTGATGAACTTCATATTTAAATGATTTAGGTATTCAAACCTAACATGAAAAATTATACACCACATGGCGTTTCGAACAGCTGGCCAGCAGCAGACTCAATTATCAATCTATGATGCTACCGATTCCACCATGCATACAATTAAATTATTTTATCTTATATTTGTTACGAACAAAAAAGTCTTAGCTGATTTTGCTCTGTACTTGTAAAAAACATTAAGAAAACCTTATTTCTAGCCATTAACCATGTTTTGCAAGGGTTTCACTACACAGCTGGAAGCAGTGTCATCCATTTTCATGTTATGTATGAACAGCGTGACAATCAGACCACAAGTAATGCTTACAGAGACTGAACATATAAGATTTTTGAAATACAAATTACATAGCTAAAGTATGATTAAGAAAAATGTTGATGGCTGTTAATGCATTAGAATGTCAAAGTTTCATTTACACTGACATAGTAATAAGATAGCATATACAGGACCTACTTCCAAGAGTGGAACAACACCAGTGTACATGAGCTATGGCTGCTGACCAATCATTGCATTTGCGTTTGTTTACATCATGTTCATTCTTATGATGAACAAAGTACAGTGGTTAACAGAGGGCAATGAGCGAAACAGCTGGAAACTGGGCCACTTCCTACATCAAGTGGAGTATAGCTGTAAGAATAAAACTAAAGGACTGTAATAAGAAAACCAAACATTTAATTTAGAGCTGATTTTTAATTGAAATTTTACACAGAAATAATGTGGGAAACACGAAAATTGTGTTCAATGTTACAAGGTCAGAAAGAACTTATTGATAATTTTTCTGAGTGTTGCATATTTTGGAGCAATGTTCCACACACAAGCTCAGAAATATAGTTTATAAAATTGCTGGTGCAAAATGGTATATGTGTAAGTAGGTGAGCGAGACTGGGAAACATGTAAAATGCGACTCCTGATGTTCCAGACAAGAAAAATAATGACTTCAGATATTCAAGAGCAACAGAAAAATATCTGATGGGGAAAATAGCAGCCTACAATATTCCAAAGCAACAGAAAAGTATTTCATGAGAAAATCACAACTTCCAATTTCCAAACACTGCAGGAAGACACAATAATGGCGGGGCCTGCGAAATTGTGCGGAAAGAGCTGGATGCACACCTTTGAGTCGCCAGTGACCAGAGGGTTAATTCATTCCATGATGAGCCAACTGAAAAACCTATTTTTGTAAGAATAAATGACATTTATGAGGCACTCCACTTTTAATGACTAAAATACACATTTTCTCCCACAAATTTATTTTCTCAGG
Organism: Schistocerca serialis cubense; assembly: GCF_023864345.2. Taxonomy (NCBI): domain Eukaryota; kingdom Metazoa; phylum Arthropoda; class Insecta; order Orthoptera; family Acrididae; genus Schistocerca; species Schistocerca serialis. Next base: position 312,161,703 of record NC_064638.1, read on the forward strand.
GCCCAAATATTTATGCTTTTCTTTCTTAGGGCCAAAAAATATAGATTTTCTTTGATTTTATTTGTACATTCATCCATGGATCATTGCACAACACTACCAGATTTGCCATCATACTGTATCACAATGAATCATCTAATTTGGCGCATGTATATTTCTGAAATTAATAAAAATATAAAATGAATTTTGTATTTTGATGAACGGGAAACTCAAAGTTTTTTTCGGAAATGTTCAATACGCCCCATTAGTGTGGCTGTTATTTGGCATTTTTTAAATTTCTTTTATAATTTATCTTGGCTACACTCCAGTTTGGTTTCTATTCCATGTAAAAATGAGCTGTGTGAAGTTTGAGCTCAATAGGACAGGAACCTTCAAAATTGGTCAACACAAAAATATATATCCATCCACTTTATGAAATATTACTTCTGCACAATAAACTCGGTCATTTCCCAATGAAGGCTGTTAGTGTACCTCAGTTGCCTCAACTGAGTGCATTCTCATGTCACAAATCATTTGGCTTGAGTGACACGAAAGGTCAGTAAGCCCAAGATAGGTAGGGAGAGGGCAGAGCAAGCCACACCATTTCTTTTTACAACTCAACCTTGGCAACTCCAATAGTCCTTCACTTTTAAGGAAGGTAGTGGTAGAAGCAGCAGTAAAACCAATGTCTTTGTCATCAGTTTGTTTATTGGGGAAAAAAGTCATTTATTTGGATACTAGCACCATGAAAGAACTGGAAGCAAACTGCCACCTGTCGAGCAAACATTCAGGTTTTCTTCTACAATTTTACAGGTGTGTATACTAAGTCAAAAGTGCCACAGTGTCTATGCGGTAGTGAGGATTTATTGGGGAAAAAGCATTTATTCCATCAAAGAGGGTGATAAACTGCTTATCAAACAAACATTCTGGAAGTTCGTAAGAAAATGATAAGTGGAAATAAACAGATTTCATTTAAATATTTGTAATTCTTAATACATCACATGTTAATGCAATACGTTTCATTACTATTGAAGAAGATACAGTTTTTGATCAACTAACAGTTGAAAGAACAGCAAGGATTCATGCATGGAATGAGTTATGAGTTACTTGTGATAGATCATCTGAATAAGCAAGGGCAGCTGGGAACAGGCAAGAGCGAGCAAATATTAAATTCAACTTGGTAAATCATTTATGAATTTATAATATAATATATAATTACATTTAAAAAATGAAGGAAAGGATAAACACGCTACTCATTCACTACTGTTAATATTACTCTCACTTCTGTTGTTACCTTGCTGTCATTCAGATTGTTCTTATTTTTTCTCACGCAAACTGTTGATGTCAAGTTAGAGAACTGTTGAATCACAGTTACTTGTCTCAAATAAGGGAATCTTTCTGTAATCCGGTGTTATCCATCAGACGAGGTGGGTTGTGATGAATTATCAGCACAAGAGTTTGTGACATTTGTATTTTCCTTGTTAGTGTGTATGCTGAAGCATGGTTCTCTGCCCATTCAACAGCCAAAGCATCCGATACGTATTTCATCTATCTTTAAGAACTTTAAAAATACACCAATGAACCAAAACAGTTTGACCACCTGTTTCATAGCGTGTTGTTCTACTTTTCAAACACAGTACAGCAGAGGTTCAGCTTGGCATGGATTCTACAAATCTTTGTCAGGAGTCGAGAAGTATGTGGCACCAGATGACTACGCACAAGTCAAGCAATTTCTGCAAATTGCAAGCAGTAGTTTAAGGGCACTCAGATGGTGCTCCATGTGTGTTCCATCGGGTACGGATCACACATGTTTGCTGGTCAAGACATCAATGTGAGTTCTCTATAATGCCCCTCAAATCACTGTAGCATGATTCTGATCATGCAACACAACAGTCCGTCATAGGGGGAGGCTTCAAGCATAAAACGATGCAGACGGTCCACAATTATATTCACTAGTTCACTGCTGTCATGATGCCTTTGATTACCACCAGAGTTCCCACGGAAGCCCAACTCAATGTAAGCCATAACATAATTCTCTCCTCACCACCTTGCTTCTGTGGCATAGCATATGTTTCATGCAGCCATTCACCTGGATGACTGTGTGTAAGGACCCAACCAACAACCTGGTGTAACAAGGAATGTGATTCCTTTGATAGGCGACACGTTTCTACTGATTCACAGTGAAAACTCTGTGATGCTGTTCTCACTGCAATCAAAACTGACAATATTGTTGGGTTAACACAGGGACAAGTAGGAGTAATGCGTGTGGAGTTCCATGTTCAACAATGGCCTTTGATTGTTCTGCACCAGCACTGAACTCTATCATCTAATCTGCCACAAATCGCTGCCTATCCTGGATTACACAGGGGGGAGATCCTCTGCCTTTTATATTTTGTGATGAGGCATGGGTGTCCAATACCATATGGCCTACTTGTTATTTCATGTCCTTAGGTGATTTATTGTACCTGACCAAAAAAAAAAAGCTGTTCTGAGTTTTTCTGTTCTTTTTCCTTCGGAAATGTAAATCCAAAACTGGCTCTTTTTCCATTATATTGGTCAACAATGAAAATGGTTAAGGCTCAAAAATAGTTAATTCTTGTGTATTTTCATATGTTGAATTAAAAAATCACCATAAAAATGACAGATTAACTCTTGCTTTGGAGATGAAGTGACATTTCATTTTTACAGTCCTCATTTTCAGTTTGGGGGAAATCTTGATTTCAGAGTTGGCACCCTGTCCAATAACAAAACAAATGATCTTAAGCTATTTTCTGTGACTGAGTTTCATACAGTTTCTGCTATAATTAAAGCAAAATTTCTGATTTGAGAGTGCTTTTGCAGTGCAAAATTCATAAAAATGTCATGAAAATTTGTAAATAAGGTGAATAGTTTTTGTTCCACTTGTGGTGAAATAACATTTTCCTCACAGAAATGCAATCTGACAACACTTGCGAAGACTGCCCATGAGCATTATTTTGGTATGAAAGTAGGGGATCAGCATAAGTCTTGGGCTCCCATATATGTTGCAACACATGTTCAGTTACACTGCGAGAACTGCTGAAAAAATAAGAAAAGATCTATGGTTTTTGCTGTGCCTATGGCTTGGAAGGAGCCTACAAACCATACAGATAACTGCTATTTATGCTTGACTCCACCTATAGAGGCACGATTGTCTATGAAGAAAAGAACAGTACAGTAACTGAATCTTCAATCTTCATCGATCCATTCCCCATTCAGACAGTTTACCAGTTCCTATTCCACCCAAAAATTGTGTGTTTGAAGTAGAAAATGTAGACAGTGTGGAAGAAGAAGAAAAAGAAGAACCAAGCAAGCCTTCCATATCCTGTGACCCTGATTTTGAGGAAAAAGATGATAAACCACACACACTGGGTCAAATAGAATTGGGTGATCTCATTAGAGGCCTTGACGTGTCACAGGAGAAGGGAGACTACAGCAATGGAATCCTCTCTAAAGTGATGTCACAGTCTCACAGTACAGAAAATGCCACATGGAACTGCTTCCGTTTTTGGAGAAGAAAAACAATCTTGTTTGCTGCAACAGGATGGTTTGATGAAATCTTGATCCAACTAAATGGAGGTTATTCACAGACTCCTCCAAGCTTAGTTTGAAATTTGTATTACTTCACAATAGCAACCCTCTTCCTTCTATTCCTGTTGGTCATGCAGTTCACATGAAGGAGACATATGCAAATATGACAGCCCTCTTGTTCTCTATCAAATATCATGAACATAAATGGAAAATCTGTGGTAATCTAAAAGTCACTGCCACACTCTTAGGAATGCTACTGGAGTACAAATACATTGCTGTCTCTTATGTATGTGGGATAGTAGGGATTGGAAATATTAAAGTAGACTGGCCTGTAAGAAACCTCAATCCTAGCAAGAAAAATGTCATTGCTGAGCCTATCATGGACTCAAAAGACCTCCTTCAAATGTATGAACCTAGGAGAACAGGCCTTTACGTACATAAGAGAGAAATTTCCAAAATCAACTGATGCAAAAATTAAGGAAGGTATTTTTACCGGGCCACAAATTGGAGAACTTTTAAAGGATCCTGTATTTGATCAATTTTTGGAGGAGAAAGAAAAAGAAGCTTGGGAACCCTTCAAGGAAGTAGTTTATGAATTTTTTAGGCAACAACAGAGATTACAACTTATCGTGCTCTTTAATGAGTTCTTCCCCATTAGTTTGACTATTACTTCCAATTATTAGCTCTCTTCTGTAGTTTTCTTTGCCTATTCAGTTTTTCTGTCATTTGCACCAGTCACCACATCTTATGCTGATAAGAGTTTCTCCATGCGTTCAGATATGTTCATCATCATCATCATCATCATCATCATCATCAAGACTGATTATGCCTTTCAGCGTTCAGTCTGGAGCATAGCCCCCCTTATAAAATTCCTCCATGATCCCCTATTCAGTGCTAACATTGGTGCCTCTTCTGATGTTAAACCTATTACTTCAAAATCATTCTTAACCGAATCCAGGTACCTTCTCCTTGGTCTGCCCCGACTCCTCCTACCCTCTACTGCTGAACCCATGAGTCTCTTGGGTAACCTTGCTTCTCCCATGTGTGTAACATGACCCCACCATCTAAGCCTGTTCACCCTGACTGCTACATCTATAGAGTTCATTCCCAGTTTTTCTTTGATTTCCTCATTGTGGACACCCTCCTGCCATTGTTCCCATCTACTAGTACCTGCAATCATCCTAGCTACTTTCATATCCGTAACCTCAACATTATTGATAAGGTAACCTGAATCCACCCAGCTTTCGCTCCCATACAACAAAGTTGGTCGAAAGATTGAACGGTGCACAGATAACTTAGTCTTGGTACTGACTTCCTTCTTGCAGAAGAGAGTAGATCGTAGCTGAGCGCTCACTGCATTAGCCTTGCTACACCTCGCTTCCAGTTCTTTCACTATGTTGCCATCCTGTGAGAATATGCATCCTAAGTACTTGAAACCGTCCACCTGTTCTAACTTTGTTCCTCCTATTTGGCACTCGATCCGTTTATATTTCTTTCCCACTGACATTACTTTCGTTTTGGAGATGCTAATCTTCATACCATAGTCCTTACATTTCTGATCTAGCTCTGAAATATTACTCTGCAAACTTTCAATCGAATCTGCCATCACTTGCATATGCAAGACTGCTTATTTTGTGTTCACATATCTTAATCTCACCCAGCCAGTCTATTGTTTTCAACATATGATCCATAAATAATATGAACAACACTGGAGACAGGTTGCAGCCTTGTCTTACCCCTGAAACTACTCTGAACCATGAACTCAATTTACCGTCAACTCTAACTGCTGCCTGACTATCCATGTTAAGACCTTTAATTGCTTGAAAAAGTTTGCCTCCTATTCCATAATCTCGTAGAACAGACAATAACTTCCTCCTAGGAACCCGGTCATATGCCTTTTCTAGATCTATAAAGCATAGATACTATTCCCTGTTCCACTCATAACACTTCTCCATTATTTGTCATAAGCTAAAGATCTGGTCCTGACAACCTCTAAGAGGCCTAAATCCACACTGATTTTCATCCAATTGCTCCTCAACTAATACTCTCACTTTCCTTTCAACAATACCTGAGAAGATTTTACCCACAACGCTGATTAAAGAGATACCTCTGTAGTTGTTACAATCTTTTCTGTTTCCATGTTTAAAGATTGGTGTGATTACTGCTTTTGTCCAGTCTGATGGAACCTGTCCCGACTCCCAGGCCATTTCAATTATCCTGTGTAGCCATTTAAGACCTGACATTCCACTGTACTTGATGAGTTCCGACTTAATTTCATCCACCCCAGCTGCTTTATTGCATTGCAATCTATTGACCATTTTCTCCACTTCCTCAAACGTGATCCTATTTCCATCATCATTCCTATCCCACTCTACCTCGAAATCTGAAACATTACTGATCGTATTTTCACCTACATTGAGCAACTCTTCAAAATATTCCCTCCATCTGCCCAAGGCATCCACAGGATTCACCAGCAGTTTTCCTGACCTGTCCAAAATACTTGTCGTTTCCTTCTTACCTCCCTTTCAAAGACTGCTAATTACACTCCAGAATGGTTTTCCAGCAGCTTGACCCAATGTCTCCAACCTGTTTCCAAAGTCTTCCCAAGATTTCTTCTTGGATGCTGCAATTATCTGTTTGGCTTTGTTTCTTTCTTCAACATAACTTTTTCTGTTTACCTGAGTTCTAGTATGTAGCCATTTTTTATACGCCTTCTTTTTCCTTTTACAGGCTGCCTTGACTGTGTCATTCCACCAAGCTGTTCGCTTCCTCCTACTTTTACACACTACTGTTCCAAGACATTCTTTAGCCACTTCTAGTACTGTGTCCCTGTACCTTATCCATTCCTTTTCCAATGACTGTAATTGACTACATTCAACTAACTGGTACCTTTCCGAGATCGCTGTTATGTACTTGTGCCTGATTTCCTTATCCTGAAGTTTCTCCACTCTTATCCTCCTACATATGGACCTGACCTCCTGCACTTTCGGCCTCGCAATCCCAATTTCACTGCAGATTAAATAATGATCAGTGTCATCAAAGAATCCCCTGAATACACGTGTGTCCCTCACAGCCTTCCTGAATTCCTGATCTGTTATTATATAGTCAATGACAGATCTGGTTCCCCTGCTTTCCCAAGTATATCAGTGAATGTTCTTATGTTTAAAAAAGGAGTTTGTGATTACTAAGCCCATACTGGCACAGAAATCCAAGAGTTGCTGCCCGTTCCTGTTGTCCTCCATATCCTCTCCACATTTACCCATAACCTTTTCATACCCTTCTGTTCGATTTCCAATCCTGGCGTTAAAATCACCCATGAGCAGAACACTGTCCTTGTCCTTTACTCTAAGAACTACATCACTGAGTGCCTCATAAAAACTATCCATCTTATCTTGATCAGTCCCTTCACAATGCGAATATACTGACACAATCCTAATTTTCTTGCTAGACACTGTCAAATCTATCCACATCAGTCGTTCGTTTACATACCTTATTGCAACTACGCTGGGTTCCAATTCTTTCCTGATGTAAAGCCCTACACCCCATTGTGCTATTCCTGCTTTGACTCCTGACAAGTAGACCTTGTATTCTCCCACTTCTTCTTTCTCACCCCTTACCCAAATGTCACTAACAGCTAAAACGCCCACCCCCATCTTACTTGCAGCCTCTGCCAGCTCTACCTTCTTCCAAGGGTAGCCCCCATTGATATTAATAGCTCCCCATCTCATTACCATTTGTTTGCCAAGTCGTATCTTAGGAGTACCTGGTTTGTCAGTTAGAGGTGGGACTCCGTCACCTCCAAAGGTCCGAGGCATTTTGCTCTGATTGTTGCCAGCATCATATTTAAAGTACCAGGGAAGCAGGTTGCTAGCCTTACTTGCCCCGAGTCCCATTGGGTTTTACCCCTAACGGCTGAGGGACTAACCGGTGGATTTGACAGTCTTTGCCGTATGAGCACAAAGGTGACCACGACTCAGAATATGTCCGAGATGCCCAACCTTATTCCAAAGTAACTGGTATCCCGACTGTCGGGACCACTTACTTGGCCACTCATACGTTGCCCATGGTTCATGAACTAGGACATGACTACAGGAACCCACACCATGAACCACTCAGATATGTTCTACAAAAAAATTTCTTGTCATACTCATAGAGAGTACAGCTTCCAGAATGAGTTTTCACTCTGCAGCGGAGTGTGCGCTGATATGAAACTTCCTGGCAGATTAAAACTGTGTGCCCGACCGAGACTCGAACTCGGGACCTTTGCCTTTCGCGGGCAAGTGCTCTACCAACTGAGCTACCGAAGCACGACTCACGCCCAGTACTCACAGCTTTACTTCTGCCAGTACCTCGTCTCCCACCTTCCAAACTTTACAGAAGCTCTCCTGCGAACCTTGCAGAACTAGCACTCCTGAAAGAAAGGATATTGCGGAGACATGGCTTAGCCACAGCCTGGGGGATGTTTCCAGAATGAGTTTTCACTCTGCAGCGGAGTGTGCGCTGATATGAAACTTCCTGGCAGATTAAAACTGTGTGCCCGACCGAGACTCGAACTCGGGACCTTTGCCTTTCGCGGGCAAGTGCTCTACCAACTGAGCTACCGAAGCACGACTCACGCCCAGTACTCACAGCTTTACTTCTGCCAGTACCTCGTCTCCCACCTTCCAAACTTTACAGAAGCTCTCCTGCGAACCTTGCAGAACTAGCACTCCTGAAAGAAAGGATATTGCGGAGACATGGCTTAGCCACAGCCTGGGGGATGTTTCCAGAATGAGTTTTCACTCTGCAGCGGAGTGTGCGCTGATATGAAACTGTGAGTACTGGGCGTGAGTCGTGCTTCGGTAGCTCAGTTGGTAGAGCACTTGCCCGCGAAAGGCAAAGGTCCCGAGTTCGAGTCTCGGTCGGGCACACAGTTTTAATCTGCCAGGAAGTTTCATATCAGCGCACACTCCGCTGCAGAGTGAAAACTCATTCTGGAAACATCCCCCAGGCTGTGGCTAAGCCATGTCTCCGCAATATCCTTTCTTTCAGGAGTGCTAGTTCTGCAAGGTTCGCAGGAGAGCTTCTGTAAAGTTTGGAAGGTGGGAGACGAGGTACTGGCAGAAGTAAAGCTGTGAGTACTGGGCGTGAGTCGTGCTTCGGTAGCTCAGTTGGTAGAGCACTTGCCCGCGAAAGGCAAAGGTCCCGAGTTCGAGTCTCGGTCGGGCACACAGTTTTAATCTGCCAGGAAGTTTCATATCAGCGCACACTCCGCTGCAGAGTGAAAACTCATTCTGGAAACATCCCCCAGGCTGTGGCTAAGCCATGTCTCCGCAATATCCTTTCTTTCAGGAGTGCTAGTTCTGCAAGGTTCGCAGGAGAGCTTCTGTAAAGTTTGGAAGGTGGGAGACGAGGTACTGGCAGAAGTAAAGCTGTGAGTACTGGGCGTGAGTCGTGCTTCGGTAGCTCAGTTGGTAGAGCACTTGCCCGCGAAAGGCAAAGGTCCCGAGTTCGAGTCTCGGTCGGGCACACAGTTTTAATCTGCCAGGAAGTTTCAGAGTACAGCTTGTTAAACAGACCTTTTATGTACGTAAATTCGTTGAGACTTATTATTCGAGGCTCACTTGACGAAAATTACAACAACATTAGACTGCTGATTAGGTTTGTCACTGAAAAATGTGAAAGAAAATAATTTTTCCTTATCTGAATTAGAATGAAGGAAATCTTCTACAGAATGTAAACAGTGGCATAAAGAAAGACAACTCTCAACAAAGAAAAGCAATTGGCAAGGAAATACAAACATAAGCAAGATATTAATGACTTAACTACATTTTTTATTGCTCTTCCCCTGTCATTTTTATGTTATTACCTTAGGGAACTACAAAATAAAAACCATCATACATTTTAATAAATCTTTGTGGGAACATTAACACATGTTCCCAATAAACATCGGTAAAAGTTTCATTTTGCTAATAGGGTACTTGCAGAGATATACACAATGCTGTTTTTCTGGGGGATGTGTACCCCTAAACTTTTTCATCGACAAAGTAATTTTTTTACGATGTTGAGAACTTGGAGAAGTGCCAAGAATTTATTTTATAAACATAAATTTTTTATTTCATTTTTTCGTATTGGTAATTGCAATACGAACGATACCAGTGCAGTTTTTGGTGGGAAAAGCGATGTCATTGACTGTTTCAAGCATTTTGAAGCTGTGGCAACCGTTCTCGACAACTGAATCACTGGCAACCAGTTTGAAAAGCATGTAGCGCCCTCACCTGCTAATAGTGGGCGATGGTAATGCTACACAGATATGTGCAAGCTCAAACACCGAGCTACCGATGGATGTCTCTACGCTCCTGCTACCATGATGATGATGTCACGGCTAAAAGCAGACGGGTGGTATCCCATGCTTCAGTTATAAGTAAATTTCGCTGCATTATATCCAATGTCGGAGTACCCTCAAACTCTCTCTTTTAAGCACTGGATATACACATTTATATGAAGGTTTAGTGCAGTCATCACAAGTGCGCCCTACTTTTTGAGACATAATATCTCTGTCAATATTTTCTTAACAGATGCAAAACTAGGAGATCTTTTACAACTTCTTGCACCCTCTTAAGCAAAATAATAATATTTCTTGAGAAATTTTTATATGGATAATCAACCTCAAAGAGGGGGGGGGGGGGAGAAAAGAAAAAAAAGACAGACAGACTTGGGGGTAAAAAAGTGTGAACTTGGAATTCGTATATCTGGACATAATTGCTGGATAAACCTGAAACCTTGCATACAATAACTTATCAAAACAAGGTCTTAGAATATAAAATTGCATCTCCTACTGCTCCCCAATAGTTTACAAATTAAGGACAAGGTTGACAATTTTTGCAAGGGGGGGGGGGGGGAGAGAGAGAGAGAGAGAGAGAGAGAGAGAGAGAGAGAGAGGCTTTTTTGAGCTCACAAAAAAGCATCACTCTTCTACAATCTCTTTTAACCATTTTCCTTAGAAAGACTATATTCTAAACTACCTAAATAACTAATTTGGTTTGGCAATGCAAGCACATAAGGCCCTGAAAAACAACAAGCCGTTGTATGAATGAAAAAGAGAACATTCTCCAGAGAAGATTCTCAGAGCAAAAGAACATTCTCCAGGAGAATTTTTTTTTTTTTAATATGAAGAAAAATTTGAAGCATTTCATCTATGGCTGGGATTCTTTCTCACCGCCTCTTCCCCTCCACATTGAGAAAGTTCTTGATGTGTCATCTGCTGCGTCTGGCACCGAACACAGGCTAGCTCTGTTTTCTTTAAGAACATACTGCCACGGATATTCAGTCTCAAAGTTGCCTAAAACTATGGGTTGCATCTTTGATAGCTGAACTAAAGGGTAAAACGGGGAAAGTAAATTTTTAGTAATGTTCACTGGCAATACATGCAAATGTTCACACAGAACTTCAGCAAGTCCGTGTTGGGCACGTGAGAACTTTTTCCGAATTTAGACCACCTGGTGTGGAATGGCCCAATAGCTCACTAATAAATCACCAGAAATTCTTCAAATTCCATTCTTTCAAACATTGCTCAAGAATTATACTAACAGCACCCAAAAACAATATAGAAACAAATATCCAACACCAGAGAGCAACACAGCATATTCCAACATGAGCTATTACACACGTTGTGCCACCACAAAGTCAATCAACGCAACACAAGTATGACCCTGGGGTCAAATCAGATGAGCCAGTGAACTTCAGTTGTCCCCAAAGCTGAAGTATGTGGGACAGTATGGTTCTCGCAGACAAAACATCCAAACTGCACAGTTACCGTTAAACTCTGGTGCTATATGGCCACAGTGAAAAGGTGTCAACAATTTGACCAACTCTGCACAGATGTGGGTGATGCTGATTGCAAAGGAACGCCACTGACCAGAGACCGTGTCTAGGCAATCGAGGAACTGATTTCCAGCAATCACAGATTTTTTGACAATGATCTTCAAACAAAACAGCAGTTCTCAAATCGCTCTATGACCAAAAGTGTCATCATGGAATTGAAAGAAAGGTAGTATGCTCCGGCTGTTTTAGTGACTTTGTTACACTTGAAAAAATGTGTTACATGTCTGCCACTTAGAAGTGTACTGCAGTACGCTGATCCATCTATTTTTTTTACATGTTGCAATGATTATGTTTGTAACATCATCTCAAAAATTCATCTAAAGAGAGAGCAGAATTTAGAGAACTGAGCATCAAAGTTGTTTTCCACACACACTTTATCCCCTGTTTGATTTGCTAATGCTAGAAAAACCATGTATTTGACATTCTGGGAATATCCTTCTGTACGCCTGCAGTTTTTTAAGCTTTACCAAGCCTTTCTTTAGCTTTATAAGCTGATAGTAATGATAAGAGGCCAAGACCTTTTATTAACACCTTACAATTTTTCATGCCACCTGTATGTTCATGAACTTGCAGATTATGTTCAGGAGCTTCTTAAGGGTGTCTAGCATAGTTAGTCCAAGTTCAAAAGATGGAGCACTAGATTCCACACACTTGTCCTCTTCATTTCTCATCATTGACAAATATATGTGGAACATGTCAAGAACTCTTTTACAAAAAAGTACTTAAGGGGGCTTTTTAGTTCAGTTAATTTTTAGATTTAGGAATGACCAGTAGATAAACGAACACAGAAACAACTGTAGGAAACAATAACAGAACAAGACTTGCACATCAATAATTTATACAACACAAAACATTTTGGAACTTACATAGGGATAACCTGCAGAATGACTGATATCAGATCATGGATTTTCATGAAGCTCCTTTTGTCTTTCTCAGGTGGTATACTGTTAACCCACTCATTGTCATCATCTGAAAAAAGAAATGTAATTTAGCACACACTTTAGCTCCTATACACGTCGTACACAGTAGGACTACAACAAAGACTCACCTGGTTTGAAAGAAGTAACAAGTTTATCTAGCGTATACTTTGTGTAATATGTATGTGCGGATAGCAGATCCAAGACAAAGCCCTGGAATTCTCTGACAGCTTTGTCTGTTCTGTGCACCCATTTCAAGTTCTGTGGATGAGACATTTGTACCATATTTAGAATTCACCTTTAAAAATGCTATGGAACAAACAAGCAGCTTAGAAATACAGCAAAATGTGTATAGCAATTGGCAATATAGATTTTCCAGAGTTACAACCCATTTCTATTAGTTTCACAAACATATTAATAGCTTTTCTGGCAAGCATAATAGAAAGACCCCTACCCACAACATGGGTGCATTATAAAATACATAGAGCTACCTTAAATATAATGCTGATGCTTATGTGACTTGTCAGTTCACATCACTGTTTATATCTGCTATGTATCAGGGACAACAGTGACAAATCCATGACAGTATAAAACATCTAAAGCCAAGTATGGACTCGCATGGTTGTAAACAACTCAACAACAACATAAAGTTTACATACACATCCACTTGCGATCCTTCAATTTACAGTAGGATCATCATTTAGCTAAAAGAAACAATACATTAAAAAGAAAACACTAATTAAGAAACTGTAATGCAGTCTGACTACAGTGAGGTGCAATCTTTTCTCCAGGTGTAATATTATAGACCAGTTCTATAAAATGGGAGATGGAAAGAAGTCGCAGTTTCCACAGAAATTTGATATAAAAAAAGTTTTTGCCATTCTTCATAAAACAGTTTGCACGATTTCCACTAGAAGCGAATCTTTTTTCATACTACATATGTATGAGTAGTTAACGTTGTGGATTTAAAGATCAGTTAATATTCACACAAATAGGCCAATGATCTGTCAGCTGACAAATAAAAATAATAGTGAGAGTGCTGGTTAAACTATGCAAGTAAAATATGCAAGATATAGAGTACCCTAAAATGACTTACTGGACATCATTTTTTGCACCATTTCACCAAAGTAAAATTAACTGTTTTTCAAAGGTCGCAATTAAATGCTTGTGATCCAGAGTATGCACTAATCAGCAGTATATAGGCTGATTAAAGATAACACACCTCCCGACTTACGTATAGGCTATTTAGCAGCTCTGCATCTTGAGAAAAGCGCAGAGCAATCCATCGACTATAACATTAAGTACTGTTGACATTCTGCACTTTAGATCTACATGTAAACTACCTGTCATACAAGACTAGGCCCTAGTCTTTCTTCAAATTGCATGCACATTAATTACTGTGGACATTCTGTACTCTGGACCTATATGTAAACTACCTGTCATACTAGAACAGTCCTCCTCCAAATTGCATACACAGCCACTTGCTCAAAAGTTGAAGATCAACCATGCTATTCGACATGCCAAGGGCTGTGTGTGTGTGTGTGTGTGTGTGTGTGTGTAACGTTGAGGACACACAATACTTACAAGTATAGCTTCAACAAAATGACGAAGATCCTGTTTCAATAAAGATATGCAGTCTCTTGATTTACGAAGCAATTCACACAGATCTTCATCCTGCAAAACAAATGTATTGCAGTACGCATACTTTGAAAACTGGTCAAATATGTTGACAACATAGCCAAGACAAACCTGAATTTCTGAATCTTTAAGAATGCAAACTAATTCTTCATATGGTTTCAAACTCTTTTCGTTGATGAAATCCAACAAAATAGCCCTCAGGTCATTGGGCAACTGAAAGCGAACGCGCTGCTGCACAGCACGGCTTCTATTACCAGCTACTTTGAGAATGGACGGTGTACAGGAACCGCTTGAAATTACCGACACTGCCATGCCTAAAATACAACACGTTTAGTATGTTAAACAGTACCGAATGTTAACGAACAATTCTGTATCTGCATAGAAATCCACAAGTACTTGCTATACATGGCGTAAATTGACAGTTTCACACACCTTAAACTTAACACTCTCTCTCTGCTACAACTTTCTTTCGCGACAAGACCTTGTTGATCAATTTATACGACATGATTACAAACTACTTGCACAATATGTCTCAAACTCAAACCCACGTTTTCCACACAACACAAAGATGTTCAGCGTGAGCGAGCCGCTGGTGAAATCCAAGGAGGTTTCTCCGCGGTGTACCTTGCGGATCTACAGCGCAACTATGCTAATATCTTTGGAAATAGGGTTGCCAGATTCCCGCTTTTCCGGGACAGTCCTAATGTCAGATAAAAGAAATCGGTATCCCGGAAAATACCGCTGGGACTGCAGTTTATCCCTGACTTCGTATTTTAGAGGAATATTCTAAATACAATCTATTTTTACTTCAAATTCTTGCGTGGATCTGTACTTCAACTTCAGCTGTTAAGCTAAATAACAAAAGTCTGTATTATCGCAGTTAACAGCGTCCATAAAGGAGTAGATAGTATTACGCGGCAACGCTTGTGAGTTTCCATTATTGTCCTTTATTTCAGTTTACTTTAAGCTTTACAGTTACGTGTTTCTCTGGTTCGTATCGCGGTTAATTTGTTATTAAAGACAACTCTAAATGCCAAAAAGGAAGCGTTTGTTCCAAGCAAAATATTCAAAAGAATGGTTCCTCATTAAAGGAGGGAAAAGTGACTGTGAAATATACTGTTTCATTTGTAAGTGTTGAAGGCATATAGGAAGGCGGCCCAATTACAGCCGTTCTGCTCATCCCCCTCCACCAGCCACAAGCAGCCAATAATATTCATTCTCTTTCCGAGCGGCTAGCAGCGAGTTACAGCTAGACAGCGAGAATCTCGCTCCTGTATGCTGCACTGTTGCCGTACTTCGCGACAACCGAATTATTCATTCAACTGTCGGTTTTTTCTTGTAGCAGTCCAGCTATGAATACGTATCAGTAAATGTTTAAGTGCGATTAAAAACAGCCAGGTAACTGCAAGAAATGTGAAGTGCATCACAAGCAGGCGAAGGGGATTATTTACCGCATTTATAATTTTTTCAAACTTGAATTTGAAAGCAGGTCTCCTACTGTTGACATTTGAAGACACAAGAACGGACTCCAGAACTATGTGGTGTTGGCAAGAGAACTGCAAATAGAATTGTAAACGAAAGTGTCAGAGCAGTAGGAACCGTAGAAAAAGTTGGTTTTGTGGTGCCTGGAAAGCATCGAAGTCATAAGGAACATGTAACACAAATGGATGATTTTCACAACGATGTTTGTAAGTGCTCCATGTGAAGGATGAATGCCCGACATCACAAAAATATATTACAGTCGTATAGGAGAAAGTTATCTTCAATGGTAAGCGTTTCGTCAACACAGATAATTTTAAAAGATGTTTGTTCCAGATATGTAAAGAAGAGAGCTCTTAGTTCAAAGAAGTGACATACGTGCAGCACGAACTACACACCATATAAAGATTGACGATACACGAGAAAGAGTAAGTTCAGCAGTGTATTACCTTGATGAAACAAAGGTCAATTAGAATAATTCCAGAAGATCTGCTGGAAAATGAGTAATACTACTGGTCGTTTTAAAGTTCTCATGGGAATAGGTCTCGGGTAATTATTCTGCATGATAACTCTTCTTCTGGTTTTGTCTCTGCGAATAACTTGTATTTACGTGTAAGAAAAACAACAGTGACTACTATTCAGAAATGAAAGCTATTAGTTTCGTGACATGATTCACAATTCTTGTGATACATTGCTTCAAAGTCGGTCATTGTCAGTTATTATTCAACTGTTACAGAGAAAACACCAAGTACAAACACCAGAAAAGCGGATATTTTTCGCTGGCTGAAAAATAAAAATATTAAGCACAGACTCGGTTCCAGACTCGTGCTGATCTCCTGTAGCTCATCCATTTATACAAGTCAGCTGACGGAACATACAAACTTGACTTCCTTCTACATGAATGGGTTCACACACATTTGCGTTTACGCATAAGTCACTGTCAGTGTAGCTCCATAGAATTAATTTGGGCAAATGGTTAAGGGCATGTGGGAGACAAAAAGATAATATACGCTGAATCGCTTGTGCATGAGGCAATAGACAACATCCCACCTGTAGCACGGGCACTGTCTGTGCAGCTTGCTGAAAAGCTTCAGAACAGAAGAATTACAGGGAAGTGCTGATGGATATAAGCATTGAACCTATCATCGTAAATTTACAATTGGATTGTTCGGAAATAGACTCAAACAGAAGTAACGATCGCATTATGATGTAGACTTTGGAACAAAGTAATAATATTCCGACTCATGATTTTTTTTTAAAATGTGCTTGTCAACTAACTGTTGCATACATAATAATGAGAGCTTTCTAGCCCTTTTGATTAGGACTTTGCATCCTCTGAATTATGCAGACTATAATGTTCAACATGTTGCCCAAGGAGAAGTTAATCTTCTCCCGCCATGTTGTATGTTCTAATGCCACATGAGAATGCAGCTGGGTAAATTCGTCAGAAGTCTGACATTTCCACATGCAAACCTATGTCACTTTGAAGGCATGAACTGAATAAGTGCCTAAAATGACAGTAACTGAAACTTGTGGAGATATCGGTGGTTTTCGATGTTATCGGTCAGCATTCCATGGAATTGTACGCAGATGATAGTTAATTGTTTGCTTGTTCAATGGATTACAAATGCAAGTGCTCACTGTAGTGTCGAACGAGTTAGTTCACACTCATAATGCTCATTAACAGCGAAAAATATGACAATTTACTGACCATTTTTACCACACACACCTTACACATTTTTAAAAACTCTGTTGAGTAGAAACGGTTGTCCAGCAAATAAACTGATTTCAGTTTGTACTTGAAGTTAATTTTGTTGTATATAAAATTATTGCAAGAAGTTTCAGTGATCCTGTCGTGTGACTTTTGTAATTTTGAGAAATATTGTACTTCACACCTTCACAAAACGGTGTCAGCTGTTCGAGCCTCCCAATGTCACACAGAGTAAATCTGTGGAGCAGTGGACGCAAAGTCATCATGAGGTGAATTAATATTTTTCTCATGACGACTGATCGAAATCGGTTTTAATATTCACTATTCCCCTCACAGATCTGAACATATAATGCGATGTACTGTAGGCAAATGAGCCTGACTGTTGTCCACACCAACACAGTTCAGCAAAGTGGACTTTGTTTGCTCACTCTCTGCTGCAGCCCCCAAGCAGGTATAATGCTACCACACTTCCTTATAGCTCCACCTCTATGCGCTGAAGCGTTGTCCTATGTGATGTGGGCTATAGTTACTTAGTTACTTGTTCCATTGATTAATCTCACAGTAACTGTTACGATGTGGAACTTGTCTTCAAATGCGTAAGAAATGCACACATGAATCAAGGTTTTTTTAAGCTTAAATTTTTTAGTGCCTACCACATTCCCTTAAATGGCACAAAATGTATTTATTGTACCTATAGATTTATTTATTCCTCTTCAGGATTTCATCTGTGGTATGGAGAGAGTTGTCAAGGAGATATTATTTCAGTTTATTTTTGAAACTATTACTGCTGTCTGTCAGACATTTTATTTCACCCGGTAATTAATCGAAAAGTTTTACAGCAGTATAGTTTACCCCTTTCTGTTCCAAAGACAGGTTAAGTAGAGGACAGTGTAAGTCTTTATTTCTTCTGCTATTATAATCATGAATATCACTGTTGTTTTTAAGCTGGTCTATGTCATCGAGAACAAATTTCATTACTGAGTAAATGTACTGTGCGGCTGTTGTAAGAATTCCCAACCTTTTAAACAGATGCCTATAAGATGTGCGACAAGGAGCCCCACATATTATTCTACCCACTTTCTTTTGAGCAGTGCATATTTTTGCGTAAGTATTGAGTTACCCCAAAATATTATTCTTTATGACATCAGAAAGTGAAACTATGCAAAGTATGTTAGCTTACTAATTTCTATATCCTCATAATTGACAATTGTTCTGATTGCAGAAGTTGCTGAGCCTAGTCACTTTAGAAGATCGAAAATATTAATTTTCCAATTAATATCCTCATCTGTATGTACACCCACAAACTTAGTATGCTCCACCCTGGGCACTGACTTCTGTTGATGTGTAAGATTTAGTGAAGAAACTGTACTTGATGCAGTAGAAAATTGGATGTATTTTTTTTAAGAGTTTGGAGCAAGCCCATTTGCTGAAAACCAATCAATATCTTTTCCAAAGACATTATTTGTAGCATGTTCTATTGGAGTTTCTTTTACTGGATTAATAATAGAGGTTGTATCATCAACAAACAGTGCCACGTTAGTGTCTTGTTTCAGATACGAAGGGAGATCATTCTCATATATCAAGAACAGAAGGGGACCCATGGTCGAACCCAGTGGAATACCTAATGTAATTTCACCCCAGTCAGATGAAATGGTAACTTCCTTAAATCACTTAAGGGGATACGGAATCACCTATCCCCGCAATGTTAATATATGCCTACTATAGGGAACATTTTCTCACAAACTACTGGAGACAGAGAGGTAAAAATTTTACTGTATGTGCATTCATATGTTACAACAATACTGAAACAACAGTTTATTGTCAAAGTATTTTCTTACAGAGATATTGTACATTTATTTTTAAGTAAATTTTTTCCATCGCTTTTTACTAGACTATCACCCCTAAGTCTTTTGTAAATCAAGTAATTAAAAAATCGTTGTTTCAGTATGTAATAGGGACCTATGTCACTACGTCATAAAAATTTCAGACTTCTAGGTTGACCAGTACCTGAGATAATGTTCCTAGATGAAGTAAAAAGTAAACTTACGGGAAACGGAGAAAGAAGATTAAAACATTTCTGATCCGTAGCTAATACCCCCTTCACAGTCTTCATAATCATCTTCAAGTCTTCTTTTGGCACCCCTCTGCACCTGTCTTGCTTTTTTCACTAATGTCTTGATTATATTATCAGCATGCCTTAGTCTGTGCTGATCTAAAAAGAACATAGCACGTACCGTACGGGAACCAACACACATACCCAACTTTTGAAGGACCTGGCATTTAGTTATATTTCCAAGATTGAAGGTTGCCACAGCATCATACACACCAAAATGTAGTGTATTAATTCCGACAAACACTGTTTTTGGGAGACGATGCCATATCACACTATTCAAGCACTCGTTGGGGTTCTGCGTTTTTCCGTGAAGACATTTCATCAGAAGACTTCTGTCAGCCAGATCTCTGAAAATGGGCTTTATTTCTGCCATGATGGCTGATGGTAGACTGTGGTGGTGAATGTATTTCTCTCCTGTTGTTAGTCCCCTATTGTATTTACACCAGCTGTTTTCACCTTTGGGGCACAAACCATGTTGTGGATGCTCATCCGTGGATGCAGTGTGGAAATATAAAGCCCATATAGCTCTCCTCATTTCTTCAAGATTGCCTGTATTTTGCCTGATTGCAAGGCCATAGCAGTTCTGAATGTGGTCTATTATGGAATCAGTCAATCTTCCTCTGCCATCCAAGGTTTTCCCATCATCTAGTTTTTTCCCTTTCATAACTGATTTTAACCTTCTCAGCCTGGCACCCATTCTCTTCTGCACATGTCCTATACATTCAAGTTTGCTTATATTTACACTGTTCCCATATGGTTTGCTTTCCAAAACTTCTTTGAATGCTTTAGAGTCACCATCTCCCAGATATTTGACATAGCGAACATTATACCACTGTGAAGAGCGATGAAAAATTTTCTTCACCCCAGCAACCTCCATGCCACCACTACTACCATAATAATTAGCAATACAGTCATCACTGTGTTCATTTTTCAGCCTGCCTGTGCACCTACAGTATTTAGACATTATTGCAACATCAATAACCTTGCCAGTATCAACACTAGTTGCTGTTACAACACCATTGTTGGAGGTGTGGCCCCTTTTCTGCCACGTGCCATCAAACGCCACTGTGAGGTCACGACTGCCGTCATTTTCTTCCACTGCTTCTTCCACAGCAACCTGCATTGACTTCTGTGCTACATCTTCAACTGCAGATCCTAGTACATAATTGTAAGCTTCAAACTTTGAAGGTGCACTTGGAAGATTTAGAACACCACATAGCATATCACCAGCTGCTTTGCCCTTACCAATTGCTCGCAATCCATAAACTAACCTAATATTTACACTATAAAGTTCAGTTTTCTTGTATCCATTATTTACAGTTACTGAAACCGAACTTGGAAACTTACAGCTGTATTTACAAACACTGCATATTAAATTAAACTGGGCAGCCAGGCCAACATGGGATTCTACTTTCAGAGAAACGTTTCCATGACATTTTTTGCAGCACAAACTGTTTTCAAGAGCTTCACACAATATATTCGTATCAATGAGTTCAAAAACTTCATTCCCTCTATCAAGTAAATTATATTTCTCTTCCAAATCTCTTAGTTTTTTATGAGAAGCACTGTTTTCATTTGGTGTAAGTTCGTTCGGCAAATCAGTAATAAGTGGATTCACATTTTCCAACAGTGATGATGATGAACTGCTTTGCTTTGATAATGAATCATTATTTCTTTTCTTTTGCCAGTTCACACGCTTTTTAAATACTTTTGCTTTAGCTCTAGGCATTTTCACTGCGAAAAATGAAGCACTAAATACGAAATAACTCAACAACAACTACTTTCTTATATCACACTGTTTACAAAACAGTCCCGCCACAAAGTCAAAGAGTAACTTGAGGAAACCAAGGAGAAACATTTTCGGGCAACTAGTGTATAAATAGTCGCTGGAAACCGGGATATTTGAATTCATGTCACTTTAAAGGTACTGCCAAAAAGTTCATGGTCAGCCACGAGAGACGTGTATAACTAAAGCGCAATACCCGATCTCACAAATATATAAAAATAAAATAGTTATAATTGTAGTAGAGCTATGTATGATACGTCATTTTAAAGAGGAAACATGGCAAAATATAATACGCCAATAAAAAAAAATTCGATTTTTTAACCCAAAATCCGATTCCGTATCCCCTTAAACGACATAAAGAAACTTATTGCTTCCTGTTCTACAGATATGACTGCTAGCACATTATGACCACCGACTACTATCGATATAAACCCGCCCAGGTGACAGCAGCATCACCTGGCATTAATTTCCGACTACAGAGCGACTTCAGACTCCTTTTGCAGTGTACATACTTGCTTTCAGACTCAAGAATAAAGGTTTTTTTCTTAATAAAGTAAAGTTTATATTAAGCAGTTCGCCTTTATAGTATTTTTAATTATACTATACTAATGCAAAAAATTAAAAAGTTGCTCTCAAACACTGTGCCTAACTTCAGCATATTTTTTTTTTCCAATATGCTTTTCCCTTTTGTATTGAGTATTTGCAGCAAGTTCACTTCCGATCACAACACGGATCTACAGCACTAAAGTCTGTTCTATCACAGTTAACAGCGTCCATAAGGGAGTAGATATTATTATGCGGCAACGCTTCTGAGTTTCCAAACATGGATTTCACCAGCGGGTCGCTCACGCTTAAAATCTTTGTGTTGAGTGAAAAATGTGGGTTTGAGTTTGACACATATTATGCAAGTAGTTTGTAATCATGTCATATAAATTGATCAAAAAGGTCTTGTCATGAAAGAAAGTTGTAGCAGAGAGAGTGTGTTAAGTTTAAGGTGTGTGAAACTGGCAATTTATGCCGTGTATAGCAAGTATTAATGGATTTCTATGCAGATGCAGAATTGTCAGATAAAAGAAATCGGTGTCCCGGAAAATACCCGTGGGACTGCAGTTTGTCCCTGACTTCGAATTTTAGAGGAATATTCTAAATTTAATCCCGCACAGAACAAAAGCTGGGTGCACCAATGACATGATTTTGCACTTCTGCCAGTAGTATTTGCAGGTTTATTCCCACCAAAATTGTAAAAGACACAGCTTCCAATCCAGTGTCTGTGGGCTTGCTCTGTACTGAGAATTCTGTGCCTTGGACTTACATCAAGAACATACGCCATCCAATATCAGATCCTTTTGAAAGGAAAAAAACTGAAATGGCACTCTGTATTTTCACTAGTTCTCATGACGCTTCTTTCTGCCTGTGGTGGCGAAACTACTTTGAAGCTAGTGGTACGAAACGACACACAGGGCGTCCTTTCAGACCAGAGGAACAGATAGGCAGCAGTAGAAATGGGCCCCTTACTCCCGTCTTTCACGGATTCACCCGATATCCAACAGAGCTCAAAAAACTGGCAGTGTTTTCATAGGAGAGCCACACTGTAAGACTGTACGCTCCTCTAGTGGGAAGATAGTCTACGGTGCCATCTTAATGATGGGCGAGTCTGCTAGCAGCCTAAGATCTCGATTTAACTTAACCTTCCCTCATTAAGTTTCTTATTAAAATGTATTTTTATACAATTCAATGTACATTTAAACAAAACATGGCAGGGTTGTTGTCCCAGGTCCCTGCAAAGCTATTTTTGATTAAAAACTACATAATTAAAGTTTTTTTGGTAGTTACTCTCATGAAGTTTCTTAAGAATTATAGAAGAAATCATGAGTAAAAGGTGTAAATAAAACTCCAAAGTAAGGTTGCATGCCTTTTTCTCTGCAGTAATGGAAAGTTTCCAAGTGGAAACATTAGCATGTGTGAGTAAATTCTCTAATTAAGTTTCGTTATGTAATTATGTATAAAAAGCTGATATTTTATGCAAACGTGATGGTATAGGGTTGCCTTAGATAAAGGAGGCAAATATTAGGCTTGTAGAGATTTTAAGTTTCAGTAACAGAGTATGAGAGTGTAGCTTGACAGAGAAGCACTGAACCTAGAAACCTCATAACAGACGAAGATGCTGAATGACAGCTGCATGCGAGACAGTCACTGAGTTAGAGTTTCTCAGTGTAATAGACACACAAATCTGTTGTACCATCCAGAATTCATTTAGAAGTAAATAATGTTTTCATTGATAACAGTAACAATTACAATTTTAATAATACTACTACTAATAATAATAATTTTGTAAATAATAATCGTGTTTAATAAGTGATAAAAACTACAGCCTTTCCGCCATAATCTGAGTCTGAGTATAAAATATGAATAACAGTAATACTATTAGTAGGCTAGGTTACAAGTAGGCCTATATAAATTTCGCAATCGACTGTCTAGCCTTTGTGGATAATATAGTGATCTTTTCAGACCCCATAGATACAGTACAGCAGGAAAACAACTTGACCAACTGAAGACAGAGGCAACAAACTCTGGGCTTTAAATCTCCTTTGAGAAGACACACTTTACGATAAAAATAAAATCATCACCAGGGAAACTGGAGGTTGGACAAGAAAACGCTAAGCAGACAGATACGTTTAAATACCTAGGTGAATTGATAGAGCCCAACCTGTCAGAGGAGGAAGACTGTGCACCACACATTAACAAGATGTAAATGGCCTATCAACTAACTAGAGCAGTGGTCGTGAAACGTTTCTGCTCAGGAGCCAGTGCTGACATTGTTGGGTGTCACCTTGGGTCCCGTCTGTAACGATATTGTCATTAATTGGTAACTGACAGAAATTAGTATGTTATGAAATCACAATAGACTAGCTGCAGTAAGGCAGTGGTGAACTGCCCGACAGTCCCCAAATACTGATTGTTAAAAGTCAGCACCATTCGGAACACTTTGTGTCGACTATTCTCTGTTTGCCAACACATTCAGTGACCCCAAAGTTGTGACAGTTTAATTGGTCGATGAAGTGTTGTGTTGCCACTGTGATTGGATGATTAAGTGATTAATAACAGTAATTATACTTTTATTTAAATGCATTATGCAGTATGAGACACCAGATAAGTGTTTCCCACATGTCTTAAATATACTTTTTCTTCTGCTCATTGTGTTTTGTTACAACGGGTTTAATTTAATATCATAATCCTTGGTAGAAATATGTACTGTTTGTAATGGCGACAGCCTGTGTAATGGGCAATGACGAGTCCATGTTACTTCCAATTGAAACTTATACAACAGAAGCTCATAGGCACAAGGCACACAAGCACAATAACCCCCTGCCCTTTTTTAAAAAAAGGAATGCACCAAACAAAGTTAAGAATATTTTATGCTAGGTCTTGACATGGTCCCTGGTTGGCCGAGACAGAGAAGAAGATTATTATTCATGAATATGGAAAAGGTTCTGTGTCGTTCAACATCTACACCCACTGGTTTTTGTTTTGAAGTGTGCAATAATTTTATCTGTCTAAATATAAAACATGATAATAATACCTAAATAATATTCACTTACTTTTCAAATTTTACATAATTTATTTACAAAAGAGGGTTAGTAAATCTTAATGAAAGAAAATAAATTAATACTTTAAAAACTGCTTAATATGTTTCTTTTGATACAAACAACATAATTTATCGTAGAACTTAACTTCCCTAATGAGATGGGACTGATGACCTCGCCATTTGGTCCCCTCCCCCAAATCAACCAACTAACAAAGAGATCAAATATTATAGTTCTTCGAAGCTGATGCATGAGAAGTGGCACTATTGAACTCCAGTACAGTGGAATTATCATCACAACAAAATTGTAAAATGTAAAATTTTATCAACTTGCAAGAGTATTGGGTCCCTGATGAAGCCTTTTGGCTTTAAACAGCCATTTGGGTACCCTCCACAAGTTTCAGGCTATGGTTTTATGCAATAAGGATCAGTAGCATTAAGGCATATTAATTTACATTTATTGTGTGTAAAGTTTTTGTTTTTTGTTTTAAAGATTTCCACCATAGCAGAATTGTGTTGCAATTGAAGCTTAGCAATGTTTTCATAAATTTCTCATTTTCTTTCTTGGCTGAATCATTCGTTTGGAAAACACGAACTCTTGCATCATTAGCAAATGTGCACTGCTTTATGTCGTCAATGGAGCAGTAAACTCTTGAACTGCATCTTAGTTTCTTTGCCAGTGAAAATGTCAGTGACACAAAAATTCTTTTGTAGCTTTCGTTTTTCGAAAATAAAAAGAAAAATGACTGTTCCTTTATTGTAGATAGAAGCAGCATAATCACAACCTGTATATAAGTGGGCCTTTTGTAGACCTAAGTAAAGGAGCAAACTGCTTTCTGGTGCACTCTGGATTGTTACCAAATTTATCCAAGGTGGCGGCTCATCTTGGGTGCTCATCCCTTCACTGTGGTGTAGATGTGGCAATGTCGCACTTAAATTAATATGCAAAATTAATGAAATGCAAATCAATTAAATTAATCACGCAAATTAATTACATTCAAAAATGGCGCAAAAGTAAAATGGCAGGACTTAAAAATGGTGGGAAATTCAAAATGGTGGGAATTTCAAATTCCCATCAGAGTGCACTCCCCCTACCCCACTTGTGAATGGGCTGCAAAAGACACAATTTGTGCTGAGCTGCAAGAGAGAGCAGACATAAGTCTTTATGTGTGATGTTTACAATGGATGAGATGTTGGTGTTGGACAAGGAGGAGTTTAAGAGCTGTATTAGCTGTAATCATGCAGCTGAAGACTGTGTCCATAGCTCCCTGCATGATGTTTGAAAGTGCGGATATTGGATGAACGTAACAAGAAGAATATGTTTCATCAAGTAATAATGGCGCAATGTGATGGGTTGAAGTCAAATTTCACAACTCATGCTGATAGATGCTTGTGCTGGAACTGTAGACCTTTCACAAAAAATCTAATCAGTCTTTGAAAATGCAAGGTGCGAGACTCTCATCCACTCTGGTGTAGTCATCTTGTTCAGAAGATGTTCAATTGAGAGGTGCTGGTGATGAGCTGGGAGTATTTTAATAAGCAGACTACTTGTAAGTGCAGAGCTGAGGACTGCATCCATAGCTCCCTACACAAGGATTGGAAAGCAAAGATCAGTGTCTGAAGAGGGGGAGTTTAGCTGTGATCCTGCAGCTGAGGACTGTGTCCATAGCTCCCTACATGATGCTCGGTAAGTGCAGATACTGGACCAGTGTATTTAAGCTAATAATGGTGATGCATCATGATGTGTTGAAGCTGTACTTCGCAACTCAGGCCATCTGCAGCTTGTGGTCTAATGGCTAGTGGTGCTGCCTCTGGATCATGGGGTCCCAGGTTCGATTCCCAGCTGAGTTGGTGATTTTCGCTGCCTGGGGGTGGGTGTTTGTGTTGTTCTCATAATTTCATCATTCGTGGCAGGGGCTCTGCTGACTGCACAGTTGAGCGCCTCACAAACCAAACGTCATTGCAACTCATACTGATGGATTATGATAATACCAGACCGACTGAGCTAGTTCACAAAACTGTCACAAAGGGTGCCCGAAGTGGGATTTGCTGCCCCAAAATTTCCCTCAGAAACCAATAGGAATGCAGCATTCTCCCTCCCCACCTAAAAATTTTAAGGCCAATAGGGATGCATGAACACGACAACTGGTCATGTGATCTTGACAACATGGTTCATATAAGGCAGACGTGGTAACCTACCATTCTCAGTCAGTGGAATAGTAGTTGTGAAGTGTCTGCAGGAGCAGCAGCAACAGCCGAGATTGTCCAGTGCTTCCCATCAGCAGAATAGGAAGAAGCAGAAGAGTAAGTACTCATTACATGTCTTTGCTAGTATTACTGACATAGTGGTTCTTTGTCAAGTTCCATTTCTTTGTTCAACTCTGTGACTTTGTTGGCTGATGCTTATGGTTTCTACTTCTTTGTTCAGTGGGCTCCTGCACGTTTGGACCAGCAGCGACATTCATCATGTGTTCGTATTTTACGATGCTGCTGTGGAAAACAGCCAACGGTCTTGCCGCAGTGGTAACACTGATTCCTGTTAGTTCACTGAAGTTAAGTGCAGTCAGGCTGGGTTGGCACTTGGATGGGTGACCATCTGGTCTGCCGAGTGCTGTTGGCAAGCGGGGTGCACTCAGCCCTTGTGAGGCAAACTGAGGAGCTACCTGGTTGAGAAGTAGTGGCTCTGGTATCATACACGGCTGGAAGAGTGGTGTGCTGCCCACAAGCCCCCCATATCCGCATCCAGTGCCCCCTGTGGGCTGAGAATGACACGGCAGCTGGTCGGTACCATTGGGTCTTCGAAGACCTGTTAAGTCAGGGTTTTTTTTGTGGAAAACAGGATCAAATTCTATGATATTTCTTTTTTGGTTGTCATACGGGTCTTGATGTGTTTTATTTGAGTCAAACATGCTCCGGGATCCCAAAACAGTTGATGAGGGATAATGAAAACCTCATTTAGCCTTCAAACAAGACACTTTGAATTTAAAATACATTTACCAAGCGCATGTAGGAACTGATAAGTCATTCAGTGAATTTGTAAAGATATGTGGGGATTGCTGGAATCACACTCAGTATGGTTTTCTTGTTCTTGATAAAACAAGGTAACTAATGATGGTAGATACAGCTGCAAGTTCCAGAAATTTGTGTATATATGGCTGAGGTGGGTACTCTGGTACCGAGCGCCATGGTTTTCGAATCCGCACCAGACGGCATGGACCTCGATTACCACTAGAGGTCTCTCCAGCTGTCGCGCTGTAAGCTGTGACTGTGTGCGTGCTCCTGGCCCGTTGCTATTTGCGTGTCGTTGTCCGTCAGGTCTTGCTCAGCCATCCGTCATTGTTCGTGTCTGTCCTTCCTGGTTTGTTTTGTTTGTTCGCGGGCTGCTCCCGTTTGGTCGCACCGCGCTTTCGTTCTTGGCAACCCCGCGACCGTCCAGCAGCAGTTACAACATTTTGGTGACGAGGTAAACGGTGGTAGTTGTCAGCATGGAGGCGAAGGTGGTCTGTCTTCTGGAGCAACAGCAGCAGCTCATGCAGCAGCAGCTCCAGTTAGACATCTTACAACAGTCACTGTGGTTGCTAATGGACAAAGTCGATGCCCAGGACGCATTACCACAACAGCTTCCGAGTTCTTGGGTGTCCAATGCTTACCCTAGGCCACAGTCGTTCCCACCATTTAATGACTCTAAAGAAAACTGGGAAACATACTTACATCGGCTGAAACAACATTTCATGGCTTTTCAAGTCACAGATGGCTCCTGGCAGCGGTCGTTGTTTTTGTCTTGGGCCTCCCCAGACACGTTCTTTCTTCTCCAGAAATTGGCACCATTGTTTGATAGTGTGGCTCTCTCTTTCCAGGAGATATGTCTTTTGCTGACGAACTACTATTCCCAAACTCTCCAGCCTGCTGTACCACCAGTACCATAAACAGCCTGGTCAATCATATCATTCCTGGGTCATGGACTTGCAGGGTCTCAGCTGTCGATGCGATTTTACATGCAGCAGTCTGCAGTGTAAGGCTTTGTATGTGGACTCCCTGATCTGGGATGTAGTGGTTCAGCTGGCTCCCGATCCTGAGGTCAGCACTGCGGCGTTCGAACTCGATAACCCCTCCTTGGAAGAGATTCTCCGCATTGCGCACTCCTTTGAAATTGCTCAGGAGGCTAATGAGCGTCTTATGGCGCGGCTGCAAGTGGCAGTGATCAATGCGTCTCGGCGAGTTCCGCCCTCGTGACATCGACGTCGCCCTGCCGACAGAGGCCAGCGCCGTCGGGACTCCTCTTTGTCCAACATCTCTATGGCATCAGCGACTCTGGTCACCCCTCATCACCGGTTGCGCGGCCCACTTCCATCTTTCCCACAGTGCTTTACGGCACATTCTCGAGCTGATTGTCCCCACCGCTGGAAAACGTGCGTGCTGTGTAACATGGAGGGCCACATCCAATCGGTTTGTCATAGTCGCTCGACTCGCTCTAGTCCTCCCCCTCCTGGAACTCAAGATACCGTCTATGCTCTGCAAGCGGTAGTCCCACAGGATGACCCATCAGTGCAGAAGCTTTTCCTCACGCTCCACCTTTTCACTGAGGATGTCAGTTTTCATATCTGCACTGGGGCCACCATCTCCCTGATTAGTATGGCGACATATACCTGCCTGGGCTCTCCTGAGTTGGCTTCTCCCTCTCGGTGTTTGGTTGCCTATTTAGACGGTTCCATTACCCTTTGTGGGCAGTTCATCGTCCAGGTGATGTACAAACATGTACCCCAGCTCCTTACCCTATTTGTCGTCGACCATCCGTCGGCTTCGAATATTTTTGGCCTGGATGCATTTCAGCTGTTTGGCTGTTCAATTTCTGATGAAGTTAAAGTCGTTTCGAAGGCTGCTCCTTTTCAGGACTTGGACGAACTGTGCCCCGATTTTGCGTCGTTGTTTGCCACGGATCACGAATGTGCTACCGATTTTCAGGCCCACATCACACTTCGGCTGGATGCGCAGCCTCGCTTTTTCTAGGCCTGACCCCTTATGGTGGCTTTACGCCGGCAGTCAAGCAGGAACTTGATCGGCTCCAGGCTACTGGCGTTTGGGAGTCTCTGACATACAGTGCCTTGGCGACACCATTGGTGGTCATACGGAAACCCAATGGGTCCCTTCACCTGTGTGGGGACTTCGGCGCTACTGTCAATGTTCAGTCCCTAGTAGACACTTACACCATTCCCCAACAGGAAGACCTTCTCGCCAAGTTTGCTGGGGGAGAGTACTTTTCCAAGATCGACCTGGCTGAGGCATACCACCAGTTACCCTTGGATGCCAATTCCCAGAATATCTTGGTTATCAATAGGCTTTTCGGATTGTACAAGTACAAGCGCCTTCCATTTGGTGTCCCTTCGGCGCTGGCCATTTTCCAGCAGTTCCTAGAGCAGCTTCTGCAGCCTATCCCTGCCTGTGTGAACTATTTAGATGACATCTTGGTTACCAGGCGTTCCCACCAGGAACATTTGTAAATCCTCAACGCCTTATTTCACGCTCTGCAATCTGCAGCTTTACGCTGTCGCCTGGACAAGTGTTGTTTCTTTGAACGGAAAATGGAATACTTAGGCCACTGGCTTAGCAAAGATGGTATTCGCCCTTCGGGTCGTAAAGTCACGGCCATTGACGCCCTTCCTCGTCCCAAGGACTTATCTGAACTCCAGATCTTTTTGGGCAAGATTACTTATTACTTAAAGTTCTTACCCCAGGCTGCCTCTGTTGCTCAACCCCTCAATCACTTGCGTCGCAAAGGGGTGCCTTTTGATTGGACTTCTGCCTCGGACCAGGTTTTTCTCCATTTAAAGGCGATGCTTGCCTTACTCCCTTCTCGCTGGACCGCCCCTTGGTTGTGGTGGCTGATGTGTCGGCAGATGGCATTGGCGCCGTCCTCGCGCATGAGAATACTGATTGCTCCGAACAGCACATCGCTTATGCGTCTAAGACGTTCACCTCAGCACAACGGAACTACTCCCAGATTGAAAAAGAGGCCCTGGCGATCGCTTTCGCCGTCCAAAAAATTCACACCTATCTCTTTGGGGCAAAGTTCACCCTCCTGAGGGACCAAACCCTCAGTTACGCTTTTCGGACCCCACTCTCACCTTCCAGAGCGGGCGGCTCGACGTCTCCAGCGCTGGGCGTTATTTTTAAGAAATTATGTTTACACCATCTACCCACCGCCTACCATGTTAACGTGGATTCTGCATTTGACCAACAGGAGGTCCTCTACTTTCATACTGATTCCGCCCGCCGGGAACGCTGGACGGTCTGCCTCTTATGGCCGCTCACATTGCTGTGGCTACCCGCCATGACCCTATCATGCGGCAGAATCTCCGCTATGTGGTCCACAGGTGGGCCTCCTATATTACTCGTCGGATGTGGACCGATTCAGCCCCTGGCCACTTGTTCCAGATGCTCTATGTGGTCGATGATGTCCTTCTATTGGCCACAGAGTTGGATGCCTATCGAGTGGTCTTCCCTCCGGATTTGCAGCATCAAGTGCTCAGTTTGTTACACCACGGGCACTGGGGTATGTCCCACATGAAAGTTTTGGCTCACCGGCACATATATTGGCCAAGCATCGATGGCGATATTGACTGACTGGTTCGTGGGTGCACTGTGTGTGCACATCACCAGGCAAGCCCCCCTCAGTCGTTTGCTCTCTGGCCTATACCTCGCCGGCCCTGGGATCACATCCATCTCGATTTTGCGGGCCCATTTTTGGCATCCATGTGGTTACTTATCGTTGATGCCTACTCCAAATATCCATATGTCGTCTGCATGGCATCCACCACCACGAAGGCCACACTCACAGCCCTGGCCCAGGTTCTCGCCATAGAGGGCCTGCCTCACACATTGGTTTCCGATAATGGCCTCCAATTCAAGCATCCTCCTTCCACGACTTCTGTCAGGCCAGCAGTTTCAAACATATCCATAAGCTGCTTTTCCACCCTTCCTCAAATGGCGTGGCGGAGAGGCTTGTCCACACATTTAAAAAACAGTTGATGAAGGCGGTCAACACCTCTCCAATCACGTCGGTCCTCACCCTGTTTTTGAGCACCTATTGCACGCCGTAAATTGATGGCCGCAGTCCAGCAGAGCTCCTCCATGGGCGACAGCCACGGACCCTTCTCCATTTGCTGATGCCGTCTCCCTCCTATTCCCACTCCCGGCCCTCTCAGCGTTACACCCCCAATGTGGCCGTGTGTACAGGAGCAAGACAGGTTGGACGCCCACCACGGTCGTCGCAGCCCTTGGGCAGCGTGTGACATCGGTGCAGACGTCTAAAGGGTTGGAGCGCCGCCGTCATAACCAGCTCTACCCGCATGCCCCCGTGGGACCCCCGCCGCTGCCTCCTCCTCCTCCGCTACCTCCTTCAGGTACAGACATGGTCCTCGAGTTGCTCCACTGCCCATGGTTGCTGCCTCCCTACGTGCCTGCCACTTGCCCTACCCGCTCCCAGGTGGATTGGCGGCTCCCTGCACTGCCCTGGCCTCTGGGTCAGCCATCAAGGACACCTTGGACTTCCCTTCCTCCTGGCCACCGGTGGTTGATGAGTCTGGGTCTTCTCCCATTTGCCAACCACCTTGGCACCGTCTGGGGCGTTTCTGCTCCTACGCGCAAGGTTCAGGGGGGCGGGATCTGGTACCAAGCGCCACGGGTTTCAAATCCGTGTCAGACGGCATGGACCTCAATAACCACTAGAGGTCTCCCCAGCTGTTGCGCTGTAAGCCATGGTTGCGCGTGTGCTCCTGGCCCGCAAGTAGTGTGAGGCCGCCAGAGTGGAGCACGTGGTCCCAGTGGCCAATAGCAACGTACTCTATCAGGTATTTAAGCGCCTGCCTCTTGCTCAGCAGGCAGTCTGATATTCGCGTTAGTCTATCGACATCTCACCTACAGACAGCATGTTTACTTGTTTTCTGTGTACAAGTGGATGTTGTGGATTCGTGAGGTTTCACTAGTGACCCTGTTGCTATTTGCGTGTTGTTGTTCATCAGGATTTGCTCAGTCGTCCATCATTGTTCGTGTCCGTCCTTCCCCATTTGTTTTGTTTGTTCGCTGGCCGCTCCCATTTGGTCCCACCACACTTTCGTTCTCGGCCACCCTGCGACCGTTCCAGTCGCGGTTACAACAGGTACAGGAGTATACAGTCCTCCACAGACAAGTTTGCACACATGTCAGGCAGTCCCATCGACCGGATAGGTGTGAAAGAGAAATTGCATATATGTAATTGGAAAATTTCAGC
Organism: Schistocerca serialis cubense; assembly: GCF_023864345.2. Classification (NCBI taxonomy): domain Eukaryota; kingdom Metazoa; phylum Arthropoda; class Insecta; order Orthoptera; family Acrididae; genus Schistocerca; species Schistocerca serialis. The sequence continues at coordinate 312,194,584 of NC_064638.1, forward strand.
TTCTTGAATGTGAAGTTAAGGGCCTAGAGATGTATTCTGTACAGCTTCTGAGACTGATCAACCAGTTAGATGCTAGGGTTGTCCCACTTGAAAAGAATATAAACACTTAACTGTAAAGGTTGACACAACTGATCAGAAAGTAGAGGACTTACATGTAAAGGTTGACAGAATTAGGCAGGATGTATATTAGGAGCATCATGTAAAGGAGTCAGCTTAGTATGTAACAAGATGTCGACTAAGCATAAGGTCATCATGTTTTAGAAAAGGTTTACTGAGGGAAATCTTTAGACCAGTTACTGAATCTTTTGATGAACTCACAGTGAAATTACACAATGATGATGAATTTACTGATTTCATTAACCATCACAGTGATAATAGGGTATACAATATATTCAGTGTCAGTGGTGGAAAACGATTCATGTTGGGCATGCAGCCTGTAGCGTCTCCTGGCCAGTCGTCATAAAAAGCGTGAGATAGAATTTTTTCCGTGTGTGTAAGACCAGTTAACATGTATCTATATAGTGCCACGCACATGGCAAAAGAGAAATAATTTAAACACGAATAAACACGACCAAGTGAAGCAATAAAGCAAGACTGTGTAAACATTTCACGAATGTATTACGTGTGTATGTAGAACATTCATAATTATTTGACGTTTTATGCATTTTTTAACTTCGAATCCATGACATATTATTATCTTTGAAAATCTTGTTAAATGAATTAGTGATTATGATCTGTGCCTCAGATAAAAAGGACAATTCAGTAGATGTATATATAGTAAAAAGCATTGTAAAAATCTCTCTGTTCTCTTTGGGTTTCGTTATGAGTAACACTCGCGTGTTAAGCAAATGTATATGCTAGCCGTGAGTCTTTTGTTCATAAAGCTTGAGATTCGCCATTAGGCAAGTTGTTGTAAAAAGGTGTGTAAAATTAATGCATTTTTGTTCGAATATATAGAGTTTGAGCAAATATGTTTTTAAAATAATTTGTAAAGTTGCCAGCCATTCGTCCCGTAAATAATTTAGACATTTTCAGCATTTAATTTAGCGGAAGGCGCTGTGCCAATCTGCGAAGGTAACGGCCACAGACGCGGCACATTTAAAAAATATTTATTTCAGGCATCGCAGTCGCCTCGCCGGTAAAGCGAGGTAACATAATTGTATTTAACATTTTCTTACAGCTTCCAGCAGTGCCGGCAGACTATATCGTATTATTCAGTGCATTTCTGTTTGATTTGGAAGCTGCTGTGCGACATGTTCCATGAGGCCGCAAAAAATATAACGAATAACTGTGTTATGACTTTATCATTTTCACATTTTGCGGCAAGGTCTGCTCTGTGAAACTAAAGCAATATTTTACATTTTTTCCCTGAAATTAAGAGAACGCGGGCTAGCCGCGAGCCTATTTTAATTAACAGTATTCAAAAATCCACTGCATAACGTAAACAACATTCAGTGCTGTAACGATCATTTGAATTTCATTACTGACTTTTCTGAATACGATGCAAGGTAGTGAGTCCAGATATAGTTTTCTTTCTTTCTTGATTACGCTACAGTAGCAAGTGAATGTTCCCTACATGATTATCCAGAGCAGATGTGGAAAAGCAATCATTGATCCATGGTGTGCCACATTTATGATGAAAGTGTTTATTCCCTCTCCCACTCCATAACCACAAGCCGAATAAAATTAACTCCAGCAGTAAAAAAGTGAGAGGTGGAGTAAGGGAGACGGAATAAGCCTAGAAGCTTAAAAGAAAAAACAGTATGGACAGGAGATAGGAAATTTCAAAGAACTGCTGCTTTTAATCTATCCTTCTCCTTCCTAGCTGCAGCTATTATCCCTAAATGAGCAAAGTCTTTTCTGAAGATTAGAGAGGATTAAGATTACAATAAACATTTTAGTTTACTTATCTTTTCCTGCATAATTGGCTCTATTTCTTCTTGTCTAGGGGTCTGATTCTTGAAACTGAAATTCTCACATTTCAGGTCCTTGTGGTTGAATTAATTTAAATAATTTTGAAGATTGACATTGCAGAATTTTTGTTTTTATTTTTAATTTATTTTGGCACATTTTAGTATTTACACAGTTTTAGTATTTCACACAGTCTTCTGAATTTTTACATTAACAAAGCCAAAATTACATCATTCGCCCAAAATAAATAAATACATATGATCATATCTGAGACATGCTTACTGCCCCTTCACTCTGCGATAATAACAAAATTCCAAAGGGAATGCAATTTTTCTGGACAAATGAATTTCTATTAGTTTCGATTACCACTTCATAAATGACTCCTGGTATGAAAATAGTACTTGATTGCACAATTAATAATAGAAATTTTAAGTGTGCCAAATAATTCGTAACTTCAAATATTTCTAAAAAAAAAAAAAAAAAAAAAAAAAAACTTTTTCCTCTATATTCAGAACCAGTATTTAACGACTATAACATCCAAAATAATAATTACTGTTTATAAATTTAAGCTTGAAGCATAACATATGGCGTATAAAGTTACATGAAATTTTTCAGAAAAACAACTGAGATAATATCGACCTGCCCCAAATTCGAAAAACATTATTGTTAGCGATTACTACTGTTGTGGAAAAGTAATGCTAGAGGAGGATGTCCCGTTACATGGTCTAATGAATTTCATTTTCCTAAATTCCACAAACTTTGTAAATTATTCACTCAAAGGTCCGGAGATGTGTGGTGCAAATGATCGATGTCCATAGGAACGTGGGAAACTGATGCTGTGTGAAATACAGAACCATTATAAAAGCTACATTTGATGCTTGATATAGCACCAGTGATGGTATTGATATCTGGCATAAAAGAATAAGCAATTGAGCCCAGTATAAATACCATGATGATGCCAGTGAACTAATGAGACGTGAAAAAGTAATAGCAGAGAAAACTGGAGAGAAGACCTCAACTTTTCGACTAAGAAGATCGGGTGTGGAGAGTAAGCAGTTTTCTCACACGTACATCGCGCCAACGCTCACGCAGTAACCAGCCACCAACGCCAACTGCACCAACTGCTACTCGCCGGTGGTGACTCCACGTCCTCGTGCCGACGACGCTGAAACCAACGTCCGACGTCGCCGGCGCTGGTGCTGTCCACTGGTGCTGATTAAACAACTTCTCACCAACGCAGCCAGAAGTCTATGCCGGTTGAGCCAAAAAAAGATTCTTTTTGGTAAAGTTGAAGGAACTGTGCATGATAAACTGTTAGTATAGTTATTGCACTCAGTGGTGAATTTTGTTTAGATGATTACTAGGTCTAAGACCAATAAAATTATGGACCAAAAACAGCAACAAACTTCAGAACCAACCACGTCCATTAAAGTGAATAGGGAAATGCCAGATTGTTCAGAAGTAGTGAGTCTAATCAAAGCTCAAAACGCTCAAATGGCAACTTTAAGACAAGAACTAAATGCTAAGTTAGGCGATCAAAGAACAGAGTTAAATGCTGAAAACGTTTCCTTGAGAGATAAACTGAGTGAGAATTTAAGTCTTAGGTAAGATTCAGTGAATACCCAATTAAATAGTAAATTAGATGCTCAGAGTGAAATTTTAAGTAATCAGTAACCTTGGATAGTCAAGCAGCAAATATAGTTTTATTAAAGACTGGATTTGACTCTTTAAATGATAAGGTAGAAAATCTGAAGTTAGATATAAAGAGTGAACTCACTAGTTCTTTGAATACACAGGTTAAACAACTATTTACTGAATTTAACCAGAGACAGGATGAGCAACTTCAGGGTTTAGCTAAAAAATTAGAATTTGACATTGAAGATAAATGTAAAAACGTAGAAACGGAACTTGCCGAAAAATTAGGATCATTTCAGAGCGTATGCAATGTTACCTTTGATGTTGTAAATCAGAGGTTGCACACCTTGAGTATTGAGAAACAAGACAAGCTAATTCCTTTTATCCAATGACGTGGAAAGGAATTTTAAAGAGAAACTACTGATATCAGATACCTTAAATATAAGCAACCTGGAGGAACAAGTGGAAGAGTTTCTTCAGATTCAGCTTTGGAACTTAATGATATGAAGAAAGGCATAGATAGTTTATGGATAGAATTCAAACTTATCCAGGATAAGGTAGACAAAAAAGTGACTTCTTCTAACGTGGTGTTAACCTAGAATGGGGAGCAAATTCGGGACTATCCAGGCAGTTTCCGAAATTTAAGCCAGACGGGGACGTACATCCAATTCATTTTCTGAAACGGTTTAACCAAGCCTTGCCGAAAAACTGGGAAGACTCAAAAAAGATCGAATTCGCGGTAGGGTACCTATTAGGAGAGGCTTCAGAATGGGGCACTGGGCACATAGATAACTTTTCGTCTTGGGACGGAAAGTTTAAGGAGAAGTATTGGTCAGCGAGAGCCCAAGAAAAATTATCTGATTTGTGGGACCCAAAGTGTTATAACAATGTGGGGAACAATGAGAAGGCATTCTGACTGGCATTTGAAGCGGGCAAAGTACTTAGACAAACCCATGGGGGAAGAAGGGATAGTTACGATCTTAATAAGGCGATTACCTACCTACTCCAGGAAAGATATACTCGTATTATGTAGTGGATGGAAGACCGTCGAAGAATTTTTATCCTTTGTAGATACACTTGATCCCAAAAAAAAGACAGGAATGAGAACGTACATCAAAATGAAAGCCAGAATTTCCGAAGAAATAAGAATAGTAGTAATGGTAATTTTAAGAGACATGAGACTAATTTAGCTAGAGTACACCAGTGTAGTCGGAATAAGGGTAATGAAAGTTATCAAAAGAAACATCCATTTCGAATGTAGGTCCAGTAAGATCACAGGAATTTGTACCTAGTAGCAATAGAGTACGAAGTGAAAATGTAATGTCCCAATTTGGTAACCAGCCGGTTATTACAAACAATGAGGAAAACGTTATGCGATCTGGATTCAGGGCTACGGCCCAGGTCGTAGAAATACATTAAGAGGCCTAGCATATAATAAATTTGTTAGCTTTAGGCATAAAGTACTGACCTAAGAATGGTTGTTACTAGAAGAACCTAGCTTAACTACCTTTAATCCATAACCAATTATAGTTGGAAAGGTAGCAGATTTTGAAGTTAACATATTTATTGATTCCGGTAGTGAAGTGTCATTTATTTCTAGTGGTTTCTCTAATACATTACTAACTAAACATAACATTACCGGTAACAGGAGTGTATATAGTAGGTATTACTGGAATCAAAAGTAAAGCTGTGAAACACGAGACCCAGTTGAACTGCATCATTGGGAATGTCCCATTTCGTCAGTCACTTTTAGTAGTGGAAAATATCAATGTGTTATTTGGCATAGACTGGCTAACAGAATTTAACATAATATTGAATTTTGAGGAGAATTTTCTTTATTTTGGAATAGGTAACGATAAATATTGTGTAAAGTTTGTGACACAGCACGCCAATGGTAAACAAATAACCCAAAATCAGCGTTTGCGATTAATAACGACAGCGCAATTGTCACCAGAGATTGAAAACACAAGTCATGCATCACACCGAGCTGACATACGAAACAAAGTAAATGGTTGGTTAGTTGCTTGGGGGAAGAGACCAAACAGTGAGGTTATCGGTCTCATAGGATTAGGTAAGGATGGGGAAGGAAGTCGGCCGGGCCCTTTCAAAGGAACCATCCCGGCATTTGCCTGGAGCGATTTAGGGAAATCATGGAAAGCCTAAATCAGGATGGCCGGACGCGGGACAAAGTAAATGAATCCCCAATGTTAACCAACGACCAAAAATTGGATTTATCTAAATTTCTATTGTAATATGAAAGGGTATTTTCTGATAGTCCGGGTAGTATTAGTGGCTATGTATGTAAATTTAAGATCAAAGACAACACTCCATTTTTTTTTGTAGACCCTATCCGATACCGGTAAGCCTGAAAGAAGCGGTTAAGGAAGAAATAGATAAAATGATTGACAATAAAATAATAGAACATAGTACGAGTGTTATGAATAACCCTTTAGTAGTGGTAAAAAAGGGTACAGGAGGAGTGCGGTTAGTGCTGGACGCGCGCACTTTCAATAAGCATATAGAGACGGAACGAGACAGACCAATTAACATCGATGAATTACTGTCAAAATTTGAGAAAGCGCAGTATTTTAGCACGATGGATCTGGCTGCTCGGTATTGGCAGATTCGGTTACATCCTGATTCGAAGAAGTATACAGTGTTTCTATTTGATGGGAATTAATATCATTTTAATGTGTTACGTTTGGACTAAATATCTCGGTATCCGTGTTTATACGCGCGCTGGACGAGGTGTTAGGAAGGGAATTGTTAAGGGATTTAATAATATATGTGGATGATGTCCTTATAATCTCCACTACATGGGAAGAACATTGTATAACCTTAAAGAAAACCCTGAAAAATTTTTTAAAAAATAGTATTACAGTAAAATTATTTAAATCGCATTTTGCCAGGCAAGAACTTAAGTTTTTTGGCCATATCGTAGGAGTGCACGGTATTAAACCAGATCCCGAACGTATAAAATCTATTAAGGAATGTCCAGCCCCTAGTAACATAAGGCAATTGAAAGGATTTATTGGAATGGCCGGGTATTATAGACGATACATACGAAGTCAAGAGCTGAACGACCAAAGACTTATCCGTTTATTATGGAAGGGATTACAGTGGAGTTGGGGCCAAGAGTCTAATGATGCGTTTGAAAATGTGAAAAAAGCGATGGTAAAATCACCTATACTACACCATCCGGTTATGGGTGAACCATTTAAATGTCAACAGGTGCATCTGACTATGGTATAGCAGCGGAATTTTTCTAGGAGAATGGAGTCTGGAAAGTTCAAATCATAGATCTATAGCTTTTGCTAGCCGAAGTCTTAGCAAACATGAATTAAACTATACGGCTACAGAGAAAGAACTATTAGCGGTAGTACGGAGTAACCAAAAATTCCAAACGTTAGTATGGGAGTCAGAGATCCATGTATATACGCATCATCAAGCTCTATCTTTTTCAATGAGTAGTCGCTTATTACCTTGTAGATTAACGCAGTGGATATTTTTCCTACAGGAATGGTCAAATGGGTCAAATGGCTCTGAGCACTATGGGACTCAACTGCCTTGGTCATAAGTCCCCTAGAACTTAGAACTACTTAAACCTAACTAACCTAAGGACATCACACACATCCATGCCCGAGGCAGGATTCGAACCTGCGGCCGTAGCGGTCGTGCGGTTCCAGACTGTAGCGCCTGTAACCGCTCGGCCACTCCGGCCGGCCCTACAGGAATATGACATTAAAATACAGTACGAAAAGGTTCTGAGAATATTGTACCTGACGCTTTGTCTAGATTACTTGTAGATATGAAAGAACGTACGGAAGGACCCGGCGTAATTTCAGCGATCAATTTTATGACAATAGAATATCTGCACAACAGAGTACAAGAAATGGCTCAAAGAATTACCGACAATATCCATCATGACTCCTACTTTACATAAATATGTGCTATGTGTAATAGAAAATCTTTACCTCCTAATCAAGCAGAGAAATGGAAAATTATAGGGCAAAATTTATTTTGGAGAGACAGTATAACATCTCCACCGTGGCGTTTATGCACCCCGAAGTTGATGGAGGACAAAGTCGTGTCGGTATAAAAAAGTTTATAACGCACATAAACAAGTTCCTATATTTTAAAAAGTTGGGACATAAGGTAGCATCTTTAATTATAACTTGTGAAACAGCAGCGGACTTCTTCGAACCAATTCCGAAAGGAAAAGGAGAAGTGGCGTACATATTTGTTCTCATAGAGAAATTTGTTAACATCGAGTATAGATTTAAGTGTCAGGAAGTCGTTTCTGAAAGTATTTGTATGGAGTGTAGCCATGTATGGAAGTGAAACATGGACGATAACTAGTTTGGACAAGAAGAGAATAGAAGCTTTCGAAATGTGGTGCTACAGAAGAATGCTGAAGATAAGGTGGGTAGATCACGTAACTAATGAGGTGGTATTGAATAGGATTGGGGAGAAGAGAAGTTTGTGGCACAACTTGACTAGAAGAAGGGATCGGTTGGTAGGACATGTTCTGAGACATCGAGGGATCACCAGTTTAGTATTGGAGGGCAACGTGGAGGGTAAGAATCGTAGAGGGAGACCAAGAGATGAATACACTAAGCAGATTCAGAAGGATGTAGGTTGCAGTAGGTACTGGGAGATGAAGAAGCTTGCACAGGATAGAGTAGCATGGAGAGCTGCATCAAACCAGTCTCAGGACTGAAGACGACAATAACAACAACAACAGAGTGTTGGTCTAAGTATGTTAAGTTGTATCCTATCTACGTCCACTTCGTTACTCTGTAATTCACACTTAAGTGCCTGGCAGCGGGTTCATCGAACCATTTTCATACCACTACGCTACCATTCCTCTCTCGAACGGCGCATGGGAAAAAGGAACATCTAAACCTTTCCGTTCGAGCTCTGATTTCTATTATTTATTATGATGATCATTTCTCCCTACGTAGGTGGGTGTCAACAAAATATTTTCGCATTCGGAAGAGTATGTTGGTGATTGAAATTACGTAAATAGATCTCGGCGCAAAGAAAAACGCTCTTGTTTCAGTGACTGCCACTCCAACTCGCGTATCGTATCAGTGACACTCTCAACCCTATAACACCAAACGAGCTACCCTTCTTTGCACTTTTTCGATGTCCTCCGTCAATCCTACCTGCTAAGGATCCCATAACTCGCAGCAATATTCCAGCAGAGGACGGACAAGTGTAATGTAGGCTGTCTCTTTAGTGGGTTTGTCGCATCTTCTAAGAAGTGTTCTACCAACAACAAAGCGCAGTCTTTGTTTCGCCTTCCCCGCAGTATTATCTATGTGGTCTTCCCAATTATGTTGCTCGTATTTGTAATTCCTAGGTATTTAATCGAATTGACAGCCCTTAGATTTCTGCAATGTATCGTATACCCAAAATTTTAGTATCCATGCGGATGACTTCGCACTTTTCTTTGTTTAGTGCCAATTGCCACTTTTCGCACCATACAGAAATTATCTCTAGATCTTTTGTAATTGGAATTGATCGTCTGATGATTTTACTAGACGATAAATTACAGCGTCATCTACAAACAATCTAAGGGGGCTGCTCAGATTATCACCTAAATCATTTATGTAAATTAGGAACAGCAGAGGGCCTATGACACTTCTGTTCTACTCGATAATTTACCGTCTATCACTACGAACTGTGACCTCTCTGAGAGGAAACCACGAATCCAGTCACACAACTGAGACGATACTCCATATGCACGCAATCTGATTAATAGTCGCTTGTGAGGAACGGTATCAAAAGCCGTCTGCAAATCTATGAATATGGAATCGATCTGAGATCCCTTGTCTACAGCACTCATTACTTCATGGGAATAAAGCGCTAGCTGTGTTGCACAAGAACGATATTTTCTGAATATGTGTTGGTTATGTATCAATAAGTCATTTTCTTCAAGATGATTCATAATGTTCGAGTACAACATATGCTCCAAAAACCTACTGCAAATTGAGGTCAGTGATATGGGTCTATATTTCCTTTCTTGAACATTGGTGCGACCTGTGCTACTTTCCAGTCTTTAGGAACAGACCTTTCGTCAAGTGAGGGGTTGTATGTGATTGCTAAGAAAGGCGCTATTGTGTCTGCATACTCTGAAAGGAACCTGATTGCTATACCATCTGGACCGGAAAACTTGCCTTTCTTGAGTGATTTGAGTTGTTTCGCAACACCTAAGATATCTACTTTTATGTCGCTCATGCTAACAGCTGTTCTGGTTTCGAATTCTGGAATATTTACTTCGCCGTCTTTCTTGAAGGAATTACGGGAAACTGTATTTAGTAACTCCGCTTTAGTCGCACCATCATCGGTAACATTTCCATCGATATCGCGCACTGATGGTATTGATTGTTTTTTGCCACTTGTGTACTTTACATACGACCAGAATCTCTTTGTGCTTTCTACCATATTTTGAGAGAATATTTCACTGTGGAAACCATTAAAAGCATCTCACATTGACGTCCGCATTAAATTTCGATCTTCCGTGAAACTTACTGTTAGCCAGTCTCGGGGATTTTGCGTTCTGAATTTGGCGCGCTTTTTTCGTTGCTTCTGCAACAGTGTTCTGACGGGTTTTGTGTACCATGGTGGATCAGTCCCGTATCTAATTAACTTATGCGGTATGAATCTATCTAACCTAAAAAAACCGCCCAGACCACGCCACACAGCCCGTGCTACCCCTGTGACGGTTCTGCGCCATTATTTTTTTTGTTGCATCGTTATTTTTTGTCGCTCTCAAAATTATATTTACATGTGCCGTGCTAGTCCTTTGAGAAAAGGCACAGTATCTACTGGAAGTTGGTAAAAACAGGTAGACATAGCATCTGCTAAGCGTGAGCATGATATCTGTTTATATGGTAAAAGTGAGGAGTGAAAGAGGACTCTAGGGCAGCGGTCGTCAAACTGCAACCCGCGTGCCGTATGCGGCCCAGATCATGTTTTTGTGCGGCCCGCGACCCTCCTCGGCGTCGCACGTGTAGCATTAGTTATCTACTCATCTGGCGTAGCGGTGTCTTGTTTACAGAAACTGCGTAGAATTGTGATTAAAGTAGGGGAAGTAATTATGTAACTGAAAACCATCTAGCACTTTCATTTAACGCGCCACTTGCCGGTGAAGTTAGCACCTTTTTTCGAGAAATATACATTTTTTTCACAGTTCTTATTAGATGTGCCATAGTTCTAGAGTTCTTTGCACAAAATTTCAATAGTTCTGCAAAATTTAACGAAGAAAACAACAATACTCGAAAAAGTTTTCGTATCGGAAACATTCTTTGGCAATTTCCGCAAAATGTAAATAAGTACAACAGTTCTGAGCACAGTTCTGAACAGAACTCCGAGAGTTCTATCGAAAACCCAAGTAACATTTTTGTGTGCAGCTAATAGTTTACGAGATAACTGCAATTGAAGGAGAAAATCTTTTCACTTACTGTGAAGTTGGTACCCTTTTTTTAAGAAATGTATATTTTTTTCAGAGTTCTTGATAGATATGCCATAGTTCTAGAGTTCTTTGTACAAAATTTGAATAGTTCTGCAGAATTTAGCGAGGAAAACAACAATATTCCAAAAAATTTTCGTATTGAAAACATTTTTTGTCAATTTTCGCAAAAATTAAACTTGTACAACAGCCGTAAGGGCAGTTCTGAACAGAATCGCAAGAGCTCTATCGAAAATCCTAATAACATTTTTCTATGGCGATAATAGTTTGTGATAAATTGATTTAATGTGGGGACACACTTTCTCTACAGAAAATATAAATATATTCGTACAACAGTTCTGATGAGAGTTCTGGACACCACGTGAAGAGTTCTATCGAAAATTCTAGTAGAATTTTTTGTGCAGGTAATAGTTTAAGAGGTAATTGCAACTTAATTAAGAATCCCATAAGAGCTCCTACTGTGAAGCTGGCACCCTTTTATTTTAGAAATATATATTTTTTTCAGAGTTTTTGATAGATAAGTCATAGTTCTAGAGTTCTCTGTACAAAATTTCAATAGTTATGCAGAATTCAGCTAAGAAAACAACAATGTACAACATAGCTGATTCAGTAACCCTTTCCTTCTGATACAGTTCTTACTGTTGCCACAATAAATCACTTGTGCATAGAGTCCAACTGTACTGATCATTACAAGAATATAACCATTGACCAGCGGCGCACATTTCTTGCAGCGTTGTACAAAGCATTCGGCTTATCCGCTGTGAAAATACCACACTTAACGCTATTGTAAAATTTACGATGGATGGCTTCCGTTTATCTACAGTGTCAGCATCCATCGAATTATCTTCAAGCAAACGTGTTGCCAGGATCACACACTTCCCCTTTTTAGGTACGGAGGAAACTAGAGTTCAGTCTTGTGGAAGCCAAAAAAGGAAATGTGGGCAGCCCTTCTTTTACTGATAGCAAACTCTAGAGAAATCTCACGCTTGTTTTTCTTCATCATGCCAACAAAAGAAAAATTCTCCCTTCATAGCTCTATTATCATTCCAGTGTTAGTAAACCAGTTGTCCGCTTTCACACTTCGACCTGACTGATATATAGGTTTACACACTCACAGAACAACATCAAAATGTTTATTGCTCAGTTGGTAAATCATTCTGGTTGCAACACAGCGTATATTTCCAAATTGTACAGGTAAAATGCTTAAGAATCCACACTTAAGAACCCATACTCGTTTGTTTTGATAGGTACATATTGGCGAAAACTGTAGCTCCACAGAATCCTTCCAGCTTCTTGTCTACTGAAACATTTTCTCCAAGGGTGTAAGATTTGTGGTAGTTGCGTACAAACACAGTAAATATTTCCCGAATTGCTGTTAGCTTGTCTAATTGCCTCCTTTCATCACGAATAGCGCGACTGTAAAATCTAAGGCACTCCACAATAAATTTGAAACGTTTTATGTTCATTTGCGAGGTGAAATTTTTCAATGCCATCACCATCAGTTCCACACAGATCTTCCAGGCTTTATCTGTTACTTTTGTTACCAACAATTAAAAACTAGAGACTGATGAAGGCTTTCAATTCAATAACATCTATTGATTTTACCCCTCTCTCACGCTGAAATGAAGCTTTGGTGCTCTCAAAATTCTGATTGGAATACAAAACTACAATAGACAAATATCGTCATCTATGAGGTAATTGCAGCATCACAAAGGCTGCTTTGGCTGCACCTTTTGGTCCAGGTAAATTTCGAATAATATTATCCTCTTCGAACAATATGCTTTGGATTTCTTCAACATGATCTAGTATTCCCAATTAAAATAATAAAATTCCTATAAAATAACGCAACCAGGCGCAGTGTATTAATCCGATATTTGACGTTCAGACAGCGGACACTGACGATTAAACAGTTCAAACAGAATTTAAGTGCAGTTTACATTCTGGATTAGCTTTGTACTACTTACTACGTTGATAAACAAATAAATTAATTGCTGAAATGAAATACGAAAGGGCACAGTGGATAAAAATGAGCAATCGGCTCATATCTCATCAAGAGAGCATTAGCATCGATACTGAATCATACAACAATGAAAAGCATACAGAGAAAGGAAGCTATAACGAGAAGGCGCCAGTGCTGCCAATTGTTGACAAGTAATTTACAGAATCACGCAACAATGAAAAGCATACGCAGAAGGGAAGCTGTTAACGAAGCAGCGCCAATACTGCAAATTGTTGAAAAGTGATTTACAGAAAATTTCGACATGTGTCAATCCGAACAGCTGCGCCCGATGGAAGGATAATGAAAACTATGATACGTTCCTGAGACCTCTCAAGATCAAAAATAATATACAAAGCACAGCAACAATGCAAAAGTCGTGGCACTACATCTGGAAACAATGAACACGTGAACTGCGTCTTTTAAACAATCGGCAAATGACGTCAGTGTAGTAGTTACAATAGAGGTAGCATCAAAGCTTCTCGCAGTAGCATCAAAGCTAATGACAACAACAGCTGCACTTTTTGGGTGGCGCGCGCCACGTCGTGTGAAGCCGCCCGCCTGCGCTACATTTCGCTCCTTGATCTGCCCCTAATGACTAAACGTAACAATACTGCTCACTCTCATGCGAATAATCATTATGCTCGTTCAGTCAGAGCTCTTGTGCAGTCGGTGCCTGTTGTGCAGTCGATGCTGTTGTGTAAGTGATATTTATGAACCGTAATACCCATAAAAATGTACAATCTACCAGAATTGAAACGTCTTCTCAGCATGGAGGAATTTAAAGTAATCGATGATACAGGCATTCAATTCACTCGGTCTCATCCGCTCTTCCAAAAACTGTCCGATGTCATGGCCGACATCGGCTCGAAAATGTCTTCAAAACATATTTACACAACAATTGAAGAAGATCGTCATAATTGCTTACTTTTGTTAGAAACACTTTCAGGCTGGAATGTTTCGTTGAAGAAAAAAACGACGACAGCAAAGATGAGCCGTGGAATGTTTTTGGTTCTTCGTGCAACAAGGACATGACAAAGCAATTCGACTTACTACAGTCAGCAGAAAAATGGTCTACCATAAAACCAACAAAGAGGAAACTTGGAAATCCTTCAAGACTGGAAATAGGGAAATGGACCGATTTGATGGCTGATAAAATTTATGAACATCACAAAATTCCATGTGCCTTTTCTTTCAAATACGCGAAAGTGTGTGAAAGTTCAAGTTCAAAGTACTTCTTGATGATCAAAGGAAGATGTACAGAGTGCGGAGCCACTTTCGAAGGGATTGTTCTGAAGAAGCCAAAAAAGGACAACGATATTATTCTAAACTGCAGACTTTCAAACTTTTCAGACGATAGCATTCACCTGAAAAGAAGACAATTTCGTGGCATGAGAAGACAACAGGTAGCTGTTAAATTGGTTGATAACAGGATGCCTGCAGCTCTTTGGCGAAATTATGAAGCGAAAAATATGTCTTTCGGAGACATGATTCCTCCAAATTTACCAAATGCTGATGTCTTGAGAAAGGCTAAAGAAGAGGAAAGGGACAAACGATTTGATATAACAACTAGTAAGGCTGTTGAAAACCTGCAAATTGCAAAACATACAACCCATTGGGACGAACTTCACGCAGTCGGATTGGACCCATTCTTCTGTATATATTGGCTGAAAGATCAAAGTCAGTTGCACAAATATTGTCATCAAATCAATAGCAGTGTATACGATTCAGTAGTTGCTACAGGTGGCGCTGCATTTCGAGTTATTTCACGATTTGGGGATCTGTCAAACAGGGCTGACTGTGTGGAAATTAAATCAAAGTATATATACCTGTATCAGTACATGTGCATCCGCGAAGTAAACGTCACTAGTAAAGATCCAAATATCGTCAATCGATCATCAATCAGTTGCCCAACTTATCAAATGATATCCTCAAGGCATGACGCATCATTCTTGTCATTTCTCTTTATGGAAATCGTCAGATCTGGAGCTCCCAGACCAAAAATCATGGTAAATGATTTTGGTAAGGCTTTGTTGGTTGCCATTTCTAGAGCAATAGCCAATTGCTCGGACTTAACAGATTATTTGGATAGGTGTTACAGTCATATTGTTTTGTGTGAAAGAGTAATTCTACCCTCGTGTTCTTTGAGAATAGACTTAAACTATTTTATGGTCATGATTTCGAGGTGGAAATGCTTCTCGAGAGGTAAATCACAAGTCAAACAACTTTATCTTCGAGTTTTGGCCCATATTTACATAATGACAGATTTTCGTGATATTGAAAGTGCTTTGCGCTCACTTTTGGTTGTTGCGTTGAGTGAACATCTTGGTATTGATGAGTGCGGTCAAGAATATTCATCAAATGGAACATCAGCGCCACGTTGATAACATTATCAGAGGTGGTTCACATCATTCATATATTGACGAAAAGAAAGATGATGACAAGAAACTGATGATGTTGAAAACAATGATGACTGTCTTTTGGAATCAATTTTGAACTCTAAGGAATCTACTGCAAACGCGTGGATTGATAGGGCAAAACGTATCTACAATGAAGCTGAAGTCATCGCAAATCAGACTAAGGATGACAATCTCTTTGATGTGAATCCGTACAACATTCCTGATGCTGCAGAGATGCTGAAAGAGTTGATGTGTCATATACCACTGTGGACAGCTGTGATGTATCCTTCTTTCCATATTCCTTTATCTATTCGTTCGTCAGCAGTGACTGAAGGACAATTTTCAAAACTAAAGACAATGGGCTTTGACAAGCTGCCTTTGCGAGTAGACAAATTCATTTTTCAACATTTGAAGTGGCTGCGTGAGGAAACAAAACTGTTAGCGCCACTTATGATGGAAAAACAAGATTAAAAGAAGCTGTGAAGCACAAACCAACTGAAGCATCGTTGCCTTACCATGAAGAAGAAAATTGGAGAGGAAAAAATAAGAAGCTGAAGATAACAAACCCCAAAAGCAATCATATCCTTGATAATTCTGAGAGCACACTGAACAATATCTTACGAAGTGAGACCCAACTCGATGATGCCAATGAGACAGAGTTAAACAAAATTTTTAATAGTTTTGAATACAGATTTTCTCCTTCTTCGAGCTCACTTGTTATGAATGCGGAGAACAACAGTCTCTCAGTCAAAAGTGATAGAGTGTGATTTCAGCGCTCTTCAGATAATAATTTACTGCCGAATTTGGACTCTAAAGAGATATGTCATTCCACAAAAGACTATCGAGAATCATGCTTCACCAGGGATGTCACTGAAATTTCATCCTGTGGTTCGAAAACAGAAGAAAACCGAGAGACCTGTAACAATAAAATGGAGGAGAGTGAAATGCTGAAAAAGCTTCAAAATGAAATCATTGTCACATCGAGCATGCAAACTAAGAGCAAGAAAAACTACTTAGATGATTGCCCAAACTGGAATTCGACTAAGAAATTCATAGACATTAATTTGCCACTTTTCCCAAATGGGTCCTCAAGTAAATTCAAATCTGCTACCTACAACATGAAGGGAACGTGCGGTTTCGATTCTTTGATAACCTTATTCATGCAAGCAATATCACTCAGTGATGATTTCAAAAGTACCATTCAAATGGTGAGCCATCCATTTTTGGATCTGGCTTTGGATGTTTTGGACAAAAAAATTATAAACTCCCAGCATTTTAAGCAGAGATTTGATATTTTATATGTGATACCGTTCCTAAAAGAAAGGAGTAATCTCTCGAAAAATATTGTCTCTGAATGCAGAGTCGAATGTTGGGGAATTATACGAGACAATATTAAAAGATAACCCGATTTGCAACAAATAGATATCGTGTCTGACGTGCCTAAATTCACGCTATGTGAAACTACATTATATTTCCGTTGATACGTATGTGCTTTTCAGACTTGGTTATACTTTCATGCAAGAGGCTAAAGACTATCATAAAATGCAAGAAATGTAAAGGAGAAGCAGTCGGAGAAAAGAAATTCGGATGCTACTTGATGATGGATACTAGTATAACAACTTGTCCATTAACTGAAGATCAGTTTCCTCCGAATCAAAGGAAGAAATGTGTGTTGCAAACGATCACCAAAGAAATCGTAGTCGACAATCAAGAGTACACTCTCGTTGATGCTGTGGTGTCACCGCCAGGCACCACACTTGCTAGGTGGTAGCCTTTAAATCGGCCGTGGTCCGTTAGTATACGTCGGACCCGCGTGTCGCCACTGTCAGTGATTGCAGACCGAGCGCCGCCACACGGCAGGTCTAGAGAGACTTCCTAGCACTCGCCCCAGTTGTACAGCCGACTTTGCTAGCGATGGTTCACTGACAAATTACGCTCTCATTTGCCGAGACGATAGTTAGCATAGCTTTCAGCTACGACATTTGCTACGACCTAGCAAGGCGCCATTATCATTTGCTATTTATCTTGTGATTCATGTACCGTCAGACCGATGTTCACCAATTATGGATTAAAGTTAAGTATTCCAACAGCTACGTACTTTTCTTGCTAGTATAATTACTTTAACTGTTCCAGACCTCACGCCAGTCTGCGTGAGCTTAAACGTGTGCCTTTCGGCTACCCGTCACTGTGGATTGGCTGTCTTGCCAGTCCACAACAGATGCCATTCATTATAATAGCTCCATCAAACACTACACAGCATATGTCTTCGATGGAACCTACTGATAGCAGTACGATGACCTGTATAAAGATGTACAGAGAGTTTCAAAAGAAACGATAATTTCTCCACACCTGTTCGTGTATGTCAAGACAGGAAAATTTTCAAATGGCAGCTACAAGACCGATGAGACGAAACAAGTAGTTCCTACATAGGAACTTTGCTTTATAAAGTAAGCAATTGCTAATAATTGATATCTAAATATTACAAATACAGCTCTTATGTTAGTTCTTCGTATCTTTTTTCCTGTAACCACAGCCCTCCTGTTTTAGTTACTAGAATAACAGCATTTTATGCCCTAAATTTCATGTATATATTTTTGTACTTATTTTTCATAGTTGTTTCACACCTCATAAACTCTATGCTTATTTATTACTGAATTCCCTACATATGTATTTCCTTCTGGGTTTTAGTATATCCTGAAGAAGAGCTGTTAAGGGGACCTGTACATCACGGCCTGTAGTTTTTCCTGGTACTTTGAAATTTAATAATGCAAGACTGTCAATAGATTCAGGAATGAAACTTTTATTAAAGAATTGGTATATTGTGACCTCTAGGTGAAATACATTGTAAATCTATGAAATACACTGTGCAGTGAATATTGATGTTTTTCTTACACACTGAATTACACGTAATTGTTATTTTAGGTTCAATGTACTTACACGCTATTCCAAATAAACGATAAAAAACAAATTTTATTCTTTGAATTATTACCTTGTTGAAACAGCAAACCGGTAATATTTTTCAGTTTCATGTCTTCATTATTTTAAAAACAATTTATTTTAAGAGAAAATTTTTTCTCCTAATAATTTAAGAACATAATATGACATACTGCACGTTACAATCAGCCATAGCTTCGTTTATGTAGCTTTAATAGTGGATGAGATACCGGTAACAGTATCTCTGTATACAAACACGTTGATTGCAGAAAATTGAAACTAAAGATTTGTATGTCATTTTCTTCGCAATGACGACATTGCAAAACCATTCCTGCTCCATAATCCTGTTGATACCTTTCATGTCCTTTTCATTTTCTTTAGTTTTGCTTCTTTTCTTTGTTATTCTGGCCTCCTTTTTTATGCTTTTAGCAGCTTTTTCAGTTTATGTGACATGTTGCCTGTCCGCCCATACCAGCACCATTTTCATGTTGTTCCTAGTTTTGATGCCTGTTCTGCTCATTGTTTTTAATATTTACTCCATCAGGCTGGCCGGAGTGGCCGAGTGGTTCTAGGCGCTACAGTCTCGAATCGTGCCTCGGGCATGGATGAGTATGATGTCTTAGGTTAGTTAGGTTTAAGTAGTTCTAAGTTCTAGTGGACTGATGACCTCAGAAGTTAAGTACCATAGTGCTCAGAGCCATTTGAACCATTTTTACTCCACCATTAAAACTTATTGCAACTGTTGAAACGCATTCGATTTTGGTTTATGCCATGTAAACATTTTTCCTGGACATACGACAGGTTCTTCAAAGGTATTACATAAACGAGGTTCTATGGAAACTGCGGCGCCCAAATTAAATGTTCAAATGTGTGTGAAATCTTATGGGACTTAACTGCTAAGGTCATCAGTCCCTAATTTTACACACTACTTAACCTAAATTAAACTAAGGACAAACACACACGCCCATGCCCGAGGGAGGGCTCGAAACTCTGCCAGGAGCAGCCCTACAGTCCATGACTGCAGCGCCTGAGACCGCTCGGCTAACCCATCGCGGCACGCCAAATTAAACAAAATGACATTTAAGCACGAGAATTACGAGGCACTGTACATGAAGTGTATATTTTTAGAATCAGGGAGAACCAGATGAATTTTATTACGTAAAACAGTAATTGTTTTGAGCTCTCATGATATCCAGGAACCACTAACAGCTAAAAATATGCCCAGGACCCTCATGGATGAAAGTTATGTGGCAACATCACCAGACGCTAGGATACATAAAAACATGTGCTGTGTGTAACGAATAAATTTAAAATTGCTGTCGTTAATATTGTTGCAAACATTTGTTCTAGTTAGAAAGGAAGTGTGGAAGTTCGATGAGTTACACTACAGCGAGAATCGAAAGTCTTTACAATGTATAGAAATGTAAGTATATTTAAATGAATATATTGTACAAACGAACTGAGTAGTATGTTTACATGACTGATAGAGGTGTCATTATGTTGAGGGGATACAGTATAAACATTAATAAGGAGTTCCAAATTTGTAAACAAGGACCTCGTTTACTTGGTCCTCAGTAATCCGGATTTCCGGTTTATCCGGATTAATATGTTGTGTCCCTTGGTATTTTTCTCTTTTTACTTATAACACGAAGATGTGTAGTCGGAAGGTACAGAGGCTGCTTATCACTAGGCCTGTAATTTAGTCTAGTACTGAGTGATAAGGAACTTAGAGTGTGTGAATGACATTGTTTCTCAAGTATTGTACATTAATATAACGGTGTATTGGTGCCCATCAAGTAAGTTGTATAGTAACCACGCCAACAGCACTCCACCACAGCTCATTGTACCTCTGGTGCGATTCTCGACAAGTGTGACACCATCTGGTTAGTGGTGCGTGTGAATGTATCTGCTCTCTCAGCCATCTGTTTGTTTTGCACTGACGAGCCTTCTCTCCTTGAATCATCTAAGCGTGCACATCCCACACTTCCACCTACAGTTACTACAGTCTGTCTTAAGAACGTGTACTGGCATTTGTATAGTGCTGAACATTTAGACTTTTTGTATTTAGTAGAATATACATCCGGGTTTTCGGTTTTTCCAAAATAAAAGTGAGAATTTACGATCCTCCTCATAGCTGTACTTCCAACAGTACCTCATCTCCTGCGTTCCCAATTTCGTAGAAGTTGTCCTACGAAAATTGCAGAAGTAGCACTCCTGGACGAAAGGATATTGTGACGATATTCCTTCGTCATAGCCTGGGGTTAGAGACCCGGTCCGGCACACAGTTTTTATCTGCGAGAAGGTTCAAATCGGCGCACACCCATTGCAGAGTGAACACACAATCTATTTCATAATCTACTGGCACCATAAAAATGTTATGAGGGTTTTTAAAAGAACCTTTTCGGTGCTATCCAGAACTGTCAGCAAAAGGGTTGTGCCAATTTATTATAATGTTGACCAAGTAGGTCTCTCGAAAATGCTATTATCTCATTAACTGTTATCCCCACAAAAATGTTATTACAGTTTTCGGTAGATCTCTTAGGGTCCTATTAAGAAATTCCATCAGACCTTTTGTACTAATTTATTACTTTTAAGTGACAAAAGTGAGTCCCACATTAATTATCTCATATAATCTCATCGTCACAAATAATGTTACTATAGTTTTTGGTAGATCTCTGTGGGTGCTATTCAGAACTGTCATCAGAACTATTCTACGAATTTTGCTATCGTAGAGAAAGTGAGTATCAGATTAAAACAATTACATCATAATCGAAACACGAGGTCACTCTTATTTGGTATCCTAACTGTGCCCACTCACAGAACAAAAACTTTTGCAAACTCCTTCTCAGTTGTCGCTGTCCGCCTCTGGAACAAACTGCCCCTTACCTTGTGCAAAATTCGATCTCCTGCTGCTTTTAAGAAGAAGTTGAAGCATTTCCTACTATCATCCTCACAAAGTTCTCCACAAAATTAATGTACAAGGACAATCCCCTCATCTGTCAAATAGCAAAGCTAGCGTCTCCTATCTTGCTCCTGAGATACCTTCCTCTTCATCTTTCTCTATTAGCCACGCAATCTTCTTTTCCTTTATATTTCCTTAATTATGTTTCATCATGTCTCTATTCTTCTCCTCCCTTCACCATGAGTCTCCCTCATACTCCCTGCTGCCGGCACTCCTATCTAAAATCTGTCTCTTCAATAATGTCTAATTATAACAGTACTTGTGACCTAAGAATATAAACTCTATATGTATGTATTTTTCCAGGTGTACCTTTCAAATTGTTTATTTCACTTTTTGTATTAGATGTAGTTTAACATGCCTACTAAAACATACGAATGTAAAATAAGTAGAATGCCTGGTTAGATGTAAGAGAGGGCCTGATGGCCCTAATCTTGCCAGGTTAAATAAATAAATAAATAAATAAATAAATTACATATAAACTATTATTGCCACAAAAATGTTCTTATCATTTTCAATACAACTCTTCGGGTGCTATCCAGAACTGCCAACAGAACTGTTATACAATTTTTTTTTCCAAACTGACAAATAATTTTTTACCATACCAAAATTTTGCCGAGTTATTGTTTTCTTCCCGAAATTCTGCAGAACTATTCGTTTTTTGAGCAGGGAAATCTAGAACTATTGCTTATATATCAAGAACTATGAAACAAATGTATATTTCTCGTAAAAGGGGTTCAAACTTCACGGGAAATGCTCATAAGCATACCTTATTAAAAGCAGTTACTACGTAAACAATTACCTGCACACAATATGTTACCAGTATTTTCGATAGAACTCTTAGAATGCTATCCAGATCTGTCATCAGAACATACGAATAGACATAACTTTTTTGTAGAGTAAGTGAGCCCCACAATTAATCAGTTACCTTACAAACTATTACAACCACAAAAAATGTTATTATGATTATTGCTAGAAGTCTTGGGGTGTTAACCAGAAATGTTTATCAAAACTGTTGTACGAATTTACTTTTTTCTGCGGAGAGAGTGGGTCTAACATCAAAGCAGTTACCGTATAAACTATCATCGCCACAAAAAGATATTATTAGGAGCTCTTGGTGTTCTGTTCAGAACTGTTGTACGAATTTTTTCGAGTATTGTTGCTTTTTTCGCTAAATTCTGCATGACTATTCAAATTTTGTACAGATAACTCGAGAACTATGGCATTTCTATCAAGAACTCTGAAAAAATATATATTTCTGAAGAAAAGGGTGCCAACTTCACAGTAAGTGGTTTCACCCTTAAATTGCAATTATCTCGTAACCTATTAGCTGCACAAAAATTGTTATTAGGATATTCGATAGAACTATTGGGGTTCTGTTCAGAACTGCCCTCAGAACTGTTGTACGAATTTACTTTTTGCGAAAATTAATAAAGAATGTTTGCTATACGAAATTTTTTTCGAGTATTATTGTTTTCTTCGTTAAATTCTGCAGAACTATTCAAATTTTGTTCAAAGAACTCTAGAACTATGCCATATCTGTCAAGAACTCTGAAAAAAATATACATTTCTCAAAAAAAGGGTGCCAACTTCACAGTAAGTGAAAAGATTTTCTCATTAAAATGCAATTATCTCGTAAACTATTACTTGCACAAAAAATTTTACTTGAATTTTCGAAAGAACTCTTGGAGCTCTATTCAGAACTGTGCTCAGAACTCTTGTACTTATTTACATTTTGCGGAAATTGACAAAGAATGTTTTCGATACGAAATTTTTTTCGAGTATTGTTGTTTACTTCGTTAAATTCTGCAGAACAATTCAAATTTTGTACAAAGAGCTCTAGAACTATGCCATATCTATCAAGAACTCTGAAAAAAATTAACATTTCTGAAAAAAAGGGTGCCGACTTCACAGTAAGTGAAAAGATTTTCTCATTAAAATGCAATTATCTCGTAAATTATTAGCTGCAGTAATAAATGTTACTTGGATTTTCGAAAGAACTCTTGGAACTCTGCTCAGAACTGTTGTACTTATTTACATTTTGCGGAAATTGACAAAGAATGTTTTCGATAGGAAAATTTTTTCGAGTATTGTTGTTTCCTTCGCTAAATTCTGCAGAACTATTGAAATTTTGTACAAAGAACTCTATAACTATGGTACATCTATCAAGAACTGTGAAAAAAATGTATATTTCTCGAAAAAGGGGTGCTAACTTCACACGACTGTGTTCCGCGCAGCGCTAAAGGCGTGAACGACCTGCAAGACAACAATGGCAGCCGTGCATCAAACGCACCGCGTGCCCACTGCTGCTCGTTTGTCGGCGACTGGCTTGTAGCGCAGCCGCGTCATTGTTAGCTTTCTCGTGTCAGACGAAAACCAAGTTTCGATGCCCCTGAGCGTTCGTTGCGTATTCAGTGTATTTGTGCTCACATTTGGTGACATACAGGATAACCTTGTTAGCGCGGACTCGCATAAGACGAACTCGCGGTTAACGCGAAAAAAATATTGGTCCCACCAGGAATACATTAGTTCTTATGGTATGTTTTATCAGTTAACACGAATTTCGGTTAAGGGGAATTACGAACTCTGTTTCAGTTCCTAGCGTAATTAAATTTCATTGTAACACAAACGTCCGACCTTAGAGTATTCTAAAGCGTATTTTTTCCCGAAATGAATGTAGGAAATGTAGCTTCAAAGCTAATTATACTTATTGTTGACTCGTTTTTAACGTATTGTAGGTCGGTAGCCGCGATTATCACCTCAACAATCAGCGTATGCTGTACATTGTAAGACATTCAATAATGTGTGCAGCAGCATTTAGGAACGTACTCAGTGCCAGATTTGACAGGTGTTCTGGCAGTCGTAGCCGTATCGAGTTGGAATACTGAATAAAAACTACAGTTACAACCGGTACCGTAGCACGCGAAAATGGCAAAGAGGAAACAGACAGCTCTAAATGTACAGTTAAAGCTTAAGATTCTAGATGAAGTGCACCATGGTACCAAGAAAATAGCAATTGCAGAGCAGCTTGGAATACCTAAATCTATCTACGAGTATTATGAACCGAGAAAAAATTATTAATGCTGCGGCATCAGGTTCTGGAAACAAATCTAAACGACTTTGTACCGCGAAGTATGAAGATATCGAGACGTTACAGCTAGAATGGTTCAATCATATGCGTGCATCTAACATACCTTTAACTGGCCCTGTGATTCAGTCAAACGAATGATATTGCTAAAAATATGGGCATCGAAGACTGCCGTTGTTCTGCTGGTTGGTTGTATCAGTTCCAAAAGGGACATTCAATTTCATCTGTACAAATTTGCGGTGAAGCAAATAAAGTTGATGAAGAAAGTGCGAAGAGCTGGTTGTATGAATTCAACCGAGTGAGGGAAAAGTATGCCTCTTGTGATGTGTTTAACATGGATGAAACTGGATTTTTCTACAGTCTTTTTCCAAATATCACGCGATAAAAGGTGATAAGTGTCACGGTGGAGCACGAAGCAAACAATGTGTGACTGTTGTACTGTGCTGTAATGCTGACGGCAATGAGAAGTTTCGTCCCTGGGTTATCGGTAAATCCCCGAAACCACGTTGTTTTAAAAACATAATTATGGACACTTTACCTTGCATCTACTCTCACCACAAGAATGCTTGGATCGATGGCACATCATTTCGGAAGTGGCGTCTTCGTTTCAACAGTCGAATGGTTGCTCAAAATAGAGACGTTCTCCTTACATTGGACAGATGTACTGCCCGTAACGTTCATGATCTGAACCTATCTGACATAAAGGTTCAGTTTTTTCTATCCAACGCCACAACGCCTTCAGCCTTTGGACCAAGGCATAATCTGTTGTGTCGGTATCTGGGCCGACACCGTGAAGTTGAGATGGCTGAAAAGGCAAGCTAGACTAACGCAGACGGGCGTGAAGT
This sequence comes from Schistocerca serialis cubense, assembly GCF_023864345.2. Taxonomy (NCBI): domain Eukaryota; kingdom Metazoa; phylum Arthropoda; class Insecta; order Orthoptera; family Acrididae; genus Schistocerca; species Schistocerca serialis. The sequence continues at coordinate 312,219,828 of NC_064638.1, forward strand.
ACTGGAACAGGATACGTAATTAATGTTAGGAAGAAAAGTACGGAGCAGGTTTAATACTTAACTTTACTCAATCATGGTGGTACATCGATCTTGACGATACACAGGAGACTTTAAGTACAATCACTGTATGGCTAATGGCGCCTTGCTAGTTCGTAGCCATTAACTTAGCTGATGGCTATTCTGTCTCTCGGCTAATGAGAGAGAAAGGCTTCGTACATCTGGTCGGTAGCTATGTTCTCGTACAACTGGGGCGAGTGCTCTCTCGTATCACGAGACCTGCCTTGGTGGTGGCGCTAGGTCTGCGATTACACAGTGGCGACACGCGGGTCCGACATGTACTACATGGACCGCGGCCGATTTAAGCTACCACCTAGCAAGTGTGGTGTCTGGCGGTGACACCACATAATCTCTCTCATAAAGAGACCTTATCGTAAGCGACTTGTAAGAGCTGCAATTCGTGCTGCTGAAAACAATAGTGCAACCCCAAATTGCAATCTGCTTGATGCAATAAAAGCCATTGCAGCAGCCTGGAACTGAGTATAACAGAGCTTGGAGACACTGAAGATGTCCACGACTTAGAAGATGCCACTTCACCTGATGAACGGACACTTCTTCAGGACGCTGCGAACCCTGGGATTAGTCTTGATGTTGCCGTATGTGCTTCTGTGGAATCTGATGTGCCAAAAGCAGTGAACGAGGTGCAAGAAGGGCCATCAGAAGAAAGTGAAGAGGAAGAGAATATAGATACCATTCCACCCACCCGTCAGGAGATGTTTACAGCCTTGGACTGTTTAGAATGGTTCGCTTCAACATCCGACGTCACTGCTGGGCTTACGGGCGCTATCATTACAATTGGTTGTGAAATTACAACATATTATCGTACCCATGAACGTCAGCGAACCATGACGGAATTTTTTCCAGGAAAGTAACGTACATAATTTGTGAGTACTTGTAATTTTACCCTGTATTGCAGAATTTCAGTGTCATAAACATGGCTTATTGTTGTCAGCAACTGGTTGTCCAGTCATCTAGAAGATGCAATGAGGGTGGCAAGCCCCCCAAACAGCGCAGATATAGACGACATAGCCAAAAAAGTTCAACATCACAAGTCACATTAATGAAAAATTATATATTTGTATTGAAGTTTGTTTTCCAATTATAATGAATAAAAACCAGATTCAATAAGAGACCTGTAGCTTTCTTATATAGCCTGGTGCATGTGCAGTGCATCAGTCCTTTTCTTATTTTTTAAATTTCTTATTTATTTCCACATTTTTCGAAAGTTTGAGATTAATGCAATTATAATAAAGTTTTTGTGGCCATTTGAATAATATAATTAATATTTTAATAATGCATCCATCTAATCTTGCATGAAAGTACTTTAAAATAAATTTCGGGAACAAGATGCACTGATCCCAGATTTGTTTTTGGTAGTGGCTCAAAATTACTAATGATTCCCTTCCTCCCCTTCACCCTTCGTATGCTCCTGCCTAGCTACATGAATATTGTAGGATTATGCAAGACATGTGAATTTTATTTTTGCAGAGATAATTAAACTGGAATGAATTAGTCAGATGCACTGTATGCTTTTTTCCAGTTTATTGAAATTTGATAATCGGCATTTTACGCAGTTTTCAACACTCGTAAACATGGTGACAGTCATTCGATGAGAGTCTGTGAATGGCACATGTCATCATTGGCTCATGTTACCACAATGATCATTCCAGTCGCTCTTAACACTCGACTCCTGTGAAGACTGGCTAAAACTGTAATTGTTGACAACATGACCCAACTACTCGTATGTCTCCTACAAATATATACCTCATAATCTAATAGTTGTCAAACCGGCGGACAGGTATTTAAAAATCTTTTTCCCTGTATTGTAGAATTTCAGTGTCATAAACATGGCTTATTGTTGTCAGCAACTGGACAACAATGTTATTTGGCGAAGGAGTCACATACATCCAACAGTTGTGAGTGGTTTGTTTCTGAAAGTAGTATTTCATTTTAACAGGTACTAATATTTAGTTTCTGAAGAATGATAAATGATATATATCCAAATCCAGTAAAGAATAAATGGTTTGCAGCTGTTGGTTGTACCTGTCTCCCTCGTCAAATGAAAAATATTCCAAGAATTGTAAGTAGGAGTGTGTAAAGTTGTTCTATAAGCTTTACAGATGCCACTTAGTACAGGGGCAGATAGATTTGTCGTTGCGGCGGGAGGGGATGTAATAATGGAAATGTTTTCTTGTTTGTTTCTCAGTGCTGACAAGAAATGGGTGGGTGTGCCTCCTACCAGTTATCTGCTATTGTATCAATCTCAAATGAAAGTGCATAGGATTCATGAATACACATCATAGAGACGGTCATACATGGTACATATTTGTTAAAAGAAATAATTAGTCATTAGCTCCTCCACTTCTCCTCCTAAACCCTCGGATCGATTTGAACCACACAGATACACACATTACTTTCAACCTGCAAAGAAATATTGTGGGGTAAGTAAAGGCAATGTCTCATTGGGGCGGGGGATGGTAATGTGGAAGGAGAAGAGGGAGGAGGACATGGACACATACAGGGGGAGTGCGAAATGGACAGATAAAGGGGTGAAGAGATGGTGAGTGAGGGGAAAGTCAAGATGGACGACAGAGAATTGGGGAAGGAAGAGACAGAATAACATAAAATTGGAATAAATACATATCTAGCCAATGCCAGGTACTGCATCTAGCATGAAATAAAATTAGGGTTGTTGTAGTTCAATCAAGTGAGTTGAAGGAAAATGACTTTCAAAATATGTAGAAAACAGTTGTGATCTTGCTCATGTTACATAATACATTTAATTAAAAGTCCATTTGCTGTTATTAAGCATCTGTTCACAAAGACAACCCAGCAACATTTTGTTGGGCAATGACAGTGTTATAATTTATGGGTCATTGAGGGAGGCAACAATCTGAAACAGAGAATATTCTACACGTAGTGGTCCGAATGGTATTGACTTTAACGACAAGTGCTGGAAAGTCAGTGGTAAACCTCTCGCTTCTTTACTATAGCTAGTCTATTGGAGGTTCATAACACACCATTTACATGGTTTGCCAGTTAATAAAACGACCTGCAAATCTGTAGAACGAGGTGCCACATCATATTGTTAGTTTTCGCCCTTTGGCAAAAAAGTTTGACGACCACTGCTCTAGGCAGGGTGTATACGGCCCGGGACATCCGGGAAAAACCCGGGAATTTTTTTAGAATTCCGGGATTTTTCATTCTTTTAGATTTCAGTTAAATTTTTGTAGGTTTGACGTGTAAGATCTGATACGCTGACAAAGAACTTTAGCCCACTACTGCTGAATAATACTGCAACAGTGAAACATAAATCAGAGAATAACTCCAAAATAAAAGTTTAGTTGCGTAGAAAATGAGTAATTTACACAATGCACAGACCAGTTTGCCGACACCGAAAAGTGTCAAAGGCTTTAGGTCGAAGATAATGCAGTACGTCCGTAACAACTAACATGCATTCGATGTGCTTGCGTCGCAATTGCTTACATTTCTAACAGACCACTGGAAAATATTACGAATAGTGACTTGAGAAGCGTTACTTTCAAAGTAAATTTCCACGCAAAATGATGTATGTTACGTGTGAGAATGTGCAGTGAATTTCTTAAATCACAGGGCGTTATAACTCTCATTCAAAACGTACCCGTAACACTTGAGGATCAGCCATTCGAAAAATTTGGGGGCCAGAAGATAAGTCATTTATGCCACTATTTAAAATTTTACCGCACATTTGTATTTGATATGACTTAACATGCAACACACGTTAAAAAAAGGCCGAGCTTCAAGTTAGCTTTCATATTTAATGTTGTTCTTTCATAGATAAAAAATTATGCAATCGATGGCAAAAAGTATAATTGACCTTCAAAAACAGTGAATAATGTGTCACTGAGCAATGTCACAAGTGTCTTCATGCCAGAGCACTTCGAATTTTCTAAAGTATAGAGAAGACGAAGTGTTCTGGCATGCAGAGCAATACCAGTTCGCTTCTTTTCTACTTTTTTTGCCGGTGAATTGGATCTTCGTCTCCGAACAGCTCTAACGTTCGCTACTACTTCTTTCTAACTAATCCTATAAATAGACGACAGAAGGCAGCACCAGTCATGCGACAGGTAGAGGGACATCCGTACCTTCCTCTCGTATGAAATTAGTCCAGTTCTAGAGCGAAAACCTGTGTCAAGCGCAGCTACTATATTCCCCGCTCTAAAATTTGCTTTCAGTAAGGACAAGTATGTCTTTTACGTCTTCCATTTCTCAGTTTTTCTGATTTTATTATTTTTTATTTAAATACAAAAGCTTGCGGTTTAATCGTTGTTAAAGACCTTTAATTCCTGTATTTCGTTTTAGAATAATAAGAGATTTTTTCCGTAAAATATTTTGTGCATTTTTACAATCCTTTCTTTTCGGATTTTCATGTTGCTAAATTTTAGCTCTGGTCTTTATTTTAATACTTAATTTCTTAAATTAGGTTTATTTTTCAAATATTTTTTAATCACGAAAGTTATTGTTTGAATTGTGTATTTAAACATCTGTGGGAGTTAGCAGTTTAAAATAAATAACACTATCATATTCATTTGTTTTAAAAACATTTTATTAAAGAAACATTTTAATTATTATTAGACAATACAACAAATAATTTAGAAGGAAGTACCATGTTTAACAACAAATACTGTAATTTAGGAATTGACCTTGGAGAATAACTCACTTGGAGCTGTGTGCGAGAGCATTGATTCGTTCTGTAATAGATTCTCGCTCTATCTCAGCGTTTTGAATGGTCCCCTCAAGTTTTGCCTTTTTCTCTTTGAGCTGTCTTATTTCTGCTTCAACAATCTTCCTTTTAGTCAGATGATCCATTTTCCTGTATGACTCGTCGTTTCGATTTTTGAGGTCTTCAGCATATCGATCTCGTGAGCTTCTTACAGAGTTTGTATAAGGGACTTTGTTATAGGCACTCCTTGGACTCCGCCGTGTGTCTTGCGTCGTACACCAGTCTTCTGCTCACTACAGATTGTTCCCTCATATTCTCGAAGAGGCACTCTTTGTTCACCGAGAATCCTCGCTCCGCAGCGGCTTGACCGTGCGAAAAAGTGAGCGCGATTTCCATTGCCTTCTGCAGCTCGTGGCACGTTGATTCTGGTTCTTGAGACATTTCATCCAGAACTCATCCAACCATTGCCCCTTTTTGTAGAATGTTTCGAATTTTGTTTTGCAGTTCTTCTTTACAACATAAGCGTATTGCGCTTCTGCTTTATCGGCACATACACCGTCCATTAAATTGCTCTGCACCAAAATCTGTAGAAAGGAATGAAATCGTTTGGGACCAGCCTCCCTGCACGCTGTTGTGGGAACAAAGCAGCTTACAGCTTTTGTCAACCTAAAGTGTAAGGGAGATATCTCCATCAAATTTGACACAAGCTTGATCATTCCTCTTCTGCATTTGCTCCGGAACTTAGCAATTTCAAGGGCTGTGAGAAACCTGCACTTTCTGAATTCATTCTTGACGGTGAACCCAATCTTGACGTGGTTCACACCCAAAAGATTGGATTCTTTGTCCAAATTAACTGACAGCGAGATCTTCGTCGGCTGGACAAATCGTGTCATCGTTGTCTCCATTATCTCTGTCAAAGCAGAGTGGAGGAACGGTGCTAGCTGCCAATCAGTTTGGAAGTCCTTTAGGAAAGGTGTCAAGTCTCCAGCAAGAGTCTTGAAAAAGGCAATTTTCGGACCAAGTAGCTTGTCCTTGAGGTGATCCTCCACTACTCTGTAGCTAGCACATTTTGGTTTGTTTTTTTCTTCCAGTTTTCTAACAAATATTCGCAGAAACGGAAGCATTACTAGAGCTCACTCAGCAACTTCCACATTCTCCAGCCATCGGATCGCGCAAAACTTTCAGGGAAACAGTTCCGATTGGGTTGTCGAAATATACAGAGCTCTTCTGGCAGGAACATCCTTAAAAAGATTGTACAAGGCACGTAAAAACTGAATTATCATCCACTGTATTTCTTGAATTGCGGACTTGAAGGCGCCGTGAACAACGTGAAGCCCATACTTTCCAATTTCCAGTAAAACGGTGTCTACTCCTTCAATTTCTTTCAAAAGATTTTTAAGTTCCCTTAAGAATGCGAAGTTGACGTTAGGGCCGTCCATCGATACTTGTAAAAGTTTTTTCATTGCTTCCCCGGAATTTTTTTCTTGAAGGATTCGAGTAGCTTAGTTGCCGTCGGACTGCCTAGAAAAGCCGATGCGTAGTAACGGGGGCACACTAGATTTATTTTAATGTCCCAATAACGCACTAAAATGTCCATCTGGATTCTTTTGCACACCTTGTTCAAGGATTCGTCAAAACAAACAACAATCCTTGATGCGTTTACGAGGTCAGATTTAATTTCAGACTCAAAGAAGGGAACTAGTCCATATTGCACGATATAACCGATTTTGTCCTTTTGTAAACGCATGCTCTTGGCCACTTCACTGTCGGGGAACATGGCGGGGAAAAGCAACACGTCGTTCGCAGAACTACGCAGTGACTTGTTTTTAATGATGTACTCAAAACACCACAGTATTTCCGCCTTTGTTACTTCGTCCTTTATTGCCATCTGATCAATTCCTCTCAGTTTGTCCCCGGGTTTTGACATTGCAGTGACATCCTTCTGCGGAGGCGCAACAATTCCAGCGGCCAACGCCACTGTTGTTGACCCAGCTAAATCCGCAGATGTGGTAGTGGAAGTGGAATCTGTCTGCTGGGTTGAAGTGGTCGCCACCGGTCGTGTGTAGACGTACAAACTTGCTGTGCTTCTCATGGCAGCTGCTTTCGCGAAGTGCTTCTTGGATTTTGTCATGTGACTTGTAAGACCCGATCTTCCCATAGTACGGATGTTAATGAGGGTCCCTGGACATAATCCACATTTAGCACTACAAAGGTCTGTAGGTACTTGCACCAACCAGTCCTTGAATGTTGGATCTGAAAGCCAGCTATCTTGAAAACCAATCGACATGGCGCAGTCGCAGTGGTTGTTGCTGGGCAACCTTTATTGGAGAATGAGGAACGATGGATGTAAATAAGGCTGCACCTCGTTATTACGCATAATGAAATATGACACAATGAGTGTTACCTACCTTGTCAGTTTATAAAACTTTGCCCCGCACGTGCGCAGAACTGAATTCAACATGTGAGCCGAGCACACTGACTACTGACAGACTGTGAGATTTGAAAATCGAACGAGGCACGTTTGACAACACTGTCCTGCCAAGCAACAATCGGCGTTAATTATGATATTTTTAATAGCTCTGCGTTTGTTGACCCTTTAAGAAACTATGAATGACAAGACTTATCAACCAGTCTAACTCCAGTAATCTGTTGCAAGTTTCTAGCTAATTTTACATGTACAGTACAGCATCTCAATTATAAAGGCGTAAGGCGTTAAGGCCACCGCACTCATCGACCAAAGTTCTCATGGCTTCGCCACTTTTTCGTTATAGCTTATTCCTTACCATGAGGCTTCTCCTCTTTCTCTTTCTGTCTCTCTCTATCGGCTGCTATTGGTTGCTTGCTCTCGTCTCCCATGCACGATTTCTAAGTTATGAAGTCTGCCGGTTACAAACGACTCGGCCTCCCAGTTACTTTACAGCTGGGGCGCTCTACTGTGTGTAAAATTTCCGAAGTGCTTTAGGACTTGGTAGACCTGTTGTACATATACCGATTTTAATTTAAAATCTAGATTCTGTAGCAGCGTACATGTTGATTTACTTGTAGAGGAATGATTTACCCGCTTAATTTTAAAATATGGTTTTACTTGACATCCAGTACATTGATAATGTCGCATTTTATGTATCCTTCTGTACCTATATAGAAACATAACAAACCCTGTTCAGCTGTTATTGTTGTCTTCACGTTATGTTTTCTTGCTGTTCCTTGACGTACTTGCAACCCCCTCTCCATATTTTTCTGCTAATCAAATCCGCAGTAAAGGAAACACTCTGGATGATAATTCAGTTTGTACATGCCTTGTAAAACCTATTTAAGGATTTCCATTCCAGACTAGCTCTGTATATTTGGACCATTGAATCGGAACGTTTGCCGTTGAAAATTTGCGTGATCCGATGGCTGGCGAACTTAGATGTTGCGGAGTGCGCTCCAGTAACTGCTTCTGTATTTGCCAATGTTTGTTGCAAAGATAGAGCACAAAAACAACCCGAAACGTGCTAGCTACACGGTAGTATATGATCATCTGAAGAGCATGCTACTCGGCTCAATAAACTCGTATTTCAAGACTCTTGCTCCAGACTTCTCTTCTTTAATTATTGACCAACTTACGTAATGTTTTTGTTTACCACTTATTTGCCAGCTAGTATTTTCCTGCAATACTGTCTCGACGTTTTTTTTTTCTCTTTACATATACCAAGTTATATTTTTTGGCATTGAGTGTATAAACGACAATTGTTTTATTTGTATTTAATCACGGTAACAGCGGCTGTATTATTACGGCGTTTCACGGTATTGGGATTTTGAGCAGGCATGTAACGATGTTAGCTGCTGAAAGCGATGGCTCATCTCACCTCGCCTCCTCAGCTCGCAGCGATGTCTTCTTCCACTTCTTCCAGTCACTGGATCGCTTTGCATTGACCAGCTGACGCCATGGTGACTCCTATTCTGTCCCATCCTTCATTGCCACTCCAGTCCCAGTCACGGAGAACGCACAATGCTCTCAAAGATCCCTAGACCTTGTTGTGAGTGCTCGTAGCCTTACGTCAGTGGGTGTTTAAATGTTGTACAGTATATTCAGAGTTTCGAATAAAAACAATGTAAAAGTTGATGCATCACTCTTTGAGAAAACATGAAGTATAAACTTCACTTTGTAAAGGTTCTCCTAAATCGCTGCAGCTATGATCACGAAATAAAAACTAAATAGTGTTATTGGAAAAAGGCTTAGGGAAAGTTTAGGGGTTTTATACTTCCGAACACTTTAGGAAACGAAATACAGCAAAAAAACAACGCGTTTTGGAAAGATCTTTGATTCGCATCGGCGTTTGGACTGCATGTTTGTGTAATACGAAAGTATAGGTATGAAATACATCAATTACAGCAGTTTAGTTTCCGAAGCATTCTGTTTCCTGCCTAACCACGCCCTTCGAGAAAAAACAGCAAAACATTGTTAATGCCCAATATTATATGTGAAAATTCAGCTTTTCAAGAAGATATAGTGTACTTACATTACTGTAACCCGTTAACCTTTCGTCTTTGTATGGTCGTGCTACTTAACAAGGATGCTGCTAGTGGTTGAGTACATAACATGTCTTATGCACTGATCGAGGCCCACGAGAAAGACAGGCCGCGGCTCGTACGTCACGAAGAACGGACTCAGCTCGCTCGTTCCCTTAACTCAGCTGGCAGAATGCGTATTTAAATCTGTTAACTCGCAACCGGGTGCGTGCATACTAACGAGGATTTCATCTTTTACTGGAATCCGTTATTATGAAGTCTTACTGATTACTGTTCGTACAATAAAATTTAAAATAGAAATGGTATAACCGCTCGTTTACAGTATTTAGTCTCTCCTTCGTAACAGTTCTCCTTTCGTAGAAGACGTGGTGCCTTAGGCAACTGATAATCATTTTGGTATGATTTTAATTGCCAAATTAGAGCCTGTTAGTAGGCCTACGGACTTCCTATCATTGTAGGACTAATAAAAGTGGATTCCAATAGTCGATGCAATTCTCGTTCATATATATACACATTTAGTTACGTTAACCGGTGTAGAAACGCACTTTGCTGAGTTTAGCGAGTTCGGCCTACCTTCGTAACGCACGGGCCACAGCCTGTGTTTCTCGTAGGCCTCGTGCTCTGAATAACTGCCGTCATTCGCTAGTGAGATCACGTGACATGAGCTATGACTGGCTGTCAAAAGTGCATCGCTCAACGCAATCTCTATTTTAAGGCTTCGGAAAGTACCGTGCTGTAACTTGTGGAATTTGTGTATACACTTTCGCAATACGAAAATAAAATCTGTCCATGTTGTCTCGCATCAAACATCTTTCCAAACGCATTGTTTTTCCTGTTTCCTTAAGTGCTGGGACGTCCTCAGCCGGTATAAGACCTTCACTATTCAAAGGATTGATAGGTTTTACAGCTCCGAAGGAAAGTATACTGTTGCTTAACACAGATGTATTATCACTCGCTTTACGCGTAGTTTCATTCGGGAGAAATTGTGTTTTTAACCGGGAAATCCGGGAATTTTTTTTTCTTGTCCACGTAGACACCCTGTCTAAGGTATCAGATGAAGTATTAGAAAGTGGAATAGAAATGTAAAGTAGATTTGTAATTTTACCAGAGAATATTTAAGAATAGTATTCATAAAGATTTATGCTAGTGCTATGAACCAGGAGGCCTACTCAAGATGGGTACAGAGGGCGCACTCGACATTTACTGGATGAGAAAAAGGGCGGATAGGCAGACCTATGAAAGGCTGACATATACCGCGCGGACAGGGGCACCAAGAAGGGGATTGACCTGTACCATAAGAGGATAGGAATAAGAAGGGAGCGTACCTACCAAAACGGAAGGAGACAGGGTACTCCTAGGATCAACCCATGGAAGATATAGGTACTGTTCCTAAAGGGAAAAAGGTCAGTATAGTGACAGAAGTCACGCATTTAATGGGATGAGTCTGGTAAATTTGAATTCTATGCAGCACTGGAATTTTATGTTTTAGATTTAAAAGTGTCAGAAGAAGGGAACACTTTTCTTCTACCCAGAATTCCTCCAGATTACAATAAGTAATGATTAAGTACATACTTCGGAAAAGTAGTACGGGAATTAAGAACAAAGCAGTAGAGTATTCATGAGTTATGTACACCTGTAATTTACGATTGGAAGAGGAATAGAAAACAAAAGTTTGGAACTCACGAATTTTTGGAGAGTGAAAAGAGCTAACTCCAACATAGATTGAAAGGTTCAAGTTTTGTAATTATGGTAAAATATGCACAGTTATTAGTAAAAAAGAGAGGTACTGTTAAAAGGTAAAGAATTATCATCTTGTGTAATATTATTGTACATAGTGAATATGTACAAAATATCGCGCGTTCGAGCTAGGGGCAGGGATATGTAGTGCCTCAAGAATTCCAGTGTAAAAAACTCTGCCTTCAACCGTCTCAAACACCCGATATTTTAGGTACGCCCGGGAGAGTGAGAACGTTCCTACGGATCCACCTGTTTCTATGTGCAGGACGGAAGTTTGTTATTAGAAAACTGTAAGAGGGGCGAGTCACTGCCGACGACAAGTGTTTGCCGCCAGCGCCACAGAAAATGTGAGAACTCAATGAATAATTATGTCGTATTCTTTGATGTGTTAGTTTCTGTAGCGATCGTAAAAAAAAAAAAAGCCTATTGAACAGTTGAAGATAGATTGCTATGCACATTTATGTATTGGACTCACTTGAGACTTGGCTATGAACGAAACAAGACCCATGTATGCTATTTGAGTATGTGTAAATGAGTCTAACGTGTAAGGAATAAGTTAGTTTGCTGGAGTTATTATCTATGAAAGTTGAAAATATAAAGTGATTGAACTGAAAAGTATTATACGAGTACCAAAATTATTTCAAGGATAGAGAAGTATTTTAATAAATTCCCTTAACCATCTATAGTCTTTGGAGATGAAGCTTGTGGGAGATTGACGTAGCTGATTACCCAGAGAAGAGGATCAGCTACACACAGCGTGGAAGTTAACTGAATTGAGAGAAGTGTGTGCCTTGCAACCCAATACAACACTGTCTCTTGTTGTCTGAAAACGTTAGAATTATTTTTAAAGCATCGTATAAAGAATGGGGTGAGTAGCTCCACATATTGGTAAAAGTAAAGTACTAACGAAATGTCAAGGTGGTTTCATATAAAGGCTTTTCAACAGACAATGCTGTATATGCATTCACTGGTCAAATATTAGATGTTCTGATCAACTGAACATCACCCATTGGGATATTCTGTGATCTCTCAGAGACTTGATTGTTTAAACCATGAAATTCTTCTAGATAAGATTAAGCATTGCGGTATGAGTGGGATAGCACACAAATGGTTTAATTCATATTTCAGTGGATGAATGCAGAAGGTTGAAATTAACGTAACAGATTGTCTGCAAAAATCAGCAGAGTCTTCTATCTGGGGGAGGTATCAAGAATGATGTCCCACAGGGTTCAGTCTTGGGTCCCTTATTGTTCGTAACATATATTAATGATTTGCCACTCTATTCATTAACCTATTTTATTCCACTGTTCCATTTTTGTAACTAAAGTTCGTAATTTTTTGTGCACAGGGATTTTGGTAATTTTGTCACACTGCTGGCCTTCCAGATGCTCTTTCTTTTACACAAAACTGCCAGTTGTGCTGCGGGTATAGTTTCTAAATATGATGTATAAATACGAGAGAGAGAGAGAGAGAGAGAGAGAGAGAGAGAGATTCATTCATATCTCTTCTCAACATTGAGTTATAATGTATTATAGCTGAGTGTCCTAGTTTTTGGAACAATGTGATTGAATGGGTGCACAGAAATAACAGTAAAGCACTAGCTTCTTAGGTTGACTGCCGATAAAATTGTAGCATTACTGGAAGAGGATATTGATTATTCTGATGCTGATTTATACATAAATCCCCCTGATGACCCATGGCAGTCAGATTCAGGTGACGAGAATGAAAGAGAGATAAATCATCTAATTGACAAACAGCTAAGATACATTGCAGAAGCAAAAGTTCCAACATATTGAGAAGGGGAAATTGTTACCTAAAAGGTAAATATTAAACAGTACTATGAATTGAAGATTTTAATTAGGAAATATACTTATTAGAGTTTTCTGAGCTATTTATGTAACCACATAAATATTATTTATGGTTTCTAGAAAGTTGATTTATATTACAGGTAGGTCCTAGGGAGTCTAATGAGGCATCATGTTCAACTTCTGGTGCTGCCCATATTGATAGTATTCTCAGTCCGGAATGTTTTACATCAAATACTATTCCTGTTACCGGCAAAAGAAAGAAGGCTGGTAGGAAATGGACTCAGAATGATATAAATGAAGTGCAGATGAAGACATGGACCCCTCCAGAATTTTTGACAATATATGCACATCAGCAGGGAATACAACATTCAATGCGTCATATGCAGAAATAAAAGTATTATTGGCCATATTTCTTCTGACAGGTTACAAACCCTTTACCAAGATATAGAATGTACAGGGAAGTGAGTGAGGACTGCTATAATCTAGCTGTGTCAAAAGCAATGTCAAGGGGAAGATTTGAAAAAATTGTGAAATATATGTATGCCTGTGATAACAGCTTATCCAAAGATGACAGATTTTCAAAAAGTGAGACCCCTCTGGAAACACTTAAATGATAAGTGGCTAAGAGCTTCCAATAATGGAAGACTGCTATCTATTGATGAGCCCAGGATTCCGTATTATGGTAGACATGGAACAAAGCAACATACAGCAGGTAAACCAATTAGGTTTGTTATAAAGTTTGGTGTCTCTGCAAAAGATTATTTGCCTAGTTTAAGCTGAACCGTACCAGGGTGCTGCAGCAGGAAACACAAGACCTGAGCTTTGTGTAGGTGGTTGAGTTGTGTTAGACCTAGTATAAAAACTTCCATTTGAAAATGAACAGTCATATGATTTCTTTTTTGACAACTTTTTTACTTTATTGCCACTTTTGGGTGCACTAAATGAAAAGGGCTGCACTGGAACAGGAACAATTCGCTCAAATAGAACAGAGAGTGCTCCTCTGTAAGATCTTCATAAAATGAAAAAAGCCCCGAGAGGAACATATGACCAAGTAACCAATAATAAATCTGGATTGACTGATTCACTACCGTGACAACAGCGTTGTTACCATCACCTCAAACAGAAGTGAAGTTCACCCAACTGGACAATCCAATTGATACAGTAAGAGTTAGAGAAAGTTTACTGATATAATTACTCCTGCTGCAGTTGTTAGCTACAACACTTACATTAATTTGAGAATGAAGAAATGGTACTTGCGTTTTCGCTAAATGCATCAATAAACAATGCTTGGTTGCTGTATAGGCAAACAATACAGTATAAGCGCAATCCACTCGATCCTCTTGCCTTCACAAGGTATGTGGTCAACTGCTACTTTCAAAAGTACAGCTCACGACAGTCACCTGCCCATCCAGTGCAAAATCCAAAAGCCTTACTTAAAAGGGTGCTCAATAATGTACGCTACAATGGACAAGAGCATCCGATTGTACCATTAGACAAACAACTAAGATGTGGCCAGTGCAAGAACAACACAACAAAACAATGTAAGAAATGTAAAATTCCTTTACACGCCAATTGTTTTGCGTAGTTTCGTACAAGCTAAAGTTAAAACTGAGCTCCTTATTTGGTTATATGTTTACATTTTTTTATAATCTGTAAATGAGCTGTGTAAACTATGTACTGAGAAATATAAATGTAAACATGAAAAATTTACATTCGTTTCTCACAGTGTTATAGGCATGGTACCTGTATCCTCCCGTTCCCACTGTTCCATTTTTTGGTACTAAATACAGGGTGGCGCATGAAATGTGTTACCATTTTGTTCGTCATTGAAGCGACCTGGAAACCTGAGTGAAATGATCCGCATGCCGAAATGCTCGTGTAAAAACTCCAACACAGTGTTTGCAGTATGTGGCCTTGCTCCATCTTGCATGAAACACTGCATGTTGAAGGGCAAGGCAGTAGCAAGAAGCCATTGAATGAAACTATTGCAAAGAATGTTCAAGTAACGCTCGCTGTACACAATTTCTTCAAAGAAAAAGAAAAAGGGTCCAATAAGTCCGTGACTGGAACTGCTGCCCACGCTGTAATCCTTGGAGCATAATAATGTCATTCATGAAGCAATTGTGGGTTTTCAGTGGCCCAAAAGTGTACATTTTGTTTGTTAACCACACCGTCTAAATGAAAATGTGCCTCATCTGAAAACCAAATTTTGTTGAGAGTTTCTTCCCTATCCTCTGCCCACTGAGCAAACAGTAGCCTCTGCTGCTTGTGTTCTTCAGTGAGCTGTGCACAGGTCATCTTGATTGCGTACATATGAAGGTCACTTTTAAGAATGCGTTGAACGGAGCGTCTGGACATTCCCGGTTGCACTGCTGCCTTTCTACACACCTCTGTACAGCAACTCGTATCGCTTCAATATTATCTGGCGAACAAACAGGCTTAGGCAGAGGTCGCTTCGCTTCCAATACTGTTCCTTCCTGTACAAATTTATCGTACAACCTGTCTTCTTGCAAGGAACCCATCGTGTGTTAAACTGTTGTCGAAAACGCCTCTGAGTCACAACAAGGCTTTTCGTCTCATGAAAAAGTAACACAATTGCCGATCGTTGCTGTGTCATGTCTTCCATTGTCAGCCACTGCTGCTTACTACTCTCCTACCGGCAGTATCGTGCATTACACGTCATTTCGTAACTCATTTGTTTTTCCAAGCTCTGCTGGGGCAGGATATCTAACGTGCATCGTAAATTGTGAAAGAAACAATTTGTAACCCATTTCGCGTGCCACCCTGTATATTGTTACAATCATGAAAGTGGTATTTATGGTTTATCTACACTCCAAACACAAGATTTAAGCAGGAATTCGTAAAAGATTTTAATGGCAAACTTTCTTGGGATCAAATGGGTTAAGAAGCAAGCTAGTTCTTTTTGCTGATGATACAGTTATAGTATCATACCCAAGAAACAAGAATTAGGTGAAGAAATTGGAAACAACGTCTTGCAGGAAACTTAACTGGTTCTCTGCAAAAGGGCACTCAAATTTTGAAGGGGGTGGGGTGGGGGGACAGTATATACCGTCGTGTACAGTAGATACCATAACACCACTGATAAATGTAGAGTCTGAACAGAAGTATGTTGCTAAGGCAGACCATTAAAAATTTCTGGGTGTGCACAATGAGAAATTTAATTGGAAAAAAACAAATTTATGAAAAGTTGAAATGACTAGATTCAGCTACTTAAATGCTATTAGAGTTATTGCAAACTTTAGTGAGAAACATATCAGAAAATTAGCCTACTAGGCCTATTTCCATTCACTTCATTTATATGATATTACATTTTGGGGGTAATTCATCATTAAGGAAAAGTATTCATTGCACAAAAATGTGTAATAGGCAGAGCCCACCCAAGATCACCTTGCAGACATTTATTTAAGGCACTCTGGATACTCACTTACAAAATTTGTTATTAATAACTCATCCAAATGCAAAAATAATAGCAAACTGCATAGCTACAACACCAGAAGAAATTATCTTCACTATTCTGGATTAAATCTGACTTTGGCACAGAAAGGGGCGAGTTATGCCGAGACAAAAAAATCTTTTGTCATTTGCCAAACAGCATTGAAAGCCTGAAAAATAGCCAATCAGCAATTAAAAACAAAATAATTTTTGAATAACTACTCCTACTCAATAGATGAATTTTTATGCATGAAGTAGTAACTGTAAAAAGTCATATAAAGAAAAACTCGTGTTAAACTAACACATTCCACATCATCATGATCTATGGAACAAGTATTAATGTAATGTAACTGATACATCATTCCATTTATACACTATTTTGCAAACAATTTCTTATGCACATTATCTTTCCAAATTCGGCTTCGTCAGATATACAACACCAGTAACTGACAATTTGTTACATTTTTTATATTTGCCTGCAGAAAATAGCTCATTTGCATATAATTTGCTACAAAATAGGGTGTATTAAGTAATTTTGTGTTTTTGCATTTTGAGGCAGAATTCGCATCTATTTCTAATTTCGTAAATTTCCACAGTGTCCATTCAAGGTTAAATAGTTTCCTGCAGTGGCATCATCAAACACCACAATCCTTTGTCCCACGCAAATTATGACGTGACACTCAGCCAGGTTCATAGATTTTGTTACACACTATCTAGTAAGTACTTACTGTGTTGGCCACTAAAAACTGCAGTTGGTCTTTGGCTTCACCAATCAGCCTCCTTGGTCCATGTATTATTCTTCAGATAGCCCCAGCGTACCCATATCCTCTCCGACCTGCTCAATCCATCGGAGTCGTGGTCTTTTGACTAATTTCTTCCTCCATTGATGATCTGGCCTTCTTGACACATTCCACGTTTATACCACTTCAGTCGTCTTTCTTTGACCAATGTCACGATTTTGATTGACTTGTATAGGTCATGCAATTCACAGTTCTTTCTTTTCTTCCATTCATCTCCATCCTTAACTGGCCCAAAAATCTGTCCAAGGATGGCATTCTCAAATGGCAGGAGTTTTCTTTCTATCTTTTGGGTAATGGTCCAGGTCTCTGCTCCATATAAGACTACAGTTTGTATTATTGTCTTGTATATCTTGGTCTTTGAGGATCTCAATAGAAGCTGGGACTAACAGCTTTTCCAGAGCGAACCTTGACCCGTTTCCTGCTTGTATTCGTGCAGTAATTTCCTGGTCCATCCCGTTCCTTTCTCCGAGTACAGCCCCAAGATATTTAAAGTCTTTTACCCTTTCAAAGATGTTGTCCTCCACCTTCAGGGGTCCATCATCATTTCCTCTACTAACTATGAGGCCATTTGTCTTATCCATATACAACTTCAGGCCTGCTCCCATTGTCTCTTCCATTAATGTTCTTGTCATGTGAACCAGGTCTCGCTCTGCTATTAAAACTACATCATCCACAGAGGCGAGGGTGTTGATCCTTCTTCCCAACTGTATTCCTTTCTAGGCTTGCTATCTCTCTCTGGGCTCACTTCAGTACCAGGTCAAACAGAAGGGTGGGAGGCAGTCTCCTTATCGCACTCTCGTCCTCACCTTTAACTTCTTTGATACGTTTTCATTTACTTTCACCCTGCTTGTTGTCTCCTGGGTGCATATCTGTGTCAGTTTCTCGAGTTTTCTAGGAACTTGAGCCCTTTCGAGTTCTTGCCATATTACTTGTCTATTCACACTATCATATGCTTTTTGGAAATCCACAAAAAGGCAGTGAACATTTTTTGCAGCTCTTTGCCAACACTTGCCGTATTGTATGTAAATAGTCTACAATTGACTTTCCCTTTCTGAAACCTGCTTGTTGGAATCCCAGTACTTTCTCAACATGTGGTGTTAGTCGCTTCGGTATCAACATGCCCAAGATCTTAACTGTACATAGTAACGTCATTCCTCTGCAGTTGCTACATCTCATTGGGTCTCCTTTCTTTAGTATAGGGCAGATGAGAGACTACTCCAATTCTTCTGGGATCCTTTCCTTCTTCCAAATTAAGCAGATTAAGTGGTGTAGTCTCGATTGTAGAGTAGCTCTTCCTCCTTCAGCATCACTGCAGGTATGCCATCTATTCCTGGTGCCTTCCCCCTCTTCAGCAGTTTTATTGTCATTCATTCTTCCATTCTGGCTAGTTCAAACTCCCCAATGGTACGGTGTCTGTTTTCTCTATATAATTCTTCGTTTTCTGTTACATCCATATTCAGGAGGTTTTCGAAGTAGTTTTTCCATTCCTCCATAGCTTTCATTTCATCTGTGATTATCTGTCCTTGACCTCTGATCAAGTCAATCTTTGGACTGTATCCTTTCTTGAAGAACCTGATTGTCCTGTAAAGCGCCTTGTATTTCCTACTGTCCGGTCTTCTGCCAGTTTTATTTTACTGTTTATGAATTAGCTTTTCTATTCAAAGGACTTATCTTGCTCCTCTAGTTGCTTCCATGTATCTCAACCCTGTCCTTTCATCCAGTTCATTTGTCAGCTGTAACAGTTTCACTCCTTTTCTCTTTACTGCATCTCTACACCTGTCAAACCATCCTCTGCTCTTCCTCCTCCATTGGTACCAGCACCTCACTTGCAGCATCTTTTAAACCTGTCTATTTTCAACCAAAACTTCTCAGTATCCTGTTCTATGGAAGCAAACCTGTTTCCAATTTCAAATGCATATCTTCCCTTAATGTGCTCCTCTTTCAGTAGGTCTGCATTTATTTCCTGGTCTGCTTCTCTTCTCCTGCTGTTACAGC
The DNA here is from genome assembly GCF_023864345.2 of Schistocerca serialis cubense. Taxonomy (NCBI): domain Eukaryota; kingdom Metazoa; phylum Arthropoda; class Insecta; order Orthoptera; family Acrididae; genus Schistocerca; species Schistocerca serialis. The sequence goes on from NC_064638.1 coordinate 312,238,892, forward strand.
TATCTATCCTCTCCTATAGTGTTGTCACCACATGGTCTGATTCTATTTCTGCACCTCTGAGATTTTTTACATTCTGGATAGCACTTCTGTCTCACATCCACAAGTTCATGGTCTATTTGGTTTTCAGTCTCTTGGTCAGGTGACTTCCATGTTATCTTATGGATGTCTTTGCAAGGAAAGTTCTAATAATTATAGTTTTTGAAATTGCTGGAATGACTAATCTCATTCCATTGTTAGAGGAATCATGCAGACTGAAGGAAAGCTTAAGGTCTCAAAATATCTTTTTCTACTTTAGTGGCACCACCAAGGAAAACCATCACATTGTATGATAGTGCATCTTCCTACACTGAGTTTAGGTTTTCATAAAAACCTTTTTCACTGTCATCTTTTTCTTCTGTAGGTGCACGGAATAAAACCAGAGTTACGTTGTAGAATTTTCCTTTTATTCTGATCCAGCATATTCTTTCATTAACAGCTTTGAAGTCCATGATATTTCCCCTAACTGTTGGCTGCTGCAAAGCCCACTCCAAACTGTTTACCTTTATTTCCACTGCAGAAGTAGCTATACCACTTTTTGTTATGCATTCCTTCTCCAGGCCATCTCATTTCTTTTAGTACAACCATGTCTAGCCCCTACCTGTTCAGTTCAACCAACCTTCCCCTTTCCAGATGAGAGGTTTTTTTTTTTTACATTCCAAGTACCACACTTCACCCTATGTTCTGTGATCTGGCATTAACTTTTGACTTGCTGGGTCATTTCCATTGTTCCGTAGCTAATCAAGGCTATTTCTTGGCGTTTCATAACAATCCTCTTTTACAGTGTGGGGGATATTGGCCCCAGACCCAACCCTCAACCTAGAGGACCAGGGTGTCCCATTTAGTCCATCACCTTTGACCTATCTGATATGGGGAAAAAAGCACACTCCGTCTTCAGACCACGAGTGGCCTACCGGGATCATCCAACCACCGTGTCATCCTCAGAGGAGGATGCAGATAGGAGGGGTGTGGGGTCAGCACACCGCTCTCCCGGTCGTTATGATGGTATTCTTGACCAAAGCTGCTACAATTCGGTCGAGTAGCTCCTCAACTGGCATCACGAGGCTGAATGCACCCTAAAAAATGGCAACAGCGCACGGTGGCTGGATGGTCAGCCATCCAAGTGCCGGTCACACCCAACAGCACTTAACTTCGGTGATCTCACGGGAACTGGTGCATCCACTGTGGCACGGCTATTGCCCCATGGGAGACCAAGTATTAACTAAATTTTCAGTGACATGGATGTGACATTCTTAGCAGTGTTGAATAGGTAGGGTGGATTTTAGTAGTGTGTCTAGTCATAGCAATAGTAATGTTTAGAAATCTGGAATCTCAGTGCAACAATGGGTAATGCAAAATCTTACAGAACCTAATTTGCACTAATCAACAGCTGGTATGTAGTTTGACAGGTAATACAAAGACAGTCTAGACTTTCTCCAAGCATTTCCTTCAGGTCTGATTACCTTCTTTACATATCACCATACCCTATTACCTCTGATGACAGGTGGTACTACTGTACACATTACTTGCAGTTGTGTCACCATTTGCTTGCAGGACATGTATGCTGTGAACCTTTGTCCTGAATTTTTTCAGGACATAGGCAAATTTATATTTAACTGATATTGTGCAGAAATATTTTCTGTGAGGAAATAAAAATTTAAGTGCAAACCATGTCAAATTCAAAACACTTAACAGATCTATTATATAGAAGATTAATCTCAGACATTTATCTAATTCAAGAAATGTTTATTCAAAAATATATATTCAAGGATGTTAAATATTAACTTAATACCAAAAATCTTGTTACTGCCTTGTAGCCTTTAATTTTCTGAAAATTTTATAGTTTTATTACAAAGATTTTAGTGATTATTTTTTCAGATTTAAATTACCAGCCAAGAAATTCCCTGACACTTCCTTGTCAGACTACTGGGATAAAAAGTATGTGTGAAATTCCATGAAAAAACAGAACCTCATGATATACTGAAAGTTGTAACTTCAATGGCAAATGTTAATGTATTACAGATTGTATTAGATTATTTTATAAAATCGTGTAATGTTTACAATGTCTTTGGACAACTCTGGAGTCCTTGTTGACCACATGTCAGTCCATATTCAGTGGTCCATGAGCAATGCTTACAGTGTCTGGCCTAGGAGTAAATTTCCACCAGACTCAGCACATCACTCACATACAGTAACCAGTTTGAACATTGTGTTCCTGCAGTATAGCTACTTCTGCACAATGGAACTTTAGTGAAAATTAAGGAAATTAGTGTGACTCACTCCGCCCCCCGGTAGCTGAGTGGTCAGCGTGACAGACTGTCAATCCAAAGGGCCCGGGTTCGATTCCCGGATGGGTCGGAGATTTTCTCCGCTCAGGGACTGGGTGTTGTGTTGTCCTAATCATCATCATTTCATCCCCATCGACGCGCAAGTCGCCGAAGTGGCGTCAAATCGAAAGACTTGCACCAGGCGAATGGTCTACCCGACGGGAGGCCCTCGTCACACGACATTTCATTTTTACTCACAGCAATTGTCCTTTCATTGAAAAATTAACTTTAATATCACATTTATTATTGTTTAATGATAAGGCAACCTACTGGGAACAAATCTAAAAATGGGGAAGCAATGGGCAATATATTTGGAGTAATGAGGACTGATAGCAAAATGACAACAGCAATAATCGTATAGTGATTTCGGTAGGCAGGATTTGCTTTTAATTATGGCAGTAAATCTTAAGAGTTAATGCAAAACAGTTCAAAAACTAAAGGTTGCCGACTGAACAGTCATTTGTGTCTTAAGAGGGGTCAACTGGAGTGCAGAAGAACAAGACAATGTTAAAGTTTACTCCAGTTAATGTATGGTAAAGGTAGTTCACTGAATTTTAGACAAATTAAGACTATCAGATTTGTATACTTGACTGTTACAGGGAAAAAAAAGTGTCATTTTGTAGCAGCTGATGTTAATCAACTGTAGCACCCAAACAAACTTCTGAATGTCATATTTTAAACTTTGCACTTTGCCTTATTACACAAATTTTTTCATGTTCAATGCAATTTTAACACAACAAAACAAAGCCTTCTCATTAAACTGATCAGCAAAGTTGGCTTATGAAATGCGAAGAATGTGAGAGTTGTTACCTTTGAAACAATGAGAAAGAATTTGAGGCCGAAGAAACAAACAGCTTTTTAAAAAATAATTATTTAATTATAACAAAAACAAAAAGATAGTGACAGAAGGCAAGGAAATACAAAAATGTCTATATCAAATTCACAGAAATTACAATTTAGGAAGTGTCAATGTATCGAAAAGTTAAAAAAGTAAAAATGCAGTATTGCAATACAAAATTACTAAATAACAATTTATACAACCCCCACAACTGCTTTCACAAAAAATTGTATAAACCAGTCTTCATATAATTTTAGAAGGAGAATCCACCTTCAGGGACTTTATCAGAATTGTTGAAATCCAACTGACCATCTACTTCTGAAGGCACCAGGTTTGAGTCTTCAGCATCCTGTAATTACAAAATTTTTTTGAAGGACTATGGAAGTCAAATTCTTAAGCAACTGCAAGTAAACATTTCGTGCAATTATTTGCACGCTACAGCCAATATAAAGCTAATACTACAGCTAACAATTAGCACACCCCACCAAATGCAATATTCAAGACAACATGAGTGCAATTTAATTTATCTACTTACAGCATCGGAGAAGTAAGTTTCTATCAGCTGCAATGACTTTTGGTAAATTTGTTCAGTTTCATGTTGCTGCAGAGATTCTAATTTATCCAGTCCACCACATTCTTCAATCATTATAGCAACACGTTCAACTTCACCCATCTTTTCAGCAGTCTACAATTAGAGGGAAAAAAATGTCAAGTTACTGATAGCTTCATTATAATAGTGTTCACTACTGGAACATAATTTTAGTTCAGTTCATCAAGGAAAACATGGAATAATGTTATGACCAGTGCAAAGAACCTCAGAATTTTCACTGAATTTAATGCAGAATTTTGTAAGTAGCATAAATAATCTCCACTGCATAAAGGACGTTGTTTGATAATTCTTTTCAAATGTGAGGCCCATTTGCTATATTGAAATTAAAAAGTTTGCAGTTACTGTCAGAATAGAAGAATATCTTTTAAACCACCTACTCTTTGTGCCATGAATGTCGGGGAAAAACATGCCAACATTATCTAAACCAACCGAGATAATTTCCACTCACAGGATTAATGGAGTACGATATACCACGCTTACTCTTGTAGGTAAACAGACTGAGTAAAGTTTTAAATTATGAAACTGTGGATGGCTTACCCATTTACAATTTACGCATTTCATAAGCTGCAGATACATGTGACTGGAGCTGTATTATTCAGATCTGATTTTTCCACTTTTAACAGTATTCCAGACAAGATTTAAGATCATACGTAAATAAATGTGCATGCATTTATAGTAAGTGTAGACAGTGCAAACTGTGTACCATTTTCCTTTTAATGTACAAGCTACCAATGGTTATATTTTCTAATTTTAATGCATGTCACTAATTTGATTTATTCACATACTTTCTCCATTTTATGTTTTGAAAATTTATGAACAAATGAATTTAATTCCAATTTGTAAACTATGTAATAGCTAGTCCCATTATTCATTTCTTGGCCCCTCTATGATTTTTACTCTACACACTGCCCTCCAATACTAAATTGGTCATCCCTTTATGCCTCAGAACATGTCCTACCAACTGATCAGTAAATGTTTAACAGTTACAACAATTCGTGCCATATCTCCTGCCACTGCCAAGCTGTACTCTTGCCTCGTGCCTGACGGAAGTAACTAGGTTTGCTCAGATAAATATGTTATAATCAATCACAACAACCATTTCCGAACTGTCCCTACTGCACAAACATTTTTGTGATTATTGTGATCGTGTCACCTTTGTCTAATCATTTAGCGTGTTTCGGTGTTTGACGATGTGAACTAGCATAAGTGGCCATTCACTTTTGCTTTGTTCAAGTATTTACTTTTAGTATAAACACAGTGTAGTTACACAACTTTTTCATACTGAACCAAATGTGTTTCGAGAATTTTTTTAAGTGCAGTATTTACATACGTATTTTTTGCGATGTTACACAAACAATGAGAGTGAATTTCCAACTGTGTGGTTTTCTATATAACTGAGGAGGCATAGTACCCAATAACCTCAAAAAGACAACTACAGATGAGATGCAGAACACATGCAAACAAAATAGTTACCTACATATTTGCCCTTGACAACAAGAAAATTCTAGAAATGCACTATGCTAGGCATGAAAAAATGAAAAACACAACTAGTGCAGTATTTCAGAATTTAAATAACCAATGACAGCTGCAGGCTTTCAAAAATGTCAATTATGACATATTAAATTGAGTCAAACGTTCCTACTACCCAGACAGTTATCAGCTCCAGTTACATCTGCTATTTTTATTAGATAATAGAAAAGTCTCTGGCAGTTATGTACATATATCACTCAAAGTGTGAAAATGCAAGTGGGTATCCCGTGCATAACTTCTACGGCTTAAAACATTCCCACATTTTACACCATTTTTTTTTAAGTCCTCCGAAAAATGTAAAAGTGGGGTTTCACTGTACCTTCAAATTTTTCTCAACGATTCTTTCCAATTATTAACCGATTTTCATATCTCTATTCACTACTACCAACTTTTCTAAATTGCTCATAGCAAAGCAAATGTGGTCCAGTACAAGTTTTCCCATTCATATGGCCTTAAAAAATGTATTACTGCATCCATTTACACAAATATGGATTTACAACATCTGAAGCTAAATAGTATGCCTTACAATAAAATACAAAAAGCACCTAAGAGAAATGTGTTCCTAATGGAATTCTGAAGAAATTACGCCAACCCTTTGTCAAATTTTACCATTTAGATATCCAGCACAAAATGTTAGCTAATCAAGCTTAAAAGTGATATTTAGCACCTAGTTTAACATCAAAGACAAACTGCGGTGGCATGAATGCAGTAAATTTATTTTGGGCCACCTCAAGCAGCAATTTCGGAAAATGTGCAACTTTATTGACCTTGTTCTATTTGAAATTAGCACCAAATGTTGAATAGAAACACGAATTTGCATGTTCCGGACTGCTTCAGTCAACTTACAGTAGTAAAACATGGCAATTTATTCACAATAATCATGAGATGAGTGCAAAGCTGATGACTAGTGCTGCAAGCACAGCACATACTGAGAAAAATTTTATACGAAATCTTGTGTTGTCTGCAGCCTTTGATAATTTCTAAATCTGCCGAACGTGGAAATAAGGGCCACCATCATTTAAAAGAGTGTAGAAATGGCTGTGAATCCAAGTGACAGGGAAAGGGCAGGAGTGGTAACAAAGCTGATACAAGTGTTGCATGGGGAAGCACGCCAGCTGGAATGGTAAATTGCCCGTTTATAAATTAATGAGGGACTGCTAATTCAACCATCAGGAAACACTCCCTTAGATTATTTCTGTCTTTTGCTGACGGATGAATTTCTATTGAAAGTTGTAGAAGGAACCAATCAAAACGCAACTGAATTATTCCTTTCTATGGGAACCAAAGAACAATCATGAATAAATTGTTGGAAAGATTTTTAGTGTTCTTTGGAGTTTTTCTGCACATGGGAAATTTAAAGATGTGAAATAAAGGGTCCTTTTCAAATAGTCCTGCAACTTCCACATGAAAAGAACTGCTGATAATATTTCACGAAATCTTTCTTTTAATACTACGTGCATTGCATTTTTCTGAAAATCAGAAACAGGGCAAACCAAAACCATCCGACAGGTTGTATAAAATACGTCCAATTATCAATTTTTCAGTGAAAGGATGTGCCCTGGACGGGAACTGTCACTGGACGAATCAATGATCCTTTGGTGTGGAAGATTAGTTTTGCACCAATACATCAAAAATAGAAGGCACAAATATGGCATAAAGCTATATTTTGACAACTCCCACTGGAATGGTCCTAAAATTCGTGGTATACACTGGCATGCTGGACGATCTAGGAGGAAGAGGGCATTTGCAAAAAGTTCATTTACTGGATGAAAAGTTGAATGCTGGCCACCACGTGTACATGGACAATTACTATAATAGCTTCACATTGGCTAAGTTGCTCCTGGATAAGAAGACTCATTGCACAGGAACTCGGAATAGGAAGGATACACCCAAGGAAATACAGAAGACAAAATTACAAAAAGGTGAAGCCATTGCCAGATTTGCAGAAGGAGTTATGATAGGTAAGTGGCATGATAAGAGGTAGGTTTGCTACATTTCTAATGCATTTACAAATGAAATGATTTATGTTGAGAACAAAAAGGAGAAGAAATCCAAGCCCTTGGCCATTTTAAACTACATTAATTTAACGTCTGGAGTTGATCGGCACGATCAGATGTTCTATTACCACTCAGAACGAAAAACCATATGCTGGTACAAGAAACACTATGTTATGGAAATGATGCTGACAAACACAGATGCCCTACACTATAATTATTCTGGCACAAAAATGACCAGAACTCAGACTCAGTATTATAAGAGCACTATTGCCACAAAAGCAAGTAGAATGGCCAGTCAGAAACCCCCCCTTGTTGTGGTAAAACGAGAATCAACTGGGACATCAAAAACACCGAGAAAAAACACAGATCATGCATGAGCCAAGGACAACGAACAGACACTTTACGAGTAACCAGATTGCCCAAATAAAGCAGGGTATTTTTGAATTTTTGTGTTATTCACCACCTCTAAAGGCAAATAGCACTTTCGTTGTTCTTTCATTTTCCGACAGTTATGTGTAGGTGCTATTCTTGAACTTTGTATTTATTCAATTTGTTTGAGTGTAATCGGTAAAGTTCTCGATTGTATCTTTTCCGAGATTTTACATACATTTTATTTCAGAAGTTTCAAGATTTTGTTTTTGAATGCTGTTTCTACTACATTTTTTGTTCAACAAATATGTTATTTGTCAGTAGGATGTTTTGTTTTATTTTTGAATATAAAATAAAAATTTAGTACTCTAAACTGTCAATTTTCAGGAAACAAACGAGACGCACTAGTGCGTCCATGGCCACAGGCTACATAATGTGATCTGATATACCACCGACACCTCAATGTACCATTAAACAACTGTGGACTGATGGTGGCAAGGAGTTTGAAAGCTTTATGGGGAGTTGTACTTGCAGCTACTCCCATGAACCAAATTGGGCCAATGTAGGTTAAAGGAAAGACACCAATAGAATTATTTTTGAAAAGGAAGAGCCAGTTTAATCTAAAAGTATTTGGGACAGAATGTTTTGTCTGGATTCCAGCATAGAAACAAAGTTTGATGCCAAATCTTTCGAATGTTATATAGTTGGTTATGATTACTGGCTATCGTGTATACCCTCCAGATAGGCATTCAGTTATTGTTAGCCGGGATGTAAAATCCAATGATGTAATATTGAAGCAATCATTGAAGAGAGATGTTACCAATTTAGTTAACATTATCAACTACAGAAACATCTGATTCTAATGAAGACGAAATATCAAAAGAAAATATTACAAGACTGAGTAGTAGTAGTAGTAGTAGTAGTAGTTTTTTTGGGTGCACGACAGCAATGTCTTCAGCACCCTCTCAGTAGCAGAGTGAGATGGGTGTCAAAATACTCAGAACAGCAAGATAAAAACAGAACATAAAACACACATAAGTTTTAAAAAATATGTGTCTACCCATACCGAAGCATGGGACAAAGCAGGTCGTCTGCAGTAAAACATGGACAACACAGGAAGAAAGTGGTAGAGGGAGCTAAAACAATATAGCAGATGGAAGTGGCTGGCCGATCGCAAGGAAAAAAAGGGAGGAGTCAGCTACCCTGCAATACACTAAAACCTCCAGCCTAAAAGTTTAGGCCAGAGCCCAGACACATCACAAAACTTTAAAACCCTAGACACACACATCTCAATGTTAGCTAAAACGCAAGGCAGATCCCATCAACTTGTGTTTCTGTCCTTGCATCACGGTATAAAATACACTGTTAAAATGTGCCGGACAGAGATGTGCACACCACAAACATCACAAAAGCTATGTGTGAGAACAGTGCCCGATACGAAGACGTGTGAGGGTCACTTCTTCCTGCCTGAGCAACCGGCAGGAGGAACGCCACAGCAGAGTTGTTGACTTCACCAACCCAGTTTATTGGCCGTCACCGCCAGCCATTCTTCTTCCCACAACTCTATGCACTTCCTGTGGAGTGCAGAGATGACAGACTGCAAGGGAATAGGACACAGGACCACATCCCACTCTTTGCAGGCCTCCTTGGCCGCCTGATCAGCCTGTTCATTGCCCCATATTCCTACATGACCAGGCACCCAGTTGGAGCAAGTACAGTTTGTCATGTATCGGCTGAACCATCTCAGTTGGGTACAGATTCTGCAGTGATTGTAAGGCACTAAGAATCTGAGCAGAGAAGAAATCGACTGCCTCGAACACAATTCATCTGCTACAGTGCCTTCAGGAACGCATGGAGCTCCACTGCGAAAATGGTATAGTCATCAGGGAGGTGAAGCCAGGTAACATGAGGGAACACTACATAACAGCCAAGGAAATTCTCCTGTTTGGAGCCATCAGTTTTTTTTTGGTGGTTTTAGGGCGCACAACTTCAACGGTCATTAGCGCCCAGACTACGTGAGGAATGCACCGCGAGTCACAAGTTTAAAACAGCAACGAAACGGAAAACATGATAAAAGACAGACGGACAGGCATAGGATTAAAAAAGGAAAACAGCAGGATCAAATGTCCTTTGAGAGGGTTGTCAAATTGATAAAATGAAGAACGCGAGCAGCTGCTCGTGGGTCATCCGCTAAAATGGCTTCTACAGTACATGGCAGGCCAAGATCAAGACGCAGGGTGTTAAAATCTGGACAGACCGTTAAAATATGGCAGACCGTCAGCAATTGCCCACAGGGGCAGAACGGCGCCGGCGCAGCCGTCAGCAGATGGCGATGGCTGAACCGGCAGTGGCCAATTCGTAACCGGGCCAAAACGACCTCCTCCCGCCGAGAAGGGCGTGAGGAGGACGTCCAAGCCACGGGAAGAGGTTTCAGGGCCCGAAGTTTGTTGTCTGTAAGTGCAGCCCAATCGGCATGCCACTGCGATAAAATGCGCCGGCAAATGACCCTGCTACAATCTGACGAAGGGACACAACAAGATGCTGTCCGAGGCTGGAGGACCGCAGCCTTGGCCGCGGCATCTGCAGCTACGTTCCCACGGATACCGACATGGCCAGGAACCCACATAAAGCTAACCGGAGAACCGACGTCCACCAGCTGCTGAAGAGAGCGTTGGATCCGGTGCACGAAAGGGTGAACCGGGTACGGATCACTGAGGCTCTGGATAGCGCTCAGGGAATCGGAGCAGATGACATATGCAGAATGTCGGTGGCGGCAGATGTAAAGGACAGCCTGGTAGGGGGCAAAGAGCTCAGCTGTGAAGACCGAACAAAGGCCATGGAGCCGGTATTTGAAACTTTGTGCCCCGACAATAAAGGAACATCCAACCCCGTCATTGGTCTTAGAGCCATCTGTATAAATGAAGGTCATATTAATGAACTTCGAACGAAGTTCGATAAAACGGGAGTGGTAGACTGAACCGGGGGTAACCTCCTTCGGGAGCGAGCAGAGGTCAAGGTGGACGCGAACGTGAGCCTGGAGCCAAGGTGGCGTGTGCCTCTCGCCCACTCGAAAGGTTGCAGGGAGTGAAAAATTAAGGTGTTGAAGGAGGCGACAAAAGCGAACTCCAGGGGGTAGCAGGGCAGAGACATACAACCCGTATTGACTGTCGAGAGAGTCATCAAAAAAGGAACGATAAGACGGGTGGTTGGGCATTGCCAGTAGCCGACAGGCATACCGACAAAGCAGTATATCGCGCCGGTAGGTGAGTGGCAACTCACCAGCGTCAGCATGAAGACTCTCGACGGGACTAGTATAAAACGCTCCGATCGCAAGTCGTAAACCCCGATGTTGTATGGAGTTGAGGCGGCGTAAGATGGATGGCCGGGCAGAGGAGTATACGAAGCTCCCATAATCCAGCTTGGAGCGGACGATCGACCGATATAGACGAAGCAGGACGGTTCGATCCGCTCCCCACGACATACCACTGAGAACACGGAGGACATTTAGGGAACGGGTACAACGGGCAGCCAAATATGACACATATGGAGACCAACTAAGTTTCCTGTCAAATGTGAGACCTAAAAAATTTTGTTGTCTCCACGAATGGGAGAGCAACGGGACCGAGTCGTAAGGACGGTGGGAGAAACTCTGTAGCGCCAGAAGTTAATACAGACCGTCTTCTCGGCAGAGAAACGGAAGCCATTGGCGACACTCCAGGAGTAAAGACGGTCAAGAGAACGCTGAAGACAGCGCTCCAGGAAACACGTATGCTGCACGCAGCAATAGATGGTAAAATCGTCTACGAAAAGGGAGCCTGATACATCAGCTGGGAGGCAATCCATTATTGGATTGATCGCTATGGCGAAGAGAGCGACTCTCAAAACTGAGCCCTGTGGCACCCCATTCTCCTGGTGAAAGGTGTCTGACAGGACAGAACCCACACGTACCCTGAACTGTCGATCCATTAAAAAGGAACGAATAAAAAGAGGGAGGCGACGGAGCCATCAGTGTAAACGATGGTGAAACCATGATGCACATCTAAAATGTTGAAAATCAGATTGGAATGTAAAATCTGGTGCGCTATCTTTCTTAAAATTAGGCAAATCTAAAATAAGTCTGGGTCTCCAGAGGAGTCAAGGTGGAAATCTACGCCAACCGTGACATAAAACATGAAGACCAGCCACAGACATCTCAGAGGCAATCCTGTGAGCGAATCCCATAGGGTTGCGTCTCACATTGCCAGTAATGAAATAGCTGTGCCAGAGGAGGCTGAGCAACGGTATGGTGTGGACAAAGTTTTATACGTCTGGCACACTAAGTAGCTGTTGCCGCATATGAAGTAGCGGTTCACCAGCCTCTGCACAGAGGCTTGGTATGGGGCTAGTTCTGAATGCCCCAGTGGCCGACTAAAGCCCTTCAGGGTGCACAACATCCAACATCTTTAAGTAAGAAGGCCTCGCAGGCCCATACACCGTGCATCCATAATCGAGCCTGTAAAACTGGAGCAGACAAGTCCTGTCAGCTCCCCATGTACTGTGGCTGAGACATTTTAAAATACCTAAAGCCTTAAGTGACCGTCTCAGGTCTCTAAGATGAGGTAACCACATAAGCTTCGAGTCAAAAATGAGCCCCAGAAATCTCACCATGTCTTTAGAAGTAAGGTTAGTGTCCCTCATCCTCAACTCAGGAAAGGTTAAAAATCGAACGAGAATGGTGAAAAAGAACACATACGGACTTCTCGGTGGGAAACTTAAAACCACTCTTCTGCGCCCAGTCATCCAAACGTCTAAGAGTAAATTGCAACTGACATGTTGTCATTGCAAGGCTTGAAGAAGAGCAAAACAAAAAGACATCATCCACAAACAACGAACATTGGACAGGAGGTAATACTATTAATAGCGATGGCAAAGAGTCACACTTAAAACGCTACCCTGAAGGACACTGTTCTCCTGCTCAAAGCGATCAGACAGGATGTCACCAATTCGGTGAGAGGAAAGACTGAATAAAAAGAGGAAGAACCACGAAAACCCCATTCATGAAGCTGCTCCAGGATGAGACGCCTCCAAGTGGTATCGTAGGCCTTCTCGATATAAGAAAATACACCTAGAAGGTGATGACGGCATAGGAAAGCTTGTTGTTTAGCTGTCTCCAGGAGGGCAAGGTTATCGAAGGTGGAACGAAACCTCCTGAACCCACTAAAAGCGACAAAGGAGTTGCCGGGATTCTAACATCCAGACAAAGCAGCGGTTGACCGTACACTCAAAAGTCTTTCCCATGCAACTAGTGAGGACAACACTATGGTAGCTACTCAGGCTCATGCAGTCTTTCCCAGGTTTTAAAAAAGGAATTAAAACTGCCTAACGCCACAAGTCAGGAAAGTGATCTGACGTCCAAAAGTCGGAGTAGGATTTCTTTGTTGTGCCTTGTGAGATGCCATAGCATATTGTAATGGATCCTGTCATGACCAGGGGATGTGTCATGGGCTGCAGACAATGCAAAATCCTGCTCCCACATAGAAAATGGGCAGTTGTAAAATTCACGAGAGTGGACTGGAAGTCCAGACTACACCTCTCAGCAACAACTCTATGGTGCTGGAAACCTGGATCCTGACTGCTTGTTGCAGTAACTGTGGCAAAATACACTGCCATAGTCTGGGCAATGTCCTGCGGATCCGTGTGGAGAGTGCCGTTATTCATTACAGAAGCCATGGGGCACCTCCTTCGATCTGCCAGAAATTCTCCTGCTGGTCTCCCACACAATGGAACTTTAGGTGGAACGATTAATGGTGTTCAGGAACCGTTGCCATGACCCCTTCTTGCTCTCACTAATAACGCGGCGACACCTTGCCCTCGCCACCCGAAAGGCTGCAAGATTCTCAGCAGTTGGCCGACACTGGAACCGACGCAGAGCCGCATGCCTGGTCCTGATTGCAGAGCGGCATTTGGCACTCCACCAAGGGACAGGCTGCCTCTTCCGATGGCCTGTGGACTGGATGGTGCAGCAGCGTGGTGGACCGTTTTGATAATATGAGCCACCCACACCTCAACATTCGCACGGTGTTCGAACTGGACCAACTGGCTATAAAGTTTCCAATCGGCTCCACTGAGCACCCATCTTGGTGGTCTCCTTTCGGGGCCCACGCCATCTGGCAGGTGAATCCCGATTGGGAAATGATCACTGCCATGCAAGTCAGCAACCACTTCCCAGTGAGCACTGGCGGCAAGAGCTGGAGAGCAAAGCTAGAGATCAATGGCAGAGAACGACCCACTTGCTGAGGAGAAATGAGTGCTCTGTCCTCCATTGAGGAAGTAGGCACAAGCTGATAGGAGAAGCCTCAATTGCTCGACCCCTGGGGCAGGTAATTGCAGAGCCCCGAAGCTCATTGTGGGCATTAAAATCACCACAAATAATGAATGTCTGGGGAGCTGTGTAAGAATGTCGGTGAGGGCCGCTTTATCAATTGCATCATGTGGGGGTAAGTAAAGCGAATATACAGTCAATGGATGATGCACGTGCACGGACACAGCGATGGCCTGTAAAGTAGTTGTAAGCGAGAGAGACGAGAAGTGGTAGTCCGTCCTGACGAAAATACCTACACCACCTCTAGCTCTCTCCACACAGGTCGTCCTTTTTGTGGAGTGTACAGCCTCGTAGCTCAGGGGAGTATGATGGATGGAAATAAGTCTCCTGGAGACATAGTGGTCTACCCTGAGAGAGTAGACGAAGTTCCTCCACATGCGTCCTGAACCCTTGCAAGTTCCACTGAAGTATGGGAGCCATCTATAATGGGGGTAGCACTTCATCCTGTCTCTGATGGGGTGGGGAGACTGCAGCAGGTGGAGGGACGGGCTTGGGACGAGATGATTGCCCCACACATACGTCGTATTCCATCAACTCTGGGGAAAAGTCAGATGAAGCCTCACGTAAAACATCTGTATGTTCAGACGGTTTACCACGGGATTTGACCTGCTGTTGCTGCTGTACAGGAGCTTTCTGCAGTTTGGTGGGCTTTGGGGGAGCCAACATGGGAGTGGTAATGGCTGTACTGGGCTTCGAAACAGCATCAGCTGTTTGAGGCGCCAGGGGCTGGCCCAAGTTCACCACTGTGCCTTTCTCTGCCGTTCGAGTAGGGGCTACAGGCTCAAACACTGGCTGTGTTGCAAGTGCACTGACATCTGCAAGTGTTAGTGCCACTCACCACCTGTCTGCGTTGAGGCATCGGTTTTTGGACTAGGCTTCTGAACCATGGATGCAAAAGACATAGCAAATGTGCGAGGTTGCATAGAATTTTAGATCTTTTTGGCCTCAACATAGGGGATACCCTTAGTTGTTTTTAATACCTGGACTTTGCGTTCTTCCAAAAATATTAGGCAGTCCCTACTCCAAACAGGGTGGTTTCCAGAGCAATTTATACATTTGGCCAGATACAAGCAACCAACTCCTTCATGGGCAGCTTTACCACAGTTGCTACAAATCCCTTCGCCTTTACACCCTAATGTGGTATGCCCAAAACACTGGCATTCGAAACAGTGCATTGGGGTTGGGAAATAAGGCCACACACTAAGGCGAAGGAAGCCAGCTTTAACATGTTCAGGAAGTTTAGTGCTACTCAAAGTCAGAATAACTGATTCGGATTTGACAAGACTGCCATCAACTCTCCTCATGATATGTTTGACATCAACAATACCTTCCGGAGTCCACTCCTGTTGCAGTTCTTCCTTGGGAATGTCGACTAGATCCCGGCATGTCACAACACCTTTGGTATAATTCAAGGTGCTGTGCAATTCAGTGTCTATGGCATACTCCCCAAGCCATTTAGCAGCTTTGAGGTTAGTTGCTTGCTGGGAAGTTTAAGTTTCCACTAGCAAGGTCCCATTACGCAAACACTTCACTGATTTTAAAGAGCCACAGATGCCCTCCAAAACCTTTTGTATATAGAAGGGTGAAACCTTCTCAAAACTACCCTCCTTCCATTTCACAATAAGAAACACATTCTGATTACCAGAATGCATTCTGTTACTAAAGACTTTACTTGTTAAAGATGTGCCTGAGTCAGGGGGACTGACTGCACGAGCCCTCTTCAGAGACTGGGTGTTAGAACCTTCCAGCGGCCCACCCTTTCTGCTGGGAGGACGAAAAAGAGGATTTTGAAGGATTCTTCTCTGTCCCATGAGCAGCTAGGGAACTAGAAGTCCACCTAGACAGAGCCTCGCGTGGCTAGGTAAGCCTTATACAACTGAGGTGCAGCAGGTTTCCCAGAGGTTGCCCGCTAACAACTGTTCCACCTCAACAGCCATGCTTATCAGCGTGCAGCATGCTGAGATTGAAGGGTTGTTTATAGAGGTTTATTCCATCCTCACAATCTGGGTGGTCAAGCCAAGCAAGATCCCATTACCTAAGTATGCCCAGAGCTTACAGTGACAGGGGACTGGCGGCACTTATCAGTCACCAGCTCAGAACCCCAGGGCCGACAAACCCGTACCCAGCAAATGAATGCTGAGCCCCTGACTGAATCATCAAGATCACGTAGAAGCAACTGAAAATGCAGATGGTCATAGAGTTTTATGGGACAAACAATTAGAAGGCCGACACATTACCTAGGTGAACCTGAGCAACCCAAGATGATGCTGAGAGAAGTTCCAAGGAACTACGATGAAGCAGTGAAATCCTCAGATGTAAAAAAATTGGAAAGCTGCAATGGATGAAGAAATGGACTCACATCAAAAGGCTGGTACTTGGAAGTTAGTTGATTTACTAGCTGGAAGGAAGGCTATTGGAAATCTATGGTTGTTTGCAATTAAATTTTCTAATAACAATGACATGGTACGGTACAAAGCAAGGCTAGTTGCAAGAGGATTTAGTCAAAGGCCAGGGCTTTATTTTTCTGAAAATTTCAGTCCTGTGGTTAGGTTTGAAACCGAGTCCTCTTGTGTGTTGCTGTTCAAAGAGATTGGGGGGAAGATTAACATTAATACAGCATTCTTTAATCGTAAACTGGAGGAAGAAATTTACATGGAACAACCACAAGGTTATGATGATGGCACAGACCGTGTTTGCAGATTGCTTCAAAGCTTGTATGGACTGAAGCAAACAGCATAATGTTAAGAGTGTTTAAAGCTATACCTTAAGAAATCAAATTTTCTGGAGTGTAGTGCTGATCCTTTTATGTATTTTAACGCAAAATTTAATCTTATTTCATGTGGATGATGGATTGATAATGGGACCTGGTGAAAGTTTATAATTACACTAAACAATTACAGGAGTTTGATAAAGTAGTAGGTGAAGTGGATTGTTATCTTGGCTTGCAAGTCCAAAGATTTAATGATTGTATGAAGATTAATCAGACTGCATATGCGAAAAAGAGTTAGTGTGGTATATAACTGATGCAAAGCCAATATCATTACCAATTGAGCCTGTAATCAGACTGCATATGCGAAAAAGAGTTAGCGTGGTATATAACTGATGCAAAGCCAATATCATTACCAATTGAGCCTGGATGGATACCCGATAATTCATCACCAGCTACTGATACCGACACTTACCGAGAAATTATAGGCAGACTCAAATTTAATACTGGGCACACGTCCAGCTCTAGCTTATGCTGTCAATGTTGCTTGTAGAGCACAAGATTCGCCTACTGAAGGACACCTAAAATTAAATGAATTCTTCACTCTTGCTCCACACAATTTGAAAATTAACTATAGCCTTTATATCCTGCCTAATTTGTATTACAATATACCATGCAACCAAAGGGGCAAAAACTGATAGAGATAACTGGTTACTGAGAAGTAGCATCTATTTTAATAACTGCTTATCTGATACCAGCACTGCCAAATAGTGGGTAGCACCATCTGTTTACTGTAGTGAGTACTACAGTTTTCAAATTCTCAGACCTGACCACATAACTGAATAGGGCAGAGGGACCAACCATTTGTTCATTACACGTACCTGAAAGTTGGTATGCATGTGCCGGACTAGTGGTAGTAGCAGCAGACAATGTTTCACGAGCATAGGTATTTGAGACAAGTATTTTCATACGTCTACAGAAATAGCTACCAGCTAAGCTGCACTAAGTGAACAGCACCAGAAATAGCACTTCCAATTTCAGCTACAGTATTCAGCTCATGTTAGTTCAAACTTGCAAAAGCAAGTTTACTTTTAATAGTTCTGTGGCAGTATTTCAAATAATTTCTGGAGCAGTTTTAGTTTCTAATAGTAATCAATAACTTATACGCAGATAACACTGACAACCCTTTAAACATCAACTGAAACTATCAGATTATTAGTTAAGGTTATGGTACATATTACTTGACATTCTTGCCAGTCTGCAATACTCTGCAGTTTTAATTATCCTGAAACTAAACTGATGGATTCTATTTACATAGTTATTTAACAATAACACCCCCCCCCCCCCCCCAAAGTAAAGTTTCTACTAAAAGCACCCAAATTATTTACAACCTAACCAAATTAACTGCTGCTTTGAGGTAAATGTGTGGATCACCTCCATGCAACAGTCTCTCACAAGAGCTGGACTGCTTTGAGAATGCAGTCTTATCTTTGAAAGTAAGGCACATCAACACTGTTTAAGCAACTTACGACTCGTGCAAGACTCATTAACTGCACATTTGAGTGCCAGTTTATTCAAGTTTTAGAATTAGAAAGTAAGACTATTCAACAAGAATTTATTCACAATTGGTTGCTATTCCTCACATACATCCGAAATGTACGGACATTTAAATTTTATCTACCCTTGCCCTGACCCCTTTTAATGTTTGGCAAGATTGTCGAAGGCTTCAAGCTTTTTTCCAAAGAAATTCAATTTTCTACTATGACTGGTGAACATCAATTCATGATGAGCACTGTCCTCTAACCCAGTTTTGCAGTTAATCCATATAGGTACACAGACAAAAATGTACATGCAGTTTCAATTTCAATGCTTAGCACATATGCTGCAAAGAAATCTTACTTTAGCTATAGCTCACAGCCTAGCACCGCCAATCTTATGGAAATAGACAAAAGTATCTTATTTTCTAGAATGAGGGAGTATTCTGAAATTACTGACTTGAGACAATTTTTTTCCCAGGAGAAATTAGAAATCACATCTCAAGATAATCATCTTTTTGACAAACTACACAAAATAAGCAACTGAAAGTAAATAAAATTACCTGTAAGATGTTTCCCAACCCATCTAGTACCACAGATACAGTTTTCCAATCTTTGCTGTCAAGTAGGTCACAGAATGGCTTCAACACTCCACATCGAACAAGGTGTACTATCTGGTCTGCAGACCCTCCTGAAGTGAAGTTTGTGACAGCCCAAGCTGCTTCCTTTTGAGATTTGAAATCTCCCTGGGTGTAAAATTAACAGTGTTTTCAATGTTCATCTAAGAAACATTTAAGATCTATAGTATATTTTTAAATTGAAGTGCCTAATGGAAAAATAGGGACTAGGCAACATTTAAGAATTAGGAAGCTTGGGAAGGATTTACATATAACCACAACTTTTCAAAAGTTAAAACTAAGCAACAAGTTAAGGGAATCTTCGTAACCATAATAGGTTTTATTCTTCACAAATTAAAAATCGCTCTAATGCTGTACTATCCTAGTGAAGAAATCCAATTATACATGACAATCACTGCACACAATTGTTAAAAGTGACAACTGTTAATTACTTAGCTTGTTATATTGAGGGAATGAAAGCTTACTTTTGTCAAAACTGCTATCAATGGTTCAACAAGACCAGCTTTCACGACTTCCTGTATTTGGTCAACATTGCCAGCTGTTATATTTGACACAGTCCAAGCTGCCTCTTTCATTATATTAAGCCGTGGGTGATCTAACAGTTGACCTAAATACTTCAGACCACCTGCATTGATAACTGCATCAGTCTGCAATAATTAAGATTCATTACATTTATGAATGCCCCTGAACATTTTCTACGACCAAAGAATTGCACTTACCTGTGTATCATTTCCTGTAACAATGTTACCAACAGCACGCAAAGCTGGTGTGAGGACAGATACTTCATTAAAGGAAAGGAGTTCCACCAACCTTGGGACAACACCAATGTCAACTACTGCTTGGATTTTGTCATTCGTGCCATCAGTTAAGTATGACAAGGCCCAACATGTATCCGCTGAAACAACCATTTCACAGTGACATTCTGTGCTAACCTAAACTCACCAATTTAAATATAATTTCAGACTTACCCAACACATCACTGTCGCCATAGTTCAACAACTTGTTTAAGGCAGGAAGACACATTTTGATACTTTCAAATGGTGGAGGTGGATTTTTGTTTCGACAAAGGTTTGAAAGAGTCCAAACTATGTTCCTTAAGAATGTTACCTGCAATATAAATTTGCATCAGTTAAATTAGGAATGGCTTCAGAATCAAAGCCAAATACATTTTTGGCTTTACAGGCTAGTGCTATTAAAGGAGATCCAAAAAGAAAAATTACTGTTGATTTAGAACAACACATTAATATCAAAATTTAAACTGCTGTTACTTAGAATATGAGCACTGCTACAGAGTTGATAGACTAAAAGACTACTCTTTTTTTTAGAAAAAAAGAGTCTACAGGAAGCGTTTTAAGTGAAAATCCACAAAACTGGAAAAAAAAGGACAATCTTACTGCAGTCTCTGGTCTTATAAGTTCAAGCAATGCGGGCACTGCTCCATTATTTATAACCAGATCTCTTGCCACTGGTCCATCACCAGCAATATTTCCTAATGCCCACACAGCCTGTTCTGCAACATGAGCAGATGGCGAAGATAACAGAGCAACCAATTTGGGAACAGCACCACTTTTAATAACAGCATAGGTCTGTTCAGAGTTTCCAGAGGCAATGTTTGTTAGAGCCCAAGAGGCTTCGAACTGGAGTGATGGGCTGTAAAAAAAAAAAAAAATATACCCAAAATTAATAACTTATTCATATTTTTTCCAACATCTGATTGCTATAATCAAGTTTCTTACTTGTGGTGATATGACAAAAACTCTACACATCTTGGAACAATGCCACATTCAATCATGACATCAATTGGTGGATTTCTCTCTCTGCTCAATGTTTTTCTGGCAGCTTGTGTTGCTTGGAACTGTGCATCTGGATCACTGCTCGACATTCCTGGAATACAAAATCTCAAGTAGAAAATTTATTTAAGAATTTGCAGAAAAAAACTGCAAAATCTAGCTAAACTTACCTGCTATTATTTCATCCACTGGTATAGTCTGTGGCATTTGAATATTATTGTCTTGTAGAGGTGAACTAGGTTCTTCGAAGTCCGCAATATTTCTCCTCTTAAGCAACTGATCATCTTTATGGGCCTTACGAAGCTCCACTCTAACTTCACTCCTCCTCCGACGCATTTCCTAGAAGTTCAATTTAAGTCAGAACAGCACTAAAAGACTGACTACACTGATCTTTATTCACCCATGGATCATCTCACAGTAAGGTTTTGCTAATGTATAACAACGCCTTTCTACAGGCAATACACACAAGACAGCTGACATATGCTTTTTTTAAGTTTAGGATGTAGGTAGCTTATAGTGTACTTACTTCAAGATTCTTTCCTTTATTTTTGAATGCTGTGAGCCTGTTTGGCACAACATCCTCTTGAGTAGGCATGTTTAGATCCTGCAATAAGTGAAAAAGTTTAATAGATAATTTACTTAATCTCTACCAAAGCTCTGAGTGTTGTTTCACAACAGTAAAAGAAATGGAGGATAGGTAGCTACGCTGTAAAACCTGTATAGTGTCACAGCTAAAACAAAGTTAATAGCGTTACTTACGTTCAATCCTTTCAAATTTGTGTGTACATAGAAACGATAAGGGTTTACTGACATTTAACAGGCGTTACTGAAATTCCACAAGAATCATAAGTGAACACAAAGCAGTTGTCCCTAACTCCCCTATTAAAAATTAAACATATATGTGAGTTATCAACGAGATGTGAGGCTGACATATCTCTTTCCGTTCTCATTTCCTAGATCAGTGAAGTACACGGAACAATTTTTAACTGCAAATAGAGAACTCAAATTACTAGGGCCAAGTATTTAGAATTTATGTGGTCCGTTTACATACCGGTAATATAACTACGCTTTAGTAATCGCAGTAGCCAGCAGTCAGCACTCAGTTGTGTACAACTCTTAGTTTTACCAAACCGGGTAAAAGGCTTTTATACATACAAATGTTTCGAACACATTTTGACAGCCAACGAATTAAGAAAAATGATAAATACGAGATACAACGAAATGCAATCGCAATCAAACCATTTCCTATTGTATAAGAACTCATTAAATAAACTTAATACTTCGAACAGCTTACTGAACACGCAAAATTCATTCCTGACACTCACCTTACACTTAGACGATAGCTCACAACTCCCAACTCTACTTCCGAAAGTATCTTCTCGCCACACTTCTTTGAAGACAGCACAAGACACCGAGCACAACGATATTTGTGTTTAAATGTTCGAGGACTTGTCTTCTCATTGGCTACGTGTTGTATCGCTGCCTTCACGTGATTGGTTCACTGTGGAAAAACGTTACAGGTTTTCTGCCAGTTTTAACGGTTGGAGGGGGGAATGGAAAGAAATACTTTGAAAGCAGGGAAATTTGAAATTATATTAAATATATATATGAAAAAACATATGAGCATCAGCTTTAAAACGGTTTGTCGCAAAACAACTGTTGTTGTAGTTTCGTCTTGAAATTTTCATTTCAGTAAAAAGATATACCGGCAAAATTGGATATAATAGGTGTGATCATGGTGTAAGTGTTTGACAACACATACACACTGTGTAAACATACACACTGTGTAAACATTGTGCAACTATTCGTTGAATGCTAGTTCCGGAAAACGTTAGGAATCAAATTTAATTTCATCAGTACAGTAGATTTATATGTACTACAATTTGCTCAGAACCTTGCCCAACCGCAGAGTCTTCCCTCTTCTTCGTATTTCTTAATATGTTGCACGATGTGCTATTGTTTTATTTGTAAGACTTCGGGTTACTGAGAAGTAAATATGAGTACTTTTTCTTTTCTCTATCTTGGCAGTTATGTTTAGGATGCCGTTGCCCATGAATGTCATTGGCGCAAGGTAGGAATCACGTTAAGGAATCAAGATTGTATGTCCGTCTCCCAATATCCTATTATTTGACGGAAACATTTAGGATTATAGCATTTTAGAAAAATTGTTAGAGATCTAACGTAACATCGACAGTGTATGATTTTCTTTTTGTGGGCGATCCAGGGAACTTTAGTATAACATAGTCCTGGTCATAATTGTTGAGTGTCAAAAGTGATTTGTTTGACACAATGCAACTTGATTTAGAGAAGCGCCGATATAAAATTAGCGATCAAGTACGTGCCGACACTTACTGGCAACGACTGCAGAACTCAGTATATAGTGATAAGTCATGATAATTGCATCAACAGTTCCTTATCGACATGATATTTTCTTTCGCTACCATCGTTTCCTTATCAAACGTGTAACTGGTCACTAGCTTAATGTTGTGCATTGTGGGAAAATGTTATTGTAATTTAAGGAGAAGTTTATACTAATTAATTCAGTCTATTTGATACCGATAGACGAATTTGTAGGCGTAAAAAGTTGTAGGCGTAGGCGTATTTGTAGGCGCATTTCTAGCCGCATGTATGTTATTAAAACTTTTTCCATTCCGATGACGGGCGTATTGCGAGATGTTTTTGAGAGAATGTTTGCATAAATTCTTTTTTCTGCGTTGTTAAATCTCATATAGCCGAAGTACTATAAACAGTGGCTACAGGACCTGTGTTACGACGACTATTTAATGTTAAAGCACGAATATTTTTCATTGATAAGGGATGAAGCAATTTATGCAGTCTTGCATAAACTTATTTTTCAAGCACAAACAATCTGCCAATGCCACTTTTAGCAACATTCGTTAAATATTCCCTGTTTTGTATTCCTGTGTGTTGTTTTTTGTTTGGTGACGGAAGTAGGGGGGGGGGGGGGGGAACGTTATTGAAACCAGTGTTCCAGTGCTACCAGTTCATCATCATTGTAAGCTCTGTACACAATGGTGATACCTTGGGGATGCCACTGAGAGTAGATTTGCATCTAAGTGCTTGATTGCAATGATGATGATGTCGTCGTGGTCTTTGGTACAAAGACTGATTTGATGCAACTCTCTGTGTTACTCTTTATCATGGGCAAACATCTACATTTCCAATTAACTACTGTAACCTACATTCTTATGAATCTGCTTAATGTGTTCACCTTATTATCTTTCACAACTTTCCACCAGTACTAAATTGGTGATCCCGTATTGTCCCAGAATGTGTCCTATCAAGTGATCCTAGTCAGGCTGTGCCTCAAATTCATTTTCTCCCCAATCCTGTTCAGTGCCGGTAGCTCCTCACAAGGCCAGCCATACCCGATGCAATAAGGGGATGCAGCTTGTCCCCCCCCCCCCCCCCCCCCCCAGCTTTTGTGGAAAGGAGAAAATAAGGGTACTGAGCGAGGTGGCGTAGTGGTTAGACACTGGACTCGCATTCGGGAGGACGACGGTTCAATCCCGCGTCCTGCCATCCTGATTTAAGTTTTCGTGATTTCCCTAAATCGCTCCAGACAAATGCCGGGATGATTCCTTTCCAAGGGCACGGCCGACTTCCTTCCCCGTCCTTCCCTAATCCGATGAGACCGATGACCTTGCTGTCACATCTCCTTCCCCAAACAACCCAACCCAACCCCCCAACCCGACCCAGAAAATAAGGTGTTATTTTGTTGGATGTCTTTCTTTCAAGAAAGTTATTTAAAAGTTGGTATTGCACAGATTTTTAACAGGGTCGGAGCTGGAATACTCTCTTCTTTTTTTCTTTTTTTTTTTCTTTTTTTTGCTACCTGCAAGTTGCTATAGTATGGATTCCCTTAACTCGATATGAGTTACATGATCTAACTGTCTAATCTTTAGCATTCTTCTGTAGCACCACATTGCAAAAGCTTCTGTCCTTATCTATTCTGTTTATCATCCATATTTCACTTCTGTACATGACTACACTCAATACAAATACAGAAAATATTACCTGACGCTTAGATCTATGTTAACAAATTTTTCTGCTTCAGAAAGGCTTTTCTTGTCATTGCCAGTCTGCATTTAATATCCTCTCTACTGAAGCCATCATCAGTTATTTTCCTTCCCAAATAGCAAAACTCGTCTACTACTTAGTGCCTCTTTTCCTACTTTAATTCCCTCAGCATCACCTTATTTAATTTGACTACATTCCATTATCCTTATTTTGCTTTTGGTGATGTTTATCTTATATCCACCACTCAAGACACTGTCATTCTGTTCAACTGCACTTCCAAGCACATTGCTGCCACTGACAGAATTAAAGTGTCATTTTATTTCTTCTCCCTGAACTTTAATTCCTTCTCCAAATTTTTATTTGCTTTCCTTCAACGCTTCCTCAAGATACATTTGACATTGGAGGTAGACTACAACCCCTGTCACACCACCTCTCTCAGCCAGTGCTTCCCTTTCATGTCCCTCGATTCTTGTAACTCCCGTCTGGTTTGTACAAGTTGTAAATAGCAGTTTGCTCCCTGTTTTGTAGCTCTGCTGCTCAGAATTTCAAAGAGAATATTCGAGTCAGCATTGTCAAAAGCCACCACTAACACTAACTTTACAAGTGGTATAAATGTAGGTTTGCCTTTTGTTATGCTGTCTTTTAAGAAAAGTTGGGGGGGGGGGGGGGGGTCGGCGGCAGTATTGCTTCACGCCTTCCCATATTTCTCCAGAATCAAAAAAGAGCTTCCCAGAGGTTGGCTCCTACCAGTTTTTCCATTCTTCTTTAAAGAATTTGTGTTTATACATTACAACCATGACTTGTTAAACTGGTAGTTCGGTAACGTTCACACCAATCGGCACCTGTTTTCTTTGGAATTAGAATTCTTATATTCTTTTTGGTAGTCAGAGGGTATTTCACCTGTCTAGTACATCTCCATGAGCATTGAAAGACCCAAGTCAAAATGGTGAATGGAACTGTTTGTGAAATTTCTGCATCGCTGTTTATTTACTTATAGATTTTAATAGCTTACTGTTATTCTAAACAGACTTGATAAAGGAGACAAAGCCATTGAGACCTTTCTTGAACTGTCTAAGGCTTTTGATTCTGTGAATTGTGCAGTTCTATTATCCCAATTAGAAACTTAGGATGGAAGAGAAGTAGCACTATACTTTGCAAATTCGTATCTTCAAGACAGAAGACAGTGTGCTAAACTGTATTGTAAGAATGAAAGTAAAATCCTAGCTGTAAAACCAGCACACACAATTCTCAACTAGGGAGTTCCCTAGGGAAGTAGTCTTTTGCCATATTGGTTTATTGTGTATATTGATGATATAACACACCTGAAAAACTCAAAGCTAGTGAATTATGCTGATGGTGCATCATTTAGTAGTTGGGGCCATATTGATCCACTAGTGTTACAAAAAATAAAGAGAACTCTGAACTGATCATAGAATAACTAACAATAAATAAATTTACATTGAATGAATAAACTTACATTGAATGAGGACAAAACTGTTGTAATGAAGTTCTTGCTGAATTATAACCAATCTAATCTCTTTCTTCAGCTGAAACACCTGATATATATAAGATTTTATGCATTGTGATTGATGAACATCTTACTTGGAAAGAGAATATCAGCCACATCTGTAAAAAGATTAGCAATAACATTTACTTAATTACTCTAATAAATCCTCCTGTCCTTAAACAAGTATACTATGGATTAATTCACTCGCATTTGCAGTGTGGGATTGAAATTTCAGGAGGGACCCCCCACAGTGTACATGGGTAGGATATTCAGGCTTCAAAAGAGAACAGTTACAATAATTGCCAATGTAAGTAAATGCCAGTCCTGCAGAGATTTCTTTAAAAATTATGATATACTGTCTGTGTGTTCGTTGCACATTCTGAAGACTTATGTTTGTAAAACAGAATGGTGAGCTAGGTGTAATATATAGACATAATTACAATACACGAACCAGATGTGATTATCATAGGATATTGCCTAATAAAAGAGCTACAGATCACAGTCCACCTGAAGCTGGAAGACAGTTCTATAATAGGTTGCCATAGCCTATATTATAGAGCACCTCCAGGAAAATTGAAACGGCTGCTACTTGAAGAATGTTTATACTCACTCAAAGATTTCTGAGCTGCTTTATTGATACCTCTAGTTCTGTATACCTCAATATATTAATGGTGGTAAATGTTTATATAATGTGCTATTTGATGTATATATTCATTATATGTATGAAATTATATCTTCGTAAATCTACAAAAACTGATGAATCCAAGACTGTAAAGTTTTATGGACAAATAATAATAATAATAATAATAATTATTATTATTATTATTACTGCTACTACTATTTCTGTTATCAAGACTTGCAGGACTCTTAACCCTTAAGTGGCATAGGTATGCGGGACGATTGTCAAACTTTCTGGATGGCCTTTTCCTTCTTGTACATTTCAGTTGTAGTACTGGCCTCTTGCTGTGAAGCTTGGGTACCAATTGCAGATATTAAATTAGATTAGATTAGATGCAGTTTTCATTCCACAGACCCAGAAATGAGATTATTATTGTGGGTGTGGAACATTGAAAGTATAAAATAAGAAACATAGAACATTTGAATGTTATGTTCACTTCCATGTTCATTTGTCAGGAGACTGTCAAGATATGTGAATACATTACAGTAAACTGGAACTGCTATATTTACAGCATTAATAAACTGTCAGAATGAAACATAGCTATGCACTTTTAATAAATTTATCATACACAAAATGCCCAATCTTGGCTGTTGTCACAGAGTGCTGTCAAAAGTGAAATCTAACAGACATTTTTACTTAAGGTGGTCTAACAATCCCTGTTAAGATATTAATTTGTGGAGTACAAGGAGTTGCTTACTAAAAAGTCCTTCAAACATTGTTTAAATTGTGGTTTATCTGAAGTTTTTCTGACAATTTATTGAAAATGTGTGTTTCTGAATATTGGACCCAATTTTGGAGGTCTTTATGTAGATTGTTCTTATTCCTAGTAATGATAATATTTATTGAGCTATTAGTTGGAAATAGACACATATTACTTGCAACAAATTTCAGTAAGAAATTAAATATACTGGGAAGTGGTGGTTAGAATACCCAATTCCTTGAATAGGCTTCTACATGATGTTCTTGAATTTACACTACAATTGAGTCTTATTACATAGTTTTGCACTCTTAAAAATTTTAGCTCAGTTTGATTAGTTGTCACAGAATATTATCCCATATGACATAATAGAGTGAAAGTAATCAAAGTATGCAAGTTATTTTGTATTTATATCTCTTACATCTGACATCATTCTCATTGTATATACAGAATTGATTAGGCACTTCAGCAATTCTATGGGATGCCCTCCCCAAATGAGTTTATTATTGGGTTATAAGCCCAGAAATTTAACGCTGTCAACCTCTTCTCTCTTTATGTCTTAATATGTTATACACATGCTGAAAGGAAATCTCTAACGGGTTCTGGACTAACATATAGTGGGTCTTTTCAAAGTTTAATGACAGAGAATTATCTTTAAACTATTTATTAATTTCAGTGATAATTTGATTAGCAGCCATTTTTAAATCTGTATGTAAGTTGCTATTTAATGCAATGTTTGTATCTCAAACAAAACAAACTTAGCATCTGGCATTATAACAGATGAGAGGTCATTAATGTACAGAAGAAAAAGCAACAGATCCAAGGCGGAACCTTGAGGAACACCACACGTAATTAATTCCCAATCAGATGAAGACTGACTGCTTACTCCATTTCGAAATGACACCATTTGTTTCCTGTTTGTTACGTAAGACTCAAACCATTTTTCTGCACTGCCATTGACACCATAATATTGTAATTTACTCAAAAGAATGCTGTGATTCACACAAAGGATTTTGCCATTTTACATAAAATGCCAGTAGCCTCTAATCATTATCTAATGAATTAAGTACATTCTCACTGTACATGTAAATAGCACTAGCTACTTGACCTTCAGTAAAGGCATAGTAGTGTCACTGTGACATCTCGCAAACGTATGATACCAGTGAATTCTGGTGTGATACATTATGGTTATTATTGATAGTGTCCCGTAATTAATTTGCACAATGTGGAGCCTCTACCAGATCTGCGTCTCCATTGAGAACAGGCTGGGTAGAATGGTTAATCTTAATGAGTTTGGAGTAAATGAGTCAAGCTTTGAAATGTATTTGGAAGAAATAATTGTTAAAATTTTGTACGACAGTTGTGTTCATGCAGATTATGATATAGAAAGTGATTATATGGATTCAGAAAAGACAGTGGATGATGGTGGTGGTGGTGATGGAACAGAGAACATCAAACAGGGGAAGACAATCTGAGTAAAAAACAGTCATTTTACAGCCATACATTTTTATGGCAGGGGAAACTCTTTCAAGTGAAGAAAAGCACAACTATCAACTAATGTCAGAAAAAGGTAATGTAACACAGAGTTGCAGATTCCTGGTCTGCAACTTGGGGTTAATGTCTTTGGTGGGGATCCAGATGTTCTACATCAGCATCTACATACATACTCTGCAAGCCACTGTATGGTGTGTGGCAGACGGTACCATGTACCACTTCTATCCATTTCCTTCCTGTTCCGCTTGCAACTAGAGCAAGGGAAAAACGTCTGTCAATGCACCTGTATATCTCTCTAATCTTATATTAATGGTTCTTATGCAAAATGTTCATTGTCAGCAGTAGAATCATTCTGCAGTCTGCCTCAAATGCTGGTTCTCTAAATTGGCTCAGTAGTGTTCCTCGAAAAGAATGATGCCTTCCCTCCGGTGATTCCCATTTGGATTTCTGAAGCGTCTCTGTAATACTTGTGCGTTGTCAAACCTACTGGTACCAAATCTAGCAGGCCGCCTGTGAATTGCTCCTGTAATCTGACCTGATGTGGATCCCAATCATTTGAACAGTATTTGGCAGTGGGTTGTGCTAGTCTCCTATGTGTGGTCTCCTAAAAATCTCCCAATAAACTGAAGCGTACCCATCTCCTTTCCTCAAGCAGCACACTACTAATGCAGTATTCGAACATTATGGGTTTGTTTTTCCTACTTATCTGCATTAACTTACATTTTTTCTACATTTAGAGTTAGCTGCCATTCATCACACCAACTAGAAATTTTGTCTTAAGTCTACTTTTTACTCGTGACATTTTAGATGAGATTTTACAGTGGTCTAAGAATAAAATCAATGTACTTGCAAAATAAGTCTCTTTTGCACATGATATTGATATTATACAACAGAAAGCTTTTATGGGCTTTCTTCTAGTCACACCAGTCTCCATATCTGACAGTGGATCCATAGATAATCTCTTCTCAGGGTATGGTACTGGATGTATTATTTTTCACAATACTACCACAAAAAGTTTTTGGTCATATTGACAGCGCATCTATTTTGGTACCCAGATTAAAGGACGGGAAGGGAAAAGGATAATGTGACAGCTGCAGTATCAAACACTTCTAAATCTCCAGGCTGTGCTATATTTATCAATGAAATACATGTGCTTTCCTGCAGTCATTGTAGATTTTGGATGTGCCTTCCAAGAAAATTGGCAAAATATGAGTTAAAGTGTGTGTGTGTGAGAGATAGATATCAGGACCTAATAGTTATATAATACCTTCACAGTGATCTCAAAAAAATTGGAAGTTAGTATCAAAATGTGAATTTGTTCTTCAAAGTTCCCAGATGTTTTGTTTTGTTTCCTGGTCATTTAAAAAAGACCAGCATATACTGTAGGATTAATAGCTGAAAGTTGGGTTTCTAGATTTTTGAGAAATGTAGGAAATTCCACTTGTTTTGAACATCACTTGTATATTTTCAAATTATGGAAAGGTGCTGAGTTGCAGATTGGCTCAGCAAAAAGACTGTCACAAATAAAGCTTTCGGCCAGTAAAACCTTTGTAGAAAATAGATGCCACACACACACACACACACACACACACACACACACACACACACACACACATCTGACTGCAGTCTGAGGCAACTGAAGCCATACTTGTGTATTTTCTGTTTTTTCTTTTTGATTATTAATATTTTTCGTGTCATTTCCCTTTCGTATGTTTAAAAACACATGTTGCAGCTAATTGAGGTGAATAAAAAAAAAGTTAAGATAATATTGTAGAAATTAATAGTAAACTTTTGGAGTCTTGACAGACACCATGATATCAGTTGTTTTGCAAAATCAAATACTACTTAAGGGTTTGTTACACTTACATTTTCTAGAATTTTATCTTTTAATCTATGTGGACAATTTTATACTAAAATAGGTGAAAGATGCCCAACATATTTTTTGTCACTTTCAGTCAATTTTCTTGTTTTGAACCATATTGAAAGTCTTGACATAGAATTTTTTACTGCTGAATGCAAGCTTTCTTTGCTGCTGTTAGAGAAAGTACAAAACTTTGGTACCATTGGTCCAAAGATAATATACAGAAATTGTAACTCACCAACAGGCAGCAGAAAATGATTTTGGAAGTAGGCCTAGTGGATTGCAAATGTGGAGTTTCTGTTGCATCAGACTGAGTAATTATCCATCATCAGAATAGTTAAATAAGACATTATTAAGAATAGTTAATTGAGTCAAGCAAACACCTTTCGAAGAAACCTGCATAGCAACAATGGGAATGAGGTAAATGACTTAATGGGATGTAAATTCTTAATTCAGTGCATTCCAAAGTCAATTTCTCTTCATTTTCAACAGCTATCTTGCTACAAAAATTGTGTAATATAACACTTACTGTGTATAATAAGCAAGAAAGAGAACTATATGTAATGGTCAGGGCAAGCACAGACATGTAACTACTTTCATGTTATAAAATTTTGCACACTTACATTTCATGTGAGATTCAGAATTCTGAAAATAAAATCAAAATAATATGGAATGTAGTTAGAAGAGAAATGGGGAAATTGAATTAGAGAACAATATGATCTTGTTGTTAAAGATAATGACCAAATGGCGTATGAACCAAGACATAGCAAGCACCATTAACAATCATATTATAAATGTAATATAGAATCTCTTTACAGTCAGCTCATAGGAAATGCATTGCAATAAGTGTGACAGTTGTATCACAAACATTCAATCAATCTGAGATTGTTCTTCTTCCCTGAAATCAGCAAAATAATGTATAATCTTAAAAGCATATAGTCACATTGTATTGGTAACATTTCAAGGAAAATATTAGAATCACGTTATGATATAACTACTGTACAATTTGTCATCACAATACAATGAAAATAAGTAGCTCAAAAAATAAACACACACACACAGAATATGTATGTACACATTTATGAGAGTAGGACCTGTAGTTGGCTGTGAACTTAATCAAGGAACTATCCTAGCATTTGTCTGTACTGATTTGGAAAAACCTAAATCAGGATGACCGGGCAGGGCAAACTCCATCCTCACAAATATGTGGTCAGTGCCCTAACAACTTCACCACCTCATTTGCTTGGTCCATATTGTACTATGTTCTTCAATATAAACACGGGTTTGCTCTTCATTGCTGGACATATAAAGGACAATCGCTGGTGACTCTAGAATCATGAAATTACTATTGTGCTGCTTAAAACCAGTCTGTTCGGTAAACTGACTACATGCCCGTAGACATGCCACTATTCCCTAAACATGTCTTTATGTCTTCTTGTTGGGAAGGAAATACTAAGCAACATCCCCCATGTTGAGTGAGGTGGTGAACTCAGGAGAACAAAAAGACATTACTATCATGCTGTAACTTCAGGTGCAACATAAGCCATGCACGAGGCCTATGACAATGTGTTAACTTGAGAAGACTTACGTTAATGCTGAAAGTTGCTAGAAAGTAACTGGTCACTTGTTATCCAAAGATTATACCAGAAACTAGCACCAGGTGATGAGGTTGTGTAAGGGCAATGAGGTTAGTAGTGTCCACAGAAATAAATGAACAACTCAGTAATAATATTGTAAGCAGCACAGAAATAGGAATGAAAACTTAAATATAAACCTACATACAAAAATTCAAAAAAATAAACACAATACCACATAATACATACAAGGCTCAATTTGGGCTGGTAGAAAGGAGAAGGAAGGATAATAGGGATAGAGGAGGAGGAGGAGAATGGGAGGGAGGAGGTGGGCAGCATACTAGGAGAATAACAAACCATTCGCAATAAAAGATTCGTACAGAGAACAAAGACCATAAAGAAACAAGTTTGTCCTAACTGCTGGATGACAACCTCACAAGTGGGCTGGTAGATAAAGGATGGAAACAGGGATGAGGAGAGGGATCTGTATTACATAAATGGGGCCAGTACACCAACGAAATATTTCTTACATCAATGAATTTTCTAGTAATGTAGGTATCTGTAAGCCATTTATGCATTTCCATTAACACTAAACATCTTTATGTAATAGAGTAACTGCAAATAGGTTAACAAAGAACAGTGATGGAAGAACATTGTTATACAAAGCTGGAAGCTACTAGAATATGAGAATAAATATGTAGGCTATATGTCTGAAAAGTAAACATCTTTCAATTTTTTAGAGCCTAGCCAGGTCTCACACTCAAAAGCACGGGGAAAAAGTAAGAGAGAAGGTTGCAATGATATAATGTCACAACACAGTTAGAAACAATGGTATCCACAAGGATCAGATGACGTGTGTGAACAACCGTATAGTAACAAAACAAAATACCACCATGGCTGAAACTAACAAAGTTAAAATATATTCAGTAAGCTGAAAATCACACACTTTGTTTACAAAAGAGATACACAGTAAAGGAAATGACAAGGGTTGAACATCCTTGTAGTATGTAATAGCCAAATGAAACCATCCTGTAGATATAATGTAAAATGTGCTCCTTTTGCGTGCCTGTACTTGGAGGGGTGTACATCTCACTAGAGTTCACATCCTGTAGATAAAATACAATATTGCCAGGTTAGAATCGGTATAAGAGTGACACCTTCTATACTGATGAGTGTTCTGTTATTGAAAGCAGCATAAATCTTTCTCACATTTGGCACCAGTACAGGTGTCTAAATTTATGTTGCAAAGAAGCTGACCAATCAGGTACCAAATTGTTCATGTATTAGTTGACCTACAGTAACTTTCTCTTTCAAATTTATCATTTCTCTATTGAAATAAGAAGTGTGCTGCTAAGTTGTAACTGTTATTTAACAGGAATGTTTATTTAACTACCCTGTACACAGTGAACACATGAGGTTTCCAGTTCATCATCTGATTTTGACTAAACAAGACCCTTGTTATACATGACTTAAGTGCGCTGTTGGCTTTCAGCATCTTGAAAAGACAACATTCATCTTACGAATGTAATGTTGGAGGTGATTGACATATGGTGGCATGGAACATTAATGAACTTCCAGATGATCAAATGCACAAAAAAGTTCAAGAAAATAAGAATGTGGATCTCATCACAAAGGATACAATGCACAATGGGCACACTTCCTTTGCCCCTAACCCTAATCCAAAAGCATGTAACTCTAGCTAAGAAGAGGAGGAAGACAAAATAAAACAGTGCAGAGGCTGCTGGTACTATAATGTGCAACCTATTCCCTCCCAGAAGACGTGATAGAACTCATTTAATATTAATTATGTAGATGAATAAAATAGAAAGAAACATTCCACATGGGAAAAATATATTAAAAACAAAGATTCCATGACTTACCAAACGGGAAAGCGCTGGTAGATAGACACAATAAAAAAAAAAAAACACAAACACACACACAAAATTTCAAGCGTTCGCAACCAATGGTTGCTTCGTCAGGAAGGAGGGAAAAAAGGACAGGTATACACTTGCACACACACACACATATCCATCCACACATATACAGACACAAGCAGACGTATTTAAGGTAAGTCTTTCCTCTCCCGGGATTGGAATGACTCCTTACCCTCTCCCTTAAAACCCACATCCTTTCGTCTTTCCCTCTCCTTCCCTCTTTCCTGACGAAGCAACCGTTGGTTATGAAAGCTTGAAATTTTGTGTGTGTGTTTGTGTGTTTTGTTATTGTGTTTATCTACCAGCACTTTCCTGTTTGGTAAGTCATGGAATCTTTGTTGTTAATATAATTATGTAGATGCTTTTTCATCATGACATTTTTCCCAATTAAATCCACAGGACAACTGTCAAGTCTTCCCAACATATTCATGTGATTCAACATCAGAAGGTGATATAAACTGCCTATTTTTCTCATGTAAGAAGTATCACCATGAGAAAGAAGATGTTTGTCAAGTGATAGTGCCATATTGACTTTTTGTTGTATCTTTATGGACAATGCAATGTAAACAGATTATTGTGTAGACTTATATTTGCTGCCAATTACCATAATGTGTTCTTATTGTGTGTTATTATATACTTTGTATGTTTTTACACTATAGTTTGTAACCATTAGATGTAAAAGATGTTATCTGAATGTTACATACTGTATGCCAATAACAACATTCTCTCTCTCTCTCTCTCTCTCTCTCTCTCTCTCTCTCTCTCTCTTTCACTCTCTGATGCAGACTGTGACCAAAAGCTATATGTGAGTGTCTTTTACACTACTGGCCATTAAAATTGCTACACCAGGAAGAAATGCAGATGTTAAATGGGTATTCATTGGACAAATATATTAAACTAGATCTGACATGTGATTACGTTTTCAAGCAATTTGGGTGCATAGATTCTGAGAAATCAGTACCCAGAACAACCACCTCTGGCCGTATTAACGGCCTTGATACGCCTGGGCGTTGAGTCAAACAGAGCTTGGATGGCGTGTACAGGTACAGCTGCCCATGCAGCTCCAACACGATACCACAGTTCATCGAGAGTAGTGACTGGCTTATTGTGATAAGCCAGTTGCTCGGCCACCATTGACCAGACATTTTCAATTGGTGAGAGATCTGGAGAATGTGCTGGCCAGGGCAGCAGTCGAACATTTTCTGTATCCAGAAAGGCCCGTACAGGACCTGCAACATGTGGTTAAGCATTACCCTGCTGAAATGTAGGGTTTCGCAGGGATCGAATGAAGGGTAGAGCCACAGGTCATAACACATCTGAAATGTAACGTCCACTGTTCAAAGTGCCGTCAATGTGAACAAGAGGTCACCGAGACGTGTAACCAATGACACCCCACACCATCACGCTGGGCGATACGCCAGTATGTCGATGACGAATACACGCTTCCAATGTGCGTTCACCACGATGTCGCCAAACACGGATGCGACCATCATGATGCTGTAAACAGAACCTGGATTCATCCGAAAAAATGACGTTTTGCCATTCGTGCACCCAGGTTCGTCGTTGAGCACACCATCGCAGGTGCTCCTGTCTGTGATGCAGCGTCAAGGGTAACCACAGCCATGGTCTCCGAGCTGATAGTCCATGCTGCTGCAAACATCGCCGAACTGTTCGTGCAGATGGTTGTTGTCGTGCAAACGTCCCCATCTGTTGACTCAGGGATCGAGACGTGGCTGCACAATCCGTTACAGCCATGCGGATAAGATGTCTGTCATCGGCGTTCCGTATTACCCTCCTGAACCCACCAATTCCATATTCTGCTAACAGTCATTGGATCTCGACCAACGCGAGCAGCAATGTTGCAATACGATAAACTGCAATCGCGATAAGCTACAATCTGAACTTTATCACAGTCGGAAACATGATTGTATGCATTTCTCCTCCTTACACGAGGCATCACAACGACGTTTCACTAGGCAATGCCGGTATAAAAAAAAAAAAAATGGAAATGTCTTGTGGCTAGGGCCTCCCGTCGGGTAGACCGTTCGCCTGGTGCAGGTCTTTCGATTTGACGCCACTTCGGCGACCTGCGCGTCGATGGGGATGAAATGATGATGATTAGGACAACACAACACCCAGTCCCTGAGCGGAGAAAAATCTCCGACCCAGCCGGGAATCGAACCCGGGCCCTTAGGATCAACTGCTGTTTGTGTATGAGAAATCGGTTGGAAACTTTCCTCTTGTGAGCACATTGTAGGTGTCTCCACCGGCGCCAACGTTGTGTTACTGTTCTGAAAAGCTAATCATTTGCGTATCACAGCATCTTCTTCCTGTCGGTTAAATTTCGCGTCTGTAGCACGTCATCTTCATGGTGTAGCAATTTTAATGGCCAATAGTGTAATATTGCCTGTCTGCAACTTGATGTGTCTTGTTTACAGTAAGTTGCAATCTACCTTTTCCTACATTGTTAATAATAATAATTTTTATTATTATTTCTTGGAAAGCAGATTGCGAAGATCAGATTTGATGCTTTTGTCTTTGTTATGAAAGCACTCCCTTAGTTTTCTATGATATGTTCATAATTATAAGTTAAGTTCTGGTAGTTTGGTTATTTTCCTATCATAGTAACATCTATTTTAATTTATTGGTGTCACACAAATATATCAGCTCTTTCCTTGTTGAAATAGGTCACAAATAAATATTTTGCTATTGAACTTCATTTTATTTTATTTGATAGGCAATGTCCAATATTACAGATTATATCACCACTTAGTCTGCACCAGTAACCCCCAACCCCTGATTATTTAAAGAATTGTTCCGTGTATATAACGTCATTCCTCTTGTACTATCAGACATACAGTGGTATAATTTTGCATTTACATTCAGTGGTATATGTAGACACTGTCTGCAAAATGGTTGTGAATAGAATTAATAGTAAAGAAGTAAGTTAAAACGCCGTGCCTTTTCATGAAGAAGTTTACTGCATGAACAGTTAAAATACACTAAGTGATAGATATTTTTCCTTTTACTATTTGGGGAGAGGGGGGGGGGGGAGGGGGAAGTCAGAGAGACAAAGTTTTTAGAAGGTTTGAAACTTCATGATAAGTTTGCTGGAAGTTGCTAAGTGCTCTCATTCTCAAATACTGGATGAATATAAAACTTCCTGGCAGATTAAAACTGTGTGCTGGACCGAGACTCGAACTCGGGACTTTTGTCTTTCGCGGGCAAGTGCAGGAGAGCTTCTGTAAAGTTTGGAAGGTTGGAGACGAGGTACTGGTAGAAATAAGGGTGTGAGTTGTGCTTCGGTAGCTCAGGTGGGAGAGCACTTGCCTGCGAAAGGCAAAGGTTTGAGTCTCGGTCCAGCACACAGTTTTAATCTGCCAGGAAGTTTCATATCAGTGCACACTCTGCTGCAGAGTGAAAATCTCATTCTGGATGAATATGGTCTGGGTAATTTGTGCACTGTGAGTTCCACTGCCTTAAGACATAAACACAACTTCTAACTTTAATATGTATGTAATAGTTAAACATTTAACCTAAGATTACACCTCTTAATGATGACTAGATTATGACACCATTTTAAATAACAGAATTTGGTTACTAATTATGTGCACCCCCCACCAAGGTAGCTTACACCTCTTTTGTGTGTACATGTTATTGTGTTTTTGTGGTCTTCAGTCCTGAGACTGGTTTGATGCAGCTCTCCATGCTACTCTATCCTGTGCAAGCTTCTTCATCTCCCAGTACCTACTGCAACCTACATCCTTCTGAATCTGTTTAGTGTATTCATCTCTTGGTCTCCCTCTATGATTTTTACCCTCCACACTGCCCTCCAATACTAAATTGGTGATCCCTTGATGCCTCAGAACATGTCCTACCAACCGATCCCTTCTTCTAGTTAAGTTATGCCACAAACTTCTCTTCTCCCCAATCCTATTCAATACCTCCTCATTAGTTATATGATCTACTCATCTAATCTTCAGCATTCTTCTGTAGCACCACATTTCGAAAGCTTCTATTCTCTTCTTGTCCAAACTATTTATTGTCCATGTTTCACTTCCATACATTGCTACGCTCCATACAAATAATTTCGGAAACGACTTCCTGACACCTAAATCAATACTCGATGTTAACAAATTTCTCTTCTTCAGAAACACTTTCCTTGCCATTGCCAGTCTACATTTGATATCCTCTCTACTTCGACCATCATCAGATATTTTGCTCCCCAAATAGCAAAACTGCTTTACTACTTTAAGTGTCGCATTTCCTAATCTAATTCCCTCAGCATCACTCGACTTAATTCGACTACATTCCATTATCCTCGTTTTGCTTTTGTTGATGTACATTTTATATCCTCCTTTCAAGACACTGTCCATTCCGTTCAACTGCTCTTCCAAGTCCTTTGCTGTCTCTGACAGAATTACAATGTCATCGGCGAACCTCAAAGTTTTTATTTCTTCTCCATGGATTTTAATACCTACTCCGAATTTTTCTTTTGTTTCCTTCACTGCTTGCTCAATATACAGGTTGAATAACATCGGGGAGAGGCTACAACCCTGTCTCACTCCCTTCCCAACCACTGCCTCCCTTTCATGTCCCTCGACTCTTATGACTGCCATCTGGTTTTTGTACAAATTGTAAATAGCCTTTCGCTCCCTGTATTTTACCCCTTCCACCTTCAGAATTTGAAAGAGAGTATTCCAGTCAACATTGTCAAAAGCCTTCTCTAAGTCTACAAATGCTAGAAACGTAGGTTTGCCTTTCCTTAATCTTGCTTCTAAGATAAGTCATAGGGTCAGTATTGCCTCACGTGTTCCAACATTTCTACGGAATCCAAACTGATCTTACCCGAGGTCAGCTACCAGTTTTTCCATTCGTCTGTAGAGAATACACGTTAGTATTTTGCATCCGTGACTTATTAGACTGATTGTTCGGTAATTTTCACATCTGTCAGCACCTGCTTTCTTTGGGATCGGAATTATTATATTCTTCTTGAAGTCTGAGGATATTTCACCTGTCTCATACATCTTGCTCACCAGATGGTAGAGTTTTGTCAGGACTGGCTCTCCCAAGGCCGTCAGTAGTTCTAATGGAATGTTGTGTACTCCCGGGGCCTTGTTTCGACTCAGGTCTTTCAGTGCTCTGTCAAACTCTTCACGCAGTATCGTATCTCCCATTTCATCTTCATCTATATCCTCTTCCATTTCCATAATATTGTCCTCAAGTACATTGCCCTTGTATAGGCCCTCTATATACTCCCTCCACCTTTCTGATTTCCCTTCTTTGCTTAGAACTGGGTTTCCATCTGAGCTCTTGACATTCGTACAAGTGGTTCTCTGTTCTGCAAAGGTCTCTTTAATTTTCCTGTAGGCAGTATCTATCTTACCCCTAATTAGATAACCCTCTACATCCTTACATTTGTCCTCTAGCCATCCCTGTGTGTACATGCTTGGCTTCAATTATTCTTTTTTCTCCTCTGCCTTTCCATTGTATGTTCTTCTTTGTGCTGATTGTGCTTTAGTTTGGTTTGTGATTTTGGGCACTCATTTTCTTCCCTTTCAGCATTCTACAACTTTCATTCTTAATAATATGGTCTCCATTGTTGAGTATGACCTGCAGTTAGTTTTCCAAATTTTAAAGAAGTGCGGATCATGCAGGAAAGGTCGCCCAATGTGGTGTTGTACATTCCACCTTTTGTGCCTTTCTTCTGGATAGGTGAATGTGGGAGGGGGCGGGGTGGTCAAGTGCCTGCAGGGTGGTAGGGGCCTGACCAAACAGGGATCGCACTATTCATTCCCGAGTTGAAAACTTCCTAGGCATGTCAAGGAGTATGTTCCCAGTGTGGTTGGAGTGAGGAGACTCCCGGCAACAGTTTACTGGCCAGTTAACTGTGTCTGTGGCTGGTTGGTGAGGAGAACTCTTGTTTGGAGTGGGTGTTACCATGGCGGAAGACTCGCACATGATGCAATTTAAACTTTCTTCCACTCCCAGCAGTCTCGTCCAAATGTAAGACATATTACAATGTGGAGAGATATGACCCAAAAATGTTTCCTAATCTCGCTATGCCATGGAAGGAACATAGG
The DNA here is from genome assembly GCF_023864345.2 of Schistocerca serialis cubense. Classification (NCBI taxonomy): domain Eukaryota; kingdom Metazoa; phylum Arthropoda; class Insecta; order Orthoptera; family Acrididae; genus Schistocerca; species Schistocerca serialis. The sequence continues at coordinate 312,279,500 of NC_064638.1, forward strand.
GCTCAAAGACGAGGGGAGAAATGGGGCCCCAATATGTAGTTCATCCTACGGCCAAAGGGGATTCCTTTTTGACTACAAAGTCATTGTTCTTCATTGGAAAGCTGGAGGACAGGCTTGGGGAGTTAGCAGCGATTTCAGAAATGAAAAGTGGCTATGTTCTTATTAAAATGGCCTCAACTTCTCAGTCCTGGGCGCTGCTCACCTGTGACAAGATGGGTGACATTCCATTAACTATAACTCCCTGTAATAGTGTCTTTACAGTAAAGGGTGTTCTCTTCCTGTGCAGCCATCTTTTACAGAACAATGACAAGTTGCATGCCAATTTGGAGTGACAGGGAATGTATTTGACAGCCGCATCCAGCGGGGACTGAAAGACAACACGGTTGATATGGGAGCCTTCATTTAGGCCTCTGAAGGCAACTCATTGCCTGAAGAGATCAGGGTGACAGTGTGTCGATGCAATGTGTAACCATATGTTCCCCCTCTCATGTGGTGCTACAAATGGATGAGATCAGACACATGTTTTCCCATTGCAATGCCCTGCCTGTAGGGATTATAGATGTCTGTTTCACACAAGTGCTCGTTGTGCCCCTCATCCCATCTGTATCAACTGCATGGACCACCATTCACCAGACTGCAGCAGCTTTCAAAGAGAAAAGAAAATCCAAGAATACAAGACTGAATTGACACACATATTAAGAGACCAAGAAGAAAGATGATCATCTACATCTTGCACATACGACGGTGATGTATGCTATGGCTATGATGATACCATCCTCTCCAGTGATGGTACCATTGCCCTGTATGTTTTTTATGCTGGGCCTTCACAGCTGCTAGACTTTTACCTGCACTCCTAGTGATTGGGGCCCTCCTATTACTGCTTCCCCCAAACCCCTTTGGAGGTGTTAACTTTCCACATGTGAGGGATATCAATCCCCAATTCATGGCCAGAGAAGCAACACCATTTTCCAGCATCTCTTCCAAGGTAGGGATCCAACGGGATGCTTTCTTCCCAGGAAGTGGCTGATCTGCAACTGGATGCCAGCCAGTGGAAAAAGTGCCACAGGTTGTCAACCATAGGACTTCACATTTCTCTTCTGCACCAGAATCTGTGGCAGACAAGCCCTCACAGACATTGAAATCATCTTTGGAGAAGGACAGGAAGAAATCCTCCATGGAAAAGGAGATTCTGGTGGCCGCTGTGCCACTGGACTCCACATGTTCTGCCTCTGCCTCCGAGGTGGCATCCATGGTGGCGCCTGTGGCTCCCCCCGCCCCTCCTCTCTCCCCAAACACACACACACACACACACACACACACACACACACACACACACACCTTTGTTCAGAACCAATTTGTACTGATGCCATATCCCTGCGACTGGTGGCAGCAGGTGACCCTGAGACATGACATGCCTCTTTGGGTCCTTCATGCTCCTGTAGACTATTCTTAGTGTGATCCTCCATTGGAATTTTAGTGTTTTTTTCCCACCAACTGGCTGAGTTACGACACCTCTTTATGCATTTCCCATGCTGTTTGAATTATCCTCAAAGAAACTTGGTACCCAACAATGTGGACCCCCTATCCTCTGTGGCTGTCAGAGCCATTTCAAGAATCATAATGACTACGAAAGAATGTTGGACGATATTTGCACGTATGTTGTGAACTCTATCTACAGCAATCACATGCCACTCGCTACAACTTCTGAGGGTGTGGTTGTCCACGTTAGAAGGTTTCTTGAATTTACTGTTTGCAATACGTATCTGCCCACCGATGATGAAGTGTCCCACAATGTATTGTCTGCACTGTTTTTTCAGCTCCCTGCACTGTTCCTAATACTGGGTGACTTCAGTGTTCATAACACTTTGTGGACCCCCTGCGGGCCGGGGATTAGAAAAGGCTCGAGGTATTCCTGCATGTCGTAAGAGGCTACTAAAAGGAGTCTCACATGTTTCGGCCATTATGTGATGGTCCCCTGTAGGGTCTGACCTTCATTTTTCAAAATATTCCCGAAGAGCGAGCCAATTGGGGAAGGGCGCCTTACATGGTGCATCGTGTCCATCGTGCCTTGAGATCTTTAGCCCACTTTCTCATCGTTGCACTGCAGTCCAGCTCATTCTCCATCTCTTGTGTGAGGACACCTTCCTGGGCGCATTTTCCTCCACCCACTACGCAGTGTTGTTTTCTGTGGCAACAATGATCATGGACTTCTTTGCACCTCATATCCAGCACAGTAGCCAGTCCGTTTTGGTGGGCCCGCCATGTACCCTGTTGGTTGTAGCCCCCTGACTACACAGGGATCGCTCTGCTGATGCCTGCACTGTTAACTCCCCACTTATGCCAAGGAGTAGATGCCCGTCACCCTGGGGCATCGGGACTCCCAGCAATGGCCATTCTGCCAGGTGGCCTTTGCTGCAGCTGGGTGGCACCAGGGCGGATGACACGTGATGAAGCATACCACGTCGTCACTTGCTGGTGATCAAACACCAGCAGTCTCTAAGCATTCAAAGTCTCAGTACAATGAAAGAAAATATGACCCTAAATCATTCCCCTCGTTGGCCACACCATGGGAGGAACACCAGGCTAAGGATGGCAACGAATCTTATTCAGCCCGGTACCTCGTATGTACAAGAACTGCTGGGGACTGCTTTGTTTTGATGTAGCCACAGTTTTTTGTAGAGTATTTAAAGACAAGTTTGGGGAGGTGGAGGACTAGTCCAAAATGCAATCTGGGTCAGTCTTGATAAAAACAGCATCCTCTGCCCAGTCACAGACTTTACTTGCTTGTAACAAGTTGGGGGATGTTTCTGTTACCATCATGTCACATAAGAGCTTAAATATGGTCCAGGGTATTATCTTCCACAGGGACCTTCTTTTGCAGTCTGACGACGAGCTGCTTGCCAATTTAGAGTGGCAAGGTGTTCATTTCGTGCGGCGCGTTCATCGGCGTCTGATGGTGTTATAACCTTTAATCACTAATAAATTGCGTGGATACACAAAAGTAGGAACAATAGCGGGTTACATGCTAGTAACTCCGTATCTCTCATTAGACTGCCGTGCCGTGACATGCGGCCGGCGCCATTCATAGCCAGGTGGCGCTCCCGCGCTCGGGCGGGCTGCGGAGTGCCTCTATCACCATGTTCGCGTACTGACGTAGCGGCACTTTTAAATCTCGTGGCAATGTCACAACACTTTTCCCCCCTTGAAAAAAAAAAAAACACTCACTTCCTTGGAGACACGGACAGTGCGGAGACATCCATGGCCTCTTGGGAGGCCCCGAGAAGATCCCGCAGAGAAACACGAGAGTATGGCCGAAAATGGCCAGGACGGAAGCTTGCCCGTGGAACGCGCCTCCTGGACGAGATGATGGGGGAAAACTCCGGAGCAGCATCCATAGGTGTCATGGACCTGGGGGTGTGCCCCAGCGAGATGGGTCCCGGAGAAGGCGGCGTCCCGACTGGGGCCGGTTCCGGCGTACTCAGAAGTGGTAGTGATGTCGGCTGCAGCAACACGCCCGGAAGATCGGCAGCAGCGACAGGACTGGCTTCTCGGGCTGGTGGAGACGAAAGAAGGGGCGGTGGCACCGGCGTGGCTACCACTCGTGGGCGGATCTGATCGTAATGGCGAACAACCATGCCGTCGTCCCTACGTATTTCACAAAGCCGGCGGCCGCGAAGAGCCTGGACCATCCCTGGAATCCATTTAGGGCGAGATCCATACCCTCGTGCCCACACGTCGGCGCCCACCGGGTATTTTGCCGCACTAGGGGACACAGTACAAGGTCTGACAGGGTGAAGCAGGTGCAGGAGAGTGCGCGGTTGGCGGCCATGCAAGAGTTCAGCAGGGCTGCGATCACCCAGAGGCATGAAGCGATAAGAACTCAGAAATTGCAACAGAGCGTCATCTGTGGAAAAATCGCTAAGGAATTTTTTCATGTGGCTTTTGAAAGTGCGGACAAGGCGCTCGACCTCCCCATTCGATTGCGGATGGAAGGGCGGTGGTGTAACATGATGAATCCCTTGTCCAGTACAAAAATCATGGAAGGCCTGCGAAGAGAACTGAGGGCCATTGTCCGTGACAATCGTGGATGGAAGACCTTCTAGCGTAAAGATTTTGGACAAAGCCAGCGTCGTCGCCGCAGTGGTGGGCGACGGACATCGAACAACAAATGGAAACTTCGAGAAGGCGTCAATCAACAGTAGCCAATAAGTGCCGAGGAAGGGGCCGGCAAAGTCAGCGTGCACCCGTTCCCACGGCTGCGCCGGATCAGGCCACGGAGAGGGCATAGTACGAGGTGCAGCCAGTTGTTGAGCACACTGACCGCACGCAGCGACCATGTGGGCAATGTCTGAATCAATACCGGACCAATAAACGTGCCTGCGGGCCAGGGACTTAGTCCGAGAAATCCCCCAATGACCTTCATGCAATAGTTTGAGAACATCTCGCGAAGAGACGCTGGCACCACGACCCGTGGAGATGCGCCATCCATGGCCAGAAGAACAACACCCTCACGAACAGACAGACGAAGGCGCAAGGCATGGTAGTTGCGAAGGGGATCCGATGCCCGGGCCTTGGTCCTGTCCGGCCAACCCCGTTGAACAAAACCGATCACCTGACGCAGGACCGGGTCCCGCGCAGTAGCCGACGCAACCTGCGAACCTGTAAGTGGAAAACCCTCGACCGCACAACATTCTTCCTCATCAATGTGGAAACAGAGGAGTTCATCTCGATCGAAAACCGGGTCGGGGCCCATCGGCAAACGCGTCAGCGTTGGTGTGCTGGGCCGTGTGGCGATAGTGAATTTCATAGTGAAAACGAGACAAGTATAAGGCCCAACGTTGCAGGCGGTGAGCTGCCTTATCTGGAAGCGACGCTGAGGGGCTGAACAGAGAGACCAGCGGCTTGTGGTCGGTGATGAGGTGAAACTTAGAACCATACAAAAAAACGCTGAACTTTCTTAGAGCATAAATGATAGCGAGCGCCTCCTTTTCGATTTGAGGGTAACGCCGTTGGGCATCGTTGAGGGTCTTGGAAGCATAGGCGATGGGTCGTTCCGACCCATCCTCATACCGATGGGCAAGAACAGCCCCTACGCCATACTGTGACGCGTCAGTCACCAGAACCAAGTGCTGACCCGGACGGAATGTGGCAAGACAAGGCGCCGACTGCAAATGAGCCTTCAGGCAGACAAAAGCCTGCTCACACTCATCAGACCAGCAGAAAGGAACGTTTTTGCGTAACAGCTGATGCAGAGGATGAGCCACCGCCGCCGCGGAGGGAATGAATTTGTGATAATAAGCAATCTTGCATAGAAACGCCTGAAGTTCTTTGACCGTAGACAGCCGGGGTAGAGCGGTAATGGCCACAGCGTGCTGTTGTAGAGGACGTATACCCTCACGGGACAAGTGGAAACCAAGATAAACAATGGAGGGTTGGAAGAACTGTGACTTGTCCAGATTGCACTTCAACCCAGCCGAATGCAGAACCCGAAACAGTGAACGCAAATTGCGAAGGTGCTCCTTAGTGGAGGCCCCCATGACAACAATGTCATCCAGGTAGTTGATGCAGCCGGGAACGGAGGCCGTGAGCTGTTCCAAAAACCGCTGAAAAATGGCTGGCGCACTAGCGGCGCCAAATGGTAACCGCTGGTACTGATACAACCCACAAGGAGTGTTGATGACGAGAAATTCCTTGGAAGATGCATCCAACGGCAACTGATGGTACGCCTCCAATAAGTCAAGTTTGGAAAAGAACTGGTCCCCAGCGAGCTTGGTAAATAACTCCTCAGGACGGGGAAGAGGATAAGTGTCAATGAGGCTCTGAGCATTGACAGTGGCTTTAAAATCACCGCACAATCGCAGACTCCCGTTTGGTTTAGAAACCACCACGATTGGCGATGCCCATCCGCTGGAGGTAACGGGAAGGAGAATCCCTGAAGCCGTTAACCTGTCTATCTCAGCCTTGACAGGCGCACGCAACGCCATCGGAATAGGGCGTGCCCGGAAAAACTTAGGGCGAGCTTTAGGTTTAAGAGTAATGTGGGCTGCAAAATCCTTGGCCCGACCCAGACCAGCAGAGAACACGGACGAGAATTCAGAACACAACCCATCCAGCTGTTGATACGGGATATCCTCAGATATGAGGTGCACAGCATCATCAATGGAGAACCCGAACAACTGGAAAGCGTCATAACCGAACAGGTTTTCCGTGCCCGCATGATCCACCACATAAAACGTGAGGGGCCTAACAACAGACTTGTAGGCAGTGGAAGCATCAAACTGGCCAACGATAGGAATTTTCTGCTTATTATAAGTTCGCAGATTTCGCGTAACTGGAGACAAGGGAGGGGAGCCCAACTCCAAATACGTGCGAGAATTAATGAGAGTTACTGCAGAGCCAGTGTCCACTTGCATGTGAATGTCTTTATCCAGAACACGAACAGTAACAAACAACTTATTTGACATCTTCAACTTTTGTGGTCCTGTCCTCCTCAGTTGCGCGTAATACTACGGTATATTGATAAGTTTCACTTATGGACCGTCTGACAGCAACTGAATAAAACACAATTTTAGTGCCATACGTGTTTCGCCTTTATTTTCTGCAAGGCATCATCAGTGGCAGGTTGCGTAGACAGTTTCTTACATATTAAGCTCCTGTTGCATTTTTGGTGTTGTTCTTCTTCCTATGAGCGCCAATTTGCTGTTTTTTCCACATTCCACAGCACCAATTTGCTGTTTTTTCCACATTCCACAGCACTATGCACTGAACGCTTGTTTTAATGCAAACATGCATTGCATTGCATTAAAACAAGCGTTCAGTGCATAGTGCTGTGGAATGTGGAAAAAACAGCAAATTGGCGCTCATAGGAAGAACAACAACACCAAAAATGCAACAGGAGCTTAATATGTAAGAAACTGTCTACGCAACCTGCCACTGATGATGCCTTGCAGAAAATAAAGGCGAAATGCGTATGGCACTAAAATTGTGTTTTATTCAGTTGCTGTCAGACGGTTCATAAGTGAAACTTATCAATATACTGTAGAACAACTTATTTGTTTGAGAAAGCACACAGTTAATATCCATGTCCGATGCCTCGTCCTCGTCGACAGGAACTTTAGGGGACTGACACACAGAAGCAATGTGGCCTTTTTTCTTACATGAATTACACGTGGCCCAATGTTTTGGACACGTGACCCTGTCATGCTGTACGAAACAACGTGGACAAGAAGGAAGTGCGGAACGAACCTGCTTCTGTGGTTGCTGTTTTCGCTGCGAGCGTGGTGGCCCAACGCGACGTTGTTGACGTGAGTGAACCGCCGCGACATCGTCGTTCCCATGTGAAACAGGCAAATTGTCCGTGTCGAAAGTGGTGTGTACAGCGCCCACATCACACCACGCGTCTATTTGCGCACCAGCAGCGTGAGACACTTCAAAAGATTGAGCGACGCTGAGAACTTCCGACAACGACGGGTTTGGCAGTTGTAAGGCACGTTGCCGAACTTCTTTATCAGGAGCAAGCCGTAGAATAGCGTCCCGAACCATTGAATCAGCATAAGACTCATGATGAGTGTCCGTGACAAACTGACATTTCCTACTCAGACCGTGTAGTCCGCCGCCCAAGCCCGGTAAGATTGATGGGGCTGTTTACGACACCGGTAGAACGCCACGTGGGTGGCAACGACGTGGGTGTTTTTTTGGTAATACTTAGACAATAATTCACACATTTCTTGGAAGGACAGAGAGGCAGGTTCCCGCAGAGGGGCTAACTGAGATAGTAGCTGATAGATCCGTGGGGAAATCCAAGATAGAAATAACGACTTACACTAGGAGCGTCGACAACGCCGAAAGCCAAGAAGTGTTGCCGCAAACGCTTCTCATAATCCTCCCAGTCTTCAGCGGCCTCATCGTAAGGAGGGAACGGAGGTGGAGAAGAGGAAGACAGACGATGAGTTAGCGACGTCAACAATGCCTGAATAGCAGCCGTTAGCTGTGTTTGTTGTGCCTGAATAGCAGCCGTCAGCTGTGTTTGTTGTTCAATGAGCGCTTGCATAAGCTGTTCCATGTCGGCACAGACACGAACACACAATGCCACAACGCAGGAAAAAAAATATCCGACCTCGTCGCCAAAAAGTGTTATAACCTTTAATCACTAATAAATTGCGTGGATACACAAAAGTAGGAACAATAGCGGGTTACATGCTAGTAACTCTGTATCTGTCATTAGACTGCCGTGCCGTGACATGCGGCCGGCGCCGTTCATAGCCAGGTGGCGTTCCCGCGCTCGGCCGGGCTGCGGAGCGCCTCTATCGCCGTGTTCGCGTACTGACGTAGCGGCACTTTTAAATCTCGTGGCAATGTCACAACAGGTGGATAATCAGGTTGCCACCGGTGGCTTCATCTTGGCCTTCAAGGGTGACACCTTACCCAAGAAGGTCAAGGTGGTGGTCTACCTCTGTGATGTCAAGCCATATATCCTTCCCCCCGATGTGGTGCCCTAAGTGCTGGAAGTTCAGCCATATGTTTTCCCTCTGTTCTTCCAGCTTCACATGTCAAGGTTGTGGACATCAATCTCATCCCAATAATCCATGTGCCCCGCCTCCCATCTGTGTCAACTGCGGAGAGCATCATTCACCTTGCTCGCCAGACTGCACACATCCTGTGGCTATCACTTCGTCATACGCCGTCGCTACGAGAACAGTTGTAGCCCCATCAGTTCCATTTATTCCAGTCAGCTCTCAGAGCCAGAAGACTACACCTGCCCCCTTGATGGTGGGGGGCACTCACCCCCCCGCCCCCCTTCCACCCGGTTGATCCCACACCACCTACCTCGGGAGAACTACCCCCCCTCCCCAAACCATCGGGAACACCAGTCCCCACTTCTCAGCCAGAGAAGGATAAGTCTTCTTCAGCTCCTCTCACCGGGAAGGGGTCACTAGGGTCACTCGCTTCCCAGGTTTCTGAAAATGGGAAAGATGACGCCTGCCAGTGGCTGAAGTGCCCAAAAGCAGCTGGTCGTAGGGCTTCACGATCATCCTCAGTCCTGGAGACTGAATCAGTGAAACCCTCCCAGCCAGAGCCAGCAACGAGAAAAGTCCAAAAAGAATACCCATAAGACCAAGGAAATTGTGGTGGCACCCACACCACCGCTACCTACAAGCTCTGCATCTTCTGAGGACCTAGATCTTGCTGGATCATCAGACACGATGGATATAGACTGCTCAGGTAATAAGTTGGTGGCAGCAGGTGACCTTGAGGCGTAAACTGCCTCATTGGATGTTCCGTGCCTTCCCCGTCTCATGATAACATCATCCTCCAATGGAATTGTGGTGATTTTTTCCACCACTTAGCTGAGCTACGGCAACTGTTAAGCTTTACACCTGCTTTCTGCATTGCCCTCCAGGAAACCTGGTTCCCGGCAATGCAGACCCCTGCCCTCCGTGGCTATAAGGGATGTTACAGGAACTGTAATGACTGTAATCGAGTGTCGGGTGGAGTTTGGGTTTACGTCATAAACTCAGTCCGTAGTGAAACGGTGCCCCTTCAAACCCCTCTTGAAGCTGTGGCTGTCAGAATAAGGACGACACAGGAAATAACTGTCTGCAATGTACACTACTGGCCATTAAAATTGCTACACCATGAAGATGACATGCTACAGATGCGAAATGTAACCGACAGGGAGAAGATGCTGTGATATGCAAATGATCAGCTTTTCAGAGCATTCACACAAGGTTGGCGATGGTGGCGACACCTACAACGTGCTAACATGAGGAAAGTTTCCAACCGATTTCTCATACACAAACAGCAGTTGACCGGTGTTGCCTGGTGAAACATTGTTGTGATGCCTCGTGTAAGGAGGAGAAATGCGTACCATTATGTTTGCGACTTAACTCACAAATATTTTGTGCTGAGATGTCCAGGACACATCAAGATAGATTGGTCACAACTTTGCAAAGATCTAATTACAATTTTCTCAGTTGAGCCACCTTGTAATGAGAGCTTTAGCAAAATTGATAATCTCAGCTTTTTCTTTGCCTTGTCGTCACATGGTATTGGGGTCCAAACAGATGTTGATTCAGCCCAAACCTGGCTTCCAGTGCACCAGGTAACATGCAAGACATCTTAAACTCGGACAGCAATATGTTCTCAGTTATAATAATGCATATGTTGTATGTTTAAATGCAGAGAGTGTTTTTCAAATGAGCTTACCAGTTGAAAAATTCATGGAACTTCAATTGTCAAGCCAATTTAGAAATGTTCCTAGAAATGTACATCTCTCTTCATTCTTGTGGCTTGTTAGAGGCTTTTGCATTTCCTCTCTATGTCCTTTCAAAGGGGACTTAATGTAAAAATTTGTCACCCTGTATTTAGTATGCTAATAAATTCAGTTGTTCCTTTATAATTTTCAGTGTTAGTCGTAATTCCCAACTTCAGTAAACTAATCCTGATGCTGTAATTAAAAATGTGACAAGTTTTAAGATTTTTTAAAAAAATAAAGAATGCCACAGCGCTTGCATATTGAAACAATAACCAAAGTTTAATAATTTGTTGCCTTCAATATCATATATATATGGAACTGACTACAGAAAATAAAACTTACATTCTTATGTATGTGTTGTCAAATTTGGAGAAGTAAAATGTCGGCAATACATCTTTCAAATTCAACCAGTTGTGTCTGATACACTTAAAAATGTGCACAGTGTCTATAACATAAAACAAAGGCCTGGAATGATCTGGACGGTATGTGCGTGTAAGCAGTGCTAAGATGTGGTGGATCTGCAAAATTAAAAACAGATTTCCTATTAACTGAGTTATTTTGAGAAGAAATACAAATAACTCGTGGACCTAATTATTCCAGTATAATCAATACATTATTTATTACAGTGAAAAACTGTCAGCAATCTTCAGTTCACAGGCAGAGTATGAACAATATCTTAAATAATGATAGTACACCTTGCACTATAAATGCATGTACAGTTGTTGCAAGAGTAGTGATGTCATGTGTCATACCATCTAATTTACCTCCTATACAGTCTATGGCTGGTTTAATTTGTACCTCATTTAACAAGAATGTCGCAAAACAATCGTAAAGATTCAGATTTGATACTTTCTCCTTTATGTAAGCTAGAAAGTTTGGGCTGTTAGGATTAACATCAATCTGCTAGGTGGTCATATGTAAATTGATGGTGGCGTGGTGGGCGGGGGAGGGGGGGGGGGGGGGGAGTGGGGGGGGTGAGAGAGAAAGGAAAGGAAAGGAAAGGGGAGGACTAAGAGTGAAAATGTGTACTGGACCAGGATCAAACCTGAGACCTCCTGCTTACTAGGCAGGTGCATTAACCACTGCGCCATGTGGAACACAATGTTATCGCAACTGCACAGACTGTCTCGGCACGCCTCATGGCCCACCCACATTTCCACTGAGCGCTACTTCTCTGCAGTCCCTGTCCATTTCCTCCATGCTCACTACTCTGAGATCCCTGCATGAGGTCAGACACACTTGTGCACCAACACTGAAGAAGGTGGATCCATTGCCCATCTAGGCGAATCAGTTGTATGAATGCATGGTGTCTGTCCTTTGGACATGCCCAAAAGAACAGACATCACACATTCATAGGTATGGATCACCTGTCTAAGTGAGTTTCTTGTATCTGCTTTCAATGGATGATTTTTTGCCTCTGTATTCTCAGCTAATTATTTAAATTTTGCACGATACTTCTCATTGAAACTGACATGTGGGAATTCGGTTCCATTTTTCTCAACAAGTACGTTTATTTTGTGCTTAATTATGCTCCAATCAGTCCTTGCTTTTGTGTGGTTAATGGTTTTTGTCTTTTTGATGCTGTGTTGAAGAATTGTACAATCATACTTTTAGTGCAGTTTTAAGTCTTGATTAGATCTAGTCCTCTGCATTGGACAAAAACTCTCTCTTCCTAGCCCAAGATATTTTGATCTCAGATGTCAGGCACCCTTTTTCTTGATTCCACTGTAAATACCACTGACCTATTGTAAAAAAAAGCTGGATTCATAATGTTCTAAGGATATTTTTTGGAAAGAATTAGGTTTCTCATATGCTATGTGGCCTTGGGGATTTTTTTTTCTCATTTTTCATACTGCGATGGAATAACTGAGAGAGCATTTACAGTTCTGTTAGATTTTACTTTTCCTCTCTTAGATAACCTTGATTGATAAGGAGTAAGGGTGCCACTTGACCATAATGATCAAATAAAGCATTTATTATGGAGCTCACATGTATTTCATAAAACACAGATGGATTTAGAAATAAATTATCAGTTGTTGTTGCTTTGTGTCCTTCAGCTCTTGTTGGGAATCTAGCTTTGTGTGGAGGCCAGTGTCATCCCTTCCAGATGCTCATTCCAAGTTTCAACACAATGCAACCATCATGTGATTGTTGAGAGTGTCACCAGTGAAACTGTGTTTTTGTTATGTGTTACAAAAATGGAACAGTGGAATTTAGAGCAATGTTATACTATCAAGTTTTAACATAAAACTTGGGGAATCCATGAGTTTGGTCTTTGAGAAGTTGAAATAGGCCTATGGGGAACATTCCATATTAACAGCACATTTTTTTCCCTGGCGCAAATCATTTCTGGAAGGCGGAGAAAAAGTTGAAGATGAACCTCATGCAGGGAGACCTTCAACTTCAATAACTGACAAAACTGTTGACATATGCATAATCTTGTGAGATGTTCCTTTGGGTCAAACTGTCAACCAAGTGTTTTACAAAGATATCTTTGAAAGGCTCTTGAAAAGAGTGAATCAAGTGAGACCAGACATTGCAGACAAGTGGATGCTGCATTATGACAATGCCCCATGTCACACAGCCTCTTGGTAAATAAAAAATAAGTCACATTATTTTTCTCACTCACCCTGTATATGTTTGCAAGTCTGTTACTGCAATACAGCACTCACATAGGTGTTAAATGCAGTATTCACTATGGCCTGTAACTTTTGTTCACTTATTGTGTGTGAAGCCACTCCCCCTTTCTTCATATCATGTTTACAGTAAAGTGATACTAACTTGCAATCCATCTAGGTGAATTCCGTAACTTTCAGATGAGATCTTTTATGTGTGGCGCATTAGTAGGAGTATCTTTAGTCTTGTGTGGATATGAACAAGTTTCTTATGTTTTGATGTAAAAGTCTAAATGTGTTATTATTATTAATGTTTGCAGTGTCTAAGTTGCAAGCAATTTTTTGTTCCTCCATTTATTATTGGAATTCTGTGTATACTTATTCAGAAGCTATGTTTTTTGGAAAAATTTACCCAATAACAATGTCATGAATATTGGAAATAAAAGGGATTATTGGAAATAAAAGGGATTGGACAGATACTGCTTTAGTTACATTGAATACTTCTGGAAATTAGTAGAACAAATAACCTCTTATCAGAAATATTCAAATGTTAACCATTTCATATGTAGTGCTGCTGTGTGAAAAGTAATGCATCAGTCACAGCCACATGTGATCATTACAATCTGGTGAGTGAATCATGAAGCTCTGCATTTACATGTTCAGTGGAATGCTTCATCCAGGGCTTGTCATATCACTCAAAGAATGGCAGTCTCCACATTTGTGTGTAGAGTATTCACAGCAATGTGCCTGATGTCATCCTCAATTGTGTGGTTGAGGTTATGGTCCAAACTGTTCCCAGCACTCCCAACAACCACTACATGATCTTCTTTATTGAGATCTTTTCCTGTAGAACCTAAATCACATGTGACATCACTGATCCCTGTACTTTTCTTAAATATGCTTGTTACCTAGTATTCACTATCCAGGGAGTTCTATACTAACTCGGACATCCCCCTGTCATGACTATTCCCTTGCAGGAGGTCCTGCTTGGTATCCTTAACCCTCCGACTACTGCTAACCTTAGCTTACACTTTCTCGCTATATTGTCTGAGGATTCATGAACTCCTTGTGTTATTTGCACACAAAGTTCTACTGTCTATAGAACAGTGAAGCTCTTGGAGACATCTAGTCTGAAGTTAACAGGCTTCAGCTGTTAAATCAGCTCCTCTTTCCATAATCGCGGAATGACAAGCAAAACTTCTACATGCCAAAGACTAGGCACATCACTGTTCACTAGGCCACTTCACTGCATCCAACATGATAAAAGTGTAGGCAGTCTTCACACTATATATTTACTAAGATGGTATCTGTTCTTTCTTAGTAAATATATAGTTAAGGCTCACCGGCCACCTGACCATCTTCTTCTTCTGTGCGAATGCACAAACAGTGCCCGAACTCTTATTGGAATCGGCAATGCGCCACGAGTAATGAGTATAATGGGCGGGGGCACTACGAATGTAGTGCGGGACAATACGTTGAGAATGTGGGTTTTCGCGGGAGGCGTGCCAGAGATAAATCCCTGCAGTCGCGCTATCCTCTGTGTCCTCGGTGGCGCAGATGGATAGAGCGTCTGCCATGTAAGCAGGAGATCCTGGGTTCAAGTCCCGGTCGGGGCACACATTTTCATCTGTCCTCGTTGACGTATGTCAACGCCTGTAAGCAGCTAAGGGTGTTCGTTTCATTGTAAGTCTTCACACTGTCGACTATTTCTCTCTTCTCTGTTTTGCATATTGTGATCATAATTTGTCTGTAAGAATTATTTAGCAGTAGCTGCTCAATGAAAAATTGTGAGTTTATAACTTTTTGCAGTTTTATTTAACAAAAAATGTTGAATGTTGGATGATAGTGGTATGTAATTAGATTATATGACAATTGAAAGAAGGTGTCCCATATCCTCCTGCATTAATTATTATGTATGCATAATTATTTTATAGCCAAGATTTTCCATAAGTGTATTTGATGGATTAGTTATTTGCAAATTGCTTATTTGCAGGATAATGTGGAATGGCAGTTTCATAGAAGCCCACTGTCAGAGGGTCTTGAAACATTGCAGGCTTTATTTGCACACAGATTTTCATAGTGTAAGTGTAACTTGTTTATGGATTATAAGTTTTGAATGTAGTAGATAACTGCAAAAGTATCTTAAAAGCTCTAGCAATCTTGCACTCACAGCCTAATATATCTACCCCTTGTTGCCATTTGTAGGAAATAATAAAAATAAGTTTCAGCTGAATTATGATTTGCACAACCACAATAAAAGAAAAATAAATTCCATTGTCATCATGCCTCCTTGTACCGTAATCTAATAGAGTTCTTTTATTCTGATTTAAAGATCTGTAACAAGCTCCAAATTGATATAAAGCAAGTAATTGAGAATCCATGTAAATTCAAAAGAAAATAAATACATGCTTCTTGTACAAATTATCTGATTATCTAGAGTCAAGAACTGAAAATTCATACCTGCCTGAATGGTCCTGTGTCTTAAAGCAACACTTCTGGGATGAAGAGGTGCGCTGGCCCGTATCAAATCCGCCTGGAAGATTGACAAGGGTTGGCGTGCTGAACAGCATGGATGTGGATTTTAGGCAATTTCCCATATCCCACTAGATGAATAATGGACTGATACCCAAGTACTGCTTCCGTCTCATTATTCACAAACATTTAGAAAATATTCGCTCAATTCCTCATGACTAACACTGCATCCTGACAATTAGGGTACACACATGCCACCCTGGGGATTATCGGGGTGGTGACAGGAAAAGCATCTGGCCACCCCTTAAATTAATCAAGCCAAATCCGTTCCTAACTATGCTGACCCTGTACCAATGCAGGACAAAGGCACAAGAATAAGGATTTACAGCTCCTATTAGTTTCATGACAAGCACCAATACTTATTGTGAAAAGATCTCTTCTCACAGCATATTAATATCTATTTCCCCGTGATAAATATAAATTTGGCAAAAAGCTATTAAGCTGCCTGTGGGAGACAGACATTGCCTGTTTGGTAGAATTGTTGTGCTATATTTCTAAAATTTCTCAGTATTATAATGTCAGAAAAAAAATTTCAATGTAAGAAATGTTCGTAATACTTAAAGAGGAGTCCACAGTGGAGATACCCCTACTCAGAATGAAAATATTACACCTAGTAGCAATAAACAGACCCATCCCCTTTGAGAATGTCCACCATGAGACAGTTGTAGCAGCAATATTTTAGAATATAGAGGGCAGCTAAACAAGTAGGAAGATTTATGTATTTGGTAAGCTAGAAAAGGGGCATATCTCAAACAGGAACTCAAAACATTTACCTAAGGGAAGGAACATGTAGAACTGTGGTCAAATTTAAAGGAATAGTCAACTCTGCTCTGGATAGATGTACCTAGTACAACAGTTCATGATGGGAGGGGCTCTCCATGCTAAACAGTAACTGTAAAGAAACTTACAGTGATCAGCCAAAACATTATGACAACTGCCCTCCATTAGACTGGTTGCTGCCTGGTGGAGTTGCGAGCATTTGAGATGCTAAGGAAAGTACGTAAGTGGAGCAGAGATGAATAGGGTATCATTGTGGCAATGTTACAGGCTGCAAATTGTGAAATCTACTGAAATAAGTGTACTTACGAGAAAGAGATGGCAAAACTGGTTAGTAGTGCATATGCTACTGCTGTATTGAAGGACAGTGAAACCATCAGTCAGTGCCAAGGTGTAGAATGCCCATGCCTCATCACAGAATGTAGGGGTTCGAGGCTTGCGTGCTCTGCAAAGCAGGATAGGTGGCAATCTGGTGCAGATCTGGTGACAGAGACACCAATGATGGTGCAGGAAGTAATGTTTTGGAGCACACTCTTCAGTGCAAATTGTTGAGTATGTAGCCTGGTGGTGGACAGTATTACCCTATGGAGAGAGAGAGAGAGAGAGAGAGAGAGAGAGAGAGAGAGAGGGGGGGGGGGGGGGGTCAACGTTCATCTGGTGTGCAGCAGATCATCAGTTCAAACACAACCACCAGTGATTATTTAGTATTTATCATTTCTGGAAGATCCTTGGAATATCTTATGTATGTATATTTTGGAATATTCGTTGCTTGTATAAATAGCAGCATTCTCTGTCTGGGAGTTCAGTTCTGTTCTGGCTGTAGTTTGGTCTACATAGTAATCATACTTTTAGTGCTCAGTGTTGTACTTGATGGCCCTGCTTTCTGATTTTGACTTGATTCTAGTTATGACGTGACACTGTTTGGTGAAGACGCCAGTTACTTACAAACATCTACATCACTATGGCTCCAATTAGGCAATGTAAAAGTCATTGTCTCCACGAAAAGGAAAAAGAATACAAGCAGTACATTTCTCCACAGTCTGTATATTTAGGAAACCTGCAGATTCCAAAGCAGCAGTAAGCCAGTTGCACATCAGACATCCATCAGTGTTTTCCAGAGATGCTGTTCAGGTCCCAATGAAATGGCTGAAAGGATTTGACCAAGAAGCCAGATAAAACAGGTGGGGGGCGACATGATGGATTTGGTAAATGTGAACTTTTACCTGGATGCTACAGCTTAGCACTGATTCAATAACAACAAAGAGAAGTTCAATAGGTGGGATAAGTTTCAGGCTGAACTGGAGAAAATCAGCTGCAAGTGCACTAAGTGAAAGACCAATTGAAGAGCAGGGCCCAACATCATAGGAAAATGACACAGTCCTACATACAGACTATTTAGGCCCTGTGCCACATTTTGAATCCAAGTATTACAGAAGCTGACAGTCTCACATTTGATGAACGGAGTTGCAGAAAACAGGTACCAAGTTCTTCAGCTAAAGGGTTTCACAATGACAGAGGTATTCAAGTGGTACCATTGTATCAAGGAAATGCAACAGAGAAAGAGTCAGATGAAGAGGTATGACCGACTCCCAAATGTATTCTCTTTGAATGTTGTGGAAAACCACCATGACCTCATGTTTCTCAGCAGCAGGGTCTAAGAGAAGGTATATAGCATTTAATGGCAGTCAGAACTGTTGGACTGAATAAGTGAGAGGTAGAAGCCATGAATGTCAACCCTATATATCAGGAGGTAATAAAGAATGGTGAAGAAGAGGTGTATTGATCCATAGTACCAAAATCTACCATCAATTGAACATGCCAGGAAGAATAGACTTATGCTGCTGCTGTAAAATTACAAACCAACTCCTGACCAACACAGGTACAACTAATTCCTCTGCCAAGTGTATCTCCCACAGAACAGCTGACATTTGGAGGAAAGAGGACAACACGCCAGTGTCTTTCCTATGTGCACATGCTGTATGTTACTGCAGACAAAGAAGAGTAGTTTTCAGTGACTACTACACCTCCAAATGTCAACCATAACTACAACTCTGTTCATGCCAGTTAACCATAAATGATTGTAGTCAATCTATGAGATGAAACCCATTGCCGTACCCTGCATGTGGTTGCTCCCCAACATGCTGTAGTCATTCCCCATCACCATACGGAGGTACCAGCCACCCCCCTAGCTGTTGAATTCAGGGAAACTAAGTGAAATGAGTATTTGTCAAAGGTGGGTTCAAGACCAGGGATAAAAGAGGCTAGGTAAACTGCACTTCCAGTGATAAGACAATCCTATAACTAATTCTAGTATATTATTCAATGCTGGTTCTGACCGAGAGAATATTATCTCAATGTCAGTGGCACTGACTTCTGGTGTCAGGTCACACACTTGTGCTAGTTACATTCAAGCTCATGCGCCCACCCCCCCCCCCCCCTCCCCCTCTGGGGAATCACTGACAGTTGATCAAGGTCATCCAGGGGAAACCCTGTCCTACCCACACACCTTAGTCAAGTAAACTAGTTATATTCAAGTTCATGACATAGCTTGATACTGGTTGTGTGGCACTGTGTGATATAAAATTGGCAGGAATGCCCTCCCATCTCTCAGTCAATGGGAGCACATTGCTTTCCCCGCTCTCCTGGACCAATAAGATCTGAGCTCCCCCATATCGTCATTTATAACTAGTTCAGTTGCATAGGCCTCTACATTTGAGGTCTGTGCATTATGATTAGAGGTTCAGCTTTATTATTATTAATAATAGTTCTGTAGTGAAATGGTTTATAAATAACAATGATGTAACAAATCAGCTAATAGTTTATTCTTATTAACAATATCTTTAGCAATACAGCATTTTACAATAATTTTTGTTGTTTAAAAACAATATTTTTTTAGTTTTATTTACAAATGTATTGTGCAATAAATATTTTATTTCTGAAGATTTATATAAATTGGTTTATTTACAATAACTTACAAAGTTACATTAATTTTTTTTTTATAATGACATATGTACATTACTAACACTATCAGGTATATTACTTTACACTAAAACTAGTAGAGAGAATAAAAACTTTAGTACTATGTTTCCCATTTTGTTTGTGTCAATTTCTGTATACACTTGGTATAGTTTGATATAATATTTACATTTTAATCATTTTCTTTCTGATCATTATGTGTACAGTATTTGCATTTTAATCATCAATCAGTGTCTGTACAGTTTTCTGTATATATGGGAAACAAGGACTAGCAGCAGCAGCGGCAGCAGTGGGTGAAGAACCACACATACACACAAATATATACAATGTTTACTCGCACACATAGTGCATACACAATTTCCACACTCGCGTACTGTTCATCCATTCACACTTACCCAAACACACAACTATGACAAGCTGTTCATTCAGCTATTCCTAACAAACAATTACTATTTATTTACTTAAATAAATACACAACCACATACTGAAGCACTCAGTGAATAGTGTGAGTATGGGAGGGTGCTGATGCCATCCTACAGACGAATCATTTGTCATCCAGCAACAGCCTGACTTTAAGCTGCAGGGTGGTATGTACCTCATGGCCTTGCGACCAAACGACTATCTGCTACACCATATGAGCATGGAGCCAATGTCTTCGAGCAGGCATTTCTTGTAATCCTCAATCATGAGAACCTTTGAGGCTGCATGATGCATACCCTTTCCTCACCTCTGGGTGGCACCTACATCTGTGTGTTATGCATACAGTTTCAGTCTCTCGTAAACTCCACAATCTGCAAACCATTTACCTTGTTTTCATCAGGTTGGTAACCCTCTTCTTTTGTGGTGTTTTTCCATAAGGATTAACTTCCAAATATTTATATCTTCTTGATTGTACCTAATTACTTCATATGAATCGCAGCCTTTCACCAAGTAGGTGAAACTGTCTGTGTCCATATTAAAGTAACTTGGGATTGGTGATGTTTGGCTTCAGAATCTCATAACAGAATCGGTAGATGTGGAGTATGGGGAAGTCCAGAAAGTCCAGAACACACATACTGATATAGGAAGGCTTCGTGAACTGCACTGAAACATTAGTCACCTTCACAGTAACTAATTCTTTATTAAAGATGGTGACCCACTTGCAATTTGGCTTGGCAGTGTAATCTCTGGTGCCAAAACTTCCCTTCCACCACTAAATTAAATGAATTTCTAGGTATTCTCTAACATTTGCCATCGTTTTTCCAAAAATGTAATTGTTCAGTAATTTGTAAAAATCTTTTTCAAAGTCACACATCGTGAGAGCCCTTTGGGTTTACATCAACAATGCTGCTTGGAGCAGGTGCTATGAGTGATCGTAACAAGTTCCATCCCCAAACTGAGACTTTGCTGGATGTTTCTGTAGTGCAGAGTATATCATGCTGATTTCCCAGCATTGTCAACAGCTTTGGAATGGAACTATTTCAAGGGACTAGGCACTCTGTACACAATGGAAAGTCGCTGTGCATGTCATGCAAACATGCAGGCTATGTCGTTTCTGCCCCAGAACACATCCCTCACCAGAATCAGCAGCTACATCATGGATATTTTCCTTCAGTCTGGTGATTTCCCCTTTGGACATGTCCAAAAGAACAGACACCATATCCATATAAGTATATAGTTCTGGCAGCACCGGCCATGACCTTCTTCTTGTGTGTGGATGCACACATATTCCCTGAACTCTTATGGGACTTGGTAAGAATGTCTTCCGTGAGTAATGAGTGTGTTTGGGTGGGACACTACGAATGTAGTGTGTGGACATACAAGGTGAGAATATGGGTCTCTCAGGAGGCAGGCACGAGATAGTCCCTGCAGTTGCGCTATCCTCTGTGCCCTCAGTGGCTCAGATGGCTAGAGCATATGCCATGCAAGCAGGAGATCCCGGGATCGCATCCTGGTTGGGGCACACATTTTCACCTGTCCCTGTTTATATATATCAATGTCCATTAGCAGCTGAAGGTTTTAATATAATTCTAATTTCGATCAATGGTTTCTGTTCTTTCAGACATGTCCAAAAGAACAGACACCATATCCATATAAGTACATACACTTTGTGGTTGAAGTTAGGCACTTCATCATAGCCACTAGAGGTTTTATTACTTAACGGTTTTACTATGTTCATAATTTCATCAGTGTTTGTTTCGTAAACAAACACTGAAATATTAGTGGTGTTTGATGTACTAGTGGAACCGGAGAATGGTACCTTGCAGTTAGCTTGAATGAGATCTTTGGTTAGTGAGTTGACATATACACTGAATTCGTTTGCAGCTGTTTGTGGATCTGTGATCTTAGAATCTTTAAGTGATAGAGAACTACAAGTTTCTTTTTTAATAATTTTCCACATGGCTTTCATTTTGTTTGAAGAGATACTTATGAAATTGTCATTCCATAAAAGTTTTGTCTGTCCGGTAACTCTAAGATAGGTTTTTTCTAGGCTTTACAATACTCAGAAAAATCTTGAGTGATTTTGTATTTTTTGCAGCAATATTGTAGAAATATGTTCCTCTCACTAAAAATTTTGATTTCTTTTTGTTACTCATGACTTTCAATTTTTGTTGCTTGAAATTTTTATTTCAAGAAGAAATGCTGTATTAAAATACTTTAGGAAAGTATTATGAAAACTTAAGAACATCCTGTCAACAGTGGTGTGCATATAAATACTTCCCCAGTTTTCCTTGGCTAATAGGAAATTTAAAACCCTAATATTGTCTTCATAAAAGATTCTTCTTTGAATTACTTTTTTGGGGCTGATTTTACTTTTTCCCATATCAGTGCTCAGTAGCAGAGCATCATGGTCACTGTATCCCATGCTCAGTACTTCCACAGTGAATGTGGAACTAGTATCAGTTATGAAAATTTGGTCAATTATTGATTCTGTGTGCTCTTGACCCTGTTGGAGAGTTTTTATGGGGATCATATAGACTGATTTGCTCAAGTTTATCAAAGCCTGAGTAGCATTATTGTTTTTTGAAAAATCAATATTAAAATCACCACAAAGTATTATTTTCATATTTAATTAACTGAAACTATTCAGCAGAACTTCTGATTTGGTCACAAAGATGGGAATAATACTACTTTGTACACCATATACGTTTTCAGTTATGTAGTTTAGTTCCAGCAGCTTAATCATTGAAAGCTCAAAGTCCTTATCTCCTGATAGAACAACATGTTTATTTAGTCCTACCTCACAGACTTAAATCTGGTCCTTTACAAAGATGGCAGTACCACCATTTGTGGGGAATTGTCTATAGTTCGCAAACAGCTGAATGTGCTTTTGGCTGTGGTCAGTCACCTTCAGGCTGCTGCCTCAGGTTGTAGCAGTGGCAGAGAATCTGGTGCATTACATGGGACACCTCAGGTGTCATTTGTTTTGCCCATGAGCTCTGCTTCTTAGGCACTTCCTAATGCACGCAGTGCAGTGGATTGGCCACCATGACAGGGCGAGTGGTGGGTGGTAATGCGTTCACGTCACCCAAGGCGGAGGGCCAATGTGGAGACTGGCCACCTGACCTCACCCATTCACCCTGTGAGTGGACAGGTGGCTGCTCCTTCAGCACAGTTCGAGCAGGCACACGCAGGAGGAGGGGTTTACTTCTTAATGGGAGCTCCAGTGTTAGGTGCATTATGGAGCCCCTTAGGCAGATAGCATTTAGGGCTGGAAAAAAAGCCAATGTGCACTTGGTTTGTCTGCTGTGTGGCCTCATATGAGATGTGGAGGTGGCCTTGCCTGTGGCTATCAAGTGAGCAGGGGGCAGTCGTCTGAAAGTTGTGGCTCAAGTCGGCAACAGTGATGCTTATTGCATGGGTTCTGCGGCAGACCTTCGTTTGTACAGGTGGCTGGCAGAGGTGGTGAAGATTGCTGGCCTCATGCACAGGATGCAAGCAGAGCTCACAATTTGGAGCATTCTTCCGAGAGTTGATTGGGGACGTTGGGTTTGAAGCCAAGTGGAGCATCTCAACCAAAGGCATCGTCAAGTCTGTGATGGTCTTGGCTGCAGATTTCTGGAACTGTGTTATTGGGTGGGTATTTGTAGGACTCTCCTTGATATATCAGGGGTGCACTATATAAAGGAAGCAGCTACCCAGGTAGTAGAGTACTTGTGGAGTGCAAATGGCCTTTTTTTAGGCTAGGCAGTTGTTTGAGGTGTTCTAATGAACACTTGCTTGTCGATGCGCAGCAAGGGAAGTCAGATGGCATTAAGAATAAAGACCCTTTGACTGTCATCAGTTTATCAGAACTGTTGAAGTATTAATAATAAAGTTCCCGAATTTACTGCCCTCCAGAAAAGTTATTGCCCTCAAATTATTCTTGGAACCGAGAGCTGGCTGAAACCCGAAGTGGAAAACTGGAGATATTTTGTGAGTCATGGAACATGTATCAGAAACACAGAGTAGAGGCCATAGGAGGGGGAGTGTTCATTGCAGTTGACAAAAATATTGTCTCTATTCAGGTCGAAGTTGAGTGTGAAAGTGAAGTTATTTGATCACATATAACAGGTTTAGGTGAACCCAAGTTAATTGTTGGATGTTTCTTCCAGCCACCTGATTCTACTGTGACAGTTCTAGAGTCATTGAAAGGAAGTCTACAGTCAATAGTGAGTAAATACCCAGATCAAGCAATACTAGTTGGAGGTGACTTTAACCTACCAAGTATAGATTGGGATGTCTATGGATTCATTGTGGGAGTGATGCAGACAGACGGTCATGCGAAATACTTTCGAACACATTTTCTGAAAACTGTCTTGAACAGCTAGCACGGCAGCCCACACACAATGGAAATATCTTAGACCTTATAGCTATAAATAGGTTGGACCTTATCGACAGTATCAGTATAGAAACAGAGATTAGTGACCATGATGTCATTATAGCAACTATGATTACAGAAGTAAATAAATCAGTCAAGAAGGCTAGTAGAATGTTTTATACTAAACAGAGTGCATAAGCAGTTATTAGCATTTCACTTAGACAGTAATTGGCATTAATTAGTTCCAGTAAGATGGATGTAGAGGAATTATGGACAAATTTTAAATAGATTGTAAGTTGTGGTCTGGAGAGTTACATGCCTAGTAAGTGAGTAAATGATGGAAAAGACCCACCATAGTTTAATAATGAAATTCAGAGGATGCTGAGCAAGCAGAGGCTGTTGCGCTCTTGGTTCAAAAGGTAATGCACAGATGACAGCAATTGAAGATTAGTAAAGATTTATGTGTCTGTGAAAAGATCTATGCATGAAGCATAAAACAACTACCATCATCACACCTTAGGAAAAGATCTGGCTGAGTGTCTGAGGACATTTCATACAAACATACTGTTATTTGACCATTGTCCACCCCTGGTAGCTGAATGGTCAGCACGACAGAATGTCATACCTAACGGCCTAGATTCGATTCCCGGCTGGGTCGGAGATTTTCACCACTCAGGGACTGGGTGTTGTGTTGTCCTTATCATCATCATTTCATCTCCATCGACACGCAAGTCACTGAAGTGGTGCCAACTCGAAAGACTTGCACCAGGCGAACTATCTGCCAGATGGGAGGCCCTAGCCACACGGCATTTCCATTTGACCATTGGGCAGACTACTGTGGATAAAATAGTTATAAACATCCCTGGCGTAGAGAAACAACTGAAAAATTTGAAAACAAATAAATCACCAGGCCCATTTGGAATCCCAGTTCAATTTCAAAGAGCACTGCCACCTTACCTAGCTTGCATTTATCATTAATCTCTCACCCAGCACAAAGTTTCATATGAAAGGCAACAGACAGATTCCATATTTCTAGATTTCCAGGAAGTATCTGATGTGGTGCCTCATTGCAGGCTGTTAATGAAGGTACAAGCATATGGAATAAGTTCGCAGATATCTGAATGGCTCTAAGAGTTCTTAATTAATAGAACCCAGTATGTTGTTATCAACAGCAGAGAGAAGTGTATCATCAGGTATGCTCCATGGAAGTGTGATAGGGCTGCTGTTCTCGCATACGTAAATGATTTGGTGGACAGGGTGGGCAGTAATCTGCAGTTGAAACTTCCTGGCAGATTAAAACTGTGTGGTGGACCGAGACTCGAATTCAAGACCTTTGGCTTTCACAGGCAAGTGCTCTACCATTTGAGTTACCCAAGCACCACTCACAACCCATCGACACAGATTTAATCTGCCAGGAAGTTTCATATCAGTGCAACTGCTGCAGAGTGAAAATTTCATTCTGGAAACATCCCCCATGCTGTGGCCAAACCGTCTCCACAATATCTTTTCTTTCAGGAGTGCTACTTGTACAAAGTCTGCAGGAGAGGTTCTGTGAAGTCTGGAAGGTTGGACACAAAATACTGGCGGATTTAATAGCTGTGAGGATGGATCATGAATCGCGCTTAGATAGCTCAGATGGTAGAGCATTTACCTGCGAAAGGCAAAGGTCCTGAGTTCGAGTCTTGGTCTGGCACACAGTTTTAATCTGCCAGGAAGTTTCACATCAGTGCACTCTCCACTGCAGAGTGAAAATTTCATTTGGAATCTGCAGCTGTTTGCCGATGGTGCCATGGTATAGAGTAAGGTGTCAAAGTCAAGTGACTGTAGGAAGATATGAGATGACTTAGACAGAATTTCCAATTAGTATGATGAATGGCAGCTAGCCCTAAATGTGGAAAAATGTAATTTAATGCAAGTGAATTGGAAAATCAATCCTGTAATGTTTGGATACAGTATTCCTCTACCATTTGAGCTACCCAAGCACCACTCACAACCCATCGACACAGATTTAATCTGCCAGGAAGTTTCATATCAGTGCAACTGCTGCAGAGTGAAAATTTCATTCTGGAAACATCCCCCATGCTGTGTGATACACAGTCAAATCATTTAAATATCTGGGCGAAACGTTGCAAAGTGAAATGAAATGGAATGAGCATGTGAGAACTGTGGTAGGGAACACGAATGGCCAACTTCAGTTTATTGAGAGAATTTTAGGAAAGAGTGGTTCACCTGTAAAGGAGGACACATGTAGGACACTGGTGTGACCTATTCTTGAGTACTGCTTTAGTGTTTGGTATCTGTACCAGGTCAGATTGAAGGAAGATATTGAAGCAATTTAGAGACGGGCTGCTAGATTTGTTACTGGTAGGTTGGAACAACACATAAGTGTTACGGAGATACTTTGAGAACTTTTTTGGAAGTATATGAACCTATATTAAATTTGCGGTCGTGGGACAAATTTATTATATGCACCAGAAGTTTCTGATTGTGATCGTTATTTTGGGGTAAGATGTTGAAATCGTTTTTCTGAGCTGGTGCTATAGAAGAAACACTATTTATGATATTTGTACACATTATTTTACAAATATTCGGAATAGTCAATCTTTCCATAACGAAAATGAAATCTTTTATCACATTGTAGACAGATTGTATTACTTTTAACATATTTTGCACACTTTTTGCAAAAGTTACACTTTTAAAGCAATAATTTCACAACCTTCCACAAACAAGTCATTTGTACCTGGCACCATCTTGCTCTTGCCTAACATTATCCAATAGCTTATGTTTTCAGAATACTCTCCTAATCTGACAGGAACTACTCTACAACCAAGAAAGGGTGCTTTGTAATTATTTTCCCCATAAATAAGTTCAATCCATATTTACTTGGGAAACACCATTCAGATGGACCACCATTCTCTATGCCGGCTGTCTATCCTGAAGTATCCATTGGATTGATCAGTGAGATGGGCACTAGGGTTCAGGAATAGGACATCACAGCTGTGCACAAAAACGAATGCAATCACAAGGGTGCTAGCTGCCTTCCAAGCAATGCTGTGGCAGAATACAACAGTGAAGCTAAAATCTCAATCACACCTGCATTAAATGATACTGCTGCTGTTCAAAGGGAAAATGTAACACTGCTGAAAACCATAGAACTCCCGAAGAATGAGCAAACAATGAAAGGAGAATTCTGATTAATATATGGAACACTGCATAAGAGGAAGTATGATACAATGGTGCCGAAATGGTTCCCACTCATCTGTGGCCGGCTATCTTGAAGTATTTCCATAAAGCTCCTACATTTGATCACCTGGAAGTCATGATGACTTTATAAAGAATTAGGTGCAGATATCACCAGCCAGGTTTCTACCGGTCCAATAGACACTATGTACTGTAAGGAGTGCCTGTGATGGAATTACATGGCACAATTTCCTTCAGGGCATCTAGTACCAGTTATGCTGGCAGCAGCACCATCCTTCTGAATGGGAATCAATCTTTTGGGGAGGTTCCAAAAGGCAACAAATGGGAATTGATGAATAATAGTGTGCAGTGATTAACTGATCAGCTACGCTGTCACCAAAGCTGTGCCGACTGCTGAAACCCCAAAGATTGCAAGATTCCTTGTGGAGGATATAATTTTGAAGCACGGAGCACTCCATGTGATAATTTCTTAACATGCAAAATTTTTCTGACTGGACCTAGCTTCAGAGGTAATTTTACATTCCAGTACCACCCACATGATGACAATTACCTTTCTTTCAGTACAAAATGTAACTACATTAAATTTCCTACAATAAGGTCCTGTTCATTTTTTCTGTAGGACCAAATAATTGGTGCGTAACAATTGAGAGAATGTGAAAATGTTGCGCATGGTTTTTGAGAGCCAGCTATAACATTTTGGGCACTCAAAATGACAGCGGTAGGGGGAGCTGAATCGCCCTGTATAATCGTGTCACTCATCACAAGATCTGATGAAGATGAAGATAAAGATATACCTCTCATAGGTGGCATTCCTCACCCACATTTAGTGAAAAAGGAGAAGAAAGAATATTTCATAACAGACATAAAAATTTGCTAAAGCTGTATCAAATTGAGAACTTGGAAGCAGAAGCCAGATTATGGTATGATGTCTAGACAAATAAGGAATGTTTGGAAACAAACCAAGTTCCATGATCTACTTGTGAAAACTGTCTTACCCATCAATAAGGAGACTGCTTATATTCTGCCAAAAATACCGTAAACAACTTGCCCTGTAGAGCATTCCTTTAGCATGCTGCATGGAGTGAAGATATGGCTGAGAAGTACTACTGGTGAGGACTGTCTTAAAGCTTGTGCCTTCTCAGTATCCACAGAAAAGGAGTGAAAAACCCTGGGTTTGAGGATAGAATAATTAACTTTTTGAGCTACAAGAAAAGAAATTTACAATTTGCTTTTACAGATAAATAGTAGTGTCAGATTTGTGAACTAACCTACGTACAGTTTGTTTTTTATATCAATAATAGTAGAAAAGCTTATGAGAAGAGGATCATTAGTTTGTTTTCTGTATTAAATTATAAGGACTTTGCTCCTGTATTTGTGTTGCTAAGTATTCACTGGTTTCAATAAAAAGTAGTTAAAATAATGTGTTATTCTGTTTTATAAGGTACATTAGTAAAGGGACAAAATTTTTAACAGTGGTGGAACTTTCTTATGGCTGTTTACAAGCCACCATTCGTCTTCCAAAATATTAAAAATAGTTCAGACTGCAGGTCTAGCACCTCCCCTCCCCCCTTTTACAAACTATCATATTGTTTTCACCCTTGTTTACGTGCCATGTGACCACTCAGTGCCTCAATTATACAGTGAGTTGTTACCACCTACATCTGCATACAAACTCCACAAGCCACAGAATATGCTTAGTTGGTGTCTTGAACCATTATTAGTCATTTCCCTTCCCATACCATTTGCAAATAAAGTAAGGGAAAAGTGACTGTACATATTCTTCCATACAAGCCACAATTTTTCTTAACTTATTTTCATGATCCTTAAGCAAAATTTACATTGGCAACATTAGAATCATTCTGTGGGCAGCTTCAAATGCTGACTCTCCAAATTTTTCTCAATAGCATTTCATGAAAAAATATTGTCTTGCCTCCAGGGGTTCTCATTTGAGTTCACAAAGTATCTCCCTAATACTCACATCTTGATTAGACCTATTGTAACAAATCTAACAGTATGACTCTGAACTGCTTCAATGTTCTCCTTTAATCTGACCTGGTGGGGATTCTAAAGGCTCAAACAACACTTGAGAATGATTTGTACTAATGTTCTATATGCAGTCTGCTTTATAGATGAGCTACCCTTTCCTAGTGTTCTCCTAATAGATTTAAGTCAACTGTTTACCTGCCCTACTATTGTTCGTACGTGCTTGTTCCATTTTATTTTGTTTTGCTTTGCAGTGTTGTGCCAAGGCAATTAATTAATGTGATTGTGTGAAGCAGCACACTACTAATGCTGTATTTGAACATTACAGGATTATTTTTCCCTACTTGTCTGAATCACTTACATTTTTCTACATTTAGAGCTAGCTGCTGTTCAACAAACCAACTAGAAATTTTGTCTAAGTTGTCTTGTATCCTCTTACAGTCACTTAACGATGACATCTTCCTATACAGCACAGCGTCATCAGCAAACAGCCACATATTGCTCCTCATCTTGTCTGTCAGATCATTTATGTACAAGGTCTGCTCAAAAAATTCCTTAACATTCATAATTTTGCATCAGTGGTGTGCTGGAGCAAAATGTGGTTGGCATCCCTGCACACCCCTGTGTAACTGCTGAAAGTTTCATTGTTGTAAGTCTGTGCTTATCATTGCTCTCCTTTCACCTTGAATTTTAACCTCACTTCTGAACCTTCCTTTTATTTCTGTCATTACTTCTTTGTTATCTAGGCTGAATAGTATGGGCAACAGACAGCACTCCTGCCTTCTACAGTTCCTAATCCAAGCACTTTGTCTTTGATCTTCCATTATTATTTTTGCCTCGTAGTTTTACATGTTGTGTATTACTCATCTTTCCCTGTAGCTTACACCTAGTTTATTGAGAATGTCAAACACCATGCATTCTTTTGCACTGTTGAAAGCTGTTTATAGGTAAACAAATACTATGAAAATGTCTTCATTTTTCAAACGGTGCTATTCAACATAAAATGACTTGTTGAGTTGCAGACAGGTGCACAGTTTGCAAATTTAGAAACGGCAGAGTTAGAGCAGCAATGTGTCTGCATTAAATTTTGCATGAAACTCAAGAAAACCTTTACAGAGATGCTCCAAATGATGCAGGAAGCTTATAGTGATGAATGCTTAAGCCGTACTCGGTGTTATGAATGATTCACATGCTTTAAAAATGGCCTGACAACAGTTAAAGATGACCCTCATCCAGGATGCCCTTCGACGTCTACTGATGAAGCTCATGGTAGGAATGTCAATAAAATTATGCATGCCAGTTGAAGACTGAGTGTCTGAGAGATTGCAGAAGAATGTACAGCATTTCAGTTGGATCATGTCATGAAATTTTGGCACAGCATATTGGAATGCATCGTGTTGCCACCAAGCTGGTCCAATGGCTTATGAGTCAAGACTAGAAACACCTCCTCCTCACAATCTGTGAAGAGCTTTTGGATCGTGCAAATGAGAATGAGATGCTCCTTAAGAGAATCATAACTGGTGATGGGACATGGGTCTATGGTTATGACATGGAGACGTTTAAAGGATGAAGACTTGCAATGATAGACAAGATAAAAGAAAATTCGCAGATGGCAATTTACGTGACCCAGCAGAAGACATGCAGGACTGCTTCTGGAAGTGCAAACAGTATTGGGAGAGGTGTATCATTTGGGGGAGGGGAGTATTTTGAAGGAGACTAAGCACCATAAGTAAAAGGTAAGTATAGAAAAATTTTGTGAACAAAGTTCTGGAATTTTTTGAACTTGTATACAGAGATTTCCTCAAGTTTTTTTACTTAAATAAGTCCTTTGCCAGTTTTCCGTTTTCATTGGTCCTAAACTAAAAAAGGAAAACTGACATTTATAAATCACATTATTTTTTAAGGAAAGGTGGTAACTATTTGAAATTTGAATAAAGTATGTGCCTTCTCTTCTCTTTGGATACTAACTGGCACTATAAAACTGTTGAGTGGCTAACATGGAATAAGTGCCTTAGGAGTTCATCTTTTCACGTCTGCATATACAAGTATGTTAGGTCACAAAAATCATACACATGTGCACATATACAGATGGCAGTAGTATCTTGTACACAAGGTATAAAAGGGCACTGCATTGGCGGTGCTGTGATTTGTTCTCGGGTAATTCATGTGAAAAGGTTTCCATGTGATTACGACTGCACGATGGAAATTAACAGACTTTGAACGCGGAATGGTAGTTGGAGCTAGACACGTGGGACATTTAGGCATTACCTCTCACCACCAACAACACAGTGGCTGATGGCCTTCACTAATCAACATAAAGCAGTGGCATTTGCATAGAGTTGTAGAGCCAACAGGCATGCAAAACTGCATGAAATAACCACAGAAATGAATGTGGGATGTATGATGAATGTATCAATTTGGGCAGTATGGCAAAATTTGGCGTTAATGGTCTGTGACAGTAGGTCACACAAGTGTCTTTGTAACAGCAGGACATCGCCCGCAATGTCTCTCCTGGGCTCATGACCATATTGGTTGGATCCTAGATGACTGGAAAACCTTTGTCTGGACAGATGAGTCCTGGTTTCAGTTGGTGGGAGCTGATGGTAAGGTTCAAGTGTGGCACAGATTCCCACGAAGCCATGGA
This sequence comes from Schistocerca serialis cubense, assembly GCF_023864345.2. NCBI lineage: Eukaryota > Metazoa > Arthropoda > Insecta > Orthoptera > Acrididae > Schistocerca > Schistocerca serialis. The sequence goes on from NC_064638.1 coordinate 312,311,263, forward strand.
CCCAAGTTGTCAACAAGACACTGTGGAAGCTGGCAGTGACTTCTTAGGTGCAGGATGTGTTTAAATGGAATAGACTGGGTCCTCCGGTCCAACTGAACCTATCATTGAATTGAAAAGCTTATGTTCGCTTGGTCATAGACCATTTGCAGCCATAAATGGACTTCCTGTTACCAAACAACGGTGGAATTTTTATGGCTGAGATGCACCATGTCAGAACATTTTGGACAGTTCAAGTGAATGGTTTGTGGTCATCCATATTGCCCATCATGAATCCTATTGAACATTCATGGTGCATAATTGAGAGGTCAGTTGATGCACAAAATCCTACACCAACAACAATTACGAACAGCTATGGAGGCAGTGTGGCTCAATATTTCTACAGGGGTCTTTCAATGACTTGTTGAGTACATGCCACATTGACCTGCTGCACTATGGCAGGCAAAAGGAGGTTTAACATGATATTAGGAGGGATCCCATGACTTTTTTCAGTTCAGAGTAGGACTCATAAATCAATCCATCAAGACATTGCACACAATATCTGAAAGTTTCAAATATCTGAAAATTGTCATCTGTTTGAAGAAAAGTGTAGAAAAGTTTTATAGATGCCAAGAATGTTTTTTTGGGAAAAGCATAGTGTAGAGAATTGACAACAATTGGTTAAACATCTTCTCCAGACCTGTCGCAACATTGGATTCAGTTGCATATTTTCCACCCTCACCTAAACGTGTTCAAGTGAAACTTGGATGTACGCTCAGAGGTACAGGTTGACCACTTCTATTCATGACTTGAGAATTCAAAAGGATATAACCATGGCAATATAATGAACAGATGCTTAGTAATAACACACATAAAGACCTGTAACCTGACATAAAACTGACAAATAGAAAAACAAAACAAGTGTTTTTAGACTATATATTGATATTTTTCACAATATTGTCATGATCAAAGCTGATTTCTCATTACTTTGAACATGGAGCAACTACTTTTAACGTAGAACAAGTCCTAAGTTATATTAACCCATTCTTTACTTGCATTATTCAATGTAATTTCTTGTATGCAACATTGCACTGGTGGATAAATTAAAAGTATTTTCCAAAAACCAAGACTTAATCCTTTTTTAAAACTGGTATATGATTATTATAATCAATCTTTCCTTGGCATTTGATACAAACAAAAATAGAAACTTATAAAAACTTCTTACATAGTGTAATGAAATAAAGTACATCCACAGATGCTGGATGTAAGGAAAAAGCGAATCTATACACTTGATCATGGGAGATTTAGTAGCTCAGATTTTACTGTACATTATTTAGGGCTTTATTAAATAAAAGAAAATGAATAAAAAAAGGTTCGCAATGAATTGTTTCCCAAAGTCAACAAACAGAGAGCAAATGTGAATCTGATTGGTGTTGTTTAATGCTGTGGTGGTGATTGTGGCAATGGTCTTATACCATTCCTTTTTTGTGTGTTAAATATTTTTTACTAAATATGAGAAATATATTTTTTGCATGTCACAAGTGTCATGTAAAAGATATGGGATGTCATGGAGAAACAAGATTTCATAAGATTTACAGAGGCATATTCTCTTTAATTACAATGAAATATAGTAAATGCTGTTACTGATGTACAATATGTGTTAACCACTGTTTTAGTATCAGAATATCACCAAACAACCAATGTACTTGACCATTTTAAATTTATGGGTCTGAAGTCAGATTGAAAACTACTTTGCTTTTTCACTTCCAGGATCTTATGCAGAAATAGCCTGGATCTTTTTTAACCATCAGAATAAACTCTGATGTCAAAAATAGTAAAATGTAGAAACATTTTCTTTGCATATTTTCACCCACTCATATTTGAAGGTATATTTCATGGTAACTGTGTGGAGTCACAAGGTATGTTCTTATCCCAGAAAATGGCTGTCTGATTTGTCAGTTTGTTAACTTCGTTTAGGGCACTGTTCGAGCGTGTGTAGTTCCTAACACTGCCATAACAATACATATACTCCCACTTGGGATTTGTAGCTAATAATCTGTACTCATTCAAAAGGAGGTGCAGCATTATCTGTGAACATCAAGCAGTGGCCTAGCTGCAGGCTATGCTTGCGGTCCCTGCACTAAGCGTTGCTGACTAGCAACGAGCTATGCTTGCAGAGATGTAAATAAATATACAGAAAACAAACTAAGGGTATGCTTGCAGTCCATAGAGCATGTGTTAACTGGGTATTCATTGTTGTACAAGCTCTCCTGTCATAGTACACTGTAGCCTCGCAGCTGGTGAAGTACATAGCTCGCTATGTACAGTATTATGGTTTTACGTGCTGCCTGTTTCTGAGTTAGTGGTAGAACTAACTGCTGCTGCAATTCCCACTGGGCTGTGACAGATGACACTGAAACTTACTTGGTGTGACAGACTTACCTTCTGGTCTGTGGTGGCAATCTTAATACTGGTGGCCAAGAACGCATTGGCGATGTGTTTCCTGTGAGTCTATTGTTGGCCTCTAGTTATTGTCTTCGAACCTCTTTGCTGCATGGTGTGCTGCTGTCAGCTTATGCCTTTATGCCAGCACATTCCCCCCTCCTCTGCCCCCTCTGGCTCCCTCTCCGAAATGCTGCACCATTGTCATGTAGTGAGGCTGTGAATGACAGGACGCAGGACATAGAGATGCGTTTGAAACCATGACTGTGGAGGATGGTGTACTTCTGGCTGTACCCCACCACCAGCCTTGAGAGGCAACAGGAACATCCCCCAGAAAACTGCTGTGGAAGCACATGTCCAGGCTTGAAGGCATGTGCTGGGGCAATGACAGAGACGGCGATGGTGGTTCCAGGTTCATTGAATCGACGAGTGGGTACAGCGGGGTTGAGGACGCATTGTCCATTCGCTTCTCCTGGGGTGCTCTGGTGGCATCAGTGGGTGGCTGCGAAGGATACATGGTCCCACTGGGCTGTGACAGATGACACTGAAACTTACTCGGTGTGACAGACTTACCTTCTGGTCTGTGGTGGCAATCTTAATACTGGTGGCCAAGAACGCATTGGCGATGTGTTTCCTGTGAGTCTATTTTTGGTCTCTAGTTTTTTTCTTGGGACCTCTTTGCTGCATGGTGTGCTGCTGTCAGCTTATGCCATTATGCCAGCACATTCCCCCCGCCTCCGCCCCCTCTGGCTCCCTCTCTGAAATGCTGCACCATTGTCATGTAGTGAGGCTGTGAATGACAGGATGCAGGACATAGAGATGCGTTTGAAGCCATGACTGTGGAGGATGGTGTACTTCTGGCTGTACCCCACCACCAGCCTTGAGAGGCAACAATAACATCCCCCAGAAAACTGCTGTGGAAGCACATTTCCAGGCTTGAAGGCGTGTGCTGGGGCAATGACAGAGACGGCGATGGTGGGTCCAGGTTCATTGAGTTGACGAGTGGGTACAGGGGGGGTGAGGACGCATCGTCCATTCGCTACTCCTGGGGTGCTCTGATGGCATCAGTGGGTGGCCGCGAAGGATACATGGTCCCAAGAAGACGTGAATCTGGGGGAAGAAAAGCAGCAGAATCACGGGGCAAATGAAATGCGCTAAGTTGCTTCTGGTGGCGGCGCTGCAAACTATCGGGACCTGCAAATAAATACGTGTAAGAGCCAATGCATTCTTGGATCACACATCTTTCCCAGTGCCCATGCTTACCATAAACTCTGAAATGAACGAGATCATGTGGCACAAAGTGATACTTGTGGACCATTGATGGTGCCAGTTGCTGTGGTGGGTTTATTGGGTGTCCGATGGCAGTGGTAATGCAGAAGTTCTGCCAGTGATGGTCTGTCTTTTGGGTGGGAGTTATAGGAGGTGAGAAAGAGTTGCAGCATCTATTCCCGTGTTTGGGTGGTGGAAAGCTTGGCCATCTCTTGCTAGAAAGTGCAGATGGAAGCATTTTGCTTCTCTGTTGGACTGTGGGTGAAATGGAGCATTTGTTAGATGATCAATGCCATTTCGCTCAAAGTCATGTGAAGTGAACTGTGGTTCATTGTCCGACATGAGTACTTCTGGCAAACCTTCTGTGCAAAATATGGAGGACAACACTTGAATGGTGCGACATGATCTGGTAGAGTTCATAGGCACCGCAAGTGGAAACTTGCTAAAAGAGTCTACCACTCTGAGCCAACAACTGTTTCAAAATGATCCTGCAAAGTCTATGTGCAGTGGTTGCCATGGTGATTGAGTCTCAGACCAAGTTGAGAATGTCTGTGTCTGAGCAGATTGGTTTTCCGCACATGCGTGACACTGTGACATCATCTGTTCAATGTGGGCATCCATGCCTACCAAGTGCAATGCTGTCGATCTAACTGTTTAGCTTGAACAATTCCCCAATGTCCTGGTGGAGCAATCACAACACATCGTTTTGCAACACTTTTGGAATAAGCACACAGGATTGTCCACGTTCATTTTGCACTGGTGTCACACCTTGTTGAAGTGAAAGACTATGCCAACGTGCAAAATATTGGCGTGCAACTGAGTTCTGGATACTGCTTAATAAACAAGGGCCAAGACAAGTGAATATGATGCAATGATATCTTAAGATCTGTGTGTGTGTCTGCTTCCGTGGCCTGTGCAATTTCTTTGTAGTGCCAGGGAAAAGATTCCAGCAAATCAGAGTCCTGTACATCAATTTGGCAACAAGATGTGGCAGATGAATCAAAATCAGAGTCTGGGCCAATCAGAAGGTGAGATAGGGCATCTGCATTTCCATGCATTGCCATAGGTCTGTACACAATTTCATACTGATACTGTGAAAGCAACAAAGCTCAGTGTTGCAATTTTTGAGCAGTGTGTGCAAGAACTGGCTTTGAGAGAGGAAACGAGGACTGCAGAGGCTTGTGATCAGTCACTAAATAGAACTTGCGACCATACAAATAGTGATGGAATTTTGTCACACCATACACAATAGTGAGGGCCTCTTTCTGCTTGAGAATAATTGCACCAAGTTTGAGTTAACAACTTTGAGGCAAAAGCAATAGGTCCATCTTGTGGACCAATTCAGTGTCAAAGCACAGTGCCAATTTCGTAGGAAGAAGCATCGACTTGCAAAACTACTGGCTTGAGAGGGTCAAAATGCACTTAACATCAGTCACTAAACAAGGCATTTTTGAGTTTCTGAAATGTGTTTTGACACTCTTGAGGCCACACAAAAGATACATTTTTTGTGACGCAAGTGATGCAATGGAACAGTGATCTGAGTGGCATTTGGCGTGAACTGAGTATAGTACGTCATCTTGCCTAATACTGACTGCAGTTCAGACACATTGCGAGGAACGGGCAGGTCACGGATTACAAGCAAATGAGATTGGAGGGGGGTTCAAACCCTGACTGTTTATCACATGACATATTTACTGTAGTTCAGTTTGAAGAGAGTCACACTTTTTGAGATGACACTTGAGTCCTGCTCCTGACAACACTCAAAAAAGAGTACACATATTAGCAGTGTGTTCCTCTGGTGTATGACCCGAGACATCAATATTGTCAGGGTAGTTTGAACAAAATGGCCTTTTTGCAGCCAGCTGCTCCAAGTAATGTTGTTTACAACAAACACATCTGCAATTCTTCATCCAATGGAATTTGCAAATAGGCATCATGAAGGCCTATCTTGGAAAAGTAATGTCCTGCACCAAGCCTGTCCATGAGTTCATCAGGGCGAGGTAAAGGATAAGTGTCAACTTTTGTCTATGGGTTGTCTGTAGACTTGAGGTCAACACAAATGTGATTGTGACCAGAAGGCTTAGGCAACAAAGCTAGTGGACTTGCCTATTGACTATCTTTAATGGGAGCAATTACAGAATTATCTTGCAATTCTTTCAATTCACTGGCTACTTTGTCTCTTAAAGCAATTGGAATGGGGCAGACCCGGAAAAACTTAGGCTGTGCATTGTCTTTAAGTGTAACATGCATTACAAATTTATTAGCTTTTCCCATTCTTTCTGAAAATAGCTCAGGAAATTCTTTAAGCAAGCTTTCTACATTGTCTTGTGGTACAGGTGTAGAGACCGACAGTATATTGTCGTGGATAATAAGTTCCAGACAAATCAAAGGCATCTAAACCGAAAATGCTCTCACTGTCTATTGATTTCAGCACAGAAAAATTCACTGTCCTAGTGTGAGATTTGTAAGTGGCAGGCAAACTACACTGTCCAAGCACTGGAATTTCGTGTCTGTTGGAGGCAGTGAGGTGCTTGCTAGATATAGGATGGCGTGGAGAGCCTAACTGTTCATATGTGGCACGATTAAGCAAAGTGACTGATGAACCTGTGTCTAACTGAAAGTTCACATGATGGCCAGCAATTCATAATGAGACATATACTTTGTTAGAACGTCATTGCACAGCACTAGAGTGAGAATGAGGCACAACCATACTCTTACTTTTGTCAGGACCTGTTGAATGTTTGGAATACACAACATTCACTGCATGTGTACGAGATTTTCTCCTAGGAGCTGGCGATATTGGCCTTTTTGTTCCATTGGAAACAAACTGCTTGGACATGGCCTTTTTCCCACGTGTATAACATGTTGCGTTACGTGATGGGCAGTCCTGTCTTTTATGGCAAGCAAAATATCTAGGGCAAGACTTCATGAAGTTCACAAGTCTGTTTACATGTTTATGCGGCTGCGTATGTACTCACTGTTGTGGTTGTTTGGGGCGGTCAAAAGCAAGGGGCAACTCAATCTGACAAATTCAGGCCTGGTCAAACTTATCTGCTGCTATGGCACCTGACTCAATTGCTCTAAGATGTGCGACGCTTGAGGAGGTGAAGAACTGGAGTACTTCAGGATCTGTTGCCATATTCTACTATTGGGGACATTGAATGTTACAGCATCTCCAATCATTAAGTCACTGTAAAAGTTCTCACTACTACACTTAAATTTACACTTCCTAGTCATGTCCATTAATCCTGTATACCACTGACAGTATGTCTGTTTTGGCTTTTTCTGCAAATGAAAAACCTGATATGTGGGTGCAGCTACTTGAACTTGTTGATCATAGTACTGAGCTAATGCAGTGATTACTTCATCATAACTGAGTTCATTGGGACACACAGTTGGGAATAGTTTTTATATTAACCTCGACAATCCAAAGAAAGTATTGTAGCTTCACAGTACCTTGAATGTGATGAAATGCACAATGAGCTTGGAACTGTGTCAGGTATTCGAGCCATTCCTCTTCTGTGTCATTAAATTGCTGTAATGGTGGCTTGGCAGCACTTGTTGGGTGTGTCGGTCTGTTGGATTCTGCTGTTGTGCAGCCGAAGCTGCTTGTGCAGCCAAAAGTTGTTGTACCATCATCAGAAAGGCAGAAATTTGTTGGTTCTGAAACTTAAAAGCTTGTGTTAGATCCACTACACTGGCTGTCTGCAGCTGGGGCATGGGGGTAGGTGGTGGAGGGGGCGGAGTACCCATGGTTTATGCAAATAAGTTGTAGCAAAAAAAAAAAAAAGTGCCACATAAAAAAGAAATTTGATTAGGTCTGCGGCTCCCCTTGTGGAAAACATGCAAGAAAGACAACAAAAATTTAGCAAAACGTGAATACTATCACTCCTGCAATCTGACACACAAGAGAGGCAAGCAAATTCTTCTTCAATAAAGGATTCTTGTTGCCACCTTTTATGTCATCTTGTTGTCTCTGTAGAGCTGTACCATGGGAAGCAAGGAGAGGATGTTGTTTGGTGGCCAGTATCCTCTTTCTATAACACAAACTGCATGCATATATTAACTGGGTTCTTTATTCATAAGAATAGAAAGTTTACTTAACTCAAGATATTCGTTGTGGTACAAGCTCTTCTGTCATAGTCCATGGTAGCCTTACTGCTGGTGAAGTACGAAGTCTGCTATGTATACTATTAGGGTTGTTATGTGCTGCCTGTCTCTGAATTAGCAGCAGACCTAACTGGTGCTGCAATTATTGCTGGGCTGTGACAGATGACACCGGAACTTACTTAGTGTGACAGACTCACCCTCCAGTCTGTGGCGGCAATCTAAATACTTGTGGCCGAGAGGGCATTGGCAGCGCATTTCCTGCGAATCTGTTGTTGGCCTCTATCAATCATGTCGTAACCACTTTGCCACACTGTGTGCTGGCGCCAGCATATGTCAGCACAGTTGACATCCTGTTGATGCCTAATACAAGGGTGGACGCTGTAGCGAAAGCAGGTAGGCATTTGGGCAGCCATGTCCTGAGTGTGGCTGTGTAGATCTCACCCAGTTGGCAGCTGAGGCGAAGGAGGACAGTAAAGCTTGTTGTGGCTGGAGCTGATTTCAATGCCTGACTAGATGTTCCTGGATGGCTGCAACTCCAAACATTAGCCACTCCCTATTACTGACTTTTCCTTGATTGCAAGGTCAAAGGCAGTATTTAACACATTAACTCATTCATAAAGTAATCAGACATATGAGGTTGTTGTATACATGGGAGTCTGCTTCTTTAAAGAACTGAGGATTTACTGCTTGTATAAAAATTGCCCACAATAATAAGAGCTGTTGGATCATTTTGTAAGATTAAGAACAGCATGTGGTCTACAGGGGATATTAACAGTGGTTGTTTGTTTAGTCAAGGGTCACTTGGTGGATTACAGAATGATTGTAGGCACTGTTGATCTCATTTCATGGCACAATTGAAAGAAGTTATACTCTTAGAGTAGAAGATGATTAGTAGAAGATGATTTATAGACTAAAGTTGGAGAGAATATTGAGTGTTAAGGGAATAGGTTTTTCATGTCCTATTTGAATTGGACCACACTGGTGAAAGATGACTAATTGCATACAAGCTCACGAGTGTAGTTTCAGCATGAAAGGCACCTATTCTTTCATATGCCTGTTTCCACATTGATTCTGGAAAGTTCTGAATTTTCTGTTTGTTAAATAGTGATTCATTTTATTACAGTCTAGTTACACAATGGACACACACACACGATTGATGAGCTAGATGAGTGAGGCAAGTAATCTCATTATAAACAATATGTTAATTATCTCAAAGTTCTGGAAGAAAGTACACAGTTTTCGTAAGACTATCAAGTTATCACAGTTTAGCAGGAGTCAAGTCATATGAACAATAGTCTCTGTAATTCCACTGCACATAATAGATGAACATGTGGCAGCAAGCAAAGTGTAGGAAGTGTCTGAGCCATTTTGGTGACATAGTAGTTAGGCCTGTTTCTTGGTCAAGAGACAAGGTGGTTTTTGAGGGTGTTTCCAAATCCATCCTTCATAACATTAATTTATTTCTTCTTAGGATTTATTCAGGACAGATGTGTCATGTGGATGATGACAGTGTCCATGCCTTCAGGTAGCCCATCTGAATTCTTATTGTGTTGAGGCTTATGACTGAAAGGCTTCACCTCTCAGTTAACTCTGATCTATTTGTCATTCTTTTGGTAGCTGCTTAATAGGTATTCTCCTTCTACTACAAATATTTTAACAATATAAAGACGTATGTCTTACAAATTATGTAATGATTGATTTCACTATTGCCAATCTGTGGTTGGAGTCAGTCACAGCTGTCTAATATCTATGGTTACCTGGGATAAACAGAGGTGGAAAGGAAGTATGAAGGGAGTGCAGTTCATTCACAAATGAGGTTTCGTTCAAAACTTTTATGCAACAGTTCTGAGTACCAGTGTTGTTTTTCTGTCATGGTTCTTTGCTGGAAAATGAAGAGAAAATTTTGAGAATTGCTGTGTAATTTGTCAGAAGTTTGCTTAGTCAGTATACGGGCATCACAGACATGCTCAACAAATTCAAGCATAGTATGATGTAGGAAAGAGATTGTGCAGAATGTCAAACCTCTCCCTTAAAATACTGAATGCAGATGCACCAAAACCAGCAGAGAAATGTATTACTTCTTCCCACAGATGTTTCACATAATGACCATTACAGTAAAATTGGAGGAATTTGGGTTTACACAAAGGAATTCTTGCAATTGTTCTTGTATGTGGGTGTCTGGGAAATGAGATAAGCTGGCCACACAGTGGTAATGATGCAGAAGGTATGCTCAGTCACACACTACATTGCACCATATAGTGCAGACATGATAGTGGCAGGAGCTATGCATTGTAGTTCAGTTATTTCAGCATCAATAACCTACAGACTTAGATTTTGATCCTGGTTAGTCGCAGGAGGTTTTTTGACAGCTGTTTAACTTTCACCTTTGAAAATAAATGAAAAAGTGCAACATCATATTGAAGCTAGTTTCAAAACTATGTTATGGGCCTTTCCATAATTAGGTGATGCTGATATGTGAGACTCCATTCACACTTTAGAGGATGAGGATATAAATCTTCATCTCTCAGTTCTGTGAGAATAGACGATTTGTGGGATAGTTCCTTTAAAATGAAGCATGGCCAGTTTCAACTCTTATCCTTGTCCTACTGAAATATTCTTATCCTCTTGAGATGGTAATTAATTTCTAACAAGTTTGAGGTTGAATAGACATCTTACAATAACCTGCCACCCCGCAATTGAAGGAAGTAAGGAATATTAGATGTCCTCTGAATAATGAGGTCATTAGAGATTGAGTATGGAGTGCAAGTTTGAATTGTTAAACAAGGATAAGGAAGGAAAATGCTCAGTCTGTTACACAGAACCATCCCAGCAATGTGTGATGGTGCATAGTAACATGATGTAGTGGCAGACCTATTGTAATGTTGATGATTGCTAATGTTTATAGTCTTAATATGAAACTGGCTATTATATTTTAGAAAAATGGAAATTTCATCAAAATTTTAAATACCAATCAAATGCCAGAACACAAGGAGGAATTTTCTTACTCATGAACATACAGTGCCCGCATCTCGTGGTCGTGCGGTAGCGTTCTCGCTTCCCACGCCCGGGTTCCCGGGTTCGATTCCCGGCGGGGTCAGGGATTTTCTCTGCCTCGTGATGGCTGGGTGTTGTGTGCTGTCCTTAGGTTAGTTAGGTTTAAGTAGTTCTAAGTTCTAGGGGACTGATGACCATAGATGTTAAGTCCCATAGTGCTCAGAGCCATTTGACCCCATGAACATACAGTGGAACCTAACTTAACAAGCATTTCCCACAACATGCAGTTCACATAATAACAAAACAAATTGTAAAAAAAAATGACTCACTTAATAAGTGATGTTTTGCGTAACGAGTGATGACAATTTAGTGTGATGTCACCAGCCATTCGCATGCAGTGGGGGAATGTTCAACAGTATGAACACCTTTCATTGTCAGCAGCAGCATATGAACAACGTCTTTAGTATGTATTGCAGTCTGGGTTTAGTGCTCTTTCTGTTACCATCTTGTGATCAGACATTTTTCTAAACTTGTATTTACACAGTGTTCTTTTGCGTGCAAATTTTAATGACCTTTGTAGAAATGTCTCGGAGATAAAGGCTCAAGAAGGCAGCCATAAGAGAAAGAAAATGACTTTAGAAATGAAATGTAAAACCATTGAAAAAGACGAATGTGGGATGATCATTGGTGATTTGGCACACACGTACAATCGGTCTACATCAACTACATGCACTGTCCTCAAGAACAAGGCCAAGATTAAGTAGATAGATGCCTCAAAGGGAGTGACAAGAATATCCAAACAATGGTTTTGAAGTTGAAAGGTTGCTCCTTATATGCATAACTGAAAAGCAATTGCAAGGTGACACTATTAACAAGAACATCATTTGTGAGAAGGCAAGAATGTTTTTTGCGAGAATTGTTTAGAAGATGTCGGGGTCATCAGCTGCTGAAGAAGTGTTTAAGTGAAGCCATGGATGGTTCAAGAAGTTTAAGAGAAGAACCAACATCCACAGTGAGGCACGGTGAAGCAGCCAGATCCCACACAAATGCAGCAGACAACTTCATCATCAACTTCGAGATGCTTGTAGATTCTGAGGGTTACCTACAACAACATGTTTTTAATTGTAACAACAGGGATCTATTCTGGAAAAAGATGCCGAAGCATACCTTTATAAGAGCAGAGGAGAATGCATTGCCTGGTCACAAGCCTTGAAAGACTGTCTCATCCTGTTATACTGAGTCAATGCAAGCTGCGATTTGGAAATTAAACCACTGCTTGTTTACCATTCAGAAACTCGACAAGCCTACAAGAAGTGTAAAGTCCAGAAGAGCGGGTTAGATGTGATGTGGAGGTCCAACAACAAGGCTTATGTGACAAATGACCTTTACTGTGACTGGATCAATGAAGTGTTTGGTCCTTTGGTGAAAAAATATTTGCTTGAGATGAATTGGCCATTCCATTTCTTGCTTGTTATGGACAATGCTCCTACCCATTCTCCAGACCTACAACACCATGTCCTTCAAGAATTTAAATTCATCAAGATCCAATTTCTGCCTCCCAACACCACTCCGTTACTCCAGCCTGTGGACCAGCAGATTATTTCTAACTTCAAGAAGCTCTACAAAAGCACTCTTCAAGCATTGCTTTAAGTTACTGAATCTACTGATCTCACTCAGAGAGATTTGGAAATATCAGTTCAACATTGTTGCCTGTATCAAGATGATTGAAAAGATGCAGGAAGGTGTTACCGGGAGAACTCTCACTTCTGCTTGGAAAAAGCTTTGGCCACAGCGTGTTGTCGAATGTAACACTGAGGCGTTTGAGTCAGTAGTCAACAAGATTGTATCTTTGGCCAAGGAATGACCACCAAAGAGCTTATTGAGTTGCAGTGTGTTTCACAACAGGAAGTTGTGGAGAGGAGTTCTTCAGAGGAGGAGGAGGAGGAGGAGGAGGAGGTGGTGGTGGTGGTGGTGGTGGTGGTAGCAGCAGCACCAAAGCAGCAATCTTCTGCCACAATAAGAGAAATGGTGAAAGCATGGGCATCTGTTGCATCATAGACTGAAAATCATCATCCCGATAAAGCAGTGGCTACGTGCATTGCAGGTTTTTTTGACAGTAATGCTCTGTCACATTTTTTCCAAATGCTGAAGTGTCAGCAGAAACAAATGACTATAAATAGCTTCCTAATAAAAAAGAATTAGTTATGTATTGTGAATTATAAATTTATGTATGGAACAGATTATTATATTTTACATTAATTTATATGGGATAAATTGTTTCGCTTAACAAGTGTTTCACATTATGAGCATTTCACATTGCAACTAAGATTCTGGAATGAATTATGCTCGCTATGCGAGGTTCCCTGTATTTATATTACCATCTGCCCATCTTTCATCTCTCATTGTCTATCAGATAGTTTTGTTCTACAGTGTAGAGCTCTAATTTTGGTTTCAGACATATTTCAAATGTTTCCACAAAAATTGTTTTGCATTGAATACCTTATTTGAAATATCATAGTTCACCTGAGAACCATTTTTACTGTTAAGTATAAAATTTTTTCAAGAAAATACTGGTTATCTTTTGCTCTCTTTTTGCATCAGCAATGTCATTACCATTGTAAACACTGACTTTATCATCATCATCATCTCATAATTTTACTCTAAGTATAATTTAGAAACATATGTGTTTGGCATAATTTATGCCCACATTAATGCAGAAAATTTTCATGCAGAAACGATTCTACACTCCACGAAGAGCTATTCTGTATGTACCAGGAGATGATGAACGGAAAATTAGAAAAGCACTTTCCCTAAAAGTGGACTGCATAGCATTGGATTGTGAGGATGGAGTTGCATCTAATAGAAAGGTAATGTAAGCAATTGTAAGTTTTTTTGTTTTATAGAACTCTTTATTTTACAGACTGAGTTAATATATTCTCTTTAACTGAGTTTGAATCAAACGTACATATTGCCACATGGATTTTAATACCCAGAAATATTAACCATAAGATAAGTGTTACTTGAAGTTTTCCCAGGGAATAAAATGCTGCATCACATTTCGGGTCTGCATCTGGGACAACAATATATCTTCTTCCAGTATTTTGGCTTATAGTTGTAGAGCCATTTTCAGTGTGAGCCAGTGAATGAATTGAAGCCACCTGATGCAATGATATGCTATGGAGTAAATACACTTCCATCAAAAGATAAGACAGTTGGTGCAAAAGTGTCAGCCATAAATAAAGCATTTATAATCTAAGAATAAGGCATAGCAGGCACAAAGTCAGCAAACTCATAGTACTAATGAATTATGTGGAATGCCAGGTGCCAAAGACTCAGAACAGTCAATCCTCTGAGAGTGCAGACATGAAATGATTGGTTTCTGTGATTTATTGTGCTGAAACCCATGTCTCAGTTGAGCAGGTTGTCTTTTTCTTGTATTTTCACACCTTCCTTGACCACTGAATCATAATAGGATGAGGCTGTGGTCAATTTCCCATAATCCATAGAATGGCTAGTGGAAATACACTATGCTCAGCCACTGCACATTCAGTGGGCTACAGAAGACAAATTACCAATAGACTGAAGTCTCATGGCTTTTCAGTTTTGTGCAGAGGTTTGAGAATTTTGTTTTCCTTATTTCACAAGCATCTTATTTTCTGATGGAAAAATCCAAATGCACTATGCAACAATCTTCATGCAGTTTCTTGCAGTTGAATGGCAGTTATATTTGTTTTGACTTCAATAGGCAGTCTCCAGGATGGTTACTGTCGCTGCCTTCAGTGCAGAATCTGTGTTTGGTTGCTGGTACCTCTTCAGATTTTTTTCTGAAGTTGGCAGGTCTGGAACAAGGTCCACTCAGCCTTGTGAGGCCAAGTGAAGAGTTTCTTGAATAGGAATCCATAGCATCACCAGGGTTCATCTACCAGCAATAATGGCTAGAGAGACTGGTGACATGCTGACCATGTGTATCATGATCTTAGACTGCTCCTCATACTGCCTTGTGGGCAGCAACTGGCCAGTCAGAATAGGCCTAAGCCCCCAATTGTGAGAGATGTTTATATTTTATTTCATGACTTCATCACTTTTTGTTGTAAGCAAGACTCTCATTTGAATCTGTACTGGAGCTCTCATTTTGTACATTCAGCTGCAAGAAACTGCATGAAGATTGTTGTAAGTCTGCTTCTACAACAACACAGATTTTATTAATCCCAAAATATGTACAACTAAATTACAGAAACAAACAATGGAAAATGCGGGGTGGAATAATCATAGTATTATGAAAAGGATAGATTGCTACTCACCATATAGTTGAGATGCTGAGCCGCAGACAGGAACAACAAAAGGACTGCTGAACAGTCTTCGTGTTGTGTTTGTTTGTGACTCAGCATCTCCACTAAGGCACAGTTCCTGACTGTTCTGGAAATAGACAACACAAAAGACTTCCGATGGTGGATTCTTCTTGATCGACCCAGCATGCTGGAAGTTTTGTTGAATGACTTGTACATTACTGCAGGAGAATACTGTTTATGGGTTCAGCTGGGAAGCACTCAAATACTAACAATGTTTTTGGTGCACCCATATGCCATCAGTTCCAAAGCATGATAGTCAGTTCATTGGTGTGCAGAAACAGTACTATATTAGGTAGACAGGCAATGCCAAGGGCTATCCGAACATTGTAGGTAAGTAGCAACAAAGTCCAAATCACAGTACATGAAGAAACCATGTAGCACAAGGTCATTGTTAATAGATATACTGGAGAGATGGCTGTAAACATTGTCTAGATGACAAGTGAGGCCATGGTGGTCCATGTCAGCCCTTAAATCTGTTGCAGATTTTATGCCACATGATTGCTACTAGCACATGTATACTACCAAGGTGCACCTAGTGACGTCACTGGCTGTATGCATAGTTATATTGAGTGATCGATCAATGTGTCTTGTGGTATTACAAAAGTACACTTGTGTCCAAAATTAAAACAACAAATCGCTATTTCCCTGTCTTATGTCTAAATTATGGCATAATCACACAAACTGTCAACAGACGTCTGTACAATTGTGTTCTGCACAGAAGGTGGCATTCCGGTCAATGGACAACCATACCAGAAATGACATCAGAGCACCTATCAAATGGGGTAATGTGCGCTGGGTAGTCCCACATCCACAATCACTGTGTATAAAGTCATAGGGGGGGGGGGGGGGGTGTGAATTTTGTTTTTTCTTGAATGTGGCGACAGTTTATAGAGACTGAAACAGTATCCCGAAGACCAGGGCAGGGCCGACCATGTGTAATATCAGAAAGAGAGGAGCTTTATTTGGCTGGAAGGGCATGATGGTACTGCCTTAGTACCCCATGAGAACTGACATCTGACTTCACAACATCTATTGGACATGTTGTATTGAGACAAATGATAACAGAAGGCTTTGGCAGAGTGGCCTTTATTGTCAGAGACCTGCTCTATACAGAAGGGAATATCTAGAGTGGAGTCATCAACATACCTCCTGGATGTCGAACTGTGGGCCAATGTTCTTTTCACAGATGAGTCCTGATTTGGTCTGGAGAGTGATTCTCCAAGCATCTGCATCTTGAAGAAATGTGGAACATGATTTTGGGACTCAGGCATTGTGGAAAGAGACTCATATTGAGGAGGATCCATAATGGTGTGGGCAGGGATTGTCTGGACCACTCGAATACCTCTTCATGAAATTGTATGGGTGAATCAGAAAGGTTTAACTGCTGTCAGGTATCGTGACGAGATCTTGGGGACCACATGTGCAGTTGTTGCGAGATGGTGTGGACCCAGACTTCGTATTGATGGACAATAGTGCTCAACTCCATAGAGAACAGGTAGCTGATGTTTTCTTGGAAATGGAAAATGTTGCATGCATGGCGTGGCCTGTTCGCTCTCTCAATTTTAATCTCATAGAGCTTGTATGGGATGCACTTGGGAGACAGGTTGCACCATGTCAGAATCTGCTAACCACTCATCAAGACTTGCGAGCTGCTCTGCAGAAAGAATGGGCATTATTGCCTCAACTAGAGACTGATGGCATCATTCACAGCATGCCCTGTCATTCCAGAACGAGATTTTCACTCTGCAGCGGAGTGTGCGCTGATATGAAACTTCCTGGGAGATTAAAACTGTGTGCCGGACTGAGACTCGAACTCGGGACCTTTGCCTTTTGCGGGCAAGTGCTCTACCATCCGAGCTACCCAAGCACGACTCATGCCCCGTCCTCACAGCTTTACTTCCACCAGCACCTCTTCTCCCACTTTCTAAACTTCACAGAAGCTCTCCTGTGAACCTTGGAGAACTAGCACTCCTGGAAGAAAGGATATTGTGGATACATGGCTTAGCCACAGCCTGAGGGATGTTTCCAGATTGAGGTTTTCACTCTGCAGCGGAGTGCTAAGCCATGTCTCTGCAATATCCTTTCTTCTAGGAGTGCTAGTTCTGCAAGGTTTGCAGGAGAGCTTCTGTGAAGTTTAGAAAGTAGGAGACGAGGTACTGGCGGAAGTAAAGCTGTGAGGACGAGGAGTGAGTCGTGCTTGGGTAGCTCAGATGGTAGAGCACTTGCCCGCGAAAGGTAAAGGTCCTGAGTTCAAGTCTTGGTCCAGTGCACAGTTTTAATCTGCCAGGAAGTTTCATGCCCTGTCATTGTCGGGCCTGTTTTTCTGTCAGAGGTGGCCACACCCCAAACTGAGCAATTAACCAGTTGTTGGAATGTGTGTGCAAATCCGTTATGCATTTGGAAATTATTTATGTTGTGTATTCTTTACATTGTTTCTGCTTTACTATTACCTGTTTACAATGTTCCATGGCAAAATATAATGCAACTTTTCAGAATTTCTGTTTGTTCCTTTAATTTTGGGCACCAGTGTATAACATAGATACAGCAACAACAAATAATATGTGATCTTGAGATAGTCTTTAGATGACTCAAAAAAACAGCACACAGTTTAATTAATTTACTTATTTATCAGTCTTTTTTTTATCCATAATACCACTGAGAGCTACAGATATTGGATCTGTCAAAGGCATTGAAATTGTAAAGAATCATTAGCATAAGGTTGAATAATTACTGAAATTGCTACATGTATTAAACATCTGTTAAATTCTATTGCAGCACTCATTTGTACATTGAAAGGAATAGGAATTTAACCATGAAGTAGTACTTTATTAGACCATATATTTGCTAACTGAGAAGAAATGGTAGCATCATAAATATAAGGATTTTTTTAGAGAGCTTTATATCCTTAATGGTTACAAAGTTATCACAGACTTTGTTAAAAGGCTTCAGACCCATGTGGCACATGCCGTTCTGGCACCACATTATGTTGATGCGAGCTGAATGAAAGCTTTTAATCTTTTTTGTTTGTTCTGCTATTTTAATTGTGAACATCACAGTTTCATTGAAGTTTTTCATCATGGTTAGTTAAATTTACTTTAAATAATAGGAGTTTTTCTCTAATATATATATATGCCAGAGAAAGTGTGTTAAATACTTTGAAAGCAGGTTTGCATGAGTCCCTTATTTTACATCTATTTGCTGTTTATTGTCCTCCTCCTGCATTCTAATAGTACTGGGTGATACTGGTGAGCTTACCAGAATATCACACCATAATTTTGTTGGGACTGAATGTAGGCATGATAGTCACTTGTAATTCTTTCCATAGTGATGCAAGTCTCGGACCTCTTAAGATATAACAACTTTTATTTAGCTCAACATTGACGTACTTAATGGATTTAAACCATTTTTAGCCCTCTTTCAGTCCTACATATAGAAATTTTGTTTATGTATGACTTAGCACTGGCTCATTTTTAATTGAAACAGCACATTTGTACAAATTCTAATTTTGGTAAGTACAAAAATTCGTTATGACTGTCTTCTTGTTATATACACACCTGCACCTTGCAAACTGCTGTAATACATTTTAGGGTTCCTTCCAATTGCATTAGCACAGGGAGCGTCAAAACAATGCTGCTTAAATATCTCTGTATGTAGTGCAGTTAGTCTAATCAAGTCTTCACAGTTGACACAAGAGTAATATTTAGGAAGTTAAAGTACACTTTTAGATTCCAGACTTAATATTGGTTCTTGAAAGTTTGTAAGTAGCATTTTGCAAGATATTTGACATCTGTCTTCAAACATCTGCCAGTACAGCTTTATCAATATTTCCATGAGCCAAACAAACCTTCGACAATTTGTACTGCCCTTCTTTGAATACATTTATTAACCCTGTTAATGCTGTTTGGTGTGGGTCTTATCTGTTTGATCAGTATTCTAGGAGGATTTGCACAAGATTTTTGTAAGCAATGAATGATGGTTGCAGAGATGTGTATGGGTGAATAGACATGCAAAAGTCGAGCAACTGATGGAACAGACAAATTAAGAGGCTACCAACAGAGTCTTCCCAACTACTGTTCAGTGAATTTTGCTGAGTATGGGCCTCTGCAGCAGGCACCTGGTTCATGCACACATACTGACTGTTATTTGATTGTGGAATCTGCTTTCCAGTACCATAACTGGATGTCCATTGAGCAGCGACAGATGAGTTTTTCAGATGAATCTCGTTTTAACATTTTGCAACAGTTGTTGGAAGGGTGCAGGCCAAAGGAGGGAGTGTTATGGTCTGGGGAATATTTTTGTATCATTCCCTGCAAGATCTCATTAGTCTGGAAGCAATAATTGATCAACACAAGTATGTGTCTATGCTTGAGGCCATGTCCACCCCTACATGCAGTTTATTTTTTCTCAGCATCATGGCGTTTACTACGTAATATAACATGGCGAAAATGTTTTTGTGGGTGACGGTTGGGATGTATATCATTTCTTGACACAAGAAAAATAATGATTAATAGACCATGTCTTTTGGATATTCTCCACCAATTAAGTAATACGTATTTTGTGTAATATGGTGTGCTGCTTCTTGGTGCATGTTTTATCAGTGTGACAATGTACACTCCTGGAAATGGAAAAAAGAACACATTGACACCGGTGTGTCAGACCCACCATACTTGCTCCGGACACTGCGAGAGGGCTGTACAAGCAATGATCACACGCACGGCACAGCGGACACACCAGGAACCGCGGTGTTGGCCGTCGAATGGCGCTAGCTGCGCAGCATTTGTGCACCGCCGCCGTCAGTGTCAGCCAGTTTGCCGTGGCATACGGAGCTCCATCGCAGTCTTTAACACTGGTAGCATGCCGCGACAGCGTGGACGTGAACCGTATGTGCAGTTGACGGACTTTGAGCGAGGGCGTATAGTGGGCATGCGGGAGGCCGGGTGGACGTACCGCCGAATTGCTCAACACGTGGGGCGTGAGGTCTCCACAGTACATCGATGTTGTCGCCAGTGGTCGGCGGAAGGTGCACGTGCCCGTCGACCTGGGACCGGACCGCAGCGACGCACAGATGCACGCCAAGACCGTAGGATCCTACGCAGTGCCGTAGGGGACCGCACCGCCACTTCCCAGCAAATTAGGGACACTGTTGCTCCTGGGGTATCGGCGAGGACCATTCGCAACCGTCTCCATGAAGCTGGGCTACGGTCCCGCACACCGTTAGGCCGTCTTCCGCTCACGCCCCAACATCTTGCAGCCCGCCTCCAGTGGTGTCGCGACAGGCGTGAATGGAGGGATGAATGGAGACGTGTCGTCTTCAGCGATGAGAGTCGCTTCTGCCTTGGTGCCAATGATGGTCGTATGCGTGTTTGGCGCCGTGCAGGTGAGCGCCACAATCAGGACTGCATACGACCGAGGCACACAGGGCCAACACCCGGCATCATGGTGTGGGGAGCGATCTCCTACACTGGCCGTACACCACTGGTGATCGTCGAGGGGACACTGAATAGTGCACGGTACATCGAAACCGTCATCGAACCCATCGTTCTACCATTCCTAGACCGGCAAGGGAACTTGCTGTTCCAACAGGACAATGCACGTCCGCATGTATCCCGTGCCACCCAACGTGCTCTAGAAGGTGTAAGTCAACTACCCTGGCCAGCAAGATCTCCGGATCTGTCCCCCATTGAGCATGTTTGGGACTGGATGAAGCGTCGTCTCACGCGGTCTGCACGTCCAGCACGAACGCTGGTCCAACTGAGGCGCCAGGTGGAAATGGCATGGCAAGCCGTTCCACAGAACTACATCCAGCATCTCTACGATCGTCTCCATGGGAGAATAGCAGCCTGCATTGCTGCGAAAGGTGGATATACACTGTACTAGTGCCGACATTGTGCACGCTCTGTTGCCTGTGTCTATGTGCCTGTGGTTCTGTCAGTGTGATCATGTGATGTATCTGACCCCAGGAATGTGTCAATAAAGTTTCCCCTTCCTGGGACAATGAATTCACGGTGTTCTTATTTCAATTTCCAGGAGTGTATTTCATTGAAATTATAATGAAATCTAGACCTTTAGCTGCTTACAGGCGTTGATAAATATCAATGGGGACAGTTGAAAAATGTGTGCCCCGACCACGACTCATACCCGGGACCTCCTGCTTGCATGGCAGATGCACTATCCGACTGAGCCACTGAGGACACAAACTATAGTGTGACTGCAGGGACTTATCTCTGGCATGCTCCCTGTGAGACATACACTTTCCAACTTTCCGTCCACACACTACATTTGTAGTGCCCCTGCTACAACACTCATTACTCGTGGCAGTCAATCTACCGATTCGTGCAAGAGTTTAAGCAATATGAGTGCATTCACAATGAAGATCATTGGCCAGTAAGCCTTATGTATATGAAGGTGGTATCTGTTCTTTTGAACATGTCCGAAAGTGCAGATACCATTGGTGATCTTGCAGCTCTCAAAGAATGAAATTCATATACATAATCTTCTTCAGCGCGGGTGCATAAACTCTTATGGGAATTGGTAGATTGCCTGCCGCGAGTAATGACTATTGTGGCCAGGGGCACTACAAATGTAGTGTGTGGACAGAAAGTTGGAAAATGTGGGTCTCACAGGGAGCACGCCAAAGATAAGTCCCTGCAGTCGCACTATCGTTTGTGTCCTCAGTGGCTCAGTCAGATAGAGTATCTGTCATGTAAGCAGGAGGTCCCGGGTTCGAGTCCTGGTTGGGGCACACATTTTTCAACTGTCCCCATTGATATTTATCAACACCTGTAAGCAGCTAAAGGTCTAAATTTCATTATTATTTTATTCTTCTAGAGCTGCAAGATCACCAATGATATCTGTGCAGATACCAGCTTCATATATGTGTTTCATTAATTTGCATATATTATTTTATTTGCATATATTATTTTATTAAGTCGAAGTAGATACTCTGTGCGAATTGGTATGGGTGGAGGTTATGCTTAACAGCCGAACTAAGTTAATAATTGGCTCCTTCTACCGACCACCAGACTCCGATGATGTAGTTGCTGAACAGTTCAGAGAAAATTTGAGTCTCGTAAGAAATAAATACCCCAATCATACGGTTATAGTTGGTGGGGACTTCAACCTTCCCTCGATATGTTGGCAAAAATACTTGTTCAAAACCGGTGGTAGGCAGAAAACATCTTCCGAGATTGTCCTAAATGCTTTCTCCGAAAATTATTTTGAGCAGTTAGTCCATGAACCCACGCGAATTGTAAATGGTTGCGAAAACACACTTGACCTCTTAGCCACAAACAATCCAGAGCTAATAGAGAGCATCATGACTGATACAGGGATTAGTGATCACAAGGTCGTTGTAGGTAGGCTCAATACCGTTTCTTCCAAATCCACCAGAAACAAACGCAAAATAATTTTATTTAAAAAAGTGGATAAAGTGTCACTAGAAGCCTTCCTAAGAGACAATCTTCATTCCTTCCGAACTGACTATGCAAATGTAGATGAGATGTGGCTCAAATTCAAAGATATAGTATCAACAGCAATTGAGAGATTCATACCTCATAAATTGGTAAGAGATGGAACTGATCCCCCATGGTACACAAAACAGGTCCGAATGCTGTTGCAGAGGCAACGGAAAAAGCATGCAAAGTTCAGAAGAACGCGAAATCCCGAAGATTGGCTAAAATTTACAGATGCGCGAAATTTGGCACGGACTTCAATGTGAGATGCCTTTAATAGGTTCCACAACGAAACATTGTCTCGAAATTTGGTAGAAAATCCGAAGAAATTCTGGTCCTATGTAAAGTACACAAGTGGCAAGATGCAGTCAATACCTTCGCTGCGCAGTGCCGATGGTACTGTTACCGACGACTGTGCCGCTAAAGCGGAGTTATTGAACACAGTTTTCCAAAATTCCTTCACCAGGGAAGACAAATGGAATATTCCAAAATTTGAAACACGAACGGCTGCTAGCATGAGTTTCTTAGAAGTAGACACCTTAGGGGTTGCGAAGCAACTCAAATCGCTTGATAAGGGCAAGTCTTCAGGTCCAGATTGTATACCGATTAGGTTCCTTTCAGATTACGCTGATACAATAGCTCCCTACTTAGCAATCATATACAACCGCTCGCTCACCGATAGATCTGTACCTACAGATTGGAAAATTGCACAGGTCGCAACAGTGTTTAAGAAGGGTAGTAGGAGTAATCCATCGAACTACAGACCTATATCATTGACGTTGGTTTGCAGTAGGTTTTTGGAGCATATCTGTATTCAAACATTATGAATCACCTCGAAGGGCATGATCTATTGATACGTAATCAGCATGGTTTCAGAAAACATCGTTCTTGTGCAACACAGCTAGCTCTTTATTCGCACGAAGTAATGGCTGCTATCGACAGGGGATCTCAAGTTGATTCCGTATTTCTAGATTTCCGGAAAGCTTTTGACACCATTCTTCACAAGCGACTTCTAATCAAGCTGCGGGCCTATGGGGTATCGTCTCAGTTGTGCTACTGGATTCGTGATTTCCTGTCAGGAGTAAAACTGAAGTGATGTCAGGTGTTCCCCATGGAAGCATCCTGGGACCTCTGCTGTTCCTGGTCTATATAAATGACCTGGGTGACAATCTGAGCAGTTCTCTTAGGTTGTTCGCAGATGATGCTGTAATTTACCGTCTAGTAAGGTCATCCGAAGACCAGTATCAGTTGCAAAGCGATTTAGAAAAGATTGCTGTATGGTGTGGCAGGTGGCAGTTAACGCTAAATAACGAAAAGTGTGAGGTGATCCACATGAGTTCCAAAAGAAATCTGTTGGAATTCGATTACTCGATAAATAGTACAATTCTCAATGCTGTCAATTCAACTAAGTACCTAGGTGTTAAAATTACGAACAACTTCAGTTGGAAAGACCGCATAGATAATATTGTGGGGAAGGTGAGCCAAAGGTTGTCTTTTATTGGCAGGACACTTAGAAGATGCAACAAGTCCACTAAAGAGACAGCTTACACTACACTCGTTCGTCCTCTGTTAGAATATTGCCACGTGGTGTGGGATCCTTACCAGGTGGGATTGACGGAGGACATCGAAAGGGTGCAAAAAAGGGCAGCTCGTTTTGTATTATCACATAATAGGGGAGAGAGTGTGGCAGATATGATACGCGAGTTGGGATGGAAGTCATTAAAGCAAAGACGTTTTTCATTGTGGCGAGATCTATTTACGAAATTTCAGTCACCAACTTTCTCTTCCGAATGCGAAAATATTTTGTTGAGCCCAACTACATAGGTAGGAATGATCATCAAAATAAAATAAGAGAAATCAGAGCTCGAACAGAAAGGTTTAGGTATTCGTTTTTCCCGCGCGTTGTTCGGGAGTGGAATGGTAGAGAGATAGTATGATTGTTGTTTGATGAACCCTCTGCCAAGCACTTAAATGTGAATTGCAGAGTAATCATATAGTTGTAGATGTAGATGTAGAGGAGAATCGTCCTATCATTTACAGGTGAACAGATTGATTAGTTTTATTGAATGAAAGACCTAGATTCAATTAATTAAATTTTGTATGGGTAAAATTTTACGTTTTCTGTATGGTTGTAATTACAGTTCTATTAAATAACAGCAATTAGCACATGACCATGGTTGATCCTGACTGAAAAATCATCATGTCGTATTTCTATTGGGGATACAAATAATTTCTCATTTAACAAAGAATAAAAATAGCTCTCTCTCAATGACTAGAAATATTGGAACTTTAATCATTAGTTACTGCATGACTATAATAGCAATTTTATTCTTACCATGTGCCTGTAGTTTGTATTGTGTGCAAATTGTGGTGGTACATTAGTTTTTAATCCAACATGTTTCCTTCAATCTATATACTGGTGAGGCCCAACATAAACAATGTCAAAACAATCGATTAAATTAGTGTAAATTACTAACTTGCTGCATGAAAAATCTTTGGTGTATTAAAATCCAGATAACCAGAAAAGACAGTCAAAGCAGCAGTTTAAATTGGTGTAAATTACTAATATTACATATATGTCCTCTTTGGGAGAATGGGGATGAGATTGGGATAGGGTACAGGATCCCAAAAGGGGTTGTGGTATTACAACCAGCAGGCACAATACAATATGTCATACAGCTACCACTGTACGTGTGTGGTTCAAAAAGCACCAAATGAGTTTACTGCAATGCCCTGGCCACCAAATCCTCTGGATTTAAACTCAACCAAGAATCTGTGGGACCACCTTGACTATACTGTATGCACTGTGAATACTCATCTGAGAAACCTAGTACAGCTGGCCATGACACTGTAGTCGGAATGGCTCCATACCCTTGACAGTACATTCCAGAACCTCCTTAACTCTTTTTCTTCACATTTCACAGTGGTCCTGAGCAGCAAAAACTGGTTATTCAGGCTTTTGACTGGTTATCACATTAATGTGCACAACACAATTAGAGGACCACTTCTTTGAAATCCCATAATTCTCTCCCATTGCAACATAAAGAAAGGCCAGAGCTCAGACGTTTGTGTGACATGTAAGGTAGAGTGATGATGTAACATTGGCACAAAGTTTCACCACAATTCTGCCCAACACCATTGTGTATGTGCCACAAAATTGGAATGTTGTGACACAATATTTCACCCCTTCTGGAGGTCAGAACAGTGACACCCAGCATTGAAATCATGTGGTTTCTTATGGGTGGCTGAGGAAAAGGTTTCAGACGTACTATTGCTCAGAATCAACATGAAAAGGCCTCAGGGTGTGTAATAAAGGCTGTCAATGCAATCACCCCTTTCCTTGGAGCATTGATTCATGCTCTTTTTGTGGTCAAAATGACAGTCCTCAGTGGGATGCACAATATTTGACTGATGACATCCCTGTATGTTCCAACCCCTCTCTAAGGACATTATGGGGATGCATCCCCATTTAATATGATCACACCCCTTTGTAGTGCAGCACAACCACAATTTTTGTTCTTGAGTGCAGGTTCAAATCATTAGGGACCATTCAACAAAATCTGAGTGTGATCCAAAGCAGCAAAGAGTGCTTATGATTTTTCACCCACCTGTTGTGCACCCTTCTGTAGGATGATCATGGAGGGGTGCAACATTGACACATTCATGAATACAACTTCAAAGGATCTCTCTAAGACCTCCCAGTTCAGCAATATGCTCAGTGGCCCCCACCCACATTTAGTGAGAGTTTTAAAAGTGTGCCTTTACAGCAGCAACCTCAGGTGCCTGCAGGCAGGCAACTGGCATCATCAAGGTGTCAAGTGGTTGCCTGCTGCCTGCCTGCAGGCACCTAGGGCTACTTTGCTGGTTCTCTCTGTAAAGTCATACTTTTAAAATTCTCAGTGTATATGGGCGGGTGCAACTAGGGTACTGCAGAACTTGAGGTCTTACAGGGATCATTTGCCATTGTATTCACATGTGTGTCAATGTCACACTCCTCTGTCATCACACCACAGGAGGGCTGACATTCAAATTTTGTTGAATGGTTTTGAATGGTCTCTAGTGGTTCCAACCTGAACACAAGAGCAAAAACTGAAATTGCACTGCATTCCAAAGGGATGAAAAATTGATGGATGACTGCAGTGTTGAAAGTCATCCTGTTGTACATCTCACTGAGAACAGGCATTTTCAACCACAAAATGTGCTTGAATCAACACCCTAAGGAAATGGGCAGTGTCACTGACACTCTTTGTGCCCCCCCTCCCCACCTTGAGGCCTTTTCATGTTGATTTTGAGCAGCAGTATATCTGAAATGTTTTTCTTAGCCACCCATAAGAAAACTGCACGAGTTCAATGCTGGGTATATTGCTGTTCTGATCTCCATTTGAGAGTGTTGAAAAGGAGGGGTGAAATGTGGGTAAGAGGTGGTGTGACAATAGTCTCATCATGTGACACATCAGCAGTGGCATTGGGCAGAATTGTGATGAAATTTGGTACCCAATGTGACATCATTAACACATCTTACACACACATGAATTTCTAAGCTCTGACCTTTTCTCCCCACCCTGTGTCTACAACTTGCTATTTGTAGCATCATCGAGCCTGAAAGTGATGTCACAGTGTGCTACGCTTTTGTACTGTGATAGAGAAAGATTATAGGCACCTTCAAGCCTAATTTCGAACTTATACACTGCAATGGAAGACTATTAAGGGGTTTCAAAGAAATGTTCCTTTTATTATGTTGGTCATTGTACAAACAAACAACAAAGGGTTGTAGCACACTTCTCTGTAGCATGCCCAAAATTACATTTATGTTTATCAATAACTCTCCATCCAATGTTATGTCCCACATTTTGACCTGCTATATATCTTAGGACAACCTCTACCCATTGTTTACCTTGTAAGTTCTGTCTGATAGTGTGGGAACTGAATCACATGAATCAAATGTTTCCCCTCTTAGTTAAAAATGAGTAATGGGAATACATTATTTCTGCCATTTGACCATTGTGATCAAATATACAGTTTATTATGGGGGTCACATTTGTTCCTTACAAGAGAGACAGAGATGTAGAAATGAATTATATAGGACAACGAAATTATTTTTGGAAAAACCTTTTTTACTTTGATAACTGATCTTTATAGATTTTTATGAGCTGAATCCAAATCTAGCCTTAGTTTTTTTGTATCACCCATAGTTTTTGAGCAAAATGCTTTTTATTATATAGTATAAAAATCCCCTGCTATATGGTAAATGGGAAAATTAATGAAACGCTTTTTTACAACATAAGCATGGTTTGTATTTACAGTAAGCTATGCAAAACAATGATATGTGTTAATAGAGGTTTCACTTGTGAGCTGGAATTGGTTTGTATTTTCTTTCTCTTTTTTCTTTGAAGCTTCTTTTGTAGCTTTTTCTACGATGAGTTGCTTGCTGAACTTCTCGGTGAAGTGACCAACAGTAGTCCCCCATCATCATGGTGTTGCATTGGCCCTGGTAGCATTTTTCCATCACTTTAGTGTCCTGGTGAAAATGATCTCCTTGCTCCTCACTAACATCTCTCATACTGCCCGGGAAGTAATCAAGGTGACTATTCAATAAGTGAACTTTCAGGCTTGTTAAACATCCTAAAGTTTTGAACTTCTTTAACATTGTAGATATTATAGAAACATATTCTGGGTCTTTTTTGTGTCCTAAGAACTTTGTAACAACTTGCTTGTATGATAAATCTTCTTTCTCATTTAAGGTCATTGTGGATTCAAAGTTAACATCCAACATCAATTTTCTAATGTCAGGTATGACAAAGACACCTTCTTTTAGTTTAGCTTCTGAAGGTGTGGAAACTTTTGGCAGAGATACTTAAAACATGATCCATCTTTAGGCAAAGCCTTTACAAACTGTTTCATTAGGCCTAACTTTATATGTGTAGGTGGTAGGAGTATGTTTTTTGGATCTAGAAGGTTTTTGCGTAGAATGTTCTTCTCACTAGGTCTTAAAGACTCCCTCACAGGCCAGTTCTTTCTGCACCAGTGTTGATCCCTAGCCTTACTGTCCCATTCAGACAAGAAACGTGAAAATTTGGTAAAGTCACCTTGCTGACCAAGGAGCATGCATATTACTTTTAGATCGCCACATATCAGCCAACCACGAGCAGAATAGCCTATTTTATTTAGCACTGTTTCTAGGTTTCATAGCTTTCTTTCATAAGTATAGAATGTCCAACAGGTATAGATGCATAAATGTTACCATTGTGTAATAAAACAGCCTTTAAACTAGTTTTGGATGAATCAATAAACAGCCTCCAGTCTTCCTTTTTGTATTCAATACCAAACTCATTCATCAGACCGGGAATGTCTGAGCAGTACACTAAATCACCTTCTTGTTGAAAAAAACTTGGAAAATTGCTGCTCTCTCTTTCTATACATGTACATGCTGGTTCCAGCTGCCAACAATATCTTTTCTTCTTATCTAGAGCCAAGCAATTCAGCTTTTTCTTTCATTGCTCAGATCCCTAACCTAATTATTAATCTCGGTCTGAGTAAACAATTTGGGCTCTAGACTTTCTGTTTTACAATGGACATCATCATCATCTGAATCAGATTGTACATCAGAAAATACTTCTGTTGGAATACAATTTAAATCATCTGGTGGTTCAGAAACTGGCAAATCTACACCATACCCTACTGGTCGGATGGCGGATGGAACGTTAGGGTAGCTTATTACCTTCTTGTTTTCTGAATTATGACCAGTAATATCAACACTGCAAAAGTAGCAATCATCGCAATGATTTCTTGGCACCCTCCATACCATAGGAACAGCAAATCTAAAGGCTTTTTTCCCTTTTTGGATCATTTTCTCAAATCTTCAACACACACAAAACACACCTTATGCGGTGCCCAAGATTTATCTTGATCACCTAGGTCAGATCCAAAGTATGATAGATAAACCTTTTTCACAAAGTCTGTAATGTTTCTTTTGTGTTTTTTTAATCACAAATTCACCACAAATATAATAAAAATTGTCAGCAGAGTTTTTACAACCATGATTAGATATTGTACTGAGCACATGTACAGGAAACGGGAAAGTGAGTTTAGGTTGACAGTAAACAAAACACCATCTGTTAACACAAAAATGGAATTGACCTTTTTCTGCCAGCAAAAGTTTTTCAGCAGTGCTACCAATGTCATCTACATTCATTAACCTCCTTTTTAAATTATTTTACCTGTATAAAAGCTGTTAAATTCTGTAAAACATCACTTAATTTAATAAATTTAACTGTAAAATGTGAAGAAATGGTGGGTGATACAGTTTTTTAAGTATCATATTTGGATTTCCTCACTCTAAAAACATAAGAATAGGGTATTTTCAGCAAAAAAGTTTTTCCATCGTTGGCCTGTGTTATCAGTTACTGTTGCCATATTACGTCCTTTTCTTGCTGGGAATGCTATTGTGGTGATCAAACCAGCTCTACATCAGCAATTCTGCCTTTGATCACAACTGTCTAAGATGAAATCAGTATCAAAGTACCCACATGCAGTTACTTCACAGTTATATTTATTTGCTTATTGAAGATTAAAACATTTTTTTCCCTGTATACAGTCAGGAACACTACCTTGTCTTACTGTCTTGTATGTTTATAAGTCTATTACTGAATTACAGTACTCAGTGAGGTGACCAGCACAGTACTTATGGCCTGTGAATGTATTTCATTTTTTTTGTGTGTAACTGTTCTCACTTCTCTTATGTTATGCCTGTAGTAATGTCATACTGCCTTTCTAAGTGGATAATTTCTGTAACTTAAAAAAAAAAAAAGGTCTGTTATATATAGCGTATCTGTAGAATTTTCTGATGGAAAAGTTCAAATGTACTGTGACTGGTACATTTTGTGTTGCCAAAACTGCCTTTCTTGCTTTTTCTACTGATTGTTGCAACTCTGTATATAGTTATCTGGTGGCTTTGACTTCTGGAAAAACTTAAGCTAAAGAAAGCCTAGATAGTTCTGTGGTTGCACTGAATGCTTCTGAAAATTGTTGAGCTATGTGTTTTATGTGAAACAAGTACGAGGTGCTATCCAAAATTTTTGGGACTGGTGCTGCCATCTATTGAAAACATTACCCTTGGACTAATGGTCACCATCACCCTCAAAGTAGTTCCCATCCACATGTACACACCGGTCTCAGCACTTCTGCCACTGGCCAAACGTTTTCTGGAAGTCCTGTTCTTTGAGGGTGTTTATCACCGCCAGCAATGCTTCTTGAATCCTCTCTAGAGTGTCAAACCGATGGCCTTTCAACTTGAGTTACAGTTTTGCGAATAATACAAAGTCGCAAGGTGCCAAATCTGGTGAGTACGGTGGGTGGGGTACAGCCGCCACATTTTTTTTGCCAAAAAGGTCGTGGTAAGCAAGGATGTGTGCCAGGGCACGTTGTCATGATGCAGCAGCCTATTCCCTTAACGCCAAGGGTTGGGCCGTCATCGCCACACATTTTCATGGAGCCATTGCAAAACATCACAGTAGTACATGAAATTCACTGTTTGGTTGGTTGGCACGAATTCTTTGTGCACAATTCCCTTGGTATCAAAGAAAATGATGATCATGCTCTTCACTTTGCTCTTCACCTGTCTCGCTTTTTTGGGTCTTAGAGAGCCCGGGCTCTTCTACTGGGACGATTGTTGCTTTGTCTCTGGATCATAACCGTAAATCCAGCCCTCGTCGCCGGTGATAACCCGTGATAAGAAGGTTGCATCATCAGATGCGATCTGATGAAGGACCGTACAGACTTCACACTGTGCCTTCTGACTGGCAGTCAAGATCCTTGGCACAAATTTTGCGGCGACACAATGCCCAGTTCACCAGTCAACATCCGTTGACATGTCCCATAACCAGTACCCACTTCATCTGCAAAGTCTTGAATGGCTCGATGTCAATCCGCACATACCAATTGTTGAAGTTTGGCAACAATATGTGGCGTTGTGTGGCTAATGGGCCTTCCAGTGTGGGTATCATCTTCGACGTTTGTACAGTCATCCCTGAACTGAGCATGCCACTCAAACACATGTGTACGGCTTATGCTCTCTCCCCCAAACACTTATTGAATCATTACAAGGGTCTCCGTAGCACTTTTCCTGAGACTCGCACAGAATTTGATACACATGCACTGTTATGTTCGCAGATCCATCGTAAACTCGCCACACACCAAACACAGAGTGTTATGGAAATCACTGTGGACATACAACACGTCCTCCCAGTGAATGCCACTCTGCGCACTGATTCATCAGATATGCAGCTCTCGCCACCTACTGGTGCAAAGGTCTACTACTCCTACTTTCCAGATGGCAGCACCAGTTCCAAAAATTTTGGATTCCACCTCGTAGTTCTGTTGATGCACTTGGCTGTTTACTCATCTTTTAGAGTAATCAATTTTTTGTGGTAGGAGGACTAAATCCTTGACATAAGTGAACTGCTCATTATAATCAGTTGTGTTAATAATCTTCTCAGACTATAATCTACAATTGTGAGGGTGTGCTGAAAAATAATGCTTCCAATTTTTTTGTGTGAAATAAAACAAACTGCATTAATTTTCTGCATTTTTATTCTTCATGTCTACATGTTTATTTCTTAACACAGTGACCCTGGTGACAAACACAAGTCTCCTAGTGAGAGAATAGTTTATTGATACTGTTAGTGTAAAATGTTTGACTTTGTTCATGGAGCCACAACCTCACCTCTGCCTGCATTGTACCACTTCATCACCATCAAAGTGAAGTCCTTCTAGGTGTTCTTTACATTTTAGAAGTAAATGAAAATTGGATGGGAAAGGTCAGGACTGTATGGTGGATGACTGATGACAGCAAACCAAAGGCATCACGTTATTGCAGATTTCACAATGCTCGTGGGGTCTGGCATTGTCATGCTGAAGGAGAGGTTGCTCCATATGTAGTCAAACTCTTTGAATTTGTGCTTTCAGTTTTTCATGCACTGATATAGTTACATTACGCACCATCACATTACACACAATAATTTGGTACTCTCTAGTGGCAGATAGTTGCAGCTTGAGTCAACAAAGCAGAAAAGTCGACCAAGTATTATGCAGGACATGAGAACACAATAAAAAATTCAGAGCCATTACTTTTCAGCAAACCGTCATATAAATTAAGTTTACTAATTATTTTTCAATTTTTCAGTTAATGGCAGGCCTGAAGGTAATCACTCATTATGTTGTTGAGGTGCTGGGTAGTCAATAGGAAAATAAACTCAATGTCTGAAGTACACCTTCACTTATTCCATTGTATTCTTCACTTATTCTATTGTATTGTTTGTATTCCATGAAGGATTTTTCCTTTACTATTGTTGTTACTAGGTATAAGTACAACATGATTAGTAGACTGAACACAACTTTATTCCATGGAAGCATTAGCAACTTAAACACAGTATTTAAGTAACATTCAGCAGAAGCCAGTTACATACGCAAAGAGCTGTAACAACACACATAGTGAACTGAGGCTGAGTGTAGCTTGGCTAGCTTTAAATAGACTGGGGCCCATGGTGGGCTCTGACAGTGATCTCACACTCATGCGCACAAGTCTGAGGTGCCCTCTACAGATGATGTAGCCCTGCTGCACATGCAGCCTTTTGAAATTATGCGCACGTGTCACTGCATTCCTCCTCTCTTAGGGAGATCATGGGTTCCTGAGGTGGCATGCTGCAATAGGAGCATATTGTCTGAAATGCTTTGGGTGTGGACACATTTTGCGCTCACATTCCTGTGTCAAACCATGTGGCTACACTGGTGATGCCAGGGCTGTTTCTATGTCAACCTCAGGCATTGGCTCTGGTGACAGTTCTTGTGGTGCTGATGATACTGGTATCAGTGGTTGCTCAGGAGTGGATGGCAGATCCCTGATGATGGTGATGGAAGCAATAAAGGAACTGCTGGTTCAGTCACTGAGGACTGATGCCCTTGCCCACACAGAAATGGAGAACTGGTGGTAGTAGGTTATGTGACATCTGATGTGGATGGGCTTGACGGTGGTGGTGTGACAACAGGGAGCACCTGGCTGTCCACACAAAGGCGAAGCTGATAATGGTGCCTCAAGCAGAGATTGTCCTCCGTACAGATGTTGCAAAGATTGCCCCCAGCATGTGGCAATGACAGCTGTAAATCATTAAGGGTGATTTCAAAAACCTTGCACCCAGACAGTCACATCTGGTCAGAAGAGGTGCAGTGGCTGCATGGGCTGATGTCCAGGTGGAGGACACAGGAGGTGTAGCTGTGTGCTTGCCTGGTGCCTGTGGAGTAGCTCCACTGAGCTCTTCTTGCTGAGCGGTGTGAAATGGATCAGATGAAGAGGTGGCAACATACTTTTTCATCTGAATGTTCACACTAGGTATTTCACATTTCCATTGGATTGTTGATGGAACAGTGGTGCGAGGATGTACCAGATACCACGGATATCACACAATGCCACAAACTCTTGTGATGAAAATTGTGGATCATTATCAGATACTAACATCGTGGGCAAGCCTTTGAGTGGGAAAAAAAAAAAAAAAAAAAAAAAAAAAAAAAAAAATTGGATAAGGCTGTGAGGGTGGCAGTTGCAGATATGGAAACACAATGAACAACGTACAGAAAATGAGAATATGTGTCAATGGCAAATGGCGAAAAGCCAATAAGCAATACTTTTTCATCTGAATGTTCACACTAGGTATTTCACATTTTCATTGGATTGTTGATGGAACAGTGGTGTGAGGATGTACCAGATACCACGGATATCACACAATGCCACAAACTCTTGTGATGAAAATTGTGGATCATTATCAGATACTAACATCGTGGGCAAGCCTTTGAGTGGAAAAAAAAAAAAAAAAAAAAAAAAATTTGGATAAGGCTGTGAGGGTGGCAGTTGCAGATATGGAAACACAATGAACAACGTACAGAAAATGAGAATATGTGTCAATGGCAAATGGCGAAAAGCCAATAAGCAATGAGAAAGAGGTCAGCGAAATCCACATACATATAGTCCCATCCATGTGACAGCATTAGCTAAGAAGATGACGATGCCTGGGGAGCTGCTTGATGCATGACACACTGTGAACAAGAGCCAATCAGGGGGGTATCGTCCAAACGAGGCCAAAACATTTGTCGACGGGTTAGTACTTTTGTGTGTGTGTGTGTGTGTGTGTGTGTGTGTGTGTGTGTGTGTGTGTGTGTGTGTGCGTGCGTGTGTGTGTGGTAGACCCAAATGATATGCATGTAATAAATGGAGAACCACTGAGAGGATCACTAATCGAGGGGCTGCATGATCCATTTCGAAAAGCAACAGAGAACTGATGTTGAAAGATGAAATAATTATGGAGGGGATCAGACGCACAACAAGGTAGTGAATCCGGTCAACCATGTTTCACAAATGTTATGACCTTCCAGAAAAATGGATCTGAAGCTACAGTATGCATGATGCATGTTCTACTTACAGGCAAACCATCAACTGTCTGCTGTGTGGTGACATCAATGTGGAAACAAAGCAATTTGTCCTGATCAAATCCTGGGTCCAGACTGGTCAACAGGGATGACGAGGCAACAGCATTTGCATGTTGATTCATAGGTTGGAAATGAATCTCATAGTTGGAATGCTAAAGGAAAAGAGCCAGTGTTGAATGTGATGTGCTGTTTTATCTGCTAATGATGCAGAAGGGCCAAATAAAAAAACCAATGGTTTATAGTCAGTGATCAGGTGGAATTTGGTACCATAGAGAAAACATGGAAATTCTCCACAGCATATACAATGGCCAAAGTTTCCATTTCTATCTGAGAGTTCCTAGTTTGATAAGAAGTTAGTGTTTCTGAGGCATAAGCAATAGGCCAATCTGAGCCACTGGGATATATATGAGCCAGTACCATCACCAACCCATACTGTGAAGTGTCCATCATAAGTGGAGGCATAGTTGATACATTAATAAGCAAGTGGTGGCATGGTTGGTACATTAATAAGCAGAGTGCAGACTGTGACTTGGTCTCAAGGGAGGGAAACATGGTTTCACAAGCCAGTAACCAGTGAAACTGAGTCCCTTTGCACAGCAATGGATGTAACAGCTGCACAACTGTCGCTGCACCAGGCAAAAATTTATGGTAGTAGGTGACTTTGCCTAGAAAAACCGGAAATTCTTTGCCAAAGATAGGGCATGGAAGTAGCACAATAGCAGAAACATGTTGATGCAGGAGTTTGAGACCCTCACGAGAAACTTCAAACCCAAGGTAAATCATAGAAGGTTGAAAAATGTACATTGTTCTAAATTATGCTTCAACCTGGCTGCTTGGAGGACAGAAAAAATGAGCATGGAGATTTTGTAAATGTTCCTCAGTGGAGGCCCCAGAAACTGCTATGTCATCCAAATAGGTTGCACACTCTGGCATGTCCGCCTGCTTAGCTGCCACCCAGGCAGGCAGTGGACCAGGGTTCGATTCCCAGCTGGGTTGGAGATTTTGCCCACCTGGTTAGCCACTTGGTCTTATACGCTGCTAGCTACAACCTGTAGAATCTGTGTGCTAGTTACAGGTAAACCATCAGCCATCTGCTGTGCGGTGACATCAATGTGGAAACAAAGCAATTTGTCCTCATCAACTCCTATGTCCGGACCAGTCGGTGACTTTGCCTAGGAAAATGTGAAGTTCTTTGACTAGTATAGGGCATGGAAGCGACACAGTAGTATAAATGTGTTGATGCAGGAGTTTGAGACCCTTGTGAGAAATTTAAAACCCAAGATAATAGAAGCTTGAAAAAATTGACATTTTTCTAAATTACAACTCAACCTGGCCACTTGGAGGACAGAAAAAAAAGAGTATGGAGATTTTGTAAATATTTCTCAGTGGAGACTCCAGAAACTACAATTTATCCAAATAGTGTGCACAATCTGGCACAGATGCTATAAGTTGTTCCAAAAAATGTTGAAAATAGTGGAAGTGCTGGTGACTCCAAAAGATAACAGCAAGTATTAATACAGTTCAAAAGGGGCATTGACAACTAACATACATTGTGACTCTGTATCTAAAGGGAATTGTAAATAGGAATCTGACAAGGCAATTTTTAAGAAATATTGACCAGCTGCAGTATTGGATATGTATCCACTATGGATTGTGCATTCACAGAAACTTTAAAATCACGACAGAGGCATAACCGGCCTGACCGTTTCTTAACTATAACTAAGGGAATAGACCATTCATGTGATGCAATAGGCCAAACAACCCAAGATTCTAGTTAATCTTTGACGTGTTCCCTGAGTGCAGTTGGAATCGGATGGACCTAAAGAAAACGAGGCTGAGCAAAGGGTTTCATGGTAAGGTATGCTTGAAAATTGTTGGCACACCCCAACCAGTAGAGAACAAAGAGAAAAGCTCAGAACGTAATGCATCTAACTGTGTATATGGCACTTTTTCAGACACCAAATTCACTTCATCTGAAATGATAAAACCAAAAAACTTAAAAGGATCTAATCCTAAAAGATTCTCTGCACATATGTTATCTGCATCAAGAAATGGAAGTGTCTGGGCCACTGACTTGTAGGTCACTAGGGCAGAGAATTGGCTGAGAACAGGAATACTATGTTTATTGTAATTTACTAACTATCATGGCACAGAGGGAAGTGGAAGAGAGCCCAAGTCCATATAAGGTTGTGAGTTTAAGAAGGTTACCACAGATCCTGCACCCACTTGCATGTGCAGAACTTTATGAAAAACTGTAACACCATTGGAAACCTTGTTTGGTACAACAGAAATAGCTGATACAATGTTTATGTCCATATCCACATCAGGATTGTTGTGCTGAATTTTTGCATTACAAACGGAAGCAATGTGACCTTTTTGTTGCAATTATGCCAGGTAGCCCAGTGTTTTGGGCTCATGGCTAATGAAACAATAAGGACAGGATGGGAGTGTCCAACGCGTACGTTGCTGTTTACTGGCTTGTTTACTTTGTTGGTGCAGCTGCTGTTGGGAGTGAGGCTGGCTGCCTTGATGCTGTGATCATGTGTGGATTGCCATGACCTTGTCTACCCCTGCAAAGTATCTGAAGTTTGGTGTGGAAGAGAGGGTTGGATTGCTGATATTTCACACCATGACTCAATTTGGTGACACCTCAAATGACTATGCAATTGTTAAAACATTGGTGAGAGATGGATTTTCACTTTGGTGAGCATGCTCTCACACCTCATGATCTGAAGCTAAATGAGTGATAGCATCTTTCATTTCTCGCCATCTGATCAGCATATGGCTCTTTATGCACTCAGACATGAAATGACGATGATGACTTAATCCATGGAGTTCAGCCACCCATGCTCGATAGGATTGATGCGGTTGCTTCCTACAGCAATGTAACTCAACCTGGGATGCAATAACATGGGTGTGCTTACATTAGTTTTTTGAAAGAAGTTCACACATCTGGTCAAACGTCTGGTCGGGTCCTGCAAAGGAGTGAGTTGACAAAGGACTTGATATATTCTTGGTGACATCCAAGAAAGGAACAAGGCATGACATAAAATAGTGTGAGTAATCCCAAAAGTTTGAATGTGTTTGTATGCATCTTATTCCTCAACAAACTTGTTGTATATAGAAAAGGAAGGCAAATAGGCCATGGGGGCTGCAGAGGGCAAAACAGTAGGTGACACAGACTGAGGAGTATGCTGACTAGACAAAACACAAGCCATTGATTGAAGTACCCAAGTTTGATTGTTTAGTGCTTGTGATTGGTGGTGCAGTCCCATGGTGAATGATTCTTGCTGTTTGACCAACTGACATAAAATAGCCTCTGTAATACCATCAGTCACCATGAGAACAAATGGAGAACCAACCAGAGAAGAAATTTGCATGGAGAACAGGACCACATTTGTCGCCAGTTGTGTTGTATTTAGGTATAATTACAACATGACCAGTAGACTGAACACACCTTCATTCCTTGGAAGCATTAAAAACTTGAACACAGTTTTAAGTAACATTCAAAAAGAACCAATTATGTGCACAAAGAGCCATAGCAATACACATAGAGAACTGAGGCTGAGCGTAGCTTGGCTAGACTTAAACACACTGGTGCCCATTGCGGGCTCTGACAATCATCTCTCTCTCTCTCTCTCTCTCTCTCTCTCTCTCTCTCTCTCTCTCTCTCTCACACACACACACACACACACACACACACAAAAGTCTGAGGCACCCTCTGCAAGACGACATAGCACCGCTGCACATGTGGCCTTTTGAAAGTATGCCCATGCTTCACTGCAACCACATTTATTTTTTAAGATTTATTGGGAACTTGCCTGTTCTAAGCAAAATATTGATAATGTTGATTTTATGATAAAGGACATTCCAGAATGTGTACATTGAACAAGCACCTGCTTTAATTATGGACTTCATGTGGACTTGTGTAAAACACTAGATAAACATACTAGCTTATCAGCTTCCACTCATTTTCTACTTCTACATCTACATACATATTTTGCAAGCCACTGTATAGTTCATGGTTATTTCCTTTCATATTCCAGCCACTAATGGAGTGAGTGAAAAATGGCTGTCTATATGCCTCTGTATGAGCCTTGATTTCTTTTATCATGTCTTTGTGGATCCTACACAAAATCTACATTGGTGGTTGCAGAGTCGTTGTATGGTCAGCTGCAAATGCTGGTCCTCTAAATAATCTCATTATTGTTTGCAAAAAGAATGTTGTCCTCCCTCCAGGGCTTACCATTTGAGGTCTGTGATACTTGCGTGATGATGGAACCTACCAGTAGCATATATAGCAGCATGCTTCTGAATTGCTTCAATGTCTTTCTTTAATTCAACGTGGTGTGGTTCCCAAATACTGGAGCAGTACTCAAGGATGGATTGTGATAGTGTTTGATACAGAAGGGATACAAAAGGGAACACGCTCATAAGGATGGTAGTAGGGAAGGCTCATCTATAAGGTTGTACAATAGGCAACTTTCAGAGTTGGTAGTAAGGATCGAAACAAGAAAAAATGTCCAGTAAACATGGGCTGTAAAATGCATACCTTAATACCTATGAACACATTTGGTAGATGAGATGTGTTTCACAGTATGTAAGATGAACAAGTACTCATAGCTCCTCATATATGCACTTTAGAGCCCATATTTACTGGCAATTTTTTCCTTGTTTTGGTCCATACTATGACCTCTGAAAGTTGCCTATCCTGCATTCTTAGCAACAACATTACCAGTACATGTATTCTGTTATAAGAGGTATCAGAACAGTTTCCATTTATAACTTTTGACTCATTTGTTTCTGGTACAGGGATCCTTACCTCAAATTGGTACAGTTATCCTTCTCCATCACCCTATAAAGTTTGTAACATCATAATGGTATCACTCTGTATATACATACATTTACAGCTGCTGGCACCTGTAACTTTGATGCCTTTCTGTACATAGGTTCTTACATAAAACTTGATCTATTAAGTCCCCTCCACAACCTCTAAAAATTTGTAACATGAACTGTGAACAGGAGCAGTCTTGTCGCACTTCCCTGGTGTGCTTGTTGTCT
This sequence comes from Schistocerca serialis cubense, assembly GCF_023864345.2. Lineage (NCBI taxonomy): Eukaryota > Metazoa > Arthropoda > Insecta > Orthoptera > Acrididae > Schistocerca > Schistocerca serialis. Next base: position 312,351,389 of record NC_064638.1, read on the forward strand.
CTGATGAACATTCACTGTTGTGGACAATGTATTGGGTTCAATTACTTAGAAGGTTTCAAGCTGCTTATATATTGGGGAACCTATTCTGTATGCTTGGACCTTCATTAATAGTTTGCACTAGGGCACAAAGTCAAATGCTTCCTGCTATCTGGTAATATAGAATCCATCTGTTTCCTGTCATCCATGATTTGCAGGATATCATGTGAGAGAAAGGCAATCTGAGTTTCACAAGAGTGATGCTTTCTAAGTCTGTGCTGGTCTGTGAACAGAATCTTTTCTGTATCAAGGAAATTTGTTGTATTTGAACTTAGAATATGCTCAAACTTTTTGCAGCTGACTGACATTAAGGGTATTGGTTAGCAATTTTGCAGATCCATTCTTTTACTTTTTATACACAGCAGTCATTTGGACTTTTTTCTAGTCTCTTGGGACTTTGTGCTGAGTGAGAGATTAGTGATAAATTCAACCTAAATTAGGGGGCCATTGCTGTAGAGTACTCTGTAAAAATGAGTTGGGGTTTCACCCAGACCTTATGACTTACTTGTTTTCAACTCTTCCAGTTGTTTCTCTCCATTAGGGATGCCTATTACTGTCCATTTGGGAGCCTGTGCGACAGTAAAATTATAGTGTGTCTGTATGATCCTCCTGCATGAATGAGTTCTTAAATACAAAATATAGCCGGCCGGGGTGGCCAAGCGGTTCTAGGCGCTACAGTCTGGAACCGCGCGACCGCTACGGTCGCTGGTTCGAATCCTGCCTCGGGCATGGATGTGTGTGATGTCCTTAGGCTAGTTAGGTTGAAGTAGTTCTAAGTTCTAGGGGACTGATGACCTTAGAAGTTAAGTCCCATAGTGCTCAGAGCCATTTGAACCACAAAATTTAAAATATAAATGTAGGCTTCCATGGCCATTGTCACATTCAATAAAATTTTTCTGGATTTGTGACCGCATTGTCAATACATATAAAACTAGCAATATTTTGGTCCCTGTTGCAAGCGACCTTCTTCAGGGTGTTTTTGTTTACTGCTGAATGAGAAAACTTTTTTTCTTATATACCTGCAGACATGGCACAACCGCTGCCTGGTTTTCCATTTGCCGATTTCCACCAGTCGCAAGCAGTAACGCAAACGCCAAACAAAATGTCAGGTTTCCACCAATGAAAAGAAATAATAAAAACACCAATAAAGACTTCTAACATCCCTCCCCTTCATCCTAAACAGCCCATCAGAATTGGATAACAGCCATGTCCGAAGTTATATAAGAAACAAAGTTTTCTCATTCAGCAGTAAACAAAAACACCCTGAAGAAGGTCACTTGCAACAGGGACCAAAACATCAGTCATTTAATATATATTGACAATGGGTCACAAGCCCAGACAATTTTTATTGAACAAAATTTAAAACATTAACCCCACCCACACGAACGATGGACCTTGCTGTTGGTGGTGAGGCTTGTGTGCCTCAGCGATACAGATAGCCGTACCTTAGGTGCAACCACTACGAAGGGGTGTCTGTTGAGAGGCCAGACAAATGTACGGTTCCTGAAGAGGGGTAGCAGCCTTTTTAGTAGTTGCAGGGGCAGCAATCTGGATTATTGACTTGTGTGGCTTTGTAACATTAACCAAAATGGCCTAGCTCTGCTGGTACTGCGAATGGCTGAAAGCAAGGGGAAACTACAGCAGTAATTTTTCCCAAGGGCATGCAGCTTTACAGTATGATTAAATAATGATGGCGTCCTCTTGCAAAAAATATTCTGGAGGTAAAACAGTCCCCCATTCATATCTCCAGGCGGGGACTACTCAAGAGGACGTCGTTATCAGCAGAAAGAAAACTGGTGATCTACGGATCGGAGCGTGGAATGTCAGATCCCTTAATTGGACAGGTAGGTTAGATAATTTAAAAAGGGAAATGGATAGGTTGAGGGGCATGAAAGGGAAGCAGTGGTTGGGAAGAGAGTGAGACCGCGTTGTAGCCTATCCCCAATGTTGTTCAATCTGTATAGTGAGCAAGCAGTAAAGGAAACAAAAGAACATTTGGAGTAGGAATCAAAATCCATGGTGAAGAAATAAAAACTTTGAGGTTTGCCGATGACATTGTAATTCTGTCAGAGACAGTAAAGGACCTGGAAGAGCAGTTGAACGGAATGGATTGTGTCTTGAAAGGAGGATATAAGATCAACATCAGTTAAAGCAAAACAAGGATAATGGAATGTAGTCAGATTAATCAGATAATACTGAGGGAATTAGATTAGGAATTGAGACACTTAAAGTAGTAGATGAGTTTTGCTATTTGGGGAGCAAAATAACTGATGATGGTTGAAGTAGAGAGGATATAAAATGTAGACTGGTAATGGCAAGGAAAGCGTTTCTGAAGAAGAGAAATTTGTTAACATCGAGTATAGATTTAAGTGTCAGAAAGTCTTTTCTGAAAGTATCTGTATGGAGTGTAGTCATTTATGGAAGTGAAACGTGGACGATAACTAGTTTAGACAAGAAGAGAACAGAAGCTTTCGAAATGTGGTGCTACACAAGAATGCTGAAGATTAGATGGGTAAATCACATAACTAATGCGGAGGTATTGAATAGAATTGGGGAGAAGAGCAATTTGTGGCACAACTTGACTAGAAGAAGGGATCGGTTGGTAGGACATGTTCTGAGGCATCAAGGGATCACCAATTTAGTATTGGAGGGAAGCATGGAGGGTAAAAATCGTAGAGGGAGACCAAGAGATGAATACACTAAGCAGGTTCTGAAGGATGTAGGTTGCAGTAGGTACTGGGAGATGAAGAAGCTTGCACAGGATAGAGTAGCATGGAGAGCTGCATCAAACCTGTCTCTGGACTGAAGACCACAACAACAACAACAGCTCTCCTTCCACTATCTTCTATTGCCATACCAGACTGGTTGTTGATGCACTGGATAGAAGCCTTTGACCCATGTAGTGATTTTATATAGGACCAGAATTTTCTTAGGTTCTTAGCAAGATCTTTCATTAAAGTCTGATAGTGGAAGTTTTTGTATGCTTTGCACATCATTCTTTTTATAGATGCACAAATTTCTACTAACTTTTGTGTGTCAACATTTCCACGTTCATTTTGAAACTGTGAGTGCAACAAACTCTGCTTCTTCCGCAATTTCTGAGTTTTGTTATTAAATCACAGTGGGTCTCATATGTCCTTGATCTACTTATTTCTCCAGGCAGCATCAATTTAAACGATCAGTTTAAACTTTGACCAAAATTCCTGTATGTCCATCACATTGGAATTAAAAGATTTCCATTCATTGTCTAAATAGGATGATAGCACCAGCTTATCTGCTCTTTCCAACATAAAAACTCGCCCAGCCTGGATTTATTAACTTCCATCGTCACTACAAAGATAACTGATCAGTCTCCATACTGACACTGTCAACAAGGTCAGGGTTAGTTTGTAGCTACAAGGTCAAAAATATTTCCATTGTATGTTGGTTACTGAACTAGCTACTCAAGACAATTTTCAGAAAACATGTTCAGAACTACCTCACAAGGCTGTCTGTTCTTACCATCTGCAATGAATCCATAGAATCCATAGACATCCCAGTCTGTATTTGGTAGGTTGAAGTAACCTCCAACTACACTGAAGCACCAAAGAAACTGGTATAGGTATGCGCATTGAAATAGAGAGGTATATGAACAGGCAGAATACAGTGCTGCTGTCAGCAATGCCAGTATAAGACAGCAAGGGTCTGATGCAGTTGTTAGATCAGTTACTGCAGCTACAATGTCTTGTTATCAAGATTTAACTGAGTTTGAACATGGCGTTATAGTCAGTCCATGAGTGATGGGACAAGAATCTCTGAGGTAGTGATGAAGTGGAGACTTTCCCACATTTCACAAGTTTACCATGAATATCAGGATTCTGGTAAAAGATCAAATCTCTGACATTGCTGCGGCGGAAAAAGATCCTGCAAGAATAGGACCAACAATGACTGGAGAGAATCATTCAGTGTGACAGAAGTGGAACACTTTCACAAACTGCTGCAGATTTCAATACTGGGCCATCAATAAGTGGCAGCATGTGAACCATTCAACAAAACATCATCAGTATGGCTTTTCGGAGCTAAAGATTCACTCATGTGCCCTTGATGACTGCACGACATGAAGCTTTATGCATCGCCTGGGCTTGTCAACCCTGTCGTAGGAGTGTTGATGATTGTAAACATGTTGCCTGGTTGGATGAGTCTTGTTTCAAATCATATCAAGCTTACAGACATGTACGGGTATGGAGACAACCTCATGAATCCTTGGACCCTGCATGTCAGTAGGGGACTGTTCAAGCTGGTGGAGGCTCTGCAGTGGTGTGGGGCATGTGCAGTAGGAGTGATATGAGACCCTTGATATGGCTAGATATGCTTCTGACAGTTAAGCTTTCTATCTGATCACCTGCATCCATTCATGTTTGTTGTGCATTTCGATGGACTTGGGCAATTCCAGCAGCACCCCACACAACCAGAATTGCTACAGAGGGGCACCAGGAGTTTAAACACTTCCGCTGGCCACCAGATTACCCAGACATGAACATTATTGAGCATATCTGGGATGACTTACAATGTACTGTTCAGAAGATATATCCACCACCCTTGTACTCTTACAGATTTATGGATAGCCCTGCAGGATTCATGATGTCAATTCCATTCAGCACTACTTGAGACATTAGTCGAGTCCATGCCACATCATGTTGCGGCACTTCTGTGTGCTTGTGGGTGCCCCACATGATGTTAGGCAGGTGTACCACTTTATTTGGCTCTTCAGTGTAAAATATCATGATAAGGGTATTTCCTTGCTACTGAGCATAAGCTTTATTTAAAAGTTTCTACAACAGTTATGATGGTATCAGCTGATTGGTAGAAATGTCCAGTTATTAATCTGAGTTCACCTAGGTGGGTTACTACATCCATATAATTTTACAGTCAGACTCAATTTCAACATTGATAGACACAATATTTTTGTTGATTGCAATGAACATTCCCTGTCGTATGCTATCTAATCTGTGTTTTTGATATATGTTTCAGGTCTCATTAAATATTTTGGAGCTTTCTGCTTCAGTTTTCATCCAGCTCTCAGTTCTGAAGATCATTTGACCACAACAAGTTTCCTGGAGAGCAGTAAATTCAGGAACTTTGTTGTGAATGCTTCAGCATAAATTAAAATTTTGAAGTCAGTGTCTTTATTTTTACATGATCTGTGCTAGCCTAAAAAAGCCCCATGTGCTCTCTGCAAGTACTCTACTGAGTAGCCACTTTCTGTTTGTAGTGCACCCTTGACATATCAAGAGGAACCCTACAGTTCTCCAACCCATTACATAGATTCAGAAATTTGCAGCCAAGATCATCACAGATTCGATGGAGCCTCTGGTTGAGACCCTCCATTTGGGTCCAAACCAAAGGACCATAATCAATTCTGGATATGGTTTTGCAAATTGTGAGTTCTGTTGGCACCCTGTGAGTGATGCCAATAGCTTTCACCACTTCCACCAGCCACCTGGACAAACTGAGAATGGCCTCAGAACCCAAGCAACTGGTGTCATTGGTACTGACGTAAGCAACAACTTGCAGGTGACTGCACACTGCGCCTTCAGTAGCCACAGGAAGGGCTCCATCATATCTGTGACGGGGGCCCCCCTGGCAGTCATACCAATTGCACAGTAGATTTCTTTCCAGTGCTAAATGCTTTTTCCACTCCAAGACACATTTAACACTGGAACTTCCAATAACTAGCAGATCCATCCCACTGTGCGTCTGGTTGGACAATGCTGAAGGAGTGGCCACTTATCCACTAGCATGGTGAATAGGTGAGACAATTCGGCCAGCCCCACATGGACTCTCCACCCAGAGTGACATGAACGTGTTACAACCTGCCACTCACTGTGCAGTGAGTGCAGATTTGTTGAGTAGCATAGCCCTTGGGCAAAGCAAGCTCCACCTGAAGTGTTGCAAGAGAGACACCAGAGTCTTTGCCGCCACCACATACTGAGACAGCAGCCTGCAGACAGCTGTTCATGGCCAATGCTGTTTTCGGCTGTTTGCAAACTGTGCCAACTCCTCCTGCATCACCATGAACGTTCTTCTAGGGTGCGTTGTCTATTTGACTTGAAGCACTGCAAGACATGTTCATTAGCATTTCAAGGACGGTTTACAATAGTTGTTAGGGTGGTTTCACTGTGATGACCTTGATGTTATCCCAGCTTGAAAGGAAAATCGGACATGTTTTTAACTGACCTGTTTTACATTACAAGCAGTAATGATGATCTATGATCGAAATTGGTAAAAAATTCTTCTGTGGTACATTCTCTATTTGACTTGAAGCATTGTGAGATATGTTTGTTAGTATTTTGAGGATGGGTTATGATATTTTTAACTGATCTGCTTTACCTCACATCCAGTAACAATGGTCTGTGTCCAAAACCAGTAGATTATATATAGATTAAATAAAACAGCTGATGGTTAAAATGCTTTTTCTAAAGCAACTGCATTTTGTTTGATTTTTCATCTTCATTTATCTTTGTATCTGTATTGCATGGAAAATATCTGCACAACAGTGCAAATGTAAGTACCTAGTATACATTGTGGTGTCACCGCCAGACACCACACTTGCTAGGTGGTAGCCTTTAAATCGGCCGCGGTCCGTTAGTATACGTCGGACCCGCGTGTCGCCACTGTCAGTGATTGCAGACCGAGCGCCGCCACACGGCAGGTCTAGAGAGAGTTACTAGCACTCGCCCCAGTTGTACAGCCGACTTTGCTAGCGAAGCTACATTGACCAATACGCTCTCGTTTGCCGAGACAATAGTTTGCATAGCCTCAGCTACGTCATTTGCTACGACCTAGCAAGGCTCCATAGCATTTGATATTTATCTTAAAGCATGTACAGTCAAGAGAGATGTTCTACAATTGTGGATTAAAGTTAAGTATTACAGCAACTGCGTCCGTTTTTGTAAGTTCTCATTTCCTTGTAATGTTCCAGACCTCACGCCAGCCTGCGTGAGCTTAACAGCGTGCATTTCGGCCTCTTCTAGCAACACGGTGTTGGCTCTTCTGCCAACACTTCACACATTATGCATCTTGTTAAAAAACTCACGGTACTTTGCCACTGACAACAGTAATGCCTACTTTACTCTTCACCCTTAAACTTACATTCAGTTTTGGTTGGTTCTGTATCAGATTTATCTTTCCAGCAGTGGTGGGTGATTGTTAACAATGATGTACAGCAGTGTGGATAAGTTAACTGGTGAAGAATTGGCCAATATGTGCTTTGTGCATGGGTTTCCATAACGCAGTGCAGAAGCAGCACAGAAAAGATATGCTGAATCATTCCCGCAGTGATGGCAAACACATCCATTACTGTTGTATCCAGACATGTGTAGATAACTGTTTAGTGTTGTACATTTTGATGATTGCATATTACAGGCTTTTTCATTGTTGCGAATTTTTAAAAAATAAAAACAGAGGTAAGGATAATAAACTGAGTAAATCACTTATGTTCTTACTCTGTAATAAGCCACCAGAGACCAGTGATCTCTCATACCAATATAATTAGAAAATATCCCTGAACAAAATTTGATATTTTGCAGTGAAGTTTGAGTTCACCTTGTATAGTTACAACCAAAGAGGTAAAGCAGCTGTTGTAAATAATGAAGGAAGCAATTATTGTCTTGCATATTGGAAAGGGGATTATGGGCTTGTGTCGAAATTCTGGTTAACCAAGGTGTATGAGTCTTATGTGATTGTATTTAACCAGCCACAAGGGGGCAACCAGTAAGAAAAGGACTGGGTTTAGTTTTACAACTTGTTACCCACCCCTGCTCTTTCTCCCTTCCTCTCTCCTGCCTTTCACTTTTTCCTACATATCACCACCTTTTCCTGCACAATGCTCCCTTTCTAAGTCATTCCAGACCTTTCCTTTCCTCTCATGTGTGTGTGTGTGTGTGTGTGTGTGTGTGTGTGTATGTGTGTGTGCGCTTGTGTTTGTGTGTGTAGGCAGATGTGCACATGTGTGCACAGTGATTTGAAATTGAGTGATTATATTTCCTCATTTTAACTTTAATGGTATTGGTTTGCTGAGAGCCTGTGTTGTGTGTTGATGGATACAGAATCATGGTACTTTCATGCCTGGAAACGTATTTACCACTTTCTGAATTACATTTAGTTTTTAACTAATTTGATGCTGTACTTGTTTTATGTTATTACCTCTGATATAGTCATCTCTGTACGTTTATTAGTGATTTTTTATTTTATATAACAAATTCATTGTGTTAACTTAATTTTTGGTGAGTATATTAGTAATTACATTATCTTTATATAGCAAGAACCTGATGAACTGAAGGCTTGCTCCACAAGTCTCATCCATTTATTTTCCTGCTGTATAAAGCATTGGGGTCCATTTAATGTTGATATTCATCCTAGCCCCCCTCATGAACCATGGACCTTGCCGTTGGTGGGGAGGCTTGCGTGCCTCAGCGATACAGATAGCCGTACCGAAGGTCCAACCACAACGGAGGGGTATCTGTTGAGAGGCCACACAAATGTGTGGTTCCTGAAGAGGGGCAGCAGCCTTTTCAGTAGTTGCAGGGGCAACAGTCTGGATGACTGACTGATCTGACCGTGTAACACTAACCAAAACGGCCTTGCTGTGCTGGTACTGCGAACGGCTGAAAGCAAGGGGAAACTACAGCCATAATTTTTCCCGAGGGCATGCAGCTTTACTGTATGGTTAAATGATGATGGCGTCCTCTTGGGTAAAATATTCCGGAGGTAAAATAGTCCCCCATTTGGATCTCCAGGCGGGGACTATTCAAGAGGATGTCGTTATCAGGAGAAAGAAAACTGGCGTTCTACGGATCGGAGTGTGGAATGTCAGATCCCTTAATCGGGCAGGTAGGTTAGAAAATTTAAAAAGGGAAATGGATAGGTTGAGGTTAGATATAGTGGGAATTAGTGAAGTTCGGTGGCAGGAGGTACAAGACTTCTGGTCAGGTGACTACAGGGTTATAAACACAAAATCAAATAGGGATAATGCAGGAGTAGGTTTAATAATGAATAGGAAAATAGGAATGCGGGTAAGCTACTACAAACAGCATAGTGAACACGCTATTGTGGCCAAGATAGATACAAAGCCCATGCCTACCACAATAGTACAAGTTTATATGCCTACTAGCTCAGCAGATGACGAAGAAATTGAAGAAATGTATGATGAAATAAAAGAAATTATTCAGATAGTGAAGGGAGACGAAAATTTAATAGTCATGGGTGACTGGAATTCGTCAGTAGGAAAAGGGAGAGAAGGAAACGTAGTAGGTGAATATGGATTGGGGGTAAGAAACGAAAGAGGAAGCCGCCTGGTAGAATTTTGCACAGGGCACAACCTAATCATAGCTAACACTTGGTTCAAGAATCATAAAAGAAGATTGTATACATGGAAGAAGCCTGGAGATACTGACAAGTTTCAGATAGATTATATAATGGTAAGACAGAGATTTAGGAACGAGGTTTTAAATTGTAAGACATTTCCAGGGGCAGATGTGGACTCTGACTACAATCTATTGGTTATGAACTGTAGATTAAAACTGAAGAAACTGCAAAAAGGTGGGAATTTAAGGAGATGGGACCTGGATAAACTGACTAAACCCGAGGTTGTACAGTGTTTCAGGGAGAGCATAAGGGAACAATTGACAGGAATGGGGGAAAGAAATACAGTTGAGGAAGAATGGGTAGCTTTGAGGGATGAAGTGGTGAAGGCAGCAGAGAATCAAGTAGGTAAAAGACAAGGACTAGTAGAAATCCTTGGGTAACAGAAGAAATATTGAATTTAATTGATGAAAGGAGAAAATATAAAAAAGCAGTAAATGAAGCAGGCAAAAAGGAATACAAATGTCTCAAAAATGAGATCGACAGGAAGTGCAAAATGGCTAAGGAGGGATGGCTAGAGGACAAATGTAAGGATGTAGAGGCTTATCTCACTAGGGGTAAGATAGATACTGCCTACAGGAAAATTAAAGAGACCTTTGGAGAAAAGAGAACCACTTATATGAATATAAAGAGCGCAGATGGAAACCCAGTTCTAAGCAAAGAAGGGAAAGCAGAAAGGTGGAAGGAGTATTTAGAGGGTTTATGCAAGGGTGATGTACTTGAAGACAATATTATGGAAATGGAAGAGGATGTAGATGAAGATGAAATGGGAGATATGATACTGCGTGAAGAGTTTGACAGAGCACTGAAAGACCTGAGTCGAAACAAGGCCCTGGGAGTAGACAAAATTCCATTAGAACTACTGACAGCCTTGGGAGAGCCAGTCCTGACAAAACTCTACCATCTGGTGAGCAAGATGTATGAGACAGGCGAAATACCCTCAGACTTCAGGAAGAATATAATAATTCCAATCCCAAAGAAAGCAGGTGTTGACAGATGAGAAAATTACCGAACTATGAGTTTAATAAGTCACGGCTGCAAAATACTAACGCGAATTCTTTACAGACGAATGGAAAAACTAGTAGAAGCCGACCTCGGGGAAGATCAGTTTGGATTCCGTAGAAATATCGGAACACGTGAGGCAATACTGACCCTACGACTTATCTTAGAAAATAGATTAAGGAAAGGCAAACCTACGTTTCTAGCATTTGTAGACTTAGAGAAAGCTTCTGACAATGTTCACTGGAATACTCTCTTTGAAATTCTGAAGGTGGCAGGGGTAAAATACAGGGAGCAAAAAGCTATTTACAATTTGTACAGAAACCAGATGGCAGTTATAAGAGTCAAGGGACATGAAAGGGAAGCAGTGGTTGGGAAGGGAGTGAGACAGGGTTGCAGCCTCTCCCCGGTGTTATTCAATCTCTATATTGAGCAAGCAGTGAAGGAAACAAAAGAAAAATTTGGAGTAGGTATTAAAATCCGTGGAGAAGAAATAAAAACTTTGAGGTTCGCCGATGACATTGTAATGATGTCAGAGACAGCAAAGGACTTGGAAGAGCAGTTGAACGGAATGGATAGTGTCTTGAAAGGAGGATATAATATGAACATTAACAAAAGCAAAACAAGGATAATGGAATGTAGTCAATTTAAATCGGGTGATGCTGAGGGAATTAGATTAGGAAGTGAGAGGATTAAAGTAGTAAAGGAGTTTTGCTATTTGGGGAGCAAAATAACTGATGATGGTCGAAGTAGAGAGGATATAAAATGTAGACTGGCAATGGCAAGGAAAGCATTTCTGAAGAAGAGAAGTTTGTTAACATCGAGTATAGGTTTAAGTGTCAGGAAGTCGTTTCTGAAACTATTTGTATGGAGTGTAGCCATGTATGGAAGTGAAACATGGACGATAAATAGTTTGGACAAGAAGAGAATAGAAGCTTTCGAAATGTGGTGCTACAGAAGAATGCTGAAGACTAGATGGGTAGATCACATAACTAATGAGGAAGTATTGAATAGGATTGGGGAGAAGAGAAGTTTGTGGCACAACTTGACTAGAAGAAGGGATCGGTTGATAGGACATTTTCTGAGGCATCAAGGGATCACCAGTTTAGTATTGGAGGGCAGCGTGGAGGGTAAAAATCGTAAAGGGAGACCAAGAGATGAATACACTAAGCAGATTCAGAAGGATGTAGGTTGCAGTAGGTACTGGGAGATGAAGAAGCTTGCACAGGATAGAGTAGCATGGAGAGCTGCATCAAACCAGTCTCAGGACTGAAGACCACAACAACAACAACATTCATCCTAGCTAGACATCCCAGATTTTATCCTACCATGTACTTTTGTGTCTTCCTCTTCCTTGCTTTCCATATAATGAGAATATTGACATATTAATCTTAAACTGGGTATTAAAAATAAACAAATCCTTGTAGCTTAATGGCATTTGTGTGGTTGTAAAAATAGACTTCAAAGTTGAAGTTTCATCAGTCAGATTCCAGTTGCATTTGTCAGTATGTGGGCAGCAAACAATTAAAATGGATGGTATTATTGCATCTCCTGTCAGTTGTGAGGTACATTTTGTCATTCACTTTCTGCAAGTAGATGGAATCATTGTTGCTAAGATTTAGTTTTGACAGAGTTGTGTTTATGAGGATGGGTTTATGAGTGATGGTGTTGTGAGGCAGTGGTGCATAAAATTGAAGGCTGTTGCACAGATGTGCATGTCGGAAGTGGTCAAGGTAGACCTTCAGATGAGACTGTTGAATTTGTGCAACATCTGCATGAAATTGTGCATTCGAGATGTTGGCTCACAATTTCTGAACTTTCTGAAGATGTTCCTCAGATTTCTAGGATAACCCCCTTAACATTGTCACAGAGGGATTAGGTTATTGTAAGTTTTGTGCTTGGTGGGGGCCAAAATGTCTTAACTGATGTTCACGAAACTGGAAGAATGAGTTCAGCCATGACATTCCTTCAGTTCTACCATCAAGGGGGGAAAGGGTTTCTCTACAGAATCATGACGGGGGCAAGTGTGAATGCAGTATGTGAACTCTGAAACAAAGGAACAGTACAAATAATGGATATGCTCACATTCTCCCAATAAGCCCATAAGGTTTTTGCAAATGGTGTCACCCACAAAATGATAGTTAAGTTTTTTTTTTTTATTCCAGTGTAATTTTGACACCAGATTTCACCAGAGTAACTTGTGAGAATATTATGATGTCATAGGTTTATTGTGAGACTCTTACAAAATCCCAAAGTTCAGTCTTAAACAAACAATGTGGGATATTATTGAAGGAATCGGTCTCTATCACAACAATGAGTGACCTCATACTGTGAATCAGATGAAGGAAAAACTCATTCTTTTGGCTGGGAGGTATTTCAACATCCTCTCTATAGTCCAGACTTGGCATCAAGTGACTCTTATCTCTTTTCCAACATTAGATCAAGGATTCTGTCAGCAACTGGCTGAAGCACCAGGCAACACTGATCTTTGATGAAGGGATAATAAGCAATGTCAACATGTAAGCACAGATTGTTTATAAAAAAAATATCTATTTTTCTGTGTTTTAGTAGCTAACTGAAGGTTATTTTAAGAAGAGTCCTCATTTTTTGCTAGAGTAGCGTATTGTCTGAAACTCTTAACTACATGACTAGCTCAGTCTTCTTTTCTTTGGGATTGTGATGACTATGTGGAGTCTGTGCAATTCCAATAACTTTTCATTTTTTTCTAATCCTCCGTTATTTGATATTTTCCCTGATTAAGGGATCTGTAAATTTCCCTTAGTATTTTCCTGTCAAATGTTAATAGTTTCTCATCTGACATTCCAGCCACCAGTAGCTTTTCATATCGATTTCATTTTATTACAATTATTCTCTTTGTGTGCTATTATGACTGTCTAACAAAGCTTCATTGTAGAATGATGCAAATGGTTCTAGCATATTAATTGAATTTTAATGTAACTGTTGGGGCCACATATAGTAAACAGCTTTTGCACACTTTGTACTCTTGCAGTCTTGATGCTGTTTGACTCATCCTTCAAATGTGACAGCTAGATTTTTCTTCCCCACTTAGGTGGATGACTGGTTTCTATTGCTCCTGATGGTGGTGAACGAGTTGTTAGTTGTTTTACCAGCGATGGTGGACTTCATCCTGAAAGAGACCAACTCTCCTACCTATAAGAGGTCTATCCTTTCGAACTCGGAACCCGTTCACTATATTGTTTCTCCAGGCCATGCCTAATAAAATCTTGCCATAATTATCTCTTTCCTTCATGTAAGGAAAATAGCTCTTTATCATATATCCTGCTACTGAGGGGAGTGGTACTAAGACTGTGAGCTACCTTTAGACATGAGCAGAGCTCAAATCTCAGTGTGGCCATAACTATAGATTTATTTATCATTTTGCTAAACTGCTTAAGATAAATGCCAAGAAGTTTCCCCCAGAAAAAAAAAGAAAGACTGATTTCGTTGTCCAAACTGGATGTATCCCTCATTTTTAATGTCTTAGTGTTGACAAGTTACTGAATCCTAATACTCCTGTATTCCTGTTTTTCTTTCCTTTATATGTCCTGTTGAAGATTTCTCTTGACTTGTACATAATTCCTTTATTTTGTATTTAATTTATTTACAGAATGTTGCTAGGTCTACAATAAGGCACTTCTTGGATAAAGAATGTGTATCACAACAGTTCCCAGAGTGGACAGTAAGAGTAAATTCAGTAGACAGTGGGATGTGTGAAGAAGATTTAAGAGCAATTTTGACAGGACCGCAAAAGCCACCAACATTACTGCTTCCAAAAGTGGATTGCATTAAACAGCTGCAATGGGTAAGAAATTAATAAACTTTCATCGGTTAGACAAAATGTGCTGACTGAGCAGTCTTATTCACTTTCACATACTGATTTCATATGTGTTATTTCGTTGATGTCTTTCACAGAAGACAAAGTGGTTATTGTTGGACTTGTTTTTCTTTATTCTATACTATGCAAAAATATTCCATTATGTATGCCGAGCACAGGAGTCATTGTGCAGGCAACATGTGTGCTTCCATTGTAGTAAAAGTGGCAGCTCAGATAAAAGAAAGTAGAACAATAATTTTGACTTTCCAGAAGTTACCATTATTACATGTCATATCCAAACAAGGAGACAAAACTCATCAGTGCATGTGATGGTGAAAATACTGCCATTTAAAAAGGTGGAACCTCCACAGTATTGACATTAACTTCAAGTAATTTCTCTGTTGTGTCAGTTCGTAGGTCATTCATGACTGGCAAAAACTATTGTATCATAAGATTGTGTCTACATTTTTGTGTAATTTATAGTTTCTTAAATCATTTCTGAAAATGACTGCAGCTTTCTTTTTGTGTTGAGGGTTCTAAACATACACAATACTTGAATATTATTTCATTATCATCGGGTTGGACCATTTGTAAATTTATAAAATTATACCAGATACAACAACAGAAAAAAAGGCAATACTAAAAGGGTAACATTAAGTGATTGCAAGATCACAGGTTAATGCAAGTGCGAGATAAGCCATTGCAAATGTGAAATTCTGGTACATTAATAACCAGTCTAACCACCAGAATGTTGAATGCAAGCATGCAAACATGCATGCATTGTGTTGTACAGGTGCCAGATTCCAGCATGTGGTATGGAGTTCCATGCCAGCTGTACTTGGTCGGTCAATACAGGGATGATTAATGCCGGTTGTGGATGACACTGGAGTTATTGTCTGATGATGCCACGTATGTGCTCAGTTGGAGACAGAATGGTGATCGAATAGGCCAAGGCATCATGTCGGTTACTTTGTAGAGCATGTTGGACAACAGTGGTATGTGGTTGAGCGTTATCTTGTTGGAAACATCTCCTGTAATGCTGTTCATGAATGCCAGCACAACAGGTTGAATCACCAAATTGACATACATATTTGCAGTTGTAGCACATGGGGTGACTGTGAGGAAGCACCTAGACCATAACTCAAGGTGTAGGTCCAGTGTGTCTAGGCTGCTGACAGGTTGGTTGTATGGCCTCCTCCTAACTCCTGGCCATTACTAGCAATGAGGCAGACACAGCCTTCATCCACAACAGACCTCAACTCTGCCCTACAATAGGCTGTTATTTTACATAACTGAAATCACAAACGGTGGTGGGATGAGCTTAGTGGCTGCAAGGCTTTTGGCTCTGAGCTGATCAGTCCTGGAGTATGTAACAGTTTGTTGTGTCTCTGTGGTGCCAATTGCTGCTGAAATTGCTGCAACAGACACTGGACGATTCACCAAAGCCATATGTCGAACACGATGGTCTTCCCTCTTGGTAGTGCCACTTGGCCTTTCAGAACTCAACCCTATTGCAACTGTACATTCCTGTGACCAGTGTTGCTGCACTCATGTACAGTGGCTACATTCCTGCCAAGTCTTTCTGCAGTATCAGTAGTACAAGTTTATATGTCAACTAGTTCCGCAGATGATGAAGAGATTGAAGAAATGTATTATGAGGTAAAAGAAATTATTCAGATAGTGAAGGGAAATGAAAATTTAATAGTCACGGGGGATTGGATTCAATAGCAAGAAAAGGAAGAGAAGGAAAAGTTGTAGGTGAATATGGAATGGGGGTAAGGAATGAAAGAGGAAGCTGCCTGGTAGAATTTTGCACAGAGCATAACTTAATCATAGCCAACACTTCGTTTAAGAATCTGAAAGAAGATTGTATATGTGGAAGAGGCCTGGAGACCCTGGAAGGTTTGAGATAGATTATATAATAGTAAGACAGAGATTTAAGAACCAGATTTTAAATTGTAAGACATTTTCAGGGGCAGATGTAGACTCTGACCACAATCTATTGGTTATGAACTGTAGATTAAAACTGAAGAAACTGCAAAAAGGTGGGAATTTAAGGAGATGGGACCTGAATAAACTGAAAGAACCAGAGGTTGTAGAGAGTTTCAGAGAGAGAATTAGGGAACAATTGATGAGAACTGAGGAAAGAAATACAGTAGAAGAAGAATGGGTAACTTTGAGAGATGAAATAGTGAGAGCAACAAAGGATCAAGTAGGTAAAAAGATGAGAGCTAGTAAAAATGCTTTGGTAACAGTAGAGATCTTGACCTTAATTGATGAAAGAAGACAATACAAAAATGCAGTAAATGAAGGAGGCAGAAAGGAATACAAATGTCTCAAAAATGATATCAACAGTAAGTGCAAAATGGCTAAGCAGAGATGGCTAGAGGACAAGTAAGGATGTAGAGGCTTATCTCACTAGGGGTAAGATAGATACTGCCTACAGGAAAATTAAAGAGACCTTCGGAGAAAAGAGAACCACTTGTATGAATATCAAGAGCACAGATGGAAAATCAGTTATAAGCAAAGGAGGGAAAGCAGAAAGGTGGAAGGAGTATATAGAGGGTCTATAGAAGGGCAAGAGGGCATAATTATGGAAACGGAAGATGATGTAGATGAAGATGAAATGGGAGATACGATATTTTTGAAGAATTTGACAGAGCGCTGAAAGACCTATGTCGAAACAAGGCCCCCAGGAGGAGACAACATTCCATTAGAACTACCGATAGCCTTGAGAGAGCCTACCATCTGGTGAGCAATATGTATGAGACAGACCAAATATCCTCAGACTTCAAGAAGAATATAATAATTCCAATCCCAAAGAAAGCAAGTGAAAATTACCAAACTATCCATTTAATAAGTCACGGCTGCAAAAATACTAACACAAATTCCTTACAGACAAATGGAAAAACTGGTAGAAGCCGACCTCAGGGAAGATCAGTTTGGATTCTGTAGAAATGTTCCATATGTGAGACAATACTGACCCTACGACTTATCTTAGAAGATAGTGTTGTGGCGTAACAAGCTTGCTACGCCACACTGGGAAGGGAGCCGAAAGAAAGGCACGCGTACTCACACGCCGACTGGCGTCAATTCTGGAACAGGATACGTTATGACGGCTATAAAGAAAATACGTAGCTTTGAAATATACTTAACTTTTAATCACTCCTTGTGATACATCTCTCTTGACTATACAAATGAGACTCGTAAGATACATGCACTGTTACAATTGGCGCCTTTCTAGATCATAGCCATGGACTTAGCAGAAGGCTATTCTAACTGTCTCTCGGCAAATGAGAGGAAAGGCTTTGTCCGTATAGTCGCTAGCAATGTCGTCGTACAACTGGGGCGAGTGCTATTCCGTATCTCGAGACCTGCCTTGTGGTGGCGCTCGGTCTGCGATCACACAGTGGCGACACGCGGGTCCGACATGTACTAAATGGACCGCGGCCGATTTAAGCTACCACCTAGCAAGTGTGGTGTCTGGCGGTGACACCACATTCCTCCCCCGCAAATCGGCGAACGGTCGTGTGATAAGGCTTCCGCCCGCCGTGGGGAGGACCCCATCTTGACGTATGCGATGAGGTGGGGAGCCTAACAACAGGCGAGGCTGTGCCACCCGCACCCCGCCATTCGGTCCGAGGGGAGCAAGGAAACGCCTGAAAACCTAGTCCAGGGTGCACGTCAACATGCGGTGTATGCGCCCGTATAGAGACAGGAGGGGCCTAAGGGTCGACCTCCATTGCGTCGGGGTACCCGACGCGCGAAGACGCCATGTGATCCGGAGCGGGCAAGAGTTCCATGGCGGAGGACAGCTGGTCACGGGAAGCGATCGGTGGAGCGTGACCCAGGGAGGCTCTTGGCGGCTGCAGCGAAGCGTCGTCAAAGGTTTGTGGTCTGTGATGATGGTAAAGTGACGACCATACAAGAAATCATGGAACTTAGTAACACCAAACACGAGAGCCAAAGCTTCTTTCTCTATCTGGGAATAATTTCTTTGTGCAGACGAGAGCAATTTGGACGCAAAGGCAATAGGGCGATCATGGGAGCCAACTTTGTGCGCAAGCACAGCACCGATCCCGAAATCCGATGCATCTACCATCAACAAAAGGGGTTTCTGGGGATCGACATCAACAAAAGGGGTTTCTGGGGATCGAAAGGCGTGAGGCAAGTATTAGAAAGCAACGCCGATTTCAACTGGCGAAAGGCGCGTTCGCATTCCGTCGTCCAGAGAAACGGAACACCTGTACGGCGTAAGCGATGAAGCGGAGCTGAAAGAGAAGAGGCATTGCGCACATTCACTCACACCTTGTGATTCTAAATCGTGTAATGTTCTTACGACCTCATCACGCAATGTGTGAGGAACATTGCGCGCTCCGAAAAATTTCGGTTGCGCGTTTACTTTCAGTTCCAAATGTGCTTCGTAATTCTTAGCGCAACCAAGGCCCGGTGCAAAAATGTCTGCAAATTCGTCACATAAGCGAGAAACACTGTCTGAAGGCACAGTTTGATTCACTGATAGGACCTGATTTACAATAGACATGTTAAACAACTGAAATAAATCTAAACCAAACAAGTTCACTGCAGTAGAAGAACGAAGAACGTAAAATGACACAAGTTTTGTTTGTCCCTTGTATGTGGCAAAAAGGCTGCACTGTCCTAACACAGGTATATTCTGTCCTGAATAACTATGTAACTTAACATTTGCGGCACGCAACGGAGGTGCGCCCAGTTGTTTGTACGTGTCGTGATTGAGCAATGAAACTGCAGCTCCGGTATCGAGCTGGAATGGTATGACCTTGCCATTAAAGTCCAAATCTACAAAAAGCTTATTGTCCTGCTGACGACAAGAGCGACTGTCTCGTGCAATTTGAACAGACACTGGTACAGAATCACTTGCGAATTGACGTGATTTTCGGCGACATCGACGCACACTTTTTGTGGGACGAACACAGTCACTGTGAGAGAAAGTGGCACTGGACGAAGCGGAATTAACTACATGAATATCCATGGGCGAAGGTCCACAAGCCTGAGTGTCCTTGGTTCGATTCCGGCGCGAAGCAAAGGGCCGGGAATGGTTGTGATTGTCTGATCTGACCTTTTTCTGGCAAACACTTTGAACATGTCCTTTCTTATTACAGAAAAAGCAAATAGCTTGGCGTGACGGGCAATGTTCACGTGAATGTCTAGTAGCACACCGCGGGCATGATTTCACTGCATTTGTGTGCTGCCGCGGCACACCTGGTTTAGAGCGCGGTGGCAGCTGCGTTGAAGTGCGCGAGGGCAGGTTACCGGGCCGCGCAGCGCGTCCAGCGGGCCGGTTAATGTTACACACTGCTGGCGAAGTTTCAAAAGATACCTGAGCACAGTCAAGTGTGTCTTGTCTATCCAATATGTCTATCACTTGTTGAAGGGAGGGATTAACTAGTTTCAAAATTTGCTCCTGTATGCGAACATCAGAAACGTTCTGTGCAATTGCATCACGTACCATTGTATCTGAATAAGAAAGGCCACAGTCACATTCAAAGGCACAGTCCCTAGTAAGGCCTTGCAATGTTGCTACCCACTCCCTATTAGTCTGACCGGCCGTACGTTTTGTACGAAAAAACGTATACCTTTTTGCAACCACATTAACTGTTTCTTTGAAATAGGCATCTAAAGCAGACAAAATTTCTTCGTAGGACAGAGTTGCTACGTCGCGTCGGGGAAACAATTTCACTATCACACGGTAGGTGGACACACCGACACAAGAAAGCAAAAACGGCTGCCGCTCATTACCTTGAATTCTGTAGGTGGCTAGATGAAAGCCAAACTGCCGGGACCACTCGGTCCACGATTCGTGCGCCGCATTAAAACTGCGAAACGGTGGTGCAACTGCATGTTGTGGCTGCGGTAGCGGTGAAGCGGCGGCTGCTGCATCGGTTTGAATGGCACGTTGA
This sequence comes from Schistocerca serialis cubense, assembly GCF_023864345.2. NCBI lineage: Eukaryota > Metazoa > Arthropoda > Insecta > Orthoptera > Acrididae > Schistocerca > Schistocerca serialis. Next base: position 312,371,600 of record NC_064638.1, read on the forward strand.
CCCTGGACGAGCTGTCCAAGGGCATCCAATAACGCCTGCGTCTGCTGATTCTGCAAGCGATAAAATTCGGACAGTACATCTGGCGAAGCCATGACACAAGTAAATGTAAGCAATCAGAAAGAACACTTTTCCTTCGTCGCCAATCTGTTGTGGCGTAACAAGCTTGCTACGCCACACTGGGAAGGGAGCCGAAAGAAAGGCACGCGTACACACACGCCGACTGGCGTCAATTCTGGAACAGGATACATTATGACGGCTATAAAGAAAATACGTAGCTTTGGAATATACTTAACTTTTAATCACTCCTTGTGATACATCTCTCTTGACTATACAAATGAGACTCGTAAGATACATGCACTGTTACAATTGGCGCCTTGCTAGGTCGTAGCCATGGACTTAGCAGAAGGCTATTCTAACTGTCTCTCGGCAAATGAGAGGAAAGGCTTCGTCCGTATAGTCGCTAGCAATGTCGTCGTACAACTGGGGCGAGTGCTATTCCGTATCTCGAGACCTGCCTTGTGGTGGCGCTCGGTCTGCGATCACACAGTGGCGACACGCGGGTCCGACATGTACTAAATGGACCGCAGCCGATTTAAGCTACCACCTAGCAAGTGTGGTGTCTGGCGGTGACACCACAGATAGATTAAGGAAAGGCAAACCTACATTTCTAGCATTTGTAAACTTAGATAAAGCTGTTGACAATGTGCACTGGAATACTCTCTTTCAAATTCTGAAGGTGTCAGGGGTAAAATACAGGGAGCGAAAGGCTATTTACAGTTTGTACAGAAACCGGATGGCAGTTGTAAGAGTCGAGGGGCATGAAAGGGAAGCAGTGGTTGTGAAGGGAGTGAGACAGGGTTGTAGCCTATCCCCAATGCTATTCAGTCTTTATATTGAGCAAGCAGTGAAGGAAACACAAGAAAAATTTGGAGTAAGAATTAAAATCCATGAAGAAGAAATAAAAACTTTGAGGTTTGCTGATGACATTGTAATTCTGTCAGAGATAGCCAAGGACCTGGAAGAGCACTTCAACGGAATGGACAGTGTCTTGAAAGCAGGATATCATATGAACATCAACAAAAGCAAAACGAGGATAATGGAATGTAGTCAAATTAAATCATGTGATGCTGAGGGAATTAGATCAGCAAATGAGACACTTAAAGTAGTACGTGAGTTTTGCTATTTGGGGAGTAAAATAACTGATGGTGGTCGAGGTAGAGAGGATATAAAATCTAAACTGGCAATGGCAAGGAAAGCGTTTCTGAAGAAGAGAAAATTGTTAACATCGAGTATAGATTTAAGTGCCAGAAAGTATTTTCTGAAAGTGTTTGTATGGAGTGTATGGAAGTGAAACATGAACGATAAGGAGTTTAGGTCAGAAGAGAATAGAAACTTTCAAAATGTGGTGCTACAGAAGAATGCTGAAAATTAGATTGGTAAATCATGTAACTAATGAGGAGGTACTGAATAGAGTTGGGGAGAAGAGGAATTTGTGGCACAAGTTGACTAGAAGTAGGGATCAGCTGGTAGGACATGATATGAAGCATCAAGGGATCACCAATTTAGTATTGGAGAGCAGTGTGGAGGGTAAAAATTATGGAGGAAGGCCAAGAGATGACTACACTAAGCAGATTCAGAAGGATGTAGGTTGCAGTAGTTACTTGGAAATGAAGAAGCTTGCACAGGATAGAGCAGCATAGAGGGCTGCATCAAACCCTTCTCTGGACTGAAGACCACAACAACAATGACATGCTGTCTTGTTGTTCAACATAGACAGTTGGCTGTGCAACAACCAGTTCACTTTGCTGATTATCCAGTCTACAATTAGGAGTAGGTATCATACCATAGTTAGGTTCAAATACTTACTGACTGCTGACAACTTCACAAGATTCAAGGTAACAGAACCAAATGCAGCCAATTTATTAAGCATTGGAAGGTTAGTTTGTGGTAGTAATTCTTGAACTCCTTAAATCGTTCCACCAAACCTTCAGTTGTATACAAGATCATGTGTACAGTCTGTCAGAGATGTAATCAGGTTTGGAAAGCACCATGGGCTTGAAATTAATACCCAGTACTCTACTCAGGTTCAGAAAACAAATCTGTATTGGTTTATTTGTCCATGGGAATTACATGACGAGGATTGCTGAGGGGGGGAGAGAAAATAACTCCAGTAATCCCAGACCAGTCTTGAAGGAGAAGGGAATAATTCTGAGGTAAAAGAACTAAGCCATTTAGCATCTGCTTTAGGCAGCGGCTTGCAGTAGAAGAGAGAGAGGTTTTTTTGGTTGCAGTTCTGAGGATCTTCAGTCTCACGAGTCTGCTGATCCTGTGATGTGATTTGATTTTTCAGGATGGCTTTGCTGATAATAATACAACATATTTCGGAGTGAGCCAGTCAACTGCTTAAAGGTAATAGAAAAAAAAGGTGGCCTGTTTGTAAAATTTAAATAATACAGTTTATTTGTGTTTGGAGCCCATGGGCAGCTCATACATCCTCCTCTCTCCTTGAGAAATTTCGTAATGGTCGAATTTGACAATATCAATGAGGCCTTAAATTGAGGGGGTAACAACATTTGCTTAAAATGAAATATTTTAATCTCATTTAACAATTCAAACCTTGGAATGTGAGTATAATTGTTATGTCACCATGTGGAGACTAGAGTTGTCAACACAGGCATTACAAAGTTAGTCAGAGCTGATTTCAGAGACAGCTTTGAAGAGTACAAGCAACTGAAAAACACAAACAAAAAGAAGTAAGATGCAACATAAAAAAATCAGTAGCTGGCTATAGGTCAAGGTTTCTTTATAAATAATAAATGAAATAAATGATCAATTTCTAGCATTTTTATAGGAGGTAACAGACCTGGTGTGATGAGTATTAAAAGAAGGGCAGTGTGACATTGACAGGCCTCCACATCAGATTGTGATTGGTAATTTTTAGAGTGATGTGAGCGTACAGTGTCCGACATCTGTACAGTTACCAGATAATCACCAGGGTGATCAAGCAGAAGTTAAGAAACTGAAAATACATTAATGTGCAAACAGCCGTAATTGACACAAATTGAAGATAAGGCAGATCATAATCATTGAACAGAATTTTGAAACAGCATGGAAGCTCCGTAAGTCTAACTTATTTCAAGCTCATTATCACCATTTATTATGTGCTCTTAGTAACATTGTAACTATTTAATTGATCAAGCAGAAGTTAAGAAACTGAAAATACATTAATGTGCAAACAGCAGTAAGTTAACTACTTGATTAAATCTTTCCGAGCATCAACCAGACTCAAGCTTGAAATTAAATAGATTTAAGTAACAAAAGATAACTGTAGAACATGGCACTTCTCGTTGCACTGATGTGTCTTATAAACAAATAATAAATCATTTACAGTATATACCTGAAGGGTGATTCATTTGACCCAAATTTATTTGACTGTAAAAACTAGGTAATTAAGTTCATTTAAACTTATTAGAGAGGTGGTAAAAATAACTCAGTACAGTAAAACAATGCCAAATGAACAAGTAAGCACAATGATAGGAGACTATTGTCTGACAAACACAAAAGTAAACAATTTGTAAGACAAATAGAAAATAGCAGTTTTAATTAAAGAAAACAGTCCTAAGTGAGTTTACAAAATTACAGTTCATTACAGTAGAAAGCCCCCATGAACCATGGACCTTGCCATTGGTGGGGAGGCTTGCGTGCCTCAGTGATACAGATGGCCGTACCATAGGTGCAACCACAACGGAGGGGTATCTGTTGAGAGGACAGACAAATGTGTGGTTCCTGAAGAGGGGCAGCAGCCTTTTCAGTAGTTGCAGGGGCAACAGTCTGGATGATTGATTGATCTGGCCTTGAAACACTAACCAAAATGGCCTTGCTGTGCTGGTATTGCGAACGGCTGAAAGCAAGGGGAAACTACAGCCGTAATTTTTCCCGAGTCATGCAGCTTTACTGTATGGTTAAATATGATGGCGTCCTCTTGGGTAAAATATTCTGTAGGTACAATAGTCCCCCATTTGGATCTCCGGGCGGGGACTACTAAAGAGGACATCGTTATCAGGAGAAAGAAAACTGGCGTTCTATGGATCGGAGCATGGAATGTATCGGAGCATGGAATGTATCGGAGCATGGAATGTCAGATCCCTTAATCGGGCAGGTAGGTTGGAAAATTTAAAAAGGGAAATGGATAGGTTGAAGTTAGATATAGTGGGAATTAGTGAAGTTCGGTGGCAGGAGGAACAAGACTTTTGGTCAGGTGAATACAGGATTATAAATACAAAATAAAATAGGGGTAATGCAGGAGTAAGTTTAATAATGAATAAAAAAATAGGAGTGCGGGTAAGCTACCACCAACAGCATAGTGAACGCATTATTGTGGCCAAGATAGGCACGAAGCCCATGCCTACTACAGTAGTACAAGTTTATATGCCAACTAGCTCTGCAGATGATGAAGAAATTGATGAAATGTATGATGCGATAAAAGAAATTATTCAGGTAGTGAAGGGAGATGAAAATTTAATAGTCATGGGTGACTGGAATTCAAGAGTAGGAAAAGGGAGAGAAGGAAACATAGTGGGTGAATATGGATTAGGGAGACAAATGAAAGAGGAAGCCGTCTGGTAGAATTTTGCACAGAGCATAGCTTAATCATAGCTAACACTTGGTTCAAGAATCATAAAAGAAGGTTGTATACATGGAAGAATCCTGGAGATACTAGAAGGTATCAGATAGATTATATAATGGTAAGATAGAGATTTAGGAACCAGGTTTTAAATTGTAAGACATTTCCAGGGGCAGATGTGGACACTGACCACAATCTATTCATTATGAACTGTAGATTAAAACTAAAGAAACTGCAAAAAGGTGGGAATTTAAGGAGATAGGACCTGGATAAACTGACTAAACCAGAGGCTGTACAGAGTTTCAGGGAGAGCATAAGGGAACAATTGACAGAAATGGGGGGAAAGAAATACAGTAGAAGAAGAATGGGTAGCTCTGAGGGATGAAGTAGTGAAGGCAGCAGAGGATCAAGTAGGTAAAAAGACGAGGGCTAGTAGAAATCCTTGGGTAACAGAAGAAATATTGAATTTAATTGATGAAAGGCGAAAATATAAAAATGCAGTAAATGAAGCAAGCAAAAAGGAATACAAACGTCTCAAAAATGAGATCGACAGGAAGTGCAAAATGGCTAAGGAGGGGTGGCTAGAGGACAAATGTAAGGATGTAGAGGTGTATCTCACTAGGGGTAAGATAGATACTGCCAACAGGAAAATTAAAGAGACCTTTGGAGAAAAGAGAAACACTTGTATGAATATCAAGAACTCAGATGGAAACCCAGTTCTAAGCAAAGAAGGGAAGGCAGAAAGGTGGAAGGAGTATATAGAGGGTCTATACAAGGGTGACGTACTTGAGGACAATATTATGGAAATGGAAGAGTATGTAGATGAAGATGAAATGGGAGATACGATACTGCGTGAAGAGTTTGACAGAGCACTGAAAGACCTGAGTCGAAACAAGGCCCCTGGAATAGACAACATTCCATTGGAACTACTGACGGCCTTGGGAGAGCCAGTCCTGACAAAACTCTACCATCTGGTGAGCGAGATGTATGAGACAGGCGAAACACCGTCAGACTTCAATAAGAATATAATAATTCCGATCCCAAAGAAAGCAGGTGTTGACAGATGTGAAAATTACCGAACTATCAGTTTAATAAGTCATGGCTGCAAAATACTAACGCGAATTCTTTACAGACAAATGGAAAAGCTGGTAGAAGCCGACCTCGGTGAAGATCAGTTTGGATTCCGCAGAAATGTCGGAACACGTGAGGCAACACTGACCCTATGACTTATCTTAGAAAATAGATTAAGGAAAGGCAAACCTACATTTCTAGCATTTGTAGACTTAGAGAAAGCTTTTGACAATGTTCACTGGAATACTTTCTTTCAAATTCTAAAGGTGGGAGTGGTAAAATACAGGGAGCGAAAGGCTATTTACAATTTGTACAGAAACCAGATGGCAGTTATAAGAGTCGAGGGGCATGAAAGGGAAGCAGCGGTTGGGAAGGGAGTAAGACATGGTTGTAGCCTCTCCCCGATGTTGTTCAATCTGTATATTGAGCAAGCAGTAAAGGAAACAAAAGAAAAATTCGGAGTAGGTATTAAAATTCATGGAGAAGAAATAAAAACGTTGAAGTTCGCCGATGACGTTGTAATTCTGTCAGAGACAGCAAAGGGCTTGGAAGAGCAGTTGAACGGAATGGACAGTGTCTTGAAAGGAGGATATAAAATGTACATCAGCAAAAGCAAAACAAGGATAATGGAATGTAGTCGAATTAAGTCTGGTGATGCTGAGGGAATTAGATTAGGAAATGAGACACTTAAAGTAGTAAAGGAATTTTGCTATTTGGGGAGCAAAATAACTGATGTTAGTCGAAGTAGAGGGGATATAAAATGCAGACTGGCAATGGCAAGGAAAGCGTTTCTGAAGAAGTATACATCGAGTATAGATTAAAGTGTCAGGAAATCGTTTCTGTAAGTATTTGTATGGAGTGTAGCCATGTATGGAAGCGAAACATGGACGATAAATATTTTGGACAAGAAGAGAATAGAAGCTTTCGAAATGTGGTACTACAGAAGAATGCTGAAGATTAGATGGGTAGATCGCATAACTAATGAGGAGGTATTGAATAGAATTGGGGAGAAGAGGAGTTTGTGGCACAACTTGACAAGAAGAAGGGACCGGTTGGTAGGACATGTTCTGAGGCATCAAGGGATCACAAATTTAGCATTGGAGGGCAGTGTCGAGGGTAAAAATCGTAGAGGGAGACCAAGAGATGAATACACTAAGCAGATTCAGAAGGATGTAGGTTGCAGTAGGTACTGGGAGATGAAGAAGCTTGCACAGGATAGAGTAGCATGGAGAGCTACATCAAACCAGTCTCAGGACTGAAGGCAACAATGAAAAAAAAAAACAGTAGAAAAACGTTGTAGAACTCATTATTAACTTTTACACTGGATCTTGATGAAGGCACATAATTTGCTGGAGTGGCCATATGTGTTCTACCACATAATTTTCATCTGAAACATTAGTGCATATAGTCATAATCAGTATTAAAATAGCAAGCAGGGTAGAAGTAAAATATGCTAAAATGCCATACTATGGGCAGTGTCTCTATCTAGTGGTTTTGTTGCTGCTCCTGTGCCATCAACTAATCTAAGGCCTTGAACGATTCATTGTTGTTAGTATCTGGAAGAAATGATACAGCAGGATGTTTCCCCACCCTCTAGTTTCCCAAAGTTGGTTTATTAATGTTTAGTGTAAGTCAGTAACTTGGGCTACCCAGTCACATTTTCACAGCACTTGCCACACTGAGGTAGTGACATACTTGCACTGAGTGACAGAGACAGTTGCATTTAAGTAACCAGTCCTGTTAATAATAAAAGTACTCTAGTTTTATGTTGCTCTTCTTTGTTGTGTATTGGTTGCTCATTTTGCATTTCCTTTCTCTGGTTTATCTTTCCATTATCGTCTAGAGGATGATCGAGTTGCTCTTTCAATAATAATGTGAGACCTGGTGGACTTTCTGCAGAATTACACATATATTTTCAGTCATTTGACTTCTCAACACAAATCAATAAAACACATATAACTCATTCTCCATCATCACACTCCAAACTCACACGTCTGACTGCCCAAAAGAACATTGTCATTCTCTCTGCAGATAAAGGGTCCACAACTGTGGTACTTGACCATGTGGAGTATGTGGCAGAAGGATTGCGTCAACTCTCCGACACCTCAACCTACAAAGCTGTTACCAAGGATCCCATTCCCTCCATCCAGACTGAGCTGCAGAAAATCCTAAAAATCCAAGGTCCCTCACAAGGCCTCACAACGGCTTCCATAGACCTACTCACTCCACCTGAGCTACGTACCCCTACCTTCTACCTATTATCCAAAATCCACAAAGAGAACCATCCTGGCCGTCTAATTGTGGCAGGCTCATCCTACATCAAAGACACAAACCACTTCCTAGAATGCCTCAAATCCATTCCCACTCCCCTCCCACATGAAACTTTTCTTGTCACCATAGATGCTACATCCCTTTACACAAACATCCCACATACCCATTGTGTCTCTGCCCTTGAACACTACCTCTCCCAACGCCCACCTGAAGATCTTCCAAAAACCTCGTTCCTTATCACACTTACCAACTTCATCCTCACCCATAATTACTTCACTTTTGAAGGCCAAACCTACAAACAAATCAGGGGAACGGCCATGGGAACCAGGATGGGTCCGTCCTATGCCAACCTCTTCATGGGCTGCATGGAGGAGGCTTTCCTGAAGACCCAACAGCTGCTTCCCCTGGCCTGGTATAGGTTTATAGATGACATCTTTGTGGTCCGGACTCATGGTGAAGAAACACTCCCTAATTTCCTCCATAACCTCAACTCCTTTTCGAATCTGAATTTCACCTGGTCCTTCTCCAAAACCCAAGCCACCTTCCTGGATGTTGACCTTCATCTTGTTGAAGCTCACATCCACACCTCTGTCCACATCAGACCCACAAACAAACAACAGTACCTTCACTTTGATAGCTGCCATCCATTCCACATCAAATGCTCCCTTCCCTACAGCCTAGGTATTCGTGGCAAATGTATCTGCTCCAGTGATGAATCCCTCAACAATTACACCAATAACCTGACCAGTGCTTTCCTCTCCCGCAACTATCCTGCAGACCTTGCCCACAAACAGATCTCCCGAGCAATACATTCCTCCCCGTCCAACAACAATGTTCCTACCCCCAGACCACACAGAAGCATCCCCCTTGTCACCCAATATTATCCTGGCCTCGAATACATCAACAAATTACTCCGCCAGGGATATGACTTTCTCAAGTCAAGCTCTGAAATGAGATCATCCCTTGACAGTATTCTCCCCACACCACCCAGAGTTACCTTTCGTCGCCCCCCTAACCTCCATAACATCCTTGTCAAACCCTACAATATTCCCAGACCACCTTCTCTACCCAGCGGTTCCTACCCCTGTAACCGACCCCACTGCAAAACCTGCCCCATGCATCCCCCCACAACCACCTACTCCAGTCCCACTGCTGGTAAAACATACACAATTCAAGGCAGGGCCACATGTGAAACAACACATGTCATTTATCAGCTGACATGCCTGCACTGCACAGCCTTTTACATCGGTATGACGACAACTAAACTGGCTGAGTGCATGAACGGGCACAGACGAACTGTCCACCTAGGAGATGTCCGATACCCAGTAGCAGAGCATGCCGTCCAGCATAATTCTAGGGACCTCGGAACCTGCTACACCGTACGTGCCATTTGGCTTCTCCCACCCAACACCAGTCCCTCAGAACTGTGGAGATGGGAACTTGCACTCCAACACATCCTTTCATCCCGCCATCCCCCTGGACTGAACCTACGTTAACCAACCTCACTCCCATTTACTCTTCAGTCTTCTCCTTTTTCCCTCTCCTCTTTAGCAATTCACACATCTTTTCATCCTACATAGTTGTGTTTATCTTTATACTATATACCTCTTTACTTCTGTATCCATCCTGTTTGATTTGAAGCTGGCATAGTACTTAACAGTAGAATATCTCTGGCTTCCATCTGACAACCATGCCTCCATCCTTGCTACCCTCCCTGTTTAACTTTCCCTGTTGCTTCATAACCTGGGTTGTGAGTAACTGAATCCACTTTCCCTTCTTCCCTTATTTTCCCCTCTCTCCTCCTTGATGAAGGAACAAAGTTCCGAAATCTAGGAATGTAAATTTTCTGTTCTGTATTGTGAATCTATCAGCTGTACTGAGCTGAGGTAAGTACTGGCCAGCCCCTCTATCTCTTTGTTAGTATTTGTTTCAAAAGAACAAAGATTTATTTCTAACATCATGTAGCAAAGAAATTACTATCATACATTGATCTATTTATGCAAAACACTCTATGGAACCATACATTTCATTAATAACATACAGTTAATTGTCTATCTTTTCTGAGAAGTTCATCATCATCATTGTAATTACATTAAGTATTTATAAATGACATTTAAACATTTTCACGTAGCTATGTAGTAGTAGATTTTTGGTTTTTATGTTTTTGGTGTAATATCACTCACTTCATATGATCCAAGACTGGTTAGTACATTTATCTCACCATAGTCAATTTTATTACAATAGCTCCACAAAAATTTTGAAAGCATAAAAGATGAAAAAAAATTTTATACAACATAATAAAACTGGTTATCCCAGCAAATTTTGGAGTACAAAAAATCAATATGCAATGGTTCTTCATTACATGATATACAACATTTTGCCTTCTTAGCATCATCACTTCATTCAGATGAGGTCAAAAACAAAATTTTGCATTACTGAGGTATTTTATCACAGAGTTTCGAAAACAGTTTCAAAGTCTGACCTTTTACCTATCCTGTAGCTCTCAAATTATTACCAAATATCGTATAACATGTATAGGACTAGCAGAAGGGTGGTACATGTAACAGTGATTTTATCATTTTAACATGACAGTAAAACTTGTATTTCATGAGAGTGTCTGTGTACCTATCTGCCTTTAATAGGTGAAATATCATTGACTGGTATTGCCTATGACCAAAAGAAAACATCTTAGTCCATATAGAGTTATCTGAAGTTTTTTTAAGAAAATATAGCAAAATATTTTGGATCATAGAACAAAATTAATGCACTTAGTTAGCAACTTAATCCTTTTTCTCATAAACCAATGAAATGTTTTTGTAACAACATTTTACAATGTCATACTTCCAAATTTACCTCATAATCAATGCACTTAGTTAGGAACTTAATCCTTTTTCTCATAATACAAATGAAATATCTTTGTAACAACATTATATAATGTCCTACTTTTAAGTTTACCTTTCATACAGAACATTGAACCACAGATATAAAAATATTCTATAACAAAAAGTATTTCTTGTTCTATTTTGCAAATACTTTTCCTCCCACCCCCCCTCCCTCCCCTTAACATGGCGAATACTATAGGGGTAGCACTGTCAGTAGCATCATACACAGAAGTTGTGGTGATATAAATAGGATAGACCTCAGACAGGAAAGAGTTAAAAGTCCACTAGAAATTAGCAATGGATTCACCCAGCTAGGGAAGGCGCCACTCATGAAATGGTGTCGCTACCAAAGTCAGCAATCTCCCTACCTATTCTATGTGCAAAATTGTCAATTTAAGTTGTCACTTATTTTGTCCTTAAGTCTCTGATTGCTACAAACATTTTGCATTCATTAGTTTTCGTACGCATAATAGATTATACCAGGGCTTCCCAACGTGTGGTCCACAGACCCCTTAGGGGTCCGCCGACTCTTTCTAGGGGGTCCGCGGCCACCTTTCACCAAATCATGTAAAATAATGAGTAAAATTATTGAATAAAGATGTGAAAATCAAATTCATCACTATTTTTTTTTCGTATGACAAACATGTTTACTTTTATTTCAGGTCGTATTCCCAAGCAGCCTTTGCGGTTCCTAAGTGAGAACGCATACACAGTTTAGTGCTGGAGAATGCGGCTTCTCTGATCGACTGTTTCGCAACAATACGGGGGTCGCTTGTGAGCCGGCTCACGGCGCTAGATGCGCTGAAACCTTTTACGCATGCGCGGAGCGAGCTTTGTCGACCAATCAGTGAACAGTTTGGACGTGACATTGATTGCTCTTGGAGGAAGGCAGCTCCAACGTGTGAAATGTCAATTACAAAGTAATTTTAATCAGGCTATAGTGCGTTGAAAAAAGGGAGTAAATCCACTAAATCCACTAGCAAGTGTCTGGATACAGTGAGAATTCAAATTGGATCGTTAATTTCAAGTTGTTTTCATCCATCTCTAAACCAAAGACTATTGATACTTCGGGGGGGGGGGGGAGGGGGGGGGGGTGTTACTGGAACATGGCACTTGGATTAAGAAGCTTTTAGTTCCCATGGGTTTCGCTCTGAAATTTAAAGTTACTGTGTTCTTGACTGATTAGGGGTCCGCCATGGATTTTCAACTGAAGAAGGGGTCCGCCAGCTGAAAAGGTTGGGAAGCCCTGGATTATACAACAGCATATGAAAAATTGCTTTTCAAGTCTTTCAAATTATGTTGCAGGATGAGACAATTACCTCATACTTCCATATTTTCTTAAAAACTGATTTATTTAGTTACTTAAGTAAAAAAATATTGGCTATAAATTATGCCAATGAAATCTGCTTTAAAGTGCTGTTCATTACGATTAAAATTAACATGGAAATGACTTCACAAGGTGTTAATAATTTATAGTCAGCAACAAGGTGTTTAGTATTTGTAAGTTATTTCCTATCAATACTAACTCTTTCTATTGCCAATGCTATGGGGTCATGCAGATGTTAAATAAAATTCAGGCATTTTCAACAAATCGGACACAGCTCGAGCTTTCATAAACATCTATCATATAATCAAAGGCCAATGGTCAACATCATTTTTTGTGATTTCCTTATAGTCATTTCTCAGAATTTTCTACAGCATACCATCATAAACAAAAGTACAATGATTACAAAACAGAGCACCAATAAGTCCCTAATATTTCATTTCCCTAACATCATTATGAACCTCATAAACTTCACATACTCATTTATAGTTCACAATACAATGAACCTTCATCTCTCACAGCACTTCATCTCAACATAAACATTATCAACATCACAAAATATTCCATAAAACCACATAAATCAACAATATACCTCAAATAGAAAAATTGCTCTGCATTGTAATCCTTGTGTTCTATTCATAATAGTACAGCGTGTGTTATAAACCAAGAAAAATATGTTTATCAATAACTTTGAATAGATCTGAAAAACAACACTCTCCATTATACCTTTCCCTCACAAAGACACCATAATAATAACTGAACTGATAAAGCTTATAAACTTCTCACCTTTAAATTTTCCATAACCGTTTTTTATTCACTAAAGCACTAGATGTTTTGGTATTGCTAACATTGGCTGACTATAGTAATATTTTCTCAGTCTGACTCATTCATGTAAAAAAATTTACTTTTTTTATCCTCATCATAAAACCATAACACATTTTCTTTAATTCCCACTTTCACAAAATATTCTTATCTTACCGTTCACCAATAAAAATCTTCATTAACTATAAACTCATCTTACAGACCCATCATGACAGTAGCATAACATTAATTTCCTCATTACCATGTTACAGATTCCATACTGATATCCTATTGCATGTAATGTAAATCGTCTGAATAAATCATCAAGTACTTTGAAAATATCTGTTTTCTATTGATAATAAATGAAAGAAATAATATTGCCAATCTCTAGCGTCACCTGTGGAAAGAACGGGATAATAATTAAGATAATTTGAAATTGCTGCTTAATGGCGGCCAATTACTGCCATCCAGCGATGTTCAGTTTGCTGCCAGTGCGGCATCTGAAATTCTTTAAAAATGATGGGACAAGCAAACGGGATATGTAGTGCAGGTTACAGTTAAAATTAACAACAGCAATACTTTAGACATATATTGGAGCACACTGCTCAAATAATGAAACAGATACGCACCTTATTATGTAGATTGCGCACAATGGTGTCCTATCAGAAGAAGACAAAGCAAGAGAGCTTCCGGCGCTTTTTGTTTCACGCCAATGCCAAAAAGAACAAAGATAATAATAATACTTATGTTACAGATAATAATTTTTCTTTGTAATCACATTATTCCTCGACTTTCAGTGTACTTTCTTTTACATATGACAAATATAATTGCTTAATATTGTGGAAAATTTTTTAATAATTAATAGTTCTTATAATCTGGGCCATGGGACATCAAAAGGTACCCTGGAATGCCATGGTCACATGTTCCAATGTCCGGGTGTGGCATTCCACATTATGTCACATGAAGCACTTTCACTAAACTTTTCACTTCGCATCACAATATGTAACATAATTTCAGTTGTAGATTTCTATGATTGTCTCGTACTTTGAGTTTACATCAATACCCTTTACACAGTTCAACGAGGTTATAAAATTGTAATGTCACTGGTACATATATTTAAACAGTATATTTTATTTTACCAAGGATAGTCTGTTAAGAATTAAAGCTGGAGACATGTACTTTTTGTCGCTCTCCATTCAGACGGGAGCCCTAAGGGAAACCACAGAAAACCTGGGCAGAGTGAAATAGACTATCCTTCATCATCTATCTGTTATTGTTGTTGTTGTGGTCTTCAGTCCTCAGCATCACCCGAATTAATTTGACTACGTTCCATTATCCTCGTTTTGCTTTTGTTGATGTTCATGTTATATCCTCCTTTCAAGACACTGTCCATTCTGTTCAACTGCTCTTCCAGGTCCTTTGCTGTCTCTGACAGAACTTTAATATCATCGGCAAATCTCAAAGTTTGTATTTCTTCTCCAAGGATTTTAATTCCTACTCTGAATTTTTCATTTGTTTCCTTTACTGCTTCCTCAATATACAGATTGAATAATGTCAGGGATAGGCTACAACCCTGTCTCACTCCCTTCCCAACCACTGCTTCCCTTTCAAGCCCCTCAGCTCTTATAACTGCCATCTGATTTCTGTACAAACCGTAAATAGCCTTTCGCTCCCTGTATTTGACCCCTTCCAACTTCAGATTTTGAAAGAGAGTATTCCAGCCAACATTGTCAAAAGCTTTCTCTAAGTCTGCAAATGCTTGAAACGTAGGTTTGCCTTTCCTTAATCTGTCTTCTAAGATAAGTCATAGGGTCAATATTGCCTCACATGTTCCAACATTTCTGCGGAATCCAAACTGATCTTCCCTGAGGTCGGCTTCTACCACTTTTTCCATTTGTCTGTAAAGAATTCGTGTTAGTATTTTGCAGCCGTGACTTATCAAACTGATAGTTCGGTAATTTTCACATCTGTCAACACCTGCTTTCTTTGGGATTGGAATTATTATATTCTTATTGAAGTATGAGGGTATTTCACCTGTCTCATATATCTTGCTCACCAGATGGTAGAGTTTTATCAGGGCTGGCTCTTCCAAAGCTATCAGTAGCTATAATGGAATGTTGTTTACTCCTGGGGCCTTCTTTTGACTTAGGTCTTTCAGTGCTCTGTCAAACTCTTCACGCACTACCATATCTCCCATTTCATCTTCATCTATATCCTCTTCCATTTCCGTAATACTGTCCTCAATTATATTGCCCTTGTATAGACCCTCTATATATAGTCCTTCCACCTTTCTGCTTTCCATTCTTTGCTTAGAACTGGGTTTCTATCTGACCCCTTGATATTCATACAAGTGGTTCTCTTTTCTCCAAAGGTCTCTTTAATTTTCCTGCAGGCAGTATCTATCTTACCCCTAGTGATATATGCCTCTACATCCCTACATTTGTCCTCTAGCCATCCCTCCTTAGCCATTTTGCACTTCCTGCCAATCTCATTTTTGAGACGTTGTATTCCTTTTTGCATGCTTCATTAACTGCATTTTTATATTTTCTCCTTTCATCAATTAAATTCAATATTTCTTCTGTTAGCCAAGGGTTTCTACTAGCCCTCATCTTTTTACCTACTTGATTTGCTGCTGCCTTCACTATTTCATCTCTCAAAGTTACCCATTCTTCTTCTACTATATTTCTTTCCACCATTCTTGTCAATATTTCCCTAATGCTCTCCCTGAAACTCTCTACAACCTCTGGTTCTGTCAGTTTATCCAGGTCCTTAAATTCTCACCTTTTTGCAGTCTCTTCAGTTTTAATCTACAGTTCATAACTAATAGATTGTGGTCAGAGTCCACATCTGCCCCTGGAAATGTCTTACATTTTAAAACATGGTTCCTAAATCTCTGTCTTACCATTATATAATCTATCTGAAACCTTCTAGTATCTCCAGGCCTCTTCCATGTATACAACCTTCTTTCATGATTCTTGAACCAAGTGTTAGCTATGATTAAGTTATGCTCTGTGCAAAATTCTAGCAGGCATCTTCCTCTTTCATTTCTTACCCCCATTTCATATTCACCTACTATGTTTTCTTCTCTTCCTTTTCCTGCTATCGAATTCCAGTCACCCATGACTATTGAAATTTCATCTCCCTTCACTATCTGAATAACATCTTTTATCTCAACATACATTTCATTAATCTCTCCATTATCTGCGGAGCTAGTTGGCATATAAACTTGTACTACTGTAGTAGGTGTGGGCTTCTTCTCTATCTTGGCCACAATAATGCATTCACTATGCTGTTTATAGTTGCTTACCCACACTCCTATTTTTTTATTCATTATTAAATATACTCCTGCATTACCCCTAGTTGATTTTGTATTTATAGCTGTGATTTCACCTGACCAGAAGTCTTGTTCCTCCTGCCACCGAACTTCACAAATTCCCAATATATCTAACTTTAACCTATCCATTTCCCTTTTTAATTTTTCTAACCTACCTGCCCTATTAAGGGATCTGACATTCCAGTCTCTGATCCGTAGAACGCCAGTTTTCTTTCTACTGATAATGACATCCTCCTGTTTAGTCCCCACCTGGAGATCCAAATGTCGGAGTATTTTACCTTCGGAATATTTTACTGAAGATGACGCCATCATCATTTAACCATACGGAAAAAGCTGCATGCCTTCGGGAAGCAGTGCCAGCACAGCAAGGCCATTTTGGTTAGTGTTACAAGGCCAGATCAGTCAATCATCTAGACCAGGCTGTTCCAGCTCGTCGGCTCCGTTGTGAGCTGCGGAGCGCTCCCTGCTCCAGGAAGCCGTGTCGCTCACAGTGACCATTCAAGTGGTCCGGCACGTGGCATGGCTGGCTGAGGCAGGCAGCAAGGCAAGCGTTTTGATGTGCCAGCTGCATCTTACAAGATCGACAACCTCATACTCTTAGCTGCTAAGATGTGGTGACTTGCTACACCAGGAAATACGATGTTCAGGAAATAAATAAGAAACAACTGTTTTACAAGAAATTTATTGGGCCTCTGTAGCTTGACATTTTCTTTTCATTACAAGATCGGAAATATCAGGCGTCAAAGTGTTCGCAGCGTTAATGCGGAGGATGGCCTTCATTGTTGCATCCTTAAGAAATGATCGTTCCTTACTTTTTACTCTTTTTATTGCTGAGAAAAGCTGCTCACAACAATACGTAGATCCAAAGATGCACATGATCTGAGTGTCATTGTTGTGCAGCTTGGGAAATGTTTTTTTGCTGTAATGAATGATACCATCGTGACAAATCCAACGTGTTGTATGTAGTACTTCTCTTTCAACAAAGTTGAATTTTACAAATCAATAATCTCCAATTGAAGTGACGATGACAAGTCATCAGGGGAAACAGAAAAAGCAGCGTTGAACACCTTAAGCTCCATTTCCAAACTAGTGAGGTCTCGGAATTGTGTTTCAAACTATGTGATGAACTGCTTTAACTTTGCTTGGTAATCGCCGAAAGTAGTATCTTCAGGTAGTTTTAAAGAAGCAAGACAATTGAAGAACGTTAAATGTCCGTTACTCATCTGCCTC
Organism: Schistocerca serialis cubense; assembly: GCF_023864345.2. Lineage (NCBI taxonomy): Eukaryota > Metazoa > Arthropoda > Insecta > Orthoptera > Acrididae > Schistocerca > Schistocerca serialis. The sequence goes on from NC_064638.1 coordinate 312,389,137, forward strand.
TCAAATAAACGTAACTTTTCCATGAATGCTTTGATCTGGTCATGCATGTCAACGATTAGCTGCCCTTTGCCCTCAATGACAGATTTAAATCATTCAGATGCATAGTTATGTCAGCTAGGAACGCCAGGTCTGATATCCATTTTATATCTTTCAGACAATGCATTTCTTCCCCTTTCATTTAGAGAAAAAGGGATATTTCCTCACAAATGGTAAAGAAAACATCAAGAACTTTTCCCTGACTCAGCCAATGAACTATACTGTGGTAAGGTATATCCCCATACTCCGCTTCCATATCTTTCAGGAATCCTTTGAATTGGTGATGATTCATACCGTTAAGCTGCACAAAATTCACACACTTCGCGACATATTTCATTACGCCACCTAGCTCTACTGTTTCAGCACACAGTGCCTCCTGGTGAATCAAACAATGAAGAGTCTAAATGTCTTTCTCGAATTCGTCCCTGAGTTTATTTTTCAAACGAGAAGCAAAACCTTGATGACGCCCAATCATTTGAGGTGCACCATCTGTTGTTACAGAATGGAGCTTATCCCACAGCAAATTCATATTGTCCACTGATTCACAAACAGCTTCAAAAATGTCATGTCCTGTTGCAGTGTAATCGAGTGGTACCACATCCAAGAGTTCTTCAGTTACTTGCAGCTCCATGTCGACACCACGCACAAAGACTCCAAGCTGAGCACAGTCCGATATGTCAGTGCTTTCATCAAGCACTAGCGAAAATGCAACAAGGCTCTCTGCCTTTTTCCTGAGCTGTGTCTCTAAATCCGCTGCCATGTTCAGGATTCAACAAGACATTGTTTGCTACCACAGGCAAACCCCTTCAATTGCCTGCACATCCCTTGGAAACCAACATTCTGCAACTGCTACCATGCATGATTTTACGAGTGATCCCACTGAAAACGGCTTGCCACTCATCGCAATGATGTGAGCGACCTTGCAGCTTGCTCGAATTGCAGATTCAGTAGTGTTTTCTCCGCTCTCATTCACCTGAAAATTATAAATGCATTACAGAACACAAACTATGTTGCATGTTTTGATACCCTCCATATTACGAAACCGTTTTTAAACTTACATCCCCTGGTATGTCATTCTTAAGCCTGGCTACCAGTTCTCTGCGTGCAACGCCTTCTACCTGATCATAGTGCGCTGCGTGAAGACGTGTATAATGCCATTGTATACTGTACCTCTTCGCAGAATTAAATACTTTATGACATACAATACTCTGTGGATGACCATCCCTCTCAATGAATAGAAAGGTATCCTCCAATAGAGGTACAGGGCTCCCGTGGCTAGTCATAGCTGTCATTGAACACGGATTATTGCGTCAGTTGCGGCTGTATGCGGTCAGGGGGCAGTGAGTTCGCTTTCCCCCTCCACGTGGGCTCCGAGCTGCCGCAGTGAGCACTTTGGCTCCCTGGAGCTTGGTTCGAACAGCCTGATCTAGACTGTTGCCCCTGCAACTACTGAAAAGGCTACTGCCCGTCTTCAGGAACCACACGTTTGTCTGGCCTCTCAACAGATACCTCTCCATAGTTGTTGCACCTACGGTACGGCTATTTGTATATTGCTTGCAAGAGATCTTGGAAATTACCTATAGCCCTTTGTAAAGATCTGTTCGAAACACTGATGATTTCAACTACGCAATGTGAATAATTTACCAATCAGTTGTACACATTAAAAATGACATCGATAATTACAGCACGAACTGCTGCTCCTTCCATAAGCATGAAACAAGATATAGACTTAGCTTACATTTACCAGGAAAGAATAACCATAAAACTAAAAATAGAATTTTTTGTACCAAGAAATAAAACTGTATGATACATTGCCCAAGGAGATTGTAAAGAGATTACTAAAAGAAACCTATTTAGAAAGGCATTTAAAAAATTCCAGTTAAGCAAAATGTTGTACACAATGAAGGATTATTTACGTAACACACAGCATGAGTTTGGTAAAAAATGTAAAACAAATAAATAATAATAACAATAATAAAACAACTATCATTTCACAAAGCTCTCTCATACTGTACTATGGTTTTTGCTTTCTTTTCTTTTCTTAAAAAATCTACACTCAAATGTACAATACTAACAACTTATCCTCCTCTTTCTGAGATCATCATCACACTCATTACAGAGATGTGCTGACTCAGTTTTCCTGGCGAATATATGGGAAGTTGTAGCACACAAAATAGAAACATTATTAAATCACTTCTTTGTTAAAGAAAGTATGTACACTAGGGACAAAGTGAATAAGGTAGCACTGTTTTAAACAGACTGGCCATTTATTCGGGAGGGTGGAAGCTCCAATCTACATCCAGCCATCCTGATTTAGGTTTTCTTTAGTTTCCCTAAATCACGTCAAGCAAATGCTGGAGCTATCAGAATGAATCATATTGTTGCATGACAATGCCCACACTCACATTGCCAATTGGATGAAGGCTACACTTCAGTAATTTGGTTGGGAAACAATGGAAGATCCTCCATACAAGCAGATCTTTCACCATGTGACTTTTTCATCTTTGGTGACCTGAAGAAAGACACATGGATGTTGATTTCAGTTGGACAAGGAAGTGCAAGAGTTGATGCAGTTGTGGAACTGTCTGCGGCCACATTCTATAAAATAGGAATTGATCATCTTATCTGAGATAAATGTATTAATGCATGTTGTGATTACTTTTGAAGGAAACCATTCCATGGTCCCGCTGCGACAGGTTCAGTTTTTAATTGACTGCCCCTCATACTTTAAATCAGACTGCAGTAACAGCTCTCGCTGAATAATGGGTTTGCCTACAATCATTAATTCTATACTCAGTCCCCAAATTAAACAGAAAAAACAGTAATATATAGTTCAGTAGAAAAAATACCCTCTGCAACATGCTTTGTAATTTTTAATAGTGCAAAAATGCAGATTTTGTTGTTATCTTGCACATTATATCTTTTGTTCAGTTTATGCTGTTGCAGAGGATAGATTTAATCAATATATCCTTTTCCTTCTTTATATATAACATTGACAGTCATGTTTACAATTATTTTATCAGTACTGTACTTCTTAGAAAAAGATTTTTGTGTGTAATATAATTTAAATTTACTTATGTCTAATATTCTCCAACAGTTTGCAGACAAACTAAGCGTAATCATAGGAGATGAGAGGAATAAAATAAAGATGAACTTAATCTTATTTATTGAATCAGCCAAAGGAATAATGGACTTACCCAAAATATGTCAAAAATCTATTGAACTGGCTGAAAAGTCATGTTTTTTACCTGTTGCATTGATCATTGGAAGTGATGACTTGTGCGCTGATCTTGGTAAAACATAAAATTTTAAATAGATGTACAAAACCTGTCTTTAATATATTGCATACATTTATTTTTTATAATTTACTTTCTCATAATTTTAATGATGTTTTCTGATTCTTTCAGGTATTTCACGATCAGATGATGGTTACGAAATACTGTATGCTCGCCAGAGGCTTGTGTTAATAGCAAAAGCTTTCAGCTTTCAAGCAGTTGATATGGTTGACATTAATTATAAAGGTATGTGAAACAAGTATTATTTTATATTGAGTAAATAAACAAAATCTGAAAGTGATTTATCGTTACTGTTGTGGCACTGTAGTTCTTATTCTGTCATAATAGATAGTATTATCTAAATATAAATACCTTCCAGGATATGGAACAAGTCAAGATAATGCTAGTATTATCGTGGTGTGTCAGAAAGTTAACACGATTTAGCAAAGTCAGGGTTAAATACGTAGTATTCAAAAAATCAAGTGTGTGACAAGACAGTTGTAAGATTCAAGAGGCCAAACAAGTGGCAGAATACATTAAGAGTGGTATTAAGGAAATGTGAATAGGTCTTCTTGAGGGTTAACTTTAAACCATTGAATTATAATATCAGAATTTTACACATCTGAAATAACTGTCTTGATACATCAATCCTGATAGCTTGCCTTTGAAACTGATGACAAACTGTTGAACTTGGTGACTCTAGATATCTTAAAACCTGATGACACATTTTTGAAAATGGTGTACCTGGAAAAAATTTCTATGAGACATTGTGATGACATGTGCAGTGGCAACACTATGGCACATGACTGTATGATAGGGATACAGTACACACTGAGGTGACAAAAGTCATGGGATACCACCTAATATTGTTGGACCTCCTTCCACCCAGCTTAGTGCAGCAGCTTGTCTTAACATGGACTCAGCAAGTCATTGGAAGTCCCCTGCAGAAATACTGCTGCCTCTATAGCAACCCATAATCTTGAAAATGCTGCCAGTGCAGGATTTTGTTCAATAACTGACCTCTCTATTATGCCATATAAATGTTTGATGGGATTTATGTTGGGCAATCAGGATGGCTAAACCATTAGCTTGAACTGTCCAGAACGTTCTTCAAACCAATTGCGAACAACTGTGGCCCAGTGACATAGTGAATTGTCATCCCTAAAAATTCCATCTTTGCTTGGGATCATGAAGTCCATGAATGGCTGCAAATGGTCTTCAGATAGTCAAACATAAACATTTCCAGTCATTGATCAGTTCTGAATACATTATGGGAGTGGCAGTGATCATTGTCTTACAAATATTTACTATTAAAAACAGTCTTGATCACGATTTATTTATCAAAAATCATGATCAAGACTGTTTTAAATAGTAAATAACTGACCAGTTCAGTTATACCAGAGGACCAAATCCATTCCATGTAAACACAGCCCAGGCCATTATGGAGTCACAACCAGCATGCACAGTGCCTTGTTCACAACTTGGGTCTGCACCACACTCAAACCCTACCATCTGCTCTTACCAGCTGAAATTGGTACTCATCTAATGAGGCCACATTTTTCCAGTAATCTAGGATCCAAGTGATATCATCACAAGACAAGGAGAGGGGCTGCATGTAGAGGCAATGTCATGCTGTTAACAAAGCCACTCACATTGGTTGTTTGCTACCATAGCCCGTTATTAGCAAAATTTGCTGCACTGTCCAAACAGATACGTTTGTCCAATGTCACTCATTGGTTTTTGTGGTTATTTCATGCAGTGTTGCTAGTCTGTTAGCAATAGAACCCTGTGCAGATGCCACTCATCTGTGTCATTAAATGAAGGTGATGGCAGCTACATTGTCCAAAATGAGAGGAATATTTAATCCCCTAATGATCTCGGAAACAGAATGTTCCATACACTTATTTCCATCTACCATTCTGCATTCAAAGTTGTTAAATCCTGTTGTGCAGCCATAATCACATCGGAAACCTTTCCGCATGACTCACTTTAGTACAAATGACTGTTCTATTAATGCACTGCTCTTTTATACCTTGTGTACACAGTACTACCACCATTTGTATATGTGCATATTGCTATCGCATGACTTTTGTCACCTTAGTGTATACCACATAAAAGGCCATGGGCTGTGGGTATCTTTCATCACATTTTATATCCTTTCACTGGGGACACCGAACATTAGTGCTTATGTATGGCAACTCAGGAGGCTATAGGGCTCGCAACAGATGGATGAGGCAGTTTAGTGTACTTGCTGTCTAGACTCTCTCTATAGGCTGTGATGAAATCAAACAATGGAAACTTCAGATAAGAATATAAAAAATGTAGCGTAGGAGAGATTGCTACTTACCATAAAGATAACACGATGAGTTGCAGATAGGCACAATAAAAGACAGTTACACATAGTCTTTCAGCCAAGTTGCAGACAGGCACAGTTAAAAGATACCTACACATAAGCTTTTGGCCACAGCCTTTGTCAGAAAAGAGAAACACACACATCATTCGTTTACACAAGAAAGCACACCTCCCAAACACATTGACTGTTAACTCTGGCAGGTCAGGCAGAATGTCACTTTTTTGCAGAAAGATGTAGCAGGGGTCCATTGTAGCATAAATGATGTAAAGGAAATGGGAATAACCCAGAAATGGGCCAAATAGGTCTTGATGGTTGTGAGAGGAGCTGGATAGAGAACAGACATGTAAAGACACGCAAAAACATGCACAAGTACGCAAAAATGTGCAAAACCTCACAAAACTATGTAAAAATACACGCAAATACTTTAAAAATGCACCGAAATGTGGGAGAAAAGGAATGGGTGCGATACGGAAGAGAGTGTGTGTGTGTGTGTGTGTGTGTGTGTGTGTGTGTGTGTGTGTGTGTGTGTGTTGCAACAAGGGAAGAGAGGGGAATGGGGATGTGTTAGGTTGAGGATCCAAGTTTGTGTGGCATGAACAGGTGTGGAAAACAAAACACTGAAGTATGTCAAGACAAAGGGTGAAGTGGGACCGGTAGTAATAAATAAAATTACAACTATCAGAGAAAAAAAACAGAGGCATCAGATGCTGCATCAACATTCCGAATGATCATGAAGACTGTGTTGTGCGTGAATGATTATTGATAACAGTGTGGCTCAGAAGTAGATGCGGTTTGGAGGACAGTCTAAAAACACAGGAAAGAAGAAAAAGAACAGGTGCAGAAGAGTAATGCTGCAGAAAATAGTACAAAGGAAAACATCACGGGATTGTAGGATGGAAGAAAAGCTGTTCGGCAAAATCAAACACTGAAAATCCTAGGTAGGGATATCAACAATGTAGGGAAAGATAGATTGCTACTTACCATAACTATAACATTCTAAGTTGCAGACAGGCACAATTAAATAACACTTACACATAAGCTTACAGCCTTTGTTGGAAAAGGAAAAACACACACACACACACACACACACACACACACACACACACGACCACTAACTCTGGCAGCTCAGGCCAAGAACTCGATCTATTGTGTTCATATGCAAAGTGAATTGGCCAATGCCTAGAAACTGTTGTTAGCTGAATTGGGCATTCATCAGGATTTAGGCTGCAGTGCTGATGACACTCTCATGGCAAAAACTGTGGCACCTCCATTTTCTCTGATGTCCCTTGGGAACCCTGGTTTCATAAATGCCTTCCGATACTGTCGACCTGTCCAGTTCACATTTACTTTAGATTGCATAGTGAATGGTGTCGCTGTCCTGAATCTCTGGGCAGAACACAAAAATGAATACTGGTTACATGGCTGACCCTTTATGCCTTAAAGACAGATTTCAGGTCTTGCACATTGCTGAGAGCCAGCGTGGGACACCTTGTCTGTTGGGACTGAAAGGCTAGGACAAGTGCAGAGTATAAGTTTGATAATCATTGTTAGGAAAATAGTGTCTTGTATTAATTTTTTGTATTACTTGGTTACTACACAATTGACAAAGGATGGGGTAGGTTCTGCGTGTGCAATCTTTAAATGTGATTTCATGAGGTTTATTCAGTATGTCTGCCATACTACTCTCCCTGATTGAAGAGCTTACTTCAGCTGTGATCATTTTGTTGGCTTCCATTAACAGACAGGATACCATTTCACCGGAATCCTACCACCTAATTTTCCTCCTTATGATGATTCAGCTGAGGATTGGGAAGTTTATGAAAAAAGACTCAGACAGCAATTTTTGGCTTTCATTGTGACAGACTCGAATTTGTGCAAAGCCGTCTTCCTGTCATGGATTCCACTTAAGGTATCAATTACTGTGTTTGCTTGCCTCTTTACAAGAATCAATGGCTCTTAGTTTTAGAATGAGATTTTCACTCTGCAGCAGAGTGTGTACTGATATGAAACTTCCTGGCAGATTAAAAATGTGTGCCAGACCAAGACTCGAACTTGGGACCTTTGCCTTCCGCGGGCAAGTGCTCTACCATCTGAGCTACCCAAGCATGACTCACACCCAGTGCTCACAGCTTCAGTTCTACCAATACCTCATCTCCTACATTCCAAACTTCACAGAAGCTCTCTCTAGCACTCTCGGTCCGGCACCCAGTTTGAATCTGCCAGGAAATTTCATGTCAGCGCACACTCTACTGCAGAGTGAGAATGTCATTCTGGAAACTTCTCCCAGGCTGTGGCTAAGCCACATCTTCGCAATATCCTTTCTTCCAGGAGTGCTAGTTCTGCAAGGTTCACAGGAGAGCTTCTGTGAAGTTTGGAAGGTAGGAGATGAGGTACTGGCAGAATTGTAGCAGTGAGGACAGGGTGTGAGTCGTGCTTTGGTAGCTCAGATGGTGGAGCACTTGCCCGTGGAAGGCAGAGGTCCCGAGTTCGAGTCTCGGTCCTGCACACAGTTTTAATCTGCCAGGAAGTTTCAGCTCTTACTTTTTATCACATGTGCAGTTTATTTTCCAACTACTATTGCAAATGAACGTGCCATAACAGTGTGAGTCGGAATTCTGCGATGCTGCAAAAAACCAAACCAGTCATACAGGGCCTGGGCGGCTGAAATTCATGGCCTTAGCCATAAGTGTCAGTTCATTATTGATGACCATAATGACTCTTATGCAGGCTCTATTGTGCATGACACAATTAACTGTTTAGCTCCAGACAAAGAAGAGTGCCGGGAGGCTTTACTCTATGGAAACCTACTGTTGGCAAAAGTTTTGTGCAAATAGCACAATCTTTTGAAGCTTCTCAGGCAATGGGTGACCAAATTGAAGTATGGGGAAATGTGGCAGTAGTGTCACAAGATGTGTCCACAAGGACAACAGACATCTTGCACGAGGAAGCGGCAGTGGCAGCAGTAAACATGTGGGCTTAGCACCAAGCAGAATAAGGCTGGGTCAAACAGCCACAAATACTGCAGCATCAGCAGTCTCTGTTTCCATCTTGTCCTTTCTGTTTTGTCTAGCATGGGGTTCAGCATGCCCTAGGCACTGGGCTGCTTGTAATTATGCTAGAAGAAGGGCATTGTTCGCTGAAGGTTCCCAGGATATGGACATAGACATAAACTGTGTGACTCCAATGCTCTTGACTTTCCACAAGTTGTTTATCGAATTAAGTGCTTTTTGTCAAGTGCTCTGGGTACAGGTTGACACAGGTGCTGCAGTAATTTTATTGAATTCTCAAACCTATGTGAGTTTAGGCTCAATGCGTTTGACACATGTTACGTGGAAGCTGATCAGTCACAACAAACAGAACATTGTGTTGTTGGAACAATTTACCGTGAATCTGCCTCTTACAAGTCAGTGGTTTGTTCAATTAGATTTTTGGTGGTTGTTGATGCCAGTGTTGAGAACTTGTTCAGGATGGACACATTTCAGACATTTGGATTTTCTGTCACTGATGTAGTTCACATTGTGTCTGAGCAGGTACCGTATTTTCAGTTGGACAACAGTTTGTGAGGAGTTTTTGGGCTTATACTTGGAAGGTGTAGGGTGTGCTACAAATTTTTCTGGTCATATTTATTTGAAATCCACAGCTTGGCCTCAGTTTTGTCATGTGCATTCTATTCCCATATCCCTGAAAAATCAAGTGAAAGAAGAATTGGACAGACTTAAATCTGAAAGGGTGGTGCAACCTATTATGGCTAGTGAATGATCATCTCCGATGGTTGTAGCACAGAAGCCATTGGGGAAACTTCAGTACTACTGTCAATGCACAGTTGATTACAGGTACACATCATCTCCTGCACCAAGAGAAACTGTGGGGGAAAAATATCAGGTGGCCAATACTTTTCTAAAATCGATTTGTCTGAAACATATCTGCAGGTTCCTGTGGACGAAGAGTCTCTTGTGGTTTTGAATACTGCTTTTGGTCTTTATCAATATTTGCACCTTCATTTTGCTGTGGATAGCACACCTGCTACTTTCCAGTGGTTTTTAGAGCAATTGACTATGCCTGTCCCGGGTTGCATGAATTATCTGGACAATATTGTTGTCATAGGCTCCTCCATGGCTGATCATTTGAAAAATTTGCACCCTTTGTTTTCTGTCTTACAGTCCACAGGCTAATGGTGTAACCTCAAGAAATCTCAGTTTCTTCAACCTTCTATTGTTTATTTGGGGTTTGAGGTCTCATGGGATGAGGTTCACCCTCTGCCAGACCACATTTCCACTCTTTAGTCTATGCCTCGGCCCTCATCCATAAAGGAGCTTCCGGCCTTCATAGGGGAGATAACCGAATGCTATGAACTCCTGCCAAGGGCAGCTACATTGGCCCACCTTTGCATGCCTTGTTACAGATGAATGTACTTTTTTGCTGGAGCTTGGACTGTGGATGTTCTTTTCAAATGTTGAAATCCAAACTATTTTTGGCCCCATGTTAAGCTACATTCTCTCCAGACCAGCACACAGTTTTGGTGACTGATGCCTCAAAATATAGCCTCGACATGGTCCTAGCACACTAATATGCCAGCGGCTCTGAACGATCTCTTGTTTTCAGCTCTAAATCTCTCATTCAATCCCAGCAACATTACCCTCAGGTGAAAAAGAGGCTCTTGCCATCGTCTGTGCTCTACAAAAATTTCATGTTTTTCCATATGGCTTCAAGTTTTGCCTTATTACTGACCATATACACTTGCCTTGCCTTGTTTAACCCTTGCATTTCTTTCCCTGACAAGATAACACACTGCCTACAATTCTGGGTGCTGTTTTGTCTTGCTACAATTGTGAAATCCATTTTTGACCTACATCTAAACACACCAATACGGACACCTTGTCCTGTCTTCCTGTGGATCCTGATTCCAGCTTTGATCATGACGAGTTGCTTTGCTTCCATCTTGATAATGAAATGCAGGCCAAGGGTGCCAGTTTCCAAGTTATGGGCTTGTGCTTAGTCGCTGCCATTGCCACTAACCAGGTTTTCCGTCAGATGGTTCAGTTTGTTCAGCAAGGCTGGCCAGATAAAGCTCTGGGTCAGAGTTTGTATCCCCTGTTCAACTGTTTTTCCTTATAGTATTGTGTCTCTGTTTTTGATGATGGTTTGCTGTTGTCCACAGGAGAGCTCTCTCCCACAGTAGTTATTCCTGAAGTGTTATGGAGCAAGGTTCTACACATTCTCCACCAGGGCCAGTGGGAAGTTTTGTGCACTAAACTGTTAGCTGGGGGATGCATTTTTTGGCCAGAGATTGATGGTGAAATTGTCCATTTTGTTGCAGCTTGTGAGTAGTGCTCCTAACAATAGGCAGCACCTAGGGCATCCTTGTCCCCCTGGCCAACTCCCCATCAGCCATGGGAATGCATTCATATAGACTTTGCAGGTCCCTTATTGAATTCCTATTGGCCCTCGTTTGTGGATGCATTTTCCCATTTTTCCTTACATCCTCTGGTGTGTGTCAACATTGGGTGAGGTCGCAATTCGTAAGCTTTTGAGATTTTTTTATTTTTATTCTTTTTTCTTATATCTTAGTTTCTAATAATGGGACCCAGTTTGTTTCTTACACCTTTCAATTAGTTTGTTCCCATCACATTATGGCTCCATCATTCCATCGTCAATCAAATGGTGGGGCGGAACAACTAGCGCACAGGTTCAAATCCTAAATGAAAAAGTTTGTTGTGGATTTTTTGCTGGATGACGTCCTTCTCTGTTTTGTGTGCACCTATTGCTTCATACCTATGGGGGAGCAGAGCCCAACTGAGTTGCTTCATGGCTGCAGTCAGGTTCATATGGTCACTTTACACAGGGGTCGCTGGTGTGGTTTGATCACCTGCCGCCCAAGTGAACACTGACAACTGTTGCCCGCCAGCAGGGATGCAGTCTTTGTGGCATCTGTACAGCTGACAGAATGGTGGAACACCAATTTCATCAGTTGCAACCCCACTCGTTGCCAGAAGCTACAAGTTTTTGGGTGTGGCCCCTGTCTCTGCAGTCAGCCCTGCCACCCTCTGCCTCAGGCCTGTCATAACCTGCTGAGGAGGTGTCCCTGTCCCTTTAGCTTCCTCCTTCATGTGTGGTGCCCTTGGGTTCCATCTTCCTGGGGCTGGGCTCATGTCCGTCTCTCGCTTCAGGTCTGTTGCTGCAGCATGCTGTTCTGGTTGGACTGCCTCTGCTGGCCCCCTTGCCAGTGGGTCCACCCCATCTCCTCCACACTGCCTGGTGACAATGTAGAGATGGCAAAGCCACTCTCCTCTCTGGTGCTGTCGTCAGCACCATGTGTGCCCACCACCCCTGTTCTTACCTGTGTTCCCATACAATCCAACACTTTGCTCTGGTGCCCACTGGGCATATCATCCTGTCCCCTCTGTCAGCACTGGCTGCCACTACTCCGGAGGCAGTGGATGAGTCCCTCGTTGGGCTGCCAGCATCTCCTCCATCACCTGGGTGTGCATAAGGGGGAGGTGTGCTGTATTCTGCTACTAGTGCTTGTGAGTGTGAGTGTGCCAAGTGTTGTGTCACCACATGTGTGTGTTTGAGTTGACTGCCAACGATATCAGTGAAGGATGACCACTGGAGCCTGCCTGTGGGAGGCATACACACAATGCAATTTCTGCCACACCATTTTCTGCCACACCATCTACTGGGAGCTCGCACAGATGTAAATGCACAGAGCTGACTGATCTCCCTATGTTATTCTGTTTTGTATCATACACATCAGTTGTTCTGTGTCTTGTGGAGCTCTGAGAGGTTTTGCTGTTTTTGTTCACAGATTATGAATAAAGCCATATTTTTGTGGCTTAGATAGGTTTTGTTTATTACTTTGTTACTACATAGGACCCTTTTAATTGGTCAGGTGTGTATTACATGCTTAAAGTGGCTACTTAGGTAGCAGAGAACAGCTGGTGTGCACACGTGGGGTTTTGGGTAGAGAAGCCTCTCATCAGTCCTGATTTCAGAGAGGGTAGAATACTAGCCCCATTACTTGTAGAGAGTGGCACTAAAAGTGTCATAGATAATCTCATCTATAAATGGTGTAACAGGTCTGGATGTCCTCTGGTGAAGCTTAGTGAGTCAAATGCAGCTAGTTGTCAGTAGAAACAATTATTTACTTCCCAACAGTGTATACCATTAACTCATGTCTGCTTCAGGTGGGTGCTGGGTGGTGGGCATAGTACAGGTGGACCATAGTGTGTGATGCATATAGATGATATAGGAGACTGTCTATCTCAGCATGAAGGCAAAGATAAATTTCCATGGAAAGCTGTCAGAGCTAATCTCACCTGTCAGTGTTGTAATGGGTGTGGGTGTTATCTGGTGGAGATTGGTGGGCCATGGAAAATCAAAACAGATAGTTGTCAACAGAAATCTGTATTTACTTCACAGTAGTGTATACCAGTAACTTGTGGTCAGTCATGTAGGCACTGGGTGGTGGACATTGTTCGCATGGACTGTAGTGCATGATGTGTAGAGGTTAGTTAGCCACCTGCTGCTATGTAGAGCTCAGCATGATAGTGAGGGAACCTTGTGACTTCTGCACACACACGTGGCCAGTGGTGCTTACTCAGCTGCAGGGCAAGGTGCTACAGCAGGGCTAGATTGTAGGTAAGTTTAGCTGTAGTTGGCATGGTATGAGATGATGTAGGCATCTGGCTGTGAACCCAGGCCTGCATCTGGCAGACGCTATTTGGGACTGGTGGATGCCCAGTGGCTTTGTGGCTGGGAGGGCCTTAATTCAACCCTTGACCCATCGGTGCTGTGGCTGGGCTCCCTGGCAGGTGGTCCTGTCAGGATGTCTGTTGAGCAGTGGTGGCCTCATGGCAGAAGCCTACACTACAACAGAGACTAACACGATGACTCGCTGATCCGCTGACCAGCCTGGCTGGACTTCCAGTATTTATATGCACCAGAGTGGGTTTGTTGTATTGTGATTGCCACAGATGTTATGTGCAACACAAGGCAAAGTGTCCCTAGTTTCAGTAACATGCTGGCCACCAAATGTCAAGTGGGCTTCGGCACCTAAGTGGATGCTGTTGTGTACTGCTGTGCTAGCATATTACAGTGAGTGGTTCTCTGATGACAATGAGCTCTCTTGCCTTTGGTTCATGGTGTACAACTGAAATAATGCCCACGTGGTGCTAGGAACAGAAAGCTACCTCAAACCAGAAATTTGGAAAATTTAAATCCCACATGGAATCCATATTGCAGAGAGGGGATGGATGACAGTAGTGGAAGCATGTTAATTGCTGCAAATAATACTAAAATATTCAGAAAGCTTAGTACAGATTACCTATGTGAATCCTGCTGCTTTCACTGTTTCATCTCTCAAAGCTACTCATTTCTCTTGTACTGTATTCCTTAATCATGTTTCAGTCAATCACTGCTGCAGCAGGAGTTGTTTATAATTCTGAAATTTTACTCTATCAGTTCTGGCAGAAACAAAGACGCTTGTCCCAAGGCAGAGCCTATGGGACTCACCATCCGCAAAAAATTCAAGTGCTCAATTCTGTAGTCAATCAGAATTAACTTTATGCTATCTTTTCCTCTGGTGCTACTAGCACACCTTTTTCACTTCTCAATTTACATTTGTTTTAATCACTATCCCATAGACACAAAATCATCCTGAAATCTTTTGCACTCCTTGATGCAATTACGAGAATATGAATTTTCTCATCATGAGTAGAAATGTGCATTGTTTTCCCCTCATGACTGACAGCAGCTGAGTATAATCACAGCAATATGTGTGTGACTGTTTTTTTGAAACTACTGGCTGCTGTAACCAATTAGGATACAAGCCACTGGCAGATACTGCTTGACTATGTATTACGTTTTGTGGATGAATAACTTTGTATCTGGCATAATAATTTAAATCATGTTAAATGAACCCTAAATTTTAAGAAGTTCAAAAGAAAAAAAAAACTTGAACTGCTGTTAAATATTTCACATGCTTACACTTGCACATCTTCATCAAATGATGCTGATGCTGTAACAGAAACTAATTTGATACAAAGTTCCACATGACAATTTGAACACACTTTTTCCCAAATAAATTATGATTACTGAATTTTTGTAGCTGGTTTGCCAGAGTTTCATTAGTTAGCCTCATTTTTTTTAAAATGTTGCTATCCTTCTCTGAAAAAGGCTTGAAGCATAAAATTTGCAGTGATTATAATTTTGTCAGTAAGTGAAGACAAATTGCAGATTCATCGCTGAACTTCAAGCTAGAATGATTCATTTTGTTCAGGAGAAAAGTCTCACAACATTTTACAACCTCCAGTGGGAATTATAGGTCAACAACAAACACACTGAATTTGTACAAGCATTTTTTTCTACTTTCCAAAAATTTGATATCTTGTAGAGAAAAGAATGCTTTTCAATTCATGGTTAACACAAGCAGGAACTAGATATTACTTTTAACATACAAAATTTTAAAGATCACTTACTTTGAATGTGATACAAGTTGTTATTTTTTCCAAGAACATGCAGCTCTGCTATATGGCTAATTGGTAATGGATCCTTCTGCATAAAATATTTCAGAGATAAGTTAGTACTCCATTTAGAGCTCTGGGCAAGAAATACTCAGTATGATGTCATCATATGGAAAAACAAAACTGGCATTCTGCAGATCAGAATGTGGAATGTTAGATCCCTTAATCAAGTATATAGGCTAGAAAACTTGAAAAGGGAAATGGATAGCTTGAAGTTAGATATAGTGTGAATTATATGCCAGCTAGTTCTGCAGATGATGAAGAGACTGAAAGAATGTATGATGAGACAAAGAAAATTATTCCAACAGTTAGGAGAGAGGAAAACTGAATTGTTTTGAGTGACTGGAATTCAGTAGTAGCAAGAGGGAGTGAAGGAAAAATAGTACGAAAATATGGACAAAGGAGTGAAAGAGGAAGCTGCCTGGTAGAATTGCAAAGAACATAAGTTAATCATCACTAACACTTGGTTTAAGATTCATGAAAGAAGGTTGTCTACGTGGAAGAGACTTGGAGACATTGGAAAGTTTCAGTTTGATTATATAATGGTAAGACAGTGGTTTTGGAGCCAAATTTTAAACTATTAGACAATCCCAGGGACAGATGAGGACTCTGGTCATAATTTATTGATTATGAATTGTAGGTTAAAACTGAAAAAAATTGCAACATAATATTCACAGTTATTGTAATTTTGCCAGCAAAAGCAGTTTGAAAAATATGTTCATTATTTATAAAAAGAAATGTGCCCAAGAAATTACTTTCCTAAATCCTATGAAATGAGCCAAAATGATGTGTCACTGTTGGTTCCTCAGGTGCCCCTCACTCACCACCAACCGCCATGTGCTTGCAGAATTCTCCAAAATGTCAAGCTGATGCTTTTGTTGACAAGAACTATAAATTCTTGATGCTTCTGACAGTGTGCAGTATTGTAACAATAGCTTGTGCCTTGCATCAGTGTGAGAGCATTCCTGGAAGAAGTGCACTTGAATGATACTTTATTGAGCTGTACAGGGACACTGATCCTGTAAAAACTATGGAGTACAAATAGTGGATTCAAATGATAGTCACTTGAAAGCAAGTAACTGCCCTCACTTGAAACCAAGTAACTACCAGTAAATGGTTTTGTCCACAGACATCATCAAAAAAATCACTGACCTGACCATCTACCACACTTTATCAAAAAATCCAACACAGCACTTTAAAACTGAGTAACAATACCTTTAAGGCTCATGATGCAACTGCAGTGCTTGACTTTGAAGAAAATTATTCCTTTGCTGTTCAGAATAATGTCCAACATTTTCCCTGGGAAAGCAATCAATTTACTGTGGATGCCACTGTTATCTTATTAGTTGAAAATATAGTGCAAAAGGCATCGCCTAAGGTATGATACAGCTGCAGTTCACTTCTTTTTTATAAAATTTTAGGATTTATTCAAAACAAAAAGTGACAAAGATGCTGGAGATCATTTACTTAGGCGATGGATCTGCAGCCTAGTATTGACATTTAAGCATTACCAATTTGTGCAGACACCTCGCATACTTTGATTCAAGAGTAAATGTTGAGAGGAATCTTTTGTAACAACTAAAGGAAGATCTGTGAGTGATGGAATTGGGGGTACTGTAAAATGACTGGATAGAAGAACTGACTTAGGGCACACAGAGGTAAACTAAATCATGCCTTTGGATTTGTACGTATTGTGTGAACTTGAGAAAAATTGAGTTCATGTTTGTTGAGAAGGCCACAACTGAACCAGCAAGACGTTATCAGTCAAGAAAGTTCTTTGAATTAAGAGTTGCTGGAGCTAGAGAAAATCATCAGTTTGTTGCAGTCAGATTGGAGGGGAAGAAGAGAGTGTTGGAGGCTTGTTGTCATTTGTTGGCAAAACATCTGTACAAATTGGAGAGCCCCCATGTTTCGTGGTTTCAACACTGCAACCAGGGCAGCATGTCACGTGTGTGTGTGTGTGTGTGTGTGTGTGTGTGTGTGTGTGTGTGTGAACGACTGCTAGACTGTCAGCATTTGCAAACACTCTTCTGAGGAGAATGATGCAGTGATAAATTTCATGTATCCTACAGGACCTTCAAGATTGTTTCATCGGAAAGTTTGAGGATATACAAATCAGTTCGCTGAAGATCATGTCATGAATTTATTTGTTCCTTCTAGAACATAACTGGGTCACCTGTATAATTTTTCAGGAGCAAAAATTGATGAAAAATTCAAATCGCTGCAAAACTAAACTGTTTTCTTTTTTCTCTATGGATGTCAGTATACCTAAACTTGGGGCATGGGACCTTGCTATGTACATCAAAGGCTGCGAAGGTACTTAACAAATCCACACAAGGCTAGAACCCACTAGTAGGGTAGGAGATATGAAAAAAATCCTCACATCCGTGGCTGGACTGGAGTGGTTATTTTATTAAATGCATGAAATGCAGCTGTTTAACTCTCTTTTATTAGCACTACCAATATCAGTTTATGTCATCATCAGATATAAAAGAGCAAATATTAATAACATGTAATAGTATATATATTGATATTACTAAATATATAAATACTGTCTCATCTGAAATGCAAAACGTGTGTAGAAGCCAACTAGTATGCCTCCACAAAAGGTGTATCTATTTTGAAATAATAAGACAATTAAACAGCTACATGTGAATTTGTAGCTTATTCATCTCATGATGTACATTTGCAATCCATGCATTTTGAAAAATGCTTCCTGAATGAAATTTTATATCTGCAGCGGAATGAGTGCTGATATGAAACTTCCTGGTAGCTTGAAATTATGTGCCAGACTGAAAGTCAAACTTGGGACCTTTGCAGTTCGTGAGCAAGTGCTCTAATGACGGAGCTGCCTAAGCATGATTAACAAACCATGCTCACAGCTTTACTTCCACCAGTACCTTGTCTCCTACCCTCCAAACTTCACAGAAGCTCTTATGTGAAAGTTGCAGAACTAGCACTCCTGGAAGAAAGGATATTGGAGAGATATAGCTTAGCCCACAGCCTGCGGAATGTTTCCAGAATGAAATTTTCACTCTGTAGTGCAGTGTGCACAGATATGAAACTTCCTAGAAAGTTAAACCCTGCGAGGACTGAGGACTGGTCGTCAGTTGTGCTTGGGTGGCTCAGTCGGTAGAGCACTTGCCTGCAAAAGGCAAAGATCCTGAGTTCAAGCCTCAATCTGGCACACAGTTTTAATCTGCCAGGGAGTTTCAGATCAGTGCATCCTGTGCTGCAGAGTGAAAATTTCATTCTGGAAACATCCCCCAGACTGTGGTTAAGCCCTTTTTCCGCAATATCCTTTCTTCTCGGGGTACTAGTTCTGCAAGTTTTGCATGAGAGCTTCTGTGAAAGTTTGGAAGATAGGAGACAAGGTACTGGCAGGAATAAAGCTGTGAGGATGGCTCATCAGTCATGCTTGGGTAGCTCAGTCATTAGAGCACTTGCCTGCAAAAGGCAATGGTCCGGAGATTGAGTCTTGGTCTGGCACACAGTTTTAATCTACCAGAAAGTTTCACACATAACATCCATTGGAAATCAAAAATGTTGTGTGTTTATTGGCCATGCTACCTTGGCAATAGGTAATGATCTGTGTGGTTGCAGACATCCTTGGATTTCCAAAGAATAACTACTCTGCTTATTATAAAATCTTGTGCCAGTGCTGATATTTGCAAGAATAATTACTTTGCAGTTGAAAGTTAAAAGAAATCTGTCAGTATTACCATTTTCATCTTTGTTCATTACACGTGATTGATGATGATGATGATGATGATAATAATAATAATAACTATAGTATTAAGTTACTATTATTGCACATTTGGGATGGAATGCCACTATATTGGCGAAGGTTGAAGTTGATGGCATGCCCTTCTTCCTGGTTTTCCACCTAATTACTTGTGCATCCTATTTGAATTGTACCAGCTAGTGCTTTACTTCTAAGCTACCCTGTTTCATTGGCTGTAACCAAGGTCACTTAGGAAATTACTGAAAGCTGTCATAAAGAGACACCTGGAAGCTCTCCTGAGATGCTCCCATCAGTTGGAATCTTCGCTTCATGTTATAAGTCCTGTTGTGTATCATATATGCCACAAATAACATTCAGTATAGAATCAGTGAGTATAACTCCTAAATATAATTACAAGTACACAATTCAGCACTTATTAAGTTGAGAAATGTAGCATATTAATATGATTTAACTTACTGCTGAATTAACATAATTTTATAAGTTAATTATATGACAAACTTTGAAATACGATATGTGATGACAATTTGTAGTACGAATTCCCAATTTTACAGAATTATTCCACAAAAAATTTCACAAAAGTCATTTCATTAATTACAATCTGCTATATTGTACCAAAACACGGTCAGGACTGGCTTCTACGTTCTTAGTCAATGGAAATAAATTATGAAGTCCTACGTTGGCAGGCAAATATTTAAGCGAAGGACAATCCTACTGTCATAGCTCCAGCATATTAAACAGTTCAAATAATTTACAAAATTTTAATATCTGCTGATGCAGGTAGGGAATTTGCAAATGCACATCTCATTTCTCTTATTTGCATTTATCCCTGGTTATAACTAACTGGTAGTGGCAAAGAATACCCTGAACCAATGAAAGCTTTTAATTTTATTGTGACAGACTAGTACTTTAAGAGATCCTGAATTTAATCACACTCCAAAATATCAGTTTACATGAGAAATTTTACTGGATATTCATATACTTTCTAGGGAAAAAATAATTGTAGAAATTCATCATTTAATAAGAAAAGAATGCTCTTTCAAATTGTGATTGTCACAATTATGGATCACTTAATGCTGTACCATTATAGACACAATTTTGCTTAGGGAGATTACATGCATCATAATTTGTAAGTATGAAACAAAGATCAGTAGAAAGCATCTTAAATAGAATATAATTAAAAATAATAGCTAAATTCTTCACCTCAAATGTGTCTAGAAGTGTTTGAGATGTTGTTGTTGTTGTTGTTGTTGTGGTCTTCAGTCCTGAGACTGGTTTGATGCAGCTCTCCATGCTACTCTATCCTGTGCAAGCTTCTTCATCTCCCAGTACCTACTGCAACCTACATCCTTCTGAATCTGTTTGGTGTAGTCATCTCTTGGTCTCCCTCTACGATTTTTACCCTCCACGCTGCCCTCCAGTGCTAAATTTGTGATCCCTTGATGCCTCAGAACATGTCCTACCAACCGATCCCATCTTCTGGTCAAGTTGTGCCACAAACTTCTCTTCTCCCCAATCCTATTCAATACTTCCTCATTAGTTATGTGATCTACCCATCTAGTCTTCAGCATTCTTCTGTAGCACCACATTTCGAAAGCTTCTATTCTCTTCTTGTCCAAACTATTTATCGTCCATGTTTCACTTCCATACATGGCTACACTCCATACAAATAGTTTCAGAAACGACTTCCTGACACTTAAACCTATACTCGATGTTAACAAACTTCTCTTCTTCAGAAATGCTTTCCTTGCCATTGTCAGTCTACATTTTATATCTTCTCTACTTCGACCATCATCAGTTATTTTGCTCCCCAAATAGCAAAACTCATCTACTACTTTAAGTGTCTCAATTCCTAATCTAATTCCCTCAGTATTATCTGATTTAATCTGACTACATTCAATTATCCTTGTTTTGCTTTAGTTGATGTTGATCTTATATCCTCCTTTCAAGACACAATCCATTCCGTTCAACTGCTCTTCCAAGTCCTTTGCTGTCTCTGACAGAGATACAATGTCATCGGTGAACCCCAAAGATTTTATTTCTTCTCCATGGATTTTAACACCTACTCCGAATTTTTCTTTTGTTTCCTTCACTGCTTGCTCAATATACAGATTGAAAAACATCGGGGACAGGCTACAACCCTGTCTCACTCCCTTCCCGACCACTGCTTCCCTTTCATGCCCCTCGACTCTTATAACTGCCATCTGCTTTCTGTACAAATTGTAAATAGTCTTTTGCTGCCTGTATTTTACCCCTGACACCTTCAGAATTTGAAAGAGAGTATTCCAGTCAACATTGTCAAAAGCTTTCTCTAAGTCTACAAATGCTAGAAACGTAGGTTTGCCCTTCCTTAATCTAGCTTCTAAGATAAGTCGTAGGGTCAGTATTGCCTCACGTGTTCCAACATTTCTACGGAATCCAAACTGATCTTCCCCGAGGTCGGCATCTACTAGGTTTTCCATTCGTCTGTAAAGAATTCGCGTTAGTATTTTGCAGCTGTGACTTATTAAACTGATAGTTCAGTAATTTTCACATCTGTCAACACCTGCTTTCTTTGGGACTGGAATTATTATATTCTTCTTGAAGTCTGAGGGTATTTCGCCTGTTTCATACATCTTGCTCACCAGATAGTAGAGTTTTGTCAGGACTGGCTCTCCCAAGGCCATCAGTAATTCCAATGGAATGTTGTCTACTCCGGGGGCCTTGTTTCGACTCAGGTCTTTCAGTGCTTTGTCAAACTCTTCACGCAGTATCGTATCTCCCATTTCATCTTCATCTACATCCTCTTCCATTTCCATAATATTGTCCTCAAGTACATCGCCCTTGTATAGACCCTCTATATACTCCTTCCACCTTTTTGCTTTCCCTTCTTTGCTTAGAACTGGGTTTCCATCTGAGCTCTTGATGTTCATACAAGTGGTTCTCTTATCTCCAAAGGTCTCTTTAATTTTCCTGTAGGCAGTATCTATCTTACCCCTAGTGAGATAAGCCTCTACATCCTTACATTTGTCCTCTGGCCATCCCTGCTTAGCCATTTTGCACTTCCTGTCGATCTCATTTTTGAGACGTTTGTATTCCTTTTTGCTTGCTTCATTTACTGCATTTTTATATTTTCGCCTTTCATCAATTAAATTCAATATTTCTTCTGTTACCCAAGGATTTCTACTAGGCCTCGTCTTTTTACCTACTTGATCCTCTGCTGCCTTCACTACTTCATCCCTCAAAGCTACCCATTCTTCTTCTACTGTATTTCTTTCCCCCATTCCTGTCAATTGTTCTCTTATGCTCTCCCTGAAACTCTGTAAAACCTCTGGTTCTTTCAATTTATCCAGGTCCCATCTCCTTAAATTCCCACCTTTTTGCAGTTTCTTCAGTTTTCATCTACAGTTCATAACCAATAGATTGTGGTCAGAGTCCACGTCTGCCCCTGGAAATGTCTTACATTTTAAAACCTGGTTCCTAAATCTCTGTCTTACCATTATATAATCTATCTGAAACCTGTCAGTATCTCCAGGCTTCTACCATGTATACAATCTTCTTTTATGATCCTTGAACCAAGTGTTAGCTATGATTAGGTTGTGCCCTGTGCAAAATTCTACCAGGCGGCTTCCTCTTTCATTTCTTACCCCCAATCCATATTCACCTACTACGTTTCCTTCTCTCCCTTTTCCTACTGACGAATTCCAGTCACCCATGACTATTAAATTTTCGTCTCCCTTCACTATCTGAATAATTTCTTTTATTTCATCATACATTTCTTCAATTTCTTCGTCATCTGCTGAGCTAGTAGGCATATAAACTTGTACTATGGTGTGGGCTTCGTATCTATCTTGGCCACAGTAATGCGTTCACTATGCTGTTTGTAGTAGCTTACCCGCATTCCTATTTTCCTATTCATTAGTAAACCTACTCCTGCATTACCCCTATTTGATTTTGCGTTTATAACCCTGTTGTCACCTGACCAGAAGTCTTGTTCCTCCTGCCACCAAACTTTACTAATTCCCACTGTATCTAACTTTAACCTATCCATTTCCCTTTTTAAATTTTCTAACCTACCTGCCCGATTAAGGGATCTGACATTCCACACTCCGATCTGTAGAACACCAGTTTTCTTTCTCCTGATAATGACATCCTCTTGAGTAGTCCCTGCCCGGAGATCTGAATGGGGGACTATTTTACCTCCGGAATATTTTACCCAAGAGGACGCCATCATCATTTAATCATACAGTAAAGCTGCATGCTCTCGGGAAAAATTACGGCCGTAGTTTCCCCTTACTTTCAGCCGTTCGCAGTACCAGCACAGCAAGGCCGTTTTGGTTATTGTTACAAGGCCAGATCAGTCAATCATCCAGACTGTTGCCCTTGCAACTACTGAAAAGGCTGCTGCCCCTCTTCAGGAACCACACGTTTGTCTGCCTCTCAATAGATACCCCTCTGTTGTGGTTGCACCTACGGTACGGCTATCTGTATCGCTGAGACACGCAAGCCTCCCCACCAACGGCAAGGTCCATGGTTCATGGGGGGGTGTTTGAGATATAATTTTGTTTTCACCGATGTGAACTGTGTGCAAGTCTCCACTAAACTACACACAGGCTCTTTTCATAACTGTGTTAAATACAGAGGTATTAGCATCAATTGTGCTTTTTCAGGCACTATGCTGCTAGTATCATATTTCTAAAAGAGAAGTCAACAGTATTTCACTCTTCAGAATCCTATTACTAGTTTCAGGTTAATTATAATGTTCAGAACTTAGAATGTATCTATTTTGAACATGAATCCAATCGTTATTTTTTTGTGGAAGTTTGTGATTTGATATCCAGATAAGAAAATATTACATGGCAGGTAAGGAGGGAACAGTTTGTTGCACTGCGATGATACCAGTATAAAGGGGGCACAGAGAAAATGTAGCTTTCATTATATCTGTGTCATTCATATGTGTTGGCACTGGTCAGTTCAGAAAAATAAGTAACTCTTGCAAATGAACAGAAACTAGGTATGGTCCTTCTTCACAGAGACTGCAGGAGGAATGTTGAGTTGTACGTACAAAGGTAGGTGTGAGTGTCCAATAAAAACGATTCAGTGAATGCGCAAAAAGTTGTTATTGTAAGAAAACTGGAATGCTATGCAGAAAGTAAGGAGCAAGCATATAAAGAGCAGAGTGAATGAAGTAGATGTTCTGGCAGCTGTTACTCATAGTGCACTCATTAGCTCCAGAAAAACTGTGAGTGCTTCTGGGACAAGTCATCCCATCGTTGTTCACATTTTGCACACAAAAAGCTTCCATCCATATTGTGTGTCACTTCAACATCAA
This sequence comes from Schistocerca serialis cubense, assembly GCF_023864345.2. Classification (NCBI taxonomy): domain Eukaryota; kingdom Metazoa; phylum Arthropoda; class Insecta; order Orthoptera; family Acrididae; genus Schistocerca; species Schistocerca serialis. The sequence continues at coordinate 312,413,375 of NC_064638.1, forward strand.
ATTGAGATTGAAGAAGACACATGGAATTCTGTCACAGGTTCTGATGCAACATGAAGACAATAGGACCTTTCTTCAAAGAATTTCCTTTACTGAAGAACCTACCTTCTACAAATCATGGAAAGCCAAAAATAAAAAAAAGTGCATATTATTGAGCCATTGAGAATCCCCACTGGCTGGGGCAAGGTTAACGTTAGAGATGATGGAGTGTGAACATTTCGTATGGGAATTAGATCCATCATTTGAGAAACCTTAAGGGTAAAAGACACAATTTCTTTCTAGAATGTTGCAGTTCTAATAGAGGATGCCATTATGATGTGCCTCATTCACCAGTTGTTTGTGGCTAGAAAAGTGCTACTCAGTTCTTTCCTGGTTACTGGATAAGGCATGAAGGTGTTAATACATTTGGTTTGGCATAGTAAGATCCCCGGCTGTGGCAGTGGGCTCGGTGCAGCTGCTTTGCACATGTACCTCAGCTAATTACGTAACATGATTTTGCAAATGTTTCTGTGGCAATACCTCAGTGTTGTTGCTGCTTTTGCCTGCAGCTGTTAGAGCTACAGTGTTGCCAACTGTCAGGGATCTTCTTATGCTCGTTTGACAATAGTTGGTATGTATGTTTACCTGTTTCCATGCCATATAGTAACTATTCCAAAAAATTGATGAAATAAATGAAATTTTAGGGAAGTGTTTATTTTTTATTACCACTGTGTGTGTGTGTGTGTGTGTGTGTGTGTGTGTGTGTGTGTGTTTTGTTTTACCAACCTAAATGCAATGAAAATATTTTAGACCTTGTAGCCAGAAAGAGGCCTGGCCTGTTAGCAACATATAGAGATAAGGGTTAGCAATAATAATGAAGAAATAGCAACAATGCTAACCTAATTTAATAATTCTACCAAGAAGGCTGGACATCATTTAGTTCCAGTATGATGGATGTTCGGGTATAATGGGCAAAGTTTAAACTGATAGTAAATCTTGCTCTGGAGCAGCATGTGCTGAGTAGGTGGATTGAGGATGGAAAAAATGCACCTGGTTTATAACAGAAATTGGAAGATGTTGAGGAACAGAGAGTGTTGCATTCTCAATTCAAGTAGACATTATACATAAATAAAAATACTGATGTCCACAGCATACAGCAACTTCCACCATCATATGTTAGCAAAAGATCTTGCTGAGAACCTGAGAAAATTCTGATCGTCCATAAAATCACTAAGTGGGTTCGCATAAAATCACTAAGCGGGTTAAAAGCTTCTATTCAGTCAATTGTTGACTAGCTCTCCTGTGATAATTGGTGCCACCAAAAGGAAAACTGAAGCTGTACTGTGTTAAAAAAAACCATCACATAGAAGGATTGTGCAGACATACCATTTTTTTGAGCATTGCACAGGCTCCCATATAAACGACTTAGAAATAGGCATCCATGGTGTTGATAAGCAACTGAAAGAGTTTAAAACAAGTAAGTCATCAGGGCCAGATGGAATCCTGATTTGGTTTTACAAGGAATATTTTACGGCATTGGCCTCTTACTTAGCGTGCATCAACGACAAATCTTTCACCCAGTAGAGAGTACCAATTGACTGTATATAAGAAGGATAAAAGAATGGACCCACAAAATTATACACCAATATCTTCAATGCTGTTTTACTGCAGAATTCCTGGACATATTCCACACTGAAGTGCCAAAGAAACTGGTATAGGTATGCATATTCAAATACAGTGATATGTAAGCAGGCAGAATATGACACAACAAGTGTCTGCCACAGTTGTTAGGTTGTTACTGCTGCTGCAATGACAGATTATCAAGATTTAAGTGAGTCTGAACGTGGTTTTATAGTCAGCGCATGAGTGATGGGACACAACTTCTCCGAGGTAGCAATGAAGTGAGGATTTTCCATATGACCATTTCACGACTGTATTTTGAATATCAGGAACCCTGTAAAACATCCCGACATCACTGTGGCTGTAAAATGATCCTGCAAAAATGGGACCAATGATGACTGAAGAGAATCTTTCAACATAACAGAAGTGCAACCCTTCTGCAAATTGTGGCAGATTCCAATACTGGGTCATCAACAAGCGTCAGCGAACAAACCATTCAATGAAACATCATTGATGTATCCTTGATGACTTCATAACACAAAGCTTTATGCCTCGCCTAGGCCCATCAACACAGACATTGGACTATTGATGACTGGAAAAATGTTGCCTGGTTGCATAAGTCTCATTTCAAATTGTATCGAGCAAATGGACGTGCACAGGTATGGAAAAAACTTCATGAATCCATGGGCCTTGCATGTCAGAAGAGGACTATTCAAGCTGGTGGAGGCTCTGTAATGGTGTGGAGAATGTGCAGTTGTAATGATATGGGACCCCTGATATGTCTAGATATGACTCTGAAAGGTGACACATCTGTAAGCATCCTGTCTGAACGCCTGTATCCATTCATGTCCATTGTGCATTCCAACGAATATGGGCAATTCCGGAAGGACAGTGTGACACCTTACGCATCCAGAATTGCTACAGAGTGGCTCCAGGAACACTCTTCTGAGTTTAAACACTTCTGCTGGCCACCAAACTCTCCAGACATGAACATAATTGAGCATATCTGGGATGCCTTGTGATGTGCTGTTGAGAAGAGATCTCCATCGCCTCGTAATCATGGATTTATGGAGAGCTTTGCAGGATTCATGGTGTCAATTCCCTCCAACACTACTTCAGACGTTAGTCAAGTCCATGCCATGTTGTGTTGTGGCACTACTGCGTGCTCGTGTGTGTGTGTGTGTGTGTGTGTGTGTGTGTGTGTGTGTGTGTGTGTGCGTGCGTGTGTGTGGTGGTGGTGGTGGTGGTGGTGGTGGTGGTGGTGGTGGTGGTGGTGGTGGTGGGAGGGGGGGGGGGGTCATACACAATATTAGGCAGGTGTACCAGTTAGTTTGGCTCTCCAGTGTAAGACTCATAGACTTTCTAACTAATAGCACCCAGTACATAACCCTGGATGGTAAGTATTCATCAGGGATGAGAGTATTTCAGGGGTGCTCCAGTGAAGTGTTATAGGACCATTCTTGTACATGAATGATCTGATGAATAGGGTGGGCAGCAATCTGCAACTGTGATGACAAGACAGGGTCATTATTGTGCGACTGTATGAGGATACAGGATGATTTAGACAAAATTTCTGTTTAGAGTGATGAATGGCAGTTTGCTCTAAATGCAGAAAAAATGTAAGTTAATACAGATGAGTAGGAAAAATAACCATGTCCTGTCTGAATACAGCCTTATCAGTAGACTTTTAATTCATACATCATACTGAAATACATTTGCATATATGCACACATCAAAAAAAGTTTTGCATCGCCCTGATTCCCAGAACTCCTGAAGATAAATGTTGCCTGTGGACATTGTATCACAGACACAGTCCCTTTGACTGCCCAGAGATGTCACTAAACCCGCCCTACAATGTAAACAACCATGCATGAGCACTGCCTATTAGACAGAGGGGGTCTGACAGCCAATCAGTTCCAGTCGTTCCACCAGGTAGGAGATACACGGCTCATGTTGGCTGTAGTTCAACCACACCTAGACGGTCAATACTGCAGTTCAGTTGTGTCTGCATTGTTACTTTGTGCCAGGAAGGGCTCTCAGCAAGGGAAGTGTCCAGGCGTCTCTGAGTGACATGGAGGAGACACAGAGAGACAGGAACTGTCAATGATGTGCCTCGCTCGGGCCGCCCAAGGGCTACTACTGCAGTGGAGGACTGCTACCTACGGATTATGGCTCGGAGGAACCCTGACAGCAATGCCACCATGGTGAATAATGCTTTTTGTGCATTCACAGGACATTGTGTTAAGACTCAATCTGTGCGCAATAGGCTGCATGATGTGCAACTTCACTCCCGACGTCCATGGCGAGGTCCACCTTAGCAACCACGACACCATGGAGCGCGGTACAGATGGGCCCAACAACATGCTGAATGGACAGCTCAGGATTGGCATCAAGTTATCTTCACCAATGAGTGCCGCATATGCCTTCAATCAGACAATCGTCGGAGATGTGTTTGGAGGCAACCCGGTCAGTGTGAATGCCTTAGAAACACTGTCCACCAAGTGCAGCAAGCTGGAGGTTCCCTGCTGTTTTGGGGTGGCATCATGTAGGGCCGACATACACCGCTGGTTGTCATGGAAGGTGCCATAACGGCTGTATGATACGTGAATGCCATCCTCCGATCGACAGTGCATCCATATCAGCAGCATATTGGTGAGGTATTCGGCTTCATGGATGTCAATTTGCGTCCCCACTGTACACATTGTGTGAATGACTTCCTTCAAGATAACAACATCACTCGACTAGAGTGGCCAGCATGTTCTCTAGACATGAACCCTATCGATCATCCCTGGGATAGATTGAAAAGGGATGTTTATGGATGATGTGACCCACCAACCACTGTGAGGGATCTACGCCGAATTGCCGTTGAGGAGTGGGACAATGTGGACCAACAGTGTCTTCATGAATGAATGAATGAATGAATAGAGGCATGCATCAACACAAGAGGACATGTTACTGAGTATTAGAGGTACCGGTAGGTACAGCAATCTCGACCACCACCTCTGAAGGTCTCGCTGTAAGGTGGTACAACATGCAATGTGAGGTTTTCGTGGGCAATAAAAAGGGCAGAAGTGATGTTTATGTTGATCTCTATTCCAATTTTCTGTACAGGTTCCGGAACTCTCCGAACCAAGTTGATCCAAAACTTTTTTTTGATTTGTGTACTTTGCATGCCACCTTACAATGTGTGGGGGAAGGTACTTTGTGTACCAGTGTCCTTAAGCCAGGTCTCCTGTTCTAGTCATATATGGTTTGCAGGAAGCTGGTAAGTCTCCATGTGAGCTTGAATCTCTCTGATTTTATCTTCATGGTCTTTTTGTGAGATATATGTAGGAGGAAGCAATATACTAGTTGACTGTTATACAAATGGACACTCCCACAAATTTAAAAGTAGACCATACCATGACGCAGAATGTCTGTCTTGCAGCATCAGCCACAAGAGTTGGCTGAGCATCTCCGTGACACTTTTGCACTTACTAAATGAATCTGTAATGAAATGTGCTGCTCTTCTTTAGATCTGGTACAGATCTCTGGTTGACAAGCAGTATACGAGTATTCCAGAATGAGATTTTCACTCTGCGGCGAGTTCAAGTCTCGGTCCGGCATACAGTTTTAATCTGACAGGAAGTTTCAGTGTATGAGTATTGGCTGAATGAATGTTTTGTGTGCTACTTCCATTGTTGATGGGCTACATTTGCTGAGGATTCTTCCATTGAATCTGGTTCTGGCATCTACCACACCTGCAGTTAATTTTATGTGGTTGTTCCACTTGAAATCACTCCGTATGCATACTCCTTGATATTTTAGGGAAGCAATACATTAAAGTGTTATTCTGTACTCACAATATGTTACATTTGTTTATGTTAAGTGTTGATTTCCACTCCCTGCAACAAGTGTCAATCCTCCGCCAGTCTTCCTGTATTTCACTTCAATTTTCTAGCATTGCGACTTTCCTGTCTACAACAGCATCATCTGCAAAAAGCCTCATGGAACTTCTGGCATTATCTATTAGGTCGTTTATATATATTGTGAAAAATAATGATCCTATAACACCCCATGGGGGCACATGTGAAGTTGCTTTCATACCTTAAGACTTCTCTAGGTGCAGAATGATGTTCTGTCTTCTGTTTGATAGAAACTCTTCAATATAATTGCATAGCTGCCCTGCTATTCCATACATCCATATTTTCTTCTTTAGGTGGCAGTGTGGAACTGTATTGAACACCTTCTGGAAGTCAAGGAACATGGCATTTACTCGGACACCCGTATCTATTGCTTTCTGGGTCCTGTGGATGAACAGAGTGGGCTGAGTTTCAAATTATCATAATTTTCAGAATACAAGTTGATTCCTACAGAGGAGATTTTCAGTCGACAGAAGTGTCATAATACATGAGCTTAAAAAATGTTCAAAAGTCTGTAACAGACTGACAGCAGAGATACAGGCCTATAGTTTTGTGCATCTGTTTGATGACCCTTCTTGAAAAAGGCAATGACCTGCAGTTTTCTCCAATCATTAGGACTGCTTTGCTCCTCAAGAGACCTGTGATACACAGCTGCTGCAAGAGGAGCAAGTTCTTTCACGCACTCTGTGTAAAATCAAATGGTATCCTGTCATGTCCAGTGGCCTTACCTCTTTTGAGTGATTTCAGTCACGTATTTCGATATCTGTCATTCTGTCAGTTGTGCAATGATTTAAAGAAGGAATTGCAGTGTGAACTTCTTCTGTGAAACAGTTTTTGAAAAAGCCATTTCATATTTTGGCTGTTTCTATGTTGTCCTCTGTTTCAATGCCACTATGGTCACAATGTGTCTAGACAGATGACTTTGACCAATTACTGATTTAAGATAATATCAAAACATCTTAGGATATTCCAATAATTTTGACGTCATTTAGTTTTTGTCTGCCTGTGAGAGGCATTGGCTACATTTAAATTTGCATTGAAGCTCTCTTTGCTTTTGTAGCAGCTTTCTAACACGGTTGTCAAGCCACAGTGGGTGTTTCCTCCTCCCCCCCCCCCCCCCTGCCCCCCTCACAATGTTTCCCAGCACAAAGCTCTGTAAAGCAAATTGTGCAATGCTCTTGAACTTTATCCCTTGATGCTTAACATTGTCTGTGCTGGATATGAAATTTTCGTGTTGACTTGTCAAGTAATCTGAAATATGTCTCTTAATGCTCTTACTGAACAGAAGGATCTTCCTACTGAAATGTTTTAGTGGCTCTTGTTATGTCTTTGAAGCCAAGTCAGAACACTCACATTTGATCTGTCAGCTGAAGTATGTGGTAATTTAACTTTAATGTTACTGTCACCATTAAATATCTTCTTTATGTGGAAACCATGAAAAGTAGTATCTCTGTAGAACAGTGTGTAGCCCTGGAAAGACATCAACTCTTCTCCTTTGCAGCTGTTATTGGTACAAGGAAAAACAATATCTACTCTAATTATGAAATGACATCAACATTTCATCATTGACTGTCTTGTATTTGTTTCACTGGGTGTACAGATCTAGATTACTTTGTAAATTAGTGCAGACACAATGTAAATTAAATATAACATCTGCCTTGAAGGCTTGACAAAAAGTAAGTGACATTTCAGTTAGAGCTTCTTTTGTTCATTGTTTTTTTTAATTCCTGGAGAGGATGTCTACTCCTTGACAGTCAAGACACTGCCAAGACATGACATCAAAACAGAAAAGGCCCTGCCCACAGCAGGTGAAGACATTTATCGGTGTTGTGTCTTGCCGATTATTCAAACTGCACACCTCTCCATTCAACTCTGCACAAATTTGAAACAAAATGACCATGCACAGTATGTGATTCGTGACATATTCCCTACCTAATACTAATTTACCATTTTGTCATTATCACCTTTCCTTGTCGTAAATAAGGTGTGAGAAATATCATTTGCCTAAATGGCATGTAACACTATACTTCCCTTCTTTGTATTATTATTTACAGCCATATTCAGTGATGCTGGAATGGTCTTATGGTCACCGATTCCCTGATCTATTCTAACTGAGTCAAAAAGTTTGTGTCTGTCTGTCATCAGCAAGTTTAAGATGTTATATTCACAAGTCAGTTCTCTGATTAACTGCTAAAGGTAATTTCTGGATAAGGCACTAGAACAATTTCACATGATTTTCTTTCCATACTACCTATACTAATCACATGAGATGGTAAGATTGGAATCTCTACCTTAAACTGTAACATGAGCAGGATATTTATAAGAAATATTCTCCAAGTTTCCCCTCAGATGTTCTACCATTACTGCTGTTGAGGCAGAAGGTCTATAAAAATATTCGATGACCATGTTCAATCTGCCTTAAACACTATCTTCACTCAAATTATTTCGCAGTCTAGATCTATACTAATATAATTAGATATTATCATAGTTTTTATTGCTGTAAACAAGCTTCCAGCACCAGCGTTAAGCTTATCCTTTATATACATTCCAGTCGGAGTTTAGAATTTCATTACTGTTTACATTTGATTTTAGCCAACTTTCTTTCGCTAGTACTATGTGGGAATTGTTACCAGTTCTGGGATCTTTCCATAGATCTTCCCACAATCGATAAACATTCTATTGACCTTTTTCATTCTCTAATTTGCTATGATGAATGCTATGCTGTATGGGCTCAGGAAACATTTTATCAGGTTTCACAGAACAAGTTTAGTGGATGTTGTGAGCTAACCAGTCCAGCATCGAATGTTGCAGATGAAATTCAACATACAGTTTGAACCAGGTTCTAGCATCAAATGCCTAAGGTCAACATTTTGAGCACTCAAAATTACCCTGATATTTAATAAACACACAAACTGTAGCTGACAATGAAAAATCCCATAGCCTTGGGCTCTTGCATGGCACCATCCTATGTGAACCTATTTATGGGCCTTCTAGAGTACTTCTTCCTAAACACCCAGAATCCCAAACGCCTCGCCTTATCCAGATTCATTGGTGATGTCTTTGTGATCTGGATTGAGGGTAAGGACACCCTATGCACATTCTTTCGGAACCTCAATACCTTCTCCCCCATTCACATCACCGGGTCCTACTCAACCTAACAAGCCACTTTCCTCAATGTTGACCCACACCTCAAAGATGGCTACATCAGTACCTCTGTCCCTATCAAACGTAGCACCTACAAGCAATACCTCCACTCTGACAGCCGCCACCCATTTCCTACCAAGAGGTCCCTTCCAAATTGCGTAGCCACACATGGCAGTCGCATTTGCAGTGACAAGCATTCCCTCTCAAAATATATCGTGGATCTCACTCAGAACTTTACAGACTGTAGTTACCCTCCCAACATTGTACAAAAATAGACCTCCCATGCCTTATCTTTCCAATCACCCACACGTCCCAAAGTTCCACAATCTGGCTACAGAGGAGTATCCCCCACATGACTCAGCACCACCCAGGACTGGAGCAACTAAATTAAATTCTCCGACAGTGTTTCGACTACCTCTTGTTGTGCCCTGAAATGAGAAATGTCCTACCCACTATCCTTCCCACCCCATAGTGGTATTCTGCCATCCACCGAACATGCACAATACCCTCATCCATTTTTACACAACCCCTGCTCCCTACCTCTTGCCTCATGGTTCATATCAGTGTAATAGACCTAGACACAAGATCTGTCCCATACATCCTCCCACCACCACCTATTCCAGTCCTTTCACGTACCTCACCTATCCCATCAAAGGCAGAGTTACCTGTGAAACCAGTCACAAAATCTACGAGCTAAGGTGCAGCCACTGTGCTGCATTCTGTCTATCCACATGAATGACCACTGACAAACTGTGGCCTAGAAACAACTGGACCTCCCTGTTGCTGAGCATGATGCCAAACATGACATCCTTCATTTCAATGACTGCTTCACAGCCTGTGTCACCTGGATCCTTTCCACCAAAAATTTCTGAATTGTGCAGATGGAAATCCTCCCTGTAAATATATCATACATTCCCATAAACCTCCTGGCCTTAACCTTTGTAAAGTCATTGTCCTTATCCACTTACCCATCTAGCCCTTTCACTGTTCACGTTCCAACACTACACAGCCCTCTATTTCTACTTCACCAATGTACCCAGTCTTTTTACTTCTCTCCTTTTCTGCTAACCCCCCTCCCCACTGATTTCTTTCCCGCCCTCTGTCTAATTTCATGACTGCACCTAGCTGTCTTACCCTCTCTCCACTTTGTCCTGCCTAACCCTGTATATTATCAGCGAATGTTTCATGTAGATTGGAAATAAGTTCTACATATTGCTGGAGATAATATTTCCAAGAAGTCATCGCAAATTTATGATAAAATTAGAGGTACAGAAGTGAAGTATTGATCGTTAAAGGTGAAAATGATTATTTTATCATTGTTGTTCTTTAAGCCTGTTTGTTATTTTATGAAGAAGTGCTGTTGGCAATTAAATATATCATTATTTCTTCCAAAGTGACAAAAAATTATCCTCTGTATATGTACATCTACTTCTGTGCTCTGCAAACCACTGAGAAATGCAATGGCAGAGGAGAAGTCCAGTTGCACCGGTTATTAGGACTATCTCTCATTCCATTCATGTATGGATCATGGGAATAATGATTGCTTAAATGCCTTTGTGTGTGCTATAATTAGTGTAATCTCATCTTATTGATCCCTATGGGAGTGATATATAGGGGGTTGCAATATTTTCCTAGGTTCATCACTTAAAGTTAGTTCTAGAAACTTTCTAAGTAGTTTTTCGTGGGGTAATTCGTATCTGTCAACAAGACTCTACCGGGTCAGTTCTTTCAGCAAGTACATGACACTCTCCTATGGTATGCATATACATGGGAAAAATCAGCTTCTCTATAATGGTTGAAATTCATAGTGAAACCTTCAGCTGTCTTTTATTTTGCACAGTGCAACTTGTTTTGGCCACATTTTCTAGCTTAGAATACCTAAAGGGCAGGAATGTTTTGCCATGTTGTAAATGATTACAAGTTGCTGTTGCAGGCCAGCCTAAGTCAATAAAATTGTCAGCAATATAACACTTGTACAGAGCAGTTGTCACCAGGAGACTTATTCACTTTGAAAGTCAGTTTAGTTTGTTATTGACTTTCAATGTGAATAAGCCTTCTGGTGACAACTGCTCTGTACAAGTATTATATTGTTGATGATTGTATTGACTGTGGTTCATCTGCAACAGGAACTTGTAATTGTTTATGTCATAGTATAATATTACTGCCATTTATGCCTGCTAAGACTGAAAATGATCTGTGACCTAATCTAGTAGCAGTGTGCAAAATAAAAAGCAGCTGGAGGTTTTTGCCATGAATTTCAACTCTCCCATGGGCTGAACAAACTGTAACCATTTGTGCTGCCCTTCTTTGTATCTGTTCTATATCCCCTATTAGTCCTATTTGGTGTGGGTCCCAGACACTTGAGCAATTTTCTAGGATGGATCACAAAAGTATCTTTTATGGAGTCTCCTTTGTAGACTGAATGCATTTCACTAGCATTGTGCTAATGAACTGCAGTCTGCAACCTACTTTACACACGACTAAGACTATTCGACCTTTCCATTTCAAATCCCTACAAATAGTCATTCCAAGGTATTTGTATGAGTTGACCGATTCCAACTGTGACTCATTGATAGTCATAGCATTCTATGTTTTGTTTTTTTTTCATTTTGAAAATTGTGCAATTTTGCATTTTGAACATGTAAAGCAAGTTGCCAATCTTCGCACCTCTAGATGTACTGTGGGGGAGGGGCGGTACATTGACCATCAGTACTGCATGAGTCCAGGGCTGCCGACATATAACACGAAAGCTTGTTTCTGATATTTAAAAAAATGGTTTTAACTGTAGAAGAGTATGTCACAGTCAACTTAATACACTTTTTTTCCAGATCTGCCTGCTTTGAAGAAACATTCTATAGCAGGAGCAAGAATGGGTTTCACAGGAAAGCAGGTTATACATCCCAATCAAGTGCGTATAGTGCAAGATGCCTTTTCACCTACACCAGAAAAAGTACAGTGGGCAACTGATCTTATTGCTGCCTTCAATGAACATCAGCTCAAAGGGAAAGTAAGAAAGTTTAGTTAAACAACAACAGGGAATATTTATGCAGTAAAAGTAGTATATATATTCTGCTCTGAATTTTTTCAGGTTTCCTTTAATACCAATATATGTTCCTCCTCTTTACATTATCTACTCTTCTTCAGTTTACCATCACAAACTGCAGAGCCATATGTAATTCTATTTTTATATAAGATCTAGTTTTCGAACCTGATGCCACACTGTAATGGCAGTGTACTTTCATTTTAAAGTTTTTGTGTAAGTGAGACAGCCAGTAAATGCAGCAGTAATAAGTCATTCAGCCATGTCCAGAAGAGTGTGAATATACAGTGTGTATTTGAAACGAATGTAGAAAATGAAAGGGCTGGTGGAGTGGGTCGTAAGAAGCGTATTTCACATAGCAGCCCATGTCTGCATCCCTTAGCGTAAGGCACTAGGCATCTCTGAACAATGCAATCTGAGCCATCATGGTGGCAGATCTGCAGGGCAACGATTTCAATGTATTTGTGACATCAAGGTAAAAGAGACATTATGTTGAAGTTTCATGACCTTGATTTGCAAATGCTGTAGTTGACATAGTTGCAGCTTTCCAGGCAGTACAGCACTCTGAGTTTTCTGCCGCTTACTGTGATGTGAACGCATTGCTTTTGGCTTTGAAAATGCCTGTTTGATAGGTGTTGCATAGGAGGCAGCACCTGTGCACACTGCAGAATCTGACTTGCCCTGCATCATTTTATCGTCAAATGAGGACACTCTTGGGTTTGTTACTGTCTGGAGCAGAGAAGAAATGGAGCATTATTCTTGGGAGGAAATGGCAGATGTGCACTGTGTTTATGGGGCAACAAATGGAAAACGCTCACACTGCCCAGCATTTGTACATTTGGCAGTTTCTGAATCATTGAGCTCCAGATACATACACATTCACTGCCATCCACAGGAGAAACAAGTTCACTTGAGGTATGTTTTCCACTGTTATGTTCTTGTAATGACACTTACGCATTTAAAGTCTACTTCAAAACCTGGTGTATTCATATTGTGTTATAGGTGTACAGGCCTGACAAACACGGTCATCAACACACAGTGCATAGACCAGGGCTTGAAGAGGGGACATTAGCACTGCTGGAAAAGAGACTCGCAAGAGGCTCATGGCGTGTTGGTGGGGAATGGGCATGAGCCATTCCACAGTTTGGCATGTGTGGCATAAAGATGATTTGCACCTCAACTGCCTTCAGAAGGTTCACACCCAGACAATTTTCTATGTTGAATTGAATTCTGCGAGTGGTTTTGCAAAGGTGTGCCATTCAATTGGAATTTCTGAACTGGATGAGCCATTGTTTACATGAGAGGGTATGTTCAACAGCCGCATTCAACACTTGTGGGCACAGGGAAAATCACATGCCACCTTTTTTTGTGCTCACCAAGATTGCTTTGCTGTCAAAATTTGAGCCAGCTTGGTAGGCAGTAATCCGGTCAGTCCATACATGTTCCCCTGGTGACTGAACACAAATAGTTACTTAATCTTTTTATGAGAAACTGCCAGAGTTATGGGAACATGGTCCACTCAGTGTGTGACAGCAAATATGGTACCAACACATTGGTGCACCTGTGTACTTCACACATACAGTGTGAATGCTTTTGGATGAAACCTTTGGTGAGAACTGGATAGGGTGTGGTGGGCTGGTGTCATGGCCTGCATGTTCCCCAGACTTGACACTCATGGATTTTTTTCTTCTGGGGCCACCTGAAATCAATTGTCTATGAAACACCCATTGAGACTGATGAACAGCTGACAGCATGCATTATGGCACTCTCTGACGCAATTTCCATTTTGCCAGGAGTGTTTGAAAGAGTGCAACATTCATTCCAGCATCATTGCATGGCATGCATTCAAGCAGAAGGGTGTAATTTTGAGCACTTTTTGCAACTTTTTTCAAGTAAAGGTTATAAAACTTCACCTTGACTTTTCATTTAGCTTGACACCACATATGCATTGAAAACATAGCTCTGCAGACCTGCTACCATGACAGCTTAAATGGCATATTGTGTGCCTACCCTCTTCATGGTGTCTGATGCTGTTCAATGACATCTACCACCATATGATAAGGAATGCAGACATGGGTTGCTATGTGAAATATGCACTCTATACATTGAGTTGGTGCATCCATTTGTAGTTTTTCCCATAAGTTTAATAAGTGCAACAGACACACATAAGAGACTTTAGTCATCAGTAATATATTCTCCTTCACTGTTAACAACAGTCTGCCAGCACTGAGGTGATTTTTATATTCAACGGCTGTAGAAAGCACGTGGTTTTGAGATGAAGAACTGCTTTAGCCATATGCAGAGTGTGTTTTCAACTGGAAAGGAAATTCCTTAAAGGTTGTGTGATAGAAAGTGGGGAAGGTGAAAATCCGAGGGTGCAGGATCAAGGTGGATTTAGAATGACTTCCCAACCCAGCTGCTGTATAGTATTTTTTGTCAGTGTAGCTGAATGTGGGCAAGTGTTATCGTGGGTAGTATCACTTCACGCAATGTTCCTGGTTCTTGTTCTTGAATTGCATCTGCAAGACATCTCAGTTGTTGACAGTAAATGTCAGCAGTGATAATTACACCTTGGGGAAGCAATATGTAGTACACCACACCATCAATGTTTCACCGTGTGCATGACATTATGTTTTGTAGAAGAGATGCTGCTTTGTTTGAGCTCAACTATTCCTTTCTTTTCCTTGTGTTACCATAAAGACACTGCTTCTTATGACCAGTAATGATACAGGATAGGAATGATCATATTGTTCATGAGACACTTGATGATGAGCAAGCAGAGATGCACATATGGACATCCACAGATTTTTGCAATTTTTGGCTGAGAGCTCACAGTACCCATACACACAATTTTTGACCTTCCTCATTGCCTATAAATGTCACATGATGATGGAATAATCACAGTTTGTCACCTTTGTCAGTTCGCATGTACACTGATGTGGATCATTGTGGATTAATGTGTTTAAATGATCTTCATGAAACGCCAAAGGTCTTCCTGAACATGGAGAGTCACTAATGTCAAATGCAACCTTCTCAAAATGAAGAAATCTTTCCTTGGTGTGCTCTGTCCATTGGCATTATCCCCATACACAGCACTAATGTTTCTAGCTGCCTCCACTGCCATCACCCTTGTATTCTATTCAAACAGATGAATATGTTGGAAATGTTCTCATTTCTCCCATTGGCTCTCCATTTTCTAGCATCCACGGCTCCACTCACTATCTCCGTATGACAAAATGACAATATGTAAAATGAAATAACAACAATGAACTACAAATAAAAAATGACAATCGATAAGTAAATCTTTATCAATTGGAATATCAACATGCAAAACATAAATGCTTCAAACTTACTTATCAACTTAATAAAATACACTATCTGATCTCTACGTAATGCAGAGTTGACCATCAGATATCACAAGATGTGAACCTGCCAGTATAAAACTAGGTGGGAAGTATTCTGCCATCAGTAGCAAAGCAGCAACAGCAGTATGGGTCAGTCCAAAGAGTTCAGTGACTATGAATGTGGACTGGTCACTGGACGTCCCCTGAGTAACATATCCACCAGGGTCATTTCAACCCTTGTAAAGCTGCCCAAGCTGACCATTGGTAATTTGAGTTTGAAATGGAAATGCAAAAGATCAACAACAGCTAAACCTAGACCACGCAGACCTCATGTACTGACAGAAAAGGACCATCGAGCTCTGTGGACAGTGGACAACACCACATTCTTCCTTTCTCAAACTTCCGCACCCTCATCGTATAGTCCTGGGCAATGTGATGATAGTGAGGAGGCACAGAGGTGGGGAGGGGTAATGAGGTCTGAATGCAGATGTAGATGGGGAGATAGGTACTGAAGAGATGGCTTGTCTGCACTCCACTATCCACGCTGCGACTGACCACGAACACCAGCTGAAAAACCAGCCACAGGATCTATGCCCACATCCAGAGATGCAGACACTGTGGTCAGGGTGACAGCAGGCAGAACTTGAGGGTAGTCATGGTGGCTGTCCAGGGACATCAGCTCTTGCTGCAGGACCAGCAGCGATGTCAATCTCCCCCAATACGGCACCGATCGTGACAAGCGGAGAGGTGAAGGTGACAGCCCATGCCAAGTTGGATCTGTGGACAAACATTCTGCTGCAGAATCACTGATTTAAAAGCACTACAGGTGGTTCTGGTGATGCCGATGAAGCTCAGGGAACCTTGAGTGGCATAAAATGAGTGACCCAAGACCTGTGTGATGACACCATGCTCCCAACACTGTATCTTTCCAAAAACTTTGCAGAAAACTTGCTTGCTGTTGAAACTTTATCTGAGCTGATGGAATGAACTGTTTTTATGGTGGCCACAGAAGATGCAATAGGGTATGGTGACAACTGTTTACTAATTCTGCTGGTGACTTTTCGTCAAGTGGCAATGAGCAGCATAAGGAAATAAGTCTTTAAGGCTTGCTGCCTTGTGTGGGAGGAATGGAGTTTCTCTATGTGCCTTTTGAGAGTTTGGATGAACTGTTCAGTTTCACTCTTCGACTGAGGATGACAAAGAGGAGTTGTCACATAGTGTATGCCACTGTTGGCACAAAACTGTTGAAAACTGGCTGACATGAACTGTGGTCCATTGCCTGAGACAAGGACCTCAGGGAGACCTTTGAGACAAAAAATAGAGGACAAATCTGTACTGTACTAACAGTAGTGGTAGATGTCGTGGAGACTACAAATGGAAATTTACTGTATACTCTACCACCAACATTATCGTGTGTACCAGAATGGACCCAAAAAGTTGTTCTGTAAACATTGCCATGGTCCCAATGGACACAATCACTGTAAAAAGCATTGCAGTGGAACAGACTGATACTCCACACTAGCTGTGGAACAGCATGTCATTTGCTGAATTTGGGCACCCATGTCCTGCCAAGTACAATGATGTCAGGTGAGTTGCTTTGTGTAAACTACACCCCCGTGACCATGGTGTAATGAAGGCAAAACTACACACTGGAGGGACTGAGGAATCACAACTTATGCTTCATCATTCTCTGTACTTAGCAGCAGGACCCCTGACCGCGCAAATAGTGTGTTACAATGTCAAAAGTAGTGATGTACCACTGGATAAGGAATTTCTTTCAAACTGTGTGGCCACCTATGAACAGTATTGTAAAACAACCTAAAGAGCTTGGTCAGTAGTAGTTACACAAGCAATATGTTGAAAGTCAAGAGAGAAATTTTGGGGAACTGCAAAATGTTGAGTGTAAATTTGATGACATGATTTCTCAGAAGAATGAGAAACATTGTTGGTAGCAACTGGTAACCAATAAAAGTCAGAGTTCTAATGTTGTGCAACAGGCCTGTACAACAACAGATGGTAGAGCACTCGCCCGCGAAAGGCAAAGGTCCCGAGTTCGAGTCTCGGTCGGGCACACAGTTTTAATCTGCCAGGAAGTTTCATATCAGTGCACACTCCGCTGCAGAGTGAAAATCTCTTTCTGGAATATAATAAATGATTATATAGGAGCATACAACTATTGAGTGAATTTACCATTTATTTTCGTGTGGCCAGCCATGTCGAGGGATGACATTTGTCTTCAAGATGGGATGGTGAGAGGAAGTACCTACATAGGCACGTTATTGACACTCCATGTATTGCTCTTGGATATGTGGCTCATCTCAGAATTAAATACCATACTAAAACAATTACTTACAGACTTTGGAAGACAAATGGAGACTGTAAGTAATCGCTATACTGAGCTGTCAGTCTGAAGTTGATGTTATTAATAGTGTTCTCAAAGAATTAAGTACCTGTTGTAGGAAGATTATTGTATTGAAATGGAAGAATTTATGGCACATGTTGGTGAAAAGTATCATCAGATTTATTCAAGATATTTCGACAGTGTGCCCAATCATTGTCTTCCATCATATATTGCATAATTCAGTCCACAATTGACATATACATGATCAATCAGAGGCAAGCACAATAATATTTACCATTCACTGCTTGAATTAAATCTTCACTTTGAGGATGGCCAAAGGACAAGAATATTACAAATTTCAGCCTCTTAGAAAATTATGATTTCAAAGAGAGAGATAAAAGTGGCAGTTATTTAGCAAAATCACTTATACAAACAGCAAAAGATGTTGCATACATAAAAAATTCCAAATGGAATAATATAACTGTTGAAAGAAGAAGAGATTTCAAGTGAACAATTGTAGGAACACCACAGAATATGCTCATTTACATAAAACTACCCAGAATCATCTTAAAGCTAATACAAAAAGGCACAATGAACTTTTGGTAATAAAAACAACTCAAAATGATAAAAGTACAAAGAAAATAAAACAAAGCTGTACAAATCACATTTCATCATTTACAATGGCACAGTAAGTAACAACAGAGAGAAAACTGTACAATGCATTCCCATATTTCTTTGATTTTTTTGTATACTTCAAGAGATGAATCAGAAATCCAGATAGCTAATAATGAATACAGTGATATCCTTGAATTCATGCCAGATGAAGCGTGAAAAGCCATTAGAGGTATGAAATAAAATAAAGCTGCCAGGAGATACATGATAAAAGTTGGCAGAGAACACATACAAAAGGGAACTCCAAAGTTATTTATGGAATATTCCACCATCTTTCAGGTATGCATTTGGGGCCGACCTTGTCCTTCTTCCAATACTGGTTCAACCTTTGTCAGAATGTTGATGAGTATGCCAATCACACAGCTCCCAATAGACTTCATCAGGATATTGATAAATTCAGAACTGAAAGAAGATTAAACAACGCTGCTCCATATGAACAAAACTAATCTTGGCAACATTACAGGAAGTTTTCAGATTCTTAAACTGGAAAGGATCATATGAGGACTTCATTAATTTTGATCATGATAGTGTACTGTTTTGTCTCTTGTGCAAATAAACTTCAACAACAAGTGGAAGCACTTAATAGATTAAGAAGAGATATGTTGGCAATTGTTAGGAAGACTAAAAAAGTTACAAGGGAACACTGAAGTGGAAGATGTAATAACCGGATAATGTAGCCTGGCAACTAAATAGTTAATGGATCAAGGAAATTCATTACAGAGATAAGAAAAGACTAAGACAACAACTTCATGAAACGTGGGTAGATACCTTTAGAAAACATGCCAGGGCAGCATGGCTGTAGATTTTAAAGGCGTTTAATTCATGGAAAGTTCAAGGGGGGATGTAATGAATTTTGGTCCAAAAAAGTGATTTTTCAAAAATATTATTTTCTTCATCTACACACTTTAATCTTTGTTGTGTGTGAATTTTATCACGATAGCAGCTTTAGAAGTGCCTTTAAATTGTTAAACTGATTAACTCTGCATATGTGAGTATAATCTGCATTTCCATAAAAGGAAAGGTTGGCCCTTAGTTTTAAAGAAAATAGAACCAGTTCTAATTTTGTGTTTAGTTTTATGTATGTAATTGATTTTATAATTTATTTTGACTATTCCTAGTTAATACATTCTTTATAGAGTGAAATCAGTAATTGTTTCTTAACTTAAATTCTATTGTTGACTTATAAAAAAATATAAATTCTGTGCTAATTATAAACATTTGGAAGACAAAATACTAGCATTCTTTAAGTATTTAATTGGCTCTATTCAGAAACATGTTAGCAAAGCCAGCTCTTAATTAATTCCAAGGTAATTTCCAGTTTCATCAAAAGTATTGTTTGCATAACTATATTTATTAATTCCATGATTTAAACAAATAATTTAACTTAACCCTTGTAGTATAAGAAATAGTTAAAAAGACGCAATTTTTTTTCCTACTATTTTGATAATATATAAGGACCCGATTTTTGGTCCCGAGCAGTGGCACCAGTGCATGATGGGATTGGCAACTGGGTGGGGGTAAGGAGGAGGCTGGAGCGGGGAAGAGGAGGGATAGTAAGGTAGGGGTGGCAGACAGTGAAGTGTTGCAGGTTAGATGGAGGGCAGGGGAGATGTGGGGATTTGGGGGGGGTTAGCGGAAAAGGAGAGAAGTAAAAAGACTGGGTGCAATGGTGGAATGAGGACTGTGTAGTGCTGGAATGGGAACAGGGAAGGGGCTGGATGGTTGCGGAGTGACTAACAGAGGTGGAGGCCAGGAGGGTTACAGGAATGTAGGATGTATTGCAGGGAGGTTCGCACCTGCACTACTGAGAAAACCTGGTGTTAGTGGGAAGGATCTACATGGCCCAGGCTGTGAAGCAGTCATTGAAATGAAGGATGTCATGTTTGGCATTGTGGCAGTGAGCTCAGCAACAGGGTGGTCCACTTGTTTCTTGGCCACAGTTTGTCAGTGGCCATTCATGTGGACAGACAGCTTGTTGGTTGCCATGCCCATGTAGAATGCAGCACAGTGGTTGCAGCTTATCTTGTAAATCACATGACTGGTTTTGCAGGTAGCCCTGTCTTTGATGGGATAAGTGATGTTTGTTACTGGACTAGAGAAGGCGGTGGTGGGAGAATGTATGGGACAGGTCTTGCATCTAGGTCTATTACAGTGGTATGATCCATGAGCTAAGGGGATGGGAGCAGGGGTTATGTAGGCCCATTACTTTTCTACATCTACATCTACATCTATACTCCGCGAGCCACCTTACGGTGTGTGGCGGAGGGTACTTATTGTACCACTATCTGATCCCCCCTTCCCTGTTCCATTCACGAATTGTGCGTGGGAAGAACGACTGCTTGTAAGTCTCCGTATTTGCTCTAATTTCTCGGATCTTTTCGTTGTGATCATTACGCGAGATATATGTGGGCGGTAGTAATATGTTGCCCATCTCTTCCCGGAATGTGCTCTCTCGTAATTTCGATAATAAA
The DNA here is from genome assembly GCF_023864345.2 of Schistocerca serialis cubense. NCBI lineage: Eukaryota > Metazoa > Arthropoda > Insecta > Orthoptera > Acrididae > Schistocerca > Schistocerca serialis. Next base: position 312,433,885 of record NC_064638.1, read on the forward strand.
CCTCTCCGTATTGCGTAACGCCTTTCTTGAAGTGTCTGCCACTGGAGCTTGTTCAGCATCTCCGTAACGCTCTCGCGCTGACTAAATGTCCCCATGACGCATCGCGCTGCTTTTCGCTGGATCATGTCTATCTCTTCTATTAATCCAACCTGGTAAGGGTCCCATACTGATGAGCAATACTCAAGAATCGGACGAACAAGCGTTTTGTAAGCTACGTCTTTCGTCGATGAGTCACATTTTCTTAGAATTCTTCCTATGAATCTCAACCTGGCGCCTGCTTTTCCCACTATTTGTTTTATGTGATCATTCCACTTCAGATTGCTCCGGATAGTAACTCCTAAGTATTTTACGGTCGTTACCGCTTCCAATGATTTACCACCTATGGCATAATCGTACTGGAATGGATTTCTGCCCCTATGTATGCGCATTATATTACATTTATCTACGTTTAGGGAAAGCTGCCAGCTGTCGCACCATGCATTAATCCTCTGCAGGTCCTCCTGGAGTACGTACGAGTCTTCTGATGTTGCTACTTTCTTGTAGACAACCGTGTCATCTGCAAATAGCCTCACGGAGCTACCGATGTTGTCAACTAAGTCATTTATGTATATTGTAAACAATAAAGGTCCTATCACGCTTCCCTGCGGTACTCCCGAAATTACCTCTACATCTGCAGATTTTGAACCGTTAAGAATGACATGTTGTGTTCTTTCTTCTAGGAAATCCTGAATCCAATCACAAACCTGGTCCGATATTCCGTAAGCTCGTATTTTTTTCACTAAACGTAAGTGCGGAACCGTATCAAATGCCTTCCTGAAGTCCAGGAATACAGCATCAATCTGCTCGCCAGTGTCTACGGCACTGTGAATTTCTTGGGCAAATAGGGCGAGCTGAGTTTCACATGATCTCTGTTTGCGGAATCCATGTTGGTTATGATGAAGGAGATTTGTATTATCTAAGAACGTCATAATACGAGAACACAAAACATGTTCCATTATTCTACAACAGATTGACGTAAGCGAAATAGGCCTATAATTATTCGCATCTGATTTATGACCCTTCTTGAAAATGGGAACGACCTGCGCTTTCTTCCAGTCGCTAGGTACTTTACGTTCTTCCAGCGATCTACGATAAATTGCTGATAGAAAGGGGGCAAGTTCTTTAGCATAATCACTGTAGAATCTTAAGGGTATCTCGTCTGGTCCGGATGCTTTTCCGCTACTAAGTGATAGCAGTTGTTTTTCAATTCCGATATCATTTATTTCAATATTTTCCATTTTGGCGTCCGTGCGACGGCTGAAGTCAGGGACCGTGTTACGATTTTCCGCAGTGAAACAGTTTCGGAACACTGAATTCAGTATTTCTGCCTTTCTTCGGTCGTCCTCTGTTTCGGTGCCATCGTGGTCAACGAGTGACTGAATAGGGGATTTAGATCCGCTTACCGATTTTACATATGACCAAAACTTTTTAGGGTTCTTGTTTAGATTGTTTGCCAATGTTTTATGTTCGAATTCGTTGAATACTTCTCTCATTGCTCTCTTTACGCTCTTTTTTGCTTCATTCAGCTTTTCCTTATCAGCTATGATTCGACTACTCTTAAACCTATGATGAAGCTTTCTTTGTTTCCGTAGTACCTTTCGTACATGATTGTTATACCACGGTGGATCTTTCCCCTCGCTTTGGACCTTAGTCGGTACGAACTTATCTAAGGCGTACTGGACGATGTTTCTGAATTTTTTCCATTTTTGTTCCACATCCTCTTCCTCAGAAATGAACGTTTGATGGTGGTCACTCAGATATTCTGCGATTTGTGCCCTATCACTCTTGTTAAGTAAATATATTTTCCTTCCTTTCTTGGCATTTCTTATTACACTTGTAGTCATTGATGCAACCACTGACTTATGATCACTGATACCCTCTTCAACATTCACGGAGCCGAAAAGTTCCGGTCTATTTGTTGCTATGAGGTCTAAAACGTTAGCTTCACGAGTTGGTTCTCTAACTATCTGCTCGAAGTAATTCTCGGACAAGGCAGTCAGGATAATGTCACAAGAGTCTCTGTCCCTGGCTCCAGTTCTGATTGTGTGACTATCCCATTCTATACCTGGTAGATTGAAGTCTCCCCCTATTACAATAGTATGATCACGAAACTTCTTCACGACGTTCTGCAGGTTCTCTCTGAGGCGCTCAACTACTACGGTTGCTGATGCAGGTGGTCTATAGAAGCATCCGACTATCATATCTGACCCACCTTTGATACTTAACTTAACCCAGATTATTTCACATTCGCATTCGCTAATAACTTCACTGGATATTATTGAATTCTTTACTGCTATAAATACTCCTCCACCATTGGCGTTTATCCTATCCTTGCGGTATATATTCCATTCTGTGTCTAGGATTTCGTTACTGTTCACTTCCGGTTTTAACCAACTTTCCGTTCCTAATACTATATGCGCACTATTTCCTTCAATAAGAGATACTAATTCAGGAACCTTGCCCTGGATACTCCTGCAGTTTACCAATATTACGTTAACTTTTCCTGTTTTTGGTCTCTGAGGACGGACGTTCTTTATCAACGATGATAATGTCCTCTCTGGTAAGCCGTCAGGTATTTTATCGTTTCGCCCAAGGGGGGGTCCATCTAACCTAAAAACCCCCCGTGTGCACGCCACACGTACTCTGCTACCCTAGTAGCTGCTTCCGGTGTGTAGTGCACGCCTGACCTGTCTAGGGGGGCCCTACAGTTCTCCACCCAATAACGGAGGTCGATGAATTTGCAACCATTATAGTCGCAGAGTCGTCTGAGCCTCTGGTTTAGACCCTCCACACGGCTCCAAACCAGAGGACCGCGATCGACTCTGGGCACTATGCTGCAGATATTAAGCTCAGCTTGCACTCCGCGTGCGATGCTGGTTGTCTTCACCAAATCAGCCAGCCGCCGGAAGGAACCAAGGATGGCCTCAGAACCCAAGCGGCAGGCGTCATTCGTTCCGACATGTGCTACTATCTGCAGCCGGTCACACCCAGTGCGTTCAATAGCTGCCGGAAGGGCCTCCTCCACATTACTTTTGCCTCAAAATCTCTCAATGAAGCACAATGCAATTATAGACAACTTTAAAAGAGGTGTGCACCTTTATCCATGATGTTACCTAGCTCCACCAATACTTGTATGGTTGTAGGTTCTATTTAGTTATGGATCATCAGCTTTTGTTCAGTCCTCCCAAGCCTGTCCCACCATTGGTAGTGTAAAAATTGAAATGTTGGGCTCTGTTATTGTCTAATTATCAACACGAGTTGTTGTACAGGCCTGTTGCACAACATTAGAACTCTGACTTTTATTGATTACCAGTTGCTACCAACAATGTTTCTCATTCTTCTGAGAAATCATGTCATCAAATTTACACTCAACATTTTGCAGTTCCCCAAAATTTCTCTCTTGACTTTCAACATATTGCTTGTGTAACTACTACTGACCAAGCTCTTTAGGTTGTTTTGCAATACTGTTCATAGGTGGCCACACAGTTTGAAAGAAATTCCTTATCCAGTGGTACATCACTACTTTTGACATTGTAACACACTATTTGCGCGGTCAGGGGTCCTGCTGCTAAGTACAGAGAATGATGAAGCACAAGTTGTGATTCCTCAGTCCCTCCAGTGTGTAGTTTTGCCTTCATTACACCATGGTCACGGGGGTGTAGTTTACACAAAGCAACTCACCTGACATCATTGTACTTGGCAGGACATGGGTGCCCAAATTCAGCAAGCTACTAATGCCTCTGAGAAGTGCTGCATCCTCAAGTGTGTTTCGGGTATCCCTAGGGCACCACGATTTTTTATTTTTATCTTTCATCTAGAAATGTATTCCACCATTAAGGTGCTAAGGAGAAAATTTTGCCAGTGAATAAATGTCTCTAATTTTTGGTGCACATCCTTTAATTTGTCCAGCCATATTCGATCTATTATCAGAACACTGACCACAACAGTGCTGTAAAATAATTTTATGCTGTTAAATACAACTATGATAGCATTATTAATTGTATTATGTCTTTTTCTACAAATTAAAAAAAATAGGAAACCTTTCATGAATTTCCCATTTATTTTCATCTTTGTTACAAAATAATAATAATAATAATAATAATTTAAAATCGGAATAGTCTGTTCAGTCTTGGACACATCTGAAGTAGCATCACAAATAAATGAAGAAAAAAGAGAGCTTCCTGCTTTTCTTCTAAGATTTTCTTTAACTTATTATCCTCACACAAAGTTAAAAACTCATTCTGTGTTTTTCAAGATAAGTACTGTGCTATCTTTAGCTCTTTCTGCACTCTCCAAGACAAGTACCGTGCTCTCTTTTCATGTTTATCTTGACAGCTCTTAACACAATCTGTATATTGTCTTAAAAGTGGGTCATTTTTGGCCAACAAATCAATTTACCCCAAGAAGTTGTAATTATCTGGCTCTCCTAACTGACTGCTACTTCCCCTAAAACACTACTTCCCCTAAAACACAAATTCCGTAAGGATAAAAAGATAGGAACATCTAAAATACTTTTTAATAGCTCATGTAAAAAGTCTGTTTCTTTCAGCAATAGTTTCTGGAATGTGTAATTCACACTGGTACCTATTAGGCTTTGTTCTTGATGTCTCCATGCTAAACAATTATTTTTATGCAACAAGCTATTCTCATGATCAGTAAGAATATAATATAGCTCTCTCCAAGTTGTTTTTGTGCAATCTAATCTTTTACCTAGTTTATGTAAAATAGATGTAATCGGGTTTTTGGGATAACTTTTAAATAATAAGCATGGTCGACGGGAGATTTTAACCTGGTTGTTTGCTCCACACTGACCACTCTCTTTGTACTTCAATTTATTGTTAAAGCATTGGGAATACAAGTGGTGCTTCATAAATTTTCTGCCTTGTCTACAAACTGTTGAACTGTTTGTAGATCAATATCTGAAATTCCCTTTCTAACAATTCTATCTCTATTGCTATTATTAAAAGAAATGGCCACTGCTCAGGATAACTTAGATTTCAATCACAGTCTCTACATCTATCAGATTCAGACTTTTGTTTGCTTACATCTCCTGTTTCAGGCAGCAAAATACCTACACCAGATGTAGTTAGCTCAGGTTTTTGGACAAATTTCTGCTTCTGCCAATGTTGAAGGGTTAACTCACATTTTACACTGGATTATTTTTTGGCAAAAAGTAGCTACCATTCGGTTTTCTTATTTTATCTTGCTCTTTCACAAAGTTTTTATCATGTTTACGTTTTTCTGATTGCTTCTGTGCACCAAATTTATTTGCATAACCGGACATTGTCCTGAAAATAAATAATTAAAATACCTATTAAAATATATTTACATGAATAACAAAAACTTCAAATAACAGTGAAAGTAGTAGAACTAAATTATTTTAAAAATATTGTAACCTTTCCCAGGACAAAAACAATATAAAGAGAATTTCCTGATGGATCCACAGGTACCTGTAGTATCTGTACAAGAAAAAAGCCTAATTATCACAAAACAGCTACTTCACAGTTTCATCACTCTTCATGTGAGTTGAATAAGTGAAAATAAGCACAGCACTTAAATTTGAAGTGTACCACATGTAAAACACCAGCATGCTAACAATAGAACCCAGCACGTTATCATCGACAAATGTGCCAAACACTGGATGTAGCATTTTACCATTTAATTTGGCAATAGTGGTGTTCAGTCATCACCACAATCTATTGTTAATATGTTTTGTAAAATTGATTTTGATAGTTAGAAGGCTATAACTTGTCCAACTCTTCTTGATGATTAATGGAAAATCTATATAAAGATGTGAAACAAATACTAACAAAGAGATAGAGGGGCTGGCCAGTACTTACCTCAGCTCAGTACAGCCGGTAGATACACAAAAAACAGAACCGAAAATTTACGTTCCTAGCTTTCAGAACAAATGTTCCTTCATCAGGAAGGAGAGAGGGGAAAGAAAGGGAAGAAGGGAAAGTGGATTCAGTTACTCACAACCCAGGTTATGAAGCAACAGGGAAAGGAAAACAGGGAGAGTAGCAAGGATGGAGGCATGGTTGTCAGGGGGAAGCAGTAATTTCAGAATGGGGATTGAAGGGGTGGGGTAAGCAGTCTGGTGGCTGTGGGACGAGGAATGTTGTGCGGAGAACATCTCCGACAGTGCTGACAACATTTGCAGCTTGTGCTACATTCTGATCTTTTGCTGTACAGGAAATGACATATGGAAGGAACAAGGTTATGTGAAACCACATTAAAACAATGTACATGTTCACATGTGGTACTGATACATAGCAATGAAAGTGATATGACATTGAATTAAGGCAACAATTCAAAGTGAAGCTATAAGCAGAGCATTGCATAATAGGTTCTATATCACCACTCAGGGCCAGCTTAATTGACTAGCAGCAATGACAAGCATCATGAAAACACAATCATCATGGAAACTTAGGACCTCTGTCAATGAGTGTAAAGCAGTATTAGGGACATTGCTCCAAGAAAAGTTGGATGAGTTATAAAATCTTTTTATGTTGATTTAGTTTCTGTTATTTTACATTTATAAACTAAGAAAAGCATCACTAGCAACACTGAGCTAAAGTGCTTGTGTGATAACCCACCACAGACAGTTTGTAGGTAAAGAAAGATCACCATTAAATAATAAACAAAACATTTTTTCTTCAGGCCCCCCAAAAACCTGTCCCCCCACCCCCCCAATAGGATGAGGTTGCCCCCTTATGGGCGACCCTGCTACATGCTTAGCTGGACCATGGCATTAGCATCATACCACTGTTTCCAGTACTTTGCTGACAAAACCAGCTACACACATCTGTACGCAGTCAATAAAAGTCATGACAAATGAATCACATTGTGGTTGCTTGCTGTTTCTTGGAGGGCAGGGCCTAGTCTAGTCGCTCTTTTGCACTTCAGCCTTCCGACAGAGCACACAGCTTTATGCCAGCTGCCTCTGCCTATGAGTGGCCACTAGCTCTCTAAACATGAACCACCTTCTCACCCTCTTCCAATTCACAGATTTCACTGTGACTCACACTGGCTGACATGCTCACAGTTCAGTACAGGCAAGCCCTCTTCTCTATTCCAAGTACTTAGAATATATCCAAAGTTTAGTTTACTCAATTCTTTGGTTTCCGTATTCCCTTCCTGCATCCATCCTTACCAGGGTACCATTTCTGTACCTGTACACATTGGTGTCAAGAGTGGAATATCCCACTGTTCAGTCTGAAAGAAGGCCACAGAATGTTAGTTCACATTTAATACTGTATGGTTGGTGAGAAGTTTGAGTGTAATGCCATCGCTGTTACCATGCCACAGGCATTGCATTGTGCCAACATTGCTGCATGCAGCATGTCACACTTGCACATTCTGTTGCACAGAGAGTGCAAGTCCCAGCCCACATTACTGTTGCTGCTGATCAGCCAGTCCTGCCTGAGAGTGGAACAGTGAGTCCGAGTGATTGTCACACTGTGAGTTTTACCCTGTCATGGGTTGAAGCAGTGCACTGTTCATGTTCATGTGAGCTATTGCCTGACATAATGGGACTAGTGCATAAGCATGCTGTATACGGTCATCGGGGATGCCACCCTCAGTAGTGAACTGTTGCTGCTGTAGGCTGGCCCACTGGAAAAGCTGTCTACCTACTAGTTGCCATGGCTTGTTGGCCATGCCATGATGCCTGCTTGCTTTCCACCCAGTACTTAATACAGTGCACAGCTGCCAGCCTCTCATTTCACTGTGTCTGACCTACTACCCTTATACTGCCAGCCTTGTTGGAGTTGTACTATCTTGGTGCAACTTGTGGCTGTGCAGATCACTTGCAGCTGTCCTTCCTGAGCTCAATGTCAGAAACCACACCGCATCTCACTGCTGTTGCAGCTAGCTGTTGCCACTGGGCACCGGGTCAACACGAGTGCCATGTGCCAGCGGCCCAAGCTGCCCACATGTACCTTTGCTGCTGTCACCCTAGGCGTGTCATGAACTTTTTGACTGCTGAGGGCAGTGGTGACTACGCAGATGTCGACAGCACAGGGCAACCAACTTCTGTATCAGATCTAAAATTCTGAACTGCAAAAACACTCACTTGACATGTTCTTTCGATCAACCAATTTACTGCTAGGTTTTCTTGTTGTGTATTGTCAGCTAGTGCCTATTGCTTAGGACAATAGGCAGCTGCTAAGGGCAGTGGTGACTACGCAGATGTCGACAGCACAGGGCAACCAACTTCTGTATCGGATCTAAAATTCTGAACTGCGAAACACTCACTTGACACGTTCTTTCGATCACCCAATTTACTGCTAGGTTTTCTTGTTGTGTATTGTCAGCTAGTGCCTATTGCTTAGGACAATAGGCAGCACAATGTGCCGAATTATCTTTGAATGTACAATTAGTCAAGGAGATCTTATGTCATTGCTCGTGAGTGTAATGTTCAGAGGTGGTTCAAGTGTGGACTGGAATATAAATGCAGTAAGGTTACGAATGGTGGTAAATTCATATAGTTAACCTTTATAGTAGATTGGGTGTTTTTGCTTCACAAAGAGAACATAACTTTCTTTTTTAAGGTTCATGGTTACACTGAGTATTCAGTGACAATGAAAAGAGGCTCATTACTGACCCTTTCAGAACTGTAATTTTGTAAGTAGAACATTTATTTTTTCTTCTGATTTATTATTATTATTATTATTTTCGATTATTCCCATTTAAGAGAGTGTTTGAGCTTGTATTCCTTTATGATGATTGTTTATGTTTTTTCTGAGCCCAAATTTTCTTCATGTGTTCACTGTGTTGTTTCTTTCGCTCCGCTGTCCATTTGCATCCTGGTCTCTTCTGTGTTGTGGTGTCAAATTTATGTTTTTTGATGATGTTCCTGAATTCAGTTCTATTTTCTGCATCGTTTACTGTTATGTGTGCTTGTCTGAGGTCCTCTTCAACTTCTTTTATCCATTTTGTTTTTCCCCTGCCTGAGTTGATGACTTTAAGAATTCGCTTTGAAATTCTGTTTTCATTCACCCTGTGGATATGTCCGTAGAACTACATTCTTCTTTTCCTTCTGCATTATTTATATATTTATTTATTTTCTTTCCACTAGCCACATTGCTCACTAATAATCTGGTTAAATATCATTATAGTTATGAATAAGAAGAGTGCAACTCCTTGCTTAGTTTTACAATCTCTTATTAGATAATTGAATTATCAATAGCTTTGTGCTTTAAATTTTTCTCTTTTAATATTACCACTGGATAAGGTTTTAAATTATCCTCCAGGACCTTGTAGCTTACAAGTTGTGGATTAATGAGCACAAAGTGTCTGATCTGCTCATGGCATTTTTTTCATGTTTAGTTTTCACGCCATGATCCATTCTACATCCTTTCATGTTTTCCATCGATATCAACTGCCATTTCGTGGCTCCAATGAGAGTAGGTTTTCACCTTGTAGATGTAAGTCGATTAAGGATTTGCGCACCCCTCCTTTCTCAGAAACCATGTCTTCTGTGAGATTGGAACCACCAGTGTGCTCATGGGAGTGAGTGTTTATTTCAAGGCCATGACAGATACAATACCAGCACCTAGGCATTGAAAGGAAATTCGCATACTATTAGTTTCTGCAATCCTGGTAGTGTCTATCCGATTGCTAGTGGGAGTAGGTGACTGGAGGCCTGCAAGTGCATACAGCCATGGAAACATGACAAGCATCTGCTTTCGCTCAAAACACTAGGATGCTGTTTGATCTACTGGATTGTGGGACTAAAGGAATAAATTCTTTTCTCTTTCTCTGTAGTGGTTACCATCCTTCCTTTCTGTGTCTCACTGCTCAGTACACGGGTCCATTCTGGGTTGAGAAAGATAATAGATTTTGTTGATAGTCTCCTCAAGTCTGCTGGCAGACCCTAAAGTCAACATGACTCGATATTCCATGATCCCTGAAAACTGATGCAAAGACTGCAAACCATTGTCCTATATAGGGCTCCATACTATACATGATGCAAGCACTGCCCACCACAATTGCTGGCCCCTTAGCCTGGGCTCGTAGTGTCACCCATAATAGTGGCACATAGCAAAAATGTATTATGAACAAATGTAACATTTTTGCAAATTCGTCTCCAGCCAGCAGCATGCCAGAGTAATGCCCCATGTCACAATCAAAACAACAAACAGGCACAAAACCAACATTATGGAAAGCAGAACAAACCTGAAAAAGATTGCAGATTGCCTTACGTCGCGTGAGCAGAAAGCTTGAATTGTAAACTCAACAATATGACCTCATTGAGGAGAAGACATCATATCATTGTAACTGCACAGCTTGATTTAATAAGAGAGAGTAAAGCTTCCACAAAAACATGTATCAGCCTACTGATATGGTGGTAAAACAACAAACAGAAGCCCTGAAAGTCAATCTTAAGAGAAGAGGAGTGGTGAAGATCTCTGATGAGCCTGTAAAAGTGGGCCACATTCAATCATTTCCAGCCCAGTATAACACCACTGCCTTCAACTAGTAGTAATAAATAGTCAGGCTTCTGAGCCTTTGTCTGAATCTTTACAATTCAGTACACCAGCTATGAATCTGTGATGCTCTGGTACCAAATAATTACTTCTGCCCCCAAGACTGGTACCTGAATGGCCTACCATACTTGGTCTGTGTGAGCTGCTGACCTCGCAACCGCTGACGAGAAGACCTGGACACTTGCATCTACAGCTTGCTTAGCTGAACTGATTGTGCTGGCACACTGACAACATAATGGTGTATTCCAGAGGTGTAGTAACTGCTGTTGCCACTGACTGGTACAGCAGTCACTGACATTCCCAGTACTCCTTGGTAGGAGGGCTGTGCTGTGGATCATCCCCACAACATGCAGAGCTGCCGAGAGATTATCTGAGCACCCCATTCAGTATCACTAAGACTACCCTGGCAATTACCAGGTCAGTCATATCTGTCATACAGGCTACGCTCTTTGCCCACAAGACCTGCTGTTTGCCTTACACCAAGAGTATGTGAGTCAGACGCTGCGGGCATCATCCATTGGAGTTTGCTGGGACAGTATCAGCAAGTTCAGATGCCGGTACTGTACCACTAAGGACTTGGGTGCTAACACAGAAAAAAATATATGATTGTAAACATTAATGAAATAAATTTTTGTTTCACTAATGTTGTATCATTTGTGCCCAGCACACCAAATGGCCTGCTCCATCACACTCCATGCTCCATCATCCTGATAACAGTAGAGGTCTCAATCCAGGTCCCTACTGTAGAACACCAGTGGCAAGGTTATATTGCATTCAAAGACTGTCCACACTGAGGAAAATGGAAGGGTCTATGTCCTGCTAAGAGCAAAACCCTTGTCTCTATTAATCAGAATGTCTGCCAACCTAATTTCAATTACCTCTTTGTAAGCACTGATCCAAAAATCAGAAGTACTGGGATTTATCACAGTCTAGTCAAGTTTCATCCTGTGTTCTTCATTTAAACAAGGTTCCACTCACCTGTCCTGAACTGTGCGAATCCAATGGCTGATGTAAACCTTCCCAGATTGATACAAAATTTTAGATATCAGAAGTGGCAAGTGCTCTGCATACCAGAGAGCTAAAAATGCCATTGCCGTGGTATAGTGGACAGCAACACCTAGCATGCAGATAGTGATTGTTGTGTGTTAGATTTCAGTGAATACTATGTCCAAGAGCATCATCACTTGTTCTGTTAGTCCTGATGTCCAAAAATGGAAGCCTCCCATCACTTTTGAGCACCGTGGTAAATTTAATGCTGGGATGAAGACAGTTGAAGTCCAAAAATCTGTTGAGAACATCATGTCCATGAGGCCAGACCTAAAAGGTAACGTCACTGACCTGCAGAACCGCATATGTTGCAAATCTGAAGTCCTCGTTCCCTGTTCTCGAAGTCCGTCATTCTATTAAAAAATGCTGCCATTAAACAAAAAATATGTAGATGTCAGTACATGACAACAAAGCTTCACTAACTTTTCATCCAGTATTTCATTAATCAAACTCAAAGACTCTTCCAGAGGGACACATGTAATACAGACACTAAATTAAAAGTCACTAGTAAATCTGAAGGACCCAGCCTCAAAGATTTCCACCGCCAAATAAGATCCATGGAATTAAGAGAACTGATGTTTCACACCTCCTAATACACAGTCTAAGAACAATGTTAAATATTTCACCAGGTACATGATGATACTCTGGGACATAGTTTTCACTGAAAGCTGACACATGCCAATTACTATCTGCATGATAAGAATGGGCATGGAGTTCCTAGAATTCTGGGTTATGGAGTTTGGACCATTCCCAGTTGTGCAAGAAGAGACTCATAGATCTTTGGCCTTTATTCCTTTTGCTGGGAACGTACCATTTAAGACTGGAAGAATTTTAAGGAATTTTAACATTAAGTGTGTGTCCCACTCATTTTTCAAGATTAGGGTACTACTCAATTCTGTCAGACATAATTTGGGACTTAGGAAGCCTGGCTTATATAAAATTTTGTACATTGGCCACAGTTCAGGACAGATAAGTGGAACATTACTGTCATGTGGGGCTAAAGCAACCTGAAAAATTGTTGGTAGCAGGATTTTGCTTAAATGAGGAACACAGGATGAAATTTGATGAAACTGTGATAATTGCCAGTACTTACTATTTTTGAAACAGTGTTTATAAAGAGGCAACTGGAATTTGATTAGCAGACAATTTGATTAATAGAGAGAAGGGTTTTCCCCTTAGCAGGATGCTGTTCTCCTAAGGGCTGCACTACCAGCCTGGTCTTAGAGGTCAGCAACACTGGTGGGCAGTGCATGCACCATGTATGATACGGAGGTCTATATAGGATGACGATTTGCAGCCTTGGCATAAGTTATGAGCAGGACTTAGCAGCAGCAGCAGCAGCATTCTCCTGGAGAGGGTGGACAGGTGGATTGCCAAAATATTGTTTCATATTAATATTAGGACCTGGCAGCAAACCCAAGGAGACTATCAACAATGATTATACCAGAAAAACTTACAAAGTCACATAAAAGGTTTTGTCTTACAGGTGGTTAAGTAGTCTCCTGATCACAGAAAAAAAATTCTAAGTCAATGCTCACAGCTAGAATGTTTTTCATGGAAGATTATGTATGAACCATATATTTTTAAAAAGTCATAATCGATTAATAGAGAGAAGGGTTTGGTGATTTTTACTTACCTTTTGCTTCAGATCCTACTTATGTAACTGCATATACTGGCATTAAGGCAGTATTAATCTGTCAGTCAGGGCACGATCTATAGGATTCTGAAAAACAATGTTATTTTTATAGAAGCCTCATTCAGTGACTCACACCCTTTTAAGCGTAAAGAGGCATGCTTCTTTGAAAATAAAGCTTAGATAGCAGCACTGATGAAGATGCTGTACATCACTTAATACTTTCTACTCACACCTCTAGATGGCATTACCAGTAGTGTTCACAAGCGCGCATGCAATTTGCATGACTGAAAGACTGCAAGTAGGTGCTAGTTGCATGTGTGACGTATTACATGTTCAACTGGAGTCTTCTTGATTAAATGATGCTGCTTCTTCATAAGTAGGAGAGCAGAAAATTTTATAGCACCCTTCAACATGAGAATTCAGTAGTAGGGAAATTAGAAGAGCATATTGTTTCTTTGTCTTCCCATTTTAAATGGATAACAAAAATTACAGGGCAAGATGCATTTTATTTAAGACAACTGTCAGTATATCAACAATGTAGGAAAAGATTGATACTTGTCATAAATGTGACACATTAAGTTGTAGACAGGGACAGTTAAAAGACATTTACACATAAGCTTTCGGGCCATGGGACAGTGTGTTACTGTAGGTTGATGCTGGGATGATTATGGGAGAGGAGAATGTGTTGTAAGGATAACTTCCATCTATGCAGTTCAGAAAAGCTGATCGTGGAGGGAAGATTCACATGGCTCCGGTAGTGAAGCAGCCATTGAAATGAAGCATGTTGTTTTCAACTACATGTTGTGCCACAGGGTAGTCTACTCTTGGCCATAGTTTGGTGGTAGCCATTCATTCTGATGGACAGCTAGTTGGTGGTAAAGCTGAGCCATTATTACAGCAGAGCTGGTAAATGACATGGCTACTTTCACAGGTGGCCTGGCCCGTGATGGGGTGGGATAAAACTGGAATAGGAAGTGCTGTGTGGGTGAATCTTCCACAGGGATAGATCCTTGTACCAAATGGTTGGGATTGCAAGTAGCATAGGGTTGGACTAGGATGTTGTGGAGGTTGGGTAGCCAATGGAACACCACTTTAGGAGGGGTGGGAAGCATCTCAGGTAGGACATATTTCAGAGCATGACAATAGGTAATCAAAGCTCTGGCGAAGGATGTGGTTCAGTTGTTTCAGTCCAGGATGGTATTGGGAGAAAAAGGGGGCACTCCTTTGTGACTGGTTTTGTGGGTGGTGGGAGGATTGGGAGAGTGAGGGGAAATGGCATGAGGGATCTATTTGCAGACTAGGTCTGGAGGTAGCATCTGCCTGTGAAGCCTTCCCAGACCTCAGCAGATCAACTCTTCTGAAACCCAGGCTATGATTGCTAAAGTAAGATACTTTTCTAGATCTTGCCATCTTTTCAAAAATTTGGGCAAGTGATATCAGCAGTGAAACAGGTCACAAGTTATTGACATCTGTCTTATCATCTTTCGTAAAAAGGGATGTAATTATGGCATATTTCAGTCTTTTTGCCTTGAGTTTGTGATGCATTATGTATTTACAATGTCTGAGGTTGTTATATGGGAACAAATATTTAGTGCTCTATTGGAAACGTCATCAAATGCACATGAGCTACAATTTTTGAGGGGCTATATAATTTTCCTAATTTCACTATGAGGACTTGGTGATACATTTATATGACTGAATTTTATGAGAGTTTGCCCCTGCACTTTCTGCCATATTTAAGAAATGATTGTTAAATATATTTTCTACTTATGACTCATCATTATATACCCCTTCTTTCCTGTTCAGCAGTGATGTTATCCTCTTCTGTGGCTGGTTGTCCTGTCTCTTGTTTTACTACGCCTATTGTCGAAATTACTGATTTACGACATTATGTGCATGTTCCTTGATTTTTAATAATCTTTCTTAGTAATTCTGAGCAGTTTTTGTAGTGTGCAACTAATGTAGGATCTCTACTTGTTGTTGCCAACAAATATATTTCCCTTTACCTTTCAGAAGATAAAGTAAATGCTGTAGTGATCCATGGGTTTTTACATAACCGTCTAATGTCCTTTCTGATTAGCTTATGCATATGATATAA
Organism: Schistocerca serialis cubense; assembly: GCF_023864345.2. NCBI lineage: Eukaryota > Metazoa > Arthropoda > Insecta > Orthoptera > Acrididae > Schistocerca > Schistocerca serialis. The sequence goes on from NC_064638.1 coordinate 312,449,198, forward strand.
ATATATCATGGAAGACATTAAATTTTATGTTGGCATTTGGTTCTCTATAAATTTCATCCCATCATATCTTGTAAACTGTCCTTAAAAACATTTTTAATAGAGTAAGTAATTATTCTGACTGATTTCCACTATGGAGTATCAGTACTGTAAACCACTGTCTTATTCATTCCAGCTAAGAGTGCATCATTATCAGAGAGAGAATTTCTTACTGGGTAAACAGTTATTTTCTTGCTATGAGATTCACCAAATAAAACATTATCAACTAGTGTCCTGCTGTTTTTACCACCTGCATTAGAAAGTTAATTACTGTGACCAAATTATAGGAGCCAAATAAGGTCACAGATTATTTTTTCTATCAGAATCCTGTAGAAAATGTATACTGAAGTCACCACAAACTATCAGCTGCTTGCTGCTGTCTGGCAGATAGTGTAGCAAGGAATCCAGATTCCTCAAAACTATTCAAAATGAACTATTTTTCCATATAACTTCTCACGTACACAGCTCTGTGTGCTGATCACTACAAAATGTTTTTTAACTTGTGTTCTGTCTTCACACAGATAACAAACTCCTTTTCCCGTATTAATTCTGCTTGATTAATTTGCTAGAGTGTAATCTTTTACATGTAACTTACCTAACTCTATGGTTATGTAGTGCTCAGAAAGGCACTATATATAATTTCCAGAGCTCTCTAAATTTTCCAAACAGACAAGAATCTCTTGTAATAGAAAATTAAACTACATTAAACTTCCTACATAAAAGGCCCTATTCATCTTTTTCACCAGAATTAATAATTTGTGCAAAGAGATGGTGAGAATAATTAAAATCTCATGTGATGCACATGTGCTACAGCTTATGTAGTTTTTGTAGCCCAGTTTGCGGTAATTTCCAACTTGATAGACCACAAGAGTCCTGTATTAAATCATTCATCTCAATTCCTCTATTCTAATGTGGTAATTTGTAAACAATGACAATGTCTGAATAGTACAGAAAATAAATAACAGTATACAGTAAATGTCTTTTATCTCAGAAATTACACTCCTGGAAATGGAAAAAAGAACACATTGACACCGGTGTGTCAGACCCACCATACTTGCTCCGGACACTGCGAGAGGGCTGTACAAGCAATGATCACACGCACGGCACAGCAGACACACCAGGAACCGCGGTGTTGGCCGTCGAATGGCGCTAGCTGCGCAGCATTTGTGCACCGCCGCCGTCAGTGTCAGCCAGTTTGCCGTGGCATACGGAGCTCCATCGCAGTCTTTAACACTGGTAGCATGCCGCGACAGCGTGGACGTGAACCGTATGTGCAGTTGACGGACTTTGAGCGAGGGCGTATAGTGGGCATGCGGGAGGCCGGGTGGACGTACCGCTGAATTGCTCAACACGTGGGGCGTGAGGTCTCCACAGTACATCGATGTTGTCGCCAGTGGTCGGCGGAAGGTGCATGTGCCCGTCGACCTGGGACCGGACCGCAGCGACGCACGGATGCACGCCAAGACCGTAGGATCCTACGCAGTGCCGTAGGGGACCGCACCGCCACTTCCCAGCAAATTAGGGACACTGTTGCTCCTGGGGTATCGGCGAGGACCATTCGCAACCGTCTCCATGAAGCTGGGCTACGGTCCCGCACACCGTTAGGCCGTCTTCCGCTCACGCCCCAACATCGTGCAGCCTGCCTCCAGTGGTGTCGCGACAGGCGTGAATGGAGGGACGAATGGAGACGTGTCGTCTTCAGCGATGAGAGTCGCTTCTGCCTTGGTGGCAATGATGGTCGTATGCGTGTTTGGCGCCGTGCAGGTGAGCGCCACAATCAGGACTGCATACGACCGAGGCACACAGGGCCAACACCCGGCATCATGGTGTGGGGAGCGATCTCCTACACTGGCCGTACACCACTGGTGATCGTCGAGGGGACACTGAATAGTGCACGGTACATCCAAACCGTCATCGAACCCATCGTTCTACCATTCCTAGACCGGCAAGGGAACTTGCTGTTCCAACAGGACAATGCACGTCCGCATGTATCCCGTGCCACCCAACGTGCTCTAGAAGGTGTAAGTCAACTACCCTGGCCAGCAAGATCTCCGGATCTGTCCCCCATTGAGCATGTTTGGGACTGGATGAAGCGCCGTCTCACGCGGTCTGCACGTCCAGCACGAACGCTGGTCCAACTGAGGCACCAGGTGGAAATGGCATGGCAAGCCATTCCACAGGACTACATCCAGCATCTCTAGGATCGTTTCCATGGGAGAATAGCAGCCTGCATTGCTGCGAAAGGTGGATATACACTGTACTAGTGCCGACATTGTGCATGCTCTGTTGCCTGTGTCTGTGTGCCTGTGGTTCTGTCAGTGTGATCATGTGATGTATCTGACCCCAGGAATGTGTCAATAAAGTTTCCCCTTCCTGGGACAATGAATTCACGGTGTTCTTATTTCAATTTCCAGGAGTGTAATATTGCTGTGTTTCCTGAAGTTTGCAGGCTATGGTGTATCCACCTATCACTTTCAGGATGAAGCAGTTTAAAAATGAAAGAAACTGCCTCCCTTTCCTGAAGATATATTGAAAAAAACTCCCATACAAATACATATATTAGTGTCTGACGTACAAGCAGTACATCCATCCAGAATCATGGATAGAAAGAGCTAGAGAGTTGAAGAGTGAAAAATTTGATATTGGCTTAAGGAAGCATTCGAATACAGATACATGTTCATCTTTCTTTTCATATATCTCTCTTTTTGTGCAGGCATGTTTATATTGCAGCTCTGTGCCATACAGTGTTCCAGTGCTTATTAAGTGAAATGTACTTTATGGCTAAACCCAAATAAGATCTAACATTCTCTATGATGTGTTACTGACTTGGTTGTCAAGGAGAAGTGCTCTATTTTCCAATGTATCTTTTCTCAAAATGCACAAACGTAATTTAATTTTCTCATATTTCTTATCAGTGTTTCATTCATTTAATTCCCATCCAGCAATAAATACGTCTGGGTCCTGTACTAGTGCATCAGAATTGAATGTTCTTGTCCACTGGTTACTCTTGCTGTTTTGATTTATCTCAAACAGTGAATGCTAAATATTATTCTACTTACCTTTGGTTGACCATGACTGCATCAGTTGCCAACTTCTTAATTATGTAATTTTTGCTGCAAGACAATGATTGGGCACAGAATATAATTTTATCTAGAAAAAATACAATGGCAACACTTTCCAAACGCGAGTCATATATCCTTCCATTTCAGTACAACAAATACTCAATTCTTCAAGAACACTACCAAAAACATCATAATTCAGAATGTGAATCTGAACTTGACAGATCTGAGTGACCCTCAGAATACTAATTACAGTACAATAATGGAAATTCCTGGATGGAACATTATGTAAAATAAGGGAAAGGCAACCACTCTCCTATAGTGGGAGTTATTTGTGGAGCACAAAAACATCTAACAGGATAAAATATTCACACTAGCATTTGAGCTCTCTCTCTTTTTTAATTAATTAAGTGTGCATGAACCCCCCCCCCCCCAACCACACACACACACACACACAAATAAATAACACACACACACACACACACACACACACACACACACACACACACACATTGCTAGGGCGAGACTCACTTATTGAGACTCATTTAATGTCCCTACATAAAAAGTAGTAGATGCAATTGGGTCTGATGGTTCTTTTTATTGTCTATTTAGTTGAACTATGTGTAACAAGCTCTATGTCGGTGTTTATTATGATATGTGCATTCCATGGACTTTATGGTTCTCCAAGCTTGACTCTAGAACGAAAAAGAATGTGAATATTGACACACTGTGCTGAAGACTATACTCAAACTAGTCATAGTTGAAAAAATTTCTGCTGAAAATGCTCAATTTATTTTAGGCTGAACACCTAGCAGCTGGCTATTCAGGAAAAACTGCAACTATATCTCCATACAAGTGTACGCAGAATAATAATATTTGTGAACCCAGCAGGGTAAAAATGAAAAAAAAGAATATAGAGTTCTTTAACATGAAAAGTTTGAAGTCCTTTTCCTATCTTACAAAATATTTCTACACCAGTGAAGATTATAGTACCTGGATAAACTGAAAGAACCAGGGGTTGTAGAGACTTTCAGGAACATTAGGTAATGATTGACAAGAACAGAGGAAAGGAATATAATAGAATAAGAATAGGTAGCTTTGAGAGATGAAATAGTGAAGGCAGCAGAGGATCAAGTAGGTAAAAAGTTGAGGACTAGTAGAAATCCTTAGAAGAGATGCTGTTGTGGTCTTCAGTCCACAGACCGGTTTGATGAAGCTCTTCATGCTACTCTATCCTGTGCAAGCTTCTTCATTTCCTAGTACCTACTGAAACCTACTTCCTTCTGAATCTGCTTAGTGTAGTCATCTCTTGGCCTTCCTCCATAATTTTTACCCTCCACACTGCTCTCCAATAATAAATTGGTGATCCCTTGATGCCTCAGAACATGTCCTACCAACCGATCCCTTCTTCTAGTCAAGTTGTGCCACAAATTTCTCTTTTACCCAGTTCTATTCAGTACCTCCTCATTAGTTATGTGATACACCCATCTGCTCTTCAGCATTCTTCTGTAGCACCACATTTCGAAAGCTTCTATTCTCTTCTTATCTAAACTATTTATCATCCATGTTTCACTTCCATACATGGCTCTACTCCATACAAATACTTTCAGAAATGACTTCCTGACACTTAAATCATACTCGGTGTTAACAACTTTCTCTTCTTCAGAAAAGCTTTCCTCGTCATTGCCAGTCCACATTTTATATCCTCTCTACTTCGACCATCCTCAGTTATTTTGCTCCCCAAATAGCAAAACTCATGTACTACTTTAAGTGTCTCATTTCCTAATCTAATTCCCTCAGCATCACCCACTTTAATTCGACCACATTTCATTATACCCATTTTGCTTTTGTTGATGTTCATCTTATATCCTCCTTTCAAGACACTGCCCATTCCATTCAACTGCTCTTCCAGGTCCTTCACTGTCTCTGACAGAATTACAATATCATCAGAAACCTCAAAGTTTTTATTTCTTCTCTGTGTATTTTAATTCCTACTCCAAATTTTTCTTTTGTTTCCTTTACTGTTTGCTCAATATACAGATTGAATAACATCGGGGACAGGCTACAACACTGTCTCACTCCATTCCCAATCACTGCTTCCCTTTCATGCCCCTCAACTCTTCTAACTGTCATCTGGTTTCTGTACAAATTGTAAATAGCCTTTCGATCCCTGTATTTTACCCCTCCCACCTTCAGAATTTGAATTAGAGTATTCCAGTCAACATTGTCAAAAGCTTTCTCTAAGTCTACAAATTCTAGAAACTTAGATTTGCCTTACCTTAATCTATCTGCTAAGATAAATCGTAGAATCTGTATTGCCTCATGTGTTCCAACATTTCCATGGAATTCAAACTGATCTACACCGAGGTCGGCTTCTACCAATTTTTCCATTTGTCTGTATAGTATTCATGTTAGTATATTGCAGCCATGACTTATTAAACTGACAGTTTGGTAATTTTCACATCTGTCAACACATGCTTTCTTCGGGATTGGAATTATTATATTCTTCTTGAAGTCTGAGGGTATTGTGCCTGTCTCATATATCTTGCTCACCAGATGGTAGAGTTTTGCCAGGGCAGTCTCTCCCAAAGCTATCAGTAGTTCTAATGGAATGTTGTCTACTCCCGGGGCTTGTTTCACTTAGGTCTTGCAGTGTTCTGTCAAACTCTTCACAAACTACCATATCTCCCATTTCATCTATATCCTCTTCCATTTCCATAATACTGTCCTCAAGAATATCGCCCTTGTATAGACCCTCTATATACTCCTTCCATCTGTCTGCTTCTGCTTCTTTGCTTAGAACTGGGTTTCCATCTGAGCTCTTGATATTCATGCAAGTGGTTCTCTTTTTTCCAAATGTCTCTTTTAATTTTCCTGTAGGCAGTATATCTTACCCCTAGTGATATATGCCTCTACATCCTTACATTTGTCCTCTAGCCACCCCTGCTTAGCCATTGTGCACTTCCTGTCGATCTCATTACTGAAACGTTTGTATTCCTTTTGGCCTGCTTCATTTACTGCATTTTTATATTTTCTCCTTTTATCAATTAAATTGAATATATCTTCTGTTACCCAAGGATTTCTACTAGCCCTTGTCTTTTTACCTAGTTGATCCTCTGCTGCCTTCACTATTTCATCTCTCAAAGCTACCCATTATTCTTCTTCTACTGTATTTCTTTCCCCCATTCTTGTCAATCATTCCCTAATGCTCTCCCTGTAACTCTCTACACTCTCTGGTTCTGTCAGTTTTTCCAGGTCCCATCTCCTTAAATTCCCATTTTTTTGCAGTTTCTTCAGTTTTAATCTACAGTTCATAACCAATAGATATGTGAAACCTTCCCATATCTAAAGGCCTCTTCCATGTATACAACCTTCTTTCACGATTCTTGAACCAAGTGTTAGCTATGATTAAGTTATGCTCTGTTTCTTTTATCTCAACATACATTTCATTAATCTCTTCATTATCTGCAGAGCTAGTTGGCTTATAAAATTGTACTACTGTGGTAGGTGTGGACTTCTTGTCTATCTTGGTCACAATAATGCGTTCACACTATGCTGTTTATAGTAGCTTACCTCCTATTTTTTATTCATTATTAAACCTACTCCTGCATTACCCCTATTTGATTTTGTATTTATAACCCTACATTCACCTGACCAGAAGTCTTGTTCCTCCTGCCACCGAACTTCACTAATTCCCACTATATCTAACTTTAACCCTTTGTTTCCTGACATAAGAAAAAATTTACTTTTCAACATTTTCTTTGCGGAATTTATGCTATTGTGGCGTCAAATGATGGTAGGATTTTTTGTAAAATTTTATTTTATTTTTTACAACTTTTTTCACTCCTGGTACTCAGAAGTACCGTCAGACTCCATGGACAGAATCACAACATGTGCAGAAAAATGCTCCAATTTTTATAACTTGTACTTTATTCCATGTAAATATTAAATATTTTTACATTAGAAAATTAGTTAACAAAAATATATTTCCGAATTTTTTAAAAATTTCTCATAAATTTACCTTCTAGAGCAAATTCACAATTCATAGTAACTTAGCTATACATTTTTGACAGTATACACATATCACATATTTAGTGAGACCTCATGAAATTGTAGGAAACAGTTCTTTTTCTCATTGCAGCACAAATACACTTTACATGTACTACATTGTGAATGTGGTCTCAACTGTATTTTATTTTTCACACACATTTCGCATCGTCCTCTTTTACAACCGAACACTACAAAATTGTTTCCTCGGTTGTCAAGACGTACATCCTTAGGAATAGAAAAGTTATCTTTCCTTCTCTTTGGGGGAGTTATTTCATCTTTACCAGAGTTTCTCTTTTTGAGATTTGGCACTTGCTGTTCATTCATTAGCCCTAGTGCCACAGCACGCCTGAATTACAGCAGTGGCAGTGCCCCATGTAGATCACTGAAAATGACGTAAACATTGACAAAAGCAATTTCTATTGTTCCCCAGAAGAGACGGTGCCACCATTTCTTTGATCGCCTGTCAAGACCATAAGTTGAACGTAATCTGTCTGCATGATCCACATCACCCATGTTTTTATTGTAATCACTTACAATAACTGGACATGGTATAGTCATACTAGTTCCATCTTTCTGTTTTCTTGACACTACGCTCTGTTCAATGCAATAGAAGTTTGACGCAAAATACACCACTTTATTGTCCCTCCATTGAAATACTGTTAGGTCTAAAGATGACACTTTAGACATTTTTCTTTAGGTAAATTCTCTGGCAAACCTTTCCTGTTTGTTCTAATTGTTCCACAGGCAAATGTATTTATGGATTTTAATTTCTCCAAAAGTGGAATAGAAGTAAAAAAAAATTGTCAAAGTACAATTTTCTGTACTGACCCCAATACGGTTTAGACAATTTCAGTACCACTCCCTCCCCTAAACCGTACCCTTCAAAGTCCTTCTCCATTGTCTCACTTCTACCTTTATACACTTAGAAATTGAGTGTGTATCCTTTTTTATTACAAATTTCCCATAGTTTGTAGCCTCTTTTCATTGGTTTTAATGGATTACAGTGCCTTATGCTACTTCTTCCCTTGAAGACAATCACTGATTCATCAATACTGAGTTCTCTAGTGCCCCTGTATATGTACATAAATTGCTTATTCAAAGCAGTCAGAAGCGGGCATATTTTATACAATTTATCAGTGTTTCTTTCTGGAATTTTTGTGTTATCATTAAGATGTAAATTACTCAAAATAAAATCAAACCTGTCCCTACTCATGCATCGCCTTACAATGGAAATACCAAGGTCATCACATGCAGACCAGTAGTGTTTCCACGATGGCAGCGTGTGGTAACCCATAAATACATTAATTCCCAAAAAAGTAAACAGCTCATGTTCCTTCAGATTTAAAATTTTTCCCTTCTGTGTCGCGTAAAGATTGCTCTGGAAAATTGTCTTCTACAATTGGCTTCAAAATGAAAATAAAAACATCAGTAGCTGGAGGACAGAAGATATACTGAATTTAATTGAGGAGGGGAGAAAATATAAAAAAAAAAAAATGCAGTAAATAAAGCAGGTGAAACAGAATACAAATGTTTTTAAAAAAATGAGATTGACAGGAAGTATAAAATAAAATTAGAGACCTTTGGAGAAAAGAGAACCACCTGTATGAATATAAAGAGATGAGATCGAAAACCAGTTCCAAGCAAAGGGAAAGCAGAAAGGTAGGAGTATACAGAGAGTCTATACAAGGGAGATGTACTCGAGGGAAATATTATGGAAATGGAAGAGGATGTAGACGAAGATGAGATGGGAGATGTGATACTGTGTGAAGAATTTGACAGACAACTGAAAGACCTAAGTTGAAACAAGGCCCTGAGAACTAGTGACTGCCTTGGGAGAGCCAGCCATGAGAAAACTCTTCCATCTAGTGAGTGCTAGATATGTAAGACAGGTGAAATACCCTCAGACTTCATGAAGAATTTAATACTTCTAGGTCCAAATAAAGCAGGTGCTCACATGTGTGAAAATTACCAAACTATCAGTTTAATAAGTAACAGTTGCAAAATACTAACACAAATTTTTACAGAAGAATGGAAAGACGGGTAGAAGCCAACCTTCGGGCAAGATCAGTTTTGATTCCAGAAAAATGTAGGAACATGCAAGGCAATAATGACCTTACAACTTCTCATAGAAGGTACATTAAGGAAAGGCAAGCCTACATTTATAGCATTTGTAGACTTCAAGAAAGCTTTTGACGATGTTGACTGGAGCACTCCCCTTCAAATTCTAAATGAGGCAAACGTAAAATAAAGAGAGCGAAAGGCTATTTACAGTTTGTACACAAGACACGTAGTTTTGGAGAATCCATGGAATAATGTAAGTATCAGAATTTAAAAAGTTTTGTATGTGGAACCACAGATTGCATACTTCTGAGTACATTTTTTATGATTAATACAAGTCATTTTGTAGCAATAATTGCCGCGCGGGATTAGCCGAGTGGTCTAGGACGCTGCAGTCATAGACTGTGCGGCTGGTCCTGGGGAAGGTTCGAGTCCTACCGTAGGCATGGGTGTGTGTGTTTGTCCTTAAGATAATTTAGGTTAAATAGTGTGTAAGCTTAGGGACTGATGACCTTAGCAGTTAAGTCCCATAAGATCTCGCACACATTTTGAACATTTTTGTAGCAATAATTGAAATGTAATGAGGGATAAAACAGCTCAGTAATAGACCCTGTACAGTTGTGGATTGCATAACACACTGATTTCAGGGCAAAATGTATCTTTAAAAGTTTGATGTTAACATTAGGATATTTTAAAAAAAAGAGAGAGAGAGAGAGAGAGAGAGAGAGAGAGAGAGAGAGAGAGAGAGAGAGAGAGAGAGAGAGAGAAGTCTACAGTAACTGCTTCTTTGTTTGTCAATTTATTGCATCCGCCTTAGTTATGAATGATAACACTAATATTACCATTATTGCCATTTTATTAAACTAAACTTACATGCCAATACTTCTCATTGGATTTGCACTTCTGGGACAGAAGGTGTTGTGGAAGGACTGGTTTTTCGTTTTTTCTGTAGCAATTCGGTTACTAATCAACTGAATTTTACTTCTGATGAATTATTAACTGTGTTAAATAGAAAATAGCTATTGGCATGTAGATACTTTATGGTGGGTTGTTAGGTGTTCCCAGTGGTTCATTTAGGAGAGCAGTGCCTGCAGATGAAGTGTGTGATTTGGTGTATCATTGTGGCAAACAGTACTGAACTATTGTGAATATTCAAAACTAATGACATATTTGTCCAACATCAGTGAGACATAAAATGGTATTGCCCAGGAATGCTTTCAACAGGCTGTTCTTTTAATTTATATACTGGAGCCCACCTTACAACCTCCTCAGATATTTAGCTGTTCAGTATCACACTCCATTATTTACAAAAGTTACTCTGCTAAACGCGCCAGAAATAAGAAACACTGAGGGGAGATAACTCACTTATGGGAAAATTTCTTCATGCTAAATCTGTATTTGATAATGGCAAAAAAACCTCAGTCACCACTTTCAAAGGGAAGTGCATTTCGATTTAAGTCATCTGAGACTGCTTGATCCAAAGAGTTAAAGCTTCAGTTTGTTCTGTAGTTCTCACAAAAGAAATCTGTTATTCGTAACAATGGGCACTGCAGGAAGGTATGACATTTCCAAGCTTGCCAGTAAAAAATTTAACACATTAATTTCCATATTAATTACTTTTATTAACTGTGCTACAAATGAAACAGTGACTTTTTAACACATAAATAATATCATATATAATCTCTCAACAATAAGAGCCATCACGCTTTACCAGGGTGTAAATAATAAGTATACAAATGCACAGTACCAGGAACATGAATGTAGTGGGAGGTACAAAAAAATACCTTCTGTATACCACAATGAATAACAACGGGTGAGCCATTGGTTTGATGCAGTGAATCAGACTATTTGAGGGTAGGTTTAAAGCCATTGATGACAAAAGTATTAACATTATACTCACAAGTCTGTTACATCATAAATTTAATTTTCTTTGTAAAATGTAAACAATAATATAACTTTCCACTTTTACTCATCCAGGAACGACAATCTAACCTTGTTTCCTATAATAAATACCTGAAGAATAAGACAAAACTTGGTACATTTTCCCTGAGTAAATACAAGTTTCATTAAGTCATATGTGAACTATAACTTATTTTGCACTTTAACAATTTTCGAAGCAAGGGTTAAACACATAGATTACAGGTCTGGCATTCTGCCTACAGAGCCTCTACGTTAATCTGTGGGAGAGAGGGGTCACATTTAAGTATGATCCACAAATGAAAAGTCAAATTGCTCAACACTAAAACTTCTGTTTGACCAGCAGGCCACAAATCAACTTTCACAATAGCTGCCAATAGGGCTCTCTCCAGTTTTCTTCATGAGGGCATTACTCTTTAATGAATACTGTGTTGTGCAATTTTAAAACAGATTTTTGTTTTCAACACTATTTCATAATGAAATTCTGTATCACAATTCACTACAAACAATATGAAACACTTCTCCTAAAAGAATTGACAGTATTTTAAATTTAATGGTTGCATATAAAACATGTTTCAAGAACCTCATGACACACATCTAAGCGTGAAAAAATATTCCCAAGCCAGTATCAAAAATATATTTCAGCAATGTGATAAGCATAAAGTAAGTTGCTTTCTTTTATATTTAGGAGCATGGCGCCATTGTACAACAAAAGTATTACTATCAAACAATCGAAAATCAAGGGTGGAATGGAACAATATTCTGAGAAGTAAAGTTGCTACTCATCATATAGCGGAGTTGCCGAGTCGCAGACAGGCACAACAAAGATTTTCGCACATAAAGCTTTCAGCCAATGGTCTTTGTGTGTGTCTGTTGTTGACAAAGGCCATTGGCCGAAAGCTGCAAGTGTGAAAATCTTTTTGTTGTGCACATCTGCAGCTCAACAAGTCCGCTATATGGTGAGTAGCAACTTTCCTTCTCAGAATATTGTAAGAATATTACTATGCTTTATTACTACACACAAGAGTGAAGAAGAAACTGTTAAGGCCATTACAGCAGATAATGCTGTATGCCTTTGAACTATGACACACAGAAGGACTCAACTCTTCTTTTTTATTTTATAATTTAAGTACGGTACAATGTTTTAGGCCAAGTGACAGTACCTCAACAAAACAATTTTAAAATACTTTTAGCATCAACAACACAAATTATTAGGTTTTCATGACAGATAAAAAATGTGACATTTATGATTACATTGTTGAGTTCAAACATGAACTCCAGACTGACTTAAAGCAACTGTAATAGTTTGAATATGAATATGCAAAATTCATGGGCTTAAGCACATCAAATAATTATGTATATCACCTGGAAAATATACAGCACATAATGTGGTCAAAAGAGATCATCATATTCTTTGTTGACAATCATTAGAGCCATTTCAGTTTCAATACTTTACTGCTTGCTATGTGACAACAGTATTTCCTAACCAGTGTAGTCACAACAACCATCACCTGGATTTTGGAATACTGGGGCCATTTGAGTTAAAAGCAGACAATGACTGGCTGCTATCAAATCCCACAAAAGTTACTTTTCATAACCTTTCTGCATGAACTAACATTATATACATTGCTTCACTTACAGCTATAAACATTATGGCAACTTTAACAGCAACTGGCACTTGGCTGTTTTCAGTCTGGTTATTAAACATGAATTTTTGAAGATCACACAAATACTGTGTACCTATCAACAATAATGCTTAAAAACAGATCCAACTATTTTTATCTGATCGTTCATATGATGCAGTGAACTGCACACCAAAACCAAACCTAACAAGAAAATAAAATCTATTTGTTTTGATTTTTACCTCTACACTTGCAGTTGTAAAACTGGCATATGAGAAGATGACAACATAAGAATTAAAAAGAAAGCTCTTAAAAGATTGGAGGAAAAGTCAAAAGTAGGCAGAGAAAAGTTAATCTGAGAAATACAAGCCTGAGAGGAAATTTTATTTCTCTAAATTTCTGATACTGAAAGTTATGGAGTTATTTTTTTGGATGTGTATCTAAATATATTGTAGATTTATTGTTTTAGTAAAATATATGTTTAACTATATTTTCTTTTAATGAAATAATTTTTATTAAGTTGCGTATGTGCATTGTGACAAGGACTGCTTCCTCTGTAATGTAAAATTAGTTACCACTGGAAACTGTTTTAACTATTAGTATTATCCAAAAATATCTGAAAAATATGAAATAACTTATATGTAAGAAAGTAATTTTTAATGTACAGCATGCAATTCTTAGAAATAGGGTACATTGTAATTCTAATGACATATCAATTCATTCAATCCAGGGAGCTTTTGTCTACAAGGACTCCATGATTGACATGCCTCTTCTTCGCCAAGCCCAACATATTATACAGCTAGCAAAAATGGACAAACATAATATGCAACAATGAACAAGATACAGTGCCAGTCACATATCATTAACAGCAAAGGTAAAAACCTGTAACTACATTAATGTTTATCAGCAATCTTACAGTGCTGATTTTACTTAGCACTGATTTGTGTAAGCTATGATTCTGTTTATAACATTACTATTTCAAGTCTTGCTGACTTGAAACAGATATGGCATAATTAAAAGTAGATACCTTTCATTAAAAACAGTTTAGCTAGTGGGATATGATATTTTGCTAATCACAAGTGACTATTACTGAATGTATCTAAATGTGATAACAACCACCTGTCATATTAACAGAAAACTTCAATTTATTAGTCATAGATTTTTCACAATGAAGGAAGTAAGATTTTGTTTTCTGTTTCTGAGATGTTAAGGTAAAGAGGTGTCTACCATTACATATATTTTTCGTGTTCTAGAAAGAGCAGTGGAAACATTAGAAGATTTTCAACTAACACATGGTCTCTCTTTCAGAAAGAGTAAAAAATAAGGATATGTTTGGAATTTACTTCAACTATGATTTCTCTCAACAAACTACTATGCTTCGAAAGATGATATATCAACGAAAATGTTTAACAGAATTGAAGACATAAGATTATGAAAACTGGGCTCTAGTATTCCTAGACTGAATCTCATAATGTACAAAGAGTATTAACCATGTAGTAGACAACCATTATCAAGCGAAAGATGTGTTGAGGTTTCTTTTTGCAAGATCAGTTAGATTTGCTTACTATCCATCACTCAGTCTTAGTGTGGCATACAAAGGAGTGATATAATGTAATAGGATAGATATAAAATCTACTCACAGTGTGGCAGCAGGAGAACACACATATACAACGTATAAATGTTTGCACACTTTCGTAGTTAGGGGATCCATCTGGCAGAAGAGTTGTAGGAAAAGGAAGAGTGGTGAAGAAAAAGGACTGGTGAGGTTTAGAAAAGGGGTAATTTGGAAAAGTTGCTCAGAATCCAGGGTAGATTTACTAGATGGGATGACAAGGAAGAGTAGATTTTTCTCTCTCCAGTTACATTATATTTTCAAAAATTGATTATTTTATATGCAAAAGAGTGATGTATTCTGCAATCAAAATTTTTGATCCCTTACATAGCAGTGAAAAGAGTTTAACACACATTAAAATTTGCTTCAAACACATAAATCAATGTCTATACAAATAAAACAGTATGGCAATCATGTAAATGGAGGCAAATTTCCAAATTTTTCAGTAAATTGTAAAACTGACTCATTCCACATCATAGTGAGATCTATGGAGCTTGCAAAACTGACTATTGCACAAAATACAGTGTATTTCAAAAGGATTACGCCCATCTCACAAGTCAATATATTCACATGAATAAAGATAGAAATTTGGGTCAGAATTTTAGTTTGGCAACAGCCATGTTCACATGGTCACGATACCACCAGCCAGCTCGCTCGCTACAGGAAATGCATACCTGGATATTTTTGAGATCAGGCGTTTTGCACAGTTGTGAGAACATGCTAAAAATTTGGTTTTTCAACAAAATCAATGCACTGGTATACGATGTAAGAGCACTTTTTAATGATGAGCTGCCTGTGTGATGGATGGGCCGTAATGGGCATATGAATTTTGCATTTCACTTTTGGCCTCCAAGGTCACTTTATCACACAGTATGTGATTTCTTTTTTCTTGTAGTGGATTGTGAATATCTGCACCTACGTGAGTCCTCTTCCAACAATTTGGATGGATTCAGATGCTGCGTAGCAACGGCAATTAATGCACAACTCCAGACATGCTCATAAAAATATGGATTATATTTTGACTCATCTGGATCTTTGTTGTGCACACAATTGAGCATTTGTGAAAGGTAAATGAAAATTTTGATCCCAGACATAATTGTAAAAAGAACCACACGATTTTATAAGCGTATGCAATTGTAAAATTGAATGGTTGTTTTTGAAACTAAAAACTTTGTAGCTCTACACATAATTTAAAATCCATCCTCAGATTTGGTGTTGTGTAGAATTTATTGTGATGTGAAATTGGATGAATCTTTTTGAAACATAATGCACTTTTTTGTAAAATAAAATATGTGTTGTACCTGCAGAACCTTTGTTTAGTAACGGTAACAGTTACTCCCACACCACACCCTACTCAGCTGTGCAGGAGTGAGAGCTGACTTGCTGAAGGTATTTCACTGTCAGTGGTCATAGACTGCAAACATGCTGTATTACAGAACAACATGATATTCATAATTCACAATTGTTGAATTTAGGAAGGCTAGGAAAATGAAGGAAGGCACTAGATTGAAAATGGGAATATTGCTTCTTATTACTGGCAGGTTATACTGAAGTTGATATAATTCAGATAAAGAACAAAAAATTAATAATGACAGTATACATACTGAAAAAGGTACAGATTCTTCCTGCTCAAGGAGATGCTATCAGAAAAAATGAAATGATGAATGCTGATCCTTTACCAGCTGATGTCCAACTACATTGAATTCCAAATTAGATAATCTCTCAAAGTGACTGTTTAATCATACAGTATACGGGAATCCCTGCTGTAGATGTCTCACATGCTAGAAACATCCTACTTCTCAAAAGAGAGGTGCCACTTAAATGTATATCAATCAGGAACACAGTGAACTGTGTAGGAATCTTCCAAGGATTGCAATGTGCACAAGGGGGCAGGGGGGGGGGGGGGCGGCAAAAGTAACAAGTAATAGATTCTGTTAACTGCGTCTAAGGTACACCATTCTGAACCACTTTTCCTACCAGCTTCTGAGCAGAAGCTAGTATCAAGTTTTTGACAAAAATTATTACATGTGATGAAGCATGGTGTTGTGTGTGTGACCCAGAAACTAAGTGACATCTTAGCCAGATGAAGACTGCTTCACTGCAAGAACCAACATTAAATTTTTATGAAGGGGTAGTCTGCTAGGAATTTGTTCCCCAAGATATTTTAGTTAAGCAGCATTACTACCTCACAGTAACAGTTCTTTTTGCAAGCATAAGGCATTGCACTTAAAAGGTCAAGTCTCAGGCATCAGTTGACAGATTTGTTACAGTTCTGTAGGTGAGGTGAGATAAATCTAGGTCATGACCATTTTAATAGTTTAGTGTACTATAAAAGAGATTTAGTGTTAGAAGAGTGTGTATCTGTAACAATTTAACCAACCATGAAAATATCACAAGAATCAGCCTAGACTTTCAACTAACTTAGTCGACATATCTGGGCTAAGCATTCCAAAGAGATGGGACACTGTTGCCTTTGAAACCATATATGCTACTGAACGTTGAGGACACATTCAGAATGTTTAAAGCAAAAAATGTTCCTACATAGACGTACCACAGTACCCTCTGGAAGCTAGCAAGTTGTCTCAACTTTTAAAAGACCCGAGATCTATAACAAATTTGATATAAAATATAACTACTAGAATAAAGTTGAATAGGGTCAGTATGTTTTCACACATTTTGCTAAGGAAGGCATACTGCCAAAATAATGCACAGTTTCTGAAATTTAAATGACTGCTATTCTAAATCACATTAAAATTTACATACTTCAACAGTTTTACAATAATGTAAGAATGAAAAATAGGTGTTTTGTTGTCAAATAAACCTAATCATTATCTCCACACTGCTCTGTCAAATACATGTGTACTATCATTATCTGATATGTAAATTGTATTTGGGCACACTTACAATATATTATTGCTTCAGAAACTCAAGAATAAAAAGTAATTATTTTTGTTTCATCTGCTGAATTACTACCTTTTTGAATACAAAAATGATGTGACACGAAAGGGATTAAGTAGAAGATAGGAAATGCTGTACCATCTACACATTAACATGATAAGAAATTATACACAATTCGAGTTTTGAACATTTAATATACGCACTTGAACCTGGAAGGAAAAGTATTATTAACCAAAAATGATGCAAAAGCACACTGGGATATTATTATAAAAACTACTACTGCTATGTTTATCAGCCTAGCTATACACTCAATAACTATACATGCAATATAATTTGAGCGAGCAGCATACTGTAATTCACATTGCATTGCATTCACTATGCATTCTATGATGCTGTATTGCTAAGGCATGCTGAATTGTTTCTTGACAATGGTTTTAAACAATCCATACTAACCCAAAGTTTCACAGTTCCCAGAAAAGTGCAAAGTTATATTGTACATAAACACACACACACACACACACACACACACACACACACACACACTCTCTCTCTCTCTCTCTCTCTCTCTCTCTCTCTCTCTCTCTCTGTGTGTGTGTGTGTGTGTGTGTGTGTGTGTGTGTGTGTGTGTGTGTGTGTGTGTGTGTGTGTGTGTGTGTAAGAACTGTTGTTTATTTAAGAATTTGTAAGAAATATGTTAATATATTTACCTTCAATTCTAGAACTTTAACAGCTGGAGGTCTCTTCCTTTTACCCTTTTCCTCTTACTTCAGTTTCAGAACTAAAGTTTCTTGGAAATAGACACAGTAGGTACCAACTTAAATGCACCTGATGTCTTGCTAGGCACAAGTCTCTCTGCACTTTCATGAAGTATACTGTCTAAGCAATATGTACTGTCACAATATTCTGTTTAATTGTGAATATGGCCAACTGCATAGCATCCTTTTCTTCTACGATTAATGTATTTTCATACGAATTCTGTAGAACTTATCAACTACCCCTGCAAATTATATTTAGTTTCATAATTGTCTCTCACATCAGGTAAATCTTTTTATCTGAAACAAAGATCCAATTTTTTCCCCCTTTATCTGAAAATAACTACACAATGTTTGCATCTCATAAGTAGTTACCAGTACTTTAACCTGCCAGCCATCTGGTTTTTAGGTGTCTACAAGTCTTCATACATGAAGCAGTCCTTTTTTGACTCCGAATGCAATTAATAGTCACCAAATCACTAAAATTAAAAAGTTGCAAAATCTGAACACTTAACAACATTCTCTGTATTCCCTTTCATTTTCTTAGTATCATATTTCGAATGTCTCCACAGTGCCACAATTCAATTACTCAGTGTTCACACTTTGCACCCTCACTTGTTTGATACATTGTTTTGCTCCAAGTAAAATTTTCATTTTTCTCTTTCTCCTTAGCATTATTGCTCTGAATTTTGTTTACAATACCGCATAATTATTATAATCTATTGAGAACTTTTAGTGTACTATCCCCAATTCTGATTCCTCACAGCCTGTTGGCATAATTTTTTCGAGCTTAGTTGGGTTCTTTCCCCACTTTATTTACCTGACATCCATTGTCATCTACTTTTTTTAGCATCTGGTACACTCTTTCTTATTTTCAGAGAAGTAGGAGTGCCAAAAACCCTCTACTTTTCTATCATTCAATTACTTCAATGCTCCTGCATGTTGCATGTTTGGAACACTGTTTAAACAGACACTTCTTATTTTCTCAAGTTACAGATTTCTGCAATATAGAGCTGTATTATTGTTGCAGAGTCCTTGCAGGTCACCAATGTGCTGTGTCAAGTGGGGTGGGGATGGACAACTTGTTGCACAATGAGTGCTTCCTCCAAACAGTTTGAATGAACATTATCTCACATAAAATGTGAATGTCGCCGCCGCCACCCCTCCCCCTCCCCCCCCCTCCCCCCACTATCTTGCTTGTTGATTTTCAGATAACTGAGAATGAAAAATGAAATGATCATCAACATTCTGGGTGTCACATTTGAGTGCAGCCACTATTTATACCATAGGTTAATTTTTGTCTGCGGAATATTTGGCTCATCTGTCTATTTTTAACAATTACGCTTATAATGCAAAGATATTTTATCCCATATCTTTTATTCTCAGAGATCTTGCCACCACTATGGGGTGGGAGGAGGAGAACCCTTGTGTTTTAACTATCCTGAATTGTTCACTAACAATTTTATGTCAGTCAATAAATTAAATTGTTAAGCATAAATGTTCTATTTTAGTGAGTTAACTGTTCTATTTTATCATAAGCAACATATAAAAACAACGATTTGTTCTTTTCTCACACTTTTATTAATTTTTTGGACTTCAGCAGTATAATGATAATTCCTTTTAGAGTTAAATTTTTGATTGCAGTAACTGCATGTATGAAATTAACTGAAGAATTCTGTTACACCTTTTTTTAACATAGTTACTGGTATGTGTAATTTTTTCCCACTCCAAATATTTGAGGGAGCAGAGTGAAACTGAAATAAAGAACATTAAGTTTTGGCACAAAGGTAATTTTGTGGAACTGAAAAAAATTTTTTTTTTCATTTCATATGGGAATACAATTTCTCAAGTTAAGAATGTCAGCAGATTGACCTTTCTTAATCATTACATAAAAATTTTGAATACTGTTTACGTACTTTTTTTAAAATAATGAGAGTTTATATCAGATTAAATATATAAATATAAAATTCACAGCATATGTAATTGACTTACAGAGTGAATTACATTTCACTTTTAGAAAATGAAATGCAATCAGAATTTGAGCAAAGTAAAAATTTCAATGTTTGATCTACGAATGTCATTGCTTTGTACCACTCTCACTTCTCACAATAAATTTACACTTCAGTGCCCACTCCACAAGACACTATTATGGAGGAAAGTGCACAACACTGTAATATCTTTTTACATATACTCTTTATGTCCAACATTTCAGCAATGCCAATGAAGAATATTTCAAATATACGCAAAGGAAAAATGTTACTTACTATTTACTCTAGAAGAATCATTAATGTGTTTATAGCTTCATATGAAACAATTGTGAACTACAAAAATGGCGAAAACAGGACCTTATTTTGTTGCATACCGTGTGGCATGATATTTTTAGAAGCAAAACAAGAAGACAGTCAGAAGAAACATTTGTTCACACAGATGGAAAAAAATCCATCAATTTGACTGGCTAAGTATAAACAAATACTAGGATAATAGACAACTATGCACTGTGTAGAAGAAAATTTTGAAATGATTTGTCTGCTGTACTTCAGCATACACAAAATTTTTGTGGCAACTATGGGATCACTCTCACGAATGGAAAAAATCCATTTGTAAACCCAATTACTACTTAACACTTCCATTGTATAGTGAGTGGTTATCTTTATCAGATAAATGAGCTATCAAAAATGTCAGAGCTTCAAATTATACCTTTACACTGCTCTGAGACAATGACTGGTTGCCACATGGATGCACTATTTAAATTCATCAGCTAGTAGAAACATAGAAATCCAATATACTGTATAGGACTGTTGTTTAATTATATCTGATATCAAATTGTACCAAAAATCAGTACCAACACACATTTTCAGTTGTGCTGACATGGTATGACCAACACTGCTTAGTTAATGACAATTGTACAAATACTGGCTGCAAACATCAGAAAATGGAAAATCCTAAGAGAAGTTAATGCCTTTACTGTACAGAAGGAATTAGCTAAACTGGCACACAGACATGCTAAAACATGCCAATACAACATTCTCTCTTTTTCACAGAAACGGTACATACAATTAGCAACAGTCATGAAATGGGCTACTGATGAAATTTTACTTTAACATAAATAGCATGTAACTAATCACTTCTTTCTACTCTTTTTTTTTTAATGTAGCACTTGGCAAAGATATTCTTATTCTTGACATAATTCTTTTGAGTTTCTTAGTTACCTGACAAGTTTTAATCAGTTTATTTGAGAGGACAATATGGCAATTCTGTACAGTGTAATTTTCTATCCATGCTTCACCTTTCACAAAACAAGAAAAGTAGAAGCTGTTTCTGCTTCCTTTTTGTATAACAAATTTTACATAATTAGTTCTTTCATTCAGTGAACAATCAAATTCAATTTTCTCTGACTACTAATGTCAGCTAAAAATGAAGAAAGTGCAATAAACAATTCTTTGAAAACAGTAACTGAGTACAATGTAGGATGTGCCCTGAAACATTATTTAAAGATTATATCAACATTTGTACAAAAATAATTTCTGGAGTTAAATTTATAATCTTTAACACACAGTCAGCCTTGAAATACATTTATAACCACAAACATCAAGATATTTACAAGAATAGATAGTAACATAGTACATCAGTAATAAAAGCTACAGGTCACATCCTGGAAGGACAGCACGAAACACTCATGTGCACATACAAAATCTCTTGCATATACAGAGAAATATAAATTAACTTGTACAGATGATCCGAGTTGCTGCCTCCAACGTTACCACAATATCAACACAGCACACGAAAAATGTGCTTTTTCCTTCGCATCCATTATGCAATACAAGCAGAGACAGTTTTCTTAACTGCATCTCGAGCATATGGTATGTATGAGATAGAATACCACGTCATGGCAAGGGATTGAAGGATAACAAACAGCAGTGCCAAGCCAGCTTTCTTCCACTAGAAAAAATAATTGTATTGATGAGATTATTTTTAATGATTTTTAAGCAGTAAAATAAGTTGTGTGCACTACACTTACATAGAGTACTGTTCTTGGCAAAACATTATTTACTAACTAAGGAACAACTGTAACTAAAAGTACTCATTAAATGAATCTCACAATAAACTTATTATTAACACAGCCTCACAATACAATAATAAACTTGCACCATATATTTTTTGCTTGCCAACAAGTAAAAAAGAAGTCAATCATATTTACAGTATGGTTCTCTAGCACTTATTTTCATTCCTTGCATTTCAGTGAAAAAAGAAAGCTAATTGTCCAATATCTGAATTGTACAAGTGTGCTTTTCAGTTGAAGAATTGAAACAGCAACAAGTGCTGAGTGAGTATTACAATAATGAATATTATTTTGAAGCAAAATTATTAGTTAGATAAGTTTTTAATTACAAATTTCATTTTAATAGACTTTTTCCCTCATCCTCCTTGTAAATTTTTTATAATATTTACAGCAATTATGTAGGATTCTGTTAAACCACAACTTAACTGTTGTGTGACAAGAATGATTATGGATTACATTAAACAAAGTTCTAAAACCAAGCTGGTAATGACATTGCTACTACTGAAAGTTATGTTGTCTCTAGTCATTGGTTACTGTAATTCCTCCCACAATATTTATGTTATTAAATTTATTTTATTGCCCTTTGTCTGTTTTGGAGGTTTTCACACCAATCTGTAGAAGGTGCACACTTACAATTATCACGTAAAACAAACAGTATTTCTAATATTTGTTCTTACATCCAGTTTCTTTTTTCTTTTCTTAAGTAACTTTTTTGACCTGTAAGTACAATGCATCTTTGACACACACACACACACACACACACACACAAACAGGAACTTACCATATGAAACTGCAAATATATCTTATTACCAACAACAAACAGAGTGTATACATGGACAAGGAAAAAAAAATCCCCAAATTTTTCCTGGATGAAAATACATTTTCTCCAGGGTGAAAATACTGTTTTTCCGTGTTAAGTGACAGTATACTTTTCCTCGGCACTGTAAAACTTATCAATCCTTTGAATGTTTATGGTCTTATACACCGACGTAGAATTTCCGAGCACTTCAGAAAACTAAACTGGGGAGGGGGGGGGGGGGGGGGGGTGACCTGTTAGAAATAGGGTCGTTTCAGCAGTTGGCAGAGAGCACCAGGTAACAGGCGTCACTGCGCTTATGCAGCTACGATGACGCAGGAAGCCCGCATGTTCGTACGTGTAGAACATTAAAAGATCTTGCATTATGTCATAAAAGAAACAAGACATGAGAGGATACTTCAAGAGCATCGGAATTTGATGAACCATACTAAAATGCATTATTTGGCTTAAAGTGCACATTTGTATATCCAGAATCGGGTGTACATTTTCTTGAGTACCAATACCGTATTATCTCATGTTTGGTTCTTTATTATGGCATAATGCCATACGAGCTAGAAGATGTAAAACGTGCCCTTGAAATGCAGCGAACAGTTGAAACTAGCCAGCAGTGTGAAATTGAACACTTCGTTTAAAATAAATTGACTGCCTCAGCCCAAAAGACTAATAAAAGCCAAATCTCTTTAGCAAACCGACAAAAATAACTTCATTGTTCTGCAAGGCGATTAATGCTTGATTGTCAAAAAGGTGGAAATAAAACCTGAAACTAACAGCATATTTTAGCCTTCCGTAATTATGTGAATGTATTTTAATTCATTTGATAGCTCCCGGCTACAGAAATCTTTTGTTTTCATTTAATGTGAGAGCAATAAATTAAGAGGAAACAGCAAAATCACTAAACGTAAACACGGGTCACGTGGAAACCACCCACCTCCCCACTACAACTTAGACTGCTCTGTGGATCAGCCCCGGATCTGCGATATTTCCGAACCAGGGCAATACTAGATAGTGGTGCCCAGCCACACATCTGTAGCCAGAAGCAGGAGAAGGCGACTCAACTGCACTCAAGAGCCCACCCGCAACTGCTCAAACTAATCTAATATAAACAGCTGTCACGTCACGATCATCGGAGGCAATTTGTTGTTAGGAAGCGTTACATAGTCTTCCTAAAGCCTTTGACACACTTTGCTGTTGGCAGACGCTTGTATGAGCACTGTGTTTTATTATTGTATACGACGTATTTCCTTTGAGACTTAGGTTTTTTTTTCTTTTTTTTTTCTTCTGTCGTTCATGTTTTGTTGCTGCAGCATTATTCTGCAGAAGTGGGATACAGTAATATTCTTTGTTAGAGTATTGGTTCTTACCAGTCAAAATCACAAAAATTTAACTGAAAACTAAAACAATAAAAAATTCCCGGGATTTTTTTTAGAATTCCAGGTTTTTCCCGGTTTTCTCCTGAATGAAAAAATTCCCACATTTTTCCTGGATTTCCCGGTTGTCCCGGGTCGTATACACCCAGACAAACTACAGAACAGTTGTATACAACTGTTAACAAAGGCTACCAAATACATAATAATCAGGAATTTACAAGCTTAAGTATGATTCTTGTTCCTGCCACACTATAGGGCAAATAGGCAGAATTACCTGATGTAGGTTGCGCAATGATTAAGCACACAGCTGCTTGCCACACAGCTGATGAGAGTGACCGTGCTGTCACAGATATTGAAAAGAACTTGGAAACCACACACACATTCAATCATCCAACAACTGTTAACTGAATGAAAAAAACTCTGTTAGCAAACAAAAACTTCATTCAGAACTTTCACACTGTTTTAAGTCACAGGAAAAATGACAGTTGTACACCAGTCAAACACACATGCTAGAACAAGATTTTCATAAACTTTTGTTATACTTGCTTTCAGTATCTGTACATATAACATCAAAATATCTGTTAAAGATTAGTGTTTACCATAGCCTACTTAAATGGAGTATGAAATATGGATGTAGCTTATGATATAAGAGAAATTAACACTATACAATATCATATACTTAATGCGTGAATACAAATGCTATCTACATAAAACGAAACTAATTGTAACTTTCTGGTTCCAATCAGGTGTGTGTTGCACTACAATCTGACAAGCAAGCTCTGTTTATAATTCTCTGTTCTTATATTTCAGTAGTCGCACAAAAGAAAAGGAAGAAGAAGAGACAAATGTCAAGAACACATATTTGATCTACTATTTGTTTTATGTAATAATCTACATGTGCACCTTTCATAGGCAAGTCTGAAGACACCTAAAACCAGGAAGGACAATGAAATAAGTTTGAGGACATAAAAGTACTGGTTACTAGAATTTCTTCAAAATTAATTTATAATAGAGTCACAGTGTTTCATCATCCACTATGGAAAAAAGAATCATATTTCTTCATTGCTGGTAGACTTCTACATAAGTACTCGGCAAATCACTGTAGGGCATGGCAGAGGGTATATAGCGTGATACAATATGTAACCTTTCTTCTTGTTCCTGTCACATACAGACTGCAGGACTAATGACTGCTTAAGAGTGAGTGTGTGTGTGTGTGTGATTAACCTAATTCTGTCTGCATGGTCCCAATGGAAGTGATACAAAGTTGACTGAAGAATATATCTACTTTTTTCAATTAATACGGGGTTTTCATGTTTTTTACATAGGCTTTCATGTGATAATTTGTGCCTATTTTCCAGAACCTGCCACTTAGTGTTTTCCAACCTTTCCATAACTCTTTCCCATGAGTCAAACAACCCACCTGTGCCGCCCTTCTTTGCATACATTCAATATATCTCTCTTAACTAATCAAATATGTACTGACTGACGAGATAACAACCAACATTTAATTTCCATATATAGATATCGTTTAATGATCTACTTGATAAAGCTTAAATCATTTGTTATATTTTGTGGACCATGGATGTTACAGTGGTGGGATGGCTTGTGTGCCTCAAAGATACAGATACCTGTACCATATGTGCATCCACAATGCAGGGGAAACTGTTGAGAGGGCAGACAAACATTGTTCCTGAGGAGGGGCAACCTTTTCAGTCTGGATGATTTATAGATGTGGCCTTGTAACATCAAACAATGTAGCCTCACTGTGCTGGTGCTGCGAATGGCTGATAGCAAGTGGAAACTACAGCCGTAATTTTTCCCAAGGCAGCTCTACTGTGTGGTTAAATGATATGCATCCTCTTAGGAAAAATTTCTGCATTTGGATCTCCAGACAGGGTCTACTCAGGGGGTTGTTGCTACCAGATGAAATGAAACTGGCATTCTAAGGATAGGAATGTGTAATGTTAGATCCTTTAATTGGGCAGTTAGGTTACAAAATGTAGAAAGGGAAACAGAAAGGTTGAAGTTAGATACAATGGGAATTAGTGAAGTTTTGTGGCAGAAGGGACAGGACTTCTGGTCAGGTGACAACATGGTAGTTAAATACAAAATCAAATTGGGGTAATGTGGGAGTAAGTCTAATAATGAATTAGACAATAAGAATGTGGGTAATCTACTATTAACAGCACAGTGCAAGCATTATTGTAGGTCAGATAGGCATGAAGTAAAAACACACACACACACACACACACACACACACACACACACACACACACAGACACATACCTCTTTTGACAATGTTGACTGGAATATTCTCTTTGAAATTGTGAAGGCAGCAGGTGAGCCATGTTGGCTCAATTCTATGTATTCACATCTTTGCCTACTGGCACAATCTGTCTGTCTAGTTGCCAGATGGTTTTTCCGTCACCTCTTGGTTGATTCTTTGTTTGTAATTCCTGGCTTGCTGATGCATTCCTCATAAGTTGAGTTTTTATCTTGTAGTAATTGGGCATAATTTATCCAGTAGTGTCCGTTCTTCTAAACCACCTTATTCAGACCCAGCCTGCCGTACATTCCCCTACCATGGTTTCCCTGTCTGAAGTTAGGTTTTTATCCCCTTCTTTCCCGTCAAGCAGTTCTGTAAAATACTTTTGCCACCCTTCTAGGCCTTTGCTTTTATCTCCAATTAGATTTCCGTCCTTATCCTTCAAATCTCTTGTTCTTTCATAGAACCTTCTGATTTCTTTATTGTCTCCCATTTCGTCCAGCTGCTCTATCCTCCTCCTTTCATGCTGCCTTTTCTTTACCCTATAAAGCTTATCCGCTCTTTTCCTCTTTTCTCTGTATTCTTCTGCCACTAACCTCGTGTTGCTGTGCAACATTATCTGTCTCGAAACTTGCTGGCAGATTAAAACTGTGTGCCGGACCGAGACTCGAACTCGGAACCTTTGCCTTTTGCGGGCAAGTGCTCTACCATCTGAGCTACCCAAGCATGACTCTCACTCTGTCCTCACAGCTTTACTTCTGCCAGTATCTCATATCCTACCTTCCAAACTTCACAGAAGCTTTCCTGTGAACCTTGCAGAACTAGCACTCCTGAAAGAAAGGATATTGCGGAGACATGGCTTAGCCACAGCCTGGGGCTTCCAGAATGAGATTTTCACTCTGCAGCGGAGTGTGTGCTGATATGAAACTTTCTGGCAGATTAAAACTGTGTGCCGGGTAGTTCAGGTGGTAGAGCACTTGCCCGTGAAAGGCAAAGGTCCCGAGTTTGAGTCTCGGTCCGGAATACAGTTTTAATCCGCCAGCAAGTTACATATCAGCACACACTCCATTCATTATCTGTCTCACTTCATTTCTCTTGCGTACTACTGTTGAACATTCCTCGTCAAACCACTTAACCACCCTTTTGCGTTGTTCTCTCCCCAGTATCTCTTCTGCAGCTACACTGATGGCGGTTTTCAATGACTCCCATTTAGTTTCCATATTATCTTCATTCACTGTGTTTCTCCCTGCTTCCAATAACTCTTCTAGTTTCTTCCTATATTCTTCCTGTGTTTCCTTTGTTTGGAGCCTTTGTATATTGTGTTTCATTCTTATCTTATTCCTTTGGTTTCTTACCAAATCTATCTTCTGCCTGTATCTAATTTGTACTAAGTAGTGGTCTGTCTCTCCATCTGCCCCTCTGCAGCTGCTAACTTACATAATATCTGATGCATGCCTTTTGTCTATGAGTATGTGATCTATTTGGTTTCTTGTGTTTCTATCTGGTGATACCCACATACATTTCTATGTATCTTTCCTTGGGTTATAGGTGCTTTTAATTATCATGTTCTTCCCACTGGTGAAGTCTGTTAGTCTGAGCCCGTTATCATTACTGTCATTGTGTAGGCTTTCCTTTCCTATTATACTTCTATGTACCTCTTCTTTCCCTATTTTTGCATTTAGGTCTACAAGTATAATTTTCACATCGTGCCTTTGAATTTTACCAATTTCTTCTTCCAATCTGGCATAAAATATATCCTTTGCATCTTCATCTGGCTCCTCCTTAGGGGCGTAGACATTCACTATTGTAATGTTAAAAAAATTTGCCCTTATCCTTACAGAACACGTTCTGCCACTTATTGCCTTCATAGATCTATATAGAAGGAAACCAGTGCCTTGGCCTGTATCTCCACCGCTATACAACATTAGTCCCAACGCTATCATTCCTTGCCCTTTCCATCTGGTTTCTTTTAATTCTGCTATTTTCACTTGATACTTATATAGTCCATTCCCAATTTCTTGTAGCTTGCCAGGCCTCTTGAGTGTCCTCACATTCCAGGTGGCTATCCAAATATCCGTGTTCCTTCTCTTTAACCGTTTTTCTTGGCGGGTCGTCAACATGCAATCCTTTCTGTTCCAAGGCATATGTATAGTATCCGCAACAGCACTTTTTTCCGGGGTGGGGTTGTTAGCCTCATACCCAACCCCAGACTTTGAGGACCTGGAATTTTTTAGGATTTACTCCCCTAGGAGGGTTGGTTTCCCTAGCCCCACCCTACATTGTGGGACACACTGACTCCTCCATCGAGACCAATCCAGCTTGGGTGACCGTGCCAGTAGCTACGCTATCGCTGGCACAGCTCTCGACTTCGTCAGAGCGCGCAAACCCTCGCGCCCAGCACTGAAGGTGCCTACGATAAGGCGGTGTCCCCTGAGAGAAGGAACCGTGATTGAGAATGAAAGGGAACAGGACTCAGAATTGGAATCAGAGCTAAATGTAGAGGATCGGGAAGAGGAAGTAGTACCAGAGCTAGAGGAAGTGAAGTATGCTATCAAGACCATAAAAAATAATAAAGCAGCAGGAGAAGACGGCATACAGGCCAAATTATTAAAATATGGGGGAAAGAAAATGGAGGAGGCAGTCTGTGAAGTGATAAAGAAAATATGGATAAAGGAGGTAATGCCTAAGGAGTGGAACATGGAAATTATCTGGCCATTATATAAAAAAGGTGACAAGTCAGAATGTAGCAATTATCATAGAATCACTCTCTTAGACATAACATATAAGATATTTAGTAAAATTTTAGCCTCCAGACTTGAGGGATTATGGAAGGGTTATTGGGGGACTATCAGGCTGGATTTAGGTGGAACAGATCCACGATGGATCAGATATTTTTATAAAGACAAGTGATAGAGAAGTTTTATGAGTATGACAAGCAACTACATCAGTTGTACATTGATTTTAAGCAAGTGTACGACAGCCTACACAGGAAGAAAATTATACAGATCACGAAAGAATTTAGAATCCCACTAAAACTGGTCAATTTAACAGAAATGACAATGAACAGTGTGTAAAGTAAGAGCAGAGCAAGAACTGTCTGGTGAATTCCAAGTACAGAGGGGGCTACAACAGGGAAAAATAATCTCTACAATGCCATTTAATTTAGTTTTAGAAAGGGGATGTGGTAAATGCCAATAAACCCAAGAGGAACAATACTTAATCGGCAAGTTCAAGTGGTAGCATATGCAGATGATGTAGCATTAATGGCTAGGAATGTAAGGGCACTAAAGGGGAACTACGATATGTTAGAGGAAGCAGCAAAAGAAGTAGGTTTAGAAGTAAACATAAAAAACAACATATATGGTGATGGGGGAGCCCAATATAAATGGACAAAAGAATTCAATAGTAATGAATGGGAAAGATTATGAAAGGGTGAAAATATTTAAATATTTAGATTCTGTAATAACGGAGAACAATAAAGTAGCAGTAGAAATTCAAGAAAGGATAGCAAGTGGAAATTGTTACTCTTTTGCCTTGCAGAATGAATCTAATTCCAGGAATGTTAGTAGGAATACAAAAAACAAAATATACACGACCATATTAAGACCTATAGTAATATATGGATCAGAAGGCTGGATTTACATTAAAGGAGGAGAACTGGTTATTGAGATGGCAAAGAAAGATACTGAGAAGAATTTTTGGAGCAGTGAGAGGGGAAGATGGCTGGAGAGTAAGGACAAATGTAGAACTACAAACTCTTTTTGGACAGACTGATATTGTTTTTAAAATTAAGCAGGGAAGACTAAGATGGGCAGGACATGTACAGAGAATGCCAGAAACTCTGGGTGTCAAGAAAGTTTTCATGGCAAAACCTGACAGGAGAAGGAGAAGAGGTAGACCCAGAAAAGGTGGCTGGACGATATGGAAGAAGATCTAAAGGCGATGGACAGAGAAGAATGGAGGCAGGTGATACAGGAGGCCAAGGTTCTTCAAGGGCTGTAGAGCCAACCAAGAAGAAGAAGAAGAAGAAGAAGAAGAAGAAGAAGAAGAAGCTGGGTTTTTAATGTAATAGTTTTTATATGTTTCCAGAATTATGTGATTCACTTCGGCCAGTGTGTAAGAAATTTATTTTTTTTATTGAACCTATTTGTGCATTGCTTACCTGTAAATCTGAACTGAAGCATTTCCATTTTTAAAGAATGTTTGAAAATGCTCTATATTTACAGTGGTAAGATGGAGCAAGAGAATTCAGAAGAAATGTATTTTTGGCATGTGGCCTTACTCTGATTGATCAAATATGTTTTCAGATTCATGCAATTCAACTTTGACCAGTGTTATAAAAATTTATTTTTTATAGTTATTTATATTGAACCTAAAAGTGTGTTGTTTACCTGTAAATCTGAATTGAAGAGATTCCATTTTTAATGTGTGTGTGAATCGCTAGGATGCGTAGTGTAAGCAAAATGGCAATTATCGAGAGAATCAAGAACCATGCTGCGATTGAATATCTTAATTTGAAAGGAGTGACACACAAGGAAAATGTGAAGGGCGTGTGGAATACACGTAAGGACAGTGCTCTGTCTTATGCAACAGTGAAAAACTGGGTGTCCAACTTCAAACATGAAAGAATGAGTGTGGAAAATGCGCCAAGGAGTGGAAGGCCTGTCACTGTTGCCACTCATGAAAGAGCAACTGCCATTCACGGTAAGATTTTGCAGGATCGTCGAACAATGTTGCAGCACACTGAAACCACATTTGGAATCTCCCATGAGCGTGTACAAGACACTGTTGCGGATATTTTGAGGGTGCAGAAAGTTTCATCTCAAAGGGTCCCAAAAGACTTGAATGCAGATCAGAAACAGGAGCATGTGCATTGTTGTGAAGAAATCGTCTGTCAATTTGAAGCGGATTAAGTAGGCTTTCTTGCAAGGTATGTGACAATGGATGAAACATGGGTTCACCACTTTGATCGCGAAACAAAACAAGAATGGAAACCACCTCCATCACCTACCCCAAAAAAATTCTGAGTGCAAAAAAAAGTTGGTAAGATAATGGCATTGGTCTTCTGGGATGCAGAGAGGTAATTACGATGGATTACTTGCAAAAGGGTGTACCCATTAATGCACTATACTATTGCACCCTTCTGCATCATTTGAGAGAAAAGAGAAAGAAAAAAAGGTGCAGAAAAATTGGTGTGCGGAGTTCTTTTGCATCAGGACAATGCACAGCGCAGAAAGCCCTCACAACACTGGAAACTCTGCATGACTGTGGGCTCTAATTGTTATGTCGTCTGCCATATTCTCCAGATTTGGCTCCATCAGATTTTTTTCTTTTCCCAAACACAAAAAATGATCTCAAAGGACAACGATTTGACAATGAAGACGCAGTGATTGATGCTGTGAATGCTTGGTTGAAATCTTAAGACCTTTTATTTGATTGGTTTGCAGGAGTTATCAGAGTGTGCCGGCAAGTGTATTAGTGTACACGGGTACTATGTTGAAAAATAAATTGATATTCTGAAATTTCTGTTATTCTTTATTTGTTAGGCTAGAAATTTTACGAACGCCCCCCCCCCCCCTCCTCCTCCCTCGTATTTATGGCAGTAAGATGGAATAAGAGAATTCAGAAGAAATGTGTTTTTTGCCAGGCAGCTGAATTATAGGATTTATCTGTGCAATAAAATACTGTTGGTCTCTTGTGAAGTAACAAATGAATTGTTATAAATGACCTGCACTTTCCCATGTCCGTATAGTTGTTCATTTATCCTGGGGTGTTCACTGACATTTCAGCAGGGGTAAAATACAACTTGTGCAGAAACCAGACAGTAGTTAACAAGAGATTAAGGAAATGAAAAGGAAGCAGTGGTTGAGAAGGGAGTGGGACAGAGTTGTAGCCTATCCCCAGTGTTATTCAGTTCGTACACTGAGCAGGCTGTGAAGGAAAGCAAAAAGAAATGTGAAAAGGGTATTACAGTTCATGGAGAAGAAATAAAAACTTTGCTTGCTGACAACACTGTAATACTGTACGAGATGTCAAAGGACTTGGAAGAGCAGTTCAATGAAATGGATAATGTCTTGCAAGGAGGATATGAGATTAACATTACTGAAACCAAAACAGAATATACCCGAATTCAATCGAGCAATGCTGAGGGAATTAGATTATGAAATGGGACACCAAAAATAGTAAATTAGTTTTGCTATTTGGGCAGTAAAATAACTGATAATGGCCAAAGTAAAGAAGATGGAAAATGTAAATTGGCAATGGCAAGAAAAGTATTTCTGGAGAAGAAAAATTTGGGAACATCGAAAATAGATTTAAGTGTTAGGACCTTTTTTTCTGACTGTATCTGCCTGGAATATAGCCTCGTACAGAAACGAAAGTTGGACAATACACAGTTTGGACAAGAAGAGAATAAAATATTTTGGAAATGTTGTGCTATAGAAGAATGCTGAAGATCAGACATTTTGATTGCCTGATTATGATGACATAGTGAATAGAACATGAGAGAAAAATTTGTGGCATAAATTGACTAAAAGGAGGGTTCAGTTGATACAACACACGAAGCATCAAAAAATTGTGAATTTGGTAATGGAAGGAAGTGTGAGAGGTAAAAATTAGAGAGAGAAAACAAGTCTTGAAAAAAGGAAGCCAGTTCAAATGGAAGTATGATGTGTCAGTTATGCAGAGATGATGAGGCTTGCACTGGACAGACTAGCATGAAGAGCTGCATCACACTGGTCTTCGGACAAAAATTACAGTTCAAACTGCTACCACGTGCTGTCAAATTTCCCGAGGTGTGCTGAATTTGTGAAGCTGTTAACTACCCAAGTGCACATTTAGCTACACTTTTTCAGATAGGCAGGAAGGAAGGAAAATTAAAGTTTAATGTCCCATGGAGAGTGAGGTCATTAGAGATGGAGCATAAATTTCTATTACAAAACGATGGAGAAGGAAATTGGCAGGACCCTTTTCAAAGGGACCATTCCAGCATCCGCCTGGGGAAATTACAGAAAACATAAATTTGGGTGACTGGACAGGAATTTGAACTGTTATCCTCCCAAATGTGGGTCACTTTCAGATAGGACTGTCAAATTTTATTTTATTTTTTCTTTCTTACAGCCACAGCCACTTTCCTTTTATTAATGTGAAAAAAAAAAAAAATGACACTTGCTTGTGACCCCAAGCTTTAACTACTCAATCCTAATATATTACAAGTGGACAAGTATAGAAATGGCAAAAAATACATTTTTTTCATTATTTTCTTACATTATACTAATATTTCTGCTCCAGCTGCCAGAGACGTGGTTGTGTCTCGTCTATTTTTGACAAAGGCTTGGTTGGCAGAAAGCTAACTTTCAACAGTCTTTTTGTTGTGCCTTTCTGTGACTCAGCACCTGTGCTATGTGGGGAGTAGCAACTATCCTTTACATTATGTTGTTACATTCCATCCTGGATTCTCCACTGTTTGATACTAAAATTTCTTCTGTTCAATTTTAATGTTACACTTTGCTATCTGGGTGTAATGGGAAAATATAATATATTGCCATTACTTTGTTTATTTTGAAAAATATTGTCTCCATTGGACAAATAGATGCAAATGTGCATCAGTCAACTTATGTCATGACCTATACTTATTCTGTACATCTGTATTTGAGAAACGTTTCCCGTAAAGCATAATTATGTAGTGCTTGGAGCAATTTCAACGAAACTTAGTGATGTGCATACAATCAGGAAAATACTAGAAATAAGACATGCTCAGCACGCCTACATCTGTGTGGGTGTAAGAATGCAATAACATGGGAAAGTAACCAGAACTATAATTAGCATCCGCAGCATAGGCCCTTGCGGTCAGCACTGCTGCCTCTAAATTGCCGGGTCCGGGATTTAACTCCTGGTTGGGACAAAGATTTTCCTCACTCGGGGACTAATTGGTTTGTTGTCTTAATCATTTCACTTCATCTCATCTTCACTGATGCGCAAGTGGCATAAAATAAAAAGCCTCGCATTTGGCAGACAAACAATTCAAAGCTGAGTCTTCCAACCAACAGTGGCATACAATCATTTCATTTCAGCGTCAACCCAAAGTTTCTGGGATTGCTTAGCAACCTACTGGCAGCTGTGATGACACTTATCCCATAGTGATGGTGTGAGGTGCAAAATGGTTATGGGAAATAACAACCCAAAATGACGGATATAGATTTGATCATCATGTAAATAAACAATGTTTGTTTTTACACTACAAGCAGATTTCATTCCTATTATTATCCAATTTAAGATTAGGATAAACAAGTTGTGTTATCAGCTAAAGTACATAATTAAGGTACATTAAACAGAAAAAGAAAAAATATTTTCTTTAAAAAACTCCCTGAATTAGTGAACAAGGAATATAAATTGATTGAAATTATACTCACCCAAATGGCAGCAAAAAGAGTGAGTCCAAACATCACGATAACCATAATTGTTGCAATTACTCTTGTCGGGGCAAACATTTTCTTAATTTGGTTGACAGGCCCCATTAGGAAACACGTGCTAAAAGAAGAAAGGCACTTAAGCATACTAGTTCTTTCCACAAAAATATCAGTGTACTTTAGTATGATTGTTTCCAATCATTATTACATTCTTAAGTATACATATATGTTGCACGAATTTTGTATTCTGATAATAACAGGCATAAATATCTGACATAATTATTTCTAATTTGTCATATGTGTAAATATAAAGAAAATAAGATAGAGGAAATTGAGACTGAGGCTTTAGTTTTTCCCAGAGTTCTCATAGCACAACAATAACAACAACCATTATCACATTGTGTTATACATTTTAACGGAAATCAAAGGTCAAAACATAAAACTTTAAAGATATAAAAGAGCCAAATGGAAATAAAAGCATCCTTTCTTTTCCCTGTCAGCTTCATGCAATGAAAGAAATTTTAAAAGTCCAAAAGTTAGAGATTATATAAACAAAAATGGGAAAAGACAATATCTCAACAATTACTGATTGACTTAATTATCCAGGTGTTGATTATTTATCTTGCAAGAGGGTGAGGGGGGAGAGGGTGAGAGGGTGGAGAGGGTGGAGAGGGGGGAGAGGGGGGTGGGGGGAGAGGGGGGTGGGGGGAGAGGGGGGTGGGGGGGAGAGGGGGGTGGGGGGGAGAGGGGGGTGGGGGGGAGAGGGGGGAGAGGGGGGAGACGGAGAGGGGGGAGACGGAGAGGGGGGAGACGGAGAGGGGGGAGACGGAGAGGGGGGAGACGGAGAGGGGGGAGACGGAGAGGGGGGAGACGGAGAGGGGGGAGACGGAGAGGGGGGAGACGGAGAGGGGGGAGACGGAGAGGGGGGAGACGGAGAGGGGGGAGACGGAGAGGGGGGAGACGGAGAGGGGGGAGACGGAGAGGGGGGAGACGGAGAGGGGGGAGACGGAGAGGGGGGAGACGGAGAGGGGGGAGACGGAGAGGGGGGAGACGGAGAGGGGGGAGACGGAGAGGGGGGAGACGGAGAGGGGGGAGACGGAGAGGGGGGAGACGGAGAGGGGGGAGACGGAGAGGGGGGAGACGGAGAGGGGAGACGGAGAGGGGAGACATAGTCTGGAAAAAGTGAATAAAACACACACGGGAGAAACTGGATGATTATCTCCCAAACATGAACTGAAAGCTATTGACATGAAATACAGTATTTCAAATGTAATTTTGTATATAAGTTGCCAGTTTTTTTGCAAGTAATGTGTGTGTAAAGCAGTGGGCTTTCAAATATGAGGTGCAGCATGTTTTGCGAATACAGTAAATATTAGTTTCTGGTTTCAGTATTTTGAATTATACATGTTTTTCAGTTATCTGTCTCTAGTTTCTTTCTTACTACAGTTGTATTTACTATCACCACTTATTTCTAGCATGCACTAATTTAAGAGTAAGAAAGGATGAAGGTTTAATTCAATGTCCTTGTGTTCACAAGCACACACTTATGTAAATTTCTTTGTTCATTGTAAATAATCCAAATAACACAACTGAAATCATCTTATTATTAGATTTGTTAGAATATAATTATTGTTATTGTTTTCATTCCGAAGACTGGTTGACACAGCTCTCTATGTTACTATATCTTGTGCAACCCTCCATCTTTGACTAACTACTGCAACCACATCCATCTGAACCTGTTTACTGTGTTCATCTCTTAATCTCCCTCTAAAATTTCTACAAGTTCCACCCCTCTCACACTAGCCTTCAATACTAAACCGACGATTCCATGATGTCTCTGAACTTTTTCTATGAACTGACCCCTTCTATTAGTTAACTTATGCCACTAATTTCTTTTCTCCCAAAATCTGTTCAGTACCACTTCATTAGTTATGTGATCTCCCCATCAAATCTTCAGCATTCCTCTGTAGCATAACATTTCAATAGCTTCTGTTCTCATCTTATCTGAAGTTTTTATCACCCACATTTCACTGTCAGACAATGCTACACTTTAGACAAATGCCTTCAGAAAAAAAGAGACTTCACAACACTTAAATTTATATTTGATGTTAACAAATTTCTCTTCTTTCAAATGCTTTTCTTGCCATTGCCAATCTATATTTCGCAGCTTCTCTACTTCGCCCATCATCAGTTATTTTGCTGCCTAAATAGCATGACTCCTCTACTATTTTTAGCGTTTCATTCCTTAATCTAATTCCCTCAGCATTGCCTGATTTAATTCAAGTACATTGCATTACTCCTGTATTGTTTTTGTTAATGTTCAGCTTATATCCTTCTTTCAAGACACCATCCATTTCATTTAACTGCTCTTCAACGTCCTTTGATGTCTCTTACATCATTACAATGTCATCAGCGCAGTGGAAAGTTTTCATTTTTTCTCCCTGAACTGTAATTCCCTTACCAAATGTATCCTTATTTTCCTTCACAGGTTGTTCAATATATGGACTGAACAACATTGGGGTAGGCTGCAACCCTGTCTCACTCCCAACAACTGATTCTCTTTCATACCCACTGTGCAACTAACTGGACTTGTGTAAACAGTTGTGGATTCCTATGGCAGGGGAGATGTGGGATGTTTTCGCTGGCTTTGCCGCTTGCCCTCAGGCTCGAAACTGTGGCACCATGTAAGGTCATGACGACTTCTTTCTTGAACTGCTTGTTGAGTTCGTCTACCATGGAACTATAGTCAATGCACAGCACTATGAAGACATTCTGAGAAAATGTGATGCAAAAAGGTCAAAACAATCAGAAGTGCTGTCAGACAGAATTATCCTGATGCACAACAATGCTCACCCCCAAACTGCCAATCGGACGAAAGGTCCACTTCAGAAATTTGGGTGGGAAACACTGCAACATCCTTCACACAGCCCAGATCATCAGCCTGGTGATTTTCACATCAGTGGTGATCCAAAGACAGACGTGAGGGTGTTGGTTGCAGTCAGATGAGGAAGTGCAGGAGTGGGTGTGATTGCGTGGTTCTGGATCATCTCGACTGACTGCATTCTATGAAACAGGAATTGATTCTCTTTTCCCAGCATGATAAATGTCTTCTTCTTGTTCTCTTAATTGTGACTCTAGCTTGGTCCCAAGTTTTTGTAAAATTATCTTTTCCTAAATCTTAATATGATGGCACAGTAATGCTATTCCTCTGTAGTTTTCACAGAATATCTTGTTGCTCTTCTTAAAAATAGATATAATAATTGCCTTTGTCCAATCATCAGGAATCTCCACTGGTCCATACTGTCTTCATTATCATATACAGCCACTGAATTCCAATAGGCCCTGCAGCTTTGAACATTTCCACTGTGATGTAATTTACTCCATAAGCTTGCAATTTTTCCATTTCTAACACGGTTTTCTCTACATCCAAGATCTGCAGATCGTCTCTTTCTGTATCACCATGTCATTTATTCATTTTTTCTCCTGTAGTGGTTTTGTTTCTTTTGTTTTCCTCTATTTTATTATATTTATTTGTTTTGTCCTGTTTTTATATATTTTGGAATTATTTTTTCCATTCTTTCAAAACTACTACTTCCTTCCATACAGCTTTTCTTTGTTTGTTGACAACTTTTGAAGTATTTTCTTTTTGCTTCTTTCTTTTACATAGTACCTTCTTGTCATACTTTAAATTCTCTTCTATTTCTTCCGTGACTTTTTCCCTGAGACATCTTAGCCAATGCTATCATTTTTCTCTTTGCTCTACTCAGTGGTTTCAGTCTGTTTCCATTACTTTCCATTTTGTTTTGAGTCACTATCTCTTCGTTAGTCTTCTTCTCGACTAGTTCTGCAATTATCCCATGAGGAAGTTTCTTTGTGTGCAACTTTTGTGATGTCCTTTTACATGTTTCTTCTGCTGCCTTGACTAAGGCCTGTTTGAACCACCTCCATTCTTTCTCTGCAGCCCTCCTCTAATCTTTGGTAAGTGGTATTTAAACCTTTTTCCTTTATATATTTTGATTCCTTTATCTTTCAGTTTCCAGCTTCCATTTTTATCCTTTCTGAATTTCTTGTATGTACCTACCAACAATCTGTTGTCACTGTCTACATAATACTTGGTACCTCTTTCACTTCTGTCAGGCATGTTTCTGATTTCATCAGTTGTTCTACTGCCTATTATGAATTTCTGTATTTGGCAAACTTGTTACTGTGTCTCTTCTTACACGATCCATTACCAATGATCCTTTTATTTCTCAGACATGTGTCTAGCAAATACCTGTCCTCATTTCTGTGATCTCTGTAGCCTCCAATGATTGGTGATATCCTCCTCTATCATTCCCAACTCAAGCATTAAAGTCCCCTATAATCATTGTCTTCTTAGAGGTTACAGCATCCCCCAGTTTAGAGATAAACATTACCTTTTCATGTGTCACCCCCTCACATTTGAGGAGCATAAACCTGGATTATTTCAAGGATATTTCCTTCCATCATCTTCATTCCACATTCCACTTTGTTCTTACTACACTCAGTCCCACGTTCCACTCTGTCATCATGTATATGATCTCCTGAATTCTTGCATCCCTTTCTACAGCTATGACATTAACAGTGGCAGTTCTTACATTTTTATTCAGACAAATCTGTTTTTCATGAGAACCATGTTGGTCATCTTATTGGTCATCTTAGCTGACAGATCAGCTCATAGGTTTAATGGTACCTAATGGGATCAACATATTAAGGAGGGCACAAAAGAAAGAAAAAAAAAATCTTCAAAATAAACTCAGGCTCATTTGATTGTTGAACGAGATGATGATATGCTACCACTGAGTCACTAGGCCTAACATGGATCTTTGTGTTAATATTTGACTGTGCATTAGATAATCAGCGCCTGACACACATTTCCTCACAAGAGTGAGATTCATGATTTAGTGCCAATACTCGGGAGGCCGACTGTTGTGGTTGCCCTCTGGGCAATGGGGCCAGCGCATCCCTGTACCAGATTACACAAACTGAAGAACACAAATATCTAGGTGTAAAAAAAATCTTACATGATGTTACATAATATAAGGAAATTAATTCAAGAATAAATGCTGGAAAGTTCATTAATGAAACATTTAATGGTACCTAATGGGATCAACATATTAAGGAGGGCACAAAAGAAAGAAAAAAAAATCTTCAAAATAAATTGGAAGAATTATGATGTGTGAGTCAGAAGTATGGACAGTTACATTTCAATTAATGGAATGGCTGATGACAAGTGAGATGGACTTCTGAAGATGGTCTGCAAATATATCCAGGTGGGAAGGGGTCAGAAATGAAGTCATCAGTGTGAATGTGGTTATCAAGATC
Source organism: Schistocerca serialis cubense (assembly GCF_023864345.2). Taxonomy (NCBI): domain Eukaryota; kingdom Metazoa; phylum Arthropoda; class Insecta; order Orthoptera; family Acrididae; genus Schistocerca; species Schistocerca serialis. The sequence continues at coordinate 312,489,463 of NC_064638.1, forward strand.
GATTATTGATTTTATGGATAGGGGCAAAAGAGAAAAAGCCCTCATACTGTGTGGACACATGAAAAGGATGTCAAAGGGGAGATTGCCATGAAGGATCATTGGCAGAGAATCACCAGGCATGGAGAAAAGAGGAAGATGACTGGCACACAGAGATAAGAAATTCAGGCACTAATTAGAAGAAATACTGAAGAAAATTATGGGCAGACAGCTCAAAATACTTAAAGAATGTGCAGAAAAAGTAGGGTTACAAATCTCATTCAAGGAAACTGAATTCTTATGTTCAAAGACAGAAATGAAGAGCCTGGAAACAAAGTATGGTGTGATCAACATGACCCCTTAAATATCTCTGAGAATTCATCAACCTGACAAGGCCATGAAAAAATCTGACAGCAAAATGTCCTCCAAAAAGTCAAGAAAGCATCATGATTAGTCCAAACCCTCAACAAAAAATCCATGTGAAGACAGAAGAGCCGGCCGCAGTGGTCTAGCGGTTCTAGGCGCTCAGTCCGGAACTGCGCGACTGCTACGGTCGCAGGTTCGAATCCTGCCTCGGGCATGGATGTGTGTGATGTCCTTAGGTCAGTTAGGTTTAAGTAGTTCTAAGTTCTAGGAGACTGATGACCACAGATGTTAAGTCCCATAGTGCTCAGAGCCATTTGAACCATTTTTTTTGAAGACAGAAGAATTCAGCACTACAACACAGTCACAAAACTGACAGTCTTCTATGCAAACAAAACACTGACACAACACAACACACAAACTTGGAGAAATCAAAAAAGAAGAGAAAGATCATTAGGAAAATTTTAGAAGCAAGAAATACCCACGACAGTTACAGAAAACAATCAATCAAAACAACAGAGAAGTTTTCAAATATCAAAACTGACATTAAGAAAAGGTGAATGAAATTCGTTGGTCATCTCAACAGACTACCAGAAAAGTGAATGACAAAAAGGATAATAGACTATGTAACACCACTTAAGAACTCAACACTGTGGCAGGACGAAATCTGAAAGGACCTCAAAAATGCAAACAAAAGGCCAAATGACATTTCAGAAAGGGATACCTTCAGACACAAAGTAGGCAAATGAGAACTTACATTACAAAAACCAACAGAAACAGTGTCTACCAAAATAGTCAGCAGAATGTAAACAAGCCTTCTCGGAAAGAACGAAAGCCTACTGGAACAAGAATCAGAACCCAAAGAAAAGTTTATTGAGGTATTTGCTTAATATCGTCCATAGCAAAATATTTCCGAAACTACAGCATTTCCTTCTTCAACAACACTGGAGCTGCTGGTTTAATTATGAAATGTCTCTCATCTTCATTAGCTCCACTCTCTGATGTTAGATTCATGTAGAAGATATGACCACATGGGTTACACAATGAAGAAGTTTCTCCAGGTTCGTTAGCATTGCTAAGGCTCTATCTTGCTGCCTCTGCCTTCTGCATATGCAGCTCATAAGCATTATTCAGCGTTTCCCTTCATCTTTCATTTGCAATCCAATATCAATTTTAAATTTGTCATGTATATGGCAAGATTTTTTTAAAACAACAAAAGACAGATTAAGATCTTCATTAAAACAATGTCTGTACACCTATCCCTTAGTGTGCTGCAAGTATCTTTTCCAGCAGAAGCTCTGAATACGTATCATTTCAATACAAAGTGATACACTGAAATTATCCTCATACAACACAACATCATAGCATCAAATGTAGAAATATATGCATGTGTCTACAAAAAGAACAATGTGCTAAGCATACAAAAACTTCCACCGTCATACCTTAGCGCAAGATCCTGACAAGAACCCGAGAAAATAGTAGTATTACAAACACTCACTAAGTGGGTAAGGGCTCCTATATAGTCACTCATCAACCAGTTGCCACACCAGAAGACAGGAAGAGGAATGCTGAAGTTTTAAATTTTCAGGGTTGTCACAACTTTCCCTGAGTAAAATTCCCCGAGTGAAATTCCCTGAGATTTCCCTGATTTCCAGACTAAGTCTTAGCATTTTTTTCCTGACAAATTTTGATCTCAAGGGTGAGTAAAGACATAAGTTGACAAAGTAATGTAGCGAGTTCTTTATTTCTAAATGGTTGAACAAAAGTCAACATGAAACTCTTTTGTAATGAACTGTATTTATATGGAGAAAGCAAGCCAAATGGGATGTGTGCTTCATTACGATCACTGATATTTTATTTCAATAGAACTAAACATATTTAGCGACAAAAGTACACATTTCCTTGGAGTCGCAAGACAGATTTAAAATACCTTCATTGATTTCAGAAATTACCTTAGAGAAAAGTAGGCCTCTTGAAAAAAGTGTATAAGGTGGGGAAGAGTTGTGTGAACCAACATTATAGGTGACTGCCAATAAAATGTTGGTTCTGCTATGTTAGTTATTGTCAGTTATTACCCACTGTGTTATGTCTATTATTTTAGTGGTATTGTGTGTCTGCCTGCTTAACTGAGTGGTAATGTGTTTGCCTACCATGCAGCAGGCCCAGTTTTGACTGGAGATTTTTTCCACTCATGGACTGGGTGTTGTGTTATCATCATTTTATGATCACCGACAAGCAAATTGGCCAATGTGGTGTCACCTGAACAAATACTTGCAACCCGGCAGCCAAAATTCCCTGGATGAGGCCTCCTGACCATCAATGCCACATGATCATTTCATTTTGCATGTATTGTGTGATTCTTTCTTTCAAGAAACATACGAGTACATAGCCTACAAACTGCCAGTGACTGCCATATTTTCTTCTTATCGTCCATACTTTCTAATGTATGAACTACTTTCAAAGTGTCAAAATGTACTAGAATAAATAAAATGTCTACAAAATGCTGCACTGTACAATGTACTTGCAGTGAGACAAATTACAATTCCTGAAATCCATGATGAAAACCCACCGCATTACGCCAGACACAAACACACCTGACCTGCAGGCAGATCAGGTGAGATTAGATCCGATGGATAGTGCCTGTACATTATTGGGAAACGATGGGCTTCAGATTGGCTGGCCCAATCCATTAGATATACCCACAGAAATGGCCTGCACTTTTCGCCCGTCGTCGTGGAAGTCCACCCGTGTGGCCACCTATTCATGTGTCACAGACATGATGAAATGAGACTGCAGTGATCAATCCAAGCAACAGGTAACTTGTGCGAATACTCTGAGAATCAATACTAATGAGGATAGGTAGCAACTCACCATGAAGATGTTTGGTGAGCCACAGACAGGCACATCGATAAGACAATCACACTCCCATAATTAAATTTTTGGCTGTAGCCTTTGTTGACATATGAGAGCAGACACACTTTCACATAATCACTTGTACACAGCTCATGCACACACAACTGCCATCTTCGGCTGCTACGCTAATAGTCTCCGAGAATCAGATCCAAATAAACTACTCCTCACATCTCCCTGCCTCCCGTCGGCAGCTGCTAGGCTAGTGGCAACACTGAGTACAAGCTGAAGGGAATGGTAGGAAAGGGAGAAGCAGTAAGAATGAGGGAGTAGGGAAGCAGTGCTTGTACTTGGCTGCACCCAGCTAGCAACGATGCACGTCTCAGCAAACACACCATTCAATCTACTGAGACAAAAACATTTTTCCATTTTTTTTCCCCCCGAATTTTCCTGATTTCCCTGACATTCCCTGAAATTCCCTAATATTCCCCGATTTCCAGAACTTGTGGCACCTCTAATTTTGCTTTTAGGAAGCCATTTATGCAAGAGGATCGTACAGATATACTGTTTCTGATCACTGTACAAACTCCTATTGAAAGTCATAGAAGTAGGCAACCCTGGCTTTTATCAGCAGTGAAAACAAATGAATTACCAGATCTGGCAGAATTCCAATTTAGCTTCACAGAGGTACTCTATAGCACTGGTCCCTTGCTTAGCTTACATTTATTGTGAATTTCTCACACTGTGAAAAAGTCCCAAACAACTGGAAACAAGCGCAAGTGACTGTTTTATATAAGAAGTTTAAAGGATGTTTCCAGAATGAGATTTTCACTCTGCAGCGGATTGTGTGCTGATATGAAACTTTGTGGCAGACTAAAACCGTGTGCCGGACCGAGACTCGAACTTGGGACCTTTTTGCCTTTTGCGGGCAAGTGCTCTACCATCTGAGCTACCGAAGCACGACTTGCTCTTTCCTCACATGCCTTCACCATGACCTTTCCTCCTGTGAACCATGAATAAAGGCAAGAGCCAGATTCCACATTCGTAGATTTCTGAAAAGCATCTGACATAGAACTCTACTGCAGACTGTTAAAGGAGGTCCAAGCATATGCAATATGTTACCAAAATGCACGTGACTCATCTGGAGTGCCCCAAGGAAGTGTGATAAGACCGATGTTGTTCTCTATATACAGAATTGGTTACAGAAAAGATGAGCAGCAGTCTGTGACAGCTTAATGATAACGGTGTAGTATCTACATGTGTAGTCTGCAAGCCACCATATTGTGTGTGACAGTGTGTTCCTTGTACCATTATTGATACTTCCTTTTCTGTTCCACTCACAACTAGCTCCCCAAAAAGAATGTCACCTTCACCTTCAGCTTCAGATCTGTTGCAAATAAAGTTCTTGGGTTTGCTGTTGGATCGTATTGCATTAATTCCACAATATTTCATTGATTCAACTGCTCAACATCTTCTGGTGGTGGTAGTTGCTACTGTCATTGCTGCAAGATGTGACTGATTATAATCACTGGTGGCATCAAAATTTATCGGGCCAGGAGCAGGCAACACGCAAGCACAGGAAGACGCTCACAATCTGAGGGAAGTGGTGCTCCTAGTGTCTCCTGATGGGAGCCACAGAAAGGCATTCCACTTGAGTGCTGTGGGCAATGACTGTGCTGCCGGATGCTTCTGTGGTTAAAAGTTGAATTAAATCTCAGTGTTGCATTGCATTAAGTCATGAATCTGAAGTTCTTGTTTTTCCCATTTTGATTTGATGATAGTCACTTCTGGATTCTATGTGGCACTTAGTTGAAAACCTGCATCCCTGTCGATAAGATTGTTCGCTGTACGTATATTTATGGACTCCTTAACAATACCATTCCAGAAAGATGAGGCTGGGAATACAATTTCAGTCTTTTCATAAAACATGTGATGCCCTGTGTCCAGCCAATGCTCTGCTACCCCTGATTTATCAGGCTGCCCCAGGCACGTACAACAATGATGTTCAATGCAACGTTCTTGCACAGTTCAGCTTGTCTGCCCAATATAAGATTTTCCACATTGGCGGAGGATCTTATACACGCCACGTTTCCTAGGGCCAAGGTCGTCTTTGACTGATCACAATAAATTCCTCAATTTTACTGAAAACACAACTGATGTCATGACTTTAGAAGATTCTTTCTAGCCTTGATGACATGCCCTCAAAATAGGGCATGAACACTGTCGCAGTGGGTTTCTTCGCATCTCCATTTATTTGCTTGGAATGGAATGCATGGCATGTCTGTGTATCTGTATAGCCACACCGTTGGAATACTGTTCTTAGTGTGCTCTATGCACCAAAGAGTGACTGCATTGGGCATGGTGATGACAACTTGTTGCCTGCAAATATAGCTGTGTGTGAGTTTTTTTACAATAGACACTATGTCCCAGTGTAGAAATGGCTTTTCTTCTCAGCAAAACATTCAGGAATGGTAAAATTCCAGCACAGAGTCTGGAGGGCACTGAGTGAGTCTGAGCAGAGGACACAATTGGGAAGGTTGTGTTGCTGGATGCACTCCGTGGCCTAATGCAAGGCATGAAAAGCTTGGCTCTAAATACTGAGGAGTGAAAGCTGATATCAAAAGACACGGGTGCCAATGACGAAGGCACACTTGACCTCACGGTCAGTCTGAGAGCCATCCGTGTATATAATGGTACTATTGCTAAGTTCCATGAGAAGGTCATGAAACTGAAGGCGATAGACCAAGGCTGGAGTAGTGCCCTTAGGAAGTGAATGAAGACCAAGGTTAACATGGGCTGCTTCACAAAGCCAAGGTGGTGGAGGGTTCACACACCACTGGGAAAGTTGCAGGTAGTGTGAAGTTAAGCTGCCGTAGCAAGTGCAGAAATGGGATTCCAAGAGGTAACAGAGAAGAGGGCCAGGAGGTAACAGAAGAGGGATGCACCCCAAACTGGTGATCAAAGGAATCATCAAAGAAGGAGGCATAGGATGGGTGGCCAAGCATGGGAGACAAACAGCATGCACACCTGCTTACAAGGGAACCTCCCCATCGCAACCCCCTCAGATTTAGTTATAAGTTGGCACTGGGGATAGGCCTTGAAAAACCGAACACAGATCAATCGAGAAAACAGGAAGAAGTTGTGTGGAACTATGGAAAAAATAAGCAAAATATACAAACTGAGGAGTCCACGTGCAAGATATGCATAGTAAAGGTGGCATTCTAGCACTCACGATTCGGAGAAGAGAAGGGTATCGCCGGAGCCTCCTCCACTAGTTTCCAGTGGATGAAGGCAGAGTGAAGGTGGGAAGGGATCAAAACTTCTGCAAAATGGTGGCTCAAGATGTTCGAAATAGCAACAGGATCCACGATGACATCGGCACTTACTGTCAGGCCAGAAATGGTGGAATGGATCATGGAGGAGGAGGAGGAGGAGGAGGAGGAGATTAGTGTTTAACGTCCCGTCGACAACGAGGTCATTAGAGACGGAGCGCAAGCTCGGGTGAGGGAAGGATGGGGAAGGATATCGGCCGTGCCCTTTCAAAGGAACCATCCCGGCATTTGCCTGAAGCGATTTAGGGAAATCACGAAAAACCTAAATCAGGATGGCCGGAGACGGGATTGAACCGTCGTCCTCCCGAATGCGAGTCCAGTGTGCTAACCACTGCGCCACCACACTCGGTATGGATCATGCTTCCAGAGAGCTGTCAGAGGTTGGCCCACACAACAGAGGAAGGTGTGCAACTGTTAAAATAACTAGTGAATGAAATCCTTCAGCTCGTTTGCTATCCCGAAGAACTCTATGACACTTTGCACGCATGTTTATAATGAATGCAGTTTGTCAGTGTAGAGTGGCAGTTAAAAACGTGGAGAGCACGTTTCCATGCGTGAATTGTGTCGCGGTATGCCTCAGTCCACAAAGGGACTGGGACACGATGTGGTAAAGAGGAAGTGTGAGGAATAGAACGTTCTGCAGCAGTAGGGATAATGTTGGTGAGACAGGCCACCTGATCATGACAACTGAGGAAGTCTTGTTCTGCAATGGTCGCCAGGGAGGAGTAAAGCTGCCAGTCAGCCGTGGTAAGCTGCCATTTGGGCAGGCATGTTGATGGGGTAGGAATCAGCAGACGGAGAGCACACGGGAAATGGTCTCTCGAATAGGCATCAGAAAGAACAGACCACTCAAGACAATGGGCAAGCTGGGCAGTGCGAAAGGATAGATCCAAATGGAAATAGGTGTGCGAGGAGTCATAAAGGGAAGTGGGTGCTCCAGTGTTAAAGCAGAAGAGGTGAAGTAGGTTAAGAAGGCCAGCCAAGAGGGCACCTCTCTGACAGGTCCTGGGAGAACCCGAAAGGGGATGATGGTGGTGGTGGTGGTGGTGGTGGGTTGAAGGATGAAAGGGACCAAACTGCAGAGGTCATTGATCCCTTGTTCCAAAATACTAAAAATACCCACAGAGAATAAAATATGTGCAACAGAATAGGAGACAGACGACACAGAACAAAAGAAACGTAGACAAGGACCAGACAAAACAAAATAAAATCACACGGAGTGCGACGGTGGTTGGCCGACCATAGGAACAAAAAATGAAAAGCCAACCACTGAAAACACATTAAAAACTGAGTTTAAAACCGTAGGCCAAAGGCCAGAATCAACACAAATCAATCAAATAAAACAGAAACACTCAGATTAAATGATAAAACCCCCCTGCCTGAATAAAACGTAAAACTAAGTCAACCATAGCAGAGTCATCGGTTAAAAGGGCCGGGAGCGAGTCAGGCAGTGTGAACGACTACCTGAGCACAACTAAAAGTGGACAGTCTAATAAAATATGGACCACTGTTAAAACGGAGCCGCAGCGACATAAAGGTGGGTCCCCACGTCGCAGTAGGTGGCCGTGTGTCATCCATGTGTGCCCAATGCGTGGCCGGCACAGGACAACACACTACTTGCGAGAGACCCACAAGGAGGACCGCCACACATCGGTCGTCTCTTTAACAGCCCGCACCTTATTTGGGGATGCCAGGCCACGCCACTCATCAGCCCACACCCCAAGCACCTTACGGCGCAACACCAACTGCTGATCTCGAGCCGGGAGGCCGATCTCCAAAGCTGGGGCGTCGATCGCCCCTTTGGCCAGCCTGTCAACAAGTTCGTTCCCCGGGACGCCAACGTGACCTGGAGTCCAAACAAAGACCACCGAACGACCAGAACGGGTAATGGCGGAAACAGACTCCTGAATAGAGGACACCAGAGGAGAAGAGGTATACAGCGATTGATGGCCTGGAGGCTGCTCAGGGAGTCACTGCAGATGACGATGGACGTACCTGAGCAGAAACGCATATGCTCAAGAGCACGCAATATGGCCACCAGCTCTGCAGTAAAAATACTGCAGCCAGCCGGCAAGGAGCGCTGCTCAACATGAGCAGCGTGAGCAAAAGTGTAGGCAGAGCGACCATCAACCAGGGAACCATCAGTGTAGACAGTCTCACAGTCCGAAAATGAGGTGAGGAGCGCAAGAAAACGGCGACGGAGGGCCACAGGCGGAACCGAGTCCTTGGGTCCCTGTGCCAAGTCCAGACGGACGGACGGCTAGGGCAAACACCAGGGAGGTGTAGGTGCACGGACCCGGAAGGGAGGCAGAAGGGGGAATGATCCCAGTTCCGACAACAGGGACTGGACGCGGACAGCTATAGAAAGCCCAGACCTAGGTCGCCGTTCGGGCAGATGGAGGACCATGGCAGGGAAAAGCAGGCAACGATTGGGATGGCCCGGCGAGCAATGTACGTGGACAGCATAGTCGGCGAGCAGTCGATGGCGGCGAATCCGCAGCGGGGGAACCCCGGCCTCCACCAGTAGACTATCCATGGGGCTCGTACGAAAAGTGCCAGTTGCAAGCCGAACCCCACAGTTGTGTATGGGGTCTAACAACTTCAACACTGAGGCTGACGCAGACCCATAGGCCAGGCTCCCATAATCAAGCCTGGACTGCACAAGGGCTCTGTATAATTGCAACAGCGTGCAGCGATCCGCACCCCAAGATGTGTGGCTCAGGCAGCGGAGGGCGTTGAGGTGCCGCCAGCACTTTTGCTTCAGCTGAGTAATATGAGGAACCGATGTGAGCCGGGCATCAAAGACGAGTCCTAAGAAGCGGCAAATGTCCACCACTTCAAGCAGGTGGCCGTCGAGGTAAAGTTCAGGATGAGGGTGGACCGTCCGACGCCTGCAGAAGTGCATAACTCGAGTCTTGGCTGCAGAGAACTGAAAACCATGAGTCAGGGCCCATGATGCTGCCTTGCGAACGGCTACTTGCAGCCTGCATTCCGCGACTCCCATAGTCGTAGAGCTAAATGAGATGCAGGAGTCGTCGGCATACAAAGAAGGAGACACCGACGACCCCACGGCTGCAGCCAGACCATTAATGGCCACTAGAAATAAGGAGACGCTCAACACCGAGCCCTGCGGGACCCCATTTTCCTGTATATAAGATGAACTAGAGGCGGCACCCACTTGCACACGGAAAGAGCGGCGCAATAAAAAGGTTTGAAGAAAAGCCGGGAGCTGACCATGAAGACCCCACTCATGCAACGTAGCAAGGATGTGATGCCTCCATGTGGTGTCATACGCCTTCCGCAGATCAAAAAAGACAGCAACGAGATGCTGACGTCGGGCAAAGGCCGTACGGATAGCAGATTCCAGCCGCACCAAATTGTCCGCTGCAGACCGGCTCCGACAGAAGCCACCCTGGGATGGAGCGAGGAGACCGCGCGACTCAAGTACCCAACACAAACGCCGCCCCACCATACGTTCGAGCAATTTGCACAAAACGTTGGTGAGGGTAATGGGACGATAGCTGTCCGCCGCCAGTGGGTCCGCACCAGGCTTCAAGATGGGGACAATAAGACCCTCTCGCCATTGCGACGGGAACACGCCCTCGCTCCAAATGCGGTTAAAGATGGTGAGGATGTGTCTCTGGCAGTCCCTTGAGAGATGCTTCAGCATCTGCGCGTGGATGCAGTCTGATCCTGGTGCCGTATCAGGGCAATCGGCGAGGGCAGCGAGGAATTCCCTCTCGCTGAAAGGAGCATTGTATATTTCAGAACGACGTGTGTGGAATGATAACGGCGTCTGCTCGGCTCGCTCCTTTAGAGAGCGAAAGGTGGGGGGATAAGTTGCAGTCGCAGAGCTCTGAGCCAAGTGCGCAGCAAGGTGTTCAGCAATGGCGGCAGCGTCCGTGCAGACAGCGCCGTCCAAGGAGATCCCAGGGACACCCATCGGGGTCTGGTATCCATAAATCCGCCGGATTCGGGACCACATGAGCGAGGGGGAGACACGGGAGACCAAGGAGGAGACATACCTCTCCCAGCACTCCTGCTTACGCCGTGCAATAAGACGACGGGCCAAGGCACGGAGCCGCTTAAAGGCGATGAGGGTCTCGAGAGACGGGTGCCGCCTATGATGCTGGAGAGCCCGCCGACAGTCGCGAATAGCCTCAGCAACCTCCGGCGACCACCAGGGTACAGCCTTCCTCCGAGGGAGTCTAGAAGAGCGGGGGATGGCAGCCTCGGCCGCCGAAATGATGGACGTGGTTAAGACACGGACCACCTCGTCAATGTCACCCTGTGGGGGAGACTCAATGGTTGCAGCGGAAGTAAAAGCCGGCCAGTCAGCCCTGTGGAGAGCGCAGCGGGGCAGGCGCCCAGAAGAATGACACTGGGGCAGTGACAAATAGATGGGAAAATGGTCACTACCACACAGGTCAGGATGCACTCTCCAGTGGAGGGACGGGACAAGTCCGGGGCTGCAAAGAGAGAGATCGATGGCCGAGAATGGGCCATGGGCCACACTGAAATGCGTGGGAGCACTGGCGTTCAAGAGGCTAAGGTCGAGCTGAGACAACAAATGCTCCATGGCACGACTGCGGTCATCGACGACAGTCCCACCCCATAGAGGGTTGTGGGCATTGAAATCGCCCAGTAACAAGAAAGGTAGCGGCAATTGGGCCAGCAGCGCAGCCAGCTCATGTTGCGCGACATCACCATCCGGTGGAACGTAAATACTGCAGACTGTAATAGCCTGTGGCGTCCACACCCTAACAGCGACAGCCTCTAAAGCCGTTTGTAGAGGTACAAACTCGCTCTGAAGAGAGTTAAGGACATATATGCAGACGCCACCAGACACCCTTTCATAAGCTGCCCGGTTCTTATAATAACCCCGATAGCCACGGAGGGCGGGGGTTCGCATGGCAGGAAACCAAGTTTCCTGAAGAGCAATCCAGAAGAAAGGGTGAAGGCTGATAAGTTGGCGGAGCTCAGCTAGATGGTGGAAGAAAGCGCTGCAGTTCCACTGGAGGATGGCGTTGTCCATGGCTGGGAAAGGCGTGACGGGACTGGGAAGGCAGATTACGCCGCTGGGTCACCTGCTGCCTCCGATGGAGCACCCGTGCAAATGCCATCCATTGCGTCCGAGGGACCGGTGAGATCGAGGTCCTCAGCGGACGCCAGAATCTCCACCTCGTCCTCAGAGGCAGAGCGTGTAGGAAGCGGTGGGATGGGTGCCACTGCAATATCGTTGGTCTTGGGGACTTTCTTCTTTTTCTGCTTGTCACGCTGTGCCTTCGGTGGTTCAGGCTTCATGGGCTTCACTGGGTCAGTCTCAGGGACAGACGACGACCGTGAGGCCCTATGACCAGGGACTGCTGGTTGTTTCAACCACTTGCGGGCGTCCGCTTTTCCACTGGTCTGAACTTGCGAAGGGAGGTCCCCAAGGGATCCCTTCCTGGCGAGAGTAGCCGAAGAAGTCTTATGCTTCTCTGGCTGGGAAGGGGGAGCTAATGTCCCCGATGGTTGGGAGGGTGTTGCTCCTGGAGAAGATGGAGCAGGAGCAACAGGGTGTGAAGTGCCCCCCACAATCAAGGGGGCTTTTGGATGCTGACCAATCATAGAACCAACCATATGGGACGACACAGGAGATGGAAGAACCGTCGTTGCAGCAGCGGCGTACGATGACGTCATTGCCACAGGATGGAGCCACTCGTATTTCCGTCTAGCCGCGGGGTAGGTCAGGTGGTCCAGGGTCTTATATTCCATTATATTCCTTTCTTTCTGAAGTATCTTACAGTCCGCGAGCAGAGGGAATGGTGTTCACCGCAGTTAACACAGATAGGAGGCGGGGCACATGGAGTATCAGGATGCGAAGGACGTCCACAATCCCGACACGTGATGCTGGAAGTACAGCGAGATGACATGTGCCCGAACTTCCAGCATTTAAAACACCGCATCGGAGGAGGGATATATGGCTTCACATCACAATGGTAAACCATCACCTTAACCTTTTCGGGTAAGACATCACCCTCAAAGGCCAAGATGAAGGCACCGGTGGCTACCTGAGTATCCCTCGTACCCCGATGGACATGCTGGACGAAATGAACACCTCGTCGTTCTAGGTTGGCGCGTAGTTCATCGTCGGACTGCAGAAGAAGATCCCTGTGGAATATAATACCCTGGACCATGTTTAAACTTTTATGGGGAGTGATGGTGACGGAAACATCCCCCAACTTGTCACAAGTGAGCAACCTCCGTGACTGGGCAGAGGATGCTGTTTTGATGAGAACCGACCCAGAGCGCATTTTGGACAAGCCCTCCACCTCCCCGAACTTGTCCTCTAAATGCTCCACAAAAAACTGAGGCTTAGTTTGCATAAAAGATTCACCATCGACCCGCGTACAGACAAGGTACCGGGGTGAATAATCTCCACTGCTGTCTTTAGCCATGCGTTCCTCCCATGGAGTGGCCAGGGAGGGAAATGATCTTGGATTGAATTGCTTGCCGTTGAGGTTAGACCTCGATCGCTTAGAGACTGCTGGTGGAGGCCCACCAGCGAGAGATGATGTACCACACTTCATTGCAGGTCATCCGCCCTGATGCCACCCACTCCGACCAGCAGCTCTCCCCACGGGCGCCACCCAGCCACAGCAAAGACCACCTGGCAGGATGGCCTTTGCTGGGAGTCCCGATGCCCCAGAGGGATAGGCATCTACTCCTCGGCATACGTGGGGAGGTAGCAGCTCAGGCATCAGCAGTGCGATCCCTGTGTAGTCAGGGGGCTACCACCAAGAGGGTACATGATGACCCCACCACAACGAACTGGCTACCGTGCTGGATGTCGGGTGTCAAATATCCATATTTGTCAGGAGGGCAAAGATGGAAGTTCATAATGGGGGGCATGTATGCTGCCCGGAACACACAGCAGCTGATGGTGGCTGGAAGCACGGTGTAAGGCCAACTCCTTGACAATATTGGGTGTGCCAGATCTTAGGGCAAGATGGATATATAATACACCACGTAAGGCGTCCTTCCCCAAATGGTACGCACTAACAGAAAATTTTGAAAGGTAGTGGTCAAACCCCTTAGGGTACCATCACATTAAGGCCGAAACATTTGAGACTCCTTTTAGTCGCCTCTTACGACAGGCAGGAATACCGCGGGCCTATTCTATCCCCCGAACCCGCAGGGGGGTTTCTGTGAAGGGTGTTGTTTAAATTGCTGTAGCGCCTGGCAGCAGTCCTCCTGGATAGCGACTGCTACATCCTTGGTCCAACACAGTACTGGTCAATGACGAGGGTGAACTGTGGATAGAGGGACAGCAGTGCCGACAGCAGTGCCAACAGTATTAAGAATAGTGGCAGAGACGCTTTGTACGACTGCAGCAATTCAGTTAGAAAGGCACATGTTGAAGTGCAGAGCAGACATATATAAAGGCCAACTGACCCTGCGGAATGCTCGACGTGGAGGCCTGTCTGCCTGGCGGCAGCACGGGAACGATAGAATCACCGGAAAGTGGTCACTGTCTTGAAGATCACTGTGGGATGACCAACGTAAGGAAGCCACAAGAGCAGGGGAGCAGATTGTGAGATCAATAGCAATAAAGATGCCATGAGCAGCCTAAAAGTGGGAAGGGGAACCGTCACTGAGGAGGCACAAATCAAAGATGACGTATTTCCAGTAGGTGACAATAGTATCCGCTGCAGTTCTACTGGGTGATCATATGTCGAGAGGCCAGGTTAGACAAAAAGAAGCCGAGAGGAGGTCATGACACTTGGTCAGTGGGGTGACATCCATAAAAAAAGATGTCAGACTCAGGCTGTGAGGGGGAGGGGGCGAGCCTTGTCTTCTCCTCCTCTTCCTCTTCCTCCTCCTCCTCCTCCTCCGCCTCTTTTGGAGGTGGAGAAGGGCAGGGCACAGAAGGAGTACAGGTGTCTGCAAGACCTGGACTACCATAATAAATATCACAAAAACACTTCACTTGGTTAAAATCAAACTGTGATATTAGAAGCTCCGAATTCATTTTATGGCAGTATCTGAACACACTGATGTGAGAGTGATTTAACCATCTACAGCAATTTCAGTCATAAGTAGTATCAGTTTCACTCACTTTCAGTGATTCTTTTATGGTGTTGGCTTTTGTTTGTTCTGAAGACTATCAGTCTTGGGACAAAAATAATATAAGTTTGTAGGAGGTTATTTAAAAATAATTAATTCGGCAATTTATCACATAAAAAGCAAGTTAGGGAAACCACTTATTAAAAGCACTTAACTACAGACCGCAGAAATAAATTAGTTGAAGTTCCTCTTTGTCAAACAGTTCTCTCAATTGCCCCTTACAGAGCAATCTCATAGTATTATATTTTGATTGTGTCAAACAGTGGTTGTGTATGATACATTATTCTGCAATCTGGACGGTGCTGTCTTCAGTCTAAAGACTGGTTTGATGCAGCTCTCCACACTATTCTATCTTGCACAAGTCTATTCTTCTATGTAACTACTGCAACCCACATCCTTTAGAACCTGCTTACTGCACTACTCTGTCTCCCTCTGAAATTTCTACCCCCCCCCCCTCCCCCCTAATTTCCCTCCAATACTGAACTAATGAATCCATGATGGATCAGAATGCGTTGTATCAAACATCCCCTTCTATTAGCCAAGTTATGCCACTCACTCCTTTTCTCCTCAAATATGTTCAGTACCACCTCGCTAGTTATGTGATGTATCCATCAAATCTTCGGCATTCCTCTGTAGCACCACATTTCAACAGCTTCTATTCTCTTCTTGTCTGAACTTTTTATCATTCACGTTACACTCCAGACAAATGCCTCCAGAAAAAGACTTCCCAACTCTAAAATTTATATTTGATGTTAACAAATTTCTCTTCTTCACAAATGCTTTTCTTGGTGTTGCCAAACTACATTTTATACATTGTCTGTTTTGGCCATCATCATTTATTTTGATGCTCAAATAGCAAAACTCATCTACTAGTTTTAGCACTCATTTCTTGATCTAATTCCCTCAGTACAGCCTACATTAATTCAACTACATTACATTAATCTTGTATTGCTTTTGTTAATGTTCATCTTACATCCTCATTTTGAGACAGTTTCTATTCAATTCAACTGCACTTCCAAGTCCTTTGCTGTATGGCAGAATTACAACTTTATTGGCAAACCACAAAGTTGGTATTTCTCCTCCTTGAACATGAACTCTGAACTAAAGCACCACAAATTAGTGTTGTGTTGTGATCTCCATGTGGAAAAAATCCACTGATGTTATACACTTTTAGAATTGGACCCTGAATATCCAATCTGAAATTATACTGATTGGCAACAACAGGCTATTTTCCTATGTTAAAAATATGGTTCAGATTGTTGTTATTTGGAGTGACTATAACCTTCAAATTGCATTTATGATCAATATTCTTACAAAATCTCTTATTTTTAAGTAATTAAAGCTTAAAAATCATTAAATATCAAGATTTGGTCACGTGACTGAAAACACACTGTTAATGGCTGAAGCTCTGGTGATGTTACACACTAGGAGTAAGACAAACCTACACGTATGTTATGGGATGTTAGCCGAAGTTACGAAGTTTTTGTGTACTTTTTCTGTTAATGGTTTAGCTACTCAGTGATGGCAAACACATTTACAACTTTTAAGTAACAACAAATATGAATTTTCTGAGCACTGATAGTGAAAACCTTATGAAAACTGATGCATTTATGCTCTACTCAGAGCGGCAACATGTGCAAGGATGGACATTCTTTTGCCTGCTCCATGCAACATCATTAAATCCACTCAAAACTAAGAAATTGCTGAACTTTTGCAAATGGGTCTATATCTTATATCTAGATTGTCATGAAATATGACCCAGACTACAATAAAATTATTCTTGGCAAATCTTGGTGCTGATTTCCGGTACACAAGATATGCAGCAGAGGTACCACAAGCAGCAAGCATTCTGTAGTGCAAAGGTTAGCGTATGTGACTATGGATAAGTAGAAAACAGGTTTGAATCCTGCCGGCGAGGTATCTCAGTGTGTTTGTGGTCAGAGGGTTAGCTGCCCTTTGTAATGAAAGAAACACTGAGTAAATGGATCCACGATGAACTTTAACAGGTGTCGTGGGACATCCATCCTGAACAAATGTAATGATGAATAATGAAAAAAATGAGATTAAAAAAATCCCAGAGGGTCACAAATTTTAAAAAGTTTTACACAAAATATGAAAATAGTGTTAGCAAGAACTCATTGTAGCAGTTGTTTTAATGGTGGGATGTGTTGTATGTAGCTTCACATTAATCTTAGTTTGAGAAGTGGACAACTGAGGATAAGTGCATCTACTTTGCTTGTGAACAATTATCTTTTTTGGAATGCATTGCTGGTGGTGAGGATATTGCCATACTCCCACAGTACAAAGATGTGCAGGATGATCAGGTTTTGTATGCAGAGAGAGAGAGAGAGAGAGAGAGAGAGAGAGAGAGAGAGAGCGTGTACAACATGCAGGTAACATGAGTAAGGCCTGTGCTGTTTGTGAGTGTACACTAACATCATGTCTGAAGCAGACTTAACTATTTTATGTACAATGATGAAACTTCAAAAGCTTAAATAATAAGGACCCTAACTGGACAGTACCAAGATAAAAACCAAAATAACAAGTGTGTGATCACATGAACTAGAAAATATCTTTTTGAACATAATGTGTGAATGGCTATTGCAAATGTAAGCTCATGTAAACACCAAGGAAAAAACAATAATATTCTGTTTGTAATCCGTGTGGTGAAGTTTTGTAAGTGTGATTTGGTTTTCATATGAAAGAACTGTCAATTTTGTTTTATAAATAAGTTAAAATATTGTTGCAGGATAGATTCGAACCAGCAACCTATTTATACAGTTTTTTAATATTGGACAGTCCACCACTCTACTAACTGAGCTACCAATGGTGTGCAAGAAGACAAGTATAATGATTATTTTTACTAAGAGTTTAAATTCATTGACTGATGCTATCCTCTTTTAGAACAGTGGGAAAGCATATCTTGGAGGTAAATTGAAGTTAATTTCAGAATGCACAACATTTTCAATTAAGTAAGGGAACTTGGGCACCATGTGGTGGCATTTTGCTGGTACAGAGCAACCAATTTGAACACATCTTCTCGTTCTCTAAAACAGTCAAAAACAATTTCTCTAGAGTTTTTATGTGCATATTTTTACAGTGTTGTACTACACACCATTTGTAACCAATTTTCCGAAACATAAATTCCGAAACAAAATATCACTGTGAATAAGCTTTATGACGCAGTGAGCTAGCCAGTGACATCACAGGCATCACATGAATTGTATGGAGCTTTTAGCGGGCTTTCAAATTATCTGAATTTAATTTCCATTTTTATACAAGAATACTGAAATTAAAGAAGGAAAAAAAGCATGTCATGAGCATTAAATGACCTAATTAACCATTTAAGACAATTTCCAGAGAACAGTCAAATACCCTATTGTATATTGATTCAAGTTATGTTTCTGCATCTTAGGCATCAGACTGATGGATGTAGCTTACTGCCACAGAAAGTCTTCACCATCTTATACATATGACTAGCTGCTCTCTTATAATCTCAAACACACAACTCAGAAAGCCAACAAACTGCTTTTATGGAGCATAGTCCACCGTTGGCTATATTAAGAAAATGACAGAACATCATCAGAAAAACATACCTTGCAAGTGTAATGATATTCCCCAGAGTGTAAAAAACAGCAAACAGCACCAGACCTCTGCTAAAGAAAAGGGAGAAGGATCCCAAAATTGAACACAGAATGCCAATTAAAAAGCATACAATAAATCCTTTCAGTCTTGTTGACCAACTAAGTGTCGTTGATTCCATCAGCTGCAATTGGAAAAAGATTAGTCAATACCTGAAACACATCATTAAATGTTAAATGCTCTGTACAGTCACACTAAAATAATTTTAATTAAAAACAGCAGAATAAGCGAATTTAATTTTACATGTAAAGCTACTGCTGCTAGCATAACTGAAAGTATATTTTTCTTAAAGCGTACTGTATGATACAGCAGCAAGCATGTAGTCTTTCATAGAAAAAATAATCTAGCTTTAACATTCTATGTAGCACAAAAATGTCTGTATTCTAATTTTTCCACAAACTATTCAATCATCAGCATCGGCAATCTAATTTTGTTTTAACATTTGCCCTGAAGAAGTAGCTGATAAGACAGTGAAACTTCATACCTTTTCTGGCTTTGGCCATTTAGATTTTTAGACGAATGTGATACATGACAGAAACGAATGAGTGTGCAGATCGTTGAATCATTTCAGCTTTTTTCATACACTATCAGCTTGGATTTCTTGTTGCCCCTTTTTCACCATGTGATATTTTTTATTTGGATGGGTGACTGCCTAAGGAAAGTTGAAGCCATTGGTTTTAAGGACATGTAAATCGCCTAAGTGGCATCCAATTTAAAGATTTGCAACAGGCCGCCATGGTATCATACAATCTCTCTATCGATCAACAACCTTAAGTGCAAAAAGAAAGATAAGAGTGTCCAGAATTACCGAAGTTTTTATTTTTAACTAATAATGCATCATTGTTGTCGATACTAAGACACTATATGCTTCAATGTACATGAATGAATGAATGCCTCTCTCAAGTTGTTTTGATAATTGCATTCCAGGCTGAGGGAGTGCACATCTATCTTCTCACTACAATGTGCAAAAATAGTATTTTCATGCAAATTTCAGATGCTTCCAAAGCTGAGCTAGCATACTATACTCCAACATCAGTGTAAAGCAGTACTTATAATGAAAAAATTACATTATTTATAAATACTCAAAGTACTTAATCTATCATTTGTTATGGTACATCTTATCACCCAACACTGGTGAACCATTGTGATAGATCAATATGAATTTTTATTCACGGGATAAATTCTTAATAAATTTTATATTGGATCCATGAGGGCAAGGACTATGTAAATAGCCAAGCTGCATTAAGATTGGTAATAAACTTTTATGCATGCACACATTACAAAAGCATTAATAAACTACATTTTCCTCACAAGTGATTTGTGCCTTTCTCTCTCTTTGCAATGAAATAAATTTATACTGCCATATGGTTCCATTAACTACAATACTCTACATTATACAGTATCACTGCTCACAAGTTAGAAATGCCATCATTAACTGGAACTCCAGACTTGCCAGTACTATGTTGATGTAAGCTGCAAACGTCATGTTGACAACACCTGGAATGTTTTAATACTTTACAATTATAATCTGAAAATGACCAACACATTCTAGAACTAGAATTATACGAGTAGTCAAACTGACATTTCCAGAATTACTATTATGTGCAGACCATACATAAACTGCTTAATATGTAACATATGTAAAAATGTCAACTGGGATTACTTTATCTTTCAAAGTTAAAAATTTGACTATTGCAATAGTCTTTTTGGCCTCTCCCCTCTCTCTAATATAAGTACAGCGAGATCAATACAGTATATAATAAATTAAAAACTAGGCCAGTACAGATCAAATGTGAAATGCAGAGTGTGTGTGGAAGAACTGAATCGACAACTGACGATTGATTCAGTGTGCTTAACAACAAAGCATTTTAAGACACGCATAAATAACTCAAAGAATAATCAAATACACACTTGTACACTGTGTGTTACCCTATGGGACAATATGCAGAGACAGGAAGTTGGTGAAATGAGGACTAGAGGTTGGTTACATCCTTACCATATTTCAACTTGAAAAGTCTCCCCGTGCTATTTATACAGCCCTTTTATTTAACGAAAACAGTTTATCATATTAGATAGGTCCAAATTAAACTCTTAATATGCAACCTGATGTAGGTTCGGCTATGCATAAAGTAAAAATCCATGTAAGATCCTGAAAAATCACAGGGCACCTCCTTTTAAAACCTCCCCTACCTCTCATTATGAAAGTAACAGAAGATAGAAGTGTTGGCCCATGCTTACTTTCAGGAGACAAAATTCCAATTCTGGTGATAAATACATTTTGGGGGGAGGGGGTAGGAGGAGGAGGAGGAGGGTGGGGGGAAGCCTACAACTAGCTTTTTTCAGAACTATTACAATCTTCATCAGGGAGAAAGGAGTATAAGTTTGGGAAGGTTGGCAAGATTACAAAGCATGAGCAGTCACTCCTATCCTAGGTTGGGATGGACCACTTTCATGAGGGCAAAAGGGGACAAAGTTGACCGGAGGGGGGGGAGGAGGAGGATAATAGTCAAACTAAGTGCAAAGTATATATAAAATGGCAAATGGGTGCTGGGTATCCTCAAAGGGGACATTTCCTCTGTGTCCATTCACAGGCTTAGCAACTGTAATAGCGGTCATTTGTACATAAAAAGCCATGCAGTGAAAATATGTTAGTGTGGGTGAGTGCATGGGGCAGGTTTTACATTGGGACTGATTGCAGTCTTGGATCCTTGAGATATGGATAATAATCTGGGAATGTCATACAGTTTCACAAGGATGTTATGAATGTTAGAAGGGTGGAGGTAAGTGACATTGCATGGTGTTTGAAAGATCTCATTTTAGAGCTTGACCTGAAGAATAAGTAGCCTAACTGGAGCAATACAAGAGATACCAACCAGTTTATGGAACATCTCAAGTTCAGTCCCACCCTTCTTCCACCTGTAACCCTACTTGTAATTATTGATGTGATCACACACTACACCAACATCCCACAACAACACAGCCTCTCAACCCTATTCTGTCACTATTCAAACTTGTCCTTACACAACTAATTCACATTTGAGAGCCTGACTTATGAAATAATCAGGTGGGTTGCCATCGGAACCATGTTGGCCCGATGGTATGCTGCACATTCCAAGGATCACAAGCACCAGTGCTCATCAAAAACAGTGAATCTCATTTACTACTAGGTACAGAAAGCTGGTTGAAACCTGAAATTGATGTAACTGCGAACTATACAGAAAAATTCAGTTCACCCATATGTAAGTTCCCTAATCATACTGTAATCACTGGTAAAGACTTTTAATCATCCAACAGTTAACTGGGAAAATTAAAGTTTTGTTAGTGGTGGGCACGATTAGACATTCTGTGAAACATTACTAAATGCCTTCTCAGAAAACAACCTAGAACAAACAGTTAGGTACCCCATTCATGATGGAAATATATTGGGTCTAATGGCAACAAATAGACCTGACCACCTTAAGGATGTCCACAGTGATTACCAAAGTACAAAGGACAACTAAAACAAGCAGGAAGATATATATGCTCAGTAAACTAGATAAAATAATCAGTAATTTCATATCTCAATGAGGAACTTTAAACTTTCAGCACAGGGTAGGAGCACATAGAGGAACTATGGCTCAACTTTAAAAGAACAATTGCCCATACGCTGGATAGTTATGTACCCTGTGGAAAAATCCATAATGGAAGGGAACCTCTACAGTATACAGTCACTGAATGACATGTGCTTGGCTGTCAAGAGAGCAATGTGTGATACCTCCAATGACTATTGTAGCAGAATATCGTCAAGTGATCTTTCACAGAAGCCAAAAGAAATTCTGGTTCCACACCCTAGCGAAAGAGACAGGAGCTGAAATTGAGGGTAGTGAAGCAAAAGCTGAAATGCTTAACTCTGTTTTCAAATGTTCCTTTACAAAGGAAAACCCAGGAGAACTGTCTCAATTCAATCCTATCCTCGTATCACTGAAAAGATGAATTAAACAAGTATTAGACCCAAGACACCCCTGCCAATATCCTTGACACTGATTTGTTGTAGAATTTTAGAACACATACTAAGCTCAAACATAATGAGGTATCTTGAACAGAATGAACTGCACAATGGCAGCCAGTATTGATTTCGAAAACATTAATCATGTGGAGGACTTTTTTGTAGGGAGGACACAGCATGTTATGTTGGATGGAGAGTCATCATGGGATGAAAAAGTGACTACAAGGTGCCTCAGGGAAGCGTGTTAGGACTCTTGCTGTTAATACTGTATATTAATGACCTTGCAGACAGTATTAATAGTAAAATCAGGCTTTTTGCAGATGATGCAGTTATCTGTAATGAAGTACTATCTGAAAGAAGCTGCATAAATATTCAGTCAGGTCTTGATAAGATTTCAGTTGTAGAGATTGGCAACTTGCTCTAAATGTTTAGAAATGTAAAATTGTGCACTGAAAAAAAAAAAAAAAAATAAAAATAAATAAATAAAATAAAATAAAAAAATAAAAAAAAAATTTAAAAAAAATAGTTCCTATGACTTTAATATCAATGAGTCACTGTTGGAATTGGCCAATCATACAAATACCTGGGTGCAACACTTTGTAGGGATTTGAAATGGGATGATCACTTAGGTTCAGTCTTGAGTGCAGCAGGTGATAGACTTCAGTTTATTGGTAGAATACTGCAGAAGTGCAATCAGTCTGGAAAGGAGATTGCTAGCAAATCACTGGTGTGACTGATCCTAGAATACTGCTCAATTGTGTGGGACCTGTACAAGGTAGGACTGATGGGAGATATTGAACATATACAGAGAAGGGCAGCATGAATGGCCACATGTTTGTTTAATCTGTGGGGGAATATCACAGAGATACTGAAGGAACTGAACTGGAATACTCTTTAAAACAGACGTTAACTAACCTGAGAAAATCAATTCACAAGAACCGGCTTTAAATAATCACTCTAGGAATATACGACAATCCCTTATGCATTGCTCACATAGGGATTTTGAGGATAAGATTAGAATAATTACTGCACACATAAAAGCATTCAAACAATCATTCTTCCCACACTTCATAGGTGAATAGGAAGAAGAAAACATAATAACTGGTACAGTGGGACATACCCCTGCCAGACATCTCGTGGTGGTTTGCACAGTATAGATGTAGAAGAGGCATTCCTCAACACCTACAAGCTGTTGCTCTTTCACTTTTACAAATGTATTTATGATGTATTTGTGGTCTGGACTTTAAGTGTTAAATAACCCCTCCATTTCCTGCAAGAACTTAACTCATTTTCTTAACACAAATTCACATGACCCTCTTCCAGTTTCTAAGTTACCTACATTGGAATTCTCTCTCGCCCCACTGAAGTTCAAATCCAAACATCAGCCCATATAAAACCAACCAATAAGCAACAACACTTCCTTTTTGACTTCTGTTACCACATTCCTTATCAAAATCTGCTCCCTTCCCAACACCCTAAGAATTTGTGGAAGACATATCTACCCCAACAACTCCCTCTAGATCTATAATAAACTCTCCTAGGCTTTCTTCTCCTGCAATTACCTCACAGATCTTGTCCACAAAAAATAATTCTTGAGCAGTCTCTCTCTCATCCTCTGATAAGCAAAACTTCTATTCCAAAAAATTCAGAAGTGCTACTTTTTTTACCCTGTAACACCCAAGCTTCAAATCCTGAACAAATTTCTGCATCATGGCTATCACTCTCTCACATCACACCCTGAAATGAGATCAGTTCTCCCAGATGTCCTTATAGCCTTTCCGCAACACTCACTGTCTCCTCCTGTCAACCATATAACCTCCGTAAAATCCTTCTAAAACCACATGACGTTTCCAGATGACTATTCCACCTCAAGGTTCCAATCACTGCAACTATTCCTTCCCCATGCACCCAACCACTGCAGCCTCTCCACTGTTGAGTACTACAAGATCAAAGGTAGAACAACATATAAAACAAAAGATGGCGATTACCAACTAACACAAAGAGAGCGCAGGGAAAAGAGGGGTGCAAAGGAAGTGCCAAAAACACTTTACTGTACCTAATACAGTGTAAGGAAACCATTTGACATTCAAAGCAGCTTCCAGTCTCAGAATGGATAAATGCAGGTCCTATATGATTTTTCAAGGGAATCTTATAATTTTACCTGAAAAATTGTGGCACATTCAGGTAACGATGACAGAGGTGAATAGCAATCACACACCACTTTCTCCACAGCAGACCACAAACACCGAACCATATTGAAATGTAGTGCCTGTAGTGGTCAGGGGAATATGACATTCAACTGTGCAGTGACTTCTGCAACAGTCGTCCTCTTGTGTCATAATCCTCTTCGGTTACTGTCATAACCATTCAACACACATTTTCATTCATGTTGTGACTTGGCAGATGACGTTTTTCCTCTTTATCTGTGTACAGTATAAATCTTTGATATGGTGCCTCTTCAAGCACCAAACACTTCAGGTACTTTGGTTATGGATATACCCACCATACGACCACCAGCAATTTACTCATGTTCAAAGTCACTTAGTTTCAACAAAATGCATTCACATCTACATGGAACACTATTCTGACTATGCCAGACACTTACGAGGTGTTGATATTGCGCAGGTGCCATTTGTAGTCAAATACAATAGTGGAACCTATGGGATAGGCTAGCATCAGCATTTATGCTCAAGCATACATTTCTTGTGGTATTTCCATATTTCTGTTCGAGCCCTGTATGTTCACTGCATGGCTTTTTATATGAGAATGACCACAACTACACTGGCTGAGCACATGAATACAAACAGAAGAACTGTGTGTTTATGAAGTCCAAACAAAAGTTTGCTGCATTCAATTGGAAGGAAAGAATATTACAGTATATACTCATGTGGAGTCTAACATTTTGTATTCATGTCATGATTTCTAATGATGAATATGAAGGTTTCTTCCTCATATGTACATTGGTGGATTTAATGATTGCTATTATGTTTAAGGCTATGATTTGGATGCGATGGGCTGAAACTATAATCCGATCCATGAACGATGGAGGTTTGTGCATGTCGAGGCATGGACGGGGATATTAGTCATAGAACAGACTTCTAACTAATATGAAGTGCTCAGTGATACAAATTTATGTGTGCAACAGTAGGGATGTGGTGGAAATGTATTCAGTGACAAATCTGAAGTTCTCAATCATACAACTTTTTCTGTGCAATGATGGGAATGTGGCAAAAACCATGAACATCGTCTGCTGAATGAAAACTGTGAAAACAAGTACTCCAAACGGACATTTCACGTAACTCACATCCCAATGCAAATCTGTAACACAACCATCTGTATGACTTATAATTATGTATTATTTATATTTTAGGATGACTAATCAGTAAAACAATGCACCACATGTTGTAATGAAAGCATGAAAGCTGTCTGATGATGAATTTTAATGATTCGAATGATACCTTCTGTATAAAGGAACTTAAATTTGGTTGCTGTCAAACACCATCAACATTTGTCTTCAAATAACAGCCACAGTCTCCAACCATGTCATCATATAACAAAATTTACTTAAATCTGATTTGCAGAGTATCCATGTAGATTTAGAGTGCATGACAAAGCCTGTATTCAACTACACACCACAAAACACTTGACGTAGGACATCTCAAGATTGATTGTTAAAACTGAAGCATAATCCCAAGGACTAATGACATTGTTAGGTGACTGTAGATGTAACAATGTTTCACAATTAAACCTCATAGGTAAAACTGCAGTTGAAATAGTGGGCTGGAGAAGGTGGAAGGGGAACTGTAAAAAGCTAAAACAGTGTTTTAGTTGCAACAGGGTTCACAGCCATGATAAACTTCTGAAGGAATCAAACTCTTGTAGCTGAAGTTCACAGTCAGGTAAAATTTTGTAAAAGACATCACTGTTGGGTTTGGCTACAAAATTCTTTATTTGAACAATCAAAACTATTGAAATTTTTGACCACATGGTTATTATCAGTTCTCGTTTTTTTTTCTATAAGCCTTCATCTACAATCACATGAGAGAGAAGCTAGGTACATTGTGAGAATTGTGTAAATCATTCACACTTTTATCATTATTAACATATTTTGCACAAATAACATCAAATCAATGGTTTTCATTTTATTCAAGACAACAGCCCTTTAGATCCACAAGCTGTGGCAACAAGGAAACTTTCATTTAGAAACTCAAAATTGGGACTAATAACCATCAGACTAAGGTCTGGACAGTTAAAATATGGACATCTTTAAAAAACTGATTTCTCTGTCAAAGCTTTAAAATCATCACAGTTGACCAGCTACACCAATATCTAAATTCTTATTACACCTGGCATGTGCCTGCTGCAGAGTTGGCAGAGCTACTGACAGCTAAGAAACATCACTGGATAGAGCACTTTACCATAGAATATTACTAGTTTTATATTTTAATGTATAATTATTTTCTGTTAGCTTCTTAAACTTTATTACTCTTTTGTACTATGATAAGCTTATTTCTGCATTATTGCCATTTTCGAGTACAACAATAATTGTTCACAATGTTTGTACTTATTGCATCTAAGTCTGGCCACTATTTTCTTGTCATATCATGAACAAATATGTATTTTCCATAAGATTTTATAGTTGATTTGATACAGGCGTGGTAGCGTTAGGTTTCTGTGATGTATTTATATATTGGATATGTGTATGGTCTTAATTTTCTTGCTATCTGATACTGGAATAATTACATATTTTTTGTAAGATTTGACATGCAAGAAAATAGCAAACACAGATGCAGTATGTACATATGTTATGAACAACTTAATGTTGTACTAGAAAATGGCAATAACACTGAAGTAAGCTTACAGAACGAAAGAACAATAAAGTTTAAGCAGCTGACAGGAAACAACTATATATTAAAATGTCATATTGTGACCTATATTATGCAGCAGGCCCTGCAATTACTGACACTATTTTTGTAACTATTGTCAAAGTTGCCTTACTTAAATGCAGCCATAAGGGACACCATTCTCTTCTTATTGAAAACAATGTGTTCCCTGTCTGTAGTTCTGACCTACAGGTCAACCACATATATAAGGCATGTTCAGAACGTAAGTGTATTGGTACTAGAGATATACAGGGTGATTCAAAAAGAATACCACAACTTTAAAAATGTGTATTTAATGAAAGAAACATAATATAACCTTCTGTTATACATCATTACAAAGAGTATTTAAAAAGGTTTTTTTTTCACTCAAAAACAAGTTCAGAGATGTTCAATACGGCCCCCTCCAGACACACGAGCAATATCAACCCGATACTCCAACTCGTTCCACACTCTCTGTAGCATATCAGGCGTAACAGTTTGGATAGCTGCTGTTATTTTTCGTTTCAAATCATCAATGGTGGCTGGGAGAGGTGGCCGAAACACCATATCCTTAACATACCCCCATAAGAAAAAATCGCAGGGGGTAAGATCAGGGCTTCTTGGAGGCCAGTGATGAAGTGCTCTGTCACGGGCTGCCTGGCGGCCGATCCATCGCCTCGGGTAGTTGACGTTCAGGTAGTTATGGACAGATTAAGTGCCAATGTGGTGGCGCTCCATCCTGCTGAAATATGAATTGTTGTGCTTCTTGTTCGAGCTGAGGGAACAGCCAATTCTCTAACATCTCCAGATACTGTAGTCCAGTTACAGTAGTACCTTCGAAGAAAAAGAGACAAAAAACTTTATTGGCTGAAATGGCGAACAAATGTACAACTAAAAGAAACTTTATAGCTCCCTTAATTCGCCGACAGATAGTGCTTAGCTCTGCCTTTTGTCGTTGCAGAGTTTTAAATTCCTAAAGTTGTGGTATTCTTTTTGAATCACCCTGTATATTAAAAAAAATAAATAAAAGAAGCATAATCACCATCCCATTTGCTGCATGTAGTGAGTCATGGCCCAAGCTTCTCTGTATGCCCTTCTTGAAGAACTCTCCCAATCAGTTCATCTCCCACTTCATGAACTCACTCTGCACCTGCTCATTGGTTAAAAAATTTAATTCCACACATGTGTGCCTTCAGAGAGGTGAAAAGATGGTTATCTGAAAGCTCCAAGTCAAGGGAATATGAGGGGTGGTTCAAAACATCCCAACCAAATGAGTCCAAGAACACCCTGGTAGCTAGGTCTGTGCAAGAACAGGCATTGTCATGCAACAAGCAAACTCCTCTTGTCAGCACTCTCCTCCTTTTGTTTCGAAAGCACATTTTCAGTTTTTTTAAGGGCTCAAAAGATTGTTTGTGCATTGATGGTTTCCACTGAAGCAGAAATTTGACCAAAATGATACCTTTTTGGTCCCAAAATCCTAAGGCCATGACTGTTTTACCCAAAATAGAACTTTGCATTTTTGGGGGAATGTGTGTGATGCCACTGTGATAACTGTCCTTTTGTCTCACATACGTAATGAGCCTCCCACATTTCATGTCCAGTCACAGTAGAGCTCAGAAATACTCCCCTTCCAACTCACCTTCTAATTCAAGTAGCTCAAGAAAACTCGTGGGCACTACAGACCCCATTTTTCTTGAGCTTCTCTGTCAGCTGTTTTGCGATCCATCTTGCACACAGTTTCTGATGTCCTAGCATTTCGATGAGTGTCTCATACGAGAGTTTTGGAGACACTGCAGAAATTTTAACACCTTCATCAACAGTTTTCACAAACAGTTTCCTTGATTTTTTTCCCCAATTCATCAGTCAAAATCAAAGGACTTTCACCTCCTCTGTCAAAAATTTGTTCGCCCTCTACTGAACTTCTTACACTACTTAAACACACACTTTCTGTTCGTAACACCTTAGCCTTAAGCCATTATGATTCATGAAAAAATTCCGGTAGGTGTTATTCCTTCTGTCTGTACGATGCAAATCACTACACGTGGCAGGATTTCTCATTGACATCTTTCATGCTACTGGATGCTACAGCGTGACTATATGTACAATGGGCGTTCAAAAAGTTTTGCACAGTCGTTTATTTTTTTATTTTTTTTGCAGGAGGAGACTGAATTTTTTTGTGAACAAACTTGGAACATTTAACTATAAGTTGATATATAAAAGTATTTTCTTTTATTTATAGGTGAGTTATAATGGACTGTGAAGCAGATGTCAGGTTGTGACAACAGTCTGTGATGGAGTTGCTCTTCAAGACTGGCGATGACTCTGCCACATCGTTTCACAGAAAGTTACTCCCTGTTTATGGGAGGACACAGTAGATTGAAGCAGTATCCAAAGGTGGTTGCAGGGTTTTAAAGAAGGTGATTTCCCTCTACTGGACAATCCACGATGCGGTAGACCATCGACGGCAGTGAGTGATGTGAATAAAGAGACCATTGATCAAATCATCCAAAATGACAGATGTGGGACTGTACCAATGATACCACACTACCCAATGACAAACGCGTCTTTCAGCAAGCTGTTGTGTCGTCACACATCACTCACTGCCGTCGATGGTCTACCACATCGTGGATTGTCCAGTAGAGAGGAATCACCCTCTTTAAACCTCTGCAACCACCGCTGGATACTGCTTCTGTCTACTGTGTACCCCCATAAACAGGGAGCAACTTCCTGTGAATTGATGTGGCAGAGTCATTGTCGGTCTTCAAGAGCAACTCCATCACAGACCATTGTCGCAACCTGACATCTACTTCACGGTCCATTACGACTCACCTGTAAATAAAAGAAAATACTTTTATATACCAACTTATAGCTAAATGTTCCAAGTACGTTCACCAAAAAATATTCAGTCTCCTCCTGCAAAAAATAAAAAAAATTAGAGATGATTGTGCAAAACTTTTTGAATGCCCTTTGTACTACCGTAGTCCTGCAATGCTTGCTCTGGTCAGGGAATCCACCTCTACCATTCAGTACTGCTAAACCTCAAAAAACCACTGATCATTATGGTCACAGTACACTTAATTTATGAACAGCCTCCTATTTTGGAGAATTCTTCCAGGAATATACATGGATTTTATTTGCCAATTTCCTGTAGTGTTGTACGTGAACGGTATGTGTAAACGGCGTTTTCATTTTATTCTTTGCCAATGAATAACGTGACTCTCAATTTTCTTCTCTACCAGGTACGTAAATATTACATGGGAAGCGGGGAACTTCCGATTCAATGGTCAACATACCCTACCCGCCTTTGAACGGGGCAAAATTTAACTCCCCCCGCCCCCCCCCCCCCCCCCAACGGCACCATCTTGAAGTGAAGGCATGAACTATTAATTGCAATGTGGAATACTTTTCATAATTGTTTATACTTAATACTAGGACTAAATAATTAAAGCACATAAACAGAGGTCTGTAATGTTTCCCTGTACAAAGTTATGTTTTTTAAAAGAATTATGAATTTAAAGCACAGCATGGAAAAAGTGCAGGTTTCAATATTTTTCATAAAAAAAAATCTGAATGATGTATTTGGCTTTTTATACATTATATTAACTTAGTGGCTGATGTACATGGCATGCAAAAAAAATCTGAGGTCTGTAGGTTGACACATTAGTAAGCAGACCTCTGAAAATACAGCATTTAGTGCCTGACTAATGACAGGATATACACCTGTGAGCCTTCAAACTTGAATTTGTAAAAAGTGGAGAGAGTTAAGACATTGCTCTTTGGTAGTTTTAACACTGAGATAGAAAGGTATCCATGTACCACATGTGACTAAATTTGAAATGCTCATGTTATCACCCCTTGAAAGGCTTCAGGGAGGAATGAGCCTGAGGACTATCTCTTTAGTGTCCCCTATGAGGGGCTGTATCATGATAATTGATATTGCTGTAATCTGTTGCTGGCAACATAAGGTCCACACGATGAAAGGTAGTTACAAACTTAATTATTAATGGAACTATGGTCCCAACTGCTCCTATCTGGATTAATTCAGGGTAAGCCAAAAGATAGCACTACTTTGAGTGAAATGCTACAACATCTATGTTATTAAATGACTAACGCAGTGCACAATCAGCCAGCCCCAGTCGCAGGTTGCCTATCTAATGGCTTACAGGGGCAACAAAAGTTTGATTTTCAATATTTCATGTAATTATTGACCAAATTTAAAATGCTGACATAATCTATTCATTAAGAGATATAACCTTATGTAACAGGTTTAAAACAATATGACAAATATTATAGTTAGAAACTGTATACATGTTTTGAGGCAGTGTAACTCATGGCACACAAACTGGCAAAAGTGTTCTTATGGTGTTGGCAGCTTTTCCGTTGTGTGCTGCAGCTGGTAAATGTTTGCACAGCGAATGATGGGAAGTGATAATGACGAATCATTAAAACAATGAGAGACAAGATGGCAGAACAGGTGAGAAAATAGTGCTCAGTAAACATTATCATGATGCTGAGCATTAAATTACATGGTGGCGTAATGGAATATATTGTGCAGAATGCTGTCATATAAAACAGACTATTCCATAAAATTTAAACTGTACTTTATGTTCCTTCTACCCATCACCTCACCTCAGAAATCGGGACATTTTGAAAAGATCATTGGTTACACTACAGATCAACGTGCCACAATAGCCCAGTTTTCTTTCAGCCACATTTCTTGGCTTTGACAACTCACAACCAAACTAACATTTCATCCTAACCTAAATATCTCAGGCTATGCTACAGATCAGTATATCGCCATAACCAGTTTTCTTACCTTTGCATTTGTTGGTTTCGCCAATGAACAACCAAACTATAGCATTGGAATATGAAACAATATCCCAGGAAACCCTATCATAATCTGAGAAACATACCATACAAGAAACAAATTCAAAAACCAGTAACTAAGCTTACAACCCAATACAGCCACATCAATAACCCTCAATTTTCCACTCTGCTTGTCAAAAACGAAAGTAATCAAATCATATCTTCCACTGAAACAAGCCATTAAATTCAACGACTCTCACTGATGACTGTGCAAAATCATGTGATTGGCTGTGACCAACAGAAACAATCTGCTGACAGCAGCAAACAACAGAAAAGGCACCAAAATTGCAAGTGCACTTTAGCCCATAATTTACCCACACAAATATTCATCCAATATTTGAAAATGAGATCGCTTAATGATTTTCAACAAACTTTACACACAATTTCAAATCTATATGAAACTTTTTCTCACTGATAATCCTCGCAAAATGACAAAAGGAAGAAATATTATTGCCTACTACATTCCCACTGTTGTTCTTTATTTCTAATTCTATTCACAATATACTCTGCAGACAGTATCCACATGCATCACTGAACATACCTATGAAATTCTATCGTTATATGGCACATAGTTCAAGAGATACGGTGTCAAATATTGAGATGCATGGGAAACTAGCTTCTGCTTAAAATGGAGGACAAATTACCGAGACTATACCCATCGTACTCATCCAGTGTCTGGTAATGAGAGCACTTAGCAACTTCCAATAAACTTTAAACAATCTCAAACCTTTCCTAAATTTGGTCACTTAAATGCTAAATGCCAAATATTTAACACATTAACCCATTTTTAAACTAGTCAGACTTGGGAGATCCCTTCTTTATGGAATCAGAGCTGGGGATTTATAAATGGTACTCTAATGTCTCCTGGGCTAGTATGAAGATAACCATTCCTCACTGAATCATTAAAGTGATACCTCTAGCATTTCCCTGAAGTTCCACTGATTGCATTCCACACAACAGAACTTTAACTGTGACTGAAATAATTTATAGAGTGAAGAGATATTTACTGCAGTCATTTTTGCTCTCCTTTATTACACAGCAGTAAAGCTGCATGCCCTCGGGAAAAATTATGGCTGTAGTTTCCCCTGGCTTTCAGCCGTTCGCAGTACCAGCACAGCAAGGCCGTTTTGGTTATTGTTACAAGGCCAGATCAGTCAATCATCCAGACTGTTGCCCTTGCAACTACTGAAAAGGCTGCTGCCCCTCTTCAGGAACCACACGTTTGTCTGGCCTCTCAACAGATACCCCTCCGTTGTGAATGCACCTACGGTACGGCTATCTGTATCGCTGAGGCACGCAAGCCTCCCCACCAATGGCAAGGTCCATGGTTCATGGGGGGCGGGGGGGGGGACGAAAATTTAATAGTCATGGGTGACTGGAATTCGAGTGTAGGAAAAGGGAGAGAAGGAAACATAGTAGGTGAATATGGATTGGGGCTAAGAAATGAAAGAGAAAGCCGCCTGGTAGAATTTTGCACAGAGCACAACATAATCATAACTAACACTTGGTTTAAGAATCATGAAAGAAGGTTGTATACATGGAAGAACCCTGGAGATACTAAAAGGTATCAGATAGATTATATAATGGTAAGACAGAGATTTAGGAACCAGGTTTTAAATTGTAAGACATTTCCAGGGGCAGATATGGACTCTGACCACAATCTATTGGTTATGACCTGTAGACTAAAACTAAAGAAACTGCAAAAAGGTGGGAATTTAAGGAGATGGGACCTGGATAAACTGAAAGAACCAGAGGTTGTACAGAGTTTCAGGGAGAGCATAAGGGAACAATTGACAGGAATGGGGGAAAGAAATACAGTAGAAGAAGAATGGGTAGCTTTGAGGGATGAAGTAGCGAAGGCAGCAGAGGATCAAGTAGGTAAAAAGACGAGGGCTAGTAGAAATCCTTGGGTAACAGAAGAAATATTGAATTTAATTGATGAAAGGAGAAATTTAAAAATGCAGTAAATGAAGCAGGCAAAAAGGAATACAAACATCTAAAAAATGAGATCGACAGGAAGTGCAAAATGGCTAAGCAGGGATGGCTAGAGGACAAATGTAAGGGTGTAGAGGCCTATCTCACTAGGGGTAAGATAGATACTGCCTACAGGAAAATGAAAGAGACCTTTGGAGAAAAGAGAACCACTTGTATGAATACAAAGAGCGCAGATGGGAACCCAGTTCTAAGCAAAGAAGGGAAAGCAGAAAGGCGGAAGGAGTATATAGAGGGTCTATACAAGGGCGATGTACTTGAGGACAATATTATGGAAATGGAAGAGGATGTAGATGAAGATTAAATGGGAGATATGATACTGCGTGAAGAGTTTGACAGAGCACTGAAAGACCTGAGTCGAAACAAGGCCCCCGGAGTAGACAACATTCCATTGGAACTACTGACGGCCTTGGGAGAGCCAGTCCTGACAAAACTCTACCATCTGGTGAGCAAGATATATGAAACAGGCGAAATACCCTCAGACTTCAAGAAGAATATAATAATTCCAATCCCAAAGAAAGCAGGTGTTGACAGATGTGAAAATTACCGAACTATCAGTTTAATAAGTCACAGCTGCAAAATACTAACACGAATTCTTTACAGACGAATGGAAAAACTAGTAGAAGCCAACCTCGGGGAAGATCAGTTTGGATTCCGTAGAAACACTGGAACACGTGAGGCAATACTGACCCTAAGACTTATCTTAGAAGAAAGATTAAGGAAAGGCAAACCTACGTTTCTAGCATTTGTAGACTTAGAGAAAGCTTTTGACAATGTTGACTGGAATACTCTCTTTCAAATTCTAAAGGTAGCAGGGGTAAAATACAGGGAGCGAAAGGCTATTTACAATTTGTACAGAAACCAGATGGCAGTTATAAGAGTCGAGGGGCATGAAAGGGAAGCAGTGGTTGGGAAAGGAGTAAGACAGGGTTGTAGCCTCTCCCCGATGTTGTTCAATCTGTATATTGCCCAAGCAGTAAAGGAAACAAAAGAAAAATTCGGAGTAGGTATTAAAATTCATGGAGAAGAAATAAAAACTTTGAGGTTCGCCGATGACATTGTAATTCTGTCAGAGACAGCAAAGGACTTGGAAGAGCAGTTGAATGGAATGGACAGTGTCTTGAAAGGAGGATATAAGATGAACATCAACAAAAGCAAAACAAGGATAATGGAATGTAGTCAAATTAAATCGGGTGATGCTGAGGGAATTAGATTAGGAAATGAGACACTTAAAGTAGTAAAGGAGTTTTGCTATTTGGGGAGCAAAATAACTGATGATGGTCGAAGTAGAGAGGATATAAAATGTAGACTGGCAATGGCAAGGAAAGTGTTTCTGAAGAAGAGAAATTTGTTAACATCCAGTATTGATTTAAGTGTCAGGAAGTCATTTCTGAAAGTATTTGTATGGAGTGTAGCCATGTATGGAAGTGAAACATGGACGATAAATAGTTTGGACAAGAAGAGAATAGAAGCTTTCGAAATGTGGTGCTACAGAAGAATGCTGAAGATTAGATGGGTAGATCACATAACTAATGAGGAAGTATTGAATAGGATTGGGGAGAAGAGAAGTTTGTGGCACAACTTGACCAGAAGAAGGGATCGGTTGGTAGGACATGTTCTGAGGCATCAAGGGATCACCAATTTAGTATTGGAGGGCAGTGTGGAGGGTAAAAATCGTAGACAGAGACCTAGAGATGAATACACTAAGCCGATTCAGAAGGATGTAGGTTGCAGTAGGTACTGGAAGATGAAAAAGCTTGCATAGGATAGAGTAGCATGGAGAGCTGCATCAAACCAGTCTCAGGACTGAAGACCACAACAACATATTACACAGCACCTTTTTATCTTCAACACCCAGGACCAGTTCAACTAAATTTTTGCAGACGAGCAACTTATCATTTGGCCATTTGGCATCCCCCGTGTTTCCTTTCACACTTTCTACCTGTGTCAGTTTTCGCCACTAATTGTGATACACACTGCATACAAACCTTGCACTTTGCCACCTCTAGTGCCCCTCTCAACAAGGCGCCCCAAGTGGCAGTTTGTCACTTGGGGGTCTCAAACCAACCTCGTCATCACCTGAAAGGCTGCAAGTTTCTCAGCAGATAGTCTATAGCTGAAACTTCGAGAAGTTTTTTTCCTGTACAACTACACAGCAATCCTTCTTCGTTTAATCAGCAAATTGCTACTCTCTTTCATTTCTACTGTAAAATAGACGTTATTCTTCCAATCTTTAGTTTGTCTTGCTCCCACTTTTTTGCTGAGATGTGCACGATTGATAGTTTGGCAGAGAGTGCTGCTGGTTTCTCTAGGCAGACTTCAATGTCTATATCACCTGTACCCAAGCCTGCACATATTTTACCATAAAATGCAAGTGTGGTATGGTATAATATATATAATTTTTTTCTTATTCATCCACATTTTTCAAGCAGCGCTGCTTTTGTCATCACAGATACACTACTTGGTTATAACACCAATTCAAATCATAATCTGAACAGCACCGTATTCCTGTATTCTTGCTGGTGATGAGGAGGGGCTGTTTCTTTGCTGTTCATAATGGCAGATGAACTTTTTGGGATATTTTTTATGCCCCCTTCAATTCGTTGGTTGGTTGGTTGATTGATTGGGGTTGAAGGGACCAAACAGCAAGGTGATCAGTCCCTTGTTTCAAATGTGGTCCATTCAGACAGTTTGACATCTCAGAAAAGTCAGAACGATAAAAGGGAAAAGGCTAAAAAAACGTAAAAGTGCAGTCGTGTCGTCAATGGTAAAAACATAATAATGGAAGTCAGCAAGAGAGCAACCCCAAGGCTATGCTAGAGGCAGGAAATATCCCACCTCTGAAGCAGTAGAGGCAAGACCACCTGCTATTTAAAAGCGTTCAACCGCTAGAATGTAGAAATCTATGTGGGAAAAGGTGACTAACCAGTTCTAAAAAGTGATAAAAACAGAGTAAAAGGGAAAGAAAAGAGGATCTTGGCCAGGGAGGCGAATCAGGAATCTCCAAACACAGCTTCCCTACCCCAACACCAGAGTGAGATTAAAAACCTTAAAACTGAGTATAGAAACCACTTTCACGGAGGAAACTGAGAACCAGTTTGACCAAAGACCCCCTTCAATTAGTAAAAATTGTGCTGACAAATCTGCTTCTCTGGAACACATTTAGATACTGAAGCAAGTAAGTACATACAGTATTCAGCTTTTATATTCAGTCTTTCAGATATTCCTTTCC
The DNA here is from genome assembly GCF_023864345.2 of Schistocerca serialis cubense. NCBI lineage: Eukaryota > Metazoa > Arthropoda > Insecta > Orthoptera > Acrididae > Schistocerca > Schistocerca serialis. The sequence continues at coordinate 312,526,672 of NC_064638.1, forward strand.
TCCATTGAAGTCAACCAATCAATACGAAACTGCATGTTTCCCAAACCTAATCAAACTGTCTTGTAAGCAAATGTATGTTGGCTGCATTTCTCCATAAATTTCTTCCCAAAAGAATGTCGTCGTGTGTCCATAAAGCTAGCATTTTATACAGTGTATAGCCGTATGGCTCCAAGTTCTCACCATACAGTAGTGTGGGCCTGCAGTTCAATGCTCAAGCAGTGTTGGGAGTTTTAATGTTGTTATGAGCAAGGATATTTTATCTAAATGACTATGCAAGCTCGTCATTATCTTTTTGATATTTGTTACACCATCCCCTTCCCCTTGATTTAGTTCTTGTACGTCACTATGAGATCTGCAGAAATGAAACACTTATTGAAGTTGTGTGCAAAATGCAGTTCTATAACTAGGTAAGCAATTCCTTATCTGGCCAAACAATTCTCTTGCATGGATCCCTAAGAAACAAAGAATACCACTTTTCAGATGCCTGATAGATTTCACCGTCCCCAAGTTGCTGTGTAAGCTTAAATTTAAGATAAAATGGGAACACCATTCCAAACAACTCCTCCTCTAGCGTCAACAGGCTACATACAAAGAGGCCTTTTAATAATGAAAATTTACTTCTGAACTGCCATTATTTCTGGTTCATTTCTTTCTCATATCCCCTTCGCAGTTCACCACATTCTTCCATCTTGTTTGTCCCCCTTCTCTCACTTTACCTATGTTCTTTCACCTTCTTCAATCATTTTAACTTTTCTGTGGTTTGTATCTGGGATATTCTGTGTAAAGTAGGACACATTTTTGACTTTTTAAAATTTAAAATTTGGTACATTTTATACATTGTTTGAAAAGACTGGACTTTTATTGTATGGCAACAACGGTTTACTACTTTCCCTCCATAATTTGTAAGCATTTTTATAAGGCCATGTGTTTTTCATGTGATAAGAGTGTGAATTAATTAAGATTTTGGACCTTCATTTTAATTAATTGGCAGATAATAATTAGTATATCATTATTTATATTATAGTTGCATACCCTAATGTATTATATAAACAGTATAAAATTGAAGAATGTAAATTATAGGTTAGGATAAATAATATAATACAACAGCTTAAACTTTCATGTAACATGAGTCACTTTCATGTAATTAAGATTTTATATCAACAGGAATATAGGAGCTAACTTTATCTTGTTCAGTAATTTACTTCTTTGTGTGAATGTGTAACTAATATCACTATTAAAAATTTCCCAATTTCAACCAAACCTGTAAAAACAGAAAATTAAATTTGTAACGCGAGTCATGTAACTTGAGTCACAGCTATATGTTTTTAAGGTTAAAAAAAAAGAGGATGCCCGTAACAGCAGCAGATAGAAAAGGAGAAGGGAAAAGTTAGAGTGTGGAGGAAAATATGAAGAATTTGAGAAGCAGCATCAGGAAAAACTAGAAAAAGTCAACAGCAGCAGAAACTAAAGTTCCTACAGTTGGGTCAACATAAGGAATAACTGTTGTTAGAAGAAAGAAGAGCTGAAACTAAGGAGAGAGTTATAAAACATAGGCAATGTAAGAGGCAAGATCAACAGCCTAGTAAAGTTGTTTTGTCAATGTATTAGTGCTCCAAGTAAAGCCACGGTTTGAGCCAATTGTTTCTTGCCATCTTCACCACTGCCTGAAGTCATAGTTGTTCAGGGGCTTGTATGGTAACCCATCAGATGGAAAGTCAGAAATACCCAGTCATGGCAGCAGTCCACAAAATAGAGGCCTTACTTGTGAAGCTAGACACTTGGAAACTGGTTTCTACTATTGTGACGACATTAGTCATCAGTCACCAGACAGGAAGGACACAATAGTGATTGGAGAAAATAATGATCTGAGGCATAGTCCGTATCAATTCAAGCAGGCTAAGAAATGATCTTACCTTCATAGTCTCAGATGTTATTGAATTTAGCGTATGTTAAAATGAAGGACTAAGTAAGGAACACACAATTTTTTGTTTTCTCCAAAAAAATTTCTGTGGATTTTGGAAAATTTTTTTAAATGCTGTATCTCTGGAACAGTTCTAGATTTTTTTGTCTGAAAGATGAGTGTTTTATGATTACACAGAAATCTTCCATTAGGACTTATCTGTCAAAATTCTTTTACTATAACATTCTGAACTTTTTTATAATTTATGGAAATTTTTTTTTCAAAAACATCAATCCCTAAAATGTTTTTCTCTCCTGTTGATTAATACCATATAGTTCTACATTCCCTGAAAAGGAGAGCTTCCACTTTTAGGTTGAACAGGTTTTATAAACATTTGAAATTTTCGACACCTATAAAACCTATTTTATTACTACATCATCACATAACAGGCTCATAAAAATCAAAATCTTGCGTTATTTAACATAATTTTAGTTTTGAAGGATGAGTAAGAGACTCATTTTTCAAGCATTTTAAATGGTTCCAAAATGTATGTGGAATTTATATAACTTCTGTGCACTCTGATTTGTACTGAAATTAGCCAGTCAATGGAATGAAAATGTGTTCCACTGCTTCAGTATCTTCCTTTGATATGGAGTGATGCCTTCCTGTTGAACCAATAGGAACTGGAGCACTTACAATCTTCAAAACATTGTGAACAGGAAGTGAGTACTGATGGCGTTGTTGCTGTCCTTCAGCTGGAAACCTATATCTTGCAGCTGGTCAATGTGGTAACACAGAGTTCACTAAAATTTTGTTTAACTCATAAAGGGCATCTATAATTTCTGCAATCCACCAGTCACAGTCATTCATACACATACACCACAACATCCCCCTTCTCAGGTTGTTAATCTGAATATTATCCTGCTGAGGTGTTGGCCAAATGAACAAAATTTCTTCATTCTTGCTCTTTAAAGTCCGTGCAATATGAGTTCGCCCATCACTGAGTCCAAAACTGGGTCTTCTGATTTCCTTTCGCAGGACTAGTTTTTTTGGACCATTCTTATTTTTCTGCTCACAGAATTCTTTGATTTCCTCTTTGGGCAAAAGAATGAGGGCTATGGATGTGTAAGATTTCACAACTATTGTAAAATCCTCAGCATACTGAATCACAGCTGTATTTGGTCTGGAAAGATTATGTTTTCTAGTATGGTGCTTCGGCAGGCCTCCTACACCATCACAAGGCCCCTTCCCATGACCAGTAGCACTGTATACCAAGTCAGTTGGCACAAGTAACTTACTCAATTCAAACAGTTGGTAACAATTTTCAAAATAACCAGGAGCACCATCAGTAATAATGATGATCTTCTCTGCCTCTGTTTGCAGTTTAAGAATTTTGCACATTGCTAGCAAAGCATGTTCTGAGTCATGTCCTGTGTCATCACTTATAACTGTAACACTTGTGGTCTTGTTTTGAAAATATGTCACTCATGTAAAAATTGAAACCTGTTCGTTACTTCAATTATATGTCACGTGCTCCAGTAAGTTCTCCAAAGTTACCACACAAAGTTCAAAATTCGCGCAGTATATACACACACACACACACACACACACACACACACACACACACACACACACACACACACACACAGAGAGTTCTTTGATACTGCAAGTTATGTACCTCTTGACTTTCACAACTTTTTGACCTTCAACTGTTACAGTTATAGTGCCTTTTTTGTTGGCACTCTGGCGAGAACAGTCCTATTTATCTTCCAGAGAAAATGAATGTACTATTTGAACTTTACCTACTTCTACAGGATGACCATAATAGGGATTTGGTCTTCCAAAGACTCTTTTTACAGACCTCGCATTTCTTGATTTGTCTACCAAGTACATTGGTACTGATGACATGTGGTTCACAATTGTTTTCTTTGAAAATGACTCTTGGAATAATGGTTAAAACTTGCACCTTTTCACTGTAGGATCACAATATTCAACAGCTGAACTGATATTTGTAAAAAATGCCTGGCAAGATGTGCAAGAGTGCTTTAGTTCATTTTCTTCTGAAGATAGAATTTCTAATTTGAAGAGTGTGGCCAGTTTTGCTGTAGTGTATTCATCCATAGCTTTAGTAATTTCTCTGTGCTTTCTTGATGCATAGAACTTATCACTTGAATTCACTTACTACAGTTTCTTAACAGGAGTAACACCTACCTCTGTAGTTGACTGATTCAGGGTATTTAATTCTTCCTCTATTGATGCAAAATCTGCATCATCTGCACCTTGGGAGGCTTCACCTTGTTCAGATACTATCATTGTTGTTATTCTGTCAAAACATTTAGAACACAAAAAGACGTCAGTGGAAACCTCTTTACTTTGAAACAGAGTCTTCAAATGAGAACATTTATTCTCAACCTGAATAAAGTGTTGTATATCACTATTTTGTGGACATGCAAATAGTCAGCACACTTCACTCTCCTGTGGCCCCAGTCAGAAGACATTTCAAACAGTCCTTTTCACAAAACGCACTGCAACTGTGTCACCTGGCAAAAAAAAAAAAAAAAAAAAGGAAGAAGAAGAAGAAGAAGCAGCTTCTTCAGCAAACAAATTAGAACTGACCAACTGCAATACAGAAACTTGCAATGAATAACCACAACAAAGAAACTACAACAAAGTGTCAGAAATATCACAACAATGAAAGTGGAAAGAAATAACTCCAACAAAAAAAGTAAAAAAAAAAAAAAAAAAATAGATAATTGCAACAAAAAAAGTGATAAGATAACTGCAACAGAAATAAACATCATAACAAAGAAATTAGTAAGAAACAACTTCAGTGAAGACATACATTATCCTTGAAAGTTAAAAAAAAATATTATTTTTTCAATGAAACCTGTCCAACTTAAAAGTGGAAGCTGTCCTTTACCAGGAATATAGCACTACACGGTACTAATCAACAGAAAAAAAATCTAATTTTCCTGGATTCGCATTTTTCGGAAAAAAAAACCCTTCTGTAAATTATTAAAAAAAAAAAAATAATTCAAAAGGCAACAGTAAAAGAACTATGATAGTAGTCCAAACAGAGGATACCATTTTAATCATAAAGCAATTATCCTTCAAATAAAAACTCTAACAAAATATCTAGAACTGTTACAGAGACACAGCACTCTTAAAATTTTTCTGAAATTCTTATCTTCTTTCAAATGGTGTTTGCAGTGTCATCTTTGGAAGCCTGTATCCCGGGGCAGGAATTTTTGTGGAGAAAACAAAAAAATACGTGTTTCTTACTTACTCCTGAATTTTAACATACACTAAATTCAGTAACATCCGAGACTATGAAGGTAATCCCCCTGCCTGAAGCGATACGGGTTATGCCAAGAAGAAGACAGTTCATATTCATCACTTAGTCATGTCCATCATGGAAACGTATGAGGTATTAAAACAGGAACACACTGAATTTCAAATAGGGAAAGCTAAGCTCGCAGAAATATGGCCACCACATCTTCAGTTAAGCAGCAAACTACCTCATAACATATGTTTGTGCATTAATTAATGCCATCAGCAGCCTTCATACGAAACATGATAATATTCCAGCTTTCAGCAACACATTTGTATCAAATATCATATGCCAGCACCCAGTGAGTTTTGTTGGCAGAATTGAATGTAAGACATATCAGAATTGTAGAGGTCTCAACAAAGCCTATAAAACTGACGAGCTGTAAATTATGAATTTATCACGGTATGTTCCGGAGATGGAAGAAGATGGCTCTAAAATAATTAAAATCAAAGACAAAGACTAAGTTGATAAAGCGAAATACACAATTTCCACAATTCCTCAGTTTCTTCTTCATTGCTATACAAAGAGAGGTCAGTCTGCATTTTATTATCAGCAAAAGGAAATGGTTCCAAGTCGAGATTCTAAGGAGTTTGCATTGCCACATATTGATTTTGCTGAAAATTACAATTATGTTTATCAAGATGAGGTGCAAAGTGCACATTGGGCAGAAGAACAAGTTAGTATTTTCACTGTGTCATTCAGGTTCTCCTCACCGAACTGTTGCTGTTTCAGACAACTTAACCCATTCCCAGGATACTGTGATTGCATATATTAACAAGGTAGTGTCAACAATACCTGAAAATGTGAAGGTAATTTCAATATGGTCAGATGGACCTACCTCACAATTTAAAAACAAATACATTACTGCTGATGTACCTCAACTTCGATCATTTCGTAATGTGGAAATCTATTTTAACTTTTTTACTACACCTCACGGAAAAGGAACTGTAGATAGAATAGGTGCAGTTGCGAAATGGCAAGTGTGGAATGCAGTAAAAAGGCAAAAATTCATAGGAGGTGATGCATCACCTTTTGCTCAGGCAGGTGCAAGTACCACAACTATGCAGCTTTTTCCATATGTCTACTGATCAAATTGAAGGAATACGTGTGAAACTTGATCTGGCTCAAATACTTTCTTTAACATGATCAATATCAAACATAAAAAGCATTCACTGCATTCACTATGAGAAAGGAGTACTATAAACATATATGCTGTCAAAGAATTTCCCTTCTGCATATCATCATACTGAAGAGACCAAAGAAAGTGTAGAAATTGTAGACTGGTACAAAGAAGAATATGATAGTAAATTCTATGCTGGAGAGGTATGTGAAATTTATCTGATCAGCGCAATGGAGAGCGCTGGTCACTACTGGAAAAAGCAAGCAAAGAGTGATGAAATACTGTACACACAGGACAAAATTATAAAGCAAATAAATCCACCTGATGTCATCCATGCAGGAGGATATTTTCAATACTCTGAATTTTAATTGAATTTATGGTTTATTTCCCCAGATGTCATGCTCTTATAATTTTCCACAGTGCTTAAAAATGAAATTTTAATGTTAAGTTTATCTTATTAGGTAAATAATGTCTTTTTTCCCCCCCTGCTCGCAGGAAAAACTTTCTCCAACAATAAGTATCAAGTAACATGAGTCACACACTTTTTTCAATATATTACAATATTTTACAAGGTATACTTTTTTTAGAAATCTGTAACTATGTCATACAGTTTTTTAGAAATCTGTAACTATGTCATTTGAATACCAACCTAATTTGCATTTTCTGTGATAAAAACCAGATCCATACTCTTAATAGTTTGACAACACTTTTGACCTAAATTGTACATTAGCAATAGGATGTCCCAAATTTGTAACATGAGTCACAATATAAACTGCTTTCTTATTCTTTAACTTTAATGCTCTTCACTGCTTAAATATTAACTCAAGATCTTTGCCTGAATAACACAAAGTATGATGATGAGTTACAAAAGAATATTTAGATTGATGAAAAGTCGAAATCTGTTCATGTACAAATTATGAAGGACCATACAGCTAAAAAATTATAAATTTGGTAATTTTATTCAAATAGTGATGCTCCTGTAGCAAGAAGTGACTAATTATCTATCTTAAGTGCTATAGCTTAATTTGCTCGGTAGTAATCTGCCCATCATAGCCTATACCTAAATATGGAATGTAGCTTTAGCAGAGAAATATACAGGTACAATGTAATGCAACATTCTTTTAAAATTTGTTTTCAATGTTACCTTCTGATTCAAACATTTTTATTCAATTCTGACGATATGGTCTACTATGCTGCTTAAGTTTTAAACCAGAAGAATGCAGATCTAAATGCTCCAGAGCACAAGTAATTCTATATACTTTGTAATCTTACACGGTAGGCCAACACAAATTCCTATTGATAGATTTTATTATTACACTTCATTCAGTTAAGAGATGTGGCACATAAGTTGGTGCCACAAGAATCTTGAGCCTACAACTGAGAGCTCAAAGGGATGAAATGAGAGGACGGCAGCGATGGCAATAAAATCGTGAAAGTTCTAATGTAAGGGAAATTAATTCTCCGTTGTTGCTTGGGATAACAGACATTAAAAAGGGGCATATCCTTTAAGTCTGGAAGATGTGTTTACCTTTCTCTTACAACAGTATTTAGGCTATAACTAATTTCGTTCTAGGTGCCAAATCTCTGGGTGCAGCATTACGCTTACTTACGACCATCACACAACAATCCGCACTGTACGTTTTGAATTTCATGTAATCATTAATGCTTCCTTACCGTAATTACATGCCGGACACGAAAATGTAACAATATTCAAAAATGTGTCATCAAAACATGTGTATGTAATGTGAATCACAACAATCACCTGTGGCATAATGCCGCTTTCTTCTTCCGGCTGGGCATCGTTCCCACTTAAGGCTCTTCGAAGTTTATCCATCACTGAGCAAACCACAGAAGCTTATATACGACGCGAAGATTTAGTACTAGTGGTCGTTCTTCCCTTTCAGTCTTTTACGTTAACTTGTCAATACGCTGCAGCTATACAATGTGTAGGTTCAGATTTTGACAGTTCTGCAGAACAGCTTTGCCAATCTCAGCAACAAGTGTCACATGCAAACACAACCAAAGAATGCCTACTTCTTACTTCCAAAACTTCTTCTCGATGCCTCATCGTTAAAAACAACGATTTTGTTGCCAAATTCCACAGACATCATTTTTCAATTATGCGCTGCTGGAGATTATAGTGTAGAGATGCAGATACATGTACAAAACTCTGAGCGACGCTTGTATCGAAACACTTCCTTTGTGACCATGTTATAAAACTGGACCGTCAACTAATTCGAGAAAAATGATTTAGCCTGGATTTTCTCTCCTGATACATGTTGACGTCGTGATGTGGTTGATGTTCAAAGTGTTAACGAATAGGCATGTCAGAAAATGTAATTTCATTCATTTTTTGGTCCTTCTAGATATGGAGAAAGAATGAAAAGTCAATGACAGCATGGGATATGGATGTAATAGAACAAAATGTATAAAAGTACAGTTTCATCACATTTGTAAAGGGGTTAATCATTTAGAGTTGCAATCGTAGTACTGGAACACTTTATCATTTGTTTGGAATTAGCTTCGCTTCGCGTCTGTCAAGGTGGCACCAAGGATGTTAGTGCTTGTCTGCTTGAGTCAGTTGAGTGCGTGTGGCCGTGTGCGAGCGAGTCGCGGAAGCAGATGATGACGATGTGCACGTGCCGCTTGTATGTGTAACATTTGTTGTTGACAGTTCTGTGAAAGTACATGATTAAGTTGTTATTTCGACCGGTGTTGGCCTGGTGGTATCCTGAAAGGGGTGGAGCATTGTCGTTAGGCAGCAGTGAAAGGAAAGTTTGAACATTAACGGATCGAAATCAAGTTCGGCTTTTTGGATTGGTGATGGGTTTCAATCTGCAAGAGGATATATTGAAGTATCTAAATGCAGTTGGTGATGTAGACACATTGGATATTGCAGTTCACTTCAAAACCGATCATCAGAAGATAATTGGAGCAGTCAACAGTATCCAGGCTCTTGGCGAGGTATGGGCAACAGTTTGTGCAACCACCACACCTAAGTAATATGTCATTGTTATGCATTTAAGATCCTGTGATGCTTTCCATGTTATTCTATAACAAATTCTATGTCAGTAATCGAGGTTAATTTTTAGGAGAAGCTGACAGTACGTGTTTATTAAAGATACTTGTAAATTAACGTTTTTACTTTGCGGATCATTTCAGTGTTTGTGGCTGTTTATGCTTTTCATTCTGCAATATAGGTTTTTCCATCTCTGGATTAGACATGGGAACAATGATTGTTTGAACGGCTGTGTGAAAACTGTTACGCGAAGTTGATATGCAGAAGGTTGCAAATAATGTGAATTTCCACCTGAAAATGTTTTTGCGAGGTATAAGTCGTCTTCCTTTCATCATTTGTAACTGTCTTCCTCTCGCCCTTGAAACAAGTCCGTCAATATCCATACCTTGTTTGATGTCTTCGGTTGATAATTTGTGAGTTATTGCAGAAATAATAATAAAAGTAAATCGTAAACACTCTTTTATAAGCTAACTATAATTTATCGCTGTCGTGCCAGTTGATCTAAGCTTACCATTTGCATTACCAACAAGTCACCCTATTTTACTACCACGGATAGTTTCTCTATACATAGCGGTAGTTACCGCTACAGTATGAGAAGGATAGATTACTACACACCTTATAGAGAAGGCATAGAATCACAGACAAACACCATGAAAAGACAGCTAAACTTTTGGCTTTTAGTCAAAAGGCCTTCATAAAAAAGCAGATCACACACACACGGCTACTGTCTATGTCTGCTCCTTTTTTCCAGAAAGTTAAAAGTTTAGCAGTCTTTTGATAGCATCTGTCTGCGATTCTACACCTCCTCTACGTAATGAGTAGCAATCTATCCTTTACATATTGTTACGCAATCCTGGACTTTTCATGGTTATTTGAGGGTATTCATATGTTATGACGAGCTTTAGTTATATGTTGTTAATCTTGTAGTTACCTGAAGTGAAGTGCATAATGAAACATTTTTGTACGTGCAGGGAGTTTTGCCAGTTCCACCAGACTGCTGTAATGCCAAGATATAACTACATAAAGTAAAAGTTGTCAGAGTAATACAATACAAATCGATAGGTCAAAATATACAACACATAGCATATGTAACATCAAACAATGGGAAATCCAAGATGGAATTTAACGATATTATGAAAAGAATAGTTGCTACTCACCAAATAGTGGAGATGCTGAGTTGCAGACAGGCACATCAAAAAGACTGTCATAAAACTCACATGCTTTATGAGGATAGGACAGGTAGCATATGGGGATAGAGGATTTGGTTGGCTGTGGTCTTGATTAAGGAAACATCGCCTCAGTTCCCTTACCAATCCAGGAAAACCACAGAAAACTGAGATCAGAATGGCCATACAGAGCAACCCCATCATCCCAAATGTGGTCAGTGTCTTTAACAGCTGCACTGCCTCATTTGGTAAGTCCGTATTGTGTAATGTACCTTGATTCACACAGTTTGTTTCAGGTAACTTGCAATACAAAACATAATTTTGTTCTTCATTGCTGGCCACTCTAGTGATGACACGTGGACTGTTCCCAATTAGCCTACTTACAATGTCAAACATAGTGCTGATGTTCTTAGCTGCACACACTGAGATATCCATTGATGACTCCTGGACTGTTGTGCCCCTTGCATCAACTCCAGACTCTGTTCTCTCCATATTCAGTTATGTACCACCGTCCACCTGAAAAGCTAAGCCAACAGACATTACTAGCATGTATTTTACACATGATCTCCTTGTGAAAATTGTAAACCATAATTATATGTTGAAATACGACAATGTGCTGTAGTTATCACCTTTCATTACAGGACAGTGGTATTACAGTACTATAGTTTGACAACTTACATGCTTGTTGGTAATCCAGATTAACTGATACGTTAGATACCGCTTCACCAACTCGCATCCAAAATGTTCATTCCAACATAAGAGATATCTTCCAGTGCTGTAGATCAGTCTGTCGCTGTAACCTACATGTAAAAAACTAATATAAATGAAAAAGAAGTATTGTCATTCTTTTGTTCTATCTGTTACCCATGTCGTCTCTCACAATACATCATCAATGTTACCTTTCAGAAATAATAGTTCATTTTTCAGTTATTTTTTTGAGGGGGGGGGGGGGGATAGATTGGGGAGGTCATAAAGGAAGCGCAGGCCACTTAGACCCCAGGATAAAGAGAGCCATCTGCCATCATGACAATGGAAGACAAAGATGAAGTGGAAGAGTACATCAGAGTTTTAAAGGCAACTCCTTATCCCCCCCCCCCATCTTCCTCCCCCCCCCCCCCTCCCCCAACCCCTTGTCACTTGTTTATTGTCATCAAAGCCTTCCCTATGTGTGAACAACATATAAGTCCCTTTTATCTTGGGGTCTGAGGGACTTCCCCTTTCTTTTTAACTTCCTCCAATACATGTCTCCTCACAGAGAAAGGAGCTATTAGTTCTGAAAGCTAGGGTAGTGTAGGCTATGTCTTCTAAATGTGTCTGTTAGCAGTACAGACATTTCTCTTGATATTAAGTACTGGCCAGCAAATCTGCCTCACAATTTTATAGTTTCCTTGTGGAATATTCATTTTGACAAAATAAACTTAACTTGTTCTAGAATTCTGCTGCTCATAGAGATAATTCACAAATTCAGTTCGTGCTTCTAAATGATGTCATTTGACGCAACCAACATTGTTCAGAGCAACGATGGTTGAAATTTTGAACACACATTCAAAATTCAAGGCCAAGTTTATCGTCAGATTGGCTGTTTGGCCTTCTTTATCTGTTTCACTTCCAAGATGTTAAAATTCATCCACATTTAACATTTATATGTACAACTTGTCCACCTGCTGTACACACATTACCTTGGTTTTCATTTTGTTTTGAACTCTGTTCACTTTCTGTAACCACTGCTATGTATAACTTTAATTATATCTGCAGATTTTCTGCCTGTGGCAAACATTTTCCACATATTGAAACAGTTCTTCATCTTCTTTACTGTCTTCCCTTGCCATCTCAAGGGCTAGAATAGAATTTGTGTAAAATCATCTGGTGTAGGAGGCAACTAATCGAGCTTTTATGTTGATGACTTGGCTATTATTAGGGCACCCACCAGTTTTAGCTCATTCCACAGCAGTTCTCTTAACAGATTTGGCCTAATTACCTACTTGGTAACCTTTCAGGGTTTGACCTCCAGTTTTCTAAATTTTACAGCTGTAAGGGCTGTTCGGAAAAGGACACCATATATGGAGCATGTGCTGTGATCTTCTACACCTGCTATTGGTGGATTTATGTTTGCACCTGAAAGCCAGTGTTGTGGCCAATTCAGTGTGGGAAGGGTCATAATGTGCCTTCACCTGACACTGTAGGGATTGCATTGCTGGTGCTAGAGCTGTAACCTGCCCATGTATGCTGAGGAGTAGGTGCCTGTCCAGTCTTTGTCACCAGGACTCCGGGCAACATGTACTGTGCCAGATGCCTCGGTCATGGCTGGGTGCCACCCATGGGGAGAGGGGAGAGCCTCAGATCGGAGTGAGTGGCATCAGGGCAGACAATCCGTGATGAAACTGATGAAACACATGCATATTTGTGGCTGTGCCAACATGGCAGTTCTAACAGGGGGTGGGGGGAGGGAAATTTAATGCAGAGGCTTTAAACACCAAGATGTTTCCGTCTTTGGCCATGCTGAAAGTTGAGCGAGAAAATGGAGTGGTGGTCAGTTCACACATTTCTTGGTATTCTCCAGGACCGATGGAGAATCTTTTGCACCAGTGAAGCCACTTTTCTTTGAAAAAGTTGAGGATAGATTTGGAGAAGTTGCTGCAATAGAAAAAATACAAAATGGATCTTTGTTATTGAAAACTTTGACTTGTAGCCAATCACAAGCACTTCAGGTCTTTGGCAAGCATGGGGTTACGCCAGTTATCATCTCTCCCTGTAACAGACTCAACAGGATTGAAGGAATCCTTTTCCATTTGGCTCTAATAATACAAATAGAGGAAGAACTACTTGCTAAACTAGTGTGGCATGGAGTAAATTTTGTTTATCGCAGTCAGAAAGGACCTACGGAAAATAGGGTGAACATAGGGGCTTTTATTCTAGCCTTTAGTGGAAATTTTTTACCTGAGAAAATTAAGGTCATGGTCTATAAGCAGATCCTATTTTCCTCCTCCCATGGAACGTTTTAGGCAGCAGAGATTTTGACACATTTCCTCCTCCTGTATTAATGAGGTTACTCGTGGGTTGTGCAGGAGGACACTGCATGATTGCCGTCCATGCAATGAACACCTGCATGTGTAAACTGCCCAGAACACCAGTCGCCTGTTCACTGACACATTCAGTTTTCAAGTGGGTGAAGAAAATCCAGGAATGTAAAGCACTTGACTACCTGTCTTATGAAGATCTAAGAAAAACTGTGAGTGATTTCACACAGTCAATATGATTATAAACTTTGCAAAAATTCTGTCAAAATCCACACCTATCATAATTAAAATGTCTCAAATAGCAGCTCCTCGCCCTGGACACAGTCAGTGCCTGTTTTCTTCAGTTGGAGGTGGGGACAGTTCCTTTGATCCTCAAATCCACAGCACCAATGGTAACCATCCCGTTACTGCAGCTGGAGGTGCCTTGTCCTTCTCAAACATCACAAGCGAACAGGACACCTTCCAGGGTGCCTTCTTCCCAGGACACCCCCCTGTGGGTTCGGGGGTAAGAATAGGCCCGTGGTATTCCTGCCTGTAGTAAGAGGCGGCTAAAAGGAGTCTCAAATGTTTTGGCACTTATGTGTTGGTCCCCTGTCGGGTTTGACCTCCATATCTCAGAATTATTCCGAAGAGCGAGGCGATTGGGGAAGGGCGCCTTACTTGGTGCTTTGTGTCCATTGTGCGTTGAGACCTTTCGCCATCTTATTTGTCGTTGCACTGCACTCCTGCTCGCTCTCCATCTCTTGGGCATGGATACGTTCCTGTGTGCACTTTCTGCCATGCAATGTGCAGTGCCACTGTCTGCACTGACGACGACCATGGACTAATTGTCACCTAATATGCAGCACGGTAGCCAGTCCGTTGTGGTGGGGCCGCCATGTATCTGTTGGTTGTAGCCCCCCAACACAGGGATCACTCTGCTGATGCCTGCGCTGTTAACTCCCCACATGTGCCAGGGAGTAGGTGCCTATCTCCTTGGGGCATCGGGACTCCTGGCAATGGCCAACCTGCCAGGTGGCCCTTGCTGAAGATGGGTGGCACCAGTGGGTGGCATCAGGGCGGATGACCTGTAATGAAGCGTGGTACATAACCTCTTGCTGGTGGCCAGCCGCCAGCAGTCTCTAAGCGTTCCCGGGCTCAATTTAACGCTCAGAAATATGATCCCAAAATGTTCCCCTGGGAGACCACACCGTGGGAAGATCGTAAGTCTCAGGATGGCAGTGACAGTTATTCGCCCCGGTTCCTAGTTTGTATGAAAGCTGATGGGGAGTCTTTCATGTCCACAAAGCCTCAGTTCTTCGTAGAGCATTTAGAGGACAAGTTTGGGTAGATGGAGGGCTTGTCCAAAATGCGCTCTGGGTCAGTATTGATAAAAACGGTATCCTCTGCCCAGTCACAAAGGTTACTTGCTTGTGACAAGTTGGAGGATGTTTCCGTTACGATCACACCCCATAAGAGTTTAAATATAGTCCAGGGTATTATTTTCCATAGGGACCTACTTTTGCAGTCTGATGATGAGCTGAACGCCAATTTAGAGCGTCGAGGTGTTCATTTCGTCCGGTGCGTTCATCGGGGTCCAAAGGATAATCAGATTGCTATCAGTGCCTTCATCTTGGCCTTTGAGGGTGATATATTACCGGAGAAGGTCAAGGTGATGGTCTACTGCTGTGATGTCAAGCCCTTTATCTCTCCGGTGCTTTAAGTGCTGGAAGTTCGGCCATATGTCTTCCCGCTGTACTTCCAGCCTCAGGTCGAGATTGCGGACGCCTATCACATCCCAATACTCCATGTGCTCTGCCTCCCATCTGTGTCAACTGTGCAGAGCATCATTCACCTTGCTCGCCAGACTGCAGGATCTTACAGAAAGAGCGAAAAATCATGGAATATAAGACCCTGGACTGACTGACCTTTACTGAGGCTAAGCGGAAATATGACTGACTACATCCCTGTGCGAATGACATTTTCATATGCCACTGCTCCAACAACCATGCTAGCCCCATCAGTTCAGCGAATTCCAGCCAGATCGCTGAGCAGTAAGACTCCACATGCCCCCTTGCCCATGGGAGGCAGTACCCACCCTGTTGCTCCCGCGCAACCTACCTCGGGAGCAATACCCTTTCCACCCATTAGGGACGTCCGTCCCCGTTTTTAAGCCAGAGAAGCGTCCAACTTCTTCGGCTTCTCTTGCTTGCAGGGGGTCCCTTGGGTCCCTCGGGTCCCTCCCTTCCCAGGTTTCAACAAGTGGGAAGGATGACACCCGACAGTGGCATAAGTGCCCACAAGCAGCTGGTTATAGGGCTTCGCGATCTTCCTCCATCCCCCCCCCCCCCCCCCCCCCCCGCCCCCTCTGCGGGTCCGGGGTAAGAATAGGCCCGAGGTATTCCTGAGTGTCGTAAGAGGCGACTAAAAGGAGTTTCAACCGTTTCGGCCTTCCATGTGATGGTCCCCCTTGGGGTTTGACCTCCATTTTTCAAAATTCTACAGAAGTGCGAGCCTTTTGGGGAAGGACACCTTACGTGGTGTACCACTGGTCCTAAGTGCACTAAGACCTTGGCACTCGGCATTGTACCGGCGTTGTAACCATGCCCGCTATTCCTCAAATTGGGCCTAAACGCCTGATGGGTTGTACAAGTTACGCCCATAGTGCGTCCCCATCTGCACCAGCGATCATGATGGACTTTCCATGGCACCAGAAATCCAGCACGGTAGCCAGCCCGTTGTGGTGGGGTCGTCATGTACCCTCTAGGTTGTAGCCCCCTGACAACACAGGGATCGTACTGCCGATACCTGAGCCGCACCCTCCCCACGTCGGCCAAGGAGTAGATGCCCGTCTCCTTGGGGCATCAGGACTCCCGGCAACGGTCATCCTGCCAGGTGGCCCTTGCTGAGGCTGGGTGGCACCCGTGGGGAGAGCCCCTGGTCGGAGTGGGTGGTATCGGGGCGGACGTTTCGCAGATGAAACGTCAACACATATCAGGTCGCTCTGCGGCCGAGTCTTTCAAAAGAAAAGGTACCGTTTCTAGTTCTGGTTCTCCTGCCCTTTCCCCCTTGGCCACTCCCTGGGAGGAGGGACAGGCCCGCCGGCTTGGGGCGAAGTACTTCCCCCCCTATTAGGTCTGTTCTCGAACCGATGGGGGGACGTTCGCCACCTCCAAGCCCATGTTCTTTGTTCAGCACATTGAGGACATCTTCGAGGAAATTGAGGCTCTCAGCAAGATGCGTTCAGGGTCTGTTCTTATCAAGACCACCTCCGCCACGCAGTCGGCAGCGCTCCAGGCGTGCGACCGCCTAGGGGACATCCCAGTGTCCATTGTCCCGCATCTGGCACTAAATCGGACGCAGGGGGTTATTTTTCATCGTGACCTCTTGCTACAGTCTGATGAGGAGCTCAGGGCCAACCTGGAGCGCCGAGGCATCATTTCGTCCGGCGAGTCCAGTGCGGCCCCAAAGACCGTCGCATCGACACCGGGGCCTTTATCCTCGCCTTCAAGGGGGACGTTCTCCCGGAGAAGGTAAAGGTGATGTGCTACCGGTGCGACGTGCGACCGTACGTCCCGCCTCCTATGCGCTGTTTTCGGTGTCTGCGCTTTGGGCACATGTCGTCACGGTGTGAGGCTGAGCCCCTTTGTGACGATTGCGGACGTCCTCTTCATGAGGAACATACATGCACCCCACCACCTCGGTGCATTAATTGCCCTGGCCTCCACTCGCCTAGATTCTCAGACTGCCCCGCATATCAGAAGGAGAAGAAGATACAGGAACTCAAAACTTTGGATCGGCTCTCTTATTCTGAGGCCAGGAAGAAGTATGACCACCTCCATCCCGTGCCGTTGACCACTTCGTTTGCCTCAGTTGTGTCCACTCCTTCCGCGGTATCCTCACCCCTATCCTGTCCCCCCTCCGCCTCCTCCGCCCATCAGGGGGCTCTGCCTCCGCCTCCCAAATCCCTCCCTTCCAAATCATCCTCTTCCGTGGCCCCCGCCCCCTCTGACCCAGGGGCCACCCTTCCTCCTCCTCCTCCTCCTCTCCCCCCGCCACCTGAGAAGTGATTCTCTTCTCAGGCGTCCATCGGGGAAACGTTCCGGACCCCAGCTTCCGAGGTCCGGCGTTCCAAAACGGACCCCGCACGTGAGGACCTTCTTCGGGTCCAGCCCACCATCCCTGTGCCTCCTCGGCCTTCCAAGAAGGCCTCAAAGAAGAAGTCTCTATCCCCCTCTCCACCCCGTCGCGTTTCGTCTGACGCTCCATCCGTGAGTCGCTGCTCCCGGCCGTCCTCAATTTCGCCGGGACGCTCTGCTGCCAGGCGCTCAGCTGGCCTCTCGTCGGCAAATGATGCTGCCCCTCCTACACAACCAGGGACAGCGGCCGCAGCTGGCGACGAGTTGATGGGACCGGATCCGCCTCCCGTCGGTTTTAGCGTTGTTCCCTCGCAACCTGGCCCTCCGCGGCCGTCGAGGTGACCAGCTCTTCCCCCGTCTCGTTCCCCCCACTTTTTGACTAGCGATGGCGTTGTTTCATTGGAACATAAGAGGTATTCGATCTAATCGGGAGGAATTACAACTGCTCCTTCGCCTGCACTGTCCGCTCGTCCTTGGTCTCCAGGAAACCAAGTTGCGCCCGACTGACCGTATTGTCTTTATCCACTATACCTCGGGGCGGTATGACCTCACCCCTGTGGATGGTATCCGAGCTCATGGTGGGGTCATGTTGCTCGTTCGGGACGATGTCTATTACCATCCCATCCCATTGACCACCCCACTCCAAGCAATAGCTGTCCGTATTACTCTTTCTGCTTTTACTTTTTCAGTTTGTACCATCTACACTCCGTCATCTGCTGTTAGTCGGGCTGATATGATGCACCTGATCGTTCAGCTTCCCCTGCCGTTTTTATTGTTTGGCGACTTCAATGCCCATCATCCCCTTTGGGGCTCTCCTGCATCCTGTCAAAGAGGCTCACTCTTGGCAGATGTCTTCAACCATCTCCATCTTGTCTGCCTCAATACCGGCGCCTTCTCTCGGACTCTACTCATACCTACTCCCACTTGGACCTCTCGATCTGTTCTACCACTCTTGCCCGTCGGTTCGAGTGGTATGTCCTTTCTGACACCTATTCGAGCGACCACTTCCCCTGTGTCATTCGTCTCCTGCACCACGCCCCATCCCCACGTCCTTCGAGCTGGAACATACCGAAAGCTGACTGGGGACTTTACTCCTCCCTGGCGATCTTTCCGGACCACGATTTTCCCAGTTGTGACAGTCATGTCGAATACCTCACGGCTGTTTATCATCAATGCTGCCGAACGTTCCATTCCTCGTACTACCTATTCTTCACGTCGCGTTTCCGTCCCCTGGTGGAACGGGGCTTGTAGGGACGCTATCCGTGCTCGACGACGTGCTTTACGCACCTTTCGCCGCCATCCTACGTTGGCGAATTGTATTGAATACAAACGTCTCCGAGCGCAATGCCGTAGAGTCATCAAAGAACGCAAGAATGCTTGTTGGGCCTCTTTCACCAGCTCCTTTAACAGTTTTACTCCCTCTTCCGTCGTTTGGGGTGGCCTGCGCCGGCTGTCGGGCATTAAGGCCCACTCCTCGGTACCTGGCCTGACCTCAGGTAATGAGGTCCTTGTTGATCCTGTGGCTGTCTCCAACGCCTTTGGCCGCTTTTTCGCGAAGGTTTCAAGCTCCGCTCATTACCACCCTGCCTTCCTTCCCAGGAAAGAGGCAGAAGAGGCTCGGCGACCTTCCTTCCACTCGCTGAATCTGGAAACTTATAATGCCCCCTTTACTATGCGGGAACTCGAACGTGCGCTTGCACTGTCCCGGTCCTCTGCTCCGGGGCCAGATACCATTCACATTCAGATGCTGGCACACCTTTCTCCGGCGGGCAAAAGCTTCCTTCTTCGTACCTACAATCGCGTCTGGACCGAAGGTTAGGTCCCCATGTGTTGGCGTGATGCTGTCGTCGTTCCTATACCCAAACCCGGGAAGGATAGACACCTTCCTTCTAGTTACCGCCCCATTTCTCTTACAAGCTGTGTCTGTAAGGTGATGGAGCGCATGGTTAATGCTCGGTTAGTCTGGATTCTTGAATCTCGACGGCTACTTACTAATGTCCAATGCGGCTTTCGTCGCCGCCGCTCCGCTGTTGACCACCTTGTGACCTTGTCGACATTCATCATGAACAACTTTTTGCGAAGGCGCCAAACGGTAGCCGTGTTCTTCAACTTGGAGAAGGCTTATGATACCTGTTGGAGAGGAGGTATCCTCCGCACTATGCACGGGTGGGGACTACGCGGTCGCCTGCCCCTTTTTATTGATTCCTTTTTAACGGATCGAAAGTTTAGGGTACGTGTGGGTTCCGTATTGTCCGACGTCTTCCTCCAGGAGAACGGAGTGCCTCAGGGGTCCGTCTTGAGCGTAGCCCTTTTTGCCATCGCGATCAATCCAATTATGGATTGCATTCCACCTAATGTCTCAGGCTCTCTCTTTGTCGATGACTTCGCGATCTACTGCAGTGCCCAGAGAACATGCCTCCTGGAGCGCTGCCTTCAGCGTTGTCTAGACAGCCTCTACTCATGGAGCGTGGCAAATGGCTTCCAGTTCTCTGAAGAGAAGACGGTTAGTATCAACTTTTGGCGATATAAAGCGTTCCTTCCGCCATCCTTACATCTCGGTCCCGTTGTTCTCCCATTCGTGGAAACCACTAAGTTTCTAGGGCTCATGTTGGACAGGAAACTGTGTTGGTCTCCGCATGTCTCTTATTTGGCGGCCCGTTGTACACGTTCCCTTAATGTCCTCAGAGTTGTTAGCGGTTCATTTTGGGGAGCGGATCGCACTGTCCTGCATCGCTTGTATTGGTCCATAGTCCGATCGAAGCTGGATTATGGGAGCTTCATCTACTCGTCTGCTCGGCCATCCCTCTTACGCCGTCTCAACTCCATCCACCATCGGGGGATACTTCTTGCGACTGGAGCCTTCTACACTAGTCCTGTCGAGAGTCTTTATGCTGAAGCTGCCGAGTTACCATTGACCTACCGGCGCGACGTACTGCTGTGTCGGTACGCCTGCCGGCTGTTGTCTATGCCCGACCACCCCGCTTACCAGTCCTTCTTCGCCGATTCTCTCGACCGTCAGTACGGGTAGTATGTCTCTGCCCTGCTGCCCCCCGGAGTCCGCTTCCGTCGCCTGCTTCGACAATTGGATTTTGCCCTCCCTACCACCTTCAGAGAGGGTGAGAGCCCGACACCACCTTGGCTCCAGGCTCCGGTTCATATTTATCTCGACCTCAGCTCACTCCCGAAGGAGGGTACTCCGGCTGCAGTGTATTGCTCACGGTTTGTCGAACTTCGTGCTCGACTTGCCGGTCACACCTTTATTTACACCGATGGCTCCAAAACTGACGATGGTGTCGGCTGTGCCTTTGTCGTCGGGGCCGCCACCTTTAAATACCGGCTGCTCCACCGATGTTCGAGCTTTACGGCCAAGCTTTTTGCTCTCCATCAGGCCGTTCAGAATGCCCGCCGCCACCGCCATTCATCGTACGTACTCTGCTCTGACTCACTCAGTGCTCTTTGGAGCCTTGGAGCTCCCTATCTGGTCCATCCCTTGATTCAACGGATACAGCAGTCCCTCCATTCTTTCGCTGCTAATGGTTCTCCTGTCAGCTTTCTGTGGGTTCCCGGACATGTAGGAGTGCCTGGGAATGAGGCTGCGGATGCTGCAGCCAAGGCTGCAGTCCTTCTGCCGCGGCCAGCCTCCCATTGTGTCCCGTCATCTGACGTTCGTGGGGATGTGTGTAAGAGGCTTGTGTCGTTGTGGTGGGATGCTTGGTCATCCCTCCAAGGAAACAAGCTCCGGGCAGTCAAACCGCTCCCAACTGCTTGGACAACCTCCTCCCGACCATTTCGGCGAGAGGAGGTCCTTCTGACCAGGTTGCGGATTGGGCATTGCCGGTTTAGCCACCGCTACCTGCTCTCCGGTGACCCAGCCCCGCAGTGCCCTTGTGGTCAGGCATTAACAGTGTGCCATGTTTTATTGTCGTGTTCCCGTTTTAGTCAATTTCGTGTTGTCCTGTCCCTGCCATCTACGCTCGAGCAGCTGCTCGTATTCTGCGTTTTATAACTTTAACTGGCTTGTCCAAAGACATTTAACCTTTTTACTTATTTTATCTGCATCCTTGTCAGGTCCTTCTGGTGCCCCCCCCCCCCCCCCCTTCCCCTTGAGTTTTACTAGATTCCATGTGCTCTAACAACTGTGACTGCGCGCTAATGACCTCAGCAGTTGAGCGCCTTTAAACCCCACAAAAAAAAAGAGAAAAAAAAAAAACTCCTCCATCCCAGAGACTGAATTGGTGAAACCCTCCCAGCCAGTGAAACCCAAGGAGCAGCGAGAGAAGTCCAAGAGGAAGACCTCTAAGGCCAAGGAACTTGGGGTGGCACCCACCCCACCGCAACCTTCGAGCTCTGCGTCTGAGGATGAGGTGGAGATCTTGGCGTCTGTTGAGGACCTAGATCTCACTGGTCCCTTGGACACAATGGATAGCACTTGCACAGGTGCTCAGTCGGTGGCAGCCGGTGACCCAGCAGCATAATCTACCTCTCCAGTCCCTTCACGCCTTTCTCGGCCATGGACAATGTCATCCTCCAGTGGAACTGCAGCAGTTTTTTCCACCATCTTGCTGAGCTCCGACAACTTCTCAGCCTTCACCCTTTCCTCTGCATTGCTCTTCAAGAAACTTGGTTTCTGGTGATGCGAACCCCCACCCCCCATGGGTATTGGGGTTATTATAGGAACCGGGCAGCTTACGAAAGGGTATCTGGTGGCATCTGCATCTACGTCCTTCACTCCCTTCACAGCGAGTCTGTCCCTATACAAACACCTTTAGAGGCTGTCGCTGTTCGGGTGTGGACGCCTCAGGCTGTTACTTTCTGCAGTCTGTATCTTCCACTGGATGGTGATGTCCTGCGGCATGTCCTGGCTGCGCTGATAGCCCAATTGCCGCCACCTTTTCTATTACTGGGTAACTTCAATGCCCATAACCCTCTGTGGGGTGGATCAGTGGCAACATGGCGAGGCAGCACCGTTGAGCATGTATTGGCACAGCTCGACCTTTCCCTTTTATACGATGGTGCCTTCACACATTTCAGTGTGGCACATGGCACATACTCAGCCATCGACCTTTCAATCTGCAGCCATAGCCTCTTACCATCTGTCCAATGGAGTATGCACGACGACTTGTGCGGTAGTGACCACTTTCCGATCTTTCTGTCACTGCCACAGCGTCACTCTTCTGGGCGCCCCTGCAGATGGGCTATGAATAAGGCTGACTGGGACTCGTTCTCCTCCATTGCCACTATTGTGCCTCTTTCCAATGACGCCATTGATGCGTTGGTTCATTCAGTCACCACCGGCACCATTACTGCCACAGAATCTGCCACTCCCTGTTCTTCTGGGTCCCCTCAGTGGAGCACTGTGCCTTGGTGGTCGCCTGAGATTGCTGAGGCGATTAAAGATCGTAGGTGGGTGCTCCAACGTCACAAGCGGCATCCCTCATTAGAACACCTCATCGCCTTTAAACGACTCCGTGCGCGGGCCCACCGCATCATTTGCCAACACAAGCAGGAGTGCTGGGAAAGGTATGTCTCCACCATTGGTCTCCGTACCTCTCCAGTGCAGGTTTGGGCCAAGATTAGGCGACCCTATGGCTATCGGACCCCCGTCAATGTACCTGCGCTTTCACTGAATGGAGCAGTCTGTACTGAATCCGACACTATTGCCAACCGCTTAGCAGAGCATTTTGCTCAGAGTTCTGCTTCTGCGACTTAACCACTGGCCTTCCGCTCCCTGAAAGAGTGGTTGGAACATTGGAGCATTTCATTTCACACGCGCCACCCTGAATCGTACAATGTTCCGTTCAGTGAGTGAGAATTCCAAAGTGCCCTAGCTGCTTGCCCTGATGCGGCTCCCGGGCCAGATCGCATACACTGTCATATGCTCAAACGCCTCTTGGTGGACTGCCAGCGGTGCCTCCTAGACTTTTACAGCCATATCTGGGTTGAGGGTGAGTTCCCGTCGGAATGGCAGCAAAGCTTTGTAATCCCCGTTCTGAAACCTGGCAAGAACCCACTATAGGTGGACAGCTACTGCCCCCTTAGCCTCACCAATGTTATTTGCAAGTTACTCGAACGCATGGTGAGCCGGCGGTTGAGTTGGCTCCTTGAGCCTCGTGACCTCCTTGTTCGGTCCCAGGGCAGTTTTCGCCAAGGACACTCCACCATCGACAACTTAGTGTACCTAGAGTGTGCCATTCAGTCAGCCTTTTCCCGGCGACAACACCTCATTGCCATCTTTTTCGATCTCATGAAGGCCTACGATACTACTTGGGAGCCACCACATTCTCGCTACTCTGCATGAGTGGGGTCTTCGGGGACCACTCTCGATTTTTATACAGAACTTTTTTTCCTACGGCACTTTCCGAGTTCGTGTTGGTGCTTCCCATAGTGCACCCCATCCACAAGAGAATGGAGTCCCGCAGGGCTCTGTCCTGAGCGTCCCACCGTCTGCAGGGAGCTATACGGAAGGCGCAGTCATGGGCCCTCAATCATGGCTTCCGGTTTTCGGCCGCCAAAACTTGTGTGATGCACTTCTGTCACCATCATACCGTCCAGCCCCATCCTGAATTTTACCTCGATGACCAACTACTAGACCCAGTGGAGGCTTACCGCTTCCTGGGTCTGGTCTTCGATGCCCGTTGGCTTCCCCATATTCGTCAGCTTATAGACAAGTGCTGGCGGCATCTCAATCTCCTTCGCTGCCTGAGCCACACCGGCTGGGGTTCTGATCGTCGTACACTACTGCAGCTGTACCAAGCCATTGTACAGTTCCGTGTTGATTACGGAAGCATGGTGTATGGTTCAGCGGCCCCTTCTGTACTGCGTCTGCTAGACCCTGTCCACTACTGTGGAGTTCGCCTCGCTATGGGAGCTTTTCGATGTAGCCCCGTGAACAGCCTCCTTGTAGAAGCGGACCTTCCTCCATTGCGGCTCCGGTGGCAACTATTGCTCGCAAACTACACTGCACATATCCATAGTTCACCTTTCCACCCAAATTACCGTCTTCTTTTCCCCAACACGGCGGTCCATCTCCCGCAAAGGCAGCCCAGAATTGGAAATCCCTTCGCTGTCTGTGTCCGGTCACTTCTTCATAACCTTGATGCTTCCCCCCCCCTACCACCTTTCCTGTAGACTTGTTTCCATACCCCTTCATGGCCAGTACCTCGGCCTCGGCCTCAGCCTCGGCTCGACCTATTGCTTGGCCCCAAAGGCTCAGTCCCACCTGAGGTCCTCTGCCGGACCTTCCTCTCTGTTCTTGGAGAGTTCGGGGGCTCAGGCATCGTCTACACTGGTGGCTCCCTGGTCGACAGTCTTGTTGGCTTTGCTTATGCTCACGTTGACCATACAGAACAACTCTCCTTGCTGGTTGGCTGCAGCGTATTCATTGCAGAGCTGGTTGCCATCTATCGCGCTCATGAACATTTCTGCTCCTATATTTTGACTAAGGTTCAGTCTTGATCACACCATTTATGTTTCAATGATAACCTATATCATTGAAACATAAATGGTGTGATCAAGACTGAACCTTTGTCAAAATATAATAATCTATTGATCACTGTATTCCAAAAATGTTTACCAAAATATCTGCTCCTGCTGTGGTGAGTCCTACATCATTTGTAGTGACTCCTTGAGCAACCTACAAGCCCTCGACCAGTGCTTCCCTAGGCATCCTTTGGTATTGTTAATCCAGCAGTCTCTTTCTGCCCTGTACAGGAGTGGACGCTCAGTGACCTTCATTTGGACCCCAGGCCATGTTGGGGTACTGGGCAATGAACATGTTAACTGTCAGCCACCAGTAAACCATCTCTGGACATTGGCCTCCCGGAGACCGATTTGCGAGCCGTCTTCCGCTGCAAAGTGTTCGCATTTTGGGACGGTGAATGGCACAACCTGACAACACCAAACTATCTTCGTGCTATCAAGGAGATGACGAATGTGTGACGGTCATCCATGCGAGCCACTCGCAGGGAATGAGTCATCGTCTGTCGGCTCCGCATTGGCCACACCTAGTTGACGTACAGCTATTTACTGCGCCGTGAGGACCCACCTCTAAGTCGCTGCGGATCGGCTTTGACGGTGGTCCACTTTTTGTTGGCCTGTCCCCTTTTAACTGAGCTCCGGCAGATGTTTGCGCTGCCTGATTTGCTCCCAGCCCTTTTAACAGATGACACTGCCATGGCAGGCTTAGTTTTGCATTTTATGCGGGCAGGGGGCTTTTACCACCTGATCTAAGTGTTTGTCATTCTTTGTGTTGAGTCTGGCGTTTGGCCTATAATTTTAGACTGGGTTTTTTTAGTGTGTTTCTAGGTGGTTGGCTTTTCCTTTTTTTTTCTCTATGGTCGGCCAACCACTGTCACACTCTGTGTGCTTTTAATTCCTTTTGTCTGATCTCTGAGTGAGTCTGTCTTGTCCTGTGTCGTCTCTTGGCATCTCCATTGTTCGTTTTTATTCTTTGTGGGTTTTTGAAGTTTTCGGAAAAAGGGACTGATGACCCTAGCAGTCTGGTCCCTTCAATCGCACAAACCAACCATCTTCCCAGGACAAAAAGACTAGTAATCTACCACTGACCAGTGGCTGAAAGAGCTACAGGTTACAGGTCATATAAGAAAATGGTCCTCTTCTATTCCAGAAGTAAAGACAGGGAAATCCTCAGTGAAACCAAAAACCTCACAAGGATGAGAGGGAAAAATTACATGTTGGCTCCAGTCGATCTTGGGAGGGGAAAGAGGCACTTTTCTAAATTTCAGTCTCATTTAGATGAGTACCGTTGGCGGAAGAGCGTCCCTGAGGGCTATTGTTTTTTTCGGTTTTTTAAGGGCTATCAGTAAGATGTACAGGCCGAAGGTAGGTAGTTAGGGTGGTTCTTGTGGGTGGGTGGCTGCAGTTCGGGAGTGGGGGGGGGTTAGTCATTGGTAGTGTTTGTGGGGGGGGGGGGGGGGGTTGTGATTTAATTGTGGAGGATCTATTTTGTTGTAGTTTTTGTTGTTGAGTTGTAGTGTGTGATTGAGATTTGTTAATTTTATTTTATTTTTTGTTTATGGGTATTTTATTTTGGGGTGAGGGGAGGTTGGGTCTTTCTTTTGGTTTTTTTGTGTGTGTGTGTGTGTGGGGGGGGGGGGGGGGGCGCACACGCGCCCGTGTGTTGGCTGACCTAAGTTGCAGCACCAGAACTTTTATTGTGGTAAGTTTTTATTTTTCTTTTTTTTAAGTGTATTTGTTGTGTGTTGTTGTGGCTGGTGAGGTGGTTCTGAGTTGTGTGATTTGTTGTATTGGTAATTTGGTGTCGTGTTGGTTTGTAGGTATGTTGTTGCCTGAAGGGAAGTTTTTTATTCCAAATTGTGGTCATATCTGTGGGTTTTTTGGTATTGGGAGTCGCTGTTGACCTATGTGGGTGAAGGGAACTGTTAGATTCCAATGGGTGGTTGTGGCTATGGGTGTTCCGGTTTCGGGAGTTGCTGTTGAGCTATATAGGTCAAGGGAAGTATTCAATTCCAATTTGTGGTTGTGGCTTTGGGTGTTCTGGGATCGGGAGCTGCTGTTGAGCTGCAAGTAGATACCAGCACTCAGGTAATTGCCATGTTCCTTGCATTTGTGGAAGGTATGACTTAGTGTATAACATCAGAAATTAGTTGAGACTTTTTGCGGGTGGTGCTGTTATACACACACACATTGCAGTGCTAGAAAATTGCAGCTAAATGCTGTAAAAAGTGCAGAGCATCAGTGCTTGATGTAAGAGTAGGCAGTTGACTCTCAACATATGTATAATGTATTGCGGCTAAAAAGGGGGAAAGACGTGGTATTGAATGACTATTCTTTTACTGAACAATATCTGGAAATGGTCTCGTCCATTAATTATATGAGTATGTGTATGAAACAGTTGAAAATGGAATGACAATATAAAACTAATTGCAGGATGAAATTCATTAGAAGAATTTTCAGAAAATGTAGTCCACACACAAAAGAAGTAACTTACATAACCCCCATTTGACCCATACTTGAATATTGTTCCACAGTGTTGGACTGTTAACAAGGCAGATTCACAGAGAAAATAGACAATCCAAAGAAAAGCAGTGCGTTTTGTCACAGTGTTGTTTAATACCCTTAAAATGTTTTATAGATGCTTCTCCACCTCCTGTATCAGATGCTAAAAGAGAAGAAGGTTTGTATATATTGTTAAAGTACTGCGAGTGTACATTCTAACATGAGTCAAATAACATGGTATATCGTCATAAATGTATCTCACATAAAGCCCTTGGAGATAAAATTAACCTTCTTAGGTAGCCATGTGTGTTAACATGATTGCTTCCAGGATGGGGATGTAATCCCAGCCCCGGATAGAATCCATCCGGCGGATTAATAAGGGGTTGGTGTGCTGCAAGCATGGATGTTGGTTTCAGGTGGTTTTCCAAATCCCTCTAGGTGAATACCAGCCTGGTTCCCATGCCCCATCTCAGATACATACTACACAAACATTTGGAACACTTTCTCACACTAGCACACAGAATTTACACGCAGACAAATTGGGTTCACTGCTTCTGCCCTGGTGGTGAATAGGAAACTGGTGACCATAGCCGTTTGTTCTCCTTAAACGCTTACTCAAAAGCAGCTTGGGGGTGAATAGGAAACTGGTGACCATAGCCGTTTGTTCTCCTTAAACGCTTACTCAAAAGCAGCTATATTAGAGAAATTTGAGCTCATATTGAGTATTGCTAGTTTACCCTAATCCACACCTTTAATGTGCCTTTTTTACTTCCGGTTATTTTGCACCAGATTTTCACGTGCATGTTTTGGGGTGTCGGGGAATAGTAAAATAGGGTGCATTTTTGTAGTAGTATGAAAGTGCAAGCGTGCTAGAGATAACCACAATCAATATTAAAGAAAAAAAAGTCCTCTAGAGTTAGGGCCATGGGCACATGTCGTTACATCTGATGTTATACTCATTTTGAAATGGCCTAACCTGCCAAACTGTAAAGTTTCTATTGTTTCCTTTCATCATCCTATTTCCGATTCTGTTATCCAATTACCTTTTTTCACATTGAATCACTGGCTTCGTTCTTTGCTCACCATAGTGATTGTTTATTCTCTCTGTGTGCTATCTTTGATACTTGGTTTCAGTTTTATGTGTATCTTGTAAAATATGCCCATCATCCACTCCTTGTTAGCTTTTATACATTTCTGATTCATTTAATTTCTAACTGGCCCACTCACTTGCTGTTCACTTTCAAAATTTTGGTGTTTTCATTGCTCACTTTAAAATTCCAGTGGATCTTATGTTACCTGTAGTTCCCGTTTTCTACCATTTCTAAACATTTCACTTTTCCTGCTGCATTTACTGCATTCTTTGAAGGCTGTTGTACCAGTTTTCCGAATCAGTAACGACTTCAAGCATCTTTGTCACTTGTTCTCCCAAGACAACCTCAATTTTTGTTCTTTTCAGGTTGCAGCTCTTAACCTTCTTGAATTACACTTCATTAGTAGGCTCCCTATCTTGTTATAGCTGCTATCAGTGCCTGCCCTTGAGTAACTCATGCAGTCCCTAAATTACTTACCGGTGTTTGCTTCATCGAAATACAGTAAATCTGATATCTAATTTGACCAAAGAATCTTCATTTAAACACTCTTTCCGAACAGTTTTCAAAAAATGTTTTCACAATGACTATTTAGTGTCTCGTAGGGCCTACATGATTATAGTGCTTAACTGCCTTCTCATTTCTTTTATTAAGTCGTAATTCTCACATTATTTTTCCATTCTCTTCCTTCACCAGTGACTGCATACAAATTCTTCATTAAGATAAAATTCTCATTTTCTTCCCATAGTTTTTGATTTCATTGATATTTTTAAACACTTCTTCAATTTTACTCTCATCTGTACATGTAGCTGAGAAGTGTACAGGTGTGGTAAAAATATTTGTTGGATATCCATTCATCGATACTGTTGTTTATGTTTGCTGCAGTTAATCCTTTACTATATTTTCAGTTTCCCTACTCATTATGTGTACTTTTGCCCTACCAGTGTCTGACCCAGTGTGAATAATCATCTGATCCCTACTCCAAAAAAATACTCTCATTCAGACATCACTGATTAGTCAAGTATCTGTCTGCATCCTTTTCATTTCCAGCTTTAGATTTTCTGCCTTCTGACTCTAGCTTAGTATTGTGACACATGTGCTAAACCTGATTAGCATTGTATTTTTGTCCACTACCTCTTCCCAAGTACTTGCTCCCCTGAAATATGGATGGAGACTTTTTATCTTCAGAACATTAATGCTAGCACAAAGCCATTTCGATGTATTGAGCAGAGAATTACATGTGCTAGGAAAAGATCATGTATTGGTTTCCTATTACACTACCATAGTCATTACTTTCCCTGACCACACCCTTCAGGTAGCATCACACTTGGTGTGCGGTATTGTTAACTTCTGTCAACTGTGACAACCACCTTCCCACAGAATGAAGGTTCACTGTGCACCCATCCCATCGTAGCTCTTTTGAGGGCCCCCATTATTTTAAGCACCTCAATGCCTGATGGGAGGGTTTTCATGCCTCAGTGATGCTCAGGGCTATGCTGGTGATAGCATAGGTACTGGCTGGGCCATTCAAGCTGAACAGGCCTTAGGGAGGTGGCCTGACAGAGTCCCATTGCTCTGGGGAGGGAGGGCTGCATTTTTCTTGGGAGCTCTACCAGCAGTGATTAGATACGCTCATTGCAACCTCAGGTTTCCTGTGCTGCCAGACCTGTAGGCCCCCCTGCGGGTCCAGGGTAAGAATAGGCCCGAGGTATTCCTGCCAGTCGTAAGAGGCGACTAAAAGGAGTTTCATCCGTTTCGGCCTTCTATGTGATGGTCCCCCTTGGGGTTTGACCTCCATTTTTCAAAATTCTACAGAAGTGCGAGCCTTTTGGGGAAGGACACCTTACGTGGTGTACCACTGGTCCTCGGTGCGCTAAGACCTTGGCACTCAGCATTGTACCGGCGTTGTAACCATACCCACTATTCCTCAAATTGGGCCTAAACGCCTGATGGGTTGTACAAGTTACGCCCTTAGTGCGTCCCCATCTGCACCTACGATCATGATGGACTTTCCATGGCACCAGAAATCCAGCACGGTAGCCAGCCCGTTGTGGTGGGGTCGTCATGTACCCTCTAGGTTGTAGCCCCCTGACAACACAGGGATCGTACTGCCGATACCTGAGCTGCACCCTCCCCACGTCGGCCAAGGAGTAGATGCCCGTCTCCTTGGGGCATCAGGACTCCCGGCAACGGTCATCCTGCCAGGTGGCCCTTGCTGAGGCTGGGTGGCGCCCGTGGGGAGAGCCCCTGGTCGGAGTGGGTGGTATCGGGGCAGACGTTTCGCAGATGAAACGTCAACATGTATCAGGTCGCTCTGCGGCCGAGTCTTTCAAAAGGAAAAGTACTGTCTCTGGTTCCGTTTCTCCTGCCCTTTCCCCCTTGGCCACTCCCTGGGAGGAGGGACAGGCCCGCCGGCTTGGGGCGAAGTACTTCCCCCGCTATTTGGTCTGTTCTCGAACCGATGGGGGGACGTTCGCCAACTCCAAGCCCATGTTCTTTGTTCAGCACATTGAGGACATCTTCGGGGAAATCGAGGCTCTCAGTAAGGTGCGTTCGGGGTCCGTTCTTCTCAAGACCACCTCCGCCACGCAGTCGGCAGCGCTCCAGGCGTGCGACCGCCTAGGGGACATTCCAGTGTCCATTGTCCCGCATCTGGCACTAAATAGGATGCAGGGGGCTATTTTTCATTGGGACCTCCTGCTGCAATCTGATGAGGAGCTTAGGGCCAACCTGGAGCGCCGAGGCGTGATTTCGTCCGGCGAGTCCAGCGCGGCCCCAAAGACCGTCGCAACGACACCAGGGCCTTTATCCTCGCCTTCAAGGGGGACGTTCTCCCGGAGAAGGTAAAGGTGATGTGCTACCGGTGCGACGTGCGACCTTACGTCCCGCCTCCTGTGCGCTGTTTTCGGTGTTTGTACTTTGAGCACATGTCGTCACGGTGTGAGGCTGAGCCCCTTTGTGGCGATTGTGGACGTCCTCTTCGTGAGGAACATACATGCACCCCACCACCTCAGTGCGTTAATTGTCCTGGCATCCACTCGCCTAGATCCTCAGACTACCCCGCATATCAGAAGGAGAAGAAGATACAAGAACTCAAAACTTTGGATCGTCTCTCTTATTCTGAGGCCAGGAAGAAGTATGACCGCCTCCATCCCGTGCCGTTGACCACTTCGTTTGCCTCAGTTGTGTCCCCTCCTTCCGCGGTATCCTCACCCCTATCCTGTCCCCCCTCCGCCTCCTCCCCCCATCCGGGGTCTCTGCCTCCGCCTCCCAAATCCCTCCCTTCCAAATCATCCTCCCCCGTGGCCTCCGCCCCCTCTGCCCCAGGGGTCACCCTTCCGCCCCCCACCCCACGCCCCCCCCCCCCCCCCCAACTGAGAAGCGATCCTCTTCTCAGGCGTCCATTGGGGAAACGTTCCGGACCCCAGCTTCCGAGGTCTAGCGTTCCAAAACGGACCCCGTGCGTCCAGCCCACCATCCCTGTGCCTCCTCGGACTTCCAAGAAGGCTTCCATGAAGAAGTCTCTATCCCCCTCTCTGCCCTGGCGCGTTTCGTGTGATGCTCCATCCATGAGTCGCTGCTCCCGGCCGTCCTCAGTTTCGCCGGGACGCTCTGCTGCCAGGCGCTCAGCTGGCCTCTCGTCGGCAAATGATGCTGCCCCTCCTACACAACCAGGGACAGCGGCCGCAGCTGGGGACGACTCGATGAAACAGGATCCGCCTCCTGCCGGTTGTAGCGTTGTTCCCTCGAAACCTGGCCCTCCGCGGCCGTCGAGGTGACCAGCTCTTCCCCCATCTCGTTCCCCCTCTTTTTTGACTAGCAATAGCCTAGTTACATTGGAAAATAAGAGGTATTCGATCTAATCGGGTGGAATTACAACTGCTCCTCCGCCTGCACTGTCCGCTCGTCCTTGGTCTCCAGGAAACCAAGTTGCGCCCGACTGACCGTATTGCATTTACCCACTATACCTCGGAGCGGTATGACCTCACCCCTGTGGACAGTATCCCAGCTCATGGTGGGGTCATGTTGCTCGTTCGGGACGATGTCTATTACCATCCCATCCCATTGACCACCCCACTCCAAGCAATAGCTGTCCGTATTACTCTTTCTGCTTTTACTTTTTCAGTTTGTACCATCTACACTCCATCGTCATCCGCTGTTAGTCGGGCTGACTTGATGCACCTGATTGTTCAGCTTCCCCCGCCGTTTTTATTGTTTGGCTACTTCAATGCCCATCATCCCCTTTGGGGCTCTCCTGCATCCTGTCAAAGAGGCTCACTCTTGGCGGATGTCTTCAACCATCTCAATCTTGTCTGCCTCAATACTGGTGCCCCGACTTTCCTCTCGGACTGTACTCATACCTACTCCCACTTGGACCTCTCGATCTGTTCTACCACTCTTGCCCGTCGGTTCGATTGGTATGTCCTTTCTGACACCTATTCGAGCGACCACTTCCCCTGTGTCGTTCGTCTCCTGCACCACACCCCATCCCCACGTCCTTCGAGCTGGAACATACCGAAAGCTGACTGGGGACTTTACTCCTCCCTGGCAACCTTTCCGGACCACGATTTTCTCAGTTGTGACAGTCAGGTCGAATACCTCACGGCTGTTATCATCAATGCTGCCGAACGTTCCATTCCTCGTACTACCTCTTCTTTACGTCGCGTTTCCGTCCCCTGGTGGAACGAGGCTTGTAAAGACGCTATCCGTGTTCGACGACGTGCTTTACGCACCTTTCGCCGCCATCCTACGTTGGCGAATTGTATTGGATACAAACGTCTCTGAGCGCAATGCCGTAGAGTCATCAAAGACAGCAAAAAAGCTTGTTGGGCCTCTTTCACCAGCTCCTTTAACAGTTTTACTCCCTCTTCCGTCGTATGGGGTGGCCTGCGCCGGCTGTCGGGCATTAAGGCCCACTCCTCGGTACCTGGCCTGACCTCAGGTAATGAGGTCCTCATTGATCCTGTGGCTGTCTCCAACGCCTTCGGCCAGTTTTTCGCGGCGGTTTCAAGCTCCGCCCATTACCACCCTGCCTTCCTTCCCAGGAAAGAGGCAGAAGAGGCTCGGCGACCTTCCTTCCACTCGCTGAATCTGGAAACTTATAATGCCCCCTTTACTATGCGGGAACTCGAACGTGCGCTTGCACTGTCCCGGTCCTCTGCTCCGGGGCCAGATACCATTCACATTCAGATGCTGGCACACCTTTCTCCGGCGGGCAAAAGCTTCCTTCTTCGTACCTACAATCGCGTCTGGACCGAAGGTCAGGTCCGCATGCGTTGGCGTGATGCCGTCGTTGTTCCTATACCCAAACTCGGGAAGGATAGACACCTTCCTTCTAGTTACCGCCCCATTTCTCTTACAAGCTGTGTCTGTAAGGTGATGGAGCACATGGTTTATGCTTGGTTAGTTTGGATTCTTGAATACGGCTACTTACCAATGTCCAATGCGGCTTTCGTCGCCGCCGCTCCGCTGTTGGCCACCTTGTGACCTTGTCGACATTCATCATGAACAACGTTTTGCGAAGGCGCCAAACGGTAGCCGTGTTCTTCGATTTGGAGAAGGCTTAT
Source organism: Schistocerca serialis cubense (assembly GCF_023864345.2). Lineage (NCBI taxonomy): Eukaryota > Metazoa > Arthropoda > Insecta > Orthoptera > Acrididae > Schistocerca > Schistocerca serialis. The sequence continues at coordinate 312,560,976 of NC_064638.1, forward strand.
GATACCTGTTGGAGAGGAGGTATCATCCGCACTATGCACAGGTGGGGCCTACGCGGTTGCCTGCCCCTTTTTATTGATTCCTTTTTAACGTATCAAAAGTTTAGGGTACGTGTGGGTTCCGTATTGTCCGACGTCTTCCTCCAGGAGAACGGAGTGCCTCAGGGCTCTGTCTTGAGTGTAGCCCTTTTTGCCATCGCGATCAATCCAATTATGGATTGCATTCCACCTACTGTCTCAGGCTCTCTTTGTCGATGACTTCGCGATCTACTGCAGTGCCCAGAGAACATGCCTGCTGGAGCACTGCCTTCAGCGTTGTCTAGACAGCCTATACTCATGGAGCGTGGCAAATGGCTTCCTGTTCTCTGAAGGGAAGATGGTTTGTATCAACTTTTGGCGATATAAAGCGTTCCTTCCGCCATCCTTACATCTCGGTCCCGTTGTTCTCCCATTCGTGGAAACAACTAAGTTTCTAGGGCTCATGTTGGACAGGAAACTGTGTTGGTCTCCGCATGTCTCTTATTTAGCGGCCCGTTGTACACGTTCCCTTAATGTCCTCAGAGTTGTTAGTGGTTCATCTTGGGGAGCGGATCGCACTGTCCTGCTTCGCTTGTATCGGTCCATAGTCCGATCGAAGCTGGATTATGGGAGCTTCGTCTACTCGTCTGCTCGGCCATCCCTCTTACGCCGTCTCAGCTCCATCCACCATCGGGGGTTATGTCTTGCGACCGGAGCCTTCTACACTAGTCCTGTCGAGAGTCTTTATGCTGAAGCTGCCGAATTACCATTGACCTACCGGCGCGACGTACTGCTGTGTCGGTATGCCTGCCGGCTGTTGTCTATGACCGACCACCCTTCTTACCAGTCCTTCTTCGCCGATTCTCCCGACCGTCAGTACAGGTTGTATGTGTCTGCCCTGCTGCCCCCCGGAGTCCGCTTCAGTCGCCTGCTTCGACAATTGGATTTTGCCATCCCTACCACCTTCAGAGAGGGTGAGAGCCCGACATCACCTTGGCTCCAGGCTCCGGTTCATATTTATCTCGACCTCAGCTCACTCCCGAAGGAGGGTACTCCGGCTGCAGTGTATTGCTCACGGTTTGTCGAACTTCGTGCTCGACTTGCCGGTCACACCTTTATTTACACCGATGGCTCCAAAACTGACGATGGTGTCGGCTGTGCCTTTGTCGTCGGGGCCGCCACCTTTAAATACCAGCTCCTCGACCAATGTTCCAGCTTTACGACCGAGCTTTTTGCTCTCCATCAGGCCGTTCAGTATGCCCGCCGCCACCGCCATTCGTCGTATGTACTCTGCTCTGACTCACTCAGTGCTCTTCAGAGCCTTGGAGCTCCCTATCCAGTCCATCCCTTGGTTCAACGGATACAGCAGTCCCTCCATTCTTTCGCTGCTAATGGTTCTCCTGTCAGCTTTCTGTGGGTTCCCGGACATGTAGGAGTGCCTGGGAATGAGGCTGCGGATGCTGCAGCCAATGCTGCAGTCCTTCTGCCGCGGCCAGCCTCCCATTGTGTCCCGTCATCTGACGTTCGTGGGGATGTTTGTAAGAGGCTTGTGTCGTTGTGGTGGGATGCTTGGTCATCCCTCCAATGAAACAAGCTCCGGGCAGTAAAACCGCTCCCAACTGCTTGGACAACCTCCTCCCGACCATCTCGGCGAGAGGAGGTCCTTCTGACCAGGTTGCGGATTGGGCATTGCCGGTTTAGCCACCGCTACCTGCTCTCCGGTGACCCAGCCCCGCAGTACCCTTGTGGTCAGGCATTAACAGTGTGCCATGTTTTATTGTCGTGTCCCCGCTTTAGTCAATCTCATGTTGTACTGTCCCTGCCATCTACTTTACCGGATATTTTAGCTGATGACGCTCGAGCAGCTGCTCGTGTTCTGCGTTTTATAACTTTGACTGGCTTGTCCGAAGACATCTAACTTTTTTACTTATTTTATCTGCATCTTTGTCAAGCCTTTCTGGTGTCCCCCCCTCCCCTTGAGTTTTACTATATTCCATGTGCTCTAATAACTGTGACTGGGCGCTAATGACCTCAGTAGTTGAGTGCCCTTAAACCCCACAAAAAAAAAATCAGCATCTGCAAAACATAAATGTAATGAGGCTAACGATTCAAAGACCGTTCACGCTGCACCACAGTTCCTCGTGGTCTCACATACTGAAGACAGTCAGTCCTTCACCACAGTATATCCGTTTATTATTGAGAAAGGTCTTGATGCAATTGCCGGCCCTGTGAAATCCTGCTCTCGTATACTGAATGGCACTTTGCTTTTGGACACTACTTCTTATTCTCAAGCGCCACAACTGTTTGCTGCCTCGCTTATCCATGGCTACCCTTTTCATGTTGAAGCCCATAGAACTTTGAATTCTTCCCGTGGTGTGATTTACACCAGGCTGCTCGACAGTCTAACCAAGGCTGAAATCCAATCTTACCTCTCCGATCAGGGTGTCATTGCCGTCCATCGTGTAAAGAAAAGGGTAGACTCCTTCTTAGTGCCCACCCCACCCGCACTCATTTCCTCACCTTTGATAGAATGATGCTTCCATCCAAGATTAAACCAGGCTGTGAAATTATTACAGTCCGGCTGTATATTCCGAACTCAGTGCACTGCTACCAGTGTCATTTTTTCAACCACACTAGAACGTCTTGTCAACACCCAGCCAAATTTGTCACCTGTGGTAGGGATGTGCATGCAGGCGATTGTCCGCCTCTTCCTCCCCACTGTACTGACTAATAGTGGCAACCTGCCGCCTCCTCTCGGGATTGTCCTGTGTATCTTGATGAGCAAGCTGGCCAAGAGATCCGGGAAAAGGAAAAAGTGCCTTATCCAGTAGCTCGCAAGTTACTGGCTAGTTGCAAACCCTGCATTCTCCTGACTGGCACCTTTAGTTCTGCTCTTGTTACCCCTCACTCCATGAAGGACATGGCCACGCAGACGTGCAACTTCCAATTCAGTTCGGAGGTTGTGAAATCGCCCCTGGCGACCTTAGCACACCAAGACTTCCTCAGTTGTCATGATCAGGTGGACTATCTCACCAACGTTATCCTCACTGCTGCAGAACATTCCATTCCTCACGCTTCCTCTTTACCACGTCGTATCCCAGTCCCATGGTGGACTGAGGCATACCGCGACGCAATTCACGCACGGAGACGTGCTCTCCACGTTTTTAACCGCCACTCTACACTGAAAAACTGCATTCATTATAAACATGCGTGCAAAGTGTCATTGAGTTCTTCGGGATAGCAAAGGAGCTAGTTGGATTTCATTCACTAGTTCTTTTAACAGTTCCACACCTTCCTCTGTTGTGTGGGCCAACCTCTGACGGCTCTCTGGAACCATGATCCATTCCACCATTTCTGGCCTGACAGTAGGTGCCGATGTCATCGTGGATCCTGTTGCTATCTCCAACATCTTGAGCCACCATTTTGCAGAAGTTTTGATCCCTTCCCACTTTCACTCTGCCTTCATCCACTGGAAACGAGTGGAGGTGGCTCCGGCGATACCCTTCTCTTCTCCGAATCGTGAGTGCTACAGAGCCGCCTTTACTATGAGGGAGCTGGATCATTCTCTCGGTTCATCCTGGTCCTCCGCCCCAGGGCCAGACACTATCCACATTCAGATGTTGCAGCACCTCTCTCTTGCGGGAAAGCACTTTCTGCTTAACACATACAATCGCATCTGGGCTGAGGGCACATTTGCTGGATGCTGGCATGAAGCCTCTTGTCATACCCATACCTAAGCCCAGTAAGGACAAAAACCTTCCTTCTAGCTACCGCCCCATCTCTCTTAACAGTTGCGTTTACAGGGCAATGGAACATATGATTCATGCCCGGCTGGTATGGTGGCTCGAGTCTTGCAGTTTCCTGACAAATGCTCAGTGTGGATTTCGAGCACGGCGTTCTGCAGTTGACCATCTCATTACTTTGTCCACCCATGTCATCAATGGTTTTCTGTACAAATCCCAGACAGTGTCTGTGTTTTTCGATTTGGAGTAGGCCTGTGACACCTGCTGGAAAACTGGTATCTTCCGTACTCTTTACATGTGGGGCTTACATGGCTGCCTGCTGTATTTCCTCCAGGCATTTGTAAAAGACAGAATTTTCAAGATGCATGTGTGTTCGCCTTGTCTGACACTTTTACCCAGGAAAACGGTGTGCCTAAGGGTTCCCTCCTGAGTGTCATCTTCTTTGCTATCGCCATTAACTCTATAATGGCCTGTCTCCCACCAGGTATCTGCAGCTCCATTTTTGTTGAAGATTTTGCCATCTATTGCAGTTCTCCATGGGCCTATCTCACTGAGCGACATCTTAGCGATGTATTGATCATCTTTACTTCTGGAACATCAGCAATGGCTTTTGCTTTCCCACTGACTAAACCGTCTTTATGAATTTCTGGTGATGCAATTAGTTTCTCCCACTATCTTTACATCTTGGGCCTGCTGCCCTTCTGTTTGTTGAAACTATGAAATTCGTGGGGCTCATGCTTGATAGGAAATTCTCTTGGTCCTCCCATGTCTCTTACCTGGCAGCCCGCTGTACGCAGTCCCTCAATGTCCTACGTGTCCTCAATGGTACTTCTTGTGGCGCCGATCGAATCACCCTACTCCTTTTGTACCGGTCCCTTGTCCATTTGAAACTCGACTATGGGTGCTTTGTTTATGCGACTGCACGTCCATCCATCTTATGCTGTCTCAGTACTATCCAACATCATGACATCCATTTGGCCACAGGTGCCTTTTACACTAGCATGCTCGAGAGTCTGTATGCTGAAGCTGCTGAACTACCACTGCCCTACCGCCATGACTTTCTTCTAAGCAGGTGCGCACGCTGTTTGTCTCCCATGCATGGCCACACATCCTATGCCTCCTTCTTTGATGATTCCCTTGATCACCAGTTTGGGGCGCGTCCCTCTTCTCTGTTACATCCTGGAATCTGGTTTCGGCATTTGGTACAGCAGCTTAACTTCACACTACCTGCAACTTTCCCAGTGGGTGTGGACACTCCACCACCTTGGCTTTGTGAAGCGGCCCATGTTAACCTTGGCCTTCATTCACTTCCTAAGGACACTACTCCAGCCTTGATCTATCGCCTTCAGTTTCACGACCTTCGTGTGGAACTTAGCGATAGTACCTTTGTATACACTGATGGCTCTTGGACAGACTGTGGGGTCGGGTGTGCCTTCGTCATCGGCACCCGTGTCTTTCGATATCAGCTTCCAGCACACTCCTCAGTATTTAGAGCCGGAGTACATCCGGCAACACATCCTTCCCAATTGTGTCCTCTGCTCAGACTCACTCAGTGCCCTCCAGAGTCTCTGTGCACTGTACACTGTTCATTCCTTAGTGAGTTGGGGCCATAAAAACTGTCATTTGCTCACTTTTGGTGGAGCCAATGCCATGTTTCTGTGGGTTCCTGGTCATGTCAGTCTGCCAGGAAATGAGGCTGCTGACACTGCTGCCTAAGCTGCAGTCCTCGTACCTCAGCCCGCGAGTTCCTATATTCCCTCTGATAATCTCTATGTTGGCGTCCATCAGGAGGTGGTGTCCCTTTGGCTTTGCCAATGGTCGTCACTTCACGGGAATAAGCTCCAGCTTATTAAGCCTCTCCCTGTGGGTTGGGTGACCACCTCTTGGCCCTCCCGCCGGGAGGAAGTAATTTTAAGCAGACTGTGTATTGGGCACTGCCTTTTTAGCCATCATCATTTGATAAGTGGTGCTACCCCAACAATTTGTACACATTGCACCCAAGTTTCAACTGTCTGCCACTTCCTGAGGACTTCCCATTTTTTAACCACTTATGTTCCTGCTTGGGTTTGCTGTCTTGAGTTATCGACTGTTTTAGCAAATGATGCACGAGCTGTGGACCGCATTTTGCTTTTTATCTGCCAAAGCAATAAGGTGAAGGCCATTTAATTTTTAGTTCTGGACCTCCGTTTCTGTATGGTGTCTCCTTTTGACTTGGGCACGTACGACCCCAATTGGTTTTTGTGCCCTAAATCAACACAAAACCGAAACAAAATCGTCCATTTAGAGAGTTTTTGCCTTTTGAATTCTGGTCAGATGACACAATTTTCCACAGCTGAGGGTCGTCTTCTTAACCACTGGCCTTTGTATTTGCTCTCCAGCTATTGCAGACTCAATTCAGTGGGAAGTGCTGCAGATTCATCTGCTGACTTAGACTGTGGTAGACAGGAGACCACAAAGGTGGATGCCCCAAAGGGCAATTCGATACCTGTATGGTTACCGGCCCTTCTCCGAATAACAAGAATGTACCCAGGAGGTGGTGAACCACGTCATCTGTGTGATCCAGTGAGCTGATACCATTTCCTTTCTCCAGTCTAGTAACCACTTCAGATGATGACCTGTCTCTTGTTAGTATGACGAATGTCACTTGACACTCAGATCCAAGCACGCAGCTTTGTGACAATATAAGCACCATCCAACTACTGAAAATGTTCGTGCCTTCAGGTCTTGAGAGCACTAGCAAGGCAAGTGGTAAGGGAACAGTCAAGGAACTTGTGGAAGGAATTTTCAACTTCCATTAGTCAGTCCACATATGCTGGACAAATTTGCACTCAATAAAGTGGATTTCAGACAGGATCAGTACACTTCCCATTACGGCCATTTTGAGAAAGGGATTCTTGAAGGACATGACTAAGGTCATGGCTCAGGTTTTAGATGATTGTATTTTTACCATAACTGCTAAATCCAGACGAACTCCTGAGTTTCAGATGTTCTTTAGAAGGCTGCACTTCTTCTAATCTAATGAGAAGATTACCGTCTTCCATTCTCTATGTGGAAGCTGGAATCAGCTTTGTCTGCAGCCAAAGGCACAGCTCCAGGGCCGGGTCAGAAGGAAGCAATATTAATTCCGGTATGGAAACCGGCTAAGGATTGTACCAGAGCTAATAGTTAAGGAAGTGTAGAATTTACCAGCTGATGGGTAGTACTCTAGAGTGCATAGTCAACTGTCACATTGTCTGGGTCCTCAGATGCTGGAGTCACCTATGCTACTCCCTAGTGCAGTTTCAGGTGCTACCATTCCACAATTGATTGTACTGGAGAAGGCTATACAGGAATCTTTCTTACATCAATACCATTTAGTTGGTATGTTTTTCGATGCTGTACCACCATTTGGAGGTACAACATCCTTCTCCAACTTCATGAATGAGGACTAGGTGGACGCATCTGCCATTTCTTATCACATTGGTGATTTTTTGTCTGACCGCTTTGTTCAGGTGAATGAGTTTCCCATAGGCAGTGTACTCAGTGCCACACTGTTCACAATCACTATCAACAGCATCTCTTCTGCAGTCAGAAGCCCAGTTAAAAGTTCTTTTTTTTTGGATGACTTCACAATCTTATACTCTTCTTTCAAGGAGGTTGGAAACTTGGGCTAGTAGAACTGGTTTTTGGTTTTCACTTGAGAAGACTACTTGGGTCAATTTTAATAGTGCTTGTTGCAGTTTTCACTTATTGGAACTCACAGTAGGGGACAATATTTTAAATTTCAAGGACAGTATGCAGTTCTGGGCGTGCTATTTCACTCAGAATTAATCTGGCTCATGTACCTGACAGATCGGCAAATAAAAGGCTTCAAATTGTGGAATATTTTGAAGTGCTTCAGCGGAAAGGCATGAGGAGGTGACAGAATGCACCTCCTACAGTTTTATAGAGCATTTGTCAGATCCTGGTTAAATTATGAAATTATTGGATCAGCCCATAATTCCTACCTCTAGGTATTAAATGCTGTCCAACATGAGGACATTTGGATGTCAACTGGAGCCCAGTTTGGGACCAGCCCATTTCACAGTCTGTCTGCAGGGGCTGGTGAACCACCACTCTGCATTCGGTGATGCTTCCTTCTGGCTCATCAGGCCCTCAAAATCTCGGCATTGCCTCAGTCATTGGCATTTAGTGTCACAGTCCATCCCAACTTTTAGTGGCTGTTCAGGAATCAACCCCAGGGGACCAAGCCATTCAGGAAACATGCTGCCAACTGTCTCACAGGTCTGGGTGTATCAGATCTTCAAATACACAGCCAGGGATGGAACAAATTGCCACCTTAGTGTATTCAGAGGCCCAAAGTAATTTTAAGCCTGGCACAGTACAAGAAAACTTGTACTCTGGGTTACATTTTTACAACTTTTTTATCTTCAGTTTCACTCCTCTCGGAGGCTCACAACCCTTTAGTGCATAGGTGCTTGGTAATCACAGAGTCCCAAACTGTTGCAGCACCTCCTTCCTGTCCTTTACTGTTAAATTTCATCTCTGACTATCCTTCCTTCCCTTGCTCTCTGTCAAGGTGGCAGTCTTTGATGTCAACCCAGCTATTCCATAGGTTCTACCTGCCTTTCTTGGAATTCTCTTTCATTCACCACCTTTTGGCTGAAGTAATTTGTGGTCCCCTTCTGAGTTTGATCTTCATTTTCCAAATTGTTCTGTAGTGTGAACCAAGTGAGGAAGAATGCCTTGAATAGTGCCTATTGCGTGTAGTGTTAAAGATAATCTTGCGCAATCCATGCATAGGTTCTTATTTGCACTTCAACACTTCAAGGCCAGTGCAGTAGCCAAACTGGGGTCTTTATTTATCCTTTCAGTTAAGCCCAGTGGAATGGCAGGGATCAGACTACAGGTGCTTGGAATACTATGCCTACACACATGTTGAGGAATGTGTCTGTCTTCCTGAGGTATCAGGGCTCCCGGCAATAGCCATTGTGCCAGATGGCCTTTGCTGTGGCTAGGTGGTGCCATTGTGAAGAATCCTTGATCAGGAGTAGGTAACATCATGGAAGATATTTTGCACCTGAAACCTATTGGATTATACCAGAGCAATGTCCGTTCTGATCCTACCATCTCTTCAGAGAGGAATCGAAACTTTGGTGCGGACAGTTACAACCCTATTGATTTCCCTACCCTGGCTACCCCGTGAAAAGAGGGAAAGCCAGATATCTAGGAGTGGAACATTTTATTCAGTAAATAGTACATACGTAATCTGTTGGAGATACTTTACTGTGTCAAAGCCCAAAGCCATAATTTTTTTTTTTTTTAAGCGTATCCAACATAAATTTGGGGGAACTGAGTCATTAGGCAAAATGTGCAATGGATCGTGTTGATTAAAGTCTCTTCTGCTTCACAGTTTACAGCTTTGCAGTCAGGTGAACATTTGGGTGACATGTCAGCGACCTGCTCAGGACTTTGAGTATGGTCCAAGGACTCATCTTCCACCGAGACCTCATGCTCCAGACAGACAAGGAGCCATGGGCTAATCTTGAGTGGCAAGGTGTACATTTTGTCTAAAAGATTCGAAGGATAATAGAGTAGATACAGATGCCGTTTTTGTAGCCTTTGAAGAGAATCTTCCCCCAAATCCCCTTCAGTTACGATGTGAAACCTTACATCCTACTGCCAGTGAGTTGTTTTCTTTGGTCATTTGTCATCCCACTGCTTGGCAGAGTCTAGATATAGCATCTTTGTAATCATGGAGAATCACTCCAGTCCTTGTAAACAACCATCTTTGTGTCTCAATTCTACGGAACACCATCCTCCACGTTCACTAGTTTGCCCAGTCTTTAAGAAGAAGAAGAAGAAGAAGAAGAAGAAGAAGAAGAAGAAAATCTATACCAATAAAAAAAACTGTATAACTGTCTTGGCTGTGCATTTGTCTGTGTGAATATGCTAATCTCCAAGACTGCTTGACAGATCCTGAATATACCACAACACTTAAAAGATTGTGGGTTATGTGGTTTCAAGATCCTAATCAAAGATCATGTGGCGAGACGTGCTGCCGATCGAGAACATCAGACACTAACTCTGTTCCACGCTGACACGACGCTCAACAATGGAAGACCAGAGAGGGATGTGAGACAACATAAGCGAATAGTATGCTGATAGACCCCTTCCTAGGATGACACTGAGACAGGAGTGGCATCTAGGCCAAGAGGATATAAGCGCCGTTCCACCAGCCATGGCCAGAGTTCCAGTTGAGCCGACCTATGAACGCTACAGTAGTGACTTAGAAACTGTATTGGTTCACTTGTATTATGAATTGTATATCTTGTGATGTATACGTATCTCATAGAGTTAAGTATTGTAATCATTTCCTTACGTAAACAAATCTGTTAATACGATTTGCTTGAATTATTGTCTGGCGATCCGAGACAGCACCTTTCCTAGGTCGCCCAATATTAGACGAGTGGGCAGAACACAACAAAGTCGCTCTTGGGAAACTCCTTCCAAAAGTGAAGTAATGTAAATGAGAGAGTGTTATGCATTATCTTGCTCCCCAGAATCTTCACTCACAGAGACTTAGTTATATCTTTCCAATGTATCATCATAGAAGCAAAAATTTTGATGGGATGTGGTGCAGGTGAGTGGCTCTTTGTAAACCAAATCTCACTTATTCCTAACAGTCTACCACATACTTTAAACGTGTACAATTCTCAGTGAGCTTATGTTATACCATGACCATAAACAAAGCCAGATGCTCGTGTTGCAGGCATGGACCTTAGTGTAAGTTGCTTTTTGTACAGCCAGCTCTATGTGGCTCTCTCCTTTGTTTGTGAAGCAAACAAGCTCTTCATTCATGTCCCCAATCATACTACTTCAGACATATTCAAAGTGCTATGATGTCTGACACAGCTGTAAATAAATACCTTGGCAACACCAGGTTTCTCAGCTAGTACAGAAATATATATCTGTTGACTACGTGTCATATACTGAGGCATATAAGAAATATGAATGCCTACATCCTGTTGATATGACATCCAATGGTGTGAAAGTCACAACCATAACTTCCACTAACTCAGTTTTTTTTTTTTTTAACTATTTCTCCCTCCACCCTCTCTTGTGGTTCCCATGGCACCATCTTCGGGAACCACTTCCCACACCTGCCCTGAGCCACAACTTCCTCCTTGGGGCATCTGTCCCTGGAAACCCACAGGTGAGAAGCTGGACACTGGCCACTGATCGAAGGGACTGTGACCTCTGGTCCCAGGACTGCCCACTCATTATGAATAGGCCCTAGCAAGAACCCCAGCCACCAAAGACTGTGAAAGAGGAGGAGGAGTACCATCAAATTCTGAAGCAATGTTCCTTGATGTGGTTCCATCACCATTGGTGACAGGCAGAGATCTGGAGTGCGTGACCAGTCCTCCTAACTTGGACACCCAAAACCTGATCATTCACTGGAACTGTAAAGGATAGTACTGTCACCTACCGGAACAAAGAAGCCTTATCTCCTCCTCTTCTGCAATTTGTGTTGTGTTACTCTACAAGAAACACACTTCACTTTTTACTATTTCCCAATGCTCTGAGTACATTCTGTCAGAACCATGCTTTTTCTGAGGTGCCATGTGGAGCAATCAGTAAATTGGTTCACACAGAGTGGGTTCCTCATCGTACAACATTGCAAGCAGTAGCTGCGTAAGTCAAAAATCCTCAACAATCACCATTTACAATGTTTACATACCTTCAGGCAGGCCACTTACTTTGAGTTGACGAACTTAATCCAACTACCTCCCCCCCTCCTTTCAGAGCGTAACATCAGATGTGCAGATCAGACTGTGATTAAAGCAAAATACTAAACTCGGCCTTGTATAGCTGTTCCTTCAACATACATATCAGTACATTCAATTGTTGCCTACTCATTGTGTAGGCCTATGTTGAAAAGTAATGAGGGAAAGGTTATGTTCCTACCAAATGCCTTTATTTACTCCAGTAAATTTTGCATTGTGTTCTACTATATTGGCTCCTACTCTCTGATTCCTGTATATCTGCTGGACCATTTTCCAATTTTGACGATAAAACTTACCGTGCATGAAAATTTACATCATTTACAATCAGTCTGCATTGTACACAGCTTGTTCTAAATCTTGTGAATATGCCATTTCCTGTCATGTGGGACCTGACTTTGCTGGGAAAATGTTAATTAATCATGAAGATCTCACTATTGTTAGTTTTCAATTTATGTTAATACAAGGTACAACTTTTATGACAGCATCATAGCTTTTCTCTTGTGTTTCATATGTGTTCACCATTTTGCAACTGCTTCTAGTGTATCTTAATATTACCATGCATTAATAACTTTCCTTTGAGGTCTGACGTGAGTATTTTAGAGCTCTTGGCTGCAATGTTTGATAACAGTTACATAGTGAACCTGCCTCACATTTTCATGGTTGGTATAAGATAAGCAACTTATTGATCGTTTGAACCAAAATACTTGTTAAAAATTGTCTGATACGTAATACAGCTTTTCTGTGTTTACATTTAGTTTTTGTAGCAAAAAATGCATTAAATATGGAGTGAATGTAGACATTGAAATATGCTACATGTAAATCTGTTATCACTATCTATATTTGTCACTGATATTTGTTGTGGGAAGGCTGGTATGTGATGTCATAATACGCACTGTGACAGCTGATGTAATATTTCAAAAGAGAATAACTTTTTCCTGGCTATAGTCCCCAGCACTATGCAAATAGTGTTAATTTACTGACATTAAATTTTTCACTATGAAACAAATGTTACAGTACACGCTAAATTTTGTTGCAATTACAGCTGGTATCAACAGAGGCAGTATCACATCAGAAGTGGGAACTGACAGAGGAAGGGACAGTGGTTGCTGATAAAGGAAGCCATGAGGCACGAACCTTTTATGCTATTTCTCCAGAGGGAATGCCTCTTAAAGACTTGAAGGTATGTAATGAACTGCAGCTAAGTTTTGGGTAACTTGTGTAAGACACTCAGTAGCAATTAATCTCATAATTTTTAAACAGACAGTTTAACTTGAACTGCCATGTCAATTTCTCGTACAGATTAGTAAATATTCTTCCTGCAGCTGATATTTATGAGAAAATAACAAAACTTACACTGTTCATCGAAAAGTTTAAGAAAGTTTTGGATTTAAAACTGTTGTGTTTTGTTGATTCCCAGGAATAAAGTAATCCTTTATTCATATCCTCTGACATTAGAATTTAAAAGGCACGAAGGAAGCCATAGATGGCTGCCTCTCATCCTGAGTGAAATGATAGTTAAGTCAAGACCCTAAACTGTCAACAGGTGTTGATATACGTCAACAGGGACAGTTGAAAATGTGTGCCCCAACCGGGACTGGAACCCAGGATCTCCTGCTTAGATGGCAGACGCTCTATCCATCTGAGCCACCGAGGGCACAGTGGATAGTGCGACTGCAGGGGTTTATACCTTGCATGATAACCGTGAGACCCACATTCCCATCCTGAGGTCTGAGTGACCTTCCCTTCCTCCTCCAGCCTGTCCTAGTACCTCCCCAAGGAAGCTACTAATAGCTCCAAAATCTAGGATAATTTCATATTCTTTTTTATATGTAAAATTTTGAAGCAGAACACAAATGGAAAACAAGTGTATAATTTTCTGACATAGTCTCTCTGTTGCTCAACACACTTCCTCCAGCGCATACGAAGTGCACAGATTCCCCTTATAAAAAATTCTGTTAGTTGTGTGTGTGTGTGTGTGTGTGTGTGTGTGTGTGTGTGTGTGTGTGTGTGTGTGTGGCATGCTGCACCTCTTCATCGGTATGAATCTGTTTCCTCACAGCACCTCTTGAGTTGCCCAGGCATATTGTAATAACTCGGAATGAGGTCTGGTGAGTATGGTGGATGTGACAGAGTATCAGTTTTTCATTTATGGAGTGAGCTGCCATGACACCCATCTTGTAGACACTTTGCAAAACTTAAGCACTTCATGATTGATGTGATGTGCTGAGCCATGAATAATATTCAGATTTGTGGCTATTTCATACACTGTCAGATGGTGATTTTCCGTCACAATAAATAGCTTCAGCTGCTGCAGTAGACTCTGTTGTGCAACACGATGTGCCTGACCTGGGCGCTGAATGTCTGTCACAAAAGTTGTGCCATTTCTGAATTTTCTACTCTACTCATACTCTTGCTGCAGAGATAGACATTCACCACCATGCTATACCTCCATTTGTTGTTGGATTTCAGTAGGTTTTGTACCTTCACTGTTCAGATAATTTGCACCAGAATGCTGTTTTTCCTTGGCGCATGTTGCAAATGGGGCAGCCATTTTGAACTGGTATTGTGGCTGCATTTCGCTTGTCTGTAGTATACTCCATCTGTAGAGCATTCCTTAAATCACTGGTAACAGTACTTCTAACTCAATAAACAGTGAATGAACACTGGTGTGAAATGTTGATTTTTTATTTACACTTTTTGTTTTCATTTGACTCCCCCCATATATTTATTTCTTACAATGCATTTCTGAACTTTAGCTCCAGCTCCAAGCAAGTCAAGAATTTTAGCTCGTCATAGCTCTCATATGCAGTGATGTTGGAAGTTCTAATGTAATTGACTTTACCTTTGAAAGCATAGAATAACTTTGACTTTTATAAAAATTGCTTTCTTTTAAATCAGAGATCGTGACAGCCTTTTAGTATCTACTGCCTACATTGTCGGAATGTGACGATGTTTGGGGTGCATGTTTCTAACTTAAATATTTTGTAGGTGGTGAATAAGTATAGTTTGTGAGTCAATAACCTTTTTGTTTTATCAGTATATTATTAGAAAATGGTTTAAAATGAAACGTGTATAGTAATTTTGTGAAACAAAAACATGAAGAAATGCCTTTAAAGCACAATTTTATTCAAGAATAAAAAATGTAGAATAATAGACATGAGCTTTTGTAGCTATGAAATAGAGATAATTTACATTTGCAACTCAGTATTATTGTAATTTAAGAGGAGGAAAACCAGACTTGACATTGAGGTGGAGGGAAATTTTGTTCATATTTTATAGTGTGTGTGTTTAAGCATGATTGTGGAAATACTGTTCAGTGTTTGCTGTTATCTTGGCAACATGGTATTTAGCTCACAAAATGGCAACATTTTTGTTTGCTTCCTTTGTAAACATATTTTGTTGTGCCATCAGTTTTGGCTGTAATGACAAGATTTAAGTCTGTTGAGCATCATTTATAAGAGCTAGATACTTCTTCACATGAAGAAATTCATAATGTGTTCAAATTGTATTTCTTTAAAATAGGTGCTCTTCCTACACAAATTAAAAAGATGGGTAGTTATTTTAATGTTTGTCCATTGACTTGCATTTATTTTATATTTTCGTCTTGTTAGAAGTTTTTGAGCAAGACATTGTTGCCGTACACTAATTGAAACAAAATTTGAGCTTCAAATATCTGTGCTGATGGAGTCACTGCTTGTTGACACATGTGAAATACATTAATACATGACATGATTAAATCTTATCTAGTGTTTTGATGCCTGCAGAGCAGTTGTTAGAAAGGTACCACTACTTGAAGAATAAATGCTTTTATAGTTTCTTACTCATTAAAACCTTGTACTTTTGTAGTCATGTCACTGTGCAGGCAATTGCGAAATTGATATTCCTATGTTGCATGCTATCAGACAATGTAAAATAGATGCAGTTAACACTGAAGCATTCTAATTATCCAGTTGGTTATTTTGGAACTTATTCTTCCATGAAAAATACATGAAATATTTGTAGTTTTGTTTGTTTATCAAGATCAAAACTACGATGACCTTGTGAGCCAAACAAAATGTTTTTGAGCCATATTTGGGCTGTGGGTTTCTGATCACTGTTTTGAGCAATTGTATAAATATCTCCTTGAGCTTTGTATTTGTTCTACTGAGCCCTACATTTGAGCTTCAAACTGTTCAGTTAGTACCAAAGATAACATCCTTTTTGAAACAAAATATGAATCTCCAGGTAGTAATGTCAGGCAAGTAGCAAAAGAGAGATTGTTGCTTGTGGTGTAGATGACATCTTAAGCTGCAGACAGGCACAATTAAAACACTTACACAAAGCTTTTGGCCACAGCCTTCATCAGCAAAAGAGAAACTCACCATTCATACACACAGGCAAACGATACCTCATGCACGCATGACCACCAAAAGCTGGTGAGGGAGGGGAAGATCCAGATGGCTCGGGTAGCGAAGAAGGCATTTAGATCGAACATTTTATGTTCAGCTGCATGTTGTGCCACTGCGTGGTCTACTTTGTTCTTCGCCACCGTTTGGCGCTGGCTGTTCCTCCTGGTGGACAGCTGGTTAGTAGCCATACTAATATAAAAAGCTATTAAATGATTGCTGCAGAGCTGATAAATGACCTCTCCCCTGAATCCATTTCCCTCCTCCACCTCTATGACACTCCACACACCCAGTTTCTACATGCTCCCCATAATCCACAAATGCAACAATCCTGGATGCCCCATTGTAGCTGGTTATTGTGGCCCCACTGGAAGGTTTTCGGCCCTCATTGACCAACACTTCCAACCAATTGCCTGTAATTGAGTCCCCCTGCCCAGCAACCTCCTGACACTGCACCTGTTGGCATGCTTTTCCCAGCACTCTTCACGAGGCAGCATTCGTCTCTCCCCCCCACCCGTACACTACTTCCCTTCCCCTCCCCAACTCCTTCCAGATTGCTTCTTATGTCCCTCATGGTAGTTGCATTCTGGCCTGAGTTGCTTGAGTTGGCAGTCATGTCTGTGAGAGATGTGCTTGCTTGTGTGTATGAATGGTGTATGTTTCTCTTTGTCTTATGAGGACAATGGCTGAAAGCTTTGTGTAAATGTCTTTTAATTCTGCCTATCTGCAACTTAGTGTCATTCTTTTTCAAAACCTTAGAGACAATATCAGGATTGAACACTGAAGTCAGAAATCTTACATCATTATTG
This sequence comes from Schistocerca serialis cubense, assembly GCF_023864345.2. NCBI lineage: Eukaryota > Metazoa > Arthropoda > Insecta > Orthoptera > Acrididae > Schistocerca > Schistocerca serialis. Next base: position 312,577,697 of record NC_064638.1, read on the forward strand.
CAACACAATCTTGGATGTAATTCATAATACTTAATTAAACAAATGTATGAAGCTTTCTTACAGATGAAAATTATGTGGCAGGCTAAAACTTGAACCAGGCCCTTGACAGTCTCATGCTTAGTCTTTCCAGGCACAATTCACAACCCGTCCTGGTAGAGGCAAAATAAAAATAGTGAAGGTTGAAGGCAAGTGCATGCATTTTATTCTGGCAAGACATTTCACAACAGTGTACATTCAGGTACAGACTATATGATTATGTCTGGAAACAATTCCTTAGTTTGGGCTAAACCATTTCTTTGCTTGTGGCTTCTTCCACCATAAGTGCTTGTCCATTAATGTAGCCTTCTGTAATTTTTCAAAAGTTGAGCAGAGGTACTGGTTGAACTGAAGCTGTGAGAATGGGTTTAGAGTTGGGCCTAGATCACTCAGTATGAGCATTTTCCATAAAAGGAAATATTAGCCTCATACTCAATTACTCACTTATAATCTAAATTTCATAGTAGTATTTATTAGAATGAGGACTGAAAGATGCATTATGTAATGAAATACTTTTCCACAAAATGGTATGACAATGCCCTCTGTAGCATTTTCAGATCCAATAAATGAGAATATAAATACCCTTCACAACTTTCATGGTTATTATAGGATGTACAGCACTATATCATAAAGAAACTGTTTGCCAGACAGCAACTTGAGGAGGTCCTTTGCCTTACTCTTAGGGGTGTTGGAGAGCGATATGTGGCAGATGGGAGGAGGGGGGGTTAGGTTCCCAAATTTAAAAGCATTTGATTTCCACCTCGCAGTAGACAATTTCTTCGTTACGTACTGCTTCACAAACAAGTTTTTAAGAACTTGACACTTCTCAACTAAAAAAGCTTGAAGGATAGATTTTATTAGAAAAGTGTTGTAATATCTCTACATGGCATTATTTTATGCTAAGTCTCGTTTCCATTGTGTTGGGATAAAACCTGCTCTCTGTCAACATTGTCAGTACCCACACCACCTCCAAACATAGTTTGCTGAATAGCGTACTCTATCCAAACAGCAGTTACAACATTTGTTACTCTAGCATTGTTGTCCAATTTTAAAGGTGCTTTGCAGAATTTGTTGAAATGGCCATAGCCACTTGACATGGCATCCTGTGTTATTCCTGAAACATCTTCTTAGTTTGGTATTACTTCACACTACTATTTCAAATTGCAATCCTTGGCTGAAATGTCAAATCTAAGGCCAAATTTTTTTTACGATTTCTATGTGTGCTTTGCAGAATTGGCTCCATACTAAGCATAAACATATATGCATGGACTTAGGGATGTATTGATTTATAATATTCCATTGTCAGTCACAAAATTTTTACTTTCTGATTATTGCATTTTTGGAGCTACAACTCCATTTTCATGGATTGTACAGACATAATGGATGTTACAACTGCTTCAGTTTTACATCTCCAATTCATAATCATTCAAAATTTAAGTGCCAATGCAGTAGTTTTTACCTGTGCAAAAGGTGAAAAACTGAAGCATATGTGTGGCCATTCCGTGCCAAAGGGTATAATTTTGGAAAAATTTCCTGCATGACCATCACAGATTTTGCTGAAATTTTGGGTGATCATTTGCACATGTTCCCATTGAACACTGGTAAAGCTTTAGTTTTTCCAATTTGATACTCACATAGATTTACCATTTGTTTGATCCCACAGTGCAGCTATCTACAGTGCACCAATGAATTTTTGGAAACTTTGAGACATAGTACTTCCGGCAATATTTTCTTAAAAGAAACAAAATTAGGCCACCTTGTACGACTTTTTGTGCTCTCTTAAGTGAAATAATAAAAATATTTCCTGGGCACTTTGTGTATGGACAACTTGAAGGAAAATCAGCTAAAAAAATAAAAGAAAATAAAAAAAATGCTCGAAAAAAATGTAAAGTTTAGCTTTTTATATCTCCAGAAGTAATTTCAGGATACAACTGAAATTTTGCACATAATAACTTAATAATAAAAGTTCATGGAATATAACATTTTATTCTCCTGCTGCTTTCCGATAATTACATTCATTGGGAACATGTGAAACTGTTCATAAGAAATTTCATGGAAGTCCAAGAAGGTCACACGGGAAACTCTAGACCACTGGGCAGGCAGTGACCCAAATCCCAGTGTGTGTAAGCAGTCCTTGAAAGTATTGTAGCTCTAAATTGTGCTGGACTGTTATTACAGAATAACAGTTTTGTGATTCGAGACAGGATATTATCAGTTAATGTGTCTCTGATGTGGAAGCTACAGTCACCAACAGCCCGTGACCTAATGACTATTAATAATGGGCATTGAGCGTGTTCTGAGTCAGTCCAGCTAGTCCTTTTCATGTTGCTTCTTATTATTTGATAAGTTTTCTCTTTTGGCCCTGGAAACTTACTGGGATGTTTGGACTCTGATGCAACAAAGCCTGCAGGAGCTTGATGCTTATCTCGGCTGGATCATTTGCAACTTTGCTGAGTAACTAGTATTGGCGAAATAACTTTTTTATGCCACTGTGAAAGGCCTGTCTTAACACACTTGCACATAATGTCGGAAATCAGTAATTGTAACAACAGATGTAAGACTACATGAAATTACTGAAAGGAGAGACAGGACAACCAGCCACAGAACTAATAAAATAAATTTTGAACTAAATGGAGTACTCCAGCCTCCCTCCATCACCTTCAGTTCCACGATCTTTCCATGGAACATTGCGATAGTACCTTCGTGTTCACTAACAGCTCTCACACTGACCATGATGTCAGATGTGGCCTCGTTATCGGCACCGACATTTTTTGGTATCAGCTTCCGGAACACTCAGTACTTACAGCAGAGCTCTTCACCCTGTATCAGGCCAAGTAGTACATCTGGCGACACTGCTCAAACCTGCTGGAGCCACTGTGATGTTTGTGTGGGTTCCTGGTCATTTCGGTCTGACAGGAAACGAAGCCGCTGATGCTGCTGCCAATGCTGCAGTCCTTGTACCTTGGCCTGCTAGTTCTTACATTCCCTCTGATGCTGTGTGTGTTGCCGTCTGTCAGCAGGTGGTGTCACTTTAGGATCACCACTGGTCCTCTCTTCATGGGCACAAGCTCAGAGTTAGATGACCACCTCTCGGCCTTCCCAGTTTGAGGAGATCATTTTAGCTAGGTTGTGTATCGAGTGTGTCTTTTTAGCCATTGCCATTTATTAAGTGATGCTCCCCCACTGCTTTATGCTCAATGTGTTCCATCTTTGACGGTCCACTATTTCCTGACCGAATGCTCTTTTTTTAACCACTTACGTTCTTGCATGTGTTTGCCGTCTGAGTCATTGGCCGTTTTAGTGAACGACGCATGGGCTGTTGACTGTGTTTTACTTTTTATCCATCACAGCAGTGTGGTGATAGACATTTAAATTTTAGCTCACGACCACTGTTTCTCTATGTGATATTTTATAGACCTTTCTCCATGTCCCTGTTTTTAGCTGTCTTCTCTTCTAATCAATTGGGATTAACATGTAGTCATTTTTAACTCCTTTCTTTGTCTTCTTGTTCCACAGTTCTGACACAGTCGAGAATGACTGTAGGTGTTTTTACACCCTGAAACAAAACAAAACAAATATGCATGTAGGATCCACTTTAAGGGACCTGTCACATCTGACCCACCACAGTCTCCCATTTTTTACAGCAAAGAATTCCTCTAGACCTCCCAATGAGAATACAACAGTCTTCAACTTTTTACAACAAAACATTCTATTTACCTTTCAGCAACAATACCCATAGGATATTTAGGTAAACCTGACTACAAAGAGGGGGGGGGGCAAAATAACTGATGATGGTCAAAATAGAGAGGATTTAAAATGCAGACTGACAGTGGCAAGGAAACCATTTCTGAAGCAGAGAAGTTTGTTAACATCGAGTATAGATTTAAGTGTCAGGAAGTCTTTTCTCAATGTATTTGTATGGAACGTAGTCATGTATGGAAGTGAAACATGGACGACAAATAGTTTAGACAAGAAGAGAATAGAATCTTTTGAAATGTGGTGCTACAGAAGAATGATGAAGATTAGATAGGCAGATCATGTAACTAATGAGGAGGTACTGAATAGAATTGGGGAAAAGAGGAATTTGTGGCACAAGTTGACTAGAAGAAGGGATCGGTTGGTAGGACATGTTCTGGTACATCAAGGGATCACCAATTTAGTATTGGAGGGCAGTGTGGTGGGTAAAAATCGAAGAGGGAGACCAAGAGATGAATACACAAAGCAGATTGAGAAGGATGTCAGTTGCAGTAGGTACTTGGAGATGAAAAAATTTTTCACAGGATAGAGTAGCATGGAGAGCTGCATAAAACCAGTCTCTGGACTGAAGACCACGATGACATTACATTTTTAAAGGTACATCTATGAAAATTGGTATTTGACTTCTCAGTGAGAAACAAAAAAAGCTTGTGTTTGTGTTTTTGGTAATTCAACCACTGAGGGGATGAAATAAGACCTGACTGAATCATTGTCTTGTTATTGCCCTTTCTAAACAGTTAAGTATAGAAACTTGGAATTTGGAGAGATGTTGATTTTATACTGTAGGCATCGTACGGATTGTTTGAAATTCCATCGCTAAGTGTATGGATTAAAGGATGAAAGATTTTTGAAAATATGTTGCTGATAATGCTACTTAGAAGCTAGCTAGAACTACAAAAATTGGTATTTGGTTTCTCTGTCAGAAATTAAAGTATCAGTACTGTATTTCTAGAGTTTCAACCACTAAGGGGGTAAAATAATGGGTTAAATCTGTTTCAGAAAATAAATCATTATTAAAGTTCTAATAAAGCATTTTTAAAGCTACTTCTGTAAAAAACGGTTATTGAATTCTCTGTTGGATATAGAAAAATACGCCCCAAGGGAGTGAAATTGGGTATGAAAAATTGTTTGAACACATTTCATATTTGAGTTCTAAAGAAATGTGTTAGGGAATGGAAGTTTTTATGGAAATATCACTCCAAGAACTCAAAAGGCAGCAGGATTGTCAAAAACCTCTGACTTTAGTTGCCAGAATCGCTTTTTGGTTAGAAGTACTTTCGGAAAAGATTATGCTTCTATGGCCTTAATTAACGTGCAAAGTTTAGATGATGTTTCAGTAAAAATCAACATATCAATAAATGATAATATAACTTGCTCTCTCTCATATATATATTGTTTCAGTTGGCAAACAACATAAACATTCATTCTCCCCATGTTTTAAATCCTGTAGACAGGTAGGTGGAAGATGTAAGAAAGGCATTGGGCATGGAAGGATTTGTGGTGTCCTCTGTTTTTGGGTGATGGTGAAGCGATACAACAAACCTGAAAGTCCAGGCCAATGTCATAGGTGTCAGAAGTACAACCACACCAGCCATAACTGCAGCCTACAGCCCAGGTTTGTTAAGTGCACAGATCCTCACCTAAATAAACTGTGCAAGAAGAGACAACCACATGTGCCCCAACACAAAGGGCACTCACCTGGTCAACTACCATGTCTGTGAGGTTTGTCAGAGATTGATGAAAAGTCAGAGGCACCAGAAAACTGGCACTGCAGCTACCACTGTGTCCAGGCAACAAACTCACCAGTGGGCGAATTTTGAGCCCCAGCCCAGTCAGTTTACAGCTCCATAATCAAGATGGGCAACTTGGACCTCCCCCTCCTCCTCTACGATGGAGACAGGCAGTTTGGGTGTCCCCCTCCACCTCTTCTGCTGTGGTGCCCCCTCCAGCAGTGGCAGGAGGAGAGCCCACTCCCACTACCAGCCCCCTCTACGTACCAGGGGCTCACAGAGACTAATGTAGCTGCCAGTGTGGCTACTGAGCGAATGCCAGAACTGCCTCAGTGGGGCCAGGCACTGGCAATGATATATATAAGAGAGAGCAAGAGCAAGTTATATTATCATTTATTGATATGTTGATTTTTACATATTTTATGAAGCTGTGCCGAGTCATCTGTCTTAAGAAAATCTGTATGTCGGTTCATTGTTTGGACAAGAAGAGAATAGAAGCTTTTGAAATGTGGTGCTACAAAAGAATGCTGAAGATTAGATGGGTAGCTCACATAACTAATGAGGAGGTATTGAATAGAATTGGCAAGAAGAAGAGTTTGTGGCACAACTTGACAAGAAGAGGGGACCGGTTGGTAGGACATGTTCTGAGGCAACAAGAGATCACAAATTTAGCATCGGGGGGCAGCGTGGAGGGTAAAAATCGTAGAGGGAGACCAAGAGATGAATACACTAAGCAGATTCAGAAAGATGTAGGCTCCAGTAGGTACTGGGAGATGAAGAAGCTTGCACAGGATAGAGTAGCATGGAGAGCTGCATCAAACCAGTCTCAGGACTGAAGAAGACGACGACGACCACCACCACGACAGTTCATTGATGCTCGTGACAGTCCAGTGTCCTTTTAGTTTCTTGTGATCCTTGTGAGGTCTATTATGTCACCTCTCCTTCCAATACTTATTAATGTATTAGCCATAATTGAGGCAAATTGGACATTTTCATTTCTAAGTCTTCTTGACTTAAAACTGGCTTGGACTATTATTTGTAATGATTGATTACCATTCAAACAGTCGTATACTTCTTACTATATATTTGCATGTGATTTATTAAAAACTCTGCTCCATTTTGACATACAAGGGAAGAGTTTTGTACAGGTCACACATTCACTTGAACTAGAAAGAAGACAGTCTAAAAAAAAAGAGTATCTTTTCTAGTGACTTGTCAGTGATTATATTGTTTCATAAAACTGCAGATATGTTTTTCCAATAAATACTTATTGATATTGCAGATTTTAGAATGGCAAAATTTTTTACCATGTACCATCACAACATTAAACTCTTAACTTTCTTTCCTTGTTTCCTTCCAGAAATGAATTAGGGAATGAATGCCTTTTTGTCGTTCTATTAAACAAATAATTTAGCGGATATGCTGAGTCACATATAGGCATTAAAAAAAAGTGTCACAATTAAAGGACACACACACACACACACACACACACACACACACACAAAAACTGCAGTCTCGTGCGTGTGTGTGTGTGTGTGTGTGTGTGTGTGTGTGTGTGTGTGTGTGTGTGTTTTTTGTTGACGAAGGCCTTAATGGCTGAAAGCTTTAATTGTGAGAGCCTTTTTGTTATGCCTATCTGCAACTCAGCATCTCCACTATATGATGAGTAGCAACTTTCCTTCTCATAATATTGTTGCATTCCATTCTGGATTTTCCATTGTTTGATTGAACATATAAATTAGGTTTATTTAATACTAGTCTACGCTGTTACTGTTCCCACACAACATGCCTGTCACGCAGGGCAGCCTACACACCAGGGACTGGAAAACACATTTTTCCCCATAGGTCTGCTCCTATTGGAGTTAGGAGAATATAAATGCCGCAATGCTGATACTCATGAGGCCTGCTGATCCTGTGCAAAATTTAGTTGAAATTGATCCCGGGGTTTGGGAGGATATCCCAGACATATACACACATACCTACACTCTGCTTTGTATATATTTATTTAATGTAGAGGGATTTGTCTTCCCTTTGCTTTGTCTCATTACTTTACATTATGACATTTATTTGGTTGCCACTAGTACTTTTAGGTGAAACAATGATTTCACACTCAGATTTCTTGAAATTATCTGCTGAACTTTACATTGAAATAATTTTCCAGCGTACATGAAACATACACTGCTTTGGTGATTTTAAATGGTGCATTGGCTTTCATTAACTTTCTGATATTTCACCATACCTTTATAAATCTTTATGCTTAGCTGGCGTAATAATTAATTTGTTTTCCTCTTCACTCATTTTCTGTGACTGCTTATGACATACAGGGTGTTACAAAAAGGTACGGCCAAACTTTCAGGAAACATTCCTCACACACAAAGAAAGAAAATATGTTATGTGGACATGTGCCCGGAAACGCTTACTTTCTGCGTTAGAGCTCATTTTATTACTTCTCTTCAAATCACATTAATCATGGAATGGAAACACACAGCAACAGAACGTACCAGCGTGACTTCAAACACTTTGTCACAGGAAATGTTCAAAATGTCCTCTGTTAGCGAGGATACATGCATCCACCCTCCATCGCATGGAATCCCTGATGCCCTGATGCAGCCCTGGAGAATGGCGTATTGTACCACAGCCATCCACAATACGAGTACGAAGAGTCTCTACATTTGGTACCGGGGTTGCGTAGACAAGAGCTTTCAAATGCCCCCATAAATGAAAGTCAAGAGGGTTGAGGTCAGGAGAGCGTGGAGGCCATGGAATTGGTCCGCCTCTACCAATCCATCGGTCACCGAATCTGTTGTTGAGAAGCGTACGAACACTTCGACTGAAATGTGCAGGAGCTCCATCGTGCATGAACCACATGTAGTGTCGTACTTTTAAAGGCACATGTTCTAGCAGCACAGGTAGAGTATCCCGTATGAAATCATGATAACGTGCTCCATTGAGCGTAGGTGGAAGAACATGGGGCCCAATCAAGACATCACCAACAATGCCTGCCCAAACGTTCACAGAAAATCTGTGTTGATGACATGATTGCACAATTGCGTGCGGATTCTCGTCAGCCCACAGATGTTGATTGTGAAAATTTACAATTTGATCACGTTGGAATGAAGCCTCATCCGTAAAGAGAACATTGGCACTGAAATGAGGATTGACATATTGTTGGATGAGCCATTCGCAGAAGTGTACCCGTGGAGGCCAATCAGTTGCTGATAGTGCCTGCACACGCCGTACATGGTACGGAAACAACTGGTTCTCCCGTAGCACTCTCCATACAGTGACGTGGTCAATGTTACCTTGTGCAGCAGCAACTTCTCTGACGCGGACATTAGGGTTATCGTCAACTGCACGAAGAATTACCTCATCCATTGCAGGTGTCCTCGTCTTTTTAGGTCTTCCCCAGTTGCGAGTCATAGGCTGGAATGTTCCGTGCTCCCTAAGACGCCGATCAATTGTTTCGAATGTCTTCCTGTCGGAACACCTTCATTCTGGAAATCTGTCTCGATACAAACGTACCGCGCCACGCCTGTTGCCCCTGTGCTAATCCATACATCCAATGGGCATCTGCCAACTCCGCATTTGTAAACATTGCACTGACTGCAAAACCACGTTCGTGATGAACACTAACCTGTGATGCTACGTACTGATGTGTTTGATGCTAGTACTGTAGAGCAATGGGTCACATGTCAACACAAGCACCGAAGTCAACATTACCTTCCTTCAATTGGGCCAACTGGCGGTGAATCGAGGAAGTACAGTACATACTGACAAAACTAAAATGAGCTCTAACATGGAAATTAAGCGTTTCCCGACACTTGTCCACATAACATCTTTTCTTTGTTTGTGTGTGAGGAATGTTTCCTGAAAGTTTGGCCGTACCTTTTTTGTAACACCCTGTATATTGAAACATCACCTGTTACAAGTTATGAATACTTGCTTTATCCAATAAAAGTTCAATTGGTCTTGTTAATCATTAAGAGGAAATTTAATATTTTGCATAACTCGGATGGATGATTCTTCTTCTACAGAAGAATTGTAATATGTTGAGCACCAACCTTCCAACCAGATAAGTATAACCTTTAACAACTGTTTATATAACGTTCGTTGTGCAACCTATCTGTTGTTCTTAGTGTAACACATTGTTTTAACATGATGATATTCTTCACTACCTGGCAGTATTGTCTGTAATAAAATGCGAACCAGACTCCGTGTTCTTTATATTCTCGTACAGTTCCTATTTTTTTTCTGCGTGATATTTCAATGTCATTACTGTTGTTTGTTAGCATTGTTTCACTGCTTGAAATTTTTAATGTAAGAGAGCTGTCATATAAAGTGATGATTTGTATCTGTCATTCTTGTTGTCTGTTATAGACTGTCAAATATGCTTTTTGAAACATTCTTTGTTTTATCAACATTGAAAGTGAATCCTTATCTTAACTATGCCTTCCATTATAGAATCTGTCAGAAAGCTAATTTTGTGCAAAAATTTCAAAATTAGCAAAATATTTTTCTTAAAGACAAAACTTAAGACATTGTCTAGCTGAAAGAGGAAAGTCCTGCAGCCAGATCTGTGTGATCTGTAGAAGGCTATAATTAAAAGGTTACACCTTCAAAATTGAAACACTTGTGCACATCACTCAGGTATTTGTCTGTACATTGTTTTGATATGTCAGTACACTTGAATGACACGTTGCACTTAATAAAAGTAGTCACTGTCCCAACTGTACATAAACCCTCACAAAGAAACCTGAAAAGATATACCTCTTTAAAGAAAATTAGGAAGTTTATAAGCAATACATACACTTTACTACTAACTGCACTTTGTAGTTTGATGAAGCAAGCTCATTGAGCCTTGTAATGTGCATTCTCCAGTTACTAATTTAATTTCTTCCATTAAAAGAATTTTCATTAAGCAAGGATGCCTTGTAAACTGGCTTTATCCTGTGAAAGGGCTATTCATTCTAAAATTTATCACAGACATTTAGCCTTGAATGAGTCCAGATTCACCCATTATACTGTTATTTATAAGCTTTACCAACTACCACACACAAATCTTAATCAATTATAGACCATATGTAGTAGAATCTAACGTGTGGATGCTCTCAACTGGGTTGAGACAATCCACCACTGAATAACTGTAAAAAAATGTAGATGCTTGCAAATACGAAAAAACGCATGCGGCCTGGAACAAATATGACTGACATTTCAAAATAATAAACAATAAATTTTTTAAAAAAATAATTTTGTGACTACTAAACATTGGGGAATTCACCCAGCAAATATAACATTTTTCTGAGATGGTCAAGCAACCAGTTATTTTTTTCTTGGACCACCTGGTATGGATTGACCCCTGTGCCAAGATAAGGTGACTGTGATGCTGGAAAGCTATATAATATTAAAATTAATGATGCATGTCAGGCTAGCAAGTCTGTCAAAGTCATAGTGTATATCATTTAGCCCAGAGCCCACTAGGATTATTCCCAGCCTGTCTCACAATCACTAACTAATCCACATTAGTAAGTGCCATATAAAACACACCTAAATCATCTGTCACCTTACTGTCCCTGCACTTGGTTTAAAAATGCTCAAGATATTTTGCTCCCTGCCTGTACGTAATGAAATTTCCTTTCTTAATGTTTGTGTGTACCTGAAGCATAATAACAATGTTGGACATCTGTTGCATCATTCCTGCTTCCACCTGTACTTGAGGCTCATTTCGAGTGAACCATTGGCATATGGCTAAGATGATTCTTTATATTCTGAAAAATGCTGTTGGAGTTTGACCACTCCCTAATGACCTTTCTGCCAGCAGCCAGTGCCCAATTCTCCATCTTTCTAATATCTTGTAATTGTGCCTGAAGGGCAGAGTAATGAAAATTTGATTAATGGAAAAAGTGAAATAAAGCATCAGTCCAGGGAATTCCTTACATGATGTATTTTAATTCCAAATGTTTCTTTTTTTCCCCTCTTGCTTTTGTTCAGTTTTATTGCACTCATTTGTATTAGGAAGAAAAGAGTACAGAGCGCTGTGGGAATGTGTTTCAGAAAATAATACATTTCTCATCTACATTGTCCAATTAAAAAAAAAAAAAAAATTATAATAAAAAGAAATCCCTTATGCATTGTATATGATGAAATTGATAGTGCTGTAACTGTAATGAAAAGCTTCTTACACTTTTCAGTCGATGGCTAAAAGTTTGTTTAATTATTTCTTCAGTTTTTTCATGTACATTGTTCTGGTACACGAGCCACCAAAAGTGTGATTGTTAAACAATTTTTTACAATCATTTAGGCAAAGGCTGAGCTGGTCTCTAAGCCCAGCCCAAGGAAATAAAATGCCAAAACAGTCAAAATATGATAACACACAGGACAAAGCTTACTCAATTCAGACAGGTGATGCCTACAGTTTCCCTCCCTTAGGTTAATTGATGGTTGGGGTAAAAGGTTAGGCATCTGACTGCACAGTTAACTAAAATAAATTTGCCAAATTATAAAAATAGTAGACCCAAATGACAGGAAAAAGGTGAAGGTGAGTGTTATTTAAATGAAATAGCCATTAATTTTTGAGATACTGGAATGAGTATGAAACTGTGTGTGTGTGTGTGTGTGTGTGTGTGTGTGTGTGTGTGTGTGTGTGTGTGTGTGTGTGTGTGTGTATAGAGAGAGGAGAGAGAGGTTGAGGTTTTTTTTCCCTTCTATGTATACCAGAGATAGAAGGGGAAGGGGGGCAGAAAGTCTTGTGCTGATATTATGTGAGAAATTTTTTTATATGTTGCAGGTGGCTGGATGGCATGGGTGACCTGTTGGAACAGGCATCATTACTTACTTGTTGTAGAAATGATGGATTATTCTAATTCGAGGAAGTGGTCCACATTCCTGTTTGTAGTACAGGGTGGTTATAATTAAACTTTTGCTACTTTAAAAGCCCCCTCATGAAAAATGGGTAGAGAAATAATGAATAAGCCATTTAAAGAAACACATTTTAATTGTCACGTGATATGTTAATTGTATATCATGTTTATGTTCCAGGTTACAAATGTTGCTCAGTGTGACAACCATCTGCATCCATGACAGCCTGGATGTTCGTATGGATACCAATTTCACAATTGTTCTTCACACTTTTCTAACAGTGGACTGTGGAATGTTCAGCTGTTGTGTGACAGCTCGTGCGCTGCTAGAGGACCACACATTGCGTCAGCATTCTCAACCATGGCAACAATAACTTATTCAACAATTTGTGGCGCAGTTGAATATCGGCCTCTCCCTAGAGCAACTACCAAATTATATGTAAATTGTAGGTGGAGAGGAGGAGAAATGAAAGGGAAGGGGTTACTGATGTCAGCTGCATCAGGACATTATGCAGAACCAGTGGCGATGCAGTCATACAATTACCAAATTGCCAGTTAATTTGAACTTCTGAATCAAGTTCTTCAACCCTAGTGTGGAAAGCGGACCTCTCCATATTTCTTTAATGTACAGATACTCACAAAGAGCAGCAGCACTATTGCTGCTGTTTTCATAAAACAGCTGTATAAGTAAAGCCTTCCTCGCCTTGTCTGCAGCTGTAATGCACACTGATGTTTGTTTTCCAACCCGACATCACTGTACCAGTACCGCCTGACTGCAAGTTACGACTCTAACCACTACTAACAATGCTAATCCTGCAGCGCACAATCTGATCATTATTCCTTTAAACTTTTGCACCCATACAGTAAATAGTTTTCCATCTACACTGGCTTAAGTAGTTAAAGTTTAATTATAACCACCCTGTATTTACTCTCATAAACAAGTTCCAGTGACTGGAACCTTATCCTCATAGTCACCTTTTTGATTTTCTGTTAGTTTTAATTAATAGCTTTTTTCATTTGTTGTGTCAGTTTATTGTGCTTGGCTAGATGTTACTAGATTTTATTTTACTTTCTTGTCTCTGTAATAGATGTGTCTTTACAGAAAGTCTTTGTCTTCTAGGTAAATCTGCCAGATAAAAATTTGCACTCAGTTGGTTTCAGCAAAGCAATGGCACGTGGATGGATATGTGTTGACAAATCGGGAGAAGTGCCTGTTATCAGGCAGAAAGTTTCATCTATTCAAGACATAGTAAAAGATCACATGAATTTAATTAGACAGCAAAGAGCAAGTGAAGTTGAAGAAAATGCTAAGCAGGACTATAAGAAAAGAAAGTTGGTAAATGAAGTGTAAGTGAGTACTGTCTTATTGGTGTGTAATCACTAAACTTCACTTACACTAGTAGCATTGCAAACACCATTGGAAAAAATTGTAGTTGTTGCAAGTGAAAAGGAGAAATGCCTAATAGTATTTTGTTTTTAAAATTTGTTACACCTGGATTTTGATGGAATGATTATGATGTTACAGTAATGACAAAAACAGTGATATTCAGGATTACATTAAAAAAAATTTAGTAATATGAATTTGTACCTTATTAATAACACTTAAATAGCATGAAGTTATTTCTTAATTTCAAGTACTTCAGGAATTTCTCAGAAAGGGAAAATATTTTGATATTTCCAGTGTTGTATTTTTAGTTGGTCTCTCTGTAGAACATTCAGTTTTGAAATTAGTACTTTCTTTGGCAAGTCACTGACAGGTACCCTCAGAAGTAGGTATGTAAAAAATTTTGTAACAGTGTAATCTTCTTGTGTTCACTTGCTGTTTACAAGTTTCTGGCTTCAGTATAAATTTTCTTGGCTCTGAATACAAGCTGCTATTATCTTAGGACACAGAATCAAACTCTCTAAACTTAGGGGCATAAAGACTGTTTGTATCCTTTTTGATAGCACGCGCATATGCACGTATCTGCAACCTCACACACTCTCTGAGAGTACAGAACTTTTACTGAATTAAATTCAGCCTCCCCCCTGCGGGTTTGGGGGTAAGAATAGGCCCGCGGTATTCCTGCCTGTCGTAAGAGGCGACTAAAAGGAGTCTCAACTGTTTCGGCCTGTTATGTGTTGGTCCCCATTAGGGTTTGATCTCCATTCTTCCAAATTCAACAGAAGTACGAGCCTTGGGGGAAGGACACCTTATGTGGTGCGCCATCAGTCCTCTGTGCCCTAAGATCTTGGCACTCTTTATCGTCTAGGCATCGTAACTGCTCCCACCATCCATCTTTTGGGCATACACACCTGATGGGTTGCGTAAGTTACACCCTTAGTGCGTCACCATCTGCACCCACGATAACTATGGACTTCCCATGGCACCCAACATCCAGCACGGTAGCCAGCCCGTTGTGGTGGGCTCGTCATGTACCCTCTAGGTTGTAGCCCCCTGAGAACATAGGGATCGTACTGCCGATGCCTGAGCTGCCACCTCCCCACGTAACCGAAGGAGTAGCTGCCTGTCTCTCTGGGGCATCGGGACTCCTGGCAACGGCCATCCTGCCAGGTGGCCTTTGCTGCAGCTGGGTGGTGCCCGTGGGGAGAGGCCCTGGTCGAAGTGGGTGGCATCGGGGTGGATGATCCGCACTGAAGCGGATGAAGTCTCAATCCAGTGGTCGAACAACTGCCAACGTCTCTAAGTGCAGTAAGGTAGACTTTAACACTGTGACATATCATCCCAAATCGTTCCCTTCCCTAGCCACACCCTGGGAGGGACGTAGGGCTGCGGACAAACAGGAACCGTATTCACCGTGATACCTTGTGTGCAGCAGAACCGATGGGGATTCGTTTTTGGGGACTAAGCCTCTCTTCTGTGTGAACAATCTTGAAGGTAAGTTTGGGAAAGTGGCATCTCTTTACAAAATGAGGAGCGGGGCCATCCTGATACAAGCAGCTTCATCTGCACAGTCACGGGCGTTACTCGCCTATGAGAATCTTGGTGACATACCCATTAACGTCACTCCCCATAAGTCCTTAAATTTGGTCCAGGGGATTATCTTTCATAAAGATCTTCTGCTACAGTCTGATGATGAGTTACGGTAGAACCTGGCATGGCGAGGTGTACACTTTGTCCGTCGTGTCTTTCGTTGGCCCAAGGATAATAGGATCGCTACCGGTGCTTTCATCCTGGCCTTTCAGGGGGACTGCTTGCCCAAGAAGGTCAATGTCATGATCTACTGGTGTGATGTCAAGCCCTATGTCCTGCCCCCTATGTGCTGCTTCCAGTGCTGGAAGTGAGGACAGATGTCCTCCAGATGCACTGCCAGCCCCACATGTCGAGATTGTGGACGACCCTCGCATCCCAATACTCCATGTGCTCCGCCTCCCACCTGCGTTAACTGTGGGGAGCATCATTCTCCCTGCTCGCCAGACTGTGCAGTCTACCAATGAGAGCGGAAGATGCAAGAAATTAAGACCCTAGACTGTTTAACTTACCAGGAGGCAAAGAAGAAGCTAGAACGACTCAATCCCACACCTATGTTGAGGAGTTATGCTGCTGTAACACTGCCGCCACCGGTTCCCGCAAAGAATCTACTATGTAGGAATCAACATGGATTCCGGAAACAGCGATCGTGTGAGACCCAACTCGCCTTATTTGTTCATGAGACCCAGAAAATATTAGATACAGGCTCCCAGGTAGATGCTATTTTTCTTGACTTCCGGAAGGCGTTCGATACAGTTCCGCACTGTCGCCTGATAAACAAAGTAAGAGCCTACGGAATATCAGACCAGCTGTGTGGCTGGATTGAAGAGTTTTTAGCAAACAGAACACAGCATGTTGTTATCAATGGAGAGACGTCTACAGACGTTAAAGTAACCTCTGGCGTGCCACAGGGGAGTGTTATGGGACCACTGCTTTTCACGATATATATGAATGACTTAGTAGATAGTATCGGAAGTTCCATGCGGCTTTTCGCGGATGATGCTGTAGTATACAGAGAAGTTGCAGCATTAGAAAATTGTAGCGAAATGCAGGAAGATCTGCAGCGGATAGGCACTTGGTGCAGGGAGTGGCAACTGACCCTTAACATAGACAAATGTAATGTATTGCGAATACATAGAAAGAAGGATCCTTTATTGTATGATTATATCATAGCGGAACAAACACTGGTAGCAGTTACTTCTGTAAAATATCTGGGAGTATGCGTGCGGAACGATTTGAAGTGGAATGATCATATAAAATTAATTGTTGGTAAGGCGGGTACCAGGTTGAGATTCATTGGGAGAGTGCTTAGAAAATGTAGTCCATCAACAAAGGAGGTGGCTTACAAAACACTCGTTCGACCTATACTTGAGTATTGCTCATCAGTGTGGGATCTGTACCAGATCGGTCTGACGGAGGAGATAGAGAAGATCCAAAGAAGAGCGGCGCGTTTCGTCACAGGGTTATTTGGTAACCGTGATAGCGTTACGGAGATGTTTAATAAACTCAAGTGGCAGACTCTGCAAGAGAGGCGCTCTGCATCGCGGTGTAGCTTGCTCGCCAGGTTTCGAGAGGGTGCGTTTCTGGATGAGGTATCGAATATATTGCTTCCCCCTACTTATACCTCCCGAGGAGATCACGAGTGTAAAATTAGAGAGATTAGAGCGTGCACGGAGGCTTTCAGACAGTCGTTCTTCCCGCGAACCATACGCGACTGGAACAGGAGAGGGAGGTAATGACAGTGGCACGTAAAGTGCCCTCCGCCACACACCGTTGGGTGGCTTGCGGAGTATCAATGTAGATGTAGATGTAGATGTAGAATCCTTTCTCAGTTGGCCCACAGAACAGTCAAGCTACGCCTGCCCCACTGCTGGTAAGGGCCACTCGTCATCCACTACTCCCGAAACACCCAGTTTGGGAGCAGTGTGCCCTGAACAACCAGGGACGTCCGTCCCCATCTCTCAGCCGGAGAAGCGACCGCCTTCTTCGGCTGAGCAGCCGGAGAAGCAACAGCCTCCTCCGGCCTTACTCGTTCGGAAGGGGTCCCTTGGGGGAGTCCCTTCCAAGGACCTTACCAGTGTCTCACAAGCCACTAGCCAGTGACTGAAGAAGCCACCAGCTGCTGGTCGAAGGGCTTCACGCTCTTCCTCTGCTCCTGAAAGTACATCAGGAAAGCCCTCCCAGCATGCGAACCCTCCTCCCAAAGACAAGAGAGAGAAGAGGAAGCTCTCTATGAAGAATAAGGACCCAGTGGTTCCCGCGCCACCGCTTACTGTCAGCTCAGCCTCTAAGGATGAGGTCGAATTGTTTGCATCCCTTGATGACCTGGATCTCGCCGTCTCTTCAGAAACGGTGGCAGCATGTGACCCTGCGAAGTAATTTGCCTTTTCGGTGCCTTCATGCCCCTACAGGACACGCTTTGTACAATCCTCCAGTGGAATTGCAGCGGTTATTTTAGCCATCTACCTGAGCTACATCAGCTTCTAAGCATGAGACCTGCTTTCTGCATTGCCCTCCAGGGAACCTGGTTCCTGGCAATGCGGACACCTGTCCTTCGTGGATACAGGGGCTATTACTGTAACCGTAGAGTTTACAATAGTGTGTCAGGTGGAGCCTGAGCCTGAGCCTGTATATAGTGCTCCTGTGCCCCTTCAAACATCATTGGAAGCTGTGGCTGTCAGAGTAAGGACTACCCAGGACATAACCGTCTGCAGTGTCTATCTCCCTCCAGGTGGTCCAGTCCCCCTGACCGAATTAGCTGCACTTGTCACCCAACTCCCCACGCCTTTTCTTCTCCTGGGGGATTTTAATGCTCACAATCCCCTGTGGGGTGGAACGATGATTACTGGCCGAGGCAGAGATGTCGAGAATCTTATCTCCCAACTCAACCTCTGCCTCTTAAACACTGGTGTCGCCACACATTTCAGTGTGGTGCATGGCACGTACTCGGCCATAGATCTGTCGTTGTGCAACCCAGGGCTTGTACCATCGGTCGACTGGAGAGTCCATGACGACTTGTGTAGTAGTGACCATTTTCCCATCTTCCTTTCACTACCCCAGCGTCGCTCCCCCGAACACTTGCCCAGATGGGCATTTAGCAAGGCAGACTGTGAAGTGTTCTCCTCTGCTGCCACTGTTGAATCTCTCCCCCATGGTAACATCTATGTGGCGGTTGAGACACTGACTACAGCGATTGTTTTCGTTGCGGAACATACCATTTCTCATTCGTTAGGGTGCCCCCGGCGAAAGTCAGTGTCTTGGTGGTCACCAGAGGTCGCTGAGTCATTAAAGAGCATCGGCGGGCTCTTCATCGCCATAAGCGGCCAAACGTATCCGTGGTCAGGTCCGGAGGTTCATCAAAGGCGGAAACAGGAGTGCTGGGAGAGCTACGTTTCCACCATTGGTGCCCGTACGTCACCATCCCAGGTCTGGATGAAGGTTCGGCGCATCTTCGGATTGCAGCACTCTACAGGTGTCCCAGGGCTTTCCATCAACAGGGCGCTACGCAGCGATGCCGATGCAATCGCCGAGCATTTCACTCAGCACTATGTTTGGGCCTCTGCGTTGGGGAATTACCCGCCCACGTTTCATGCTCTGAAACGCCGGGAGGAAGGCAAATGACTTTCTTTTGCTTCTTGCCAACCTGGGGCGTATAATGCCCCATTTAGTTCGTGGGAGCTCCAAAGCGCCCTGGCACAGTGCCCCGATACAGCCTCTGGGCCAGATGGCATCCACAATCAGATGCTCAAACACCTGTCCCCAGACCGTCAGTGATGTGTTCTTGCCATCTTCAACCACATATGGGGCGATGGTGTCTTTCCATCACAGTGGCAAGAAAGTACCATTGTTCCGGGGCTGAAGCCTGGTGAGGACCCGCTTAATGTGGATAGGTAATGGCCCATCAGCTTAACAAACGCTCTGTGCAAGCTACTGGAACGTATGGTGAGTCGACAGCTGTGTTGGCTGCTCAAGTCTCGGGGTCTCCTGGCTCCGTGCCAGAGCGGCTTCTGTCAGGGCCGTTCCACCACTGATACTTTGGTCTTCCTTGAGTCTGCAATCCGCACTGCTTTTTCCAGGCGCCAACACCTCGTCTCCATCTTTTTCGACCTCTCCAGAGTATATGACATGACGTGGCGGCACCATATTCTCTCCATGTTGCATGGGTGGGGTCCCCGGGGCTCTCTCCCCATTTTTATTCAGAATTTTTTATCTGTTTGGACATTCCGTATTTTACTTGGCACTTCCCATAGTTCACTTCATGTCCTCAATACAGGGCTCTGTATTGAGCGTGCCACTTTTCCTTGTGGCCATTAATGGCCTTGCAGCAGCAGTAGGGTTGTCTGTCTCACCCATGTTATATTCTGACGATTTCTGCATCTTTTTCAGCTCCTCCACCATTAGTGCTGTAGAACGTAGGTTGCAGGGAGCCATACACAAGGCGCAGGCATGGCCCCTTGCTCATGGGTTTCACTTTCCTCCTGCGAAGACTTGTGTTATGCACTTTTGTCAGCGTCGAACTGTCCATCCCCGCCTTGAGCTCTATCTTCAGGATGCCATGCTCAGGGTTCTTAACACTTACCGTTTTCTGGGATTGCTGTTCGATGCCCGGCTTACATGGCTTCCACATATTCGTCAGCTCAAGCGTCAGTGCTGGCAGCATCTGAATGCCCTCTGCTGCCTCAGCAACACAACTTGGGGTGCAGATCGTAATACGCTGCTGCGGCTCTACAAAGCCCTCATGCTATCCCGACTTCATTATGGGAGTGTGGAGCATGGCTCAGGATCACCCTCAGCGTTGCAACTGCTGGACCCCGTTCACCACTGTGGGGTTTGCCAGGTGACAGGAGCATTCCGCACGAGCCCTGTTAATAGCCTACTTGCTGAGGCTGGGGTTCCTCCATTTCGCGTCCGGCGTCAACAACTCTTAGCTAACTATGCTGCACATGTTCGTTGTTCGCCCCATCACCCTAACTACCATCTCCTTTTCGCTAATGTGGCAGTCCATATCCCACACCGGCGGCCGAGGTCAGGACATACAATTGGGATCCGTGTTTGGTCACTCCTTAGTGACCTCGAATCTTTGCGTCTTCCATCTGCTTTCCAGGTCCACCCACATACACCACCTTGGTGTATTCATCGGCTGCAGCTTCGACTGGACATCTCACGATGGAAACAAAATTCGGTTCCTCCTGCAGTCTTGCGCTGCCAGTCTCTTGCTCTCCTAGACGCATCCCCTGACTCGGAGATTATTTATACCGATGGCTCAATGGTTGTTGGCCGTGTGGGGTACGCTTATGCGCATGCGGACTATGTAGACCAGTGCTCCTTGCCGGAAGGCTGCAGTGTTTACACCACAGAGCTAACAGCCATTTTTCGTGCCCTTGAGCGTATTCGTACCAGTACTGGAGAGTCCTTTGTCATTTGCAGTGACCCTCTCAGTAGTCTGCAGGCTCTTGACCAGTGCTACCCACGCCATCCCATTGTTGTTGCCATCCAGGAGTCTGTTCACGCTCTTGAATAGCGTGGACGTTCGGTGGTGTTCATATGGATCCCGGGGCTCTTTGGGATAGCGGGAAACAAACTCGCCGACAAGTTAGCCAAAGAGGCTACTTGCAAACTGACGCTGGAGATTGGCCTACCGGCAACTGATCTCCGATCGGTGTTGCGCCGTCAGGTCTTTGGGATGTGGGGAGACGAATAGCGCACTCTGTCTGCACCCAACAAGCTGCGGCGAGTAAAGGAGACCACGACTGTGTGGGGGTCCTCCATGTGGGCCTCTCACAGGGATTCTGTTGTTCTCTGTAGGCTCCGGTCTGCCCCCGGTAGCTGAGTGGTCTGCGCGACAGACTGTCAATCCAAAGGGCCCGGGTTCGATTCCCGGCTGGGTCGGAGATTTTCTCCGCTCAGGGACTGGGTGTTGTGTTGTCCTAATCATCATAATTTCATCCCCATCGACGCGCAAGTCGCCGGAGTGGCGTCAAATCAAAAGACTTGCACCAGGCGAACGGTCTACCCGACGGGAGGCCCTCGTCACACGATGTTTCATTTCATTTTTTCATTTGTAGGCTCCGCATTTGGTCACTCTTGGCTGACGCACGGTCATCTGCTGCTTCGAGAGGAACCCCCCCCCCCAAATTGTCACTGTGGTGCAAACAAGACAGTGGCCCATATGTTGTTGGAATGTCCTCTTTTAACCGTCCTCAGGCGAACTTTTAATCTCCTAGGTGATTTATCATCTCTTTTAGGTGACAATGTCTCTATGGCAGACCGGGTTTTAAGTTTTATTCGCGCAAGTGGCTTTTATAGGTCCATCTAATTTTATTGTGTCACTTTCTTTTGTGCTGTTTATTTTACTTAATTTTGTGTTGTAATTAGACTCCACCCTCATCTTTAGGCTGGAGGTTTTAACGTGTTGCAGAGTGGCTGTCTCTTCCTTTTATTTTCGTGATCAACCAGCCACAGTTCTCTGCTGCACAGTTTTAATTCTTTCTGCCTTTCTTCTATATGTTGTGTTTGTCACTGTGCTCAATTTTCCATGTTGCCTTACCGTTGACCTTGGGGCTTTTCTTCCCCTGACATTTTTATTTATTTATTTATTTATTTATTTATTTATTTATTTATTTTTTGCTCAGCCTGACTGGTGGATGGTTTAAATCTGCTCTGTGTGTTTATGTAACAAGGGACTGATGACCTTTGTAGTTTGGTCCCTTTAATCTTTAAACCAACCAACCAATTAAATACAGCATTTTTCCCGTCCCACACTCTTGAGATGTGCTAATAGTTATGATGCTTAAGTACCACAAAAACTGCATAATTTGTGTGTGTGTGTGTGTGTGTGTGTGTGTGTGTGTGTGTGTGTGTGTCAGAATGGTGTGTGGCTGTTAAATCATCAGTGTATGTCATAAAGTCACAGCAGGTGGTGCATAGAGTTACCAACACCACATGGACTTCCTAGGAGGACTTCAGAATATTTAATTGCAAGAGCCACCAATGAACACTCAAGATGATGATGAATTATGTTGACATTGAAAGTCTTGTACTTGATGGAATTTGCTGTGAAATTAATATCACCTGAAACAGGTCTCCATAACTGAATCTGTAGTAAGTGATCAGCATCTATAACAGTCAAAACTCATTGTAAAAAATTAGAGATAAAAGAATAATTACTGATCAGTATTTTAAGAAGAAACCCATGCAAAGAATTTTTATGGTTTTACCACTCCAGAACCCTCCATGCGGCAACTGCATGTGAAAAGTGAATCTGCAGTGAAGTAGATTGAACTGGAAGTTAAAATAGAAGAGGAGGTAGTCATTAAAAAATGGAAACTCCAAGCAGGAATATCAACAGTGTAGGAAAAGATAAATTGATACTTACCATAAAGATAATACACTAAGTTGCAGACAGGCAGTCTAGCCTGAGCTGCTGGAATTGGCAGTCATGTGTGCATGAGGTGTGCTTGCTTGTGTGAATGAATGGTGTGGGTTTCTCTTTTTCCGATGAAGGTTGTGGCCAGAAACTTATGTGAAAGTGTCTTTTACTTGTGCTTCTTTGCAATGTAGCATGTTATCTTCACAATAAGTAGCAATCTGTCTTTTCCTACATTGTTGATACTTCAGTCATTAGTCTGACTTGATAGTAACAACCTGTTTTATTGATGGTTTTAGGTACAACAGACTTCTTCCATGTAAAGGATCTCAAACGATTGAATCTACATAATATCCAATTTACATTATTCTTGAGATATCATTGATAATCTTTTTGCACATAAGGCTCTGCCCAAAGTATTCCTTGGTGTGATGTGTGGCATTGCTACAGCTGTGCTGATGTCAGTGCGTCTGTCACTGCATCAACACCACCACACGCAGCTGAATAAGTGCCCCCAACAAAAATTACAAAATACAACCAGAAATTTAATTCCTGTACATGTTGCATAAATAAATCATTACAAAATAGAATATTTATTTAACAGCAATGCTTGGTAACTCAGTACAACCATACAGTATGTTTGCTCACTCATAATCAATACTGAGAGTACAGGAATTTTAAATAAAAACAATATTCATGAGAGGATCTCTCAAACTAAAACCTCAAATTTACTGTACTCTCTCAAAACACTTTACTGAAGAATATTTTAATTATGATTTGTTTCCTCAAGATTGAAACACACTTTGCTACTTCCATGTAACCAGTGTGGACAAAAATTAATGAATGCAGATAACACTCTTACCTATATGGGCACTGCAGTACAGTGCGCTAGGGTGGCCAACTGTACAACAGAAAAGGAGCTATAAGCTTTGTCATTACTTAAAGTGAAGAAAAACTGAAGATTGGACTTAAAGTGAACTAACAGATTATTTTAAAATAACACTAAAGAATAACACAGGGCAACGAAAACTCTTTTTTGAAATACTTTTTTTAATTTGATAACTGATCTTTATAGATTTTTATGAGCTGAATCCAAATCTGGCCTTAATTTTTTTGCATCACCCATAGTTTTGGAGCAATATGCTTTTTATTATAAAGTATAAAAATCTTGTACTATACAGTAAATGGGGAAATTAATGAAATCCTTTGTTACAACATAAGCATGGTTTGTATTTACAGTAAGCTGCCTAAAACAATGATGTGTGTTAATAGAGGTTTCACTTGTCAGTAGCAATTAGTTTGTATTTTCTTTCTCTTTTTTCTTTGAAGCTTCTTGTGTAGCTTTTTCTACGATGAGTCGCTTGCTGAACTTCTCGATGAAGTGATCAGCAGTAGTCCCCTGTCATGTTGGTGCTCCAGCGGCCTTGGTAGCGTTTTTCTGTCACTTTAATGTCCTGGTGAAAATGATGTCCTTGCTCCTTACTAACATCTCCCATATTGTCTGGGAAGTGATCAAGGTGACTGTTCAAAAAGTGAACTTTCAGGTTCATTAAATGTCCTAAAGTTTTAAACTTCCTTAACCTTGTAGCTGTAATAGAAACATATTCTGGCTCTTTTTCATACCCTAAGAACTTTGTAACAACTTACTTGAATGATACCCATGCTTCTTTCTCATTTAAGGTCATTGTGGATTCAAAGTTAACATCAAACATCAATTTTCTAATGTCAGATCTGACAAAGATGCCTTCTTTTACTTTAGCTTCTGAAATGTGCGGAATCTTGTGGCAGAGATACTTAAAACATTGTCCATCTTTAGGCAAAGCCTTTACAAACTGTTTCATTAGGCCTAACTTTATATGTAGAGGTGGTAGGGGTACGTTTTTTTGGATCTACAAGGTTTTTGCATAGAATGTTCTTCTCACCAGGTTTTAAAGACTCCCTTACAGGCCAGTTCTTCCTGCACCTGTGTTGATCCCTAGCCCTATTGTCCCATTCACATAACAAACATGGAAATTTGGTGAAGCCACCTTGCTGATCAAGGACCATGCATGTTACTTTTAGATCACGACATATCATCCAACCATGAGTAGAATAGACTATTTTATTTAGCACTATTTCTAGGTTTTCATAGCTTTCTTTCATATGTACAGAATGTCCAACAGGTATAGATGCATACATGTTACCATTGTGTGATAAAACAGCCTTTAAACTAGTTTTGGATGAATCATTAAACAGTCTCCAGTCTTCCTTTTTGTATTCAATACCAAACTCATTCATCAGACCAGGAATGTCTGAGCAGTACACTAAAACACCTTCTTGTTGTAAAAACTTGGAAAATTGCTTTTCTCTCTTTATATTCTTGTATATGCAGGTTCCAACTGACAAATTCTTTTCTTTTAATCTAGAGCCAAGCAATTCAGCTTTTTCTTTCGTTAACCCCAGATGCCTAACCAAATTGTGAAGCTCGGTTTGAGTAAACAATTTGGGCTCCAGACTTTCTGTATTACAATGGAATTCATCATCATCTGGTTCATCTAAATCACATTGTACATCAGAATATACTTTTGTTGTAGTATAATTTAAATCATCTGGTGTTTCAGGAACTGTCAAGTCTACATCATGCCCGATTGGTTGGATGGCAGATGGAAGATTAGGGTAGCTTATTACCTTCTTGTTTTTGGAATTATGACCAGTAATATCAACACTGCAAAAGTAGCAATCATCGGAATGATTTCTTGGCTCCCTCCATATCATAGGAACAGCAAATCTAAAGGCTTTTTCCTCCTTTTTGGACCATTTTCTAAAATCTTAAACACACACAATTCATACCTTATGTGGCACCCAAGATTTATCTTGATCACCAAGTTCAGATCCAAAGTTTGATAGGTAAACCTTTTTCACAAAGCCTGTAATGTTTCTTTGATTTTTTAAAAAATCACAAATTCACCACAATTATAACAAAAACCATCAGCAGATTTTTACAACCACAATTAGACATTGTACTGAGCACCTGTACAGAAAATGGGAAAGTGAGTTTAGGTTGACAGTAAACAAAACATCATCCCTTAACACAAAAATAGAATTGACCTTTTTTTGCCAGCAAATGTTTTTCAGCAGTGCTACCAACGTCATCTACATTCATTAACCTCCTTTTAAAATTATTTTAACTCTATAAAAGCTGTTAAATTCTTTAAAACGTCACTTAATTTAATAAATGTACCTGTAAAGTTTGAAGAAATGGTGGGTGATATAGTTTTTTAAATGTCATATTTGGATTCCCATCCTAAAAAACATAAAAATTAGGTATTTTCAACAAAAAACTTTTTCTGTCGTAGGCTTGTCTAATTAAAGAGGATGATGATGAGAGGGAGCACTTTGGGCATACTCATCACTTAAACGGCAGTTTTCAATGTGGAGCTCTCAGTTAAGTGTTTCACACAATGCAGCCAGGTGGCGTAGTTGGCATCCTTGTAGTGGTAGCTACAGACTATAAGTGGGTGCAACACTCAGCAGGTGTGATGTATATGAACTCTCAGTGGGTTCACTCTGTAAAAACAGTAGGTTCTGCTTGTTCAAGATGCAGTTTAAAGTGCAGTAAATTCTTAATTGCAGTTAATACAAACATTCACATTTTTCAGTCAGTAGAGTATACTTGTTACATGAATACCAGTATATTCAATTTGGAACACTGACCATTATGAAAGCTTAGATCACTACTCTCCCTAAAGATGACATGTTTAGCTGCAGACAGGCACAATGAAAAGACTGTTATACACTAAGTTTTCAGCTGAAGGCTTCTTCAGAAAACACACACACACACACACACACACACACAAGCATGATTGCAGGCAGTTATACCTCATGCATACATAACCGCTAGCTTTGGCCACTGTGGCCAGTTTACTTGTCAGATGATCTGAAAATTTAAATGAAAATGTTGTCAGAGAATTTCACTGAGTAGTGAACATTACGGACAAGGGAATTATGTATCATTTACTATTAACATCCTCTTAATTAATTTTAGTACCAATTCTTTGACTTTTTAGGTTAAAATTGTAGGAGAATGATGAATGTGCCTCTCAGAGGGTGGAAATGTGCCTTTAGAAACAATTATGCAAGCGATTTTGAAATCAGTCAATAGAAATGAATGAAAGACTGTCTCAAATACGTAAGATTTTCACAAATGGAGATTTTTTAATGCAAATAGATAATAAACTGCACAGTTTGGTTCTCAATTGATTGAAAAGGTGGAGAAGCTAGAAAGGAAAATGAGATTAGGGTTTATACAGGTACACAATTTAGATAATCATTTAGTCTTTAATTTAAAAAAAAAATGGATAGTAATGTTGAACATGTATGTATTATTACTCCTGTAGAGGCTGTTCCAGTAAACCAATAACAAATAATAGGTATAGAATTAATAGAAATAGAAGTTAATTTAGAACAAGTTACGGTTAGGAATGTAGAAATCGAACAACAATTGGAGATTCTAGAAGATACTGTGGCTCAAACTGATGATGAAGGAACTGGTCACAGCAGAGATTTAATACAGGACAAATTGCTGTCTGAGGATTTGCTATGTTCTGTCACTACTTTCGAGTTACTTTGTTCTGTTACTGATAAGTTACTTCCTGCTATCATTAACTATGAGTTAATGTATTAAGAGTTCTTTTACACAATATTCAAATGTGAGAAGTAGTCACAACCAAGCTACAGTAGCCCATTACAAACAGTATTGTAAGGGCTTAAAATATTATTAGGGAGGTAAAGAGTATGTGGTATGCAAATACAGGGTGAAAAGTATTTAAACCAACAAACTCTGGGAGGTTGTAGGGGACATCAAAACAAATATTTTTCCCTAATGTCATTTTTTCCTATGAGGATTATTTAAACCTGTGGAGGCCGTATTACTCTCTTCAGTTGTCAGAGGGCCTTATTACGCTCTTCATTTGTAGGCAACTGCTGTCCACCAGCGTAGTAGTGCATTGTCTCTGTTTACTAATGGAGTAATACACCTGTAGTGAGTACACTGATATGGTTGGTATGTACTACGTAGCTCACCACAACGGACAAACTGCACAGCAGGTTTATAAACAACAATATCCTAATCGCCATATCCCGCATCATAAGACCTTTGTTGCTGTATACCAATGTCTGCGTGGGACCGGGTCATTTAGCAGATTACCTGGACAGGGACGTCGTCGCACGATAAGAACACTGCAATTTGAGGAAGCTGTCTTGCAGAATGTGGAGCGGGATCCTTCAGTCAGCACTTGTGCAATTGCACATAACATGGTGACGAATCAGATGAATGTAAGAACAGTCCTTTGAGAGCAATTGTTATGTCCATTTCACTTACAGCGTGTCCACAACCTGGAACCAGTTGATTATCCACCCAGAGCATAGTTTTCGCAGTGGTACCTGGAACATTGTGAAATGCATCCTACATTTCCAACCTCTGTGTTGTTTACCGATGAAGCAACATTCGGGCGCGATGGAGTGTTCAACATGCACAATTGGCATGCGTGGAGTGAGGATAACCCACAAGCCACACTTAGTAGCGCTCATCAAGTGCGGTTCTTCGTTAATGTGTGGGTTGGTGTTGTCGGGGACTGTTTAATTGGGCCGTATCTGCTACCTAGGCGATTAAATGGCAGGCACTATTACAATTTTCTCGCCAGAATTGCTGGAAGACATCCAGCTCTCTACAATACAATGCATGTGGTTCCAACATGAAGGGGCGTCGGCACCTTTCAGCCATCGTGTGTGTCGATTCCTGGACCGACGGTTCCCAGAAATGAAGATTGGCAGAGGTGGTCCTGTTCCATGGCCTGCTCGATCCCCAGGTATGTCACTTCTGGACTTTTTTGTGTGGGGAGAGATGCGCAACCTTGTTTACGCAACTCCTGTTGCATCAGAAGAGGATCTGGTTGCCTGGATAGTAGCAGCAGCAGGAACAATTCAGGATACTCTTGGAGTTTTTGCATGTGTCAGACAGAACATGATCAGACGGTGTAACCTTTATTTACGTGTCAATGGAGGCATTTTTAAAAATCTACTGTGATTAAAATTGGATTGTGTTAATGTGTTGTCTCTTGATCATCAAAAAAATGGAAAAATGTTGTTGGTTTAATTAATTTGCTGCCAGAGGAATCTCCCTCTACCGGTTTAAATACTCCTCGTAGGAAAAAATTACATTAGGGAAAATATTTGTTTTGATGTCCCCTACAACCTCCCAGAGTTTGTCGGTTTAAATACTTCTCACCCTGTAGAATAGCTAATTCACAGGATAAAATTAAAACCATATGGTCAGTTGTGAAGGAAGTGCCTGGTCAGCAGCACAAGGTTGATGATATAAAGTCAGTTCATAGTAGACATATTTCTGTTACTGATAAATCAGATATATGTACAGTATTAAACAATTATTTTCTGAGCATTGCTGGTGAATTAAATAAAAATTTAGTTTCTACAGCGACTCGTATAACTTTCTTGGCAAATGCACTTCCGAGATTGATGTCTGAAATACTGCTCAGTGATGCAGACAAGGGTGAGATTGAGTCAATAATTAAATCACTGTAGACTAAGGACTCTCATGGATATGATGTAGTGCCTGGCGGAATATTAAAGTACTGTGCTGCACATGCTAGCCATGTATTTGACCATATTTGTAATTTTTCCTTTAGGAATGGTCAGTTTGCTGAATGATTAAAGTACTCAGTAGTAAAGCCACTTTATAAAAATGGAGAAAGGGATAATATAGACAATTTCAGACTTAGTTCTATGCCACGAGTGTTTGCTAAAATTATTGAAAAGGCTGTGTATGTGAGGATAATTGATCATTGTGTATAACAAGATTTACTATCAAATGTACAGTTCGGCTTTATAAGTAATTTAACAACTGAAAATGCTTTATTCTCCTTTCTGTGTGAGGTACTGGATGGGTTAAACAAAAGGTTTTGAATGGTAGGCATGTTTTTTGATTTAACTAAGACGTTTGATTGTGTTGATCACAAAGTATTCCTCCAGAAGTTGGACCATTATGGAATAAGGGGAGTAGCTCACAATTGTTCACCTCTTACTTTAACAACAGACAGTAAAAGGTAATTATTCACGATGTTGAGAGTGGCTGTGATGTGGGGTGTGAGTGGGGTATGGTCAAGTGGGCCGGGGGTGGAGGGGTGCATTTCTGTTTGCTAATGGTACTAGCTTGGTAGTAAAGGATGTTGTGTGCAACAGTGGCTCGATTTCAAATAGTGCAGTTCATGACCTAAGTTCATGGCTTGTAGAAAATAAACCAACACTGAATTACATTAAGGTTCAGTTTTTACAGTTTGTAACAGACAATTCAACAAAACCTGACATTTTAATTTCACAGAATGGGCAAATGATAACTGAAACTGAACAGCTCAAATTTCTAGGTGTTCAGATTGATAGTAAACTGTCAAGGAAAGCCCATGTTCAGGATCTTGTTCAAAGACTTACTGCTGCCATTTTTGCTATTCGAACAGTATCTGAAGTGAATGATTGTTCAGCACGAACATTAGTCTACTTTGCTTATTTTCATTCACTTATATAATATGGTATTATATTTTGGGGTAAATCTTCCCATTCTAGAATTTTGGCTTGGAAATAGGCATTCGAGCAATAAGTGGTGTAAGTTCACGAACCTCTTCTCGACCCCTGTTCACGAGTCTGGGTATTTTTACATTGGCCGCTCAATATATATATATTCCTTGCAGTCATTTTTTGTTAACAATATTAGCTTATTCCCAAGAATAAGCAGCTTTCACTCAGTTAATACTCAGCAGAAATCAAACCTGCATTTGGATCAGACTGCCTTAACTCTCGTGTTGAGAGGGGTGTAGTATACTGCTGCATCCATTTTCAATAAGCTACCAATCGAATTCAGATGTTTCCTGCTTCTTATTGTTCTTTCATAGCTGAGAGTATTGCAAACTTGTCTTGCATATGATCTAAGGGTATCATGTCCATTAGAAAAGTACTTATCGGTACATACTGTTGTTTGTTTTAAAAGAATTATATGCTGTATATGTGTATAGAGAAATTACTATAGAATGTTAGCAACTACACATATATGATTGCAGACAATAAAGTACAGGAATCATTTCTTTGTGTATCTTTCAGGATATTAAAAAGCTATATTCTCAGGAAAGGAAATGAATTCCGGACATCTGTGAGTAAGCCAGAAACTGATTTAACATCAGAAATGATATCAAATGGTTCATGGAAGGAAAAATCTTTTAAGTCATACAATTTTGATGCTCTGGGTACGCCTCTTGACTGTGGTCATCTTCATCCTTTGTTAAAAGTACGAGCTGAATTCAGGCGCATTTTCCTGGAAATGGGGTAAGTTTATTTCACACTTATTCTGCTTGTTTGTGTTAATTGTATGTGTTGTATTCGCGTGCGAGCACGTGCGCACACACACACACACACACACACACACACACACACACACACACACACACACACACAGAGAGAGAGAGAGAGAGAGAGAGAGAGAGAGAGAGGGGGGGGGGGGTCCTGCTATATTTGCCATTTTGCTCTAGTTTCATAATAGGGGAAGAAAACAAATGTCACACGGAGCAAGATACAGTCTTTACTGAGAGTATAACACAATTTGTTGTTTGGGTGAAATATGGAGTATCAGAGTTGACTTGATTAGAGATACAATGCAGCATGTGAAGTGTAGAGCATTGGGGTTAAAAATGTTTATTTACAACCAGGGTGTTCATGTCTGTGTAGTAGGGTGGGTCAATTAACATTTGTCTCAAGTTTAGGAAAATGGGGGAAACAGGTTCCTAGTTCATGAAAAGTTTCAGGTCAGTTGAAGAAGCTAGTACTTTCTCCTCTCTGTTTGTTGCTGCTTGTGAACTAAATGATTACTAGGCTGTGTTCTGTGATGAGAAATATTTGAAAAGTTCTACTGGTTGTGTTCGGTAATTTCTCCTGCAGGCGTGTTAATATTGATGTTGTTAACTGAGTTGAATTGTGTTCTGAATTCTAAGTGTGTGTGTGTGTGTGTGTGTGTGTGTGTGTGTGTGTGTGTGTGTGTGTGTCCATCCATGAATTGTTTGAACTACCCTTAAAATGTGAAAATGTGGTTGATTACGGGAGAATGTTTTCACTATAGACCTTCGAAACATTGTGTAGAGCTACAGTGACCAATTTCTGTAGACGTAAGCAGGATTTCAAAGCTGCATATTGCCCATTGTTGAACTGGCTCCACAGTTGCGTATCTAATTATTTACCCATTGCATGTTGTGTTGGATCTGTTGTTCTGCAGTGTGACCAATATTTTTGCAAGAAATGCCACATCACCAATTCTTGTAATTAAAATTGTTGCACCGCTATCTGTTAGTTGCACAAGAGAAAATAGTAAATTATTTTCACATTTCTTCTGTTGTTACTTGTACAATAACTACAGTTGCATAAATAATATTCACTTCCACCTGGTCGTTTCAAATAGACAATACTTTTCTCCCTTGATCAGTAAACCATTGTTTTTTTAACTGGTGGTGGTGGTGGCAACATAAAACATAAACTGTATATGACTTCTACGTCTGTCTCTTTCGTCCAGAAAAGTGTACAGCAAAGGGGAAACATATTTAGCATGCATCCCCCAAGATTGAAGGCAACACTTTATTTTTTGTAGAATTACCTGATACCCTTTTAACTTCATGTATTGTTACCATTACTTATGAAAGTGAGTGGAATTTATAAATATTCCTTTTGTAATGAAAGCTCAGTTGTTTACTAGTCTGGACATCTTAGTTCAGGACTATCCACAGTTTTTCCACGTTGTTTCTAGCAAACAGTAACAAGGCTTTCATTTACATCTTATTAGTAAACTGAAATACACCTGGACACACAGAAATTATTGCAATAATAATAATAATAATAATAATCCTTACTGCTGTGAAAAAGCAATTTTGTTTTCTCTCTGCTATGTTCTGACAGTTTGTGAACCTTCATCAGAAACCATAATGTATCCAGGCAAACTTGCTGCTATGTCACGAAGAGAGGGTTTCAGTATGATATGTGAAGTATTGCGTGAGCACGTCAATGAGTGGCTGGTTGTAGCATTGCATTGGTTTCAATGGTATAACTAATATTGATGAAGATTGATTATTTTGTGTTCTTAATAATTGATGTGCATCATACCCTAATGTTCCTGTTATAACCTTTAATCACCAATAATTGCGTGGATATTCAAACACACTCACTTATGAACAATAGCTGGTTACATGATAACAACTCAGTATCTCACATTCGACTGCCCCGTGCCGTGACATGCGGCCGGCGCCGTTCGTAGCTAGGTGGCACTCCCGCGCTCAGCCAAGTTGCGGAGTGCCTCTATCGCCATTTGCGCGGACTGTCATGGCGGCACTGTTAAATGTCGTGGCACTGTTACAACACTTTTGCCCCCTTGAAAGAAGGGAGGGGGGGGGGGGGGAGGAACACTCACTTCCTTGGAGACATGGACAGTGCGGAGACATCCATGGCCTCTTGTGAGGCCCCGAGAAGATCCCGCACAGTATGGTCGAAAATGTCCAGGACGGAAGCTCGTGCGTGGAACATGCCTCCTGGACGAGATGATGGGTGAAAACATCCATAGGTGTCGTGGACCTGGGGGTGTGCTCCAGTGAGATGGGTCCCGGAGAAGGTGGCGTCGCGACTGGGGCTGGTTCCGGTGTACTCGGAAGCGGTAGCGATGTCGGCTACATCAACGCGTACGGTAGAGTGGTAGCAGCGACAGGACTGGCTTCTCGGGCTGGTGGAGGCGAAGGAAGGGGCGGTGGCACCGGCGTGGCCACCACTCATGTGCGGATCTGGTCATAATGGTGAACAACCATGCCGTCGTCCGTACGTATTTCACAAAGCCGGCGGCCGCGAAGAGCCTTGACCACCCCTGGAATCCATTTAGGGTGAGATCCATACCCTCGTGCCCACACGTCGGCACCCACAGAGTATTTTCACGCTCTAGGGGACCCAGCACAAGGCCTGACAAAGTGAAGCAGGTGCAGTAGAGTGCGCGGTTGGCGGCCATGCAAGAGTTCAGCAGGGCTGCGATCACCCAGAGGCGTGAAGCGATAAGAACTCAGAAATTGCAGCAGAGAGTCATCTGTGGAAAAATCACTAAGGAATTTTTTTTATCTGGCTTTTGAAAGTGCGGACAAGACGCTCAACCTCCCCATTCGATTGCGGATGGAAGGGCGGTGCTGTAACATGATGAATCCCTTGTCCAGTACAAAAATCACGGAAGGCCTGCGAAGAGAACTGAGGGCCATTATCCGTGACGATCGTGGATGGAAGACCTTCTAGCGCAAAGATTTTGGACAAAGCCAGCGTCGTCGCCACAGTGGTGGGCGACGGACATTGAACAAAAAACGGAAACTTCGAGAAAGCGTCAATCAACAGTAGCCAATAAGTGCCGAGGAAGGGGCCGGCAAAGTCAGCGTGCACCTGTTCCCATGGCTGCGCCGGATCAGGCCACGGAGAGGGCATTGTACGAGGTGCAGCCAGTTGTTGAGCACACTGACCACACACAGCGACCATGTGGGCAATGTCCGAATCAATACCGGGCCAATAAACGTGCCTGCGGGCCAGGGACTTCATGCAACAGTTTGAGAACATCTTTGCGAAGAGAGGCTAGCACCACGACCCGTGGAGATGCGCCATCCATGGCCAGAAGAACAACACCATCACGAACAGGCAGACGAAGGCGCAAGGCATGGTAGTTGCAAAGGGGATCCGATGCCCGGCCCTTGGTCCTGTCCGGCCAACCCCGTTGAACAAAACTGATCACCTGATGCAGGACCGGGTCCCGCGCAGTAGCCAACGCGACCTGCGAACCTGTAAGTGGAAAATCCTCGACCACACGACGTTCTTCCTCATCAATGTGGAAACAGAGTAGTTCATCACGATTGAAAACCGGGTCGGGGCCCGTCGGCAATCGCAACAATGCGTCAGCGTTGGCGTGCTGGGCCGTGGGGCGATTGTGAATCTCATAGTGAAAACGAGACAAGTATAAGGCCCAACGCTGCAGGCGGTGAGCTGCCTTATCCGAAAGCGACGCCGATGGGCTGAACAGAGAGACCAGCGGCTTGTGGTCGGTGATGAGGTGAACCATACAAAAAACGCTGAACTTTTTTAGAGCATAAATGATAGTGAGTGCCTCCTTTTCGATTTGAGAGTAACGCCGTTGCGCATCGTTGAGGGTCTTGGAAGCGTAGGCGATGGGTCGTTCCGACCCATCCTCATACCGATGGGCGAGAACAGCCCCTAGGCCATACCATGACGCGTCAGTCGCCAGAACCAAGTGCTGACCCGGACGGAATGTGGCAAGACAAGGCCTCCGACTGCAAATGAGCCTTCAGGCGGACAAAAGCCTGCTCACAATCGTCGGACCAACAGAAAGGGACGTTTTTGCGTAACAGCTGATGCAGAGGATGAGCTACCGCCCCCGCAGATGGAATGAATTTGTGATATTAAGCAATCTTGCCTAGAAACGCCTGAAGGTCTTTGACCGTAGACGGCCGGGGTAGAGCGGTAATGGCCACAACGTGCTGTCGTAGAGGACGTATACCCTCACCGGACAAATGGAAACTAAGCTACACAATGGAGGGTTGGAAGAAGTGTGACTTGTCCAGATTGCACTTAGAGCCAGCCGAATGCAAAACCCGAAACAGTGAACGCAAATTGCGAAGGTGCTCCTCAGTGGAGGCCCCCGTGACAAAAGTGTCATCCAGATAGTTTATGCAGCTGGGAACGGAAGCCGTGAGCTGTTCCAAAAACCGCTGAAAAATGGCCGGCGAGCTAGCGACGCCAAATGGTAACCGCTGGTACTGATACAACCACAAGGAGTGTTGATGATGAGAAATTCCTTGGAAGAAGCATCCAACGGCAACTGATGGTACGCCTCCGATAAGTCAAGTTTGGAAAAGAACTGGCCCCCAGCGAGCTTGGTAAATAACTCCTCAGGACGGGGAAGAGGATAAGTGTCGATGAGGCTCTGAGTGTTGACGGTGGCTTTAAAATCACCACACAATCGCAGACTCCCGTTTGGTTTAGAAACCACCACGATTGGCGATGCCCATTCGCTGGAGGTAACAGGAAGGAGAATCCCTGAAGCTGTTAACCTGTCTATCTCAGCCTTGACAGGTGCACGCAACGCCACCGGAATAGGGTGTGCCCGGAAAAACTTAGGGCGAGCTGTAGGTTTAAGAGTAATGTGGGCTTCAAAATCCTTGGCACGACCCAGACCAGGAGAGAATACGGACGAAAATTCAGCTGTTGATACGGAATATCCTCAGATATGAGGTGCTCATCATCATCTATGGAGAACCCAAACAACTGGAAAGCATCATAACCGAACAGGTTTTCAGTGCCCGCATGATCCACCACATAAAACGTGAGGGGCCTAACAACAGACTTGTAGGCAGTGGAAGCATCAAACTGGCCAATGATAGGAATTTTCTGTTTATTATAAGTTCTCAGATTTTGCGTAACTGGAGACAAGGGAGGGGAGCGCAACTCCAAATACGTGCGAGAATTAATGAGTGTTACTACAGAGCCAGTGTCCACTTGCATGCGAATGTCTTTATCCAGAACACGAACAGTAACAAACAACTTATTTGTTTGAGAAAGCACACAGTTAGCATCCATGTCCGATGCCTCGTCCTCGTTGACAGGAACTTTAGGGGACTGACACAGAAGCAATGTGGCCTTTTTTCCTACATGAATTACACGTGGCCCAACGTTTTGAACACGCGGCCCTGTCATGCTGTACGAAACAACGTGGACAAGAAGGAAGTGCGGAACGAACTTGCTTCTGTGGTTGCTGTTTTCGCTGCGAGCGTTGCGGCCCAACGCGACGTTGTTTATGCGAGTGAACCGCGCCATATCTTCGTTCTCCTGTGAAACAGGAAAATTGTCCGTGTTGAAAGTTGACTGTACAGCGCCTACGTCACACCACGCGTCTATTTGCGCGCTAGCAGCGTGAGACACTTCAAAGGATTGAGCGATGCTTAGAACTTCCGACAACGATGGGTTTTGCAGTTGTAGGGCACGTTGCCGAACTTCTTTATCCAGAGCAAGCCGTAGAATAGCATCCCTAACCATTGAATCAGTATAAGACTCATGATGAGTGTCCGTGACAAACTGACATTTCCTACTCAGACCGTGTAGTTCCGCCGCCCAAGCCCGGTAAGATTGATGGGGCTGTTTACGACACCAGTAGAACGCCACGCGGGCGGCAACGATGTGGGTGTTTTTGCGGTAATAGTTAGACAATAAGTCACACATTTCTTCGAGGGACAGGGAGGTAGGTTCCCGCAGAGGGGCTAACTGAGATAGCAGCTGATAGATCCATGGGGAAATCCAAGATAGAAATAACGACTTACACATAGGAGCGTCGACAACGCCGAAAGCCAAGAAGTGTTGCCGCAAACGCTTCTCATAATCCTCAGTCTTCAGCGACCTCGTCGTAAGGAGGGAATGGAGGCGGAGAAGAGGAAGACAGACGATGAATAAGCGACATCGACAATGCCTGAATAGCCACCGTCAGCTGTGTTTGTTGTTCAATGAGCGCTTGCGTAAGCCCTGTTCCACACAAATCCACAACGCAGTGAAAATATCCGACCTCATCACCAAAAAGTGTTATAACCTTTAATCACCAATAATTGCGTGGATATTCACACACACTCACTTATGAACAATAGCTGGTTACATGATAACAACTCAGTATCTCTCATTCGACTGCCGTGCCGTGACATGCGGCCGGCGCCGTTCGTAGCCAGGTGGCGCTCCCGCACTCAGCCGAGTTGCGGAGCGCCTCTATCGCCATTTGCGCGGACTGTCATGGCGGCACTGTTAAATGTCGTGGCACTGTCACAACAGTTCCATTTTGCAGCTGTAATATGCACACAGTCAGACTTCTATTACTTTTACAAGTCCTTGGAAAATTGATTTCCTTAGTTCAAAAGTTCAGTTTGTATAAATTGTAAGATTACTTTAGTTAGTGCTGTATCATTTAATAAATTATTCAAAATTTGTTTTATTGCTTATTTGTAAAAGATCTCTATCATATCCCAAACAACTCTAGATGACTTATTGCGAGTCAGGAAAATTGATGTCAGAATGTAGACTTCACATTCAGTGTCAACACAGTCAAGACTGCATAAAGTAAATTGAGAAATGAAATAATCTTCTTGCATGTTTCGTTTAATGAAACTTAAATATATTGTAGAATACTGCTGCAACTAAATGGTCAAAATACAGTGTGTTGAATGAAGACACTCATGATGTGGAACTTATACATAACCTCTTTTCTGCCTGCCATCTTAATTTTAACATTAAAAATAAAGATTATTTTCTCACATTCTTTGGATCATTTAATTTGATTCATTTATTACATTATTGATTGATGTCTTCTGCACAGCCATAGTAGACAGGGTCCCAGATAGACTTTTGTGTCACATTGTTGATGCCAACTATTTCTCCCCTGTGCTTACCAGTAACATGAAATAGAAAATCAGTAAACATTCATCATTATATGTATCAGAACATACAAAACAAAATAGTTTGTTTCTTACAAAGTTTATAAACACTTCACCTGCAATTGCTCTGGTTTAAATGCTGTGTGGCTAGAGCCTCCCGTTGGGTAGACCGTTTGCCTGGTGCAAGTATTTTGAGTTGGCACCACTTCGGCGACTTGTGTGTCTATGGGGATGAAACGATGATGATTATGATGATGATTATGATGATGATGATGATGATGATGATGATGATGATGAGGACAACACAGCACCCAGTCCCTGAGTGGAGAAAATCTCTGACCCAGCCGGGAATTG
This sequence comes from Schistocerca serialis cubense, assembly GCF_023864345.2. Classification (NCBI taxonomy): domain Eukaryota; kingdom Metazoa; phylum Arthropoda; class Insecta; order Orthoptera; family Acrididae; genus Schistocerca; species Schistocerca serialis. Next base: position 312,616,285 of record NC_064638.1, read on the forward strand.
AACCCTGGCCGTTAGGTATGACATTCCGTCGCGCTGACCACTCAGCTACCAGGGGCGGACAATTGCTGTGGTGGTGAAAACTAGTGCCCAGTATACTACTTTTGAGTTATTTCCATGTACAATAAGTGAAAACTGTGATTATTCTTGCGTTATAACTATATGGATTCCGATAGAATGCAGATTAATGTGCACATTGTTCTGTTTGTAGGTTCACAGAGATGCCAACAAACAACTATATTGAAAGTTCGTTTTGGAATTTTGATGCATTGTTTCAGCCGCAACAACATCCAGCTAGAGATGCACATGATACATTCTTTGTTTCAGGTTAGTGTTTGTTTGCTAAATTATCAAAATATAAGTTACTTCTCTTTAGGTGCCATTGTGAAGTACTGAATATTTGTAATTAGTATCTTACATTTTGTGCAAATTTCTTTTGTGAGTGGTACTGTAAAATTTCTACAGATCCACAGTACACAAAAAATTTTCCAACTGATTACCTGGAAAGAGTGAAGTGCATCCACAGTAACGGGGGCTTTGGTTCCCAAGGATATGGATACAACTGGAAAATAGCAGAGGCTCAGAAAAACTTATTAAGAACTCATACAACAGCAGTCAGTGCTCGTATGCTGTACAAACTTGCACAAGAGGTTAGTTTTCCTAACATTGATGAAATTATGTATTGTGTAATTAAAGTTATTGTGTGGTTGATGTGCAATATAAAAACTTATTATATTCATGAATACTGTAAATTTCGTAACATTAATTTAACCGTTTGCATATCACTCACCTAAAGCCCCTAATGCCAACAGAATTGAATATGCCCACCAGCTACCCATATGCTACTTGCCTGTGCTGTACCTTTTCACAATACTATTTTTTTTTTATGACACACAGTCATAGAACATGTAACTGCATACCCAGGACTTTTTAAAGATAAACAGAAATATGAAAATGTTGAACTGTAAAATGGTGGAATGAGAAAAGCAGTAATAATAACCCAATTGTAGTAATTTACTTCATTTTACAGAGTTAAATAATAAATCAGAAATTGGAAAATTGACAGGTGTGGTCTGCTAGTCATATCCCAAATAAAGGAACAGAGGTTTCTATATATTAAAAAATAATAAAAAGCTTAGGATTTTCCATCACCTAATTGCAATATTGGATGAAAAAATGTAATACAGACTTACCATTATTGCTGTTTCAGGGATTCAAACCTGTGAAGTATTTTAGCATAGACAGAGTATTTAGAAATGAGACTCTAGATGCTACCCATTTAGCTGAGTTCCATCAAGTGGAGGGAGTGGTAGCTGATTATAGGCTAACCCTCGGTGACCTGATAGGTATGTTGTTGTTGTTGTTGTTGTTGTTGCTGCTGATGCTATTGCTACATACTTATATCAGTGTCGTCTAGCTGAACCTTTCCTTTTTTCAGGTATATTAGCAGAATTCTTTAAGAAACTTGGAATGAGCAAATTACAGTTTAAACCTGCGTATAATCCATACACTGAACCTAGTATGGAAATATTCAGTTTCCATGATGGACTGGGTAAATGGATGGAAGTAGGAAATTCTGGCATGTTTCGACCCGAAATGTTACGACCGATGGGAATCCCAGAGGAAGTGAATGTAATAGCTTGGGGACTGTCATTAGAAAGGTACCATGCTGTTCCTACATGATTTTGTACCATATCCAATTTATTACACCTAAATATTTTAAGAACTTCACTTTTATTCATGAAACTTGCAAAATGAAATAACAAACTGAAACAGTTTCTATCCACACTTATCATTTGAAAATGCATTTATAGCTTTTTTAACACAAACACTCTGTAATTACAGGCCTACAATGATAAAATATGGCATTAACAACATCCGTGATCTGGTTGGCCCCAAAGTTGATCTTCAGATGGTTCACGATAGCCCAATTTGTCGCCTGGAAAAGTAAATAGTACTATATTTATATGATTTATTCATTCTCATTGTGTTTGAAGTATGGTTTGAAAACTATTGTCCCATAAACTGGAGGTAACAAAATTTCAAATTATTTTCTACTGAAGAGAGATGATGATAAAGGTCTCATATACTCAAGTTCCTAATTTGAGTGTGCAAAGCAATGTTAACTGCTATCTGCATCATATTTCTTGGAAGATTTGTGAGAAGAAATTTTGGTGACAGTATGTATTTTGTGAAGTAGGTCCATATCTCCACCACTCTGTCACTTACATCCTTGCATTCCTTCTTCCATCCGTGTGTGTTCTTCCTTCTATTGCTCTCCTCTCACCTCCCTTTCATTATTTTATTTCTCAGAGTGGTGCTGGAGATCAAAATTATATGTTGTTACTGTTGCCAGTAGCACTTAATGCTTGATTTGAAAAACTCATTCTCATAATGTCGTTGTAGTTGACAATTTGTTATTACAAACAAAGTGAAAAATAACTAAATTCAATTCTCAAAGATTAATATATATCAAAGGTTTGACTATGTATTGGGAGAGTCATTTGATTAAACCCTTATACAATGTAGCTTTATTACATATAATTACTTCCTTGTTATCCAGAAAAGTTTGTAGACATCAGAAATTAAATTCCCCTTGTTAGCATTTAAGAGCTCAGTTAAGCATGTTTATTTCAACTGTTACAATGTGGATAATGAGCTATTCACATATGCGTTTGTCATGAATTATGTTAGTTGCTTTTAAGAGTCTCATTGTGCAGTTTTTAAGTTAGTTTATTTTAATTTTTTCTGTGCTGCTTTTAGATTGATGTTTTATTTATTGTTTTTAAAGCAGTAGAAAGTTTTATTTTTAATCGTAAATTTGGTTGTCAATTTGTCTTTATGTAATACATTTAACACAGCACAATAAATATCATGCACTTCCCAGTGTTACTTCTTTTAATAAATCCATTGTACATAGAGCAAGACTTGTCATAATATAGGCAAAACTTTTGTGAAGATAGCTGCAAATCATGAAACACAAATTTTTAAAGACTAAAAGTATAGTAATTTCATTTAGAGAAGTTCAGTCTTGCTCTGTACATGACAGATTTGTCAGATTACTAGTTCAGCTGTGAATATTATGACAATGGTATCAAGCTGAAGTGGAAATTTTCATCATCTGATGATGATGATGATGATGATGATGATGCAGTAAAGATTACAATAATCCCTAAGTTCATGTAGAATTACCTTACTGCAATATTATCAATAGCCATAGGTCATCACTGCCCCATAGTATGGGGGGGGGATTGAACTCCATTGCCTGTAAGGCAGCAAAATAGTGACATTACCAAATGTACATTATCATCTGCTAATAAATGTTGTCCATTTTTCCCTTTGGTTACAGTGTAGCTGAAAAATGATTTTCACAGATTGTAAAGGAAGACTCAGCAAAATTTTGTTGCACATTGGAATTGATATCCTTCATTTATTTTAAAGTTGGTGAATAGTAGGAGTTTCTAGATGTCAAAACTGATAAACGATAGATCATTAATGTTGAAACTTTGTGTCTTATGTGGCAAAGGAGGGAGTGTAAGCGTGTTTTAAAAGTCTGCCTGCATTGTAATATATGGGGTGTTGATTAGCGTGTAAATGTAAAGACAGAAGTATACATTTTTCGTAGACACAATTGGTGGACTCTTAGTGATCCTTGCATACTGTAGTAATTCAGTAATCAATTTTCAAAATTTGAGGTGTACAGTGCCCTTTAGGGGCATGCACGTAGACCACCTCCATACTGCCTCTGTTTGTCATTTGTCTGATCTTCATTATCCTGTCTCTTATTCTCTGTACCTCTTCTTTTAGACCATCCCTCACAACAACAACTGCCTATTGTCCTCCATCATTTCCACTCCAATATAATTCGTAACCTTTCCCCAGTTCCCTAATCCCTTCTCCTTTCTATCATATTTACTAGCTCCTCTACCTTTCCTGTCAGTGTTCCAGTGTTCAGAGCTCCAATTCATAGTCCGTTTGCCTTGCTGGGTCATTGTCTTTTGTATCCATCCTTTCTGAGCCTAATTCCCTTGTTGAAAGCTGGCTGTTGGTCCACTGTTGGCTAACTAGACCTATCATATCTTCTCCAGAGCCACTTAGCCACCACTTTTTGGAGTTCCTGCAGGGCTTTCACAGCTACTGTATCAGTGCTGGGGCATTCGAAGTCCTAACTGTACTCCTCCTGTAGACCATCTCCTATTTTGTGGTGTTACCCACCTCCCGTGCCTTGGACGAGGGTTTGGTCTCCTGAGGGGCAATGTAGGAAGTGAAAGAGTGTAAATATGTACTGGAAGCAGAAGAATGGAGAAGGAGAAATGAAGAAAAAGAGATATTTCTGGTATCCTGAAAGAGAAATGGTTTAGTGGTAAGTAACCCATAGTTTTGGAAGAAAGAGAGCCACTATGTAACATGGTACAGCAGGAATCTAGTGCAGAAATCTTTGGTGGATTACATGCTCTGTGATTTGGAAGTGAAGAGGACTGGAACGGATATATAGGTACTACCATCTGAAGCATTTGATAGTGGCCACCGGCTGCTGCTGATGACCATGAGAACCATGAAGGAATGGAAGAAGACAGAGAATCAGAAAAGTAGAAAAAGAACACGAAAACTGAAGGAAAAGGAAGTCACTTGAAGAATACCAGTAGATTATAAGGAAACGTTTACCAAAGGAGAAACAAAAATATGGAAGAAGAGGAATAGGGACAATGTAAAAGTGCTATGGTAGAAGCTGCAGTAGCTATAACTGAAGGGTAAATGGCAGAAAATGGTGGAAGGAAAAGCCATGGAGGATTGAAATAGTCAAGGAGGTAATGGTAAGGAAGAACAAGATCTTCAGACTGTGATTCTGAAAGAGGACTCAATTTGCAAGAGGGGAGTACAAGAAGAAAGAGGCAAATAAAACAGTGGCCAGGAGAGAAGAAAGTGGATGGAAGACTGGACAAAGGTGGTGGAGGAAGATAACAGGAAATATAAGAAAGTACTATGTGGAATGGTCAAAAGCAAGAGAAGAGGTTGGAGAGAGAATGCAGCAATGATGGATAGAAATGGGAATGAGGTGAATAACGAAGAGACACTGAATATAGTGAGGGAGTACTTTGAGCATTTGCTAAATCATGAAGAACTTAGAGATGAGTATAATAAACTTAAGAAAGTAGAAGTAAACTCTTGAGGGGGGGGGGGGAGGGGGGGGGGGGAATAAGGCACTGACGTGGAAAGAAAAGGAAATGGCACTGGACAAGATGAAAGAAGGAAAGGCACCAGGTTTGGATGAAGTAAATGTCCAAATGGTGAAGGCGGTAGTGGAGGCTGGGAAACAGTGGCTGAATCATGTGATTATGTTGGTGTAGAATGATAAGAGGGCACTAATTGTCCCTATGTTCAAGAAATGGAGTAGGAAGAATTGTAGAAACTATAGGGGAGTCACACTGATATCACACTGTGCCAAGGTGCATGAAAAGATCCTGGTGAGCAGAACTCTAACAAGGATAGAGAACAAATTGAGAGTGGAACATCATCAGACCTTGGTGATCAACTGTTGACTTCATATTTGCAGTGAGGCAACTCCAGGAGCATCGCTGTGAATTTGGGGAAAATGTTGTGATGGCCTTCCTCAATATACACTGAAGTGCCAGAGAAACTGGTATAGGTTTTCAAATGCAGAGATATGTAAATAGGCAGAATACAGCACTGTGATTGCCATTGCCTATATAAGACAAGTGTCTGGCATAGTTGTTAGGTCGGTTACTGCTGGTTCAATGGCAGTTTATCAAGATTGAAGTGAGTATGAACGTGGTGTTATAGTCAGCTCACGAGAGATGGTACACAGCATCTTCGAGGTAGCGATGAAGTGGGGATTTTCTCGTACTACCGTTTCATGAGTATACCGTCAATATCAGGAGTCTGGGAAAACATCAAGTGTCCAACATAGTCACAGCCAGAAGAGGATCCTGCAAGAGTGGGACAAACGGTGACTGAAGAGGATCGTTCAGCATGACAGAAGTACAACCCTTCTGCAAATTGGTGCAGATTTCAATGCTGGTTCATCAACAAGTGTCAATGTGTGAACCATTCAATGAAACTTCATAAATGTGGGCTTTTGGAGCTGAAGGCCCACTCATGTATCCTTGATGGCTGCACAACACAAAGGTTTGTGCCTAGGTCCATCAACACAGGCATTAGGCAATTGATGATGATAGAAATGTTGCCTGGTCGGACAAGTCTTGTTTCAAATTGTATCAAGCCGATGGAGGTGTATGTGTATGGAAACAACTCGTGAATCCATGGACCCTGCATGTCAGCAGGGGACTGCTCAAGCTTGTGGAGGCTCCGAAATGGTGTGAGGCATGTGCAGTTGGAGTGGTATGGGACCACTGATATGTCTAGATATGACTCTGAAAGGTGACATGCACATAAGCATCCTGTCTGATCACCTGCATCCATTCATGTCCATTGTGCATTCGGACGTACTTGGGAAATTCCAGCAGGACAATGTGACACCTCACACATCCAGAATTGCTACAGAGTGGCTCTAGGAACACACTTCTGAGTTTAAACACTTCTGCTGGCTGCCAAACTTCCCAGACATGAACATTATTGAGCATATCTGGAACGCCTTGCAATGTTCTGTTCACAAGAGATTTCCACCCCCTGGTACTCTTACTGATTTATGTACAGCCAACAGGTTTCATGGCAGTTCCCTCCAGCACTACTTCAGACATTAGTCGAGGCCATGCCACATTGTGTTGCAGCACTTCTATGTGCTCGCGAGGGCCCCACATGGTATTAGGAAAGTGTACCAGTTTCCTTGGGTCTTCAGTGTAGAAAACGCATTTGATAACAGTTACAGAAGAAAAGTCGGGGAAGTACTAGAAAAGAAGCGAGTGGAAAATGAGACAACAGACAGAGTGGAGATGATGTACTATGGAAGCCTGAATTGTTTAAAAGTGGGAAATGAAAGGTCAGATTGGTTCCAGCAAACAAGTGTTGTGAAACAGGGGAGTGGATTGTCACCTCTCATCTTCATTGTGGTCTTGGATTAGATAATGAAGAAGGTGGCAGAAAAATGCTGGGAAAGACAAGATGAAAGCAGTGGTGTTTGCAGACAACTTGATGATCTGGGGAAATGGAAGGAGGAGATTCAGGAACAACTGGGTATGTGGGAAGAAACTGTGAGACAATGTGGAATGAAATTCAATGTAAACACATGTGAGATCCTGGCCATGTCTAGGAAGTAAGATAGACCAACTAGTGGAATAAGGGTTGTAGCTGAACAATTGAAGGTGGAAAGTATCACGTACTCAGGAAGTGTGATAGAGAAAAGATGAAGAAATGAGAAAGAGGTCAATGAACATGGCAGACAATCAGAAGCATACCTGCAAAATGTTAGGAGCCTGGTTTGAAATGAGAATGGAAAACAAGAGGATTCCCAAGAACATACAGGAAATGGAGATGTGACGGATATGACCAAGAGGAAGACCTAGGGATAGTTGGCTGAAAGCTGTGGAGGAGAGTGTTGAGGAAAGAGCGAAGACTGCACCAGAGTAAACTTGGAAAGATGGTGAGGTTCATGTTCCAAATAGACCGAGCCATGGGCTAGAAACTGATCGAGATGATGATGATGATGATGATGATGATGATGATGATGATGATGATGATATTCTAATAATATGATGACATTAGTCATATATGGAAAAAAATTTAACTTTTCTCTTTTTATGTAAAGAAAATGAAAATACGTACTCTCACTGCAGTTCTGCTGACCTCTGATATAGTTTTGCAGATTATTGTCATTGTTTCAACACTGTTTGAGCAGTGTTTTTAGGTGCCTTTATCCCACTCTAATGGTTGTAATTAACAGTACTTTTTGGAAATAAAATTTATTTTTAGTTAGATATACTGTTTGTGATTGTGAAGATTCATGCCTGTTTGTAGTATTGTAGCAAATTTATTGACCTCATTGTCAGTGTGAAACTTAATAAGTAGAGACCGGATGATATGCATCATAAAAACCTTTAAACATGCATGCAAATATGCATGAGAAATGCTTAAAAATGCATGAAAATTGTGAAAATATTCAAGAGGAAATAATAACAAAACATGGTAGTTACTGCATGCTTATATCCCAAAGTCAAACCTGTGCATATCAGTGACAAGGAAGAACACCAGCCAGGCAAAATATTGGTACATTTAGAATGCCGATATCATTTTCCGGATACTTTCGGTAGAGGCTAGGAAGGGGACCTTTCTTGGGATTATTTTCTAAAAATTTGAAAAATTGGGACACATACCGTGTTTCAAGAATTGTTCCTCCCTTGCTGTTGTCATTAACAAGCAGATGCAATACGACTGAGTTGCAGTGAAACAGTAGATATCTACAGGACCAACTTTGAGATATATGTCATGCAGAGGGGCGCGCTCGAAAAATCTGTAATATTGTATTTAAAGAACAATATACAATCATGAAACAATGGAAAATCCAGGATGGAATGTAACAGTCACTGTCCTCACCCATCCAGCCCCCTCCCTGATCCCATTCCAGCACTACACAGCCGTCATTTCACCGCCACACCCAGTCTTTTAATTTCTTTTTATTATTTTTATTTCTCTCCTTTCCACTACTTACCCCCTCCCCCCTCCACAACTTCTCTCCTACCCTCCGTCTAAACTGCAACACTTCACTGTCTGCCACTCCCACTGTACTATCCCTCCCCCTCCCCGTCCCAGCCTCCTCCTTACCCCCACCCAGTCGCCACTCCCATCGTGCACTGGTGCTGCTGCTCGCAGTGTAGTTTCAGCTGTCTGTGACTGCAGACGTGTGTGCGAGTTGCATTTGCACGTGTGTGTGTGTGTGTGTGTGTGTGTGTGTGTGTGTGTGTGTGTACTGCTGACAAAGGCCTTAATGGCCAAAAGCTATGCGTGTGTGAATTGTGTGTGTGTGTGTGTGTGTGTGTGTGTGTGTGTGTGTGTGTGTGTGTGTACTGCTGACAAAGGCCTTAATGGCCAAAAGCTATGAGTGTGTGAATCTTTTTACTGTGCCTGTCGCGACTCAGCATCTCCGCTATATGGTGAGTAGCAATATACAATCATGATTTTTTTTGAAAAGCATTATCTTTCAATTAATACTATTGGACCAAAGCATCATTTACAATTTAAAATAAATTTTTCTACTATTGTAAACATAAACAACAAAGTACTGTTCCAAATGTTCGGTAGTAAGATTGTGTCTTCGATCACACAACATTTTTATAAGCAGAAAAGGATCATTCTACATCAACGGAGGTAACTGGACAGTATTTGAATTTGGGTGGTATGTTGTCACTTACTGTTTCTGGTCACTTACTGTTTCTGGTAAAGGTTCACCCATCCCGTTAATAAAACTATCAATTTGTTACAAGGGTTCAAGCCTGGCTTAGTGTTTAAAATGTTTTCAAACTTTTCTTTAAGTTTTCTTGGGAATACCTCCGGCAATGAGGAGTTCACTAGAATAATTTTTTAAATTAACTGAATAGATTCATTCAATGCCAAACCTAGAGTTTCAAGCTTTATAATTCTTGCAGGTATATGAGAAAAATGAGTACTAATAACAGCAATGTGTGTTTTTTTTTTTTTTTTTTTTTAACCAGGGTCATTAAAAGCTTCCTTGCCCTGGCAAACTGCCAAAGCCCCTGCACTATCGAAAATGTTTACTACCACTCTAATGGCCTCAAATGTTTTTTGTAAAACAACACAGCCTCGACCCGCATACCCCAATGAGCTACTATTTGTTCGGGAGGTAAAGGCACATTCGATATTTTTTTCTTTGTATGTCTTGATGCGAGCAGGGGCCTTTAAAAACAGTTTTCTTTGTAGATGAAATTAGTTTATTTACATTCATAAATGTGGAGTGTACTTCTTCAGCAAGGCGAGCAAAGCACATCACATGAATCAAATTGGGGAAAAAATTGTCTGAGGGCTTGTCCTGCTTTGATAATGTAGGGAGCAGCATCTGAAATAAACACAAACACCCTTTCATCTGCAGAAGATTCTGGAAATATTTTTCTATACCTTCATTCACAAATCTGGCGATCATAGAATGATTTACTTTCTCAAGTTCTTTGCAGGCCGCTAGATAGGAAGACGAAGGCTCATCTTTTAAAGCACCAGCAATTAAAGTTGCAATATAATGGCCACAAGTTTCTGTATTTCGTCAACTGAAATCCAGATAGTGCTGTTCTTTAGTTCATTGCATATTTCTTTCAGAACATTTCCGTAAATTGTCAGTATGAATTTTTACGCAATGTTGATTCATCTGGTATATTTTGATTTAAGCAATATTTGTGCAGGAACTCTTTGAGGATAGGGTTTGTAAGTTTGTGAAGAGGAATATTGCTTGCAATGAAACAGACTTTTTTGGTTACCTTTGGACAAATCCCTGCTACTGCAGCTTGATGTTGTCAGAAGTTGTTGTTGTTGTTGTTGCCCTTTCTTCTGCATTCCTGCGATATAAAGATTTGTCTTGACATGCTGGTCTCTTTGAAACTTTTTTTGCATGAAACATTTTTCTCGTGAACTTGACAATATAAAATAATTCTGTCATATGTAAATGTCCGAGGATGGTCAGCTATCCATAAAAGACATTTCTTTTTCAGGCAGCATGGCGCACAACATGTCACACACTATACGTTGTAAACATGTTCAGCTGTGTACAAGTAAATAGAAAGCTTAACTGAAACAATGGACATGCTACTAAAAACTTGTGTAGTTTAATTTAATTGTTGCTGACATGTACAGTATGACAGCGGAGGGGATTAACTGGAGGTGTGGATGCTGGAGCATTGACTCAGTCTGCCTGTTACTGTTCCTCTTCCTCTTCATAATGATTTCGCTAGGCAGTGGCCATTCGGCTAGCAATTGCACACAGTTCTAGGACGTGGCCCATCTGATACATCAAAACTAGATTGAGATAAAGACCGCTCATCTAATTATTTATTTATTTATTTTTTTAATGTTGTAAACATAGAGTGAAAATATGCGTAGTCACTAGTTTATAGTTAAAATCTGCAATAACTGGTGGAAAGGAGTCAAATATGCAAATGCATTTGCAACATCTAAATGCATGTAATCCAGTCTCTAGTAATAAGTGATGTCATTGGTTTCTTATGTATGTGAGCATTGTTTTTCAAGCAGGTTTGACATGTCAATATTTCACACAGGATACACATCTGGATATTTCTTATTTTATCTTGTCTAAATATGTAGAAATGGCATATCAAAAACTATAGTCCGCATCTCGTGGTGTAGTGGCTAACGTTGCTACCTCTGGATCACGGGGTCCCAAGTTTGATTCCCGAACAGGTCAGGGATTTTCTCCACCCGGGGACTGGGTGTTTGTGCTATCATCATCATCTTATCATCATTTGGGAAGTGGCGAGATTGAAACTGGAAAGACTGAGAACTTGTAGGGGCGCTGATGATCTCGATGTTAAGTGCCCCACAAACCATCGTCATCTTGAGCTTTACATACCAGGGACTTGCATTTTCTGCAGATCAGTTAAATGTCAGTCACTCTTCTTCAAAAGTGGAATTAAAACAGATAATTGAAAGAGTAATTTATAACTGATATGCTTGTAAGAACTTCATCCAGTTTTTGGCAGATTTATTATAACAGGTAGTCACCATTTTTCAGTGAGATTGTACTTGGGTTATGATCTTTCTGTAGCTTCTGTAGCTATTTCACTGCTAAACAGCCAGCCACGTAGATTCGTATCTGATTCACTATTCACAATCAAACCAATGATTAAAATACTTGTTACTGCACATGTTCTCGGTCTACACACTTAATTGGCTATTACTACCTGTATCATTTGTGTTTTGAGCACAAAAGAACCAGGGTATGAAGGGCCTCCACTCTACTTGTTTGAAAATACTGTGGCCATTTAGACGCAAGACTCGCACAAAGTTTTCTGTTCAATGAAGGAACAGAGTGACATAGTGTGGGGTGACATTAGCCGGTTTTGGTTCGGGAAAGGTCATGTTAAAGAAAGTTCAGTAGTTGCGCAACCTAACCATGCCTAGTTTCTTTTATGTAGTTCAACTCGATGTTAAGTCTCCATTACCTAAAGTTTTTATTTGCCATCCTGATAAGAAGGACATGTGCATCACTCTAGTTGGTAATCTGAATAGCATAAAAGCTTTATCTGTAAATTTCAGACCACTTGTTGACATCTCAGGTCCAGCTGCTGAAAACCACTGGTTGCAGTATGGTAATCTATAGTAAGGTACACTTTTTGAGAGAGAAAATTAAGTCAAATCTGGTAAAAAAAAAAAATTACACACATTGAATATCGCAAGTACACATTAAAGGCAAGGCCTACACACAAGCAAGCAACACTTGACATATTCGAGAGCTGTAAATCTGATAGTGTTCCAAAGTTCAGCTCTGCTAATGGTAAATAAGTATTGACGAGTTCAAAAGTAAATTTTCTCACCCTAAAAGTGGAAAGATTTTTGATACTTCACATGCTGTGTGGTACCTCCAAGAGGTAGTGTACAAAAACACTTACGAACTTCCAAAAAATATCCACATTGCTCTTTCCACAAATGACATCTGCCATCTGAGGCATGCATTTATAACTTCTGTTACGGTAACTTTCATGCAAAATGGCACAGGCTTACTACACTGACTGCTCAGCTTAGACTGATTACTCACACTGCTCAGCATAAGCTAATCACTGTTCCACAGTTATCTGAATATTGTTTGGGAGTGCAGATTACTGAAGGGACACTTAATTTTCTCACAGCAAGCCTTCTGCTCGAGTCTAAGAAAGGCCCCTCATATCCTCAAAAATCTAAATATCTTCCTCAGTTGAGAATGTAAGTAAATGCCAAATTTTTCAGTTGTAGAGGAAGATTTTCTTGCTCCGATGAAGTTAACTATAACCCGCCACTCACTTTTGAAAGTGATAGTGCCAATTCGAATCACCCTTTACCTTGATCTATTATAATTTCATAATGAAATTTGGTGGAGCATTGTTATATAATGTAATAAATATGATGCTGAAAATTTATAATCTACACATTAAGCATTTGATAATCTGTAAACAACTACACACTTCGCTTAATAAATTGAAAAATGCTGAAAATAATTAAATGAGCTCTTCAGTCCCTCCGTACTCAAATAAACATACCATTCAAATTTTGTGTTTGCAGCACCTCTATTTTAGAGGAACTCAAAAATATCAAAAAAGTTGATTTTCTCATGGATTATTGATTGTACTAGCTTCAAATTCAGTGTACTTTACTTTTGTATATATTAGATAATTTTAATATATTTTAACTATCAAGAATTTTAATGACGAGTTATTGTGTCATAGTTAACCACTAAGCCTGACCTACATTCACACGCTGATTCCAGCAGATTGGCACGAGGGGATACAAACACACTCAACACAAAAGATGAATCAACATATTGCTAATGTGCTACCAGTACACTTGCTTCCCAACGATAGTGGTAGCACGCTGAAAACTCCTTCCTGCAGAGCAGTGTCCAGATCCTATTGTAGTCATCTGATTCTGATTTTCCACAGTTGCCCTTAAATCCCTTCCAGCGTATGCTTACTGATTCCCCCCCCCCCCCCCCCCCCCCCACTTTTGTTCTTGTCCAATCTGGACTTGTGCTCAGTCTTTAATGACTTAGTCCCTTCTTATTGTCTTCTCTGTTGTTAATATTTCCTCTGTCTCAAGTCTGTAATGCAGTTAATTAATTACTGAATGTTCACAGCACTAAATGTTATGTGCAGATTGCTTTTTCTTCTCACAGACTGGTTTTCTGTTGTTATTTATCCTATAAATTTTCATGCTGTTCCATTTTCTTCCAGAGAATGTATTTTATGATTCACTGACAAAGTGTGTCATTCTGTTGTCTCTTCAATTAGCTGTAAATAATACTTTTTATACTCTTACATAAAACTGCAAACCTTCTTATTATATTTAACTGTTGTAATACAGTAAGTAGCTGCATATGAAAATTGAAAGATTGTATTACTTCTTCACTGGTGATGTATTTCTGTAGGCTGGTGCACTGTTGTTGCAACTTCTTTTAAATAATTCTGTCTGAAATTGTGAAACTCCACAAAACTTTTTAGCTTTAGCAAATTGTGACAGAGCTTACAACATGACTTCTGAATGGTGTGACTCATTCCAGTATTCTTTTTAAATGTGCCTGTTCAGAAACACACTATCAATAAATGTTATAGATATTGCTTCCTTATGTGTTCTGTTTGTTCTGTCAATGCAAGATTAAGCTGTGTAATTACATCATTACATTTTTCAGTGGTGTTAGACAGAGGTTCATAACTTTTTACACTTGCCTATGCTTTCCTGTTCCCTGCAATAATGTGAAAAAAGTGCAGGGGCAGAGGGCTATCTTAAAGATTGTTTGACAAAGATAGTGCATTGACTTCCTTCGTATTGAAGGCAGTCATTTCACTGTTAGGCTATTATTCATTGCTTGACATACAGGACAGGGAGATTTAGGCTCTTGGTCCAAACTTACGTCTTTTTCATACTTGTAATGATGTACTCATATTTGATAATCTCCAGTGTATTCACGTAAATAATTCAAGAACTTGTGAATCATATTCAGTAGTGCAGTGTTAACTTTTGTGCCCTTCTAAGTATTGTGGCTAGTATAATTAGCGGGCCATAACTTGGCCAGTGCTTGATGATAAAATATTGATCTTATAATATTCCAGGTGTAAATGTAATGAGAATTCTTTCTGATGCTTCACCAAATAGTAATCAAAAAATTTCCAGTTACCTAAGGGTATATTTATTTAGATAGCAAGTAATTATTTCTGAGCCTGTGGATTGAAAATTGTACAATTTCAACCTGTATTGTGTCCATTCCCATTGTTCCACTTCCGTAGGCACACTCTTCTATGTACGATGGTGTTGTGTGTTGTATGATGGTAATCAGGCGGTAAAATGCAATTACAAATTGTACAGCAGTGCTGTCGTAACCTTGTGCTTGTGTGTATGGTAATTGCTATGGCTCGGATGGATTTTGTACAATTCACAATTATGCAACTGAAAGCATGTTTTTCCTTTCAGCAGCTTCTGTTAATTGCAGCTAACATCATTTCTTTTTGACTTTAATTAGATCTCAGATGGGCAACCATGGTAGTGTATAACTGTTTGCTTGACTATGAAAGTTGTATTTTTTTTCCTCTTGCTGATGCAGATTAAATGGAAAAAGCAATTGAATCATTACTCCTTTCACAGTAATCTCACCATTTACACGGGGTGAATAACTTTAAGGATCACCACTTAACTGTAGCATCGTTTGTACAGGTGTTGATTCACATGAATGCCAGTGCTAATGTGGTTGTGTGCCTCAGTGCGTTCCATCCATTTCATACCCCATCCCTTGTCCCTTCACTTTACAGGCCCATATGACATTTGCCAAGAATGATTTCTGTTTGGCTAACAAAAAAAAAAAAAAAAAATGATTGCAGCCCAGTCTCCATTGCAGACAGTGTAAGAAATAAAGGCCTGAAACTTTACAAAAAGATTTAAGTACTTGTAGCAGGACAAAACGGACCTATGGTTCCCAGAGAAATTGTTCTCATCATAACCAT
This sequence comes from Schistocerca serialis cubense, assembly GCF_023864345.2. Classification (NCBI taxonomy): domain Eukaryota; kingdom Metazoa; phylum Arthropoda; class Insecta; order Orthoptera; family Acrididae; genus Schistocerca; species Schistocerca serialis. The sequence continues at coordinate 312,631,899 of NC_064638.1, forward strand.
GACACACTGTACAATAGTGAACCAATGTTTTACAGTTTAAAACCCATAAGAACTTTATGGATACTCACTTAAAAATTGTTTCCAACACCTCTTTGCATTCTAATGAATATTGTAGCCTCTTGTTTGTGGTATTTCAGTTTTTCTGGTGAGATTGTGGCAGTTAACGCTCATTGATGACCTTGACTGATTTCCTGTTCAAGTGGATTGTTGTCTAAACAGCAGTTCATGTAATTTGTGCACTCTGTAGTAGTTGTTGGTATTTAGTTGTAGAAAACTAATTAAAGGGACTTTCATAAGTACAAGGGGGTAATCTGAGGTCAGGTCAGTGTTTGGTAAAGATTTGGTCTGCTGTCCGTATACACTTTGAATTTTTCATTGGCAATGTTTGGTCAATTTTGGAAATTTGGTGTTGTGGTCGGCATTGTTGTCCTCCCATCACATAAAAATTGAGGAACTTGCAAGTTTTCATTGTTGCCAATACGATCTGTAGTGAATCACAGCCTGGCACTCATCTGTCACTTGTGTGTGACAGGATTGTATCTATAGTAGGACATCTTTGATTGATGTTTTTGGGGTATGCTGAAATACTTTCAGATGGAGATGGAGAACGAGAAATCACGTAGCTGCTTGCTGGAGTGTTACTCCCAGAAGTCACTTCTCTCTAAGAAAGCAGTCAGCACCCCATCGTATTTGACACAGAGTCCATTAATGTAAAGTGGAAACTAGAATGAATCATTCCTTAGTGGCTGAAGGTGCAATGTTTTGAAACTTCCTGGGAGATCAAATCTGTATACTAAATAGAGATTTGAACCAGAATCTTAGTTTTTGTAGGCTACAGTGTTACTGACTGAACTATTCAGGCATGAGTCACAACATAATTTCACAGCTACAATTCTGCCAGTAAGGTGAGAAGATCATAAATTTGTAATTGGTCAAGTAAACAAAAGTAACAGGATTAGAAAGATCAAAAGTGAATCAAACTGTGAATGATTTTGGACTAAGAGCCACAATGGACTGATATCACATGATAGTAATAAGAGGCAATTTTAACTTCCATTATTTCAGCTGAGAAAAATTACCTGTTCCCATTAATTGTTATTTATGGATAGTCTCATGAAACGTACCCAAACACATAATTGTATCAGGAGCAAGCATTGTCTGCAGGGGGAGCAACTGTTAACACTTTGCCATCTGCACGTCTCGTACAAATTTATTTGCTCGGTGCCAGCAGTGCTGTTTGGATTACTTGGCTTGTCGCTGGCCACTCTTGACATTATTGGGAGAGTTTAAATTGTTAAGTTTCACTAATCTCATCGTTAGTTCTCATAAGTTTTCAACCCTGGTCCCCTACTTTTATGAAATTTTGAAGATATACATAAGTACATAAATACAAAATTTGTTTGTGTAATATATTTGTTTACTTGCACTGTCATTGGTGCTTAGTATTTCTATATCATATGATATGCAGAAAAACCGTCTCAAAGATGTAATGCAGCTCCACAAGACTAGCAAATTAAGTTGTTTGTTGTTCGCTTTTTTGCTTCTGGAACACACATGGCAGTTTCTTCGTTTTCGTTTATTTGTTTGAGAAATACGTAGGGCTAGTAGTTTGTGTTGCTTTATGTGACTGGAAAGTCTGTCAACCGGGTCATGATGAGACACATAAAATGTAGTGGCAACCTACAAGTTTTGCTCCATGCATTCATCGTAAATAATCGTTTCGTCTCTTTCATCTGCCATGATGAAAGGGCACAGGTACTTACAACAACAAAAAACTTGTTGACGTGTGTAACTTATTGTTACCTAAACAAAACACCAACAGAATGCAAAAGGTACTAAAGTGCTGTCTCCGGTCAGTGCATGATACTCTGCTCACAACACCACTGTGGTGTCGCTGGCCACCGAGCGATACTATGCACACAACACCATTGTGATGTCACCGGCCGTTGACTGCGATTTCGCGCACGACACCACTGTGGTGTCGCCGGATGGCAGCGTGTTAAAAATAAGTTTTCAAAAACAGCCACAAGTTGCACTTTGCATTTATTTTATTATGACAGTTTTGCTCTTCAAATGAACAAGAACATTGCTGTAAAAGATGCAAACTGAGGCATAAAGTACAGATTCTGATTCCAGTGCCGTGACTTATGTTTTTAGTTGGTTGACAGCACTGAAGATTGCCTTTACAGTTGGGTGACAGCTCTAAAGATTAATTTGGCTGCACTATAGCACTTGAACTTATATTTAAATTACGTTTAAAGTACAGTAGCAGATGAATACTTTGACATTGACAGCACCAAAGATGAAATTGACTGTACAACATTACGTGTAACATCCATGTATAGCCCATCCAAAGATAATTTACAACTACAGAAAATGAAAGTGTCATTAATTGCCTCTTTTATGGTGATGTCTATATACACCTCAGAGCTGTACATACCTGATTATCTTTAAAAAATGAGTACATCTGTAAAAATTAAAATATCTTTCAAAATATTTTATAAAAATACATGTTTAAAAATTTCTACAAAAAAAATGCATTCAAAACTACCGTTAATAAAAATGTTTGTGTTAGGGTGATATGGCAGGAGATATATTTTGGTTGCTTATCTACAGCACTCCATCAAAGAACTGGAAGAACACATGTAGATTAAATTTGTTTTGTACCTTTAATAAATTATATGCATTTTTTCCCACAAAAATTTCCAATTCTTCTACAACTTCTAACAGTGGACACTTATCTGCAATGTGGATAATTTTCATACTGTCTTGTATCTCACATACTGTATGTTTAATTGTTCTCAAATGTTCACCCCCATGCTGTACAGTTTTAATTTCAATTGCAATGTTCCTTATAGTGTGTTTTAAACACTCTTTCTGTCTGGCCAGTGTACATGATCTGACAATTTTGGCACTTCATATTATACTCCTGAATTACTGTATTTGTCGTTATGAACATTCTCCTTGTGTATTAGTAACGGAAAATGAGTAGAAAAACAAAGGTACATTACACTCATATACAAAGGTCCAATAACAAACTGTATTGCGAGATGTTTCCCAACACAGAAAGCGGAAGTGGCATTTTGAATAGCAACTCCCATAGGTACTAGTACACAGGGAGAATGTTCATAACGACAAATACAGTCATTCAGGAGTATATGAAATGAAGCACCAAAATTATCAGAGCATGTACACTGGCCAGACTGAAAGAACATTTAAAACACAATATAAGGAACATTGCAATTTAAATTAAAATTGTACAGTATGTGGGTGAACATTTGAGAGCAACTAAACACACAGTATGTTAGATACAAGAAAGTATGAAAATTATCCACACTGCAGATGAAGAATTCGAAATTTTCGAGGAAAAAAAAGAAAAACTAACATGATTCATTAAATGAACAAAATGAATTTAATCTACATGGGTTCTTCCAGTTATTTGATAAAGTGCTTGAATGATATTTTAATTTTTGCATATGTACTCGTTTTTTAAAGATAATCAGATATGTATAGCTCTGAGGTGTCTATACCCCCTACCCATAAAAGAGGCGATTAATGGAACTTTCATTTTCTGTAGTTGTAAATTATCTTTGGACACACTGTACCACGGATGTTACAAGTACTGTCATACAGTAAGTTTCATCTTTGGCACTGTCAGTGTCAAAGTCTTCATTTACTACTGTACTTTTGTACTTAAACTTATGTTTAAAGTGTGTTTATAGCACAGCCAAATTAATCATTAGAGCTGTCATCCAACTGTAAAGACAATCTTTAATGCAGTCAGCCAATGTAAAACCTAAGTCACCACACTGGAAGGAGAATATCTACTTTATGTAGTGTCAATGCAAGTTTTCAATACCATCTCAATTTGTATCTTTTACAGTATATATTGTGATGATTTTATGCCAACTAGCACCGTAGATGAGGAGGAGATTGAGTAAAGGTATGACAAGATAAATGTAATTATTCAGATAGTTAAGGGAGACAAAAATTTAATAATCATGGGGGACTGGATTTTGATAGTAGGAAAAGGAAGAGATGGTAAAAGTCATAGGTGAATATGGAATGGGGGAAGGAATGAAAGAGGAAGAAACCTGATAGAATTTTGCCCAGAGCATAATTTAATCATCGTTGACACTTGGTTTAAGAAACTTGAAAGAAGGTTGTATATGTGGAAGAGACCTGGAGACACTGGAAGGTTTCAGATTGATTATGTAATGGCAAAACAGAGATTTTTGAACCAGATTTTAAGTTGTGAGATGTTGCCAGGGGCAGATGTGGACTCTGACCACAATTTATTGGTTATGAAATGTAGGTTAAAACTGAAGAAACTGCAAAAAGGCAAGAATTTAAGGGGATGGGACCTTGATAAACTGAAAGAACAGAGGTTGTAGAGAGTTTCAGAGGGAGCATTAAAGAGCGATTGACAATAACAGGGGAAAGGAATACAGTAGAAGAAGAATGGGTAGCTTTGAGTGATGAAATAGTGACGACAACAGAGGATCAAGCAGGTAAAAAATTGAGGGGTAGTAGAAATCAATGAGTAATAAAAGAAATATTGAATTTAATCAATGAAAGGAGAAAATATAAAAATACAATAAATGAAGCAGCTGAAAGGGAATACAGACATCTAAAAAAATGAGACCGACTGGAGGTGCTAAATTGCTGTGCAGGAATGACTAGAGGACAAGTGCTAGGACGCAGAAGCTCACATCATTAGGGGTAAGATGGATGCCATCTACAAGAGAAAATTAAAGAGACCTTTGACGAAAAGAGAACCATCTGCATGAGTATCAAGAGCTCAAATGGGAAACCAGTCCTAAGCAGAAAATGGAAAGCAGAAAGCTGGAAATAGTATACAAGGAAGATATACTGAAGGGTAATATAGTGAAGCACCAAAGAAACTGGGATATGAATGCGTAATCAAATATGGAGATATGTAACCAGGCAGAATATGGCACTGCAGTCCGCAACATCTATATAAGACAATAAGTATCACCTGCATCTATTCATGTCCATTGTACATTCCGCCAGACATGGACAGTTTCAGGAGGACAATCCAACACCCTGCAGATCCAGAAATGGTACAGAGTGGCTCTAGGAACACATTTCTGAGTTTAAATACTTCCGGTGGCCACCAAACTCCCAAGACATAAACATTAATATCTGGGATGCCTTGCAATGTGCTGTTCATAAGTGATCTCCACCCCCTTGTACTCTTTAAGGATTTATGACAGCCATGCAGGATTCATGGTGTCAGTTCCCCTCAACACTAGTTCGGACATTAATCGAATCCATGCCATGTTATGTTGTGGCACTTGAGCGTGCTTGTGGAGACCCTACACGATATTAGGCAGGTGTACCAGTTTCTTTGGCACTTCAGTGTATTATGGAAATGGAAGAGGTTGTAAATGAGGATGAGAAGAGAGATACGATACTGCATGAAGAATTTGACAAAGCATTGAAAGTCCTAAGTTGAAACAAGGTCCCTGGCATAGACAACATTTCATTAGAACTACTGATAGCCTTGGGATAAACCAGCCAAGACCAAAGTCTTCCACCTGGTGAGCAAGGTGTAAGAGACAGGTGAAATACCCTTAGACTAAAAGAAAAATATAATTATTCCAATTCCAATGAAATCAGATGCTGACAGGTGTAAAAAGTTGCTGAACTATCAGTTTAATAAGCCACAGTTGCAAAACACTAACACACATCCTGTACAGAAGAATGTAAAAACTGGTAGAAGCCAACCTCGGGGAATATCAGTTTGGATTCAGGAGAAATCTAGGAACACGCTAGGCAATACGGGCGCTATGTCTTCTCATAGAAGATAGATTAAGGAAAGGCAAACCTACATTTATAGCATTTGTAGACTTGGAGAAAGCTGTTGACAATATTGACTGGAATGCTCTCTTTCAAATTCTAGAGACAGCAGGAATAAAGTACAGGGAACGAAAGGCTATTTACAATTTCTACAGAAACCAAATATCAGTTATATGAGTCGAGGAGCACGAAAGGTAAGCAGTGATTGAAAAGGAAGTGAGACAGGGTTGTAGCCTATCCGTGATGTTATTCAATCTGTATACTTAGCAAGCAGTAAAGGCAACAAAAGAAAACTTTGGAGTAGGTATTAATATCAGGGAAAAGAAATAAAAACCTCATGGTTTGCTGATCACATTGTAATTCTGTTGGAGACAGCAAAGGACTTGGAAGAGCAGTTGAATGGAATGGACAGTGTCTTGAAAAGAGGATATAAGATGAACGTCAACAAAAGCAAGGTAAGGATAATGGAATGTAGGTGAATTAAATCAATTATTCTGAGGGAATTAGAGAAAGAAACAAGACAAAGTAGTAAATGAGTTTTGCTATCTGGGAAGCAAAATAACTGATGATGGTTGAAGGAGAGAGGATATAAAATGTAGACTGACAATGGCAAGAAAAGCATTTCTGAAGTAGAGAAATTCATTAACATCAACTGTAGATTGTCAGGAAGTCCTTTCTGAAAGTATGTGTGGAGTGTAGCCATGTATCTAAGCGAAACATGGAAGATAAAGAGTTTAGACAAGAAGAGAATAGAAGCTTTTGAAACATGCTGCTACACAAGAATGCTCAAGATTTGATGGGTAGATTGCGTGACTAATGAGGAGGTTCTGAGTAGAATTGGTAAGAAGAGAAGTTTGTGGCAAAACCAGACTAGAAGAAGGGATCAGGTGGTAGGACACATTCAGATGCATCAAGGGATCACCAATTAGTACTGGAGGGAAGTGTGGGGTATAAAAATCGTAGAGGGAGGCCAAGAGATGAATATAGTAAGCAGATTCGGAAGGATGTATGTTGCAGTGGTTACTTGGAAATAAGGAGACTTGCATAGGATAGAATAGCGTGGAGAGCTGCCTCAAACCAGTCTTTGGGCTGTAGACCACTACAGCACCACTCTGATGATGCTCCTTTTCATTTGAAGAGTGAAACCGGTCATATTAAAAAAAATACAAGTGCGACTTGTGGCTGTTTTCGAAAACATATTCTTACCATTGCCATTAACACGTACTTTCAAAACTCACATGCAGTGGAAGAAATAAGGTACAATATTCAGATACTATTCTTATTGGGATTAACATTGAATTTGCTGTAGGATTTGCTTTCTTTGCAGCATACATGTATCATGAATGATAAATACAATTACCATTGCCAAGTGACTCAAAAATATTGCATCTATATCTACATTTATAATGTATAAACCAATGTGAAGTGCATAGCAGGGGGTACGTCTCATTTTAACAGTTATGGTTTTTACCATCACTTTCACGTCTGGAGCATGGGAAGAAAGTTTGTTTAAATGCTTCCATTTGTGCTGTAGTTAATCCAGTCTAGTCCTTTTTGGTACAGTTCCCACACACTTTAATAGCAATGTTCAATATTGCAAGTTGAAACAGCAGTTCGGCAAAATTGTAGATAAATAACATTGCCTGTTGCAAGGTAGCACACATTTCAAACTGAGTGAGATGGTGCAGTGGTTAGCACATTGGGCTTGCATTTGGGAGGATGACAATTCAAACCCACGTCCGGCCATCCTGGTTTAGGTTTTCCATGATTTCCCTAAATCGCACAAGGCAAATGTCAGGATCGTTCCTCCGGTTTCCCTCCCCATCCTTCCCTAATTCAAGCTTGTGCTCCGTCCCAAATGACCTCATTGTCAACGGGACTTTAAACACTAATCTCCTCCTCCACATTTCAGGCTAGTATGTAATGACATTCCTAGAGAGAGAAGCTTCTTTCCAATGGTAAACATAGCGAAATATAACTCTCTCTCTCTCTCTCTCTCTCTCTCTCTCTCTCTCACACACACACACACACACACACACACACACACACACACGTCTTATGAATGACTAACACATGCAGACAGGCTTCTTTGTATTCTTTTCTTTGTAAAATATGTTTGATATACTGACAATTTGCATTCAACAAAGATAAGAGCTAACAGACAAATTTCCAAATAAATGACTTTTGAGGTACGTTTTTGGTAATCAAATCTTGGACTGCAGGTGTTCAACAGAAACAAATATATTTATTAAGCAGCATAAGCAGCACTCAGGTTGCTTACTCTTAGTCTTATTTTGTAATTTTATGGAAATTTAGGGCAAGGCAATGAAAAATCCATTTGATGTAATGAACTACAGCTTGTTGTGAGTGTGGATAAATATCCATGAATAAGAGAGACACTCTGGTATCATTAAAATATGGATACAGTTGTGTGTTATTGCATGGATGCACAGTGTATGAGTTAATTAACATATAGTGGCTAGAAACTTATTTTATAAATTGTAGGGATAATGAATGAATGATTGATGTATTCTGTGAATTTTGGGAAAGTGTGAGCTTCTGCAAAAAAGACAGCATAAAAGACTTTAGGATGTTGTCAGTATTTGTGAACTTAGACCAGGTCTTGATAGAAAAAAGTAGAAGGCATGCTGTGGCACAAAATGAATCAGCTGATTTTATGAGCAGGAGTGTGTTATGTAGATGCTTAGAGAAATTAAATGATAATAACTGGATGAAATATTCCCATCTTTTCACAAAATATTTTTGGGCGAGCTTAGAAAATAATACGAGAGATGGACTGCAGACTATACTGCATCCAACAAATATTTGGAACGAGAATAAGACAAGAGATTAGGGCATTCTTCCTCCCTTTAGTAACTGACGAAACATCAAAGAGATAACTAGTAAAGCACAAAGTAAAGATTGCCAACTGCTTACAATGACTACTTTTATATGTACAGAGATGTTCACCTGTATAAAGAGCTATAAAACTAATAAACAAATGTATCATGTTACAGGCTTCTAACAGAGCATCTAAATACTGAACTGAGATGAAGCTCTCCATTTAGAAATTTGGATTTCAGATTATCAGTAATATTAGGAAACACACACACACACACACACACACACACACACACACACACACACACACACACGAATGCCGTCCCCAGCAACTCTGACTGGAATGCATTCCATTCATAACTGATATGTAGAAGTTATGTGTGAGTGAGTTTTGTTATGCCTGTCTGCAACTCAGTGTGTCATCTTTATGGTGAATAGCAATCTATCCTTTTCCTAATATTTTTGGATTTCATATTGTGAGAAAGGAGACATTAAAGTGGCTGTCTTTGGGAGATGTAGAACACACATCCTAAATATACCAGGTGTCCTACCTATGAGCATTTTCTCCAGTATTTCAGCAGATATATGCAATATCATTTTTACAATGTGCAGCTGGAGTCAGCCCAAACATATATTGCGCATCACACCTTTCGTGCTGACAGGGATCGTTGATTTGTTTCCCATTACAAACAACGTAATTTTTAAAGTGGAATTTTACATGCTCATTTGATAGAACAGTCCCAAATTAAGTCTAGTATGATATTTTTATATTGATGTGTTTTTTTTTAAATTTGGACAGTGAAACACAAGGAATAACCGGTACTACAGCAGTGACTGTGTTGTGCTGCTGAAGTACTGGTGATTATTCATGTTGTAATGTCTCTTTTAATATATATTGAAAAATCAAATATTGTGCTAGATTAATTTGGGACTGCGCTGTCGAACAGGCCTGTAAAATTCTGCTTTAAAAATATTTTTGTTTGTAACAGGAAACAGACTGGCACTTCCCATTGACACTGTATGTCACATGAAAGACAAGATGGGCAGTATTCATTTGGCTGACTCCAGCTGCAAATTTCAAAAGCAGAATTGCAATTATCCATGAAAACACCAGAGAAAATGAGCCTGGCGACTATTAGGAGGGGCACCCTGCATTGCTTAAGAAAGTTCCAAATAGTTAAGAGAAATGGGAAAGGATAAATTCAACTAAAAATTAAATTATTCACTGGATTTTATGAAACAACAAAGATATTGTAAAGGATGTCTTTTTAAAGTTATTATGTATCTCTAATAGCAAAACACACAACAGATTTAAGAGTAGACAGCTGTCCCTTGAACAGTACGTTGAAGTTCTTAATAGGGTCTTCATATGTAGGCATAATCCTCCAAATAGTCCACAGATATATCTCCCATATTGTATCTACATGTGTCCCTAATCCTTGGATCCCATAAATAAACTAGTTGCAAAGGAGCACTCCCTACATTCCCCAGTATCACCCTGGACTACAACAGTTGTATCATTTCCTTCACCAGGCTCATACTACTTATCTTTGTGCCTGGAAATTGTCATCCTACTAACAAACCTTCCCCCTACTTCCAAATTGGTATTCTGCTTCCCACCCAATGTACGAAATATCGTGGTCTATTGTTATGCAACATCTACTCCCTTGCTACATCAGACATACCCCTGTGAAAGACATAGGTGCAGGACCTGACTTAATGCATTGACTTGGCACATCCTCTTCCAGTCCTGTCAGTCATATCCTGTCATGTCAGAGGTACAGTACCTGCGAAAGAAGTCAAATTGCATGCCAACTCTGCTGCCATTTTATATGGACACGAGCACCAATCAGCAGTCCACCACAATGAATGGCAACCACCAAAGTGTGGTCAAGAACAAAGTTGACCATTCAGCAGAACACACTGCTGAAAACATACTTGACTTCAAAGGCTGCTATACAACCCATGCCATCTGGACCTGCACCATCCTCACCAACATCCCTCAGCTTCCCTGAGCTTTGTAATGAGAGTTGTCCTTACAACACATCCTTCGATCTTGCAGTCCTCTTGGTGGCCTCAATTTCCATTAGCCCTGTTGTATACTTCCCATTTAACTCGTGCTATACTCGTTCTCCTCTCTGCAATCTCCATAATCCCCTTTTCTATTAGCCCCTCTCAATCCACAGCTCCATATCGTTCAGAGAGCTAATGAAGTGGCGTAATACATTAAATGATTTTATTGAAATTAACTCTGGCCACGTAAGCATATGAATTTATATTTTTAGTCTCATTTATGTATCTATCAACTATTCAAGACATCAGCTATACAGTGAGTTGTTACCTTTACTCTGTCTCTCATCTATTTCTCACTACCGGCTTTTTCCATTACCATAAATACTGAAGAAATTTCAACCAGAATAACAAGGCTTACATTAAAGATAAATAAAAGTATCTCCATAGAAAACTTTCTGATGACTCGGAATTCCCCTTCATATGATGCTGAAGCATTTTTAATGAAAAAGTAGGACAAAAAGTAATGAATGGTTTCAGACAGGAACTTGTCATAAACATACTTGTAACACACCTTACACCCAAAAAGTTCTTAGACTGATTTTATTGGTGGAATATAAATGGTGTCAGTGCAGTAACTGTAGTGACAGCGTGAACTAACAACTGTAGACAATAGATGTGCATTTGATTGGCCCAGTGTGAACAGGCAGTGTTAAATATTGTGCATGCAGCTGCAGTGTGTTGAGTCACAGACTGCAGTGGAGAAACACCTCTAATTCAAGTGTTCAAGATATTCTTCAAAAAGTTTTGAAGAAGAGAAAAGTGTGTGTAAAGTTTGTTCCCAGTGCCGTGACTCTTGAGCCAAAATGATTACATATGGATGTCTGTCAAAACCAAATTGAAATGAAAAATGTGGACAGTTCTTTTCTAGAAAAATTGTTATGGTTGGCATGACTTAGTGGTAAAAGTACGAACTTATCCCGAAAGACAAAGTGCAGAAATACACATCAATGCTCTGTGCTTTGATATAACTGACACTCAAGCCAACAGGACAACATCCCAAAGAAAGACTTTCCTGTCAGTTTCACAGGATTGTATGGATGTTGTGTGTGTTGTATGGAAAAAAAGGAGGGGGGGGGAGACTTTTCAGAGCACATGATGCATTAAAACTGCCCTTTTACTTCTCTCTCTCTCTCTCTCTCTCTCTCTCTCTCTCTCTCTCTCTCTCTCTCAAAAAAATCCAGCCTCAACTTTTTAGATTGGCAGAGCATGCTGAAAGAACATTGTTTGTCTTTAACATTTTGTTTTCCCGGATGGACTTGGTTAATGACAAAGGGGAACAAAAATTATATTACATATATCATGTCAAAAAATAAAGAAAATACGCAAGATATAATGGTCTAAAATACTTTAGATTATCAAGTGACTGTAGAACACTAAGAATAAAAGTAAACAGAAAGGGATAAAGTAACGAGCTCGTGCAGTAAATCAGAAATGTGTATTATGAAATTGTATTTACACAGCAGGGCATATATTGAATTGAGTAAATTGAGTGACAAGTTCAACATCTTAGGAAATTGGTTATGCATACAGGAGACAGATCTGTTTACTTAACAAAGGTACATATGCAAACAACAAAAAATTACACCTGAAAATCCACCAGTATTTCCTCACTTTAATCCATGCACCTCTGCGTAAATGGATGAAACGGGTATTTGTGTAATTGGTGTTGAGAAACAGCTGAAATTGGATAAAGCTCCAGGGCCCAATGGCATCCCTGTGAGATTCTGTACTGAATTTGCTGCTGAGCTAGTTCCTCTTTTAGCCATAATCTACTGCACATCCCTCAGTAAGTAAATAAATAAATAAGTACATACATACATACATACATACATACATACATACATACATAATCTGTGCCCAGTAGTTGAAAGAAAGCACAGATCACACCCATCTTCAGAAAGGGTAACAGAAGTGATCCACAAAACTGTGTCCAATATCCTTGACAGCCATTTATTGTAGAACCTTAGAACATATTCTAAGCTTGAATGTAAAGAAGCATCTGGAAAAGAACATCTTTCCATGCCAACCAGCAAGGGTTCCAAAAACACTGATTGTCCCAAACCCATGACATTGTGAAAACCCTGGATCAAGACAGTCAGGTAAATGCAGCATTCCTTGATCTCTAAAAGGCATTTGATTCTGTATCCCACCTATGCTTATTATAAAAAAATATGATCATGTGAGGTATCAAGCAAAATTTGTTACTGCATTTGAGATTTGTTGGTAGGGAGAATATGGCATGTTCTTTGGATGAAGTCTCTTCAGTAGGCATTGAAGTAAATTTGCGTTCTCCATGATGTGTGCTGTGAACCTTAATGTTTGCATCATATATTAATGATATAGGCAGGCAATACTAACCTCAGACTTTTCACAAGTGATGTGCAGTATTGTCTGAAGAAAAGTACACAGATATTCGGTTGGATTCTGATAAGATTTCAAAATGTTGCAGTGATTGACAACTTGTTTTAAATGGTCAGAAAGTTTTACACTTCACACAAAAAAGCTATATCCTCTACCTCAAAATTGAGACACAGTTGGAATCAGTCAACTCGTGCAAATTCATAAATGTAACAATTTGTAGAGATATGAAATGGAACAGTTACATATATCAGCCATAGGTAAAGCAAGTGGCAGACTTTAATTCATTGGTAGAATATTAGGGAAATACCATCAGTCTACAAAGATTTCTTACCAAACACTCATGTGACCCATCCTAGAATATTGCTGCAGTGTGTGGGATTACAGACAGGACTAACGGGGGATATTGAACATACACGCAGAACGGCAGCACAAATGGCCATTGGTTTGTTAGACACAAAGCAGTGTGTCATGGAGAAAGTGAAGAAACTGAATTGGCAGAAACCTAAAGATATTAAATTGCCCCAGTTTAATCCTTGTATTATTGAAAATATGAATGAAATAAGTATTAGTGTCAATGGTGTAGAGAAACAACTAAAATCATTAAAATTGAACAAAGCTCCAAGGCCTGGTGGCATATATGTCAAATTCTATACTAATTTGTGACTGAGGCAGCTCTTCGCCTAACTATAATCTGTTGTAGATTCCTTGGACAAAAAACCCTGCCCAGTTCTTGGAAAAAGGCGCAGGTCACACCCGTCTATAAGATGGGTAGTAGAAATGATCCACAAAACTACCATCCAATATCCTTGATATCGATTTGTTGTAGAATCTTGTAACACTTTCTGAGCTCAAACACAATGCGGTATCTTGAACAGAATGACCTCCTCAATACCAACCAGCATGGATTTCGAAAACATCAATCACGTGAAACCCAACTCGCACTTTCTCCTCACATGACATACTGAAAGCTTTGGATCAAAGCAATCAGGCAGATTTCCAAAATCATTTGACTCTGTACCACACCTATGCTTATTGTTGGAAGTATGATTGTATGGGGTATCAAGTGACATTTGTGACTGGATTGAGAACTTTTTGGTAGGGAGGACACAGTATGTCATCTCGGGTGGAGATTCATTGTCAGATGAAGTAGTAACTAGAGGTGTGCCCCCAGGGAAGTGTGTTAGGTCACTTGCTGTTCATGTTGTGTATTAGTGACCTTACAGATGATGATGATGATAATAATAATAATAATAATAAAATGAGGCTTTTTGCAGATGATGCAGTTATCTATAATGAAGTACTCTCTCAAAGAAGCTGCATAAATGTCCAGTCAGATCTTGATAAGGTTTCAAAGTGGTTCAAAGGTGGCAACTTGCATTAAGTGTTCAGAAATGTAAAACTGTGCAATTAACAAAACAAGAAAACATAGTATCTTATGTCTGTGAGTATCTTATATCTGTGAGTCGTAGTTGGAATCGGCCAGCTCATACAAATATCTGGGTGTATCGCTTTATGAAGATATAGCAGCAGCAGCAGCAGCAACAGCTTTATTCATCTGTAGATCTCTTTTTACAAGGATATAGGACATGTGAAAGTATTCACAAGTTTAGATCAATTTAAAATAAGCTAATTCATATGCACATATTTTTACACACTTCTAGTTAGAGACAATCATTAGATTTACTTCTGGTATACAATACTCTTTTATATGTGTCTAAAAAGAAAGATGATGAAACTTACCAAACAAAAGCGCTGGCAGGTCGATAGACACACAAACATACACACAAAATTCTAGCTTTCGCAACCAATGGTTGCCTCGTCAGGAAAGAGGGAAGGAGAAGGAAAGACAAAAGGATATGGGTTTTAAGGGAGAGGGTAAGGAGTCATTCCAATCCCGGGAGCGGAAAGACTTACCTTAGGGGGAAAAAAGGACAGGTATACACTCGCACACACACACACACACACACACACACACACACATATCCATCCACACATACACAGACACAAGCAGACATTTGTAAAGGCAATTACAAATGTCTGCTTGTGTCTGTGTATGTGTGGATGGATATGTGTGTGTGTGCGAGTGTATACCTGTCCTTTTTTCCCCCTAAGGTAAGTCTTTCCGCTCCCGGGATTGGAATGACTCCTTACCCTCTCCCTTAAAACCCATATCCTTTTGTCTTTCCTTCTCCTTCCCTCTTTCCTGACGAGGCAACCATTGGTTGCGAAAGCTAGAATTTTGTGTGTTTGTTTGTGTTTGTTTGTGTGTCTATCGACCTGCCAGCGCTTTTGTTTGGTAAGTTTCATCATCTTTCTTTTTAGACATATTTTTCCCACGTGGAATGTTTCCCTCTATTTTATATATATATATATATATATATATATATATATATATATATATATATATATATATATATATATATACACACACACACACACACACACTCTGTTTTATCTAAGTAATCCTTCAATGTATAAAATGTATTCCATAACAGGTATGTTTTAGTTGCCTTTTTAAGTAAGTGTATTTTTGCAATTTCCTTAATCTTTTTTTTGTAATTTATTGTACAGTTTATTCCTTGGTAGAAAATGCTGTTTTGAGTTTTATGTTTATTTTGTAAATGTAAGTTGAGTCTCTCTCTTGTTGCATGGTCATGGACAGAGCTGTGTGTGCAGTAATTACCAATGTTGTTTGTGATGTGTACAACTGACTGGTCAGTGTATTCACATGGAGCAGTTAAAATCCCTACTGTTTTGAACAGATCTTTACAATGAGCTTGACTAGTATTTTTGGTTATTATTCTTATGGCTCTTTTCTGTAGTTTGAAAATTGTGTGTTTGTTTCCCAAAAAAGAATGCCATAGCTAAGAATTGAGTGTACATATGAATAATATGTAACTAAGACAGGTGGTAGACCTCGGTTTATTGGCAGTATACTGGGGAACCATAGTCAGTCTACAAAGGAGATCTTACAAATAACTTGTGTGACTGGTTGTAGAGTGTTGCTCAAGTGTGTGGTACCCTTACCAGATAAGACTAGTAGGAGATGTTGAATGTATACAGAGGAAGACAACACAAATGGTTACAGGTTTGTTTAATATGTGGAGGAGTGTCATAGAGATACTGAAGGAACTCAACTGATAGACTCTTGAAGCTTGAAGTGAACTATCCCATGAAGGTCTGTTAAGAAAGTTTCAAGAACCGGCTTTAAATGATTACTCTAGGAATATCCTACAACCCCCTACATATGACTCACATAGGGATTGTGAGGATATGATGGCACACACAGAGGCATCAAGTCAATATTCTTCCTGTGCTCCTTATGTGAATGGAACAGGAAGGATCCCTATTAACTGGTACAATGGGACTTACCCTCTGGCATGCACCTCACTGTGACTTGCACAGTATAGATGTAGATAAACGCAAAACACTCCAAGAAAGCCTCCTTCCAAAAGTTCAATGACTAGTATTAAATGATGAATCTAGGAATATACTACAGTCCCCCATGTATTGTTGCCATAGGGATTGTGAAGACAAAATCAGATTAATTACTGTGTGCACACAGGAGTTTAAACAGTTATTCTTCCTGCTCTCAGTATGTAAATAGATCAAGAAGTAGCTCCAATAATTGTTTCGATGAGAAGTACTGTGTTCTATGCACTATCTAGTGGTTTGCAGAGGATGGATATGGATATAGGCAGTAAAAGCAAAGTAAGTCTGTTTGGTTTGAATGAAGCAGCTGTTAAAAAGCTAATGGTAGCAGGAAGAAGAGCAAATGTACTGACTTAAACAAAACTGTTTGGTGCTGTCTTGAAGATTACATGGCACGGTGCAATGAAAATTTGGTGAAATAAACAATAAGTGTGAGCAGAAAACAAAACACACGTGTTTGGTAAGATATCACATGATATCATTACATGATATGGTAGAGCAGTATGTGATCAACAACAGAGATGGAATTGTATAAACATCTAATGATATCTTTGTAAGTAGGTGGATAACAAAAATTTTCACCATGCAGTGGCCGAACACACACATACAGGTGTGAAAGTTTTCAAGCTTTTGGAGCCAGTGGCTCCTTTTATATAGGCAGAATGATTGAAGGGGAAGAAAGAGGGGTGAAGGAAAAAGACTGCTAATGAACCTCACAAGTCCTTTTTCTTCACCCCTCTACCTTCCCCGTCAACCTTTCCGTCAGAAGCAGCAGCCACTGGGTCTGAAAGCTTGCAAACTTTAATTCCTGTAGAGGAAGAGGGGTAGAGTTTAGAAAAGTCGCTCAGAATCACGGGTCGGGGAGACTAACTGGTCGTGATGAAAAGGAAAGACTGATTGTTGGGGATTGCACTTGACAAGATTTGAAAACCTGAGAACTTAAAGGTGTAAGCTGAGTAATACACAAGACAGAGATTGCTGCCAAAACTTTGTGCATGAATTCGTAAGAGCAGAAAATTTAAGTATGCAATAGAAGTGGGAGGGGGACTGTGAAAAATAAACAGGCGATAAAATGAGAGATATAGAAAACTAAAACGGAATGAAGATAGGAACAGATACTGTGAAGAAACGGTGAGAGCCAAGAAATTAACATAAATTATGGTGGGTGGGTGGCGGGAACAAAGGTTATGTTGTAGTGCCAGTTCTGACCTGTGGAGTACTGAGAAATTCGTTTCTGGAAGAAGAATCCAGATGCTACATGCAGTGAAACAGGCACCGAGGTCTTGACTGTCATTTTGTAAAGCATGCTCTGCAACAGGATATTGGGGTTACCAGTATACACCCTCTGCCTATCCTAACTGATAACATGATTCTAGTCAAACAGATGTAAAGTCTGAACAGTGTTTGCATAACAGCTGGCCCACAACTTTTGTTGTTTCATACATGGCTCTCTGCCTGATTGTATATCTTTTGCCAGTTACAGTGTTGGTATAGGTGGTGGTACAAGGTTGCACAGGCAAGTCGTACAGTGTGGATTGTTCTCGGGGGTTGGAGCCGTAGGGTATGGAGATGGATGCAGAAGCAGCATAGTGTCTAATAAGGATATTGCGGAGTTCGGGAGGGCAGTAAAAGGCTATTCTAGGTGTGTTAGGTAAAATGTCTGACAGAAGGGACCTCATTTTGGGACATGATTTTAGGACGTATTAATCAGTTACTTCAATAGGGCTGTTACTTACCAACATCATGTCCTGAAATAGATCCGTTCTATCCAACAATTTGACCAGCACAGCTAGCTAGAACAGCTTCTCATCGGCCTCCTTATCTCCGCGATAACACTGTCAGACCCTATGCTCCTTCTGCGCACCCATCTGCCTACCCTATGCATCAAACCCCTCTAACCATCCTCACTGTAAGACTTGCGCTATGCAGCTTCCTACCACCACCTGTACCAGTCCTGTAACTGACAAAACATATACTATCAAAGGGAGAGCCACCTGCGAAATGACGCATTTCATACATCAGCTGTTCGTGTAAACAATGTTCAGCCTTTTAGATCGGCATGAATACAACTGAGTTATAAGTGAGGATGAATGGGAATAGACAGAGGATGTGTACTGGCAACACACAATATCCTGTTGCAGAACATGCTTTACAAAATGACAGTCATGATCTTGGTGCCTGTTTCACAATGTGTACCACCTGGAGTCTTGACCCCCCAGACACCAATTTCTTAGAACTTCGCAAGTAGGAACAGGCGCTACAATTTGTCATTGTTTCTTGACAGCCAACTTCTTTGCTCTCAGCATTTATTCACAGTAACTATTCCTTTCTCAATTCCATTTTAGTTTTCTATATCTTTCATTTTATGACCTGTTTATTTTTCACAGCCCTCTCTCACCCCTGTATCGTATACAATGAACTTAGTTTTCTGCTCTTATTGACTCATGCAGAATGTTGTGGTACTAATCTCTGTCTTGTGTGTTCTCCTATTTTCACCTTTTAAGCTCTCAGGTTTTCAAATCTTGTTTGGTGCAGTTACCAACCATAAGTCTTTCCTTCATCCCATCCACTAAGTCTCCCCTGACTCGGGATTCTGGGCAGATTTTCCAAATTCTACCCCTTTTCCTAAATGTTACCAATCCTTTTCCTTGATCCGTCTTCCTTCCCCTTCAACCCTTCTCCAGAAGTAGTCACTGGCTCCGAAAACTTGCAGATTTTAATATTTATGCCTGTTAGCTATTTATGCCTGTTAGTGCCTGCCTTTTGTAGAATTGGAAGTATTACATTCTTCTTGAAGTGTGAGCATACTCTTGCCATCTCGCATAACTTACATGTAAAAGTTAAAGCTGTTTGTGACCACTACCTTTCCCATAAGTGCACATTCTTCTACAGCTTTGCTTTTCTGCTCTATCCATTCCTGTGATATGCCCTACCCTCCCTCCACCTCGTCCCTGCGCGCTCCGTAGCAGCAATTCACTGTCTGCCACCCGTCCCCTACTATCCCCCCCCCCTCCCCACCCCAGCCTCCTCCTTATAGCCCCTCTCTCCTCCTTATAGCCCCTCTCAGTCACCACTCCCATCATGCACCAGTGTGGCTTCAGTTGCCTGAGACTGCAGTGGTGTGTGTGTGTGTGTGTGTGTGTGTGTGTGTGTGTGTGTGTGTGTGTGTGTTTTTCTTCATTCTATCCCAGTTCACACCCACCAATTCCACCTCATCCAGTTACATCTGCTGTCCCCCCTTCTTCACACTTATCCACCCTCAGACCACTGATCTTTTCTTTGATCTCATTGTGACTTTACGCCAATTTTAGTGAGTTTTTGCCTTTCGCTAGCACTGACTCCCTCATATTTTATCTTGTTTCCCACTTTGAATCCATTTCATCCTTCTCATGATTTTTCGCACATATTTGGGTGTATTTCTACAAATTTTTTTTGTGTTATACATTTTTTTTTGCATTTTTCCAACCACCATGGATCCTTGCTTCTTCCATCTGCGTCAATATATAAAAGTTTCCTTATCCTTAGTTTCCTTATCCATAGCCATATGTCCCACATACCGTTCCTGCATTGTTGCTTGGCTCATGGAATCCTCCAAATTAACCTTACCATCAAATTACCCATCTCTGGTTGCCACCCCTCCTTCCACGATGACTTCCGCCTGTTCAGATTCCGCCAGCACTTGGCCCTCACCAACATAGTCCTGCAAAACCATATCAACCAAGCTCAAACCGTCTCACAGTACCTTCTCGCAATCCACAAAATTCTCCTTCTATGCAATCCCAAATTCCTGGAACCCATAACACACATTGAAACTCTTGCCCTCCAGGAACTACAGCAACATGCACAGTGCTACCTCAAAAAGCTCTCCACCCGGTTCACTCCCTAAAGCTGCTGTGGAGCACCACTGTCCACCATCTCTACAACAACCTCCAAACCTCCCTCACATCCTCTCATAGTGACAAACTCGGTCTCGTAGACCTACTACATTTACCCTACCCTCCAAAACTCACTCCCACCACCTTACAGAATCCAGAACCCAAACAGACCCAAAAAACAGTCATGAACCTTTCTTGCAGAAGCCTTAGCACCACAGAAATATCAGTCCTTTCCAATGGCTTCACCTTTTGTTCCACTCTCAAATTCAGTCATCCAGGACTAGTTAAAAACCATCTCTTCTTCTCCCAGTCCCTACAGTGAAACACTTTTTTGCCACCAACCCTACCAATCAGACTCAACCAAAGACCAATATTGAACCCTGTCTAACTCAGTTCACTCCTCCATCCAACCGTGGTCCACCTCCACTGCCCCCAAATCACCCCCTGTTAAATTCCCAGAATTTCTTAATGTTCAACGTTATCTCACCATCGTTCTCCAAATCCCTCAACAAGCAAACTAACCTTACATATGCAGAAAGAACCGCAGTCCACCTTCTAAAAACTGATCTTGACCTTATAATCCTACCTGCGAACAAAGCCTCCACCACTATTGTTTTGAACTGCAAGGATTACCTGGCAGAAGGACTCCGCCAGCTGTCAGATACATCCACCTACAAACCTTGCCACAGTGACCTCATATTAGACATCCAGTAGGACCTCCACTCACTCATCAAATCCTTAAGCCCATCCCAGAACCTCACTCCAACTATATCCTAACCCACAATTACATGCATTTGAAGGCACTACCTACAAACAAATCCAGGGTACGGCTATGGGAACCCACATGGCACCATCCTGTGCCAATCTATTCAAGGGCCATCTAGAGCAATCCTTCCTAATCACCCAGACTCCGAAACCCTCACCTGGTTCAGAACCATTGATGACATCTTTGCTATCTGGATTGAGGATGAGGATGCCCTATCCACATTCCTCCAGAACCTCAACACCTTCTCCCCCATTAGCTTTATCTGGTCCCACTCACTGAAGCCTTCACAAACCATAACTATCCTCCTAATCTTGTACAAAAAACAAATCTCCCATGCCTTAGCTTTCCAGTCTCCCACCACTTCCCAAAGTCCCACCATCCAGACACAGAGGAGCATTCCCCTCGTAAATCAGTACACCCAGTACTGGAGAAACTGAATTACATTCTCCGCCAGGGTTTTGACTACCTTTCATCTTGCTCTGAAATGAGAAATATCCTGCCCACTATCCTTCCCACCCCTCCCACAGTGGTATTCCACTGTCCATCGAACCTACACAATCCATGCTCCCAAACCGTTATCTCATGGCTCATACCCCTCTAATAGACCTACAGTAGATGCAAGACCCGTACATCCTCCCACCACCACCTACTCCAGCCCAGTCACAAACATCACCTGTCACATCAAAGGCAGGGCGACCTGTAAAACCAGTCATGTGATCTATAAGCTGAGCTGCAACCACTATTGCAACAAGCTGTCTGTCCGCATGAATGGCCATCCACAAACTGTGGCCACAAAACAAGTGGACCACACTGTTGCTGAGCACGCTGCCAAACATGACATCCTTCATTCAAATTACTGCTTCACAGCCTATGCCATATGGATCCTTCTTATGAACACCAGCTTTTCTGATTTGCGTAGGTGGAAACTCCCTGCAATATATCCTACATTCCCATAACCATCATGAGCTCAACCTTCGTTAGTCATTGTCCTCATCCATCCAGCCCCTTTCTTGTTCCCATTCCACCATTCACCCAGTGTTTTTACTTTTCTCCTACCCTCTCCATCCTCCCCTACTCTCCCTTCCCCTCCGTCTAACCTCCTGACTGCACATAGCTACACTCACCTCTCTCCACCTCCTTCCTGTGCACTCCCCAGCAGCACTTCACTGTACGCCACACCTGCCCTACTATCCCTCTCCCACCCCGCCCCAGTATCCTCCTTATCCCCACCAAGTCATCATTCCCTGTCATGCACTGCTGCTGCTCACAGTGTGGCTTCAATTGCCTGAGACTGCAGCCAAGTGTGTGTGTGTGTGTGTGTGTGTGTGTGTGTGTGTGTGTGTGTGTGTCATTTTTGATGAAGGCCTTATTTGCTGAAAGCTTTATTTGTGGCAGTATTCAATCTTTTTGTTGTGCTTATCTGCGACTCAGCAACTCTGCTATATGGTGAGTAGCAGCTTTCCTGTTCATAATGTTGTTACATTCCATCTTGGATTTTCCATTGTTAGATTTTGTTACCTTGTATATGTGTATTCTACCGCCGTCACTTGGTGAGTAAATTTTTTTATCGACCCAGCTACATTATATTTTCAAAAACTGATAATTTTTGTTGAGATAATGATATCTTTGGTTAGAGACATGAATCGGAAACTTGGATATTTAATAACGAAAACAGTGAATTCCAGAAATTACAGCAAATTAAGTATGTAAAGTCATTAGGGCTATGAAGAAAGGAAAGGATGCAGATTGTGATTGGGGTTGCTGTAGCTAAGCTTAAAGCTGGAGCAGAAGTACAAAAGGAACTTTTTACAGATTTTGTGAAAGAAAATAATTGCCTGCAACTGCAACAATATTGTAATATCTCTACTCTATGAGCAAGCTGGACAATGCATATATGGGGCAGTCAATTGAAAATGAGGCAGATGCAAACACAATTAAGTAAACTGTTAATATATTTATCCCACTGTGAGACAAATGGTCAATGCCTTAATGGGAAAATGTTTGACGTTGTCTACTGTAAGGGTACAGATATGTTGGTTAATATTTCAATGATTTGTAAAGCACCTGCACTTTTAGCAATTAGTATAATTGAGTAATTTTTCATAACTGGCATTCTGCTAACTTTAAGGAGCATTGTTATTGTTAAGGTATTGAGAGAGTCCTATGTTTGTTGCGATTGGATACTTACTTTTGAGGTGCTCCTGGGGCACCTTGGTACAGTGGAAGACACCCTTTTGACAAGTTTATCATTGTAATCAGTTGCTCAGAGTCTGCAGTGCCACTTGTGGCATGGGGCTCCTCACTGGTGAAGTTACATGGTTTTTATCAACACAGATCTAAGAATGTGGTATGAAGAAGGGAAAGGAGTCTGATGACAGAAATTATTTAGACGAAATATTCTTGTGAAACGATTAAGTTGTAATTTGACCAATTAACCAGATTGTGTCCAGAATAGATAGCCTATTTTCCTTTATGGAAATGGTAGCTTTACACAAAGAACAGCTGGAAGAAAGGGGGAGGGGGGAGGTGTTCTGTCAGGTATAAGCATACTTCTTGAAAATAGAAACCCTCACACTGTGGAAGCATGATTTACCCAGGTGTGCAACTCTTCATCCGAAGTAAATCAACAGCAAAAAATATGAAAATTGCATGAGGAGGACTAAATGGAGGGTGTGTAAGAGCTTTCCAGTGAAACTTCTACAGCATTGTCAGAACAACCTATACTGAATTTGTAGCTGAATTAGCCCATCATTTTTCTGCCATAGATCCCTCAAACAGAAAACTGTGCCCAGTGGATTGAAGAAAGCACAAGTCACACCTATCTGTATGAAGGATAGCTGAAGCGATCCTCAAAACTACTACCCAATATCTGGCATTCATTTGTTTTAGAATCTTAGAAGATAATCTGAGGTCAGACATAAGGCCCACATGTTGTCAAGGTTGTTTAAAGTATACTGCAGAAGTTTACTGAGAAGCCCTACATATCAACAATACTACATTTTTCAATATAATGGAAGGAAACATTCCACGTGGGAAAAATTATATATAAAAACAAAGATGAGGTGACTTACCGAACAAAAGCGCTGGCAGGTCGATAGACACACAAACAAACACAAACATACACACAAAATTCAAGCTTTCGCAACAGACTGTTGCCTCATCAGGAAAGAGGGAAGGAGAGGGGAAGACGAAAGGAAGTGGGTTTTAAGGGAGAGGGTAAGGAGTCATTCCAATCCCGGGAGCGGAAAGACTTACCTTAGGGGGAAAAAAGGACAGGTATACACTCGCACACACGCACATATCCATCCACACATACAGACACAAGCAGACATATTACTTGGTCTTTAAATATGTCTGCTTGTGTCTGTATGTGTGGATGGATATGTGCGTGTGTGCGAGTGTATACCTGTCCTTTTTTCCCCCTAAGGTAAGTCTTTCCGCTCCCGGGATTGGAATGACTCCTTACCCTCTCCCTTAAAACTCACTTCCTTTCGTCTTCCCCTCTCCTTCCCTCTTTCCTGATGAGGCAACAGTCTGTTGCGAAAGCTTGAATTTTGTGTGTATGTTTGTGTTTGTTTGTGTGTCTATCGACCTGCCAGCGCTTTTGTTTGGTAAGTCACCTCATCTTTGTTTTTATATATAATTTTTCCCATGTGGAATGTTTCCTTCCATTATATTGATATCATTAATTTGAATCCAACAATTACGTTTGTTATTGTCACTGTTCCATTTCGAAATCTTTTCTGTCGTCTTATTTTCCTCTTTCTGTTTTTGCCAGTAGTTTCGCTTTGTATTCACCTTCTCCTTTTTACCGTAATCTGCTATACTATTTTATCCCGCCTATATATATACTCAATAATACGTAACCCACTTCCAAACCATAACCCAAAATTTTTTTTTTTTTTTTTTTTGCCGCTTTCAGCACTACGGTCTTTAAATATGTCTGCTTGTGTCTGTATGTGTGGATGGATATGTGCGTGTGTATACCTGTCCTTTTTTCCCCCTAAGGTAAGTCTTTCCGCTCCCGGGATTGGAATGACTCCTTACCCTCTCCCTTAAAACCCACATCCTTTCGTCTTTCCCTCTCCTTCCCTCTTTCCTGATGAGGCAACAGTCTGTTGCGAAAGCTTGAATTTTGTGTGTATGTTTGTGTTTGTTTGTGTGTCTATCGACCTGCCAGCGCTTTTGTTTGGTAAGTCACCTCATCTTTGTTTTTATATATACTACATTTTTCTGTATAATAGAGGGAAACATATATCTAAAAACAAAGATGATGTGACTTACCAAACGAAAGCGCTGGCACGTCGATAGACACACAAACAAACACAAACATACACACAAAATTCAAGCTTTCGCAACAAACTGTTGCCTCATCAGGAAAGAGGGAAGGAGAGGGAAAGACGAAAGGATGTGGGTTTTAAGGGAGAGGGTAAGGAGTCATTCCAATCCCGGGAGCGGAAAGACTTACCTTAGGGGGGAAAAAGGACGGGTATACACTCGCGCGCGCACACACACACACACACACACACACACACACACACACACACACAAGGAGACATATTTAAAGACAAAGAGTTTGGGCAGAGATGTCAGTCGAGGTGGAAGTGCAGAGGCAAAGTTGTTGTTGAATGACAGGTGAGGTATGAATGGCGGCAACTTGAAATTAGCGGAGATTGAGGCCTGGTGGGTAACGGGAAGAGAGGATATATTGAAGAGCAAGTTCCCATCTCCGGAGTTCGGATAGGTTGGTGTTGGTGGGAAGTATCCAGATAACCCAGACGGTGTAACACTGTGCCAAGATGTGCTGGCCGTGCACCAAGGCATGTTTAGCCACAGGGTGATCCTCATTACCAACAAACACTTTCTGCCTGTGTCCATTCATGCGAATGGACAGTTTGTTGCTGGTCATTCCCACATAGAATGCATCACAGTGCAGGCAGGTCAGTTGGTAAATCACGTGGGTGCTTTCACACGTGGCTCTGCCTTTGATCGTGTACACCTTCCGAGTTACAGGACTGGAGTAGGTGGTGGTGGGAGGGTGCATGGGACAGGTTTTACACCGGGGGCGGTTACAAGGATGTGGTAGCCTTCTTTCCATATTGGAAAAGATGTTCATTAAAATCATTAACAGAGAAATAACCTTTGGATTTAATCAAGCAGAGCAACTAATAAGTTACAACAATGAAACAGTTTGTTGCGAAAGCTTGAATTTTGTGTGTATGTTTGTGTTTGTTTGTGTGTCTATCGACCTGCCAGTGCTTTCGTTTGGTAAGTCACATCATCTTTGTTTTTAGATATACTACATTTTTCTCTGTTCATGAGGTTCCCATATTTTTGGAGTCTTTAAGAAAAGCATTTGTGACGACCAATTTGCTTGGGATGAAGAGATGCACGTGTGGGTACAATCGTGGTTCTGTAGGCAACCGCAATCGTCATTACACGAAGGCATTGACCGTCTTGTCTCAGAGTGGGATAAATGTATTAACAGTTATGGGGATTACTTTTGAGATACGGTAGTGAACAGTTTACTTACTTTCTCCATCTGTCTTGTTTTCATATGACTGCCCCTTATAAAAAGCTGAACATGTGGTAGTCTTCTTTCCATATTGGAAAAGATGTTCATTAAAATCATTAACAGAGAAATAACCTTTGGATTTAATCAAGCAAAGCAACTAGTAAGTTACAACAACGAAAATGATCAGTTATTGATAATATAATGTAAATGGACAGATAAAAAAATCTACTCACCAAGCGGCAGCAGAGGAACACACGAACAAAAGGACTGAACTTTCACAAGCTTTTGGAGGCAGTGGCTCCTCCTTCTGGTAGAAGAGTTGAGGGGGAAGGAAGAGGGGTGAAGGAAAAGGACTGGAGAGATTTAGGGAAAGGGGTACAGTTTAGAAAAGCCACCAAGAACTCCGGATCAGGGGAGACTTACCAGATGGGATGAGAAGGAAAGACTGATTGTTGGGGACAGCACCAGATGAGATTTGAAATCCTGAGAGCTTAAAGGTGGAAGACAGGGTAATATGCAAGACAGAGATTACTACTAAAACATCATGCACTAGTTAATAAGAGTGAAAAGCTAAATGCATTGTATGTAACAGAGGTGGGAGCGGGAGAATCGAAAAATAGACAAGTCAGAAAATGAAAGATGTAGAAAACCAAAATGGAGTGAAGAAAGGAATAGTTACTTTCTCTTACTAGTGCTGATCCCTCCAAAAAACAACTTCAGAGCACCCCACTTGTCACCCAGCATTATCTTGGTCTTGAATGTGTCAATCAGCTACTTCAACAAGACCATGACTTCCTAAAATCATGCCCTGAAATGAGATCCTTTCTGTCTGAGATTTTGCCCACCACACCTAAAATAACTTTTCATCACCTTCCCAATCTCCGCAATATCCTTGTCAGACCCTATGCTCCTTCTGCACCGGTCTCCATACCCGATGGTTCCTATCCCTGTGATCATCCCCAGTGCAGTACTTGCCCTATGCACCTTCCTACCACCACCTATTCCAGCCCTGTAAGTGGAAAAGCATATGCTATCAAAGGGAAAGCCACCTGTGAAACAACATGTTATACCAGCTGTTATGCAAACACTGGTTTGCCTTTTATATTGGCATGACTACCACTACTCCAGGAGGAGGAGCCACTGGCTCTGAAAGCTTGTGAAACATCAATCCTTTTGTTTGTGCGTTCCCCTGCTACCGCTTGGTGAGTAGATTTTTTTATCTGTCCATTTACATTAAAAAAAAAAAAAGTTAGCTATAAATATGGATATTTCACAATGGACCATTTGCAAACCATAGTTTAAATTACAGAAAGAGGCGGCTGACTAATGATTAGGAAATAGCTTGGCATTGTATATTTTGAAAAAGCTTTTAACCATGTCAGTATGATCTATAGTAACAACCTGCAGCGTGTTGTGATTTGTAGTCAACAGTCCAAAGACTGGTTTCATGTAACTGTCCATTCTAATTTATCCTCTGCATATCTATTGCAATGAAACCAATAATTCCTTGATGCCTCATAATGTGTCCTATCAACAGACCCCATCTTGTAGTCTAATTGTACTGTATACTTCTTGTCATTGCACTTTGATTCAGTAATTCTTCAGTAGTTATTTGATCTAACCATCTAATATTCAGTGTTTATCAGTTATCTTTCTGCCCAAATTGCAAACATTGTCTTCCAATTTTAGTGTCTCATTTCCTGATCTAATTGTTACCCGAATTAATTTTTCTTTACTCCTTCCCTTAACCTGTGTGTGTGTGTGTGTGTGTGTGTGTGTGTGTGTGTGTGTCACTGCACGCTGCATTCAGTTGATCTTCCAAGTACTTTGCCATCTCTGATAGAATTAAAATGACATTAGTAAACGTCTAACCTTTCATTTCTCGTGGTCTCTTGGATTTTTTTTCAGTGTGATTGATGAATAATTCACCTCCTTTATTTTGTCCCTACTCCCTTCTGAACTACACAGAGTGTATTTAATTCCACAGTCTCTAAATCATCAAGTATTGTAACTGTAGGTTTGCATTTACTCAGTCAGTCTTCTAAGATACATTGTATGGTCAATATTGTCTTGCCTGTTCATACATTTCTTTGGAACTCAAACTAATCATCTGAAAGGTTGGCTTCTACAACTCTTTTCATTCTTCTTTAAATAATTTGTGTTGGTAGTTTGCAACTGTGACTGTGGGGATTATTACATTCTTCTTGAAGTGTGAACATACTTTTGCAATCTCATATAACTTACATAAAAAAAGTGAAGCTATACGTGGTATCTACCTGTTCCATAAGTACACATTCTTCTACAACTTTGCATTTCTGCTCTATCCATTCCTGCAATGCTATGCTGAACTTTCTGTTAATTTCCATTTTTATATATCTCTATGCCCTTTTGTCATCTTCTTTTGCTGCCTTTGTATATTTTCTTTCATCAGTTATATTCACTAAAATGTATGTTATCAAAAGATTTCTACTGAGTTATATCTTTTTGCCTATTTGATACTGTGCCTTCACTGTTTCATCTCTCAGAACTACCCATTTACCTTCTATTGTATTCATGTCTCCTCTTTCTGCCACCTTTTGCCTAATGCTCTCTTTGTAACTCTCCACAATATCTAGTTCTTTCAGTTTATTGAGCTCCTGTCTCTAACACCTAACCTTTCTGCAATTTCTTCAGTTTTAGTCTGCAGTTCATAATTATGTTATGGCCTGCTCTTGGAAATGCTTCTAAATCTCTGTCTACTCATTCTATGATGTATCCGAAACCTTCCTGTGTCTCCTTGCATCTACCGCATATACAACATTCCTTCTTCCATAAGCTTCCCCCAGCACATATTCGACAAATATTTTTCCTTCCCTTTCTTTTTCTACTATCAGGGTGTAGCCATCCATTACAGTTAAAAGAATCCATCACAATAAAGAGGTATAATTCACAAAAGTCATCCAGAACCCTGGGTCAGGGGAGAATTACCGGATGGGATGAGAAGGAAAGGAAGTCTTTTCTTCTCATCCCATGCCGTAAGTCTCCCCTGACCTGGAGTTCTGGGTGACTTTCCTGAACTGTATCCCTTTCCCTAAACCTCTCCAGTCCTTCTCCTTCACCCCTCTTCCTTCCCCTTCAACTTTTTGCCAGATGAAGGAGCCACTGGTTCCAAAAGCTTGTGAAAGTTAAATCCTTTTGCGTGTGCGTTTCCCTGCCACCGCTTGCTGAGTAGATTTCTAATCTATCAACAACAAAAGCATTAAGTAGCACCAGTAGTATTAAAAACTGAAAAAGTATTACTTACATAGATTCACATTGCATGGGGAGATAATAAAAAACATATGAGCTAAAGTGCTCAGGTCAGATAAGTAAGTTTGTTGTATCTCCTAAAGTCAATATTAAAACCACAGATACAGCAAGCCACTAGGGACTGGCGTCATACTAAAAGGTCTGTCAACTGATTTCGCTGCTACAGGGAAACAGCACAGTGTGCACTACCTATGGGGAGCAATTTGCACTGAGTGGCACAAAGTTGGTGAAGAGTTACATTATTAATGAAAATAGTTATAACAAGACACCAAGCTTAATAACAAAAGCATAAAGATAGGTAACAAATAAAGTATATAGTTAATGCTATAAAATGAAAAAGCGTAACAGCTGTGGAATACAATAAAAATAATTAAAAGGACGAAAATGATATATGAGAACTGCGTGTGTGGTGGGTAAAATCGTAGTGAGAGACCAAGAAATGAATGCAGTAAGCAGATTCAGGATGTAGGTTGCAGTATTTATTTGGATATCATAAAGCTTGCGCAGGAAAGGGTAGCATGGAGAGCTGGACCAAACCAGTCTTTGGACGGAAGACCATACAACAAGAATTTTCAATAAAAATGGCAACACTTCATAAATTTAAAGTATAGTTAGTATGATTTTATTTTAACAACCCATTTAACATGAAGATCAGCTTACTGTTCACGTTGTTCATTACTTTTGAAAAACTTAGGTCATGACTTACAGTCTCCACAGAGTCTAGCCTGTTTAGACAAATGTTAGCTGACACTGCTTCTTCAGATCTAAAAGGCAATTCTGAATTGAATTTAACTGAACTTGGAGGTAACTGTGGCATTGTCCAGGATGATTATTTCGACATTTGTAGGTAATTTTTTGCTAGTTAGTCACAAAATATTAAAATTGAGAGTAACTACACTTTTAATGATGACAGGACATAGAGGCAACACTAATTCATATTGTGCACTAAAGCAATGTTGTTTAATTAATATATTCCTATAACAGTACTAACATTACTACTTTCAAGTATGTAGAATAGGCATGACAACTGAACCCACATTTTTTAATGAACAAAACCTTATGTTTGAAATATATCATTAACTACCAAGTTTTGTCATTACTACAGGATTGTATTACAGGATTTTTGGAGGGTTTATATTCTAAAATTTGTGCAGTCTTGTGTTTCCAAGAAAATAACATTTTTGAACAGAGATTTTTCCTATTCAATCAACTCTTCATTTTTTTGACACTCGATAAATTGAAGCTCTCTGTAATTTGAAATTTTTACAAGCACTTAGAATAATACTTCAGCCAAAATATGACAATATGTCAAGTGGTTGCAAATAGTGGTTAAGAGCAATTAAAGAAATTTTTATTTTACAATTGTTGCTGTTGATTGAGAATGAGGACATCATTAACAGACATACACTTCAAAATTTCCAGTTCTTTAAGAATATCAATTTTTTATGGAGGATAGTAATTCATCAACTCCCATTGGTTTGTGGCCTGCGATTAGCAAGTGATATGCAAAAGATGAGCTATGCAATTATTACACTTTTTTCCTAATAAATGCTCTTTATATCTGATACTGTTAGCTTTTCCATTGTATCCACAGGTGACTTTATAAACCTCTGAATTACGCAGCACAGTAATTGAAGATATCCAGGGTTGCCACAAGTTCTGGAAGTCAGGGAATTTCAAATGTGTCAGGAAAATATCAGGAAAGTGCTGAAAAAATCTCATTGACCTCATTTCATCAACATGGTGTCTGTGACACGTGAATAGCTGGCCACACAAATGGATGTCCACAATCGGCCAAAACTGCAGGTCTTTTCTCTGGGTATCTCTTAACGGATCTGACCTGCCAATCTGAAGCCTATCATTTCCCACAAATGTGTAAGCCCTGGCCATCGGATCTAGTCTCACCGATCTACCTCCAGTCTGGGTTTGTTTATGTGTGGCATAATGTGACAGATTTTCATGGTTTATCCAAGGACCTAGGACTGCGGAGCTCCTCAGCAGGCCAGAGGCCATGGGCAATGAATTTCAGGAATTGTGACTGTCTCACCGCAAGTACATTGTACAGTGCGGTGTTTTATAGGCATTTTATATATTGTAGCATATTTTGTAAAATGTGGATAATAAGAAGAAGAAAATTGTGGCAGTCACTGGTGGGTGATTTGTGCACTGTGTACTTATATTTTTCAAAAAAGAAATCGCACAATATCTGTAAAATAATAGACACAACACAATGACTAATAACCGACAATAATGAATGTACCGGTAGTAGAATTAACATTTTATTAGTGGTCACACCCATACACAACCAACTCTTCTCTGCCTTGTCCACTTCTTTCAAGGGGGCTACTTTTATCCTGCTCTTGTTTACGGAATGGCACTTGGCTTTTGGAGATTACTTCTGGTTTGTAAACACAACAACTGCTTGCCGCTTCACTTTTCCATGGCTATCCTGTTGTATCGAGGACCATCAAACACTGAATTCTTCCTGTGGTGTAATTTACACTAGGTTGCTCAACGATCTGACTGAGGCCGAAATCCGAGCATACCTATCTGATCAGGCTGTCATTGCCATCCATCGGGTGACGAAAAAGGTAGAGGCCTCCTTAGTGCCCACACGCACACACACACACACACACACACACACACACACACACACACACACACACAACACACTTTTTCTCACCTTTGATAGACTGATGCTTCCGTCCAAGAGCAAAGCAGGCTATGGGGTTCTCACAGTCTGACCATACATTCCTGCACTACTACCAGTGTCATCATTTCAGCCACATTTGAATGTCTTGTCAACACCAGGCCAAATGTGTAACCTGTGGTAGGGATGTGCACGAGTACGATTGTCCACCTCCTCCTCCATGCTATATCAGCTGCAGTGGCGACCATGCCGCTTTCTCTTGAGATTGTCCTGTGTATCTTGATGAGCAGGCTTTCACCGGTATGCACCACCAACCATTTTTCTGCGTTGTACTCCACAGTCTGACAGCAGAAGAAAGCCGACACTTGTGTGGATCTCATGGAGCAGGATCCTCCTGCCTTTGTGCCCTGTAGCAGCGAGTTTTCCCAGGCTGGCCCTCGACAGCTGCTGAGGTGACACCACTTCATTTTTTCCTCGTCATGGCTCTCTGCCAATGGAACGTTCATGGCCTTCTATCCCACAAAGAGGATTTGCAGCTGCTTTTAGTATTGCAGTGTTCACTTGTACTCTGCCTTCAGGAAACAAAAATGCATCCTCACGACTGCTTTGAGCTTTCGCATTTCTTCGTGGTCCATTTTGACCTTCCGCCTGAGGTTGGCATTCCATCTCATGGGGTAGCCATACTGCTCACACTGGATGACATTCATAGTCAACCCATCTTCCTGGATACCTGCCTTCAAGCTGTTGCAGTTCGTCTTTTCCTTCCTTACTTGACCTTTTCCCATTGTACCATTTACATCCCTCCATAATTCTATGTCAACGGGTCGACTTCCTGCAGCTTATTGGGCAGCTATCTCGCCCATTTCTGCTGCCCACCATACCATTTTGGGTTCTCCCAGAACTTGTCCAAGATGTGCCCTCTTGGATGACCTTCTTAATCAATTTAACCTTTTCTGCCTTAACACAGGAGCTCCCACGTTCCTTTCAGACTCCTTGCACACCTATTCCTATTTGGACCTATCCTTCTGCACTACCCATCTTGCCCATTGCCTTGAGTGATCTGTTCTTTCTGCCACCTGCTCGAGTGACCATTTCCTGTGAGCTATCCATTTGCTGACTTCTATCCCACCTCCGTGCACACCCAAATAGCAGCTTACTAAGGCCAACTGGAGGCTTTACTACTCCCTAGCGACCTTGGATCAATATGTTTTCCCCAGCTGTGATGACCAGGTAGAATATCTTACAAGCATTATCCTTACCCTCACAGAATGTTCTATTCTTCATACTTCCTCTTTACCATGCCATGGCCCAGTCCCTTGGTGGACTGAGGCATGCCATGATGCAATACGCACACGGAGACATGTTCTCTGCATTTTTAAATGTCATCCTATGATGGCAAACTGCATTCATTATAAACAGACATGTGCACAGTGCCGTCGTGTTCTTTTGGATACCAAATAGTTAGCTGCATTTGGTTCACTAGTTCTTTTAACAGTTCCAGCTCCTGTTCCATAATTTGGGCCAACCTCCGACAGCTCTCAGGGACCAAGATCCATTCCCCAGTTTCCGGCCTGACAGCAGCATAAAATTTCATGATGGACCCTATTGCAATCTCCAACACTTTGAGTTGCGATTTTGCAAAAATTTCGTGCTCTGTCCCCTATCACCCTACCTTTCTCCATTGGAAACAGTGGAGGAGACTCTGGCAATACCTTTCTCTCCTCAGAATCATGGGTGTTACAGTGCCACCTTTACTATCCAGACACTGTTGACATTCAGATGTTGCAGCACCTTTCTGTTGCAGGCAAGCACTTTCTGCTTAATACATACAAGGGGAAAAGGCAAGTTTCCCAGACATTGACGTGAAGCCATTCACAGAAAATCATTCAATTCCATTTTTAAGAACTTTCTTTACCATTTCTTCTGTTGCTGTGTGCGTTCTTGGATTGACTTCCAATACTAGTATTTTCTACCAAGAGATCTAATTCTGCTTGTGTGCACCTATATTGGATGGAAGATCATGTACATATGTGAGGAACAATAGTGGACCTAAGACTGAGCATTGGGAAACCTCATACATGATTTCTCCCTTTAGATTAATGTCCCTGGATGAAACTGATTGATACTAAGTACTGCTTTCTGCATTATTTTGGTTAGACATGATATTATCCATTGGTTGGCTACACCAGCAAGCCAATAAAAACTTTAATTTATCCAGGAAAATAAATGTGATTCATGATCTTAGGTTGCAGAAGATAGCCACCGGCACGATTTTATTATTTAATGATTGTAAAATTTGGTGAGTGAAAATGTAAATGGATTTCAGTAGGGCAACTCTTCTGAAACACAAATTATGTTTTTGCTGAGGATATTATTATTGCTAAGGTGAGATACTATTCTAGAATACATCAACTCCTCAAAAAGTTTGCAAAATGATGTCAGCTGTGAAATGTGTTGGTAGTTATTGACATCTCTCTCTTATGACCTTTATAAAGTAGGGGTTTAACAATGACATGTTGGAGAAATGTCTTGAGTTAGTGATGTGGACGGGCAGTATGATGGCGTAGGCTAACATTGTGGCTACCAACGTGACCTGATCCATACCCAGTGCTGATAAAATGTACAACACTGAAGGTAAGGCTACATGTGAAACCACTCACAGTATTTACCAGCTGACATGTTCACTGCATTGCTTTCTACAATGCAATGACCACCACTCAACAACCTGACCACTTGAATGTATACAGAAGTGGTGCCCACCCTGGGTACACCCAGAATCCAGTTGCTGAAAATGCTCTACAATATAACTCGTCCCATTTTCATTACTTTTCATGCTTAATTTTTGTACATTTCATGAAGTATTCTTGTATTCTCAGCAATGGTGAAGTAATTTTAGACTTTGTATGTCATATATCGCTTGGGCATAATTTTGGTGAAAGGATCCAGTTCAGTATATCAATGTGTACTTCGCAGACGGTAAAAGTGCTGCCTGTGTTCCATGTACAAATAGCTGTAGATAAATTTAGAGAGAATTATCATTCCTGAGTTCATGTATTTGATTTTAAACCTGAACTCTTCTTTGCCTTTATGGCAGTTTGACTCCTCTATGAACATCATGCTGGGTGTTAGAATGTTAAAATTCTAATCTTGGATGTTGTTCTAGCAATTACAATATAAATATCTCTCTCTCTCTCTCTCTCTCTCTCTCTCTCTCTCTCTCTCTCTCTGTGTGTGTGTGTGTGTGTGTGTGTGTGTGTGTGTGTGTGTGTGTGTGTGTGTGTTTTGAATAAAATTCGAGGTCTCTGTTCACTTCTGTCAGTATGTATGGACTAATTTAAGGAACTACCGTATGGATTTGCTCTGGTTTTGACTAATAAGTAGAATGATGCATGAGGAATGTTTGCGTGTATAATTTATAAATACAAGGTCTGTTCAAAAAATTCTGGAACGTGGTCCACAAAATTTTTCTATGCTTACCTTTTACTTATTGTGCATACTCTTCTCCACAGTTGATACACCACTCCCAGTGCTGTTTCTACTTCCAGAAGCAGTCTCAGTACGCCTCTTGCTGGATTATACGAAGCACCATCTGTGAATTTTCTTTTATCTTGTCTATCATTACAAATCTTTGTCCTTTCAGTGGGGTTTTCATCTTTGGAAATAAAAAAAAGCCCACAGGGGTCAGGTCTGGAGAGAGTGGAGGATGAGGCTCTTCACAGATTGCGAGGCAAAGATCTTTCTGGTCTTGACTCATGCTATGGCACAAGCTTGGCTACAACACAATGCATTCCAAGATGCTGTGTCAGTATTTCATAACATGATCGAACTGAAATGTTACATTCTTCTGCAATCTCTCAGTCAGTCAGTCAGTCTTTGATTGGCACACACAGCTTCATTGACGTTTCTGACATGAGTATCATCAGTAGACATCGAAGGGCGTCCTTAACGAGGGTCATCTTTAACTTCCGCCTGGCCATTTTTAAACTGTATGAACCATTATTAACACTGAGCACTGCCTAAGCACTCATCATGGTAGGTTTCCTGCATCATTTGATGTGTCTCTGTAAAGATTTTCTTGAGTTTCACACAAAATTTAATACAGATGTGTCGCTCCTCTAATTCTACCATCTCGAAATTTGCAAATTGTGCAACACAGTGTTATACCCAATACCTCTGTGTACAAAAACTAACAGAAATACAACAGTGAAACTTTTGGCAGTTACACATTAGACACAGGCATGTGCGGGGATACCAACTGCATTTCACTCCAACACACCATTGGCACGAAATTATGAATGTTTCAAAATTTTTTGAACAGACCTCATATTCTGTGGAAATTGGCTGAAGTATGACGAATTAAAATTGACTGCCGCTTTGAAAATGATGGTGTTGTCACCTAGCAGTACAGGTGCAGAAACTCCATGCAGCAGTGAACCCTGAGCAGAATTCGAGTTGGGCCTAGTGACCTAGCATGTGTCCCGAACTGAAAAGTGATGGGATCGAATTCTCCTCAGACCATGGATTTTTATCTCTGTTTTATAATCTGCCAATCATTTGTCAGTGATGGAGAAATTCACAAGAAATGAAATGTATCAGATTCCATGATACTTCACATTTTCCCATTTGTTTAACTCGTTAGGAAGAAGAATTTGCCAAAGTGATGTCAAACCGAAAGACTTGCACCAGGATACTGAGCCACATGCACTTATTATTACCAGAATCTTTATGTATATACATGCAGACTCCTGCAATGATACTTGCAGCAGACTGTCACAACCTCCCTGGTGACCAATGAGAAGCCGTGGAGGTCTCTGATGTGCGGCTCGCATAGTTAACGGGTGGTGGTCTGGCAGTCTGCTCGCACTTTCCTGCGCTGCAATACACTGACGTCTGCTATGGGTGCTTAAATAGTTTAATTTATATGAAGGTGGTGATATTCATTTACCTACTATTCTCCGAGCTTTACTCGTAACTCTACTCCTGTAAATAAAAGTACCACTGTGCCAGAGAAATCATGTGGCCGCAGATACTGAGCGCTACCTCTGCAATGCTAGGGCAGGTCACTAGTTTTATTTAAGTTATGTATTACTGTTACTTGGAGCCATCTCTATTTGAGAATAATGTCTGAGTTATGCTTTACGTAAATTGCTCACATTCCAAGAAAATTGTGAGGCATGTTGTGCACTTTCATTGCAATAATACTCTTACATTTATAATGCAACATGTCACTTACAGAGAAGTCACTAGCCTTTGTGCTGCTGTTCTTTTTCCTAGTTTGGCTACTGCTTTTTTTCCTAGTTTAGGTATCGCTCTTTTTCCTAGCCTAAGTATGCAATCTCACAAAAACGAACAGCACAGATACCATACTCAGCTGGTAAACATTACCACTCATAATCATTTTATGCCTGTTTCATTGCTTACTGTGTTTGTGATCTATAGTCTTTGGTCAAATGTAACGTAATGGTTTATTTTTATGCATTGGGAACATTCACTATGAAATGCTGTATGTTCATTCATTATGTCAGTGGAACAAATGGTAACTACAAGATAGATTCATTATGAAAACTTACAAGCCTTTCAAGATAGCTTATACTTTTTGTCTATGAGAAATTCATTCTGAAAGATTTTTGTAAAGACTGTGTAAAATGCATTTTTGTGTTATGAATGGAGATTTGTCAATGTAAAATTATCATTTCTCTCTTTCTTTTGTCTTTTTTAAATTCACATATGAACATAACATGCAGTACTCTGCTAAAATATTTATCAAGTTTCTGTATTTTGCCATACATGCAGCATTTTCTTATCATTTTTGTTTCAGGAACAAATCTCATGTGGAAATAACCCTCAGCGATATTATAAATATGTGGAATTCAGTTCATTCAAAATTAGAGAAACTTCAGCAACAAGTTAATCGACTTTCTCATAACGTTGATGTAATAACAAATGGCCCAAAGCAGGATGGAGTATGCATCCCCAATGAAAAATATTGTAGCGTGTCCAGGTCTAATTTTGAGAGGCTTTTTGATATGAAAATAGTTTGCAACCCTCAATTTCCTCTGTTTTCATTTCAGTTCTTGTTGAAATATCTAAGCAAATTATTCACTTTTGATGTAAATGTTGAGACAGAAGTGAATTTCTCACAATGTCTAAAGCTCTTCAATTCTGTTCAAAGGAAGAATAACTTAAATAGCTGTCCTAATATTACATTTCTGTGGAAAGATGTGCCATATCCAGTTCTATTATTTAATACAACAGGAAAAGAAATATTTGGTGAAGTTAATATAGCAAGATACTTCAGTCGTTTGATTGAGACAAAAGATCCAGTTTGTTTATATGAAAAGTGTGGTACAGAGTGTGCATCGGAAATTGATGAATGGCTAGATAAAATTGATTTATGTTCAAGACAGATTAATATTACTGACTTAGAGAATACTGTTGAAATACATTTGTCAAAATACAATTGGGTTGTAGGAAATAAACTAACATTAGCTGACATATGTCTGTGGTCATTTCTGAAGCAAATGAACAGATCAGTGCAGAAAGTTTCAGTTAATGTTAACAAATTCATAAAAAGAATCGATAATATCTCAGTTTTGTAACATTGATGTAAGAATGTAAAACCAGCATATTGATGAACATTGTCAAACATTTTTCTATAAGACTGAAAGTTGTCAACATTAACATTTTATTATTACGTAACATCTGTAATGAAATTATATATAAACTTACTTGAGTGTTTTGTACTAACTGATAAAGGAATTGCTGATTGTCTCATAATTTTGTTTTCTGCATATAATTTCTTTGTATCAGTGAATAAAGGTTTGTAGTAAATGCAGTGATACAGAAGATTTTGTTTAGTTATGGACTTTGTTTACAAAGCCTTACAACATTTCAAAAGACCAAGTAATTTCATGCATGGCCATCACTTAATGATGTTATGAATCCTATATTTGTGATTGCTCCATTACATTTCGGGTGTGCAGCTGCATAAATTCCACTTCTCGATTTGAAAGACTGACGCTACAGCACTTGCTCCATCCTTTTATGTCTGCAGACCATGCCACCATGCAAGTGGACACAGAAACACAAACACTAGGGACAATCAGTGGCAAAGAAGTACACATATACTTGAAATGAATGTATGATTAAGTGGTTGATAAACCCATGAGCTGCACTGTGAAGAGGTCTTTGCAAGTTTATTAAAGAAAGCACCAGATTCCATGACATGTCCAAAGTGTAACCACAATCTATGTTAATTAAATTATTCAACAAATGAATTTCAACTGCTTCTTATACCACTGAGTCCCAAAACAATGAAGTCTCTGCTAGAGTTTCTTCAGTATTGAATAGAGTGACAAATGACAATGCATGCCACAGCTGATATATCGGGGTGTAAGAGCCAGGTGTACTTACGGTCTTCCAGGCATCTTTCATAACTATACAAATCGTCTTGTCTGATGTCTGAAAGCCACACTTGCAGGGGCTCTTAAAACCCCAACCATCTTGAGCATCAAATCATCTGTGACAGAACCAAAGAGTGCTGCTTTCTTTGGTTGATGGCAACAAATCACTTTTACTTTGTGCTTGCTGAGGATCTGTCCTATTTTTGAATGTAGGCTTCCCACACTTGTCACGAAATTAAATCTCATAGAAAATGCCATTGGGCTCTTTGTATTCCTAATTTAATGTCTCTCTACTTTTAAGTGATAATGATGTACCATTAATAAATGATATATTTTCATATGTCTAGGTAGATGATAACAATTCATATGTAAAATGTTTATTTTGTGAACAGCTCTCATTATTTTCTTCCATTCTTACAACTGTGAAGGCACACAGAATATTTTGCAGTGTTTTGCATATTATTCCTTTCACATTTTTTGCTCTCTGGTGAATACTGGCACCAACATTTGCACAGTATTGTTTCCTGTGAGTTTCAGTTTCCCCATTGATCGTCAGTCAATGTAAGATTCTAATTGCACCATAGGTTCTTTTAAAGGTGTTTTTGTGTTCTTCAGTCTTCATTGACAGTTTTAATGCTCTCAGTAAATGCAATATTAAAGCTGTTGATAGACATACATAAGAGTAAAAATGATGAAATTAGCCTAGCATTAGGAACTACGAGGGCTATCCACAAAGTACATTACGTTTTCGTTTGTGTCCATTAGGGGCGGGGCTAGCGTGGCCATCTTGGTGTCATGGCACTCCGCCGCTCAGTCGGCATCCTGCCATGCTAGTGAGAGGTTCGTGCTGTACTCCGTTGAGTTACTGTGACAGTTTGAAATGTCAGCGTTAATTGAAAATGCCGTGAAGTGTGAAGTGCGTGCTGTAATAAGGTTTCTGACTGCAAAAAACTGTACACCGATAGAAATCTATCAGCAGCTTTGTGAAGTGTATGGGGACAACATAATCACTGAAGGTGGAGTGCGTCAATGGGTCATAAAATTTAAAAATGGCCGAACTAACATTCACGACGAAGAGCGAGGTGGAAGACCCAGCATAGTGACTGCCGAACTTGTCGAAAAAGTCGGTGCCGTGGTCCGTGAAAACCGTAATTTCACAATAACGGAACACTCTATGAGTTTTCCACAAATTTCACAAAGTTTGTTGCACGAAATCATTATCGAAAAGCTTGGTTACCACAAGTTTTGTGCAAGATGGATACCAAAAATCTTGACAGAGATTCACAAAAATCAGCGAATGGCTGCAGCGCTAACGTTTTTGGACGCTTACGAGAAAGATGGCGACTCATTACTCAATCGCATCGTTACTGGTGACGAAACATGGGTTAAGCATGTGGACTGCGAGACAAAATTGCAGTCAGTGCAATGGGGGCACACAAATTCCCCCCAAAAACCCAAGAAATGCATGCAGACAATGTCGGCAAGGAAGGTGATGGCGACTGTCTTTTGGGACAGAAAAGGTGTGATTTTTGTGGATTTCCTGGAAAGAGGCACTACAATAAACTCTCAAAGGTATTGCCAAACTCTGCACAACCTCAGAAGAGCAATACAAAACAAGCGCAGGGGAAAGTTGGGCTCAAAGATCTTGCTGATTCACGACAACGCCCGGGCCAACATGACAAATGCCACTCGTGAAGTTCTCGAATCTTTTAAGTGGGAGTTGTTTCCTCATCCGCCGTACAGTCCCGACCTGGCACCGAGCGACTTCCACTTATTCCCAGCAATGAAGAAGTGGTTGGCTATGCAGCGTTTTGATGACGACACACAGCTTCAAGAAGAGGTAACCACGTGGTTGAAGGTGCAGGCGGCCGAATTTTACGACGAAGGAATTTCCAAGCTCGTCCATCGCTACGATAAGTGCCTTAATTTAAATGACAACTATGTAGAAAAGTAGTATTTAAGTGTGGCTTTCATCTGTATATAATAAAAAAAAAATTCCAATACTTTATTTATTTTTAATACATGCACTACAAGAGGACTAAGATCACATCAGTTTTTTCCTTCTGGTACTGATATAATGATTCTCTTTCTTGTGACTTTGTTTAAAATAGCAGGCTCAATTAAAAAAAAAGGCTGTTAACAAGGGAAAAAAAGTGAGGACGATTTTTCCCCCCTTACTGCTATGTTGAAAATGCTGTCCAATTATCTTTGCTGATAGATAGTATATTTTTTCATTTATATTACATTTTGCCCAACTCAGCTAATATACAAGGCTTATTACTTTTTTGATAAGTTTTCCAAATAATCTCAAGAAACAAGTAACAATAATTGATTGTTAAAAAGTGGTATTTGAGTGGCATCTAGGAGTTTGTCCTTTCGATATCTTTGGCCTGTATGGCATGCACAACAGTGGCCAGTTTATGCTGTGCTGCAGACGAACTCCCAGCAGGTTGCATCACTGGCTTGTCTCATGCAAAATAAAAAGCCAACAAGCAGAATCAAATTCTTTTGAAGGAAAATTAAATATGTTATATAATTGTCCATTAAAGGTGTATTGAAACTGTGCATTACCTGTGATTGTGCAAGCAGCAGGAGTACAAATGCAAATGTCAACAATTTTGTGACATTACATAATTCAATATTCTGTATTTATACCGTTGTCTTCACATACACTATGTAAGTTCACCTTATATTTTATAATGCTGATAGTTCTTAAGCAACACTATGCACAACTAGTTAAGTTCTCCAGCCAACATAACAGTAAAATTAATTATGAGACTATAATCCCACACACACACACACACACACACACACACACACACACACACACACACACACACACACACACACTTCTCTCTCTCTCTCTGTGTGTGTGTGTGTGTGTGTGTGTGTGTGTGTGTGTGTGTGTGAGCTGAAACGGTAGCTAAAGAAACATTCTTGCTGTACTTTGTAATTGGTGCATTTAATAAGACTTTTTAGGATTAGAAATTCAATACGGTGTAGGATTGAGTGCCAGGTTTCACACACTGCAGCCATCCACCCTGATGGCCCCTTGTTTGTGAAAATGTGACCAAAGTAATTTCAACATGTTAAAACATCAGCACCAATCACATCTGGACATAAGTCCCACCTGCCGCCATGGCCCAAAAGACATTCCAGAGCATTTATGGCATTATAGCTGCAGCAACTTGTCTGATTTGGTCTTGGAGCTCTGTCATTGAGTTGATACAGTTGTGTGGAAGTAATGTCCCTTGATAAATTGTCAGATGAAGCAGTCCATGGGTGTGATGGGAGGTTGTGCCACACAGATCATGGGTCATGTATGCCCAATCCATCTTCCAGGAAACACACAATTCAAAAAAATACACACCTCTGTGGCATAATGGCATGACGCTCCATGGTTTTGGAAGTAAACATTATGCACATGTTCGTCCTGCACAAGCTGTGGTAAAAGAAACTATTCCAGCATATCCAGGTACAGTGTCCCGTTGATGGAGTTTCCAGCAAAGGAGGATGGGCCATAATTTTGTCAGCGGATATTCCCATCTGTTCTTTGGGGAATTCCACTGGAACTGCTGGTGCTCTACTGGTAGTTTGCCAGTCCGTGTAATGCAGTTATGTCCATTAACCTTTCAACAAGTGGAAGATAGCCTCATCACTGAATAGGATCTGGTTGAGGATCTTGCAATTTACATCTGCTTCAAGCAAATCCTGATATACGGCCAAATGCACTACAAAATACATCTAATATAATTTATGGAGATGGTATGGTGGTTTTTTCCTTTGTTTTTTTTTTTTTTTTTCCCCAGTGTGTGTTGCAACACATTATGTACAGTTGAGCATGGAATGTCCAGTACCACCAGCAATCACTGCACCAAATTTGTTCTGTATTCAATGGGTGAAGACAGATGGAAACTATTCTGAGAAAGTCCACTAATTAAGTTAAAAGAATTGGCTTTAAATGATGGTTCTAGGAATATACTACAGTCCTCCACATATCACTCTCGTAGAGATCGTGCATGTGAAATTAGATTGATTAAAACACACATAGGGGGCATTTAAAAATTCATTCTTCCCACATTGCATATGCAAACAAAACAGGGGGAAAAGCCCAAATAACTGGTTCAATGGGGCGTATCAATGGGATGTACTGTCTGCCATGAACTTCACAATGTTTCACAGAGTACGTAGCGGTAAACATAGAACTAATGTTTAATTTAATGCATTTAAAAGT
The DNA here is from genome assembly GCF_023864345.2 of Schistocerca serialis cubense. Classification (NCBI taxonomy): domain Eukaryota; kingdom Metazoa; phylum Arthropoda; class Insecta; order Orthoptera; family Acrididae; genus Schistocerca; species Schistocerca serialis. The sequence goes on from NC_064638.1 coordinate 312,676,160, forward strand.
GTGGGAACCATTAGACACCAACAACACAATTGCACTTGAAAATAAACTTAGAGTTATCTTTCCACCATATGAGAGTCTGTGCTTAAATAGCTGTAACTAATGTTAAGGAAGCACCAAGAAGTTGGGGTAACTCTAGCTTGAGAATAGTGCTGGATTAGCCATGTAGCAAGAGTTACCAAATGCTGCGAGCCCCTTGTGTTATGAGGCATCGCACATGGGTGTATAAAAATTTTGGTAGCAGGTGTAATAGGTAAGAACATTTCTTTAGCTGCTATTTCACCTAATTAATTTTGTTAGCAAATGAAACAGATAAACCTCTAGCAGATTTCTCATCAGGTAGGTTTCATACTCTATGGAACAGGTTTAAATATGTATTTCTATTAGAACAAGGTGTCCAGAAATTAAATATCTATTTTGTTGAAATAATTATTGTATTCTTATTATTTATAGTGGCATACATTTAACACCCAAGATGCCTGAAAGGTGAATTGAGCCACTAAACCATTAAAAATAATAGATCACCCAGCAGCTCCACAGCACAATGCAGCTCGTAATCTAAAAGTTGTATGTTCAATACTTGGGGAACAGTACTTTTTTAAAAATTGTTATCAAAACGGAAAGTAAAAAAATTCCTTTTGCTATTTCTGGTTTGAAATGTCTCATTCAGTCACTGCATTAACTTTATCACAAATTTACTGAAGTGAATTTCTGTGAAAACCATGTGATTGCAGAGAGTTTGAATTTACATTTTCTCATGAAACGAATTTATGTTTTAAATGTTTGTTTGATGATAACCATGCCATAAAATGTACATATCACTCTGGGAGCAATGCATGGCGAATATAAGAGGCATTCAAATGAAACCCAGTCACTAGGGTAAAGTAATGGTAACGATTTTATCTAATTCAAAAATGTAGTTATACACAGTACACATACTCAAAAATAGTCCCCAAAACTGTTGGCACATTTATCCCATTGCAACACTAGCCGGTTGATTCCATCCTTGAAGAAGCTAGTAGGCTGCTGTAGGATCCATGCCTTGACCCAGCAAACACTTCATCATCCTTTGCAAATCATTGTCCGCGAATATCTTGTTTTTGAGGTCCAAACACATGAAAGTCGCACAGTGACAGGTTGGGACTGTACAGTGGATGCTCCAGTGTTTCCCATCAAAAGTGCTGCAATGTCGTCTTCACTGCATTGGCTGTGTGTGGGTATGCATTATCATGCAGGAGGATAAGGCCATTGGACAACATGCCTTGACATTCTGACTTGATGACTCATCTAAGATTCTGTAAACTGGCTTGATAATGCTGGGTATTGATGGTGGTTCCTCATTCTAGGAACCCGGCAAGCGGTGGGCCCTTATGGTCAAAAAAGGAGGACATCATTATCTTACCAGAACTGGTGTGCAATGCCTTTGATTTCTTTGTAGGTGGTGAAGTCGCATGTTTCCACTGCTTGCTCTGATGCTTGCTTTCTGGTTCAAAATGGTGACACCATGTTTCGTCACGTGACAATACAAGACAGAAAGCCATATTCCTCCTCGTGATAATGTTGCAGATGACTCGAAGACAGTGCCATTCAAGTATTGCACTGTTTGGCGGTCAGTTGGAGGGGAACCCACTGTGCACAGATTTTTAAAAAATTCAAGTATTGATGCATTATGGTGTGGCTGGTGCCTTCGCTAATACTCAGTAACCAATGGACCTCATCCACAGTGATACTGTGATTGTCCAAGACTAAAGCATTCACTTCTACAACCATTTCCGGTGTGATGACACAATGAACCTGTTTGGGATGACCATTGTCTTCCAGTGAGTTGCGCCCCTCAAGGAATCGTTTGCGCCATTTCACAACACTTGAACAACTCAGGCTGTACTCACTGTACACAGCCTTCATCCGTTGATTCATTTAATGGCCTTTAACTCCAAAAATCAAATTACTCCTTGTTGTTCCTGCTTACTCGCCTGCATGTTCGGTAGTGGACAATAACATGTGTGACCACCTTCTCTTCGGCGCAAAACCGCACTGCCACTATGCAGCATCAAACGGTATGCATGTGTCAGTCTCTCTACCAATAGATGGCGCCACCATACCCGCAGTTACATGGTGCCACCTTATGTGTAAGCAAAGGTAGACGCACTGACAATATTGCATTTGAATGAACCTCATACATAGATTGTAATACTTTTAGTGAGCCTACCCATCGTAGTTTCGTTTGGCAGATGTCAGACAAATGTGACGAATGTTGCGTTACTTCTCATTGCTGCAGAATTTGCATAACTGATGTGTGCATGTTCAGTTTAATTTCATATTCCTTAGGCCTACTACAAGTAAGTATCTTCAAGCATTTATTAACGATTCTGTCAGCAGTTACAGTATTTGTATTAGGTGACTAGTTTTGAACCTTACAGGTCCATTTTCAAGCCTGGCCTGCCGAGGCTGCACTGACAGTGCTTAGTCTTAAAAATAAACATAAAAGTGGCAACACCTGCTTTATAAATGTTTGCATAATGAATGCCACAATTCACACATGACCTGGAAATCTTGCTCGGTTCTTTCAATTTGACATCTGCCATTGATTTTCCTACTCGGGTAGTAAAGGACAGCAGCACATCGATAGATAAATGGAAGAGGCCTTCCCCACACCATTTGATACAACTGAAATTCCATCCACCGCTCCTTCTGAAATTAGGAAGATGATAAACTCTCTCAAAAATAAAAGCTCATATGGAATTGATGGCATTTCCAGCAGAATAATAAAAGCTTGTTCCCAAGAGATAAGTGGGATTCTTAGCCACATATGTAATAGCTCTCTGAAGCAGGGTATTTTTCCAGGTAGACTGAAGTATGCCATTGATAAACCACTGCATAAAAAAGGGGATATGTCTGATGTCAACAACTACCACCCAATCTCTCTTCTGACTGTCCTATCCAAAATTCTTGAAAAAGTAATGTATTGTGTAGTAGCTCCACACCTTTGTAAAAATAAAGTTTTAACAAAATGTCAGTTTGGTTTCCAGAAAGGTTTTTCATCAGAAAATGCTATATATGCTTTCTCTAATAAAATATTAAATGCTCTGAGTAACCGGAATTCACCCCTTGGGATTTTTTGTGATCTCTCAAAGGCTTTTGATTGTGTAAATCATGGAATACTTCTAGATAAGCTCAAGTACTGTGGTATGAATGGGACAGTGCTCAAATGGTTTAAATCATACCTAATTGGAAGAGTGCAGAAAGTGGAAATAAGCAGTTCACATAATATGCAAAAAACTGGTGATTTTTCAAACTGGGGAACAATCAAGAATGGGGTGCCGCAAGGTTCGGTCTTGGGTCCTCTGCTGTTCTTAATATATGTTAATGACTTGCCATTCTATATTCATGAAGATGCAAAGCTAGTACTTTTTGACAATGATACAAGTGTAGCTATCACACCCAACAGACAAGAATTAATTGATGAAATTGTAAATGATGTTTTTCAGAAAATCATTAAGTGGTTTTCTGAAAATGGGCTCTAATTAAACTTTTCCGAAACACAGTGTATACAGTTCCACACAGTAAATGGAGTGACACCATTAATAAATATAGACTTTGATCAGAAATTGATAGCTAAGGTAGAATATTCAAAATTTCTAGGTGTATGCATTGATGAGGAGTTGAACTGGAAAAAACACACTGAGGATCTGCTGAAACGTTTGAGTTCAGCTACTTATGCTATTAGGGTCATTGCAAATTTTGCTGATATACATCTCAGTAAATTAGCTTACCACACCTGTTCTCATTCTTTGCTTTTCTGTAGCATCATGTTCTGGGTATCTCATCATTGAGTAAAAGAGTGTTCATTGCACAAAAGCGTGTAATCAGAATAATTGCTGGAGCTCATCCAAGATCATCCTGCAGACACTTATTTAAAGAGCTAGGGATCTTCACTGTAGCCTCACAATATATATATTCACATATGAAATTTGTTATTAGCAATCCGAACAAATTCAAAAGTAATAGCAGTGTACATGGCTACAACACTAGGAGAAGGATGATCTTCACTGCTCAAGGTTAAATCTAAATTTGGCTCAGAAAGGGGTAAATTATGCTCCAACAAAAATCTTTGGTCACTTACCTAATAGCATCAAAAGTCTGACAGATAGCCATATAGCATTTAAAAGGAAATTAAAAGAATTTCTGAATGGCAACTCCTCCTACTCATTAGATGAATTTTTGGATATAGTAAGTGGGTAATTTCCCCACCCCCCACAAAAAAAATTAAAAATGTTAAGTGTCATGTAATATTTTGTGTAATGTAATATCTTGTATAGACACCTTTTATTAACCTGACATGTCCCACATCATTATGAAGTGTCGTATTCATGATCTATGGAACAAGTACTAATCTAATCTCTAATCTTACAAAGTCAAAAATTTGGTTTTGACATGGTAAGAAGCTTTTGTAGATTGTGGCATTCATTCTGCAAACATTTATAAAGCATATGTTGCCACTTTGATGTTTGTAATTAAACCTTTAACTAGCATTGGGCCTCAGAGTCCCATCCTTGATGATTAATATCTTCTCTGTTAGCAACTATATATTTTATTTTAATGAAGTTTTATGACTTTTCCTAATTTGTCAAGTTAGCAATGGTTTTGGAAAAAAATTATAAAAAATTTCCTATGACTTTGTGTTAAAGTGTGGTGCACATTTTATCTTGTATGTCCCTCACAGGCACATGCGGTTAGAAGCCGTTTTTCAATAACCAGCTGTCTATCCGTGCAGTGTCTATTACATCACCCAGCACATTTTTATTTTGGTGCATTATTTCACAACAGTTGTCTGTTATACAGACTGAAGCTGTTATGGAGAAGAGGATTGATTATAAGATGAGGAGATAAGGGAATTGTTGGAGCAGTTTTCTGATTCTGAAAACCCACTTATTGAATGTTAATCTTCCAGTGATGATGAAAATGAGGTAGATGTTGCTGAAAACTCATAACTACACGAATGTGATCATAAATAATCCTTGTAGGAAGATGGAGAAGAACAATTTAGTACAAATTCTGTTGCGTATGACTTATTGTTTTCTTGTAATAAGGATGAAATGTGGGTTATAGCTCCTCAAGCTGGTAGGTGGAGCAAAATTGGTGTATTGAAAGAAGGCCAGGAACCTACATGTTATTTGATTAGGAACAGTGATTGTGAAGAATCTTGTTTTATGTTGTTCTTTCATGTACCCCTCATTGATAGAGCATGTATGTGGATCAACAAGGAAGGTCAAATTGTTTATGAGATGAAATGAATAAGTTTCTTGGTGTTCTGATCCTGACAAGTCAAGAAATGAAGGTATCAGTCAGCTTTGGAGTGCTGAGAATGGCCGATCACTGTTCAATGAAATTGTCTCTCAAACGCTTCCATGCTCTTCTGAAGTGGTTTGCTTTGACAGTGCAACAGCTCAATGTGAACATAGGTCAAGTGGCAAACTGGAACCAACCAGAGAAGTTTTTGTGGTGTGGGAAATTTCCCTGAGGGGCATCTACCAGGATGATGCATGACTGTGGATGAACAGTTGGTCACATTCGGACTGCCTGCCGACTTTATTATACCTAAAGGGCATAAAGTATACTCTGTCATTTTCAACCAGTTGTGATGATAGCCTATTTTGTTCCTAAGAAAAAAAGTTGTTATCATCCTTAGCTCTCTTCATGACCAACCAGTGATGTCATCATTGAAAGTAAACAAGCTTGAAGTTATAATGACATACAATGCCACAAAAGGTAGTGTTGACACCACGGACCAGAAGATGCGATTCTACAGTGCAGTGTGAAGAGAAAAACAAGGCGCTGGCCATTGGTGACTTTCTTCAGCATAATCAATTTAAGTGTAATGAATGCATATGTAATTTGGGTGATGCTGGCTACCAATAAAAAAAAAAGAGACATTGGGCCTTCATCGTCAATTTGGGAAAGCAACTAGTGGGGATAAAGATCCAAAAAGGGCAGTGAAACCACCAGCTAAGAAAAGGAGAAAATGTGTAGAGAAGAAAAACAGAAAAAATCAAATTACATGTTATAAGTGCCCCAAACCTGTATGCTTGGAATCTTCTGCTATTGTCTTCTGTAGATCCTCCACAAATTTTTAATAAGAGTAAAAGCCACCAGTAAAAGTATAAAAATTGTGTTTTTAAAATGTAAACTTTAAATAAATAAAATTATTTTAAAAGTATTTATTCTTCAAAAGTTGTTCGCATCATAAGGTTTCAAAATAGTGTCAGTTTATGTCAATTTAAGCAACACGAGCTTGAGAAGTCCGACTGGTAGAAAATGCTACACAGATTTTCTTGTAAGCAGAGGGTTAAGATCAGACACTGTAAGTGCAGTCTCAGTAACTGAGGCTTCAAAATGGACCTGTGAGGTTCAGTAATATTCACCTTCTATAAATACTGCAACTGTTGACAAAACTGTTAATAAACATTTCAAAGGAGTTTAATGAAGTTGCTGGCTCCCTGTCAACAAAATGTTGAAACCGAAGACAAGTAAGTACCACATATGAATGTGACTACATGACTGTCTTTATAATAAGCTTCCATGAAACTTTGTAACTTCCGTGTGCCTACCATAGCAGATGATTGCCACAAAACATATTATATTGTGCTGCTCAGAACATTAGGTAATTGAATATCACCACCTACATATAAATTAAGCTTTTTTTGCCATAGAAAGTGTTTATTGAACATCAGTACAAAAAATTATCAGTCTATGAGATTTATGCGTCACTACAAACAATACACAAATACATTCTTCAAACAGTTGTATACGAAACATTGTTTTACTCTTACAGAAAATGAAAGTGATTCAAAAATCATTAAATGCAGTCTTCCACGTACATGACAGCTCCTTGATGAGAAGCAGAAACGAGAAGTGTTAAAGTTCTTGAATGGAAGGACAGTGATGAGCAATGGATTATTCGCTGCTCCATCTTCTCTCCTCCCTGCTATTGCTGGTTGGTAACTGCTGGAACACCTGTCTGTACAGGTTGTACTACTCACTCACCACCCTCCACTGGAGGGAGAGCCTTCTTTGGTAATGTGATTGTGAGGGCACCATCCGATAACATCTACATGGATACTCTGCAAATTACATTTAAGTGCCTGGCAGAGGGTTCATCAAACCACCTTCACAATTCCCTGTTATTCCAATCTCGTATAGTGCCCGGAAAGAATGAACAACTATATCTTTCTGTACGAGCTCTGATTTCCGTTATTTTATCGCGCTGATGGTTCCTCCCTATGTAGGTTGGTGTCGACAAAATATTTTCGCATTCAGAGGAGAAAGTTGGTGATTAGCATTTCGTGAGAAGATTCCGTTGCAACGAAAAATGCCTTTCTTTTAATCATTTCCAGCCCAAATCCTGTATCATTTCTGTGACACTGTCTCCCATATTCCGCGATAATACAAAACATGCTGCCTTTTGTTGAACTTTTTCCATGTACTCCGTCAGTCCTATCTGGTAAGGATCCCACACCACACATCAGTATTCTAAAAGAGAATGGACGAGTGGAGTGTAGGCAGTCTCCTTAGTAGGTCTGTTACATTTTCTAAGTGTCCTGCCAATAAAACGCAGTCTTTGATTAGCCTTCCCCACAACATTTTCGATGTGTTCCTTCCAATTTAAGTTGTTCGTAATTGTAATACCTAAGTATTTAGTTGAATTTACAGCTTTTAGATTAGACTGATTAATCGTGTAACCGAAGTTTAACGAGTTCCTTTTAGCACTCATATGGATGATCTCACACTTTTCGTTATTCAGGGTCAACTGCCACTTTTCAGATATCTTTTCTAAATCGTTTTACAGTTTGTTTTGATCTTCTGATGAATTTATTAGTCGATAAACGATAGCGTCGTCTGCAAACAATCTAACTCGGCTGCTCAGGTTGTCTCCCAAATAGTTTATATAGATAAGGAACAGCAAAGGGCCTATAACACTACCTTGGGGAACGCCAGAAATCACTTGTATTTTACTCAATGACTTTCTTTCAATTACTAAGAACTGTGACCTCTCCGACAGGAAATCACAAATCCAGTCACATAACTGATACGATATTCCATAAGCACGCAATTTGACAACGAGCCGCTTGTGTGGTACAGTGTCAAAAGCCTTCCAGAAATACGGAATCGATCTGAAATCCCTTGTCAATAGCACTCAACACTTCATGTGAATAAAGAGCTGGTTGTGTTTCACAGGAACGATGTTTTCTAAACCCATGTTGACTGTGTGTCAATAGACAGTTTTCTTCGAGGTGATTCATAATGTTCGAACACAATATATGTTCTAAAATCCTGCTACATATCAACATCAACGATATGGGCCTGTAATTTAGTGGATTACTCATACTACCTTTCTTGAATATTGGTGTGACCTGTGAAACTTTCCAGTCTTTGGGTACGGATCTTTAGTTGTATATGATTGTTAGGTATGGAGCTGATGCATCAGCATACCCCGAAAGAAACCTAATTGGTATACAGTCTGGACCAGAAGACTTGCTTTTATTAAGTGATTTAAGTTGCTTCACTACTCCGAGGATATTTACTTCTACGTTACTCATGTTGGTAGCTATCATTGATTCGAATTCTGGAGTATTTACTTCGGCATTTCGGAAGACTATGTTTAGTAACTCTGCTTTGGCAGCACTGTCTTTGATAGTATCTCCATTGCTATCACACAGAGAAGGCATTGATTGTTTCTTGCTGCTAACATACTTCACTTACGACCAGAATCTCTTTAGATTTTCTGCCAGGTTTGCAGACAATGTTTCATTGTGGAAACTGTTGCAGGCATCTCGCATTGAAGTCCGCGCTAAATTTCGACCCTCTGTAAAAGATTGCCAATCTTGGGGATTTTGCATCTGTTTCAGTTTCGCATGTTTGTTTCGTTGTTTCTGCAACAGTGTTCTAACTCGTTTTGTGTACCAAGGAGGATCAGCTCCGTCGTTTGTTAATTTATTAGGTATAAATCTCTCAATTGCTGCAGATACTATTTCTTTGAATTTAAGCCACATCTGGTCTACACTTATATTATTAATTTGGAATGACAAGAGATTGACTCTCAGGAAGGCGTCAAGTGAATTTTTATCTGCTTTTCTGAATAGGTATATTTTTGGATTATTTTTCGGGGATTTGGGGATTACAATATTCAGTCTCGCTACGACAACCCTTTGTTCACTAATCCCTGAATCGGTTTTGATGCTCGTTATTAACTCAGGATTATTTGTTGCTAAGTGGTCAAGTGTGTTTTCATAACCGTTTACTATTCGCGTGGGCTCATGAACTAACTACTCGAAATAATTTTCAGAGAATGCGTTTAGCTCAATTTCGGACTATATTTTATGTGTACCTCCGGAATTAAACATGTATTTTCGCCATCACATCAAGGGTAAATTAAAGTCACCACCAACTATTATCGTATTAGTCGGATACATGTTTGAAATCAAACTCAAGTTTTCTTTGAACCTTTCAGCAACTGTATCATCTGAATTGGGAAGTCGGTAAAAGGATCCAATTATTAATTTATTTCAGTTGTCAACAATGATCCCTGCCCATACTAACTCACAGGAAGTATCTACTTCAATTTCGCGACAATTTAAACTACTTCTGACAGCAACAAACACGCCACCGCTAGCCGTTTTCAGCTTATCCTTTCGGATCACCATTAGGCTCTTCGCAAAAATTTTGGCTGATCCTATATCCGGCTTTAGTCAGCTTTCAGTGCCTGTAACGATTTGAGCATCAGTGCTTTCTATTAGCACTTGGAGGTCTGGTACTCTCCCAACACAGCTATAACAATTTACAACTGTTATACCAGTGGTTCCTGTATCTACGTTCTTCCTGTGTTCAGCCTACTCCCTTTGTGACTGAAGCCCGTCTTGTGTTTCCCCGAGACCCTCTAACCTAAAAAACTGCCCATTCCATCCCACACAGTCCCTACTACCTGCGTAGCGCCTCCTGCGTATAGTGGACACCTGCCTATTCGACGGAACCCGAAACCCAACTACCCTTTGTCGCAAGTCGAGGAATCTGCAGCCTACACGGTCGCAGAACTGTCTGAGCCTCTGATTCAGACCCTCCACTCAGCTCTGTACCACAGGTCCGCAGTTGGTCCTGTTGACTATGCTGCAAATGGTCAGCTCTGCTTTCATGTTGCAAGCAAGACTGGCAGCCTTTACCAGTTCTGTTAGCTGTTCGAAACCAGAGAGAATTTCTTCAGATCCAAAGTGACACACATCATTGGTACCAGCATGAGCAACCACCTGCATTTGGCTGCACCCTGTGCTCTTCATGGCATCCGGGAGGCCCCTTTCCACATCTGGAATGATTCCACCCGGTATGCACACAGTGTGCACATTGGTTTTCTTACCCTTCTTGTCAGCCAAGTCCCTAAGGGGCCTCATAACACGCTAACGTTGGAGCTCCCAACTGCCAATAATCCCACCCTCTACGATTGCCCAGATCTTGCAGGCTGAGTGGTTTCCTCTGAAACAGGACAGATGACAGCATCTGGCTCAGTGACAGTGTCAGCCACAGATAGCACCTAGAACCTGTTCGTCAGACAGACTGGAGAGGCCTTACGTATGGCCGCCTGGGAAGTCTTTCGCCATCTGCTTCGCCCGGGGGCGACCTCCTACTCGACCACAGGTGAGGGATCAGCCTCAGTGCGAGCAGTAACTGGGTTGACCTCCAGTGAGGACTGGTCGGAGGACTCTGACGCGCTGGACGTCTGCTGGATCCCCACGGCCGGCCCACAACAGTGGTGCCCATCCACTGCAGCCTCAAGCTGTCTAACCGAAGCCATCACAGCCTGAAGCTGAAAGTGAAGTGTCACCAACTCACACACAACAATCGCAGTCCCTGTCCATACTAAAGACCGTGAAAAACTGAACTATGCTGATAAACGTACTATCGGCACATGCTGCGCAACTCTACTGTAGAACCTGATGCAAATGCACGAACTGTGTCTAGTAATACGCAGATATTCAAAAACCTAACTACCAAAGCACTCAAGTGAAACTAAGTAATTTGCCCCTGATAAGGAACTTGTAACATGTCACAAAATCAGTTTACTTTCTGATGCAAACGAAAATGCGAGAACTGTGGCTATTAGATTTTAAATTTACACGCAGAAACTCGAGAACCTAAACTATTAAAACACACAGATGATATAATAAAATTCGCTCCTGGTTAGGAATATGTAAATATCACAAAAGCGGTTTATTTATCTGTTGCTGCGTCTGTCTCGGTCGGTTGATGCTGATGACAGTTGTGTCTGCACCTATTCAGTCATTATGTCCTTCAGCAGCAATTAGCAATGCTGCATGTGGCGCAATATGTAACCGTGCTCATCTTGACGCTCTTCATGCTTTGCCTGCACCACCACACAGTTACCCACCACCTATTTCCGTCAGTTCCTCCGGTTGAAACTGTTGGACACCTAGATTAACCTTGAACCCATCTGTGTTGTTCTGTATGGCCAGAGTTACAAGCCACCAAATGACACCACGGTCTGTAGTAACCAGCAGGAAAGACAGATAGAGAGGGAAAAGCAAGTTGTCATGTGTCAGCCCCCAACTGGAAAGCTGATCGAATAACGAGACCTAATGGTCGACATCGTGCGACAAGTGGGGAATCATCGGTGTCAAAGCCTACTTCACCATTCCCCCTCCCACACTGTATCCGAGTGAAGAGTTCCTTTCCTTGTTTAAGCAGCACACCACATGTCAGTGTTTTGCAGTGTGGAATAGTGCGAGTGGACTGCCAGACCACAACCCGTTAACAATGCGAGTGGTGCATCAGTGGCCTCCAAGGCCTCTCATTTGTCACGAGCCCTGTATAAAAACTAACAGACATGTAACAATGAAACTCCTTATGATGATTAAAATGACATGGACAATGATTCTAAATGAAATAATAATGTAATTATATTTAAAACCAAACTAATAAAAATAAAGGCCATAGTCATTTCGATAAAGATTATCAAAGAAATTTGCGTACCACTGGAATTGAACTGGTGACCTGCAATTTATGATCCTATATTCGGTCCATTTTTGAAGTGAAACTTCTTTGGACACAAGTAAAATTTCAAAGTTGTGATGTGCAACACATGCATTATATGCAAGGTGAGTGACATAACTACCGAAAAGAAAAATGATAATTGTGCAAGAGTCATACAAGATATATATATGTCATCATGGACTCTACATAAGAGTCATTTAGAGATGTAAAATTTTCTGTATAATTTAGTACCTTAGGGAACACTGCGAGTAAGCTGTGTTGATGTAAATGAATAAATCCAGAGAAAAGTTTGGTCCTTTGCAGCATTTTACAATATGCTGGCTGAATCATAACAGGACAACAGTTACATCAAAATGCTGTGATAGTAAATTGTATATTTAAAAAATATGTACAATCTAGGGAAAGGAAGAATCCCTAATAACTGGTACAATGGGACACACCCTCTGTCATGCACCTCACTATGGTTTGCAGTGTATAGATGTAGATGTAGATATGTAGATTTTTAAATCATATTCTTTTCTTTTTTCTATTATTTGTTTTAATGAGAAAATTTCGTCTTAGCAGGACCTACATTCCCGAAAATCAGTATGTTCTTCGAGTAATATGCTGTCTGCAATGTTTCTCACGCTCTTTACTGCTATCGTCACAGGTATTTTGTATCCCATATTTAAAAGACTTATTCCTGTAATTTCCATAGTCTGTTATTGATTCCCTTTTGAAAATGGGTATTTCTATTGCTTTTTTCCACCCCATTGGTAGTTTTCTTTGCTGCCAGCATTGATTTACAAAACTTAAAGCCTATACTCGCTTCTTCTTGAAGGAATTTGAAAAGGTCCATATTATCAGATCCAGGAGTTCTTTGGATTTTATGGCTCTGTAAGGCATCTTGAATTTTTTTGAAATCTGTTTTATCAGTTTCTGAAAAACATCAGTTGATTTCTTTTACGTCATCATTCTCCCTTTCATCCGACTGCTTACTTTAACCCAGCAGTTTTGTATATGATGTTAAATAATCTGTTACTGATCAACATGTCTGGGATGCCCAGGTAAATTTGTGAATCCCTCTGTTTTTGAAAAAGTTATTTTGTATTTGCAATGAATTTAAGTTAACAAAGTCTTGTAACGTTTTTCCTTTCAGATTAAGTGCTTATTCTCCATTTATTATGGTTAGGTCCTTACTGGGCTATTGTAGCATTTATATCTCCTCCTGTGACAATACAGTCTTTCTTATTTATAGAATCAAAGACATTTTGCAAGATCTTCTTGGCAGTGGCCGCATATACAAATCTGAACCAATAAAGCAGGTGATGTTATAAAAAACAGCAATGTAATTTTTTCACTCTGAGACCAGTCATCAGTACAAAACTTGTAAGTTCCTTAGGTTTTCTTTAAAGGTTTTAACTGTTTGAAAATTTTTTTGTCATCTAAAGCAAGCTTTCTTCTGTTTCATGGACATAATGATGGCACAGTTAGATGCTACTATGCAGGAATATATGCATATAGTATAACTAAATTAATCTTAATGTAGTTTTATCAATGAGGAGGGAGAGTAACTCCAGCTTACAGACACACAGAGCTATTACAACGTTCACAGCAGCAAGGCGGCAAGCACACCAGACCCAGCAGCCTCCACCCTCTTCTCCCTGCGGTGCCTTGTTTGACCACAGCCTGCCTGCTCTGTGCTTTCATACTCACACTCATGGATGGGCACAATGCGCTCGAGCAAGTACAAGCAAGCAAAACCCTCAATATGCAGACCTCTACTTTTATTCATAAAATATACAAATGTATGTCCCATCATCACACTCAACTTATGAATTTAGAAAAGTTAATATACTGGTAGTTGAAAAAAGATTAACAGTTTTTGCAGTATCTTTGTGACTATAGTTTACTGCTGCAGCTTTTTGTGTAAAAGACACAAATTTGAAAATTTTAAGATATTTACAATCTATATGACATCACAATAAAACTGTGTTGTATGGTATTCTACTTCTTTATGCTAACAAACATTAGTTTATACCATAAGAACATTTACTGTGGGGAGAGTTGTGCACAGATCTTTGCTTTTGCAGTCTTTTTAACTGTTTCACACTTAACACAATTGATACAAATTTTCCACTATCACAAGTTATACTCTAATATTGTACATATTTAAGTTTTAACCTGATGGATTCTCAGCAACATCATTACAACACTTCTGCAGTAGGTGGGCCTAAACAGCTGTTTTAAATGCTGAATTATTTTTGATCATTTTGATGTAAAAACGTAGTCTGTTGTACAGCTTGTTCCCTGCTTGAAGTGGTCCATTTTGTATAAATTTTGTATTTGAATATTGGACATGTATGGCCTGGTTTGTTCTTGTTTTGTCTTAGCTTGTTTCCCAATTGAGGTGGTCTATTTTGTATTGGTGTTGTATTCATCTACATCTACATGGATACTCTGCAAATCACATTTAAGTGCCTGGCAGAGGGTTCACCGAACCACCTTCACAATTCTCTATTATTCCAATCTCGTATAGCACGTGGACCGAGCGAGGTGGCGCAGTGGTTAGCACACTGGACTCGCATTCGGGAGGACGACGGTTCAATCCCGTCTCCAGCCATCCTGATTTAGGTTTTCTGTGATTTCCCTAAATCATTTCAGGCAAATGCCGGGATGGTTCCTTTGAAAGGGCTCAGCCGATTTCTTTCCCAATCCTTACCTAACCCGAGCTTGCGCTCCGTCTCTAATGACCTCGTTGTCGATGGGACGTTAAACACTAACCACCACCACCACCACCACCACCGTGTGGAAAGAGTGAACACCTGTATCTTTCTGTACGAGCTCTGATTTCCATTATTTTATTGTGGTGATCGTTCCTCCCTATGTAGGTTGGCGTCAACAAAATATTTTCGCATTTGGAGGAGAAAGTTGGTGATTGGAATTTCGTGAGAAGATTACATCACAACGAAAAACACCTTTCTTTTAATGATGTCCAGCCCAAATCCTGTATCATTTCTGTGACACTCCCTCCTATATTTCGCGATAATACAAAACATGCTGCCTTTCGTTGAACTTTTTCAATGTACTCCATCAGTCCTATCTGGTAAGGATCCCACACCGCACATCAGTATTCTAAAAGAGGACGGACGAGTGGAGTGTAGGCAGTCTCCTTAGTAGGTCTGTTACATTTTCTAAGTGTCCTGCCAGTAAAACACAGTCTTTGGTTAGCCTTCCCCACAACATTTTCTATGTGTTCCTTCCAATTGAAGTTGTTTGTTATTGTAATACCTAGCTACTCAGTTGAATTTACGGCTTTTAGGTTAGGCTGATTTATCGTGCAACCGAAGTTTAACGAGACCCTTTTAGCACTCATGTGGATGACCTCACATTTTCCATTATTTAGGGTCAACTGCCACTTTTCGCACCATACAGATATTTTTTCTAAACCGTTTTGCAGTTTGTTTTGGTCTTCTGATGACTTTATTAGTCGATAAACGGCAATGTCATTTGCAAAAAACAGAAGATGGCTGCTCAGATCGTCTCCAAACTCATTTATATAGATAAGGAACAGCAAAGGGCCTGTAGCACTACCTTGGGGAATGCCAGAAATCACTTCTGTTTTACTCGATGACTTTCCGTTAATTACTACGAACTGTGACCTCTCTGACAGTAAATCACAAGTCCAGTCAAATAACTGAGACGATATTCCATAAGCACCCAATTTCACTACGAGCTGCTTGTGTGGTACAGTGTCAAAAGCCTTCTGGAAATCCAGAAATACGGAATCGATCTGAAATCCCTTGTCAATAGCACTCAACACTTCATGTGAATAGAGAGCTAGTTGTGTTTCACAGAAACAATGTTTTCTGAACCCATGTTGACTGTGTGTCAATAGACTGTTTTCTTCGAGGTAATTCATAATGTTCGAACACAATATATGTTCTAAAATTCTGTTGCATATTAACGTTAATGATACGGGCCTGTAATTTAGTGGATTATTCCTACTACCTTTCTTGAGTATTGGTGTGACCTGTGCAACTTTCCAGTCTTTGGGTACTGAGTATTCAACATGTATGGCACGGAGTATTCCACATGTGTATCCTGGTTCATGCTTGTTTTATCTGAGTGAATACCCTGGTTTCTAACTACAAGTTGGCTTGTATCATCAAAGATTTTCCTAGTAAAAAATATTACTTGCAAAATATATAAAGGAGCAATGGAAGGACTTGAAGTTTTTTGAATAAAGGTTTGCACGAGCTTCTGGGAGCTGCCCTTACCATAGCTCATACAACTTTCTTACTGGCTGTGAAGTAACCTTTGCTGGCACTCAAGTTTCTCCATCAGGTTGCACTGTATCACAGTAGAGATTCTGCATTGGCAAAGTATGCATTTTTTATTGGTTCCTTTGATGTACAACTTGAAATTATTTTTACGGAGTAACAGTTCGTGTTCAGTTTATTGATTACAAATTTTTATGTTGGACTCATAACAGATCCTCCTGGATTGATATTCCAAGCAGCATTTACATTTTCCAAGTTTCTGGTGAATATACTCTATAGTTGGGGCTAATGGATGTTTATTCTGTACTGTGTGTAGGTTCATAGTAACTGTTTTTTGGATATTTATTATTAGATTGTTTGCAGAAAACCATTTAGTTATGTCTCGAGGTGCATATTTTGATTTCATACGGCAAGTCTTGTTCAGTCGTTCCTTTGACTAACCCATAATATTACATTGTTGAACTGGTTCACGGGTGAACTGTGGGTGTCGGTGTCCAACAGCGCAATATTTCAACAAATGACCACATTGCCATAATCAGGCACCTGGTGATGGCAACATGGCCATTTGCTGAAATATTGTGCCCATTGGAGACTGGCACCTGGCAGTTCATCCATGAATTATGTGGTGTCACCGCCAGACATCACACTTGCTAGGTGGTAGCCTTTAAATCGGCCGCGGTCCGGTAGTATACGTCGGGCCCGCGTGTCGCCACTATCAGTGATTGCAGACCGAGCGCCGCCACACGGCAGGTCTAGAGAGATTTCCTAGCACTCGCCCCAGTTGGACAACTGACTTTGCTAGCGATGGTTCACTGACAAAATACGCTCTCATTTGCCGAGACGATAGTTAGCATAGCCTTCAGCTACGTCATTTGCTACGACCTAGGAAGGCGCCATTATCAGTTACTATTGATATTGATTCATGTACCGTCAAGACCGACGTTCTTCATTAACGGATTAAAGTTAAGTATTCCACCAGCTACGTCCGTTTTTCTAAATTCTAATTTCCTTGTCCTGTTCCAGACCTCACACCAGCCTGCGTGAGCTAAAAAGCGTGCCTTTAGGCCTCCTCTAGTAACCCAGTGTTGGCTCTCCTGCCAACCACAACAAATTATTTTGATGGGAACTACACCAGGAGAAGCTGAAGAATAACAAATTTAGTATTTGCTGGTTGTTTCCAGATCATTTACATAGGACAAAAACAAAACTGGTCCCAGAATGGAGCCTTGTGGTACACCATACTTAATAAACAGTTTTTCTAAGTGATAAGTCTTCATGTTATTCAGTTCATGGAATGCAAGTTCTACTATTTGCTCACTGTGTAGTAGGTGTGTTTTTTTAAAACTCATGCTCTGGTCCCCTAATACCTGCACATTCCAGTTTTGAAAGCAAGATGATAATGTTGCTTGTGACATCAGATGCCTTTGAGAGGTCTAGAAAAATTGGAAAAATTTGCTCTTTGTCAATTGCATTTAAAGCTTCATTCAAGAATGCAAAGTTTGTAGTCTCACCAGACCTGGGTTTACAAAAAACATGCTGGGATTCTGAAAAGATATAGATGTATTTTCTTTGTTGGTCTACAACCTACTCTGAAGTCATATTTCTGTAAAATCTTTCTGATATAATGAGTTACCTTTTTAATGAAAGACAGTGAAACTGTGTTCTTTTGTACAACATGGAATATTTACCAGCAGTTAAAAGAATACACTGAAAAGTTCAGACAACTATAAAAAAATCTGAAAACTAAAAGGCACTATTGAAAAATTTCAGTTTATAGAAATACAAGAAAACTGCAGCAAAATAATAGTAAAATTTTTTCATCAAAATTTTAAACATGTACTTATATGCTACAAAGTTAAAAATGACAAAATATAATTAAATATGAGGGAAATTAGCAAAATGTAAATAAGTCCCTTGGAAAAAGTAGCAAACAGAGCCGAATTTAAAATATCAGCTGAAAAAAACGAAAATCAAGATAAACATGAAAAATGCACCAAAGTACATAGAAACACAGATAAATAAAATAGAATGAGTTAGTAAATTCAAGTGTCTTGATACCACGTAAACTATCGAATCTTGCCTAGGTTAAAATTGTCTCAGCTGTTTCACTAAAAGAACTCATATGATTTTGTATATAACGTGTTATATTTCAGGCTAAAATGTATAAAAAAGAAATTAATGTGTTACAATCAATATGTACTAACAGTTAAAATTACTCTTCTTTTAAAAGTATTTGAAATTACAATATTTGTGGCATACTTAAAATTCATATTATTAATTGCACAAACAAATGCTAATTATTATATTTGTTTTTGGATTTATTTATGAAATAATGACATAATTTGCTAAAGATTCTTCTCCTGTCGAGAAACTTTGTAAACTCTTTTACTTTGTAACTCTTTGGAATAATGTGAGTACTGCAGAATGTAAAGTGTGGTGGGCATGCCTCTGATGGAAATGCACGATTTTGCTAACCTTGTCAACAACAATCTAATTATTCATTTTTTGAACGTGGAAATTGTAAAGTCAGTGTGATTTAGATGAATGGGATAAAAGAAAAGGATATTCATAGCAACAGGCAACTCTTCATCAGTTATTTTGTCATCACAAACCTAAGAAATCGACATTTTCAGCTCCAAGAAAGTACTCCTAGACAAGACTTTGACCCATCAACAACAACAGTGAGATAATGAAGATAAATAAAAAAGTTCTTCTTTTGTACATCTTACCCCTCTCAAACTTTTTGAAAATTTTTCAAATAACAGAGAACTATAATTGTGATGTGTGGGAGGGTAAGATTACAAACGTATGGCCGAGAAGAAATATCTACATCAAGATATTCATACATTTTTAATTTTTTTTTATTTTTTAATTTATTCTTTGCCCATGGACTCCAGCTGAAAATCCAGCTGAGAGTATTGGGTGTGTCATACAATAGGCTATTAACATCAAACTTGATTACATTCTATATAAATAAAACAAATAATTGAACAGAAATAGTCTATAATCATACGAAGGTATTACATGTTTCACATTATATACACACACAAATCTAAACAATATACAGAAATGATAATTTTTAAAGGTGCATTTCAGTAATGATATAATATATTTAAACACCATCTTAGTATTCACTGAAACTGTATATACATTTCTCTGTGAGATATAGTTTCAAATGATTTTTAAAACATTTTAGGTCTGTTTCTTTTTTAATGATTTTGAGGAGTTTATTAAGAAACTTGTCTTGAAAGGAGGATATAATATGAACATCAACAAAAGCAAAATGAGGATAATGGATTGTAGTCGAATTAAGTCAGGTGATGCTGAGGGAATTAAATTAGGAAATGAGACACTTAAAGTAGTAAAGGTGTTTTGCTATTTGGGGAGCAAAATAACTGATGACGGTCAAAGTAGAGAGGATATAAAATGTAGACTGGCAATGGCAAGGAAAGCATTTCTGAAGAAGAGAAATTCGTTAACATCGAGTATAGATTTAAATGTTAGGAACTCGTTTCTGAAAGTATTTGTATGGAGTGTAGCCATGTATGGAAGTGAAACATGGATGATAACTAGTTTGGACAAGAAGAGAATAGAAGCTTTCGAAATGTGGTGCTACAGAAGAATGCTGAAAATTAGATGGGTAGATCATTTAACTAATGAGGAGGTATTGAGTAGGATTGGGGAAAAGAGAAGTTTGTGGCACAACTTGACTAGAAGAAGGGATCGGCTGGTAGGACATGTTCTGAGGCATCAAGGGATCACCAATTTAGTATTGGAGGTCAGCGTGGAGGGTAAAAATCGTAGAGGGAGACCAAGAGATGAATACACTAAACAGATACAGAAGAATGTAGGTTGCAGTAGGTACTGGGAGATGAAGAAGCTTGCACAGGATAGAGTAGCATGGAGAGCTGCATCAAACCAGTCTCAGGACTGAAGACCACAACAGCAATACATATTAAAAAACCTTTTGCCTGCTTCTTCAGGGGCAGTCATAGACAGTTTTAGATTTCTGTTTATCATGTAGTAATTTTCATTTCCTCTTGTAATGTGTTTGTGCACATCTTTATTTAGGAGGTGTTTATCACTTGACCTTACCGCCATTATGCTTTGGTATGTACAGTGAATATACTGTTATAACATTATATCATAATATTATAGTGTACAAAGGCTTGCCTACAGGTCTGTCTTGGTGGTATTTTTGCAATGCATCTCACTGCCCTTTTCTGAATTGTGAATATTCTTTTTAAGTAGCCAGCTTGTGCACTTCCCCATATATGAACTGAATAAGACAAATGTGGGAAGACAAGGCCATATTACATTGATCTGAGGACTTTATCGTCCGCAGTCTTTGCTGTTTTATGCATGATGAAGATCTGTTTGTTTACCTTTTTACACCGTGCATCTATGTGCTCCCCCCATGTCAAATGTTTGTCTATTATAGTTCCTAGAAAGTTTGTGCTGGTTACTTCTTTAATAGTCTTTCCATTTATATTAACATTTATATTATAATTTTCACTATGCTTGGTCTGAAATACTACATTCATTGTTTTAGACTGATACATAAACAGGTTGTTTTGTGTTAAATATTTATTTGTATTTTCGATATTCAGGAGTGCTTCCTTCTCAAGCTCCTCCTTTGTGACAGCTGTGCAAATGATTGTTGTGTCATCAGCATACATTGTAACTTTCTGATTTATATAGCTAGGGAAGTCATTTACGTAGAGTATAAACAGTATTGGCCCAAGCACCGACCCTTGCGACACACCATGTTTAACTGTTTGCAATTCTGAACTGTAGTTTGTTATATTTCCCCCACTAGTATGTCTGATTTGTTTCGTATTTGTAATGTATGATTTAAGTATGTTATAGCATTTTCCTCTAATTCCATACTGATATAATTTCATCATTAATTTTGAGTGGTTCACACAATCAAATGCCTTAGATAGGTCCATAAAAATTCCACAAGTCTTTTGTTGCCTGTCAAGTAAATTAAGAATTTGCTCAATTATATCTGTTGATGCTGTTTTTGTTGATTTCCCTTCTCTGAAACCATGTTGTGATGAATGCAGTATGCTGTACTTTGTTATAAAACTTACAATTCTATTCTTTATTATCATTTCATAGATTTCAGCAAATGTTGAGGTCAGTGATATTAGCCTGTAATTTCCTAATTCATCCCTGTTCCCTTTCTTAAATGTTGGCTTCACTTTACTTACTTTCAGTGAATCTGGAAATATACCTTCTTCTATGGCAGCATTCAGCATGTGTGTTAATGGTTTTAATATACATTAAGTTGTTTTATTAGGTTTGACACTTCTGTATCTCTTGTAGGTATGAAAATCATAGTATGATTTGTATGTGAAGGTTTAAAAACAATTTACTTACTGCATTTGTTTTATTTTGTCTTACTAATTCATCTGCTACAGTAATATAATATCTGTTAAAAGTATTGGCTATTTCTAGAGGGTTTGAAAAAATAAACTAAAATATGATCAGAATGCTTATATGTATGAGTTTGCTAAATGATGAACTATAAACTGGGCAGAGTAGAGGATTATTAGAAAGGTAATGAGTGCAACATAAACTACACTGATCAGAAAATTGGAAGTACAGGATATGTAGGAGAATATAGAGAGAATATCAGCGGTAATGGCAAAGTGAAGCTTAATCTTCTTTGGACACCTATACTGAATGAATTGGTACAGGTTAATGAGACAGATCTTCCTGTATTTCTGAAAAAAAAAGAAATTGACAGTAGCATGGATTACAGAAATAAGGAAAGAACTAGAAAGAAACAACATCAAATAATCAGAAATAACAGAAAGAAACTTTTTTGAGAATAAAATACTAAATTTAGAAGGCTTTCAAAGTGAAATAAATGAAAAATCAGGAACAGCATAGACAGAAGAATGGGAAAGACAATGTAGGGAGAAGACTAGGGGCTAAAGGGAAAACAGGATGAAACAAAAAATGAAGAATAACTGAAGTTGTTATATGACCCTACTTGGTAAATATAAAAATGAAAAAAGTGTGTGGTGACGAAGTTATTCACTTATCTGCCAAAAAGGTGGTGTACTCAAGGTTAGGCTCTTTAATTTGTGTTCCTGCCTTTGCTCTGGGTCTCTTACCCATTATTTCAATACAAAAAATTAATGTACTTATACCAAGCCCAGCTGCAAGAATTGAAATTGCACAGGCTATAGTGAAGTGAGGAGTACTATTGCGTACTAGAGGAACCTTACCTAGTGAATTTACAATTTCTGTTGTGTCCACTGTCCACTTCTGCAATAGACCAGCCTAAAATACAAGAGAAAAATGCATTTCATTAGAGTCCAAGAACAGCCTTTTTATTCTGTTATTAACATTGTGATGAATACATTTATCTGTTTTTTAATAATTCTGTTGGTTCTAAGTATATCTTTCTAAAAATCCTCTTGACCATGAGAAATTGCTATGGTGTTCAGCCGGCTGTTAATACAGGCAGTACAATTCAGTAGATCAAGTTGTCTCTCCAGTCATGAACAGAACAATGTGGCTTATGCAACACTGCTACATCTGGCAGCATACCTCAGATGGTAATTTAAAGCATAGACCAGGCACATATTATACCTTTATGGCAACAAGTGATGTCAGCAAGGGAAGATATCCACCATACTGGCAAAACTCACAGTGACTTCATTCAAAGATTCAACTTTGATTGTGAGAGACAAAATGCTGTGTGCCCCACAATGGTTACACATGGTCAGAAATACCAGCTGATTACTACTATCTACAAATCACTGCTTGTTGGCACCTGAAGGAAAAAGCAAGAGAACTGCATGCTGCTGTTTTGGAGGGAACTGGGCAAGGTGTGTTGGCCCAGATGGTACACTACCAGCATCAGACAGTTAATTTGGTCTCCATTTTAAGCAATAGTACAAACTGAAAGCACTATAGTGTGTGAAGAAAGGGGGTACAGAAACACTGTGAGTGGAACTTGGGACAATGGTGCCAAGTTCTCTCCACATATGAGTGTGTGATTTGTCTGACACCTAATGAATGTCATAGAAAAAAGTGAAAGTGGTCAGATAACAATTAGCATCTCATTCATATGGTACCATGAGTTTAGCAGGTATCAGTTATAATGTACACTACTGAGGACAATTTGAGGACTGTGATGTTCTGACAATATCCTCCATCTTACTGTCCATTTCTACAGACAACATTGTGGTGATGGGTTTGTCTTTCAAAAATAATGCATGAAAACACTTCACCCACTTATTGGGCACCTTGATTCAGGAAGCAGTATTGCACCAAATGGAATAGTGTTGGTATCTGCTGACATGAACCTGTGTAAATATGTTTAGGTCCAGTTGAAACTTGCAGTGCTCACTGCAGGCAGCCTCCTCACATGTTAACCGCCTTCTACGAGTGGGATAAGCTTGAGAAACAATATCTTGATGATCTTGTGGACAGAATTCCAAGGAGGATCCAAGAATGTTACAGTGCATGAGCTGGAACAACACTATATTGGATGTTCCATAAAAACACGGGAGAACTGCCGGATATCAGTAACTTCCTGCCACGATATTTTGGCGCAGAGTCTTCTGGCCATCTTCAGGTGAATGCCACTGTAGTAGTACTGGCGAGTATGCGCTGAGCTCCGCTATTTAAAGCCTTCTGAGGTGACATTGCGCATGCGCTGCTCAGCGTGCACGTTCATAACGGCTCCGTGCGCTGCGCCTCGCGCCCTCCACTGTGAAAGCCTGGTGTATCGGTGTCAGGTCGATTTCCATCTTTATGCAGATAAATACGTCGACTGCAAAGTTTCTCTATAACAGGATTCCAAGTAGAGTTCAGCTGATAACCGCTATCTCGATTGATGAGAGTCTCGTTGTCAGACAATCTTATTTCCACAGATTCATTGATAATCGAGCTCCAAAAGTTTGATATATGGGCCAAAATTTTTCTGTTGTCATAATTCATGGAGTGGTCTGTGGAAATACAATGTTTGGCGATTGCGGACTTGGTGGGTTGGAGAAGGCGAGTATGCCGTTGGTGTTCCACAATGCGTTCCTGCACAGTGCATTCACACGGAATTTTGTAAACACCTGGTTTACGCAGGCCCAGGTCGTCTTTAACGGATGCCACTAGTCATGAAATTATGGAAGGAGGGCGAAAGATGACTCTCACTTGATACTTTCTCAATATTCTGCCTATCTGTGAAGAAATATTCCCAATAAATGGTAGATAAACAGTCGACCTGAAGGCCTCTTCCTCTTCCTTGTTCCGTCATTTGTAGGTCTTCATCACTCTGTTCACTTGCCTAGGTGAAAAGCCATTCTTCAAAAATACTTTTTGCAGGTGTTCCAGTTCCGCTTGAAGACTGTCGGCGTCATAGATAGTATGGGCACGGTGGACCAAGGTTTTGAGAATGCCCATTGTTTGTGCTGGATGGTGGCAACTAGTAGCTTGTAGATACAGGTCTGTATGAGTGGGCTTTCTCTACACCGAGTGACCAAGTGTGCCATCACTCTTCCGTCGTTGCACCAAGACGTCTAAAAATGGCAGACAACCATCTCTCTCTATCTCCATGTTAAACTTTATGTTTTCATGTATGGAGTTCATGTGACGTAAAAATTTTTGGAGATGGTCCAGACCATGAGGCCACACTATAAAAGTGTCGTCAACGTACTGTCAAAATACTGTCAGTTTAAAAGTGGCAGAGTCGAGTGCTCTCTCCTCAAAATCCTCCATAAAAAGATTGGCCACCAGGACTCCCCATGGCGACACCAATGAATCTGTGTAAATAAGATTGTCTGACAACAATACTCTCATCAATCAAGATAGCGGTTATCAGCTGAACTCTGCTTGGAATCCTGTTATAGAGAAACTTCATAGTCGACGTAGTTATCTGCATGAAGATGGAAATCGACCTGACACCGATACGCCAGGCTTTCACAGTGGAGGGCGCGAGGCGCAGCACACGGAGCCATTATGAACGCGCACGCTGAGCAGTGCATGTGCAATGTCACCTCAGAAGGCTTTAAATAGAGGAGCTCAGCGCATACTCATCAGCACTACTACAGTGGCATTCACCTGAAGATGGCCAGAAGACTCTGCGCCGAAATATCATGGCAGGAAGTTACTGATATCTGGCAGTTCCCCCATGTTTTTATGGAACAATTAGTACGCCAGGAAAGCTTTAAACATCACTATATTGGAAGTTACTCAGCAGCAGATTTGGATTTCTTGGCTGTCCATTTATATACACATTACATTTGTTTCTGTTTGTTTTTTCTTAACAGTAAAGCTATTTTTTCAGTTTCATAACACTTACTCTTTCATTTCCTACCCTCTGTCCACATGTGTCATAGATATACAGGTGAAGAAAATTTTTTTTATGAAAGGATGTTCAAGAATGCTGTCAAATTAAGCTAAATCTTAGCAGAGAAAAAAGTTGTTACATGGCAGTTATTTAATACTGAGAAATAAAATGGTTTTAGGAAAGACCTCTGTACAGTTACCATCTTCACACTGAAAAAAAATGAACAAAGAATAAAATTATACCGTGAAAATTTTTGACACTGGAAAACACAACACCAAACTTGTCCTATATGAGGTCTGTTCATTAAATTCTAGAGCTCTCATAATTTCATACCAATGGTGCGTTGGAGTGAAATGGAGCTGGCATCGCTGCACGAGCCTGTGTTTGATGTGTAACTGCTGGAAGTTTCATTGTTGTATGTTTGTTAGTTATTGTTCAGTGCTGTATTGAGTGGAATGTTGTGTCACATAGTTTACGAATTTTGAGATGGCAGAATTATGGGAGCAAAGCATCTGCATTAAATTTTGTGTGAAATTCAAGAAAATCATTACAGAGACACACCAAATGATGTATGAAGCCTACAGTGTTGAGTGCTTAAGCTGTACTCCGTGTTATGAATGCTTCACGTGGTTTTAAAATGTCCAGATGACACTTATTCAGGGCATCCTTTGACATCTACCAAAGGCACTCATGTCAGGAACATCAATGAAATTGAGTTTGTCAATTGAAGACTGACTGTCCAAGAGACTGCAGAAGAATGTAACATTTCAATTGGATCATGTTGTGTAATTCTGACACAGCATCTTGGAATGCATCATGTTGCTGCCATTTCATCCCACGATTAATGGGTCAAGATGAAAAAGATCTTTGCCTTGCAATCTGTGAAGAGCTTTCTAATCACACATATGAGAATGAGATGCTCCTTAAGGGAATCATAACTGGTGGTGAAACATGGGTCTATGGTCATGTTGTTGAGACCAAGTTTCTGTCTTCACAATGGATCAGGAGAGGTTCTCCAAGACCTAAAAAGGGTCATCAGGTCAGGTCAGATGTCAAAGCCATGATGATAGTTTTCTTTGTCTTTGAAGTATTAGTTCACGAATGCTTGCCACAGGGACAGATTGTTAATTGATGATATTGTGGGTCATATTGCGATGCCTGTGAGAAAATGTGAGATGGAAATGGCCTCAAATGTGATGAGACAATTCATGGCTCTTGTGTGATGATAAAGTGCCTACACATTCATTGGTGCATGTCTACTGCACAAAATGCGAAATAACTGTGCTGCCTCATCCTCCATACTCTCCAGACCTGGCCCCCTAAACTTTTTTTATTTTCAAAGCTGAAAACCCTGATGAAAGGGCAAAGATTTGCAATGATAGAAGAGACAAAAGAAAATTTGCAGGCGGCACTTTGCACGATCCTGGAAGAGGCATACCAAGACTATTTCTGGAAGTAAAAACTTCATTGGGAGTGGTGTATCAACTGTGGAAGAGAGTATTTTGAAGGATACCATGCAGAATAGGTAAAAGGTAAGTGTAGAAAAATTTTGTGGACAAAGTTCTGGAATTTTTTGAACAGACCTCGTACAGTATGTCTTCAACAAAACACTTGCTTAAATATAAATGAAAGTTTAACAGCTCAGATTTCCAAAATAAAAATTAAATAATCCATCAGCTCACTAATCCATTGCATTACTTGTACCTCATCATCAAGAAGAATATTCAGAAATGTGGGATGAGTCAATGTATACATTACTACAAGAGAAGTAGACATTAAAAGTATGAACCACCACTACACTGTTAAATACTATTTGTAATTACAAAAGATAAATTTAACATATTAAAAGTAACATGAATAGCTGCTGCTACCCAGTTATTGTAAGTAGTAGTGTGATGGTATTGTGGTATTGTATATACAGTATTAACGAATAACAGTTATCTAAATTTGTACAAATAGAGGCCTTTTTACAATGAATATTTCTATTTGTAATGCAGCTAGCAGAACTCTTCAGTCACTTAATACAGGATGTCCCAGGAACAGTCATTCAAGCAAAGGAGTCCAGTAAATAAGTGCTCTGAACAGCATATCTGAAGAGCTATGAGCTCTTCTTCGTTTTTGATGCTGTGAAACAAATCTCTTCTACTGCAACCTCTTTGCTTTCCAAAACAAGAAAAAGAAATGCCTAGTAAACAGGGGTTCTAAAATCATACCTTAAGGGCTACGGGCACTTTTTTAATAGAAAAGACGTGATTCACAGTAGCAGAGATGAACAAGTGCTCATAGCTCTTAAGGTATGCCATTTTGGAGACCATGTTCACAGATTTTTTTTCCTGTTTTGGTCTATACTACCACATCTCAAAATATTGAAAGCAAAGAGCATGCATAGAAGAGATTTGTTTCACAGTATCAAAGACGAAGTAGTGCTTATGGTACTTAGAGCATGCATTCTAAAGCCCTTGTTTACTGGACATTTTTGCTTAGAATGATTGTTTCTGCCATATGCCTGAATACTGAACACTGTTCTTGGGACACTCTGTGTAAGCAGTTGTATAATTTGTAAAAGGCATAGCAAGTGCGATATGTTCTAATTTTTCTTCTGAATTTGTAGGAATTACCTTATGCTGCCACAGGCTTGTTGAAGATGTTTGCACTAAACTAAACCTTATTTTGAACTGTAGACAAAGTCTGTATGAATTTTATTGATTATATAAATCACAGTTTAATTGAAACAAATCATTAAGCAGTAAATGTACTGGGAAATTAGTATAAGAATCCCAAAATCTCTGGAAAGGTTTCTACTAGATATGCCATTATATAACTCACATGATAGTCTCACAGCTCACGTCTCCTTAACAAATAAGTTATTTATTTTAGTAGCATTGCCCCAGAATGCAATTCTGATAGAAAAAAGGAAATGAAAGCATAAAAAAATAAGTGGCTGTCCTGGACTTCAGGTAAACACAATAACACAAAATGCAAAATATGTTGAACATATGTATTAGTTTGTATATGTGTTGTCTTCACTGTAACTTTTAATCCAGTTGGACCCCTATCAACCTTGATCATAACGTTCATTTAGTGTATTTACATCTACATTGTACTCTCAAAGCCACACGACACTGTGTGATGGAGGATGTTTCTGGTACCACTCTCTAATCCCACCTTTCCTTTTCCATTCACAAGTGTCACATGAGAAGAATGAGTGTCTATAAACCTCTGTATTAGTTCTAATTCTCAAATTTTTTCGTTGCAATCATTTCACAGGATGTATGTCTGACTCTTCCTGGAACATGCTCTCTTGGAATTTCTGTAGCATACCTCTCTATTATGCACAAATCGTCTCTTATAGCATTTTCTGAGGCTGCTTACTGAGAGCAACACCTCTGACGCTCACCAGGACTTACACCCAACTCTGACTGTGACATCAACATTATGGTCTTTTGACACAGAATAAACACGTCTATGAAACAGCTGCATGCATGACTGGACATTGGACAACCACCAGGTACCAACCAACCACACCACTGAAACCATGCCTGTGTGCCTGTAAGGATGGTGGCAAGCTGTAGCAAGGTTTGCCTGCACAGGTGATGGTGGATGGCAGCAATGTTTGCCCACACAGGGCAATTAAGAGCAACAGCATTTGTCCCCACAGGATGGTGAGCAGCAACAAGTTTGCCTGGTGGTCAGAAGCATATGTAAACTAGTCAGCAGGTGATCTATTGCATTCAGACTTTGCACGGACAGTAGGCCCACAGATAGTGAAGAGAGTGTCATTTGGCAGCAGCTTGATGGCCCATTTCTCTGTGGTGCCTGCAGTAGTCTTCCACTTATAGCTGGTTCCTGGTGGTGACTGAATATTGCCTTCCTGGAATGAGGAGTATTAATACAAAGTTGGTTCACTATTATTTCTGAAATGGCAGTGCTTCTTTCTCATAAGACATAAAGAACTGAGGTGCCAGCCATGGCAGTTGTGCGACTACAAGATCACTGCTACAGTCTATTCATAGTGTCAGCAATTTCACAGCCCTGGCTTTCCTGTAATGTTGTAGTATCAGGAGAAAGAAAACTGGCGTTCTACGGATCAGAGCGTGGAATGTCAGAGCCCTTAATTGGGCAGGTAGGTTAGAAAATTTAAAAAGGGAAATGGATAGGTTAAAGTTAGATATAGTGGGAATTAGTGAAGTTTGGTGGCAGGAGGAACAAGACTTTTGGTCAGGTGAATGCAGGGTAATAAATACAAAATCAAATAGAGGTAATGCAGGAGTAGGTTTAATAATGAATAAAAAAATAGGAGTACGGGTAAGCTACTACAAACAGCATATTGAACGCATTATTGTGGCCAAGATAGACATGAAGTCCATGCCTACTACAGTAGTACAAGTTTATATGCCAACTAGCTCTGCGGATGATGAAGAAATTAATGAAATGTATGATGAGATAAAAGAAATTATTCAGGTAGTGAAGGGAGACAAAAATTTATTAGTCATGGGTGACTGGAATTCGAGAGTAGGAAAAGGGAGAGAAGGAAACATAGTAGGTGAATATGGATTGGGGCTAAGAAATGAAAGAGGAAGCCGCTTGGTAGAATTTTGTGCAGAGCATAACTTAATCATAGCTAACACTTGGTTCAAGAATCATGAAAGAAGGTTGTATACATGGAAGAACCCTGGAGATACTAAAAGGTATCAGATAGATTATATAATGGTACAACAAGGATTTAGGATCCAGGATTTAAATTGTAAGACATTTCTAGGTGCAGATGTGGACTCTGACCACAATATATTGGTTATGAACTGTAGATTAAAACTGAAGAAACTGCAAAAATGTGGGAATTTAAGGAGATGGGACTTGAATAAACTGAAAGAACAGATGTTGTACAGAGTTTCAGGGAGACCATAAGGGAACAATTCACAGGAATGTGAGAAAGAAATACAGTAGAAGACGAATGGGTAGCTTTGAGGGATGAAATAGTGAAGGCAGCAGAGGATAGAGTAGGTAAAAAGACGAGGGCTAGTAGAAACCCTTGGGTAATAGAAGAAATACTGAATTTAACTGATGAAAGGAGAAAATATAAAAATGCAGTAAATGAAGCAGTCAACAAGGAATACAAACGTCTCAAAAATGAGATCGACAGGAAGTGCCAAATGGCTAAGCAGGGATGGCTAGAGGACAAATGTAAGGATGTACAGGCTTATCTCACTAGGGGTAAGATAGATACTGCCTACAGGAAAATTAAAGAGATCTTTGGAGAAAAGAGAACCGCTTGTATGAATATCAAGAGCTCAGATGGAAACCCAGTTCTAAGCAAAGAAGGGAAAGCAGAAAGGTGGAAGGAGTCTATAGAGGGTCTATACAAGGGTGATGTACTTGAGGACAATATTATGGAAATGGAAGAGGATGTAGATGAAGATGAAATGGGAGATATGATACTGCGTGAAGAGTTTGACAGAGCACTGAAAGACCTGAGTCAAAACAAGGCCCCCCGAGTAGACAACATTCCATTAGAACTACTGACAGCCTTTGGAGAGCCAATCCTGACAAAACTCTACCATCTGGTGAGCAAGATGTATAAGACAGGCAAAATACCCTCAGACTTCAAGAAGAATATAATAATTCCAATACCAAAGAAAGCAGGAGTTGACAGATGTGAAAATTACCAAACTATAAGTTTAATAAGTCACAGCTGCAAAATACTAACGCGAATTCTTTACAGACGAATGGAAAAACTGGTAGAAGCCCACCTCGGGGAAGATCAATTTGGATTCCGTAGAAATGTTGGAACACGTGAGGCCATACTGACCCTACGACTTATCTTAGAAGAAAGATTAAGGAAAGGCAAACCTACGTTTCTAGCATTTGTAGACTTAGAGAAAGCTTTTGACAATGTTGATTGGAATACTCTCTTCCAAATTCTAAAGGTGGCAGGGGTAAAATACAGGGAGCGAAAGGCTATTTACAATTCGTACAGAAAGCAGATGGCAGTTATAAGAGTCGAGGGGTATGAAAGGGAAGCAGTGGTTGGGAAGGGAGTGAGACAGGGTTGTAGCCTATCCCTGATGTTATTCAATATGTATATTGAGCAAGCAATAAAGGAAACAAAAGAAAAGTTCACAGTAGGTATTAAAATCCACGGAGAAAAAATAAAAACTTGGAGGTTCGCTGATGACATTGTAATTGTCAGAGACCACAAAGGACTTGGAAGAGTAGTTGAACGGAATGGACAGTGTCTTGAAAGGAGGATATAAGATGAACATCAACAAAACCAAAACGAGGGTAATGGAATGTAGTTGAATTAAGTCTGGTGATGCTGAGGGAATTAGATTAGGAAATGAGACACTTAAAGTAGTAAAGGTGTTTTGCTATTTGGGGAGCAAAATAACTGATGATGGTCGAAGTAGAGAGGATATAAAATGTAGACTGGCAATGGCAAGGAAAGCGTTTCTAAAGAAGAAAAATTTGTTAACATCGAGTATAGATTTAAATGTTAGGAAGTCGTTTCTGAAAGTATTTGTATGGAGTGTAGCCATGTATGGAAGTGAAACATGGACGATAAATAGTTTAGACAAGGAGAGAATAGAAGCTTTCGAAATGTGGTGCTACAGAAGAATGCTGAAGATTAGATGGGTAGATCGCATAACTAATGAGGAGATATTGAATAGAATTGGGGAGAAGAGGAGCTTGTGGCACAACTTGACTAGAAGAAGGGATCTGTTGGTAGGACATGTTCTGAGACATCGAAGAATCACCAATTTAGTATTGGAGGGCAGCATGGAGGGTAAAAATCGTACAGGGAGACCAAGAGATGAATACACTAAGCAGATTCAGAAGGATGTAGGCTGCAATAGGTACTGGGATAGAGTGGCAAGGAGAGCTGCATCAAACCAGTCTCAGGACTGAAGACCACAACAACAACAACAACAACAACAACAACATCTGTATTAACTTGATTATGCATTATCATGAGATGAGGGTCAATGGAAAAGGTGCTTGTCATATCTGCAAGTAGAATAAACCCATTCAGCCCTTCATTTGCTGCATTTAACACTTTCATGAAACAGGATGTTTTCACCTTGAGCACGTTGCAGATGTAAGGCACCAAACTATGTGCTGCAGACACATGGTGACATAAGCATTTGGAGAAAACTGCCGATTACATTCTGGTGTGTGTGTGTGTGTGTGTGTGTGTGTGTGTGTGTGTGTGTGTGTGTGTGTGTGTGTGTGTGTGTGTTTATGTCACTCAGTAACTACTATTGCATTTGGTGAGCAGTGATCTAATTTTCTCCATGTATTAATTTTAATGCATTATTTACAGGTTAGTTATTCAACAGGCTGCAAAATCAGTGTAACACAAGGAAGAATAACATAGAAGACTTATTTCAGAAGGAAAGCATGTGATGCATGTATATATGACAGTTTATTGCAATCTTAAACTCCTGTATATAATGAATTGATCTATATAAGCTGAACACACTCAAAGAAATTGTGTACATTACTAACCTCAACAAGTAATGTGAGAACTCTGTTGAAATGTGATATCAGAGGATGATCACGAGGCATTGCAAATGCTCTGTAAGCAGGGGAAAGTGGGCACTGTAGAACCCTGTGCAGGGCATAGCGTGGTTGTGCCAGCAGAGATGCAGTGGAGTCACGCACCAGCCAAGCACCTTCAGTGCGACCTGTGATGGAAACAGATTGCCATATTGCTACACTTTTGATGCCACTTAAATTTTAAATAGTCTTACAGATGCAGAGTTTCTCTTACTGTGAGAAAGTAATTGGTAAGAAAGTAAAAAAGAAAAAGAATGGTGCTATTTTCTGGAATTCTGCATGTAAGAAATGTACACTATTAGTCTGCAGTGAAATCATGCTGTCTGAGACATTGAATGTTAGAGGGAATGGAGTTTAAACAGCTGATGTGGAATTATTGGAGATTATGTGATTGGTTCTTACTTCATTGAAGAAATCTTAATGCTAGAAGATACACACAATTTCTTACTGAAGCAGTACTGGTTCTCCTTGAGAAAATATCACTTGAAATGCATAGACGTAAGTGGAACAAGCATGATGGGTTCCTGTTTCACTACTCACTTGTGGCTAGTAAAGCAGTCACCGAGTCCTGGTTGTTGGCCAGAATGTGAAGATGTTATTGGTTAGCCTGCAAATTCACCTGATTTGTTACCACTGGACAGTTTTGATTGCACAATCCATTGGCTACTAAAGATGAAATATATTCACAAGATCCAATGATCCAAGAAGTTTTGAAACATTACATTGCTATTGCCTGCACTATGATATTGAATGAACCTTTTCACTCTCTCCATAAATCCTTGTGCCAGCAGCTGCAAATGCTTACTGAAGTGGATGGTGGATATTTTGAACACTTGGTGACAAAAATGTAATTTTAAGCATATATTTATGCATTTTTTTTTTCAGATTTCCTTTTTGTAACTGTTATGGATGTGACTTTGCAATATAAGTGTGTATCTTTAAACTCATGACACATAATTATTATTTAACAATCTGTACACCTCAACCTTGTGTTCAACATTTCCATAAGCTCCTGATGTGTTTTTTTATTTCAAAGCACTGGCAGAAAAAAGAACAGATGTAGATGCCATGTCCTTCAATTTCCAGTTGGTGTGTTGACCATCCTGATCCTGATGTTGCCATTTGTGATTAGTCTTAGTTTTGTATTAATTTTTTCCCATCTATTCCATTTCTCTTAACTGTGTCAAGCTGGGCACCTAATCAGTTCTGCAACATTTCTGCATAGCAACATAAATATCTGCATTCATGTCAGTTTCATGTTCAAAACAGATAAAACCTAATTTATAAATATTATAATTTCTCCAAAACTATTAATTGGGTCTGGAAGAGAGAAATGCCATTTAATTTCTCTCTTTCTTAACTAAAATAGTAACAGCCAAAATAACTATAGCTCCATTTAGAAAAGCAAAGTTTATGTCATTATCTCTGTAATTAATATAGCTACAGATAGTTTGCTACTCACCATATAGTGGAGATGTTGAGTCACAGATGGGCACAACAGGAAGACTACTAAGTATGTAAGCTTTCGGCCAGAAGGCCTTCTTCTAAAGTAGACAACATATGCACATATCCATTCAAATACAGCTCACAAACACATGGCCACTGTCTCTGGCTGCCAGGGCCAGACTGTGAGCAACTGTGCATGATAGGAGAAGCGATTTTTTTGTGGGGGAGGGGAGGGGAGGGGGGGTAGCTGGGGTGGGGAGGGGGATTGTAATGTGCTGCATGGACATGCAGGGACAAGATGGACAGATGATAGGGCAGCTAGGTGCAGTTGGGAAGTCGAATAGAAGGCTGTGGAGTGGGGCAGGGAAGAGAATAGGTGGGTGAAGGACAATGGCTAATGAAGGTCAAGGCCAGGAGGGTTATGAGAACGTAGGATATCTTGCAGGGAGAGTTCCCACCTGTGCAGTTCAGAAAGAGTGGTGGTGTTAGGAAGAATCCAGATGGAACAGGCTCTGATGCAATCATTAAAAAGAAGAATATCGTGTTCAGCAGCATGCTCAGCAACTGGGTGGTTCAGCTGTTTCTTGGCCACAGTTGTCAGTCACCATCCAGCTGGCAGACAGTTTGTTGCTTGTCATGCCCTTGTAGAATGAAGCGCAGTGGTTCCAGTTTAGCTTGTAGATCACATGAATGGTTTCACAGGTAGCCCTGGGATAAGTGATGCTTGTGACTTGACTGGGTTAGATGGTGGTAGATGGTGTATGGGACAGGTCATGCATCTAGGTCGATTATAGGGATATGAGCCATGAGGTAAAGGATTGGGAGCAGGGATTGTGTAGTGATGGACAAGGATATTGTGTAGGTTTGGTAGGTGGTGGAATTCCGCTGTGGGAGGAATGGGAGGGGAATTGGATAGGACATTCCTCATTTCAAGGCATGATGAGAGGTATTAAACTCTTGGCAGCGAATGTGATTCAATTGCTCCAGTTCTGGGTGGTACTGAGTCATGAGTGGAATGCTTCTCTGTGGCCAGATGGTGGTACTTTGGGAGGTTGTCAGTGACTGGAGAGATTGGGCACCAGAGATCTGTTCCTGTACAAGATTAGGAGGGTATTTACGATCTGTGAAGGCCTCAGTGAGACCCTGGGTATATTTTAAGGGGTTCTGCTCATCACTACAGATGCGACAGCCATGGGTGGCTAGATTGTATGGAATGGACTTCTTGGTATGGAATGGGTGGCAACTGTTGAAGAGGAGGTATTGCTGGTGGTTGGTAGGTTTGATATGGACAGTGGTACTGATCTAGCCATCTTTGAGGTGGAATTTAACATTGAGGAAGAGGGCTTGTTGGGTTGAGAAGGATCATGTGAAGTGAATGGGGGAGAAGATATTGAGGTTCTGAAGGAATGTGGAATGTGTCCGCACCCTCAGTCTGGATCAGGAAGATGTCATCAGTGAATCTGTACCAGGTGAGGGTTTTGGGATTCTGGGTTGTTAGGAACTGTTCCTCTAGATGGCCCATAAATAGGCTGGCTTAGAATGGTGCCCATTGCCATACCCCAGATTTGCTTGTAGGTGGTGACTTCAAAGGAGAAGTAACTGTGGGTGAGGATGTAGTTAGTCATGGTGACCAGGAAGCAGGTTGTAGGTTTGGTATACATAGGGTGTTGGGAAAAGTAGTTTTCAATGGCAGCTAGGCAATGGGCATCAGGGATGTTAGTGTAAAAAGAGGTGCCATCAATAGTGATGTAGTCCAGGATACCGAGCAGCATACATAACACACGCCTGTTGGGCATTTTGATCACAATACCCATAAATCAACACGATATCGACCTTTTCTGCAATTGGTAAACAGTCCATTTTAGCGCGGGTAATGTATCACGATGCAAATACCGTCAACACTTGCGGTATGTTACATGATACCACGTACTTATATGTTTGTGACTATTACAGCGCCATCTGTCACAAAGCGAAACAAGTGGTCCAACTAAAACATTCATATTTCTTTACGTACTACATGAATATGTAACAAAAATGGGGGTTCCTATTTTAAAAAACGCTGTTGATATCCGTTTGACCTATGGCAGCGCCATCTAGCGGGCTAACCATAGCGCCATCTGGTTTCCTCCTTCAAGCTAGACGAGTTTCGTTCTTTGTAGTTTTTTCGTTTGATGCTTATTTTGTGTGATATTTGGCCCGGTCACTATCAATGGATCACCCTGTATAATAGGAACAACAAATGACCTAAAATAGGGCCCTGGGGCACCCCTTGTCTGATGGTTTCATATTTTGAATGACTATTGTTATGTGGTAAGCCTGATTAAAAAGATAGGATGAGAACCATGAGCCTGCTACTCCTGTTATCCCATAATATTTTAACTTTCGTAGAAGGATCTCATGTTTAACACAAGCTTTAGCCAGGTCATAGAATATTCCAAGTGGCAATAACTTTTAATTTATTGGTTCTAATATATCATCTGTAAAAGTGAATATAGCTTGATCAGTTGAAAATTGTTTCCGATATCCATACTGATTGCGAATGAGAATATTTTTCTGTACTAAGTGTGTATAAAGTTTATTGTACATAACCCTTTCAAACGCTTTTGAAAATATTGCCAATAATGAAATGGGACAGAAGGTTTCCACTGATGATTTGTCTCTCCTTTTTTTGCTGTCAGATATTTCGAATTTCTTGTGGAGTAACACAAAAATATCAGGTTGTGGCTCAACCTTTGCAGTATGTCACAAGAACAAAGCAAACAACACCAGGATTATGAAGACACAAAACCACAAAATCAATTACTACAAAAGCAGTGAGCTCAGCGAGAAAAGGTTAACTTCCGATGTTAGCAGACGACACTACAGTTCACTGTTTCTGCGGATGTGCAACCTACAGCATAATCAAGATACACTACTGGCCATTAAAATTGCTACACCACGAAGATGAAGTGCTACAGACGCGAAATTTAACCGACAGGAAGAAGATGCTGTGATATGCAAATGATTAGCTTTTCAGAGCATTCACACAAGGTTGGCGCCGGTGGCGACACCTACAACGTGCTGACATGAGCAAAGTTCCAACAGATTTCTCATACACTAACAGCAGTTGACCGGCACTGCCTGGTGAAACGTTGTTGTGATGCCTCGTGTCAGGAGGAGAAATGCGTACCATCACGTTTCCGACTTTGATTAAGGTCGGATTGTAGCCTATCGTGATTGCGGTTTACCGTATCGCGACATTGCTGCTCGTGTTGGTCGAGATCCAATGACTGTTAGCAGAATATGGAATCGGTGGTTCAGGAGGGTAATATGGAATGCAGTGATGGATCCCAACAGCCTCGTATCTCTAGCAGTTGAGATGACAGGCATCTTACCCGTATGGCTGGTAAGGATCGTGCAGCCTCGGCTTGATTTCTGAGTCAACAGATGGGGACGTTTGCAAGACAACAACCATCTGCACGAACAGTTCGACGACGTTTGCAGCAGCATGGAGTATCAGCTCGAAGAACTTGGCTGCGGTTACCCTTGACACTGCATCACAGGCAGGAGCGCCTGCGATGGTGTACTCCGCGACGAACCTGGGTGCACGAATTGCAAAACGTCATTTTTCGAATGAACCCACGTTCTGTTTACACCATCATGATGGTCGCATCCATGTTTGGCGACATCGCAGTGAACGCACATTGGAAGCGTGTATTCGTCATCGCCATACTGGCGTATCACCCGCCATTATGGTATGGGGTGCCATTGGTTACACGTCTTGGTCACCTCTCGTTCGCATTGACGGCACTTTGAACAGTGGACGTTACATTTCAGATGTGTTACGATCCGTGGCTCTACCCTTTTTCGATCCCTGCGAAACCCTACATTTCAGCAGGATAATGCACGACCGCATGTTGCAGGTCCTGTATGGGCCTTTCTGGATACAGAAAATGTTCGACTGCTGCCCTGGCCAGCACATTCTCCAGATCTCTCACCAATTGAAAATGTCTGGTCAATGGTGGCCGAGCAACTGGCTCGTCACAATACACCAGTCAGTACTCTTGATGAACTGTGCTATCATGTTGAAGCTGCATGTGCAGCTGCACCTGTGCACGCCATCCAAGCTCTGTTTGACACAATGTCCAGTCGTATCAATGCTGTTATTACTGCCAGAGGTGGTTGTTCTGGGTACTGATTT
The DNA here is from genome assembly GCF_023864345.2 of Schistocerca serialis cubense. NCBI lineage: Eukaryota > Metazoa > Arthropoda > Insecta > Orthoptera > Acrididae > Schistocerca > Schistocerca serialis. Next base: position 312,714,963 of record NC_064638.1, read on the forward strand.
CTCAGGATCTATGCACCCAAATTGCGTGAAAATGTAATCACATGTCAGTTCTAGTATAATATATTTGTCCAATGAATACCCGTTTATCATCTGCATTTCTTCTTGATGTAGCAATTTTAAGGGTCATTAGTGTATTAGTCAAGGTAAATTTATCATTGACGTCATGACCCACTCTTGACGTGGTTGGTGGCTGATTTACATGCAGTTACGTGACACACGACCAGAAAGTTGCTCGTGTAAGACGGGATTAACGAAAGTAAAGTCTGAAAGCCAGAAATTTTCCACATACCTTTCTGAACTTCACACAAAGACGACAGCCAGTCGTGCGTGCTACGCAGTGGTCGGTACATGTGCGACAGCTGGCGGAGTACGGTGCCCTCTTCTAGTGAGCCGAAGCCGTCGAGGAAGGACGGCATTACGTAGATGGTGTCGACGGAGCGCACGACGCCGTCGATGGTGTCAATCTCCGGCAGGTGTTCCGGCGAGGCGAGCCAGCCGACGACGGCGCCGCGGTAGGCGCCGGTGAGCACGGAGCCGAGCAGCAGCAGCGACGCCAGCGCCAGGCGCTCGCCGGCGGGACGCCGCGTACTCACGCAGCTGTTGCCTCCGCAGCCGCAGAGAGCCGCCAGGGCGCTGCACACGCACTGCACGAGCGGCGGCCGGCGGCGGCGCGCCAGCCACAGCAGCGCCGCTGCGCTCGCCACCGACGCCTGCGTCAGCCAGCACACCGCCGACGCGAACGGCTGCAGCAGCAGCCAGTGCAGCGGCGCCACGCGCGACTTGCGAACCACGAAACACAGGTTCTCGCTCACCACAGGGTACGTGAACGAGATGGCGTCCAGCCACTCTGGAACGGGGTACCGGCTATTGGCGCATATGTCTGCCTCCCCTTCTGCGACAAACCGCACGGCGCCCGTAAAAGACCCATTGCGCAGTCTGCCACCGTACACCAAGTCTTCACTCTCGTTCCTGGACGGAATCACCTGTCCAAGTAAATAGAATGCTATTGTGATTAAAGTGTCGCCACTTCCCCAGCTGCCCTATGCTCTCCCCTCCTTCTCCATCCTCTCTGACCTTTCCCTTGGCAGGTTCCACCTGGCAGTTTTATTCTTCGTCGTGTGTGCTCCAAGTGGGTTTTAAGTGTGTTGTTCCAGAGTGTTTTTAATACTTTGGCCGACTTTTAACCTGTGCATGCGCATTCAGTGTCTTCTCTGCGTTTTAAGAATCGCCAACTGTGTTTTTTAACTTTCTGGTGACTTTTTTAACTGTCCGCCATGAACGTCTCTATGTCAGTGTATTTTTACCTCCATTTTCTCGCCTCACTCTCTTTGATGTTCCCCTTTTTTATCGCCTTATGTGTGTATCATTTTATTCTTGTTTTAGTTGTCGTGTCACTCGGCTGAAGAGTGGCGGATTGTGCCGCTGACAGCCCTCCCCTGCCCATATGGGGCAGGAGAATGAAATCACAATAAAGAAAGAAAAAGAAAGATTAACGTGTCCTACTCATCTGCAATAAACACCTTTGCATATCCTACTCTACCTGCAAACTAGACAGCAATAACCCCATTCTTCCCCCTCTGATCAGCAGTCTTGGACTGCTACTGTGCCTATACCAACACATTCCAGCGTTCTTTTCCCTGTTTACTGAAAGTCACTACCCATTTTAAATATATCTATTCTTTCTTTTATCTTTACCTTTCAGTGTTTTTGATTTTAATTAAAAATGACTGAAAAAATAAATGGTGTAATTTCATGTAAGTAACATCAATAATATTTATTTTTAAATATTAAAAAAGAGCTGTTGTAAATTTGCAGTAAACAAGAGCCCACTAATTGTAGGCGAATAACCCTTCCGTCAATTGGGCTGAAAATTTTAGAGAATACCGTAGACTAAAGATTGAGAAAGACCATACAACTACAGTTGGAAGACAAGCAGTATGACTTCAGAAATAAGAAATCCAGTGTGGATCTAATTTCAGTACCCACATGCTGATAAAAAAAAAATACTGAAGAATAGGCAAGAACCTATTAACTGAGCCCGCCCAGTTGGCCGTGCAGTCTAATGCATGGCTTTCTGGGCGGGAAGGAGCACCTGGTTCCCAGCATGAATCCGCCTGGTGGATTTGTGTCGAGGTCCGGTGAACCAGCCAGTCTGTGGATGGTTTTTAGGAGGTTTTCCATCTGCCTCGGCGATTGCGGGCTGGTTCCCCTTATCCTGCCTCAGCTACACTATGTTGGCGATTGCTGCACAAACAAGTTCTCCACGTACGCGTACACCACCATTACTCTACCACGCAAACATAGGGTTTACACTCATCTGGTGTGAGACGTTCACTGGGGTCCACCGGGGGCCGAACCGCACAATAACCCTGGGTTCGGAGTGGGGCAGTGGAGGGGTGAAGTGGACTGCGGTAGTCGCCGTGGGCTTGTCGACCACTGCAGCTGCGGCAGGGACAGAGCCTCTCCGCCGTTTCTAGGTCCCCAGTTAACATACAATACAATACCTATTAACTGTGTTCTTATATGTAAGAAATCTGCATATAATAGGGTTTCAAAGGAGAGGCTCTGGGAGTGCCTGAGGTAAAGGAGGATATGTGAAGGATTAGTGGAGAAAATCCAGATGCTGTACCAGGATTGTATTAGCTGCGTACTTTGGAGATGGATGATCTTCATAGTTTCAGACCAAGCGTGGTAAAGTGTCCGCCACGGGTGGCCTGAAAGTGAAGAGTCAGGTACACAGTAAAAACTAACTTTATCTGGACTACGCCAACACAAATTTCCTTCTTGGAAACAAGTCTACTAACAGTCTAAAACAAATTTTTATGATTCTGTCACAAAGGCACTTCAGGCAGATGCCCTGGTAAGGTAGAAAACCTAAAGTTCCGAATTAAAGATCTTGCCACAAACATTGCTTACACAAAGTTCCCAAAGAGTTCAAATCCGAAGGATTTATAAGTTGGGCGAAGCTGAGTTAAAGACAAATAAAGAACTATTACAAGTCTGCTCATCAGTCACAATGTCAACACTGGGTCTTCTTCAGGAACACCATATGTGGGATCTGGCACAGATCCGGAATGAGCTCCTGATTGAAGAAATGCACGAGCATTCGGCGTGTGGCCCAGGAAGGCCACTCAGAGTGGACTGGCTTCTTACAGCCTGTGTGCTGGCCTAAGTACAGCCCTCGGCGCTAAACTATAGTCGGGAATCTGTCCTGTCACGTGGTCGTCGTAAGAAAGAGGTCGGTGGCGCCAGCGACCATTGCTGGCGCTTTGGTCGCCGTCTGGTGGTCGAGTGTGTCATGGCAGCCTTTGACTATCTTCTGTTAAGGAAGCAGGCTGCCTCTATAACTTGGATGACACGTGCGTTGCAGGAAGAGTAGGAGTAAGCCCAATAAACTGTGTACCTCTCCTCCTTTCCTCACTGGGGGCGAGGGATTGGAGACCCATGTGAAACTTGCAGGTAGCAATGGGCATGTTCTGGCTGCCAACTAGGCCAGGAAAGTGAAGTATCCAGCCATGGGAAGAAGTGAGGTGGTGGAGTGGCTTGTTTACTCTGGTACGTCGTGCAAGCCTTGATCATGAAGGTGATAGAAGCATCCATTCCTCTCCATAACACGCGTGGGCAGGTGAGGCGTTTCGTGAAAACCATGCCTACATGTTCAACGTGTGTGCGGACAGAGTACACAGCTGGACTGATGATGTCAGGGCACCCATCATTCCCTTGGAGGAAGAGGATCCAGTTGAGTGTAAACAGCTCATGAAGGCAATGCCAGTAAGACTGGACTTCCAGATGTTGAAGGCACCAGGCAGAGAATCTTACAGTGTCAGATCCTTGGCCACCTGGGGAACAATGACCTTGGCATCTAGTGTCAATCTGGCCACTGCTCCTGTGGTGTTGGTCTTGAGGCATAGACAGATCTCTAGTTGGCATCAAAATACGATTCCTGTCCCAGCGTAAAAGCTGAAGTGGTGGCCATAAATGTAATCATGGAATTTTTGAGACCAAAAATAAAGGCCAGAACTTCTTTTTCATTTTGACTATATTTGCGTTCAGCTGCTGACAACGTCTTGGAGACAAAGGCAATGGGACGTTCCACCCCATCAATGACATAGGGATAAGACCAACCCCTACTCGCTATCAGAGACACCTGCCACTAGGCGGAGAGGTTTGCTAGGATCATATGCTGCCAGGAATGAAGGGCAAAGGAGAGACTGCTTCAACTCCCTAAACACTGTCTCAAACTCTGTGGTTAAGTTTCAGTAAACATTTTTACACGGAAAAAGTAATAAGGATTCGGTGATGTCGACAGCATGTGGAATGAACTTCTGGTAATAGTTAAGTTAATCCAGTAATGACTTCAGCAACTGTTGTTGGCAGGAGCTGGTAGGTGCTGTATAGTATTCGCACATTAAGATGTGGGACAGATATCTGAGGCACTGAAAATGTTTCCCAAATATCCAACATGAGCTACAAAAAAACAACACTTATCTTTGTTGCACCTTGCTGAAGAACTGTGAAGATGGCACAAAGCTTATTGGCCAGATCCTTGGTGCTTTTGCTGGCCACCAGTGTCGTCCAATTAATTCACCGTTTTTAGGACCCAGCATGTAAGCTCCAAGTACCACTGGAAGATCACTGGAATACTGACTATACTAAAAAGGAGCCTACTGTATTGGAAGCGACTGAACGAGGTAATGACCAAGAAAAGGAACATGATATGCTTCGACAATGGAGTGGACATTGGTTGTAGACTTGAAATTGCCGCAGACTCGCAATGCCCCATTGGACTTTTCAGTGACGATTATGAGAGAGGCCCACTGGCTATTAGGAACTGGGGAAAGAATGCCTTCGTCCTGGAGCTGGTGGAGGTTTTATGGCAGCTTGTCACAGAGCACAAATAGGATGTTTCTTGCCTTGTAGAATTTTAGGGTGGTGTATGGGAGAAGGGCAATGTGTGCCTCAATACTGATCAACGGCATTAAGATGCAGAAGGCAATTGAAACCAATGCATTAAAGACCCATGCTCTGTATCCATGGCACACGTGGCTTGTAACTGAAAAAAATGTCATGATGTTCTCTCCATTGGCCAAAAATTCCGAAATAGTCCCGCATTCGGATCTCCGTGAGTGGACTGAGTGCCAAGGGGGAGGTGAACACGAGAAAAATATACAATAGCTAAGGAACAGATAACCTGATGCTGGATCAGAGAAAACGGAACTAAAATGTGACAGAAGAACCTTTAAGCAGGCCTTAGCTCACAGTGAGTTAGAGGTCAGGTTAGAGTCATGGACGTCCAGGTCCAGGACGTGAAAGAAGGCTATACCTAATAGGCTGATTGCACACAGGGTGTCCACCATCAAGATCTTGGTCCAAAGAGAGATCAAATGGTATCAACATTGGGCAGTAGTATACCCACTAACCTTGATTAGTTCATTACTGTAACTGTGGAGAAGGACGGAATTATGGCTAGAAAGGGAGGGGGGGTTCCTCACCTGGTGATGTTAAGTCCAAACAATAAGAGCTGTTGAGGACCATGTATAAGTCTACAGCGAGACCAGGAGGTCGTAAATGTGCATAGTGATGGCCAGCACCTCTTATGTGCAGCAAAGGATCTCCTGGACAGACGTGATGTCTGGGAAGATGTCCAGCACTGAATGCTCCTCTGTTTTTGAGGGGCCATTGTGGGCAAGGTCCACCAACGTCCATCGTGACACCTGGTAACTTTGGCATGATGGCTGGACTTCCCACAGCCAGAGCACACAGCTCGACAGGAGGAGCACTGGTGATGTTGATGGCTAATGAAACAGTGGCTGCAGGATAGAAACTGCTGAGAGCAGTGTCAGGCCATTGAAGGGAGGCCTCCTTCCTGAGTGCCCTGCCCGGAAGGGGCGCGACCCAGGGGTGGGGCATGGTGCATCGGCCAGGCACACACATTGCAGGCATTCTGTATGGTAGCTGACGACCTAGGACACTGCTCGAACAGTCAAATAATGAGACAAGTTTTAAAATATGTGTCTTTTAAGTTTAGAAAGTATTTATGGAGGCTTTCATTGGGCTCATAAGTGCGGATCATGTCTCTGACCGAGGAGGCCACATAAGATTGTTTGACTGTTCATTGTTACACTTGAAATGACAGCCGTGGTAGAGGCCTTGGAGGAGAACGATTCATTCGTTGTAGGACTGACCTGCATTTTATGGCAGCAGAGAAAAGATGGCCTGCCACTGCTACATGTACCTGGGAATCCAAGTAATCCAACAATATGGATTTGGTTTGACCGTATAAAAGGGTGTTAGGTTCCACCTCTGAGTGAAGTTGCTGGAGATGGTGGCACATCTCAGAGCCCAGGTCTGCCAGGAGAGAAGCGCTCTGTTGGTTATCACACGATATTCCAGGCATGTGATGTAATTAGGCCACGGCTTGATCTTGTTGAATGCCTGGAACTGCAGAGCCGCCATCTGGAACCCCTAGACCATAGTTTCAACATGTGAGAGGTGATGGGAGAGTTCAGGTGTTGCCATGAAAGGCAGCACTAACCATTCCACTAGAAGCTCATGGGTGCACTGTGTATGCTGGAGCATGACCATCATGTGGGCCAAAGCATCCATTTGAGACTCCATAATGGAAGCAATACACCCCAAAGTGAACGAAAATGTGATGAAAAACACATGCACAAGCAGTGTTTACATAGGCTGAAAGCACACATAGAACTGTTACGGCATAAAGTCAAGTGCTGGCACGCCAGTCGAGAACGACAGGGAAGAGAAGCTCTGAGAAGAAGTCAACCAATCACACGCTGACTGACCTCCCTTCAAGGACGACAATGCGACAGCAGCGGACCCTAGGTGAAGAGAAGATAAGAACCACGCCCAACTGGTGGCAGCCCATTTGCATAGCAGTGTCAACATTAGGCACTTCGATAGCAATTCAGGATAGAATTTCGTCAGTTAGAGATCAGCAGTCACTGCAGAGATTGATTATTTCATATGTCGCCCTCTGCTTGCGACACATCTGTGTAATTGCCAAAGTTAAGTATCTGTAATTGTCTTTTTGTAATAAAACTCATTAATACGAGTTGTTTGATTGTTTGTCCAGCGAACTGAGTATGCAGGATTCCTAGACACAACAAGATTGGCGACAAGGTGAACAAATACCAATGTGACAACCTGTTTACGTTTTGCAGCCAGAGCCGCTAGCTCCCACAGATTTTGTTTTGTTGTTGGCTTTTATGTTTTTCTGGCACCTTAATTCTACCTTGTCTTTTCTTTGCAGGGTTGTGTTTACAGGTTTTAACAGTATCTCTTACAGCGTTTTTTTCTATTCAGTGTTTTCATGTGGACGTTCCAGAAATTTTCTTTGCTTGAGTGCCTATTTTTACTGCTTGCATTGTCTGTTTGTTGTATTTGCCGCCGGCCGGAGTGGCCGAGCGGTTCTAGGCGCTACAGTCTGGAACCGCGCGACCGCTACAGTCGTAGGTTCGAATCCTGCCTCGGGCATGGATGGGTGTGATGTCCTTAGGTTAGTTAGGTTTAATTAGTTCTAAGTTCTAGGGGATTGATGACCTCAGATCTTAAGTCCCATAGTGCTCAGAGCCATTTGAACCATTTGTTGTATTTACCTATTTATCGATATGATGGTCAACTGTGGTCCTGAAAAGGACCAAGATGATGTTTCTGGTGTGAAAGGATCAGCCGTCAGAGAAACCTGACGTCCAGGGTACGCCCGATTGCAAGGAAGCTAATCGTGAGCTACATATTGCATGGTCAGGCATCCAACTCCAGCATCATCACATACCTAAATACTTGGGAGTCACTCTCGATAGAACTCTGACATTCAAAACTCACTGCAAGAACACCAAAATGAAAATCTCCGCTCGAAACAACCTAATTCGCAAACTAGCGGCGACACAGTGGGGATCACATCCACAAACTATTCGCTGTTCTGCAATGGCACTGTGCTTTTCTACTGCTGAATATGCTTCCCCAGTCTGGTACAGGTCATCTCATGCCAGACAAGTAGACATTGCTCTCAGCGAAACCTGCAGGTTGATCACAGGTTGCTTAAGACCTACCCCAACTGATAAGCTCTACTGCCTGGCTGGAATAGCGCCACCATGGATACGCAGAACAGTGGCTGCCAACAACGAGAGACTGAAAGTGGAACAGGACAGTGCCCATCCACTGCACGGACATAGTCCACCACAGCAACGGCTGAGATCGCGAAAGAGCTTCCTGAGAACATCCGAGAAGCTCACCATTTCACCAGAGAAGGCAAGGCTGGAGTTATGGAAGAAGTTGACGCCTCACCTGCAGACGCCAGAAGCTGAAGAACTACAACATGGACACAACGAGAGCTGGCTGGTGTGGAAATCTTTAAACAGATTACGATCAGGAGTTGAACGATCCAGAGACAACCTGAAGAGATGGGCCTTCATAACAGAAGATACGTCCTGTGATTGTGGACAAGAACAAACCACAAGCCACATGCTCCAGTGCCTTTTGTGCCCTACATCCTGCACGATGATTGATCTCCTGCAAGCCACTCCCAGCGCGTGGAGGGTGCAAAGTACTGGGCACATGTAATATAAATACAATTTGTGTATATATATGTACATATTTATTGATGTGTATGGCTACTGTAAATCTGTATGTTTCTGATTCGAGAATAATAATAATTTGCCTATTCCAATATGAGCAACACACCTCTCCCACCCCCTGCTCGGACGCCTCATCTGCAAGTGATAGGTGCAATGCAGCTAACACAATGTTTCAGTTTCAGACGCAGCAGGCTTCAACCCTTCTCAGTATGGTACAGCAGTTACTCACAAACCAAGGCACGAACACTGCGCAACAAGCAACAAATGTGGCAAGTGCCACACCGCCTTTTTGCTGGTTCAACGAAAACAAAAAGAGGAATGGCTCGATTGGTTGTAACAGTATGAAGCCCACATCGTTGCTCACAAATTACCAGGTACTGTGAAACTACATTACTTTTTGTCAATGATAGGTAAGTGCAATCTTCACCTCATTCATAAGTTGATCCCTACCGCCACTCTGAGTGAACTTTCTTATGATCAGGTTATAGGTTCTCTAACCAACTATTATGACCAACAAGTGAATGTGGTGGCAGCTAGGTACCAATTCTTTCATTGCAAGAAAGCTCAGAACAAACTTATCATGAGTGGATGACAGATTTACAGGGTATGCTGAGGAAATGCAAATTCATATGTTCTTGTGGTGCTTTATACTCTGATGCTATGTTGTGCGATGCGATCGTGTATACTGTAACTGATGTCAACCGTAGAGAACAGATTTTGAAACAGTCAGATCCATAATTTCAGCAAGTAGTGCAAATTCTAGATCAGTATGATTCAGGCGCCGTAGCGTCAGATAAATTTGAGCAGCCGCCAATTTGTTGGGTTGAGTCGTCCTTTGCTCACGACTGGCCAAGTAGGCAGCAACAGCACATGCATGCCACTTCGCGTAGACAGTTCTCTAAAGAGGTGGTTACGTCAGCGAAAAGAATTAAGAAATGCCCTCGGTGCTATTGATGGCACCAACGCCAAGATTGCCTGTCCAGACAAGCACAGTGTTACGCTTGTGGCAAGAAAGGTCGCATACAATCCATGTGTTTAGGTGGAACAAACATAATATTCTGCCCACTCCCACAAATCTAGTCACAGGGCCCATGTTATCAATGAAGTGTATTCAAAGCCTGCTGCAGACATTAGCAAACAGTTGTTTCAGTGCTACACTAGTCCAACGAACTTTTTGTTCATTTACATTTAAGTGAGAAACGTGTGAAATTTGAATTGGAAATGCGTGCCTCTGTTACATTGCTGAATCGTTAGCACACATAAAATGTTAGGTTTCCCACGCCTGTCTAAAACTAGCACACACCTTACAGCTTATAATGCAAAAAAAACATTCCCATTCTCGGAAAATGTACTTTACCTGTCATGTATTTCTCGCCCACGCAGCTGTAGCTTTCACTGCGTTACCATCACGTGATTGTGACAACATATTTCACATTGATTCGTTTGATCTGTTTGGCTTTAAAATTCAGGACAATGTGTTGTCAGTGACTGCATTCAATGCCAAAAACAGTGTAGCTAGCTTGCTGAAAGAATTCCCTGAACTATTTTCTGATGGTTTAGGCAAGGCTGACAATGTTGTTGCACATATTACTATGAAAGACAGTGCTCAGCCGAAACTTTGCTGGGTCAGAACTGTTCTCATTGCATTATGGGACAAAGTAGTTGCTGAACTTAACGAATTGCAAGATAGCGGAGATATTGCGTCCATACAAGATAGTCAGTGGGCAGGTCTACTGACATTCTAAGATAGTTGAAAGACCTTCTTGGGTCTTCCATTACAAATCATTTCAGCAAGGATGCTGAGCAACCGAGCTGACGTCTTTTCTTCATCCAGTCACGAATCGAAACACGTTTCTTATTTGTTTTCTTATGCAGCGATTCCACGCAACAAGATTTAACTCCATCGCAACTCGTGCAACGTGCAGCTGCCAAAACTTTCATTTCAGACACGTCTCAGGAAACCACAATACTACGAAGCTGAAGTACCGGGTGATCAAAAAGTCAGTATAAATTTGAAAACTTAATAAACCACGGAATAATGTAGATAGAGAGGTAAAAATTGACACACATGCTTGGAATAACATGGGGTTTTATTAGAACAAAGAAAAAGACAAAGTTCACAAAATGTGCGACAGATGGCTCTGGACAGCAAAACGTCAGTGACTGCGCATGACACTCGTGTATAAAAGGAGCTGTAATGAGTGAGAAAATCAGATGCGCCAGGAGTCGCAGCATGTTGGCGTTACTTGAAAAGACGCTTTTAGTGAAGCTGTATTATCGGAATGGGGAATGTGCTAGTTCAGCGTTACGATCCTATCGCCATACGAAGGGGATTCGAACGGGTAAAGGTCCGTTGACAAATGCAGCTGTGGCGAGAATGATTTCGAAGTTCGAATCCACGGGGTGTTTAGACGATAGACCCCGTAGTGGCCGACCGAGCACAAGGCGTAGTGCTGCTGAGACAGTTCAGGAAGAAATGGAGACTGTAGCGGGTTCGTCTATGCACGGGGAAGTCAGGGCTCGTGCAGTCGCACGTCGCACCGGCATTCCATACACTACTGTTTGGTTGGCACTGAGGCGTACCCTCCGATGCTATCCGGACAGAATCCATCGGCATCATGAACTGTTACCTGGCGATTTAGTGAAGCGGAAGGCATTTGAGGTGTGGGCGTTTCAAAAGATGGCGGAAGATGACGATTGGTTGAGTAACGTGTTGTGGACCGACGAAGCTCATTTCATGCTCAGAGGGTCTGTCAACGCCCACAACTGCAGAATTTGGGCTACCGAAAATCCTAGAACTATCGTGGAAACTCCATTACACGACGAGAAAGTCACGGTATGGGTTGTATTTACCACATCTACCGTTATCGGGCCTTTTTTCTTCGAGGAAATGCGTGATTCTGATTTTGTAACAGCTACCGTGACGGGTGCGAGGTACGCCGATATGTTACAGAATCGCATCATCCCCAGCCTGGCTGATAAACACCTGCTGGAACGTACGATGTTTATGCAGGATGGCGCTCCACCCCATTTTGCTAGACGCGTGAAACATCTCTTGCGCACGTCGTTTGGTGATGATCGTGTGCTCAGCCGCCACTTTCGTCATGCTTGGTCTCTCAGGTCTTATTGGCTTTGGGGTAACCCGAAGTCGCAAGTGTATCGCGATCGAGCGTCATCCCTAGGGATGCTGAAAGACAACATCCGACGCCAATGCCTCACCACAACTCCGGACATGTTTTACAGTGCTGTTCACAACATTATTCCTCGACTACAGCTATTGTTGAGGAATGATGGTGGACATATTGAGCATTTCCTCTGAAGAACATCCCCTTTGATTTGTCTTACTTTGTTATGCTGATTATTGCTATTCTGACCAGATGAAGCGCCATCTGTCGCACATTTTTTGAACGTTTGTATTTTTTTGATTCTAATAAAACCCCATGCCATTCCAAGCATGTGTGTCAATTTGTACCTCTCTATCTACATTATTCCGTAGTTTATTAAGTTTTCAAATTTATACTGAATTTTTTATCACCCGGTATATACTGGTTTAGCCGTGTCTTCAAATATGAAACCATTTGCGTGCAACTCATTCTACACGAGTGGGGCAACCCAATGTCGTCGTGTAAACTAGGCTTCAGTGTATGACATTCATTGCGAATGGACTACGATTTGTGTAGGACGCACCTGTACGGAGAACCCGAGGGAGGAGAGAGCGACGCGGAGCAGCGTGTACTCGTAGCCGCGCAGCTGATCTTGCTCGTCGTAGTAGACGGCGGGCGGCACGGTTACGGCGCAGACGGTGACTCTGGGTCGGCGGAGGCGCCTGGCGTCGTCCAGCAGCAGCGTCAAGTTCCGGCGTCGCCACCCCCCCACCTCCCGCAGACCGCGGCCGCGCGGCTCGTGCAGCAGCACGCGGGTGCCCTCCGGCGACAGCAGCGCCACGACGGCGGGCGCGCGCACCTCGGCCAGGGCCCCGGCCGCGCGCGGAACCTGCGGCCCGCGCACCACCACCAGCGACCGCCAGCGGGGGCCCGAGGCGCCGCGCAGCGCCGCCGCCCAGCTCGCCAGCAGCGGGCGCTCCGCGGCGTCCGCCAGCACACACACCCACCGCGCGGCGGCCGGCGGCGGCAGCGGCGGGGGCGGCCGGGTCCCGCGCCACACCGCGACGGCGCCTCGCGCGTGCGCCAGCCGCCACAGCGCCGCTGGCCACGACTGCTCTCTGCGCCCCGTACACAGCGGTTTTACTTTTTCTCTCTACAGGCCGTCCGATAAGCGACACACCCTTCTGTACTTTGTACAATTGATGGAATACACTGACCGGCCAGAACATTATGACCACCAGTTTCACAAGCTGCTACATCGTCGCGAAAAAACAGTGACCCGTACTTATAATACACTACTGGCCACTAAAATTGCTACACCAAGAAGAAATGCAGATGATAAACGGGTATTCATTGGACAAATATATTATACTAGAACTGACATGTGATTACATTTTCACGCAATTTGGGTGCATAGATTCTGAGGAATCAATACACAGAACAACCGACTCTGGCCGTAATAACGGCCTTGATACGCCTGGGCATTGAGTCAAACAGAGCTTGGATGGCGTGTAGAAGTACAGCTGCCCATGCAGCTTCAACATGATACCACAGTTCATCAAGACTAGTGACCGGCATATTGTGACGAGCCAGTTGCTCGGCCACCATTGACCAGACGTTTTCAATTGGTGAGAGATCTGGAGAATGTGCTGGCCAGGGCAGCAGTCGAACATTTTCTCTATCCATAAAGGCCCGTACAGGACCTGCAACATGCGGTCGTGCATTATCCTGCTGAAATGTAGGGTTTCGCAGGGATCGAAAAAGGGTAGAGCCACGGATCGTAACACATCTGAAATGTAACGTCCACTGTTCAAAGTGCCGTCAATGCGAACGAGAGGAGACCGAGACGTGTAACCAATGGCACCGCGTACCATAATGGCGGGTGATACGCCAGTATGGCGATGACGAATACACGCTTCCAATGTGCGTTCACCGCGACGTCGCCAAACACGGATGCGACCGTCATGATGCTGTAAACTGAACCTGGATTCATCCGAAAAAATGACGTTTTGCCATTCCTGCACCCAGTTTCGTCGTTGAGTACACCATCGCAGGCGCTCCTGTCTGTGATGCAGCGTCAAGGGTAACCGCAGCCATGTTCTCCGAGATGATAGTCCATGCTGCTGCAAACGTCGTCGAACTGTTCGTGCAGATGGTTGATGTCTTGCAAACGTCCCCAACTCAGGGATCGATCCGTTATAGCCCTGCGGATAAGATGCCTGTCATCTCGACTGCTAGAGATACGAGGCCATTGGGATCCAGCACGGCGTTCCGTATTACCCTCCTGAACCCACCGATTCCATATTCTGCTAACAGTCGTTGGATCTCGAACAACGCGAGCAGCAATGTCGCGATATGATAAACCGCAATCGCGACAGGTTGCAATCCGATCTTTTTTTTAAAAAAAAATAAATAAGTAAAATGGATCAAACGGCTCTGAGCACTATGGGACTTAACTTCTGAGGTCATCAGTCCCCTAGAACGTAGAACTACTTAAACCTAACTAACCTAAGCACATCACACACATCCATGCCCGAGGCAGGATTCGAACCTGCGACCGTAGCGGTCGCGTAGTTCCAGACTGTAGCGCCTAGAACCACTCGGCCACTCCAGTCGGCCGATCTTTATCAAAATCGGAAACGTGATGGTACGCATTTCTCCTCCTTACACGAGGCATCACAACAACGTTTCACCAGGGAACGCCGGTCAACTGCTGTTTGTGTATGAGAAATCGGTTGGAAACTTTGCTCATGTCAGCATGTTGTACGTGTCGCCACCGCTCTGAGAAGCTAATCATATGCATATCACGGCATGTTCTTCCTGTCAGTTAGATTTCGCGTCTATAGAACGTCATCTTCGTGGTGTAGCAATTTTAACGGCCAGTAGTGTAAGTTTCCTTTAATTTACGTATATAAATGACGTCACTCGCACCTACAGTAGGCTAAAGAAACGTTTAACAAACAGCTCGCACACACACCCACCCACAAAAGAGAACTGGCAAAGATAGAATGAAAACCATTCCTATGAAATGTCCCTGCAAATAGAAAAATGTTTTTAAAAAATGTGTTGTCAGATGTGGCTTTCAGGTTAGTAACACCCTAAAACTACGAATAAAACATAAACTGAAAGGGAACTATGATAAATTTGATGGCTCCAGAGTATACAGGATTGACTGCAGTAACTGTGACAAATATTATATCGGTCAAACAGGCCGCTCTATTAAATTCAGGTTTAAAGAACACTCACAGCCACAAATCGAAACGGCCTTGGGACAGCATTTATCTGATACTGGCCATTCCATAGGGAGCATTGAGAATTGTATGCGTATTCTTCACAGAGTGGACAAAGACCGTGCTCTCAATTTGTTAGAGGAGTTTGAAATTTATAAAGCAAAAAATAGAGAACCAACTAAACTGTTTAACTGGCAAAACGACTTTGTGCCCAACGCCTACTATGCTTTATTGGACAATGTTCTACGCTAATCATTTTTTTTTCTTTATTGTGATTTCATTCTCCTGCCCCATATGGGCAGGGGAGGGCTGTCAGCGGCACAATCCGCCGCTCTTCAGCCGAGTGACATGACAACTAAAACAAGAATAAAATGTTACATATATAACGAGATAAAAAAGGGGAACGTAAAACAGAGTCACGGGAGAAAATGGAGGTAAAAATACACTGACGTGGAGACGTTCATGGCGGACATTTAAAAAAGTACCAGAAAGTTAAAAAAACACAGTTGGCGATTCTTAAAACACAAAGAAGACACTGAATGTACATGCACAGGTTAAAAGACGGCAACAGTATTAAAAAAACTCCAGAACAACACACTTAAAGCCCACTTGGAACACACATGACGAAGAATAAAACTGCCAGGTGGGACCTGCCGAGGAAAAGGTCAGAGAGGATGGAAAAGGAGGGGAGAGCAAGGGGCAGCAGGGGAGGCGGCGGGATGAAGAGAGTCAGCGGGTACACTAAGAGGCAGGAGACACTTGGGGCAGGAGATGAAGAGGGAAGACAAGGCAGGAGGGAGTGCAGACACTGAAAGGGAGCACAAGAGAGGGAGGGGGAGTAGGAGGGGGAAGCTGCCCAGGAGGAGGGAGGGGGAGGAGAGGGAGCCCTGAGGAGGAGGCAGGAAGATGGTGACAGAGTTGGTAGGAAGGGTAGATGTCAGGGCGAAGCTCATCATCCGGGAGGGGTAGATGGTGGAAGTTGCATTGGGAAAGGAGATGGAGGGTGTGGAGATGGAGAGAGGGCGGGACACAGCAGTAAAGGCGCGGCAACTGGTTGGGAGTGGCGAGGAAGGGGGACACCCTGGGGTGAGGGGGATCAAGGCGGGGGACAATACATAGTGTGCAGATGTGTTCAAGGAAAAGGAGAAGTGGGGGAAGGGGATGAGGTCATAGAGGATGTGTTTGGGGGACAGAAGGCGGATACAGAAGGCGAGGTGGAGCACATGGCATTTGAGGATTTGGAGGGCTTTATAGAACCAGGGGGGGCGGAAATCCAAGCTATGCTGGCATAACAGAGGATGAGGCAGGTCAAGGATTTGTAGGTGTGAAGGACGGTGGATGGATGCAGACCCCATGTCCGGCCAGACAGGAGTTTCAGGAGTCGGGAGTCGGTTATGAGCTTTGTTTTGGATGGTAAGGAGATGGGGAGTCCAGGTGAGGTGGCGGTCAAGTGTGAGGCCAAGGTATTTGAGGGTAGGAGTGAGGTGGATAGGAAGGCCATAAATGGTGAGATAGAAATCATGGAGGCGGACGGAGCAGGTGGTGTGGCCTATGATGATCGCCTGGGTCTTGGAGTGGTTGATATGGAGGAACCAGTGGTTGCACCAAGCGGTGAATTGGTCAAGGTGGGTTTGGAGGATATGTTGGGACCGTTGAAGGGTAGGATAAAGGGCTTGGAAGGCGGTGTCATCAGCAAACTGGAGAAGATTAACAGGTGGGGGCGGTTTGGGCATATAGCAGTGTACAGGAGATAGAGGAGAGGGGAAAGGACAGAACCTTGGGGCATGCTGGCAGAGGGATAGAAAGTACGGGAGTTGGAATTGTGGATAGTCACATAGGAGGGACGATGGAAGAGGAAGGAAGCAATGAGATGGACGAAGTGGATGGGGAGAGCATAGGTCTGGAGTTTGAAGAGGAGCCCGGGATGCCAAACATGGTCATAGGCGTTCTGGAGATCAAGGGAAACATAGATAGTGGAGCAATGGGAGTTAAGTT
This sequence comes from Schistocerca serialis cubense, assembly GCF_023864345.2. NCBI lineage: Eukaryota > Metazoa > Arthropoda > Insecta > Orthoptera > Acrididae > Schistocerca > Schistocerca serialis. The sequence goes on from NC_064638.1 coordinate 312,731,886, forward strand.
GGAGGGAAAGAAGATTGGTAAGGTTAAGGAGCTGGTCATCGGCAGAGAAGGAAGGCTGGAAGCCACATTGGGTAAGGGGAAGGATGTGGTGCTGGTTAAGGTGGCAGTGAATACGGTGAGAGAGGATGGCCTCAAAGACCTTACTGAACATGGAGGTGAGGCAGATGGGATGATAGGAAGAGACATCAGAGGGGGGTTTGTTAGGTTTAGGGAACAGCAGGACATGGGAAGTCTTCCACAGGTCGGAGTAAAATCCAGTGGAGAGGAGGATATTGTACAGCGTAGCAAGGACAGACAGGAAGGATGGGGGGATTCCTTGAGGTGGCAGTAGGTGACGTCATCATGACCAGGGGCAGTGTTGCATTTGGAGCGGAGGACGAGTGTGATGTCTTGTGTGTTGATGGGAGGGTCAATGTCTGAGGGGGGGTAACCGATCCAAGTACTGGAAGCTAGGGGCAAGCAGGGGGGACAGAGGTGTCAGTACAGTCAAGGACAGTGGGGATGAGGGAGTAATCAAAATGGGGATTGTCAGGAATGGAGAAGACCTTGGATAGGTGGGAAGCAAAATGGTTAGCCATACTGAGGTTGTCAGGAAAGGGTCGATCGTCATAGAGGATGGGTAATGTGGGGTGGGATGGCTACCGGTAAGGCGGTGGAAGGCTGGCCAGTATTTGGAGGAGTTGACAGGGAGGGTAGAGTTGAGGCGTGTGCATGTCTGGCGCCAGTCCCGGCGTTTCTTTACTGTAAGGAGGTTCCGAATGTGTCGCTGTAATTGCCGGTGGCGGGCGAGTGTATCCCGGTCACAGGTGCGGAGGAATGAGCGGTAGAGCCTGTGGGATTCATGCAGACGGACGGCCTGTGGAGGAAGCGTAGGGCGGTGAGGGTGGATGAGTTTGGTAGGGACATGAGCCTTCACAGCGTCAGTGATGGTCTTCTGAAGGAAGGAAGAGGCATGGGTGATGTCAGCAGGGTGGTGAAAGGTGATGGGGTGGGTTTCGACCTGTAAGGCAATGGATTCCCGGTAGGCATCCCAATTGGCATGGCAGTAGTCATGGACAGACTTTGGAGGGGCAGCTGTGCAGTTGGCTGCAGTGGTGGGACGGGTATGCGACCAAGGAGGTTGGGGGAAGTGAGGGTAACATCAGGGGTGGCGTTACTTTCAGGACGGGTGTGCTGTGGTAGAGGAACAAGGTCATCATGGGGGGTGGCAAGGGACTGATGCCACCTCCGAAAGGTTGCAGGGTCACGGCTGTGGATTTTGAGGTCAGCGGCGATCACATAGGTGGAGAAGGTACGGTCAACATGGGAAATGAAGTCAAAGGGTAGATGAGCTGCGGGGCGGATATAGACAGTGGCACAGGTGACGGTGAGGGAGGGAAAAAATAGGCTGTGGAGAAGGTGTTCGGTCGGGTCATTGAGGAGGGGTTGTGGCCGGACAGGGAGATGCATGAGGTGGCCTACAGTGACCCCACCTTGGGCTAGGGGAAGGGGATTGTCAGTGATGTGAAGGAGGTAGGGGGAGGTGCAGACAACGTGGTGGGGTTGGAGGAAGGTTTCATTAAGGATGAAGGAGTCAACCTGGTGCTGGGAGAGGGTATGCATGAAGAGATATTTGTTTACAGGGAGGGAGCGAATGTTGAGGTAGAGGAGACAGTACTGTTAACACTCCACGAGGTTGGAGGTGAGAAGAATGTGGGAAGGGGAGAGAGGGGCTTAAATAAGGGTGTTGAGGTGAAGGTAAAGTGGGCCTGGTTGTGTGAGTAGGTGGCATAGGTGTTTAAGTGGAAAACAGAGCAGGCAGCAAGGGAAATCTGCTGGAGAGTGTGGGGGCGCTGGAAGGGGTGGATGTTCTGCAGGATGATGGTGAGGAACCGGATGATGTCTTCTGCTGTAGGGGGAGGGTGGAGGGAATTGCTAGGGTGGATGGGTGGGTCGATGGGGCGAACGGGGACAGTGCGATTAGGGCTGGTGGGAGGGGGTTTGGATTTGCATTTGGAGGAATAGGTGGGGTGAGGTTCATTGCAGGTGTTGCAGGAAGGGGGGGAGGCGAGGTTGGGACACTGTTTAAGGAAGTAGGAGGCTTTACAATTGGGGCAGATGGGGGGTTCTTGCAGTTGTGGGTGAGGTGGTCATTGTAGAGGAGAAAGCGTTGGCAGTGGTAGGATTGAGGAGGGGAACAGGATGGGTCAACAGGGTGGCGGTGGTTGAAAATCAGGGCTCCCTGCGTGAGGAGGTGGTCGATGGAGGAGGCGGACTGTGTAAATATATGCATGAGGAAAGTAGGGCCAGAGGAGTTGTAAATACGGCGGGCTGGGTGGACTTCCAGGACGGGGTGGGCATTTAGTTCTGCCAACACTTCAACCTCCGTGACCACAGGGCTGAGTTTTGTGATAACGGCGGTGAGGGTCGGTGGACAACGAGGGGGTTGGGGCTGATGAGGAGAGGAGGATGTAAGGAATGGGGTGAGGGAGGCATGGGGCCCAAAGGTGATGCGGGGGAGGTGCCGGAGAAGATCAGTATGGAAAGAGGGAGAGGGAGACTTGATGAGAACAGAGTCTCTGCGAGGGATAATTTGGATGATGGGTGCACTGGGGATGTACTTCCGGATTTCAAGGGTGAGGGTGTGGGCATCCAGAAATTTTGGATCAGGGTTGGCTAGGACGAAGGTATACACGGAGGGGGCGGGAGAGGAGGGAAGTGGGGTGGTATCCATGGCAGGGTCAGAGTGAGGTGGGGTGGGCTGTGGCTTTTTGGATGAGGGAGTAGAGGAGAGGTCGCCACTGGGTCATTTGGAAGATTTTTTTGCGGGTGTTGCCTGGGAGGAGGGATGAGGGACTGGATGGATGGGGAGGTGGTGGGAGGCAGGGCCCTCCTGTGAGGCAGTAGCACTGGGGGAGTGGGTGGGGCGCTCTGTGGTGGCGACTGTGGCGCGGCGGGCGGTGACTCGGGCAAGGGAAGCAGGGGTAGTTGCAGGGGGGAGGGGGGAAAAGTCGTCTCGGTGGGCGACAGGAGCGGGAGGGGGGGCGTGAGCAGGGGCAGGGGCAGGAGCAGGAGCAGGAGCAGGAGCAGGAGCAGGGGAAGGGGAAGGAGTGACATACAGGTAGGGATACATTGATGAGGAGGAGGAGATAGATGGGGAGGAGACCGTGAGTAGGGGAGGTGGATGAGACGGGTTAATCCCATAGGTAGGAATCCATGATGTTACAGTGGGCGCCAGTGAAGGGGAGGTGTAGATATTGGTGGTAGTTGAGGTGTCCATGATTGCAGGTAGTGCCCACGGGCGACAGGAGTCGCCGAAGTACAAAAGGAACTAAAACGGGGGGCGGCGGCGGCAGCGTCACAGAGAGATGGCGACCAGGTGGTGGTGGTGGTGGTGGTGGTGGTGGTGGTGGTGGTGGTGGTGGTGGTGGTGGCGGAGGCGGCGGCGGTGGCGGCCAGACGGGCAACAACACGACAAGCACGGTTGGGGCTCTACTACGTCGAAGATACACCCTGAGTGTAGCCCAGGCAGTGTGAGTCCTCGATCAGGAAGTGAAGGAATCCAACGCTCGAATGATGACGCTAATCACCGCGCGCCTCTGTTATATATAGTGTGTTGATAAGTTCACCTAGTATTGAGTGCATCACCTATTTACTTCGTTTTCATACGTTTTACGCATGACTCTTGTTCCTTCTCTATTTATTTCACAGACTGCATTAATCAGATAATGTGGATCATCCACTGTTACGGAATTTTATCATTCTTTTCTTGCAACGGAGTGCCGCAGGGTACGAGGGACCCTCTGGCGGTCACCTTCCTCCAACCACTTCCCGCCTGTGCGGAATTCTGGCGTTAGCGCTAACAGAGGGCGCTGATTGTGTGCAACACTGTTTTCTTTCATTTGTGGCTCCTTTAGCGATTTGTTTTATGGTTGTTTAATATTACCTAGTGCACTATCAACGGTGTTTAATATTTATGTCATTATCTAGAATATTGGCACTAGAGCACATGTCAACCACTGTTTCTTAACTCTTCCTCTTTTTAACAATATTGCTTTTGTCGTGTTCTTCTTTTTACTGCTTTACTGTAATGCCTTTTATATGTTATAAGCTTATTACAGACTTCAACTATAGTATCCCCCTTTATTTTCGCTGTTTCAATTAATTATTGAAAACTTGTGTATGCCGACATTAGCGACATCTGGTGAACTTACAACACAAACATCTTGGGGCTACTGTACGGCAGCTTGTTTTGAACAGTAGTACTACTGACAACATGACTCGTGCATGTGATGTTATTTGTATGTATTTGACGATGCTGGTGCTGATTCCGCATTTAACATTTGACGATACCACTATGGCTGCAGTACATTAGGACTTTGTTTTTATGAAAGAAGTATGCCTCTTCATATTTAAAGCGCACAAGGCCGTCAGCAGCATGTTACGCTGCTCTTCAGCCATAGAATAGACAAAGAATCAACAGAAAGAATGCACATAAGTTACGTAACGGGGGCTAATAAAACAGTAGAGACATAAAGACAAACACGGAGCCGTTCACACGCGATAATAATCCACACTACAAACTGTTGACACGACGCACAAACACTGAAGATGTCGATGGCACAGGCGAACGATGTAGTGCGATGGTGAACACTGAACACTAAACACGACGGCACACACGAGACACTGATGGCGATGATCTCCAGCGCGCGAACGTCCATGTGGTGTGTGCGAGTCCGGGGACCTGCCAAGAGGGGAAGAAGGGTGAGGGGGGAGAGGGGTGAACAAAGATGCCAGTGGCTGAGGAGATGGGAGGAGGAGTAGAGGGACAGGGGAAGGGAAGCCTGGGGGAGGAGTGGGGAGAAATGGAGGATGGAGGGAAGGGGGAGAGAAGGGAGGGAGGGTGCCCAAAGGAGCAAACACAGGAAGAGGGAGGGAGGATCAAAGTTGGTAGGAGGGGTAGAAGGAGGGGAGGAGGGCATCATCAGGGAGAGGAAGTGGGCAGAAGCCACTTTTGGAGAGGGTAAGGAGGGTGGAGAGATGGAGACCGGGTGAGACGTGGGAATACAGGTGCAGCAGCGAGAGGGGGTGGGAGAGGATGGGGGACACAAGCGGGTGAGGAGGATCGAGTTTTCGGGAGGTGTACAGGATCCATATCCGTTCAAGGAAAAGGAGGAAATGGGGGAATGGAATGAGGTCGTACAGGATCCGCGTGGGGGAGGGGAGACGGATGCGATAGGAGAGGCGGAGAGCATGGTGTTCAAGGATTTGAAGGGATTTGTAAAAGGTAGGGGGGGGGCGGAGATCCAGGCAGGATGGGCGTAACAGAGGATAGGGCGGATGAGGGATTTATAGGTGTGGAGTATGGTGGAGGAGTCCAGACCCCACGTACGGCCGGAAAGGAGCTTGAGGAGACGGAGTCGGGAGCGTTCCTTGGCTTGGATTGTCTGGAGATGGGGGGTCCAGGAGAGGCGACGGTCGAGGGTGACGCCTACGTACTTAAGGCTGGGGGTGAGGGTGATAGGACGACCATAGATGGTGAGATAGAAATCAAGGAGGCGGAAGGAAGGGTTGGTTTTGCCTACAATGATCGCCTGGGTTTTGGAGGGATTGACCTTGAGCAACCACTGGTTGCACCAAGCGATGAACCGGTCAAGATGGGATTGGAGAAGGTGTTGGGAACGCTGCAGGGTGGGGGCGAGGGCAAGGAAGGCGGCGTCATCGGCAAACTGGAGAAGGTGGACGGGGGGTGACGGCGGCGCATGTCGGCCGTATACAAAAGGTACAGAAGGGGGGAGAGGACGGAGCCTTGGGGCACACCGGCGGAGGGAAAAAAGGTGTAGGAATCCATGTTATGGATGGTGACATAGGAAGGACGGTGGGAGAGAAAGGAGCCGATCAGACGGACGTAGTTAATGGGAAGGGCGAAGGTTTGGGTCATTACTACTTTTCATTATGGTCTATGTATTGTCCTCAAGCGGTATACAGTTTGCGAGTGTAGTTATGTTTTTCCCATTTTTGCTGCAGATCTGATGATGGTCATTAAAGACAAAACCGGTAATCTGTTAACAAAAAGTTGTGACCATAAACATAAATTAAAGGAAACTTACTATGACCACTGACCTACTATCGGTATAAACCATCCCAGGCGATAGCAGCGTCACCAAGCGAGGAATGACTGCTAGCCAGACGCATGCACGGTGCATGTAGTATCAGCGAGCGTGCTGTCCATGTGCAGAATGGAGAAGGTGCTCCATCTATCTGAGTTTGACCGAGAGCAGAGTGTGATGATGCGGAAGCTCGGCAAAAGCATTTCGGAAACTGCACTTGTCGGGTGTCCGAGGAGTGCTGTGGTGAGTGTCTTCCACACATGGCGAAACCAAGATGAAACAACGTCCAGACGGCATGGGGTTGGGTGGCCATCTCTCATTACAGATGTCAGGTGTTGTAGGCTGGGCAGACTGGTAAAACTGGACAGGTGCAGAACTGTGGCAGAACTAATATCAGACTTTAATGCTGGGCAGATTGCAAATGTGTCTGAACACAAAGTGAATTGAACCCTCCTAACGATGGGCCTCTGCCAGCCAACGACCCGTGCATATGCCGATGTTAACATCACGACGTCAGCAACTACGACTGAAATGGGCTTGCGACCATTGGCACTGGACATTGGCAAAGTGACAGAGTGTCGCCTGCTCTGATACATCTCGATACATTGACATCTTGGGTTGTCGGGTGTTCTGCCGGATATGAGCGTCGTACTTGCACGATATTTCGGTAACGTAGCTCGTTACCATCATCTGGTGCGACCTGAGACTGCTCCTCGAGTGGACCTGGTCCAGTATTTATGCCAGCGGCCTTCCCCCTTGACTCCCCAGGTATGTCATCCACATACCTGAAGAAGAGGAGAGGACATTAGAGACAGCCAGATATAAGCCCACATGCTTCTTCAAGTATGTGGATGACACCTTCGAGATCTGGCCTCATGGCAAGGACAGTCTCAATGAGTTTCTGGAACATCTTAACTCGTGCCACCCGAACATCAAGTTCACCATGCAACAGGAGAAGAATGGCTAGCTGCCGCTTCTGGATGTACTAGTAAAAAGGAAAGCAGATGGATCAACTGGCCACAGTGTGTATCGAAAACACACACACTCACTGATTTATATCTGCAGGCCAGCAGCTGTCACCACCCTGCACAGAAGAACGGTGTTCTTATGACATTCAAATGGCTCTGAGCACTATGGGACTTAACATCTGAGGTCATCAGTCCCCTATAACTTAGAACTACTTAAACCCAACTAACCTAAGGACATCACACACATCCATGCCCGAGGCAGGATTCAAACCTGCGACCATAGCGGTCGCGCGGTTCCAGACTGTAGCGCCTAGAACCGCTCGGCCACTCCGGCCGGCTCTTATGACATTGGTCCACAGAGCATGTACCCTATCAGACCAAGAATGTCTACTGACAGAAATGGAGCATCTCAAAACAGTGTTCTGCAAAAATGGATATACACCGAAACCAATTGAGATGGCACTCCAACCAGCCACTACACCACAAGTTCCAGAAGCAGAGCAAAATGAAGCAAAGAAGTTGGTGTATTTGCCCTATGCTGGTTCTATTTCTGCCAGAATTAGTAGGATCCTCTGTAAACTCAATATCAAGTGTGTTTTCTGTCCATCCAGCAAGATCGGAGAACTGGTGGGAAATGTTAAGGACTACCTGGGTCTATGGAAACTGGGGATTTATAATATACCTTGCCAATGTTTCGTGTCATACATTGGCCAGACGACAAGAACAGTAGATATCAGGTGCCAGGGACATCAGAGGCACACCCGATTAAGACAGGCAACAAAATCTGCCATTGCTGAACGCTGTCTAGAGCTTGGTCATGCCATGAATTATGAAGAAAGAAAGTTTCTAGCACAAACGCCCAGATTTTGGGGCAGTGTTATAAAGGACTCAATAGAGATAAAAGTGACCAATAATCTCATGAACAGTGACACGGGGTACCAGCTAAGTAGAGCCTGGGATCCTGCTCTGTTATTGTTGAAGAAGCAACGGGGACAGCTGCAGCACTCCACAAATAGAAGAACTGAAGGCGTGGACAGGGAGAACGATCCCCATACGGAGTTCCAGACGCACCAGATCGAAGATGGAACGCTCAGGGTCAGGTCTGACGGGCGCGGACCGCAGAGGGAACATCCAGAACCGCAGCGGACCGAAAATGGAATGGCAACGCTCCAGCAGATCATAGTGAGCGAGAGAGGACCACAGGGGGATGCCTGGTACCACAGACGGGACTTCAAACGCACCAGACCGAAGATGGAACATTCAGGAGCGTGTCTGGCGGGCGCGGACCGCAAAGAGAACACTCAGTACTGCAACGGACGGAAAAGGGAATAGCAATGATCCAGAAGATCGCAGCGAGCGGGCGCGGACCGCAGAGGGAGTGCCTGGTGAAGGGGGAAGGCCACAGTCATAAATACTGGACCACGTCCACTCGAAGAGTAGTCTCAGGTCGCACCTGATGAAGGTAACGAGCTACGTTACCGAAATATCGTGCAAGTACGATGCTGATATCTGGCAGAACATCCAACAACCCGAGATGTCATTAGATCGCCGGGAAATCCTGAAGAATTACGTCTCGATACATGCTTCATCATGCAGAGGAACAGCTCTTGACACCTGTACTGTGGGATGGAGACAAGCTGGCAGTAGCTCCATTATGCTCTGGGGAACATTCACGTGGACATCCCTCGGTCCAGAGGAGCTTGATGGCCAAGAAGTGTTGTACCCTGGTTGCAGACCATGTACACCCCTTCATGGCGATCAAGTTCCCCGAAGACAGTAGCCTTTTTCAACAAGATAATGGTCCATGTCATAAGGCCAGGCGTGTTATGGAGAGGTTCAAGGAACACAGCGGCGAGTTCCAGTTGTTCTGGTCCCCCAAATCACCAGATCTGAACTCGACCGAAAACATCTGGGATCTGATTGAATGTGGCGTCAGAGCTCATCACACTCCTCCCCGGAATTTACGGGAATTCAGTCGCTTGTGTGAGCAGATGTAGTGCCAGCTACCTCCAGCGACCTACCAAGGCTTCCTTGTTTCCATGCCATGACGCGGCGCCACTGTTACCCGTGGCAAAGGTGGACATACGGGCTATCAGGTAGGCGCTCGTAATGTTCTGACTGAACAGTGTTAAGTGTTTCTTTTATGGGTGTCTCTGATCTGAAACTACCAAAAAGCATTTTTTTCAGTACGGTATTTTTTGTTTCAGTACTGCGTTGTCTCAGTTATGAAAGCACGGCAGGCATGGGTGTACACAGTTACACTGTTGAGCAGGGTTGCAATTACGCGCTGGTTATCTTGGGTGCAGCAATTACTACATCCAGTTCCCAGATAACCGGAACTTAAGGACATGTGATTTAAAAAATAGACGGTACAGGGACGAAGGACAAGGACCAAAGAACCTTAATAAATACAATTAAAAAATGACATAAAATTTCAGTAATTACCTCAGTATTAACTAAAGGAAACACTGTTTTTAACATTGTTTCACAAGCTTTATTATTACAGCACGACCTGAGTTTCGGGTAATAAGGCCATTTTCAAGTACATAACTGACACCATGATGATAGCGAAGCTCACTCAGCTACAAACTTTAGAAATTAAGAAACATATGTGTTTTCTCCCACATTCATCACTGAATGAACAAACTCAGTTCAACTATTCATCCCTTTTGGACAATATTGCAAGTCCACTTTAGAAGGAAAAATCTTTGATGCCTTCATTCACATACTAAAAATTTCCGTTCCTGTGCCTAGCTCTACTCAAGTGTATGTCTAGTAATAATGCTGTACTAATGAATCTTGTAAAGTTGTCCTTACGAATTTTGTAAATCCATACATAATTTGTCAAATTGTCAACAGAGATAACTTTTACAGTTTAAGCCAAGAATCGAAAGATTTAAAAAGTTGACATTTTTGTATTCGTTGGTTCTGATCTTTGTAATCAGTCGTGCATTACAAAATGGGCTTATAACCGGAAACCAAGGTCGTGTGATAATAAAGTTTGTGAAACAAGGCTAAAAAAGGGTTTCATTTAGTTAGTAAAATACACAATGTGTAATCAAGAACCCACAGTTAAATCAACTACAATAATTATTAGACTATTTTCTTATAACATAACTAACGGCTCGGCCCGGGTTCACACTGGTAGCATTAATATCGACGGCCGAAAACCGTGTCTGGCGCAGCGTATTTGTTTGCGAGCCTCTTTGTAGAGTTACGAATAAAATTCAGAGAACAACATAGACTAACTGAATATCGTCACTATCATTTAACTTAAGCGATGTAAGCACTGCACTCCAGGAAAGTTGTCTGCAGTCATGAACGTTGTATGTTCCATATTGAATTGGTGTCTGCAGTGACTTCTCATGGCAAGGTTACGAGCACATCGTGATGTAAATATTATGTTTACAACCATAATATCTTTACAACACATTGTATACGAATCATGTGTGTGAGTGATTGAGTACGTATTGGAGGCTGGTTGAGGTGATACAACTGAAAGAAAAAAATAAGAAAAAACACGCGTGATGAACATGTTTAGCTCGTCTTATAGCAGTCCTCTTGCGAAGCTTACAATGGTAGTGCACCTACTCGTCATCACAGATTTCGTCCAAATTTGTGACGTAGGCCTACGCAGGTCTTGGCCAGAAATGAAAGTGACAGAAGTGGCAGCGCCAGAAATAGAGTTTTGGTGCGGGTGGGGCCAGACAGGAGTCATTTATATTAGCCTCTTATTTGTAGAGAACGGTTGGCACAGTGGAAACAGCACAGAACTATAATCCGAGGGTCGCGGCATCGAATCCCTATGCGAAAACTTTTTTAATTTTCAGTCTTTACGTTACTTGCATTGTAAATAAACTGAAATAATGATCAGTATGCTGTATTTATTAATATTTTCATAAAAGGCTGAAAAGTAAAGGCATAGAAAAGTTGGGACTGCAAACAAATTTCCAGGAAGGGATTGTAACGTACACACGGGAATTTCGAGTATAAAATTAGATATCAATTATTATTGGCTTCTCTGTATTAAGATAACTGCAATTAACTAAAGAGAATTCTCTTTAATTAACTGTAGTAAGCTTAAGACGGAGAAACCAATACTAATTGATTTTAACAGCGGGTGCAAAGGTGGCTACGCTAACAAACATATTAAAATTAGATACTTTTATTATTTTACAGTTGATCATTTAGAGGTGATATGTGATTCACCCTAAAACAGGAAAGCAGTAATTTTGTCGCCGTCTTCCAGATGTTAACGCCGCATATTTACAATTTCATGACTCTTTTATGGTTTCTATAGCAAAACAAACTTGGTTTACAGTTATAAAAGGTTTTGACTCACGGCGCAGTTTGGCAATAAACCACATGTAATACATCATTTCGCCAAATATTGGCGGGGGTAACTGATGACGGTCAGTGAGGTGTATTTTGCAGCACTCTTCTCAAGATGTTATGTCTCTTTTTCCTTTACCTTTCGTTTTCATACATTTTGTGGAAATAGTAATAAATACAGTATACTGAAAATTATTTCATTTTATTTGCGATGTAAGTAACGGAAAAACTGAAAATTAAAAAGTTTCCACGTAGGGACCCGATCACACGACCTTCAGATTACCGTTCTGAACTCTTTCCACTGGGCCAGCAGCTGCATAGGTGACTCCAGCCTCGCCCGACCCGCGTCAAAAATGATATTTTTTGTAAACCGTTAGCCATCTGGAGTTCCTACTTCTGTCACTTTCATTTCTATCCAAGCCCTGAATATACCATAAATTTGAACGAAACGTGTGGTGCGGAATAGGCGGGGACCCCTTATTGGTACGCACTGTCATGCATAGTTTGTTGTAGACTGCTTATGGCAGACCCACGTCTAGGTCTGACAGAAGAAAAGCAGAAAGCTGAACGTTGCGTCGTCTGCTGCGCTACTGAAAGAACATACTGAATGTAAACAAAACAAAGTTGATTAAGTTGCTGAAGTAGTTTTTCGGAACATGTTTGCTTGCAGCACAAAAAATGAAACACCACATATTTTGGATTAGCATGATTAAGTTGTTCTCAAACTATACCGAGGAAAGTATTCGTTAAAAATATATGCTTCTTTCAAACCGCAAGTTTCACATCATGCCCTGATGATGAGCTGTTTATCTTTTCGATGTTTGCCATATTTACTGCGATGTCCTTTATCCAGTAAATGGCGAGGATGGCCTGGTATAGTATTTCTCCAATTTCACGAGGAACGAACCATACCCATATCCCACGTATAGGCCACTATTACGATGGTGTCGCTACTCCTGAAGCGATTTCAAAGCTACAGCCCGTTCGCATCTGGGAAGAAATCCTTGTACATCGTTTTACAAAGTGTTTTCGCATCATGTTTCTGAGGCGGGGCGTGGGAAACAGCCGAGTATTCACCAAGGTGGACGTGGAAAATCGCCTGAGATCCACATCCGCCGGCCGGAGTGGCCGAGCGGTTAAAGGCGCTACGGTCTGGAACCGCACGACCGCTACGGTCGCAGGTTCGAATCCTGCCTCGGGCATGGATCTGTGTGATGTCCTTAGGTTAGTTAGGTTTAAGTAGTTCTAAGTTCTAGGGGACTTATGACCACAGCAGTTGAGTCCCATAGTGCTCAGAGCCATTTGAACCATTTTTTTGATCCACATCCAGGCTGGCTAGCGCACTGACCCCCATCATTAATCTGTGAGGTGGATTCGATCTGGGGCTGGAGCGGCTCTCTGTGATCCAGAAGCAACCGCTCTTCACATGCTCGGGTATCCAGGTGGGTTCTTGAACTGCAAATGAAACGTCGTCAAAATAAAGAGGAATTTAAAAGCGAAAGTGCCAAACGTAGATTCCTAGTTTGACTATGACCAGTGATGGTGCTGGATGCCTGATGCCTTGACTGATGGCAGAAGTTATTGCTTGAAAGTGGGACTAGGAGCCCGAAGCTAGTAACAAGAACGAAAATTAATAATTAAAATAAAAATAAACCTTAAATCTAGCATTATATCCTTCTAATTCCAAAACTGATGTAAGACGCTGTTTTGGCAGCCTAGTTATAGCAAAATGTATCCTGGTGGGTCCCACACGACAGGTGCAATCTGAGGGTCTATAGATCCTAAATACAGCGTGCTGTTGAGGAGCGATTGGAGGTGTCCGTGTGGGTGCACTAACGTCCAAAGACAGGATGAACAATGACAGAGACAATGAGTGCATTTAGAGATCACTTTTACAATGGTCAATTTCGTAAAGTAGCCCTGCTTGATTGGGAGAAACGAGCTTTCCATACAGGTAGTGTCAAACGGAGGCCAGATAGTGGGCGTACGCAAATGCGAGAGGAAACGCGTACCGCCATTTTTCATCTGTGGCCCATGGTGCACCACAGTGGTCTCGGAACCGGTTTATAGCGCAGGTTTATAGCGCCATTTTCCCATGCATGGCGTACTTTGACCATGGTGCCATGCGAACACTTTACAAACCAAATCCTTTCGAAAATGATTCCACCCTTGGCCCAAAAGCCAATGATCATGCCCTTTTGCAGGACGGATAAATCGCTCCGTTTCTGCATTACGACAATGACAGCATCTTTTTTCGCGTCCCCCCCGGCACGCTTTACATAAATTCCTCTACTAGTGTTGCCACCTGCATTCTGCGATATTGTGCTGTGATGTCGAACAATAGGCAGTAGTAACATTAATATGGTAGCACTGATAATTACTCACTTTGGAGTAGTGAATTTTAAACGAGTCTCGTGCGTCAAAGCCTGGATTAAGACCGCGGAGGCGAGTATGATTTCGTTGGGCACCACAGAAGCCCCGAGGCAAGGACGAAAGGAACGTTTCGCAATAAATTCCTTAGTATTTTCTAAAATCTAACTGGCTGCAAGAGGAAAAAAAATGGGCCTGCAATATTACATCACCACCCTTTCGTTAAAGACTAAGGACAAATGACCCGCCACTGTATAAAGATATTAATCGAAACACGAATACAGCAAATGTTGTTCATTACAGATCTGTCAGATATGATTACGTTATGAGCTCAGTAGGCGGGAGAACGGCAGCCTTTGTGAAGATGGAATGTGGGCGTGAGTGCGTACCGAACGTATACAGATTCAATGAGATGCTTTTGGCTCGCTGCTAGCGGTACTCCACTTTTATGGGACAACGTTTTGGCAGCAACTTCTCTTTAGTTCTTTGAGTGTGCAGAACCCCTCAATATCTGGAGCCAGCAGTTATTTGTCTTCCATATACACAGAGCTTTTGTCGTAGCAGATCGGCTTTTCTCAGAGCATATTCAAAGGGCCCACCGGGGTCTGAGCATACTCAAAGAACTGACAGAGTCAGCCCCTGAATGAATGACTACTTGTTTACATATTATCGAAACTACATGGATATTGACGGCGACCATCGTGAAAGCACTTCGTATGTGCCTCCCTTAAAGTATCAAGAGGAATTTAAACGCGTATTGAGAAAGTTCCTGCTGCTGTTCTGTCCGCAAAAACGTATGACACACTTCGCATTCCAACAGAGGTGGTGCGCCTCCTTGCGAGAAATTAACGTCACGTATGTTATAAGTAGATGGTCACAAAGTCTCCCACCACTGCAGAGGTTTCGTGCAGGAAAACCATTGAGATTCGCATTCGAATAAGAATTGACTCATGAGTTTTTTTGTTACAACTTTAATTCTAATATTAGGCTCAGAATATTCAAGTTGCCCTTTTTTTCTGTAACTGAGGGAAAATTAACAGGAATAACAGTAATTCCGGCTATCATGTTCCGCTTACGATGGAATGTAAGAAATAGATAACTCGTCATGAGACGGAAACACTGTTCCAGACGAAGGATGTATAGTCCAACTCACTTGCCGTTTGCTGCTGTCCGGAGAGCAAAATTTCCAGCACCGCTAAAATCAAAATTATTGCTTTGTGTCATATACAGGGTGTTTCAAAAATGACCGGTATATTTGAAACGGCAATAGAAACTAAACGAGCAGCGATAGAAATACACCGTTTGTTGCAATATGCTTGGGACAACAGTACATTTTCAGGCGGACAAACTTTCGAAATTACAGTAGTTACAATTTTCAACAACAGATGGCGCTGCAAGTGATGTGAAAGATATAGTCGACAACGCAGTCTGTGGGAGCGCCATTCTGTACATCGTCTTTCTGCTGTAAGCGTGTGCTGTTCACAACGTGCAAGTGTGCTGTAGACAACATGGTTTATTCCTTAGAACAGAGGATTTTTCTGGTGTTGGAATTCCACCGCCTAGAACACAGTGTTGTTGCAACAAGACGAAGTTTTGAACGGAGGTTTAATGTAGCCAAAGGACCGAAAAGCGATACAATAAAGGATCTGTTTGAAAAATTTCAACGGACTGGGAACGTGACGGATGAACGTGCTGGAAAGGTAGGGCGACCGCGTACGGCAACCACAGAGGGCAACGCGCAGCTAGTGCAGCAGGTGATCCAACAGCGGCCTCGGGTTTCCGTTCGCCGTGTTGCAGCTGCGGTCCAAATGACGCCAACGTCCACGTATCGTCTCGTGCGCCAGAGTTTACACCTCTATCCATACAAAATTCAAACGCAGCAACCCCTCAGCGCTGCTACCATTGCTGCACGAGAGACATTCGCTAACGATATAGTGCACAGGATTGATGACGGCGATATGCATGTGGGCAGCATTTGGTTTACTGACGAAGCTTATTTTTACCTGGACGGCTTCGTCAATAAACAGAACTGGCGCATATGGGGAACCGAAAAGCCCCATGTTGCAGTCCCATCGTCCCTGCATCCTCAAAAAGTACTGGTCTGGGCCGCCATTTCTTCCAAAGGAATCATTGGCCCATTTTTCAGATCCGAAACGATTACTGCATCTCGCTATCTGGACATTCTTCGTGAATTTGTGGCGGTACAAACTGCCTTAGACGACACTGCGAACACCTCGTGGTTTATGCAAGATGGTGCCCGGCCACATCGCACGGCCGACGTCTTTAATTTCCTGAATGAATATTTCGATGATCGTGTGATTGGTTTGGGCTATCCGAAACATACAGGAGGCGGCGTGGATTGGCCTCCCTATTCGCCAGACATGAACCCCTGTGACTTCTTTCTGTGGGGACACTTGAAAGACCAGGTGTACCGCCAGAATCCAGAAACAATTGAACAACTGAAGCAGTACATCTCATCTGCATGTGAAGCCATTCCGCCAGACACGTTGTCAAAGGTTTCGGGTAATTTCATTCAGAGACTACGCCATATTATTGCTACGCATGGTGGATATGTGGAAAATATCGTACTATATAGTTTCCCAGACCGCAGCGCCATCTGTTGTTGAAAATTGTAACTACTGTAATTTCGAAAGTTTGTCTGCCTGAAAATGTACTGTTGTCCCAAGCATATTGCAACAAACGGTGTATTTCTATCGCTGCTCGTTTAGTTTTTATTGCCGTTTCAAATATACCGGTCATTTTTGAAACACCCTGTATGTTGTGCACAACAACTTATGCCCATTCGGTTGCATTCAGTCAGGTTTCTAACGTATTCAGAAAGATCATCATACAGAACAACTAAACTGTTGATTTCCACATCAAAGAACTTCAGTCATAATGGAGGAGGTATGCTCCTGTCTTTAGCCCGCAATTCGTGGTCTAGCGCCTAGCGATGCTGCTTCTGGATCCCGGGGTCCCGGATTTGATTCCCGGCCGGGTTGGGGATTTCCTCCACCCGGAAACTGGGCGTTTGTGTTTACTTTATAATTTAATCAGTATTTGGGAGAATAGCGAGACTGGGCAGTGAAAGTATTGGGAATTTGTACGATCGCTGATAACCACGCGGTTGAGCGCCCCTCAAACCAAATATCACTATCCTGTCTTTCTCCAATCTGGAAACTGGTCTGCAGGAGAATGTACGCTCTACAGTTTAATATGGAATACAAATCACGATGGATGTTTGGTTTTTACACATACACAAAACACGCCTAAAATTGTAAATCGTGTTAAATGCCGTAAATATTGGAGAAACAAGAATGTGTCGCATCCTAGATATCAGATGTAGGGCCAATAAGGCATAAATTAAAACTCTGTAGTTTTTCAGACACATGGTTCTCCACTAATCTGCTTTTTGCGGTAATTCTTTTCTTTCAAGCAGATAACTAAAAAAAAATGTTCAAATGTGTGTGAAATCTTATGGGACTTAACTGCTAAGGTCATCAGTCTCTAAGCTTACACATTACTTAACCTACATTATCCTAAGAACAAACACATACACACCAATGCCCGAGGGAGGACTCGAACCTCCGCCGGGACCAGCTGCACAGTCCATGACTGCAGCGCCTTAGACCGCTCGGCTAATACCGCGCGGCTGCAGATAACTTCCGAGGTAATTAATACAACGAAAGGAACCTTGTGTATCTCTCCAGGAAGATAAAATCGGGAAAAGTATCGTGCATGCTGCCTACGGATGTATTAAAAAGATTCCGCATTAGGTAAAGAAGACAATATTTTTTCTAAGACCATCACTAAATCCGAAACTGAGGATTGTTACAGTCCGAGGCAGAAAAATTTGAAGCAGAACAACTATTATTATCGTACTATTTGTTGTTATTAGATAGCCAGATGCCATGCTGACGATTCTGTCCAGTTTGCATGATCAGAGGAAGTGTCTATTTTCGAGACAGAATTTCAGAGCATATATGTCGAATAAATACAAAGCATACGACGACACTATCAAGGTAAGAAATACATTGAAGCGCCAAAGAAACTGGTACAGGCATGCGTATTCAAATACAGAGATATTTAAACAGGCAGAACACGGCACTGTTGTCGGCAACGCCTATATAAGACAACAAGTGTCTGGCGCAGTTGTTAGATCGGCTACTGCTGCTACATTGGTAGGTTATCAAGATTGAAGTGAGTCTGAACGTGCTGTTATAGTCGGCGCTAGAGCAATGGGCCACATCATCTCCGAGGTAGCGATGAAGTGGGGACGACGAGTGTACCGTGAATATCAGGAATCCGGTAAAATATAAAAAATCCCCGACATCGCTGTGGCCGAAAAGAGATCCTGCGAGAACGGGACCAACGATGACTGAAGAAAAGCGTTCAACGTGACAGAAGTGCAACCCGTTCGGAAATTGCTGCAGATTTCAATGCTGGGCCAGCAACACGTGTCAGTGTGCGAACCATTCAGCGAAACATCATCGATATGGGCTTTCGGAGCCGAAGGCCCACTCGTGTACCCTTGATGACTGCGCGAGACAAAGATTTACGCATTCCCTTGGCCCATCAACACCGACATTGGTGATGACTGGAAACATGTTGCCTGGTAGGACGAGTCTCGTTTCAAATTGTATCGAGCGGATGGAAGTGTACGGGTATGGAGACAACCTCATGAATCCATGGACCCTGTCTGTCAACAGGGTACTGTTCAAGCTGGAGGAGGCTCTGTAATGGTGTGGGGCGTGTGCAGATGGAGTCATATGGGACCCATGTTGCGTGTAGATACGACTCTGACAGGTGACACGTACGCAAGCAACCTGCCTGATCCCCTGCAGCCATTCATGTCCATTGTGCATTCCGACGGACTTGGGCAATTCCAGCAGGACAATGCGACACCCCACAAGTCCAGAATTTCTATAGAGAGGCTCCAGGAACACTCTTCTGAGTTTAAACACTTCCGTTGGCCACTAAACTCCCCTGACATGAACATTATTGAGCATATCTGGGAAGCCTTGCAACGTACTGTTCAGAAAAGATCCCCACCCCCTCGTACTCTTACGGATTTATGGACAGCCCTTCATGATTCGCCGGCCGGAGTGGCCGTGCGGTTCTAGGCGCTACAGTCTGGAAGCGTGTGACCGCTACGGTCGCAGGTTCGAATCCTGCCTCGGGCATGGGTGTGTGTGATGTCCTTAGGTTTGTTGTTATTGTGCTCTTCAGTCCTGAGACTGGTTTGATGCAGCTCTCCATGCTACTCTATCCTGTGCAAGCTTTTTCATCTCCCAGTACCTACTGCAACCTACATCCTTCTGAATCTGCTTAGTGTATTCATCTCTTGGTCTCCCTCTACGATTTTTACCCTCCACGCTGCCCTCCAATACTAAATTGGTGATCCCTTGATGCCTCAGAACATGTCCTACCAACCGATCCCTTCTTCTGGTCAAGTTGTGCCACAAACTTCTCTTCTCCCCAATCCTATTCAATACTTCCTCATTAGTTATGTGATCTACCCATCTATACTTCAGCATTCTTCTGTAGCACTACATTTCGAAAGCTTCTATTCTCTTCTTGTCCAAACTATTTATCGTCCATGTTTCACTTCCATACATGGCTACACTCCATACGAATACTTTCAGAAATGACTTCATGACACTTAAATCAATACTGGATGTTAACAAATTTCTCTTCTTCAGAAACGCTTTCCTTGCCATTGCCAGCCTACATTTTATATCCTCTCTACTTCGACCATCATCAGTTATTTTGCTCCCCAAATAGCAAAACTCCTTTACTACTTTGAGTGCCTCATTTCCTAATCTAATTCCCTCAGCATCACCCGACTTAATTAGACTACATTCCATTATCCTTGTTTTGCTTTTGTTGATGTTCATCTGATATCCTCCTCTCAAGACACTGTCCATTCCATTCAACTGCTCTTCCAAGTCCTTTGCTGTCTCTGACAGAATTACAATGTCATCGGCGAACCGCAAAGTTTTTATTTTTTCTCCATGAGTTTTAATACCTACTCCGAATTTTTCTTTTGTTTCCTTTACTGCTTGCTCAATATACAGATTGAACAACATCGGGGAGAGGCTACAACCCTGTCTTACTCCCTTCCCAACCACTGCTTCCCTTTCATGTCCCTCGACTCTTATAACTGCCATCTGGTTTCTGTACAAATTGTAAATAGCCTTTCGCTCCCTGTATTTTACCCCTGCCACCTTTAGAATTTGAAAGAAAGTATTCCAGTCAACATTGTCAAAAGCTTTCTCTAAGTCTACAAATGCTAGAAACGTAGGTTTGCCTTTCCTTAATCTTTCTTCTAAGATAAGTCTTAGGGTCAGTATTGCCTCACGTGTTCCAGTGTTTCTACGGAATCCAAACTGATCTTCCCCAAGGTTGGCTTCTACTAGTTTTTCCATTCGTCTGTAAAGAATTCGTGTTAGTATTTTGCAGCTGTGACTTATTAAGCTGATAGTTCGGTAATTTTCACATCTGTCAACACCTGCTTTCTTTGGGATTGGAATTATTATATTCTTCTTGAAGTCTGAGGGTATTTTGCCTGTTTCATACATCTTGCTCACCAGATGGTAGAGTTTTGTCAGGACTGGCTCTCCCACGGCCGTCAGTAGTTCCAATGGAATATTGTCTACTCTGGGGGCCTTGTTTCGACTCAGGTCTTTCAGTGCTCTGTCAAACTCTTCACGCAGTATCGTATCTCCCATTTCATCTTCATCTACATCCTCTTCCATTTCCATAATATTGTCCTCGAGTACATCGCCCTTGTATAGACCCTCTATATACTCCTTCCACCTTTCTGCTTTCCCTTCTTTGCTTAGCACTGGGTTTCCATCTGAGCTCTTGATATTCATACAAGTCGTTCTCTTATCTCCAAAGGTCTCTTTAATTTTCCTGTAGGCGGTATCTATCTTACCCCTTGTGAGATAGGCCTCTACATCCTTACATTTGTCCTCTAGCCATCCCTGCTTAGCCATTTTGCACTTCCTGTCGATCTCATTTTTGAGACGTTTGTATTCCTTTTTGCCTGTTTCACTTACTGCATTTTTATATTTTCTCCTTTCATCAATTAAATTCAATATTTCTTCTGTTACCCAAGGATTTCTACTAGCCCTCGTCTTTTTACCTACTTGATCCTCTGCTGCCTTCACTACTTCATCCCTCAAAGCTACCCATTCTTCTTCTACTGTATTTATTTCCCCCATTCCTGTCAATTGCTCCCTTATGCTCTCCCTGAATCTCTGTACAACCTCCGGTTCTTTTAGTTTATCCAGGTCCCATCTCCTTAAATTCCCACCTTTTTGCAGTTTCTTCAGTTTTAATCTACAGGTCATAACCAATAGATTGTGGTCAGAGTCCACATCTGCCCCTGGAAATGTCTTACAATTTAAAACCTGGTTCCTAAATCTCTGTCTTACCATTATATAATCTATCTGATACCTTTTAGTATCTCCAGGGTTCTTCCATGTATACAACCTTCTTTCATGATTCTTAAACCAAGTGTTAGTTATGATTATGTTGTGCTCTGTGCATAATTCTACCAGGCGGCTTCCTCTTTCATTTCTGTCCCCCAATCCATGTTCACCTACTATGTTTCCTTCTCTCCCTTTTCCTACACTCGAATTCCAGTCACCCATGACTATTAAATTTTCGTCTCCCTTCACAATCTGAATAATTTCTTTTATTTCATCATACATTTCTTCAATTTCTTCGTCATCTGCAGAGCTAGTTGGCATATAAACTTGTACTACTGTAGTAGGTGTGGGCTTCGTATCTATCTTGGCCACAATAATGCGTTCACTATGCTGTTTGTAGTAGCTTACCCGCATGCCTATTTTCCTATTCATTATTAAACCTACTCCTGCATTACCCCTATTTGATTTTGTGTTTATAACCCTGTAGTCACCTGACCAGAAGTCTTGTTCCTCCTGCCACCGAACTTCACTCATTCCCACTATATCTAACTTCAACCTATCCATTTCCCTTTTTAAATTTTCTAACCTACCTGCCCGATTAAGGGATCTGACATTCCACGCTCCGATCCGTAGAACGCCAGTTTTCTTTCTCCTGATAATGACATCCTCTTGAGTAATCCCCGCCCGGAGATCCGAATGGGGGACTATTTTACCTCCGGAATATTTTACCCAAGAGGACGCCATCATCATGTAATCATACAGTAAAGCTGCATGCCCTCGGGAAAAGTGACGGCTGTAGTTTCCCCTTGCTTTCAGCCGTTCGCAGTACCAGCACAGCAAGGCCGTTTTGGTTATTGTTACAAGGCCACTTCAGTCAATCATCCAGACTGTTGCCCTTGCAACTACTGAAAAGGCTGCTGCCCCTCTTCAGGAACCACACGTTTGTCTGGCCTCTCAACAGATACCCCTCCGTTGTGGTTGCACCTACGGTACGGCTATCTGTATCGCTGAGGCACGCAAGCCTCCCCACCAACGGCAAGGTCCATGGTTCATGGGGGGGGGGGGGGGGTCCTTAGGTTAGTTAGGTTTAATTAGTTTTAAGTTCTAGGCGACTGATGACCTCAGAAGTTAAGTCGCATAGTGCTCAGAGCCATTTGAACCATTTTGAACCTTCATGATTCGTGGTGTCAGTTCCCTCCAGCACTACTTCAGACATTAATAGAGTCCACGCCACGTCGTGTTG
Source organism: Schistocerca serialis cubense (assembly GCF_023864345.2). NCBI lineage: Eukaryota > Metazoa > Arthropoda > Insecta > Orthoptera > Acrididae > Schistocerca > Schistocerca serialis. Next base: position 312,754,327 of record NC_064638.1, read on the forward strand.
CGGCACTTCTGCACGCTCGAGGGGGCCCTAAACGGTATTACGCACATGTACCAGTTTATTTGGCTCTTCAGTGTAGAAACAACAAAGCACCGAGGCGTCTTATTCTCTCATAAAATATCCCATGCGTGAGAAAGTAAGTGAGTAGTCAGTTTTCCCTTATTACTACTTTCCTGTAATATAATATAGGGCCCCACAAACAGCTAAGTTCTTTGGAACAGAATACGGTACTTGTTTTGACATGAAAATGGCCACGGGAGAAACTTGTTCATGCTCCTTCAAGTGGAATTGTTCTGGTATGTTCGTGTGTCGTTAGTGGGGACAGGTTGAGAACTATACCAAGTATATCAAAAGTCTAAGCAGCGGTACAGCAGTTATGAACCTAGAAAAGAAACTGCGAATGCCTATCGTTCAGTCATGGTGCAACTGATTGCATTCTTCAGCGAATTTTTGTTCGATTTGCCCATATAGAGTACCTGATTGAATAGCCGAGTGCGCCTAATCTTGCAGGACATTGGACATCACTCCCGACATAGCTAGCTAGAATCATGGTGATGGAAGAAAATTGGTTTATTAATATTTATCTGGCAAGAGGAGGAGAGGAGGCGACACAAAATTCCCGATCACCAGTGGTAGTGGTGACGCGTCGGCATCCAGCAGGCATGTTAATCTCGGAGTATCCCGTTGTGCTATTTGCGCCAGCAACCGATCCCCTCCCCCTCGACAAAAACTGAAAGAAAAGTTTACCATTCTTTTCCATGATCATGCATACCAAGAAAAGCACAACACGAAAACGCATAAGAACTCATCACAATCATCCATTTAACACGCATTCACTCTTGACTCACTGCGAGGAGAAAAGAAGATGCTATCTCTAACAAGGGTGATAATCAACAGATATTGAGAAGCAACTTTTAATCTTGTATGTACAATGCTCTGACTGGCTACCTTGTTAGTTCCGTAAGTCGAAGAAGTAATTCTGTCTCCACAATGCAGACCTGCGAATCTCCAAAGCTAGCTGCGGAAATTAAGTATTTATTGAAATTGATGGAAGAAGTGGACTTTACTCCTACGTCCAGTGATTTAACACTGACCCACTTACGAGTAAACGAACGTGTCGTGTAGCGCCATTAGGACATCGGAGTCTGGAGCCAACAGCTGATCGAGAATTGTTGCTATGTCCCCGAAGACGTCGTTATTGCTACCTCTGCCGTACTGCAGTCCATGGCGGTTCGTCGCCACCTCCTGCAAAAGGGCCGCCGACATCAAAAGCGCCGCTAGAGCGTACATAGACACCTGGAACACAAAATATCAATGATCAGTCCTTGGTTTTCAGGTGCCGTGTGGAGCTGCAGCATGAAGTTAGAGAAGGTATATCTAGAAAGGAAATTCCGTTGGGCAACCAAAAGAACACAATACGTAATAGGATGAAACACGTAACAGCAGAATGAAGAAGAAGCCTTGCTTTATGTTTCAATGTAATTATGATTTGCGTCTAGGTAATTTTTGTAAAGAGAAACCATATTCTTTGAAACATAAGCTTCACCTATCGCATACCAGGCTGCACCAGCGCCCCAAGCAAACAAGTCAGGAACTGCCAACTTTTTTCACCAGCCCTACTAAACGATACACTTAGCGTGTAAGTCTGCACCAGCGTCCCAAGGGTATATATTCGGAACCACGGGCTTGTTTACGGCGGTTACGTCGTTGAGTGTGAAAGTTAATATTCTTGTAAAGCTACCATTTACTTACACAGAAATTTCTGAGAGGTCTAGCTTCGTATTTATTAAGCAGTATCTGTTATCTTGTGTAGCTTTAATGAAATTACGTTATGATCATATAGAACTAGGGACTAACCTGTTCGGTTTGTATTACGTTGGTACAAGCAAATTATTATCTGTGCTTACGTGTCACGGCACTTTAGACATGGAGGATGCAACTATCTATGCAGCATTTGCAGTGACAGCGTCCTCCTTAGTCTTTAGGAGAGAGGCAGAACAACAACGTAACGTCAGGAGTGGGAAATGGGTTCGACGCTGGCTGGGAAGAAGAGGTGAAGGCCAGGGACATAGCCCTAAGATCCACAGGAATTTAGGAACTTCATCAGAATGGATGTGCCTTGTCGATCGTACGTGACAAGATTCGCGCAACTGAAACAGTAATGAGGGAACCTATTTCACAACAGTGCGACCGCAAAGATGCAGAACGGCTTTTACTATCGTCACTGGTTGCGGTTGGCGTAACTACTCTTTCTCTTGTGGCTGTTTTCTCAATTCTGTCCTTATTGGCATGCAAAGCAAACACATGCGGTGTTTTCACCAGTTAAGGTGATACGTATACATATTGAAAGCAAAATTATATGCACATTTATGTAAAACATACGATCTCAGCATTAAACATTTGTAAACGTACTTTATTATGGTACAGAGTATCTAGAGGATGATATTAACACCTTTCCTTGCTCTGTGCCTCAATAAGCACTGTTATACTTGCTTTATTTCGTTCCATTTCTACAATGAGAAGAAATCGTTAGACAAACAGCTTTTCTCAACGGTAATAAAAAAAAGAGTTTTCGTTTGTTCTGTTAGAGTATAAATTTAAAAAAAAATTATTCACTGAAAAAAATGAGTAGAATATCTCATCCAATACCCAAAGAGCCCGCAAGGGCTCACGTGTTTCTCTCTCACTACATGTGAATACAATAACGAGCACAAGGCCCGCTCGAAATGCTGCGTGCTGTGCTCGCGCGCTTATACCTCTTCTACTGCGCATGTGGGCATCCATGACATATTAAAACTATTGCTGTTTTTCCCCAGCGAATACTAGTGTAAACCGTCTGCTAAAATCGCAGCGTCACCCGTTCTGCCGCTAGGTGACAGGCCCTAGATATAGAGTAATCCTCGATACAAGTCGTCGGCTTTGACCAATGACAATAGGACGAACGCTCTAAACAATATGGCGACTATAACGTGATGTTACTGATGATTTTTTCAAGTGGGTTAAAATATAGGTCAGTCTGTCACCACTTTTTAGTATTATGTTCATTGGCTTCGCCAACTCACAACCAGTCTGTCACCTTCCAGCCTAACACAGACCTCCGGCAAAACTACAGACCAGTCTGTCACCCCAACCAATTTTTTTTTTTTTTTTTTTAATTATCACATTCGTTGTCTTCGTCAACTCACAACCGAATAGTTACCTTCCAAACTAACCTATGCCTCGGGCTAAGCTACAGATCAGTGTGTTACCACACCAGCTTTATTTTGTTTTTATTTTATTTTATTTCTTTTTTTTTCTTTCAAATTCGTTGGCTTCACCATCTAATAACAAAACTGCGAATAAATGCACCAAGAGGTGACATGACAGCAGCCATTAACATTACGTCACTGGCGACAGCCAACGACTCGTTTCGATCATTCCTCTTGACCCACAGGCCAGCTACACCCGATTTATACACGTTAGGTGTGTCGTGTAATACTGACTTTAAACCTACATATGGGATCGCAACTGGATATAGGACTCTTGCTTTACACAACCAGTGCTCTTACTGTGCTAGATACGCAGGAGCGACTCACGATATCATTACTGCCAGTACTGCACTCTTACTGACCAAACTGAATGGTAGTATACAGGGTTTCGGAAATTTCCGTTACAGGCTTCTACGACTTGCACAGGGGTGTGAGTACAAAATATTTTGAATAGGAACCCATTTCTGGAAACGTACCATTTCCATTCCACGACGCTTCAATTCAGATGTTTAACTCATCCACTTCTGCTTGAGGAACAGAACTAGGCGTGATACATCATAGTTTTTAGGTAACAATTCGAAAGGAGACATAACAAAACATACATTTATCACTCAAGCACATTTGCTTACATAATTCCAAAACAAAAGAAGGCCAGCATTCTGTACTCACCGAACGTAATGTTGAAGTATAAATACAAACAAATGTGCTTAAGCGATAAATGACTGATTCGTTATGTTTCCTTTCGAAATGTTGAAAGACGGCGGTGCCTTCTGGGCAGGCCACTGCCATGGTAATACCTGTCAGTCACCTCCCCTTTAATTTTGTTTGGTGATTATCATACAATTTCATTGGCCTTTGGTGTATCTAAATTTTCACTGATTGATATTAATCTGACGGACTATTAGGGTTAGGGTAAGCCACTGATTGATCTCACAATACTTTCATGACTTGAGTAGCGGTAGTAGAATTAAACTCGGCTATAGAGACAGATTTTTGGATGCTGGAGGTGACCATTGCATTAGGGGCAGCTTTAGAACATTGCCTGAGCTTGAAGTGAGTCCGAGGATTCCTTTGTAGTCACTGAAGCGGGCCATGGGCATCGCAGGGCAGTGGTTTATGGGTCGCCATTCTGACGGTCAGCCTTGTTCTGCTGTTGGCCAATCAAGAGGGTGGGAACGCCGTGGTTCAATGCGAAATGAGACTTTTTTAGAAACTGGTGGCGCTGGTCATCCTGCCGCCGGCCTAACTGTTTCATTAGTGAGTGGACGTGGTGTGGGAGCCTGGCCTCCTTACCCCATGTGGGGGTGCAGGTAAAGCGGCGTCGGGCTGGCGCCCGGCTAATGTCTTTACTACAAGAACAGTGTACTCTGTGAGACGGGACGACGAATTTCTCCGGATGTCGCGTTTCTCAGACGCTGCCGCGCCCTGCCAAAACGGCGCCCTCTAAATCGTTTTATGGATGAGACGGAGCTTGTTTTCACTAGAAAGCTTCCCTCATCTTGTGAAATGCGCTGGGGGTTTGGCTGCAGGACCTCCATTATTGTGTGCTGCGTTTTTAGAGAACAGAATGTGTTCTGCACTGCAGTAATTGGTTGAAGAAGATCGCGTCTCCTTGCTAGAAAACATGATTGGCACGGTAACCACTGCTGGGCCATGTTAGGTTTATTCAAGAACATCAGGGGGAATGGCTGTTTTGAGCAAAAGGGAGAGGCAGGGACTTGCTTCTTGACAGTGGCAGAGTACAGTCGCTAGAGCTCTAGTGTTTAAATGGAGAGAGCAATTAGTTGTAAAGGCGTCCAGACATCCAGGCGAAACTTTATATTGTGCGGACGTGAGACCATCACTGGCAGATGTGTGGTCATCTCCTGCAGTACGATGTTTCAGCAGTGCCCGCACGCAAACGACAGTGTCTCGTGTTACACCAGCTACACAGGTAATGTTCACAGCTTCGGCAAATGCAGAAGCCTATCCAATCATTTACTGACCATCTTTTTTCATACCTGCCTTGTACTCGCAGTAGTCACTCCCAGTGTCCATTGCATGCTTAATTGTATCTTGATGTGAGAGACCAATCAGTAGAGTGATGCAGCAGAACGTGCTTGCCTAGGTGGGCATCATTCCACTCACAGTATCCAGTCTCGTTTGCACGTAAATTCCAGATAGGTTCCCCACGTCCATTGCCAACCAACCTGAGTTCGTGTTCATGAAATGTGGCACAGTTGACGTTTCTCTTTATATATTTGTTTTCTCTTGACCTTGATATTAGTTAATATATCTCTTTGTGATACTGTAGGTCGTTATTAATTTTTTCAACGACACCCATTCTCATTCCCTACGATGTCATTTATTCTGTTGTCTGTTTGAAGTAATTAAATCAGGGGTGATCCACACAGGGACCACTGTTCAATATCAGATTTCCTTGTACTGTCGATAAATGTGGCACCTCTTGGGTATGGTGGTTAAGACTGTTTTGTTGTTTGGCAGACGGAGCACTGCGCTACCATAGGCTAGCTTGCATATTGGCGACCCTCTAGTGATCGAATTTTCCCCTCGGTCTGTTCTGATAACAGTAATCAGTACGTAATACATTCGTGGTTTCCTTTGTGTTTAAATTCTTTTTTGGTTCTGCGGTAGTACTTACAGCTGACGCGAACGTGAAAAAAAAATGTCTCCCCTGCCGTGTAATATATTTATTTGCGTTTATGTTTTGGTTTTGTGGGTTCTGTACCACATCTACGAAGTTAGCAGTTCAGTATTGCTACCTGAAATGCAAAAAACTCCTTTTTGGTGGGGTAATTTTGTGTTTGTTTTTAGTATAGTTGAGAGTCAAATATTATTAGGTGTTCTTACCTATGAATAGTTATTGTTTTTGTTCTCTTTTCGGGTCAATGCAAAATACTTTCTCTTTTATCCTCCACTGTCGTGAATGTTGACGAGGAACAAAGCAAAGTTACTTCGCGGCCAAAGTGTAGTAGATTCGGGAAATACGATGGGACACGCTAATAACGGTGATGTCAACCCTTCTGGTAACATGTTGGACGGGTTTCCCAAGGAGCAGTCAGGCCCAAACACGTATGATGGGGATTCGGTATCGATAAATAATGCGGGATCGGAACGGAATGAACAATGGTGACGACTCTGAGGATGGGGACGACCGCAGCCATTCAGACGAATTAGTTATGAGTAGAAATTCCGAAAGGAACATAGAAGGCAGACACACAGTGCGACGCCAATGCAGCAGCTCTCGGGAATTACGGGTTACTTCGCCAAGGGCAGGGTCGCATTATGAGCCGGAACCTGATCCAGTCATCGTTTTCCTAGGTCAGCTTAAGAAGCAGAGAGATGATTCGGAAAGGAGACGGAAACAGAAGGTAGAAGAATTAGAAAGAAAACGAAACGAGGAGGCAGAAGAACTGGAACGTAAAAGAGAGCGTGAGGCGATCGAATTAAAGGAACACATTACCGAACGCATGTACGAGTTTGGGGCAATACTTTCTGATGTACGCAAACTCGGGACGGAGGTGAAGAAAGATGCTCGCCTTGCCCGAATAGAGGCAGCGGGTGTGAAGAAGAAGGCTCTTGCTGCTGACATCGGAGCAAAACGAGCGACCTCCATGGCAAACAAAAGTTCGAAAGCCCTGGCGCAGGGACAAGAGACAGTGATCGCCAACTTGGAGAATATTGCCAAAGTAAACAATCGACTAGCTCAAGTACAGGAAGAGTTGCAGACAAAGACTTCGAGACCTTGCGCGGCGGTACAATTACGTAGCTGTGAAACTTCAATAGCACGAGTGATGCCACGTCTTCTGCCCAGTGCTGTGCGCGCTCACGCGATACCTCTCAGCCAATGGGCAGGAATAGGCTGGACACTTTTGGTAGATGTGACGACCACAGAGGACACGAGGTGTCCCATCATTTGGACCAAATCCCCGTGACAGGATCTGACAGATTCTCTAGTGCGGTGGTTGAACCTACGTTCGACAAGAAGCATTTTCTGTGAAGCCTAAAATTTCTAAGGAAAAATGGCGGCGGCTTGCGTCCTAAAATTTGGATTGGACAATTCACCTAGTCTAACGGCATCTTCATGGGCCCTCAGTGCGAAGCTGGAATTTGCGCGAATATTGAGGGAACGGGCGCCGAAAAACTGCGAGATGTCGCGGTAAAGTGCAACACATTCGAAGAGTTTTCGCTACATATTGGTCACGAGAAACGCAATATAGAGCAAAACAGGAGATTATGATGTGGCCTGAACTCGAATCTTTGGGATACGAAGGACTGGTAAAAGCGTTCGAGGCGTTATTAAAGAAGAGCCAGTTCTTGGACGCACCCTGCAGCCCTTCGAAAGTTATTCATTTCTGTTTCTCAAAGCTTCCCATGTAGTACTAGCAGGTACTCGTCGGTAGAAGCGGAGACAACACTGAAACTTTCAGATGTCTACTCAGCGAGCTGGAATTGATATATGAGAGGCAGAACGTAAGGGATAAACGCAGAAACAATGACAGCAACAAACAGCAACTGCGTAAGAACAAGGATTGGCGCACTGAGCGCCCCGGTCCACAGAGAGGGAGAGAGGAAAGCACCTCAACCCGACCGCAGGAATTATGGGTAAAAGAGTCGAGCAGGGGACAATGTGCAGCACTACGATCGTAACTGGCGGGAGCGGGAACAGAACCAGCAAACGTCTGAAGGTTGTCGCTTTCCAGACAGGAATCAGTGGATAGCAGAGGCGATTGAGATTCGTTCACCCAATCCCTCTCACAACACACGTAACCGTAGCCCTCCGCGAAATTGTCTCCAGGGGGGCGCGAAAGAGGTCCGCAATCTCTTCGCTGCCAAACTCGGACAAAACCATATACACATGGTTGGTTACGAAGACCTACGAGAGGTATTAATGGAGGAGAAAGACGTAGTCACCCGTGATGATCTCCATACGGTAATATCAGTAACGATAGCGGACGTAATAATTAAAGGTATTGTGGACACAGGTAGTAACGAAACGGCCTTTTCGCAATATGGTTTCCAGCGTTGTTCGGAGCAGCGAAGTTGGCCCACGGTTGCCATTAGTAAGACTCGAATTAAGGGGGCAATAGCCAGAAAAGGGACCGAGGTCAATCTTCAGGCCAGGATTGAGTCTGAGTATCAAGGACACCACCTGGAGAGTAATTTTATAGTGGTACCAAACCAGGCCATAGATCTAATTCTTGGTATGAATTTTCTCAGGGAGTGTAGGGCGATACTCGACCTGGGATGAAAATAATGGCTCTGAGCACTATGGGACTTAACATCTGAGGTCATCAGTCCCCTAGAACTTAGAACTACTTAAACCTAACTAACCTAAGGATATCAAACACATCCATGCCCGAGGCAGGATTCGAACCTGCGACCGTAGCGGTCGTGCGGTTCCAGACTGAAGCGCCGAGAACCGCTCGGCCACACCGGCCGGCGACCTGGGAAGAGGCGAGGTCCGTTTGAACAAGGGATAGGAGGTCCGCGTCCAGTTCGACGAGAACGCGATAGGAGCACAAATACCAGCAGAAAATTTCAAACTTTGTTACACCCCTGACGACCAGGGACTGTCTCATAATGTGGGGGACAATGATAGCGACAACCGCAGATGAAAAGAAGACGAAATCATGCGGCAGACGGAAGATGTTAATGGCAAACACAGGTGTGTTCTCTACATCTACATCTATACTCCGCGAGCCACATTACGGTGTGTGGCGGAGGGTACTTATTGTACCACTATCTGATCCCCCCTTCCCTGTTCCATTCACGAATTGTGCGTGGGAAGAACGACTGCTTGTAAATCTCCGTATTTGCCCTAATTTCTCGGATCTTTTCGTTGTGATCATTACGCGAGATATATGTGGGCGGTAGTAATATGTTGCCCATCTCTTCCCGGAATGTGCTCTCTCGTAATTTCGATAATAAACCTCTCCGTATTGCGTAACGCCTTTCTTGAAGTGTCCGCCACTGGGCCTTGTTCAGCATCTCCGTAACGCTCTCGCGCTGACTAAATGTCCCCATGACGAATCGCGCTGCTTTTCGCTGGATCATGTCTATCTCTTCTATTAATCCAACCTGGTAAGGGTCCCATACCGATGAGCAATACTCAAGAATCGGACGAACAAGCGTTTTGTAAGCTACTTCTTTCGTCGATGAGTCACATTTTCTTAGAATTCTTCCTATGAATCTCAACCTGGCGCCTACTTTTCCCACTATTTGTTTTATGTGATCATTCCACTTCAGATCGCTCCGGATAGTAACTCCTAAGTATTTTACGGTCGTTACCGCTTCCAATGATTTACCACCTATGGCATAATCGTACTGGAATGGATTTCTCGCCGAAACCTGGGCCTATAAAGAACTTCTGCTACAAGTTCAACGTAAAAGAGCACACAAAACTCTTTGTGCCGCCGTACCTTATACCAAATATGTATTGCGAACGGGTAGCAGTGGAGATTTCCCGTATGTTGGCAGACCGCGAGGTCGACGTACAATAGCCCGATCCGTGTTGTCGAACAGAGAGACGGGACATTCGTCTCGTTCTTGACTCTCGGCAGATAAATACGATAATCTAGACGGAAACAGACAGACCAGAGTGGCTGGAAGAGCTGCTCCGGAATTTCCACGGTGTTACCATGTTTTCATATGCAGAGTAGCTTTTGGCAGCTTCAATTACATCCTGCATGTCGAAAGTACACCGCGTTCCTCACATTCAATAGCTGTTATAGGTTCCGAGCAGTGCCATTTAGTCTGAGCATGTCGTCTGCGGCCTTCATTAGGGGAATGCACGGGATCATGTGTGATTTCCTTAAGGAACTTGTCACCACATACGGTGACGACCTGCTGATAGCAGAGAAAACGCTCTGTCGCTCTGCCTGCTGGTGAACATACACTATGTGATCAAAAGTATCCGGACACCTGGCTGAAAATGACTTACAAGTTCGTTGCGCCCTATATCGGTAATGCTGGAATTCAATATTGTGTTGGCACACCCTTAGACTTGATGACAGCTTCCACTCTCGCAGGCATACGTTCAGTCATGTGCTGGAAGGTTTCTTGGGGAATGGCAGCCCATTCTTCAAGGACTGCTGCACTGAGGAGAGGTATCGATGTCGGTCGGTGAGGCCTGGCACGAAGTCGGCGTTCCAAAACATCCCAAAGGTGTTCTGTAGAATTCAGGTCAGGACTCTGTGCAGGCCAATCCATTACAGGGCCGTTATAGTCTTGTAACCACTCCGACACAGGCCATGCATTAAGAACAGGTGCTCGATCGTGTTGAAAGATGCAGTCGCCATCCCCGAAATGCTCTTGAACAGTAGGAAGCAAGAAGGTGCTTAAAACATCAATATAGGCCTGTGCTGTGATAGTGCCAAGCAAAGCAACAGGTGGTGCAAGCCCCCTCCATGAAAAACACGACCACACCATAACACCACAGCCTCCGAATTTTGCTTTTGGCACTACACACGCTGACAGATGACGTTCACCGGGCATTCGCCATGCCCACACCCTGCCATCAGATCGCCACGTTGTCTACCGTGATTCATCACGCCAAACAACGTTTTTCCACTGTTCAATCGTCTAATGTAAACACTCCTTACGCCAAGCGAGGAATCGATTGGCATTTGCCGACGTGATGTGTGGCTTATGAGCAGGCGCTCGACCATGAAAGCCAAGTTTTCTCACCTCCCTCCTAACTGTCATAATACTTGCAGTGGATCTTGATGAAGTTCGAAATTTCTGTGTGATGGTCTGGATAGATGTCTGCCTATTAAATATTACGACTCTCTTCAAATGTCGGCAGTCTCTGTCAGTCAACGGAAGAGGTCGGCCTGTATGCTTTTGTGCTGCACGTGTCCCCTCACGTTTCCACTTCACCATCACATCGGAAACAATGGGCCTAGGGATGTTTAGGAGTGTGGGAATCTCGCGTACAGATGTGTGACACAAGTGACACCCAATCACCTGACCACGTTCGAAGCCCATGAGTTCCGTGGAGCGCCCCAGTCTGCTCTCTCACGATGTCTAATGACTACTCAGGTGGCTGACATGCAGTACCTGGCAGTAGGTGGCAGCACAATGCACCTAATATGAAAAACGTATGTTTTTGGGGGTGTTCGGATTCTTTTGATCACATAGTGTATTTCCCGCATCACTTTCCATGGCTGCACCGTGAGGTAAAAATGCGCACTCCTTTGAATTGGAACGTGGCTGTACACAATTACGTGAACGGGTTAGATCTCTTTACGCCCGGGCCAGCGGTTTCTTCAGTCGAGTAGCAGGCCTACTTCCACCAAACTGTAAGCCTCCTGGTTCGTCAACCAGCACTTACCTATTCACGCAAGTTCAGAATGCCCTCAAGGATTGTGTTCAGTGGCACATGGGTATAATACGTACACACTGAGGAGTTGTAATTTTAGTGATTCTTTTTGTTACGGTCATCGGTGATTAGATGGCGCTCAGGAGGCCTTACTGTGCACCACCTGTTTTGACTCTGTAGGCAGTAACTCTGCTGAGCTTAGAGCTGAACAGTGTCTGCAACATTCACTCTAGGTTACAACCGTGCCCAACCGATGAGATCGTACTCCTGTTGAACAGCTTCAGCTGTTTGAATTGTATCGCAGTATGGGCCTACAGGAAGCAGATTGCTACACATCTTTGGCGCCAATGTATCGGTCGTCTGTGGAGCAGTCCCACACCTTTAGACCAGGTCTTGGACGTCCGCGTAGTACTACAGACGCACGTCAAGACCGACGCATTGTGTGAGCAGCGGTGGCCGGGCGAACATTATATAGGGACGGAATCCGGACACGTGCTGCACCTGCTGTATCGATACGGACCATTGGGAACCGCCAGCTTGCAGCAGGATTAAGATCGGGAGCGCCTCTTGTCAGGCTGTCACTGACACCACGATACTGCAGGGACGGTTACCCTGGTGTCGCGAAACAGTTGGCTGGATGGTGGAATGGCGCTCTGTTGTCTTCACTGATGAGAGTAGATACTGGCCGCCCGGAGTGGCCGTGTGGTTCTACGCGCTACAGTCTGGAACCGCGCGACCGCTACGGTCACAGGTTCGAATCCTGCCTCGGGGTAGGATGTGTATGATGTCCTTAGGTTGGTTAGGTTTAAGTAGTTCTAAGTTATAGGGGACTGATGACCTCAGCAGTTAAGTCCCATAGTGTTCAGAGCCATTTTTTTGAGGTGCCATGTCACGGATTGCTCGGCCTCTCCCACCGGAGGTTCGAGTCCTCCCTTGGGCATGGGTGTGTGTGTTGTTCTTAGCATAAGTTAGTTTAAGTAGTGTGGAAGTCTTGGGACCGATGACCTCAGCAGTTTGTTCCCTTAGGAATTCATACACATTTCAACATTTGAATCATGTTAGAGTGAACGCGTAGCTAAATATTAAGTACGATCCCAAACTATGAGTTTTTATTTTCATTGTTTCAAAACGCAACACACCTAAACCAATTCCACTAATATGTAATGATCTACAAGCTGTCTTTTGATTAATAGCAATAAACTACAAGTTGTCCTCTCCCTCGGCATAAGATCTCTGAGAAACTCGCATCCGTGTCAAACACACCTTACGACCTGAAAATCTCTGAGGAAAGATAGGCCCTAAGGGTGCAAGTTTGTGGAATGCGTGCCTGAAACTCCAGTCTCTACTCGACACACAAGTCACTGAAGTGGAATCAATTAAAAAGACTTGCAGCATGCGACCAGTCGCCCAACGGGAGGCCCTAGCCACGTGTACGTTTCATTTTACCAGTCTGTAAACATCATATGAGCTCGATGAGCGGCTTTGTTCAGGATTTCAGCCGAATTGGGGTAGTGTTTAGCACACTGGACTCGCATTCGAGAGGACGACGGTTCAAAGCCGCGCCGGATATCCTGATTTAGATTTTGCGTTATTTACCTAAACTGCTTACGGCAGATGCTAGGATGGATCCTTCGAAAGAGCATGGCCGGTTTCCTTCTCCATCCATCCCAAATCTGTGCTTGTGCTCCGTCTCTAATGACCTCGATGTTGACTGGGCGTTAAACATTAATCTCGTCCTCCTCTTCAAGATTTCAACATGGATGTAGCAACATAGGGCAAGTTTCAGGTGGAAGATTGAAAATCAGTTAATGCTTCAAAGTCAGTTAAATTTACCTGAAGCTGTACTGGAAAGAAAATGAAGCATAAATTTCAGCCATGGTGGCTGTGCTCACATACGGACATGAACTAACTTTTCTGGATAATATATTAAAACCACATCAAAGAAAGTAGTATGCTACATACGATAAATATATCGTTTAAAATGGCATAAACTGTGTGAAAGTCAATTGTGGTGTATGACGCCTACCATGGAAACAGATGCCGGATCTGTCGTGCCAGAGAACAAATACTAAATCGAAAAAATCAATAATCCGAAAAGCAGGAGTTCATTTGATGTCTTGTTACACGTCCCATCATCCTGTCCCTTTTTCTTTTCACAGATTTACAAACGTTCCTCTCCTCGCAGACCCTGCGGAGAGCCTCCTAATTTCTTATCGTATCGGTCTACTTTATTTTCAACATCCTTTGGAACATCAAATCTCAAACGCTCAGTTTTCCTAAATACCACTAAATTTTTTTAATCAGCACTTACATTATACTTTAAACAGCAGAAACACAGGTAAAATCCCTCTAGCCATTAACGCGGCATTCGTCTTAAGTAGTGCACTCATATTTTATATGGATTGGACCGGTTGAAAATGAGAGATGTCTTCAGTGTGGCCGTTTAAATTCATCGTAAAATTATACACGTTTTCGAGGTAAATACTAGATACACAGGAGAAATGGTACATCGTAGGATTAAATCGTGCTGTTGTCATAATAAGTCTGAACGTGTTGAAAGCTGTGTTCTGATTTAGTCTAAACATCAAGCGATATCAGTTTGCACCGTCACATCTAAACTGTCACTTCTAAACAAACTGTCAGCAAGAAAACGTATGTAGCTCTGCTGTGGAACGAACTTTTTATTAATATTCCTTTGCGAACAGTGAGCCGTGTGGCTCGCCTGCGATACCCCGATGTGGCTCTTTCTTCAGTCTTTCCGTTGAGCTCTTGGCTTGGGCCGCAGCGCCGTCTGGTGTCCGTCTCGTGCAGCTGAGAGGAGGCGCTGCGGATCGCAAGCACACTGGTGGCCAGCGGACGCTTCCCTCTTCCAGATGACGCCGGGAGTTGATTCTGCACGCTTTGACGGCGGCGGCAAATAGAGCCGGAGAGAGGCCCTCGCGGAGCCGAGTCGCTTGAGCTGTACTGTAGATGTCCGGGGTGACCTGTCGGAATGTTTCCTGGAGAGCGGCTGGGGTATTCCACTGGTTCGGTGTTTTCTTACCCCTGGATTTTCTGGTGGCTTGTTCTTTCAGGTGAGAGTGGGTGAGAGCTTTCACGCTGGTTATGCGAGGCCCATCTGATGTATTATCTCATTTTGTAGGCCTGTTTTCACTGTGATTTTTATGTTGAACATTGCCGCGGGCGGCCGTTTGGTGGTTCGAGTCCTTAATGTAAAGTGATCTTACCATGTTAAACACTGGCGGTGGGCTTGCTGCCCTCATAGTGTGAATTTGTTGTTTCCTCGGCCACTTCTGGATGGTCTGGTTATTGCTTGCCTGTTCCGCCGTACAGGCTTGGACTGATCTAACAATTGCAGTGTGCTTCTGGAAACCCAGCGGGAATTGCACAACCGCAAGGATGCAATAACTAATCACAGCATAATTCATAACCAACTTTCAGCACCGATTTTTCAGGCAATGATATCGTATGCGTGGTACGCATCAAAATTAATTCCCGAAAAAGACATATTTTTAAATGTAAACCAAGTTTGTTTTCCACCGACTCTTCGGAAGGAACAGTGTAGCTGTCGAAAGACTGCATTCATTAGATGTTCTTGGTGCCGTGAGTATATCTGTTTCGAATGTTTAAATGACAAGTACCATACATTCAGTTGTTCGAAGAAAAATGAGGACATGTAACAGTGACTGGAAGACCCATTGTAAAGTGACCTGGAGTAACATTTTAGTTGTTTACTATCCCAAGACGTTTGAGAAATTCATTTGCCTACCTTATTATTATCATTCCTTATTGATTTACTTACCTTATTAACCGTCCTATCCCTATCAATTGAGATATGGAAAAATACAAACGAAAAGAGGAACATCCGCTAGGTTTCTTCGAGATTCGAACCCGGCTTTTTCCGATCCCCACCCAGTTACCTTGGCCGTTGCTCTATCGGTGATGTCGGCAAAAAGCGTTAACAATGTGGGTACAGAAGCGGCAGTTGTAAAAGTTTCTTTCCTCGATTTCTGGAAAAGTTTGCGTTTGCGGACCCCATACCTGATGATGAAAAATGCTCTATTTACAATTATCTATCGATCCCGCCAATTTGGAGCCGATTACTCGTCATAACCTTTACGGATGATTTTCTCAAAATGGTGGGGGTGTTGACCCAGAATATCTTAGAGTCCTTCGTTTTAGGCTGTACACAAGCGACCTGCCAAATTTGTGCCGAATCGGTTGGCCGTGTCTGAGGCCTTCCCCTTGTAAGAGTAATTATTTCTGATATGTCTTTTACGTATCTGTCCCGCCAGGTTAAATTTTATCTGGCTACCGCCTCATTAATATGTGTTGTAGTGTTCTCTTGGAAGTTTATAACCCCCCCCCCCTCACTTATCGACCTTAATGGCAGTGAAAAATTAAACCGCGTGTACCTAATGGAAATTTGGGAAAAGCAGTCGTCACCGAAGTTAATCTGTCGGTAAAGAGGGAGGAAAGGGTTACATCTACATGAAAGGAAAAATGCAAATGAAACTGGTGGAAATTAATAAAAAAAGGGGTAAAGTTAATAAAGAAAGTAAATGTGCGGCCGTTACGTTAACAATTAACTAGCGGTAATTAGATATTTGAGATTTGGGGGAAATTACGGTCGCCAGTCCTATGGACAATTACCATAGTAACTGAAAAAGAAAGGTTATTACACATATAATTAGCACTAGAAGCGTGGCAACTGAAGGTTGACACGCGTAGTGTGAAAACTGAAAGTTTGTCAGAAGTAATAAATTTCGCTACACTCTGACTTAATTTAGCAAAAGAATTAATAAAACCGGAAAATTGAAAGTTAATTTAGTGACTGAAATTAACAGTGAGCTTTGTTTCTGAAGCACATCGAAATTCAATAAAATACGGTTAGTTTTGAGCTACCTCAACAATCCTTTCAAAAGCTACTTGAATCTACGCAATTTAGAAATAAGAGATTTAACTTTGAACTTGAATTAAATGATTCTGAACAATTAAAAATAGTAAAATTCAGTGCGTACCAAGCTGAGCTGCAGTCACAGATAAGCTAAAATACGGTAACAAAACTCGCACTCTTAATTTGTGCTTGTGTAATCTAAATATTGTAGCCAGCTATGAATACCTTAACTGAACTTTGAAGTTAAAGCAGTGAAATGGAATGATATTACTTCAACGCTGGCGTCTGAATTTCAACGACGCTCGGGTTCATTTCGGAAAAGGAAGGGACCCTGCTTGGTAATGCAATTGGGACAATGAGCAACAAAGGTTCATGCTAAGTTGCTGTAATTTTGTGATGCAACAATTTTAAAAGCTGAGGTCTGCCATACAGTTCTAAAACTTTACGTGCTTCCAGTCTTCCTTGTTGATTGATTGAAGGTTTGCAGTCGTCGGTCGAGCAGGTGACGACAGTCACTCACTGTCGACCGTCGCTGTTGCAGAAGCTGGATGTTGGCGCGCCTTCTTCTCGACACGGTCACCAGGCGAAACGGGCTGTAGATGTGCGCCAGCTAATGCTTCCCGTCCGCGACACCGTGTCAGAAACTATCATAGCAATTCGAGCGCAATTACATGCTGCCAAATCCCCGAAAGCGCGGCAACTCGCGGGAGCGTCACACAACACACCTGCTCCACTGCACTACTCCAGCCAGACTCTGCTCTGCTCTGCCCGCGCTCCACGCGGCAGAGTTCACTCCCAAAGATCCTAAACACTTTGGTTCTCCACACGACCTATCGATGTAATCGTTCGATAGCATAGTTTTCCCTAGGCAAGACCCAGCGTAAAAATACAAATACTATTTACAAAACAAACCAATTATACATCGACACAAATGCATATATATATATATATATATATATATATATATATATATATATATATATATATATACACAAATAATAAAACAATTACAATATATAGAGACACAGAAATGTCATATCTTCAGGTAACAAAATAAGGAAAAAAATTTATAATACAATAGATGGAAATAGGAGGATATGCATTTCCGGCGTTACAAGTTAAATTTGATATAGAGAGGGCTGGCCTCATTCTTCCTATAAGTTACGACTTTTGCCTGAGCTGGGCTGGATACATGCGTCAACTTGCTGATGGCTCCATATACGAGTATATTGTTTCTTTTGGGGGGTGTTGATACTGGTTCACATGGACCGATTTGTTAGTGAAGCGGCGCTCTTGCACCGTGCCGTGAATACTAGTGTTATTAGCATCGCCCTAGTAGTTCGTCTGCTGGCTTCGACTTCGACGCCGCCAACCCGCAACGAATGTATACTTGGCGGGTTGTCATCAGCTCAACCCCCGCGTTTAGGATGGTTTTCGCGTTATCCTGCTCAGTCCCCAGAGGGCCTCCCGGTAACCAGACAAAGTGCGCAGAAGGTAGCAACAGGTGTCGCTCCAGACATGCACCTGTCGCTGCATCTGCCGCAACTTCGATAGCCAATACGAAAAATGGGATCTCCGCAGCGCGAGTATTTCTGCCAGCGTGGAGGCGGCTAGAACCAGTTCCGTATTCGGCAGCCAACGACTAATGTACCGTCACCGTTTCGACTCCGCCTCTGATCGGACGTCGTCCTCGGCCCCCAGCGGCTGCAGTCCCGCGACCTGTGCTCAGAGCCTTGATGTTTTGCGCCGTAGACTAGTCGTGTTGCTCTTGAGATAGAACTTCGAATTAGTACTTTGTTTTGAAGATAGACTTTTCATTGGCCAAGAGAATGTTATCTATGCTCTCAAGACTATTTTCGTTTCACTGAAGAACGGTTGTTTGTGACGAATTTTTCCTTCACATTACTAAGAAGAATTTCCTGAAGACGCTTTTGCCGCGCGGGATTAGCCGAGCGGTCTAGGGCGCTACAGTCATGGGCTGTGCGACTGGTTCCGGCGGAGGTTCGAGTCCTCTCTCGGGCATGGGTGTGTGTGTTTGTCCTTAGGATAATTTAGGTTAAGTAGTGTGTAAACTTAGGGACTGATGACCTTAGCAGTTAAGTCCCATAAGATTTCACACACATTTGAACATTTTTGAGAACGTTTATTTTCTTTTGTCGCACTGCATCAGAAACAGCAGTCTGTTTTGTGCTTGAAGTTTACTTGTTCAAATAAACAAAGTTTAATTACATCTACTTGTGATCTTGTGGAAATATTCCGAGTGGCGAATACTTCACTTTGCTTCTGTTGTAGCCGCGCTCGCTGACGCATCTGTCCGGTCCATTCTGGAACTTCTGTTTCCGTCCAGTGCCTAAAGAAGAAAAAGAGAAAAAAAGGAAAGCGGAAGTACTTGATGCAGTGTACATTTAGGTTTGAACTGTATCTGCTCCATTATCGGTCGCTCATGGCCAATCTTAGTGTTTTATAGATGTGGTTCGAGTGGCTTAGCCGCGCGGTCTGAGGCATCCTGTCGCTATCCGTCCGCCTCCCCCCGTCGGAGATTCGAGTCCTCCCTCGGGCATGGGTGTGTCTGTCGTCCTTAGCGTAAGTTAGTTTAAGTTAGATTAAGTAGTGCGTAAGCTTAGGGACCGATGACCTCAGCAGTTTGGTCCCACAAGACCTTACCACAAATTTCCAATAGATGTGGCTCGTTTCGGAACTTCCTGCCAGTAGCCTGTTTAGCGGCGTTGTGACGTGTAGCTCGTCTGGAAACGAAAGTCTTGGTGTGCCTCTCGGCGAGGCCGCGGGTTGTATTTTCATTCAAATTTTGCAATAAACCGCTATCAGCTGGTTTACTATTTCAACGTTTTTAGCTATTTAGAAAGCTGATTTGGATAACCTTTTATCATAATTTTCGTGTGGGGAAAAATTATTAATTATTTGAGTCCTGCTGTTTATTTGTGTAATACCTAAACAACTAGCTCCAGTATCATACCTTTTCATTTTTTCTCGTTATTAATTTGTATGAATGTTTCCTTTTTCTCATTAGTAATAAGAAATTTGTACATTACCGCAGAACACGGCAAAGATAGGCTTTTAAAATTATCTTTCTAGCAGAAAAGCAATGTTCGGAGAATGTCCAGTTCTTCCAAAAACTTTTGTTTCAATATCGCTTGAGAATACTTATACACACACACGTAGCATTTACTACACACTCGAAACGATACTGTCCTAGACGTGTTCTATCGGGTTCACATCAGTCGAATTATGTGGACAAGACATCAACATCGGTTCACTGTAACGCTTCTTAAACCACCGTAGCAAGATTCTGACTTGTGCATCGGGCAATTACATTGCTGAAGACGCCATCGCCACCGGGGAAGACATCAATCACAAAGAAATGAAAGCGGCGCACAGAACTATTCACTTAACGCACAGCCGTCATAGTGGATTCAGTTACCGTCGCAGGTCCCAGGGAAGCACAGGTGAATATCCTCACCCCACCCCGCTAGCTAATACTCTACAACCTCTCCGGCCTGCTTTCATGGCGCAGCACATGTTTCGAGAGGCCGTTCAACTGGATGACAGCGTATCCGGACATGATCATCGACTCGATGTAACAAGAAATGTGATTCAACAGAGCACTAAGATCAACAACAATTTGCGCTGAATGGTGTGCTCCGAAACGCTTGTTCCTGCCCCAGCGTTGTACTCGTCATCAGATGCACCACGAATCGGTGCCTATCATCCTTTACAAAGCGGGCAAACCTCCGACCTGCACCCCCCTGATGAGGGATGGACTTCCTCCAACAGCTAGTTTCCTATTCGTGGTTTAACCACTTTCCACTGCTCACGATAGTAGCACGCCAGCAGCTTACCAGTTTCGCTGTTTGCGAGATTCGCGTTACCATACTCCAGTTAATAAGAGTCTGTCCTTTGTCAAAGTCGCTCATTTCGGTGGACTTCCCCATCTGCGGCTCGTGTCGTCGCTATAATGACTCCCCACTCGTCTCTGCTCCGCTTATTCACTTTCATTACCGCGTCATGTGGCAGCAACACTAACGGGAAACGTTCACTCTCGTGGTTGGCAGTGGCCATGTTTTGGCTCATCAGTCTGTTTTGTCTGTTCCATACACTACACGCTAGAGATTCAGTAACTTTCTTTTAAATAAGTAAAAATCTGCTTCAACAGGAAAAACAAAAGAGTAATAGTTATCCCCGGCTCTCAAGTGGTGGACAAGGACAACGTTACGTCTGGACATGGGGACCAGTAGTGGGTCCTCCAAGTTCGACGAACAGGCGCAACGAGTAAGAGGCCAAAACGACCCGTTATGAGAAATTAAGTGATGGATTTTACACAGAGCAGCAAACAGAATACACAATGTGATCAAAAGTATCCGGACACTCCCAAAAACATACGTTTTTCATATTAGGGGCATTGTGCTGCACCTACTGCCAGGTACTCCATATTAGCCACCTCAGTAGTCATTAGACATCGTGAGAGAGCAGAATTGGGCACTCCACGGAACTCATGGACTTCGATCGTGGTCAGGTGATTGGGTGTCACTTGTTTCCACACTCCTAAACATCCTTAGGTCCACTGTTTCCGCTATGATGGTGAAGTGGAAACGTGAAGGGACACGTACAGCACAAAAGGATACAGGCCGACCTCGTCTGTTGACTGACAGAGGCCGTCGACACTTGAAGGGGGTCGTAATGTGTGATAGGCAGACATCTATCCATACCATTACACAGGAGTTCCAAACACATCGAGATCCACTGCAAGTACTATGACAGTTACTCGAGAGGTGAGAAAACTTGAAATTCATAGTCGAGTGGGAGCTCATAAGCCACACATCACGCCGGTAAATGCCAAATGACGCCTCGCTTGGTGTAAGGAGCATAAACATTGGACGATTGAACAGTGGAAAAACGTTGTGTGGATTGACGAATCACTGTACACAATGTGGCGATCCGATGGCAGGGAGTGGGTAAGGCGAATGTCCGGCGAACGTCATCTGAAAGCGTGTGTAGTGCCAACAGTAAAATTCGGAGGCGGTGGTGTTATGGTGTGGTTATGTTTTTCTTGGAGGGAGTTTGCACCCCTTGTTGTTTTGCATGGCACTATCACAGCACAGGCCTATACTGATGTTTTAAGCACCTTCTTGCTTCCCACTGTTGAAGAGAAATCCAGGGATGGCGACTGCATTTTTCAACACGATCGAGCATCTTTTCATAATGCACGGCCTGTGGCAGAGTGGTTACAAGACAATAACATCCCTGTAATGGACTGGCCTGCACAGAGTCCTGACTTGAATGCTATAAAACACCTTTGGAATGTTTTGGAACTGCGACTTCATGACAGGCCTCAACGACCGACATCAATACCTCTCCTCAGTGCAGCACTCCGTGAAGAATGGGCTGCCATTCCCCAACAAACCTTACAGCACCTGGTTGAACATATGCCTGCGAGAGTGGAAGCTGTTGTCAAGTCTAAGGGTGGGCCAACACCATATTGAATTCGAGCATTACCAATGGAGGGCGCCACGAACTTGTAAGCCATTTTCAGCCAGGCGACTTTTGATCACATGGTGTATATACATATAAACACTGAAGAGCCAAAGAAACTGGTACACCTGCTAATTTCATGCAGTGTTCCCGCGAGCAAGCAGAAGTGCCACAACACGACGTGGCATGCACTCTATTAATTTCTGAAGTAGTGCTGGAGGGAATTGACACCATGAGTCCTGCAGGGCTGGCCATAAATCCGTAAGAGTACGATGAGTGGAGACTTCTTCTGAACAGCATGTTGCAACGCATTCCTGATATGCTCAATAATGTTCCTGCCTGGGGAGTTTGGTGACCAGCGGAAGTGTTTGAACTCTGAAGAGTATTCCTGGTGCCACTCTGTAGCAATTCTGAACATGTGGGGTGTCACATTGTTCTGCTGGAATTGCTCAAGTTCCTCGGAAAGCACAATGGACATGAATGGATGCAGGGGACCAAGCAGGATGTTTACGTACGTGTCATCTGTCAGACTCGTATCTAGACGTATCATGGGCCCCATATGACTCCTCCTGCACCTGCCCCTCACCATTACAGAGCCTCCGTCAGCTTGAACTGTGCCCTGCTGACAGACAGGGACCGTGGATTCATGAGGTTCTCTCCATACCCGTACACGGCCATCCGCTCCACACAATTTGAAACGAGACTCGTCCGACCAGGCAACTTGTTTCCAGTCATTACCAGTCCAATGTCGGTGATGACGGGCCCAGGGGAGGCGTAAATCTTTGTCTCGTGTAGTCATCAAGGGTACACGAGTGAGCCTTCGGCTCCGAAAGCCCATATCTATGATGTTTCGTTGAATGGTTCGCACGCTGACACGTGTTGATTGCACGGCCTTGAAATATGCAGCAATTTGCGGATGGGTTGCACTCTGTCACGCTGAACGATTCTCTTCAGTCGTCGTAGGTCCGTTTCTTAAGGGATCTCTTTTCCAGCAGCGGCGAGTCGGAGATTTGATGTTTTACCGGATTCCTGATATTTACGGTACACTCGTGAAATGGTCGTAAGGGAAAATCCCCACGTCATCACTACCTCAGAGATGCTATGTCCCATCATCTGTGTGCCGACTATAACACCACGTTCAGACTCACATCTTGATTACCTGCCATTGTAGCAGCAGTAACCAATCTAACAAACTGCGCCAGATACTTGTCTTATGTAGGTGTTGCCGACCGCTGCGCCATATTATGCCTGTTTAAATATCTCTGTATTTGAATACGCATGCCTATAAAAGTTTTTTGGTGCCTGTTTAAATATCTCTGTATTTGAGTACGCATGCTTATAACAGTTTTTTTGGTCTTTTAGTATGTAAATATAAAAGTACTCTCCCCCGTTTCGGCAGAGTGACGTGCATCTAGGATTCCGTTACTAACAGCGACTTTTTTCACAATAAACTCGTAAGAATGTAAAACATTTGAGACAAGATTAATCTTTTGTGATGACTGAGTATGTAGCCAATTCTCTGATGGAGAAATGATAAGTTTCGAAATTAAATAATACAGTAGTGACTGCTCTTTATCTGTGTCAGCTTTTTCACTGTATTAGGTTGGTGCATAAGTTCGTAGTGTGTGTGTTTTGCATGTTGATATTCTGGTTGCTATGGGTTTATTTATCGATTGTCATTTTTTTACTTGTTGTTCACCGTTGCTATTTGAGTTTACTTATTGGCATTTTGACATTTCGAGATAGTGAGTGAGCTGTGGACGCTAGAAATTGGAGTGCCAAGTGGAGAATTCGAAACATTTCCGTTATATTTTTCTGCTTGAGTTCAGTAGAGGGCTGATAGCAGCGGAGGCAGCCAGAAACTTATGCGCCGTGTATGGGGATAATGCCAATGGACAGAGTGCGACAGAAAAATGGTTTTTTCGTTTTAAGGAGGATCGTTTTGACATTGGTGACTCCACGTTCAGGATGATCTTTGGGGTTTGATGAAGATCATTTAAACGCATTAATTCAAAATGTTCTTCGCCAATGTTCGCAAATGTGATGAAATGTGATCACTCCACTATAGTGCGACATTTTCATGCAATGCGGAAGGTTAAAAAATCGGTTGTGTGGGTACCGCCTGCTCTAAGCCAAAATCACGAAAATCATCAGGTGACCATAGGTGCATCTCTGTTTGCTCGTCATCAACTTGATCGTGAGCAACACCGACCGTTCCTATCACGTGTCGTTACTGGTGACGAGAAATGGTGTCTTTATGCTAACATAAGGAAAAGAAAGGAATGGTTCTAACCCAAACAATGCAACGGCTCCCCGTATAAAGACCTGCGCGCATCCACGAAAGATAATGATATGTATCTGGTGGAAGAGCGACGCTAAGGTCTAATACGAATTGCTGCTTCGATGTGTAAGCATCACTGCTAACGTTTATTGTCATAACCCGAGACGTTCTATGGAAGCAGTCCAAGAACAACGACCATGAAAACTGCGTGAAGTGATGCTATTCCACGTCAACGCCCACCCGCATTCTGCTAGACTAACAGAAACACGTTACAAGATTTGGACTGGGAAGTCATTCCGCACCCACCTGACTCACCTGATCTTGTGTACTCAGATTTTCATCTTTTCCGCTCTCTGTCTAACAACCTTCAAGGAACTTCGGATCAAAATGCGCTCCGAACATGGTTCGACGAGTTCATCGCTTCAAAACCACCTACGCGTTTCTGCAGTCTTGGAATCGAAATGTTGACCAAGCATTGGCAGACTGTTGTAAACAGTGCAGGAGAATAAATTATTGATGACTATAGTTTCTGCTATGAGTACCTGTACTTATGGAAAAACGCTACTAACGTAGACAACTAACCCAATAATTCGTAATCTCATACCTATGAGGGGTGATGAAAAACTTACCGTTTGAGGCCATTGCTGTAACGTATATGCAACCCAGGCTCACTCCGATGCGGGCGTATAAGCACCGGTATGTAGGTAAGGGGGTTAGTGTGGCCTTCGAAAGCACAATTATCGATCGTTCCTTATATATTCTTAACCGACCGACGAGGACGCAGTACGTGATTTGTATAGGACGAGCTACAGATGTGAAAACCGATGAAAGGATGTGAAATGTGGTGAAGGTGACAGGACGGATATCTCAAAGGAGTCAAATAGCGCAAGGCTGTCGTTTAGTAGCTCAGACATTAGAAACTTAAACAGTTTAAGCTGCTGTGTACTGTACTTACTCATCGATTTGAAATTTTATGTTGGCTTTGAAAGAGTACCAATCTGCTGTTTATGTAGGGGAGAGTTTGCGCCTGGGAACAATTTTCAGACTTTCTCCTCTAGCCAGTTTAGTAACAAAAGTTTAATATATTTTCACATTCCATTTTTTAAAGATGGCATTGACTTTTTTTGAAGGTACAAAAATTACTCCTGAAAAGTAGGCTTTCTCCAAATGTGAGAAAGTGTTCCAAGATATAACATGAGTCTACACCTAGGAAAAAACCATTCTATTGGAATTTGTAATCGTTGAAATCGAGAGAATTTTGTCAATACGGTTTTTAATACTCTATCTGTTACTTTATTACGTAACTACAAACCCATAATCAGTCATTGAAAGCAATTTAAGAAGTATTATCAAAAATAAATTACAAATTTAAAGCATTTTAAGACAAAAACTACTGAAAAATAACACAAATATTCAATTTCAAGACAGTTAATATTATTAAGAAATTAAAGAAACTAAGTTCACTTCTAAATATCATATGTTTCAAGGTAGACGACTTTGTTCCGTTTCAAAGTACAAGACTGATGTATGACCGACGAATTAAGGCTCAAATGTCCACGCGTTATATAACTAGTGTTAAAAATACATGGAATCTTATTCACTATAAAATTCTTTAACTGAAGAATTAACAGAATCTTCCAAATAGCTCTAGTGTATTACATGGCATTTAAATGTGTGGAAGAAAAAAATATTTAAAAATTTTGCACAAAACATAACTTCATGTCTCACAGAAAATATCGTAAATTGCCTATGATGATCTGCAGTGTGCATTTTTCATGTGATTCTGAAATCGGTCATTAGGCTGAAACATTGACCAGGAAACATCATGTGTTCCTAGGTACAACATCCTACAGGCCCAACACACTCCCTACTGTAAATTAGCGAAACATATACCAGTAATTATTTTGTAAAGAACCATCATCGAGGAAATCACTTGGACACCGTAAACGTAGTAGACCAGTTACCTTCTCTTTCGATGAACTGAAATTATTTTCTTGCGATCTTGTGGCACATTCCACGAAACCCCTTATTGGCTAGGAACTGCACCATGCAGTACACAGCTGTACTTATTTTTACTTTGACAAAAATATTCATAAGGCAAGCCTGACCAGATGTCTGAGCTTTTAGCTCACCACTAAACGTTCTGCACCATTGTCGGAAAGTCTTTCCTGAAAGAAGGTCATCACAGTGTCACTCGTAGCAACAGCTAAAATAAAATAAAATAAAAATAAATGCAGAACCGTGTCTCATGTTGCAGTTCCTGACGTTTAATAAAATACTTTCAACATCACATACACAAAATATTTTAAACTCTTTATTGTTGCGCCGTTTTTATACTTACCATACTATAGAGACGAATCTCCGCCAACGACGGAGATGCAAAGGGACTATTATATCGGAGGACGACCACCGTTGACAGCTGCTGGTTGTCTCTGAGCTGATATACTTGCAAATGGGAACCAGGCACTGCTTGTCGGCGGCTTAAGAGGATAATGTCCTAATGATCAATTACGAGGGAACGACTGCGAGAAAATCGGCGCTTCCCTTGTGCTGACACATGGCGCGGTGTAATATTCATAAGGCAAGCCTCGCAGCTTGCAGCTCGCCACTATATGGTCTGCACGATTGTTGGAGTACGTTTCCGAAGGGTGGTCATAACAGTGCCACTCTTACGACAGCTAAACAAATGCACGAGCTATCTAAAGCTGAATGCAAAGACAGAAAATGGCTAGCTGAAAGAGATAATGAAACTAACTGCTGCCTTGTAGAGTGTCGGATGAAGTGAATAGCGAGGTATTAATGTTGATGCAAAGGAATCCGAAGTAAATGGTTAGTATAAGAAATATTCAAAATTTAACTCCCCCAAAGAATAAAGAAAACAGCACAAGTTTACTAGAACAACAAATTACGTTTCAGAGAGGGTGATGAATACAGCTAATGTACTTATCATCGTCAAATAACAAAAACATGGAGAATTTTGAAGAATATACGGGGAAAAAAGATAAAGGTAACGGAGGGAAAGTTGTGGCTCATCTTGGAGCAAAGAGAGTTACGCTTTTCGCCCAGTAATAACAGCAAGGAACAAGTACAGAAATTTAGAAACATCACTGCTGAAAACGAAGGATTCAGAGCGAAAAATAACGCTTAAAATAGTACCAAAAAATAAACCTGGTTGATACTGAATATGAAAGATTAAGAATGGCACATACAGAGTATGGAATACTATTGCATAAATGACTATTTAATAGTGACCAGGTAGTAACTGCTGGCTGTGGAGATTCCTTTAAAAGATCCCTTAATGGATCCCATTTCATACTCAAAAACTATATTTAACTAATTCGGTCTACAATACCAAAGCAACAGGAGAGGACCCTAACTTCTTGGATGTAAATTACTGCTGGAAAATAAAGGGTTGGAATGGCTAAATTTTTTCAACGTTATTGGATACGACTTATCTCAGAAGCGAACATTGGTAATAAAACAAAGAAATAATGTATTAGTGGCATACATTCGAAATATTTAGCCAAGAAGATGCCACATCACACAGGAGAATTACGTATCCTCGGAAAATATAACAACTGTAGTTTGCCTTCACTTTCAGTTGTTCACATTGCATTAGAAAAGCGGGTGGCTAATAGCACAACATTAGATCACTCAATAATTTAGACTGTTGCCTCTGCAACTCCTGAAAAGATTGCTTTCCAGCTATAGCTACCATGCTCAGCCGGATGTTGTCATAAAAAAAGTAAATAGACTGGCGTTCTGCTAGTCGGTTCATGGAATGTTAGTACGCTTATATGCTTATCTAGGTTTTTCTTTCTTTTTTTTTTTTAAGATCAGCTGAATTCAGAGACTGAGAGATTGTGAGAATTAGTGAAATGCAGTGACAGGAAGAATAAGATTTCTGGAGAGGTGACTACAAGGTTATCAACACGAAATCAAAAAGGGGTAACGCAGTGAAACGATTAATAACAAATAAAAATGCAAATGATCTGCTATTAGGAACGTAGAGAAAGCATTATCGTAGCCAAGATAGGTACAAAATCAGCACCCACCACAATACAGCAAGTATATATGCTCACTGACTCCGCAGATTATGACGAGATTAAAAAAAAAAGTATGATGACGTAAAAGAAATATTCAGTTCGTTAAGGGAGGAAAAGAAAGCGGAGGAAAAACAAAAAGGACAACAAGGACTGGGGGAAGAGAAATGAAAGGGGGAGATTCTTGGCATAATTTAACACAGAGCCTCACTTAATCATTGTGGACACTTGGTGTAACGAGCATGAAGAAAGCCGTGTGCGGGAGCGAACCTGGAGACAGCAGAAGATTTCAAATAGATTACCTAACTATAAGACAGATATTACGAGCCAGATTTTAACTGAAAAACACTTAGAGGAGTAGATGTTGACTCTAATCATAATGTATTCGTTATGAACTGCTGAAAACTGAAGAAATTGCACAATGGTAAGGGAAGAGACCTGTGTAAATCGAAAGAAGCGAATGTTGTTGAGATTTTGAAAGGGACGTTAGAGGAAGATTGACTGAAACAGGAGAAATGATGAATGGCTAGCTATGAGGGATGGAATAGTGAAGGCAGCAGAGGATAAAACAGGCCAAAAGAGGAGGTTCAGAATGTATTCTATGATAACATACGAAATATTGAATTTCATTGAACAAACAGCAGAATATAAAAACAGAGAACACGAAAGTCTAATGGTGACATTGGCAGAAAGTGCTAAATGTCAAAGAAGGAATGGCTGGAGAGAAATGCAAAGCCGCAGTAGCATGCATACGCATGAGGCAGATACACTGGAGAGACAAGTCCGCCCCAATAGCTGAGCGGTCAGCGCGTTGGAATCCCGTGCGGGGGCCCGTGTTCGATTCCTGGCTGGGGAGAGAGATTTTCTCCCCTCAGAGACTGGGTGTTGTGCTGTCATCATCATTTCACCCCATTGTCGACGCCCAAGTCGCCCAATGTGGCGTCGCACTCAATAAGACTTGCACTTAGCGGCCGAACTTCCCGCCTGGGAACTCCCAGGCACTGACGCCGTACGATCATTTCCATTTTTACTGGAGAGACAAAACATTGTCACCACCTGCTTACTGGCACATCTCTTCGCCATTGGAATGCAATACAGCAGCTGTTCCCCGTGACAGGGATTCTAAGTGTTCTTGGTAGGTACACTGAAGAGCCAAAGAAAATGGTGCACCTGCCTAATATCGTTTAGGCCCCCGCGAGTACGCAGAAGTGGCGCAGCAGGACGTGGCATGGACTCGACTTATGTCTGAAGTAGTGCTGGAGGGAACTGACAACATGAATCCTGCAGGACGTCCATAGATCCGTAAGAGTGCGACAGGTGGAGAAATCTTATGAACAGCACGTTGCAAGGCATCCCAGATATGCTCAATAGTGTTCATGTCTGGGGAGTCTGGTGGACAGCGGAAGTGTTTAAACTCAGAAGAATTTTCCTGGAGTCATTCTGTAGCAATTCTGGACGTGTGGGGTGTTGCATTGTATTCCTGGAATTGCTCAAGTCCGTCAGAATGCACAGTGGACGTGAATGGCTGCAGGTGATCAGACAGGATACTTATGTACTGTGTACGTGTCACCTGTGAGAGTCGTATCTAGACGTACCAGGGATCCCATATCACTCCAAACGCAAACGCTCCACACCATTACAGGGCCTCCACCAGCTTGGACAGACCCTGCTGACATGGAGGGCCCATGGATTTATGAATGTCTCCATACCTGTACATGTCCATCCGCTCGATACAATCTGAAATGAGGCTCGTCCAACCAGGCAACATGATTCCAGTCATTAACAGTCTAATATCGGTGTTGATGGGCCCAGGCGGGGCGTAAAATTTTGCGTCGTGCAGTCATCAAGGGTACACGAATGGGCCTTCGGCCCTGAAGCCCATATCGATGATGTTTAGTTGAATGGCTCACACGCTGACACTTGTTGATGGCCCAGCACTGAACTCTGCAGCAGTTTTGCGTAAAGGTTGATCTTCTGTTGCGTTGAATTATTCTTTTCAGTCGTCGTTGGTCCCGTTCTTGCAGAATGTTTTTCAGGCCGCAGCAATGTCTGATATTTGTTGTTTTACCGGATTCCTGATATTCACGGTACACTCGTGACAAGGTCATGCGGGAAAATCGCAACTTCTCGCTGCTTTGGAAATGCTGTGTCCCATCGCTCGCGCGCCGACTGTAACACCACGTTAAAACTCACTTAAATCTTGATTACCTGCCATTGTCGCAACAGTAACCGATCTAACTGCGCCAGACACTTGTTGTCTTATATAGGAGTTGTGGACCGCAGCGTCGTATTCTCCCTGTTTACATGTCTCTGTATCTGAATATGCGTGCCTATATCAGTTTCTTTGGGGCTATAGTGTATGCGGCAGAAGACGTTTGCTCACAGGCCATGCAATTCCCATAACTTGCGGGTCGGTGGTTCTTGGGCGCAGAGCTGAAGCTTTATAGCGTCCCAGATGTATTCCGTCGGATCTGATCCCTGCTTTACAGTGTGGGCAGGTCTCTGACCTCCACATTCTGACAAGACGTGGACGTCCAGCACCTTGTCGCCTGCTCGTGATTTGATTTTCCTTACAGTGTGCCTAAAGTTCGCGTTTTTCCGATGTTCCCATTCCCAGATGTTGGGCCGTGACAATGTGTCCTTCCTCAAAATCACTTTTATCGTTGGTTTACCTCACTCAGGGCCTTTATTGCTGCTAGAATGACTCCTCATTCGATTCTGTTCTGCTTTTATACTTTCCTGCCGTGTCACGTGTCAATGCCACCATCAGACGGCATGACGTCATGAGGTGAGCAGTGGTCATCGCAAGCCGGGACCAAGCTAAGAAAGGAAGGTCCTGTGTGTCTGTTTGAACATGCTGTTCTCCAAAACTACTAGACGAAATTTCCTGGAGTTTTCACAAGTAAGTTACGGGTACCTCGGTGCAACGTAGAGGCTTTATTACATCAAAATCGGATAACGAGTATACATATTCGTTAACCGATTTTGATGTGGTAACGTGTTCAAACAGGAAAAAAAACCAGATACAAGTATCGTGATTTAAAGCTGTGTCTGTGTTTGTCTGTTTGAACACGTTAATCTCCAACAACAGTATACGAATTTTAATGGGGGGTTTTATAGCTAACTTGAAGCAACGTACAAGCTTTATTTCATGAAGAACGGATTAAAAAAAAAAGGATATCGTGATTGAAAATTTTACCTAAAAACCTCGAGTCTGTCGCTTTGTCTGCTGGAACACGCACATCTCCAAAAATACCAGACGTATTTAATTGGTTTTTCACAGGTAACTTGACCATAGCTTTGAGTGAAATAAAGGTTTACGTCATTTATATCAGATCACGGAAAATGAAAAATCCTAGTTTCTGTTTGTTTGTCTGTTTAACGTGTACGCTTTATATAGGCTTCATTTCATCAAAATCGGTCACGAAAAAAATCGTGATTTAAAATTTTATCTAAAACCACCGTGTCTCTCTGTTTGTCAAGACTGGTCACAAGAAAAAAAAAAGGTATCGTGATATAAAGTTTTATGTAAGGCCGTTGTATCCCTCCGAACACGCTGTTCTTCAAAACTACTAGACGAATTACCGTGGGGTTCTCACAGGTAACTTGAGCGTAGCTTCGCGCAACGTATATGCTTTATACAGGCTTCATTTAATCAAAATCGGTCACGAAAAAAAAAATCGTGAGTTAAAATTTTACCTAAAACCGACGTGACTCTCTGTGTGTTTGAAAACGCTAATTTCCTAAAACACTAGACGTGTTGTCATGGGGTTTTCGCAGGTAACATGAGCGTTGCATGGGGCGTCGTATGAGCTTTATTTAATGACAGTCGGATCACGAAAAAAAGAAAGATATTGTGATTTAAAATTTTACCCAAAACCGTCGTGTCTGTTCCTTTGTCTGTTTGAACACGCAAATCTCCAAAACTACGTGACATATTTAATTGGGTTTTCACAGGTAGCAGAAGCATGTCTTGGAGCAGGATCAGCCAGAACATTATGACCACCTATCTAATAGCCGCTATGTTCGTCTTTGGCACGGATAACAGCGGCGACACGTCGTGGCATGGAAGCAATGAGGCCTCGGTAGGTCTCAGGAGGAAGCTGCCGCCACATCTGCACACTCAAGTCACCCAATTCCAGTAAATTCCGGAGAGAGGGGAAACTATCTCTGACGCCACGTCCAATCACATCCCAGATGTGTTCGATCGGGTTCAGATGTGGCGAGGTGGGGTGCCAGCACATAAATTAGAACTTGCCACTGTGTTCCTCGAACCACTCCGTCACACTCCTGGCGTTGTGACGTAGAGCATTATCGTGTTGAAAAATGCCACTGCCATCAGGAAACATGAGCGTCATGAAGGGGTGTACATGATCTGCAACCAGTGTACGATGCTCCTTTGTCACCATGGAGCCTTGTACGAGCTCCACTGAACCCAAGGAAACCCACTTGAATGTTCGACAGAGCTTGTCTCCGTCCCGCCGTACAGGTGTCAAGGAGATATTCGTCTGGAAGACGACAGATTCACGCCCTCTCATCGGCATGATGAAGAAGGTCTCGGTATTCATCAGACCTTGTAGCGCTGTACCACTGCACCAACGTCCAGTGCCAATGGTCACGTACCCCTTTCAGACATAGTTGTCGATGTCGTGGTGTTAACATTGTGACATGCACGGGCCTTCGGAGTGTTCAGAAACACTTGTACTCTGCCCAGCACTAAAGTCTCATGTTACTTCCGCCACATCTCGACGCTTGTCCTGTTTTCCCTGTCTGCCAAGCCTACGACGTCCTACGCTTGTAATGAGGGGTGACCGCCCAATCCCACGACGTCTGTATGTGATTTCACCTTGGTTTCACCACGTGTTGGAGATCCTCATCACAGCTCTCCTCGAACACCCGAGAAATTGTGCACTTTCCGAAATGCTTGTGCCGAGCCTCTGGGCCTTTACAATCTATACTCAGCAAGTCTCATGTAGGTGCGCCTTCCCCATTCTACACACGGACAGCACGCTCACTGATATTGAGTGAGTCATTTTTCGCCAGGTGGCGCTGCGCTCGCCTGGAGGGCTTTATATCGATAGTTGAGCGGTGGTCAGAATATTCTGGCTGATCAATGTATATAGGCTTATTTCACCAAAATCGGAACACAAAAAAGAAAGATCTAAAATCATCAGCTCAGCTTATTAGTTCGGATGTTTAATCATCAGAGTATAGTATAAGGTTCTGAGCTGTAAGTTTCGTAGTACACCAAAGAATCAGTAAATGGCGCTGTTAGTTTTTTTTTAATTCAGTGACAGATTATTTTCTGAAGCTTATGACAGTTACAGAATTAAGGGCCGTAAGCTTATCTTTACGAAAACAAACTAAAAGTGCACTAACTTCGCTAGGATATTCGGATTTACTGATTTCACTTTGTATAATAAAAACTTAGTGACATTGCTTTGCTTCTTTCAACAGGTTTCTGTACATTCTTTTCTAGGAAGAACGAATTTATTAAATTAGATTTTGTGGTTCTGAAGCCTACTCCCTATATTTTGATTTGGTTTTGTTTACGAATAAAAATGCCTAGGAAACAGTTGAGTCTTTCTGAATACACCAGCATAGCGAAAAGCGTGAAAACTGTGCGGTCAAGAATCCAAATGAGATAGGAGTCGAGAGATGCTGCAGCTCGAGAACATCGGGCTTTAACTCTCTTTTTGCACACTCCTTCCGAAACTGAAGCATGAAATAACTCTGATCGAGAGCATCATTCGTTATCTCACTCCTCAGAACCCTTCTCACACAGGGGCTTAGAATTACTTCTCTCCAACGTAACATCATAGAAGTGGAGATTTTGACCGGATGTGGCGCAGGCGAGCGAGCTGTTACACACTGAATCCCGCTTCTTCCTAGCAATTTACCATTTCAGTTCAAACGTGCACAGTTCCTGGTGAGATTATATTATGCCAGGACTATAAAACAAAGCACAAGGCCGGACACAGCATGTCACGATGTGGACCTTAGTATATGCTGTTTTTCAGATGGCTCTCTCCCATGTTAGGGAAGCAAACAAGTTCTGCGTTCATGTCCCCTATCATACTACTTCAAACGTTGTGTACGAGAATCTTTATAAGGCAAAAATAAATTCCACACATACAAAGTTTCAGGCACAGCTATAAATAAATACCTGGGCAATTCCGGGTTTCTCAGCTAGTGTACACACACACACACACACACACACACACACACACACACACACACACACACACCACCCACCCACCCACCCACACACACACACACACACACACACACACACACACACACACACACACAGACACACACCCGGAAACATATGGAAAAAAGAGGAAATAGAGGATGAAATGTTACATGTGATTATGTCAAAAGAAGGATGAAAAAAGGCCCCTAGAGTAGACAACATTCCCTCAGAATTGAGATTGGTGAGCAAACCAGTCATGAAAAAATTGTTGCACATGGTATGCAAGATAATATGAAACAGGCGAATACCCTCAGACTTCAAGAAGACTGAACACTGCTGGACATTTAAATCTCAACTCCACAAAAGATAGAAAATAACGGAAGTTTCCTTACTTTGATTGTACATTACAATAGGATAATTTAAATAATGATTATGATGAACGAAATTAAGATACCAGGAAGACTATATGATTAAATTTATAGTTGATTGTGAGACATACGGGATACACAGAGCTGCCACCTGTGGCATCAACAACTGTTCTAACTCGAGTGGGAGCCGAGTCAGACTGAGCTTTGACGACAGATGGTACGTCACTCCATGTTAGCTCAACTTTCTGACAGAATTGATCAGTCGTGGTGGCTGGCGAGTGGTGCCGCGCCAGTCTCGCGGCTGCTCATGAGGTAGGTCAAAACAGCACAGGCAGTATACAGTACTGCGTTATCTTATTGAAAAATAACACTGCAGAGGCTTTAAAGACAAACTGCAGCCATCGGGTTTAACAGGTCAGATACATAACTCCTGCTGTCCAGATTACCGTGTATGCGAGCCAGAGGTGATCGTGTTGTGCACCTAACTGCATCCCCTGCCATCAAAACAGTTGCAGGCCTTTATGATGATGACGATGATGACTTCAATATGGCAACATTAGTTCTCTGGGAGCCTCACCGCACGAGTACAGGCTTCGTGATGTTGTATGCAAAAGCGGGCCTCTTTTGAAAAGATGGCATTATGCCACTTCAGTGTTTCGTGTTGTCGTTGGTAACACCTTCGACGCTCTTCTCTCTGCTTCCGCGTCTGGGAGAGCCATAACAATAGTCGCCATGTTGAGAGTCCGTGTTGCTCCAGACTTGTTTGGTTGCAAATAATACCATTTTTTGATAAAATTACTTGGCGTGGCTGTACGATTCTTCAAGGCCGAGCAAAAACTAACCATACAGGGCCATTGAGAACCTGTGTGGCGTAGATTACGGCCATCCTGAACTCACTGACTCTATTCCCATGGCACTCGTGGGATCGCAGCAGATGCGAGCAGCCATCTCGCGGAATGATAAACCGCAGTCTCAATAGACCTGAGTCCTGCTGGTGTCGAATTCGGATACATGCTGATGGATGTTTCTCCATTTTACATAAAGCATAACGAGATCTTATCATTAAAAGCCAACACTTAAATGCGATTTATGAATCAGAAATCTGATGCATAATCTTTTTTTGTGTACAGAATGTAGCTGCCATTACTCCTCCTTTGTGCAGTTGTCCTGAAATGCTGATCATCTGCGTATCAAAGTATGTAGTATACTTCATGCCAATTTAGCATTTGCTCCATGCCACCCTCAACATGCTGCAGTTTTAATGATCGGCACTGTAATGCAAAATAAACTTTAGAGACGTAGGAAAAGTGGAGCCTACGACAAACGGTTACAAGTATATGTACCGATCAATAGAAAATGGAAGTGGTTGTCGCAAAAGTAACTTAGCTATTTGTCGGGAAAGAATGGCAACTACATGTACGACGGCAAGCCAGTTATTATCTGCAAAGTAATTATAAAATTTTATTGTAATCAAATAGGAAACTTATAAGAACATCAATTTTCGACATAGTCTCCTTGCTTTTCAAGGCACTTAGTCCATCGTTGTACAAGCTTCCTGATCCTCTCATAAAAGAAGGTTCTCGATTGAGCTGTGAGCCAGGAATGCACCGCTTCTTTCACTGCTTCGTCCGAGGCAAATCGGCGGCCCCTTAATGCGTGTTTGAGTGGACCACACAAGTGATAGTCAGAAGGGGCAAGATCGGGACTATATGGAGGATGATCCAGTACTTCAAATTTGAGTTTCTGGAGCGTTTCAGCAGTATGGGAAGCAATACGCGGACGGGCATTGTCGTGCAACAACACAACACCATTCGACAGCAATCCTCGGCGTTTGCTTCGAATTGCAGGCTTTAGCCTGGCAGCAAGCGTCTCACTGTAACGTACACTGTTTATTGTTGTGCCCGATTCCCCATAATGTTCCAGTACTGGACCTTGTGCGTCCCAAAAAACCGAAGGCATCGGTTTTCCTGCTGACGGTTGGGTCTTGAACTTCTTCTTGCACGGCGAATTTAGATGTTTCAATTCCATACTCTGCCGTTTACTCTCCGGCTCGTAATGATGGATCCATGTTTCGTCACCAGTAATCATCCTGTCTAAGAAGATATGCCCTTCGTTACGATAGCGATCCAAATGTTTTTTTTGCAGATGTCCAAGCGCGTTTGTTTATGCAATTGTGTGAGTTGTTTTGGGACCCACCTTGCGCAAACTCTATGAAACCCAAGTCTGTTGTGGATGATTTCGTAGGCAAAACCGCGACTAATTTGCAGTCGATGTGCCACTTCGTCAATAGTTAATCGTCTCTGTAAGAGAATCATTTCACGTGAACGCTCAATGGTTTCTTAATTTGTGGCGGTAAACGGTCGTCCGGCTCCTTCATCGTGCGCAACACTTGGGCGACCATTTTGGAATTTTTCAATCCATTCGTAGATACTCCGTTGTGGCAAAACACTGTTCCCGTACTGCACCGAAAATCTTCGATGAATTTTGGCCCCTGATAGCCATTTAGACCACGAAAAACGAATCACTGACCGCTGCTCTTCTTTGGTGCAAATAGACAGCGGAGCAGCCGTGATTAACAGCACGGCAGCTTCAACGAAACTCACCTAGCAGCTTGAAAATTGCAACGATATAACAACGAACAAACAAAACATGCGTCATCAACGTAAAACGACAGTACTACCAAAATAAACAAAAATATAACTACATTTCGGATAATAATTGACTTACCTTCGTATCTCTTCATGGCGTGCAGGGGAAGAAAGAGTTCTGTGTTCAATTACTTCCATTACTAGATTTCTGATGATGGTGACTGAAGCTACAAAATCAAGACGCTTGTTATTTAGCATAAAGGCAATGTCCAATCTTGACAATGTTTAAAGGTGTAGAGACATAACTTTAACAAGAGAGACTCGAATAGTAAGGGCTGAGATCTTTCAAGTCATGATGTACTGATGTGAGACGTGGGCCATAAGAAAGGATGAACGGAGTAGAACAGACATCCCTGAATTGTGGTGTTGGAGGGAAATCCTTAGAATCCCATGTGCTGCAAAAACAACGAGTAGGTCAGCATTACAGTAAACAAGACCAGACTGGCCTTTGGAATGTCTGATACTGAAACTAAAACTGACCTGTTCTCGGTGCATTGTGTGAAAACATGATTCACTGGAGAAGACGTTAGTGTTGGGGAAGTTCAAAGGCACAAGGAGAAGAGGGTGGCAAAGGATGAGGTGGATCAACGGCATCACAGAAGCAATGGATCCAAACCTGGGAAGTCTACAGGAGAAAGTGTAAGAAGACGTTGGCGTGCTTCAGTTCGTAGGGTCACGAAGAGTCGGAATCGATTAAACGAACAGATGGAGACAAAGAAAGAATTGAGTATGAAAAGGAACGTCTACAGCTAGAAGGAAGGCAACGTTACACAGTAATAAAAATTAAAAAAAAATCGAAAACCGTATCTATCGTCAGGAAATCGAAGCTGGTGTCACAAAACAAACTTTATATGTAGCTGAAGTGGAGACTGCAACAAACATGTTTATATCAACGTGTATGTCACAATCTGCTTCAAAATGGCTCTGAGCACTATGGGACTCAACTGCTGTGGTCATAAGTCCCCTAGAACTTAGAACTAGTTAAACCTAACTAACCTAAGGACAGCACACAACACCCAGCCATCACGAGGCAGAGAAAATCTCTGACCCCGCCGGGAATCGAACCCGGGAACCCGGGCGTGGGAAGCGAGAACGCTACCGCACGACCACGAGATGCGGGCAATCTGCTTCACATAAATCACATAATCAGGTGCCATACTTAATAAGAAATCTTAGAATTGCCACTAAACGCAGATGAAAGTAACTTGTCTATCACACGCAGCAGAAACTTTAAAAAAATGATTCTAAGTCATAACGTGGGAACATCTATGGAGTGAGCATTCAGATGCGTCTAACAGGATTTTCGTCACCGAGATAGATTCCCTCCTGTCCGTCAGAAGCAATGCAACATCAAGCTCTGACCATGCGGCCACACATGTTGGAGGAACATAAGAAAAATCGTCGAACCAACGTGTGTCGAAGAACCCGCAACAGAAGCCAACAGGTAATATGTCAACAAAAGGCCACGAAAGCTTCAGTAGTTTTGTGTTCCTTCCAAAGTCACGTGACTATCATATGGCGAAAAGTTTGTCACTAAGTACTCTGAAGTTTTTCAATATCATTACACAGTTAGTACACACAGATCCCTTTCAACAGAAAATGCTTTTCCTAGGCATGTGAGTAAATTCCCTTCGGTAACTGTAATGAAACTTGCTTGTGAGGGGATAACTTCAAGAACATTTCACTTCTTTACGACAAGTATCACAGCTCAGGTGTCGCTTTTTTTGTTATAGAAAAAGAAGGAACAGCCACCATTATTTTTTACAACTGCTACTGCACCTGATAGTCGTACCTGCGTGAATAAATTATATAGCTGTAGTATTGCGAAACAGCTTCGTTGTAGGCCAAAGTGAAAGTCTCCCGAAAAACATCAAATTTGATCACATGCCGAAAATTTTTAAAAGCGAAATTCTTCCATTTTTACTTCCTGTTAAATTTTAAAATCTTTCTTTACCCTTAAGTGAACTCATATATTAATCGTACATACTGATTCTCCGTCTCAGGTTCTAGTGCTGCTGTTTCGTAGTCCTACTACTTCAAAATTTCCGCACAATGGTTTCGAGGTCTATGTAGTACGGAAGTAATGGGTCAGACTGTTATGTAAGTAAACCTCATCTGCAACTGAAAATTGCTCGAAACGTTTTTACACGGGACGGATTGACTGGCAGCACGCTCCATACACGACCCTATTTATGTAGCACTTGTCTAGTAAATACACTCACGAAAAAAATAGCAACAACGAGAATGAGTTGTGCAACATAAACGAGATGTGAAGGGCTTGCTTGCACGTCTGAAAGATTCTGTCTATTCAAATTACGCGCCAGTCGCATAGTAGCGCCACTATGATGATGCAAATCAGGTTTACTTTAAATACAAGTTGTAATGGTCGTGAGCGTTAGTTACCTCTGAGAACGGACATTGTAAGTTGATGTTAATGAAGAATGCCTTTAAGGTGACAAAGACCTAATTATCAGCACCTCACAGATTCGTTGGTTGTGGTAGATTCCTATGGGAACAACTGCTGAGCTCATCGGTCCCTAGGCTTACACATTACTTAATCCAACTTAAACTGACTTACGCTAAAGACAACACGCACACCCATGCCCGAAGGAGGACTCGAACCTCCTACGGGGAGAGCCGCGCGAACCGTGGCAAGGTGCCCCAGACCGCGCTGCTACTTCGCGTGTCGCACCTCACTGACTGAGCGAGGTCGTGTAATAGGGTTACGAGAATCTAGATGATGCTTCTGCGATATTCAGGAACGTAGCCATTTAAAATGGTTGCTGACAGTGGTGGTCACGAGAAAGTACAGTTACAAGAAGATCGGACTCCGGAAGGCCACGCGGCAATATTGCAAGGGAAGACCATCGTGTTCGGCCTGTGTCTCTGGCGCATCGAACTGCATCCGCAGCTGCAATCTGAGCAGCAGTTGGCACCAAAGTGTCATACAGAACTGTTACAAACCGGTTACTTCAAGGATAGCTCCAAGACAGACGCTCTGCAGCCTGCATTCCACTAACTCCAAACCATCGCCATTTGCCATCTCAGTGTGTCAAGCAAGAGCTCGTTGGAAGGCAGGGGGGAGATGTGTTGTTTTCTGATGAACGATTGCTCTGCCTCTTTGTCAGTGATGGTCGTGTGTTGGCTAGGAGGAGGCAGTTGAGGGCCTGCAATCAACCGGACTGCATGCTAGACGCACTGGACCTACGCCGGGAGTTATGGTCAAGGATGCGATTTCGTATAACAGCAGGAGCACTCACTTGGGTGTACCATGCGCCCATTCCGCAAAATTGTGCATCAATCTGGTGATTCGACCTTTTGTGCTGCCATTTATGAAAAGCATTCTAGGGTGTGTTTTACAACAGGATAACGCTCGCCCATACCATCGTTGTAACCAAACATGCTCTATAAAGTGTCGACATGTTACCAGGCGGGCACGACAACACCAGCGTCATGCACATATAGCGTTAACCGTCCCTGCATTGCCAGACCAAGTGCAAAAGCCATGGAACACCATCCGACAAACTGACACACGGCACATGGGTATCAAAGTGCATATGCGTTTGCATGCTTTCAATCAACATTCTGTCGGTTACGCTAGTTATTAATCGTACCAGCATTTCACATTTGTAATAGCTTATCTCGCAATTACATTAACGTGTGATCTTGCAACGCTAATCACTTTCATATGTTATCTACACAAATGTATTCCCGAAAGTTCGGTACTCTACGTTAATTCTTTTTTTGATGTTGCCATTTTTTTCCGTCAGTGTATATTGACAATGACATAAATCAGCCCTGGTACATTAATATTTTATTGCGCTGTGTCCCGATATTTTTCAAAACATAAAGCGCCTCTTATTAGTATGATAATTACAATTAGACCTAGCTATGAAAAGGAACGTTTCCCCGTTTGATTTTTTTTTATTTATGCCCACAGCGGCAACAGTGATTCGCCATTGCAGTTAAATGTGTAAATACAGGATACGTAAGCGCAAAACTAGAGTTTCGTTCGTAGCGCGATATGTAAACAAACATCGTTATATTGAAGTCACGCAATAATTTCGGGTTGATGATGGCGATATTCTGATTAAGCTGCTCTCGCTCTATAGATATTCCTAATCTGTGTTTGAATACAGCCCAAATTAGGCAACGAAGAAGAGTATAGGGGAATGCATTGATGGTGTAAACTGTTTACGCACCTGGATGTAACGTCACAGCATCCATGAGGTCCGTATTACACTGTAAAAAACTTGGTAAAATATATGTTATCTAACCATTCAGTCAGACGAGGGTACGTTTATGGTATCGTTTACGAAAGTTAGACCATGGTCTCAGATTTTCCAAAAGGTTGGCCCTGTAACACGGGCCTTACTATTACGACACTGCTCAAAGCGGACGACTAAAATGGCAAATTTCTCTTCGTCCTGAGCATTTTATACATACATAGTTACGTTATATTCCAACAATATTTGACATGGATAAATTCCTTAAATACACTCCTGGAAATGGAAAAAAGAACACATTGACACCGGTGTGTCAGACCCACCATACTTGCTCCGGACACTGCGAGAGGGCTGTACAAGCAATGATCACACGCACGGCACAGCGGACATACCAGGAACCGCGGTGTTGGCCGTCGAATGGCGCTAGCTGCGCAGCATTTGTCCACCGCCGCCGTCAGTGTCAGCCAGTTTGCCGTGGCATACGGAGCTCCATCGCAGTCTTGAACACTGGTAGCATGCCGCGACAGCGTGGACGTGAACCGTATGTGCAGTTGACGGACTTTGAGCGAGGGCGTATAGTGGGCATGCGGGAGGCCGGGTGGACGTACCGCCGAATTGCTCAACACGTGGGGCGTGAGGTCTCCACAGTACATCGATGTTGTCGCCAGTGGTCGGCGGAAGGTGCACGTGCCCGTCGACCTGGGACCGGACCGCAGCGACGCACGGATGCACGCCAAGACCGTAGGATCCTACGCAGTGCCGTAGGGGACCGCACCGCCACTTCCCAGCAAATTAGGGACACTGTTGCTCCTGGGGTATCGGCGAGGACCATTCGCAACCGTCTCCATGAAGCTGGGCTACGGTCCCGCACACCGTTAGGCCGTCTTCCGCTCACGCCCCAACATCGTGCAGCCCGC
The DNA here is from genome assembly GCF_023864345.2 of Schistocerca serialis cubense. Taxonomy (NCBI): domain Eukaryota; kingdom Metazoa; phylum Arthropoda; class Insecta; order Orthoptera; family Acrididae; genus Schistocerca; species Schistocerca serialis. The sequence goes on from NC_064638.1 coordinate 312,796,958, forward strand.
CTCCAGTGGTGTCGCGACAGGCGTGAATGGAGGGACGAATGGAGACGTGTCGTCTTCAGCGATGAGAGTCGCTTCTGCCTTGGTGCCAATGATGGTCGTATGCGTGTTTGGCGCCGTGCAGGTGAGCGCCACAATCAGGACTGCATACGACCGAGGCACACAGGGCCAACACCCGGCATCATGGTGTGGGGAGCGATCTCCTACACTGGCCGTACACCACTGGTGATCGTCGAGGGGACACTGAATAGTGCACGGTACATCCAAACCGTCATCGAACCCATCGTTCTACCATTCCTAGACCGGCAAGGGAACTTGCTGGTCCAACAGGACAATGCACGTCCGCATGTATCCCGTGCCACCCAACGTGCTCTAGAAGGTGTAAGTCAACTACCCTGGCCAGCAAGATCTCCGGATCTGTCCCCCATTGAGCATATTTGGGACTGGATGAAGCGTCGTCTCACGCGGTCTGCACGTCCAGCACGAACGCTGGTCCAACTGAGGCGCCAGGTGGAAATGGCATGGCAAGCCGTTCCACAGGACTACATCCAGCATCTCTACGATCGTCTCCATGGGAGAATAGCAGCCTGCATTGCTGCGAAAGGTGGATATACACTGTACTAGTGCCGACATTGTGCATGCTCTGTTGCCTGTGTCTATGTGCCTGTGGTTCTGTCAGTGTGATCATGTGATGTATCTGACCCCAGGAATGTGTCAATAAAGTTTCCCCTTCCTGGGACAATGAATTCACGGTGTTCTTATTTCAATTTCCAGGAGTGTAGTACAATACTTTTACTGTCGGATTGGAGCCGCGTCTCCATTTTCAGACTGTGACAGTAGTTGTCGGCTTTGATCACTGACCTAGTGAATATGCTTCAGACGACGTAAATAACATGCCAGCTATGACTACCGCGCCAAACTTTTGGCGATATACTGAAATGTAAAGCGAGCATTTACTTTCATTGCAAGAATTTAATTAATCGGGAAGAGAAATATTTCGAGTTACCACTACGATGTTAGCACAGATTATTGAAGGAAATATTTATCAAATAGAATCTGAATCGAATACCGGCACCGGTATTGTAAAAGACAGCTCTGAAGTAGTGATGGATATCGCGACAAACAAGTACGAACTAAAAAAAGAAACATATTCATCTTATAGGAATGAAAGCTAGTCTCACTAAATACATTTTGGCTATGTTACTGAAATTGACATTACGATTCGGAGTTACGAAGCTATGTCTGTATCAGCAGTTAATCGAAACGGTTATCGGCAATTTCCAAGAATGTTTGCCTATCGAAACCGCGGGATCCAAAAGATATATATCGAAAGTGCGATTCTAAATTGCTCATGCGACTGTGGTGGTAGGCGTTATGATAAATTATTTGTGAGGTGCTAGGAAAGCCCAAACGATTTATGACGGTAGTAAGTGGGATGTCTGGTATTGCAGACGTTTCTTCGGTCGATTGCCTTACGTGGAAGAATCTAATTTCACGCTTATGCAATGTAGAATATTGTTTGAATTTTTGTCGGAAATGTGACACTCCACCCATATTTTTGCGTGACATTGGCAGAGTCTACCAAGGTTACGGCAAAAAGGGAATTCTTTCCGTAGCGTACACATCAAATGGACTTTCTCATGACGACAAAGTCGACGACGAGTGAGGTAAGTCGTTTCCTTTTGCAATTACAACTATTTTCATAACGCTCTTCTTTTGTCGTTGCTGTAGTGACCACTATAAACATGCTCATAACACCCGCCACCACAGTCGAGTTATCGATTTACAATCGCACGTTTGATATATATCGTTTGGAGCCCGCGGCTTCGATAGGCAAACATTCTTGGAAATTACCCGGTTATCATACAAGAGGAATTTTAACCATTTGTCGGAAAGGAAACGAATCGAATATCGTAAAAAAAAAGGGCTACAGCTGAAATGGACATCGGGAGATAATAATAATAATAATAATAATACAGAATACCCCATAAGACATGACAATGTAGCAAAAATAATTCATCAACAACTTGCCATACAACATAAACTAATAAAACAACACGGTCCCACATACAAGTATGCACCACAAAACGTACTGGAGAATGATGAATACAAATTATACTGGAACAGAACCATTATAACAGATAAAACAACACCACATAACAAACGTGACGTCATACTCACCAATAGAAAGAAGAAATTAACACAACTAATCGAAATATCCATACCCAATACAACAAATATACAGAAGAAAACAGGAGAAAAAATTGAAAAATAAATCCAACTGGCTGAGGAAGTCAAGGACATGTGGCATCAGGATAAAGTTGACATTATACCAATTATACTATCAACTACAGGAGTCATACCACACAATATCCACCAGTACATTAACGCAATACAGCTACGTCCAAAGTACATATACAACTACAGAAATCTGTAATTATTGATACATGTTCAATTACCCGAAAGTTCCTAAATGTAACATATACCGTACAGTTAAAAGGAAGTCACGCTTGATCAAGGTCCGCGTCATTTCCCATTTTTAACGAGACGTAACGTCTGAGAAAGGAAAGAAGTAATAATAATAATAATAATAATAAATTGTACAGAAAAAAAGAATGATTAATCGACTAAAGGTTATAAATCTTTTTCTTAAAAAGCAGAGACTACAACATTGTGTCTGTCGAACCAACGACATTATAACGAATAGTGCTATGCTATAAAGGAATGTAATTAAACTGCGCACCAAAAAGTGACGACACAGCAATCGGTAACTTTATGTGGGTCAATTCTAGTGTCTGTACTTTTAAAGTATGCCATGTTCCTTTGTTTACGAATATCAACCGCTACTTTCAAAGACTGCCTCTATATAGTGTCCTTGCCTCGGGTGTGATATCGTTGCTCAAAGCAAAGAGTGATATAGGACTCTAGAATTTATCCCGTTACATCTCTGGTCAAAGCCAACGGCTAGTGTAGCTAATTCCTGTCGAGCCATAGCTTCCTGGAACAGCGCTAACACTTCTTCAATCGGACTGAAGAAGCCTCGTTTCCACGTGCCTACGGCTGCACGTTCTGCGCTAATATCTTTGGTCGACCTCGTTCTCTTGTTTCTCGAGACGCTTTGTGAAAGGAGCCTGACTCGAATAAGTTAAGTCCCGAGGCTGTGACAGAGGAATGCAGTCGCTGCACAGGATAGACAGCCCGCCGGCGTCGATGCCGCAGTCGCACGCGGCCCCGCGGCGCCGGCGGTCGCTGCTGTCTCACGGGATGCCGCAGTCGGGCACCCGGCTGTCGCTGTGCCGGAGGCCGGCGCAGACCACGCCGCTGCCGCGCCTCGTCGAGAACGGAGTCGACCTGACGCCGGGCCGCCTCAGCGACGCCCGCATGCCACCCGCCGCGGAGAGCGAGCTGCAAGTCTTCCACGCCGCCCTCGGCGGCAGTGTCACCGGTCTGCCAGGTGACACACCCAGGCTAAGAACACAGCCACGTATTGTAAAATATTCCTAGAATGGTTGCCTATCGAAGGCGCGGGGTCCAAACGATATACAGGGTGAAAAGTATTTAAACCGACAAACTCTGGGAGGTTGTAGGCCACATAAAAACAAATATTTTTCCCTAATGTCATTTTTTCTTACGAGGATTATTTAAACCGTTGGAGGCCGTATTACGCTCTTCAGTTGATAGAGGCCGTATTACAATCTTCAGTAGTTAGAGGGCGTGTAGTGGTAGGCAACTGGTGTCCACCAGTGTAGTAGTGCATTGTCTCTGTTTACTAATGGAGCGATACACCTGGAGTGAGTACACTGACATGCTTGGTGCGTACTACGTAACGCTGCACAACGGGTTTATCAACAACAATATCCTAATCGCCGTATCCCGCATCATACGACCTTTGATGCTGTGTACCAACGTGTGCGTGAGACCAGGTCATTTAGCAGCTTACCTGGACAGGGATGCCGTCGCACGGTAACAACGTTGCAATTTGAGGAAGTTGTCTTGCAGCATGTGGAGCGGGATCCTTCTATCAGCAATCGTACAATTGCACGTCACATGGGGACGAATCAGATGAATGTAAGAACAGTCCTTCGAGAGCAATTGTTACGTCCATTTCACCTACAGCGTGTCCACAACCTGGAACCAGTTGGTAATCCACCCAGAGCATAGTTTTCGCAGTGGTACCTGGAACAGTGTGAAATGCATCCTACATTTCCATCCTCTGTGTTGTTTACCGATGAAGCAACGTTCGGGCGTGATGGAGTCTTCAACATGCACAATTCGCATGTCTGGAGTGAGGATAATCCACATGCCACAGTTACTAGCGCTCAACAAGTGCGGTTCTTCGTTAATATATGGGTCGGTGTTGTTGAAGACTGTTTAATTGGGCCGTAGCTACCTAGTTGTTGTCTCTTGGTCATAAAAAAATGAAAAAGTGTTTGTTGGTTTAATTAATTAGCCGCCAGAGAAATCTTCCTCTACCGGGTGAAATACTCCTCATAGGAAAAAATGACATTAGGGAAAAATATTTGTTTTGATGTCCCCTAAACCTCCAGAGTTTGTCGGTTTAAATACTTTTCACCCTGTATATCGAACGTGCGATGGTAAATGGATCGTGCAACTCCGGTGGGGGGCGTTACGAGTACGTTTACGGTGGTCGCTACAGCAACGACAGAAGAAGACCGTTACAAAAATTCTTGCATTTGCAAAGGAGACGACTTACCTTACTCGTCGTCGGTGTTGTCATCATCCATTACGGTTGTTCAAATGGGTTCAAATGGCTCTGAGCACTATGCGACTTAACTTCTGAGGTCATCGGTCGCCTAGAACTTAGAACTAATTAAACCTAACTAACCTAATGACATCACACACATCCATGCCCCAGGCAGGATTCGAACCTGCAACCGTAACGGTCGCTCGGCTCCAGATTGCAGCGCCTAGAACCGCACGGCCACTCCGGCCTGCCATTACGGTTGTCGGGATGGTTAATTTAGAAGAGTCGAACCATGTATTCTTCCTGATACTCGTTCGTTTTCCGCACTGTCCGCAATGAAACTGTAAACGGTATTTCAGCATCGAAAATGTTCATACGAAGTTCTATCCTTTCTTCCAGGAGTGCTAGTTCTGCAAGGTTCGCAGGAGAGCTTCTGTGAAATTTGGAAGGTAGGAGGCGAGGTACTGGCGGAATTAAAGCTGTGAGGGCGGGGCGTGAGTCGTGCTTGGGTAGCTCAGATGGTAGAGCACTTGTCCGCGAAAGGCAAAGGTCCCGAGTTCGAGTCTGAGTCCGGCACACAGTTTTAATCTGCCAGGAAGTTTCATATCAGCGCACACTCCGCTGTAGAAAATTTCATTCTAAGTTCTACACACTTCGCACCACCACAGTCTACATAGTACCTTCTTTCCTCGTTCGGTGGCGCTCCATACTTGCGACAAAAAGTCGAACAATTTTCTACGCTGGATAAACATCGAATCAGATTTTTCCATGTGAGAGAATCCGCCGAAGAAACATCAAGAACACCAGACATCCCACTCACTAACGACATAAATCGTCTGGGATTCCCTAGCAACTCACAAATAATTTGCGGAGGTATGTAATCTAGAGCAACTAAGGGAACGACGGAAAACAGATAAAAATGACGATCACAAATAATTGATCACAACGCCCGCCACCAGAGTCGCATGATCGAGTTACGATCGCATGTATGTATTGTTTGGACACCGCAACTTCGATAGGCAATCATTCTTGGAAATTACCTATTTTAGTGACTCGAGGTGACAGCGCACGCCGTGATGTGCGGGTAGCGAATGCAAGACGGCGTCATTAGCATTTAAGTACCGATAACAAGTCTCGTTTCTTCCAGCTGCTGTAATCTCACACTATTGCCTCGTTCATCTTTCCTCCTCATTTAAAAAGTAATGTACACCGAAGTAACAAAAGTCATGGGATACCTCCTAACACCGTGTCGGACCTCCTTTTGCCTGGCGTAGTGCAACAACTCGACGAAGAATGAACTCAAGACGTTGGAAGTCCCCTGTAGAAATATTGAGCCATGCTGCATCTACAGCCCCCGGCCAGTGTGGCAGAGTGGTTTTAGGAGCTTCAGTCCGGAATCGCGCGACGGATACGGTCGCAGGCTCGAATCCTGCCTCGGGCATGGATGTGTGTGATGTCCTTAGGTTAGTTAGGTTTAAGTAGTTCTAAGTTATAGGGGACTGATGACCTCCGATGTTAAGTCCCATAGTGCTCAGAGCCATTTGAACCATTTTGCATCTACAGCCGTCCTTCATTGCAAAAGTGTTGCCGGCGCAGGATTTTGTGCGCGAACTGACCTCTCGATTAAGTCACATAAATGTTCGATGGGATTCATATCGGGGGATCGGGGTGGCTAAATCATTCGCTCGAATATTCCAGGATGTTCTTCAAACCGGTGACATGGCGCATTGTCAAACATAAAAATTCCGTCACTGTTTGGTAACATAACTATTCCCAGTCCGTCAGTCAGTAAACACAGCCCACACTATTATGGAGCTTTGTTGACAAATTGTGTCCTTGGTTTCGCGAGATCTGCGGCACGTTTGAACCCTGCCGAACTGAAATCGGAGTCCTCTGACCAGGTCACGGCTTTACAATCGTCTAGGGCCCAACTAATATGGTCACAAGCCAAGGAGTGGATTTGTTAGCAAAGGCACTCGCGTCCATCGTCTGCCGCCATAGCCAAGTAACTCCCAATTTCACTGAATTGTGTTATCGTATACATTCGTCGAGAGTGTCACATTAATTTCTGCTGTTATTTTACGCAATGTGCTTGTTTGTTAACACTGACAAGTCTACACAAAACGCCGCTGCTCTTGGTCGTTAAGAGAAGGTCATCGGTTATTGTGTTATCGGTAGTGAGAGGTAATGCCTGAAATTTGGAAAAATTCTAGTGCCCGATTCACCCGTCGGCTTTGAGTAATGACGTCATACCTAAAGCAAAGACGCTACGTATAGGCAATCTATAAACGTAACGCATCATACTCGTAAACAAACGAATGTAGCATACGATTAAATTACGATCACAGTCACGCAGCTATTTATTTAGCCATGAATTATATCGAAACGAACTGAAGATAGAGAAAATAATTAAGAACAAGAATTAGAAACAAATTTTCATGTCTGCTAAGAAGTATTCGACTATTATAAATGTGTCTCCTATTATAAAACAACGTCAATTTTATATTAATTATTGAATCTAACGGGAGAAGCGCAGGCGAGAAACTAAAATGTATAAGAAAAACGGGAAAATTAAATGAATGACAACAAATACGAAACAGCAGCATAAAATGTGGAGCAACTGACACATTAAATTCTAAAAGAAAGCCAGTACATCGGGAACGAATATCTACAAAAACTAAAGAACATTGGAATCGATAGCTGGAATTAAACTATGTAGTTGTATTCCAGTTACCGATTCCAACCGTTTCATAATTCATACACATTAATTATTTTTGCTTTTGTATGCTCTGAAACGTAATCATATTTCTACATTTGTAATTGCTCCCTAAAACTACTGCGGTTTATAACAACAATTGGATCGGTAACTAGAAATGAGCAATTACAAATGCAGAAATCATATTAACTTACATTTCAGTGCACTCACGTGCTGAAAAAACGATCTAATTAATGAATTATCGGATGGCTGGAATCGGTAACTAGAATTGACCTACATAGGAGGTCAATTCTAGTTACCGATTCCAACTTTTTGATGGTTCATAATTGTGAACATTTCTGCAGTAAATCTGTGGACTATGTTTTTGTAGGATTCTAGATTTCTTATTGATCTCAGAAACACTACGAAAAACTATTAAATATTGTAGTTACAGCTTCCAAATTTTTCTCTTTTTCATAATACTGAAGATAGCAGTAGCATTCGTTGAAATCCTGTGACAGTTTAGCGCACACATCTAAATAACGAACCGTCGAATGGTTGGAATCGGTAACTAGAATTAACCTACATAGGTCAGTTCCAGGTACCGATTCCGGTATTTGTTAGACCCTACTTTTAGTTCATTTTCGTTACTTGTGCACTCGTCCCGTTAGATTTAACAATTAGTATTAAAAGTTAACGCCGATTCATAATATTATAACTTCACCAAGTGCTACACTGTACTGGATTTAAAGGTTTTCTGTGTTTTTCTTACTCGCATAAATTGTGATAATAATTTATTTTAGTCATTTATACTTCTCTTTTTCTGTCCTTATTTATTTTCGTTACCTTTAATTCTTGTCGGTATAATTTGTGGCTAAGCAATTAATTAAATGAACTGTGTTTGTAATTTTATCGTACGCTACAATTGTTTGTTTACAAATACGATCAGTTGCTTTCAAAGATTGCCTCTATGTAGCTTCTCTGCCTTTGGTATGACGTCATTGCTCAAAGCCGACGAGTGGAATCGGACACTGTAATTGACCCTGAAATTTGGTATTCTCTTGACACTGTGGATCGCGAAATACTGAATTCCCTAACGATTTCCGAAATTTAATGTCCCATGCGTCTAGCTCCAACTACCATTCCGCGTTCAACGTCTTAAATCTCGTCATGCGGCCATAATCACGTCGGAGAGTTTTTCATATGAATCACGTGAGTACAAATCCGGCTCCGCCAACACACTGCCCTTTTACGCAAGCGATACTACAACCATCTCTATGTGTGAATATAGCTATGTCATGTCTTTTGTCACCTCAGTGTATTACAGATCGGAATGGAACCTTGTCAATAGGTTAGAGCAGTTGATCCCAACCTGAAGGTAATACACAACGAGGGGTAAAATGAGCTTCCTGAGAGGAAAAAACAAAAGGATTCGATTATTTTTAAAATATCATTACTTCTGTCACCATTTCATAAGACTCTAATACTAATTACATAAGTTACAGTACCAGCAATTACACGAAACGCTAACATCAACGTCGGACACAATGAGATGGAATTGCGAAACAAATCCATCAATAACATCTTCCTCATATAAAACACACAACACTCATAGTTTGTACCACGCATCCGCGACAGTAGAACTGAGACATATTCATCAAATCTGCTCAAATATTGCATGAAAATACCTTGTTGTAGATAGTTCCCACAATGTACCAGACATTACTTCAGTATTCACTTCGCGACAGTAAATGAAGTTATTGACACGCAACAGTGACTACCTAATGACTACGACATTACTGTAAGGCTTACAGGGTATTATTGTTATTATTATTATTATTAATGGCAGTGGTCAGGCGCTAAGCATTGGTAGTCTGAAATCTTCCAGTTTCTGCTAGTTCAGAAATAACGAGTCCAGCATTCAACTGATTTGCTAGCTGTAAGTATAGTGCAAATATTTTAACATGGTTCATTTTAAACGGAGGTGCAGGCTGTGTGTGAAACACGTGACGCCAGGGAGAGGAATCGTTAAAGGAAGCATGTATTGTAACGAGTGTTTAACATCACTGTGGATAACTAGCTTCCTTCCTGAGAAGCAGTTGTAGGAAGTACTCGCTACGCACAGACAATTGTTTCATAGTTCTGTAAAAACGGTTATCTGAAATAAGCAGTAACAATTGTCTAATTACCTCGTTTGTGAGTAACACATCCACAAACAACTTAATATAATATAGCTTTCGTCATTTTCAAAATAAAATTGTTCAAAGGATATGTGTTTTCACTGTAGAGGTTAGCTAGGATATAATGCTGATGTGTTTGGAGAGGGTTGAGAGGAGCGGGATGATACAGGCTAATATCTAAAGGCATTCAGGTATAATAGACTCAGGATGGTTGGGAACCAGTGGAGTTGGGTTGTTTTGGGGAAGGAGACCAGACAGCGAGGTCATCGGTCTGGGAACCAGTGGACTCACCCACAACCGGTTATAGTTAGCACTGATTTTCACGTAGCACTACAAACGTTCACAGATATTTTAAGCAAAACGTACATTAGTAAGCGCGCTATAAGCCATTGCAAATGCGAAATGCTGGTACGCTAATAACCAATGTATCCGCCAGAATGTTGAATGGAAGCATGAAGACATGCATGCAACATGCAAACAAACATGTACTGGGTTTTACAGGAGCCAGATGTCAGTTTGTGGGATGGAGTTCCATGCCTTGTTGTACTTGGTCGGTCATGCAGTGATTTTTAATTATTATTGGTTGTGGATGACGCTGTAGTTGTCCTCCGATGATGTCCCATGTGTGCTCGATTGGAGACAGTTCTGGTGATCGAGCAGCCCAAGGCAACATGTCGACACTCTGTAGAGTATGTTGAGTTACAATGGTGGTATGTGGGCGAGCGTTATTCTGTTGGAAAACACGCCTGGAATGCTTTTCTTGAATGGCGTCATAACAGGTCGAATCAGCAGATTGACGTAAAAAATTTGCAAGCAGGATGCGTTGGTTAACGATGAGAGTGCTCCAGCTGTCTAACGAAATAGCACCCCAGACTCTAATTTTAGGTCTGGGTACAGTGTGTCTAGCACGTACAGGTTGGTTGCAGGCCCTCAACTGACCTCCTTTTAACCAATGCCGGGTTCGATTCCCGGCCGAGTTGGGGATTTTCTCTGCCTGGGGCCTGGATGTTTGTGTTGTCCTCCTCATTTCATCATCATTCACGAACGTGGCAAGATTGGACTGTGTAAAGATTGGGACTTTGTACGGCCGCTGATAACCGGCAGTTGAGCGCCCCACAAACCAATCATCATCATCATCCAACCAACACACGACCGTCACTGGCACCGAGCCCTCCACTGAGACCTCGCTTGGTACAACCGAAGTCGTAAATGGCGAGGGTTGGGATCAGTGGAATGCACGCTACAGGGAGTCCGGCTTGGAGCTGTACTTGTTGTCATCTATTCGTAACAGTTCGTTGTGTCGCCATACTTTCTCGAGACCGCCGCTGCCAGCTGTCATGACTACATTACTGCCAAGTCTTTCTGCAATATCGCAGAAGGAACATCCAGCTTCTAGTAGCCCTCTTACCCGACTTGTTCACCGTCTTTTTTTTAACAAGGAAAATCGACAAACAGGCGGGCGATTTGAAATTTTTTTATTTTTTTTTTTTTGAAACCAGTGATGTGTTGGTAATGCGCCTTTCTTATCCTAAAGACCTTGACTAACATTAACATGAACTAACATTTTACTTTCAAAAATGACTAGCTCTCATGACCGCTACAGTGTGTATTTAAAGCAAATCTGATTTGCATTATGGATGAAAATGGGTATGTGTCCTCGGTGTTGGTGGTTCAAGTTGCATGCTTTGTGTGCAGCAGCGCGGAATTTACCGGTTAGATGGCAATGATCCCTATGTGGTGTTTACACTTCTTTGTGCAATAACTGCCTACAAACATAGCAGACAACAGAATTTTCATACAGTAATTTACCCTCCCGCGTTTCGGTCATAGGAGTGATGTTGTCATGAATGTCTTCAACTTTCCTTGCAAGTTTTCAATCTCAGAGAGCAGCTAATCCGTCGGTTTATCCCCAACGTACAAATCAAAATGTTTAAGACTTGAGTTCTACAAACACACAACTTGATAAGTGGCAGCGAAAGCTACGTTTCGTTCTCTGAGAGTAGTATGTGAGGCAGTAGGATCCCCCGCATGGCCTCCCACAGGAACGAGAAGACATTCAATGTCGACGTATATAGCAAAGGGTAATCGCTCCTTGTGGAGAAAATTCTTAAATTTTAAGATTTTATATTCTTCAATCGGCGTTACAACACGTACTGGGTCCTTGGTGGAGCAGTCTACCAAATACTTCGTTAAGCTCTTACTCATTTGAAACGAATTCAGGCACCTAGGACAAAGATGCAGTTTACTGTTACGTTTCAGTATTTGGGAGGAGAGAACGTGGGACATACATTTGAACCAGCAGTAATGTTGCCTGTGACCATCAGATATTAACAACAACTCTGCATGTTTCTCATGCTGACCAGCGACTTTAGAAAGGTAAATGGGTCGTAATGACCACATGTAACAACACCATCATCCGAGTTGCATACTCTCAACGCATACATATGGACTGAAATATGAGGAACTACCTCTCAAATTTACTAATTTCCTGTGAGATCATGAGGAATTTAATACTATCATGATTATAACATCAACTAATATCCACATGGTATTGTTCTGAACAATGTGCATGTTTCTTATAATTTCTTTTCCAGAGCCGGCCGCTGTGGCCGAGTGGTTCTAGGCGCTTCAATCTGGAACCGCGCGACCGCTACAGTCGCCGGTTCGAATCTTGCCTCGGGCATGGATGTGTGTGATGTCCTTAGGTTAGTTAGGTTTAAGTAGTTCTAAGTTCTAGGGGACTGATGATGACCTCAGATTTTAAGTCACATAGTCCTATAGTCCTCAGAGCCATGAATTTTTTTTTTCAGTCCAGAAGTGACCACAGAAAGTAGAAATGATTGTTGCGGACATTAGCAACAGCCTTTTCATCAGCAATATCCTTGGAAGGCATATGCGAGGACCCTTCACATATTGGATCGTACAGATGTACATGAACGTTCAAATATGGAAATCTATGGAGAACTTTACCACACTCTCTTTGCTGGAAGTGAGAGAGCTGGGCCTATATAGGATTCAGGGTACAATCATCAAATCATTTAGCAATTGAGGGGTCCTACATTATCTCGCCACTATTACCTCACTTATGTATGACTCATCCTTTGGCATATCCTCCTTAGGTGGGAGAGTGAACTCGCAGCATATTGTAACGAAGTAGTTAATGGTGGGATACCACGGATACTTTAAGATCTTGGAAAGTTCCCTTTCCATAACATGCAGATACTTGTTCGTCTTGATATCCAGCTGTGTTGCTGATTCTAGTAAGCAAAGTCCTGTCTCCAAGTACACCTCGAATCACTGAAGATCGTAATTCCGTGATCGTCGTCATCCTCACTGTTAGAACGGGTGGAGGGGCTTACGCTGGTCGATAGCTGATCTCTATCACTACGGGGACCATATCCTGGTGGTACAGATATCGATTAAACATGAGACAGTTCAGATGTCGGTGCATGTGCCACCACTAGAGGAAGTGCAACTAGCTCCACTGTTCGTGGTCCAGTCACTGATGCAGACGGGCCCACCATCGACCCTCCAGCTCCTGTCAATGCTGCTCGTGGTGGTAGTGATGCAGGTGTTGATGGTGCCAGTGCGGGACAAGGCAGCTCCAAGTTATCAAGTAACTCTGAAACATCATAGTACAACAGTGTATAAGTATCAGGAGACAATTGTAGACACACACACACACACACACACACACACACACACACACACACAAAATAAAAGAGATACTTACATACAAAGTCATCATCATCATAGTCATCGTCGTCGTCATCATTGTCATCATCACCGTCAGTGCGCCGGCCTTTGTGACCGAGCGGTTCTAGGCGCATCAGACCGGAATCCCGCTGCTGCTACGGTCGCAGGTTCGAATCCTGCCTCGGGCATGGATGTATGTGATGTCGTTAGGTTAGTTAGGTTTAGGTAGTTCTAAGTCTAGGGGACTGATGACCTCAGATGTTAACTCCTGTAGTGCATATAACCACCATCAGTCTCGCTATGTGGCACTATTCTTATAGAGGGGGGGGGTTAGAGGTCTGGGATGGCGTGGCAAGCGTCTGAATATATGGGGTAATGTTTACCTGCCACCCTTCAGATGCTGAATATGCTGGAAACGGGCTAGTGTTCGGAGCATTAACCATTTCTCAAAGGGCAAGAAAGACGCTGGCCAAGTAAAATATTGACACTAACAAATAAACTCTCTCTCTCTCTCTCGTAAAAGCGATACTTACATAAAAGATCAAGGTCATCGTCAACATCGTCCTGTGACTGAGTGATGTTAGCCGATCAATCCTCAGATGTAGAAAAAGGGTTAGGGCTTGGGACATTGTCCAGAGACGGCCTTGAAGTGACGTCGTTCATCAGCCCTAAAACAACAACATAACAACCTTTAAGCACTGAAAATACAGACAGACAGAAACATGCACTTATATAGAAACGGCGCTTACGCTATAGATTTTCATCCCTCCAAACACAGCGCATTAAAGCAGCAAAAGCCTCATCATCAAACAGATTCGATGCGACACTGCTCTCATCGAAAACCTCCTTGAAACAAGGATCTTTTCTTCTGCTTCTGGCGATGTTGCTGTTGCTGGATGACATTTTCATAACCGACATCATGAGAGGTAGAGAGAGAGAGAGAGAGAGAGAGAGAGAGAGAGACATAGAGGGAGGGAGAGAGAAACAACACCAGAAGTGGACTGAGTAGAAAGTAAGCGTGCTGAGCCCTTTTATATAGTCTCAGTCAGTAAAAAGGTGATGGGGGTGAAATCAGACGAGTACGCTTGTAGCTTTCACCAAGAGTAGATGCATGTCATCACAGCTCGATAGATGGATGGCGTTTGTGAAGTAGGAAGTCATGAGAGCTAGTTTCAAAATAATTTATTCATAATCCAATTAAATATCACTTTTACATCATCCATTGCACATATAAAACAATTCTTCTGCTTCCTCAGTCTAAGGCGATGCAGTGGAGGACATCCAGATCTTTATAGATCTCTGACAGATGCGTTCTTGAAAGTAACAGGTATGTGTAAAGGTTCCTCAAGACATTTCCTGTAAAATTTTTAGTTATTTGATCAAAATTTCGAAGTAATGTCACTAGATCTTCAAAAATAGTTCTGTCTTCATCTTAGCTAATGCCATGATAATATTGGCTCAACCAAGATAAACTTTCACACGATTTGAGGTTGTTGGTCCCTTTAAAAGGCAGTTTGTAGCCACGATTGTTGAAAATGTTGTGGTAACTCGTCCCTGCTTCGTAGACATGAAGAATGAAACATTTTACAATAAGAAACGCCTATATTCATTGAGAGAGCGTTGGACGTCAATTATCGTACAATGTTAGCAGTTTGTGATGTATCGTGAAATGATTTAGCTGTTATGCTACGTCGATTAATTTGTGTAAGTCTCTGCACAATTCCGTTAAGTGGGCTGTAGTTGATGATCTGATCGTGTAGTAATAATGCGAATACTGCCGGTTTTCCTGGGAAGTTTTTAGAGGCTTCAGATTGAATGTGAACGTCAACAGGACCACCCTTCAGTGATTCATTCTGTCTAGATCACTCTATAATGATAATGGGGGCTAGCCTTTTAAAGTCCTTTGAACTGAACAGGCAACACTAATTCTCTTCACTCTCATAGCACACACAACGAAACCCAGCACATATATTGAAGTGTACGGATCGTCTGGTAGAACGGCTCATGCATATCGTATTAGGTCTAGGTGTTCCTATGTGGATGGCGGAAATATGACTGTAAACATATTAGTGACACACAAATATACACTTTATTGCACTTCAAAACTTAACTAAAGTTGTACAGCAACTCGTTTGATGTGCTTACGGGCAGATACAACTGTTCCTAAAGACTGGAAAATGGCACAGGTCGCACCAATATTCAAGAAACGAAATAGGAGTAACCCACTTATTTACAGACCCATGTCACTGACCTCAATTTGCAGTAGGATTTTGGAGCACGTACTGTACTCGAACATTATGAACTTATTGATACATAACCAACACGGATTCAGAGAATATCTTCCTTGTGCAACACACTTAGCTCTTTATTCCTATGATGTAATGAGTGCTGTCGACAAGGGATCTCAGATAGATTCCATATTCCTAGATTTCCAGAAGGCTTTTGATACCGTTCCTCACAAGCGACTGTTAATCAAATTGCGTGCATATGGAGTATCGTCTCGGTTGTGTGACTGGTTCGTGATTTCCTCTCAGAGAGATCACAGTTCGTAGTGATAGACGGTAAATCATCGAGTAGAACAGAAGTGATATCTGGCGCTCCGCAAGGTAGTGTCGTAGGCCCTCTGCTGTTCCTGATTTACATAAATGATCTAGGTGATAATCTGAGCAGCCCTCTTAGATTGTTTACAGATGACGCTGTGATTTACCGTCTAGTACAATCATCAGACGATCAATTCCAGTTACAAAATGATCTAGAGAGAATTTCTGTATGGTGCGAAAAGTAGCAATTGGTACTAAACAAAGAAAAGTGCGAGGTCATCCACATGGGCACTAAAAGAAATCGGATAAATTTAGGGTATACGGTAAATCTCACAAATCTAAGGGCTGTCAATTCGACTAAATACCTAGAAATTAGAATTACGAGCAACTGAAATTGGAAACACCACATAGATAGTATTGTGGGGAACGCGAAACAAAGACTGCGCTTTGTTCACAGAACACTAGAAGATGCGACAAACCCACTAAAGAGACAGCCTACATTACACTTGTCGGTCCTTTGCTGGAATATTGCTGCTCAGTGTGGGATCCTTACCAGGTAGGATTGACGGAGGACATCGAAAAAGTGCAAAGAAGGGCAGCTCGTTTCGTGTTATCGCGCAATAGGAGTGAGAGTGTCACTAATATGATACGCGAGTTGGGGTGGCAGTCATTGAAAAAAAGGCGGTTTTCTTTGCGGAGAGATCTATTTACGAAATTTAAATCACCAACTTGCTCTTCCGAATGCGAAAATATTTTGTTGACACCCACCTACGTAGGGAGAAATGATCATCATAATAAAATAAGAGAAATCAGAGCTCGAAGGGAAAGATTTAGGTGTTCCTTTTTCCCACGCGCCATTCGAGAGTGGAATGGTAAAGAAGTAGTATGAAAATGGTTCGATGAACCCTCTGCCAGGCACTTAAGTGTGAATTGCAGAGTAACGATGTAGATGTAGATGTAAGCAGTAACCTGTCACGGCGTGCGTTACTGAACACAGTGTCAACAAGACTATGTCTATCCTGGTCACAACACTGTCAATCACTGTAGTAAACACTTGTCCCTACGCAAAGGCTATATGTGACTCCATTTGTAGACTAAGTGTCACACGCTGATGTTCACTACGAACTGAAGCTATGAAATGCAACCCTGGAACTCTGTACTAGAAATGTCAAAGCCGTACGTGAACTCCTATAGCAGCACGTGGCCGCTGTTTGTCACTACGCGGAAGTCCATCTCATTGGCGGTGGCGCGCAATTTGCTGATTGGGCCGCGTTTGTGGTTGGCAGCGAATTTGAAAGCGCTGTCCAGTGCGCCAACTCTATTTGCGTCCATTAGCGAGGACACAACACTCCTCCCCTCGAAATTCTTCACCGGCGTTGTGAGTGTCGGTTGCTGCTACGACATCGTGGGGGGAGGGGGAGGTGTGAGTGCAGAAAGAGATCAGTGAACTGGAGTCAAGTCTGCAGCCAGTGCCGAGCCTCGGCTCATGCCCGGCATTTGCCTTGCGACCGCCAGCCGAAAAACAGTGGAGGACAAACTCCATCACCTGACAATGGAGCGAAATCTTCATGGTGTTGACCCGCAATGGCATTGTGATGTGGAAGCGACCCCTTGGTAGGCCACAGACTGGAGTGGACCATCCATGAGAGACGTCTGTTGTCTGCCCAGTGCCGGGTGAGGTGTCGCGTCCAGGTCTATGGGTTTGTGGCCTGCTAGTGGTCACACAGGACCAAAGGTCGCCAGATGGAGTGCAGGCTGCATCATCTGGGAAGGCAACGAATCTGTAACCAAAGACTCGGTTGCAGAGTTACGCAAATTACAATGACGAAGTTGGTTAGGGTGCCGCTGCTGCAAACCTCCTGGAACCTGTTCAAGAAACATGGATGTAGCTAATGATTTTACAATACTGCCATGCTCCCAGGTCTTCTGTCTGCCATACAAAGAGAAAAAAATGTGCAAGCAAACACTTCCTGATGTGAGGGAAAAATGGACAAAAAAGTACCGCTACAAATTTGTTTCATTATAGACCACTGCTAATGCTTCATAGCAATAAAATGAAATAGTTTGAAGACAAAGTATATATATACAGGGTGGTCCATTGATAGTGACCGGGCCAAATATCTCACGAAATAAGCATCAAACGAAAAAACTACAAAGAACGAAACTCGTCTATCTTGAAGGGGGAAACCAGATGGCGCTATGGTTGGCCCGCTAGATGGCGCTGCCATAGGTCAAACGGATATCAAATGCGTTTTTTGAATAGGAACCTCCATTTTTTATTACATACTTGTGTAGTACGTAAAGAAATATGAATGTTTTAGTTGGACCACTTTTTTCGCTTTGTGATAGATGGCGCTGGAATACATTGCCTGAGTAGGCGGAGTAAGCGCCAGCCGCCACGATGGGCGCAGCAGCTGAAGCAACTCCGCTAGGAGCAACTCCGCTGGTGAAGGGTCGTTGTAGGGCTGGGAGTGGCGACACGAGAGGAAGAGCGCCAAAGCTTGTTCCCGCGTGTGGTGGATGCGTAGCTTGTCATTTACTGTTTGAAAGTGTGCACAAAGTGCTCCACTTCTCCGTTTGATTAAGGGTGAAAAGTAGCACTGGTGATGTGACGAATGCCATTTGTTGCACAAAAGCCCTCAAATTCTACCGAAACAAATTGAGGTCCGTTGTTAGTTACTAGCAACTCTGGAAGACCTTCAATGCAAAATATGGACTGTGAAAAGAATAGGTTTGTTTAAAGTAAATAAAACAATCGTGACTGGTAGCAGAAGATTATTTATAAACAAACCTATTGCTTATGGGATATTTTGAGGTTATGAAGAGGAGTCTGGTTAATGTGAAGCAGGAACTTATATTAGTAAGAAGTGGATCAGATGGTAATGTATATGTCCAGTGTGCCAAGGGAGAAGAGACCAAGATTGTGCTTGAAAAATTAATTTGTAAGATGCCTCATGTCTCTGTAATTGATGAAGAATGCTGAAAACTTTTAAAAATACTTGGATCTGGGATTCACCTGCCTTTAAATTTCAGATCATGGGATCTGTTTGAACATCCTCTACTTCCAAGGTCATCTAATCATTCATGGACCATTAAGACATCAAATCAGGAAGCGATGATTTATCATCCTCATACACTCCTGGAAATTGAAATAAGAACACCGTGAATTCATTGTCCCAGGAAGGGGAAACTTTATTGACACATTCCTGGGGTCAGTTACATCACATGATCACACTGACAGAACCACAGGCACATAGACACAGGCAACAGAGCATGCACAATGTCGGCACTAGTACAGTGTATATCCACCTTTCGCAGCAGTGCAGGCTGCTATTCTCCCATGGAGACGATCGTAGAGATGCTGGATGTAGTCCTGTGGAACGGCTTGCCATGCCATTTCCACCTGGCGCCTCAATTGGACCAGCGTTCGTGCTGGACGTGCAGACCGCGTGAGACGACGCTTCATCCAGTCCCAAACATGCTCAATGGGGGACAGATCCGGAGATCTTGCTGGCCAGGGTAGTTGACGTACACCTTCTAGAGCACGTTGGGTGGCACGGGATACATGCGGACGTGCATTGTCCTGTTGGAACAGCAAGTTCCCTTGCCGGTCTAGGAATGGTAGAACGATGGGTTCGATGACGGTTTGGATGTACCGTGCACTATTCAGTGTCCCCTCGACGATCACCAGTGGTGTACGGCCAGTGTAGGAGATCGCTCCCCACACCATGATGCCGGGTGTTGGCCCTGTGTGCCTCGGTCGTATGCAGTCCTGATTGTGGCGCTCACCTGCACGGCGCCAAACACGCATACGACCATCATTGGCACCAAGGCAGAAGCGACTCTCATCGCTGAAGACGACACGTCTCCATTCGTCCCTCCATTCACGCCTGTCGCGACACCACTGGAGGCGGGCTGCACGATGTTGGGGCGTGAGCGGAAGACGGCCTAACGGTGTGCGGGACCGTAGCCCAGCTTCATGGAGACGGTTGCGAATGGTCCTCGCCGATACCCCAGGAGCAACAGTGTCCCTAATTTGCTGGGAAGTGGCGGTGCGGTCCCCTACGGCACTGCGTAGGATCCTACGGTCTTGGCGTGCATCCGTGCGTCGCTGCGGTCCGGTCCCAGGTCGACGGGCACGTGCACCTTCCGCCGACCACTGACGACAACATCGATGTACTGTGGAGACCTCACGCCCCACGTGTTGAGCAATTCGGCGGTACGTCCACCCGGCCTCCCGCATGCCCACTATACGCCCTCGCTCAAAGTCCGTCAACTGCACATACGGTTCACGTCCACGCTGTCGCGGCATGCTAACAGTGTTAAAGACTACGATGGGGCTCCGTATGCCACGGCAAACTGGCTGACACTGACGGCGGCGGTGCACAAATGCTGCGCAGCTAGCGCCATTCGACGGCCAACACCGCGGTTCCTGGTGTGTCCGCTGTGCCGTGCGTGTGATCATTGCTTGTACAGCCCTCTCG
Organism: Schistocerca serialis cubense; assembly: GCF_023864345.2. Lineage (NCBI taxonomy): Eukaryota > Metazoa > Arthropoda > Insecta > Orthoptera > Acrididae > Schistocerca > Schistocerca serialis. Next base: position 312,817,255 of record NC_064638.1, read on the forward strand.
CAGTGTCCGGAGCAAGTATGGTGGGTCTGACACACCGGTGTCAATGTGTTCTTTTTTCCATTTCCAGGAGTGTATTTCAAGCCAATACTAAAGTGAACCCCAAAAGTGATTGAGGTAAATGATAATGTCCGTTGCTGTGGGTTTACGGTAAATTTCAAGCATAAGCTTATTGTTTTGTTTTTTGATTGTAATATCCAGAAAGTTAATTTGGTTCTTCTGTTCTCTTTCAATTGTGAATTTTACATTTTTATGTATCCTGTTGATGTCAGTATGTAGTATATCAGTTTTTGTTTGTGGTTCATCTATTAAGCAAAGGATGTCATCCATATACCTGAACCAATGTAATATGTTTTATTCTTTTGCTACTATTTTTGTGAAAATGATCTGTTCAATGTGGTTTACAAAAATATTTGCTAAGGCTCATGAAACTGGAGACCCCATTGGTAATCAATCTTCTTGTAAATAAAATTCATTATTGAATTGGAAGTAATTTTGTTCTGTTATGAGCTTTATTAGTGTGCATATTTCCTTAATCTGTTCATCAGGGGCCGCCCGAAGTGGCCGTGCGGTTAAAGGCGCTGCAGTCTGGAACCGCAAGACCACTACGGTCGCAGGTTCGAATCCTGCCTCGGGCATGGATGTTTGTGATGTCCTTCGGTTAGTTAGGTTTAACTAGTTCTAAGTTCTAGGGGACTAATGACCTCAGCAGTTGAGTCCCATAGTGCTCAGAGCCATTTTTTTTTTTTTTTGTTCATCAGGGAGTTGACTATAAGTTTTCAGGTTCTTATCTATAATTTCTATTATTTCTGGTACTGGTATGTTAGAATACATTTGATGTAGAAAACATTTGATATATAAACATATAGGAAACATTTGATACAGAAAACATGTATCCCAACATACCAGTACCAGAAATAATGGTTACAATAATAACACAGTCACAAAGCTAAACTACAAAATTAAAAGTAAAATATAAGCGGAAAGCTCCAAACCACAGACAACAACACAACAGAACCAAACACAAACACGCAGTCTCATAACAACTACACAGGATAATCACTAAAAGATGAAAGAAAACACAAGATGGTACACAATGACATACAAACACAAATTCACTCATAAAACCACCAAGATTTTCAAAAGACAGGGAATAAACACAGCATACACAACAGACAATTCTATACAAAAGTACACCCCAAAACTGACAGAGAACAGAGACATATACCAGAAAGCAGGTATATATTAGCTACAGTGTAACACTTGTGAAGGCACATACATAGGGCAAACAGCGAGAACATTTTATGTCAGATACAAAGAACACATGGGAGCCTGGAAATATGGGACAAGCTACTCCTCATTTGCAGTACACCTAAGAGAAAATGACCACAAATCAACCACTAGAGAAGATGACATGAAAATAATTAGAATCAACAATAAAAAACACCTCATAACCATGCAAGAAAATTACCACATACAGAAAACCAAAGCAGAGGGGAAAATCCTGTTGAATGACCAAGTACACATGCCAAGCAATTCATTATTTACACTAATAGACAAAATAATAGAATAAAGTTCGCAAAAAGTATTAATATAATAATACTGTCCAATATAATAATAATAGAACCCAACATCTTCACACTCACTCATCGATGAATCCCTCTACAGAATATTGAAACGAAAAGTCAAAACAGCTGTCACCAAAGTTTTCAACCACTTGCGAACAGCTAGTACACCCACATGCCCCCTTCCCCCCCCCCCCCCAAAAAAAAAAAAAGAACTCGTCGGCTCTATCCCCCTCTCTCTCTCTCTCATACACACACGGTATAAACATCGTAAATAGAAGTTAGTCTCGAACATATACTTCGTTAGGTGGGCAACAAATAGGTAATTATACCAAAGAACATGAAACACGTAATGGAGTTGCAATATTTACGTTGTGAAAAACAGTGTACGACGAAATAGTTGTATCGAGTGACAAAAGAACAACAGTCCACCACAAAAAAGAGTGAGAAACATGATGAACAATGTGTGGAAGGTGAGAACACAAAGGTGTGATTATATGGCATGATAAAAGTGGTAGTGCGACCTCCAGACCAGATATGGGGAAACGCAGATCAGCAAATCGTAAGTAATTACTTTTTTACAAAAAAGTCGCAAAGTGAACTGTCTGATAATCTAAAAAACTAACAAAACTGTATCGTTATAGATCCCACTGATGATGCCTTAGAACAGGAGAAGGCGAAACGCGTATTGGATAAATAAAGTAGCTAGCAGCAGGAAAAGGGAGTTTTGTTTACAAAACAAGTATTTATATGATTGCTGCGGAGGATGGCCACACAAACAAACTTGCTAGTTGTAACTGTTTGTTCGTTGACGACTGGCAACCTGCTTTCGGTCTCATTGAAGACATTATCAACAAATATTTATCACATCACAATGGCTTCAACGAGACCAAAACCGTCTGTGATTTGTCAACAAATTAATCAAATACAAGTGGAGCTGCAGTGATATTCATTCGTAATCTAGATTTGCTGATAATCTCATCCCTTCCCACTATGGAGAAACTGATTAATTAAAACTGACATCTCAACTCTGAATCACAATTTATAGCTACGTAGTGTAGTTGAGAAACTGACGGTGAACCAGCTGGTGCTACTGCAGCAGAAATTTATTTCCACTTGTTTTGCTTGGAACGAATTAAACTAACCTCTAACGTCCAAAACTGACCTTACTCTCTGGCTGCAGTTTATGTTCAAACTTTGTAAGCTTTTAATCTTCGTACTAAGAGAAAACATTGTGATTCCTCACTTGTTGTTGGCTACATACTATTATCCTTCCACGGGATATGCAAAACTGACGTGTTTCCAGCTGAACAGTATCGAAAAAAATTATGCCCTGGTCCTATTTTTAACTTTAGTTAATGAGACGTTGGCGTTAACTAATGAGTCCATCAACATAGTAGCACACATATCAAACCTGCAAACCTCATTACCCCCTCCCTTGCCTTCACACACACACACACACACACACACACACACACAAATGGTGGTTGATACTGGTGCAGGGATTCGATGCGACAAACCCATATGGTATTTTCCTAGAGGTAGCTGCGTGCTATATCACTGAAAGACTGAGCAGAACTGTCATGAATACGTTTACCAATAGTCATGCTAATTATCAAACATTACTCCTGTTTTACAGAAATTTTCCAGACTGATGAAATTCCTGCTGTATTTTGGGGGGCAGATATTATTTAGCAGTCTCAGTCAGTAACAAAAATACGTTATACACAAATCATTCAACACAACATCGGTTCAACTATTTACGAGTAATTATTAAAGGAATTTTAAATCTGTAACAACAAAAAAAAAAAAGAAAGGATGCGTGTTTTGTCACACAGATTTGTGTCGTTATTGATAGAACATTATCACTGGTCTGTAACGAAACATGCAATTTTGTCATACGATGACATGGTTGGAGACCGTGGCTGTTATTTGAAGACAAATGTTGATGGTGTTGAGACAGCAACCAGCCACAAATTTATTTTCAGTTCCTTTATTCAAAAAGTACCGTTACCGGTTTCGGATCATTACGATTCATCTTCAGACGGTTTTCACGCTTTCATTACAACATGTGATGCATTTTCTTTACAGATCAATTGTCCTAAAATATAAAAGCACGCCACACAGATGTTTGCGTTACAGATTTGCATTGGATGTGACTTAAGTGAAATGTCAGTTTGGAGTGTTTGTTTCCATAGTTTTCGTCCATCAGGTGTGAACACATTTCCACTGCATTCTTATAGTTGCACACGTAAGTTTTTCTCACTGAACACTTTAGATCTGTCACATATCATAGCATTTTTGACACACATATCTTTGTAATCACTTTGTATGTATCAAAATACGTAGTGCATGTTAGAAATCTATTCTGTGACAAATCTAAAGTGTTCAGTGAGAAAAATTTACGTGTAGAACGATAAGAATGCAGTGGGAATGTATTCACAACTGTTGGACGAAAACTGAAAACAAACACTCCAAACCGACATTTCACGTAAGTCACATCCAATGAAAATCTTAAACGCAACCATCTGTGTGGCGTGTCTATAATTATGTATTATTATATTTTAGGACAATTGATCTGTAAAAAGACGCACCACATGTTGTAATGAAAGTATGAAAACCGTCTGAACATGAAGCGTAATGATTCGAAACCGGTAACGGTACCTTTTGAATAAAGGAACTGAAAATAAATTTGTGGCTGGTTGCTGTCTCAACACCATCAACATCTGTAATGAAACATATTTATGAATTGACTTGGTTTCTAGTTCTAAAAATAGTTCGTTACAAAAGATGTTGAATTTGCTTAGATATTTTAAGCTTGATTTCCGCGCGCATTTGGAGATGTCGTCTGCTTGCAAATTTTTGGGTTTTGTCTCGTTTGACAGTGTTGTTTCTTGCCCAGTCCCATATTGTTTTTTTGATCGGAAACACGGCACAATGTACCTGCGCTACTGTTTGCATTCCATCCCAGGTATGCTTTTTATATCTTATGTCAAATTTAGTGCCAGTAATTCCGGTATATGTTATGTCTCAGTCATTGCTACTGAGATGATAGATACGACACTGTTGCTATCAGTCTGATTTTGGTTTTCGTTTTGAGATTTGTTTTTGTGAGCAATGTGGAATTTGGCAAGAAACAACAGTGAAAAACGAGAGAATACCTCAAAAATGTGCAAGCAAACACTTCCTGACGTGAGGGAAAAATGGACAAAAAAGTACCGCTACAAATTTGTTTCATTATAGACCACTGCTAATGCTTCATAGCAATAAAATGAAATAGTTTGAAGACAAAGTATATATATACAGGGTGGTCCATTGATAGTGACCGGGCCAAATATCTCACGAAATAAGCATCAAACGAAAAAACTACAAAGAACGAAACTCGTCTATCTTGAAGGGGGAAACCAGATGGCGCTATGGTTGGCCCGCTAGATGGCGCTGCCATAGGTCAAACGGATATCAAATGCGTTTTTTGAATAGGAACCTCCATTTTTTATTACATACTTGTGTAGTACGTAAAGAAATATGAATGTTTTAGTTGGACCACTTTTTTCGCTTTGTGATAGATGGCGCTGGATACTCACAAATGTATAAGTACGTGGTATCAAGTAACATTCCGCCAGTGCGGACGGTATTTGCTTCGTGATACATTACCCGTTTTAAAATGGACCGTTTACGAATTGCGGAAAAGGTTGATATCGTGTTGATGTATGGCTATCGTGAGAAAAATGCCCAACGGACGTGTGCTATGTATGCTGCTCGGTATCGTGGACGACATCATCCAAGTGTCCGGAGCGTTCGCCGGATAGTTACGTTATTTAAGGAAACAGGAAGTGTTCAGCCACATGTGAAACGCCAACCATGACCTGCGACAAATGATGATGCCCAAGAAGGTGTTTTAGCTGCTGTCGCGGTTAATGCGCACATCAGTAGCAAACAAATTGCGCGAGAATCGGGAACCTCGAAAACGTCGATGTTGAGAACGCTACATCAACATCGGTTGCACCCGTACCATATTTTTATGCACCAGGAATTGCATGGCAACGACTTTGTACATCGTGTACAGTTCTGTCACTGGGCACAAGAGAAATTACGGGACGATGACTGATTTTTTGCACGCGTTCTATTTAGCGACGAAGCGTCATTCACCAACAGCGGTAACGTAAACCGGCGTAATATGCACTATTGGGCAACGGAAGATCCACGATGGGTGAGGCAAGTGGAACAGTAGCGACCTTGGCGGGTTAATGTATGGTGCGGCATTATGGGAGGAAGGATAATTGGCCCCCATTTTGTCGATGGATATCTAAATGGTGCAATGTGTGCTGATTTCCTACGTAATGTTCTACCGATGTTACTACAAGATGTTTCACTGCATGACAGAATGGCGATGTACTGCCAACACGATGGATGTCCGGCACATAGCTCGCGTGCGGTTGAAACGGTATTGAATAGCATATTTCATATATATATATATATATATATATATATATATATATATATATATATATATATATATATATATACAGGGTGTTACAAAAAGCTACGGCCAAACTTTCAGGAAACATTCCTCACACACAAATAAAGAAAATATGTTATGTGGACATGTGTCCGGAAACGCTTAATTTCCCTGTTAGAGCTCATTTTAGTTTCGTCAGTATGTTCTTCCACCTACGCTCAGTTGAGCACGTTATCATGATTTCATACGGGATACTCTACCTGTGCTGCTAGAATATGTGCCTTTACAAGTACGACACAGCATGTGGTTCATGCACGATGGAGCTCCTGCACATTTCAGTCGAAGTGTTCGTACGCTTCTCAACAACAGATTCGGTGACCGATGGATTGGTAGAGGCGGGCCAATTCCATGGCCTCCACGCTCTCCTGACCTCAACCCTCTTGACTTTCATTTATGGGGGCATTTGAAAGCTCTTGTCTACGCAACCCCGATACCAAATGTAGAGACTCTTCGTGCTCGTATTGTGGACGGCTGTGATACAATACGCCATTCTCCAGGGCTGCATCAGCGCATCCATGCGACGGAGGGTGGATGCATGCATCCTCGCTAACGGAGGACATTTTGAACATATCCTGTAACAAACTGTTTGAAGTCACGCTGGTATGTTCTGTTGCTGTGTGTTTCCAATCCATGATTAATGTGATTTGAAGAGAAGTAATAAAATGAGCTATAACATGGAAAGTAAGCGTTTCCGGACACACGTCCACATAACATATTTTCTTTCTTCGTGTGTGAGGAATGTTTCCTGAAAGTTTGGCCGTACCTTTTTGTAACACCCTGTATACAGGGTAATATTTCGTGAGGCTTATTTCGTGAGATATTTGGCCCGGTCACACACACACACACACACACACACACACACACACACATATATATGAAAACAAACACCACACACCATACACGCACAGACACACACACACACACACACACACACACACACACACACACAGATGAATTAAGTTCTGGTTGTTCATTTTCGTTTTTGTTATTCTGAAGGCTAAATGGTTCAAATGGCTCTGAGCACTATGGGACTTAACATCTGAGGTCATCAGTCCGCTATAACTTAGAACTACTTAAAACTAACTAACCTAAGGATATCACAGACATCCATGCCCGAGGCAGGATTCGAACCTGCTACCGTAGCGGACTGAAGCGCCTAGAACCGCTCGATCACAGCGGCCGGTCCCGGAAGGTTAAAAACTCACAAAGTAAATTCGTTATCAACTGAACGTTCTACTTGAAAATTAACTCACTGAGCGGTGAATATCGTGATCTCAGTATTACGTAGTTTAGGTCTGTTTCTTATTTAATATGATATTGTTATGTGGGCGTTTCGACTGTTTATCGTAGATGCACTGAAACGTTCCTTCGACGAAGTCATAACGTTGCGTGGGTACTCACGTTAGCCTCGGCTGGAACCCACGAGCTCTTCGCGAGATGCTGCACGAAACAAATGCGCGACATATAAACCACTGTTTGCAAAGAAAATGTATATTGGTGAACAGGAGTCATTTTCTTGTTCTGATAAATTTACAAAATAGTCTTAACAAGAGTCCTGCCTCACTTAAGCCCTAAAGGAGGGGTGAAACTTTTCTGTGCTAAAAGGTCAATGAAGCTACCCAACTATATCAGAAAGATTTCAAAATAAATAGACTGGAAAACGTACACCTTTGGCAGTCACTATACTGCCTCTAATGGGTCCTTTGAAATTCCCTAAGTTTCCTTAACGAAAGAACATTTGATAAACCCATTTTGTCGAATAATGACATTATTAGAGAACCGTGACTGTTTTGTGACACAGAATGTTGAAACTGTACAGCAGCAACTAGCAGCGTTTTTGTTTACGTTGCTGGGAAAACACCGTTACTAGTTTAGAGTTCCTACATTAATATTCAGACTCGAAAGGATGGTCTTCAGTATCGTCCGCGTTCGTTGGTTAACAACACAAGTTGTCCAGAAGCATTGCGCGCTTTGATTCGCTTATATCAGGTGAAAACGAGTGCAGATGATTCTACACACAGAGGTGACAAAAGTCAGGAGACGCGATATGGATAAAGAAACGTGCCGGATGCATAATTACAGATACCAGTATCTGCATGTTCGAATTATTGACCCTGGCTGTTGAGACACGTGTCCCATTGTGACACAAGGTGGTGAATGGCTGTCTCATAAATTCACGGGGCTTCAATGTTACCCAGTTCCGCACGTACGGCTGGACTCCGACGTCCGAGGTGAATCGTTTGCCCCTGTGCTGATGTTCTTCTTTGATCAAGATGGCCCCCTTCACTTCCTGCGGCAAGGGACAACAGTGAACGCCCAGCGTCACTCGCAAACCTTGACCACCCTTCCCCAAGCGATCAAATCAGAACGACCAGGCAGTCTCACCCGTGGGGTCATTCTGCACCACGACAATGCGAAGCCTCTTAGGCCAACGCATTAGCGGCACTCCGGCGGAAATTCTAATGGGAAGTTCTCGGCCACCCTCCATACAGTGCGGACCTCTCTCCCTGTGATTACGCCATTTTTGGACCCCTTAAGAAGGCTCTGAGGGGCAAACGATTCACCTCGGACGACGACGTCCAGCTGTACGTGCGGAACTGGTTAACATCGCAGCCCCCGGGAATTTTATGAGGCAGCCATTCACCGCCTTGTGTCTTAGTGGGACAAGTGTCTCAACGGCCAGGGCCAATACTTCTAACATACAGGTACTGTTTTCTGTGATTATACCTCCGGCTCGTTTCTTTTTGAACACCCCTTATACATATGCAGTTACGATGACGGTACTATCGCGTACACTAGCTATAAAAGAACAGTCCATTGCGGAGCTATCATTTGCACTCTAGTGATTCATGTGAAAAGGTTTCTGGCGTGATTATGGCCGCACGATGGGTATTAACAGATTTTGAAAGCGGAATGTTAGTTGGAGCTACACGCATGGGACATTACATTTCGGAAGTCGTTAGACAATTCAATATTCCGAGGTCCAGAGTGTCAAGAGTGAACCGAGAATAACAAATTTCAGGCATTACCTCTCACCACGTAGTGGCCGGCGGCCTTCAGTTAACGACCGAGAGCAGCCACGTTTGCGAAGAGTTTTCCGGTCTAACAGACGGGCAACACTGCTTGAAATAACCAAGAAATCAATGCGAGGATACGGCGAACGTATCCGTTAAGACAGTGCGTCGAAATTTGGCGCCAACGTGCTTGGCAGCAGACGGCCGACGCGAGTGCGTTTGCTAACATTACTAAATCGCCTCCTTGGCTCGTGACCATGTTTGCCTGGTCAGATGAGTCCCTATTTCAGATGGTAAGAGCTGATGGTACGGTTCGAGTGTGGCGCAGATCTCACGAAAAAATCAGCAGTGACAAACGAGGGAATACCAAAAAAATGTGCAAGGAAGCATTTCCTGATGTAAGCGAAAAGTGGACAAAAAGTACCGCTACAAATTTGTGGACCCAAGTTGTCAACAAGGTACAGTACAAGCTGATGGTGGCTCCATAATGGTGTGAGCTTTGTTTACATAAATGAAATGCATCCTCTGGTCCAACTGAACCGATCATTTATAATGCATATGTGCATTCCTTTCACATGTTCAAGCGAAGTATTAGGCATATTTATGCGATCGGGAATGCTCAGTAGCAGCCAGGCTACATGCACATTTAACAATTAAGTGTCAGCAAGGAGCATTAGAGATGAAATCATAGGAGGCAATGTTGTGCAACCCTAGAAGGGACAATATCCGACTATTTGGGAGAAGGATCTTACAATCCGAGACAGTGTTCCGAGACAAACTTCCGTCACAATGTCCGCAAACGTGACGTCAGATCCGCCTAGCAACAGCTATCTGAACGCCCATTGGCTGAAGGTTTGGATGTCTATCATTATTTAAAGTTAGAAAACTGTGTTAATGTGTTAGGGTCGAATATAACGGCGTAGTCCAGAGCAGCCATATTCCAAATGCTGATTCTGTGACGTGTGTTACAAAGCAGTTTCTGTATTAAAACAAGCGTAGTACAAACGTTGTTGACAATTAACAACTGGCATCCCTAAATTCTCCACTTCAGCAGAATCACCACCTACATGGAACCTGGTGACTGAGCGCTACTACTGTGCTACGAGGGACTTACCGAAGCAGCAAGACACCAGGTTAGTGATACCGCCAACACAAGTACTTCCTTCTCGCTACAATGCCACTGAGGGTGTTGTATATTGACTGGAAATGGTTATGTTCTGCTAGTTGGAGACCATTTGCAGCCATTTCCAAACAAAGATGGAACTTTGTCACCGCCCACAACTGCTCGCTGTTGATTGGAAGAACATTCTGGACATTTCGAGCGAATGATTTAGGCACTCATATCGCCCGACATGAATCCCATCGAACAACTATGGGACATGATCTAGAGGTCAATTCGTGCGAAAAATGCTGTACCGTAACACTTTCGCAATTATGGACGCCTATACAAGGTGCATGGCTCAACATTCCTGCAGCAAACTGCCAATGACTGGTTGAGTCCATGCTACGTCGAGTTGCTGCACTACGCCAGGGAAAAGAACGTCCGGCGGGATATTAGGAGTTATCCCATGGCTTTTGTCACCTCACCGTATTTGTTTGCATCTGATATATCACGCCGTATTTATTTTAGTGCAATATAGCGAATTCAAAACACGTGGTGCGTCTTAAAAATTGTGTCGTTGTCCATCGAACGTGAATAGTAATGAAGACCAATAATAGTGTGTGCGAAAACATAAAGAGTGGACTAGTCGTAGTCTTTGTTGAAAGACGACAAAAAGAAATGTTCTATGCGGTTATTTTTATGGTAGCTCGCCTGGAAACCAGCGTACCAAGCGTTTCGATAAAAGCATGCCAGCCGTCTGAAAATAATGAGAAAGGTAGCATCTGGTAAGGGTGCTTGCACAGTAAAGTAAGCCAACGCCAAATTGTGGCTGGTTACTGCTATGCACTATCAACATTTTATAAGGCTATCAATGCAAAATCTGATAATCAATGTTCAGTGTCCTTCGCTTGCGTCAACAAACGCATCATGGATTGTCACACTCGTTCAAACTTCCTTGGACTGAGAAGATCGGCTATACTGCGTTCCATGACCTGTTGATGAAGCGTCTCCGAATTAGGAATGTCTGAGCTGCGTAAAATAATTACTCTAGGCAATCCCGCAGATTAAGATCCAAACATATGAGTTCGAGGGAAGGAGCAGGTGACGGAGGTGTAGGTATCAGTTAGTGCGTTTCGAACAGAATACCTGAGATGTACTGGAGCTTCATCAGGCTAAACCGCGTGCTTCTATCTCCATGCTTGCCCCGTCACAGTTGTTGTTGTGGTCTTCAGTCCTGAGACTGGTTTGATGCAGCTCTCCATGCTACCCTATCCTGTGGAAGCTTCTTCATCTCCCAGTACTTACTGCATCCTACATCCTTCTGAATCTGCTTAGTGTATTCATCTGTTGGCCTCCCTCTACAATTTTTACCCTCCACGCTGCCCTCCAATGCAATATTTGTGATCCCTTGATGCCTCAGAACATGTCCTACCAACCGGTCCCTTCTTCTTGTCAAGTTGTGTCACAAATTTCTCTTCTCTCAAATTCTACTCAATACCTCCTCATTAGTTTGTGATCTACCCATCTAATCTTCAGCATTCTTTTGTAGCACCACATTTCGAAAGCTTCTATTCTCTTCTTGTCCAAACTATTTATCGTCCATGTTTCACTTCCATATATGGCTACACTCCACTCAAACACTTTCAGAAACGGCTTCCTGACACTTAAATCTATACTCGATGTTAACAAATTTCTCTTCTTCAGAAACGCTTTCCTTGCCATTGCCAGTCTACATTTTGTATCCTCTCTACTTCGACCATCATCAGTTATTTTGCTCCCCAAATAGCAAAACTCCTTTACTACTTTAAGTGTCTCATTTCCTAATCTAATTCCCTCAGCATCACCCGACTTAATTCGACTACATTCCATCATCCTCGTTTTGCTTTTGTTGATGTTCATCTTATATCCTCCTTTCAAGACACTGTCCATTCCGTTCTACTGCTTTTCCAAGTCCTTTGCTGTTTCTGACAGAATTACGATGTCATCGTCGAACCTCAAAGTTTTCATTACTTCTCCATGGATTTTAATACCTACTCCGAATTTTTCTTTTGTTTCCTTTACTGCTTGCTCAATATACAGATTAAATAGCATCGGGGAGAGGCTACAACCCTGTCTCACTCCCTTCCCAACCACTGCTTCCCTATCATGTCCCTCGACTATTATAACTGCCATATGGTTTCTGTACAAATTGTAAATAGCCTTTCGCTCCCTGTATTTTACCCCTGCCACCTTTAGAATTTGAAAGAGAGTATTCCAGTCAACATTGAGAAAAGCTTTCTCTAAGCCTACAAATGCTAGAAACGTAGGTTTGCCTTTCCTTAATCTTTCTTCTAAGATAGGTCGTAAGGTCAGTATTGCCTCACGTGTTCCAACATTTCTACGGAATCCAAACTGATCTTCCCCGAGGTCGGCTTCTACCAGTTTTTCCATTCGTCTGTAAAGAATTCGTGTTAGTATTTTGCAGCCGTGACTTATTAAACCGATAGTTCGGTAATTTTCACATCTGTCAACACCTGCTTTCTTTGGGATTGGAATTAGTATATTCTTCTTGAAGTCTGAGGGTATTTCGCCTGTCTCATACATCTTGCTCACCAGATGGTAGAGTTTTGTCAGGACTGGCTCTCCCAAGGCTGTCAGCAGTTCCAATGGAATGTTGTCTACTCCCCGGGCCTTGTTTCGACTCAGTATATGCTCTATTTGTAATGCCACCATCGTCGACGGCACGTTAGATCCTAATATAACTTCCTCTTTCATTTTCAACTTTTAGGCTCGGATTTTCTGAGTGCCATGAGCGGCATAAGCGCCACCAGCGTCTTCAGCTCGACGGTATCCATCTACCAGTCGCTGTTCACTCACACGATCGAAGACGCGTCGATCGCGTGCAGCGACTTCATAGCCGAAAGCAGTGGCAAGGCCGACGACGTGCCGTCGCAGTTCTACCTACCTGCGGAGCCCGAAGCTAGAGGCGCCATCGAGGAGGCCGCCGCTGCAGAGTCCGCTAAGACGGCCGTTTTGACCGAGACGGACACCTTCTTCCTCCTCTCGCGGCCCAGCGTCAGCTGCGTGGCCGAGTCGCCGCTCGGAGAGGCCGTTCGCCGGGACAACGAGCTGTACGAGTACCTGACGCAGGGCAAGGGCAGGATGAGGAAGAGGAGCACCATGGAGATGCAGACGGTCAGCATGATGAGGAAGACCGCCGTCGCTCTGACGGCCCGCCTCTTCAGGAACAACAGCTGCGACTTCGCCAGCGTCTGGGACATCTACGACACGTACGCCACGATGCTAAAGCGCCCGGCAGCCCGCACCGGCGGGCTCACGACCATCCTGCGGGACAAGACGAGTGACGTCTCGCTGCCGCAGTCCAACGCGTCCCTCCCCATGTCGGAGAGCCAGAGGCTCGAGCCGGAGGACCAGCTCGCTTCGATCGTCAAGACGGACGCGTTCCAGGACGCCTGCTCGCAGGTGGAGAGGATCCTCGACAGCAACTTCTACGACTTCGAACAGAAGGTGTTCAAGGAGCTGATGCAGGCCGACCCGCTGCGGATGGAAGTGGAGTTCAAGTACGGGCTGCACTTGCTGTGGACGTTCACGTGCCCGGAAGTGAAGGGGAAGAGCGTGACGGCCATGTGCTGGAACGCGGCCGACAGCAACCTGCTGGCCGTGGGCTACGGCAAGTTCCAGTACTCGGACGAGACGGCGGGCGCGGTGGCCGTGTGGAGCGTGAAGAACCCGACGCGGCCGGAGCGGCTGTACGAGATGGGCCCCGCGGTGACGGCGCTCGCCTTCTCGGAGCTGCGGCCCAACCTGCTGGCGGTGGGCCGCTACGACGGCGGCGTGCTGCTGCTCGACACGACGGCGCGCCACGGCCGGCCGCTCGCCAGCGCAGACCGCCTCGTCGCCGGCTCCTTCAGCCCCGTCTGGCAGCTCGCCTGGTTCGGCGAGTACCTGGTCGCCACCACGCAGGACGGCCGCGTCCACAAGTACACCGGCATCCGCGACTTCACCTGTCTCCCCATGATGCGGCTCGCCCGCGTCGAAGGTAACTGTCCCTTCAGTATTTCACTTCTCCTGCGTCCCCCCATCTCTTACACGAGTGTTCTGTTGGTTTTTATCTTACAAGGGACTCAGACTGGCTCGATTTTCTTCATACTTATTAAGATTTTAAGATCAGTACCCGGGAATTAACTCCCTAAAGCGCTTATAAATCAAAACTCGAAAACATCAGCTTTTAATATTTAGAGCAATGTTGAGGGGAAACGCAAATCTCTAACTGGATAATGTAAAATTAGGTTTTGTGTAAGGTACGTTATCTCAAAACTATCCAAGCAAAATTTTTGAAATTTTTGTGGCTCATAGATACATTCACTGTGTAAGTGCTGAAGCTATACGTGTACCGGTATTAAATGAGCGTTAAGATACAAATGTGTCGATAGGGAACATTTGTTGTGAACGAGCCTTAATTTTTTTTTTGTTTGGTTGGTGTGACATCTGTCAAAGATATTTAGTATACATCAAGTCATGGAAAAAGCAACATCATATGTTTTCATCGTGTTAACTGTGTCGAAGTTTGTACCAGAAAGATATGATTTACGGAAAGCATTAATTTTTTGTTTTCATTTGAAAAAAAGTGCTGCAGAGTCGCATCGAATGCTTGTCGAGGCATATGGTGATCATGCTCTATCAGAAGCAACATGCAAAAGATGGTTTCAACGGTTCAGAAATAATGATTTTGATGTAAGAAATGAAGAATGTGGAAGACCACCAAAAAAGCTCGAAGATACCGAATTGCGAGCAATATTGGATGAAGATGATACTTTGAATCAGAAGCAAATGGCGGCAATGCTAAATGTTGCTCAGCAAACAATTTGTGACCGTTTGAAAGCTATGGGAAAGTACCAAAAGTGTGGAAAATGGTTGCCACATAATTGAATGAAAGACAGATGGAAAACCGAAAAATCATTTGTCAAATTTTTCTTCAAAGACATGAAAGAAAATCAATTTTGCATTGAATTGTTACTGACAATGAAAAATCGATTTATTTTAAGAATCCTAAACGGGAAAAATCATGGGTTAATCCGGGACAACCATCAACATCGACTGCAAAACCAGATCGATTCGGCAAGAAGACAATGCTCTGTGTTTGTTGGGGTCAAAAAGGTGTGGTGTATCATGAGCTTCTAAAACCCGGAGAAACTGTTAATACTAATCGCTACAGACAACAAATGATCAATCTGAACAATGCATTGATCGAAAAAAGACCAGAATGGGCTGGAAGACATGGCAAAGTAATTTTTTTACACGACAATGCACCTGCACACAAAGCAAAACTGGTTCAGGATACAATCAAAACACTTGGCTGGGAGCTGCTACCCCACCCGCCGTATTCACCAGACTTGGCCCCTTCCGACTACCATTTGTTTTCGTCAATGGGACACGCATTGGCTGAGGAACACTTCGATTCCTACGAAGAAGTCGAAAATTGGGTGTCTAATTGGTTTGCTTCAAAAGACGAACATTTCTATTGGCGTGGTGTCCACAAATTGTCAGAAAGGTGGTCGAAATGTATAGAAAGCAATGGTCAGTACTTTGAATAAAATGTTTTTACTTTTCAATTCAAAATTAGGTTCATTTTCACAAAAAAACGCTCATTTCGTACCGGCACACCCGGTAATATTGTCTCTTGTAAGGGAAGATATATATTTTCTGCTGTAAGCTTTGATATATCTGTATACATATATATATATAAAAAAAATTGCATCACCCTGGTTCCCAGGACTCCTGAAGATAGACGTTGACTGTGGATGTTGTATTTTATTTATTTATTTATTGTTCCGTGGGACCAAATTAAGGAGAAGTCTCCATGGTCATCGAATGAGTCAATACATGAAATTGTAACACGATATTAGAAACAGATAAAATGAAATATAAAAAAACATATTCAGGTGACAAGTCGTAAGTTTAAATGAAGAAAATCAACAATGTAACACTGGAATTTGCTTAATTTTTTAGCTCTTCCATGACCTCCTCGACAGAATAGAAGGAGTGAGCCATGAGGAAACTCTTCAGTTTAGACTTAAAAGAGTTTGGGCTACTGCTAAGATTTTTGAGTTCTTGTGGTAGCTTATTGAAAATGGATGCAGCAGAATACTGCACTCCTTTCTGCACAAGAGTCAAGGAAGTGCATTCCACATGCAGATTTGATTTCTGCCTAGTATTAACTGAGTGAAAGCTGCTAACTCTTGGGAATAGGCTAATATTGCTAACAACAAACGACATTAAAGAAAATATATACTGTGAGGGCAATGTCAGAATCCCCAGACTATTGAATAGGGGTCGACAAGAGGTTCTCGAACTTACACCACATATAGCTCGAACAGCCCGTTTTGAGCCAAAAATACCCTTTTTGAATCAGAAGAATTACCCCAAAAAATAATACCATACGACATAAGCGTATGAAAATATGTGAAGTAGACTACTTTTCGTGTTGAAGTGTCACTTATTTCAGATACTGTTCTATTGGTAAATAAAGCAGCATTTAGTTTCTGAACAAGATCCTGGACATGGGCTTTCCACAACAGCTTACTATCTATTCGAACGCCTAGGAACTTGAACTGTTCCGTCTCGCTTATAATATGCCCATTCTGTCTGATCAAAATATCGATTCTTGTTGAATTGTGAGTTAGAAACTGTAAAAACTGAGTCTTCTGTGATTTAGCATCAAATTATTTTCCACAAGCCACATACTTATTTCTTAAACTACATTATTTGATACTGTTTCAATGTTACACACAAGATCCTTCACTACCAAGCTGGTGTCATCAGCAAACAGAAATATTTTTGAATCACCTGTAATACTAGATGGCATATCATTTATATAAATAGGAAACAGCAGTGGCCCCAGCACCGACCCTTGGGGAACGCCCCACTTAACAGTGCCCCATTGGGACTGAACATCACTACCACTCTCACTCTTGCGGAGAATTACCTTCTGCTTTCTGTTCTTAAAGTAAGAGGCGAACCAATTATAGGCTACTCCCCTTACTCCATAATGGTCCAACTTCTGCAGTAATATTTTGTGGTCAACACAGTCAAAAGCCTTCGTTAAATCAAAGAAAACACCTAGCGTTCGTAACCTTTTATTTAATCCGTCCAAAACCCCACAGAGAAAAGAGAATATAGCATTTTCAGTTGTTAAACCATTTCTAAAACCAAACTGAACATTTGACAGCAAATTATGTGAATTTAAATGCTCCAGTAACCTTGTATATACAACCTTCTCGATAACTTTAGCAAACACCGATGGCATAGAAATAGGTCTAAAATTGTCAACATTATCAATGTCTCCCTTTTTATAAAGTGGCTTCACTACCGAGTACTTTAATCAGTCAGGAAACCGACCACTCCTAAAGGAAAAGTTACAGATATGGCTAAGTACTGGGCTAACATACATAGAACAAGACTTCAGTATTCTGCTAGATACCCCGTCATATCCATGAGAGTTCTTGGTCTTTAGTGATTTAATTATTAACTCAATCTCCCTCTTGTCAGTATCATGGAGGAGTATTTCAGGTAACAGTCTCGGAACACTTTTTTCTAAGAGCGCTATATGATTATCTGTTGGGACTAGGTTTCTATTTAGTTCACCTGCTATATTCAGAAAGTGATTATTAAATACTGTACATATATGCGACTTATCAGTAACATGGATATTCCCACTATGCACTGATTCTATATCCTCGACCTGTCTCTGCAGACCAGCCACTTCCTTTATGACAGACCATATGGTTTTAATTTTATCCTGAGACTTAGCTATTCTATCTGCATACCACATACTTTTTGCCTTCCTAATAACATTTTTAAGCACCTTACAACACTGTTTGTAATGGGCTGCTGCATTTAGATTTTGACTGTTTCTAACGTTTTGATATAATTGCCACTTTGTTCTACAAGGTATTCTTATCCCTCTAGTCAGCCACCCAGGCTGCCTGTTTGTGCTAGTACCCTGTTTTGAGCGTTCTAACGGAAAGCAACTTTCAAAGAGCACGAGAAAAGTCTTGAGAAAAGCATTATATTTATCGTCTACTGTATCAGCGCTATAAACATTTTGCCACTCTTGTTCCTTGATAAGGTTTACAAAGGTCTCTACAGCAACTGGATCAGCTTTCCTAAACAGCTGATGACTATATTTAACACGTGTTGCAGCACAAAAATCTTTTTGAGTTAAAATTTGTGCATCATGATCTGAAAGGCCATTCACCTTTTTGCTAACAGAATGGCCTTCTAGTAATGAGGAATGAACAAAAATGTTGTCTATGGTTGTTCTACTGTTCCCTTGCACTCTCGTTGGGAAGAATACGGTTTGAATAAGATTATATGAATTAAGGAGGTCTACCAGCATCCTCTTCCTTGCACAACCACTTATACAATAAATATTGAAGTCACCACATATAAATAACTTTTTGTATTTCCTATAAAGTGAACCAAGAACCTCCTCTAGCTTTAGCAAAAATGTTGTGAAATCGGAGTCTGGGGATCTATAAATAACAACAGTTAGAAGTTTAGCTCCATTAAATTTAACCACACCTGCACAAAATTCAAACACCTTTTCAGTGCAGTACTTTGAAACATCAATTGACTCAAATGGGATGCCGTTTTTCACATACATGGCTACTCCCCCACACCGCAAAGAGCTCCTCGAAAGGCTGCCAGCCAACCTGTATCCTAGTAAAGGAAGCCTCTGAATTATCTCCTTATTTAAGAAGTGTTCAGATATACCAATGATCCCTATCACAGACACAGTCCCTTTGATTGTCCAGAGATGTCACTAAACCCACCCAAAGATGTAAACAATCATGCATGAGCTGCGCCTATTAGACGGAGGGGGTCCGACAGCCGATTAGGTCCAGTCATTCCACCAGGAAGGAGGTACACGGCTCGTGTTGTCTGTAGTTCAACCATGCCTAGACGGTCAATACCACGGTTCGATCGCGTCCGCGTTGTTGCTTTGTGCCAGAACGGACTCTCAATAAGGGAGGTGTGCAGACGTCTCGGAGTGAACCAAAGCGATGTTGTTTGGACATGGAGGAGATACAGAGAACCAGGAACTGTCGATGACATGACTCGCTCAGGCCGCCCAAGGGCTACTACTGCAGTGGATGACCGCTACCTTCGGATTGCGGCTCGGAGGAACCCTGACAGCAACGCCACCAATGGTGAATAATGCTTTTCGTGCAGCCACAGGACGTCGTGTTACGTTTCAAACTGCGCGCAACAGGCTGCATCATGCGCAACTTCACTCCCGACGTCCATGGCTAGGCCCACCTTTGCAACCACGACACCACGCAGCGTGGTGCAGATGGGACCAACAACATGCCGAATGGACCGCATCACGTACTCTTCACCGATGAATGTCACATATGCCTTCAACCAGACAACAGTGGGAGACGTGTTTGGAAGCAACCCGGTCAAGCTGAACGCCTTAGACGCACTGTCCAGCGAGTGTAGCGAGTTGGAGGTTCCCTGCTGTTTTGACGTGGCATTATGTGGGGCCGACGTACGCCGCTGGTGGTCATGTAAGGCAGCGAAACGTCTGTACGATACGTGAATGCCATCCTCCGACCGATAGTGCAACCATATCGGCAGCATATTGGCGAGGCATTCGTCTTCATGGACGACAATTCGCGCCCCTATCGTGCACACCTTGTGAATGACTTCCTTCAGGATAATGTCATTGCTCGACTAGAGTGGGCAGCATGTTCTACATACATGATCCCTATCGAACATGCCTGGGATAGGTTGAGAAGGGCTGTTTATGGACGTGACCCACGAACCACTCTGAGGGATCTACGCCGAATCGCCGTTGAGGAGTGGGACAATCTGGACCAACAGTGCCTTGATGAACTTGTGGATAGAATGCCATGACGAATACAGGCATGCATCAATGCAAGAGGACGTGCTTAAACTGGGTATTAGAGGTACCGTGTGTACAGCAATCTGGACCCCCACCTCTGAAGGTCTCGCTGTATGATGGTACACAATGCAGTGTGTATTTTCATGAGCAATAAAAAAGAGCGTAAATGACGTTTATGTTGATCTCTATTCCAATTTTCTGAACAGTTTCCGGAACTCTCGGAACCGAGGTGGTGCATAACTTGTTTTGATGTGTGTATATTTGTAAACTCATTTAAAGAGCGATAAAGTCCAATAGCGAATGATTATTACGATTATTACTTATGTATTTATTCATTTATTTAATTTATTACTATCTGTGAGAGAAAAACATCACAGAGCTAATTAATTTATTTACAATTATGATTATGATGTCCTCCTGCAGAAATAAAGTTAGCTGGCATTAATTATTATGTCTGGTAAGATTATTTCAAAGTCCTTCAACAGATTGTACATATAACTTGAATTATTATTCTGAATGTTTATAGAACAAAGTCTTTGCTAGTTGCACTTCAAGCTCACAAAAAATGAAAAGTATGGTTGCAGATGCGACGGCAGTCTCCGTTGATCTCGTGGCTCTGTCCGCCGCAGTTTTCGAAGTTCACGGTCGCCTGTAAGAAAATTTATTCTTCCAGAGAGAAACAGCGAATTTTGTCGTTAGTGCTATGACAGGTCCGTAGAATATTACTAGAATGACCAGCCTGTTACTGTAGATACAATGCAGACCCTCGTGATAGTAGGCTTTCAATAACCTTACGTGTAAGCAGGTTTCGTGCAGGAGTCACTTCAGCAGCAATAAAATGCTACAAAGTCTCCGACGATTGGCACGTAAATTAATATATGGAAAAGAAAATAGAGTCCATTTGTATCTTTAAATCATTTGAAATGCATTCAGCAAGTCATACAGCTCTTTTCTTGAAAGTCTTCTTCCAATACAATCTTTTTATATTTAATTAGAATGCTTCAAACGAAAAACTGTTCTTAACGGTGACCGATAATGACTCTTTCTCCTCAAATTCCTAAAACGTCCATACTTGCCAATGCCCAGATCAGCAAAAGTCCCTTGTTCATTACGTCAACCACTCACATCGACTTTTCCACAGAGTAATACAACAGTCAAAGATGTTATATATTCTCAGAATCGTTTAAATAATTCAGTCGTAGTAATTTTTTTGTGGATTACTATTTGAATAGATCATTGACTTTTTCTCTAAAACTGTAAATATCTGTTCATGCAGTCATTTTCCTTTTGCTTCGATAAAGGACACACTATAAACATTGATTTTTCTTTTAAAATTCAATCCGATCTTCCTGATAAAATTTTAAAACATCTCAGTTCATATTAAAAATAACTGCAGTTGAGTATATCCTGAAAATGTCAGCTTTCCGTCTTGAATACAAACTGAGAAAATGTATCTTTTCTATTGGAAAAACAAAATGATAAAAAACAGAGTCCAAAGTTGAGACATCAAAACATGCCTGCTGCGTAGCTGGATCGTCATGATGCACCTCATCTTCCAATTGTAATTTCGTCTTGGTACCTTTTTTAGTTTGTCTTGCATCCCTATTGCACATCTTTAGCTGATTTTCTGAATTTCTGAGTTCCTCACTACCCGAATTTCTATTAATGTGACCTTGATTGAAAGTAGCAATGGCATCATAGACCGCACAGTGTAAATTGTAAAACACCTGCATAGACATTGTTGGGCAAACGAGTCGAAATGACACTGTTCAGAGACCAAAGGCCTTGCCGCAACGGTTGCCGTCAGATCACCGAAGTTCAGCGCTGTCTGGCTTAGCTAGCAGTTGGATGGTTTTGCCAAGTGCTGTTGGCAAGCGGGGTGCTCTCAGCTCTTAGGCCAATTAAGGAGCTGCTCGACTGAGAAATAACGGCTCCAGTCAACAAAACTGACTACAGCTCGGAGAGCGGTGTGCTGACCACATGTCCCTCCACATCTGCATCCAGCGACACTTATCGCCTGAGGAGGACAGGGCGGTCGGTCGGTACCGCTGGGCCTTCAAGGCCTGTTCGGATGTATTTCGTTAATTTTTGCATTCTCTGTCCTGCCATGCAAATACTTTCGAAGTAGATAAGTGTTTGCTCAAGTCATTGAATGCTGGCTTCACTGCCCCCATAACTGCGACAGGCAGATTCTATTGATGATTATATTTTTCACCTATTACTGAACCCTTGTTTTATTTGTGCCAGCTTTATACATAAGCTGAGAAGAGCCCATGATGAGGTTCATCATTGGTGGACAGTATAAGAAAATACTCTGCCGTTACTGATTTCTCCATTGGTTCTACACAATGAGTACTACGGCTAACCATAATAATGTTGAAGTCTCTTTACAGCTGGCATTGTCAGTTTATCCTTGCCGCAAATTAGTTTCCCATCACTGAAGCATATTTTCCCTAGCGACGACTTCAGTTTTTGAAGACGGGTCCCCATTATATTATGCATATGCTACTCACACTCAGTCTTTTAAATTTCTACCCTGTCCTCGTTGGTTTAAGTACCACAACTTCATTATAGTCTTTGCAGTCCCCATCTCCTAAGTAATTGATGCACTGTACATCATAACACAGCTGAGAGCGTTGAAAAATTTCTTCATTCCTGCCACTCCCATGGCTCCACTCGTCCCAATGAAACCTGCTGTAAAATTGTCTAAACGAAGTTGTTTTTGTCGCTCTGAGCACCTACAAAATTTGGACATAATGGCGACATCAATCACTTTGCCTGCGTCCACGCTTGTGGCTGTGACGACACCGTTCTTTAAAGCGTGGCTTCGCTTTTGCCAGGTGTCATCAAATGCTTCATTCAAAATCCCTCTCATTGTCACAGTCTACATTTTCTAACCCTGCTTGCTCCACTGCAGGTCTTACTTATTCATTAGTACCACCTCCAGCAGTAGACCCTAATACACAATTACAATTGATAAATTTTGATGGGGGGAGAAGGCCGGGAGGAGGCACATAGCATAACCCGGGTGTTTCTCCTTTCCCAATGGAAAGCAGACCACATACCAATCTAATATTGTAACTGTACAATTCGTTGTTATCACCAGTCGTAATAAGATATGAAGATAAGACTAGCCGCGCGGGATTAGCAGAGCGGTCTAGGGCGCTGCAGTCATGGACTGTAGGGCTGGTCCCGGCGGAGTTTCGAGTCCTCCCTCGGGCATGGGTGTCTGTGTTTGTCATTAGGTTAATTTAGATTAAGTAGTGTGTAAGCTTAGGGACTGATGACCTTAGCAGTTAAGTCCCATAAGATTTCACACACATTTGAACATTTTTTAAAAAGACTAACACTATATTTACAGCCCTTATAAGTCAACTGTACCTTTGCGGGTATTCCTATATGATTGTTTATTTCTAATTTCATGCCTTCACTCTTACACTATTCGCATAACACCTGGTTCTCCAAAATAGTAGTTAAAACAGAAATATCAGTTATTTCAAATTCTTCTCTGCCCTTATTTATAGTATTTTATGTATTCTCTACAGCGTTCACTTTCTTTTGGGAAGAACTTTGTTTGGGTATAGCAGTAGACCTATTTAGTTTAGAAGGCACTGGTGAAATAGCAGATGATAAATTTGTTTCTTCACTGCTTTACGCTTTTTTCTCCGATAAACGCGGCGTTTGAATGCTCTGTTACGTTGCCTAGGCATTTTACACTTATAATTCAACTATTATTAGCAAAACTAATCACTTTCTCAAAGTAATAAAGCACGTTATAACCGCAGACTACCTTTATAAAAGCAAGTATGTAGAAATAAAGAAACAAGAGAATTTAGAATTCCATGAAGCCAAGCGATACCAGGCTAACCAACACAAAGAAGTATCCTTCTTCAATTTCATATTTAAGAATCGTGATGAATTTGAAAGAACTTGTAAGCCAAAATTTTGTTTGAAAACTGAAGCCGGCCGAAGTGGCCGTGCGGTTAAAGGCGCTGCAGTCTGGAACCGCAAGACCGCTACGGTCGCAGGTTCGAATCCTGCCTCGGGCATGGATGTTTGTGATGTCCTTAGGTTAGTTAGGTTTAACTAGTTCTAAGTTCTAGGGGACTGATGACCTCAGATGTTAAGTCCCATAGTGCTCAGAGCCATTTGAACCATTTGTTGTTAACAATCAGGAAAGCTGTATTTATGGGTAATCGGCTTATGATTACAATACTGCTACAGAGAATAACAATGAACAAGGGTCAAGGTCAGAGAGCGGAGGGAAGAGGAAGTGGATGGCGGGGTCAGAGAAAATGGTCGCAGAGAGCGGAAGGTGGAGGCTGACAGAGAGAATGGGTAGCAGGAAATAGAGGGAGAGGGGGACGCAGAAAGTGTGGAGGACGTGATGGACAGAGGGAGGGGGAGAGACAGGGGTAGGAGGAGATTTTGAGAGAGGGGGGAGGATAAGACGGACAGAGAAAGGAGGGGGGGGGGAGGGTGAGCAAATACACAAAGGGGGACGAGCAGACAGACAAAGAGTGAGGAGAGGGAGATTAGGGTGTATATCAAATTCTCATACATGTTTGAAACATGCACTTTCTCTTTGCTTTCGTTTCCGTTAAACCAGACCAAGCCACAGCAACGTGTGGTCGGAAACAGCTACACTCATGCTCATAAATTACGGATAATGCTGATACATGTTGAAACAACGCTCTGGAGGGCGGTTTGCGGGTTTAAATCACCTCGGGGTATGACCATGCGGTGCATTTGACTTACGGTCGTCGCACGGTGGCACTGGCAGCAGACCACATTCGCTGAGGTGTGTTGGTGCATTTCACAGTACGGTGCAGCGAGTAAGTGTGCAGACGTTTTCAGACATGCTAATGGTGAATGTGTATTGAAAATGGCTCAAAGAACACATATTGATGACGTTATTAGAGGTAGAATACTAGGGCGACTGGAGGCTGGTCAAACACAGCAGGTCGTAGCACAGGCCCTCCGTGTGCCACAAAGTGTGATCTCAAGATTACGGAAACAATTCCAGCAGACAGGAAACGTGTCCAGGCGCTACAGTACGGGACCTCCACAGTGTACAACACCACAAGAAGACCGATATCTCACCATCAGTGCCCGCAGACGGCCACGGAGAACTGCAGGTAGCCTTGCTCGGGACCTTACCGCAAGTCACTGGAACAGTTGTCCCCAGACACACAGTCTACAGACGACTGAACAGACTGGTTTATTCGCCCGTAGACCTGCAAGGTTCATTCCACTGACCCCTGGTCACAGGAGAGCCCGTAAAGCCTGGTGTCAAGAACACAGTACATGGTCATTGGAACAGTGGTCCCAGGTTACGTTCACGGACGAGTCCAGGTATAGTCTGAACAGTGATTTTCGCCGGGTTTTCATCTGGCGTGAACCAGGAACCAGATATTATGATCGGTACACGTACACCCATGCATGCCTTTGACAGAGGAACTGTAACAGGACAGGTGTATCGGGATATCATTTTGCCTTTTCAGGGGTGCAGCGAGTCCCACCTTCCTCCTGACGGATGATAACGCACGACCCCACCGACTTGCCATCGTGGAGGGGTACCCTGACGCAGAAGATATCAGGCGAATGGAGTGGCCTGCCTGTTCTCCAGACCTAAACCCCATCGAACACGTCTGGGATGCCCTCAGTCGACGAATAAAAAAAAAATGGCTCTGAGCACTATGGGATTTAACTTCTAAGGTCATCAGTCCCCTAGAACTTAGAACTACTTAAACCTAACTAACCTAAGGACATCACACACATCCATGCCCGAGGCAGGATTCGAACCTGCGGCCGTAGCGGTCGCGCGGTTCCAGACTGAAGCGCCTTAAACCGCTTGGTCACACCGGCCGGCGTCGACGAATCGCTGCACTTCTTCAAATCCCTAGGACAATTCAGGAGCTCCGACAGGCACTGGTGCAAGAATGGGAGGCTGTATCCCAGCAGCTGCTCGACCACCTGATCCAGAGTATGCCAACCCGTTGTGCGGCCTTTGTACGTGTGCATAGTGATCATATCCCATATTGATGTTGGGGTACATGCGCAGGAAACAGTTTTGTAGCACATGTGTTTTGGACGGTTTACTCAACTTATCACCAATACCGTGGACTTACAGATCTGTTTCGTGTGTCTTGCCTATCTGCCAGTTTTGTGTGGTGCCACGCTGTGTGTGGCGCCACATTCTGCAGTTATCTTTAATTTATGAGCACCAGTGTAGTATGATACTATAAATACTGGATTTGCAAACTTTATATGAGAGTATGTGTGAAACATCAGCATTACATGCATTCAATAGCCAATAAAAGTTTATAGAAAGCAGAATGTGAAAGCGCGATATGTGTAAAAAAGTTATCGATATTGTCTATACGTAGATCATATGATATATATGTACCAGTACACATATCGTTGCCAATGTAAGAGTTAGGGTAGCAGAGGGAGCGGTGTTGCAGGCGTGCTGAAGGGGCTGTCGCAGGCGCGCAAGTGCTGGCCCGAGGAGACGCCGTACTCGTGCCACCCGGCGGCGCTGGTGCTGGTGCGCCAGCCCAGGAACCCGGACGCGTACGACGTGGCCAGCGACGAGGGCTGCGTGCACCACTGCTCGGCGCACCACCTGCACAACCACCTCGACGTCTTCCAGGCGCACCGCGCGCCCGTCTACGCGATGCAGTACAACCCCTTCTGCGACAAGGTCGGTGTCCACGTCTCGCGAACTCGCCATTTCTCTACTCTCGTTCTATAGCTTCATTCGAGCAACAGCAGTACAGAGATATGAATACAAAGTGAAACAGCCTGCACAACCAGTGTGTGGACAGAAACACAGTGTCACAAACCAACAGACGTCGGTAGGCCTACACAATGAAAATAGTACACCACTCCGAAGTGCACAACGAAGGGTACTTTCCATTGTCCAATTAACAGCCTGTCCGCCCCCAGTTGCTGAGTGGTCAGCGCGACAGGATGTCACTCCTAATGGCCCGAGTTCGATTCCCGGCTGGGTCGGAGATTTTCTCGACTCAGGGACTGAGTCTTGTGTTGTCCTAATCATCATCATTTCATCCCCATCGACGCGCAAGTCGCTGTAGTGGCGATCGACGCGCAAGTAGCTGAAGTGGCGTCAAATCGAAAGACTTGCACCCGGCGAACGGTCTATCCGACGGGAGACCCTAGTCACACAGCGGATTAACAGGATTTCTTTCTGTTATGTTGCGAGGACAGGTCTTGTTCAAAAAATGGCTCTAAGCACTATGGGACTTAACATTTGAGGTCATCAGTCCCCTAGACTTAGAACTACTTAAACCTAACTAACCTAGGGACATCACACACATCCATACCCGAGGCACGATTCGAACCTGCGACCGTAGTAGCAGCGCGGTTCCGAATTGAAGCGCCTAGAACCGTTCGGCCACAGCGTCCAGCACAGGTCTTGTTTAAAGGCCTCTGTGCGTGCTGTAATTAGTGCAATATTGTCTTCGCGATCCCTACGGCAACGATACGTAGGAGCTTGTAGGACATTCGTAGAGTTCCCACTTAATGTTGATTACTGAAACTTTGTATGTAGGCTTTCATGGAATAGTTGGCGCCTACTTTGAACCGTCTGCCAGTTTAGGTTTTCCCCTATCTCCGTGACGATCTCCCGTTGGCCAACAAATCAAATGAATCAAATTTTACAACTCGCTTTAATTACGATTCAGCCTATGTGAGCGGTTATTCAATTCCGTATCCATTCATTTTGCTACAGAATGGCATTCATGTGAACTGACTGATTCCTGCATTATGACCCACTGATACCATAGGTTGCAGAATGTATCAGTAATATGTACGTCAAAAAAGTCGAATATAGTCATTATTTGCGAAAGGCACATTTGTTTGGTCGTCAGTCTTCCGGCTCGTTTGCCGCTGCCGCCATTGCTTCCCTGAGTAGCAATCACTATCAACATCCTCAACGATTTGTTGGATGTCTTGTATAGCTTTCTATAGCTTTTGCCTTGTGCGGAACCTTCTACTATCACGCCTCTCTTCCCAATGATTTTAGAAATACCGGAGTAATGTTATCTATTTTTTCTATCTTTGTTTCACTGTAAGTCTTACATATCTCTGCCAAATACCGAATGTACTGTGAGGTCCGCAATGTCAGCCCAGTTCGCAACTATTTCTGTTTCTGTCACGCTAGCAGACAGTTCCTCCCCCTTGTAGAGGCCCTCAGTGCGCTCTTTTCACCTATCACCTACCTCATCTACGTTTAGCAGTCGAATTTCTTTCCCACTCTTAATGTTTACTTCGTTGCTTTTAATTTCACCAAAAGTTACTTCGGTTTTCTTATACGCTTCATCTCTTCTTCCGACGACCATTACTTTTTCGGTTTCTTCACATTTTACCAACGGCAGTTTCGCTTTGGTTTCCATGCACTTTCTGTTGATTCCATTCCTAAGTGACTTATATTGCTTCAATCCTGTCTTTTCCTAAACATTTTTATATTATGACATCGATCAGTTTTGATATTTCTTCTGTTTCGGAAGGTTTCTTCTCAGTTACTTTCCTTATACCTGTATTCCTCTATCCTACTTGTGTCATTGCCGTTTTTAGATATGTAGATTCCAATTCAGTAAGCTGACTGTTGTGGTACTCATCATCGCAGTATCTAAAGCCTCACGAAGTTCAAACGCACAGCCTCTTTCCTCATGAGTTTAGTATCTAAATCCGTGACACAATGATTCTTCTTGACGTTCCTCGTACATTTCAGTTCACTTTTTATGATCACTAAGTTCTGACCTGGGTCACTATTTGCACCAGGGTATGCTTTATAATCCGATATTTTACTTCAAAATCTGTCTCACAATTATGTAATCCGGCTGGTATCTTCCCGTACCTTCAATTATACGTCCTCTTCTTACGGTTATCGTGTTTGGCATCACCAGCTAAAAATGTATTGCAGAATTCAAGAATTCTTTCTTCTCTCTAAGTAGGGCTTGGCAGTAGGAATACTGCCGAGCATGTATTCTCCTGTCACTCTGTCTTACATTCGTTGCCCTATCGCAGCTTTCCAATCCCCTATGATTATCAGAGTTTTGTCTCTCTTTACGTACGGAGTTAGCAGTTTAATGTCCTCATCTGTAATGCTAAACGGTTAACCACGTGCAGGTTTCATATCTAACGACTTCCAGGGACAACAAAAATATGACTTTGATACTTCATATTGAACAAACTTCACAATTTAAAAAGCTGTCATAATCGTCATAATCTCAGTAAGAGATAACTCAATGGCGCGGCAATTACTCAAACTATATTAATGCAGTATTTGAGAATGAGAACATTTAGCAACCTGCAACCAACTTTAAAAATATAATTTCAACCTTTTTTTCTCTTACAAGCTTATGTCAGATACATAACAGATTAACTCATTTGCTAAGTAACCAGACGTTTGAAGCTATTTTGTACGTGGGATTCAGTTCCTCAAGGAATCGGGGCTGAGGTATTACTAGCACATTCGACGTCTTCGTCTTCTGCTAGTTACGTCGACATATATACGTAAACATCTGGTGTAAGCGTTGGTTTGGCGCTGATTCTGTTGGGAGTTATCCTTTCACTGAACCATACACAGTAACTCACTCTCTGTAATTCCTTACTTTTCATAACAAATCCTACTTCCGTTACACCATTATCTTCTGTAACTGATGTACTGATATTACTCTACGTTCATCAGATCACAAATCCGTATCTTAATTATGTTTACCATGTAGATAAGAATAAGTATCCGTATTTTGTAACTGAATCGTTATTTTGTTTTAAATCAAACAAATTTCATATATTCATAGCAGGCATCATCAGTGGATTTTATTTTTCCTATTCTTTACGTGTGTCCATTGGTTCTTGTGTGGGGAATAGATTGTATGTTACAATTATATTTTACTGGGCATCCTCTTTTTTGTTGGGTACTGCTTAGGACAAAAAACAAAACGAAATAAACATTCAGTTTCAAAAGGCAGTTAATGTTTATTCTTATCAACACGATAAACATAATTGAAGTATGAGGAAGAATGGTTGCAATCATAAACAAATCATTACGTACATTCCATTTCAATTAACTGACCCCCTATACTGAGCTTTTGCATGTTAAATGTCTTTATTCAGTAGTTTTCATTGCCTTCTGCATCCCAAAGCCGTTGATTATTGATAATTCTTCCATTTTTAAGAGCAATTCCCCCCCCCCCCCCCCCCATGTGCCCTGCATCCCGTATCCATTCCTCTTTCCTTTTCGACAAGACCACTGGTAGAATGAAAGCTACTCTTCATACCAGAAATTCGCGGTTGCCGTTGATGATGACTTCATTCGAAATCTAAACAGTGGGCAGGACTGAATCTGGCACTCATTATCTTTCTATCGATAGTCAAAGACGCTACAACCACAAAACTCGACCTGTGGACATCCCATTGACGGTCATTCATCTCTGTCTATAACATAATTGCAGCGTCTGGTCGCAGATCAAATGCCTCTCACTAAGGTGCAGGCTGGCATGTGCAGATTTTCCTGTGTGTATGTGGAGGACGGTAAATCACTACGCCACGTATTGAGAGCACTGGTAATATTTTCGCTTTCTCGCTGTCCTCTGGGCGCCTGGGTGCTGCAGTTTTCTCTCAAGGTAGACTCCATGAGTCTTCGGGACCAATGATAGCTTACCACCCAAGCTCTGAGAACGTCCATCTACTTGTAATTCTCACGAGGTCGTTTGAAATCATCAACAGAAGCTTGACATTTACCGCCTGTTCTCGGAAGCTATTTCAGGGTCTATCACTCAGCTGCAGTTCAGAGGTCGCGTAATAGGGCCTTGAGAATGTCCATCCACTGGAATCCTATCCGTTCGACTAAATCGTAGGGCGTTTAGCTGTCCGAACCCGGCCGACTGCTGAAACTCGTCCACTACAGCAGCATACCGCGTGACTAACGGCCATCCACCAAGCGAACTGCTTCATTAGACTGCGGACAGTGAGCTGTACTTTACTCTATTAGCTTTAACACTGAGATAAGACTTGGAAACTTCTTAGCGGCCTTAATAGATAATCGGGTTTGTAACACAGTCGGACACTGGCTGAAACAATAGTCACTCGCTGGTATGACAGTGCTCATTATTACTATTCTGGTCTTCAGTCTGAACAGTCGGCCGTTGTGGCCGAGCGGTTCTACACGCTTCAGTCTGGAACCGCGCGACAGTTACGGTCGCAGGTTCGAATCCTGCCTCGGGCATGGATGTGTGTGATGTCCTTAGGTTAGTGAGGTTTAAGTAGTTCTACGTTCTAGGGGACTAATGACCTCGGATGTTAAGTCCCATAGTGCTCAGAGCCATTTGATCCATTTTGTGGCGCCACACAACGTGGCACTACACAAAACTGGCGCTAATAGCATAGGCACATAGGGAACACATACGACACAGATCTGTAAGTCCACGGTATTGGTGATAAGTTGAGAAAACTGTCCCGAAACATATGTACTACAAATTCAAATTGCTCCTAGCACTATGGGACTTAACATCTGAGATCATCAGTCCCCTAGACTGGGAACTACTTAAACCTAATTAACCTAAGAACATCACACACATCCATGCCCGTGGCAGGATTCGAACCTGCGACTGTAGCAGCAGCGCGGTTCCGGACTGAAGCGTCTAGAACCGCTCGTCCACAGTTGGCGCGTGTGTTGCAAAACGCCACTGTTTCCTGTGCATGTACCCTGACATCAATATGGGATATGATCAATATGCACACGTACACAGGCCGCACAACGGGTTGGAATACTCTGGATCAGGTGGTCGAGCAGCTGCTGGAGCATAGCCTCCCATTCTTGCACCAGTGCCTGTCGGAGCTCCTGAATTGTCCTAGGGGTTTGAAGAAGTGCAGCGATACGTCGACCGAGAGCATGCCAGACGTGCTCGATGGGGTTTAGGTCTGGAGAACAGGCAGGCGACTCCATTCACCTGATATCTTCTGTTCCAAGGTACTTCTTCGCGATGGCAGCTCGGTGGGGCCGTGAGTTATCATCCATCAGGAGGAAGGTGTGACCCACTGCACCCCTGAAAAGGCGGACATACTGGTGCAAAATGACGTCCCGATAAACCTGACCTATTACAGTTCCTCTGTCAAAGACATGCAGGGGTGTACGTGCACCAATCATCATAATCCCACCCCACACCATCAAATCACGACCTCCATAGAGGTCCCTTTCAAGGACATTAAAGGGTTGGTATCTGGTTCCTCGTTCACGCCAGATGAAAACCCGGCGAAAAGCATGTTCAGACTATACCTGGATTCGTCCGTGAACATAACCTGGGACCACTGTTCCAATGACCATGTACTGTGTTCTTGACACCAGGCTTTACGGGCTCTCCTGTGATCAGGGGTGAGTGGAATGATCCTTGCAGGTCTACGGGCGAATAAACCAGTCTGTTCAGTCGTCTGTACACCGTGTGCCTGGGGACAACTGTTCCAGTGACTTGCGGTAAGGTCCCGAGCAAGGCTACCTGCAGTACTACGAGGCCGTCTGAGGGCACTGATGGTGAGATATCTGT
Organism: Schistocerca serialis cubense; assembly: GCF_023864345.2. Lineage (NCBI taxonomy): Eukaryota > Metazoa > Arthropoda > Insecta > Orthoptera > Acrididae > Schistocerca > Schistocerca serialis. The sequence goes on from NC_064638.1 coordinate 312,849,934, forward strand.
CTTCTTGTGGTGTTGTACACGGTGGACGCCACGTACTGTAGCGCCTGGACACGTTTCCTGTGTGTTGGAATCATTGTCATAATCTTGAGATCACACTTTGTGGCACATGGAAGACCCGTGCTACGACCTGCTGTGTTTGGCCAGCCTCCAGTCGTGTTGTGCCATAAGTTCTATTCTCTCCAATTCTATTCCGTATCTCTTCATTAGTTATCTACTGTCCGCCCTTGGTAGCTGAGTGGTCAGTGCGACGGAATTTCATACCTAACGTCTCGCGTTCGATTCCCGGCTGGGTCGGATATTTTCTCCGCTCAGGGTCTGGGTGCTGTGTCGTCCTTATCATCATCCTTTCATCCCCATCGACACACAAGTCGCTGAAGTGGCGTCAACTCGAAAGACTTGCACAAGGCGAACGGTCTACCACATGGGAGGCCCTAGCCACTCGGCATTTCCATTTTAGTTATCCACTCTATGAAGCTGTACATCAGATTTCAAAACCTTGTATTCTCTTCGTATTTTTACTGTATATTGCCTGTATTTAACGTCCAGGTAAGACGACATTCGGAAAATATTTCCTAACACCAAAACAAACTTGGGATGTTAACATATTTGTATTTTTAGAAAACTTTTTCTTTTTATTGTCAATCTCACGTGTAGTATACGATCTGCCATCGTCAGTTATGTTGGTGAGCAAATGTCAAAACTCGTCTCCTATTTCTGGCGACTCACTTCCTAATCTAATTCCGTCAGCATCAGTTGATTTAATTCGACTACACTTCGGTCACGTTGGAAAATGGAAATTTGTGCTAAGATCTTATGGGACCAGACTGTTGAGGTCATCGGTCCCTAAGCTTACTCACTACTTAATCTAACTTAAACTAACTTACGCTAAGGACAACACACCCACCCATGCTTGAGGGAGGACTCGTACCTCCGACGGGGGAAGCCGCGTGAACCGTGATAAAGCACCTGAGACCGCGCGACTACCCCACGCGGCTCGGCCACGTAGTTTTACTTTTACTGATGTTCATCTCGTAACCTCTTTCCAATACACTCTGTGCATGTTCTTACAAAAAGTGACTTTTCAACTCGTTTGTAGATTCTAACAGAAGTACATGGTGTTTGGGTTATACATACAATAACATAATATGTAATAACTTGAGAAGTAATTGAGGTATTTATTGACAGTATATTTCTACCAGTACGCTAACTCAAAATATTTTTCTACACATCTACTACATCTCGACATGCGCACCGTTAGTGGTGTGACAGACGTCTAATCCGTATTCCACCTTTCTCTAAGTGTTTTGCAGCATTGCAGACGCAACATTTACGATAGCTGCAGGAAATCGAGGAGCAGAACTAGTAGATCACGAACAGGTGGCTGGTACATTTGATTATTAATAAACCCCCACAGACGTACGAGCGAAGGGCGTACGGATTGATTCAGCAGTAATCTTGGAAGTTGGAAGCTGCGTTCTTGGCGTGAAGGTCCGTCGTCGAAAGCAAACCCCAGTTTTCCGAAGCCGCTTGTTCCATTTCTTGATTGTTACCTAACTGGGAACATCGTCAGTTTCTCGCAGACCATACTCTAGCCAAAAACGACGTCGTACACAGAAGACCTTTCGCTGCAGAGTCCACATGCCTAGTGACGCGCTTTTACGTGAACAAAGCAGTTACAGGCATGCGCACATGGTACCAACTGTCGCAAGCAAACACAGAGAATGTTTTGAGCTACCACAGTTGTAGAAGCAAACCGCCAATAAATACCTGAACTGCGTCTCAAGTTATTACACTTTATGTTAACCCAGGCGTCCCGTACAGTGTCATCGCCAAACGTTAATTCTGAAAATTTTTCCTTCCTGAACTCTAATTCCGTTTCCAAATTTGTCTTCAGTTTACTACAAACAATCCTGCTGGCAGAACATCCACAACTGAGCATTATAGCAGAGGTTGAAAATACCGCTTCGTTGTAAATTACTTTATTTTCACACGACCGGTTTCGGAACGTTATAAGCCCATCCCCAGGTGTCGCACTGGAAATAGCAGAAGACGGGAGATAATTTTCACACGCCGCAACACACATTGGAAACAAAAACAAATTTTTCCAAAAAGTTTTAAAATCTTTTAAAAAACATTTCGAAATCGCCGTTCGGCCTAGGTGTTATGAAACCTATGTCAATGCGCAAGTGGTACCAGACAGTACTACGAACAACTGCCTGGGTAGGGAGTATATACAAATGATATCACGACACTTACGCTGTGCTGTGGTCCCCGAGCGCCGCGTCTACCAGGCGCAGCGTGCTGCCTATGAGCGCAGAACAGCGAGCAGCGAACGCGAACGAGGAGGCAAATTGGTAAGCCAGAATGGCAAAAGTGCTGCCATCTATTGAGGGAGAGAAGAACACGAGGCCACTAGCCCGGCCGTTCACAATTTGAATCTAGTGGTTTACATTTAAAATGAAAACAAAATATTACATACAAAAGCACGCAATATAAGTTAAAAGTGCATTATGCTTGATATCATTTGTAGATATTCCCTACCCAGGCAGTTGTTCGTAGTACTGTCTGGTACTGGAAGTTGCAGCATTAGAAAATTGTAGCGAAATGCAGGAAGATCTGCAGCGGATAGGCACTTGGTGCAGGGAGTGGCAACTGACCCTCAACATAGACAAATGTAATGTATTGCGAATACATAGAAAGAAGGATCCTTTATTGTATCATTATATGATAGCGGAACGAACACTGGTAGCAGTTACTTCTGTAAAATATCTGGGAGTATGCGTACGGAACAATTTGAAGTGGAATGATCAAATAAAATTAATTGTTGGTAAGGCGGGTGCCAGATTGAGACTCATCGGGAGAGTCCTTAGAAAATGTAGCCCATCAACAAAGGAGGTGACTTACAAAACACTCGTTCGACCTATACTTGAGTATTGCTCATCAGTGTGGGATCCGTACCAGGTCGGGTTGACAGAGGAGACAGAGAAGATTCAAAGAAGAGCGGCGCGTTTCGTCACAGAGTTATTTGGTAAGCGTGATAGCGTTACGGAGATGTTTAGCAAACTCAAGTGGCAGACTCTGCAAGAGAGGCGCTCTGCATCGCGGTGTAGCTTGCTATCCAGGTTTCGAGAGGGTGCGTTTCTGGATGAGGTATCGAATATATTGCTTCCCCCTACTTATACTTCCCGAGGAGATCACGAATGTAAAATTAGAGAGATTCGAGCGCGCACGGAGGCTTTCCGGCAGTCGTTATTCCCGCAAACTATACGCGACTGGAACAGAAAAGGGAGGTAATGACAGTGGCACGTAAAGTGCCCTCTACCACACACCGTTGGGTGGCTTGCGGAGTATAAATGTAGACGTAGATGTAGATGTAACACTTGCGCATTGACATAGGTTTCATAGCACCTACCCCGACCGGCGGTTTCGAAATGTTTTAATAAAGGTTTTTAAAACTTTTTGGAAAAATTTATTTTTTGATTCCTATGTGTGTTGCGGCGTGTGAAAATTATCTCCTGTCTTTTGCTATTTCCAGTACGACACCCGAGGATGGGCTTATAACAGTCCGAAACCGGTTGTGTGAAAACAAGGTAATTTACAAAAAAAAATGGTTCAAATGGCTCTGAGCACTATGGGACTTAACTTCTGAGGTGATTAGTCCCCTAGAACTTAGAACTACCTAAACATAACTAACCTAAGGACATCACACACATCCATGCTCGAGGCAGGATTCGAACCTGTGACCTTTGTGGTCGCGCGGTTCCAGACTGTAGCGCCTAGAACCGCTCGGCCACTCCGGCCGGCGGTAATTTACAAATGAAGCGGTATTTTCAACCTCTGCCTTCAGTTTACTGTTGTACTGGGACGAAGTACGTCTGACGAGTAACATTTCACTAGCACCCATCCACTGGTTGGCTACATTCGGCAGAGCTGGTTGTATGCAGCAGATGTCTATCCGTTCCATTATGTCTCTCGGTGTGACATTACCACCCACACAAGAGGTGACAGCTGTAGTGCACACAGATTGTAACCATGCTTTGTGCTGGAGTGGGTACCACATATGACTACATGCGAACTATTTGCAGAGCTTCGATAGCGACTCTCGACAGATGCCGGAGGGTCAGTACTAACGACGTGTCTTTGGAAAATGATCTTGTAGCTAGTTTTGTCCGTAACTGAGAGAAGGGTCAGGCAGATGAATCCTGGAGAACTGTGTGAAATGGACGCCGGGATGTGTCAGTAATACAGTGCTGCAACAAAGTAAATCCCATACACTGGAATGCTATTTGCTGTTATTTACTAAAAACCAACGAAAACAGAAAAATGTTAATAATGTGCTTCAACTATACGAATTAGTTGCACTTAAATTGAGTTACAGTGCTATAATAATCACCTATTCTTAAAGTTACAAACACGGAGACACGTTTACTCCCTCTGATGGGTCATCTTGAAGTGCCTTCCGGCCTTTGTTGCTGAGTGCAGCAGTATCAAACATGGCAATGCCTCGTGTCTTTCTTTTCGTAGCTGACCATTTACATTTTGTCTTGTTATATGAATTGCACTTAACTCTAAAAACATAAACTGTTACTTTAAGATGAAGAAATTTCCCCATGCTTATGTAATGGCAACGAGGACAAGATTTATGTTTAAAATCGTTAGTATTGTTACCAGAATGGAAAATGCTCCTCCTGTAGCACAAATAAGGACGAATATGTCCTAGGCAGAGTTAGGGATGTATAAGAAGGGAACTAGCTTTTCGATCTATCTGACGGTTTCAGAAACATTTCAATCAAAACATATTGACATATTCGCCCTTTTTTGCTTGTTAGTATTGGTACCCATGTCATGTAATATAGTGGGTATTGTCAAGCGAAGTAACATGATACATGATGTCAAGTCGCACAACGTGACAAATCCGATCATGTCATTCAATATGGCACTTATAATGTCGTGCAGTACCACACAATTTGTCATTCAAGTTTAGAACGCTTGCATCCCCACTCTAGGATACTTCCTATTACAGATGCACCCTCACTCTCGGATACTTCCTACTTCAGATGCATCTCACTCTGTAGAAGCCCATGAATTTGTTGTTCTTACAATGCTCACCAAAAATGAAACAGGGGATGGGTCTAAGAGAGCTCACTGCGCTGAGGAAGTGATGAAGATGATGTCCCACACTCCGAGGAGCGTAGGGGACGAGGAGAGAAACCCGCACCGCCGTACTAGGCAACGTCCTAGCGGAGGTGGTTTGCCACTGCCTTCCTCCGACCGTAATGGGGATGAACGATGATGATGAAGACGACACAACAACACCCAGTCACCTCTAGGCAGGGAAAATCCCTGACCCCGCCGGGAATCGAACCTGGGACCCCGTGCGCGGTAAGCGGGAACGCTACCGCAACACCACGAGCTGCGGACGCTGAGGCAGTAGGGTTACTTCGTAAAAAAGCTCGAATACGTCAAGATGTTATGTTTTAAATGTTTTTTTTGAGCTGCCAGATAAGTTGAAGAGCTGCTTTCCTTCTTTTACATCCCTAAAGCTGCCCAGGACATATTCAGCTTTTTCAGTGCTGCGCTAGAAGCATTTTTCATTCTGGTTCCCAACTTTTACCAAACCATAATTTTGACAGCAGAACTCATTCCCAGCTTTTATTCTACCATAATTTTTACGTTAGATCGACTTCGCTTGGCAACCGAGGTATATCTTTGTTGACTCGGGCGAAGACGTTTTTTATTGTCTTTCGAAACTTGTTGCTCATGTCGGGAAAACGGGAAAAGCTTTCCCAAAACAATAGAACGGCCATTAATTACATGTATTTGTCTATCCTACAAAACATAAACCTACTCGCACCAGTGTGAAACGTAGAAGCTGCATGCATAAGAAATTCACAAAAACGCGGTGTTTGCACTTAAAATCCAAGCTAGATTTTTGAAAGTGAGTTCTCAATTTTATGGTAAGACTAAATTATTTATTTGTTTGTTGATATGAATTACTCTACCGTTTCCGCGCATTCAATTCACTAAGAACGAATTTTACGCGCTACATTTAGTTCGACTTTAAACCTTAGTATCTCGACAACGGATAAATGTTTTTGGATAAAAAATTTCATTTCGACTTTATCCGTTTATCTACTTTCGTACAAAGTTCGAACCGACTCGTTTATGTTTAAAGCATAGAAGCGGCGCGTTTCAAAAACCTCCCAAAGAACGTGTTTTTTTGCATGTTTTGCACGTAAAATCCGAACAGTGCACGTACTAATGATGCTATCAGCTCAGCAAGCACTCCCTTTGTGTGATGATGATGAAAAATGTTCAATTATTTATCGATCCTGCCATACCCCGCAACATTTGCTGAATAATGGTTGAGGAGACACTATCGGGAGCCCCTAGGTTCGTCTGGGCTGTCAGTTGCTCAGCCGGCCGGAGTGGCCGCGCGGTTAAAGGCGCTTCAGTCTGGAACCGCACGACCGCTACGGCGGCAGGTTCGAATCCTGCCTCGGGCATGGATGTGTGTGACGTCCTTAGATTAGTTGGGTTTAAGTAGTTCTAAGTTCTAGGGGACTTATGACCACAGCAGTTGAGTCCCATAGTGCTCAGAGCCATTTGAACCATTTTTCAGTTGCTCAACAGTATCACGTCTATTAGCTCGCTCATATCTCCGCAGTCATTGTTCACCCTTGTGATCTATTGCCTGTTGTGCATCACGGTTGCCTCGGCGCCATTTTGCTATACACGGTGTATTTTAAGCGTGGCAGCACGCGAGCAGTTTACAAACTTAGCGCTTTTCGGAAATGCTTCCACGTCTGGCGCGAAAATCAATGATCATTCGCTTTTGGACGTTAGATAAATCGCTCCGCTTCCGTAATACGACAACGGTTGCACTGTTTTCCGCGGTTCTCCGACACACTTTACATACTAGTGCTGCCACCTGCCATTTGTGAGTGGTTATTATACGAGGGTCACTCCAAAAGAAATGCCGCCAATTTTTTTTTAAATCCATCTTTTATTCAACATGTTTGAAAGTTTTACAGTGTGTAGATACATCCTTTAGGAAAAATATTTTCTTTTCTCCACATAATTTCCATCCCTCTCAACTGTCTTACGCCATCTTGGAACCAGCACCTGTAGACCCGCACGGTAAAATTCTGGACCAACCTGTTGGAGCCACTGTTTGGCAGCGTGCACAAGGGAGTCATCATCTTCAAACCTTGTTCAGTTCCCCAAAGAGATGACAGTCACAGGTCAGGACTGTAAGGCGGGTGTTTCAGTGTTGTCCATCCGAATTTTGTGATCGCTTCCATGGTTCTTTGACTGACATGTGGCCATGCATTGACGCGCAACAGCAAAACATCCTGCTTTTTCCGATGTGGTCGAACACGACTCAGTCGAGCTTGAAGTTTCTTCAGTGTCGTCACATATGCGTCAGAATTTATGGTGGTTCCACTTGGCATGATGTCCAAAAGCAAGAGTCCTTCGGAATCGCAAAACACCGCAGCCATAACTTTTCCAGCAGTAGGTGTGGTTTTGAATTTTTTTTCTTGGGTGGATTTGCGACTCCATTGATTGCCTCTTCGTCTCTGGTGAAAAATGATGGAGCCATGTTTCATCACCTGTCACAATTCTTCCAAGAAATTTATCTCCACCATTCTCGTAGTGTTCCAAAAGTTCGCTGCATACCGTTTTTCTTGTTTCTTTGTGAGCCACTGTCTACATCCTGGGAACCCACCTGGCACAAGCCTTTTTTAACGCCAACACTTTCAGTATTCTGCAAACACTTCCTTCCCCTATCCCAACGTGATGCGTCTTTCAGCAGTCACGAATCCGTTAACTCTCTGCACATTGTCTGGAGTGTGTGCAGCACGAGGCCTGCCGCTGCGAGGACGATCCTCAATGTTGCCGAGCCCGCGTTCATCACATAAGCTGCTTGGCCACCGACTAACTATACTGCGATCGACAGCAGCGTCTCTATACACCTTTTTCAACCTCTCGTGGATGTTTCCCACTGTCTCGTTTTCACAGCACATGAATTCTATGACAGCGCGTTGCTTCAGACGAACGTCAATTGTAGCAGCTATCTTGAAGACATGTTGAACTAAGTTTGAAAACAAGCGGGAAGGATGTATCTACACACTGTAAAATTTTCACACATGCAGAATGAAAACTGTATTGTTGCAAAAATAGTGTGCATTTCTTTTGGAGTGACCCTCGTACGTTGACGTCGAACGTAGGCGGTAGTCACATTAATGCGACTGGACTGTGTAATTTCGGCCATTTGCAGCAGTTTCCGTCTACCTCTACATCTACATTTATATTACGCAAGCCACCCATTGGTGTGTGGATGAGGGCACTTTACGTGCCACTGTCATTACCTCCCTTTCAGGTTCCAGTCGCGTATGGTTCGCGGGAAGAACGACTGCCGGAAAGCCTCCGTGCGCGCTCGAATCTCTCTTTTTTTTACATTCGTGGTCTCTTCGGGAGGTATAAGTAGGGGGAAGCAATATATTCGATACCTCATTCAGAAACGCACTCTCTCGAAACCTGGACAGCAAGCAACACCGCGATGCAGAGCGCCTCTCTTGCAGAGTCTGCCACTTGAGTTTGCTAAACATCTCAGTAACGCTATCACGCTTACCAAATAACCCTGTGACGAAACGCGCCGCTCTTCTTTGGATCTTCTCTACCTCCTCCGTCAACCCGACCTGGTACGGATCCCACACTGATAAGCAATACTCAAGTATATGTCGAACGAGTGTTTTGTAAGTCACCTCCTTTGTTGATGGGCTACATTTTCTAAGGACTCTCCCGATGAGTCTCAATCTGGCACCCGCCTTACCAACAATTAATTTTATTTGATCATTCCACTTCAAATTGTTCCGTACGCATACTTCCAGATATTTTACAGAAGTAACTGCTACCAGTGTTTGTTCCGCTATCATATAATCATACAATAAAAGATCCTTCTTTCTATGTATTCGCAATACATTACTTTTTTCTATGTTAAGGGTCAGTTGCCACTCCCTGCACCAAGTGCCTATCCGCTGCAGATCTTCCTGCATTTCGGTGCAATTTTCTAATGCTGCAACCTCTCTCTCTACTACAGCATCATCCGCGAAAAGTCGCATGGAACTTCCGACACTATCTACTAGGTCATTTATATATATTGTGAAAAGCAATGGTCCCATAACACTCCCCTGTGGTACGCCAGAGGTTACTTTAACGTCTGTAGACGTCTCTCCATTGAGAACAACATGTTGTGTACTGTTTGCTAAAAACTCTTCAATCCAGCCACGCAGCTGGTCTGATATCCCGTAGACTCTTACTTTATTTATCAGGCGATAGTACTGAACGCCTTCCGGAAGCCAAGAAAAATGGCACATACCTGGGAGCCTGTATGTAATATTTTCTGGGTCTCATGAACAAATAAAGCGAGTTTGGTCTCACACGATCGCTGTTTCCGGAATCCGTGTTGATTCCTACAGAGTAGATTCTGGGTTTCCAGAAATGATATGATACGCGAGCAAAAAATATGTTCTAAAATTCTACAACCGATCGATGTCAGAGATATAGGCCTGTAGTTTTGCGCATCTGCTAGACAACCCTTCTTGACAACTGGGACTACCTGTGCTCTTTTCCAATCATTTGCAACCTTCCGTTCCTCTAGAGACTTGCGGTACACGGCTGTTAGAAGGGAGGCAAGTTCTTTCGCGTACTCTGTCTAGAATCGAAATGTTATCCCGTCAGGTCCAGTGGACTTTCCTCTGTTAAGTGAGTTCAGTTGCTTTTCTATTCCTTGGACATTTATTTCGATGTCAGTCATTTTATCGCTCGTGCGGTGATTTAGAGAAGGAACTGCAGTGCGGTCTTCCTCTGTGAAACAGCTTTGAAAAAAGGTGTTTAGTATTTCAGCTTTACGCGTGTCATCCTCTGTTTCAATGCCATCATCACCCCAGAGTGTCTGGATATGCTGTTTCGATCCACTTACTGATTTAACGTAAGACCAGAACTTCCTAGGATTTTCTGTCAAGTCGGTACATAGAATTTTACTTTCGAATTCACTGAACGCTTCACGCATAGCCCTCATTACGCTAACTTTGACATCGTTTAGCTTCTGTTTGTCTGAGAGGTTTTGGCTGGGCTTAAACTTGCAGTGAAGCTCTCTTTGATTTCGCAGTAGTTTCCTAACTTTGTTGTTGAACCATGATGGGTTTTTCCCGTCCCTCACAGTTTTACTCGGCACGTACCTGTCTAAAACGCATTTTACGATTGCCTTGAACTTTTTCAATAAACACTCAACATTGTCAGTGTCGGAACAGAAATTTTCGTTTTGATCTGTTAGGCAGTTTGAAATCTGCCTCCTATTACTCTTGCTAAACAGATAAACCTTCCTCACTTTTTTTACATTCCTATTTACTTCCATATTCAAGGATGCTGCAACGGCCTTATGATCACTGATTCCCTGTTCTGCGCTTACAGAGTCGAAAAGTTCGGGTCTGTTTGTTATCAGTAGGTCCAAGATGTTATCTCGACGAGTCGGTTCTCTGTTTAATTGCTCGAGGTAATTTTCGGATAGTGCATTCAGTATAATGTCACTCGATGCTCTGTCCCTACAACCCGTCCTAAACATCTGATTGTCCTAGTCTACATCTGGTAAATTGAAATCTCCACCTAAGACTATAACATGCTGAGGAAATTTATGTGAAATGTATTCCAGATTTTCTCTCAGTTGTTCTGCCACTAATGCTGCTGAGTCGGGAGGTCGGTAAAAGGAGTCAATTATTAACCAAGCTCGGTTGTTGAGTATAACCTCCACCCATAATAATTCACAGGAACTATCCACTTCTGTTTCACTACAGGATAAACTACTACTAACAGCGAAAAACACGCCACCACCGGTTGCATGCAATCTATCTTTTCTAAACACCGTCTGTGCCTTTGTAAAAATTTCGGTAGAATTTATCTCTGGCTTCAGCCAGCTTTCCGTACCTATAACGATTTCAGCTTCGGTGCTTTCTATCAGTGCTTGAAGTTCCGGTACTTTACCAACACAGCTTCGACTGTTTACAATTAAACGATATGGCCTGCTGCTTAGTCCCCGCATGTCCCGACTTTGCCCCGCACCCTTTGAGGCTGTTGCCCTTTCTGTACTTGCCCAAGGCAATCTAACATAGAAACCGCCCAGTCCACGCCACACAACCCCTGCTACCCGTGTAGCCGCCTGCTGGGTGTAGTGGATTCCTGACCTATCCAGCGGAACCCGAAACCCCACCACCCTATGGCGCAAGCCGAGGAATCTCCAGCCCACACGGTCGCAGAACCGTCTCAGCCTCTGATTCAGACCCTGCACTCTGCTCTGTACCAAAGGTCCGCAGTCAGTCCTGTCGACGATGCTGCTGATGGTGAGCTCTGCTTTCATCCCGCTAGTGAGACTGGCAGTCTTCACCAAATCAGATAGCCGCCGCAAGCCAGAGAGGATTTCCTCCGATCCATAGCGACACACATCATTGGTGCCGACGTGAGCGACCACCTGCAGATGGGTGCACCCTGTACCCTCCATGGCTTCCGGAAGGACCCTTTCCACATCTGGAATGACTCCCCCCGGTATGCACACGGAGTGAACATTGGTTTTCTTCCCCTCCCTTGCAGCTATACCCCTAAGGGGCCCCATTACGTGCCTGATGCTGGAGCTCCCAACTACCAGTAAGCCCACCGTCTGCGACCGCCCAGATCTTGTAGACTGAGGGGCAACCCTGGAACAGGACAAGCAACCATGTCCGGCCGAAGATCAGTATCAGCCGGAGACAGAGCCTGAAACTGGTTTGTCAGCCAAACTGGAGAGGCCTTCCGTTCAGCCCTCCGGAATGTCTTTCGCCCCCTGCCACACCTCGAGACGACCTCCCGCTCTACCACAGGTGAGGGGTCAGCCTCAATGTGGGCAGTATCCCGGACAGCCACAGTCGTAGTCCGATCGGGGGATGTATGGGACGAGCCGGCCATTCCCGACAAACCCCCGTCCGGACCCCCAGAGTGGCGCCCATTGGCAACAGCCTCAAGGTGCATTCGAACACAGCAGTCGCAGTCCCTATCCATGCTAAATACTGTTGTGCAAAGAACGTCTGAACTAATCTACAGAGAGCACGAACAATTCGACACAAAATCCGTCGTGATATGCGAAATTTATACGCAGTCTCTGTAGCGTAGAGAGGCGAGTGAAGATCGCGCGGACTGGCGGCGCGGCTGCAGTCCGGTGATCAGTGTGCGTGGGCCGGCAGGTGTTCCTGACGGCGGGCGGCGACCGGTGCGTGCGCGTGTGGGCGCGCGGCGTGTGGCAGCCGGTGGCGACGCTGCGCGCGGGCCGCGACGCGGTGCGCGCGGCCGCGTGGAGCCCCGCGCTGGCGCCGCTGCTGGCGGCGGCGGCCGACGTGCGGCTGCAGCTGTGGGACCTGGCGCGCGCCGCCTTCCGGCCCGCCTCCGAGACGGCGCTGCCCGGCGCCGCCGCCTGCTCGAGCCTGCTCTTCACGCCGTCGGGCAGCGCGCTGCTCGCCGCCGACGACGCGGGCGCCGTGCACGTGTTCACGCTGCGCGACGTGCCGCACCCGCCCTTCTTCCAGGCCGCCGCGCTCGCCGACGCCATCCGCAGGCTCAACGTCACCAGGCCCGAGCTGCTCGTGCGCCTCCGCAAGCTCGGCTCGCCCTTCTGAGCCCAATAACAGTTTTCTCTTAAAATCTCCATTACCGCCACGCTCCTTAACGAATTTGTTCATTTCTAGACTTGCTGGCACTACTTATCATATAGCGTGGCGCGTCGGCATTGCCGGCATTGCTCGGCTTAGAACCCGGTATTAGACATTTGTTTTCTTCCCTAACGGCACTGAAATACTCTCAACTGCAAGCATAACTGATATTACCATATTATTCACCAAATATTCCTTTTTATCACAAGTGGCGGTGTAATTTATAATTACGTCTCTGTGATGTACTGTTCACGTTGTTGTTCGGAGTAGAAAACTTTGCTCAATTATTGTTATTAACATTGCTGTTATTACCTTTATTTTTTATTTTAATGTCTCCATCATCGCCGAGGCTTCCAGCCCCAATGTATTTTATTATGTGATGACATACTTTCTCAAGCTGCAGTTTGTTCGTCTTGTTTATTTATAGAAGATACTTGACGTAGAAACGACTTCTTTTATTTATTTTAAAACATATACGAAAATCAAACTGATCAAGGAGTGTACCATGCTCCACAGTCACTTACAGTATTATATGTGTTCTACACCCTGGGTTTCTACGCAGAGTGCTATTCAGTCTGCATCCTATTGACGCCAGGGCACTAATGATGGCCCGCAAGGTTCAAAATGGTTCAAATGGCTCTGAGCACTACGCGACTTAACTTCTGAGGTCATCAGTCGCCTAGAACTTAGAACTACTTAAACCTAACTAACCTAAGGACATCACACACATCCATGCCCGAGGCACGATTCGAACCTGCGACCGTAGCGGTCGCGCGGTTCCAGGCTGTAGCGCCTAGAACCGCACGGCCACTTCGACCGGCCGGCTGGCCCGCAAGACATTCATTATCACACCCCGCATTCGACTGAACTTTATGCTCGGATCTTTACGTTTCATTTTTTCCTGAACAGCCTAATTATTAACGTTCTCATCACAAGGTACCGAGATATGCATTAAGAGGCACGATCTTTTATCTCACCTCACTGACATACAACAATGTAAGCTCCTTAGCTACAAGCGTTCGGTCGGTACAAATTTGTTGGTCGTACAGAATAGTGTCACAGACAGCCCACGTGACCACCTTAGGTGTGAATGGTGTGCTCCATGTGGTTCCCAAGTCGTGCAGCGACCGTAAACCATAAAAGTACCAAATATGCAGAACCAGTCGCATAATCATGTTTTATTTATTCACTTTTGCAAATCGAATAAATAAAACATGATTTTGCGACTGGATCCGGCATATTTGGTAATTTCACCTTAGGGGTGTAATCTTGCTGTTTGTTGGGGGGTTTTCGTACTCTTAGAGCTGCCTGTGCATATTTTCAAATGAAGGTATGTGCATACCTTACTGTTTCTCTACAAGTATTCATGCTCCGGCTAGATAAGACGCATGGTGTTATTATTACTACAGTAATTACTCAGCATTTGATACAAAGACATGCACAAATCTACAATTTTGGTATATCGACATAAAAAAAGAAATGCAGAGTACTAGTAAATCAAAACAAAAAAAATTTAGAGATTAATGTCTAGGTCCTCTTACCATTTCAGCATGATGCAGTTCCTCAAAGAACCCGGTGAGAGCATGTATGCCGCTATCTGTGCCGCTCGGTTGTAGTCACAGCTGGGATGCTCAAGCCATCTCTCATCATTGGATTGTAGTGAGAGTTCTTCGTCTCTAACACAAGAAAAAGATTAAAAAGTCGGAATGTGTAAGCTAGGGCTTTGACTCGCAGAAGCCTGGCGGGAGTCAAGACGACCATCCGACTTCCAGGCAGCAACACGCTCATGGCGTTTCTTCAGGCTGATTGACCGGATTTCAGTCGATTAATGGGATGTTGCTGGACTATGTCGATCGTGGAGTAGTGTACGACTTTTCTAAATTCTTGTGCACCAACAGATGAGAGCCTGCTGTTTCCTTGTGTGAAATGGAATGGTATTTCTTAGAAACGCGAGTAAGTCAACAGGCATAAGCAGTAACACACCACATACAATCGAATAACGAATCGAAGCTGGAGCTCCATTGTTGTTTCCACTACTATTCACGCTGCTGCTATTTAATTCTTAGGAAAAAATCTTTAAAGCGGCATGAAATGGAGCTTTACAAGAGACCGATTGCATTTATGATGCAAATCAAGTGTCATGCTCCTTCCACCCCCCTCCCCATCTTGGCTTATTCATTTCTGACAACTGAGAACTGCTGTAGCACAGAACAAGCATTTTAGTTCTCGTCGGAGACACTTTATTACATGCTTGTTTCATCTTACTACTTTAGTGATTTGAAATGTTCGACTTTGGCAAGGCCGCAGACTCTCCAAAATTATAAACGTCATAATTAACCACAAAGTATAGTTTATAACCTCATAACATCGTCAGATGTATAGAAGCTGGAAAAGAATAATGATAAAAATTACGCTTACAAATTAGTTCTTTCTCCACTAGAAGTATTTGGAAGTACGCTACCAAATGCTAATCTGATGACTCTCAAGACTACATTATATACGAGGGTTGTCCAGAAAGTAAGTTCCGATCGGTCGCGAAACGGACACCACAGTGAAAACCCGATGAAGCTTTGCACAGATGTGGTGGGTAGTGTCTCTAGTATGACCGTCAATCGCATCAAGACACTCTTTTCAGTTGTGAGCTCACTGTGAGCGAGTAAAGGTGCCTAGAAGAACGATGTCTCCCGCCAAGTAGGAGGACCCACTGAGAGGCTTCGCCTTAATGAGTGCAACCCACCTAACACAACTGCCACGCACCTCTTTCTTCATGGCAATTCTTAGCCGCACTCTGCAGGGGCAGTGAAGACGCTATAGACCAGCGTAGAGAATTATCGGAATGCACAGGCAGTTGCCTTCTATGACGATGGTGTTAGAAATTTGGTATAACGCTCCGACAAATGTTTAGGTCGGAGCGGAGACTATGTAGAGAAGTATCTGGAAAGTGTAGTTAACTCTTGCAAATAAAATGTTTCTGATTTTCACTGTGGTTTCCATTTAACGACCGATCGGAAGTTACTTTCTGGACAACCCTCGTATTCGAATTAGACTATCCGACAGATCTCTCAGTTTTCATCAATATCTGATGACTTTTTATCTTTACAAATTATGACAGAAACAGTGAATCCAGAAAACAATGGGCTGAGCAAATTCACATTCAAACCGAGAGAGTCCCCACGTAATCTTGTTGATTGGTTCCGTGGGGCAGGTGCTTGGTACACCTTGATGGCTAAGTGGGTATGCGGCTATAGTGGCAGCACGGCTCAGTATTTCTGCAGGGGATTCCCAAAAACTTGTGTTCATGCCACGAAGAATTGCTGCAGTACGCCAGGCAAAAGGAGGTCCGACACGATATTAGGAGGTGTCGTATAACTTTTGTCAACTCAATGTAAGGTGTTTGTATAGTTGGATGCAATACTCCCTCAGATATGCATGCATTTAGATAACAGGAAATCACTATATGCAGCCACTCATTTAATGGAGAGAAAAGTAAATCTGTTGAAAAGAAGGGAGGATGTACATCATGATTAGACAGATACAGGTACTATGCAGACATTGCTCTATAGAAACCATAAAGAATACAGACAACGCCCTACTGCATTTCATACCAAAGCAAGGCGATCTGACGAGTAAAACATTGTCTCTCCTTGTGCGGGAATCATACGATTTGTATAAGATGTTTTGGGACGTAGGCGCTTGTGGGCTCACTCTTTCAGATTACTGTGAACATGTATCAAGGTGAGTATTTCGACGTTCTCCCTTTTTTTTAAACATATTTACTTTACCCTCGATTAAATGGGTGGCTGCACGTAGCCATTTCTTTTGATCTAATGGGTACTGAGAAAAAGGTCTCAATAAAAAAAAAGAATAAGCAAAAACGTTGCGTTATTGTAGAAGTATGTACTATCGCCCTTATTTTTCAAAACTTTATTTAGGGTACAAGCTGTAATGCCTCAGTGACGATTTCTTCAGGCCCCAGTACATCAAACGTCCATAGTATTGCAGTCGCATCTGTACTTAATACAGGAACCATTGTTGTAGCTGGATTGCGTAGACGCCTTTCGAATAGTGTGTACTCTCCGCACACATAACAACAAATGTCATTACATGTGTCTAGAGCACACGCTCTTCGAAAGACTTCTACGGAAATGCAGTTGCTACAGTGGTTCCCGTGTAATGTACGGATACTGAAGGTCTGGCATTAAGTCACGTAGGAGGCTAGCGACTTCTCTATTAATTATACATAGATCTATCCTGAAGCTGACAACGTCGCATAAAAAGTCATAGAACAGATGAAGAATGATTTAATCGATCAGCAAGTGACGCGTTTCGGAATTACACACATAAAAAAAAAAGTTTTGCATCACCTCGGTTCCGAGAGTTCCGGAACCTGTTCAGAAAATTGGAATAGAGATCAACATAAACATTATTTCCGCCCTTTTTATTGTTCATGACAATCACACGTTGCATGTTGTGCTGTCATACAGCGAGACCTTCAGTGGTCGTGGTCCAGATTGCTGTACACACCGGTACCTCTAATACCCAGTAGCACGCCCTCTTGAATTGATGCATGCCTGTATTCGTCGTGGCATACTATCCACAAGTTCAGCAAGGCACTGATAATTCCTCTCCTCAACGACGATTCGGCGAAGAATCCTCAGAGTGGTTGATGGGTCACATCGCCCATAAACAGCCCTTTTCAATCTATCCCAAGCATGTTAGATAGCGTTCATATCTGGAGAACATTCTGGCCACTCTAGTCGAGCGATGTCATTATCCTGAAGGAAATAATTCACAAGATGTGCACGAGGGGGGCGTCGATGAAGACGAATGACTCGCCAATATGCTGCCGATATGGTTCCACTATCGGTCGAAGGACGGCATTCACGTTACGTCGCCTTCCATAACTATCAGAGGCGTACGTCAGCCCCACATAATGCCACCCCAAAACATCAGGGGACCTCCACCTCGCTTCACTCGCTGTACAGTGGGTCTAAGGCGTTCAGCCTGCCTAGATTGCCTCCAAATACGTCTCCGACGATTGTCTGGTTGAAGGCATATGCGACATTCAGCGGTGAAGAGAACGTGATGCCAATCCTGAGCTGTCCGTTCGGCATGTTGTTGGGCCCATCTGTGCCGCGCTGCATGGTGTCTTGGTTGCAAATATGGACCTCGCCATGGACGTCGGGAGTGAAGTTTCGCATCGTGCAGCATATTGCGCACAGTTTGAGACGTAACACGACGGCCTGTGGCTGCACTAAAAGTATTATGCAACATGGTTGCGTTGCTGTCAGGGTTCCTCCGACTGATAATCCGTAGGTAGCGGTCATCCACTGCAGTAATAGCCGTTGGGCGGCATAAGCGAGGCATGTCATCGACAATTCCTGTCTCTCTGTATCTCCTCCATGTCCAAACAACATCGCTTTGGTTCACTCCAAGACGCCTGGACACATCACTTGTTGAGAGCCCTTCCTGGCACAAAGTAACAATGCAGACGCGATCGAATCGCGGTATGGACCGTCTAGGTATGGTTGAACTACAGACAACACGAGGCGTGTACCTCCTTCCTGGTGGAATGAGTGGAACTGATCGGCTGTCGCATCACCTCCGTCTAATAGGCGCTGCTCTTGCATGGTTGTTTATATCTTTGGGCGGGTTTAGTGTCATCTCTGAAGAGTCACAGGGACTGTGTCTGTGATACAGTATCCACGATCAACGTCTATCATCAGGAGTTCTGGGAACTGGGGTGATGCAAAACTTTTTTTGATGTGTGTATAAGTTTATCGGTGTCTAATTTTTAATGTCTAGTTTTTAGTCACCGATCTGGCCAATATGCCATGTGGAATTACTGTCTTTTCTCATTTACAAAACTACTTAAAAATCCGTACTTTCTAAAAAAAACACACAGGAATAATTATGCCTTCACTTTAAAACAGTTTTTAAGCATCCTGCACAACTAAAACTGGCAAATTATAACTTCCTTCGGAGTACGAACTACACACGACCATACAATTGAAAATCTTTACTCCGATTCCCTAGGCTGCTGTAAGCATTCTACGTCTCCAAGAGAATAGAAACGCGAAGAATACTCCGTTCTGATTGGTCAGTTTTCTTTAATGCCAATAGAATAACATCATCCTCTCGCGTTAGTCCGCCCTTTTCGTGACTAACCAATCAACAAATAACACACTTTCGGACTGTACTTTTTCACGAAATAAATATTTAACATTCTGATATTTTCTTTATCAAAAAAGCCTTCAAGAAATAAACAGAACAATTCACAAAAACATTCTCTTGACCTGTTTCTTGGATGTCTCTGTGCACTGCTGTACACTGATGGATGAAAATTGGGACTACGTACTCGACTGAAACCACTTATTACCATCTGTCACTGTGCACGCAAGTCATTCTCCTGACACACAGGTTCTAGACAGGAGCGATATAACTCTAGAAAGGCGGAGTTTCTAACATTCCTAAAACGGCGGAAAGGGGTCATTTTGACCTCACATAAAATATTTTCGTATTTTACTTAAACAAGTACTTTTTTTAGTGTCTGTTAATCCATACTTTATTTCTAATAATCACAACAATTATTTACAATTATAAATAATAATTACTAATTTATTTGAACAACATTGTATCATATAAATTTATTGTTGCTACTGCTAACAACTTTCTTAACTATAGATTATTAACTATTCATACAACCTTCTAGACACATTTAGTATATTTGGCCCATTTTACTCTCACATATATTTTACAAACGGCTCTGTATTACTGTTCGCTCAAGTCATTTGAAGCTGCTAAATGCACTTAGCACAGGTTATTTCTGTTTCACACACTTTTCGCTGGTCTTGTTGCTTTTTAAGAAGACTGATTTCGAACTTCCTCCGCTTTCTAGGTGATTTGAGTCCCATATCATCTTCCTTTGCCTGATGTTCTTGCTTTTCCATTCCCTTGAGTTCATTTGCCGGCTGAAATATGAACTTCTTCCTTTCCATTTTCTTGTTCGTTACGATCTTATAGATGACCCATTGCCGCCATGTCCAGTATGTTGTAGAAGACATGCATTGGCCGTCTCCTACATACAACCTTCATAGCATATTTACGGGTCATTTGATCAACCACATCCACCCCGTACTTTGTTGCATTGTAGAACATTACGGTTTCGGGTTTTTTCTTTCCTTCCTTGCTTATTGCTACTTCAGCATGCAGCATTTTCAGAAGAATGACATTTTTATTCTTCTTTCCTTGGTATACAGCCAAGTTACAGTCTGTGTTGCCACTATTGTGCGGTATTGTGGTGGAGTGTATTTTAGCATTCGGCTTCCTTACTTCATCGGTGATTCCACAGCGGATCTTGTTCATTGTACCAACTAATGAAGCTTTCTTTTCTTTGAGTATTTTAGCAAGTTGAAGAGATGTAAAGTTGTCTGTGATCACATTTCTTCCTTGATTTACAAATAGCTCCATGAGACACAGAACGATGTACTCTCCAAGTGGTTGTTTCTCTCTATGCGTATCCTCTTTGCCGAGGTATGGGAAAGCATTACATATATACTTTGTCGTTACATCAACAGCCAACCATAATTTCAAACCATATCTGTCTGGTTTGTTGGACGCGAATTGAGTGAAGCTGCATCTTGCTTTGCTTGGTAACAATGCATCACAAATAAGACGGAAGGCACTGATGACAGAGCTGTCTACTCATTGGCAAACATAAGCAGTGGGACCTCCTCTCTCCTTCAGAACATTCACAGCTGAGCGGCTTCCAGAAGATGAATAATTTCCAATCTTCCACACGGTTCCATTCCTTGCAATCATCTTCGTAGACGCTTCCAACTCTACCTGCTGTGGTGAAAGAGCCGATGATTGCTATGAATGTGAAACGTTACTTATGTATTACTTGAAGCCTCCTGAGTGCTTACTCCAAGTTTCCGATACTTCCATCAGATAGCGCAGCCGCAGGAGAGTTTCAAAATGGCGTCTGTAGGTGATGTACGTTACAAGCAACGTGCCGTCATTGAATTTCTCACAGAGAAAGAGACTGGAGAATATTCACAAACGCTTGAGCAAAATCTATGGAGCATCTGCTGTCGACAGTAGTACAGTTAGTCGCTGGGCATGGAGAGTGGAGTCATCAGAAAGCAGTTCGGCGAAGCTCCACGATTTGCAGCGGTCGGGGAGACCATCCACGACTGTAACGCCTGACATGTTGCAGCGAGCTGATCTTGTCATTCGCCATTAAAGGATGCCATTCGTGGAAGACATTTTTAGGAGCTGAGGAGGTGATTCACACAGTGAAACACTGGCTCCGTCACAGGACACGGACTGATACTAACAGGGCATACACGCCCTTGCTTCGCGCTTGAGGAAGGCCATAGAACGTGATGGATATCACGTGGAAAAATAAGGCGTGTAGATAAAACACCATTCTTTGTTGTGTGTAATTCTCATTATTTTTAATAAAGAATTGTTGAAGGAAAAAAAATGACGTTCATTACTTTCTGGGCAACCTTTGTATAAGAACCTTTATCGCGAATATTTTTATTTTTTTCTGGAGCTTTTAGATTTAGTTGATTATCATCAAATATTTCTGACATTCTAATTACATGAAACGTAAATACTTGTAGTCGAGATAGACGCGCGTTAAATGGTGTAAAAAAGTACAATAAAACTATAATAAACATACACAATTGACCCCTATTGTAATGTCACCGTCAGCAAATAGTATTCAAAAAAGATCTGTAGCCAAGATAGGAGCCATCAAAACACGTAAGCACATAATGAGACTATAAGAAACAAACACAACTGATCCGTATTATAAGGTCACCGACAGCATACTGTGTGCTGACAGCATCCTAACACTACGAGACAATTGTGTGTGTGTGTGTTTTTTTATATAGTGTCATTATGTTTTACATATTTGCCTGTCTTGGCTGCAAAACTTTTATGTTATATTCAGGTAGTTTAGAAGGACAGCAGATAAACACATCGAAATCAGCTATAAAACAAAAGAACAATGAGAAATCGAAGAATGATTTATATTCTACAGATTTCAAAATTATTTACTTCAACTTTACAATGTCATCTCTTTTCGTATAGCACAACAGAGCGATAGTTAAGTTACTATGAGTATAATTGTTGTAGCTTTAGAACAATTTCGTAACGAAAGTCACGTGATGCGATTTCCCTGAATGCGTAAAACATGATGGAGTGCTTACTCTCGCTTGAAAATCTTTGTGTATGTTTATTATAGTTTTATTGTATTTTTTTGCATCATTTGGCGGGGCCTATCTTGGCTACAAGTATTTACGTTTCATGTAATTAGATGTCAGAAATATCTGCAGCAGAGTAGTACCTTTCTTTCCGTTTTTTTACTTTATAATGTTGTTCTCTTCAGAAATTTGTCTAATTTTTTCAGTGCGTCTCTCATGTTTTTCGATAACTGTTTGTAGGAATTTACTCTCTTTAAAATTTCGTATGATACTTCGGACATTTTGTGTGATTTATCAATTCTATATGAATGCTACAAGTTGATACTGGTTACTTATTTAGTTTTAGAGCACGAAAACGTAATTACTATTTTTAAAGATTTGTACTGTGTGGTTTGGTTTACAGTACATGTGAAGGTAGTGCATTTCCTGCATTATGTAGACTGTAATTTGATAACAGAAAATTGAATTTATTGGATTTATTATTCAGTTTCTCAATTTGCTGCAGAGCTTGTGTGAAATATCAGTAACACAATAATTATATGTTCCAAATACTTCTTCCCACTGTAGCGGCCCCACACAAAACGTAGCGGTATTTGTCTGTTTGTATTTATATGCAACTAAAGTCTTTGTAAAATGTTCTTCAACTGGTTGGCCAGCTCACCTGATCACACTGTCGAACTGTACCTGTTTTAAGTTATTCACATTAATTTCTCTTCTCCCCCATTTTCAGTTACCTCTCTAGTATGTGTCGTGTTACACCGCCCGAGAAAATATGTTTGTGTTGACACACCTTTGGTCTTGAAGGATGGGCAACATACACTTATTCTCTTTCTTCCTTGTATTAGTAAAACAGACGTAAGCCAAAGAACTCTTATGTAATTCACAATACTAACCATTATATTGTAGATAATATCGCTAAATAAGTTATTTTTCTTATCTATGGAACTATTAGCGTACTTCATCAGAGGTTGGTTAGCGGGTAGCAGAGGAGATTAATAAATTATATAAAGTAAATGCATTTTCTACATGATTTTTTCCTTGCAATAACACGTAAAAGAATATAGCTTTACTTTTTTCATATATACGGTATTGAAGGCATATTATACAAAATTTGTGAACTATGAATGTACTTGAACCATAGTTTCGAATGAATAATTAGCCCATGAAGTTGGTAACATTTTTGTATCTGTTCGAGTTTGAATTTGACAAAACTTGTGAATTAAACACAAAAGGAAATAATTCAGCTCTTTTATATTTCTCACTCTCTTCCTTTCACAGTTCACGAGGACCAAGTTGCTCCGTCGCTATTTCGAATCCTTGTGGTCTGCGTTAGCTGCTCCTGTAAAATAAGAACAATTAATTTTCAGGGGGATTAAATGCCGAAATTGAGAAAAGGCATTTCCCCAGCAGCTAAAGCTCTCGAGCTTTGTGCCTCATGATGCATGTATATAATAAAAACTCTCAGTATTTCGCTGGAGCACCAGCTCACTGTCTTCAGGAAATGAAATTTGTAATATCACTTTAATTTTTGGCTATATTGATTTAATTACACTACATTTAGGCCAACGCTTAACGTTGTAAGTGAAATGGTAGGCTAATTCATACGCCCCTAGCTTAATACATAC
The DNA here is from genome assembly GCF_023864345.2 of Schistocerca serialis cubense. Classification (NCBI taxonomy): domain Eukaryota; kingdom Metazoa; phylum Arthropoda; class Insecta; order Orthoptera; family Acrididae; genus Schistocerca; species Schistocerca serialis. The sequence goes on from NC_064638.1 coordinate 312,873,508, forward strand.
AATTTTGTTGCCCATTCTGAAGAAGGAATATCACATTACCCGTTGTCTTGAGAATATTTGACAAACAGTTCTGGCAACATTTAGGCGTGATCGCCATCAACTATTACCAAATGTTAGTTAATGGCCGGTTGGTTTATTCACTCGAGTTCTGTAGAAATGATGTAGAACGACTGTGTTTACAGATAATGTGTACATTTTTTTCTGTTCTATAACTGCGTACTTGTCATTCACATATTTTTACGTAGGACAATGGTTTAAATTTAATAAAAACGAGTACTATGTTCTTTGGCACTGCTCATGTTACAAGTGAAACAAAAATTTAACAACAAAAATGAAAAGAAAGAGTCTTATGAAATTGTTGGCTGGTAGTCCTTGAAGGTGGGTTCAACAGAACAAGCCTAACTGGAAAAAGTTTTCGAGGCGTGTAGTAACTGTGCCTTAAGTGTATGTGACTGTAAACAGTATGTTCATAGTAATGTACCATGTATTTGCTTTTGTGGTCACGAGAGGACGGAGAGGGTGTAATCCAGTATTGGTACGCAGCCTGTCCCTCTCGACCGTCGCGTTCAGCGTCTCCACCCGAGTGATCACCGTCAGCAGTGACACACGCCCTCACCCCACGACACGCTGCGGAGGGGTTTGGAATTTAATCCAAGAAGCTGGCGTAAAGTCTGGTGATCTGGAGCTTACTCCTACCACGTCTCCACCACGTGCCGACAAAATGCTGGTGGTGAAAGTTTCTTCTGCTACCAGAATCTTGAACGTCTGCCCTCGAGCCGAGCGCCACCTCACATTCGTGCGTTAGCAGCCTCGGCCACGGAGAAAGGTTTTCAAATAAACGTAACCATTATTTTTGTCCATTGTTTGCAGTGTCTCTTCTAAGTAAGAAGGATCTTTCCAGAAGAAATGATAAGAGATTTGCTTTATTATCTGAAGATTTTGTTCTGATCCTGCAAAATATCAAAGATTTTTGTGACTGTACATTGATCCTACCGCAAGTGAACCAACCACCTTGCCGTCGTAGGGTAGCCTGCTTGCCCCAACGACACAGACAAACGTAGGTTCAACCCCAAAGGAGAGGTATGTATGGAGATGCCAAATGACCTTTCTGTATTGGTGTTGCGAACGGCTGAAAACAAGGCGGAAATCACAGATCCTTTTTCCCCTAAGGACATGCAGCTCAACAGTAGGACGTAAAGATCATGGAATCGTCTTGGGTAAAATATTCCGAAGATAAAATAATTCCCCAGACGGAACTTTGGGTGAGGGCTACCCAGGAGGCCGAGCGAGGCGACACAGTGGTTAGCACACTGGCCTTCTTTTCGGGAGGACGACGGTTGAAACCCACGTACGACCATCTGGCCTAGGTTTACGTGATTTCCCTAATCACTTCAGGCAAATGCTCGAATGGTTCCTTTGAAAGGACACAGCCCGTGACTTCGCTGTTTGACCCGCCCCCCCCCCCCCCCCCCCCAAATCAACCAACCAACCAACCTGTTCAGGAGGATGACGTTATCAGGAAAGCCAAAACCAGCGTTCTACGAGTCGGAGAATGGATTGTTCAATCCCTTAATCAAAAATCCTTCCGCAGTATGAGATGAAACACAACTGTCCCATCTCCTATCAGAATTGTTGAAAGCCACAGAAGCCGGCCACTGTGGCCGAGCGGTTCTAGGCGCTTCAGTCCGGAACCTCGGTGTCGCTACGGTCGCAGGTTCGAATCCTGCCTCGGGCACGAATGTGTGTGGTGTCCTTAGGTTAGTTAAGTTTAAGTAATTCTAAGTCTAGGGGACTGCTGACCTCAGACGTTAAGTCCCATAGAGGTTAGAGCCATTTGAACCATTTGAAAGCCACAGAAAAAGACGACACGCTATAAAACAAGCTTTAGCTCACATATCTCGAATTGTCCTCAACAGCAACGGTAATTAACCTTCCGAACCGCGTATTAAAATGTTTATTTAAGACTATTCTCTTGTGCTTTCCTTATAAATACCAGCGACTTATATAAATATATTTCTTTGATTCATACGTACGACATAACTTCATGGAGCGAAATTCGCTAAACGTTATCCAAGTCAAAGGTGTAATAACTGTATGTAGAAGTTACACTGACATCCGCAAGGATCTATAGAACAGGATACTTCAGTAATAACTACACAAATGTGTGTGTTTTCATTAAAGGCACCAGAATAATGCAGCAGCTCCCACATCACAAACATCACTCATGAGATGCCATAGAACTTGAAAAACGCACTTCGTATTTGGGAAGTGTTTCCCGAAACGCGTCGAGCGGGCAATAAATAGAGAAAGAATCACAACTGGTAATAGTAAATGTTATTGCGTGACAAACGAAACTGTATAACTCTGTACTTGCAGACGCCTACGTCGCGTAACATGACTTTGCAAATCCTGGTGGCTAAGTTTTCAATTACACTACTGGCCATTAAAATTGCTACACCGCGAAGATGACGTTCTACAGACGCGACATTTAACCGACAGGAAGAAGATGCTGTGAGATGCAACTGATTAGCTTTTCAGAGCATTCACACAATGTTGGCACCGGTGGCGACACCTACAACGTGCTGACATGAGGAAAGTTACCAACCGATTTCTCATACACAAACAGCAGTTGACCGGCGTTGCCTGGTGAAACGTTGTTGTGATACCTCGTGTAAGGAGGAGAAATGCGTACCATCACGTTTCCGACTTTGATAAAGGTCGGATTGTAGCCTACCGCGATTGCGGTTTATCGTATCGCGTCATTGCTGCTCGCGTTGGTCGAGATCCAATGACTGTTAGCCGAATATGGAATCGGTGGGTTCAGGAGGGTAATACGGAACGCCGTGCTGGATCCCAACGGCCTCGTATCACTAGCAGCCATCTTATCCGCATGGCTGTAACGGATCGTGGAGCCACGTCTCGATCCCTGAGTCGAAAGATGGGGATGTTTGCAAGACAACAACCAGTTCGACGACGTATGCAGCAGCATGGACTATCAGCTCGGAGACAATGGCTGCGGTTACCCTTGACCATGCATCACAGACAGGGGTGCCTGTGATGGTGTACTCAACGACGAACCTGGGGGCACGAATGGCAAAACATCATTTTTTCAGATGAATCCAGCTTCTTTTACAGCGCCATGATGGTCGCATCCGTGTTTGGCGCCATCGCGGTGAATGCACATTGGAAGCGTGTATTCGTCATCGCCATACTGGCGTATCACTTGGCGTGATGGTGTGGGATGCCTTTGGTTACTCGTTTCAGCAGGATAACGCACGACCGCATGTTGCAGGTCCTGTACGGACCTTTCTGGATACAGAAAATGTTCGACTGCTGCCCTGGCCAGCACATTCTCCAGATCTCTCACCAACTGAAAAAGTCTGGTCAATGGTGGCCGAGCAACTGGCTCGTCACAATACGCCAGTCACTACTCTTGATGAACTGTGGTATCATGTTGAAGCTGCACGGGCAGCTGTACCTGTACACGCCATCCAAGCTGTGTTTGACTCAATGCCCAGGCTTATCAATGGCGTTATTACGGCCAGAGGTGGTTGCTCTGGGTACTGATTTCTCAGGATCTATGCACCCAAATTGCGTGAAAATGTAATCACATGTCAGTTCTAGTATAATATATTTGTCCAATGAATACCCGTTTATCTTCTGCATTTGTTCTTGGTGTAGCAGTTTTAATGGCCTGTAGTGTAGTTTCAAATATGGAGGCACCTTGGCCGGTCTGTGTTGTTTATATAGGTCTTTGGTATCAGCTGTGGTGTAACAAGTAAGCATCTGGCGCCGCCAGTGGTGGACTCACGTGTAGAGCAGGGTGCTCACGGAGTTGGCCGGCAGCGTCAGCAGAGCCTCCCCCAGTGCTGGATCCCGCACGCGCACCGACACCTCCTCAGTCGCCCTGAAACACAGCACCACACCAGTGGCGTAAATGGATGGGACATCCTGCTCCAAGGCCACCTGCACGCCTTCCGACAGCATCGACCGTGGCAACGGAACTCTCGCCCTACAGACACGACGTATCTCTGCTAAGAACGGCGGTATTCCCAGACGTTCTAAACACTTTAGATTCAGTACTCCACAGTGACGCCGATAATATGTTCAGATGCTGTATCTTAGCATAGCTGTGACTGAAATCTTGTTGGAAGAGAGAGAGAGAGAGAGAGAGAGAGAGAGAGAGAGAGAAAGAGAGACAAGTGCACGTTTCCTCAGATGGAGAGTCATTCACAAAACGTACGAGAGCTATTCGGCAAGTAATTTCCAATCGGTTGCGAAACGCAAACCACTGTGAAAATTCGATGGACCTTTGCACTGATGTGTTGGCCAGAGTCTCCAGTATGCTTGTAGATCGCGTCACGACGCTGTTTTCAGTTCCTAATGCACAGATAGCAGGCAAAGATGTCTGGGAAATAGCGTCTCCCGCCAAGTATGAGGGCCCGGTGAGAGACTTTGCCTGATGTCTTGCAGCCCACATAGCACAAGTGTCATGCGGCTCGTTCTTCATAACAATTCTCGGCCGCACTCTGCAGGGGCAATGAAGATGCTCCTGCAGCGTTTTCAGTGTGAAGTGTTTGGGCACCCACAATACAGCCCATAACTGGATGACAGTTTCATCACTGCTTACATGAACCGCTGGCTTTGAAGACATTTAGACCAACGTAGAGTATTGGCGGAATATACAAGTGGCTATCTTTTATGACGACAGTATTGGTATTGGAAAGTTAGCACAACGCTACGAAATATGTCTAAGTCGGAGCAGCGGCTATGAAGAGAGTAGCTAGAAGTTCTAGCTGAATGTTGCAGATAAAATATTTTTTTGTTTTCATAGCGTTTTCCATTTCGCTACCGATCGGACTTACTTTCCGAATAGCCCTCGTAATTTCTTTTATACCCATAAAAACGTAACAGAGCAGTTTGCGTGTAACATAAAGTGACTAAGCAGCTTGGTTTCAATGTATTCTTAATCGTCGCCTTCTCCATTTAACAGGGCAACCCGTATTAAGGTTATCTGAATCATGTTTAGTGACATTTCCAGGTACAGGTGTGGACTCTGACCACAATTTATTGGTTTAAAACTAAAGAAATCGCAAAAAGGAATTTAAGGAGCTGGAACCTGGATAAGTTGAAAGAAACAGATGTTGCTACGAGAGCATTGGGTAGCGATTGACTAGAACCGGGGATAGGGTTACGATAGAAGACGGATGGGTTGCTTTGAGGAAATAGTAAAGCCAACAGAGGACCAAATTGGTAAAAAGACAAGACTAGTAGAAATCCTTGGATAATACCGGAGATATTGACTTTAGCTGATGAAAGGAGAAAATACAACAATGCAGAAAATGAAGCAGGCAAAAGGGGACATGAAAGTTAAATAATGAGATTCACAGGAGATGCGAAACGCCTGAGCAGGAATGAGTAGAGGATAAATGTAAGCATTTAGAAGCTTATTTCATTGTGGGAAAGATAGATACCGCCTACGGAAAATTAAAGAGAAAAGAAAAGCAGCTGTATACATACAGCATGATTATAATTAAACTTCCAAACCGCTGTAGACATAACACTGGTCACAATGACATCAAATTGCAACGGGATGTTATCAGAGAAGGGGGAAAACGTATGGCAGAAGAAAAAGTAAATAGTTACAAAATGTAACAATAGATGGCGCTGTAAGCATCATAATTTAACAGTGGTCGACTGCGAATGACGAATGAATCATACAACAATGCCTAAGATGTACGTTTGACCTTAAACAAACTGTATTATTCAGTGTGCATGGGTGTACAGGTGTGATACTGTGAATTACGTAAACCCATCCACCACGGCAATGTCATATCACATCGGATGGGAAAAATCAGTTTTTAATTGTGATGAGGCCAAAAACTGCATAAAAAACATCACTCTCATCGGTTTTAATTGCCCTGACGTCAAAAACCAGATGAAAAGCATCAATCAAAATCAAATTGGATTATTAATTTCCGTGTGACTGGCGCGTAACATGTCCAGTATGCCGTCCACCGTTTTCTGCAACAAGTTGAAATCGTGAAACAGCATGTCCCACAACTGATCGAAGCGTTCGCGGGGTCACGTTCAGAATGTGTTGCGCAGTGAGCGCCTTCAATGCAGCTACGTTTGCAATCGGAGCACTGAACACAACATCTTTCAGATAGCTCCACAGCCAGAAGTCAGGCGCTGGGGACGGCCAGACTGTAGGGAAATGGCGGCTGATAATTCTAGCATTTCCGAAACGGCTCTTCAGCAGCTGCTTAACTGGATTTGCAATGTGCGGAGGTGCGCCTTCTTGCATAAAAATGATCCCATCAACTCTTCCATGCTGCTGGAGAGCTGGAATGACTTGGATGCGCAAAAGACACTCATAGAGCTTACCAGTGACGGTACAGGTAACAGGACCGGAAGCACCTGTCTCTTCGAAAAAATATGGCCTATGATAAATTATGACATAAACTCTTTTCAGGATGTGGTGGTACTGGTTGATATGCGTGTGGATTTTCCGTTTCCCATATTCGACAACTCTGTGTAGCGACATATCCTGTCAGACGGAAGTGGGCTTCGTCTGCACAAAAAATCTTCCACGGCCAGTCATTGTCCAGTTCCATGTGAGCAAGAAATCATAAAACAAAGGTCTCCCTTGCTAGCAGGTCAACAGGAAGCAGCTCGTGCACATGGGTAATTTTGAATCGATAGCAAAGAAGGATATTTCGTAGGATTTTATGCACCATGCTCACGGGTATGTCCATTGTTCAGGCAATCCTCCGAGCACTATACGTTTGCACACCCCCACTCCTCTATTGCTGTGACCACTGCTTCCACTGACGTCGAATCAATTCGTTTCCTCCCTCTAGCATGTTGCACACCAAAAGAACCCGTCTTTCCGAATTTACGAATTATTTTCTTCATACCCACGATAGTCATTGGACCAACGCCTTTTTTCAAACCCTTCAGTGCCCGGAACTTCTACAGAGTGACGTGTGCAAAGTCATCATTCTTGTAATACAGCTTTACAAGCAGAGCGCGATCCTGCATTGAGACAGTCATGGCGAACGTCGCAGACGCGAAAGGAGGAAAAGCCATGTACCCGGCGTGTTTATACCAACTTCAGTGGGTCGTGCGCATGGTAGGTGTTTTCATTTACGTATTCTGACACATACAACACCGTCTATTGATCAATTTTTCTTCTTCTGTACGTTTTCCCCCTTATCCGATAATATCCCGTTGAAATTTGACATCATTCTGACCAGTGGTGTTGTTGTACAGCGTTTTGAAAGTTAATCTTTAGAATCAGATGGAAAACCAGTCCCAGGGAAAGAATGGAAATCTGAAAGGTGAAAGGAGTAAATAGAGGGTCTATATAAGGGAAATGAACTTGCAGGCAATGTTCTAGAAATGGAAGAGTGCGTAGATGAAGGGAAAGGTGAGAGACACGATACTGCGAGAAGAATTCTATAGAGCACTGAAAGACCTAAATCGAAACAAGGCCCAAGCAGTGATTGAGAACGGATTGATACTGGTTTGTAGCCCAGCCCCGATGTTATTCATTCTGTATACTGAGCAAGCAGTAAAGGAACCCAAAGAAAAATTAGGAGAAGGAATTAAAGTTCAGGGAGAAGAAATAAAAAATTTGAGATCTGCCGATGACACTAATTCTGTCAAGACGGCAAAATACTTGGAAGAGTAGTTGAACAGAATGGATAGTGTCTTGGAAGGTGAATATAAGATGGACATCAAAAAAAGCAAAACAAGGATAATGGAATGTAGTCGAATTGATTCAGGGCATGGTCAGGGAGTTAGATTAGGAAACGAGACGCTTAAAGTAGTAGAGGAGTTTTGGTATTTGGGCTGTTAAATAACTGATGATGGCCGAAGTAAAGAGGGTATAAAATGTTGACTGGCAATGGCAAGAAAAGCATTTCTGAAGAAGAGATTTGTTACCACCGAATAGAGATTTGAGTGAGTGGAAGTCTTTTCTGGAAGTATATGTATGCAGTCTAGCCATGTGTGGAAGTGAAATATGGACGATGAACAGTTTAGACAAAAAGGTAATAGAGGCGTTGGAAACATGCTGCTACAGAAGAATGTTGAAGATTAGTTGGGTAGATCACATAACGAGCGAGGAGGAACTGAGCTGAATTGGTGAGCAAAGAACTTTGTGACGCAATCTGATTAAGAGAAGGGATCAGTTGATACGACACACACTGGGACATCAAGGAATCACCAATTTAGCATTGGAGGGAAGTATGGGGGTAAAAGCTGTACAGAGAGACCAAGAGATGGATACAGTAAGTAGATTCAGAAGGATGTAAGTCGCAGTAGTTATTCGAGACAAAGAGGCTTGCACAGGATAGAGTAGCATGGAGAGCTACATCAAACAGTGTTTTGACTGAGTACCACAACAGCACAGTATTCACCCATCATGCTGTCCCGGTCCCCAATCTAGGATTATTGACCATTTCAGCTCTAAATGCTGTAATTATCCTACTGAAAATTCTACTTGTACACTACTGGCCATTAAAATTGCTACACCAAGAACAAATGCAGATGATAAACGGGTATTCAGTGGACAAATATATTATACTAGAACTGACACGTGATTACATTTTCACGCAATTTGGGTGCATAGATCCTGAGAAATCAGTACCCAGAACAACCACCTCTGGCCATAATAACGGCCGTGATACGCCTGGGTATTGAGTCAAACAGAGCTTGGATGGCGTGTACAGGTACAGTAGCCCATACAGCTTCAACACGATGCCACAGTTCATCAAAGGTAGTGACTGGCGCATTATCTTCCTGAACCCACAGATTCCACACTCTGCTAACAGTCACTGGATCTCGACTAATGCGAGCAGCAATGTCGCGATACGATAAACTGCAATCGCGATAGGTTATAATCCGACCTTTATCAATGTCGGAAACGTGATGGTACGCATTTCTCCTCCTTACACGAGGCATCACAACAACGTTTCACTAGGCAACGCCGGTCAACTGCTGTTTGTGTATGAGAAATCGGTTGGAAACTTTCCTCGTGACAGCCCGTTGTAAGTGTCGCCAACGGCGCCAAACTTGTGTGAACGCCCCGAAAAACTATTCATTTGCATATCACACTGTCCGTTAAATTTCGCGTCTGTAGCACATCATCTTTGCGGTGCAGCAATTTTAATGGCCAGTGGTGTAAAATGAAAGAAGAGCAAAGTGGACCCAAAATTGTTTACTGCAACGTGTCTATAAGAATAGCCTGTCGCCATGCATTGTCGGCGATTATTACCTTACGCAGCACTAGCAGCCAGTCACTGAAGTACGGCCAGACCAACTTTAATATTCCGAAGTATACCAAAATTAGCCAGGGTAGTAGTTTCATTTTGTGAATAATTACTAACTTTACGTCAATGCTGTGTTAAAAGTGCTTAACCCGGTACGCTTACCAAGTAGAGTCCTATCCTGTGATTATTAACTAAAACCTAGTGTCACTGTTGACGATAAAAAGACTAAAATTGCAGAGCTGATTTAATTTTGATAATTTGTTTAAAAATGAAAGTAATCAAAACTTAAAAAATAATTGAGATTGGTAGTTATAAGTAATGGGCTTTGCTGCTCAGCGAAATCTTCACTTAAAAACAGTTATTAACATCCAATGATTATGAAAATGTAATTTCAGCGAGTTTTTAAAGATTAGTGTGCAATCAGAATGTTTAATTTCTTTGTGTGATCAATAATTTCTGTTATCATTTCCAAAATACGTAATAGTGTTATAAAAAAGTTAATCAGTAGTTATTTAATGAAAGTTACGTGCTAATAAGACATATTTTGCTTAACAGAAAATATTTACTTAAGAACAACTACACTAATAGAAATACTAACAGTATGTGTTATGGTAGGCTGCGCGAAGCTATTTATCACGCAAACTGAGTACCAAACAATTACCAATCAAGTGCACGTGCTTAGCACAATTTGTTTTACTGATTTCACGATTAGATTTATTTCATATTACCAGCTGTGGTTTTGAATCTGAGTTCGAGTCAATTTTATTGTGTTCGTTCCCACTTGGTTGTTTTACATTAATTATTACGTAAATACTTTTCCAAATTGATTAACGGCTATACAATATTGTTCGCTGGCTACCGTTTTCTAAACCATTGTAATCTAAACTAAAAATACGTCACTATCTGAAATTTCACTACTTTTCGGTTTTTATCATTTATCAAAATTCTTTCGATCGTTATTGAGTAAAAGTAATCGCGCAATAACAACTCGGTTACAAAAATTCTACATTTCTTTTGGATTTAAGTTGTTCTTCGGAACCGATGCTTTTTCCCGGACAACAGGGACGTTAGGAACACGTAGGTCCGTTATACGTTATCGAAAAGTTACATCCATGTAAATGAAGTATTTAGTTCCGACGGCCAACACAAATGGGATGTAATCCGATGAAACTAGATGAGTCTTTTAAAGAAGACATTAAAAAACAGACACACAGACAAAACCATTTTACTCGATATAAAGGTGCCGGCTAGAAAGCAAAGTGAGTTTATCGCAATAGCGCAACGTTTGGATGACTTTCACTCGTATCATCTTTTGGCGTAAACGATGGGCGTGTCGCTCTGGATGGAACAAAATTTCGAGACACACCCCACAATATTAAGCCACACAGTGAAACGTCACGACACACTGTTTAACACAGTCTGATCTCCATTGTGCATCCCGGTGGAAGCTGCAGACTCAGCACTGCGACATTCGACGTGAGAAAATGAGCTAAAACTACGGCAACTAAAAGGGTTAAGTATTAAAACAAGCATGAAAAGTTTCCAGAACTGCAATGAAACATGTAGACGACCTATTGTAAAGACGTATTATGTGAAAGCAAAAATCGGTGAAATATACGTAAATCAGGATTGCAAAAACAGCTCGAAGTGAGTTACAGTATCACTAATTTCAGTTTTGGCTACCCGACAGTTTAACTTACAGGAGAACGTCGTTTGATGCGAGAGTATATAAACAAATGATTTTCAGGCGAGCTTTGACAACAAAGTAAAGCAAACAGTCTTTGTGACCGAGTCCACAATCATTCACTGCAGAACAGAATGTAACAGAGTATGTAAATACGAGAAAAAACCGTCATCGATTTGTATTAAATAAGTTTTTTGGATTAATAAAGAAGAATTACGATGACTGAATTCTTCAAACGCTAAAAAATACACCCAGTTTTACGCCGATGATACTTTTTTCCAGTGCTGCACCTAATCCTAAACGGTGCCATTATTTTCAGTTGAAAACTTTAACGGTTACTTTTCCGCGAAAAACTGTTCAGCGCTGGACCTGTTGCATGTGCAAATGTGCCACGTGGATGAAACGCCTGTGGCTGACGTCTTAGTGACGTCAGAAATTATGTAGCAGCGATGTTTCTCACCGCTGTTTCAGTTCAAATAGTACTCCTGGACGTCACACTGAAGAGAGAAGCTTGCGAAAAACGGCAAATCATAACTTTTTCAATGCCAAAATCAGGCACGCTCGTTCCACTATGGCAAAAATAGTTGGCTCCTGTTACTAAGCGGACAGCAACGTTTAAAGTCGGCAAAAATCTGGTGTTGCGGAGAGTGTGCGGCTGCAACTGGACAGGAACAGCTTTGGTGAGGAGTGCGAGTGAACTTGTCATAGAGAGATTCCCTAAAGACAGGTTTATATGAGCCGTAGCCTCTTGCCAGTTGTGGTTTGGGTTTTTCAGGAGAAAACAGCAAAATTTTTAAATACACTGCCTGAAAGAAAAAGTGAAGCACCCAGATGGGGAGCAGAAAACGAAATCAAAGTTCACGAGTTGAGAACGTATGTGATGTTATTTCAGCGATTAAAAAAATCGAGTGACAGTTATAACGGCCGGTCAGAGTGGCCGTGCGGTTCTAAAAAAAATGGCTCTGAGCACTATGGGACTTAACTGCTGTGGTCATCAGTCCCCTAGAACTTAGAACTACTTAAACCTAACTAACCTAAGGACATCACACACATCCATGCCCAAGGCAGGATTCGAACCTGCGACCGTAGCAGTCCCGCGGTTCCGGACTGCACGCCTAGAACCACTAGACCACCGCGGCCGGCCGTGTGGTTCTAGGCGCTACAGTCTAGAGCCGAGCGACCGCTCCGGTCGCAGGTTCGAATCCTGCCTCGGGCATGGATGTGTGTGATGTCCTTAGGTTTGTTAGGTTTAATTAGTTCTAAGTTCTAGGCGACTGATGACCTCAGAAGTTAAGTCGCATAGTGCTCAGAGCCATTTGAAAATTATAACGAACTTGGCAGTCTGAGCCCATGTTTCATATGACGTTGCACCCGTTCTGCAATTAATGTATACTCTAATTTGGTTGGGCGCGGTGCCGTAAAACCTCCCCTGAGGTAAGCCGGCTCATAGCTGTTGTAACTGGTCCTTGATACCACGGGTATTCGCACTGAAACGCACTGAAACGAAGTTGACATCCGAGCTGGTCTGAATTGTGTTATATCGGAAACAGATCTGGGGGTCTTGCTGGCCACGGGAGTAGCTCAACATCACGCAAACAGTTCATAGAGTTACGTGCCTTTTGTGGACGAGCACTGCAATTGTGAATACTACGACACTTTTGCATGAGTAGTAACACATGAGGACGCAAGATATCCGTGACGTATCGCTGTGCCATCAGAATTCCCTCAATTACTACCAGCCGTGGCCTCCAGTGATATCTGATGGCTCCCCATACCTTGACGCCAGCACTAACACCGCTATGCCTCCACGAAACACTAGAAGAATGGGAGCTCTCCTACCAATGGTGCGATATGACACAGAATATTCCAGAGAGTCCATTACTCGTCCTCAGATGCAAGCGCAAATGTGAAGGGCTTACGATGTGTTTGATGCACAGTACGGCGATTCTTCCTTGTAGCGAACAGACATGGTCGACCAGAACCTCGGCGACGAGTATGTCAGTCACGTCCCGATGCAGTCCAACGTAGGGCCTCCATCATTCGAATGCTCTACAAATCTGGACATTGCACAACTCTAACAGCCAGCCAAATGAAGACACAGTATGAATTCCCTTTCAAACTCTGTTGGGTGCTGATAACGCTGTCTTATATGAATACGTGATATCTCCATATGCTTCCCAGAGTCTCTCAATACTTGACGCTCTTCACACACCTTAAATACCCCACCAGGCTGGTAAAAACACTAAACATGAACTACACCAATGCTGAAGATTGGATGGGTAGATCACATAACTAATGAGGAAGTATTGAATAGGATTGCGGAGAAGAGAAGTTTGTGGCACAACTTGGCTAGAAGAAGGGATCGGTTGGTAGGGCATGTTCTGAGGCATCAAGGGATCACCAATTTAGTATTGGAGGGCAACGTGGAGGGTAAAAATCGGAGAGGGACACCAAGAGATGAATACACTAAGCAGATTCAGAAGGATGTAGGTTGCGGTAGGTACTGGGAGATGATAGAGGATAGAGGATAGAGTAGCATGGAGAGCTGCATCAAGCCAGTCTCAGGACTGAAGACCACAACAACAACATTTTAACGACTTTAAATTATGGGTACGATAGCAGAAGTACCTTTAAGAATGCCCTTTGTTACTGTAAAACACTTATTGGTGTCGATGTCCAGAAATTAAGTAACATGTAAGTTGAATAAAGGGAAACAATAGATTCCTACTTCACGTAATTAGTTATGAACAACAACATAGCTCACGAGAAATTTACTTCTAAACACATACCACGTCTTCACTGCAGAACGCATGGAAATTTCACAAGTGCACAAGTCGGCACTCCAAAATATTTCTATCTTCCGCGACCACACGCAAACTGCTCCACCCCCCAAGTCTTTCCCGCGACTGTGCATCCATTGCGCCATACCGCCCTGGACTCCCTCGTGTCTTCTCCCGTACTGTTCAGAACTGCCCCACTTCCATAGTGTCCTTTTTGCAACGATCACTGTGATTGGTTAGAGCGTTACCGCCCTGTCTAAAAGCCAATGCACACTCGCAGACATAATGAAACACATTCGAAATACTGGATTTACATTTAAATAATTTGAAATTAAATAAATATTTCTACAGCTGGGCCACAAACACGCTCTAACACACATTATTAAATACATGAACAAATTAAAGAAACATATATCAAAGGAATAGAACAGAAATAAGCCAGTAGCCTAATCTCTCTGTGCTTTCTAAAACATAGTAAATAACTGACCAATTTTTCATGAATGGTACGTATCGGATAGAAACAAAGACATAGACAAATAAAAATATTTATAAGCATGCTGCAACCGTTTTTTCGTGTAACTGTGGTGTACTTATGGCCTGACACGATCGATAGTAATCGGCCACTTTGGCCTCCAATAACTCATGTACTATTCAAGTTACATGCCTGTAATTTACACCAATTTACGTTTACACTAATTGCTTTCTAAAGACACGTCGATCGGCAGTATCGGATGAACCGTTTAGATTTTGGAAATTAATTACTGGGTGTTACTTGCATAATTTATCGTCAGATACTAAACTTTAAACTAATAAAGACATTGAAAATCTGACTACACCATCAGAATCGTCGTGCAAATAATGGTAATGTACATGTTTCTTTTTGAGGTATCATGATTCATCTGGCTACTATTAATTTCTATATGAACTGTGAAATGTCTGCCATTAAGGTTTCACAAAGTCCGCCATCTTTGGCACTCACCACGTGTCTCCTTCATCGACACAGCGTCACCAAGGAAATGCCAGCACCATGGTGGCTGGACCACGCACTGGGGCCACCCCTCTTGTTCGGCACCACGCGGTCGGCCTGCTGAGCAGCCCGCGTGACCACAGCCGACTCGGAACTTACAAGGGAACCTCCCCATCGCACCCCCCTCAGATTTAGTTATAACTTGGCACAGTGGATAGGCCTTGATAATCCGAACACAGATCAATTGAGAAAACAGGAAGAAGTTGTGTGGAACTGTGAAAAAATAAGCAAAATATACAAACTGAGTAGTCCATGGGTCACATATGCAACATTACGGAGTTCGTGAGTTCAGGAGCGCTATGGTCTCGTGGTAGCGTGAGCAGCTGCAGATGAAGAGGTCAGAGATCCTAGGTTCAAGTCTTCCCACAAGTGAAAATTTTACTTTATTTTTGCATAGTTATTATCTGTCCGTTCGTTCATTGACGTCTCTGTTCACTGAAATAAGTTTAGTGTCTGTGTTTTGCGACCGCATCGCAAAACCGTGCGATTAGTAGACGAAAGGACGTGCCTCTCCAATGGGAACGGAAAACATTTGATCGCAAGGTCATAGGTCAACCGATTCCTCCACAGGAAAACACATCTGATATATTCTATACGACACTGGTGACGGCATGTGCGTCACATGACAGGAATATGTTGTCGACCGACCTAACTTGTACACTTGGCGAATGGGTAAAAAGACTCTTCTACCTTGCCCGATTTAGGTTTTCTTGTGGATGTGATAATTACTCCCCAAAAAGTGATGAAAACATAAGAGTTTGTCACATAAACTGGAAATAAAAAATTAAAATTTTCACTCCATGTAAGAATCGAACCCAGGACCTTTCGTTCCGCAGCTGCTCACGTTGCCACGAGACCACTGAGTTGCTGCTGTCCTAGCGTCCTTGATGTTACCTATCTTCCCATGAACTACTCAGTTTGTATATTTTGCTTATTTTTTCTCAGTTCCACACAACTTCTTCCTGTTTTCTCAATTGATCTGTGTTCAGTTTTTCAAGGCCTATCCACTGTGCCAACTTATAACTAAATCTGAGGGGGTGCGATGGGGAGGTTCCCTTGTTAGAATATTTTCAGGGCGCCACAACTCGCCCGTCACCTCACAGTGTGTGTGTGTGTGTGTGTGTGTGTGTGTATACGAAATTACATTGAGATCCGACGATGCCTTATGGCTGCTTCACTTTTTTGTCAGGCAGTATGTGTGTTTGTGTGTGTGTGTGAGGGACAGATAATGAGAGAAAGAGAGAGAGACAGAGAGAGTGAGAGAAAGAGAAACTAAACAAACACGAAGACAGAGGAGATTAAAATATTATAAGACCATGGCTGTTCTAGTTTACACTGAGGTGACAAATGCCATGGGATAGCAATACGCACATACACACATGGTGGCATACGCGAGGTATAACAGGGCAGTGCATTGCCGGAGCTGTCATTAGTACTCAGGTGATTAATGCTGAAGGGTTTGCGACGTGATTATGGCTGCACGATTAGTATTAATAGAGTTTGAATGCGGAATAGTTGTTGGAGCTAGACGCATAGGACATTCTATTTCGGAAATCGTTTGAGAATTCAATATTCCAGTATCCTCAGTGTCAAGAGTGGGGCGAGTATACTTTACCTCTCACTACAGACAACGCAGAAGCCAATGGCCTTCACTTAACGACTGAGAACAGCGGCGTTTGCGCACGGTTGTCATTGCTAAGAGACAAGCAGTACTGAGTGAAATAACTGCATAAATCAACGTGGGACATACGATGAACGTATCGGTTAAGACAGTGCGACGAAATTTGGTGTTAATGGGCTATAGCAGCACCCGGCCGACGAGAGTGCCTTTGCTAAAAGCAAGATCTCGCCTGCAGCGCCTCTACTGGGCTCGTGACCATATCGGTTGGACGCTAAACGACTGGAAAACCGTGGCCCGGTCAGATGAGTCCCGATTTCAGTTTGTAAGAGATAACGGTAGGATTTGAGTGTGGCGCAGACCCCACGAAGCCGTCGATCAATGTTGTCAACAAGGCACTATGGAAGCTGATGGTGGCTCCGTGATGGTGTGGGCTGCGATTACAGCGAATGAACTGGGTCCTCTGGTCCATGTGAATCGATATTTGACTGGAAACCGTTATGTTCGGCTACTTGGAGACCAATTGCTGCAGTTCATAGACTTCATGTTCCCAGACAACGATGGAATGTTTATGGATGGCAGTGCACCCACAACCGGTTTAAAGAAAATTCTGGACAGTTCGAGCGAATGATCTGGCTACCCAGATCAACCGAAATCAATCTCATCGAAAATGTGTGGGACATGATCAAGAGGTCAGTTCGTGCACTAAATCCTACTCCGACAACACTTTCGCAATTAAGGACGGCTTTAGAGGCAGTATCGTTCAATATTTCTGCAGGGCAATTGCAACGGCTTGCTGAGTCCATGCCACGTCGAGTTGTTGCACAACGCCGGGTGGAATGAGGTCTGTCGCAATATTAGGAGATATTCCACACCACATGGTATTGTGCGGAAGTGAATCACGTTCATACGTAAGTAACAAGAGAGCAGAGTTCGGTCAGAAGCAATGAAATTTCTTAGAGGAGTAAAAGAATATACACTCCTGGAAATGGAAAAAAGAACACATTGACACCGGTGTGTCAGACCCACCATACTTGCTCCGGACACTGCGAGAGGGCTGTACAAGCAATGATCACACGCACGGCACAGCGGACACACCAGGAATCGCGGTGTTGGCCGTCGAATGGCGCTAGCTGCGCAGCATTTGTGCACCGCCGCCGTCAGTGTCAGCCAGTTTGCCGTGGCATACGGAGCTCCATCGCAGTCTTTAACACTGGTAGCATGCCGCGACAGCGTGGAAGTGAACCGTATGTGCAGTTGACGGACTTTGAGCGAGGGCGTATAGTGGGCATGCGGGAGGCCGGGTGGACGTACCGCCGAATTGCTCAACACGTGGGGCGTGAGGTCTCCACAGTACATCGATGTTGTCGCCAGTGGTCGGCGGAAGGTGCACGTGCCCGTCGACCTGGGACCGGACCGCAGCGACGCACGGATGCACGCCAAGACCGTAGGATCCTACGCAGTGCCGTAGGGGACCGCACCGCCACTTCCCAGCAAATTAGGGACACTGTTGCTCCTGGGGTATCGGCGAGGACCATTCGCAACCGTCTCCATGAAGCTGGGCTACGGTCCCGCACACCGTTAGGCCGTCTTCCGCTCACGCCCCAACATCGTGCAGCCCGCCTCCAGTGGTGTCGCGACAGGCGTGAATGGAGGGACGAATGGAGACGTGTCGTCTTCAGCGATGAGAGTCGCTTCTGCCTTGCTGCCAATGATGGTCGTATGCGTGTTTGGCGCTGTGCAGGTGAGCGCCACAATCAGGACTGCATACGACCGAGGCACACAGGGCCAACACCCGGCATCATGGTGTGGGGAGCGATCTCCTACACTGGCCGTACACCACTGGTGATCGTCGAGAGGACACTGAATAGTGCACGGTACATCCAAACCGTCATCGAACCCATCGTTCTACCATTCCTAGACCGGCAAGGGAACTTGCTGTTCCAACAGGACAATGCGCGTCCGCATGTATCCCGTGCCACCCAACGTGCTCTAGAAGGTGTAAGTCAACTACCCTGGCCAGCAAGATCTCCGGATCTGTCCCCCATTGAGCATGTTTGGGACTGGATGAAGCGTCGTCTCACGCGGTCTGCACGTCCAGCACGAACGCTGGTCCAACTGAGGCGCCAGGTGGAAATGGCATGGCAAGCCGTTCCACAGGACTACATCCAGCATCTCTACGATCGTCTCCATGGGAGAATAGCAGCCTGCATTGCTGCGAAAGGTGGATATACACTGTACTAGTGCCGACATTGTGCATGCTCTGTTGCCTGTGTCTATGTGCCTGTGGTTCTGTCAGTGTGATCATGTGATGTATCTGACCCCAGGAATGTGTCAATAAAGTTTCCCCTTCCTGGGACAATGAATTCACGGTGTTCTTATTTCAATTTCCAGGAGTGTAGTAGGTTAGACAGAATTAAGAATGTAGAGAATTAGGAATAAATTTAACGTTTATCAATTAGCAAATGAAATCCTGAATGCGATTTTCACTCTGCAGCGGAGTGTGTGCTGATATGAAACTTCCTGGCACATTAAAACTGTGTGGCGGACCGAGAGTTGAACTCGGGACCTTTGCCTTTCGCGGGAAAGTACACCACTTTTTGAGAGCTACTCAAGCAGGACTAGAGACCCGTCCTCACAACTTCATATCAGCGCACACTCCGCTGCAGAGTGAAAATCTCATTCTGGAAACATCCCCGCTGCTGTGTCTAAGCCATGTCTCCGCAATATCCTTTCTTCCGGGAGTGCTAGTTCTGCAAGGTGAAATTTGGAAGATAGGAGACGAGGTACTGGCAGAATTGAAGCTGTGAGAACGGGTCGTGGGTCGTGCTTGGGAAGCTCAGATGGTAGAGCACTTGTACACGTAAGGCAAAGGTCCCGAGTTCGAGTTTCGGTCCTACACACAATTTTAATCTGCTAGAAGGTTTGAAATAAAATCCTCGAAAAAATGGAACTGACACACATTAAGGGGGTTGGACGTCAAACGGGCCGACTTAGAGCAGGAGAGGCATCACACTACATTGTAATTTTCAGTGTCTATACTTTTACAAATAAGTTCATAAAACTTTGTCAGCATCACCAGGAAGGATTCAGGATTCACACTCATTGCAGTGGAAGTTCGAAAACATAACAAAATAATTTTCTTTTTTACGTGCGAAATTTCATTATTTTTCACTTACTAATGGCTGCATTTGTTGCTATAGGTACACTTTTCTTCATAAGTTAGAGAGATTCTTCGATGAATTTTTCACAACATACATACCATACTTACAGGTGTATGAAACTCTAGAATTTATTTCATTTATGAAAAAAAACGAATGAGCTGTTATTTTAAACTTCATGTTTAGGAAAATCACAAATTTTATAGTTAAATACCACAACTTTTACCACAGTTTTTAATAGATTTGCAAAATTCTAGAGCTTTATACACCTTTAAGTATGGTTTGTATGCTGTGCAAAATTCATCGAAGAATCTCTCTTACTTATGAAGAAAAGTGTACTTATAACAACAAATGCTTCCAGTAGTAAGTGAAAAAAATGATGAAATTTCACATGTAAAAAAATTACTTCGTTATGTTTTCGAACTTCCACTGCTATGAGTGTGAATTCTGAATCCTTCCTGGTCATGCTGACAAAGTTTTATGAATTTATTTGTAAAAGTATAGACAGTGCAAATTAAAATGTCCTGTGGTGCCTCTACTGCTCCAAGTCGGCCCGTTTGACGTCCTACCCGTCTTAAGAGGATGAGTAGCCAAGATTACCTCTCAAAATCGTAAACTACAAGCGTAAAGAAATAGAGGAAGACCTGAGTATCGGTCCAGGCAGATGTCTCGCTCTGGAAGTGTAGAAGAAGGACGAGGAGGAGGCTTACTTGTTGGAGAGGACGAGTACGGTGCGGCCCTGCGGCGTCTCCAGGGCGACGCTGTCCAGCGAGGCGGCGGCCGGCAGTTGTGCGTCCAGCTGCAACCGCACCGAGCCGCGCGTCACGAAGCGCGAGAAGTGGCCCAGCACGTAGAACATGGGCTGCTTGTAGAACTCGTCCGCAGTCGCGTTCACGATCACGGGCGAGTCCACGTTGTTGTTCACCCAGTTGGGCCCGCCCGACGTGTTCAGCGCCAGGTTCCAGTCCAGCCAGCCCGTCGACCAGTGATTTAGCACCTGCACGGTTCACCGGTCGTGTCACAGTAGTAGCACATCTAAAGGTACATTTACATAAGATACGTGTTCCACAACTTGTATGAGCCTCATGTCAATTTGACATGTCGCGATACAACATCTCATACAAAATATATGAAGATAGTTACTGTTCTCGAAAGAACAGATACCACTGATGACCGCGCAGCTTGTCTAGAACAAATGATAATTAGTTAAAACCCTCTGTTGTTGATATACCTCGATGGGGACAGCTGAAAATATGTACCCCGACCGGGACTCGAACCCGGCATCTCCTGCTTACATGGCAGACGCTCTATCAACTTGAGCACCGGGGACACAGATGAATAGTGCGACTCCAGGGACTGCCATGTCAGCAGGAGATCCCGCGTTCGAGTCCCGGTCGAGGCAAATATTTTCAGCTGTCCCCATCGAGGTATATCAACAACACACCTGTCGGCAGTTGTGGGTTTCAACTAATTATCATTTGTTCTAGAGAAGCTGCACGGTCATCAATGGTATTCGTTCTTTCGAGAACAGTTACTATCTTCATATATATAGCTAAAGGCTACCCAGCCATTGGCCTTTGTCTGTGCGAATGCGCACAGATTACCCGAACTCTTGCAAGGAATCGCCAAAGTGTGCGCGAGTAATGAGTAGATGGCCAAATATCTATTAGGTACATTACATATGCAGGATTGTGGACGGTTGGGAATGTGGGTCTCACGGGAAGCGTGCAACGGATAAGTCCCTGCAGTCGCGCTATTCATCTGTGACCTCGGTGGCTCGGATGGATAGAGCGTCTGCCATGTAAGCAGGAGATCCCGGGTTCGAGTCCCGGTCAAGGCACCGATTTACACCTGTCCCCATCGAGGTATATCAACAGCACCTGTCGGCAATTGAGGGTTTCAACTAATTATCATTTTTTCTCATAAAAAAGTTCACCCGACTTTTATGCGCGCCTTCCGGGTATACAAGTGGCTTGCACATTTTGTATATAAACTTTTCGAGATGTGCTAGACAAGTCGCAGAAGTTGGGTAGGAGCAGTACCAGTCTTTCTTGGCTATGTGCCGCCATGTTTGTTTATAAGTGTATTTGATCTTGAGTGTTCTCCGTAATCTATTGTTGTATTCTTTACATTTTGTGGGTTTTCATTCTTCGCTCAAAAGGGCAGGCATCCCAGCACATAAAAATGTTAAGTCTTCCACATAGCTCCGGGAAGCCATCACGAATTCCGAACAGCTCTGCACCACCGAAAGCATAAATACAAATCGCTAGATGTAAATGCACGATCGTACATGTATGACTTGCAAGTAACGCGCTCATACAAGTCGTGATACATGTCCCAGAGACGTGTACATATTTCGCGCATGCTTGTGCCGATACAAATCCCAAATGTGAACGTATCTTAACATATACAGTCGCGACACTCACTACTGTGAAAACTGTTACCGTCTGACAGTTAGAACGACACTAGTGCCCTAGCGGCGAGAAAGCCACTCGTAACATTAATGTTTGTTTTTAATTATTTTTCTACATGATTAACGAAGTAGTTATTATATTTTTGAGTTCTAAAAATTAGTAAACCATCGACAGAAATAATAGTAACTAGTTTCGCATGTGATCGAAATTCGACCATTTGTTTTTATTGAAATAATTCTTTGATTTCTCTTTAACTGTTCAATCTTTTGGAGCGAATCCTTGATGCAGTGCATTGAAAAATAATTTTTTTATGTTAGTGACGGCAAATTAATTTTTCACTTGTAACAACACAACGTGTGTGCCCTTGTATCACGTTAAAGAATCTCAGATGCGAAATGTTTTGCATTAAAAAATCTTCACTGTAAATTCATCAAACCTGTTATTTGCTATAGCGTTCAGTGCACATTTAAATGAATCTTTCAAAGCAATAAAAATTATTATTATCAGTGTCCACATAATTCCTGTTACTTCGTCTGCGCAAAAATGGTGTCTGTCTAGCTTTCTGTGCCTCAGTCCGACTCATTACTGTTCTTCGAAGCTGATGTATAATAAATTATTCAAAACGAAGAAACTGAAAATTTGGAACTTACTTCAAATTTTCTCGTAATGGTGGCAAATGAAAACTAAGTTCTGTTTGCTCTTAGACAAAAGTCAGCGAAAAAAAAAGACGCTTAGCACCCTGCTCTCCCTGCAACCATACTCTCACTCTCTACTCCTTGTCCGAAACTCTCATTGCTAACATCACTTCTTACTTTAGATTCATGACTGGGATACACTCATATGCCACTGACAAATACTGAGATATATCAGGAAGTTATTAAATGTTAAAAAATGCCGGGACTGACACCAGACATGCGCCAGACTCAACTCTACACTCCCTATTAACTCTTCTTCTGGAAAGCAGTCCTTTATACCACTATCCTCTCTACAGGTTAATATCGTGAAGTGTGGAAAACCTCTAAAATCCTCCTCCTACCACCCTGTCCACCTCACCTCAGCGATTAGCGTATTTCCCGACCCATTTCCCCTCCCCCTTCTTACCACAACACCTTCTCTCCATTCAATGTGTGTCCTCAGCAACCTTTCCAACTACTCCAGTCCTGCCTCTAAAAATCCACTTCTGCTCCATCGTTATTGTGCATAAATCCTCTATTCTTATACCTCCGACCTCCTACCATCCCCAATGTCCAGTCTCATTCGCCTTCGACATAGAAGACGTTTCCCAGAGCCGATCCTTCCACTTTTAGTGAGAGTGAAGTGCATCTTTTTTAAGTTTTACATAAGTGTTTTGTATCATGATTTAAATATTTTAAATACACTCTTATAGTTTTCTGTTTTAAATTTTTTATTCATACTTAAATTAAAAACGAAAAACTTAAGTTTGTCAAATGTAAAACCTTTTTGTAATTTTCCCTTTAAAACATTTGTAATTCACTTGTAAGTATCTCATCTTTTGGCTAGTGTTTTTGAGTAAGGGATGGATTGAATGTACAGCTAAAAGTCCATCCTTTGCCTATATGTGACGAGGGGGATGAAATAAGAGTAAGGAAAAAAATAGACGATGACGTATCATGCAGCCATGTCAGACATTTTTGATATCGAAGTAATTATACTCGAATACGTAACGACTGTTATGTTCTTCATATTATGACCTGCACTGAATGAACTACATTTTATTGAATTTTCAGTTCACAATGCTCTTCATATTGGCTGCAAAGCCAAAATCGCGATTGTGTGAAATAACTGAATACTAATAAACATTCAAAGGCAGAAATTACATTCAAAAAGGTCTACATGACTGTGATCCCCAGCGAAGAAAAAATCAATCACTTCTTACCGAGCCATGGATATGAGGATGTTCTTCGTTTCCAGTGGGTAAAGATAAAATGAGTTAAATCGATGAAACATAATAGATTTAACAAAAAGTATAGGGCTAAACAAGTGATACCTAAATATATCCATTTGGTTTCCAAACCAATATCAAAAGCAATGAGATGAGCAATGTTGGTATGTAAACGACTGTTACTTAAAGAACAAATTAATGATAGTTATAAACATAACAATGTTCTTACTGTAAAGTTTTATTCTTCTCAGTTGTGTAGGGTGAAGTGCTTTCACTCCTACAATACGATTATGTGTTGTTGTGAGTGAGTATGTACATTAACCGAGTGAAAAAGGTCAGGTTTACGCATTCTAAGAAAATGTCTAATCTCATTCTCACTGTTGGTATGTCTCAACATAAAACTAGTAAAATAATGCATAGTAACGCTAATTTTCTAAGAAAACAGTGAATTTAATTAACATCAGTTCTACAGAAAAAAGATAAGGGAATTAAATAAACGTCTTAAATTTAATGTAGCAGACAAGTTACAAGGCAATACAATTAAGACATTGACTGCCACGTGGTCGCTGGCAGCCACA
This sequence comes from Schistocerca serialis cubense, assembly GCF_023864345.2. Lineage (NCBI taxonomy): Eukaryota > Metazoa > Arthropoda > Insecta > Orthoptera > Acrididae > Schistocerca > Schistocerca serialis. Next base: position 312,897,951 of record NC_064638.1, read on the forward strand.
GCAGACAGATCTGCTGTGATCGCCAGTGGCCTCATGGTAGTCAGTATATTAAAGATTTGGTTGTAAGTACTAAATTGCTTTGGGTATGGCTAGGTTACGAGTGGAAGAACAAAGTCTGATAACAAGTAATGTTGCTAGAATTATGAAAGAGCAAATATATATGCACAAAAGTAGTTATCATGTAAGTAACAGAGATTGTGGGACCAGTAAAAGCATTAATTAGTGACAGAAAACAAAACAGGCCTTGGATATAAATGCATTGTAATTATTAACAAGGTTGATTATGAGGCTAAAATAACAGAACGTTTTGCTAACCTCAAAATTACTGTACTAAATAAAGATAACATTGCAATTTTCAATGACATACTAAGAAAAAAAGGCAAAGAATTGTAACTTTCTCCTGAACGATAGGGGGGCTAGAGTATGTATAAATATAAATCCTAATGCCCCCAAAACTCAGAGTACAACAAATAATAAATGAAGATAACATTCAAATTATGTCCAATGTTAACTGCATAAGTAACTCTGCGTATAAATTAAGTTAAAAAGTGGATGGACTGCTGGAAGAATACTGCGCGTATGAAAACCGATATAGTGTACATAATTCACAAGATGTCACCCAAGAAATGAAACACCTTAAAGTATGGAAACTGGTATACTAGTATCATTTGATGGAGCTAATATGTATACAAACATATCAGTAGCTGCACCCGTTGTGTTGATATGGGGCGTCCTAATTAAATATAAAACACTGTCACTGACTGAAATTACTCAAATCATTAAGCTGTTAGAGTTGATCACAGACCATAACCATATCGCTTTCGAAGGGGAATTTTAAATACAACAGGATGGTCTGGCCGGGACATTGGCTGACATTTATAAAAATAATGTAGAAGTGCGATTTTTGAAAAATTAAAATAATCAGCCACAAAGTTTGTTTCTATAAAAGATATATCAGTGAGACAGTAGTACTATTTGATAGCTGCCTGAATGAGGTAGGGATCTAAATAGCCCCTATCACAAGGTTCAGTTCAACAAATAAAACTGTAGAAAAAAACACCATTAATTTCCTTGACTTAGCAGCAGATACGTGATCAGAATATTCTGAAAACCAACAATTACTGACTGTATGATTAATAACCAGTCTTGTCATCAGCTAACGACAAAAGGGTTACTTAAACTTTATTGTACATAAACTCATCAATCTTCTACTGAACAGCTAGAAAGAATTTCAAATTCTACAAGATATTGCTTTCAACAATAGGTGTAGACCAAAAATACTCGCAAAATTATATAAAAAGAAAATTAGAGAGAATAATATCTCAATATTATAGATATTACCCTAATTAGAGAAGAATTAAAAATGAAAAAGTATATGTTTGCTACCATTCCATATGTGGGTGTTGTCTCGAACAAAACTGCAAAAGAATTTGACAAAATTAACGTCCAGTTGGGTTTTCAAGCCAACAACAACTTAGGCAAAAGACACATAGTACAAATGAAACCAGCCCTATGAGGAGGCCCGATATTTACAAGATTATGTGAAAAACATGCGACAACTATTACATTGCACAAACAGGGTGCTCTTTTCACGGTAACCTTAAAGAATATATTAGGAAAACAGATATACACTTTAAGATTCAGTAAGCATTTAAAAGAGAATGATCACCAAGTGAAAGAATTGATGTGTCATTACAGATCATGCTTTCGCTACACAAGAGCAAGAAAATGGATAAATTAGAAGAAATGAAAATATATAACTGTCCAATCGACTCCCCAAATGATCTGCTGAATGATCAATTAGTATTGCATACTAAGAAGTTCTTACATAATTACAGGTCAATATTGTTTAAATAATGATGTTATTACGCCAATGATTGTTCTTCTTGGCGTTAGCAGAGTCACACATGTCAAGTCAGTATTTGTGTACCACGCTCTCTACTACAACCACATACACTCTACGACAAAAAAAGCAACGCACCACGAAGGAATTAAGACATCGGTTGACGTGATGTACAGTCGTGGACAAAACGAGCGAGACCCCTCGCCTTTTCGTTATGCTGATCCGCACGGCTTTAAAGTCTGCTACACAGTATAACAGGCAAGGCGACGAAGTGCTACCAACATACTATGCATAGGCGTGAAATTGACAAACTATCTGAGCTAACCATGTGTAAGACTATATTAACACTGATTAGTGTGTTAAACACAACACATAAATATAAGACATAAATGAAAGAAGAAACGCTAATTAGTATGAACTGTACTAATGAAAATGAATTTCAGCTTATCGAGATAACATAACTGTTTTAGTAGGTCTAGGGGACTGATGACCTGAGAAATTTGGTCGCATAGTTCTTAGAGCCAGTTTTTGACCTTTCGCGTAAATTTTTGTTTACGTAAACGGCCGTATCTTTAGATTGCGTTGACGAAGAAGCTAACTTTTTTACACCACCAAGGGACCATATACCGCAGGAAGTGCGGTACATTTCCGCTTATTATGTGTACCCGTACTGGAGGTAAACGGGTTTTAAGGGTTGGGTAGACAGATAGACGGTCAAGAAAGTGAGACTAGTACGGTTCCATTTTTACCGATGTAGTTACTGAAGATGAGGGCCACGTAAATAATTCCCCTACTCTTTATTCTAAATGTTCTATTTGCAGTCGATACATCAGCATCTTAATCGTAGCTACGCTTTCGATCCAAATCACGTTTACAGCAATGCAAATAAAATCCATTTGCCTATACACGTGGTAATTCAAATCCCAGTATTAATGGCACCGCGTTTTAGAAGTGTGAGCATTCCCATTGCTAGCTAGCTTAAGAAACACTTCGGCTAATGAACGTTTTATAGCTGTGGCGAGTCTAACGAAGAATTCGAAACATTGTAGAATACGTTTGCCAGCTATGTCGCCGTTTATTTCCTGGGGTAGTGCAGAATTATCCTACTAAATTTACTTGCTAATAACAATATTTTGTTATTTCGATAAACATCCCGAATGATTGTCACATAAGCGGTGACATAAAGGTAGAAAATTTTTTCTTTTAGTCCAGAAAGCTCTATGCAACAGAAACTGCAGATCATTTTACAATTTCCATTCGAAATTGCCGGCATATTCATGTCTGGGGTAATAATATAGCGCTGTTTGCCTGGGTTGTGCGAAAGGTGTTTGCTGCTGCAAGGGAGGTCTGGTTTGTTTTCGCTTCTAATATCGATGGAGGCAGATAGACTATCAGTAAAGCAATTTTAAGAAATTCTCGCGCACCCAATACGTTTTATTGCTACCTTTATTCCGTACTGGCGCCCTGTGACCTGTGGATGTCAATAAGAAACTCTTGTAGAATTTCATACGTATTACCGCCTACTTTTTCCGTTGCTGTCAATAATTGTATTGACTTAAGTGTGTCAATGAATGATTTTAAACTGAATTTCGTAATGAATCTTCACGCATTGCTAAATTTGCACACTTTCATGGCAGGTCAGCAACGGTAATCCAGTATGACTGGTCTGAACGTAGACACAGACCATTTTGCGGCCGAATGCGCATAATATTTCGCTAATTCGTAACTATCTGGAATACTTTGTCTAACTGAAACAGTTATGCTATCTCTATAAGCTGAAGTTCATTTTTATTAGTACAGTTCATACTAATTAGCGTTTCTTCTTTCAATTATATCTTATATTTACGTGATGTGTTTAACACATTTATCAGCATTAATATAGCCGTACTCACGACTGAAAACAGTCTGACAAAGTTCGAATAGTTTTTCAATTTCACGCCTGTGTATAGTATGTTGGTAGCACTTCGTCGCCTTGCCTGTTAAGCTGTGGAGCAGACTTTAAAGTTGTGCGGATCAGCATAACGAAAAGGCGAGGGGTCTCGCTCGTTTTGTTCAGCACTGTACATGCACAGATAAACAAATGGTTACAATTTCAGAAAAATCGGATGTTATATTCAAGAGGAAGACCTTCACAAACTCAGCATATAAAAAAATTGACAGAAAATGGAAAGAAGTTCTAGACTTGAGTTAAATCAGTGAACGGGTCGAAGACAACTGTCCAGACACACTGTAACTATGATGGCTCTGAAACAGAGAATGACACAGAGAAGGCAGAAATATTAAACGTCTTTTCCAGCACTGTTTCACAGAGGAAGATCACATCGTTCTTCCTCCTTTAAATCTTCGCACGAATGACAAAATTACGGATGTCGAAATGAGTGAACAAAGGATAGCAAAGCACTGAAGTCGCTCAACAGAGGAAAGGCAGCTGGGCCTCTCGGGATACCATTTCTATTCTACAAAGAATATGCGAAAGAACTTGCCTCTCTTGTAGCACCAGTGTACCATACTATCTAAGCAATGATAATGTTTCGAAAAAAAGGGTCATTCCCATTTACATGAAGGGACGTGAAACAAACGCACAAAACAATAGGCCCATATCTCTAACGTCGATTTGTTGTAGAAACTTGGAACGTGTTTTATGTTCGCGTTCTATAACGATTCTGGAGACCGAGAATTTCCTTTGTAGGAACCGACATGGGTTCCGAAAACAACGATTGTGTGAAGCCCAGATCGTTGTCTTCGTGCACGAGACAGAGAAAGCAGTAGATAGAGGCGCCCAGACAGATGCCGTGTTGCTTGACTTCTGGAATGCATACTGATCCGCCTAATGAACAAAATACGAGAGTATGGAATATCAGACCAGCTCTGTGATTGGACTGAGAACACAGCAAGTCATTCTGAACGGTGAGAAGCGTTCAAACATAAAATTAATTTCGGGCCTGCCTCAATGGAGTGTTTCAGGACTATTACTTTTCACAAGCAGAGGCTTTTCGCGGATGATGCTGTTGTACGCAGAGAAGTCACAAAGCTAGAAAATTGTAGAGAAATGCAGGTAGACCTATAGAGGAACGACGCATGGCGCAGGGAGTCCCAACTGAACGACATCTTAAACAGATGTAACGTATTGCGAATACACGGACGGAAAGATCCTTTATCGTGTCATTAGAAAATTGCAGAACAGTCACTGGAAGCAGTTTCTTCTGTAAAATATCTGGGAGTATCTATGCGGATCGATTTGAAGAGGAACAGCCACATAAAATTAATCGCGAAGAAGGCAGATGGCGGACAGCGATTCACTGGAAGAATCCTCTGGAAATATAATCCATCAACAAAGGGAGCAGCTTGCAAAACATTCGTTCGGCCAAAACTTGAATGCTGCTCGTCAGTATGGGGACCGTATCAGACAGGATTGATAGAGGAAATAGAGAAAATTGAAAGGAGAGCAGCATGTTTCGTTTTAGGTTCATTTAGTAAGTGCGAAATTGTCACGGACACGCCCACTCAACTCCAGTCCCAGGCGCTGCAAAAGAAGAGTTCTGCACCACGATGTGGTTTGAGGTGTCATCTGAGCTGCTTAGCATACCCCTAAGATCATGCAAATGTAAGAGAAACAATGTTGTGCTACGGGTAACGTCTTATTGAATTAAAACTGTAGAGGATGGCCCAGTTAAGCATGAAAATACAGGTACCACACCTCACACGGATGTATTAATGAAGGGGCTCATCTCACTAGAAAAGGAAACTAGCAGGCGCTGTTTGATGGCTTACAACCATAAGCCATCAAATAAATGATTTACACACTGCGTCGGGCATGTAAAGAGTTAATAAGTGGACAAAAGATTGCAATTATAAATTATAGCCTTTGCGTTGGTGCATGGACACACAAAAGCATAATGTGATACTGCAGCACAGATATGACCAATGACCGCAAAAATGGTTAGTGATTTGAAGAAGGAACCCAGAAAAGCAAGTACAAACACAAATACACTCACCAAAGTGCGCGATGGGTGCAACCGGCAGGCAGAGAATTTTAAAACTGCACAACTAAAACCTGATGTACATTAATTACCTTCGCATACCCTCAGCTCAGTGACTGCACTAAAGGCTCATGCTTACCACTCTTGGATGGAATGAGTGTGGAAGATGTATGCAGCAGCAACTGAAAATTCTGAGTACCTCGGCACTCTGCTCTGAGTAGGAGACATCCGTCTCTGTAGTACTTTTCAACGACTGAGAACAGATCTACTGTTCAATTTGCCTCTGAAAGTGTACTCACTGATATCTCCCCAAAAACGTAGCTCGTTCATCCAGTGTAGGAATCTTGCCAGCCAACTGCATTAGACACTGAGTATTCTGGCCAATGATAATTTAATAAACTACTTTAACAGATTCGTACTCTTGTCGATTCTGTCATGGTTGTCAATAACAGTGCGGTGCAGGAGGGAAAGCAGAAAATCTGTCTCATTATATGACAGCTTTCCAACAGCCGTCAACCAGAAACTTTCTGCATTAACACACATGGGAAAAAGCACAACCAACTGAAATAATTATTGTGAGTTATTGTGAGAAGGCAACAGCTTTGCCACAGTGGATACACCGGTTCCCGTGAGATCACCGAAGTTACGCGCTGTCTGGCGTGGTCGGCACTTGGATGCGCTGTTGCCATTTTTCGGGGTGCACTCAGCCTCGTGATGCCAATTGAGGAGCTACTGGACCGAATAGTAGCGGCTCCGGTCAAAGAACACCATCATAACGACCGGGAGAGCGGTGTGCTGACCACACGCCCCTCCTGTCCGCATCCTCCACTGAGGATGACACGGCGGTCGGATGGTCCCGGTAGGCCACTCGTGGCCTGAAGACGGAGTGGAGTTATTGTGAGGCAATCAGAGTTCTTCTTACTCGCTTACTCGGATTAAACGAACGTTACTTTGTGGCATGGCTGCAGACATATTACTGGTCTCACGGTCTCAAGTTGTGAGTGCTTCACTTGGCTTTCAGATCTCTATCTCGCCAGAAAGGATTTCTTATAGTGTCCCGCACAATGCTGTTTAATGGGATGTAGCCTGCCCTCCTGCAGCTGCTGTCCAAAGACAAGACACTACAACTTCCCTATTCTTTACCTGCTTTGGGGCTGCCTTCAGCGCCAAATAAGTTTATAGCACTCTGGTCCATTTAAGTTAACCTCCCTGTCATGAATCTCCTAAAGGAAGCTTTAAGGTTCCAGAAAATGACAGCTCTTCATGACCATAAGAAAAGGGAAGGAGGAAATAAATAGCTTTTAAATAATTGGGAGTAGTAAATTCTGTCTGCAGTTTCTGTGCAGCACTAAACAGTTGACTACACTAACTAGTAGGTTGTACATGTTACATTATAAAAGGGGTTGTATGGCAGTTTGGGCGTAAACTGCCAAGTAAAAATTGTCTACTGTTCAAGTTCCGAGAACATATGCTCCTAGAAGAACCAACCAATATATTGCTGCCTACGAAAATCATGAAAAGAGAGATTCGAACCCACACAGACATTACTGACCGTTCTTCTCGCAAATCATATGCAAGTGGAACAGCAAAAGAGTGAAGAGTCACTGTTAGATAAAGTACCCTCCGCCACACACTGTAAGGTGGCTTGTGGAGTATAGATGTAGATATAAATGTGGCTGTATTACGAGTACAGTAAAATGAAATTTAATGGACGTGCATAAGAAGCTCCATACAGGATACCACTAAGTATGGTGAAGAACATTACATGGTACACCATTCTAGACCGCTCCCGCTGCCTCCTCTCACATCCACAACCCGCAACCCCGCGTCAGCAGTTTTAACTACTCGCTGTAAGCACCCATCACGTTTGCTATCAGAGTAAAATGGCACCTGATTCTGGTAGTGATCGTTTTGCTAAGTTTTCCGGAAGAACATGCCCACCCATTATCGGCACAATGTCCCACACTGGAATAAACTGTTTGAGAGAGAGAGGGGGGGAGGGGGGGAGGTTGGGGGGACGGTCGAAGTTTCACGTTACCACACATCACATTCACGAAGACCGGCTGTTATTCGAGTCTGAAACACCAGAACTTGATTATTACTGGCCACAATAATACTTTGACCAAGGTTTAATGCTGTAAGCGCTTTCAAAACACACTATGACATGGAATTACACTGGGTTCTGATATCATTTTAAAGGAGGAGGGCCGTTTTATTATAAACACAGAATGTGACTGATAACGACAAGCACATCTTGGCACTAATAACTGAATCAGGCTAGGTGATTGGCCCTGAAGCTAGTGTTGCTGTGAAAATCTCGGTGGAGGAATGGGACAATGGGACCTCGGCCGGAGTGCAGCCAGAAGCGGGCGAACAGGAAAGACAGCGGGGTGCTAGCCGATGGCTGCGCGCACAAACGGCCTTTCAGGTAGTGTCTGGAGATGCAACAGCGGCACTGATACTGCAAGCGAGTTGTCGCTGACCCGGAGACGCCGATGGTGCCAGCTTTCACGAGCATGCGTCCAGAATGGAATGAGAGGGCAAGCGGCGTACAATGACAGCCGACAAATTTTTTTAGACAATGCACCAGCTACTTTGGAATAAGGCAGGGCATCTCGGACATATTCTGAGTCTTGGTCACCTTTGTGCTCATACAGCAAAGACTACCAAATCCACCGGTTAGTCCCTCAACCGTTAGGGGTAATACCCAATGGGACTCGGGGCAAGTAAGGCTAGCAACCTGCTTCCCTGGTACTTTAAATATGATGCTGGCAACAATCAGAGCAAAATGCCTCGGACCTTTCGAGGTGACGGAGTCCCACCTCTAACTGACAAACCAGGGACTCCTAAGATACGACTTGGCAAACAAATGGTAGTGAGATGGGGAGCTATTAATATCAATGGGGGCTACTCTGGGAAGAAGGTAGAGCTGGCAGAGGCTGCAAGTAAGATGGGGCTGGACGTTTTAGCTGTTAGTGACATTCGGGTAAGGGGTGAGAAAGAAGAGGAAGTGGGAGAATACAAGGTCTACCTGTCAGGAGTCAAAGCAGGAATAGCACAATGGGGTGTAAGGCTTCACATCAGGAAAGAAATGGAACCCATCGTAGTTGCAATAAGGTATGTAAACGAACGACTGATGTGGATAGATTTGACAGAGTCTAGGAAGAAAATTAGGATTGTGTCAGTATATTCGCATTGTGAAGGGACAGATCAAGATAAGATGGATAGTTTTTATGAGGCACTCATTGATGTAGTTGTTAGAGTAAAGGACAAGGACAGTGTTCTGCTCATGGGTGATTTTAACGCCAGTATTGGAAATCGAACAGAAGGGTATGAAAAGGTTATAGGTAAATTTGGAGAGGATATGGAGGCCAACAGGAACGGGAAACAACTCTTGGATTTCTGTGCCAGTATGGGCTTAGTAATCACAAACTCCTTTTTTAAACATAAGAACATTCACCGGTATACGTGGGAAGGCAGGGGAACCAGATCTGTCATTGACTATTTAATAACAGATCAGGAATTCAGGAAGGCTGTGAGGGACACACGTGTATTCAGGGGATTCTTTGATGACACTGATCATTATTTAATCTGCAGTGAAATTGGGAGTGTAAGGCCGAAAGTGCAGGAAGTCAGGTCCATATGTAGGAGGATAAGAGTGTAGAAACTTCAGGATAAGGAAATCAGGCACAAGTATATAACAGCGATCTCAGAAAGGTACCAGTTAGTTGAATGTAGTCAATTACAGCCATTGGAAAAGGAATGGACAAGGTACAGGGACACAGTACTAGAAGTGGCTAAAGAATGTCGTGGAACAGTAGTGTGTAAAAATAGGATGAAGCAAACAGCTTGGTGGAATGACACAGTCAAGGCAGCCTGTAAAAGAAAAAAGAAGGCGTATCAAAAATGGCTACATACTAGAACTCAGGTAAACAGAAAAAGTTATGTTGAAGAAAGAAACAAAGCCAAACAGATAATTGCAGCATCCAAGAAGAAATCTTGGGAAGACTTTGGAAAAAGGTTTGAGACTTTGGGTCAAGCTGCTGCAAAACCATTCTGGAGTGTAATTAGCAGTCTTTGAAAGGGAGGTAAGAAGGAAATGACAAGTATTTTGGACAGGTCAGGAAAACTGCTGGTGAATCCTGTGGATGCCTTGGGCAGATGGAGGGAATATTTTGAAGAGTTGCTCAATGTAGGTGAAAATACAATCAGTAATGTTTCAGATTTTGAGGTAGAATGGGATAGGAATGATGATGGAAATAGGATCACATTTGAGGAAGTGGAGAAAATGGTCAATAGATTGCAATGCAATAAAGCAGCTGGGGTGGATGAAATTAAGTCGGAACTCATCAAATACAGTGGAATGTCAGGTCTTAAATGGCTACACAGGATAATTGAAATAGCCTGGGAGTCGGGACAGGTTCCATCAGACTGGACAAAAGCAGTAATCACACCAATCTTTAAACATGGAAACAGAAAAGATTGTAACAACAACAGAGGTATCTCTTTAATCAGCGTCGTGGGTAAAATCTTCTCAGGTATTGTTGAAAGGAAAGTGCGAGTATTAGTTGAGGACCAATTGGATGAAAATCAGTGTGGGTTTAGGCCTCTTAGAGGTTGTCAGGACCAGATCTTTAGCTTACGGCAAATAATGGAGAAGTGTTATGAGTGGAACAGGGAATTGTATCTATGCTTTATAGATCTAGAAAAGGCATATGACCGGGTTCCTAGGAGGAAGTTATTGTCTGTTCTACAAGATTATGGAATAGGAGGCAAACTTTTGCAAGCAATTAAAGGTCTTTACATGGATAGTCAGGCAGCAGTTAGAGTTGACGGTAAATTGAGTTCATGGTTCAGAGTAGTTTCAGGGGTAAGACAAGGCTGCAACCTGTCTCCACTGTTGTTCATATTATTTATGGATCATATGTTGAAAACAATAGACTGGCTAGGTGAGATTAAGATATGTGAACACAAAATAAGCAGTCTTGCATATGCGGATGACTTAGTTGTGATGGCAGATTCGATTGAAAGTTTGCAAAGTAATATTTCAGAGCTAGATCAGAAATGTAAGGACTATGGTATGAAGATTAGCATCTCCAAAACGAAAGTAATGTCAGTGGGAAAGAAATATAAACGGATTGAGTGCCAAATAGGAGGAACAAAGTTAGAACAGGTGGACGGTTTCAAGTACTTAGGATGCATATTCCCACAGGATGGCAACATAGTGAAAAAACTGGAAGCGAGGTGTAGCAAAGCTAAAGCAGGGAGCGCTCAGCTACCATCTACTCTCTTCTGCAAGAAGGAAGTCAGTACCAAGACTAAATTATCTGTGCACCGTTCAATCTTTCGACCAACTTTGTTGTATGGGAGCGAAAGCTGGGTGGATTCAGGTTACCTTATCAACAAGGTTGAAGTTACGGATATGAAAGTAGTTAGGATGATTGCAGGTACTAGTAGATGGGAACAATGGCAGGAGGGTGTCCACAATGAGGAAATCAAAGAAAAACTGGGAATGAACTCTATAGATGTAGCAGTCAGGGCGAACAGGCTTAGATGGTGGGGTCATGTTACACGCATGGGAGAAGCAAGGTTACCCAAGAGACTCATGGGTTCAGCAGTAGAGGGTAGGAGGAGTCGGGGCAGACCAAGGAGAAGGCACCTGGATTCGGTTAAGAATGATTTTGAAGTAATAGGTTTAACATCAGAAGAGGCACCAATGTTAGCACTGAATAGGGGATCGTGGAGGAATTTTATAAGGGGGCTATGCTCCAGACTGAATGCTGAAAGGCATAATCAGTCTTAAATGATGATGATGATGATGATGATGATGATGCAGAAGCCGCCTGGAATGTGTCGGGCAGTGGGCTAGCGCCATCAGCCGTTAGCAGAGTCACTTCGTCCAACCTCTTTCCCGCGATTTTTAAAGCGGACGTTTCCAATTGGTAGAACTGCCTGAAACCGAGAGAGGTGGCGCAGTGGCTAGCACACTGGACTCGTCATCGGGAGGACGACGGTTCAATCCTGCGTCCGGAAATCCTGATTTAGGCTTTCCGTGATTTCCCTAAATCGCTTCAGGCAAATACCAGGGTGGTCCCTTTGAAAGAGCACGGTCGACTTCCTTCCCCGTCCTTCCCTAATCCAATGAGACCGATGACCTCGCTGTCTGGTCTCCTCCCCCGAACATCCAAAGAACTGTGTGAAATAAGAGTAGAGAAATTCTGTTCTAGGCAGTTCAGTGGAAGAAACCAAACTTGAGTTTCTAGTTTACCAAAGGTGTTTAACAGTGAGGAGAGTGGGAGTCAGAAAAGAATGCACTATGCCTGCTCCTACGTAGGGGGAGGTAACCAGAGATGAGCTGGACAGCCATGAGTTTTTAGGAAAGGCGAGAGAGATCTGCCTGGGCCAGCTAGCTGGACAGACTTCTGTCAGAGCCCTTGGGCTCGATAGAACTTCTATTACAGGTGATAGCTCGTGTAGAGGGAGTAGCTCGTGTGGAGAACTTTGCCGTTCGTTTAAGTCGATTCGGAACTCCGCCTCTTGGCTGGGAGTTCTCGTCTTACGTCTGGCATACAATTCTGTGGAGATCTCTTTCTCTGTTGTATACTTACGATTAATAAGGTTCTGAAATTCTCCTCCTCGGCTGGGAGTTCACGTCTTACCTTGGTTGTTGGCAGTGGAGCTATTTTGATACAGCTTGGACTTAGCAGTTCCTGGACAATAGTCTGCTGTCTGAGGATTTAGGTTTCAGTATTGAAAATACTGCAGAGCCTCAGCCGTGCTCGCAGCGCCGGATACTTCGAGAGCCGTCAGTGCAGGCCGCCATCTCGCTGTCTGAGACGGTGAAATAGACACCCACTCCAGCATTCAGGGCATGTACTTTAAACTGTTGGGATCATTTGTAAAATTTTCTCCACTGACGTTTCACATTAACTGAGTGGAGTAGATTCTTCTAGTTTTCCATTATGGAAGCGAAGTTCTAGAAAATTCCAGATCGCGTTATTCACAACTTGGAAGAATTAAGCAGAATATAGTCAATATTAGTTTACTGTAGACACTTCAAGTTTTTATATGTTCACTGGTCCCTCTATAGCTTATTTCTCGTTCATGTTCATCATGTGGGTCTTACTGCAAACAAACTGTTTTGTCAAGTCCAGAATTTATCCTCTCAGTAGCAGCATAGCTCTCCCCCCATCATTTAATTTGTTCGTTTGGTATGTATTTATTAACATCGATCGGAGGAAGTTCAAAAATGTTCAGATGTGTGTGAAATCTTATGGGACTTAACTGCTAAGGTCATCAGTCCCTAATCTTACACACTACTTAATCTAAATTATCCTAAGGACAAACACACACACCCATGCCCGAGGGAGGACTCGAACCTCCGCCGGGACCAGCCGCGCAGTCCATGACCCTCGGCTAATCCCGCGCGGCTCGGAGGAAGTATTTGATCTGTGTCAGTAGGGCACAAGACTGGATATTTGATTAGCCTCACACTGTTTGGAATAATCCATTGAATAAATTGATATTGCAATGGTATTCTTATTGGGTAACAGTTAATGTTTTGTATAATTTGTACTCTAAACATTTCCTCCAGGGGGTATTTATGAGTGACAGTGCCACCTCTTAAAACAGCGTTTTAAAAATTCCATTGCGTACATAATACACTGATACATTACATTCGTTCTCACACCTCAAAACTGCGCAGTAGAGAAGTATAAATAAATACACACAGATAACTAAGTTTTGCGAACAACTGGGTGAGTCCAGAATGAGATTTTCACTCTGCAGTGGAGTGTGCACTGATATAAAACTTCCTGGCACATTAAAACTGTATGCCGGACCGAGACTCGAACTCGAGTTCGAGTCTCGGTCCGGCACACAGTTTTAATCTGCCAGGAATTTTCAACTGGATGAGTGTTACAAAATCGGAGGATGCTATTCAACCCATCCACGTGATATTGCTATATGATATTAATTACATGACATACCCATCTTTATACATGCAAAAAGTTAATATCGTTAACATGTTTCGTTCATGGCGATGAATTCATCACAAAGGGTGAAAACGGTGATAAACTATTGCCAAAAGTAGAAAACAGAAGCCAATTTGTGACGGTATTCTAATTTTATATGGAGTTGTAGTGTCAAAATATAGGTCTTCAACTGGGTACTTTTGAAGGCAAATATTAGATGTTTGTAGCCTCCTTACCTCTATAATACTCGTGGCGTACTTCTCCCCTCTTTCCCACGAACCGAGGAGAACAGCGACTTCACCCATGTCCCTCAGTCCTGCAACAAAATGGTACAGGACGTTGTCTGCTGTTTTCACAGAGATCAGAAAATTATCCGAGGCAAAGAAAAGGTAATCAGAATCTAATTTACAAACCGCAAGTACGGTGGATATATTCTGAGGTAATTATTTAGAAAATAACATCGTAATTATAAATAGAATCACAATCAAGCAATATAAATTGTATTGTTTAAGTCACCATCAACGATCATTGAATGTCAAAAATACAGAAGTATTATGGTTTTAGAGTCTGTCTGGAAACGAACGATTTTTGACCTAATATCATAGAACAGAACTATTCAGATGCTGCGAAGTTTATTTCTTACTGGAAGCACAGTAAATTGGTGACAACACACGCACAGACTGTTATTTATGAATTTATTTTATCTAAAGTCTGCTGCTTCAGTCAAACAAATTACTAAAAATGGTGATCGAAAGGAACAGTTTTGGGTTTAAAAGCAGTCGGAATGAATTGCTGTATTTAATTTCATCAGATTACATCGAACACTTAAAAGATTTGTTCCAACAGAGGGCTCGCCATCGATGTGTGTCTGGGGATGAACTATTTCACTACCAGAAACGTTTAGACATTCCAGGAATTTCAGTATGCAGTTAGGGGCTATATTTACATCTGAATCTGCTTACAAAAGCTGGCCAAATACGCGTATATTCCAAATAAAACAAACAATAAAGTTTCAAACACATTGAATAAGGGAAGAGTCACAATAACAGCAACACATAGAGGGTGAATGAAGTGGAATGTCACATAATGTGTGAGGCGGCTCTAAATGTGAAAATAAACCGAAAACGTCCTATAAACATAGGTTCGATTTTCGATCGTTAGAGAAATGGTGCGAGTTAAAGACTACACACATCGAAGAATGGATACGAAGAGAAGTGTGAATATTACTTACTGAAATGCTGTGTAGGCGCTGTAGTGGGCAGAATAATGGTGCGACAACGACTGATCCATCCTACAAGAGATTTGGTGGTTCTCCAGCAGATGGCATCACTATGACATAGAACCGAGTCAACAGCTGTAAGCGTACCCAGCACGCAATCGTGAGGCCGTGTGCTTGTCAAGCTTGAGCGTTGTTTAATTGAGCAAGACCATTGTGTCCACGAATACCAACATGCCGCATACATTTGCTTAGGCAGAATATGCAGATATGTTGTTTGAGTGTAGGTACTGTAATGACAGTGCCTATGCTGCTGTGACAAAATATCGGAGACGTTTCTCTGACCGATGAACCCGCTGTGCTAGCGTATTTCCGAGGTTTTTTCAAACATCAGCAGCGCGTGGTAGCCGTGCGGTCTGGGGCGCCTTGCCACGGTTCGCGCGGCTCCCCAGTCGGAGGTTCGAGTCCTCCCTCGGGCATGGGTATGTGTGTTGTCCTTAGCGTAAGTTAATTTAGGTAATGTGTAAGCCTAGCGACGGATGACCTCAGCAGTTTGGTCCCATAGCAGCTTACCACAAACTTTACTCAAACATTAAATGAATATAGAACACTACCACATGTACACTTAATAACAGAACGTGAGGCTGTCCTGTCACTTGAGGAAAGGAAAGTCATTACTGTAATGGTACAACGGAGTCACACCACCGGTATACGATGCATTATCCATCAGCTCGATATTCCACAAACGCGAGTGTAGTGTGCGTTACATTCCTAGGGCTTGTACCCATTCTATGTGCAGCCTGTGCAACATCTGCAGCCAAGTGACTCAGTAAGCAGACAGCAATTAGTAGAATGGTTGGCTGTGCACAGAGACATCATGCAACAGACTTTATTTATAGATGAGACTACATTTACACACAATGAACACCCACAATTCTTATACATGGGCGATGTAGAACCCATACAACACTAGGAAAACAAGATTCCTAGTTACGTTCTCAGTGGGCGTCTTGTGTCGTATGATTGATAACCTGGTGATACAGCCTGTGTTCCTGCCAGTTCGTATGACAGCCGCAGCATAAGCATATATCCTGACAGAAGACCTACATGTACTTTTGGAAGATGTGACATTAGACCAATGACAGAAAATGTACCTACAACATAATGGGTCACCAATTCACTGTACCTGCATAACGCATTTCCTCAACAGTGGTTTGGCTGCGCCAGACCCATTAAATGGCCTGCCAGATCACCCAACCTAATCCAAATGTACTTCTGTTTATGGGGCTGAATAAAGAGGTTCAAAATGGCTCTGAGCAATATGGGACTTAACTTCTGAGGTCATCAGTCCCATAGAACTTAGAACTACTTAAACCTAACTAACCTAACGACATCACACACATCCATGCCCGAGGCAGGATTCGAACCTGCGACCATATCGGTCGCGCGGTTCCAGACTGTAGCGCCTAGAACCTCTCGGCCACCCCGACTGGCGGTTAAAGAGGGATGTGTTCGCTACGGAGGTGGATACACCTGAAGAACTCCTCACTCGCATGAACGATTCTGCTGCCCGCATTAAAACTTGCCAAGATAATGTTCGATGTGCAACACAGCACATCCTCCAATGCATTGACAAGTGCATTGAGATGGGCGGAGGATTTTTTGAACACCTCTTGTAGGATGGATCAGACATCTGTCCCACCACTACTTTGTCCAATACACCGCCTATGCAGAATTTCGAAAATTGGACACAGGTTCATAGGACTTTTTCGGTTTATTTTCACATTTAGAATTACCTCACAAATTATGTGACATTCCTCCTGAATCACCCTGTATAAGAAGAATGTAAGAAACAATTGATAATGAATACGAGGGTGTTGTTACTTCTGTGCAACAATACTCGACTACGGCACCCAAACCAGCGGCGCTACAGTCTGCTTGCGTCACCTATACGTGGCTGGCAACGAGAGCACATCTGGGAACGGGAGTCCGCTGGTGCTGTGCGAGTGAAAGAAGCCAGCCTAGAGGATCGGCGTCGAGGTATCATTTACTGGAACACATGCGATGGTCTCGCCCTTCTCGCCTCGAATGGAGCCTGGCCGCCGTCCATACAGAGGTTGCTTTACTTCAATTTAGTCGTTACATAATTCATTCGCTGCTTATGAGAACAGGAATGGCAGTTGTAGACTACTGCTTTTTCCAGGTAAATACAGCTGCAGGCTAGCCATGGGGCAGAGGGGTGCTTCAGTTGCGATGACTGGGCGGTCACTGTGGCCAAGCGGTTCTAGGCGCTTCAGTCCGGAACCGCGCTGCTGCTACGGTCGCAGGTTCGAATCCTGCCTCGGGCATGGATGTTTATAATGTCCTTAGGTTAATTAGGTATAAGTAGTTATAAGTATAGGGGACTGATGACCTCAGATGTTAAGTCCCATAGTGCTTAGAGCCATTTGAACCATTTTTGCAATGACTGACTTGTTCTTGAAACGGTTCCTGTTGTACTGGTAGCAGGCATAATCCGTTGTTCAGTCATAATAGCTGCTTGACATTCAAATTTAGCTGTACATCTCGAACATTGGCAGAATTGCTGGATGACGTGCCATTTCTAGCACGACGGGAAGGTTTCAGTCGACCTGTGCGTCAATTCTTGAATCAACAGTTTCCATAAAAGTGTACCAGCAGAGATGGTTCTGCACCACGGCCTAAACGACCCCCTGATTTAGACCCTCTGGAGTTTTTGTGTCGTGAGAGATGCGCAAACTTGTTTACAAAACCCCTGTCGAATCAAAAGGGGATCTGGTTGCCAGAATAGTAGCAGAATTAAGGACACTACAGCAATTTTGGTCTTGTTAGACAGAACTTGACTCCTTCGGTGTAACCTTTGTTTACAAGTCAGTGGAGGCATGTTTGAACCTCTACTGTAATTGAAGTAATTATGTTGTGCTCATGTTGTTGTCTCTCGTCAATAAAGAAATTTTTGTCTACATTTAGTAAGATATGATGTACTTGTAAAATGGTGCCCCACAAGGAAACAGATTACAAACAAGTTCTTTCAGTGTCCCATGGAACCTCAAAGAGTTTGTTGATTCGATTAATTTTCATCCAGAAAAAGTTAGTCTCGAAGTTTAAAAAATCCTCACACGAAAATATGACGTTAGAGAAAGACATTTGTTTCAGTGTCTCGAGCAACCCACGAGAGTTTGTGTATTTAAATAATTTTCACCCTGTACCCGCGCATCTTCTTATGTCAGGAGAGAACATTGAGAAATTTAAAAAGTGAAAAACATTTATAGGTACATAAAATTCTACTATAACATTAATCAGATGGCCAATTTTTCTATGTTTTTAGGTGATAAAGTATATTTATTTTGTATTTTTCTATTGTTGTTTTTGAAGATGGGCAATGTATGTCACGAGTAAGAGCGTATTATGTAAATATTTGAAAAAGGGTTAATACGAAACTTCTACTGAAAGTCAGTGACACTTCTCTGTAGGCTTTGCCGTTTTTTCCAAAAACTGTGCAAATATTTTTAAAAAAATTACGCTATTATTCGTGGAGATTAAAGTGAAGAAAGTGTTTTTTTAAAGGCATTCAGCACATTTCCTCTATGGAAATAGACTCATGCTCTTAAATTGAAGATAATGCTGATACATGGTGAAACAACGCTCTGATGGGCGGTTTGCGGGTTTAAATCACCTCGGGGTATGACCATGCGGTGCATCTGACCTGCGGACGTCGCACGATGGCGCTGGCAGCAGTTCACATACACAGAGGTGTGTTGGTGCTTATCAGAGTACGGCGCAGCGAGTAACTGTACAGACGTTTTCAGACGTGCTAATGGTGTCTGTATGTTGAAAATGGCTCAAAGAACACATATTGATGAGGTTATGAGGGGTAGAATACTAGAGCGACTGGAGGCTGGTCAAACACAGCAGGTCGTAGCAGGGGCCCTCCGTGTGCCACAAAGTGTGATCTCAAGATTATGGCAACGATTCCATGAGACAGGAAACGTGTCCAGGTGCTACCGTACGAGACGTCCACAGTGTACAACACCACGAGAAGACCGGTATCTCACCATCAGTGCCCACAGACAGCCACGGAGTACTGCAGGTAGCCTTGCTCGGGACCTTACCGCAGCCACTGGAACAGTTGTCTCCAGACACACAGTCTACATACGACTGAACAGACATGATTTATACGCCCGGAGACCTGCTAGGTGCATTCCACTGACCCCTGGTCACAGGCGAGCCCATAAAGCCTGGTGTCAAGAACACAGTACATGGTCACTGGAACAGTGGTCCCAGCTTATGTTCACGGACGAGTCCAGCTATAGTCTGAACAGTGATTTTCGCCGGGTTTTCATCTGGCGTGAACCAGGAACCAGATACCAACCCCTTAATGTTCTTGAAAGGGACCTGTATGGAGGTCGTGGTTTGATGGTGTGGAGTGGGCTTATGATTGGTGCACGTACAAACCTGCATGTCTTTGACAAAGGAATTGTGCCAACCCGTTGTGCGGCCTGTGTACGTGTGCATGGTGATTATATCCCATATTTATGTCGTGGTACATGCGCAGGAAACAGTGGCGTTTTGTAGCACATGTGTTTCGGGACGGTTTTCTCAACTTATCACCTGTACCGTGGACTTACAGAGCTGTGTCGTGTGTGTTCCCTATGTGCTTATGCTATTAGCGCCAGTTTTGTGTAGTGCGACGTTGTGTGGCACCACATTCTGCAGTTATCCTTAATTTATGAGCATGAGTGTAGTTCCGTGCCGGCCGGAGTGGTCAAGCGGTTCTAGGCGCTTCAGTCTGGAACCGCGCGACCGTTACGGTCGCAGGTTCGAATAGTGCCTCGGGCAAGTATGTGTGTGATGTCCTTAGGTTAGTTAGATTTAAGTAGTTCTAAGTTCTACGGGACTGATGACCTCAGAAGTTGTCCCATAGTGCTCAGAGCCATTTTTGTAGTTCCGTGCAGAAATCATGGTAATATTTTTTCGAAAGCGGTAGTCGATGAATAAAACTGTGCAATCAAGACATATAGTGAAATCGCATCGGAATACGTTGCGAGTAGCAGTGTTTTTACAGCGTAAACTTCATGATGCCCAAGTTCCAATTCTCAACCACCTATACTTAATCATCTCACACTAATCGTGAGCTCCTAGATGCTTCCTTCGTCTGTGTGTGTGGGTAATTACACTACTGGCCATTAAAGTTGCTACACCACGTAGATGCCGTGCTACAGACGCGAAATTTAACCGACAGGAAGAAGATGCTGTGATATGCAAATGCTTAGCTTTTCAGAGCATTCACACAAGATTAGCGCCGGTGGCGACACCTACAACGTGCTGACATGAGGAAAGTTTCCAACCAATTTCTCATACACAAACAGCAGTTGACCGGCGTTGCCTGGTGAAACATTGTTGTGATGCCTCGTGTAAGGAGGAGAAATGCGTACCATCACGTTTCCGACTTCGATAAAGGTCGGATTGTAGCCTATCGCGATTGAGGTTTATCGTATCGCGACACTGCTGCTCGCGTTGGTCGAGATCCAATGCCTGTTAGCAGAATATGGAATCGGTGGGTTCAGGAGGGTAATACGGAACGTCGTGCTGGATCCCAACGGCCTCGTATCACTAGCAGTCGAGATGACAGGCATCTTATCCGCATGGCAGTAACGGATCGTGCAGCCACGTCTCGATCCCTGAGTCGACAGATGGGGACGTTTGCAAGACAACAACAATCTGCACGAACAGTTCGACGTCGTTTGGTGCAGCATGGACTATCAGCTCGGAGACTATGCCTGCGGTTACCCTTGACGCTGCATCACAGACAGGAGCGCCTGCGATGGTATACTCAACGACGAACCTGGGTGCAAGAGTGGCAAAAGTCATTTTTTCGGATGAATCCAGGTTCTGTTTACAGCATCATGATGGTCGCATCCGTGTCTGGCGACATAGCGGTGAACGCACATTGGAAGCATTAATGGCACTTTGAACAGTGGCAGTTACATTTCAATGAGTTACGACCCGTGGCTCTACCGTTCATTCGATCCCCGCTAAACCCTACATTTGAGCAGGATAATGCACGACGGCATGTTGCAGGTCCTGTACGGGCCTTTCTGGATACAGAAAATGTTCGACTGCTGCCCTGGCCAGCACATTCTCCAGATCTCTCACCAACTGAAAAGGTCTAGTCAATGGTGGCCGAGCAACTGGCTCGTCACAATACGCCAGTCACTACTCTCGATGAACTGGGGTATCGTGTTGCAGCCGCATGGGCAGCTGTACCTGTACACGCCATCCAAGCTCTGTTTGACTCAATGCCCAGGCGTATCAAGGCCCGTTATTACGGCCGGAGGTGGTTGTTCTGGGTACTGATTTCTCAGGATCTATGCACCCAAAAACCGTGCAAATATAATCCCATGTCAGTTCTAGCATGATATATTTGTTCAATGAATACCCATTTATCATCTGCATTTCTTCTTGGTGTAGCAATTTCAATGGCCAGTAGTGTACATATTACAACAATATAAAGTAAGGAAGATATAGTAATGGAGTTGTGCGGTATGAGCTTTCCCACTGGAGGGCGCTGGCTGAATGAAAAGCGACGAGTAGATGGCTCACCATTGCAGGCCTCGGTGTAGAGGATCTGGGTCTCGGGAGACAGCTGGTGCACATCGTCCAGCATGGAGGCCGGCGAGAATTGGTCGGTGTACCAGTGGACGCCCACGAACTTGGCGTACTGCGTCACCGTCTCGTTGGTGAGGATCTGGAACAGGAGGCGGCGGTGACTAAGCGGGGCCCACGCGCTCTACGGGAGCGCCAAGGCTGGGCTGCGCCGGGGCCGCGACCGCGGGTCAATCTGCAGCCCGCCGTTCCAAGCCGTATTGTATACTAATTTGCTTCCAGCAACTAACAGCCGAATCCAAAATGTTAACCAACGTCAAGAGCTGCTTAAGAGTGAAACTTTCCTGCTCATTAACAAGCAGAACGACAGGGCTGCTATAAATGATTTATTTGTTACCAGAGTTCTGTTTTCCCAAGTACGAGAGTGTGTCAAATGAAAACCTTAAATTTGTAATAACAAATCGAAATTTCGCGCCGTTATCCTGTAAGTTGGTAAGCGTGCTACAAACAGCGTCCAGAATGGCCTGTAGGTGGCAGCATAGTGCAGATGCACACATACCGTCGCAGTATCAGTACAAAGATGGCCGCCTCACTTGCGACTTGCAACAGAGAAGAACGACGTTCTGTTATTCGATTTTTGCGTAGTGAAGGTGTGAAACCTATTGAAATTCATCGACGAATGAAGGTTCAGTACGGTGATGCATGTTTGTCACGGCAGCAAGTCTACGAATGGAGTAGCAAGATCGCAAATGGTGTGACTTCAGTGGAAGATGCTCCTCTTCCATTTTGTATCCCGCCTAGAAGGCAGCGCGTGGGTCTGCTCCTGTAAACTGAAGCGTAGGCCGAATGTAGGAAGTGAGTAGGAGCAGGTGAGGTAAGACTCTCTGTACAGCTTTTTACGTGAAAGTACATTTAATTATTAGTCTATGACATACGTAACTATACAACTGAAAAGCCCGTAGATCCAAAACCGTATTCCGTCGTAACTCGTACATAGCCTCAATAGCAAACTAAGCTGAAGTGGTGTTTCCTGGCTGTCTGCACTTGATGAAATGGGCCGAATCTTCAGGGGCGCTCGTAGACCTCAACAGCGCCTGCTAGAGGGCGCTGTCGTCGGTGTCTGTCGTAGTGCCAACTTAACTTGCATCTAAGCCGTGGCATCGTTGCTATCGATACCACAGTCCAGGTCAGGCACAACGAGTTGTGATTCCACAGAACATTGTAGCAGTTGAAGTCATAGTGACAGAAAACCGCCGAGTGACACTGAATGACACTGCAGCATGTTTACAGATTAGCCATGGGTCAGCACACCACATCGTGCATGATGTGCTCCAGTTTCACAAAGTGTCTGCAAGATGGGAGCCACGGCAGATGACTCCTGATATGAGAGAACGACGTGTTGATGCTTGTGAAGAACTTCTTCGGCGCTTTGAACGAGAAGGTGATGGCTTCCTTGCAAGAATCGTTCATGGGACGAAACCTGGGTTCACTTCCACCAACCGGAAACGAAGAGAGCGAGCAAGGAATGGCGCCATTCCTCATCACCAAAACCAAAGAAGTTTCGAACCGAACCATCAGCAGGGAAAGTTATGCTGACTCTCTTTTGGGACGAAGAAGGCGTCATTTTGGGGCATGACATGCCTAGAGGGACCATTGTCACAAGTGCATCACACACAGATCTCCTAAGAAATCAACTGCGGCCTGCAATCAAATCAAAGCGACGTGGATTGCTGTCAGCAGGTGTCCTTTTGCAACATGACTATTCAAGGCCCCACACTGCCCGTACAACAGTTGCAACAATCACAGACCTGCATTTTGAGTGTCTTCCTCATCCACCATACTCACCAGACCTTGCTTCAAGTGATTTCGATATGTTTGGACCACTCAAAGACGCAATGATAGGAAAGAAGTTCCGTTCTGATGAAGAGGTACGCCAAGCTGTGTATGAGTGGTTAGCGGACTACCAAAACAATTTTTTTCTAAAGGAATTTATGCACTTCGTAAGCGAAAATATTTAAGGCTTTCATTTGACTTACCCTCGTATTACATGTATTAGTACGACTGATGCATGAGCTTCACTCATCGAGCGTGCATTGTGCTCGGCATTTGGCTTTAAGAGTCAGAGCTCTGAGAAAATAGTGACAAAGCAAGAAAAGAGTGCTTTTGTGTTTTGGAATTTGCGAGACATTTATCTGTTACAATAGACTAGTGCTCATTCAGAAGAAATTATGGAAAGCAATCGCCATGTAAACAGAGTTCTGTGCGGTGGTATCGACAATTCAGGGACACTGGTTACCTCTGTGAGCAGAACGGTATCGGTTGACCAAGTGTGCCAAATGCAACTATGGAGAGAACGGAGTAAAGTTTCGTATGAAGTCCAAAAATAATAACGGTCCGCGTCAGCCACGAACTTGATTTTGCGATGGTTGCTACATTCCAAAGCATACGACCTGCTGCTCGCGCAACAGTTACAACCGAAGGATTACAGAGGTAGTCTTTAAAAGTGGTGTATATTTTTAGCAAGGAATATGATTTATATTAGGGCTGTTCGTCGTTTTGTGGTATATTCGTATTTATAAAACCAAGTTTGCGTATATCTGTTATATCAAATCGCGACAGGCGTCCATGTGTCGTTGACTTCGTTCCGGAGTCAAAGTGTGCGGGACGAACTTCGCACACACTTTCCTCTTCTTCATGACATTCTTGATTTGGAATTGTTCAGTTCGTTGCCCGACTGCGTTCTGTGACACAATAACGATAACACACTGCGGCAGCACATCCACTGCGTAGCACAGCTTGCTAGGGACTGACTGGTCGAATCCACGTATGTATTTTATTATTGTTAGTTGAAGCTGCCATGGTAGCTGTTGCTCTGATGTCGCTTGTACACCAGAAATAAAATCAATCTTGGAACTTTTTGGGCTGACGGTGTGTAAGAGGATTAATCACCTAAAAGTTGCACCGCAAATATTGGAGAAATGGAATGTGCCACTGATGAGCGGTTTTCTCAGAATGGATTCATACTCGGGGGGGGGGGGGGGGGGGCTCGTATTATTAGCTAATAAACAGATAGTAATAATACTTCAAAAGTGCATTTTTGTGTAAATATACACTGTTTTAAATGCAGCAAAGCCTATTGATATTTACAGACAAAAAGTAGGTTAAATTAGAATGTCATTGGCGTTGGTTGTAGGATTCCAGTACCAGTCGCTTATGAGATATCACATTTTGAAAAGTTTCCACAGTGACATTTGTTTGTGCCATTCAACCTGCGTAGTTGCTAGGTATCATGCTATGTTTGCTTATAGTGTGCTTCTGTGTTCCTTGACTGCATTGCGACGTGCTGCTAGTTAGTTGGTGCGTGATGGACCAAGCAGTAGATCGTGAGTGGATGATGGGATTTACCAATACAGAAAAAGCCGATACACTCGTGGTGCATAGAGAGTGTAGGAAGACTGCAGTCAGCTCTTTTATGGTGTATGCAGCAAGACATCACATTAGAATCAACCACCTCCGCTGTTATTTATCAGCCTCTTCATTCAGTTGCGTGAAAATGGTAGTGTAACATCTACATAACGTAACAGAAGGGAACAACTGACGACAGAAGACGAGGAAATTAATGTTCTTGCTGCTGTTGCAATTGATCCGCACGATGGCGCCCGCGCAATCGCACGAGAAAGTGGCATAAGTCAGAATACTCCATCGGCATAGGTTCCATACCTATCATATCTACCTCCACCAAGAGCTACATGGAAATGATTGTGAGAATGGTGTTAACTTTTGTACTTGCCATTAAGAAAGGATACTCCACATGTATAGTTTATCGTGTTTATTGATGAAGCCACATTTACAAATTAAGGCGAGGTAAACTGCCGAAACATGCAGTGTTGGTCTGAAATTTCCTGGCAGATTAAAACTGTGTAACGGACCGAGACTCGAACTCGGGATCTTTGCCTTTTGCAGGCAAGTGCTCTACCAACTAGCTTCCCAAGCATGACTCACGCCCCGTCCTCAAAGATTTACTTCTGCCAGCTGGTGGAGCACTTTCCCGCGAAAGGCAAAGGCCCCGAGTTCGAGTCTCGGTCCGGCACACAGTTTTAATCTGCCAGGAAGTTTCATATCAGCGCACACTCCGCTGCAGAGTGAAAATCTCATTCTGGCACTCTTGGTCTGTTAACAATATCCGTTGGCTTCGTAAGATGGAACATCAGCGTCCATGGATTGTAAACGTGTGGTGTGGAATAGAGAATCATCAGCTCATAGGCCCGTGTTTCATAGACGGACCACTAAACCCGCACAAGGATCGCAGCCTCTTAACAGACCATCTTCCACAAACGCTAGATGACGTTTCTCTGCAGACTAGGAGGAATCTGTGGTACCAACATGATCGTTTTCCAGCTGATAGTGCAAGAAGTACTACAGATTTTCTTAAAAAAATGTTTTCAAATCGTGGGCCTGGACGCCGAAGACGTGTACCTTGCCCAGCTGTTCCCCGGATTTGATACCTGTAGACGTTTTTTGTCTGTGAAATGCTGAGAGACGCTGTCTACAAAGACATACCAACTTCACCCGTTGATATGAAGCAACGTATTACGGCAGCCTGCACGGAAATCTCCTCTGAAATGCTAGCACGCGTGCACCAGTATGTATGTGTGTTGTATGTCAACCGGGGACCTAGAAACGACAGAGAGGCTCCGTCCCCCCCCCCCCCCCCCCCGAAGCCGCAGTATTCCACAACCCCACGACGACTACCGCAGTCTACTTCACTAATCCGCCGCCCCGCAGCGAACCCAGGATTATTGTGCGGTTCGGCCCCCGGTGGACCCCCGCAGGGAACGTCTCACACCAGACGAGTGTAACCCCTATGTTTGCGTGGTAGAGTAATGGTGGTGTACGCGTACGTGGAGAACTTGTTTGCGCAGCAGTCGCCGACATAGTGTAACTGGGGCGGAATAAGGGGAACCAGCCCGCATTCGCCGATGAGGATGAAAAACAGCCTAAGAACCATCCACAGACTGGCCGGCTCACCGGACCTCGACCCAAGTCCGCCGGGCGGATTCGTGCCGGAGACCAGGCGCTCCGGAAAGCAGTGCGTTAGACCGCTCGGCTAACTGTGCAGCAGTAGTTCCTGCCAAACAAGAAGCGTGTACTGCCGCTGCCGGTGGTCATTTTGAACACAACCTGTGATGGTCAGGTGACTTGTTACTGGCCAGAATCCACATATACAGTGTTTGCACCTCTGTTGCTCTTTAGTGTGTCCTACCAGAGGTATTGTACCCGTGACGGTGTGGGAACTTTTCGAAATACGATATCTCATAAACGACTCGCACTATAATCCTACAACTAACACCACTGATATTCTGACTTACCCTAATTTTAGTCTGTTTACGTCAATCGGCAATGTTCAATTTCAAAAAGTCTATGTTTGCACAAAAATACGCTAAGTAATATTACAGTGCGAGCCTCTGACTACCAAGCCATTCTTTGAAAACCACGCATTAGTAAAACTTTCCATTTCCGCAATATTTGCAGTGTACGTTTTAGGTGAATCACCCTGTATATTGTGAAAAGAAACAAGCCTGTAACGCCCGAAGCTATATTTACTTTTCTCCATTAAGAATGTCTCTTAGGAAATCGTTAGAGCAAATGTCGCCGAGAAGATAAGCTATCTTATCAATACCGTTTTCTCAGACACTGCGTTTATGACAAGCGGCTACACTAATGGATGGTGGACGAACAGCACATTCTGCGTTAAAATTATCTTTGACTGTAGCTGAACATGACATTCCGGTACCGGTACGTGACATAACAAAACCATCAGGTCGTGGACATACGGTATATTGAAACAGTGCAACGACATCGTATGAGACAAAAGCACAACAATGTCCCACAGAATGTCTTTGGAAGCAATAAATGATACTTCAGGAGTTAAGAGATAACGTGAATTTAATGGGAAGTGTGTTACTAATATTGTAAGGCGATTTTCGTCAAACGCTGTCTGTCATTTCAAAATCGACGCCAGGGGATGAAGCAAACGCCATCTTAAAAAAAAGTTTATATGGCAGTATGTAAAAATAATCAAGTTAACGAGAAATATGAGAAGGCAAATCTCGGGAGACGAAAGTTCCGGCCAGATCATACTGAAAAATGAATTGTGTAACATCGTTGTAACATCTGATTAACTCATAATCGAAATATACTCGGATATAGTCGAAATTATACCAATTCAGAATGGCTAAGCGAGCGAGTTATTCTAGCGAAGAAAAACGAAATTGTCAACGACAACAACACAACGGTTCAAGAGATGATTCCGAAAAAAAAACATGTCGATCGATACTATGACAAATGAGAATCAAACTGTGAATTTTCCTATTGAATTTTTAAGTTCGGCGAATGTTCCAGTAACGCTGTTACACTAGCCGGCCATTTTGGCCGACCGGTTCTAGGCGCTTCAGTCCGGAAATGCGCTGCTGCTACGGTCGCAGGTTCGAATTCTGCCTCGGGCATGGATGGGTCTGATGTCCTTAGGTTAGTTACGTTTAAGAAGTTCTAAGTTTAGGGGACTGATGACCTCATATGTTAAGTCCCATAGTGCTCAGAGCTATTTGCATTTTGCCAATGCTGTTACACTTCCTCAAATTTAAGGTTGCTTCGCTAGTCATAACTGTGGTATCTGAATTCGCCGAAACTGAGTAAATTACAAGACTCTGCATCAGAAAACTGCAGGATAACGTCATCTAAGCGAGTATAATGATTGACAAAGGAAAAGGGCAGACGGTACTTATATCATGATTACCTTTAATACCATCTGGATTGTCCTTGAGTTTAAGGCGATTGAAATTACAATAAAGTTGGCTTACAGCATGATCAACAAAGCACATGGCCAATCGTTCTGACATTGTGGTGTTAAGGGAATCAAGCTTTTCGCACGGTCAATTGTACGTCGCGTGCTCATGATTCAGGTCACCTCACAATTAGTTTATTTATAATCCGAACAACAGTACTGTGAAAACATGAAAAATATACATTTTCTATATTTATATACAATAAAAATTAAATTTCTTTTTAGGGTAAGTAACTTTTGACTCTAACCTGTTTCATTCAAATAATAATATTTTTCGGGTTGTTGATCAATTAACTTAATATACATTATATATATCTGTAGTATATCTGAAAGGGGTAATGGACCGCTTGCTATCAACCGTGTAATGTACTCTGACCTGTCGTGTATTGCAGCCAGTTGGTACTAAATGCTAAAAGACTTTTTTAACCGCCAAAATAATTTTATTTATTGTCACACGACGCCTATCGGGAGAATTCCATCATCAGATTTATAGCAAAAAATGTGAAATGTGAGACTAAATAATTTTAAATGAAATACTTTGCAATAACGTAACAGCAGCGTAAAAAACCAACCTACTGAAATCAATACAAGATAGCTTACTACTACGTAACCACAACAACGCCCAACTGACATATGCGGTTCAGCACTGAGCAAGGAAAAAAATTTAACCATTGGCACCGATGACACATTTTACTACACATTTTGTTACTATGTTATTCTCTAACTATTTTTGATGGCCTGAACAATACCCGTTTTTTGAACAATTTTAGTTTCCTTTATAGATACGGATCGTACGTTCTATATTAATTGTCTCATTTCAAATATTTGTAATTTCATTTCATTTTTTTTAAATTTTTCGTACATTTCACCTTATATTTGGCGCTTTGCGCAATAATTTGTAATTTTTGTAACGTCACAGATACGGCTTTCTTTGATTTTCGTTTAAAAATGAGGTGCGGCATTATATTGGTGCTTTATAGTGAAGCTGCAATGACTGGTAATCTCGATGTTTAGTATCGGTTGCTGTTTTACCGATCAACACAAGCCTTTTGTCATTTATCTGACCATCGTCAGACACAGCATAAGAGTTGTTGTACGTCATTACTTTTCTGTGGTAAATAATACAATGAAATTATGAGAAGCCTCGAAGTCACTGTTTTCAAACGCGTAAAATAATTTTATGCGCTAGCCCAATTGTATTTCAAAAAATCACAGCCATTCTGTAGAGTCATGATGCATCCCAGGACAACTAGTAACGCAAGACGCTAAATATAGCAAAAGTATGCACTCTAAATCAGCATTGGAACTATTGTAAATGGTGGGAAAACAGTGGAGAAAAAACATAAAAAAGAGAAAAAAAGAAGAGATGGTAACGAGAATATTGCTGTTTTCATTTACGTCTGGTTTGCTGCTGCTGGTAGCTTTCTCCAATGAATTTGATGTTATTTCTCTTTCTAATCTACATCTACATCTAAATCTACATCTACATCCATACTCCGCAAACCACCCACTGTGCGATGCGTGGCGGAAGGTATCCTGGACCGCTATTAGTCACTTCCTTTCTACATCTACATCTACATTTATACTCCGCAAGCCACCCAACGGTGTGTGGCGGAGGGCACTTTACGTGCCACTGTCATTACCTCCCTTTCCTGTTCTAGTCGCGTATGGTTCGCGGGAAGAACGACTGTCTGAAAGCCTCCATGCGCGCTCTAATCTCTCTAATTTTACATTCGTGATCTCCTCGGGAGGTATAAGTAGGGGGAAGCAATAAATTCGATACCTCATCCAGAAACGCACCCTCTCGAAACCTGGACAGCAAGCTACACCGCGATGCCGAGCGCCTCTCTTGCAGAGTATGCCACTTGAGTTTGTTAAACATCCCCGTAACGCTATCACGGTTACCAAATAACCCTGTGACGAAACGCACCGCTCTTCTTTGGATCTTCTCTATCTCCTCCGTCAACCCGATCTGGTACGGATCCCACACTGATGAGCAATACTCAAGTATAGGTCGAACGAGTGTTTTGTAAGCCACCTCCTTTGTTGATGGACTACATTTTCTAAGCACTCTCCCAATGAATCTCAACCTGGTACCCGCCTTACCAACAATTAATTTTATATGATCATTCCACTTCAAATCGTTCCGCACGCATACTCCCAGATATTTTACAGAAGTAACTGCTACCAGTGTTTGTTCCGCTATCATATAATCATACAATAAAGGATCCTTCTTTCTATGTATTCGCAATACATTACATTTGTCTATGTTAAGGGTCAGTTGCCACTCCCTGCACCAAGTGCCTATCCCCTTCAGATCTACCTGCATTTCGCTACAATTTTCTAATGCTGCAACTTCTCTGTATACTACAGCATCATCCGCGAAAAGCCGCATGGAACTTCCGACACTATCTACTAGGTCATTTATATATATTGTGAAAAGCAATGGTCCCATAACACTCCCCTGTGGCACGCCAGAGGTTACTTTAACGTCTGTAGACGTCTCTCCATTGATAACAACATGCTGTGTTCTGTTTGCTAAAAACTCTTCAATCCAGCCACACAGCTGGTCTGATATTCCGTAGGCTCTTACTTTATCAGGCGGCAGTGCGGAACTGTATCGAACGCCTTCCGGAAGTCAGCATCTACCTGGGAGCCTGTATCTAATATTTTCTGTGTCTCATGAACAAATAAAGCGAGTTGGGTCTCACATGATCGCTGTTTCCGGAATCCATGTTGATTCCTACATAGTAGATTCTGGGTTTCCAAAAACGACATGATACTCGAGCAAAAAACATGTTCTAAAATTCTACAACAGATCGACGTCAGAGATATAGGTCTATAGTTTTGCGCATCTGCTCGACGACCCTTCTTGAAGACTGGGACTATCTGTGCTCTATTCCAATCATTTGGAACCCTCCGTTCCTCTAGAGACTTGCGGTACACGGCTGTTAGAAGGGGGGCAAGTTCTTTCGCGTACTCTGTGTAGAATCGAATTGGTATCGCGTCAGGTCCAGTGGACTTTCCTCTATTGAGTGATTCCAGTTGCTTTTCTATTCCTTGGACACTTATTTCGATGTCAGCCATTTTTTCGTTTCTGCTCGCAAAATAGAGCGAAGGAAAAACGACTGTTTATACGCCTCCGTAAGAGCCTTAATTTCTCTATCTTATCTTCGTGGTCTTTACGCAAGAAGTATGTTGGCGCAAATAGAATTATTCTGCAGTCAGTTGCAATGCTGGGCTTCTAAATTTTCCCAATAGTGTTCCTCGAAAAGGACGTCACCTTCCCTTCAGGGATTCCCATTTGAGTTCCCGAAGCATCTCCGAACACTTGTATATTGTTCAAACTTACCGGTAACAGATGTAGCAGCCCGCCTCTGGATTGATTCGATGTCTTCATTTAATCCGACTTAGTGCAGACTGCAAACACTCGAGCAGCACTTTCCATTATTTATCCAGTGATCAGGAAGAGCGATAAAATCCGGGCTATAGAGTATAGCAAGAGCGATAAAATCCGGGCTATAGAGTATACATTGCATCCCAGGCACAGCTACTAATAAAAAACACTAAATACAGTAAAAATACACAAACTCTAAGTCAGCACGGGGACTAGTGAAAATATGAGGCTGATCGATGCTTTCTAAAACCGTGCTGTTTCGTGGATATAAGCTTTCCCGTCTCAAGGAAATTTATAGTATTCGAACTGAGAATATGTTCAAGAATTCTGCAGCGAACTGATGTTAAGGATATTGGTCTGTAATTTTGGGGTCAGTTAGTTTAGCCTTCTCATATACAGGGCCGGCAACAAGAATCACCTGCTCTTCTTTCCAGTCACTTGGTACTTTACGCTGGGCGAGAGACTGACGATAAACCCAAGCTAAGTAAAGGTTGGTTGGTTGTTTCGGGGAAGGAGACCAGACAGCGAGGTCATCGGTCTCATCGGATTAGGGAAGGACGGGGAAGGAAGTCGGCCGTGCCCTTTGAAAGGAACCATCCCGGCATTTGCCTGGAACGATTTAGGGAAATCACGGAAAACCTAAATCAGGATGGCCGGACGCGGGATTGAACAGTCGTCCTCCCGAATGCGAGTCCAATATCTAATCACTGCGCCAACTCGCTCGGAGCTAAGTAAAGGGTCAATGCAGTAGAGTACTCTTTGTAAAACCGAATTGGGTTTTCTTCCGGACCTGTCGACTTATTTGTTGTAAATTTCTTACGCCAGGGATTCTTATTAGTATGTCGTCCATAAGGACCTGTGTGCGATGGTCAAACGACAGTGTCTTTTATTATTGCGTAGGCTTCCACGGCCAGAGTCAGTCGACATAATAGCCCAGTAGACTCAGAAGAAGGCCGCTGCAACCGTGGCCGAAACGTTATTGTTTCTCCAGCAGCAGTTGTTTTATACATTATGACGCGGTACCATACCCAGAAATCTTTTATGTCGACAGTGTCTTTGTACGATAGTCGTGCATGAACGATTTATTGAAACTGAAATTTAAAACTTCATCCTCCGTTTTGCTGCCTTCTACTGCCGTGCCAGACTGTTCAACGAATGACTGGATGGTAGCCTTATAGGTTTTACATAGGACCAGAATTTTCTCGCTATCTTTTGCTAAGGTATGAAATTTGTGGTAAGTTCTATGGGACCAAACTGCTGAGATCATCGGTTCATCGATCCTTAGGCTTACACAGCACTTACTCTAAAACTAACTTAACTAACTAACGGTAAGGACAACACATATATCCACGCCCAAGGGAGGACTCGAATCTCCGACGGGGAGGGGTGGTGGGGGGAGGCACGTGAACCGTAGCAAGGCGCCTTAGCCGCACGGCTACCCCGCGCGGCTGCTAAGGTATGATGCATAGATTTTTTCACAGATGCGAAAATCTTTACTAACTTTTGGTTGCCGTCATTTGAGCTTTCTCTTTTGAACCGATGGACACAATCTCTGCAAAAACATGCTAAATGGGAAAACAAATGAAATATCTGAGATAGATGACGTACCTATGGCTGGTCACTTTCCTAATTTTATGTACTGTATATGACACTGGTAGTTTTAAACAGCCAATCGCGGAAATTGGGAGGTGAGTAAG
Organism: Schistocerca serialis cubense; assembly: GCF_023864345.2. Taxonomy (NCBI): domain Eukaryota; kingdom Metazoa; phylum Arthropoda; class Insecta; order Orthoptera; family Acrididae; genus Schistocerca; species Schistocerca serialis. Next base: position 312,931,525 of record NC_064638.1, read on the forward strand.
TGACATGATAATCACTACAAACTCAAACGAGAAAAACCAGAAGAGACGACTGAGAAAAAAAACAAAAAAAAAAAAAAAAACAGGTGACACAGTTGGGCAGTGAAGCAGCCTAGAGGAAAATTATAGTGGGCACTAGTTACTAGCAACGCACAAGTGCTAACTTCAGTTGGGTCAAGTTGCAGCAGGAAAAGGTCGCAGTTACAGTGGTGATATATTTATCAATGATTTTTGTGTAATTGATATAACTGAAATGTCTTGTGATTTGAGAATATTCCTGTATTTTCAAGGTAATAAATAGCCATTTTTGAAAGAAAGAGGGCACTAAAAAAGTACACACATTTCTTGCAGAAATTATATGACGCAAAAAACGCAATCTGAAATCGGTTAGACAAGCACACCTCGTCTGCGAATTCTCCATTAACGTTTGACGAGTTTTGGTGAAAGTTTGTGGAGATTATTAAACACATTTATTCTATCATAATACGAGGAAAATAAGATGCAGGAGAAACACAAGCTCCCGTCTAAAGATGGGCCAACAAACACAGAAATAATCATCGAATACCTAAATAATATTATACAACAGTTGAGAGTGATGCCGTAGTGCTAGTACGTGTAACCTCACGGCGCCACAACTGACTTGTATCGGGTGTACGTAGCAAACAACTATGAAGTAGCTGTGTGTTTCAGAGTAGGATTCCAATTAATGCTGTCTCGTTGAGGCATCATTTGTTACATGAACTGCCGTGGAGGGCCGATGAAAACCGAACGTCTGTAAAACGTAGAGATGGCCAGGTGGTCAAATATACGTCTTTCTGTTATTCATAGTTATGATACAGGTTTACCATCAGGATGATTCAGGTTTCAATTACGACCATAGTCTTCAGTTATTTACTCCATGTAACTGGACCAAAAGATTTCGGCTGCGGTTTGCCTTTTACGCAGGCATCAGAAAGGTGATGTCACCGAGTACTGGACTGACACGTCATCACGAAGATGACGACCGTTATGCATTTAGAGCACGCAACAGCACTGTTATTGACGCTCTCACTAAAACATTCCAAGACGAATATGATTCAATTGTTTTTCAGAACTCTAATATGGATTCCACAAAATCTTCTAAGAGGATTACTCACTCACAAACCCCCATTCCATTCTCATGTACGCGCACATATTCGGGCGCAAGACATATAAACTTGTAAATACGGATTTCTGTTAAGAACTAAAATGTAACCGGAAGAGGCTAAAACATCAAGTACAGTACCCAGACATATTTCAGCAGGCTGATCTGTTATGTAAATAGTAGATGAATCAGCAAACCTGTCAACACTTTATATTCTCCCATATAACAATTTAGGTGTGCAACACAGAACCTGTAACCCATGCCTCATTCGTTTCATTCTCACTTAATATGGAAGACGAATCAGTTCTTAAACTATTACGGCCATGTTGTCAACGTCTCGTTAAATAGCTGCAACGGACTCCGTTGAAGCCTCTCAACAGGAGAAAGACTTGGTGCACCAGAGGGTGCTGCTTCGTCCGGAATCTACGGGGGCTACTCAGAAAGTTTCAGTTACCTTCAGCAAGTTCAGCTGACGGTGTTATTTCTTCTCTACATATTCACCCTTAAATACGACGCATTTTTTCAAGGAATGGATGACATTTTGAGTGCCTTAGTTGTGGAAGAATTCATTTTGGTTCTTCTGGAAACGTTCCACCTCCAAAATCACATCGTCTTCATCCCGGGAACACCTGCCATGCAACAGTTTCTTTATCTTAGGAAAGAGGGAGAAGTCTCTGGGTATCATGTCAGAAGAATACAGGATGGTGTGTGTGTGGGGGGGGGGGGGGGGGGGCAAAATTTGATAGCCCAAGGAGCAGCATGTATGACTGTGTCCTGTACAGAAGGAGCAAGGGCCTTATCGTGGAGCAAAAATACTCCCTTGGCAGTGTCTGCTTTCGTAGCTCAGGGTGTTACATGAGTAACATAGAATTAAATATCCTAGGAATACTGAAGCAACTTAAATCACTTAATAAAAGCAAGTATTCTGGTCCAGACTGTATACCAATTAGGTTCCTTTCGGAGTACGCTGATGCATTAGCTCCATACTTAACAATCATATACAACCGTTCGCTCAACGAAAGATGCGTACCCAAAGACTGGAAAGTTGCACAGGTCACACCAATACTCAAGTAAGGTAGTAGGAGTAATCCACTAAATTACAGGCCCATATGGTTAACGTCCATATGCAGCAGGATTTTAGAACATACAGGGTGGTCCATTGATACTGCCCGGGCCAAATCACTCACGAAATAAGCATCAAACGAAAAAACTGCAAAGAATGAAACTTGTCTAGCTTGAAGGGGGAAACCAGATGGCGCTATGGGTGGCCCGCTATATGGCGCTGCCATAGGTCAAACGGATATCAACTGCGTTTTTTTTTTTAAATAGGAACCCCCATTTTTATTACATATTCGTGCAGTACGTAAACAAATATGAATGTTTTAGTTGGACCACTTTTCTCGCTTTGTGGTATATGACGCTGTAATAGTCACAAACGTATAAGTACGTGGTATCACGTAACATTCCGCCAGTGCGGACGGTATTTGCTTCGTGATAAATTACCCGTAATAAAATGGACCGTTTACCAACTGCGGAAAAGGTTGACATCGTGTTGATGTATGGCTACTGTGATCAAAATGCCCAACGGGCGTGTGTATATATGCTGCTCGATATACTGGACGACATCATCCAAGTGTCCGGACTGTTCGCCGGATAGTTACGTTATTTAAGGAAACAGGAAGTGTTCAGCCACATGTGAAACGTCAACCAACACCTGCAACAAATGATGATGCTCAAGTAGGTGTTTTAGCTGCTGTCGCGGCTAATCCGCACATCAGTAGCACACAAATTGCGCGAGAATCGGGAATCTCAAAAACGTCTGTGTTGAGAGGAATGTCGGTACACGTATTGCCAAATGCATTGAGGTTGACGGACGTCATTTTGAGCATTTATTGCATAAATGTGGAATTTACGGATAATCACTCTGTAACAGCATGCGTTCTCAGAAATGATTAGTTCACAATGGTAAATGTATCACTTTGGAACAACCGAAGTAAAATGTTCAAACGTACCCACGTTCTGTGTTTTAATTTAAAAAACCTTCCTGTTACCAACTGTTGGTCTAAAATTGTGAGCCATATGCTTGTGACTATTATAGCGCCATCTATCACAAAGCGAAAAAAGTGGTCCAACTAAAACATTCATATTTCTTTACTTACTACACGAATATTAAATAAAAAAATGGGGATTCCTATTTAAAAAACGCAGTTGATATCCGTTTGACCTATGGCAGCGCCATCTAACGGGCCAACCATAGTGCCACCTAGTTTCCCCATTCAAGATAGACAAGTTTCGTTCTTTGTAGTTTTTTTGTTTGACACTTATTTCGTGAGATATTTGGCCCGCTCACGATCAATGGACCACCCTGTATACTGTGTTCGAACATTATGAATTACCTCGAAGGAAACGGTCTGTTGACACACTGTCTACATGGGTTTAGAAAACATCGTTCCTGTGAAACACAACTAGCTCTTTATTCACATGAAGTGTTGAGTGCTATTGACAAGGGATTTCAGATCGATTCCGTATTTCTGGATTACCGGAAGGCTTTTGACACTGTACCACACAAGCGGCACATAGTGAAATTGCGTGCTTATGGAATATCGTCTCAGTTATGTGACTGGATTTGTGATTTACTGTCAGAGAGGTCACAGTTCGTAGTAATTGACGGAAAGTCATCGAGTAAAACAGAAGTGATTTCTGGCGTCCCCCAAGATAGTGTTATAGGCCCTTTGCTGTTCCTTACCTATATAAACGATTCTGGAGACAATCTGAGCAGCCGTCTTCGGTTGTTTGCAGATGACGCTGTCGTTTATCGACTAATAAAGTAATCGGAAGATCAAAACAAACTGCAAAACGATTTAGAAAAGATATCTCAATGGTGTGAAAAGTGGCAGTTGACCCTAAATAACGAAAAGTGTGAGGTCATCCACCTGAGTGCTAAAAGGAACATGTTAAACTTCGCTTTCACGATAAATCTGTCTAATCTAAAAGCCGTAAATTCAACTAAATACCTAGGTATTAGAATTACGAACAACTTAATTTGGAAGGAACACAATGTCCTGGGGAAGGCTAACCAAAGACTGCGTTTTATTGGCAGGACACTTAGAAAATGTAGCAGACCTACTAAGGAGACTGCCTACACTACGCTTGTCCGTCCTCTTTTAGAATACTGCTCCGCGGTGTGGGACCCTTACCAGATAGGACTGACGGAGTACATCGGAAACGTTCAAAGAAAGGCTGCACGTTTTGTATTATCGCCAAATATGGGAGAGAGTGCCACAGAAATGATACAGGATTTGGGCTGGAAATCATTAAAAGAAAGGCGTTTATCGTTGCGACGGAATATTCTTACGAAATTCCAATCACCAACTTTCTCCTCCGAATGCGAAAATATTTTGTTGGCACCGACCTACATAGGGAGGAACGATCACCACGATAAAATAACGGAGAGCTCGTACGGAAAGTTATAGGTGTTCATTCTTTCCGCGCCCTATACAAGATTGGAATAATAGAGAAATGTGAATGTGGTTCGACGAACCCTCTGCCAGGCACTTGAATGTGATTTGCAGGGTATCCATATAGATGTAGATGTAGTTTTCTTGGAGAAGATGTACGTACGGCTATAGCGTGGCTTCAGCTCTACGGAGAGGTGACTGGCAACGAAATCAATCTGCGGAAGGTGCACTACATGGAAGTTGGCAGAACACTGACTATCCATACGCTGGTGCCCGTTACCGAGGTTCCAGCGGTGAAATGTTTGGCGGTGATCTTCCGTGAGAGCGTGCAGCAGCGTACTGTGGCAGCTACTTATCGCAGATTAATTAATACGATCCGCACGCGAGGTCGTCTCCATACCTTTCGAACGCTTGCCTTGATAATGCGCGTATATTTTGTGAACGTCAACCACGCCCCGAAAGTTAATCATTACGTACACGTTCTCTCACTGATTGCTTTAGTGGCTGCCAAATTCCAAGCGGCCTTTGGCAATTTCGTTGCTGATGGTGGTGTGTTCAAGACCCGTTGTGACACACTGAACTTTCCCACAAATTCGGACGGCGTTGGAATGATAAACATGCAAAATAGGGCACGCGCCCTCTTTCTGAGGACTATGCATCACCTACGTGCTTCGCACAAGGACACACTAACTGGTACCCTGATTGAGGATATAGCGCATCAATCGCTCCGGACTGCTGGACATATCGCCCCGCCATTACGTTACATTCGCACCTATCTGGTCGACTAGAGTTATCTCTTGGAAGTCCTACCGATCATACAGGCGCCCAGAACCAAGGATTTCTACCGCTACTTTCAACGGACACTGCCTGCTAATGTGACAACGCTGACATCGGGCGGTTGGCTGGAAGCGGGTGTGGAGTAACATACACTCACCTTTCCTTCCCACTGCGGTGAAGGCGCTGTGTTATTTAATAACGACTGAAAAATTCCCCACTGGACAACGTTTATACACTACAGATCTCGCCGAGGACCCTCTCTGCACCAGATGCGCCGCTGTTGACTCCGACGTACACCGTTTCGTATGCAATACGGCTGTCGAGTGTAGGCTGCTCATACGTCGCATGTTGGCATTGTTGCTGTGACGGACGACTCAGTCCGAAGAGCGCACCGAACTGATCCAGCCGAGGTCAATTGCAGTCCTGCTACTCGACATAATTTCCCAGTGTGGCTTAAAGCTATAGTGTTGTCACACTTTTTTGGTGAGCACGTTGAAGAGCTGTTAGAGTTTTGGCACTATTGGACGAGCAACTATTCGGTTTTACGACACAAAGTGTCGTGTGATTCGCTCTTTATTGACGCACTCTCCAGAGCATTGGAGCGTACATTGTGCGAGAAAAGATTGAAGACGCAGCATAGAATGGACTGTCGAGAGACATCAACGATAATTATAGGGTGTATACCCTAGATGAGCGAGAAGACGACCCGGACACTGTTTGGAGACAGGTTTCATTTCTGCTCGTGGACGGAGCCTGAGGTTGTGAGAAACATCCATCCTTCGAAGAAGAAAGTCGCGGTGGCACTAGATACCGGTTTTGTTTGTATGTTACAAAGGTGTTGGGGGTAGTTGCGGTATTAGGGACCAATGGCTGAAGTGAAGAAGTCTAAAAAGAAAAATCGTTAGAGCTTTAAGCTAAAAAAAAAGTAAAGTGGGCAGTGTAGCTGCCTTGCGTGCAGGGAGCCCAGGTTCGATTCCTGACCAGGTTAGACATTTTATCTGCGCGAGGACCGGCTGTTATGTTGTCCTCATCAGCATCGTTAACATTTGACCTAATTAACATTTGAGGTCATCAGTCCCCTAGAACTTAGAACTACTTAAACCTAACTAACCTAAGGACATCACACACTTCCATGCCCGATGCAGGTTTCGAAACTGCGACCGTAGCGGTCGCGCGGTTCCAGACTGTAGCGCCTAGAACCGCTCGGTCACTCCGGCCGGCCAAATGTTGCATTATGCGTGGTTTTCTGTCAAACCGTGCGATGAGAACGAGCGTTTTGTATGGAAACCAAGTCTGTACTTCTGTATCAACTGTAAGATAACCTGTAATTGTAAAAATGTGGCGTTTATGGTGTGTGCAAGATCAGAGAAAATTACAGCTTCACCTGTTTTCGCGATGAAATCACCCTAGCACGTCTAAATCATCAACTGCAAAATGACAAAAGTATCTAACTTTATATTACAAGTTCTCATGTACACTTTATAATTCATTCCTGGAAATTTCTTTCTAATACAAAATTCTCCTTTGCCTATTTTCATACCTTTTATGAAAATATTAATAAATCGAATATACTGAATATTATTTCGGTTCGTTTGCAGCTTAAGAAACTTAAAAACTGAAAATAAAAGACTTTCGGCGTAAGCCTCGAGTCCATCACCCTCGGATTGCCATTCTGTCCTCTCTCCTTGCGTCAACCGCTGCCTGAAATCAACGCTGACATAAATGGTTAATACTTCGCGCGACCTGCACCAGAAACGCTATTTTCTCTTAACTCTTGGCCGTCTGGAGCTTCCGCTTCTGTCGCTTTCATTTCCCACAGAGCCCTGGACGAAATCGCTGATGACGAATAGGCGCGGTTCCCTTTTAAGAACACCAAACAATTTAACCTTGTTTAATGACTTCGAAGTATCTAGAGATTAAACCCTACCCTATTATTTTTTAATTCAGCTGTGGCAGGATTAAAGAGAAAGTAGAAACCAGCGAAATAATGCGCGGTTAAGTAGCACTGCATTAGCATAACTGTCGTGGACAATGTGCTGTTCACGACGACGGTAAAGTGCGCATCGAGAGACCAATGGCGGACAACATCGCTGAAATGCATGCTTTGCTGTATGTTGAAAAACCCGTACGAGGCTCTCCATTGCTCTACCTTTCAGGTAGGTGACAGGTGGTAATAGAACCACTTCACAAATTCCGTGCATTAATATCCCTCAGAGGAAACTTGAGCAATGATTTATGAAATGAGTTTGTTGCAAGCTTCATTGAGGTAGCTTGATTCATGGGAAGGATGGAAGAGGGGGAGGGGATGGAGGGAGGGCGGTAAGACGGGAAGGGGAGGTATAGAGAGCACCCGATACGTCATATGTACAGTTACATTAACTTCCCGTATGTTGATATGAATGAGAGATGCGGAGCTATGGAAATGAGAGTATGGCATTGTTGGCCGGGAGGCCCCATGCGGGGGAGTTAGTTGACGCCAGTTTGGTGACTTGCAGGTCAATGATGATGAAAACGATGATGAAGGACACACAACATCCAGTTCCTTGCCGGGAATCGAACCCGGACCCCTTGCGTGATAAGCGAAAACGCTACAGCTACGCTACGGAGGCGGACTGTGGAGCTATCTTCGTCCACGATGAGCATTGCCACACCATTTTTAGCCCTCAGTCCAAGGAAGTCATCGTCTCTTTGGAAGCTGTTGACTAACGGCGCAGTAGTGGTTGTCTTAGGGGCATCGGGACGTGGGCCTGCCTATACCAAGAAACTCGTACACATGAATCCTGAATCAGTGTGGTTCCAATGGTGTGTGGGAGCCATCTAACTTGTGTGATTTTATTGTTTCTTGTCTTTCACCTTTTCACACTGTTGAAGTGAAACTTATATTTGGAGGGTTCGTTGATACGCTAGATGATCCCATCACGAAGGCTTGAAAGTGCACGTTCTTTTTTAATTGGTCTTCTGGTAGGAGCCGGCCGGTGTGGCCTAGTGGTTCTAGGCGCTTTAGTCTGGAACCGCGCTACCGCTACGGTCGCAGGTTCGAATCCTGCCTCGGGCATGGATGTGTGTGATGTCCTTAGGTTAGTTAGGTTTAAGTAGTTCTAAGTTCTAGGGGACTGATGACCTCAGATGTGAAGTCCCGTAGTGCTCAGAGCCATTTTTTTTTCTGGTAGGGAAAGAGAAGCATAAAGAAATAGCTTGAGACTGCTTCTTTTGTTTGGTGAGAGTTCCCTATAGACTTGAAAATTCGTGTCCATGGTATCTGTGCTGTTCATCTCAGACGCTTTGGAATTGTGTACTGACTTCTGCTATGACAAGCAAACTTTATTAGCTCCATTATATGTAAGCACTCTTCTCCACGACGTTTGTACTTCGACTGCTCTTATTTTACACCTGTTCAGCAATTAAATCTCTGGAAGACCACTCATACAGATACTGCAGCACTCCCTGTTTCCGTCACGGCGCATTGATACTTACAGTTCGTAATTTGTGTTATGTGGGACTAGTAGGTAATGTTTTTGCCTTAGAACTGTGGGATACCAACTACGAGAAAATTTCATAGGGAGTGACGTAATTACTTATTATTCTTTTATTTGCTTACGATACAATCACGAAAGCATTTGTCAATGTGTAATGTGCTTAGACCAGACAGCGGTTATCATCAGACCAAATGCACATTCTGCTAGCGGTATCGTGACCGTGCTGTTGCGCTGTCAACATAGGTACGTCTAAAAAAATGGTTCAAATGGCTCTGAGCACTATGGGACTTAACATCTATGGTCATCAGTCCCCTAGAACATAGAACTACTTAAACCTAACTAACCCAAGGACATCACACAACACCCAGTCATCACGAGGCAGAGAAAATCCCTGCCCCCGCCGGGAATAGAACCCGGGAATCCGGGCGTGGGAGACGAGAACGCTACCGCACGACCACGAGCTGCGGACCGGTACGTCTATCCGTGTGTGACAGCACATTTTAAGAAGTTCATTAGTTGCTGTCGACGTTATCCACCTTACTGAAGGCATTATTTAGCTTAAAGAGAACTTTTGGTGACTGTTCCTTTCCCCAGTAGTATACGTTTCTGATGCAATGTTTACACATAGTATAGAATACTCTCGTTTCTGTGCTTCGCAGTCTGTAAATCGTAAATTTATCATTGCTTGTGGCTACCGTGGAACACAAGTTTCACCTCTTAGCAAATCGCTCTGCTCACTTGTATTGCGGATACGCGTAGCGGGACTGATTCAGCCGAAGAGTTATCTGTATACAGAAGCCGTGTTACTGGGTGAACGTATTTGATAAACATTCGCCGTTCAGGATTGCGTAAAGTGTTAGATCTGTCAGCAATTCTTCGAATTCATCACGTACCTGATAAGATAATTTGTGTGATCGTTCACCGTTATCGGTTAATAGTTTGGCACAATTAGTATGCCCTTCATAAAATGATAAAAAGGGGATCTATGTTCAGCTCCTCGTACGAATAGTCAGATATCGTTCTGCAGAGAGCGGCTGTCGTTCATGCGAACGGTTTGTCGTATATTTTTTAAAAATTTTACAGGGATGGCATTTTTTCTTTGCCACATGAGCATTACTCCTGAGCAATCCCATCAAGAAAAAGAACCTTCAGGAAGGTGTAAAACGTAGATTACTGAATCTATACGCCGCATTAAGAATGAACTCTCACTGTACTATGCAGTACTTGTGCCTGTGCCAGCTAAACGCAGTCTAATGAATTAGAAGCAAAGCCGCTACTACGGTGAAAGGGGCTAGTTTATCTGCTGTTGATATCTTTTACTTGACTAAAATGGAACTTTTTAACGAAAGTAACAGAGGCCTGTTTGCAATATACTGCTACCAGTCACACTGATCTACGAGCACGTGGTCACTCCATTTGCCATATAGTTGATAAAAATTTCCATCCTTTGATTTTAGATAAACACATAACATATAGAAGAAGTGAATGATTAGCTTCTACACTTATATTTTTAAATGATGGAAAATCCCAGTTTTTCTGCTTTATGTTATCTACACTACTGCCAATTAAAGTTGCTACACCAAGAAGAAGTGCAGATGATAAACAGGTATTTATTGGACAAATATATTATACTAGAACTGACATGACATTACATTTTCACGCAATTTGGGTGCATAGATCCTGAGAAATCAGTACCCAGAACAACAACCTCTGGCCGTAATAACGGCTGTGAAACACGTGGGCATTGAGTCAAACAGAGCTTGGATGGCATGTACAGGTACAGCTACCATGCAGCTTCAACACGATTCCACAGTTCATCAAGACCAGTGACTGGCGTATTGTGACGAGCCAGTTGCTCGGCCACCATTGACTAGACGTTTTCAATTGGTGAGAGATCTGGAGAATGTGCTGGCCAGGGCAGCAGTCGAACATTTTCTATATCCAGAAAGGCCCGTACAGGACCTGCAACATGCGGTCTTGCATTATCCTGCTGAAATGTAGGGTCTCGCAGGGATCTAATGAAGGGTAGAGCCACGGGTCGTAACATATCTGAAATGTGACGTCCACCGTTCAAAGCGCCGTCAATGCGAACAAGAGGTGACCGAGACGTGTAACCAATGGCACCGCATACCATCACGCCAGGTGTTACGCCATCATGATGCTATAAACAGAACCTGGATTGATCTGAAAAAAATGACGTTTTGCCATTCGTGCATCCAGGTTCGTCGTTGAGTACACCATCACAGGCGCTCCTGACTGTGATGCAGTGTCAAGGGTAACCGCATCAATGGTCTCTGAGCTGATAGCCCATGCTGCTGCAAACGTCGTCGAACTGTTCATGCAGATGGTTATTGTCTTGGAAACGTCCCCATCTGTTGTTTCAGGGATCGAGACGTCGCTGCACGATCCGTTACAGCCATGTGGAAAAGATGCCTGTCATCTCGACTGCTAGTGATACGAGGCCGTTGGGATCCAGCACGGCGTTCCGTGTTACCCTCCTGAACCCACCGATTCCATATTCTGCTAACAGTCATTGGCTCTCGACCAACGCGAGCAGCAATGTCGCGAAACGATAAACGGCAATCGCGATAGGCTACAATCCGACCTTTATCAGAGTCGGAAACGTGATGGTACGCATTTCTCCTCCTTCCACGAGGCATCACAACAACGTTACACCTGGCAACGCTGGTCAACTGCTGTTCGTGTATGGGAAATCGCTTGGAAACTTTCCTCATGTCAGCACGTTGTTGGTGTCGCCACCAGCGCCAACCTTGTGTGAATGCTCTGAAAAGCTAATCATTTGCATAGCACAGAAACTTCTTCCTGTAGGTTAAATTTCGCGTCTGTGGCGCGTCATCTTCGTTGTGTAGCAATTTTAATGGCCAGTAGTGTAGATGCTTGTTGAAAACCTTAGCACCAGAGTACGGAACTTCTGTTTGAACTTTAGACTAGGTGAAGCTGCACAAAATGAATAGAATTACGGATTTGATGCTTGAAATTCCCCCACAATGGACTCAAGAATGAAGTGTTTGGCCAAGCTGTGTGTTGCTGCTCCTATATTGCTGAATACCGTCCGCATTGGGATACTCTCTTTGTGGACTTTTACAGCCCATACAGTCGTGACGGACCAGCAGCTCGTGATCTAAGTTTGTTTATGCCAGTTTTCGTATCGAAGGTTTTTCTCCTTACCTCCTGTCATTCATTTTGTATGGCATTTACAAAACCTTCTCCTCAATGATAGTGCCCTGTTGCTGACGTTTGACATGATATCTCTCTTCAGGAGAGTACCAGTAAAGGTAGCCGTGGAATTGATTCGAGACTAATCGTAAACTCGTCGAGTATCTGTCCACCTCAGCTAACTTCTAGTTCCACGGAAATTATTGCAAAAAGACGAAAGGCGTCGCAATGGAATGTCCGCTGTCGCCTGTTGAGGGGAATTTGTTTATGGAAGATATCGAGGAGAAAGGCTTGGAGCAATTCCAACTAAAACCAACCTTTTTTTATCGTTATGTGGATGACACTTCTTCATTTTCCCACATGGAAGGGACAGCTTAGGTGAATTTCTCCATCTCTTCCATTCGCTGTATCGCAAGATACAATTTACAACAGAGGTGGTGCAGGATGGTGTCTGCCCGGTCCGTGACGCTCTTGTGAAACGGAAACCAGATGACAAGCTGGGACGTAGTGTGTACAGAAAGCCTGCACATACGGATCTTTACCAACGCGCCTCCTGTAGTCACCATGACTCCAGACATGAAGGCGTTTTGCACACATTTGTTTAAAGTGTGCGTTAGATCTGCGACCAAGGCAGTCTGAAACACCTGGAGACAATTTTCGGAAGGAATGAATACAGCAAGAAACAGATATGGCGTGCATTTGGGGCTTTACCTAGGTAACAGCAGGTAAAAAAGGAGGTGCATAATCCCGTTTGCCGGTAGTACCTCCAGTAAAGTAAGCAGAATCTTGGAGCGACACATTGGCAGATTGTATTTCACTCGCATTCTAAGAACTTGAATCTTCTAGGTTCACTGAAGGGCGATCTAGGCCCTCGTAAATCAGGGGTCTAGCAAATTCTCTGCCTTTGCGGCAAGGAATACACCATAAAAGTTGTACACACAGTAGACAGGAGTGTGACGGCACAGCCCGAAACGGCTGAACGCCAAAATTTTGAAAGGCAGACGCAGCCGTGCACGTGTGTCCTTTTGTGATGGTGAAAGGAGGCGCGAACGAGCGCGCGGATCTTCGACAGCTGTGGGGTCGTGCCGGCCGTCCTGGTTGTCGCTGAAACAACAGGATTTCGGTTATACGATTTTTTTCAACGCCGGTATAACCTGTGTGTTCAAACCGCTCAAAATAACCGATTTAGCATCTATTCCACAATGCCAGGTCTTGTAAGCAATGACATCTCGTTCGGCGAATGATTCCAATCCAGGTAGAGAGGCATTCTCACATCGGACAATAGCTAGAGTAAACCATCCACTTCCAGTACTCCTTGTGCCAGCATCAAGACTGAAATTAACCCGACATCCACGGAAAAAATGGGTCCATTTAATATGACACTTTGTGCAGTGCCATTAGTGCCAAGTTTATTCTCGAGGCTTATTACATGTTTGTAGACTGACATGCGATGACAACATTGACGATAGACACGTCGACGAGGCATAGTGCTTCAATGCTGTTGCAGATAGAGCTCACAGCGGAATGGTTCCGCTGGCGTGAACTGCCCGCTTATTTGGGTATAAAACGCAATAAATTCCTGTTGAATATGGATTAATTAAGGAGTAATTTCAGCGAGTGCTTCGAAGAACACCCTGCAATAATTCTTTTTAAATCAAACGCCATACTTTCTTCGTATAGTCCACTTTTTTCGAAAACCAGTAGTTCTGATTTTAATATCATCCATGTAAGAGATTGTGCGGCTGTTATACGATGAAGTGCTTCTAAGTGTCCTGCTTAAATCTATCTTAAAAGTGGATTTTAATATTTACGTTTTCCTCTTGGTGTCTTCTGCTTCTGCGCCTGGTTGATCAGCGAATCATTATAAATATGACCACAGTGGCAGTAGTTTTCATGAGGACTTAACTGTGAAATTCATTTCAGCTTCACGTAGGTGGCCCAAATAAAGCAGTTCCGATAACTACGAACTAAACACAAATCTTAACTATATGTAACGGCTGGTCCTCTTACTGAAGAACATATTCTGAAACAGAATGGTGCTTGTTCTGTGAGTTCGCGTCTAACGACAGGCTAATCATCTGAAAAACTAAATTCTAAGGATCAAATAAACGGCATGCTATCTCATTCGAAAACCTCCGGCAGAAGTGAACGCGTACTGATTGTTATGAAAACATTAATTCCTGTATAAGTGAAAATTTGTGACGGCCTTTTCTTTACAATTCTTTGACAAGACAAAATCTTACCTCACTTTTACACCGTTAATCGACGTTGCGGTTTTATATTACTTTTTTGTACTTTCATGTAAGCAATATTTTCTTGAATTCGAACTAGTTTTGTATAGTTTTCTAATGTATTTGCTGATTAGTTTACGTACGCAAGAAATTTCGGAAACAGTATCCGGGTCAGCTATATTACTTGCTGTCCATCAACTTCTTTTGAAGCAAGAATACAAAATTCTGTATTCTTTCAACATTTTATAAAGGTTTACGTCATTTCAAGAAGGAACTCTGTTGACCATTAACATCTTAATTGATACATATTCATTAAACTTAAGATTTAAAATTTTATAATACGGACACGAGCTGTTTTCTGCCTAGTATACTAAAAATCAGCACTGTCACATACACATTTTCCCTTTAGAAACCATTGTCAATGCATATTCGAGATATCTAGAATAATTACAAAGCGTGAAAACTTCGAGTAGTTATCCAAGACGCCTGCAGTACAATTTCGCAATTCTATTGTCTTAACAAGAGAGGGGGTAAGCAGTTCCTCCACATACATTTATCTCCGGAAACAGTCATATAATAGACTACCAAGCATAGACTGTCGTAGATTCTTGTAGTATTGTACCTCGTTCTACTATCCTAAAATTATTTATTAATAGTTTGATTCTACCGCAGTCCGGTATTTCAGTTTATATACGCTGAAGAGCCTGCCTAATTTCTCGTAGAGCCACCGGAGCACGCAGAAGTGCCGCAACAGGACATGACATGGACTCGACTAATGTCTGAAGTAGTGCTGGAGGGAACGGACACCATGAATCCTGCAGCGCAGTCCATAAATCCGTAAGAGTACAAGGGGGTGGAGATCCCTTCTGCACAGCACTTTGCAAGGCACCCAGATATGCTCAATAATGTTCGTGTATGGGGAGTATGGTGGCCAGCGGAAGTGTTTTCTCTCAGAAGAGTGTTCCTGGAGCCACTCTGTGGCAATTCTGGACGTGTGGGGTGTCGCATTGTCCTGCTGGAATTGCCCAAGTGCGTCGGAATGCACAAATGGACATGAATGGATGCAGGTGATCAGACAAGGTGTTTACGTACGCGTCACCTGTCAAAGTCGTACCTAGATGTAGCAGGGGTCCCGTACCATTCCAACTGCACAAGCCCCTCACCATTACAGAGCCCTGCTGCATGAAGGTCCATGGATTCATGAGGTTGTCTGCATAACCGTACACTTCCATCCGCTCGATACAATCGGGAACGAGACTCGTCCGACCAGGCAACATGTTTCCAGTCATCAACAATCCAATGTCAGTGTTGACAGGCCCAGGCCAGGCGTAAAGCTTTGCGTCGTGCAGTCATCAAGGCTAAATGAGTGGGCCTACGGTTCCGAAAGCCCATATCGGTGATGTTTCGTTGAATGGTTCGCACGCCGACACTTGTTGATGGCCCAGAACTGAACTCTGCAACAATTTGAGGAAGGATTGTACGTTTGTCACGTTGAACGATTCTCTTCAGTGATCGTTGGTCCCGTTCTTGCAGGATCTTTGTCAGGCCGTAGCGACGTCGGAGATTTGGTGTTTCTTCGGATTCCTGACATTCACGGTACACTCGCGAAATGGTCGTACGGTAAAATCCCCACTTCATCGCTATTGAGATGCTGTGTCCCATCGCTCTTGCGCCGACTATAACACCACGTTCAAACGCAGTTAAATCTTGATAACGTGCCATTGTAACAGAGGAAACCGATCTAACAAATGCGCCAGACGCTTGTTGTATTATCTAGGTATTGGGTAGGAGTTGCCGTATTGTGCCTGATTACATATCTCTGTATTTGGATACGCATGCCTATATCGGTTTCTTTAGCGCTTCAGATATATTTCATTCCCAAATAACGGCACAATAAGCACCTAGTCGTCAAGGAAGTCTAGTTTTATTTTCTAAGTTTAATGGCTCATGATTTTTTTCACTATTATTTGTGTCAGGTTCTGTTAAGTTCTTCGTGTCCAGTAATATAAGAGTACCTCGAATTTAATGAGAAAGATAATTTCTTAACTGTTGTTGAGACGACTTCAGCAAATGACTTTCATTCATTCACATATCGTGTTCTATAAATGCTATCTTGAAGGACAGTAGTCATGGACAGAGAAAGATTCAAGCTAATCACTGATGGAAACTGACACTCTTACATCATTAACGTCTTGACCGCGCGACAGCAAACGTACTGCATCGTAGTATTTCCATGATGGTGGAATATGTTGATTGACGTTTTATCCTTATGCCAGCTTATTTCCAGTATTTTCAGCACAGTTATTGGATATCGAAATGCAGCACGTTCACGGGGCGTGCTTGTACTTCTTATCACCAACTTATGGACTCTGAGAAAGGTCGAGTCCTTGGCACGAAGGACGTGGGAGCATCATACTGAGCAACTGCACACATAGTTGGCTACAGTGCGATGATTGCGAAAACAGTGGAGATGAGATGGATGCAAGGCAAAAGTATTGCAGCAGATCTAGGCACGGGTCGTTCCAGAGATACTGCACGAATAGAATATACTTACATTGTCGATAGTATCTGGCGAATGAACGGATGTCAGTAACTGAAATCCGGACAGAGGTTGCACTGCGCACCATGTACCCTCGGAATAGGTTACTGGGAGATGAACTGAGATCTCGAGTTGCCATACATCTTTTACCGCTGATACTACACCATAGACATCAGACACTTGCATTGTGTGGAGTCTGGAACCGAGCGACCGCTACGGTCGCAGGTTCGAATGGTTCAAATGGCTCTGAGCACTATGGGACTTAACATCTATGGTCATCAGTCCCCTAGAACTTTACTTAAACCTAACTAACCTAAGGACATCACACACATCCATGCCCGAGGCAGGATTCGAACCTGCGACCATCACTTACGTCTGCGATGTCATCGTAAGACGTATACATTCATACCATCCTTCAGTCAGCACCGCCCACAAACTGGTACGGCATCTATTTAGGGGCATGGCAAGAAATTCCTCAAGATGACATTCGAGGCTGTTTGCTTTCATGCCATCATGTGATAAAGTTTGATACATATCGGATTGGAGTTTCCATTCTACATTAACAAACAGTAGAGGACACTACTATCTCGTTACCTGACCATGGACGTTAATGTGCCGGATAAACTAACACTTTCACTATCTTCTCTGGTTCAGTGCTTCTTGGTCATTTATAAAAGGAGGTGGGCTAGGTACATCTAATTGAGCAGATAATGATTCACATATTAAAGGGACAATTTTGCCAACGGATAACGCAACGGGAAAACACAAGCAACCAAAGAAGCTAGCTCGTTGAAAATATTAGCGCCACAGTCAGACACGGTTCCTTACTACAGGGGTCGTAGTTTATTTACTGGCTGCATTAGAATCATAACTGAGATATTTCAATTCAGTAGTCTATTAACAGGTGAGATGAGGTGGTTCAAATCATTAGTCAAAACAATTGTGGGTTCTCATTTAGATATATGAAGTATTCCAACATTTCTGCCATATCTCAGTGAGGAACAAACAACAATAAACATATTACATGCGCTGATGGTCTTCAGCTTAACATAATCGGTCTCGTAAATCATGCATGGGAGAGGGAGGAATATTATATTGTTATAATGAAATCGTGATTCACGCATAACTTTCAGTTTCATGCCGCTCATACATGGGATAGTGGATCCAAATTCGAAAGATAAACTATACAAAATTGCTACTGGGGTCTTCATGGTTTTGGAGGGAAGAAACCAACAGTACGTGGGGTGCATAGCATAATGCAAATTGGGGCAAAAAGGTTCAAGCAGACAGAAGTACATATGATAAAATACAAGCAAATCATTAATATATCCCAAAAAATTCGTCACAAGCTTTTCCTATTATGAAATTCCACAAGAATGATAATTGTGCAAAGACCGTCCACCCAACACCATTCGGGATATTGGAGATCAATGCCATAAACATTTTCTCACAATATTCGATCGTTATCGGACTGATGACAAAGCTTGACACGCATGACCTGTTTTGAATTTCTGCCAGAACGCCCACGTGTAAAGCTGGAAATTAGTGGCTCAAACGTGTACTTACCAATGGATCGTTCTTGGATTAATAGCAAAATTTGACGCGCTTCACACGCAAGTCATATTTTTAACTGACGTAGGATGCAGATAGTCCCTTCTCCATGCAGAATTACATTAACCATCGGACCAAAAATGAAATAAAATCAAATAATTTCACACACAAGATTACTTAAATATTTCACACTTCAGTCAAGAAAGCCTAGATTGAAAACACTGTAAGAGATTCCCCATTCTTCTTTGCGACCACATGGTTGACTGAAGAAAAAGGGTGATGCCCATTCTACAAAAAAAAAAAAAAAAAAAACTATAAAATACTCAGCAAACAAGTTAACTAAAACTAATGAACGCAAGAGAACGGAAAAAAGAACTCGATAAACATCGAATGTGCTAAAAGCAATGCAGGATTAACTTCGTATGACTAGACTGAAAATGAACACTATGCTCTCATTACAAAAATAGGTGATTTTACTTGCAAAATGACTAAAACTAGTGATGAAAAAATAACCCTGACTACGACGGTGGTGAAAAAGAACGGATTAGTAATTATGGCTACAATTTACCTCATCCTTTTGAAATTTATTGGACTGCCTGACGGAGATATCCACAGCGTGCAACCACCTTCTCAGACATACGGAAGACGGGTGACGTAAAGTGGAGGGGCTCCGCTAATGCTCACTCGGCTCATCCCTGAAGTGGAGGGGAGGACTTCCCACAAAACCCTGAAGTTTCTGCCATTAGAGATGCGTCTTTGACCTAACAACCCGTATATCCACTTCTGGCATAGGTAACAGCTGTGATACCTCGTGGCATGGAAGCAATGAGGCCTTGAACGGCTGCTGGAGAAAGCTCGCAACACATCAGCACACACAAATCACGTAATTCCCGTAAATTTCGGAGGGGGTGGGGGGACGGGATGAACTCTGATGCCCCGTTCAATCACATTCTTGATATGTTTGATCGGGTTCAGATCTGGCGTTTTGGGGGTCAGCACATTAATTGGAACTCACCACTGTGTTCCTCGAACCCACTCCATCACACTCCTGGCCTTGTGACTTGGCGCATTATCCTGTTGAAAAATGCCACTGCCGTCGGGAAACATGATCGTTATTAAGGGGTGTACGTGGTCTGCAACCAGTGTACAATACTCCTTTGCCATCATGGATCCTTTCACGAGCTTTCTTTCTTTCTTTCTTTCTCGGGCCTTTGTCCGACTCCAACGCGGGGTAGGCTTTGTTATTACGGATTTGGCAGTGTTAACTACAGAGGGTGGCCGGATGCCCTTCCTGCCGCCACCCCGAACCCCCCGGGATGGAAGTAGTGTACCCCAGCTGTCTGCGTCTAGTGTAAGTCCTGAAATAGTTCGTACGTTTTCAAATGTCTGTGATTGGTGTAACTGAGGTGGAACTTGAGGACCAACCCGGTATTCACCTTGCAGGATGTGGAAAACCGTCTAAAAACCACAGCCCGGCTGGCCTACAGACCGGACCTCGTCGTTAATCCGCCGGGCGGATTCGATCCGGGGCCGGCGCGTCTACCCAACTCCAGGAATCACCGCATTTGCACTCTCTTGCACGAGCTCCACTGAACCCAAGGAAACCGGAAACCCACGTGAATGTTCGCCAGAGCATAATGGACTCGCTGCCAGCTTGTCTCCGTCCCACCGTAGAGATGTCAAGGAGCTCTTCCTCTGGAAGACGACAGATTCGCGCCCTCTCATTGGCATGATGAAGAAGGTATCGGTATTCATCAGACCTTGTAGCGCTCTGCCACTGCACCAACGTCCAGTGCCAATGGTCACGTACTCATTTCAGTCATAGTTGTCGATGTCGTGATGTTAACATTGTGAGATGCATGGGCCTTCGGAGTGTGCGGTGCATTGTGCGTTCAGAAACACTTGTCCGTCCAACATTAAGGTCTGATGTTACTTCCGCCACAGCTCAACGCTTGTCCTGCTTTCCCAGTCTGCCCAGCCTACCACGTTCTACATCTGTAATGAGGGGTGTCCGCCCAATATCACGACGTCTGGATGTGATTTCACCTTGGTTTCGCCACGTGTTGAAGATCCTCACCACAACACTCCTCTAACACCCGAGAAATCGTTCAGTTTCCGAAATGATCGGGCCGAGCCTCTGGGCCTTTACAATCCATCTTCTGTCAATATCAGGTAGATCGCCCGCCTTCCCCATTCTACACACGGATATGGTTCAAATGGCTCTGAGCACTATGCGACTTAACTTCTGAGGTCATCAGTCGCCTAGAACTTAGAACTAATTAAAACTAACTAACCTAAGGACATCATACACATCCATGCCCGAGGTAGGATTCGAACTTGCGACCGTAGCGGTCGCTCGGCTCCAGACTGTAGTGCCTAGAACCGCACGGCCACTCCGGCCGGCTACACGGATAGCACGCTCGCTGATACTTCGTGGTCCGTTCGTGTGTCTGACTAACAGTCATTGCTTGACAGGTGACGCTGCTATGTCCTGGACGAGTTATATCGATAGTAGGTCAGTGGTCATAAAGTTCCGGCTGATCCGTATATGTTGAAACACGTATGTAACATAGCAGCGATGGCGAGGCATTGTAGCATCTGTGACCAGAGAGTATGCGCTTGACCGCGCGAGTGTTGCGAGCGGTTCTCAGTCTGTCAGTCAGTCGTTGCGTGTCTGTCAGTCAGTCGTTGCGAGTCTGTCAGTAGTCGTTGCGAGTATGTAACTCTGTCTAGTTGAGGGCAGTACTCTGTGAGTAGTAGTCGTGCAGTACAGTTGCGAGCAGTACGCTAATAGTCGTCATGCAGAGCGGTCGGTCAGTAGTAGCAGCTCAGTGCGGTTGTGTGATGTAGGCGGTCGGCAACACTGGTCAAGATGCTGAATGAGGTATACTGTTAATTAATATAATCATTAGATAATGTAAAAATTTATTTATTGTAATTATTCTCCAACAAGTGCCCCAATAATAATTTTAATTTCAAAAGCATTTTTTCAAAAATTTTATTTTTCATTGAACTAAAGATTTCGTTGCACTTCCCATTTCATTCCACTTCTTTTAAAGAAAATTTTCAGTAAAATTACAGAAAAAAGGAATATTATTATTTGCAATGCAGTTCCTCCAAGCCGTGCGCAAAGATAAGAGCAGAAATTTGACATCCAGTTATTCTGAGGTAAGACTTTAATTCTGATTGATTTACACAGGGCCAAAGACCGATATTTCGGTTTAGTTGAATTATCATTATCACTGAGATTTTCTTATCACTGAGTAGACTTTAATTTTTTGTGTGAAGAATTTATATTTGAGTCAGATCGCGATTCTCATTTTTATTGTCATTAAATTTAATTGCAGGGAGGTTACGTTTGGACGTTTGGCTCCTATTCATTTATTATTGCTTTTAAATTTTTGTGGGGAGGTTACACTTGGCGACCCTGCCAGGATCGTATTTCGTTGAGAGTCTTTTGAGGAACAGTCAGATATCTGCTCTTATTTGCTTAGATATAATTAGGATTTAGCGCAACGCTTTTAATAATATTGTGACTTCCTTTCTACAGGTCAACGGCAATTTGTTGCTCTGTTGTATTTGTGTGTTGCTTTTGCATTGTGCTTAATTTTGTAAAAAATTGTGACTATTGTAAAAATGCCACGAAAGACTGTGAATAGTGTATCGCGAGGTATTACGAACGAAATTACCGGCTCAAACGACTTTACCGATAGGACATGTGACACGCAGTGTAATGATGTCAATCCTGCGTTCACTAACAATCAGTGCATTCCAACCACTAATGATGACTTTTACCTTAATGATGAACAAACGAGCTCAATTGTCTCGTCTGTTAACTTGACGACAATTGATGACGCGGAGCGGTCTATAGTAATGAGCGCTGCCGAGCTTAACACACCCGATTTAGAAAATCCAAGTAATGTACAGACAAATTTGTGTAATGAAAATGAACAGGATACTGAAAGTACGACGGATTTATTTAATTCCGAAATAATGTCTGACAGTGTACATCCGACTGATAATCCTTTTTGTAAGTTGCAGAATGACCAAATGGTCACGCAAAACGAGACAATTCCAGATCCACCACTAAACAGTACAGATAGTATATACGTTAATTTTGACTTGGTACGAATAATGACAAGATTGATACAACAACAAACCAAAAATCTCATACAACTTCTTGATGAACATTTTAAACAACTTGATGGAAGTTTTGACAACCATTTCAAACAACTTAGCGAACCAATTGATAAAAGTGTCGATCTCACAAACGAAAAACAAGACGACCTTAAAGAACAGAACAAACAAGTTAGTGAGCAGATTACAGCTGTTACCGTGCAATGTCAGGACAGTAAAGAACAATTACGTGAGGATACTGAGGCTTGTGCTAAAAACAGTAATAAAGAAGTTGGCACTGTTGCACAAGAATTAAATAGCACACGTGTAGGCACAACAGAATCACATAAAGACGAAGTTAATGCAGTCACTGAACAATGTTCAGCAAACGCAACAGTGATACACGAAATTAATGCAGTCACCGAACAATGCCCTAAAAACGCAGTACAGATTCGCGATGATTTGGAGTCAGTGGAAGTTTCACACACTCCGAATACGGAGGCTGACGAGAAAAGTGAACGACACAACAACCAGATTGACGAAAGTATTAAAGTAACAGAATTAACAATTATTTCAGTCACCAATACGTCACAGAACCCGCCACGTTGCAAACATTTGTCAGACTTACGCAGCGCGTATAATGTGAGCAATTTACAGAGACTACGCAAATTAAAATCCGAAAAGCCACGCGACTTAAAATCTGAAAAGCTATGTAACTTGAAATCCGAAATGACACAGACGAACAGATTCACACACAAACCTGAACGTGTTATCAAACCGAGTGACGAGAACGTAGATTTCAAGCAATTTGCATTTGTAAGAAAATGTAAAGAATTTAATAATGACAGAACACAGGTACACGCTTTGAGCTATATACGACAATTTATCTTTGTACATTCACCGCTATTACCTGTAATGCATAAACTAGCTTTGAACTTGCGACAATTTGCTATTGTATTTTCATCAGCATTACGTATTATGCAGAAATTTGAATTAGCACGGATACAACAATTTGCCTTTGGAATTTTACCGCCATTGCCTGTAACACAAAAGCTAAAATTTATTTGCAGAGCGTAAATGACCTCAGGGGATTCATTACGCTTTAATGAATATGTGCCGTAGCGAGCATAGGGCCCCGAGCTGTAGTAGTGCTGTCTCATCTTTAGTTTTCTGCACTGCTGCCTTCTCTTCTACTATCCTTTATATCTATCCAAACTGCTCTTTAACTATTGCTCTACCTAGTATTAAGAAACGAGTAATGAAAACCCGATGTGACAAACTTTTACCGAATGTGACAATTTTCAGTAGGCACTCCCGTAATGACAACTACCGCCGTAATTTTAATAACAGATAAAATCGTAATCATCAGTATGTATAAAATTTTGTGCAGTCGGAACCACATTTTTGTAACAATAGATGTTTTTCACCACAATAGCATGAAAGTCAGCCGCTTAGCATACCTAACCAACAATGCAGTCTACAAGGTCAACCAAACTTTAATGTTACGCCGCGTGCACGTATAGTCCCAGCTCCAACAAATAATAACGCATGGCAGCAAAGAAATAACTACGTACAGATAACACACTATTTCAACTCGTATCGCAATGCGCCGTATAGAAATTACTATCATGACAGACGTAAAAAAAAATGATGAGCACAATTTTCAGCGTAGATTTAATAACAGTCGATCTTTTCAGCAGTAAGAACATCAGCAACAACACATTATCATGAATGATCCAGACAATAGGTGTCATCCATAACGTAACACGTCAGTAAGAAATAACAGAACAGTTCATATAGTGGATATGCCACAACATTCTCCCGTAAATAATAACACGTGCGATAGATTTTAACCAGATACAGCACAGATTGCGTATTACAGTAACGCAAACATTACTTTTGACACGCAGAATTTTGCTCACGAGAATGTTATTTGAAACATGCTTTGTTGAATGCTCCATTTTTATCGCACCCAGATCTTACCAGAAATTTTTCCATTGCTCCCGACAGTTCCAACACCGCTTTAGGCGTACACATTTTCCAGGAAATAGAAGAAGATGGTTCAACAATAATTAAAAACATCGCATTTGCAAGTCGCATTTTGTCACCTGCTGAACGAAATTATTCTGTTACAGAACTTGAAACATTATGTGTTGTATGGGCTTTTACGAGATTTAGGCACTTTCTTTATGGCAGACATACCACCGTCTACACAGACCACAGAGCGATACAATTTTTACTTTCGGCTAAATTCACTCACGACAGATTAAGTAGATGGAAACTTTATTTACAAGAATTTAATTTTACAATAGTTCACATTCCCGGCACACAAAATGTTATAGCAGATGCACTATCGCGTTCTCTCGGCAACAATCAGCAAGACGTAGCAACCAACTTCTGCAAAGCAAATTTCAGTGTCATGTACATTCAACAAGTAGCATTTGAAAATTTTATTTCGTCGTCATTACAGGACATAGCAAAGGAGCAAAATAAAGACAATGTGTGGAAAGAAATTAAACACCTTTGGCAAGATAGAAAAAATGTTACGATTAGAAACCATTACACTGTACGCAATGACGTTCTGTTTCGCCGCTCTCATCCTGACAGCAACAATTGGTTATTATGCATTCCTGACGAACTGGTCAACAAATTAATTTGGTACACTCATTTAAGTTACGCACATTACGGAGCACGAAAATGTTTTCTTATACTGAGACAGAACTGGTATTTTACTAACATGGAAAAACGTATACGACGAGTGTTAGCGCCTTGTAAAATTTGCCAGAAAGCTAAATCAGACACCACTTCACATATTCCTCCTTTATATCCCATTATACCTGTTAAATTAAGACATATGGCCGCAGTAGATATTTTTTGTCCAATTCCCAGAACTAACAGAGGTTTTTGCTACATTTTTGTCGCTGTTGAGCTCACTTCAAAATTTGTTACTTTCACTCCGTTACGCAAAGCTACTGCTAAAACTGTTTCGAAAGCATTTGTAAAACATTTTCTATCTCATGTAGGGCATGTAATGAAAGTAATTTCTGACAATGGATCACAATTTCGTAGTAGCGTATGGACACGCATGTTACGAGCTAGAAACATTTCTCCGATCTATATATCCAAGTACCACGCTTCTTCGAACCCCTGTGAAAGATTAATGAAAGAAATTGGTAAACTGTGTAGAATATACTGCCACAAAAGACATATTGATTGGGATACACACATACTCTCATTCCAAGATGTAATTAATTCCATTCCAAGTGAATCCACTATGCTATCTCCGACTGTTATACTGAAAAACGTTGAACCACCGAACAAAATTAAAGAATTAGTAAAATTACCCAAATGTAGGCGACTAAGACACCACGAAATAATTGACATTGCGCTGAACAACATCAAACGTGCCGCAGAGCGCCGGAGAAGACAGCAAAAACAGGTTTGTACACGCCGCGACTTTCACGTTGGACAGAAGATATTAGTACGTACACACTATTTATCCAGCAAATTAAAAGGTAAGTGCAGTAAATTTGAACTTCTATACGCAGGTCCGTATCGGATTCGCAGCATCCCTCACCCCAATGTTGTACACGTCGAAACTTTGAGAACTAGAAAATCGAAAGGCAATCACCATATCTCAAACATTAAACCGTTTATTGAGTGAAACCACTGTATGATTCAACACACTATGATGTCATTTACTAATGCAATTAATTCACCTGACTAATTACTGATGATTATCGTATTTTTTCTTGGCAAGTGCCCGGCAAGGTAAGGTTAGCAGGTCGCTTTTCTTGTCGTTACACATCAGACCGTGCACATTTTCCACTTTTTGTGTATATGATTGTACTCCAGTTTTGTTTGTATGTATTGTGAAATAGTTAAGATATAACACACACCAGTCGACTTTGACATTTTTTTTTGCCTTATGACATCTCGACATCGTGACTGTTTTACATTTTTTTTTGCTGCTGCATTGTGATATTCTGTGTACATTTTTGCATCTGAACACTGTCAATGTCTTTGACATATTACGTTTTCTGTCATGTTATGCTGTATGCTTAAGTATGTTACCATAAACCAGTCCTTATTTAGTGGGTATATGATTTAAATGCAGTACATTAATCTTTGTTCATCAATTTCAGTAAGAAATGGTGCGTGTAAGAAATAAATTCAACAGAAATGGGAATTTCACCTACGGAATAAACGAAAGAAGATGCAATAACTTTATGAGGAAGAGTAAATGGATCAGGATTAACAAGCATTAACAAGAATATACTATACTCATCATAGAATAGCAGCCTTAGCTAATTTTTTTCTTTCAGAATACAAGGTGATTGATGCAGGCTGTCAGACTGAACTACACATCTTAGTTTTAGTGATGAAATATGCTAGAGATAAGGAATAGTTGTATAATGAGTAATGAAATGATTTTTTGCAGATGATAATGAATACTGATGAATAATGATGAAGGATATGATGTTATGAATAATGAAGTTTTTCTTTACAGGTGATGATAATAGTGAAGTTATGATGATATGGATAATGAAGTTTTCTTTACAGATGAGGATAATGTTGAAGTTATGTATTTATGTTATGTAGTTATTTAAGTATTTGTTGCAGTTTGCTTTGACAGCAGGTGTTATATTGCATAGTAGGATGACGGAAAGTTTTGGAAAGGACAGCTATGGAACACATTTTTATACACATTTCACTACCTGTTAATTCGAAGTTCACTACTTTTCAGCATAGTGTGCGTTTCTTCTTTCAGGTCAATAATCCATTTTGTAATTTTTCCAGGAGAAGCTTTTCATGATACTTACTAAACCTGTTACTTATTATACCTGTTCTAGTACTTGCATTTTTATATTTTTACCCATTTGTGTCTATCGTTTATAAATGTGATCACATGTACTGCCTTGTTACATAACCTTGCTACAGCTGACTCATGACGAATGACGTTACTATCCTCATTTGCTGCAATAGGTCAAAAGCAAATAGTGTTATGTTTCAGCAATTAATTATCGATCCCAACGCAATGCATTGCTACCAAAAAAATGTATTACCAGTCCCACATAATGTCACTAGTTTATGATAATTCTGAATAATACTGATTAGCTCTGAATAGTATGTCGCTTCAGTAATGACTTCTTAATGAGACAAAAAAAAAGTATATATTTAAGATAATGCTTTGTCACTAGCTAATAACTGCCACTGTTTATTGTAATGAGACTACTTATAATGCCCATGATTATTAATGCTTTGATTGTAACTAGCTGATTTTTAATAATGACTTTGTAATGATCGGAATATTACTGAATGAGGAACACTGTTTATTGTAATGAGACTACTTATAATGCCCATGATTATTAATGATTTGACTGTAATTAACTGATTTTAATAATGACTTTGTAATGATCTGAATACTACTGAAGGAGGAACACTGTTTATGGTAATGAGACTGCTTATAATGCCTGTGATTATTAATGCTATGACTGTAATTAACTGATTTTTAATAATGACTTCGTAATAATCTGAATAATACTGAATGATGATTCTATTCAATACTTGCTGGCCACTGAGCGCCAATAATTAATGTCACTTGAAGAATTGTTATTAATTATGCCATTAATTAGCCCTTTTTTTCCCATGTTGAGTTTTCATGTTTTGGTTAATGGCCAATGAGTGCCAATAATTTGTATCACTCAATGTATTATGTTAATGCTAGGCCAATAATTGACTCTCCTTTTCAACTAAGACTTCTGATGAACATTATTCTGTCATACTAAATATACTTTGTAACTGGCCAAGGACCGCCACTGTTTATTGTAATACGATTACCCATGATGCCAGCTAGTGATTCTTAATAGATTGGAATGACACATAATTAATTAACTATGGTACTGTTTAATAATGCTTTGTAATTAGGAGAAGACTAATGATTCTTACTATATTAGAATGACAAATGATTAATTAACGACAAATGATTAATTAACTGTAATTAGACAAATGATTAATTAACGACAAATGATTAATTAACTGTAATTAGACAAATGATTAATTAACTGTAATTAGACAAATGATTAATTAACGACAAATGATTAATCAACTGTAATTAGGAAAAGGCTAATGATTATTATTGGAATGACAAATGATTAATTAACTGTAATTAGGAGAAGGTTAATGATTCTTAATTATACTCTGTAACTGAAAAGAATGCGATTATTTCATAATACTTTGTAACCAGGAAAAGAAGGCTACTGATTCTATGTAAAACAATTAATGAACATTTTTCTGTAATACTACATACTTGGTACAGAAATGTTCAATAACTGGGCTATGAATGCCACAAACTATCAATGAAGACTGTAATTGTCAATATTATGTGACATAATGTCCTTCACCTCATGAGTTAACTACCCTGAATTACTGCAATGTCCATTTGTCCTGTTTATCCCACTGATCATGGAGCACTATATTTGGTTTTGCACTAATTCTACGTTGGTGTGCCTTGTAAGAGTGTGGTGTTGACACGACATGCTGTCCACCACCATGAGCGATGAAGACATTATTATGGTCCCACTGTTTGGTGTACGTAATGTACTGCCAAAATGAAAACATGGAACATTACTACGACAGTTCAGTGTCTTGGCTACACTGATAAATTCTGATGGGAAAAGAACTTCAAGTTGTGTCACTTAGTGTTGTACTTCTGTGGAAAGATATGGACTTTCAGAGCAGCTGTGTGCAATCTAAAGTGCTACAACCATGATGCAATCCTTCCCTTTCCTATCCTGATTCTTGTCACATAAAAAAAAAATAAAAAAATAAAAATTTTTTTTGGTAACATCATTTATGTTCATAGGTTATACATTTTTCGATTCGCTGAACTCCAGTGCGAGTACACTTATGTCACTTGTCATCATGATATTTTTTCTTACCAGTCTGTTTATTTGTTCTGAATATGCTAAAGAATTTTTTCAGTGCCTGTGCACTTTGTTATCTGTCAAATAATTTGTATATACATTTTTCTGATTTGCTACTATGTTTTGTACTCACATTTTGTCTTTGTCTGATATATTTTGTACTTAGTGCGTGTGCACAACATTTAAATATTCTGTAAGTTGTAGAATTTTGTTAATTAAAGAAAAATTTTGCCGCGCTTGGCAAGTCCAAATGACTCACCATCGCTGCCAAATTTTTGCCCCCCCAGTGGAGGGTTATGAAACACGTATGTAACATAGCAGCGATGGCGAGGCATTGTAGCATCTGTGACCAGAGAGTATGCGCTTGACCGCGCGAGTGTTGCGAGCGGTTCTCAGTCTGTCAGTCAGTCGTTGCGTGTCTGTCAGTAGTCGTTGCGAGTATGTAACTCTGTCTAGTTGAGGGCAGTACTCTGTGAGTAGTAGTCGTGCAGTACAGTTGCGAGCAGTACGCTAATAGTCGTCATGCAGAGCGGTCGGTCAGTAGTAGCAGCTCAGTGCGGTTGTGTGATGTAGGCGGTCGGCAACACTGGTCAAGATGCTGAATGAGGTATACTGTTAATTAATATAATCATTAGATAATGTAAAAATTTATTTATTGTAATTATTCTCCAACAAGTGCCCCAATAATAATTTTAATTTCAAAAGCATTTTTTCAAAAATTTTATTTTTCATTGAACTAAAGATTTCGTTGCACTTCCCATTTCATTCCACTTCTTTTAAAGAAAATTTTCAGTAAAATTACAGAAAAAAGGAATATTATTATTTGCAATGCAGTTCCTCCAAGCCGTGCGCAAAGATAAGAGCAGAAATTTGACATCCAGTTATTCTGAGGTAAGACTTTAATTCTGATTGATTTACACAGGGCCAAAGACCGATATTTCGGTTTAGTTGAATTATCATTATCACTGAGATTTTCTTATCACTGAGTAGACTTTAATTTTTTGTGTGAAGAATTTATATTTGAGTCAGATCGCGATTCTCATTTTTATTGTCATTAAATTTAATTGCAGGGAGGTTACGTTTGGACGTTTGGCTCCTATTCATTTATTATTGCTTTTAAATTTTTGTGGGGAGGTTACAATGTGAAACACGTATTCCTGAAGTACAGTTGATATATTCACGAAATCACAATCAAAACATTCATTCAGTCCATAACTGATAGGAATATAATGCAAACGACGAAAGTATGTGCACAATATGGTAAATAAATAAAAACAGTGGTGCCCATCCCTTCGCAAGAGGCTCTCGGTATCACAACAAAATATGAATATGACCAATTTATCATAATTAATAAGGAACACTGTGTACTTGGACATAAAGTAGCGGGGTGGTAACACCAGTTCCTTCTCACTGTCAAATATTCTAACAAGTTATGACTAATGTTAAAACTATTAACTATAGATTTGGTTCTTGACGTTTTTTCGGCGTAATGAGTATTCCATGAGGTTTCGTGATTGCGCCCGGATGATGTCGACATTTTGCCACGATATTTCGGCGCACAATCGATCAATCATCTTCAACTGAGCGTTTTACAGTGCAAAACACTTATCTGAAGATGGCTGAATGCCTGTCAGCCGAAATATCGTAGTACGATGTCGAAGCGATCCGGCTGCAATCCCGAAACTTCATGGAATATCTCTAGATTACTTGAAGGAGTATCGAAAACTTCCAGGAAAATCGAAAGTACAGACGAAATGAGACACGAAACCGGAATCTTACTTCGCGTGGGCAAGCTCTCAACGAACTGAGCACGAGTTACACTACTGGCCATTAAAATTGCTACACCACGAAAATGACATGCTACAGACGCGAAATTTAACCAACAGGAAGAAGATGCTGTGATATGCAAATGATTAGCTTTTCAGAGCATTCACACAAGGTTCGCGCCGGTGGCGACACCTACAACGTGCTGACCTGAGGAAAGTTTCCAACCGATTTCTCATACACAAACAGCAGTTGACCGGCGTTGCCTGGTGGAACGTTGTTGTGATGATTCGTGTACGGAGGAGAAATGCGTACCATCACGTTTCCGCCTATCGCGATTGCGGTTTATCGTATCGCGACATTGCTGCTCGCGTTGGTCGAGATCCATTGACTGTTAGCAGAATAGGGAATCGGTGGGTTCAGAAGGGTAATAAGGAACGCGTACTGGATGCCAACGGCCTCGTATCACTAGCAGTCGAGATTACAGGCATCTTATCCGCATGGGTGTAACGAATCGTGCAGCCACGTTTCTATCCCTGAGTCAACACCTGGGGACGTTTGCAAGACAACAACCATCGGTACGAACAGTTCGACGACGTTTGCAGCAGCACGGACTATCAGCTCGGAGACCATGACTGCGGTTACACTTGACGCTGCATCACAGACAGGAGCGCCGGCGATGGTGTACTCAACGACGAACCTGGGTGCACGAATGGCAAAACATCATTTTTTCGGATGAATCCAGGTTCTGTTTACAGCATCATGACGGTCGTATCCGTGTTTGGCGACATCGCGGTGAACGCACATTGGAAGCGTGTATTCGTCATCGCCATACTGGCATATCACCCGGCGTGAAGGTATGGGGTGCCATTGGTTACACATCTCGGTCAGCTCTTGTTCGCATAGACGGCACTTTGAACAGTGGACGTGACATTTCAGATGTGTTACGACCCATGGCTCTACCCTTCATTCGATCCCTGCGAAACCTTACATTTCACCAGGATAATGCACGATCGCATGTTGAAGGTCTTGTACGGGCCTTTCTGGATACAGAAAAAGTTCGACTGGTGCCCTGGCCAGCACATTCTCCAGATCTCTCACCAACTGAAAACGTCTGGTCATTGGTGGCCGAGCAACTGGCTCGTCACAATACGCCAGTCACTGGTCTTGATGAACTGTGGTATCGTGTTGAAGCTGCATGGGCAGCTGTACCAGTATACGCCATCCAAGCTCTGTTTGACTGAATGCCCAGGCGTATCAAGGCCGTTATTACGGCCAGAGGTGGTTGTTCCGGGTACTGATTTCTCAGGATCTATGCACCCAAATTCCGTGAAAATGTAATCACATGTTAGTTCTAGTATAATATATTTGTCCAATGAATACCCGTTTATCACCTGCATTTCTTCTTGGTGTAGCAATTTTAATGACCAGTAGTGTATTATGATGTCAGGAAGCTTCAAGAATGTCCTTAAACGCAGTCGCCGCGTGCTTCCTGGATGCTATCACGGAGGAACGCCCTTTGAGAAGGGGTCAGATGTACGGACCTGCTGCGGCCAGCGGTCGAGCATGGAGCGCTGGTCGTCGATGACGAGGACGTCGGGCGGCGGCTGCGCGACGGCGGCCTGCAGCGTGGGCCCCAGGTGCTGCGCCACCCAGTCTCGCTGTTCCGTCGCCGACCAGCCCATGCAGTTGAACCAGAAGTCAGAGTTGCCGTCCGTCGGCTCGTTCTGCGCCGATAGCACCCAGATGGGGAGCCCCACCGAAGCGTACTCCTCCACGAACCTGCGCACCAAAGGACCGATCATCGCTAGCGACAGTTTCCCCACAATACCGCCAGTATAGTAAACGTCAGAGAGCTGTTCGCTGCTATGGAGAGGCCAGGCATGTTTACCTGTAAAACATTTTTTAAATTGAATCTCAAGGATTCAAACTGCTTGGTGGACTGAAACTATAGCCCCATTGGCAAAAATCGTTCACAATGTTGTGACACTGTCTTGTGACGTCCCCAGCCGAGAAAACATACTTAGGTTTCTATAACACATTTTCGCTCTATGTTTGCTGACAAAGAAGAGAGCCCCCTGATGCCGCTACACAGCCTGACGAAAGAAGTGAACCACCCTGATGAGATGGTCGGATGTCAATGTAACTTGGTGTACGTACACATCATGGACGGGCACGTAAATAATTACAGTTGCAATACTCTATGACAGCTACAAATGCCACCACAGTGGCTGTTCGTGTTTAGTGTTGTTACCAGACCTGGTATGGTGTACTCTGGGTGACAGAAGTCGTGGAATAGCAATATGCACATACTGCATAGCTGGCGGTAGTATCGCATACACATGGTATGTTAATTCTCGTCGGGCGGCCATAATCACGTCGGAAGGCTTTTCACATGAATCACCTACGTACAAATGGCGGCTTCGGCAATGCGATATTGGCAAAGCCGCCATTTGTAAGCAGGTGATTCATGTGAAGCGGTTTCCGACGTGATTATGGCCACCCGACGAGAATAAACGGACTTTGAACGCGGGAAGACAGTTGGAGCCTGATGCATGGTACATTCGCCGTCCGCAGTGGCCGAGCGGTTCTAGGCGCTACAGTGTGGAATAGCGCGACCGCCACGGTGGCAGGTTCGAATCCTGCCTCGGGCATGGATGTGTGTGATGTCCTTAGGTTGGTTAGGTTCAAGTAGTTCTAAGTTCTAGGGGACTGATGACCTCAGAAGTTAAGTCCCATAGTGCTAAGAGCCATGGAACATTCCATTTCGGAAATAGGTAGGGAATTCAATACGCGGAGCTATAAAGTGTCAAGAGTGTGCCGAGAATGCCAAATTTAACTCATTACTTCTTACAAAGAACAAAACATTGGCCGAAAGCCTTCTCTTAACGACAGAGAACAGTAGCGTTTGCGTAGATTTGTCAACAATAACAGACAAGTGACACTGTATCAAATAACGGCAGAAACCAGTGTGGGTCGTACGACAAACGTATCCCTTGGGACACTGCGGTGAAATCTGGCGTTAATGTCCTATGGCAGCAGACAACCGACGCGAATGCCTTTGCTAATAGCATGAAATCGCCTGCAGAGCCTCTCCTGGGCCCAGGACCATCCCAGGTGGACGTTAGAAGACGGAAAAATCGCGGCATGATCAGGTAAGTCTCGACTTCAGTTGGCAAGAGCTGATGGTGGGGTTAGAGTGTACTGCAGACCCCATAAAGCCATGGACTCAAGTTGTCGACAAGGCACTGTGCAAGCTGGTGGTGGCTCTGTGATGGTGTAGGCTATGATTACATGGGGTGGACTCGGTCGTGGTTACGTTCGGCTACTTGGAGATCTTCTATAGTCAGTCATGGACCTCATGTTCCCAAAGAGCGATGGAATTTTTATGCATGGCAATGGGCCATGTCAGTGGGCCACAGTTGTTCGCGACTGGTTTGAAGAACATTCTGGACAATGTGTAAGTGGGCTGCTTCTGTGTTGGCAGCGCTGTGTAGCGCTTTCCTTGGACCTGTGTGACTGCGCTTTCTTTGTAAGAGGCTCTGTGGCTGGCTGGACTCGTTGTTGAAAGTTAATCGCCAGTAGTGTTGGGCAGTTGGAAATAAGTCGCCAGCAGTGATGGAAGTACTGTTGAGCAGTTGAAGGTGAATGGCCAGCAGTGATGGATGTTAGATGTGAGAAGTTAGCATTGATGGAGGGGAGAGGTCTGAAGTGTTAGCGTAGGCTAACGATCCGTACATGTTCGACCTGGAGACTGAATATTGTTCATGATTATGTGCCTTTGTACTAGATGTCAATGACGATTTATGTTTGCGTCTGAACTGGATGTCACATTATTAAGGTAGAAAATACATTATTTGGTTTGCAAC
Source organism: Schistocerca serialis cubense (assembly GCF_023864345.2). Taxonomy (NCBI): domain Eukaryota; kingdom Metazoa; phylum Arthropoda; class Insecta; order Orthoptera; family Acrididae; genus Schistocerca; species Schistocerca serialis. Next base: position 312,966,529 of record NC_064638.1, read on the forward strand.
AAAAGCTTTCCTTTGCTAACCACATGCCTACTAGAAGTTAGAGGCTTTAGTAGTTAGAATCTTTTATTTAGCTGGCAGTATTGACGTTCGCTGTATTGCCGTAGTTCGCCTAATGAAGATTTTTGTGAGGTAAGTGCTTAATGAAATGTGTAGGTTATTGTTAAGATTTATTTTTAGTCACGGCCATTCTTTTGAATTAATTTTTTGAAGTCAGGTTTTAATTTTTTTGAGCAGTCAAATTGCGTTGCGCTAGAATATTGTGGGTCAGTGTTGACATGATAAGAATAAGTAAAGAGAAAGTAGGTTCACTTGCTTTCAGTTTCACTCAGCAGTTTAAGCAAAATATTTAATAAAGAAGTTACAAATGCGAGCGAATGATTTGGCCACCCAGATCGCCTGTCATCAATCCCATCGTCGCGCGAAGTGGCCGCGCGGTTTGAGGCGATATGTCACGGATTTCGCGACCCCTCCCGCCGGAGGTTCGAGTCCTCCTACGGGCACGGGTGTGTGTGTGTTGTTCTTAGCATAAGTTAGTTTAAGTAGTGACCTCAGCAGTTTGGTCCGTTAGAAATTCACACACATTTGAATTTCCTGAACATGAATACCATCGAACATTTATGGGACAGTATCGAGAGGTCGGTTCGTGCACAACATCGTGCACCGGCACACTTTCGCAGTTATGGACGTCTGGAGAGGCATTATGGCTCAATTTTCTCCTGGGGACTTCCAACGACTCATTTATTCCATGCCACCTCGAGCCGCTACGCAAAACCGGGCAAAAGGAGGTCTGACACGACATTACGAGGTATCCCATCACTTCTCTCCTTTCAGTGTCTGAACTGGGAGGACAGCGTCAGAAGTTCAGTAATCACTATGAAGGACACGAAGACGTCACTTACTCCTACGAGACAATGTTATCACCATCTGACAGCGTCTGAACAGTTTCTGTTTGGCCGGCTGATCGAACTGTGCAGTATCCAGATTAGTAGGGCATTCGGATGTGACAGTGGTCAGATGCGAGGGCAGTCATACTAGCATCAAGGAACCGGTCGATCACGTCTGAAAATCTGCAGGAGTTACAATGTGCTTGAAGCACAATACAGCGATCCTGCCTTGGTGGTGGTACATCTCCCCACTCTCAGATAAAGCACATCCCATATAACACTGGATACAGGGCTGTTAAGACAGCAGCACAAACGGCTGCGTCTGGAGTGGTGATATGACAGGGAAACATGGACTGCTGATGAATGGCGCTGCATTGTGTACAGCGGTGAATCGCGGGCTCGCATCACACCGGAGGCGAGTCAAGTCAGGGAGTTCAAATATCTGGGGGCAGTATTCAGATATGAACCACCCAGTAAAATGGAAATACAGGCAAGACTACAGGTATGTAATCGCTGTAACCAGAAGTTTGTCCAGACATTTCAAAATAAACATCTACAAAACACTCCTACAGCCAGTACTATATGGATGTGCCACCTAGAGTACAACCAAGCCAGATCTGAACAGACTGATGGTATTTGAAAGGAAAGACCTTCGCAAGATTTTTGGACCAGTTTATGTTAATGAGAGTGAAAAATGGAGGATTCGTCACAATACAGAGTTGTATAATATTTACAATGAGCCGAACATCGTGGCTATAATGAAGACACGACGACTCTAGTGGGTAGGGCATGTTACCCGAATGCAGGACAATCGATGGCCAAAAACTGTACTCAGCACCAAGCCAACGGCAGAAGGCCCGTAGTAAGGCCTAGAACTGGATGGAGTCACTGCGTATTCAAAGACCATTTGAGACGTTACAATATTTAATGTCTGTTATTGAAAGGTATTACACAACCGGAAAAAAATTAGTACACCCTTTCAGAGGTTCCCAATTCGCTCAAGATTTGTTATTGCAACAGTGCATGGAAATAGGTCGACTCACAACCCCAAATCCTTACTTTGAAATTGACCAACATTCTAAATTCAGAAAATTTCTTCTGTTTCAACAGTAAAAATATCATATCCAGTGGGCAGGGCATGTTGCTCGAATGCAGGACAACCGATGGCCGAAAACTGTACTCAGCACCAAGTCAACCGGCAGAAGGCCCGTAGTAAGACCTAGAACTCGATGGAGTCACTGCGTATTCAAAGACCTTCAGATAGTGGGACTGCTGAAAGGATGGCAGAAAGGTGCCGAAGACAGGCTGAAGTGGAGGCAATCTCTCAAAGCAGCGCGCGGTCCATTGGGCCTGATCGCGTAAAGTAACCAAGTAAAGAGTATGGTGGCGAGCTGGGGAGAGGTCGCTTTCTTCCAATATTTTGAAGGGGAACAGCAGCGTTACTCCTGGCTTCTTGGTGTGGAGAACCATCGGGTATTGCTTCAGGTAGCAGCTGGTAGTGACCGAGAGAACTCTGGCTGCACAACAGGACGCCAAGGTCATCCTGTATTCCAGTCTGGAACCCCGCAACCGCTACGGTCGCAGGTTCGAATCCTGCCTCGGGCATGGATGTGTGTGATGTCCTTAGGTTAGTTAGGTTTAAGTAGTTCTAAGTTCTAGGGGACTGATGACCTCAGAAGTTAAGTCCCATAGTGCTCAGAGTCATTTGAACTATTTTCATCCTGCTTCCGCACGTGTTACCTCTCAGGCGACAGCATCGTGAGGACATTTTTCAGAAAGACAATGCCCCTCACATCCTCCGGACATGGCATGTCTCTATGGAGTGTCTCCGTAATGTTGAGGTAATCGCTTGTCCAATAAGATCCCCACACCTGACCTCGACAGAACATATGTAGATCCAACACGGACGCAAATGCGTCCCTTTTGCCAGTACCAGGATATTGAGAACTAGTTACAACAGTTGTGGGCCAGCTTCCCAACCGAATCAGTGGGTGCATTCAGGCCAGACGGGGTGCAAAGTCATACTGATAAGTGGGCACAGACTGCCAAGTCGTTTTTAAATCTACTCGAAATTGTAATTACTGAAATATCACATACCTCCTCAACCCCTGAAGTTTCATTTAGTTTCCTCCTCACCTTCTGGGTGCTTCAAACTTTTTGTCGGGTATTCTATTTAGTGCACAGGAGAAAGAGATTGCGAAAAACGACATCGTTTACGCCAGAGTTTTAGTTTAAATGAGCGCATTATTAAGAACTAATACATAATTTCAAGAGTGGGTTTATTCTCGGCTTCATAGTGGACGTGGACACATCATATTTGTAAGAGGTATAAAACAACTACATACGACACGCACTGTTATGAAAGGCGCGTTCGTCCATTATGCATGGTATGTGGATTCTGTTACACATTTCTCACGGGGCCGATATGTACACAGCCATTGTGTTCTTCAGAATGAGCGCATTCTCAAAACCAGCCAGTAATACTTCATAAGATTCTCATTTAAACTTTATATCCTGGTGAAAATGATTCTGTTTGTAAAAGTGATAGCGGCAGATTTGCCCACCTAGAAGAAGTCAGTCGAAAGAATTTATAAATATTTGGATATCACATAAGCATTTCCTATAGACACATGCTTAATCGGTTCTTAATATTTAATGATGCTCTATAGTGCTCTCATTTATTGATAAAATTAGTTACAAACCATCAGTTTGAGGATAAGAGCAATCATGAAATTCCCAGTAACGAAACCGGAAAGAAAAAATATGTACACTATCACCGAATGAATTTAACGTTAGCACAAAAGAGATTGAAAAATTCATCTATAAAAGTCCTCAGCAAACAACCTATGGATATAAAAGATCAACAGATGACTCTAATTTTTAATGTAATTTTGTTTTTGCTTGATAACTCCCCCAAAAGGATGCACAGAAGAAACGATGGAACTGTTAGTATGTTGCGCGGGGCTGTAAACTAGTCATTTTGCAAACTGGAATTCCTGTCTTAAGACGTATATTTCCGGCGCTGTGGGGCGCCGAAGTTTGAGAACACTAGTGTCAAAGTTTCTTGAGGCTATGCTTGGCATCCAAATAGCTCATGTAACCCGTCTGGCGGACACACCGACTGTACCTGTGCAATTCTTAGTACGTTGAGTAGGATGATAAACTGATAATTTTCACAGAAGTAATCAGTGTCCTGAAATTCGTATTGTGAAGCATCAAAGAACGAAGAGATTAGTGTTAAACGTCACTCGACAACGAGGTCGTTAGGTACACAGTACAAGCTCGGAGTAGGGGGAGGCTGGGGAATGGAAGTGGCCGTGCCTTCCGAAGGAACCATGCCGGCATTTACCATAAGCGACTTAGGGAAATCAAGGGAAACCTAAATCAGGACGGCTGGACGCGGGTTTGAGCCGTCGTCCTCCCGAATGCGAGTCCAGTGTGCTAACCACTGCGCCACCCCGCTCGGAGTGGGAGGAGCTTGAAAGTTAGAGAAATGTTGGTACTGCTGATGAGTCAGTGTTCCGCAAAGCCAAGGGGCCCGGGTTCGATTCCCGGCTGGAGCAGCAGATTTTCTCCGCTCAGAGACTGGGTGTTGTGTTGTCCACATCATCATCTCATCCCCCATCTAAACGCTGAAGTCCCCCAATGTGGCGTCGAATGCTCTCGGCGGCCGAACTTCCCCGAATGGGGGACTCCCGGCCCACAATGCCGTAGGTTCATTTTCAGACTTCCACATTTCGTTGAGAAACTTACGCCGTGCAAATGCATTACAAGAAGCTTGCAGACTTTCCTCCTCCAGTGTGATATCACAGTGTACATCGACGGTGTGGAGAGTGAGCCACATCGTGAAATAAGTGTGACTTCGTGTTCACTATTTCCATAACAGTGTACATTCCTGTGATAAAGTCTCAGGAGTGGCACACTTTATCATCTTCACAGTGTTCCACGTACTACAGGCAAGATGCATAAGATCAGTTGACCAGTCAATCGATTTTCGTATATGGCGACCAGATGATGCCGCATATTTATATCAAAAACGTCCGTCGTTTTGCAGCCACATTAACAAGCGAACCAGTGTCACACCGCATCCAACTGGATGGGAAGAACGTATCTGGCAAACATGAAGCAGATCGGTCCTGTTAGTCTGTTTGGTATTAAATTAGTTTCAATGATGTAATCACGAATTATAGCAAACCATACGTTCAACTGAACCTGTGTTGGTTTCTTCCAACGCCTTGAGCACGTGGATTTTAATTTGTCGAAATATCTGTATTGTGAGGGTTCTCAAAGCTGTCTATAGTGAGCTCTCGTTCATCAGTGAACAGCACCATAGTACCGCCTTGTGGCGAGAGAATATAGACCTATATATATATATATATATATATATATATATATATATATATATATATATATATATATATATACTACTGCTTAAGTGTAGTGGATAGCCCTCCCGTACTATAGCCTGCACTTTCTGTAGATAGTAGATAGCACAGATGTACCTGGTTCTTATGCACTCACACACTTACGGAGTGCAAGTGGGCGGTTCCTCTTAAAACCTCCTCAAGGGCAACTGTTGGAGCCAAGCAGGGACAGCCGACATCCGCTTTTGATGCTATTGAACAGAAATGCAGTGTATTGGTGCTGTGTTCGGAAGGCCCAGAAAAACAATGTATACTTCTAACAATCACACAGCTTGACTGTATACACAATAAAATTTAAGGACAGAAAGCCCACTTTGAAGTATATACACGCTATAATCCTGGGAATATCTCAGGTGGAAAACATCATTTTCGTGTCTCTCTTGCTGTTTTCACCGTTTTACTGTGGGAAACATTTCTACAAACAACTGTACTGCAGTTCATCGTTCCCACTAACTTTGCCGTGTGAAAGCAGCACATTAGTCATTTCGAAACTCGTTTATTCGTACATGTGATAATGTTCTTTTTTAAATTTATTAATGGTTTTTGACTACCATTCATGTAGCTAGCATCAGAATGCTTCTTAACATTTAAATGCAACCATTATCGCATTCATTTAATACTAATTAAGTCCATGACCTGTGGAAATTCATTAATATAATAGGATGGTTGAGAAGAAAAATCGTACTAATTTATTTGCAATATTGTAATGTAGAAAGACTCGTTTCTCCTATATTATTATTTCACGTTCCGCTGTTAAATCTGTCGGAGTTTGTACACATTCAGTTCTTCTGCCGCAAAAAGAGTTAAAATGTTCGTTCGTAATGTATTGCCGGAGGACATCAAACGGCGCTGTAGTATCGTGATATCTTCTACCGCAGCCGAATAAAATGTGGTTAGCATCTTCCTCACTACCGTATTCACATATGAAGATGGGGTTATGTTGAGGCGGTAGAGATGTTGCCGGAATCTCCCGTGGTCTTCTGTATTTGGAATTTTGGCACCAAGGACGTGATGGGAGATTAAGCACTACTGGAGTGTAGTGATAATGCTACCTACAAGGTTGCTGCTCTGATACGCAACACGGTCACCGAATTATGACGAGAGCAGGATACTGTGGAAAGATGCAAGATGCAACATCTGTAAAGGAAGGCTCTTGTGGGCAGTCTGTTCATCTACCTTGCACTGTTGGCTAATGCGTTGCACCGTTCTAGAAACTTATGTAGTAACGTGAAGACTAATTAATTTTAATTATAAGATAGTTGTACTTGGACATACTTTAATAAATAAAGGTATTAAGCTCCACCTGTGCCGCAGATTTTTAAGTTCCCGTTTGCAAAACACGATTACAAAAAAGTTAGCGAATTATGATCAGAGGAGGGCACTATGGAAAAATGCATCATCTGTAAAGGAAGGCTGTTGTACGCAGTCTATACATCTACCATGGACTCGCATTCTGGAAACATCCCCTAGGCTGTGGCTAAGCCATGTCTGCGCATATCCTTTCTTTCAGGAGTGCTAGTTCTGCATGATTCGCAGGAGAGCTTCTCTGAAGTTTGGAAGGTAGCAGACAAGGTACTGGCAGACGTAAAGCTGTGAGGACGGGGCGTGAGTCGTACTTGGGTAGCTTAGTTCGTAGAGCACTTGCCCGCGAAAGGCAAAGGTCCCGAGTTCGAGTCTCGGTCCGGCACACAGTTTCAGTCTGCCAGGAAGTTTCATCTACCATGGACTGTTGGCTAATGCGGTGCATAACTGATTAGGATGTTGTTTTTGTCGTTGTGTTCTTCAGTCCGAAGACTGGTCTGATGCATCTCCCCATGGTACTCTACCTTGTGCAAGCCTCTTCATCTCCGAATAACTCCTGCAACCTACATCCTTCTGAATCTGCTTAGTGTATTCATCTCTTGGTCTCCCTCTACGATTTTTACCCTCCACGCTTCCCTCCAATACTAAATTGGTGATCCCTTGATGCCTCAGAACGAGTCCTACCAACTGAACCCTTCTTCTACTCACGTTGTGCCACAAATTCCTCTTCTCCCCAATTCTATTCAGTATCTCCTCATTAGTTACGTTATCTACGTATCTAATCTTCAGCATTCTTCTGCAGCACCACTTTTTGGAAGCTTCTATTCTCTTTTTGTCTAAACTGTTTATCGTCCATGTTTCCCTTTAATACATGCCTAACCTCCAGACAAATACCTTCAGAAATGACTTCCTGACACATTTATATTCGATGTTAACAAATTTCTCTTCTTCAGAAATGCCTTTCTTGCCATTGCCACTATTCATTTTATATCCTCTCTACTTCGTCCATCATCAGTTATTTTGCTGCCCAAATAGCAAAACTCATCTACTTTAAGTGTCTCGTTTCCGTATCTAATTCCTTAGCATCCCCTGATTTAATTCGACTACATTCCATTATCCTTGTTTCGCTTATGTTCAAGGCAACTTCACTCTGGAAGCGCGTGACCGCTAAGGTTGCAGGTTCGAATCCTGCCTCGGGCATGGATGTGTGTGATGTCCTTAGGTTAGTTAGGTTTAAGTAGTTCTAAGTTCTAGGGGACTGATGGCCACAGATGTTAAGTCCCATAGTGCTCAGAGCCATCTGAACCATTTTTTTCGCTTATGTTGCTCATTTTATATCCTCTCAAGACACTGTCCATTCCGTTCAACTGCTCTTCTAAATCCTTTGCCGTCTTTGACAATTTGAGTGTCATCGGCAAACCTCAAAGTTTTAAATACTTCTCCCTGAACTGTAATTCCTACTCCAAATTTTTCTTTGGTTTCCTTTACTCCTTATGCAATATACATAGAGAACAGCATTGGAGGTAGGCTACAACTCTGTTTCACTCCCTTTTCGACCACTGCATCGCTTTCATAACAATCACCTCTTATAGCCGCCGTATGGTTTCTGTACAAGTTGTATATCACCTTTTGTTCCCTGTATTTTACCCCTGCTACCTTCAGAATTCAAAGAGAGTGTTCCAGTTAACGCTCTCAAAAGCATTCTCTAAGTCCACAAATACTATAAATGTAGGTTTGCGTTTCCTTAACCTATCTTCTAAGATAAGTCGTAGGGTCAGTATTGCTTTCCGTGTTCCTAAATTTCTCCAGAATCCAAACTGCTCTTTCTCGAGGTCTGCTTCTACCAATTTTTCCATTCTTCTGTAGAGAATTCGTGTTATCATGTTAGTATTTTGCAGCCATGACTTATTAAACTGGTAGTTTGGTAATTTTCACACCTGTCAGCAACTGTTTTCGTTGGAACTGGAATTCTTACATTCTTTTTGCAGTCTGAGGATATTTTGCCTGTCTCTTACATCTTGCACACCAGATGGAAGAGTTTTGTCATGGCCGGCTCTGCCAAGGCTATCATTAGTTTTGATGGAACATCGTCTACTCCCGGGGCCTTGTTTCGACTTAAGTCTTTCGATTATTTGTCAAATTCTTCGCGCAGTATCATATCTTACTTCTCATCTTCCTCTACGTCCTCTTCCATTTTCATAATATTGACCTCAACTTCACCTCCCTTGGGTAGACCCTCTATATACTCCTTCCACATTTCAGCTTCCCTTTCTTGGCCTAGGACTGATTTACTATGCGAGCTCTTGATATTCGTTCATCTGCTTTTCTTTTCTTCAAAGCCCTCTTTCATTTTCCTGTAGGCGGTATCTATCTTTCCCCTAGTGGAAGGACTTCTAAATCCTTATATTTGTCCTCTAGCCATTTCTGCTTGGCAATTTTGCACTTACTGTCAATCACATTTTTTAAACGCTTGTATTCCTATTCGCCTGCTTTATTTGCTTCATTATCGAAGTTTCTCCTTGCATCAATTAAATTCAATACCTCTTTTGTTATCCAAGGATTCCTACTAGGCCTTGTCTTTTTACCTACTTGATCCTCTGCCGCCTTCACTGTTCCATCTCTTAAAACTACAGCCGGCCGGTGTGGCTGAGCGATTCTAGGCGCTGCACCCTGGAACTGCGCGACCGCTACGGTCGCAGGTTCGAATCCTGCCTCGGGCGTGGATGTATGTGATGTCCTTAGGTTAGTTAGGTTTAAGTAGCTCTAAGTTCTAGGGGCTGATGACCTCAGATGTTAAGTCCCACAGTGCTCAGAGCCATTTGAACCATTTTTAAAACTAGACCTTAGTCTTCTACTGTATTCATTTCAGCTGTTCTAGTCAACCGTTATATAATGTTCCGTCTCAAGCTATCAACAACCGCTGGTTGTTTCGACTTACTCAAGTCCCATCTCCTTAATTTCCTACCTTTTTTCCAATTTCTTCAATTTCAATCTACAGTTCATAACCATTAAACTGTGGTCAGAGTCCACATTTGTCTCAGGTAAAGTCTTACAATTTAAGACCTGGGCCGGCCGGAGTGCCCGAGCGGTTCTAGGCGCTACAGTCTGGAACCTCGCGACCGCTACGGTCGCAGGTTCGAATCCTGCCTCGGGAATGGATATGTGTGATGTCCTTAGGTTAGTTACTTTTAAATTGGTCTAAGTTCTACGGGACTGATGACCTCAGAAGTTAAGTCGCATAGTGCTCAGAACCATTTGAACCATTTCTTAAAACCTGGTTCTTAAATCGTTGTCTAACCATTACATAATCAATTTGAAACCTTTCGGTGTTTCCAGGTCTCTTCCACGTATGCAACCTTCTTGTATAATTCTTAAAACATGTGTCAGCGACGATTAAATTATGCTCTGTGCAAAATTCTATCAGGCGACTTCGTCTTTCATTCCTTTACCCCAGTCCAGGTTCATCTAGTATTTTTCCTTCTCTCCTTTTTCCTACTATCGAATTCCAGTCCCCCTTCACAATTAAATTTTCATCTCCTTTAACTGTACTTCTGTGGTAGGCGTAGACTTCGTGTCTATCTTGGCTACGACAATGCGTTCACTACGCTGTTCGTAGTTGCTTACCTGCAGTTCTACTTTCTTATTCATTATAACCTACTCCTGCATTATCCGTATTTGATTTTGTATTTATAAACCTGTATTCACGTGACCGGAAGTCCTTTCCCTCCTGCCATTAAACTTCATTAATTCACACTATAACTTCAACCTATTCATTACCCTATTCAAATTTTCTAACCTACCAGCCCTATTAAGGGATCTAACATTCCACACTACGATGACGACATCCTCCTGAGCAGTTCCTGCCCTGAGATCCGTAGGGAGACTATTTTACCTCCGTAATATTTTACCCAAGAGGATGCCATCATCATTTAACCATCCAGCAGAGCTGCATGTCTTTGGGAAAAATTATGGTTGTAGTTTCCCCTTGCTTTCAGCCGTTCGCAGTACCAGCGCAGTAAGGCTGTTTTAGTTGCTGTTACACGGCCAGATCAGTTTGTCATCCAGACTGCTGCCCCTGTAACTTCTGTAAAGGCTGCTGCCCCTCTTCAGGAACCACACGTCTGACCTCGCAACAGATACCCCTCCGTTGTGATCGTACTTACAGTACGGTTATCTGTATCGCTAAGGCACACAAGCCACTCCACCGACAGCAAAATCCATGGTTCATGGGAGGAATGATCAGGATACAAAAAACAGTTCTAGGTAACTTATGACTGAAATCAGCAAACATCAATACGTCCATTGTATTAATGGAAACTCTCACGCTCGTTTTCCACTGACTTCTTGTAGTAACTCAGAGACAAATCGAACACTGGCAGCAATTGTATGACAGGCGTGTAAATGCGTGTCGCTACCGGGCGATGACCGATTTGTCAGCGGTGCCACCGTTGCAGTGTCCTCGCTCCGCCCAGGAAGAATACAACCACTGCGAGCGGCGGTGCCAGAATGCTGCAGCGGCAACCGGCTATGACTCTCGCAGGCGGCCATTGCTTGCGCAGAAAAGCAGCGATTTGTCTCCCATGAGGCGTGTAAGCTAAGTGCCTTTGCAGTCTAGCAGCAAAGTCTCACACGCTTCGAAGACCTCATCCCTAGCATTCTGCAAAGATTTCACTCGGCGTGTTCATACAGCTGATTGCCTAAACCCGGTTCTTCTTCTCGCTAATCTAATTATTTAACAGCAACTTTTGTAATTGTTCAGCTACGTCCTCTTTTCTCACGCTATCTCACATTCGGCATGAAATTTCCTCTCTGAAAAAATTTCTTCGTTGCCACGAATTACATTTTTTTCTGTGACTGAAAACTCTTTGTTTACTCTTGTCATGCATGTATCAGATGATGCTGACGAGCACCATTTATTCTGGAAGTCTCTACTTGCCCTGCAGCCCAATAATATGCATTGGGTCCATATGTCCCATCGCTTCCTGCCCAGACGCAACAAAGCGTGGGGCCCCTGTGGCAACATTCCTGGCCTCTGTCTGCTAGCAGTGCCTGGGTTCTTTTTGGCACCTCACATGGCCAAAAATAAGTTCTCGTACCACGAATTTTAAATTTTTGCACCCCAGACGGCTGAAACTGTTCACTTCCTGGCAGGGTTTCCCTTCTCACAAACGATCAGTTTGCCATTCTTCAGTACGTGCAAAACGTTGTCAGTATTTTCCTTTACACCCTTTATGAGTGTACCTGGAAGAATAATGTGTAGTCAATTACACGCCTGCAAATGCCATTTTTGAAAGAAATGCAATTTTTATTGGCAAACATATTTGAATTATTAAATTCACGATGAACCTGAACTTTAGGACATATAACTGATTGACTCCCTTATTAAACACATTCTGGGTTAACACCGCACACCCTTTTAAAGCTTTCATTCCCAATGCGTAATGGAGTGCAAGCATCAGAGTTGGTACTTTCCACGACAAATTATATAATCTGTTACTGCATTATCTTATTTGCATGAAATTTCATAAATCAAGAATAAAAGATCCAACTCACATTCCATGAAACGTCAATTGGAGTTAACTTTTCTGAAGCAGGATTAAATTTGAGCTCCTTTCCTCTTGCACTATTACAACCTTGGACACGAAAAAATATACCTTCCTCTTATTTTCATTTTGTTTTCTTCCAGCCACTTATTTGCAATACATTTTAGTCGGCAGTGGATATCATAGGTACGGGATCTGACATGATAGAACTACATATAGTGCAAATACGCTGTCGGAAAACCTAAAGAGACGACGTCGATTTTGATCCGATGACGGAATATGCCACCTGGGAGATAGATGTACCGACAATGATTTCAACGTCGTCCGCCAACAGATAGCGTAGTGGCATAGCTACCACAGCGCCGCCTGTGTCTACCCCTATCAGGGAAAGATCACAGCCGGAAGGCCCAGTGTGGTGCGAACTTGTGAAGCAAGCAGGCAACCATGCCACGAAGATGCACTCGTGCTTTCTACAGCCAGCTGAGCGAATGTGAAAGGGGTCAAATTGTGACCTTTCGAGAGGCAGGGCTATCCTTTCGGAGAACTGCCATACAAGTTGGTCGTGCTGCATCAGTTGTGCAACGATGCTGGTATCAGGGGTCTCGCGAACATCCTCACATCCGCAAACGTGGTTATGGACGTCCATGCAACACATACACCTGCCACAATCGTCGTATTGTAAGGACAGCAGTGGCAGATTGTACAGCTATCACAGCTCACATAAGACTTGTAAGCCCAGACACGTCAACACGAACTGTTGCGAACCGGTTACTAGCACTGGGACTACGAGCGCACACACCTCTAGCCCGTCTTTCACTCGCGCCATAGCATGGACAAGGACGGCTAGAAGGGTGTTGTCAGAGGGAAGATAGAATTGCGCGCCGTAGTCTTCAGGGATGAAAGCAGATTCGGCCTGCACGCAAATGATGGTCGTTTGTTCGTGCGACGTAGACCTGGCGTGCACTATCCCGTAGAGTGCATTCGTCCGAGACACACTGGCACCAACGCAGGCCTCGTGGTCCGGGTTGCGATAAGCTACAACTCTTGTTCACCATGGTGATTCTAGAGAGACGCCAACTATCGGTCGGTTCGTGCAACATGAAGCTGTGTTGTTCCAACACGAGAAGTCTTCCGAAGTAAGAGTGATTTCAGATGTGCCACAGGGGAGTGTCGTAGGACCGTTGCTATTCACGATATACATAAATGACCTTGTGGATAACATAGGAAGTTCACTGAGGCTTTTTGTGGATGATTCTGTAGTATATCGAGAGGTTGTAACAACGGAAAATTGTACTGAAATGCAGGAGGATCTGCAACGAATTGACGCATGGTGCAGGGAATGGCAATTGAATCTCAAGGTAGACAAGTGTAATGTGCTGCGAATACATAGAAAGAAAGATCCTTTATCATTTAGCTACAATATAGTAGGTCAGCAACTGGAAGTAGTTAATTCCGTAAATTATCTGGGAGTAGGCATTAGGAGTGATTTAAAATCGAATGATCATATAAAGTTAATCGGCGGTAAAGCAGAGCCGACTGAGATTCAATAGAAGAATCCTAAGGAAATGCAATCCGAAAACAAAGGAAGTAGGTTCCAGTACACTTGTTCGCCCACTGCTTGAAAATGGCTCACCAGTGTGGGATCCGTATCAGATAGGGTTGATAGAAGAGATAGAGAAGATCGAACGGAGAGCAGCGCGCTTCGTTACAGTATCATTTAGTAATCGCGAAAGCCTTACGGAGATGACAGATAAACTCCAGTGGAAGACTTTGCAACGCTCGGTAGCTCGGTACGGGCTTTCGTTGAAGTTTCAAGAACATACCTTCACCGAGGAGTCAAGCAGTATATTGCTCCCTCCTACGCATATCTCGCGAAGAGACCATGAGGATAAAATCAGAGAGATTAGAGCCCACACAGAGGCATACCGACAATCCCTCTTTCCACGAACAATACGACACTGGAATAGAAGGGAGAACCGATAGAGGTACTCAAGGTATCCTCCGCCGCACACCGTCAGGTGGCTTGCGAAATATGGATGTAGATAATGCTCGCCTGAGACTGCTCGTGGAACTCAACGCGCTCTGCAAGATGTGCAGCAGTTTTCCCTGCCAGCACGATCTCCGGACTTGTCTCCAATAGAGCACGTGTGGGATATGATGGGACGAGAAGTGACTGGTGCGACTCTTCAACGAAGCATTCTTACAAAACCACGTGAAGAGGAGTGAAATAACGTATCCTAGTACAGTATTCGTCATCTGTACGATCAGCTGGATGCCAGAATCAGCGCCGGTGTTGCCGCCTGTGGAAGTTTCACCACGTACTAACATCGGTGTTCACGATGGGTCGACGCCTGGTACACCAGAACCGCCTGTACTATCATCTCTAAATCTAATTTCATGCCACTTTTCCTCTTCTCTTGTTCTTCTTCTCCTCAGCGATCACAGGCCCTGTAGACAACGCGCTGCATCAACTATCTGCTTCCACCGCCTTCTACCTCTCGCAGTCTCTCTCCACCCTGCGGGAATTCCAAATGCTGCGATGTCCTTCTCTGTGTCATCTTTCCACCTTGTACGAGGTCGGCGCAGTGGTCTTGTTGCCTGGAGAGTTCCTTCAAATGCTTTTTTGGTGATTCTGTTGTTTTCCATTCTAGCCCCATGCCCAACCCATTGCAGTCTTCTACTTTTCTGGATGATAGTGGGTTGTTTCATTAGCTGATAAATTTCATTGTTCTTTCGAATTTTCCACACGCCCTTCTCCAACACAGGTCCCAAGATTTTTCTCATTACTTTTCTTTCGAGAACATTCAGTTTTTCTCTTTCATTCTTTCTAAGCGTCCAGATTTCTGAACCGTACAGTACAATGGGGCAGATGATAGTATTGTATATCTTCATCTTTGTGGTGATTGACAAAGTTTTACTTTTGAGTGGGTTGCTTAGTGAGTACAGGCATCTTGACCCTGAGGCTATTCATTCGTTTATATCAATTGTTATGAAATTTTAACTGTTGGAACGTGATCCAAGGTATTTAAACTGAAGAACTTTTATGAATTTAGAATGTTGGTCAATTTCAAAGTAAGGATTTTGGTTTGTGAGTCAACCTATTTCCAAGTACTGCTGCAATAATAAATCTTGAGCGTATTGGGAACCTGTGAAAGAGTGTACTAATTTTATTCCGGCTGTGTAATATCTTTCAATAACAGACATTAAATATTGTACATCTACATCGACATCTACATTTATACTCCGCAAGCCACCCAACGGTGTTTGGCGGAGGGCACTTTACGTGCCACTGTCATTACCTCCCTTTTCTGTTCCAGTCGCGTATGGTTCGCGGGAAGAACGACTGTCTGAAAGACTCCGTGCGCGCTCGAATCTCTCTAATTTTACATTCGTGATCTCCTCGGGAGGTATAAGTAGGAGCAAGCAATATATTCGATACCTCATCCAGAAACGCACCCTCTCGAAACCTGGCGAGCAAGCTACACCGCGATGCAGAGCGCCTCTCTTGCAGAGTCTGCCACTTGAGTTTGCTAAACATCTCCGTAACGCTATCACGGTTACCAAATAACCCTGTGACGAAACGTGCCGCTCTTCTTTGGATCTTCTCTATCTCCTCCGCCAACCCGATCTGGTACGGATCCCACACTGATGAGCAATACTCAAGTATAGTTCGAACGAGTGTTTTGTAAGTCACCTCCTTTGTTGATGGACTACATTTTCTAAGGACTCTCCCAATGAATCTCAACCTGGTACCCGCCTTACCAACAATTAATTTTATGTGATCATTCCACTTCAAATTGTTCCGCACGCATACTCCCAGATATTTTACAGAAGTAACTGCTACTAGTGTTTGTTCCGCTATCATATAATCATACAATAAAGGATCCTTCTTTCTATGTATTCGCAATACATTACATTTATCTATGTTAAGGGTCAGTTGCCACTCCCTGCAGCAAGTGCCTATCCGCTGCAGATCTTCCTACATTTCGCTACAATTTTGTAATGCTGCAACTTCTCTGTATACTACAGCATCATCCGCGAAAATCCGCATGGAACTTCCGACACTACCTACTAGGTCATTTATATATATTGTGAAAAGCAATGGTCCCATAACACTCCCCTGTGGCACGCCAGAGGTTACCTTAACGTCTGTAGACGTCTCTCCATTGATAACAACATGCTGTGTTCTGTTTGCTAAAAACTCTTCAATCCAGCCACACAGCTGGTCTGATATTCCGTAGGCTCTTACTTTGTTTATCAGGCGACAGTGCGGAACTGTATCGAACGCCTTCCGGAAGTCAAGGAAAATAGCATCTACCTGAGAGCCTGTATGTAATATTTTCTGGGTCTCATGAACAAATAAAGCGAGTTGGGTCTCACACGATCGCTGTTTCCGGAATCCATGTTGATTCCTACAGAGTAGATTCTGGGTTTCCAAAAACGACACGATACGCGAGCAAAGAACATGTTCTAAAATTCTACAACAGATCGACGTCAGAGATATAGGTCTATAGTTTTGCGCATCTGCTCGACGACCCATCTTGAAGACTGGGACTACCTGTGCTCTTTTCCAATCATTTGGAACCTTCCGTTCCTCTAGAGACTTGCGGTACACGGCTGTTAGAAGGGGGGCAAGTTCTTTCGCGCACTCTGTGTAGAATCGAATTGGTATCCCGTCAGGTCCAGTGGACTTTCTTCTGTTGAGTGATTCCAGTTGCTTTTCTATTCCTTGGACACTTATTTCGATGTCAGTCATTTTTTCGTTTGTGCGAGGATTTAGAGAAGGAACTGCAGTGCGGTCTTCCTCTGTGAAAAAGCTTTGGAAAAAGGCGTTTAGTATTTCAGCTTTACGCGTGTCATCCTCTGTTTCAATGCCATCATCATCATCCCGGAGTGTCTGGATATGCTGTTTCGAGCCACTTACTGATTTAACGTAAGACCAGAACTTCCTAGGATTTTCTGTCAAGTCGGTACATAGAATTTTACTTTCGAATTCACTGAACGCTTCACGCATAGCCCTCCTTACGCTAACTTTGACATCGTTTAGCTTCTGTGTGAGAGGTTTTGGCTGCGTTTAAACTTGGAGTGAAGCTCTCTTTGCTTTCGCAGTAGTTTCCTAACTTTGTTGTTGAACCACGGTGGGTTTTTCCCGTCCCTCACAGGTTTCTCGGCACGTACCTGTCTAAAACGCATTTTACGATTGCCTTGAACTTTTTCCATAAACACTCAACATTGTCAGTGTCGGAACAGAAATTTTCGTTTTGATCTGTTAGGTAGTCTGAAATCTGCCTTCTATTACTCTTGCTAAACAGATAAACCTTCCTCCCTTTTTTTATATTCCTATTAACTTCCATATTCAGGGATGCTGAAACGGCCTTATGATCACTGATTCCCTGTTCTGCACTTACAGAGTCGAAAAGTTCGGGTCTGTAACGTCCCAAAACGTATCCAGAAGATCGTCTTACATGAAAAGTAGATGTGGGAGATGAATATGAGTCCATATCTCTATGCTGCACCTCTGGGATGGATCCTAAACTGTCACGGCGATTTAGCACCTTCCATTAAACACGATCGTAACTGAATACCCTATTACAAATTTTCCAACCTGTGAACAAATGTCTCAGGGAGGAAAGCAGTACATGACGTTCTGCACCACGTTTGCAACGTATTTATAAATGTTACAGAAAAGGTATGAACTGTAGGTGACCAACCTGAGCAGGTAGTCGGCCCACAGCTGCCAGTACTCTCTGATCAGCTTGCCCTCGCCGTTGAACTTGCCATTGGTCTTCATCCAGGTGGGCGCGCTCCAGGCGGCCGACACCAGCAGCAGCTCCTCCCCTCTGAGGTCCTGCGCGTGCTGCAGGTATGGAATCTGCCGACAAAAAGCACCACACACTGTCAGGGTACGCAGCTGCTTTAGCAAAGGAGCAAAGTGCTTTTATACTGAGCTTCAGATGTGTAGGTCAGGTAAAGTCACTGTGATTGCTATAGTTACCGGATATACATTGCTCAGCCAGAACATTATCACAACCTACTAATAGCAGGTATTTCCACGGTATTGGTGATAAGTTGAGAAGACCGTCCCGAAACACATGTGCTACAAAACGCCACTGTTTCCTGCGCATGTACCCCGGCATCAATATGGGATATGATCACCATGGTTCAAATGGTTCAAATGGCTCTGAGCACTATGGGACTTAACATCTGTGGTCATCAGTCCCCTAGAACTTAGAACTACTTAAACCTAACTAACCTAAGGACATCACAAACATCCATGCCCGAGGCAGGATTCGAACCTGCGACCGTAGCAGTCGCGCGGTTCCGGACTGCGTGCCTAGAACCGCTAGACCTTCGCGGCCGGCTGATCACCATGCATACGTACGCAGGCTGGGTAACGGGTTTGTATATTCTGGATCAGGTGGTCGAGCAGCTGCTGGGATATAACCTCCCATTCTTGCATCAGTGCCTGTCGGAGCTCCTGAAGTGTCGTAGGGGTATGAAGACTTCAGTCTGGAACCGCGAGACCGATACAGTCGCAGGTTCGAATACTGCCTCGGGCATGGATGTGTGTCATGTCCTTAGGTTAGTTCTGAGGGACTGATGACCTCAGATGTTAAGTCCCATAGCCATTTTTGGTATCGAGACGTGCAGCGATACGTCGACCGAGAGCATACCAGACGAGCTCGATGGGGTTTACGTCTGGAGAACAGGCAGGCCACTCGATTCGCCTGATATCTTCTGTTTCAGGGTACCCCTCCATGATGACAGCTCGGTGGGGCCGTGCGTTGTCATCCGTCAGGAGGAAGGTGGGACCCACTGCACCCCTGAAAAGGCGGACATACATGTGCAAAATGACGTCTCGATACATCTGACCTGTTACAGTTCCTCTGTCAAAGACATGCAGGGGTGTACGTGCATCGATCATTATCCCACCCCACACCATCAAACCACGACCTCCATACAGGTCCCTTTCAAGGACATTAAGGGGTTGGTATCTGGTTCCTGGTTCACGCCAGATGAAAACACGACGAGAATCACTGTTCAGACTATACCTGAACTCGTCCTTGAACACAACCAGGGACCACTGTTCCAATGACCATGTACTGTGTTCTCGACACCAGGCTTTACGGGCTCTCCTGTGACCAGGGGTCAGTGGAATGCGCCTAGCAAGTCTCCGGGTGAATAAACCATGTCTGTTCAATTGTCTGTAGACTGTGTGTCTGGAGACAACTGTTCCAGTGGCTGCGGTAAGGTTCCGAGCAAGGCTACCTGCAGTACTCCGTGGCCGTCTGCGGGCACTGATAGTGAGATACCGGTCTTCTTGTGGTGTTGTCCACTGTGGACGTCCCGTACTGTAACGCCTGGACACGTTTCCTGTCTGATGGAATTGTTACCATAATCTTGAGATCACATTTTGTGGCACACGGAGGGCCCGTGCTACGACCTCCTGTGTTTGACCAGCCTCCAGTCGCCCTAGTATTCTAACCCTCATAACGTCATCAATATGTGTTCTATGAGTCATTTTCAACACACAGTCACCATTAGCACGTCTGCACACTTACTCGCTGCACCGTACTCTGACATGCACCAACACACCTCTGCGTATGTTGACTGCTGCCAGCGCCACCGTGCGACGACCGCAAGTCAGATACACCGCATGGTGATACCCTGAGGTGATTTAAACCCCCAAACCGCCTAGCAGAGTGTTGTTTCACCATGTATCAGCATTATCCTTAATTTATGAGCATGAGTGTAACTGGACGTATTTCGTATCACTTCTGTACACACAAGTCGCATAATTCCAGTAAATTCCGGGAAGGAATGATAAGGTCTGACGCCACGTCCAATCACATCCCAGATATGTTGGATCGTGTTCAGATCTGGCGAGCTTGGCGCCAGCACATTAGTTGTAATCCACCACTCAGTTCCTCGAACCCACCATCACACTCCTGAAAAATTCCACTGCCGTCTGGAAACACGATCGTCATGAAGTTTGCAATCAATGTACGATATTCCTTTGCCGTCATGGTACCTTGCACGTGCTCCATGGAGCCTTGGATGCCCACGAGAATGTTCCTCAGAGCATAATGGGACCACTGCTAGTTTGTCTCCGTTCCACAGTAGAGGTGTCAAGGAGCTGTTCCCTGCCCTGGAAGACGAGGGATTTGCGCCCTTCAACCGGCGGGATTCATCAGACCAAGCAACACTGCCACTGCGCCAGCGTCCAGTGCCCAAGACCACGTGCCCATTTCAGTCGTAGTTGCCGGTGTCGTGGTGTTAACATTGGCATGTGCATGAGTCGCTGGCTGCGGAGGGCCTTTGTTAGAAGTGTTCGGAACACTGTGTGTTCAGACACACTTTTACTCTGCGCAGCATTAAAGTCTGATGTTAGTTCCGCCACAGTTTGCCGCTTGTCCTGTTTTACCAGCCTGCACAGCCTACAATATCCGACATCACAAATGAGAGTTGGCCACCCAACCCCTCAACACCAGGATGTGATTTCACCTTGTTTGGCCACGTGTTGAAGACCCTTACCACTCACTCCTCGAACACCCAAGTCCTGCAGTTTCTGCAATGCACATGCCGAGCCTCCAGGCCATCACAATCTGTCCTCGGTCAAATTCAGATAGATCGGGCGCCTTCCCCAGTCTACACACGGATAACACGCTCACTGATGCTACGTGAACTGTGTATGTGTCTGACTAGCATTCATTCCTCGCCAGGTGACCCTGCTATCTCCTGGACGGGTTTATATCAGTAGTAGGTCGGTGGTCATAATGTTAATAAACCACACAGATTCCTGGTTGTTGTTGTTGTTGTGGTCTTCAGTCCTGAGACTGGTTTGATGCAGCTCTCCATGCTAATCTATCCTGTGCAAGCTTCTTCATCTCCCAGTGCCTACTGCAACCTACATCCTTCTGAATCTGCTTACTGTATTCATCTCTTGGTCTCCCTCTACGATTTTTACCCGCAACGCTGCCCTCCAATACTAAATTGGTGATCCCTTGACGCCTCAGGACATGTCCTACCAACCGATCCCTTCTTCTGGTCAAGTTGTGCCACAAACTTCTCTTCTCCCCAATCCTAATCAATACCTCCTCATTAGTTATGTGATCTACCCACCTAATCTTCAACATTCTTCTGTAGCACCACATTTCGAAAGCTTCTATTCTCTTCTTGTCCAAACTATTTATTGTCCATGTTTCACTTCCATACATGGCTACACTCCATACAAATACTATCAGAAACGACTTCCTGACACTTAAATCTATACTCGATGTTAACAAATTTCTCTTCTTCAAAAACGCTTTCCTTCCCATTGCCAGTCTACATTTTATATCCTCTCTACTTCGACCATCATCAGTTATTTTGCTCCCCAAATAGCAAAACTCGTTTACTACTTTAAGTGCCTCATTTCCTAATCTAATTCCCTCAGCATCACCCGACGTAGTTCGACTACATTCCATTATCCTCGTTTTGCTTTTGTTGATGTTCATCTTATATCCTCCTTTCAAGACACTGTCCATTCCGTTCAACTTTTCTTCCAAGTCTTTTGCTGCCTCTGACAGAATTACAATGTCATCGGCGAACCTCAAAGTTTTTATTTCTTCTCCCTGGATTTTAATACCTACTCCAAATTTTTCTTTTGTTTCCTTTACTGCTTGCTCAATATACAGATTGAATAACATCGGGGAGAGGCTACAACCCTGTCTCACTCCCTTCCTAACCAATGCTTCCCTTTCATGCCCCTCGACTCTTATAACTGCCATCTGGTTTCTGTACAAATTGTAAATAGCCTTTCGCTCCCTGTATTTTACTCCTGCCACCTTTAGAATTTGAAAGAGAGTATTCCAGTCAACATTGTCAAAAGCTTTCTCTAAGTCTACAAATGCTAGATTCCTGGTTAGAAATTGAATTTTCTGAAGTTTCCGCTGGCCCTAGTACGGAGGTTCCCCAGTCTTTCTGAGGCTGTTACCCCCGAATAGAATCAGATATTAGCCTTTAACCTCTCCTTCCCTCTTCGTCAACAACATTAGCTTCTAACTAAACTTTATAAAGAAAAACAGTTTTCAAAATGGTGAAATCTAAATGACATTTAGTTGTTCTAGGCGTTTTATTAAATCACACAATAATGAAACAGTGACAATGGTAGACCTTACTGTTTATTTTTCAATGGAATGATGAAGCAATTTTCAGTACCCTCTGAGTACTATGGGACTTAACATCTGAGGTCATCAGTCCCGTAGAACTTAGAACTAAGTAAACCTAACTAACCTAAGGACATCACACACATCCATGCCCGAGGCAGGATTCGAACCTACGACCGTAGCCCTCGCGCGGTTCTAGACTGAAGCGCCTAGAACCGCTCGGCCACAACGGCTTGCTGCTACCAACAATTTCTTCTCAGAAATGAAACATAATTATACACTTTGAGGGTAGACATTCGTTACAAAAGACGATTCCTCTGCACCACTCAACTCCCTTGTGCCACTTGCTTCACCAACACCCTGCATCTCCCATTTAAAATCAGTCAAATTAAAATTTGTGCACTATACTCCTGCTTGAAAATCACTTGACTGCTGGACTCCTTACTTCTGAACATGAGGAAAATGGAAGACTTCAGGATGCTATTGTTTCGTGGGTTACCGCTCCCTCTATTAATAACGGCAACAATATCAGCAATACACCGTATCCCTGCTACTGTGTGGTAGAAATCTTATAATTATTGTTGTGCTGTGCTGTCAATTAGTTCATTTTCTGTGAAAAGAGGCAAGCCATTTGACTCACCTCTTTTCATTTATTTTTAATTATTAACGCGATAGGAGGGAATTGAGTTAGTTTATATGGAGTGATAAGATTACAGTGATTGTGTATGGTGATATCAGATCCTCTTTTTAATATTCTTTAACCTAACACGATGCTGGCTATGACAGTTGTTTTTCTGAGTGAGCTTTGGAAGCGAGGAGCACTGTAAGGTACGAGGCACATGATGTATTGAGAGCAGAAGGAACGAGCCGATTTGCGGGGGCTGTGGGGAGGGGACCGGCACGCGTAGCTGCTCTCTCGTTGTCTTGAGAAAATTCACCTCCACTACCATCGTGTGAATGTTGTTTTGTTACGTATTCACTGTCCGCCCGCAGTAGCTGAGTAATCAGCGCGACAGAACGTCAATCCTAAGGACTAAGGTTCGATTCCCGGCTGGGTCGGAGATTTTCTCCCCTCAGGGACTGGGTGTTGTGTTGTCCTAATCATCATCATTTCATCCCCATCGACTCGCAAGTCGCCGAAGTGGCGTCAAATCGAAAGACTTGCACCTGGCGAACGGTCTACCCAACGGGAGGCCCTAGTCACACGACATTTACATTTTTTACGTATCCACCTGGTCAAGCTAAAGCATTCGTTCCTGACAATGGAAAGCTGCCGGCATGAGGTAGGCTCTCGGACCATATTGAGAAAAATTATTTTAGCAGATAAACATCTCCTGGATATGCAAAAAAAAAAAAAGACATGGAAAAACAGCTCTGACATACTGCAGATTCAGAAGTCGCAGCGTTGGTGGGTAGCATCGAGCGCGCACAGTTTCTTAGCTTTTCCCAGGACGTGGAATGCGAGGCTAGCTGTTGGTTGAGTGGGCACTGATTCGTGGGACAGAAGTGATGTCCAGAGGGCATAACACTTTCTTTAGAAAAGAGGGAAAGAAATTGAGAGCTTTGGTTTTTCGACATTTTGCCTGTATGTGACAGGATATATTGTTCAAGAAACAGTTGTGCCATTGGCGGGCTTATGTAAGCTTAGAGAGGACTGTTGGTCGAGATTTTCTAGGCGGGAAGAAGGGACCAGTCACTTCCTTACTGACTTGGAAAGAAAGACTCCCTCCCTGTGCTCGGTGCCGAACACAATGCAGACTGCAGGCTGCGCTCTCAACTGGAGGAGCCGCCTGGGATCCAGTATCCGGCTCCTCAGAGGCAATCCTGGTGTCGAACATAAGAGTACCGAGACACGGTGTCACCATACCGTCTGTATTAAACTGAAGAGTATGGTGAGCATGGCTTCCAGGCCCGTCATTTTAGGAAAATCGAGTGTCTGAAGTTCAAATTCATGATAGGTTTCCTTGTCCCACGTTTGTTGGTTGGGTTGGGTTTTTTGGGGGAAGAGACCAAACAGCGAGGTCATCGGTCTCATTGGATTAGGAAAGGACGGGGAAAGAAGTCGGCCATGCCCTTTCAAAGGAACCATCCCGGTATTTGCCTGGAGCGATTTCGGGAAATCACGGAAAACCTAAATCAGGATGGCCGGACGCGGGATTGAACCGTCGTCCTCCCGAATGCGAGTCCAGTGTGTTAGCCACTGCGCCACCTCGCTCGGTCCACGTTTGTTGGTTTCTCCATTTCTCTCTGCACACAGTCACTATAATCGTTATATAGTCAGGCTGAGATAAATTCCATGGAGTCAGATGCGACATTATCAAGCAATCGAGTGATCTTGTCAACTGATAGTCTAACTTTTACAGTTATCGTGGTTAATTATGCGATTGCAGCTTTAGTAATTCCATGATTGTTTTGGATGCTTTACGACAGTAATGCTTTTTGTAATAAACCACAGATTAATTAAATCAAATTCCCCTCCTAAGATTCACTGCTAGGGCCACAGTATTTCGTAGTTTTTATCAGTGCGCTGAATACACTAATTCCAACATTGGGTCACAAGGGTGTGCCTGTATCACGACTAATTCTGTTTCTGTTATAGTCATTTACACACACGTGGGGTTTTGCAATTGTTGTGAAATAAATATTGAAACAATTTCTAGTCTCTTTTGGGAACAACCTGAAACACAGAGAAGGAACTTTAATGAGATATTTAAGCGTTTCTGATGTATGTCTCCCAGTTCTACTGTCATAGAGGCGTTTTACAAAGCGCAAAGTATGGATGTTGTGAGTGGCCTGTGTGAGGAAGATGACTAATATGAGTAATGATTTTTTAAAAATAATTTGGTTTCCTGGCCAAAACAAAATTGAACTCTTTTGTTTTACCCGTCTGAAAATTACATTTTACCCTCACGGGGTAATTACCCCCAAGTTGGGAACCACTGCTCTAGTTGGTGAACAATAAGGACTGTGTACACTGCATGCCTCTTCTCGTAAACGTGTTCGTTGTTCAAATTCTGGTGGCACTCCCGAAAGGTAAAAGATCAAATAAATACAAGTACAATTTGTAACAGGTTTCTGAATATAACTGTCTTACATTATCAGTAACAGCCATGACGCAACTGTTCGGAAGTTAAACTTAATACCATTTCTCGTATTTTCAGTCAGTTTTACTTTAAAATTTTAGATCAATAATACCACCTCAAACAGTTACAGCCTGTGTAGAAACACGGGATGCCGCAAGTGTTTACAGTTAAAACTGTACTGATCTAGAAAAATCTTAAGCTAGGCGCTTAGAAATAAGGAACCATTGGTAGGAAATCAATATTTCATATGGACCAAGATCTTTAAACATCGGAACCCGCCGCATCGATGTCAGTGGCACTACCATAAAACGCAATACAGACTCGTCTGTACGTGTCCACTTTCGAATCTCCATTATTTATAGTTCTTGACAGCTTTTCGAAGATGTAACATTAATTACAGGAAACTGTAAAGTGTAGTTAACGTATGTTAATGAAGGATGTAGTGCACTGAAAGACGAATGAATAGACAGAGAAAATCCAAACAATGGGGGTCATCCCAACTGGAGTAAGTTTCTCGACATGGACGAAACCTTATGAGGAACTGGATCGTTCAGGCTACAGAGACGCATCCACATTTCTCAGCAGTGACATCCTCATACAGAAGAATCTGAGAAAGCTGTGTCGCATTCTGTGGGAGAAAACTCATCACTAAACAATTAGAATACAGTATTCGGAGTTCTAAGCGGCAATTATACCTCTATTATAAAAGACGTGTGGTAGCAATGGGGGTAAATGACCGTATTAATAGATTGTAGCCACGCCCATGCCTGGAGTGATGAAAATCCAAATGCTGTGCTCATCTCAGATTGCCAATAATGATTGTCTGTCAACTTGTGGGAAAGAACTGGACCATGTCAACTACAGGGCACTATTTGTGTCCATCCTTTTTGAATCGTTTGCACTACCTGAAGTTCATTCGAGATGTGCTGCCAAAGTTGTTGTCAGTTGTACGTTTCGTTGGTCCTGAATGGATATGTCGTCAACACGAGAGTGCACCTCCTGCATTTGATATTAATGTCCATGAGCCCCTGAGTAACAGAGATCACTGTCATCGGATACACGGGAGGAGGGGATGGGAGATGGTACAGTCCCACGTCAGCGCCATTGCAAGTTCTCACTCAAATGGATTTTTTTCCTATGGGACTAGTGTTTGAAACTCCAGAACAAACAGAAGAGTAACGGTTTGGCTGGCATCTATCTTCCTGTTTACAACAGAAAACAGAGATATTTGAGAGATTGCGTGAATATTGTATGAGCTGTTGTGATGCGTGTGGGTACCACTTTGAACATTTGCTATGACGTATAGTTGTTAACATAAGGTCCATGTTGTTTATCTAAGAAAAAATATAATTTTAGAGTGTTTAAAGGAGATAAAAACATGAACTTCTTTTACGTGACAAAAATGTCATAAGAGCACTGTACCGCTGCTAGGTTTTGACGCTAATGATGTTCAGAGATGGTGTTCAAACTGGCGAGTGATGGAAATTGTTTTAAGGATGTTTCTGAAAACGTCACCGTAAACATAAATGGTATCTGCTCGGTGTTGATTGTCTAACACGCTCAAACAACAAGGTGTATAACGAATAATGGCTGCAACTTCAACGAAACGAGCAACAGACTCTTCTGTAGTGTCGAGCAACAGACTCTTCTGTAGTGTCTCTCGTTGTCTCGTACACCAGACATCTCCTCTAACAAAAAGAAATCCATAGAAAGTCACCTACAGCTCTGAAACAACACTCATCGCACGGCAGTGTGAACACCTTGTCTGAACATCACTACCGTCAAAATAGTCGTGGACTCATAGCGGCGAAACGGTGTACTAGTGACACTTCTGCCACGTAAAGAAGTTTCTTTTTATATCCTCTAAGCGCCATAAAATTTTGTATGCGTAGTTCTTTTACAACCTATATACCCAGTGTTATATGGGATGTGCCTTATCTGAGAGTGGGGAGATGTACCAGATTAATTCAAGCAACTAGTTTCGTATCTTATGAAGTAAAGATTACACAAGAACCAAAGGAAACGAAAATTCAGATGGAACAATATAATTATTAAAGAGAGGTCGAGAGTTCCAAGCAAACGGTAATGGGAACCTGACTGAATGTGCTGAATTTTTTTTTAAAAAAAGGAAATGTTTTGAAATGTCCCTGACAGAATGTGAGATGGGGCCCAAAGAGAGAAATGTACAAGGAGTCCAAGATTTTCCTGACTGTTTGTATAATTCAAGGATTGTGTAAGAATCACAGAGAGCTAATAACAAAAATAATACATTCCAGAAATAATGTTACAGGAGATATACAAAGGCATTATAGGTCTGAAGATAGTAAACGTGTTGGAGAGTGTATATGTTGAATAAAAATGATGAATGCTGGAGGAAACATAGAACATAGAACGTGAAAATTTATTTGCAGGATTCTTCATTTTGCTGCCGTATCCGTAGGTACTGGATATGAATTTTATTAATGTTGATGTAGTGTGTCTTTCTGTTGCCAAGAATCTATACGTAACAAGAACGAACACATCAGTGTAAACGTGATGCGGTAATTGAACATGAGTCATTGTAAGACACATAAGCTGCTGGAAAAAGAAAAATTTGCAAGAAAATCAAAGCCAAAGGTGCCCACATTTGAATGTACGCGAAGACAAGATACCCATGTGTAAGCTAAAACAGACCAGTAAATGAATAATACTCCAGTTGTTTGTAAATGGTAAGTATTTGAATTTACAACACGCACTATTTGTAAAACACGTTTAACATCCATACCACTAGTGTTATTTTGGTTCAGTGTAATATATTGTGACAATTGTTTATGACTCACTCAAAGTAATAACCATCAGACTTCTCTCCTGCAGTAAAATTTAACAAAAGGATCAAAACTGGGAACGTGTGTTCACTTTTTAACATAAAAATGCTGAAAGAAAAATAATTATGTGATTCTATACGTAAATAACGCATTTTGATGCCTGTATCCACAACTCAGGTAAACAGCCCTCTGAGTATGTCTGTCAAATTATCAGGTTCAAATGGCTCTGAGCACTGTGGGACTTAACATCTGAGGTCATCAGTCCCCTAGAACTTAGAACTACTTAAACCTAACTAACATAAGGACATCATACACATCCATGCCCCAGGCAGGATTCGAACCTGCGACCGTAGCAGTCGCGCGGTTCAGGACTGAAGCGCCTAGAACCGCTCAGCCACCGCGGCCGGCTCAAATTATCAGGCCGCAGCCCCGAGTAAATATCATGGTGGGTGCCAAGATACGGCTCTACATTCAAAAGACCAAAAGACGGGTGACAGGTGGAGCGAGGGGGGGGGGGGGAGGGGGGGAATATCGCACGACAAAGCTGTAAGCTATCGTACAACTCTTCCTCTCTTCCATATTTGTTAAACTTGCTTCTGAAGTTAGGTTGACATTGGTTCTACTTTACTGGTGCTTCTGTGATGATTCGCATAATCGGTACACTCAGTTTTATACACACATGAGCACAGAAAGGGAATAAAAGGATTGCAGGGGATGTGTGCCAATAAATAAATGAAGACATTGGGCTATCTGTCCTCCAGAGGCTCTTGTATGCAGGATAACTAAACGCAGCACACGAAAATCTGTGTGACAAATGTGCAGTCTGCATCAAAGTATGTAACCATAATGAAACGTTTCAAATTGATGACCAATATAAGTATAAATTACAGCTCGTAGATACCTGAAAGACAATACAAATACTTCGTGACAATTTTTGGTAGGAAACCTTCACACCATAAGTTCTGGCCATTAAGCATGGTGCGCAAAGATGGTGAACATCGTAGTGCCTGAAATGGCGCTTGGATCAATGGCAGCGACATCTCAACTGGTACAGGAATACGGGAACTGTCAGACGGCAGACCCTCGTAGAAGCGTGTGGAGGCAGCCAGATGCTGATGTACATCTCAGTCATACAGTCTCGTGGATTCAGTAGGGAGGTGAGTAAATCACGGCCTGGTCCGATATCAAGTATGAATATTGACTCCTCTCATAGCGGTCGAGAGTAGTTTCAAAGCTGTCTAGAATCGGGTAAGATCCCACAACCTCCTATCCGGCCCATCACTTGACGTTTCAACGATGGGTTCTTCTTTCAGACCGATAATGCACTATCAAACTGCGCCCAACAAGTGAAGACCTTACCCAGGAGGCACAAACCAACTTTGTTGCAAGAGCTTTGACGCCAGGTGACGTGAACATGATTGGGCATTGCTGGGACCAAGACTTGCAGTGCGCCGTCGCAGGAACCCTCCCCAGACACTGGATGGCACCAAGAGGGCCGCCGTGGAACTGTACCGGAAATCGGCAATGTTTCCATAACCTTGTTGGCAACATGATAAAGAGGACCCAAGTTAGTTAGAGTGCGCAAGATGGGGCAACAAAATATTGAATATTATTCAGCAACAATTTTTGACTTCACAGAGCCCAAAGAAATGCATTTTTGAAGAGACTCCCTTCATTTCGTTACTGCGAACCAGAATTAGAGGGTCAATTTTTGGAAAACTCGTAATTCCCACCCATTACGACGCCAACTTTGAAATTTGGCTCAAAAGTGTGTACAAACTTCCTCTGTAATTGTGCAAAAGCGTGGTGCCCTGCAACGTCACCCTCGGGCTCGACGGCGGTTCAGACAGCCAGGTATCGATACATGCGAAAAAAATGCCACAGTTAAGGAGTTCATGTGACGTGGAAGGTGGGATAATGATGTCACATTGGCATCAAACTTCATCACAATTCTGTCCATCGCCATAGTGGACGTGTCACGATGGGAAGTTCGTCACAGCCCCCCTACGCAAATTTCACCCCTGCTTTGACGCCTCTGCGGTGGAGGTTAGAACCGTGACGCATAGCGTTGAAATCACGTGGCTTTCTTATGAGGGGCCGAGGAAAACGTTCCAGACAAAGTGTCGCCCAGAATCGTCAAAAAAGACCTCAGATGGTGGCGTAAAGGACCTCAGGGGATCGTTGATTCCCACACATTTCACGGCAGAAGACAATTCACAGTACGATGAGTAACAGGAAGACCATGTTCACAATCTTTGGCAGTGCTGACGCTCTCGGAAGTTCAACCTTCCTCTAAAGACGTTGTGGGGCTGCATCCCCATTAAACGTGATCTGACCCACTTGGAGCACAACACGACCGTAATTTTTGCTCTCGCGTACAAGTTCGAACCACTAGGGACCGTTCAACAACATTCGATGAAATTCGAACGTTATCCGAAACAGCAAAAGGTGTTTATGCTTTTTCATTCCTTCTATATCGCGTCCTCCTGTAGTGCCTCCCAACAGTCTTCAAAAAACGTTCAAATGTGTGTGAATTCCTAAAGGACCAAACTGCTGAGGTCATCGGTCCTAGACTTAGACACTACTTAAACTAACTTATGCTAAGAACAACGCACGCACCCATGCCTGAGGGAGGACTCGAGCCTCCGGCGGGAGGGGCCGCGCAATCCGTGACACGGCGCTTCGAACCGCGCGACCGTTCCGCGCGGCCAACCGCCTTCATAGAGCACCTTAAAATACGTTGACAAACAACCCAAGACGAGCGTATCAGGTGCCCGCAAGCGGGTTGTGCTCCTGCTGTTTCGCCGCTGGAGTGCTGCTCTTGCACCTGATTGTACGTCCGCAACGATAGCTGAGTGGTAGCCGGTACGGTAGCTCAGAGTCTTCGGTCAGAGAGGCGGTGGCCCTCTGTAATAAAAAAAAAAAAACTGAGTAAAGGACTCAAGGAACAACTTGAACGGATGTCTTGCGACGTCCGACCAGACTAAACGCAAAAAAAAAAAGTGGTCAGCGTGACGGATTGCCGTCCTACGGGCCCGAGTTCGATTCCCGGTTGGGTCGGGGATTTTCTCCCCTCAGGGTGACTGGGTTTTGAGATGTCTTCATCATCATTTCATCCCCATCCGGCGAGCAGGTCGCCCAATGTGGCGTCGAATGTAATAAGACGTCCACCATGGCGGTTGGACCTGCCCAGTAAGGGGCCTCCCGGCCAATGACGCCAACCGCTCATTTCCATTTTTACCTGATTGTAAGCCATTTGGAATCAGGGTGTGTCGAATGGATTTGCCGGGCTGCAAGTTCTTAGGCGTTCCTCACGATTTCTGTCTAAACAGGTACATTTTGGATAATTTAGAGGGAAGCTTTGCCGTTTTATTTACCCATGTATCAGTGTTGCGTGTCAGGAGGACACAAAATAGGAGCACTGAAAATGCATAAGTACCATTAGCTGCTTCGGATCACATTCACATTTTGTTGAATGGTTTTGAACGGTCCCTAGTGGTTCCAGCGTGTAAACGAGAGCAAAGATTGCGGTCGTACTGCACTCCAAATGGGTGCGATCGCGTTCGATGAGGATGCAGCCCCACGATGTCCTTAGGGGAAGCTAGATGTGCCCGAGAGTGTCAGCAGCGTGAAAAGTGAACAACGCCTTCCTGTTGGCCACAGCACTGGGAATTGTCGTTTTCGATCGCGAAATATGATGAAATCAACGCCCCAGGGAAAGAGTGGTTTCATTGGTGCCCTTTATGCCACCTCATGCGGCATTTCCGTGCCGATTCTGAGCAGCGGCGATATCAACCCTGACCGTCGCGGTTCTGACTTCCAAATCACAGAGGAGTTAAAAAAAAAAAAAACAGGCGAAATGTGGGTGAGAGGAGATGTGGCGACCTTCCAATCGTGTTACACATCCACTATGGCAGTGGGCAGAAATATGGTAAAATTTGGTGCCAATGTGACATCGTTAACCCATCTTACACGTCACATGAACTTATGATTAGTGACTTTCTTTTGCACATGTCGACACTTGGTAGTTTGAAGCGTCGTTTAGCCCGCGGATGATGTTACACGCCGCCTGCCGCGCGGGATTAGCTGAGCGGTCTCAGGCGCTGCAGTCATGGACCGTGTGGCTGGTCCCGGCGGATGTTCGAGTCCTCCCTCGGGCCTGAGTGTGTGTGTTTGTCCTTAGGATAATTTAGGTTAAGTAGTGTGTAAGCTTAGGGACTGATGACCTTCGCAATTAAGTCCCATAAGATTTCACACACATTTGAACATTTTGAACACGCCGCCAGACTCTTGCAACATTACAGAGGAAGGTAGAACACACTTTTGGGCCAAATCTCAAATTTAAGAGTCGCAATGGACGGGAATTACGGGTCTCGAAAAAGTGATCCTTCAGTTCTGTTGCAGCGTGTATTTTGTTTTTACTTCACAGTCAAGTTAATTGTTTTAGTTTCATAAGGCTTATTCTCTCGGACTGTACCAGTGTCGAATCTAAGTCCGCACACGATGCGGACATGGAGGTTGCGCCAAACATTTGTTGCTGTTAACAAGGGGTAAAGAGATGCCACTTATATACAGAGGTAACAAAAGTCCATGGAACAGCACATATAGAAATGGCGACAGTATCCCGTACACAAAGTATAAAAGGACAATTCAGTGGCAGATTTGTCATTTGTGCTCTGGTCATTCATGTGAAACGATTTCTGACGGTATTATAGCCGCACGGAATGACAGTTGTAGCTAGACGCAAGGATAT
Organism: Schistocerca serialis cubense; assembly: GCF_023864345.2. Classification (NCBI taxonomy): domain Eukaryota; kingdom Metazoa; phylum Arthropoda; class Insecta; order Orthoptera; family Acrididae; genus Schistocerca; species Schistocerca serialis. The sequence goes on from NC_064638.1 coordinate 312,999,470, forward strand.
GCAATTTCAGAAATCTTTGCGTAATTCAATTTTCGAGATCCATAGAGTCAAGAATGTGCCGAGAATATCAAATCTGAAGCATTACCTCTCACCACCGACAATGCAGTGGCCGACGGCCTTCACTTAATGACCGAGACCAGCGGCGTTTGCATAGAGTTGTCAGTGTTAACAGAAAAGCGACACTGCATGAAATAACCACAGAAATCAATGTGGGACGTACGACGAACGTAACCTTTAGGACAGTGCGGCGAAATCTGTCGTTAATGGCCTATGGCAGCAGACGACCGACGGAAATGCATGTCGCCTGCAGCGCATTTCCTGGGTCCGTGACCGTATCGGTTGCACCCTAGACGTTTGGAAAACCGTGGCCTGGTCGGATAATTTCCAATTTCAGTTGGTTAGAGCTGATGGTATGGTTCGAGTGTGGCGCAGACCCCATGAAGCTACGGACCCAAGTAGTCAACAAGACATTGTGCAATGTGGTGGTGTCTCCATAACGGTGTGGGCTGTGTTTACATGGAACGGACTGGGTCCTCTGATCCAAAAGAACCGATCATTGAGTGGAAATTGTTATGTTCGGCTACTTGAAGACCATTTGCAGCCACTCATGGACTTCGTGCTCCCAAACGACTATGGAATTTTTATGGACGACAGTACGCTTTGTCACTGAGCCACAATTGCTCGCGATTGGTTTGAAGAACATTATAGACACTTCGAACGAATGATTTGGCCACCCTGAGCGCCCGACATGAATCGCATAGAGCATTTATGAGACATAATCGAGAGGTCTGCACCAGCAACAATTCCGCAATTATGGACGGCTATAGAGGGGGCATGGCTCAATACTTCGGCAGTGGGGTAACAGCGTGTCGATTCCAAGCCATGTCGAGTTCCTGCACAACGCCTGCAAAAGGAGGTCCTGCACGGTATTAGGTGTTCCATGATTTTCGTAACCGCAGTGTATAGTGTGGAGCGGTGTGAAAGGCGTGACGTACCTTGTAGAGCAGGTCCTCGTCGGCGAGGCTGAAGTGCTCCAGGCTGGTGTCGTTCTCCACGTCGTCGTAGGAGTAGGTGCGCGTCGAGAAGTCGGTGCCCGCTGCGGGCACGCGCGCCATATTGTAGTGCAGGCCCTCCGGCGCGAAGTACGCCCTGCACACACCTGCCACTGTAGCGTCGCAGTGTCTGCTGTGATTAAAGCTCCGCAGCTACACTCCCTTGTCCATTCCCTTCACGTTCCACAGCTACTGAATAAAGACAAGTCACTTCATTCGTAGAAAGCCTCTCAGCATGATCTAGTGAGGCGCACTCGTCTTGTGACGTTCCCTGCGTTTGCGCGGTCAGAGCTGCTGTGCCCAATGGTTCAAATGGTTCAAATGGCTCTGAGCACTATGGGACATAACATCTATGGTCATCAGTCCCCTAGAACTTAGAACTACTTAAACCTAAGTAACCTAAGGACACCACACAACACCCAGTCATCACTAGGCAGAGAAAATCCCTGACCCCGCCGGGAATCGAACCCGGGAACCCGGGCGCGGGAAGCGAGAACGCTACCGAACGACCACGAGCTGCGGACTGTGCCCAATGTGACGAGAGACATCAGCAGTCAGGAAGGGCGAGAGGGGGTCGTCATCATACAGCATAGTGTACGTCTTATGGCGACCGTACAATGACTAGCCCTTAAGAGACTGAAAGAGGCAATTACTCTCAATGAGTGCAGTGGCAAATTTTCCTGGCTTTAAATTTCACCAGAGATAACTGGCAGGTATGAAGTGCAGACGCGTTATAATATTTTGTGTCATCATACTGCACAACACTTTTTAAAAATGAGAGTTTCTGTCAATACTATTTCTGAAACTTCCTGGCACATTGTATCTAGCAGACTGGAACTGGAACCGAGAACCTTTGCTTTTCGAAACCAATCGCTCTACGGACTGAACTACTGAAAAAATACCACTTTGTAGCGCTCATCTCAGTGCGTGTTGTTAGTACATTTCCATCACTCAGAAGAGTTTACTACTAGATAAATTTATACCTTACTAGTGAATCCAGCAATGTTTGGCAACTGTTAAATGCGTATGGGAACTGGATGTTCGTCTTAATTCTGTCTCCCCATTCTCCCTGTCCATCTCTTCCTGACCCCTCTCATCTCCTATATATAGTCTATGCCTGTTCATACGTTTATTAGAGTATAGTGTAAAAATTTGGAACGATTTAGTCATGAACTTTCCGAGATTTTTGCCAACTATTTTCCCTTTATGTAGTATATACATTTAAATACCATATATATTAATAATTGAAGCCTACGTCCTCCTGCAAGTTTATCAGAGTATTGTGTAAAAATTCGAAGAAAATCGGTCAATTACTTTTCAAGATTTTTGATAACAACGATTTTCTTTTGCGTAGTATGTATATATTACAAAATTGTGGCATATGTCCGTCGAAAAGTTTATTACACTATTGGGTGAAAATTTCAAATAAATCAAGAAATTCTCTATATTTCGGTAATAACCTATTTCATTTGGATAGAATACGCATACCTATGTATCATATGTGTTAAAAAATATGTAGCGTATATCCCACTGTACATTTATTAGGATATCGTGTAAAAACCTGAAGTAAATCGGTTATGAACTTTTTATATTTTTGCTAAGAACCTTTCCGATTTACATAGTAAATATATACTTATATACCATATCTATTTAAAATTATGTAGCCTATGTGCGTCCAAATGTTTATTACACTATCCTGTAAATATCTGAAGTAAATCGTTAAAACTCTCCGAGATTATTGGTAACAATCTGAAACTACGAGTTCTCTTCATTTAAAAAAATGTTCAAATGTGTGTGAAATCTTATGGGACTTAACTGCTAAGGTCATCAGTCCCTAAGCTTACACACAACTTTTCCTAAATTATCCTCAGGACGAACACACACACTCAGGCCCGAGGGAGGACTCGAACCTCCGCCGGGACCAGCCGCACAGTCTGACTGCAGCGCCTTCGACCCCTCGGCTAATCCCGCGCGGCTCTCTTCATTTAGAAGTATAAATTCTATATATATGTTTATATGCTGTACATATAAAAAAGTATGTGGCCTATACCTATCCGAACTTACGTTAGTGTATCCTGTAAAAATCTGAAGTAAATCAGTCATGAAGTTCCTGATAATTTTGCGAGAAACCTTTCGCTTATGTCCGCCGGAATGTTTATTAGAGTTTCGTGTAAAAATCTAAACTAAATCGATCAAGAACTACTCGATATTTTTGGTACCAACGTTAAAGTAGGACTTATCTTTATATTGTAGTATAGATAATGTACGTTAATTATAGTGGAATTATTATGTTGTATGTATTGTAAGTGACTGAACGAGGTGTGTTGACAAAAGAAATAATCTGGAGGACAAAAGCTGCCGCCGTCTACATCAACTTTATATTTTTTTAAATTTTTTGAATTGACATTATCAAGTAGGACCAAATACGATTTGTGTTTCATTTTTTATGATGAGTAATCTTAGTTTGGATATATTAGAAGAGAAGTAGTGGGATGACTATATGACAATGACTCAACTCAACGATAATCGTTGTATAATCCATTTTGCTGAATTAAGCTGCAGTGGTCTAGCATAACTTACTTCGTAAATGTAGCTAGAGGAAGTCATGTCTCTTGCCACTTTTTACAATTTTAAAGTCAACATAATTACTTGAAAGAGGTAATAATATTTAAAGTATAATACGAGTAAGTAGGCAGGTTACAGTAAACAGAGATGTTTTAATTTAGAAATACAAATTAAAGCTTTATTAAATATTTGAAAAACATACAATATTTCCTTCTGTGTAATCGTATGTACAACGACACCTCTGAGTCAGAGATATTATTAGGGCTGTTCGTAGCGTATGAAAGAACGGTTACTATTCGTTGCTGCTTATTAGTTCTACCTGAAGTTGTAAAAAGTATAATCTGTTTCTCCCGGGTAAAAGAATATATGGTTGGTGATATGGTCGAATACTTTTGAATAATAAACGTGGGAAAGCATTGAAATAAGCGTATTCGTATTTCCCAAAAAATATCATAATGAATCCCAAACTCAAGCAAGAACGCGTTGCACTCAGGGTGTCTCGTAGTAAAAGTAACAATAAATACACTGCTATAATTATAATATTCTCTCTTGAGGAGTATCAGATACCACTATATTAAAATCATACAGGATCAAAATTTTTAGCAGATCGTGAGTCATATTTACTCATGTCATCACGACTGTTTCGTCCAAATGATGGTACCATTTTAACCACTTTATATTGTCAATTTTATTACTTTAATGCATCATGCATATAAATTACGTATGTAATATGTAAACTGTGTAGACTGTGGTAAAGCCATTTTACACACTATCATTTCCTCCAAGAGTGGTAGTCCCGCAACTTCTGTGATGTATGGAAGGTAAAAGACGAGGTACTAGCGGTAACTAAGCTATGAGGGCGGGTGGTTGGTTGTGCGTGGGTAGGTTAATTTGTGAAGCTATAGTCCATCAAAGATGAATGTTCATGTTCGACTTCTGGTCTACCGCACAGTTTTAATCTGCCAGGAAGTTACGCACAGTGCACACTCCGCTGTAGAGTGAAAATTTCTTTCTGGAGTATTACTGTTGTTAGGAATATCATTGAGATGAACTGTCATAGTTAGGAATGGCTAGAAAGACATTGGAATACCATGGACCCAACGTGATTTAGTATCAAAAAACGATTTATGTTTAGTAAAACACAACTGCTACTTTAAGAGCCACAGCAATGAGTACAGGTTGGTTGGTTGCTTTAATTACATATTTTTTACAACTTATTATCTAAACCGGTAAGAGTGCCCATGCGATTTATTAAACAGTTGTTCTTCGATCCCCCCCCACGCACACACACAATGTTGTCCACCTCCGTAGCCGAGTAGTCAGTGGGGCTAATTCCCATGCAGAGGATCCGGGTTTGATTCCCGATACTGGCAGGGATTTTTTTCCTTGGTGGGAGGACTGGAACAGTGTGCACTAATAGTAGTGGCACCAGGTCTGCAAAGCCGCAACGGCCGGAGGTGTGGTACACTGACCACCACTCCTCCAGACCCCACCCACGTGACGCCATTGACTGATGGACGACACGGCGGTCGGTCGGGTCCGACTGGCTCATCTGTGGTCAGAACGCCGGTGCTTGCTTGCCACGCAGTTTTATGAACTTCCTGCAACTATTCAATTTTCACCTCAAAACACTCTTCACAGGTACGCCACCTACTACAATACAGAAACAGCAACAGATACGCGGCAACATGGGTGTGCTGTCTGGAGCGTGCTGCGCATCGACCGACATGGGTACGCAGCTGGAATCACAAGACGTGCTGTCCTTCGGATCAACAGGAGAATAAGATCTCGCACGATGCAATGTGACAGTCAACGATCTAAGCGTGTCTAAGTGCCGTATTGTTTAAAATCAGCGTGTTACTAAGTCATAAGAGAAGCTGCCTCTCTTGGTCTGGTAACAGGATACAGAAAATTTCTTTAAAAAATTATTGTTTAAAGCGTCAGAATGGAATTGTCATCACCGCTCAGAGATAGAGGTTAGGTACAAAAGTATGTATTTTAACTTATTCTTGAGATTTGGCTTGCTAATAGAAACAGCTCGTTGTTTAACATTATGGACTTCTATTCATATCTAGCAATTTTGGAATGCCAGCACTGTTATTTCCGTAAGATTTCACCACATTGACGTCGACAGAGCGTTTAAATCTATTTTCCGTTCTTTTCGCTGCGTCGTGGATTTTCAAAAGACTAGTCATTGGTTACAGGTACGTGTCTGATTTAGGAAACAAAGTTCTTGTAGTTCTAAAATCGTTAACGTAGTTCCCTTAGAAGCAAAGAGTGTAACTGAGAAAAATTTGAGGAAGAAACGTAGCAAGGGTACCTTGTGAAGTGGCGTTGGTATGGAGATCTTATGATCAGAGCACTAGTTTAATTGAATGAGATTGTGAGCTCATCCCAAACTTATGACTCAAGGAAATCTCGGAAAACGTGGATAAAAAATCCTTGAGTACGAGCTAATCTCTTAGATGCTGCGTCAACTCGCTAATTTCAATACGGCATACGTGCTTAAATATTTCAAGTGCCGAAGATTCTTACACCAGAAGGTTTTCATCAATGTTCAGGTAAATCTTGGCAGTCATTTCCTCAGAAAACTTGCATTGTTTCATCGCTATAAACGTGTTACACGATCGAACGCAGCACTGCTAGATTATGTTCCGCTTTCCGTTATTGAGTTTTATGGTATTAACGGTATTAACCGTGCGACGGACCCACTTATACGTGGAGCCTGATTTTGTACTATATTTCATGAAAAATGGCGTGTAAAGGTTATCACATGTAGAAGAGATTATATCTTTGACACCACTGAAGAAAAGATGTTGCCTGAGCGGCAGAATCGATTGTAAGTAGGGGCGCGCAGAATGCAGTAGCAGTCAGTGTTGCTCTCTGTCGCAGGTAGGATGAAAGACTTAAAGCTAGTGGCTATCTGTGAGAATTTAGCTGTTGGCCTATGGACACAGCGTAATACAGTTTTGTAAGGTACTGAAATTTTGTTTATTTGGTTTTAAGTATGCAGCAACGCAATGTGGATCTTGCTAATTTTACAGTACTGACCCTTCATTGTAGGAACCAAGTATTTGCCTTCAGATTTAATGTATAGGTTAATTAGGTATACCCGATTTGTAACATTTTGTGTGTTTTGTAATCCTGATACAGACAAGTTAACTTTGGGATCTATTTTGTGAATCGATGCAAGACCATTTGTCATGTTACTATTCAAGTATTGTTAACTACCTCAGTAAGTGAGAATTGCAGAACAGTTGAGAAGTTCACTGATTTTGAAGTAAACGCAAAATGTTTCATATCAGATTTTATGAAGGAGAAGCTTTATTTTCAATACAATTTTCGAATTAAAGAATGCGATCTTAGCATATGCTGTTATCAGTATCTCATCCTCTTGCATGTGGTGTTTGTTTAGATCCAATGACTATTTTTTTAAAGAAATGATTTTTCAGCCAGTCAGAAAAAATATTAATGTGCCAGAATCAGAAAAGTACTGATGTTTGTAACAGTTTCAATGCAGGCAGCATTGCACAGCGCTGAACCAGTATCCAAAATTATCACTGAACGTTTGCAAGGTTACTCATTATCAACTAATCTACTCACATTATTTGTATGAAGCTATTTTACAGCCGGTATTGCACTCCGCTGAGGCAAGATTGAATATTTTGTATGCCTACTGTGGAGAGAACGGAATACCAAGGTTACATCCATTGCGACTCAAGAGCTAAGGACAATGTATTTCATTGTTTATTTTCATAGGGAATTTTATCAGTTTATTGCACAGGGCCATAGAAGTCGGTGCTTACGAGACTTTCGTTATAGGCATTACATTGTATTGTATTGTACTGTATGTTAACCGGGGACGTAGAAACGACGGAGAGGCACCTTCCCAGCCGCAGCCGCAATGGTCCACAACCCCACGACGAGTACCGCAGTCCACTTCACCCCTCCGCCGCCCCACACCGAACCCAGGGTTATTGTGCGGTTCGGCCCCCGGTGGACCCACTCAGGGAACGTCTCACACCAGACGAGTGTAGCCCCTATGTTTGCGTGGTAGAGTAATGGTGGTGTACGCGTACGTGGAGAACTTGTTTGCACAGCAATCGCCGACATAGTGTAACTGGGGCGAAATAAGGGTAACCAGCCGGCATTCGCCGAGGCAGATGGAAAACCGCCTAAAAACCTTCCACAGACTGGCCGGTCTGCCGGGCGGATTCGTGTCGGGGACCAGGCGCTCCTTCCCGCCCGGATAGGCATTACATACTGGTTTTCCAGATTAAGCTGTTTAATTTTTCTTTGGATTTCAGTAAAACTGATTAAGCACACCATTTTCTAAACAACACAACACACAGTAAATTTGGATAGCACAAAATATATTTTCTTAAAGAATTTTACACTAAAACATAGTTTTAAAGGACGTTACACTTGGATATTTTTAAAGAGTGTTACAACCAAAAGACGAGGCAAAACAATCATGTGAATGAGAAGGACACCAGCGCGGTACCTCCCCGCTGCCGCTGGTTTTGCTGAGTACGCACCTGAGCAGGTTCTCCCGCGCAGCGTCGCTGAGCGACGCCATGTTGAGACCCGCCGCGTCGGTCATGGCGCCGCCGAAACCGTGCACCTCCTGGTACCGCACCGAGCGGTTCACCGACAGGACCGCCTCCGTGTCGCCGGCTGCAACACAAACACGGTGCACGTTCAGACATATGTACAATACGTACACAAGTGATAATATTCTTCTCGGGCGTGCAGCCGGATCATAACGTCATCTTGACACAATATTTCCGCTGTCCAACTGGCCGCCATCTTCAGGTGTGAGTGCTGGTCCACGATCTCCCCGGAACTGACTACTCAGCGCAAGCGGCGGCCCCTATATAGGCCGCAGAAGACCCACAACGCGTGCGTGAGAAGGTGCTGTAACTGTTCTCTAGCTCAAGTAAACGTACCGAGCCGCCAGTGGTGGAAACAGCCGAAATCGAGATATCGCTATCAAAAATTAAAAATTATTCCTACGATCGAAACACAGACCGTTGTTTTTTAATGTGTGATAACACTGGGTTCCAAGTCTTACTTAAAAGGTAACCTTTGTCTCTATTAATAAGATTTTCAGATAAACGAAGCTCTATGGATTCTTTTAAAAAACAGTCCCAATACCAAGATGCAGGGGCAACAATTTTTAATTTCTGATAGCGATATCTCGATTTTCCTGTTTCCACCACTGGCGGCGCTGTATGTTTACTTGAGCTAGAGGACAGTTACGGCACCTTCTCGCGCACGAGTTGTGGGCCTTTCTGTGGCCTATATAGGGGCCGCCGCTTGCGCTGAGAAGTCAGTTCCGGCGAGATCGTGTACCAGCACTCTCACCTGAAGATGGCGGTCAGTTGGACCGCGGAAATATTGTGTCAAGATGACGTTATGATCCAGCTGCACACCCGAGAAGAATATTATCAATTATTACGCCGGAAAAGCCTTCGTAATAATCACATGTACACAAGTGATTAAAAGTCAAACATTAAAAAAGGGAGCTTATTTCCTTAACAGCATATCGTAAGGGTTACACAATAAGGTAAAGCTTAATCACAACGTAATTGGCAGAAAACATGCAATATTTAAACGTATAATTGTGAACTGTTATCTAACCCGTGTTTCTCTTACCGGCCTAAAAAATGGTTCAAATGGCTCTGAGCACTATGGGACTTAACATCTGAGGTCATCAGTCCCCTAGAACTTAGAACTACTTAAACCTAACTAACCTAAGGACATCACACACATCCATGCCCGAGGCAGGATTGGAACCTGCGACCGTAGCGATCGCGCGGTTCCAGACGCTTTCCGGCCTTCCTGTTCTTACGGAGGACTAAACTAACAACAGTTCTTCGGTAATGAAACTCGTTCAGTTAGATATTGTTTACTTCAAACAGTCAGAGAAAGATTACGGGAAATTAACAGTCACATTCTGCTCAGCAAAAATAATTTCCTTTTTGCCACATAGATTGGTTCATTTTTTAATTCATGGTTTTCGTAATAAATTTTTGCTATTTGAGCCAGTGTAGACGGAAAACCATTCACCGTACGGCTACCCAACTTTGTAGGAATGATCTTCAGATTGTGCACTGCAGGATTTGCGTTATGGGTAGCGTTTGTGTCATAACTTGGGGTTAGGCGCCGGTACTGGTACGTCGAGGTAGGATCGGAACACCAGCGTCAGTGTGCATTGCAGTTGCTGACAGTCAATATGGATACGAACAAGGCGAGCAAGGCTTTACTCGTGAAGTTGTTTGATCAAAACAACAGAATTAGTGCTCCTGTTCCTCGCGACTACCGATGCATTAAAGGAATACGGAGAGGCTCTCTTTCCGCACCGGGGTTGAAGAACGTGATTCGGAAGTTCGATTTAACTGGCGATTTGGTAATTGCTCCAGGAGACGCCGAAGACCAACTGTGTCACAAATTGTTGAAGCAGTCACTGTTGCCGTGGCTGACAATGCTGGACGCAGTGTACGATCTTCAAATTGTGTCGCGACGGCTGAACACGCCATCGACCAACGTTCGAAAGTGTTGCGAACAATTTCTAGTGTGGGTCCAGGCTGCCGTGTAAGCAGATGGTCGTAACACTGAGCAATGTTTGTAACCTGAAACTTTAAAATGAGACGCAGTTAACCAATGTTACCCTCTCATGTGAAAATTAAAATGTTTCTTTCAATGGATTATTCGTTGTTTCCCTTCCGGTATAGGAAAGTATAAGTGGTCCGTTGAATAATATGTTTAGTCTGACAGTCAGTGAAAGAATGAAACAAGAGCTAACGTTAACATCCCGTCGATGTCGTAGCCGTTAGAGAGGAAAATGTGGCTGTTTGGTTATCTTATGTGTAACAATTTCATTCTGACTCTGTAACATTTCATTTTTACTTCGGTGTTTCAATGTCGTTCTGGTTGCTTCGTAACTCAGTGCAGTAAACGGCACGCAATCTACTGCACTTGCCTGGCACGTATAGAATTGTTTTGTCTGGAATATTAAGTCTGAAAATTTAATGTCTTTTGCTTTTTAAAAGAACGCCATTTCGTACGTTACCTAGCACACGGGGCAGAGGACAGGAGGCAGAAGAAAAAGAGACAGTAAATAATTACATGTTTTGGAGCAAAACATGTTAACGCTGAGGATACAATCAAAGTGTCTGCGAGTCGATTACATCGACACCATTGAACGCAGAAACGACGCCGATTGACTAATACAAGTAAGTCGGACAGGAGCCCGCCCGGTTGGCCGTGCGGTCTAACGCACGGCTTTCCGGGCGGGAAGGAGCGCCGGTCCCCGGCACGAATCCGACCGGCGGATTTATGTCGAGGTCACATGAGCCGGCCAGTCTGTGGATGGTTTTTAGGCGGTTTTCCATCTCCCTCGGCAAATGCGGGCTGGTTCCCCTTATTCCGCCTCAGCTGCACAATGTCGGTGATTGCTGCACAAACAAGTTCTCCATGTACGCGTACACCACCATTGCTCTACCACGCAAACATATGGGTTACAACCGTCTGGTATGAGACGTTCCCTGGGGGGGTCCACTGGGGGCTGAACCGCACAATAACCCTGGGTTCGGTGTGGGGCGGCGGAGGGGTGAAGTGGACTGCAGTAGTCGTAGTGGGGTTGCGGACTACTGCGGCTGCGGTGGGGACGAAGCCTCTCCGTCGTTTCTAGTTCCCCGGTTAACATAACATAAGTCGGACAAGATACACAGTTCGTAACAGAGGATTTTGCACATTCGTAGAAAGTCTCCCTAATAGAGTGGGTAGCGTCATTGACCTTAATGTTGCCGTATCGGGTTCGATAGCGGTCGGTCAGTTTTTTTGTGGGCTAGGTGGGCTTGCACCGTAGTCCTCTCAATATCGTGAGGTCTGCTGAGAAGTTAAGTGAGTAAAGAATCAACGGCGTGAACATGCAAGTTGGCGATTTCTAGCTAAATTGAAGACCTTCCGCTAAATTCGATGATTTCGTATATTAATTAATCACATCTATGTTGTAAATTTAAGAAATTACATTTGAGTGTAGTTACAATAAAATATCATGTACCAGTTTTCGACTGTTTCCGCCTCCTGCGCCAGCCTCTTCATTTCAGAGAAGCAGTTCCGCCCTACGTCCTCAATTTTTTGGCGTATGAATTCCACTCTCTGTCTTTCCGTTCCGATTCTTCCATCTGCACTACCTCTAGTACCACGGAAGTTGTTCCTTGATGTCCAGCTATCCTGCCCATTCTTATTGTCTTATTCTACGAAGAACATTCCTCTCTTATCAGTCCACTTTTATTTCAAACATCCTTCTTTATCACCATATCTGGAACGCTTCGTTTCTCTCCTATTCCAGGGCACGATTCACTGCCATGCAATGCTGCACTCCAAACGTACATTCTTAGAAATTTCATCCTCCCATCAAGACTTATCACTTGACCAGGAGTGCTCTCTTTTTCTGAACTATTCTGCTTTTTATGTCCTGCTTGCTTCGGCCGTCATGTGTTATTTTACTTCCAAGGTTGCAGAATTCTTTGTCACCAGTTTTTATGTTAATTAGATGGCTAATTTCATTTCCGCTCGTTCTCATTATTTTCGTCTTTCTTCGATTTACTCTCAGTCTGCATTATGTATTCATTAGACCGTTCATTACCGTCAACAGGTCTTGTAATTTATCTTCACTTCCACTGACAATACCAATTCTTCAACTGATATCTTTTCACCCTCTTGAAAGTTTTTCTAATTTCCATTATTGTTGCTTCGGTGAATAGGCTGAACAATAGGAACGAATGACTCCATCCCTGTCTTACACCCTTGTTAATTCCAGTACTTCGTTTCTAGTCTTCCACTCTCATTTTTCCATCTTGGTTCTTGTACATATTACCTGCCTCTCTCTATAGCTTACTTATGGTTTTCTCAGAATTTCTGAAGTCTTGCACCATTTTATATTGTCTAACGTTTTTTCAGCGTCCACAAATCTTATGAACGCATCTTGAATTTTTTAAAATCTTGCTTCCACTATCAAGCACAACATTAAAACTGACCCACTGACCACTTTACCTTTCCTAAAGCCAAACAGGTAGTCATCTAACACAGCCTCAATTTTCTTTTCCTTTCATCTGTATACTATTCTTGTCAGCGGTTTGGATGCGTGAACTGTTAAACTGACTGTGGGATGGTTTCCACAATTATCTGCCCTTGATATATTCAGGACGGTGTCGACGATTTTTTCCCGAAAGTTTGGTGGTACGTCTTCAGTCTCAGAGTTTCTACACAGCAACTTGAATAGTTGTTTGGTTGCAACTTTCTTCCGTTATAGAAATTGTAATGAAATGTTATTTAAATGCCTTATTTGATCGCAAGTCTTCCAAAGCTCTGTTCAGCTCCGAATCAAATATTGGATCCCTTATGTCTGTCGTATTGACTCCATTTCATGTTCCGTCACATCATGAGACAAGTCCTCCCTCTCGTACAGGCTTTAATCTACTCTTTCTACTCTTTCCAGATATCCTCTCCCTATTCTGCGTTTCACGCTGAAGTTCTCATCGCACTCTTCATGTTGACGCCTTTGATTTCGTTGCTGTTGTTCTGACTTCTCTATACGCCGAATCAATGCTTCAACGACAGTTCCTTTTTGGAATTATTCACATTTTTCCTGCAATCATTTCGCCTTTCCTTCCCTGCACTTCCTGATTACTTTATCACTTAGTGACTTATGCTGCTGTAGTCCCGTCTTTCCTTGAACATTTTTGTACTTCTCCTTTCGTCGGTCAGTTGAAGAATTCTTTCTGTTACCCACGGTTTCTTCGTAGTCAGTTTCCTTATACCTGCGTTTGTCTGTCCAAATTCCTTGATCACCCTTTTTAGAGACGTCTATTTTTCTTCAGCTGAACTGCCTACTGTGCTATTCGGTAGTGGAGAAATAATATTAGAATATTTAAAGAATGCTGTGAGCTAGCAGTAGTGAACAAAATTAGTTTAATACTTTAACGCAAAATGCATTAAAGCGCAAAACACTGCGGAACACAATTCTTTTCTCCTACTTTTCCTAAGTTGTCAGCTGATAGTGTGTTTGGCGCAGATTAAGTGAAAAAACTATTAAGCGAGATTTTGTTAAATAGTATGATCGTCTTAGACCTGACTGTTATATATTATGTGGCTGACAACAGTTTTGTTGGTGAGGGGGGAGGGCTGTGTCCTCTGCTGATGGAAGGGGCTCAGTTTTGAGTCTGGCGGTAACAACTGTATCTGAGTTGGCATCTTGTTGGCGTGACAGGGCTCTATTCACTACAAAAAAAACCACTATGGGCCTCTTCTCAACGGCGACCACTTCTGTCCTCAAAAGAGGATTATCGGGACATCCTTGTCGAGGGAAATGTTGCCCGTTGTCAACAGAATTTTAGGGAACTTCTCCGTTGAGCTTTGAAATATAGGCAGAAGGATGTCGTCATGTCTAGTGCAATGTTTGCCCGTAGCTCCTCGGCTTAGTAAAGGCAACAAACAACAATAAAATGAAAACATCATAGTTTATGGATCGTGAACCCAGGCAGCACCAACAGCTGATATTAACTACACGAACGAACTAATATTTTCTGGTAAATTCTCCACCAAATGAAAAAAAAAAAACAGTATTAAATTCAGTGTGGGAGATTCAAAGGGGGAACGCTTGATAAACATCCCACTACCTGCACTCAGAATTATTTATAGGCATCTGGTTATGTTCACAAATCGTTTAAATACTGAATATTACTTTCATCTCTGAGTAAAAGTGGTGCTCCTTAGATTAACAGCTACAAAAACTAGGTAAATTACAATTATGTAAAATCTCATTCTGGAAACATCCCCCAGGCTGTGGCTAAGCCATGTCTCCGCAATATCCTTTCTTTCAGGAGAGCTAGTACTGCAAGGTTCGCAGGAGAGCTGCTGTAAAGTTTGGAAGGTAGGAGACGAGGTACTGGCAGAAGTAAAGCTGTGAGTACCGGGCGTGAGTCGTGCTTCGGTAGCTCAGTTGGTAGAGCACTTGCCCGCGAAAGGCAAAGGTCCCGAGTTCGAGTCTCGGTCGGGCACACAGTTTTAATCTGCCAGGAAGTTTCATATCAGCGCACAATCCGCTGCAGAGTGAAAATCTCATTCTGGATACAATTATGTAGGTGCAGCAGAAAAAAAACATGGTTAATTTCAGTGGTGGTTCACGAAAATGAATTGCAGAAAATAGATGAAACTATGGAGCAAGAGCTCTTTTAAACACAAATATTACCAAAACTGTTTTATTTGCGTGCAACTCACTGTTATTTCCTTGTAACTCTAATAAACTTGAACTATGAGCTATGGGATAACGCCTCAAAAGGTTTGTATAGCAACGGATGAAAGAAATATGCCCATGTATTACTAATCTTAGGTTCTAGAGAGATTACTTTAACTGACTAGCACTGAACAAACAAACAAAAATAGATCTCTTGCTTTAAATTTCTCATATTAAAGAAAGAATATAGCACACTTTACATAACGTAGTTTTTATTGCAGTTTTAACCATCGCCAGATAATTTTATTAACTTGTCTAACAGAAAATTTCTCCCGAGGACATGCAGCTTTACTGTATGATTAAATGATGATGGCGTCCTCTTGGGTAAAATATTCCGGAGGTAAAATAGTCCCCCATTCGGATCTCCGGGCGGGGACTACTCAAGAGGACGTCGTTATCAGGAGAAAGAAAACTGGCATTCTACGGATCGGAGCGTGGAATGTCAGATCCCTTAATCGGGCAGGTAGGTTAGAAAATTTAAAAAGGGAAATGGATAGGTTAAAGTTAGATATAGTGGGAATTAGTGAAGTTCGGTGGCAGGAGGAACAAGACTTTTGGTCAGGTGATTACAGGGTTATAAATACAAAATCAAATAGGGGTAATGCAGGAGTAGGTTTAATAATGAATAAAAAAATAGGAGTGTGGGTTAGCTACTACAAACAGCATAGTGAACGCATTATTGTGGCCAAGATAGACACAAAGCCCATGCCTACTACAGTAGTACAAGTTTATATGCCAACTAGCTCTGCAGATGATGAAGAAATTGATGAAATGTATGACGAGATAAAAGAAATTATTCAGGTAGTGAAGGGAGAGGAAAATTTAATAGTCATGGGTGACTGGAATTCGTCAGTAGGAAAAGGGAGAGAAGGAAACATAGTAGGTGAATATGGATTGGGGGGGAAGAAATGAAAGAGGAAGCCGCCTTGTAGAATTTTGCACAGAGCATAACTTAATCATAGCTAACACTTGGTTCAAGAATCATGAAAGAAGGTTGTATACCTGGAAGAATCCTGGAGATACTAAAAGGTATCAGATAGATTACATAATGGTAAGACAGAGATTTAGGAACCAGGTTTTAAATTTTAAAACATTTCCAGGCGCAGATGTGGATTCTGACCACAATCTATTGGTTATGAACTGCAGATTGAAACTAAAGAAACTGCAAAAAGGCAGGAATTTAAGGAGATGGGACCTGGATAAACTGAAAGAACCAGAGGTTGTACAGAGTTTCAGGGAGAGCATAAGGGAACAATCGACAAGAATGGGGGAAAGAAATACAGTAGAAGAAGAATGGGTAGCTTTGAGGGATGAAGTAGTGAAGGCAGCAGAGGATCAAGTAGGTAAAAAGACGAGGGCTAATAGAAATCCTTGGGTAACAGAAGAAATATTGAATTTAATTGATGAAAGGAGAAAATATAAAAATGCAGTAAATGAAGCAGGCAAAAAGGAATACAAACGTCTCAAGAATGAGATCGACAGGAAGTGCAAAATGACTAAGCAGGGATGGCTAGAGGACAAATGTAAGGATGTAGAGTCTTGTCTCACAAGGGGTAAGATAAATACAGCCTACAGGAAAATTAAAGAGACCTTTGGAGAGAAGAGAACCACTTGTATGAATATCAAGAGCTCAGATGGCAACCCAGTTCTAAGCAAAGAAGGGAAGGCAGAAAGGTGGAAGGAGTATATAGAGGGTTTATACAAGGGCGATGTACTTGAGGACAATATTATGGAAATGGAAGAGGATGTAGTTGAAGATGAAGATGAAATGGGAGATAAGATACTGCGTGGAGAGTTTGACAGAGCACTGAAAGACCTGAGTCGAAACAAGGCCCTGGGAGTAGACAACATTCCATTAGAACTACTGATGGCCTTGGGAGAGCCAGTCATGACAAAACTCTACCATCTGGTGAGCAAGATGTATGAGACAGGCGAAATACCCACAGACATCAAGAAGAATATAATAATTCCAATCCCAAAAAAAGCAGGTGTTGACAGATGTGAAAATTACCGAACTATCAGTTTAATAAGTCACAGCTGCAAAATACTAAATGAATTCTTTACAGACGAATGGAAAAACTGGTAGAAGCGGACATCGGGGAAGATCAGTTTGGATTCCGTAGAAATGTTGGAACACGTGAGGCAATACTAACCTTACGACTTATCTTAGAAGAAAGATTAAGAAAAGGCAAACCTACGTTTCTAGCATTTGTAGACTTAGAGAAAGCTTTTGACAACCTTAACTGGAATACTCTCTTTCAAATTCTGAAGGTGGCAGGGGTAAAATACAGGGAGCGAAAGGCTATTTACAATTTGTACAGAAACCAGATGGCAGTTATAAGAGTCGAGGGGCATGAAAGGGAAGCAGTGGTTGGGAAAGGAGTGAGACAGGGTTGTAGCCTCTCCCCGATGTTATTGAATCTGTATATTGAGCAAGCAGTAAAGGAAACAAAAGAAAAATTCGGAGTAGGTATTAAAATTCATGGAGAAGAAGTAAAAACTTTGAGGTTCGCCGATGACATTGTAATTGTGTCAGAGACAGCAAAGGACTTGGAAGAGCAGTTGAACGGAATGGACAGTGTCTTGAAAGGAGGATATAAGATGAACATCAACAAAAGCAAAACGAGGATAATGGAATGTAGTCAAATTAAATCGGGTGATGCTGAGGGTATTAGATTAGGAAATGAGACACTTAAAGTAGTAATGGAGTTTTGCTATTTAGGGAATAAAATAACTGATGATGGTCGAAGTAGAGACGATATAAAATGTAGACTGGCAATGGCAAGGAAATCGTTTCTGAAGAAGAGAAATTTGTTAACATCGAGTATAGATTTAAGTGTCAGGAAGTCGTTTCTGAAAGTATTTGTATGGTGTGTAGCCATGTATGGAAGTGAAACATGGACGATAACCAGTTTGGACAAGAAGAGAATAGAAGCTTTCGAAATGTGGTGCTACAGAAGAATGCTGAAGATAAGGTGGGTAGATCACGTAACTAATGAGGAGGTATTGAATAGGATTGGGGAGAAGAGAAGTTTGTGGCACAACTTGACTAGAAGAAGGGATCGGTTGGTAGGACATGTTTTGAGGCATCAAGGGATCACAAATTTAGCATTGGAGGGCAGCGTGGAGGGTAAAAATCGTAGAGGGAGACCAAGAGATCAATACACTAAGCAGATTCAGAAGGATGTAGGTTGCAGTAGGTACTGGGAGATGAAGAAGCTTGCACAGTATAGAGTAGCATGGGGAGCTGCATCAAACCAGTCTCAGGACTGAAGACCACAACAACAACAACAACAACAGAAAATATTTTAAGATAATGAAATTTCGTGACCCTTATGTGGAGCACACTAGTACGAGAAATTTATGATCTCATTATCTAGAATACTGAATATATTTTATATCTTAAGTGTCAAAGTGCATAGAAATAATTTTTAGAGATTTGAAGATAATCGTTGAAGAAGATCTAAACTGGTTATCAAAATTCATAAATATAGTTGTGCCTGTTAATAAAAATTACTTAAATAAATTCTTTTCATATACTATTTCCAGATCGACATTATATTAAATCGAATAGGTCGTTACTTAAGATTTAATGTAATCAAATATATCTACTTGATTTTATTTCTTATTTAAAGACGAAGAAGCTTTTATTCTGGAACTGACTACAGTTGTGCTTATCATATTTTGTCTAATAGTACTGCAGATCATTTATTATGTTTGGTGCTCGCACCTGAAGCGTGTGTCCGTTCAATGAGAGACCCTAGTGAAGTTTTCGATATATGCACATGATCTGGACGCTTCATAGCTGTGCATACTAAACTTCACTACCGATTTATGGATGTCAGTAGCGATTTCTGACGACGCCTAAATTACTGAGCGAAACACGTCAGGTTAATGAATTAAACAAACAAAGAAAAAACACTAAATACATGACTTAGATATAGTACAAAATATTAATAACTGTAAATGAGATTGAGATTTATATTTGTTTCTAAAATATTCTCTGTGGATACCTGATAATATTAGGCCTATAAACAAATGCTTAAACTTCTCCCTTTTTCTAGAAGTCAGTCTCGCTATTACGAAAACATAGCAATTAACACATTTCTGACCTCATTGGTTATACAACACCTGTCGAAAGTCTAGCTATTTTGAATTGCGGAAATCTTGTGCCGTTGGATTCTGTTACCCAAATAATTGCGCAAGGAAGACACTACCGGAGTTAAGTTGGCTGGTTGTTTGGTTTGGGGGACTGGACCAAACAGCGAGGTCATCGATCACATCGAATTAGGGAAGGATGGGGAAGGAAGTCGACCGCGCCCTTTCAAAGGAACCACTCCAACATTTGCATGAAACAATTTAGGGAAATCACGGGAAACTTAAATCAGGATGGCCAGACGCGGGTTTGAACCATCGTCCTCCCGAATGCTAGTCCAGTGTCTTAACCACTGCGCCACCTCGCTCGGTCAAGAATTAAATGACTGTGGAAACTCACCATTGAACTACATATGGTGACACTAAAGAACTAGCTTATCTTCTTGGAATAACTAATTCATCCGGCTCGATGCTCGAAAAGAATCATGTTATTCTTGATACCAATGAACTTGAAGATACTTTATGTCTCTTAGCAGTCACACGAGAATGGTGAAAGCCTTCTACTACTTACTAAATTTAATCTGAATACATAACTGATATGACTTCAGTATCAGTACCCTGAAAATATTCCACTTTTATCAAAGATTCAAACACTTGAATGAATATTAATACGATCTGACTTCCTTTTTGAGATATTCGGAGACAGGCAAACTCTCAGAGTTCAATGATAAAGATAGTGGGCCTTGAACATGTTTTTAAGGAAGTACATGATTGTGGCCAATATACACAAACGTGTTAACACAGTGTGAAGATATACTGCACCCCCCTTTTAGATAGTGTGCGTGCAGTAGATACGTTGACTCCACGTTGTATAACTCCATCTCCACTTAGAAAAAGCATTCACTACAGTAGTCACTCTCAGTATACTCAGGATCAGCATGTGTCTCGAAGTTCTCAGCAGCTGACAACTGAATTATACTTGCTGGAATGTGCCTGCAAGGATATAACTATGTAATATGCAAACAGCAAATTGTCCTAATAACAATTCCACTGAAGGTACAACGTATTCAGTTAACTGTGCTCGCGTAAATTACCACTTTAGACAAGGAATAAATGAACACATGGACTCTCAACAAAGAAGAATTACAAATTATAAGTGCCTTAGCAACTACAAATAGCTGAAGAGAAATTGAAAAAATTATTGATTAGTATTTGAGAAAATCAACACGATAGCTTATCAATGAAATTACAGACGTCCTCCATGGGACCATGTGGAACACAATTACCATATATCATCAACATTACAACAAAAGGAACCTCATATGATTCCCAATCTCAGTAGTAACACTAAATAAGTAGGATAGCAACGCGAGCGATGTTCTCTAAATTCACGGATGAGTTAATGGAAACCGATGTTGTTCGTTGAACACGGAACATAGTCTCTAGTTGTGAACAGTATATTTAACAATGATCACAAAGAAAGCACAGCTATAAAGCTGAAAAATGATACAATGAAATATTACGCTAAAGTGCACTTGCAAGCAACGTCCTCGGCATAAATTCCCGCATGTTGCAGTATAGAAAAAACCATCGAAATGAATCATTTGACAAAGCCGACGATTTGAACCAACAGAACAACGAAAAGTGCAGGCATCCTAAAATCCTCTACGTGATATATTTAGCACCAGCCGAAACAGAAGTGCCCTTTATGTCTCAGCCCACAAGGGCACGCTAATTCAAATCTCAGCCGCCCTGTCACACGAGTGGTCAGTCAGATGCAGCCTCGAAAGTACAGCGTATAGATGTACTTCTGTTCGTCAACCAAAGACTGTGACATTCCCTGCAGACGAAACCCGTGCGTAAAGTGTCTGTGCAGCTCACCAGCATGTTTTCTGAAAGTTGACTTCATTGGTATTCCACAGCCAAATTAGAAGGTTGAACCGTCGTCCTCCCGATTGCGAGTCCATTGTGCTAACCACTGCGTCACCTCGTTCGGGTTGGCATGAGAGAATGTGATGCAGCCATCCGGGAAAATGCTGCCTGTGTGGGATGAAGTGTTTCGGTAGTGCAACGGTTGTGTGCAAACTGATTCACGGAAAGCTGAAAACACTAGATGGGTCAGGTCGCACCACACAGACCACCCCCTGAAAAGATCGGCCCCTCATCCAAATAGCATTACCGGACAGATCTGCGTCCTCCTCTGCTCTGGCGCAATAGTAGAACAGTGTAACACATCGTACAGTATCAGGGGTTACATTACCTTTCAGATACATACGTTTAATTTTACCGGTACGTCGTGTTGCGCCGCGATATCGTTTATCATTGCGAATGTGGAGAATTGCTAGATGCCAAGGCGGTATGGAACGACGTTACTGGGGACAGGAATGGGATCAGAAACATTTTCAGACAAATCCAGTTTCTGTTTGTCTGAAAATGATGGCCGCGTTTTGGTTCGCTGCAGACAGGGGGAGCGGCATCACAGTGACTGCATTCGAACATGACATACAGCGCCAACTCAAGACCTTACGGTGTGGGGTGCTACTGGGTACAACCACACATCACAGTTGGCGTGTTAGCTGACTGTGATCAGTGTGACCCATAGCCATACCTTTTCTGCACAACACCCCAGATATTTTCCAGCAAGACAATGCACGACCACATGTTGCTGCGAGGACACGTGCGCTATTGGTGTCACTGGATGTCAAGTTTTTGCCGTGGTCCGCCAGACCACCAGACTTGTTGCCAATTGAAACTGTGTGGGATATGATGAAATGACGGGTGCAGCGATGTGACCTAATGCCAGTCACCAATGATGAACTCTGGAGCCGGGTGAATACAGCATGGATATCTTATCACAGGACGCCATTCGCAACTTATACACGTCGATGCCATCACGCATGGAACAAGTTGTCAGGGCCCATGGCGGACCCTGTGCCTGCTAGGTAACACGACATGTGCTAAAGCGAGATGACTCAAATGTTAATCATTTCTACTGTACACGCCTTGTGAATATGAACGTCCTACCTCCAGTCATTCAAGGTGTTCTGTTTTTCTGAACGTGAGTGCAGTGTCGGTCCTCTGCGGCAACTTCCTGCAAACTGTACGAAGCTGATTCGCCCTCTCTCTTGCACACCATGTGCAGACCGTTCGCATCTACCATGTGCCTGCAGTGGTCTACACCCTACGGCATACTACTTCCAAAACGAAGTTGCCTGTAATGGTGTACAAATAACAAAGCTGGCTGCACTATGCGTTCTGTGTAGTGAGATGAGGAGAATACTGATGTGTCGACAGAAGTGCCGACACAGTGTGATTTGAGGGGACCGCAATGCACGCTATAAACACACGAAGGATGGCGTGAGGTCTGAAACAGGATACGTAATGAATGCTATAACGAAAAGTACGTAGCTTTTGGAATACTTAACTTTAATCCATCCTTGTTGTACACATCGTTCTTGATGAGACATGCTTTATACGATAAGTATCAATTGCTATGTAAGGCTAATGGCGCCTTGCTAGGTCGTAGACAGGGACTTAGCTGAAGGCTATTCTAACTATCTGCTCGGCAAAGGAGCGAGGCTTCGTCAGTGTAGTCGCTCGCAAAGTCGTCCGTACAACTGGGGCGAGTGCTAGTCCGTATCTCGAGACCTGCCTTGTGGTGGCGCTCGGTCTGCGATCACACAGTGGGCACACGCGGGTCCGACATGTACTAATGGACCGCGGCCGATTTAAAACTACCACCTATCAAGTGTGGTGTCTGGCGGTGACACCACAAATACTTTGTACGTTACCACTGTGCACTTTGTCCCATCCCTCGTGCCCCCAACCTATGGTTACCGTGCTAGCTGCCAACACTGGGGATGACTCCACCTGGACAGAACTAGTTGCTCAGAAAACAATTGCTGTCACTTGTTAACGAAATACCTGTCGTGGTTGCTTTATGCCACGAACGTTAGAGTTTTTAAATACACTCACCATACTTAACTACCTTGAAAATCGATGCTAAATTTGTGCGCACATCCTGAAGCACCCTCTAAAGAGAAATGCGGCAGAATGACGCTATTGGCCGGAGCGTCACTCTTCCTTGCAACTGTGCATCGGCCCACTACACGCATTCTATATCTACATCTACATATATACTCCGCTAGCCACCAAGCGGTGTGTGGCGGAGGGCACAATTCGCGCCAAAGTCATATCCCCCCCTCTGTTCCACTCGTGGATGGCGCGAGGGAAAAACGACTGTCTGAACGCCTCAGTACGAGCTCTTATTTCCCTTATCTTTGAATGATCATCATTACGCGACTTGAAAGTTGGTTGGTGGTAATAATATATGCTCTACATCCTCGGCGAAGATTGGATTTCGGAATTTAGTGAGCAGCCCCTTCTGTTTAGCGCGTCTTCTATCTGCAAGTGTGTCCCACTTCAAAGTTTCTATGCGATTTGTAACGCTAAATGTAACCGCTAAATGTAACAGTCACGAATCTTGCCGCTCTTCTTTGGACCTTCTCAGTCTCTTGAATCAGACCCAACTGGTAAGGGTCCCATACAGACGAACAATTCTCCAAGACTGGACGAGCTAACGTATTGTAAGTTATTTCCTTTGTTGAAGGACTGCATAGCCTCAGGGTTCTACCAACAAACCGCAATCTAGAACTCGACTTACCTGTTACTTGTGTAATCTGATCATTCCATTTGAGATCATTTCGAATAGTCACACCCAGATACTTGACTGATGTTACCGCTTCCAAAGACTAATCATTTATTTTGTACTCATACATTAATGGGGATTTTCGCCTTGTTATACGCAGTAGGTTACACTTACTAATATTGAGAGATAACTGCCAGCCATTACACCACGCATTTATTTTCTGCAAATCCTCATTGATTTGTTCACAGATGCGCACAGGAAGAAAGCGGCCTAACTGCGCAGGGGGGCCATCGTGAGGTGACTTGAACCAGCGCCACAAATATCCCCTTGTTGTCTAATGAGGCAGCATACAGTGGCAGCCGGGTGGCAGCGCCGACGGCTGCGGTCCCGCGGCTGACGGTGAGCGGGAATGAACGAGACAATCTCTGGCCGCTTCAGTGCACAGGTCGGCGACGAGCTACGCTGACAGAATCGAGGGGTGCGTCCTGCAATCTTTCTCGAACGATTTTACAGAAACTATTCCTCAAAAAATGTACTTTTTACGTTGCTTATAGCATTATATGTCAGCTTCATGGTGAAATGCCCATCATCTCCCTAACGGTCATCTGACTTTCTTTTCTTCAGAGAAGTGTATTCAGTGATATGTTTCGTGTAATGCATATAGTTGCATTTATCTAGGTGCCACGTTAAATTTTGTTTCTTTTGCCAAAACACAACAGAAATTGAACACAAATGACGATCAAATGGTTCAAATGGCTCTGAGCACTATGGGACGTAACTTCTGAGGTCATCAGTCGCGTAGAACTTAGAACTAATTAAACCTAACTAACCTAAGGACATCACACACATCCATGCCCGAAGCAGGATTCGAACCTGCGACCGTAGCGGTCGCTCGGTTCCAGACTGTAGCGCCTAGAACTGCACGGCCACTCCGGCAGGCGATGACGATCAAAATGAAGGGGCGAACCACTGCTGTCGCAGCAAAAGCACCCTGGCAGTGTCGGAAATACACTATCGCATTACTGTCCGAATGGCAGGTGCGTGAATAATAACGACCACACAACCTTATTCATGAGATTTCAACGAAACTATTTGATAAAAAGCATTTGCACACTCACTGTGTTAATTTCTGTTTCGGTTTGGCAAAACAAGCAAAATTGAATGTGGCATCTGGATAAATGTACCGTATGCGTTAGTCAAACCTCTTCACTGATTACACTCCTGAAGAAAAATGCTTTTACAAGTCAGGTGAAAATAAATCGCAAATTCTGTTGCAATCCTATGGGTATCATGTAACGCAGGTATCATTAAGAACGAACAGCTGGAACTGAAACTTACCAAAGAATTTTATTTCTACACTTCAGTCATCTATGACACAGCAAAAACTACAGCAAAGAGCTTACAATCTTTCCGTTCCTATCCCTGTGCAGAGTGGGCGAGTGAATCTCCTTACTACAAATATCTTTTAATTCAGTAGTGATATTGACTTTGACGAACAGCTGGCAAGTTACTGCAAGTCGTAAGTGTGCCCACAGCTTCAGAGTTATGAAAGGGGTTCATTGGGTCAGTTCTACTCTGCAGCAAAAATGCAGCATTGTTCCATTAGAAAAAAAAATTGATGCCTGTTTATCTGTGGATAATAAGGTTATGGAAACATAATAGTCATTAATTTATGAACCGCTTGAGACTACTCATTAAGGTTAAAACAGATTATAAATATGTATATAACCTACCTTTAACCCATAAAAAGATAATTATGCTGAAGATTTCTCCGCATCATTCTGAATGGGGATAGGAACAGAAATATGTTACAGTATTTGCTTGCGAATTATTTTCATATTTCTAAGATGAAGAACAGGAAGAAAATCTTTTGGCAAGTTTCCGTTCCAGTCGCTCACTGTTAAAAATACGATGTGTTACAGGGTTCCGCCCAAACTGTAACAGAATCGGTAATTTATTTTTGTCTAATTTGTTAACCATTTGAAGATGGATCAAGAGTTATCGGTGACAACTACATTTTTCTTGTTGACATTCAATTTTGTTTCTTTCGCCAAAACACAGTATAAACTGCACAAACTCACCCTGAAATAGCTATTGCGACAGAATCTTGAAACAGAGTGTCTTATTAAACAAGCAATAGGCGACCAGAGAGGTGAGTACATTACGGAAACCCTCATTGTGTCAGCTTGCAGTAACTTAAGGGAAGAAATTACACGTTTATTTTCGTGCTAGCATATTCTCTTTTTAACAGCTATCGATGGCTTATAATGAAGTACAGTACTGGATTGAAAGCCCTACCGGTTAGCCGTGCGGTCTAACGCACTGATTTCCGGGCGGGAAGCGGTGCCGATCCCCGGCACGAATTCGCCCGGCGGATTAGTGTCGAGGTCCGGTGTGCCGGCCAGTCTGTGGATAGCTTTTAAGGCGGTTTTTCATATGCCTCGGCGAATGCGGGCTGGTTCCCCTTATTCCGCCTCAGTTACACTATGTCGGCGATTGCTGCGAAAACACATTCTCCACCTACGCGTACACCATAATTATTCTACCACCCAAACATTGGAGTTACACTCATGTGGTGTGAGGGGGTCCACTGGGGGCCGAACCGCACAATCACCGTCGGTTCGGCGTGGGGCAGTGGTGGGGTGAGTGGACTGCTGTAGCCTGTGGCGGGGTTGTGTACCACTGCGGGCTACCGCGGGGACGACGCCTCTCCGTCGTTTCTAGGTCCCCAGTTCCATACAATGCATTACGGGATTGAAAAATTAAAAAACAAAAAATAGCTTGTAGTATATCGACGTAGATAAGAAATTTCTATATGTTAACCATAAGACACCATACTCTCCTCTTTGCGTGCTGTCATTAATCAAAATCTCGTTTCTATATCTCGAATGGTAAAGGAGATAGTAACATCTCATTCTCGTGCACATAAGGTCGGAAGTGAGTGTGCTACAAATAATCGATTTTCTCGAGACTGGAGAAGAAAAAGAGACGTCCTTTCAAGTATGAAGACAAATTCAATACGTTAGCAGTAACATTTGATGTAATGTGCACCAAACGCAAAATCATAAAGACCCATATTTTTCATTGCAAACGTTTCGAATTTCGTGCAGCATGTTACGTAAATGAGAATATCATAATAAGTATGACCATTAGCAAGATGATGGGCAGTTCAGTATGTAGCTGATATACACTACTGGCCATTAAAATTGCTACACCAAGAAGAACTGCAGATGATAAACAGGTATTCATTTGACAAATATAGTATACTAGAACTGACGTTTGATTACATTTTCACGCAATTTAGGTGCATAGATTCTGAGAAATCAGTACCCAGAACAACCACCTCTGGCCGTAGTAACGGCCTTGATACGCCTGGGCATTGAGTGAAGCAGCGCTTGGATGGCGTGTACAGGTACAGGTGTCCATGCAGCTTCAACACGATACCACAGAGTAGTGACTGGCGTATTGTGACGAGCCAGTTGCTCGGCCACCATTCACCAGACTTTTTCAATTGGTGAGAGATCTGGAGAATGTGCTGGCCAGGGCAGCAGTCGAACACTTTCTGTATCCAGAAAGGCCCGTTCAGGACCTGCAACATTTGGTCGTGCATTATCCTGCTGAAATGTAGGGTTTCGCAGCGATCTAATGAAGGGTAGAGCCACGCCACGGGTCGTAACACATTTGAAATGTAACGTCCACTGTTCAAAGCACCGTCAATGCGAACAAGAGGTGACCGAGACGTGTAACCAATGGCACCCCATACCATCACGCCGGGTTATACGCCAGAATGGCGATGACAAATACACGCTTCCAATGTGCGTTCACCGCGATGTCGCCAAACACGGATGCGACCATGATAATGCTGTAAACAGAACCTGGAATCATCCGAAAAAATGACGTTTTGCCATTCGTGCACCCAGGTTCGTCGTTGAGTACACCATCGCAGGCGCTCCTGTGTGGTGTGCGTTCTGTAAGACCTTCAGGACACACACCATCAGATTATTGGACATGTCGCTCTAACGAAGTAGGCGAGTGTCAGCAATATGTCTTGTTGTCTTATCGTGGCGTGTTTATCTTCTGCCGTTAGGTCAGACGATAGAAATGCCACTTGCACGCTTAGTGTAGCAGATTGACAGTGACCAACGGAATATGGTAATCTTATTAGGTGCAGACTGAAACTTGACTTTAGACTGGCACAGACAAATGTAGAACTCGTACAGACTGGTACAGACTAATGCAGGCTGGTACAGGCAAATGCAGACTGACTAATCAGAGGTCTGTGCAATTATAATACCTTGCGCGTTCATGTATCACTGTGCGAGTGTGATCCGCGAGGAGAAAAGGTTCTACGTTAGCAGCAATCTCATTGGCTGCGTTACATATTATTACGCGGATCGGCGGAAGCAGAATTTGGTCTGTCTCTATGGCAGCGTGTAACCTCCCCCTCACTTATCGACCTTAATGACAGTGAAAAATGAAACCGCGTGTACCTAATGGGAATTTTGGAAAAGCAATCGTCACCGTAGTTAACCTGTCGGTAAAGAGGGAGGAAAGGGTTACATCTAAATGAAAGGAAAAATGCAAGTGAAACTGGTGGAAATTAATTTTGAAAAGGGGTAAAGTTAATGAAGAAAGTAAATGTGCGGCCGTTACGTTAACAATTAACTAGCGGTAATTAGATATTTGAGATTTGGGGGAAATTACGGTCGCCAGTCCTAAGGACAATTACTATAGTAACTGAAAAAGAAAGGTAATTACACATATAATTAGCACTAGAAGCGTGGCAACTGAAGGTTGACACGTGTAGTGTGAAAACTGAAAGTTTGTCAGAAGTAATAAATTTCGCTACACTCTGACTTAATTTAGCAAAAGAAATCGAAAGTTAATTTAGTGACTGAAGTTAATAGTGAGCTTTCTTTCTGAAGCACATCGACATTCAGTAAAATAAGGTTAGTCTTGGACTACCTCAACAATCATTTCAAAAGCTACTTGAATCTACGCAATTTAGAAATAAGAGAATTAACTTTGAACTTGAATTAAACGATTCTGAACAATTAACAATAGTAAAATTTAGTACGTACCAAGCTGAGCTGCAGTCACAGGTAAGCTAAAATACGGTAACAAAACTAGCACTCTTAATTTGTGCTTGTGTAATCTAACTATTGTTACTTAAATTGAACTGTGAAATTAAAGCAGTGAAATGGAATTATGCTGGCGTTTGAATTTCAACGATACTCGGGTTCATTTCGGAAAAGGAAGGGGCCCTGCTTGGCAATGCAATTGGGACAATGAGCAACAAAGGTTCATGCTAAGTTGCTGTAATTTTGCGAGGCAAATGGAACAATTTGAAAAGCTGAGGTCTGCCATACAGTTCTGAAACTTTACGTGCTTTTAGTCTTCCTTGTTGGTTGATTGAAGGTATGAAGCCGTCGATCGAGGAGGTGGCGACAGACACTCATTGTCGGCCGTCGCTGTTGCAGAAGCTGGATGTTGGCGCGCCTTCTTCTCGACACGGTCACCAGGCGAAACGGGCTCTTGATGTGCGCCAGCTAATGCTTCCCGTCCGCGACACCATGTCAGAAACTATCATCGCGAGTCGAGCGCAATTACATGCTGCCAAACCCCGAAAGCGCGGCAACTCGCGGGAGCGTCACACAACACACCTGCTCCATTCGCTACTCCAGCCAGACTCCAACAGCTCTGCCCGCACTCCACGCGGCAGAGTTAACACTACCAAAGATCCTACACACTTTGATTCTTCACACGACCTATCGATGTAATCGTTCGATAGCAGTTTTCCCTCGGCAAGACCCAGCGTAAAAATACAAATAATATTTACGAAACAAACCAATTATACATCGACATAAATGCATAAATATATATATATATACAAATAGTAAAACAATTACAATATGTAAAGACACAGAAATGTCATATATTCAGGTAACAAAAATAAGGAAAACAAATTATAGTACAATAGATGGAAATAGGAGGATATGCATTTCCGGCGTTACAAGCGCCATCTCGTAGTCCGGAGACGGACGAACGCTGCGCCTGCGCTGTTGTGTCTAGCGGGGCGCGCTCTAGTGGGAAACTTGTGTACGCGCTGACTACGCGGAACTATGTACACAACATCCTGTCTGTGATGCAGCATCAAGGGGTAACCGCAGCCATGGCCTCCGAACTGATTGTCCATGCTGCTGCAGACTTCGTTGAACTGTTCGTGCTGACGGTTGTTGTCTTGCAAACGTCCCTGTCTGTTGACTCTGGGATCGAGACGTGGCTGCACGATCCGTTACAGCCATGCGGATAAGATGCCTGTCATCTCGACTGCTAGTGATACGAGGCTGTTGGGATCCAGCACGGCGTTCAGTATTACTCTCCTGAGCCTACCGATTCCACATTCTGCTAACAGTCATTGGATCTAAACCAACGCGAGCAGCAATGTCGCGATACGATAAACCGCAATCGCGGTAGGCTACAATCAGTCCTTTATCAAAGTCGGAAACGTGATGGTACGCATTTCTCCTCCCTACACGAGGCATCACAACGTTTCACCAGGCAACGCCGGTCAACCGCTGTTTCTGTATGAGAAATCGGTTGGAAACTTTCCTCATGTCAGCATGTTGTAGGTGTCGCCACCGGCGCCAACCTTGGTTGAATGCTTTGAAAAGCTGTGCGACTGATCCCGGCGGAGGTTCGAATCCTCCGTCGGGCATTGGTGTGTGTGTTTGTCCTTAGGATAATTTAGTTTAAGTATTGTGTAAGCTTAGGGACTAATGACCTTAGCAGTTAAGTCCCATAAGATTTCACACACATCTGAGCAGTTTTGAGCTAATCATTTGCATATCACAGCACCTCCTTCCTGTCGGTTAAATTTCGCGTCTGTAGTACGTCACCTTTGTGGTGTAGCAATTTTTAAGGCGAGCAGTGTATACAGCTATGTGTGACGTAAATATTATTTTTTTAACGAATAGTTTCTGTAAAATAGTGTGAGAGAGACTGCAGAACAGAGGGAGCGTTCGAGCACGTGTGACGCGCTACTCGTAATGGCACTGCTGCAGCTCGACTAGCAAGCTAACCAGCGTTCTCTTTGTGCACCCGTAACTGCGCGATGGGTCGGCTCGCAGACTACAGGATTTCTTTCTGTTCTTACACATATGCGCACACCACTGTAGTAAAGCAGTTGGCAGGTTAAAACCGACCTACAGATTATAAAAAGTAAAGCTGTTTGTAACCTATAGATCGGTTTTAACGTGGCAACTTTTACTTAAGAGTAAAATAACGGGTTAAGTGGACGAGAAGCAGCTCACCCTGTCCGGCCTCCTGGAAGGGGACGACCTGCTCCTGGAAGCGGGCGCCCGCCTTGGAGGTGAGCACGTGCAGCAGGCTGCCGGCTGGCGGCGGCTGCGGCACGCCCGGCTCGTCGCAGAAGGTGACGTTGCAGACGCACACCACGCCGTCCGCCAGCTGCCGCGCCGCGCACTCCGACCCCTCCGACACCCCGGCGGCCGCTGCAACAGCGTGCCCACCTCACGTCAGAGCTTTCACTGCTGAAGAAATCGTGGAAATTTACGAGGTGTGGAAACACGAAGAAAGCACAACACATTACCATGTCTCATCGATCTGGTAAACCGTTGGCATTCCAAACAGTCGTCTCGGAATAGATAAATGCAGGGCCTGTATGGTTTTTAAGCAATCTTATACCATTTTTCATTCAAAATAGTGGCAAGTTCAAGTATCGACGATCTTGCAACTACCGGGTGATCAAAAAGTCAGTATAAATTTTAAAACTTAATAAACCACGGAATAATGTAGATAGGGAGGTAAAAATTGACACACATGCTCGGAATGACATGGGGTTTTATTAGAACAAAAAAAAAACACACCTCATATTGCTAGACGCGTGAAAGATCTCTTGCGCGCTTCGTTTGGTGATGACAGTGTGCTCAGCCGCCACTTCCGTCATGCTTGGCCTCCCAGGTCCCCAGACCTCAGTCCGTGCGGTTATTGGCTTTGGGGTTACCTGAAGTCGCAAGTGTATCGTGATCGACTGACATCTCTAGGGATGCTGAAAGACAACATCCGACGCCAATGCCTCACCATTACTCCAGACATGCTTTACGGTGCTGTTCACAACATTATTCCTCGGCTACAGCTGTTGTTGAGGAATGATGGTGGACATATTGACCATTTCCTGTAAAGAACATCATCTTTGCTTTGTCTTATTTTGTTATGCTAATTATTGCTATTCTGATCAGATGAAGCGCCATCTGGCGGACATTTTTTGAACGTTTCTATTTTTTTGGTTCTAATAAAACCCCTTGTCATTCCAAGCATGTGTGTCAATTTGTACCTCTCTATCTACATTATTCCGTGATTTATTGAGTTTTCAAATTTATACTGACTTTTTGATCACCCGGTATATCGATACTCCGCAATCTACCTCACGGAGCGTGGAGGATAGTATCCCATACAACTACTAGCCATTTCCTTTCTTCTTGCACTCGCATATAGAAGGAGGGAAAAACGACTATCTGTATGCCTCCACGTAAGTCCTGATTTCTCGTTCCACATGCAGTGTGTGCTGGAGGCAACAGAATCGGTCTGCAGTCAGCTTCAAATCCTGCTCTCTAAATTTTCTCAATAGTCTTCTTCGAAAAGAATGTCGCCTTCCCTCCAGGGATTCCAGCTTGAGTTCCCAAGGCATCTGCGTAACACTTGTGTGTTGCTCAAATCTACCAGTAACAAATCTAGCATCCAGCGTCTGAATTGCTCCTCCTTTAATCCGATCTGGTATGGATCCCAAACACTCAAGTTGTATTCAACAATAGGTCACACTTGCGTTTCCTTACATATGAACCACACATTCAAAAATGGTTCAAATGGCTCTGAGCACTGTGTGACTTAACTTCTGAGGTCATCAGTCGCCTAGAACTTAGAACTAATTAAACCTGACTAACCTAAGGACATTACACACATCCATGCCCGAGGCAGGATTCTAACCTGAGACCGTAGCGGTCGCTCGGTTCCGGACTGTAGCGGCTACAACCGCACGGCCAACCACACATTCCTACAATTCTCCCAATAAACCGCAGTCGACCAATCCCCTTTGCTGCCACAATCCTCACATACTCGTTCCATTTCATATCGCTTTGCAACATTGTGCCCACATGGTTAAACGACGTGACTGTATCAAGTAGGACACTACTTATGCTGCATCTGAACATTATGGGGTTTCTTTTTCCTACTTATCCACACTGACTTATATTTTCCCCTCATTTCAAGCTAGCTGCCATTCATCACATCATCTAGAAATTTTGTGTAAGTCACCTTGTATCCTCCTAAAGCCATTCAACTTCGACGCCTCACCATATACCACAGCATCATCTGCCAGACAATGAAGGTGGACATCACGCACACTCCTCTCCAAAGGCTCAATCATATGCAGATCTGGTGGCCGTGGAGGCCACGGGAAATACGACACATTGTCTTCGTGCTCATTAAACCAGGACCTGGCAATGCGATCTGTGTGAACAGCGGCCCTGTCGTCTTGGAACACAGCATCACCAGTGGGCAACAAATATTGCACAGTGGGATTGATCTGATCAGCCAGAACGGTCACAAAACACTTCTAAGCAGATTGAGTGCCTATGGAGCATCGCCTCGGTTGTGCGACTGGATTCCTCATTTCCTGGCAGGTAGTAATCGAATGACGATAATCAAGTAAAACAGAAGTGATATATGGCGTTATCCAAGGAAGTGTTGTAGGCCCTCTGCTGCCCCTAATCTATACACACGATTTGGGAGACAACCTGAGTAGCCTGATTACATTGTTTTCAGATGATGCTGTCTTTACTTTCTATTAAAGTCATCAGAAGATCAAAACCAACTGCAAAATGATTCAGATACGATATCTGCATAGTGCGAAAAGTTGCAGTTGTCTCTGAATAAGGAAAAGTGTGAGGTCATCCACTTGTGTACAAAAAGGAATTCGTTAAATTTTGGTTATACGATGAATCACACGTATCTAAAGGCTGTAATTCAACTAAATACATAGGAATTACAATTACGTAGAGCTAAAATTGGAACGATCTCTTAGGTAATGTTGTGGGGAAGGCAAACCAGAGACTGCGTTTTGTTGAGAGGACACTTGAAGATACAACAGGCCCACTGAAGTAACAGCACGCACAACGCTTGTTCGTCCTCTGCTGGAGTATTGCTGTGCCCTATGAAATCTTTACCAGATAGGATTGACGGAGAACATCCAAAAAGTCCAAAGAAAGGTCGTTCGATTTCTTTTATCCCAAAATATGGGAAAGAGTGTCACGGATATGATACACGAACTGGGGTAGTAATCATTAAAAATAAAGAAGCTTTTCCATGCAGCGAGATCTTTTCACGAAATTCCAGTCACTAAATTTCTACTCTGAATGTGAAAATATTTAACTGCCGCCATCGTACATAGGGAGAAAACATCATAGTAATAAAATAAGAGAAATCAGAACCCGTGCAGAAAAATGTAAATGTTCGTTTTTAAATGTTCGTTTTTCCACGCGCTCTTAGAGAATGGACCGGTAGAGAAACAGTCTAAAGGTGATTCGGAGAACCCTTTCCCAGGCACTTAAGTGTGAATTGAGGAATAGTCATGTAAATGTAGATAGACCTCCGCAGCAATTTGATTTTGCGGAATAACGATGGGGTCCAAAGGATACCACTATATGCCTGCCTAAATCATCACTGAACCCCGCAATGTTTCACTCTCAGGGGGTAAACTCGGCCAGAAGTTGGAAACAACGTAAAACAAGTCTCATACGACCAAATTACTTCCTATACTGCTACATAGTCCAGGTTTTATGGCTTCAGCAACACGTTTTCCTTTTACGGGCTTTAGCATCACTGATGAGTGGGTTTTGCAAATCGAGATCACCAGGCAATTCCCTGCTTACGGGGCTCCCTTTCTGTTGCCCTGGTGCTGACATGGTTCGCGAGTGCCACGTTCATTTCTGCAGTGCTTCTTCTGACTTTTCGTCACAATCCTCTTCAGTCACCGATCGTCGCGATTACTCAACACCCACTTTCGTCCGTGTTGTCACTTAGAGGACGATGGTTTTCCACTTTCCCTGTATACGGTGTAAGTTTTCGATATGGTGCTTCTTGGGATCCTAACACATCGGTTACCTTGGTTACGGAAGCGCCCTCCATATGAGCAACTGTATACGTTCGAATTCTCTTAGCTCCGACTTATGCACTCACAACTGCACAGAACACTGCTCTGTTCAAGCATGCAAGCATTCATTTCTCGCCGTGTTATCGTGTTTTTGTCCAACCGCTATAGTTCCGCCTGTTGTTCGAAGAAGTGCCCAAACATTTTTCAGTACACAGACCATTGCACCACATACGACACCACAGAACGAAAACCCACACACAAAGCAAAATGGCATATTCTTACCTATGATGATTAGATAGTTCACAGAACAAACAACATTGTAAAGAAACAGAGACTTCAAATAGGTAACACAACAGACAACACCACACAGAGAAATGTTAGAACACAGGAAACAAATATAGTATCTCGAGTATAAACCAACTTACACACAACAAATGTCAGTCTGTATAGATATGACAGACAAACACAAATTATTAAAGAATGTTTTGGGAACAGCTTAGAGCCCTAAAAACTGATAGCTCACATAGTAAATTTACTGGGTACTTAGTCCCTCGCAGTCAACAGCCAAATAACACATATGCGGATTGAAAAATACTAAAATCCAGTCACAGCCTGTAGCAATAACTTCTATAGAAGAAAGCTGTAGCGGGACTTTGAATTTCGCCGCGCTACACTCGTTCCCTCAGATATAAATTATACCGTCGCAGCGGTATGAGCGCTCGACGGCAGAGAAAATATATAAGAAAATGAAGGTACTAAAATTGTAACTTTTTTTGTTATCTATCCGTCTTTTGTCTTTTGAGAGCTGAAGCTTAACTTACTTATTAGCTAGTCTTGGTCTGATTAAGACGAAAAACAACTTATTGATGTGTAGACGTATTGTGGAAATTTGTATGAAATTCAGAGGATGGAAGCAGCAACGTAAAATACATTGCATTTAATATCAAGACGATTTTGATTTGTATAAATTAGTGATTCCTGGACGATTGCAAGATTTCGGAGCAGCTAATACTTTTCACGCAGAAATGAAGTAGGACATTTTTGAAGACCTGGACGACGCACGAAAGAAGACATGTTAACAACGTAAAGGCTCAACATGGCTCTGAGCGCTATGGGACTTAACATCTGAGGTCATGATTCCCCAGAACTTAGAACTACTTAAACCTAACTAACCTAAGGACATCACACACATCCATGCCCGTAACAAGGTAAAGGATAAACTCTTATCTACGCCATTTCCCCCTGTTAATCACGTGTTGTTATTCTCTGTTCTCTTTCAGATAATTTTTATAATGGAAATTGGTTTGACTTTTGCTCAGAAACGCCACAAGGACCACCCCAACAATAGCTTTCCCGAATCACGAAGTCCGATAACTTTTCTGTAATACGAAGTCTGATTTGCATTTCATTATTTCCCTTCTTCACGGTCATTAACGATTTTAAAACCCCCTTTTTATTCATCATTTCTTCCCACATTTTCAATCTTTTCTTTTCTTTTCTTCTCTTTTTCTTTTTTATTAACAACTACAAAGCTTTCACATACAGACGGCAATAATTAAGGGAAATGAATTCAGTACCGTGTGCAATGTCACACCTTTCAGAACACACACACACACACACACACACACACACACACACACACACATATATATATATATATATATATATATATATATATATATATATATATATATATATATATATATATATACATGCAGACACGCCGGCCGCGGTGGTCTAGCGGTTCTAGGCGCGCAGTCCGGAACCGCGCGACTGCTACGGTCGCAGGTTCGAATCCTGCCTCGGGCATGGATGTGTGTGATGTCCTTAGGTTCGTTACGTTTAAGCAGTTCTAACTTCTAGGGGACTGATGACCACAGATGTTAAGTCCCATAGTGCTCAGAGCCATTTGAACCATGCAGACACGAGAGAAAGAGAGAGAGAGAGAGAGAGAGAGAGAGAAGGAAGGAGGGACTAAGACAGGTGGATGTCAACATGAAATGGTAATGGCAAATTTAGTCTGGGACGTGTCAACTGCTGTCAATAGGCCAAAAAGGCATGGCGCAGTCCTGTTGTATTCTCCACGGGGTATCTAACTGCCATAATTTGCACGTAGCGGTCATCTTTTGGTGTTCTTGACCGCTGGCGACAACTTCTACGCAGGCCTTCAATGTTTTGTGTCCCACAATAGAAGCTGAATGTTCGAATTACTTCTCCGTCGTATAGGCTAGTTCGGCGGGCAACTTCCCATGAAGACAAGTATTTTGATCGTAAAGTGACTTGCGCACATTCTGTCAGCTTGAAACGAGCCTAGAATCATACTGACAGACATTTCTGACCCTAGCCGTGTTGTGTGATTCACGCCAAGAGGCGAAGTGTACGCTACTAAGCTGCACTGAGACTGCAGATTGACACTGAAGAGCCAAAGAAACTGGTATACCTGCCTAACATCGAGCAGGGTCCCCGGGAGCAGGCAGAAATGCCACTACACGACGTGGCAGGGACTCGACTAAGGTCTGAAGTAATGCTGGAGGGAACTGACACCAGGAATCTCTAAATCCTCGCACGAACGAAAAAAATGGCTAACATCGAAATAAGTGTCCTAGGAATAGAAAAGCAACGGAAATCACTCAACAGAGGAAAGTCCACTGGACCTGACAGGATACCAATTCGATTCTACACAGAGTACGCAAAAGAACTTGCCCCCCTTCTAACAGCCGCGTACCGCAAGTCTCTAGAGGAACGGAAGGTTCCAAATAAATTGGAAAAGAGCACAGGTAGTCCCAGTCTTCAAGAAGGGTCGTCGAGCAGATGCGCAAAACTATAGATCTATATCTCTGACATCGATCTGTTGTAGAATTTTAGAACATGTTTTTTGCTCGCGTATCATGTCATTTCTGGAAACCCAAAATCTACTCTGTAGGAATCAACATGGATTCCGGAAACAGCGATCGTGTGAAACCCAACTCGCTTTATTTGTTCATGAGACCCAGAAAATATTAGATACAGGCTCCCTGATAGATGCCATTTTCCTTTACTTCCGGAAGGCGTTCGATACAGTTCCGCACTGTCGCCTGATAAAGTAAGAGCCTACGGAATATAAGACAAGCTGCGTGACTGGATTTAAGAGTTTTTAGCAAACAGAACACAGCATGTTGTTATCAATGGAGAGACGTCTACAGACGTTAAGGTGACCTCTGGCGCGCCACAGAGGAGTGTTATGGGACCATTGCTTTTCACAATATATATAAATGACCTAGTAGATAGTGTCGGAAGCTCCATGCAGTTTTTCGCGGATGATGCTGTAGTATACAGAGACGTTGCAGCATTAGAAAATTGCAGCGAAATGCAGGAAGCTCTGCAGCGGATAGGCACTTGATGCAGGGAGTGGCAACTGACCCTTAATATAGACAAATGTAATGTATTGCGAATACATAGAAAGAAGGATCCTTTATTGTATGATAATATGATAGCGGAACAAACACGGGTAGCAGTTACTTCTGTAAAATATCTGCGAGTATGCGTACGGAACGATTTGAAGTGGAATGATCATATAAAATTAATTGTTGGTAAGGCGGGTGCTAGGTTGAGATTCATTGGGAGAGTCCTTACAAAATGTAGTCCATCAACAAAGGAGGTGTCTTACAAAACACTCGTTCGACCTATACTTGAGTATTGCTCATCAGTGTGGGATCCGTACCAGGTCGGGTTGACAGAGGAGATAGAGAAGATCCAAAGAAGAGCGGCGCGTTTCGTGACAGGGTTATTTGGTAAGCGTGATAGCGTTACGGAGATGTTTAGCAAACTCTACTGGCAGACTCTGCAAGAGAGGCGCTCTGCATCGGGGTGTAGCTTCCTGTCCAGGTTTCGAGAGGGTGCGTTTCTGAATGAGGTATCGAATATATTGCTTCCCCCTACTAATACCTACCGAGGAGATCACGAATGTAAAATTAGAAAGATTCGAGCGGGCACGGAGGCTTTCCGGCAGTCGTTCTTCCCGCGAACCGTACGCGACTGGAACAGGAAAGGGAGTTAATGACAGTGGCACGTTAAGTGCCCTCCGCCACACGCCGTTGGGTGGCTTGCGGAGTATAAATGTAGATGTATTTGTAGAATCCTGCGGGTCTGTCCATAAACCCGTATGAGCATGAGGGGTGGAGATCTCTTCTGAACAGCACGTTGCAAGGCATCCCAGAGATGCTCAATAATCTTTATGTGTGGGGATTTTTGTGGCCAGAAAAGTATTTAGAGTCAGAACAGTGTTCCTGGAGCCAATCTGTACCATTTCTGGACGTGTGAGGTGTCGCATTGTTGCTGGAACTGCCCAATTGCGTCGGAATGCACAATGAACATGATTGAATGCAGCTGATCGGACAGGATGTTTACGCACGTGGCACCTGTCAGAGTCGTATCTTGAAATATCAGGGGTCCCATATCACTCCAACTGCTAAGGCCCCACACCATTACAGAACCTCCACCAGCTTGAACAGTCCCCTGTTGACTTGCAGGGTCCATGGATTCCCGTGGTTGTCTCTCTATACCCGCACACGTCCATCCCCTCGATACAATTTGAAACGAGTCCCCTCCGACGAGGCAATATGTTTCCAGTCATCAACAGTCCAATGTCGGTGCTGACGGGCCCAGGCGAGGCGATAGGCTTTGTGTAGTGCAGTCTTCAAGGATACACGAATGGACCTTCGGTTCCGAAAGCCCATATCGATGATGTTTCATTGAATGGTTCGCACGCATCATTGAAATCTGCAGCAACTTGCTGCTGCATTTCTGTCACATTAAACGATTATCTTCAGTCGTCGTTGGTCCCGTTCTTGCAGGATCTTTTTCCGGCCGCAGCGACGTCGGAGATATGATGTTTTACCGGATTCCTAATAATCACGGTACACTCGTGAAATGGTTGCACGGGGAAATCCCCACTTCATCGCTACCTCGGAGATGCTGTGTCCCATCGCTGGTGCGCCGACTATAACGGCGCGTTCAGACTCACTTAAATCTTGATAACCTGCTATTGTAGCAGAGCAACGGATTTAAGAACAGCGCGAGACACTTGTTGTCTTTTATAGGCGTTGCCGACTGCTGCGCGTATTCTGCCTGTTTACATATCTCTGTATTTGAATACGCATGCCTATACTAGTTTCTTTGGCGTTTCAGTGTATTTTTATCTGGATTACACTATTGATTATAGGCTGCGTTTTACTTTGATTAAAACAGTATTGCGACAGAGGTTCCAGATTAAAGAAACGCAAACTGTATTAGTTGTAAACATTTTAATCCTCCAAACTAGAAAGCGGGATACCAAAATTTTAAAGTAGAAGACAAGGAAATAGATTTTTCGCTGTGTCAGCGAAAAATGGTCAAAGTATCGATAGTAGTGCTGTAAAAAATGGGGGGGGGGGGATGCAGTACAGGAGAGGAGGAATAAAATTGGATAGGCGGCTATAGATAAAGCGAGCGCAGAGGCAATAAATGTCATCGATCACTCGGATTTATCAATGAACGAAGACAAATTACGAGTGGGAAGGATGAGATTAGAAGCTAGACGTATAGGTGGTTTAGCAATGAAAGCAGCAGGGTGTGTAAACGGGAAAAATCGAAAGGACAAGAGAAATACTAAAACACGAAGAGCTGGTCGCAGCTCCAGCAGTACGCTGGTTCTACATTATCGATGCATGGTACACTCCGATCACAGATGAAAATTCCTGTCACGTGCTTAAAGGAGGACATTGTTGCCGCCTTGTCATGCATCATGGAAATCGTGCTATACGGCTCGCAGAGGCAAAAATTCAGCACTTGCCTATACTCACCAACGTCTGACTTGTCGCTGGTAAGTCTGTCTAATCTCCTTCTCATGTGGAAGACGCAACCAGAATTGACAAAATTCCAGCTAGTGTAGAAGCTACATAATTCTGAGGAAGGGCAGGTGAGGAGCACTGTGATTTTACACTATTGGCCATTAAAACTGCTACACCTCGAAGATGACGTGCTACAGACGCGAAATTTAACCGACAGGAAGAAGATGCTGTGATATGCAAATGATTAGCTTTCCAGAGCATTCACACAAGGTTAGCGCCGGTGGTGACACCTACAACGTGCTGACATGAGGAAAGTTTCCAACCGATTCCTCATACACAAACAGCAGTTGACCGGCGTTGCCTGGTGAAACGTTGTTGTGATGCCTCGTGTAAGGAGGAGAAATGCGTACGATCACGTTTCCGACTTTGATAAAGGTCGGATTGTAGCCTATCGTGATTGCGGTTTATCGTATTGCGACATTGCTGCTCGCGTTGGTCGAGATCCAATGACTGTTAGCAGAATATGAAATTGGTTAGTTCAGGAGGGTAACACGGAACACCGTGCTGGATCCCAACGGCCTCGTATCACTAGCAGTCGAGATGATAGGCGTCTTATCCGCATGGCTGTAACGGATCGTGCAGCCACGTCTCGATCCCTGAGTCAACAGATGGGGACGTTTGCAAGACAACAACCATCTGCACGAACAGTTCGACGACGTTTGTAGCAGCATGGACTATCAGCTCGGAGACCATAGCTGCGGTTACCCTTGACGCTATATCAGAGACAGGAGCACCTGCGATGGTGTACTCAACGACGAACCTGGATGCACGGATGGCAAAAAGTCTTTTTTTCGGATGAATCCTGGTTCTGTTTACAGCATCGTGATGGTTGCATCCGTGTTTGGCGACATCGCGGTGAACGCACATTGGAAGCGTGTATTCGTCATCGCCATACTGGCGTATCGCCTGGCGTGATGGTATGGGGTGTCATTGGACGTTACATTTCAGATGTGTTACGACCCGTGGCTCTACCCTTCTTTCGATCCCTGCGAAACCCTACATTTCAGCAGGATAATGCACGACCGCGTATTGCAGGTCCTGTACGGGCCTTTCTGGATACAGAAAATGTTCGACAGCTGTCCTGGCAGGCAGATTCTCCATATCTCTCACGAATTGAAAACGTCTGGTCAATGGTGGCTGAGCAACTGGCTCGTCACAATGCGCCAGTCACTACTCTTGATGAACTGTGGAATCGTGTTGAAGCTGCATGGGCAGCTGTACCTGTGCACGCCATCCAAGCTCTGTTGACTGAATGCCCAGGCGTATCAAGGCCGTTATTACGGCCAGAGGTGGTTGTTCTGGGTACTGATTTCTCAGGATGTATGCACCTAAATTGCGTGAAAATGTAATCACATGTCAGTTCTATTACAATATATTTGTCCAGTGAATATCCTTTTATGATCTGCATTTCTTCTTGGTGTAGCAATTTTAATGGCCAGTAGTGTAAAATCATTATACAAATTTTAAATGCGGAGTGATAGTAGAGAGGGCCAACATTAACGTTTTCGGAAATACGAAAAACGATTCCTGGAGCTAGAAGAGAGCAGCCAACTGCTTTCTAAGGCAGCCACCTGCATCACGTGGATGGCTTCATCAGTCACAGTTTACTGCTGCTGAGCCAGAAGCTTAATCTAAGAGTGACGTTGTCTTATTGACTATTTAAAGGCCGTTTTAGAGATTTATGAATTGTACGTCTGCTCCTGAGAAGAATGGGTAATCCACAAACAAAGTCTAGTTCGTCATGAGCGGAGCACTGAATAAACACTAACCAAGGAAACTGTCCATCGCGCCCTCCTCAGATTTAGTCGTAAGAGGGCGCAATAAACAGCCCGTCAAAATCTGATCACAGATGAAGCATGAAAATAAGAGAGAGGTGTAATGGACGTCGGTAAAAAAAATCAGAATAGAAACAGTGAACGGTCCAAGGAGAAGTTGTCCAATATAGAGCAGGGTGCAAAAAATCAAAGGCGTCGTGTTTAAGCGTTTACTGTGTTAGCTTACCAGGAGTGTGAGCCTTGTTCAAACCTCTCCTGCGCCATTTTTTTTCTCTGTTCGCTTTATTCAAATTTGTGTCTGTGTCGT
The DNA here is from genome assembly GCF_023864345.2 of Schistocerca serialis cubense. NCBI lineage: Eukaryota > Metazoa > Arthropoda > Insecta > Orthoptera > Acrididae > Schistocerca > Schistocerca serialis. The sequence continues at coordinate 313,042,254 of NC_064638.1, forward strand.
GGTGTAACGTCCGTTCGCAACAGCGAGGAGTAAGGTAAGGACCTATAATGACAGTTGATTCTGCACGTCTCTATTAGCAACCGAAAGGAAGTGACTTTCGGATGGTAATCGCAAACGTTTGATGACAAGGCTATAAAGCAAACGAATCCTCCGCCGGAAAACACGTCTGGTGTGTTATACACGGCATTAGTGACAGTATGTCATATGATAGGAATCTCTTATCGACGCACCTAATTTGTACGACTGGTTAACGAGTGAGATATGCCTCCGTGCCCGGTATAAGTGTTCGTATCAATGTGAATGTGATCACTCCCAGAAAATGATGAAAACATCGTAGTTCGTCACGTAATCTGCGACAAATGAACGCAGTTTCTCTGTGCTGAGTCAAAACAAACGTTTTTTACGTTTTTGAAGTTGCGTTCCGTTTTGGAGGTCTTGACTCTAGAATTCCTTTGTTGTAACGTAGTCCGCATCCGTTTATTTGTTGTTTTCATTTCTATGAGACTTGTATGAGGTATCTCGCCTGCTCTCACTATTCATCACATTTATTTGCGACGGTGACATATTCTTACCACACGGCTCGTATTCTATAACCAATGTATAGTATGGCAACTGCCAATACTACGGAAGGAGAACAAACATTTCAGTGACCGGACGGACAATTCATAATGCAGTGAAAAAAAAAAAACGCCGTACGGGGGTTTTGCACGTGGATCGCCCTCTCGGCGGTCAACATGACCACGACACCGCTGTCGTTGGAGGCTGCTCTTTATCGCGCTTCTTGTTCTTGGACCATTCACGTTTCTATTTTGCTTTTTTCCACAATTCAGTACACCTTCTTCCCGTTTTCATGCTTCATCTGTGTTCAGTGTTTGACGGGCTGTCGAGTGGGTCATCTTAATACTGAGGGGGATGCGATGGGGAGCTTCCCTTGTAAGAACTATAACCAGCAAGTCAACTTACAGAGCAGGCTCGGGATCTGTATAGAAGCTAGATGTGATTGGTAACATCATGTGGCGTACTATACAAGACTGGGACGCAGATGATTGCTAAGACCACTGCTGTAAGTGTCTGAGGCCACGTGAAATCCATCTGTAATGACCTTGATGCCGACGGAAAGTTAAACTCTAAACTCCCTTCTTTCCATCCTTCCCATGTGACACGCATTGTGCGCCTCTGGTGGCGCTCTTCGCTCATCAGCTGTAATGCCTCCAAGCTCTTATCGATATCTTCCACTGGTGGGGATATCAAATACCTACTGATACATACTGATTTCAGATCAGTATGTAAGGCCAATAATGTCGACGATTGGCGGGGTGGGGGGGTGGGTGGGGGGAGGGGGGCAGGGAGATGATAATGATGTTTGGTTTGTGGGGCGCTCAACTGCGGGAGGGGAGGGAGAGTAGAGTAATGTCAGATCTAGTACCATTCACTTTGTGCTAAATCCACCAGGAGACCAAGTTGAGGGCGGAGGGTGTAGTGGGAGTAACAGTACTCTGACAGCAGTAGACTGCCTCACTGCCTCCGTGATGAGGTAAGACTGGGGTATACCGAGCGGTTCCATCTCCATAGACTCTCAAAACTTAACCCCCCAACAATGCGCATGGTGGGCTTGCAGAGGTGGAGGTCGTATCAAGGCGTCAGATGCGCAGGAAGTGGGCGAGACATCAAGCTGTGGCCGATTCTGGTGTCTGTCCATGGATCAGAGGCGTAAACGGGGGTAGGGACGTAGTCACAGCCTGAGCTAGTTGTGGTGGTTGGTTGGGAGGACGTACCCAGCTGTGACGTCAAACAGCTGACGTCTTCCGTTGTTTACAACGAACCCACTGGATCACCATAGATGCAGGCTGAATGTGTGAGCCCAGACAAGAGCATCCTGCGTGTAGGTGGGCCGGTACACGGGATGAGCGCACTGCGTTGGATGCGGAACTAACAGGTTCGATGCTGGCGTCCATGCTGGCTGGACTGATCCCACAGACATGGATGGACCTGTACATTGCAAGGAAGGCGTGCAATGGATCATTGGTTCATAATGTCTTCCAGGCCTTCTGCATCTGTGTTTTGAATGTATGGACCATCTACTTAATCTCCTCATAGGAGGTGGGGAGAAAATCCTTTCAATGGCACAGATGGTAGCATGGGTGGAAGTGGACAGCATGCACGCTACAAACGATAATTTTCAGTGGGTGTCCACCACCAGCAGCGACATAGCACCCACAAACGGCCCAAAAACTCTCAGAACTGGGTCATAGGATAACGCCGATGCAGTCTTGCGTATCATCAGGAGGAATTGGTCCTGGGTTATTTGTAGGTGTTGATCCAGGGCAAAAGAAACTTTCTGCCAGGTGATCAAATTCCACATCGGAGTCGAGAGGGAGGCAGGACAGAATACCTACGTTGCTGTGTTGGGCTGAGTACCTGTATAAAAACAACTCCCAGCACTGCCGATGCTGCACCATCTTGTCTGGGTGCTTAGATGTTCAAACAAGGGTGGAATTTGCTAGGATACAAATACACATGAAATTTCTTGAGCTCCTAAATGATCGCCAAACCCTTCTTCTCAATTTGGGAAGAGTTATTTGTGTAGCACTTAATGTCTTGGAGTCAAAGGCAAATGGGCGCTCAGACACATCTGATGTTTAACAAACTGCCTCAGTGCCATACTGGAACACGTCAGTGTCAATGGCAGACCTGGCATATACGGTATCAGACGCGGAGCTGCTTTGAGACTGTGCTTAAGGCGCTGAAAAGCCTAGTGATAGGCGTTCAACCAGACAAATTTGACGCTGTTCTTGTGCAGGTGATGAGAAGGGTGCGCGATCTCCACCACTTGGTGAATAAACGTGGCCTAGTATATGATTTTAGTCAGAACCTCCAGCAACTGTTTAAGGATAGTGGAAACCGACAATTTTAGGATCGCGTCGACGTGATCTCGCGTGGTCATGATACCCTTGTGACTAAGAATGTGCCCCAGGCATTTGACGCTGAGGATGAAGAAAGTGTACTTTTGCAACTGACAGCGTGAGTCGTTTTCCTGAAGCCATTTAAAAAGAGGTTTAACATTCTTGCAATGTGCCGCGTGCATCGACCCGGTAGCACGTTCAAATAATTAACACAGTGTGGAATAACTTGACTCAGTTGTTTGAAATACTTTTGGAAAATTGACAGGTGCACTCGCAACTCCAAACAGTAGGTTCAAATGGATCTGAGCACTATGGGACTTAACATCTATGGTCATCAGTCCCCTAGAACGTAGAACTACTTAAACCTAACTAACCTAAGGACATCACACAACATCCAGTCATCACCCAAACAGTAGGTGACTGAAACTGTTTAAGGGGGGTAGGACGTCAAACGGGCCGACTTGGAGCAGGAGAGGCATCATAGGACGTTTTTAATTTCCAGTGTCTATACTTTTACAAATAAATTTATAAAACTTTGTCAGAATCACCAGTAAGGATTCAGGATTCACACTTATTGCAATGGAAGTTCGAAAACATAACAAAATAATTTTTTTACGTGTGAAATTTCATAATTTTTTCACTTACTAATGGCTGCATTTGTTGCGATAGGTACACTTTTCTTCATAAGTTAGAGAGATTCTTCGATGAATTTTGCACATCATACATACCATACTCACAGGTGTATGAAACTCTAGAATTCATTTAATTTATGAAAAAACGAATGAACTGTTATATTTTAAACTTCATGTTTAGGAAAAACACAAATTTTATAGTTAATTACCTCAATTTTTTCCACAGTTTTTAATAGATTTCGAAAATTCTAGAGTTTCATACACCTTTAAGTAGGGTTTGTATGCTGTGCACAATTCATCGAAGAATCTCTCTTACTTATGAAGAAAAGTGTACCTATAGCAATAAATACTGCCATTAGTTGTTGTTGTTGTGGTCTTCAGTCCTGAGACTGGTTTGATGCAGCTCTCCATGCTACTCTATCCTGTGCAAGCTTTTTCATCTCCCAGTACCTATTGCAACCTACATCCTTCTGAATCTGCTTAGTGTATTCATCTCTTGGTCTCCCTCTACGATTTTTACCCTCCACGCTGCCCTCCAATACTAAATAGGTGATCCCTTGATGCCTCAGAACATGTCCTACCAACCGATCCCTTCTTCTGGTCAAGTTGTGCCACAAACTTCTCTTCTCTCCAATCCTATTCAATACTTCCTCATTAGTTATGTGATCTACCCATCTAATCTTCAGCATTCTTCTGTAGCACCACATTTCGAAAGCTTCTATTCTCTTCTTGTCCAAACTATTTATCGTCCATGTTTCACTTCCATACATGGCTACACTCCATACAAATACTTTCAGAAATGACTTCCTGACACTTAAATCAATACTGGATGTTAACAAATTTCTCTTCTTCAGAAACGCTTTCCTTGCCATTGCCAGCCTACATTTTATATCCTCTCTACTTCGACCATCATCAGTTATTTTGCTCCCCAAATAGCAAAACTCCTTTACTACTTTAAGTGCCTCATTTCCTAATCTAATTCCCTCAGCATCACCCGACTTAATTAGACTACATTCCATTATCCTTGTTTTGCTTTTGTTGATGTTCATCTTATACCCTCCTTTCAAGACACTGTCCATTCCATTCAACTGCTCTTCCAAGTCCTTTGCTGTCTCTGACAGAATTACAATGTCATCGGCGAACCTCAAAGTTTTTATTTCTTCTCCATGAATTTTAATACCTACCCCGAATTTTTCTTTTGTTTCCTTTACTGCTTGCTCAATATACAGATTGAACAACATCGGGGAGAGGCTACAACCCTGTCTTACTCCCTTCCCAACCACTGCTTCCCTCTCATGTCCCTCGACTCTTATAACTGCCATCTGGTTTCTGTACAAATTGTAAATAGCCTTTCGCTCCCTGTATTTTACCCCTGCCACCTTCAGAATTTGAAAGAGAGTATTCCAGTCAACATTGTCAAAAGCTTTCTCTAAGTCTACAAATGCTAGAAACGTAGGTTTGCCTTTCCTTAATCTTTCTTCTAAGATAAGTCGTAAGGTCAGTATTGCCTCACGTGTTCCAGTGTTTCTACGGAATCCAAACTGATCTTCCCCGAGGTTGGCTTCTACTAGTTTTTCCAGTCGTCTGTAAAGAATTCGTGTTAGTATTTTGCAGCTGTGGCTTATTAAACTGATTGTTCGGTAATTTTCACATCTGTCAACACCTGCTTTCTTTGGGATTGGAATTATTATATTCTTCTTGAAGTCTGAGGGTATTTCGCCTGTTTCATACATCTTGCTCACCAGATGGTAGAGTTTTGTCAGGACTGGCTCTCCCACGGCCGTCAGTAGTTCCAATGGAATATTGTCTACTCCGGGGGCCTTGTTTCGACTCAGGTCTTTCAGTGCTCTGTCAAACTCTTCACGCAGTATCGTATCTCCCATTTCATCTTCATCTACATCCTCTTCCATTTCCATAATATTGTCCTCAAGTACATCGCCCTTGTATAGACCCTCTATATACTCCTTCCACCTTTCTGCTTTCCCTTCTTTGCTTAGAACTGGGTTTCCATCTGAGCTCTTGATATTCATACAAGTCGTTCTCTTATCTCCAAAGGTCTCTTTAATTTTCCTGTAGGCGGTATCTATCTTACCCCTAGTGAGATAGGCCGCTACATCCTTACATTTGTCCTCTAGCCATCCCTGTTTAGCCATTTTGCACTTCCTGTCGATCTCGTTTTTGAGACGTTTGTATTCCTTTTTGCCTGTTTCACTTACCGCATTTTTATATTTTCTCCTTTCATCAATTAAATTCAATATTTCTTCTGTTACCCAAGGATTTCTACTAGCCCTCATCTTTTTACCTACTTGATCCTCTGCTGCCTTCACTACTTCATCCCTCAAAGCTACCCATTCTTCTTCTACTGTATTTATTTCCCCTATTCCTGTCAATTGCTCCCTTATGCTCTCCCTGAATCTCTGTACAACCTCTGGTTCTTTCAGTTTATCCAGGTCCCATCTCCTTAAATTCCCACCTTTTTGCAGTTTCTTCAGTTTTAATCTACAGGTCATAACTGCCATTAGTAAGTGCGGCCATTAGTAAGTGAAAAAAATGACGAAATTTCACATGTAAAAAAATTATTTCGTTTTGTTTTCGAACTTCCACTGAATTCTGAATCCTTCTTGGTCATGCTGACAAAGTTTTATGAAGTTTTTTGTAAAAGTGTAGACAGTGGAAATTAAAATGTCCTGTGGTGCCTCTCCTGCTCCAAGTCGGTCCGTTTGACGCCCTACCCCCCTTAAGCTGAATGGCGTATTTAAAAGTAGCAACTGACGTGAAGCATCATCCAGTGGCTATTGGTGATACGGAACCTTTAAATCTACCTTCGAGTAATAGAGGCCTTCAGCCAATTTGCTCAGTAACTTTTCTGGGAATAATAGTCGGTAAAATCACCATGAACATTTAAGAACCGTTTGGTTTTTGATTGATCATCATCTGCTTCGCCCACTGACTGGTGGAGACTTGCAAATAAAGTCTTGATCCCGAATCCAAGCGAGTTCCTCCTGAACAGCCTCACAAACCACAAGTGGAAGTGGGCGAGCTCTGCCAAATTTACGCACCACAGACAACTTCAGAGAAATGTGAACCATAATGTTACGTGCACAACCGAGCATTGGTTCAAATACCTCCTTAAACGAAGTGCACAGGTTGTGAAGATCAGAAAAGACACGTTATTGGAGACTAAACGAACTTGATCATTTACTTTCGACACTTAATTGGTAGAGTCGTCTAACCCGCAAATGTTAATGGCAGTAGGGGAGCGCACAACTAATAAGGTTAGTACGCATTCGACCTTCTGTACTTAGATGCAGGGGAAGATCTCTGAGGAGAGGAATGGCCACGTGGCAGCAAGACATGACACTACACGACGCTGCCCCAATGCATTGGGGCCAGCTGAGTCGGCACTAAGTGCCCTCGTTAATTCAAGACACGGCAGTGCTGGTGTCCAGCTGGAATTCCATGAACTGGCCATACAGCATCAAGTCCAAAGTGAGCAGGTTAGCTGCCTGCTCCGCAGCCGTGACTGCGTTTTCCTGGGCACGAGGCCGGCGTGCGGCTTGTTGGCACACGGGGCCGCTTGCCGCAAGCCCAGCAGTCCACTACACGATGCGGGCATCAGCGTTCGGTGTGCCCGCTGCTGCAGCCAGGACAGGACTGAAGATTACTTGAGTGCGTGTGTTATGTATCATGGACGAGAAGAGAGAGCGTTGCTGACCTATCTGATTAGCTTTCCAATAAGATCTTTCGGCACTGAGGAAGGAACAGATTGGCCAACGTACTTCTCAAAAGACGCCGCTGATCCGGACGCCCGTGAACATACGTGTGGCGTTCTAGACAAGACTGAGCTGCATCTGTTTGCTTGACCCATTGCTGTGAGTGGCTGAGCCCACGTGAAACGCTCTTCAATCATGAGCTGTAACGCCCCTGAGTCGCTATCGATATCGATATAAACGATTGCTATTATGAATCATCAGTTGACAACTGCTTGCGATGGCGAGTAACAACTTGGGACACTTATTGATTTGTAAAAGCATGCGGTGCTGCTGAAGCAACCTCGGATGATTTAGCAATTTTAAACACTTTACCTAGACTATCGTCGGACGTGGACAAAGGTTTTGCTGCGACCTCCGTGTCGGAAGGAAGGCGTACAGTCGCGCCGCAAATCAGTTATTCTGTATACGAAACTGTACAGTTCTGGTACGTGAAGATGGACTTGCGTGCAAGACCATTCGAATTTTAAGTCTACTTTGCTCACTGTTGCCATTTTGTTTATGCCATTGATTAAGCTGGTGATTAGTAGCAACAAGGTACATCTGCTGACCGTAGTAGTTGGTTAAATGAGCAAAGAGACATTAAAATACGATCCAGTAATGTCCAGTAGTGGTTGCAACTTTTGCAAAACTTCGTATGAAGGACTCCTAGAAGACGAGAGCAGTACACTTTGCTTCGTGCAAGAAATGCTGTCAGCAAAACAGAGCAGTTCAAAACTGTATACGTAGACTTCCCAGCCCACTGAAGACTCGCCGAAGGAAGTGAACGGCCGCGGAGGAGTAGCCATGGATACCTACTTATATGATTGTTGCTGCTGAGCGATGATCTGCAGCAGAACATCCTGCTGTTCTTTATGCTGTTGCCTTTTCCTGCAGTTGCTGCTATTGCTGCTGTTTCAGTGATAGCTGTTGCTGTCAGCGTTCCAAAACCCTGGGATGCGTAACACTGGCAGTGGGTGCGAATACGTCGCCATTAACACGATAGGGTAAGGATTCGTGGCCCCTTTTATATCTGCTCCCAGTGCGAACGGGTAATTCATAAACAAAGCCAAGTTTTCATGAGAATAACACTGAATAAACAACAAGAACGACAGCTATTATGTCAATGTCCAGAGCAGGATCAGTACCTGCATAGAAGCTAGACGTGATTGATAACAACACATGTGGCGTACTACACAAGACTGAGCTGCATCTGCTTGCTTAACCCATTGTTGTGAGTGGCTGAGCCCACGTGAAACGCTCTTCACTAATGAGCTGTAACGCCCCTGAGTCGCTATCGATATCGTCTATTGTCGGAGATATGTAAATAAATATGATATCACTATCAGGGTCGTTTTAAGGCCCAAGCAACACAAGCTGCCACTGGGGCGCCGGGCTGAGAAGGGTGCCAGACGCATGCAAACCTAAACAATTTAAAGAGGCAAACATTAGGAATAAATGACCCTGCTTCGGAATTTCTAAAATCTTTCAGGAAATTGGCATCCAAATGGTTATTTAAGTTCGTTAAAAATGGACACAGTCCCGACAGCAAAAACATTTATGTTGTGGTAACTGGTTACGTCAGTTTTTGACCGTCCTCGGACCCTCGTACTATGATGGTAGGCGGTGGCAGTGAATGGAGCGGGTGTTCGTAACGCCACGAAGTAAATGTGTTTGCTGTCGCCGGCCGAAGTGGCCGTGCGGTTCTAGGCGCTGCAGTCTGGAACGGCGAGACCGCTACGGTCGCAGGTTCGAATCCTGCCTCGGGCATGGATGTGTGTGATGTCCTTAGGTTAGTTAGGTTTAACTAGTTCTAAGTTCTAGGGGACTAATGACCTCAGAAGTTGGGTCCCATAGTGCTCAGAGCCATTTGAATCATTTTTTTGTTTGCTGTCGAGATTGTTTACGTCAATTTTTAAAGTACTTTTTACCATACCACTGTTCTTCACGAAATCTCAAAAACGCCACGAAGTAAATGTGTTTGCTGTCGAGATTGTTTACGTCAATGTTTAAAGTACTTTTTACCATACCACTGTTCTTCACGAAATCTTAAAAACGCCACGAAGTAAATATGTTTGCTGTCGAGATTGTTTACGTCAATTTTTAAAGTACTTTTTACCACACCACTGCTCTTCTTGAAATCTCAAAAATTACCTACTTAAGTTCGCTTGTAGAATCTATGAGTATAGGAACATACCATCACATTTTCGAAAAAATGTCATCTGCTGAATTATGAAGATTGGAATGATAGTAACGGCGAGAAGTATTGCAAATCACTTTAACAACTTATGCATCCAATCTGCTGACACGAATAATGTACAAAAGAGTGGAGAAGGAAAATGATCTATTAAGACAATGGAAAAATGTACAAGACGTTCGAAATTCTCAGACAATAGGTGTGAGCTAAAGGCTAAATGGCTCTGAGCACTATGGGACTTAACATCTGTGGTCATCAGTCCCCTAGAACTTAGAACTACTTAAACCTAACTAACCTAAGGACATCACACACATCCATGCCCGAGGCAGGATTCGAACCTGCGACCGTAGCGGTCGCGCGGTTCCGGGCTGAGCACCTAGAACCGCTAGATCACCGTGGCCGGCTAGGTATGAGCTATGAGGAAAGATGTAGAATATACATAAAGTGCAGGATCCAAGAGGGAAAAATAAGAATGGGAGTCCGAGAACGAAGTACTCAGATTAGGAAGGGTATAAGACATCGATGTAGTCTTTTGCCCCTACTTTTCACTCTGTAAATCGAAGAAGCAACGATGAAACAAAAGATAAATAAATAAATAAATTCTAGAATGGGGTTAAAAGTCAGGAAGGAAGTATATCAGTGACAAGATTCGCTGTTGACGAAGCAATCCCCAATGAATGTGAGGAGTGCAGGACCTGCTAAAAGGAATAAACAATCGAAAGAGCACGTATTATAGACTGAGAGTAAACCGAGGAAAGACGTAAGTAATGGGGGCTGGGAGAAATAAGCGACAAAATAACATCGAAATTGAAAATAACAAAGTATATGAAGTGAAGGCATTCTGATGACTTGGAATCAAAATAAAACTTGACGGAAGAAAGAAGGAGGGCATAAAAAGGAGACCGACGCATGCAAGGAGTGCATTCCTGTAGTGCCACATAAAGATGTAGGTAATTACGTGGACTGATAAGATAATAATTGAGAAGGCTGTCTGCTGAATCAAAGTGGAGAGTAACATTTGTAAAGCATTGATAAGAAAAAGGACATATCATAGGACATTTATTAACCCATCAAGAAATACAGGTAAGTTAAACAGTACTTAGGAGAATTGTAGATAGTAAAAACTGTGAGGCAGACAGAGAGTGGAATGTGTCCAATACATAGTAGAGGACTCAAGCTATAATTGAGGTGAAGAGCTTGTGACTGATCGTGACGGGCTATATCAACCCAGATAACCGACGATACACCCTTCCCCCTCCACAGAAAAAGGAAGTCCAACTAATGTCTGACAGTGTTGGTGGGAGGAGGGTACGCTGCTTGTGGGTAAGCATGTTCTCAAACCTGCCCAGCTTACTAGTCAGGCGTACCTTTATCTACATTTTATCGACCAAGGTAATAAGTTCTCTGAGGCGGGCTGCCACTAGGCATTGTCGTCTTGAAAATTAATTTTTTCGCGCAAACACTTCATCCTATGGAACTTGAGTGATGCAGGCCATGCAAACATTCGACCGGTTCAACATGAACCGGTATGACGCGGAAATTCATCGCACATGTACATGTGCAGTGCAGCCGCAGCTGAAGCTCTTGAGTGGACATGATGGGCACTATGAAATAATTATCATCCGATTTTAAGAAAACTGTTTGGTAAAAAACTTGGTTCTTTCACGTATTACAGTAGGAGTGCCCAAGTATTCTGCTCGCGTGCCGGGCCCCGGCACGAGTGTCATAGTGCTCAGCCAGCTGCACATTTCCCCGACCGCCACGGCACGCTGTCTGAGTGTGAGGAGGAGGCCTGCGGAAAACTGCAAACACGCCATATTTAAACGGAAATGTAGCCGCAGTGCATACAACTTGGTTTTATATTTCACATTTCTCAACGACACACAACAAAAAATAAAACTATTTTCAATATTGCTTAATAATTTTTGATGTGTTGCAGACGTAATATAATATTTATATCTTACAAGTTGTCGGCACAGTGACAGATGCAGACAATTTCACTGATTTTCACGTTCGGGTTGTCTCTTAATTATGATTCATTAGGTTCATTGTCGAAAAAAGTTCTTTCTCATACGTATATTGGTCAAAATATTGTACACTTCCGCAACCTCATACTAGTCATTCCCTTTCCTGTTCCATTCGCAGCGAGGGAAAAATGACTATCTATATTACTCCTTATGTCATAATTTCTCGTATTTTACCTTCGTTGTCCTTACCCGCAATGTATGTTGGTGGCAGCAGAATTATTCGGCAGTTAGCTTCAAATGGCGGTACTCTAAATTTTCTCAGTAGTGTTCTTCGAAAAGAATGTCGCCTTTCCTCCAGGGATTATCATTTGAGGTCCAGAAGCATCTCCGTAACTCTTACATGTTTTTCGAAACTACCAGTAACAAATCTAGCAGCCCGCCTCTGAATTGCTTCGATGTCCTTCAGCCGTGCGGAGTGGCCGAGCGGTCTTGGGCGCCGTGTGACGGACTGCACGGCCGCTCCCGCCGGAGGTTCGAGTCCTCCCTCGGGCATAGGTGTGTGTGTTGTCCTCAGCATAAGTCAGTTTAAGTAGTGTGAAAGTCTAGGGACCGATGACCTAAGCAGTTTCGTCCCTTAGGAATTCACACACATTTGAACATTTTTGATGTCCTTCAGTCCGATCTGGTACGAATCCCAAACAGTCACGCAGTATTCAAGAATAGGTGGCACCAGCGTTCTATATGCGGTCTCCTTCGCAGATGAACAACACTTTCCTAAAATTCTCCCAATAAACCGAAGTCGACCATTCACCTTCCCTTCCATAGTGCTCACATACTCGTTCCATTTCATATCGCTTTGAAACATTATGACCATATATTTAAATGACAAGCAGTACCCTACTATCGCAGTATCCTAATATAACAGGTTTGTTTTTCCTCTTCATCCACATTAACTTACATTTGCCCACATTTATAGCTAGCTGCCATTGATCACACCAACTACAAATTTTGTTTAAGTCATCTTGTATCTTCCTGCCACTCATCTCGACAGCTGACAGTACACCACAGCACCATCTGCACACAAACGCACGTTGCTTCCCACCCTGTCCGCCAAATCGTTTATGTGTATATCGAACAACAGCTGTCCCATCACACTTTCCCGGGGCATTCCTGACGGTAGCTTTTTTTCTGATCAACACTCGCCGTCGAGGACAACCTACTAGCTTCTACTACTTAATAAGTCTTCGAGCCACTCACGTATCTGTGAGCTGGTTCCATATGCTCGAAACTTCGTTAACAGCCAGCAATTGGGCACCGTCTCAAATTCTATCCGGAAATCTAAACATCGAATCTGCCTGTTATCCTTCATGTGCAATGAGAAAAGGGAAAGCTGAGTTTCACGCGAGCGATGCTTCCTAAAACCGTGCAGATTTGTGGACACAAGCTTCTCAGTCTGAAGAAAATCTGCTACATTCGAACTGAAAATATTTTGAAGGATGCAGCAAGTCGAAGTCAGGGATACTGGTTTGTAATTTTGCGGGTCCATACTTTTACACAGCAGTCATCTGCGTTTTTTTCAGTGGTGTGGGACTTTGTGCTGGGCGAAAGATCCGCGATAAATGCAGGCTATATAAGGAGCCAGTGCCGTAGAGCACTCTTTGTAAAACCGAAATGGGATTCCATCCACACCTGCTGACTTATTTGGTTTCAAATCATTCAGTTGTTTCTCTACGCCTGGCGTACTTGTCGTTTTGTCTTCCATATGGGAGTCTGTCCGATGGTCAAATGACGGCATGTTGGTACGATTCTCGCGTATGAACGATTTCTTGAGTGCGAAATTTAAAACTTAAGCTTTCGTTTTGCTATCTTCAACTGCCACACCAGACTGGTCAACAAGCGGCTGAATGGAAGCCGTAGACCCGCTTAGTGATTTTGCATAGCACCAGAATTTTCCCAGGTTCTCTGCCATATCTTTTGCCAAGGTATGACGGTTGTAGCTGTTGTATGCTTCGCACTTTAATCTTTTCACACACGCACGAATCTCTAATAGCTTTTACTTGTCGTCATTTGTGCTTTCTCTTTTGAAACGAGAGTTCAACAGTCTCTTCTTCCCTAGCATCTTTCGAAATTTGCTATTAAACCGTGGTGGGTCTTTCCCATCCTTCACCCATTTACTAGGCACATAACGCTCCAGACCAGGATTTACACTCTGCTTGAACTTTGCCCATAATCCCTCCACACCCATCTTACTGGTAAAAAGTGACACCATTTCACTCTCTGAGTGCGATGCTAACAACTGCTTATGTGCTCTATCTAGCAGAAACCCTCTCCTAGCCTTCTTCACTGATGTATTAACTTTCGTAACCATCGTTGATATAACGATACCATGATCGCTGATTCCTGTTTCTATACTGACACTGTCGATACGATCCGGCCTATCTGTAGCTACAAGGTCTAAGGTATTTCCATTGTGCGTTAGGCCGCCGAGGTAGCTGCTCAAGGCAGTTTTCAGAAAACGTGTTCAAAAGTATTTCGCATGACTGTCTGTCTGAACTCCATGCAATGAAGCCAAAGATCCTTCTCTATAATAGGTAGGGTAAAGTCGCTTCCAACTAATATTGTATGATCTGGGTATTTACGCGCTATTCACATGGTTCACATGGCTCTGAGCACTATGGGACTTAACTTCTGAGGTCATCAGTCCCCTAGAACTTAGAACTACTTAAACGTAACTAACCTAAGGACATCACACACATCCATGCCCGAGGCAGGATTCGAACCTGCGGCCGTAGCGGTCGCACGGTTCCAGACTGTAGCGCCTAGAACAGCTCGGCCACTCCGGTAGGCTTACGCGCTATTGATAGTAGACTTTCTTTGAATGACTCTAGATCTGCCACAGCAGAATACGGTGGCCGGGAAAAACGTCGACAGTTAACTTGACTCCACTTACACCTGTTATACGCGACCAGATAACTTCAATGTTGCACTCCTCTTCGACCTGAATAGAGACAATACTTTGTCAACTGCAATGAACACGCCCCCTCCTATGGCCTCTAATCTGTATTTTCGATATATATTCCACAACTCGATAAATATCTCAGAGCTTTCCACTTAGGGTTTAAGCCAGCTCTCGGTACCAAGAATAACCTTAGCGCGAGAGCTTTTCTGGGGGATAGTACATTCGTGAACTTTGTTACGAACACTTCGACAGTTTACTAATAAAACTTTGACAGTCGAAGTGTCTTTACTCTGAACGCGGCGTAACTTCCCTTGCTGCGCTTCGACTGGCGAATGATCATCAGAGCACCTCAAACTACCTTCTAGCCTAAATATCCCTCATGTACTCTCTACAAGTACTCTGCTAGCCGAGTAGCTTCTTCCTTGGTGTAGTGCACCCCGACACCTCAAGGGGACTCCTCCAAATCCCCATTCGATAGCGCAGTTCTGGAAATCTGCAGCCAAGACCGTCACAGAGACGACATCTGCACGTGCACGGGAGCGCTTTCAACTGAAACGGCAAACGGTCTCGAAAAAAAATGTTAGATTGGCAATGTTCCCAAAACGTTTAGAAAACTACCCTTGTAATTCTTTCAAGGTCACGATGAATTCTTCAAACCTTACGATTTCTTTAACATCAGTGAGCTTAGGAAAATCGGCTTTGTTTGTCTTAATTTGTCCCTTCTACAATGCGATTTTCTTTTTAAATGCATCCCCGTCAAATCAGAAACACGCTATTTCTCGCCTTGCAATATCTGACTGTAGGAAATGAGCTGTCAAATCCATTTAAAGTGCAAAGTCTCCAATCCATTCTGAATGTTGTAATTTTCGTTCCTGGACCCATTTTTCCATCATAAATTTACATAGAAAAATCATTCCAAGAATGCCCATTGACTTAACCAACGTACTTCGCAGTTATACACTTTTTGATCAAAATTATCCGGACACCTGGCTTAAAAATGACTTACAAGTTCGTGGCGCCCTCCATGGTAATGCTGGAATTCAGTATGGTGTTGGCCCACCCTTAGCCTTGATGACAGCATCCACTCTCACAGGCATACGTTCAGTCAGGTGCTGGAAGGTTTCTTGGGGAATGGCAGCCCATTCTTCACGAAGTGCTGCACTAAGGAGAGGTTTCGACGTCGGTCGATGAGGCCTGGCGTAAAGTCGGCGTTCCAAAACATCCCAAAGGTGCTGTATAGGATTTAGGTCAGGACTCTGTGCGGGCCAGTCCATTACAGGGATGTTACTGTCGTGTAATCACTCCGCCACAGGCCGTGCATTATGAACAGGTGCTCGACTGTGATGAAAAAATGGCTCTGAGCACTGTGGGACTTAACATCTGTGGTCATTAGTCCCCTAGAACTTAGAACTACTTAAACCTAACTAACCTAAGGAGATCAGACACATCCATGCCCGAGGCAGGATTCGAACCTGCGACCGTAGCGGTCGCGTGGTTCCAGACTGAAGTGCCTAGAACCACACGGCCACACCGGCCTGTTGATTGTGATGAAAAATGCAATCGCCATCCCCGAATTGCTCTTCACCAGTGGGAAGTAAGAAGGTGCTTAAAACATGAATGTAGGCCTATGCTGAGATAGTGCCACGCAAAACAACAAGGGGTGCAAGCCCCCTCCATGAAAAACACGACCACACCATAACAGCACCGCTTCCGAATTTTACTGTTGCCACTACACACTGTGGCAGATGACGTTCACTGGGCATTCGCCATACCCACACCCTGCCATTGGATCGCCACATTGTGTACCGAGATTCGTCACTCCACACAACGTTTTTCCGTTGTTAGATCGTCCAATGTTTACGCTCCTTACACCAAGCGAGACGTCGTTTGGCGTTTACCGGCGTGATGTATGGTTTGCCTAACTGTCATAGTACTTGCAGTGGATCCTGATGGAATCTGGAATTCCTGTGTGATGGTCTGGATAGATGTCTGCTATTACACATTACGACCCTCTTCAACTGTCGGCGGTCCCTGTCAGTCAACAGACGAGGTCGGCCTGTACGCTTTTGCGCTGTACGTGTCTCTTCACGTTTCCACTTCAATATCACATAGGAAGCAGT
The DNA here is from genome assembly GCF_023864345.2 of Schistocerca serialis cubense. NCBI lineage: Eukaryota > Metazoa > Arthropoda > Insecta > Orthoptera > Acrididae > Schistocerca > Schistocerca serialis. The sequence continues at coordinate 313,058,781 of NC_064638.1, forward strand.
TGATCTAGGGATGTTTAGGGGTGCGGAAATCTCGCGTACAAACGTATGGCACAAGTGACACCCAGTCACCTGACCACGTTTGAAGTCCGTGAGTTCCGCGGAGCTCCCCATTCTGCGCTCTCACGATTTCTAATGACTACTGAGGTCGCTGATGTGGAGTACCTGGCAGTAGGTGGCAGGAAAATGCACCTAATATGAAAAACGTATGTTTTTGGGGGTGTCTGGATACTTTTGATCACATAGTGTATATAAAGTCACCATTTTCTTAGTTTAGATCTTTCAATTGCTTCTGCATGGTACTGTAGTTGATGAATAGCAAATTTACAGTAATTGTCGAATATGCGACTACATAATAGATATTGAGAATTCACATCCTTCTGTCACTCCCATTCTGTTTTAAAGGCTTGTTACGACAGATCGCTAGACTGTCTTTTCCTGTGCAAACAGCCACTGGACCGGTGAACGTCCTTAATATCACGAACAAATGGCGAAGCGTAAGCAGAGGTGACACTGCGATTCTGCCGAACTGAAGGGAGTTGTGCCAACAGAAAAATGCCACGCGCCAATACTAAATTAAATATCGCACTATGCTGGGTACTTCCCTGAATGATCGAGCAAAGCCGAGACTGGCTGGGCTTCGACCCGCATGTGGCCTACATGTGGCTGCAGAGGCGGCATGAGTGCAGTTTATCTGATAGCTTCGCTCGATAAAGGACTGAATGCATTTTCGTTTTTCGTAATAGTGTTTACCATCAATTTAAGAAAATCATTCCAAGAACTTGTTGTTTTATATCTGTAGGAGAGTCTCTCTCTCTCTCTCTCTCTCTCTCTCTTTCTCTCTGTCTCTCTGCCCGCATCTCGTGGTCGTGCGGTAGCGTTCTCGCTTCCCACGCCCGGGTTCCCGGGTTCGATTCCCGGCGGGGTCAGGGATTTTCTCTGCCTCGTGATGGCTGGGTGTTGTGTGCTGTCCTTAGGTTAGTTAGGTTTAAGTAGTTCTAAGTTCTAGGGGACTGATGACCATAGATGTTAAGTCCCATAGTGCTCAGAGCCATTTGAACCATTTTTTTCTCTGTCTCTCTCTCTCTCTCTCTCACACACACACACACACACACACACACACACACACACACTGTGGATCCACATCTGTCCATGTGCAACATGAATCATGTGGTTGTAACACATCTCATCGGTCATAAACAATTGAGGATATCAAAACGAAGATATCTGCAAATGATAGCATGCAAAGAGGAGTGTATCTTGCTGTACAGTTAATACCTGAAACCTTTTTATCTATCGAGATATGGAAGCAACGCTGCAACGGTTAACTGGTCAAAAGAAGAATAGTGTGGCATTGCACACGTTAATTTTTACATTATTCTATGTGGGCTACATAGCTTCAATCGAAACTTGTTGCAAAAGATATAATCGCTAAATAACTACATGTTTTATTTTTTCAGATTCCTTTGAAATCTTTTGTTTATTTACAACCTGTGGAATGCTATGTGTGACGATATCAGCTTGTCAACTGGTCTGTGCAGGAACGGTATGGAAATGATCTTCATATGAAGGCATCTGATTGCTTCAGTGTCTTTTAACCTGTGATGCCAAGTACAAAGTGTAATTGCCTGTCACCATACACAGAATTCACACGTCATGTAGAACAACACAGTATGTTATATGAGCATTCCCACTAATCAGAAACTGATCAGAAGTTATGTAGGACCATAATTGGCTTTAATGTGTCCACTTCAACTGTAATGGTGTGACGCTGTATTCGTCACTTCTGATTAACCTGCATGCCAAAGATAGATAATAATTAAAAATAGTGTCATAGAAATTAGTGCCCCCTTTGATCGACCTGTCGGTGATTGCATGGCATTTGGAGTCAGCAGAACAAGCTCTTCTGAGCAAAACAACTGAGCGGAACGGGAACTGATATAATGGGACGTATCCTGTCTCATGCACTTCACAGTGGTATGAAGGGAATATGTTCCTGAATAGCCACTGATGGCAATTTTACACAATGTAACTTGAAACACTAACCGCAATCCGCCTCCACTTCGAGCGAAAATATCAAACCAATTGACAGCGTCCTTCGCTCAACTGCTAGCGATTGACATTTTCAAGTGGTCGCCTAGCCGCGTCACGTTCGCAACAATTCGCTCACGTATGACGCCGCCTGTGCAAATGCGGCAAAAAGGAAAATATTAAGTAAAAAGTTCGGTGGAATTAATGTAAAGATCAATTATGAACGAAACTCATCGTAAGATTAGTGGCACAAATGCTCATGGTTAAAAATCTTGCGTGCTTAATGAGAAATGTTACTTTCCGGAAACAGCATTTATTTTAAGATTCAGTAAATTTCATAGGAAATATTCCAGAGTAATATTGTAAGACAATCACGATTGTTAATTTAGATTTGTTGTCTGATAACAGCGACGTTAATTGCAAGCATCTCTTCTTAAACACTAACTGCAACCAACGACATTATATTTTTTATTATATTTCAATGCAAAAATGCAGTCAACGATGTCAAAGATCAAATCAGAGACATGTGATTGGCAATAGGCAAACGGATACCCACTCTTAACTTTCTCTTGTTCTCCAGTAGATAACTTCTTCGCCTGCAACTAAATCAATTTCGACGGACTTCTTTAAATCTGCGACCGCTAAACTAACATTTTAAGTACTCGTATATAGAGGGAGAGGGAGAGCAGTTTTACAACCAGCAGCCGTTGAGACACTGAAGCCGACGCAGCTGACTTACTCTGAGTAGTAGGAGATTCAGAATTTAAAGAGGAGTTAGGCAAGGAGATTCCAGAACATTGAAATTATTCTCAACAGCCGCATGGGAAATTTTCAGATCCCTAAACTTGGAAAGCGTTGTGTGTGCCATGGCATTTCTATATCGCTCATATTGTGGCATATAAACTCCGACATACGACGGAAGACTTTAATTACAGTGCATTACTTATAGCCAAGAGATGTCAGTATGTGATTTCAGCTGATGTGTTCTGCCTGTGCATTTAGGTTCTACATTTTGTGCTGATAAAGTTAAATTAAGAGAATTTTTGATGAACACAAGAAGTTCAATTACTTAATTTCACAGGGGAAAAAGAGTAAAGATGTTAGCACACGAGCTGCAATTGACAGAGTTCTATTAAGTGCCAACGAAGAAACAGGTGGATGACAGTGATATATCCTAAGTTCAAACCACCGAGAAAAGCTCTCCAGTAGTATCATAGAAGCGAGACTGATGTGTGTAACAACCGGTAACAGAGTAAGGATTTCAAAATTTGGCAACTTGTCCATGGCCAGAAATTAACAAGTCTGCTTGAGTCGAATGAATGCTGTTGCACCGGGAAGTACAGTAACTGAAATGCAATTTCATCTGTCTAATATTCCACTCACATAATCACTAAGTACAGTAATATAGAAAACAACTGGAAAAATTGAGATGGTACCAGGCAAATATTTGTTTGGATTTAGAATAATTAAACAAGCAATTCTGACCGTGAGGTTAGTAATTGAAATAAGAATAATGAAAAATGAGAACACCTCACAGCAGTAGTATCGGGATTGTTCAACCGCTGTGACAGTGCTGCAGCTCAGCTCAATATTCCAGAAGAAGGAGCGATAATTTCGTGAATAACGTCTTATAAAGTTTGAAGATACAGTTTTCAGTGACAAGCTTCTGAGATGTGGGGTTGATCTGTTATTCTGTTATTCTGCGCAACGGATTAATCTGAGATGTACCCTTTACCCTGTGGCTCCTGCAAGATGCCATTTGCACCCCCACACTACTACAGAAGTCAGACAGACGCTCCTAATGTTCTAAAGAGAAATGCCTGAAAAACTTTCAGCTATAAATATCTTCTGGAGTCGTCCACTGTAAGGGAATGACACAAAAATTCACAAAATTTCTTACGTAACTAGTGGGATACTTGGGTACTGGAGAAGTGCTAGTTAATGTAAGAAAAACATGAATCTAACGAAAGTTATTATTTATTTTGCAAAAATTATGAAAAAATCACAATGGCACTTTTAGTTATGAGTTAAACAAGTTATATCCTGGCTCTTTTCGGAATGTGAAGTTACCTCTCAAGGATAAGATTCGCTAATGAAATTTCTATACAAAGTTTAAGATGGTTGTTGACTTGGCAGAATGGCTGATTGGCGCGCCTACTCAACTTGAATAATTATCCTTTAGAATGTTGCTAGGTACGGTCGAGGCTGCTGCATGTGAAATGCAGTGAAGTGTACTGTTGTGGAGGAAATATGGGGCTCGCAAGAGCTGTTGTGCACAATACCGTAAGCTGCGATGACTGCTGTCTGCGCTGCTCGCTGCTGACAAATAAGATAACTCTCGTTCTATCTGGATTGACCTTCGCCAATCAAACTCTCCCTATGCCTTGATGAAGTCAAGGATTCCTATTCGCCCCTAGTTTAACTATTGGCGTGGTACACCGGACAGATAACCAGTCCACCGCAATGCCACTCAAAATTCGCTCGCAGGTGTTTAACTATAACTCTGTTCATACCACACAATAAGCGTGTCAGCCAACTCAGTGCACAACGCTTAATCGCAAGGACTCAATATAGAGTAGCACTTCGATTCACTCTCAACAGAAGTGCTCTCCCAGTGAAGTACTGAGGAGTGACTTGTTCCTCGCTCCAAGAGCTACAACAGAACAGCACCTCTCCACGCCATATGTGAAGGGGTATATCTTTCGGTCTCTTCCATTATTCCTTCAGCTCAAGGCGTCAGAAATATCGTCTGCCAATCAGCATTGCTCTTCAAAACCGGGAGAATGACGTTTCGTTTAAGGCGACCAATCCCGAAACCTGTAGCATTGGCGTTTGGCGTTTGCTGTCTCCCTGTGAAAATCTCTGAAACTGCGTGCTATGTGTAAAGAATGCGTAGGCTGGCCGCTCCCACACAATGTAGCGGAATTTGCTTTTAAGCCGAACACGGGGTTGTTCCCCCTTTTCACTCAGACCCACCCTGTCCGCTACACGGGTGGTCACCGGCCGACATAGGCTGGGTCGTCCTCTGAAGGGACCAGCGTCCCGTTGTGCGGTTTCTCTCCCGAACTAAAAGCTTCTGTGACGTAGTGTCTGGAATATATGTGCGTATGCCAGCCTCGAGTATTTCAACCACGGTGCGCTTACTTGTTAATTGCATATCGTTTACATGAATTCATACAACATTGATTTTATACTATCGAGTTTGGGTTCGAATGAAGCGTCTTGATGTGCGGAATATGATTGTGAGGGCGGAATATGTAAGCAATGAAGGTCAGGAGACCACGACGTCTTACAAGCTCTGACTTCTAAAACTGGTCTAAGACTTCGTAGAGGAAACTTCTGATTGGTTACATACTTGCAGAACCGTATACGTACTTTTTCCTTTCTGTATATTAAAACGAAACACGGAGAACTGTTAATGTTACTCATCAGAAGACACATGATCGTTTCTAAAGCATGCTGCAGACAAGTAGGGAGCTCTGCTATTTGATAAAGCTGTAGATATAATTATAATAATGGATTCAAGTGCTGTCATCTGCCGTATTTAGCTTCATAATGTGATCATACTTCACAAACGATAATCCGTTATTCAAATCTAGAGATAATGCAAGTTTAAAATATGTTAACGTTAAGGTAACAGCAGCGCACTTGCCCAGGAAGCTAATACTGCAATTCAGTTAGCTTCGCCTAGTTCTGAAGCCGAATGTCAAGCCATGAAATAGATCTCAGTGCAAAGTATTAAATTTCCATAATAAGAAGTAACTTTCTGCGCTATTTGGCTGAATTTAGAGCATCTCGTCTGCTCCTCCTGTGAAAAGAAACTCGTATCGTATATCAAACAACTGCATATTGTAAAGAGAGATGGTCTGTCTCCGATATTCTGGAGATTCTTCATATTTGTTTACACACTTTTAGAGCAGCGATATATCTTCCATCCTTTGTGCGTTCTTCACAGGAGGGGATACTAGCACGAAAGTTTGATAAACGTCATTAAAATAATACTTATCGGTTATCTTAAGTGCTATCTGTTATTGCTAGCACTTTACTGATAATGGAACTAAGTGTAATACTAAGTATAAATGAATGAAACAGAAAAAATCAGGAGGCGTTAGTCAAACTGGAGGATGAAACTAAACAGAGTGAAGGTAAATGTTTTTAGCCAAATTGAAAGACCTAGTTTTATATATCAATAAGAAGTCGCGCATATGAAGTCACATGGGAATTCTTGAAAGTATGCAGAATCGACATGAACTCATTTGGTTCGATCAAAGCCTCGAGTTAGCTGCTCTCCTTGTGCCAGTGCCATATTTTAGTTTCCAGCTGTGGATTTTGAGGTGTCTTCCGAATAAACGCATTAATCAACTGCAAAAGTACTATCGCACAACGTATTAACGTCCACACAAATGCAAACAATGACTGTGCCATCGTTCTCACGACGAATATTCCACTTTGCAGATGACATATGAGTAAGAGGACTCTACAGCCATCAAACACTTCGGGGACTGATTATCACAACGAAGATGTATGCCGCCGTCTAATTGCGACTCTTCTAGCAACGCTGTCTTGTTTATGGGAACTTTGAGACTGCGTAGCCTCAACTACCAGCCCAGTCACATGGCTGGTGAACCATATATTCAGCTGTCAATCCAAATATTCTGTTAACAGAATAATGGGTGCTAACAACAATCGTTTGAAGCTCTTTTTCTTCCTCGCTCTCGCTTTTTAGGATTTTATCGAAACATTCTTGATTTCTTTATAAGCTTCTGGTAGTTCGATAGTGATTTTTAAATCATATTGTACAAAGTAACTGGCACATCTCGGAAGGATTCTCCGGATATTCATATGACGTGCAGATACTCACTCGGCCGATCGAAAAAAATGTCAAATAGTTGCGAATTATTTCATGTCCAACATTACGTCTAAGGTCTAACTGACGTTATTTACTATTTGGAAAGGTAATGAAATCTCTTAACGGAAAACAGCAACACCTCATATCGAGTCTGATGTTCTATCAATGGACGAAGTGCACTGCAATTGGTCGGAACTGAAGAACGGTCCAATAAACTAAGTTATTTCTTTTTGAAGGTAGTTGTCAATCATTACTGATCGAAAGAGTAGTAAGCGAACTAACGTTGCGGTATGACTACACCATCATCAAGTAATGCTACAAATAATGAATTGGATGTAGGTATATGCACGGGGAACGGACTGAATTAGGGCGAACAAATATAATTATTGAACTTATAACTGAACGAAAACCAATACCAACGACAATAGAACAAGTTAACATTTCCGCTTTGTAAGCAGCACTTGATATGCTATTAGAAGACGAGAAAATTTAGTTAGTGTATGCAAACAGTAATTCTTAGCAGTATCGAGAAGATCGCCCATTTAACACAGCTTATGGACTGTATTGAAGGAGATTTCCAGCACCACGTTTCGCATTACCCAATTATCTTCAAGACTTTCCTACAATCAACTACTGCCGTGGACCGTAGTCTTAGAGAAGTGGAAAACTCATTATGAAGCAAATCCTTGGTCTTGAAAGATATGTTGTGCCCCATATTCTTTCTGTGTGCCTGTCAGATCCCCGTAACAGATGGCAAACCCTCGTGGCGTAAAACACAGCTGAGAACACCTCCTGGTAACCCTAAGTTTTCCCTCTGTCCCTTGACATTTGGACCGTACAGCGTTATCTGACGGACAGAGATTTGAATCCCAGTCCACGGAGGTTTACTTCAATAAAGTAGTGCGCTAAAATTCAGAGCGTGTCAGAAGAATTCTTAGGGATAAGGAAGTTTGCTATATCTATTCGAACATTGATCTTGACAACCTAAACCGTTTTTGTCAAATCTGTTCTAATTCATCTAACCTGTGATCTAAGACAGGAATACTGCCAAATCCACTATGTTAGCAGCGGGTCGTCTAGGCGCACATTTAAATGATTCTCATGTTGTACCTAAACGTGAGAATCAACATGTCCGCATCGTTTTATAGTTAACCTAAACACTTAAAGGCAAATAGTAGATCAACATTTCCGTCAATTGTAATTCATGATCACTTCAAACTCAAGAATAATCGGGTTACAAGCGACGAGCAATCCGTAAAATATGGGAATTCTTCAATTATACGCGACTAGTTTTAGGAAATAATGTCACTTTATTGGTGGCAACTGAAGAAAACAGCGTGTTATTGAAGAATTACCCTAACTGAATTTAGCGATATACTTCGAGTCTAAGTGTTGCGTGATACTGTATACTCTTTAAGATTGATGATACTTGCATGTAACAATAACTAGGATAGAAATTACTTTCATTCAAACGACTAAACGCTACAGATTTGCTCAGTTGGGATCGATTATTTGTCGTACACTTCTTTCTCAGTGTTTAAAGATCTGGAATGAATGAGTAACCAAATACCAATAATGTAAAAGAAAGGAGAGGCGCATTGAGCAGACAATGACAAAAATATTTTAAAACTTCAGTTGTAAATCTATAATAATCACTCTAACAGAGGATAGAACTACAGACATGAAAATACGTATAAAATAAAACAGATTTTAGACGAAAACAGGACAGAGACTTGGACAGGGTGGACAGAAAAGGGGGCCAGCGTCACATCATTCGAAATGCTCGAGACTCGATAAAACGCTAAATACCGGTTCACGTTATTAAAAATGTTTGTTGAAAATCCTTATTAAATCATTAATTTCAAATCTTTGAATAACTGCGACAAAATCCGACACTCACCCAAAAGCACTAAGATTAACGCCGAAGCTGCAATCATCGTGCCTGATCTCCCGTTGAGCAACGACTAGTCTTCAGTGTAGCAGATCTGGTTCATTTTATCCACTAATGTAGAAATTATCTTCGCGATTATCGAAGAAGGTGACTTTCCATTTCACGAAATGCTTGAGAACATGATTCACTTCGGTCAACGGGCATTCGAGTAGTATCTCGTGAAACATTTCCCACTTTCTCAACAACTAGTAACTAACACACGGGCCGCGATGACATTACTTGGCGGCAGTGATGTATGTATTAGAAAAATCCAGTCAGGCTTTGCTGGGTAGCATAACTGTAAACATGCTTGAAATTGTTGATTCAGGGACCTCCTTATGCTTACGTGCGCTAAAGATCTGAGAGGCGACTTCAATTCAGCCTTATCATTGCTTCTTTCGGTATTGCGGTCATGACACCATGTCTGCTTATAGAAACAGATTAGCGATTCCGCTACTCTGCTACTTCTCTCAGACTGACCAGTTTGTGTTATCTTTTCTTCTTCTGTACAATTTTGTCACTCAGTTGAAAGCAATGTGGTGACCGTCTCAAACTGTGTTTTAAAGTACTGTTCCAATGAAGGATGCTCAGCCGGCCGGGGTGGCCGAGCGGTTCTAGGCGCTACAGTCTGAAACCGCGCGACCGCTACGGTCGCAGGTTCGAATCCTGCCTCGGGCATGTGTGTGTGTGACGTCCTTAGGTTAGTTAGGTTTAAGTAGTTCTAAGTTCTAGGGGACTGATGACCTTAGAAGTTAAGTCCCATAGTGCTCAGAGCCATTTGAGCCATTTTTCGAAGGATGCTCGCAGTGCACTCTCATACATGCGTCATCCATCACGTGACAAAAACTATTACGAAATACATGAACAAGTATAAGCTCGGGCTTATTTTTTTATATTTATTTTGACAACAACATGACCATAGCATTAGTCAGTAGGTAAGATAAAATCACAAGTAAGGAAAAAGTTGCTTTTAGGGGCATCTGGACCACTGCTGAAAACAGTACACTAAAAGCAAACAAACAAACACTCCCAAATCGATCACCGTATTATCCTCAGCTCTTAGGTGTCAACGGATGAGGATACCGAGAGACATGTGGTCAGCAAACCGCTCTTTGGCCGTTGTCAGGTTTCGCGACCGGAGCTGCTACTTCTCAATAAAGTAGCTTCTCAATTGGCCTCATAAGGGCTGGGTGCACCTAGCTTGTCAATATCACTCGGTAGACCCGGATGGTGATCCATCCAAGTGCTAACCAAGCCCGTCACCACTTAACTTCGGTGATCAGACGACAAATGGTGTTATCACTGCGGCAAGGCCGTCGGACGAAAATAACACACTGCCGGAGAAAAAAATTGCAACATCGAGAAGGACTTTATTCAGTGGCACCAGGGTATATGTGCATGCTGAAGGATTGTAGTGTTACTGATTCCTTTGTCACCGTCATCGGCGATCAGCTGTCTCAGGAGGTCTGAGTAGGCACCATCTGTTTTGACCCTGCCGTCAGTAACCAGTGCTTGCAACATACACTACTGGCCATTAAAATTGCTACACCAAGAAGAAATGTGGATGATAAACGGGTATTGATTGGACAGATATACTATACTAGAACTGACATGTGATTACATTTTCACGCAATTTGGGTCCATAGATCCTCAGAAATCAGTACCCAAAACAACCACCTCTGGCCGTAATAACGGCCTTGATACGCCTGGGCATTGAGTCAAACAGAGCTTGGATGGCGTGAACAGGTACAGCTGCCCATGCAGCTTCAACACGATACCACAATTCATCAAGGGTAGTGACTGGCGTATTGTGACGAGCCAGTTGCTCGGCCACCATTGACGAGAAGTTTTAAATTGGTGAGAGATCTGGGGAATGTGCTGGCCAGAGCAACAGTCGAACATTTTCTGTATCCAGAAAGGCTCGTACAGGACCTGCATCATGCGGTCGTGCATTATCCTGCTGAAATGTAGGGTTTCGCAGGGATCGAATGAAGGGTAGAGCCACGGGTCGTAACACATCTGAAATGTAACGTCCACTGATCAATGCGAACAAGAGGTGACCGAGACGTGTAATCAATGGCACCCCATACCATCACGCCGGGTGATACGCCAGTATGGCGATGACGAATACACGCTTCCAATGTGCGTTGACCACGATTTCGCCAAACACGGATGCGACCATCATGATGCTGTAAACAGAACTTGGATTCATCCGGTAAAATGACGTTTTGCCATTCGTGCACCCAGGTTCGTCGTTGAGGCACTCCTGTCTGTGATGCAGCGTCAAGGATAACCGCTGCCACGCTCTCCGAGGTGATAGTCCATGCTGCTGCAAACGTCGTCGAACTGTTCGTGCAGATGGTCGTTGTCTTGCAAACGTCCCCATATGTTGACTCAGAGATCGCGACGTGGCTGCACGATCCGTTACACCCATGCGGATAAGATGACTGGTATCTCGACTGCTAGTGATACAAGGCCATTGGGATCCAGCACGGCGTTTCGTATTACCCTCCTGAACCACCGATTCCATATTCTGCTAATAGTCATTGGATCTCGACCAACGCGAGCAGCAATGTCGCGATACGATAATCCGCAATCGCGATAGGCTACAATCCGACCTTTATCAAAGTCGGAAACGTGGTGGTACGCATTTCTCCTCCTTACACGAGGCATCACAACAACGTATCACCAGGCAACGCCGGTCAACTGCTGTTTATGTATGAGAAATCGGTTGGAAACTTTCCTCATGTCAGCACGTTGTAGGTGACGCCACCGGCGCCAACATTGTGTAAATTCTCTGAAAAGCTAATCATTTACATATTACAGCATCTTCTTCCTGTCGGTTAAATTTCGCGTCTGCAGCACGTCATCTTCGTGGTTTAGCAATTTTAGAGGCCAGTAGTGTATATTGTAAGGTACAACTTTGTCACGTCAGCGAGCACGTGCTCCTGCTGAACAGCGTTAACCGTTTGAACGGGTTCGCACTATAGAGCTGTGGAAAGCTGGATGGACGTATCGTCGGATTGCTGCATATGTTGGGCGTAATGTATCTGAGTGGTCTGTTGGACATTCACACACCTGCAAACAATGTTCTGGAGGTCCACGTAATACAGACGCACGTCAAGATAGACTCAATATGCAACCAGCGATGATCGACGGAACATCATCCAGAGACGATGTTCGGACACATATTGTATGTGCTATGTCATCAGGGATCATTGTGAACCGCCTGCTTGCAGCGGCATGAAGACCACGTGTGCCTTTGGCCATGCTGCCACTGACGCCACTACACTGCCAAGGTTGGCGTGTCAGAAAGATTTGATTGGGGACCGTAATGATGCTGTATTGTCTTCAGCGATGAGAGGAGGTTCTGTTCGTATGAGGGCGATGGACGTACTCGTGTATGGCGTGGACCTGGTGAGCTCCCTCGTCCGGACTGCATTCGCCCATGACACACATGGCCCATTCCATGCTTCATAGTGTGTGTGTGGGGGGCGGGAGGGGGGGGGCATCAGATACAGCTCGCTGTCACATTTGGTGTTTCTACAGGGTAAGGTACCCAGTGGCCACCACATTGCACAGTCTGTTATCCGCGTGATACTGCCATTTCTTCGACAGGGAGGTGCTCTGTTTTTTGAGCGGGACGATGCAAGTCCGCATTGGCTGCTGCTACGCACCGTGCTCTTCTGCTGCACAACAGCCCTGGCCATCGAGATCACAAAATCTCTCGTCGACTGAGCACGCATGCTCAAGCGGGAACTTACTTGTTCTCCAGGGTCTGCAAAAACCACTGCCGAAAAGGTGCAAGATGCTTGGGACAGTCTATAGCATAATGCCGTTCGGCACCTTTATGGCCGTTTTCATGCTATAATACACGTCCGCGTTGCCTCCAGAGGGCGGCGAGGGGGGTAGGGAAGCGGACTGTACAGTGCGTATTGGTGCGACTGTGTAGCACGCTTTACTGTGACGTGTACGTTTCAGTTGGTGTGAATTTGTTATCATATGCTCCTACAGTGATGAACTACATGTCACCTCATTTGCCAGTAAAGTGACCTCGTCTTTGAGGGTGTTGTATTTTTTCCAGTAGCATGTGTAGGCCAATTGGGCAGAGCTAGACATTTAGGTTGGTCGAAGCGAGAGAAAGTGGAGGCACTGTAAAACTGAACGAATTATGGGCGTAAACAATCCTAGTAAGATTTTGCGCAACGTAAGAAATCTTAGTTTTAACTTAAGGTAACAGTTTTAAATATCGTCCTTGTTGAACTACCTTCTTCCATTAACTTCATTCACGTATGCATAAGAGAACAGATCATTACAGATGTAGATTCCCTTCGTTTGTTAAAGTCTCTCAATATCTGTTCCTAAACAGTCTGTGTGCAATGCAGATTTTCTGTTTTGCAATTTAATAATTTTTCGTTATTATTACACTAGCGATCAGAAGTTAAGCAAAATCAAGAAATAGGAGCGTGTTTTATGATCCTTGAGATACAATGCAGCATTACAATGGCCACATTTGGATGTCATCGAACGGGTTCAAGCCATATCTGCAAGTCCTATTCTGAATTAAAGTATCCTGAGGAACAGGAGGACATAAGATTCACAGCAGTGACTGGGATAATACAGGGTGATTCAAAAAGAATACCACAACTTTAAAAATGTGTATTTAATGAAAGAAACATAATATAACCTTCTGTTATACATCATTACAAAGAGTATTTAAAAATGTTTTTTTTTTCACTCAAAAACAAGTTCAGAGATGTTCAATATGGCCCCCTCCAGACACACAAGCAATATCAACCCGATACTCCAACTCGTTCCACACTCTCTGTAGCATATCAGGCGTAACAGTTTGGATAGCTGCTGTTATTTCTCGTTTCAAATCATCAATGGTGGCTGGGAGAGGTGGCCGAAACACCATATCCTTAACATACCCCCATAAGAAAAAATCGCAGGGGGTAAGATCAGGGCTTCTTGGAGGCCAGTGATGTGCTCTGTCACGGGCTGCCTGGCGGCCGATCCATCGCCTCGGGTAGTTGACGTTCAATTCAGACGATAAGGTTTCATAACTAACCTTTTTCGTAGGACTCTCCATACAGTTGATTGTGGAATTTGCAGCTCTCTGCTAGCTCTGCGAGTCGATTTTCCTGGGCTGCGAACAAATGCTTGCTGGATGCGTGCTACATTTTCATCACTCGTTCTCGGCCGTCCAGAACTTTTCCCTTTGCACAAACACCCATTCTCTGTAAACTGTTTATACCAACGTTTAATACACCACCTATCAGGAGGTTTAACACCATACTTCGTTCGAAATGCACGCTGAACAACTGTCGTCGATTCACTTCTGCCGTACTCAATAACACAAAAAGCTTTCTGTTGAGCGGTCGCCATCTTAGCATCAACTGACGCTGACGCCTAGTCAACAGCGCCTCAAGCGAACAAATGTACAACTAAATGAAACTTTATAGCTCCCTTAATTCGCCGACAGATAGTGCTTAGCTCTGCCTTTTGTCGTTGCAGAGTTTTAAATTCCTAAAGTTGTGGTATTCTTTTTGAATCACCCTGTATATACATGGGCCGAAAAGTGCACAACATAAAACAACAGATTATTACAAATGTGGATCCACTTCGTTTCTTAAAATCGCTCAATGTCTGTTTCTAAACAACTTATGTGTAATGCAGATTTTCTGTTTCGAAATGTAACAGTTTTTCGTTATTTTTAAACTAGTAGTCAGAAGTTAGGCATAATCAAGAAATAAGAGTGAATTTCCTTATCTTTGAGATACTATGAAGTATCACTGTGGCTTTGCGTGGATGTCATCGACCGGATCCAAGCCGTATCTGGAAGTAGTATTATGAATCGAATTGTGCTGAAGAACTGAGGGGTATATGGTTCGCAGCAGGGGCTGTGATAATACATATATGGGCCAAAAGTGTATTACAATCTACCCATCGTCAGGTAGGAGTTTAAAATAAATTACACTCCATTAGAAGGTTTAGGTTTTAACAGGGGAGGACAGTATCTACAATATGTACATCGTATACAGGAAGAAGAGAATGAAATTTGCGACGGTACAGTCTTTGGCTGGTTGAAACTCAACATTAGCAGCGGATCAAAGTGGCACAATTAGTCTAGCAAAGTGCATCGAGATATGGCACAGTGCAGATAACGTAACTGATATGATTTCGAGGCTGAATTACAAAGCTATCGAATGGCTCAAGTGGATGAACCACATGTTTGCGTAACATATGTTGTCTGTTACGTTGGTGGGAATCACATTATCGGCGACAGTGAAGTGCTGTGCCGCAGTACGTGTGAAACTCAGATTTCAGCAGCAATTGCACCGGTGTCATAGTGCGAACTCAGCATTAGGCGAAGGTACACCTGGCCGACAGCATCGTCGTATGTGTCGGGTATCATAGCACTGCCTGATGCAACCATTCCTCACTGTCATTAGTCCAAGGCGCCACGCTTCAGAGAATTAGCGAGGGTGATAACTAAGTGGTGAGCAGTTTGTAGTTCGACAAATTGAGGCAGTAGCTGTTGTCTGAACAAAGGCACACACGGCACCGATAGTTAATTCGCCTGACGGAAAAACAGTACAGGCAGACATCATCGTACACTTATCTACAGATTTATTTATCAGCAATCAAGGTAGCGGATCTTAAATAGAAAACGACGACATGAGCGGTCTGCAGGCTGGGCTAACGGGCTGCATTAAGGAATTAGAGAAAAAGAGTCAATACAGAGCGTTAAGAAAGAAGTATTCCATACTTGAGAGATGGTAGTATGGAGCAAAGCAAGAAAAATGTCCAGAAACATGGTCTCTAAACAGCATACCTAGCGACCTATGAGTTCTTGTTCATCTCCGTCCATTTTTTGCATAATATCCGACAACATCTCACATAGACATTTAATGGGCTATGGATTGGTCAGGAAAGGGGTGGAGGAGTGAGGGGAGGGAATCCAATACTTTAGTTAGAACTTTTCGTTGTATTCAGGGGTCATTAACACTTAACTCATGACGTGACTTTTCTGTAAAGTATACTATGAGGTGCAGTCTCCGGTACCCATGTTTAAACCGAGATTTAGGGAGTAAATAATTTAAAAATTTTAATTTAAGTTGTATAACATTTATTTCTACTATTATTTAAAGTATACTTTTGTGTGGTTTTTTAAATCTTACTCATAAATGAACTGTTTGAGAGCTTAATTTTACATTCTGAAAAATTAATCTCTGCAAAAAGTCAATTTTCACGTAAAGCTAAATACCAGTGTTTAAACTTGCTCATAAAAATTTCACTCGATTGGTACAAAAAGAATGTCTGAAAAATTGATATTCAATGCCAGGGTCTGCATTTTTCTTTAGCACCACTCAGAACACATTTAATTTTAACTGACACTACTCCCCCATTATCATTGTCCTGATGTTC
Organism: Schistocerca serialis cubense; assembly: GCF_023864345.2. NCBI lineage: Eukaryota > Metazoa > Arthropoda > Insecta > Orthoptera > Acrididae > Schistocerca > Schistocerca serialis. The sequence goes on from NC_064638.1 coordinate 313,075,019, forward strand.
TCCCTCTCAGTGATCTTCTTGTTGGCTAGCAGAATTGTGAGCGCTGGTTATTACAAAATCGTCTGTTTCGTCTATCTCTTGATCTATATCAATGACGTCTTCTTTCATCCACAAATAGTTTCATCAAACATAGGATCGTTAAAATTGCACGTACTGGCGAACACGTTTTGTACGATTCTGAAGAAACTGTAAAACATTGTTAAGTGGGTGATTTAAGGAGGAAAAGGGAGAGGGGATGGATGGGAGTATAAGAGCATTCCGCCAGAATTTACCTTTAAGAAAGAGTTCGAGAATTCTTGCGTAGCCTGAGAGACCACACGTTATGAGTCAAGGGTTAATGATGAACACACAGGAACGCGTCATCAGTGCCTTCGGCGCAGCCGTGACCAAATGGTTCAAATGGCTCTAAGCACTATGGGGCTTAATATCTGAGGTCATCTGTCCCCTAGACTTAGAACTACTTAAACCTAACTAACCTAACGACATCACATACAGCCATGCCCGAGGCAGGATTCGAACCTGCGACCGCAGCAGCAGCACGGTTCCGGGCTGAAGCGCTTAGCTGTGACCAACCAGGAGTGTTTCACAGACTGTTTAATTCCCTAAGAGGTCGCACAAAAGCATGCCTCGCTATGAACGGTCACCGTATTGAGCACTTGCCTCACAGATTTTCAGAAGTGCGGATGGTATACAATAGCAAGCAGACTACATTAGAGGCTCTGCTGTTTCACAGTTACACAATAATGTGTTGCCATATATTTATTCATTTTTTACTGCACTCTGTCGGTCGTTCATAATAGCAAAGAGCTTGCAGTAGAAGGATGTGTTTCACGGCAGCGAAGATGCGCAAGTTCTCATAGCTTTTTAGGTATGCACTTTAGAGCACGTGTTTGCTGCGCATGTTATGTTTTTCTTGTTTTGTCCAAAGTACCATCTCCCAAAATATGAAAAATTTGTAACACCATTAATAACTAAGAACCTAGGAAAGGAAAAATGTAGACCAAGGTGAGAGTTAAACAGAAGCTAAATGCCGACATATTCCTCTGTCAACCAAAACCAAACACCACTGCAAGAATTCAACAAAGACAAGCAATGAGAACAACAAATATTTTGTTTTAATTGATTCAGCTGAGAGTACTTGATGAAACATTGCACTCGTATGTTGTATTAATATATTCCATTAATTAAACGAATTTTTTTTGCCTTGTTCCACAGTATGCAACAAGACAAAAAACAAAACACATTATTCATAAAATCTGTGCCGGACGCCGTGGCCGAGCGGTTCTGGGCGCTTCAGTCTGGAACCGCGCTGCTGCTACGGTCGCAGGTTCGAATCCTGCCTCGGGCATGGATATGTGTAATGTACTTAAGTTGGTTAGGTTTAAGTAGTTCTAAGTCTAGGGGACTGATGACCTCAGATGTTAAGTCCCATAGTGCTTAGAGCCGTAAAATCTGTAGACGACAAAGAAACAAAATCAATTAAACAGCGCTTCACTAAGCTTGTAGAGCAATAAGCAGACAAACTAAGGATAGCGAGTAAAGTGTTCACGCATAAACGGAAAGACGAAAGCAGGAACAAAATACTTGAACATCCACATATTAGACGAAATGCGATCTAGGCGACCGAAATAAAAACACTACAGTAATTCGGACTTCACTATTCTGGAATTCACTGTATTTATTTTTAATTTTTTTATATATTCTTTTTATGCCGCTGACTGAAGATCCGCCGTGCTGCACCGGACATCAGTCAAGCGCATCCTATACCTTCCTATTCCTTTCATCCGTGACCTATAATGAGTAACGTATGTGTCGTTGCTGGTTAAAGGTCAGTGTTGGTCGACGATGTCAAAGCCAGCTCAGTTCGCATGACGACGTGCGATATACAAAGTGTCTTACAGTACAATACAGCAACTGAGGTGAGTGTAATGCAAAAATAAATCTTTAACTCTAGAAGACAAAATGAGAGTGTTTGACAAAATCCAAGCCGCTGATACTAATCACATGAAGATAAAACGTAATAAAACTTCAGATTTTTTTGTTAAATTAAAATGAGGTAGCTGGGAAACAGAAGCGAACTGGACCAAATACAGTTTGTGTGGTTTCTTTTCGGTGGCACTTATCGCGGTACTCGGGATTGGAAGTTTTGTGAAATTGTATGTATGCAGTGATTAATCAAAATAAATAAATAAATACTGAATACTGAAAAATTATTTACTCTGTACTGCAATATTACTTACTCTGTTATATATTGTAGGCTAGCATGAGACTCTGAAATAACCCAATACCACGATAACATACGTACGGACATCGACTATTCCGAAGTACGCACGAAATAATATTTTATACACAGCGTTCGACTCATCGCCTTCTAACAGATAGTTCGCGTGAGCGCTGCTATTATTGAGAGAAAATATGCGTGCTTTTACACAAACTGTAATGATTAATTTGGTTCTCAGAGGCTACTGGTCATTTATGTACCAACTTTCACAAAGAAACTGAGATATTTTTTATGCTTATTAAACGGAATATTTTTCTGTATTTACTATTCGTTCTCTGCAAGGCAAAAACTGAGGAGAATCTCATCTGCCGTTAAGCGGCCAATCTTAAACATACTGAATTCCTTCGGTACGAAAACATTAATGAATGGAATTTGTCTTTACTTTACTAGCTTTGAAACCATTAAAAGATCAAAATATAGAAGTCTACCGCATTTACATTTAATATTGCAGACTGAATTTCTAACTAAAAAACGTCGTCAGCGTAATGGCCGACCAAACGCTGCTAGGGAAAGAGAGCTCCCCGCAACACGAAGTTCTGAAATAGAGTTATTAATTACAATTAATGGTGGCTATTATGGGAGGTGCTCACTACTTTAGTAACCAACACTTTCTAATAACAATTGGACATATATTCTGATAACTTACAGACAGACATACATTAAATATCAGACTGTGATACAATGACGGCCTTCCGCTAGACGAAACAAGCTAGGAAAAAAAGTCTAACCCAAAAGAATTATCTCCGTTCTTCTTCATCTACATTACGCAGATACTATAAACAAAAGCTATTTGTCAAACGCATCGCTGTTTGCGAGCTTTACAGACAATAAACTACACTTTTTAATATTTGACATTCATCGCGCACACGGACGCAGTCTTTCAATAAATTATAGTTCACACGTCACTATTTTTCAACACACGAAAAACCCTTTTTATTTTTCTCGAAATGTCGATTTACGTGACGTTCCGTCACACACTATGTACATCTGGAACAAACAACAACGCTGTGTACAGTTCATCAAGTTTTTATTGGACCACTACATGGACTACATTCCCACTTATAGTTTCAGATAACAATTTTGGAAATAATTTTTGTAATTCACACATTAAATAATCCGGCCTTGGACTCTCCCCAGTTAGTGCGAATTGATGGGGTTTCACTGTAGCTGTCACTTGGAATTATCTCACGACAATCAGCACTTTAAATGGGAGCTACTTTCAGATCATTTTTCTACTAAACCGGACTTCGTTCTCAACGATCTGTTCGTGGATCCACATACTTTTTACAAATTTTCATAACTTACTTTAGCCTATCTCGCAAAAGATATCTTGTCTAGCATCCTTTCTTTATTCGATGTGAATTTACATCCTTTTTGCCTTTCCTTCAAGTTAGTAAAGATAAAAAAAGCTGTAAGGGACGAACACGGAGGAGAGGGACCAAGGTAGCAGTTCATTGCTCGAAGTAGCAAAGTTTGGACTTGTGACTGCAGAAATTTGCAGAGAAGGGAGCGGATTTATGCTAGTGATGCACGGAAACTATCTTTTCTGGTTTATTGTACTGGTATTTCTTCATTATCTAGCGAATTATTTTCGTCCTTCTCAAGTAGCCATTAAATATGATGTCATATGAATCTAATAGACTAACTCTCCTTTTCTATCAGGCGAGGGACCGGGGGCGGTTTGTGCCTTCTCTGGAGCATGTCAGCATGGAACATTCACCTTTCTGAGTGTTAATTGCTCGTAGCTGAAAATGTGTCTCCGTAAAATTAACAGCAATAGCAGCCCTCGGTCGCAAAAGAGGAGTCTTCTGACCCAGGTTTCGGAACTGCTACAAGTGCCTTCATCACGAATATAACTCTCAAATTGGCATGTCACGTATTAAACTAAACATCAAGCGCGACATACCAATTTGAGAGTTGTGATTCTGATGAAGGCTCTCACAGCACTGCCGAAACCAGGATCAAAAGACTCCTTTTTTGTGACCGAGTGTTGCTATTGCTGTTAACTTTACTTTGTAAACGGTCACTGACTACGCAGCCATGTTCAAAACTTTAAGTACCTCCGTAACATTTCATTGTAAAATTCTAGGTGGTTTGGTACCGTCCTTCATCGTGTACAATTTTTTTTTTCGGTTGTGTAAGCCATCAACGTTCTCGTCAATCTGCTCTGTATAATTAAATCTTCGTTTATCTCTGCCATTTTTTTCCATTACACTGCTCCTTCTGATGCCAACTTGGAGGCATCAGAACATGCCCAACTAATCTGATCCTTTGTTTAACAATAATGTCCATAGATGTCTTATCCCGTTTTTTACTTTCATTCCAGCACCTCTTCATTTCGTGGTTTTTCTGCTCACGCTTTATGACACTCGTCTCTAGCACTACATTTCAAAAAGTTCAAGTTTCTTCTAATACTTACCATTCTTTGCAAAGATTTCCTCCTGAGCTATACGTCAGTATTAGATATCAAGAGACTTCTTATGTCCAGGAACATATTCGTCAATCTGCTTCTGATGCCCATCTTGTAGCAGCTGCTTTCTAGATGCCAGATATTTTCATCTCTTTTAATGTGTTCTTCGAGTTTTTTGTAGTGCGTTGTTCTTCACTTTGAAGATGCTGTGCATCATTGTCATCCTTATTTCGGTTATTCCTTACGTACCTCCAAAAAATTGTACTTACATTGCTCCTCAATACCAGTAAATAATGCTGTGATATGACCAAACGAATCTGCTTACAGAAATTATATTTTCGTAGTACCCATGTGGCAGACAGCTTCCTGATGCGCCAATTTGCGTACCGTGCATGAAATACCCGTCCATCTGAGGTGTTAATAGTTTGCGCTATAATGAAGTTCGTCCCTAGCTGCATGCGAAAAACAGTAAACTGGACCTAACCACATGGCCAACAATGATGTGTTCCCCACACAACATTACTCGTGCTCGCAAGACCATGGTTCAAATGGTTCAAATGGCTCTGAGCACTATGTGACTTAATTTCTGAGGTCATCAGTCTCCTAGAACTTAGAACTAATTAAACCTAACTAACCTAAGGACATCACACACATCCATGCCCGAGGCAGGATTCAAACCTGCGACCGTAGCGGTCGCTCGGCTCCAGACTGTAGCGCCCAGGACCGCACGGCCACTCCGGCCGGCGCGCAAGACCATTACTATATTCAAAGAACACTTGTGGAATGAAAAGAATCCCATAACACTTCTACAGTTTTTCTGATGATATACTGCCATCGTGCTTTCATAGTGTGCTTAGCTAGGTAGTATCAATGAGTTAGCTAGGTGAAATCTAAAATAAAAAGTTAGTAATAAGTTCTTAAAGTAATCTGTTTATAAGTCTAAACTCAATGATTACCTACGAAATTTTGCCAGGGTTTAAAGGTGTACATTATAGCTTATAACATTACTACTATACTTGTAAGGTGTCAGGCAAATCCAACACCTTCCATGAAAACCCTGACATGATAAGCAAATCGAGTAGTATGTCACATAGCTCTGAATAAATCGTGACATTAAATTAACTAAAGTAATACGAGTAACGAGTGAGCAAATGGAATACCACAGACTAACACAAGAATGCCTAAATGCATGTCATACCTTCCCACCGTGAGTCAGACGCAGTTCCGAGGGGAGAAACGAGAGCAGAAGCCGAGAGCAGAACCATGTTAAGTTAGAAGGCCCTACGATAAGGGACGGACACTCACGTCACCAGCTAACCGTTAGGACCACCCCCCAGCCCATGTTAAAAGCTAGAGCCTTAGCGTGAGACTTTTTCGCGTCTTTGTTACGTAGGGCCACCCCCCAGCCCATGTCAAAAGCTAGAGCCCTCCAGAAGAACAGTATAGATCTTACGATAACACAAAAAGGGCCACCCCAGCCGCATGTTTTAGCGTGAGACTTTTTCACGTCTTTCTTACGTCAGGACCACCCCCCAGGCCATGTCAAAAGCTAGAGCCCTCCAGAAGAACAGTATAGATCTTACGATAACACAAAAAGGGCCACCCCAGCCGCATGTTTTAGCGTGAGACTTTTTCGCGTCTCTGTTATGTCAGGACCATCCCCCAGCCCATGTTGAAAGATAGAGTCCTCCAGAAGAACAGTATAGACCTTACGATAACATTAAAAGGGCCACACCAGCTGCAAGTGAGACTCTTTCGCGTCTCTGTTACGTTGCAAACTTTAAAAACATTGCCCCACCACGAAAAGTATAACGTTTCTCATTGGATAGACAGAATTTTTGTAGGCGGAGCGTAAGGTTAACACTGAGACCCTGATTGGTCAGATGAAGACACAGCCAGATAGTTTTTTTAAACCAACTTCGGTAAATTTCAGTAAGGAGAAGTTAGGAGAGAGTTGCTTCCGAGACGGCGAGGTGAGCGGAGCTGTGCTGTCCGCCGCCCCCTGACGAACACCGACAAGGTAATGAACACACGCGATGCCGCATAACAGCGCATAAAGCTTCACTCGAACTGCAGAAGTCTCATCTGTTACACCCCCTTTTTGCGTAATACTAGTGTCGATCGTCAATTAAAGCTCATGGTGTTCACATTTGCCACTTGAAGTAAAAATCTGAAACGCGATGATTTTTCTGTTATATAGTTATTGAGAAGCCACATCAGCCACTGTAATTTACGACAAGTTAGATAAGTAATTAAAGATAATTGAAGGTCACTGTAGACCATTTTGATAGTTTTCTCTTTTGTGAAACTTAATTTAAACCTAGATTATAGATGTGATATGGCATAGGTCATCCTTCAATCCATTGTAGAACTTGGAAACCCATTCAGGGAATATTCGTTCACATTTTTGTTGAACGCAGTTGGTTTTACCATCCTGTATTAAAACATTTCCTTTTATCAATAGTGCAATTTATAAACGATGTTTTGTGAGTAGAATAAAATTTCCAATGGTAAACTTAACTGCTTTTCCGACGTTATTTTACCAGATAACTAAAAATAGGAAAGCCTTGAACCCATTCCACTAAATTTAGTTAGTATTAAGATTCCTTTACAGGGAGTGCAGTGAAGCTGACGCTGAAATCATTAAGTATTTGGTTATATCATCGCTAGTCTCACTGAACTCTTCTGAATTCTACATGTCATGTGTGGTCTGGCGTCTCCTTACCTGCAACAGGTCCCAGGTTCAAACTAGTCAATTCCCTAAAAAACACGCTCAGAGCGTCGTTGCGCGAAAGTGGTAGGGAGACACGATATAGAACAAACAGACACCACGCAGAATGTTAGATACTAGCTTCTAAATAAGGCAACACGGAGAAGAAAAATGAATTATTTTATTTAAAAATCTCAAATATTTTTCGCGGTGGAAATAAAGTAAAGCGCTTTCTGGGTTATTTTCAAGCCAATAGAAGCAAGATATAATCACAGTAATTATTGACTTTCATGAATATGATTAGATAAGAAAATTTTGTTTCAATGGTCATGAAGTGTCAAGTTTAATTTATAAGAATGTAGTGTTCGTGTTTGAATTTATTTGTGTTATTTGCATTTTTAAATTTACTGGCATGTACATTTGAAAAAAAGTGACAAAGTACAAAAATGCTATTACGATTGAATTGTGTCAGATCTCATTTCACCAAGTCGCCTTTTATGAAATCTATTCTGTCAGTTTGTTCGAAAGGATTTAATAACCTGCAGATAATATCAGTTATATGCGTTATTTATTAAAGCTGAAGATGTTAGTATATTGAATACGTATTTACGTTTATAATTTCACATGTATATTGTTTGATACTGTTTTCTTCAGAATCCCAAAAGCGGACTGTTTCTATTCTTCTAGGAACTTTTAATGCGTCTGTTCTGATTATTCGGGAGTTGACCGTCTGGTTTTAAACTTTCTTTGCTTCTTGCGTTTAATTTGATTGGGAAACCGTTGAGATTGAACTTAACATATACATGGATGGACATGAGAAATGAAAGGTTGCAATAAATTTTTCATCTGTGATTATTACTTTACGTATGAAATATTCTGTTGCAGATTAATAAAAATGAATTTCTTTGAATATTCCAAAATAATTATTCAAGTTTTACTTTTATTCAAGTACTAAAGCTGTTTGTGCAAGAATGAAAATACTATTGCCCATCGAAGTTAGCAAACATTTTCACGTTGCAGTGGATTTTTGGTTTAACTGGATATACCCCGACTAGCTTCGAAGCATAAGATTATCTTCACTATATGAAAATATTTTTTTTATATTGCTAAGCTCCCATGAAAATTATCCAGTTTTAAATAGACTTTACGATATGTTCAGAATTTATCACTTTTTTGAATGAAAATTTACAAAAGCTGCAGCTTGTATCCATCTATGAATGCACAAGATAAAATCTACTATCTCCTTTTATTCTGCGTCTGTAATGCTGTGAAAAGAAACACTTTATTATTTTCGTTCACCTCTACCTGTACCCTTTTTAGGATGTGGTCGTTATAGCGATCGTATATTTAAATCTGCCGCTGCTGCAGACTGCTCGCTCGCGGCGCAGCTCCGCACCACCAGCGATAGCCAATAAAATGCTGAAATTTCTTAAATAAAATGGGTGCGAACTTTGCAGTAATTGTGACAATCAGATTTTACTAGATAAATATATTTTAACAGAAACATTAAAATCTTTACACACCTTTTACAATCCCAGCTACAAATGGTGTCGATCATCGACTTATGACAAATGAAGACTACGTAAGAGTCTAATGCAAAGTCACGGGTTCCTCTCCCATTCAGTCCGTGCAGAAGACAAGCGATTGTATTACAATATATTGCCTATTTATATCGTAACTAATTCTTGTATAGTTTTTGTCGTTTTTGATTACATATCGTTTCTTCTGTGGCGGTTTTCACGTCCTCGCCACAGATAGTATTTTACACTCTTTGAATAACCATTTATAATAGCAAAATTTATAATTATATTTTTCTCACAAAATTAAGTGTCCTTTTGAAATTCGATTAACAGGAATACATATAAATTATTTGTTACAGTGAGCATTATACATCGAAATGTTCTTTTAACTTTCACTTTGGATGCGTGCTGCCAGAGAACGTTAGAAACTGACCATTTTAAGTATCGTATTGTGTCATCGATAGAAGACAGACTGAGTCTGTTCTGGTATACCGTATCAAACTGTTCTCTGAAATTACGAATGGTATCTTATACAGAGCATGTGCTTCTTTAATGTCTTCCCTTCCGTATGGTCAATAGTCTTCACTTAAAAACGTGTGTCTGTTTCCTGCTGAGACACACTGCACAGCCAGTATAAGAGCTTGACTTCCGGTCGTAACTGCCGCAGTGAGCGCAGTGATATTTCAGTTTTTACGACATCACACCGTGGATGAACAGGCTGGCGCTGCATACTCGAGCAGGTGGTCGGCGCCTGAGGCGGCTCTCCACGTGGGAAGGCCATGCTCCGAGCGAAGAGGCAGCGGCCCACTTGGCCGCGAGAACGGTTAGTGGACGCAGCGCCTGCAGCCACGGCACATAATTGCCCTAACCCAGCCCTCGTCTCGATACCACCGATTACCGACACCTCACATCCAGCGACGGCCCGCGCGCCTCGAGGTGTAGGCAGAGGGAACGTGGGAACAAGGGGAGTGCAGCACAGAGTGTGGGGATACACGCTCAGCAGAAAGGTGCTCCAGAAACTGGGTGATGTCCGACAGCTCGTAGAAGACGAGGATCTTGTGTACTTACACTCCTTGTGATACTCTGAAATTATCGCGTGGACCACTGTAACTAAAGTAAATGACCTCAATATCAATCTACAGTAACAATATGTAAATTAGCCTATTACAGAGACCTTATATTATCCCTTCCATTCTGTGGTTATTAATTATTATTATTATTAAGTGAAACACAAGAAAGGGATAATATAAGAAATATGTATATACAGGGTGTTACAAAAAGGTACGGCCAAACTTTCAGGAAACATTCCTCACACACAAATAAAGAAAAGATATTATGTGGACATGTGTCCGGAAACGCTTAATTTCCATGTTAGAGCTCATTTTAGTTTCGTCAGTATGTACTGAACTTCCCCGATTCACCGCCAGTTGGCCCAATTGAAGGAAGGTAATGTTGATTTTGGTGCTTCTGTTGACATGCGACTCATTGCTCTACAGTACTAGCATCAAGCACATCAGTACGTAGCTTCTCAACAACAGATTCGGTGACGGATGGATTGGTAGAGGCGGACCAATTCCGTGGTCTCCACGCTCTCCTGACCTCAACCCTCTTGACTTTCATTTATGGGGGCATTTGAAAGCTCTTGCCTACGCAACCCCGGTACCAAATGTAGAGACTCTTCGTGCTCGTATTGTGGACGGCTGTGATACAATGCGCCATTCTCCAGGGCTGCATCAGCGCATCAGGGATTCCATGCGACGGAGGGTGGATGCATGTATCCTCGCTAACGGAGTACATTTTGAATATTTCCTGTAACAAAGTGTTTGAAGTCACGCTGGTACGTTCTGTTGCTGTGTGTTTCCATTCCATGATTAATGTGATTTGAAGAGAAGTAATGAAATGAGCTCTAACTTGGAAAGTAAGCGTTTCCGGACACATGTCCACATAACATATTTTCTTTCTTTGTGTGTGAGGAATGTTTCCTGAAAGTTTGGCCGTACCTTTTTGTAACACCCTGTATATTGATTTGTAGGTGGCCAAAGGTAAGCATTAAATTTTGTTTCAAATGAGCGCCAGGCTCTCTACAAATTATTTCAGATGCTTTCGGCGAAATGTAATGCAGGCCAGTTTCACTGACCTAGAATAAATCGTATCTTTGAAAGTATGCAGTTTTGACGAAATAAAATTAGTTAATTGAATAACTTGAAATGATTCTTCCTGCTCCGGCTGTAGTGATATGTTACACAAAAAAATAAATTTAAATACGCCACGTAATGGCGGCCAATTGTTGCCAGTTAAAGATCACCGCTACTCGCTTCGCAGAGACTGAAAAAATGCTAAATAACTTCTTGCAATTATTAATTCAGGAAGAATTTTTTGCATGGGTTCTTTAAGTAACACAATGCACTCACTTTTTGTAAATATATTTGCACTAAGCACAGAATACACACTTGAATTATTCGCTACGTACGAGAACAAAAAGAGCAAAAGCTGCCGCTTTACAATAGCAAGCTTACCTTACATACAGCAGAAGAAATTATCTGACTCGAAGTGATTTTAAATATACTTTTTCTCTTATGTATAATGACAAAGATAATAATGTTAGTTTCGAGATCGTTATGCACTACGATTTCACCTAACATAAATAATATCTTTTTATTACATTGCAATCGATACAGTCTTTCTTTGAAGCTAATTTAATACATTTTCATAATTAATTTGTCGTTTATGTCCATATAATATTATTCAGAGTCCTTTTATTATTTACTTCAAATATATCGGCTTGAATATTTCAAAAGGGACACTATAACCTCTTCGGAGATCTGTAAATTCATACATTCACTTTATAGCGCATATACTCCTTGCGATATTTGTGTCTGGATGTGGATGATGAAGTAAATAGCTGCAATGGAATGCCGTAAAGCAGTTGGTAGGTACAGGCACGATACCAGGAGGAATATTTAAGTGTTCGAATCTAGCAGAAATAAGAGAAATATCGAAGCTAAGTAAGTAGACATGTGGCAGTGGTGAATGATCGGAGACTCTCTGACAATGGTAATGATTTCAACATCGAAGAAACAGGGAACCAAGAAATTCAGAGGACAATTAGTCTCGTTTCATAAGCAACCATAGCTGTGTTAAGAATCGTGAATGAAAGACTGGCGAAAGTATCGGAGGAGAATTTCGCTAAGAAGCAGTTTGGTTTTAGGACGAGTACATAACGGATAAAATATTGCGAATTTTGTGGAAAGGTTTGTTGAGAAAGGATGAAACGCATGTACGTCTTTTATAGAGCTGAAAAATGCATTTGACAATGTGGTCTCGGATAAGTTTGCAACTATGATGAGGGAAAGGAAAATGGACTGCAAAAGCATATGATTTATAAAATTATCTAAATGACAGTGGTAGTGAAAGTTCCAACTGGACTGATTTAGGAAAAGCAATAAGATCTACATGTACATCTACATACATATTCGGCAATCCACCATACGGTGCGTGGCGGAGGGTACCTCGTACCACAACTAGCATCTTCTTTCCCTGTTCCACTCCCAAACAGAACGAGGGAAAAATGACTGCCTATATGCCTCTGTACGAGCCCTAATCTCTCTTATCTTATCTATGTGGTCTTCCCGCGTATTATAAGTTGGCGGCAGTAAAATTGTACTGCAGTCAGCCTCAAATGCTGGTTCTCTAAATTTCCTCAGTAGCGATTCACGAAAAGAACGCCTCCTTTCCTCTAGAGACTCCCACACGAGTTCCTGAAGCATTTCCGTGAAACTCGCGTGATGATCAAGCCTACCAGTAACACATCTAGCAGCCCGCCTCTGAATTGCTTCTATGTCCTCCCTCAATCCGACTTGATAGGGATCCCAAACGCTGGAGTAGCACTCAAGAATAGGTCGTATTAGTGTTTTATAAGCTGTCTCCTTTACAGATGAACCACATCTTCCCAAAATTCTACCAACGAACAGAAGACGACCATCCGCCTTCCCCACAACTGCCATTACATGCTTGTCCCACTTCATATCGCTCTGCAATGTTACGCCTAAATATTTAATCGACGTGACTGTGTCAAGCGCTACACTACTAATGGAGTATTCAAACATCACGGGATTCTTTTTCCTATTCATCTGCATTAATTTACATTTATCTATATTTAGATGCCATTCCTTACACCAATCACAAATCCTGTCCAAGTTATCTTGTATCCTCCTACAGTCACTCAACGACGACACCTTCCCGTACACCACAGCATCATCAGCAAACAGCCGCACATTGCTATCCACCCTATCCAAAAGATCATTTATGTAGATATAAATCAACAGCGGACCTACCACACTTCCCTGGGGCACTACAGATGATACCCTCACCTCCGATGAACACTCACCATCGAGGACAACGTAATGGGTTCTATTACTTAAGAAGTCTTCGAGCCACTCACATATTTGGGAACCAATCCCATATGCTCGTACCTTAGTTAGGTGTCTGCAGTGGGGCACCGAGTCAAACGCTTTCCGGAAGTCAAGGAATATGGCATCCGTCTGATACCCTTCATCCATGGTTCGCAAGATATTATGTGAAAAAAGGGCGAGTTGCGTTTCGCAGGAGCGATGCTTTCTAAAGCCGTGCTGATGCATGGACAGCAACATCTCTGTCTCAAGGAAATTCATTATATTCGATCTGAGAATATGTTCGAGAATCCTGCAACAAACCGATGTTAAGGATATTGCGGATCCGTCCTTCTACCCTTCTTATATACAGGCGTCACCTGCGCTTTTTTCCAGTCGCTCAGGACTTTACGTTGGGCAAGAGATTCGCGATAAATGCAAGCTAAGTAAGGAGCCACTGCAGTAGAGTACTCTCTGTAAAAACGAATTGGAATCTCATCAGGACCTGGCGATTTATTTATTTTCAACCATTCAGCTGCTTCACAACCCCAGGGATGTCTATCACAATGTCCTCCATACGGGAATCTGTACGAGACTCAAACGGCGGTGTGTTTATACGATCCTCCTGCGTGAAAGATTTCTCAAATGCTAAATTTAAAATTTCAGCTTTCGTTTTGCTGTCTTCCGTTGCCAGGACAGACTGATCAGTGAGTGACTGGATAGAAGCCTTCGACCCGCTTACCGATTTTACGTAAGACCAGAATTTCCTTGCGTTTTCAGCAAGATCTTTTGCTAAGGTATGACGGTGGTAGTGGTTGAATGCTTCGCGCATCGCTCTTTTTACAGCAGCACGAATCTCTACTAACTTTTGCCTGTCCTCATTCTCCCGATCTTTCTTGTACCGCGAGTGCAACTGTCTTTGCTTCCTGAGCATTCTCCGAATTGCGCTGTTAAACCACGGTGGGTCTTTTCCGTCCGTAATCCACTTTTTCGGCACATACTTCTCCAATGCGTGATTTACAATGCGTTTAAAATTTGCCCATAATTCTTCGACGTCCATCGTACGGGAAGTAAATGAAGTCGATTCATTTACTAAGTGGGATGCTAACAACTGCTTATCTGTTCTTTCTAGTAAGAATACTCTCCTAGCCATCTTGACCGACTTTTTAACTTTCGTAACCATAGTCGTAATGACAACATCATGATCACTAATCCCTGTCTCAACACTGGTTGGTTCAAATGGCTCTGAGGACTATGCGATTTAACTTCTGAGTTCATCAGTTGCCTAGAACTTAGAACTAATTAAACCTAACTAACCTAAGGACATCACACACATCCATGCCCGAGACAGGATTCGAACATGCGACCGTAGCGGTCGCTCGGTTCCAGACTGTAGCGCCTAGAACCGCATGGCCACACCGGCCGGCCTCAACACTGACACCGTCGATGAGGTCTGGTCTGTTCATGGCTACCAGATCTAAAATATTTCCATTACGCGTTGGTTGTCGATTTAGATGCTCAAGATAAGGCTGTTGCTTCTCTCCCACCTCTTCCAGTCTGCACTTAGAGAAAGTGAATGAGCCTTGCCCGTTAGATGACGACGGTTAATAATAGGAAGAGGTTTGCAAACGATACGTTTCTGCTTGCAACTGACAAAAAATGTTGAAGAACAAAGTGGAGATACGATTTTTCTGCTACCATTTCCACTGCACTGATTTCTTCTATTACACTTTTAAAATATTTTGTTTATCAAGGCCGTATCGTCTGCGAGAGATAAACCATTTCCACACTGTTCTTTTTATTTCCAATCTTTAACGGTTTCAACGGTTTCCAAAGTTTTTATTCTTTTCGCCCATTTTTGTATTATTTTGTCAAACACGCCGTTGAACAAGAGTGGTGCTATTACTACTGTTATTATCATTATTATTGTTACTGTTATTAATCCTTTGCTTAACGTCAGTACTAATAGTACAAAATACTTTAGCCTTTCGTGGCCACTTGCTGACGTACTGCCTGCTGGCACGTGTCTCGGATTTTTCGACCGATGTTCAGCGAACTAAGATTGTCTGTTTAACGTCTTTCAAATAATCCGAGACAGAAGCCAACAGGCAAAACACCAGTACCAATAGTCTTACGACTATATTTAACTGACAGTTATTTTTATCATTGCAGGAAGTGAGAAAGAACCATGATCTGTTCTCCAGAGTGTAGACAGTTTAAATCTCAGTCCACAGATAAACATGAAAATTACCAAGGTAATGATTATCAATCGACGAAGTTTAGTGCAAATACAACTCGCAGGTTGCTTTAAGGATCTGGAAATAGTGGCTGATAGAGTACTCGTACATCTAGGATATCTGATCAATAACACGGGGACGTGCCTTAAAGAAATAAAACGACGAATTGTCCTTGGCCGAGATGCACTGATCAAAATCTACAAGATCTGATAGAATCGGACAATATCTGAACTAACGGAGTTGCGGTTGATGGAATCATTGGTGTTCCCTGCGTTTTTGTACGACTGCGAGACCTGGCTCGTTTAAAGGGCCTTAGAGATATTGCGTTGGAGGAATATGTTATGTGTGCAATGCTCAGAAAGAAGAACCAGTATTTTTATTATAGAATAACCTTACACCACAATAAGGTTATCCTCCCGTGCCAGTCAAATCTATTCCCAGTTCCTTGGACACGTTTTCGGAAGTGAAGAGTTCAAAAATGGTTGAAATGGCTCTGAGCACTATGGGACTTAACATCTGAGGTCATCAGCCCCTAGAACTTAGAACTACGTAAACCTAACTAACCTAAAGGCCATCACACACATCGATGCCCGAGGCAGGATTCGAACCTGCGACCGTAACGGTCGTGCGGTTCCAGACTGAAGCGCCTAGAAACGCTCGGCCACAACGGCCGGCGAAGAGAAGGGGATAGTGTAGAAAAGACAATCTTGCAAAGTATAATCGAAGGCAGAAGAACACTAAAGGCGGTGGAATGTTACGTTGCTACTAAAACATCCTAAATTTGACTAATTCAAATTTTATTTTAAAAATCATAATTTATGGATTGTACCTTGGTTAACAACTGTTATTAGTCACGCAATGATATGTTATACATAAGGTAAGTATAAAATATCCTGTTTTATACTTTATAATCACAGTTTTACTGTTCAAATTGGAAAGTAAGTCACAATTTATGTTATGCACAAGTTACAAATAATTATTATAAATCCAAGAGTATTTTATGCGCAAACAGAGATTTCTGCTTATTACAATCCAAGCAAGACTAACTTGGTCATCCATGGTCACCCAAGCAATCTTCTTCTGATTCCTCGTTTTCCTCATTTGCTTTTCCTTCACTTAATTCTCCAGTGCCTGCGTCTTTATCAGCTTCTTCAAGCAAATCACACAGTATACTAATGTCAAAATCAGATTCGGCACCACCAATATTCTGATAATTTCAGTAGCAAAAAACGAGATTAGCTCTGAAGAACACCAATGTGATACTAACATTCTTCTAACTGCTGTCACTGCTCGATATTTCACCTATGATGGTGCTTGAAAAATTCTAAGCTATAAAACATATACGGCGATATAAAACAAATATGCCGAAGTGGCCGAGCGGATCTAGGCATTACAGTCGGGAACCTCGTGACCGCAGGTTCGAATCCTGCCTCGGGCATGGGTGTGTCTGATGTCCTTAGGTTAGTTAGGTTTAAGTAGTTCTAAGTTCTAGGGGACTGATGACTTCAGAAGTTAAGTCCCATAGTGCTCAGAGCCATTATTAAACATTCGTAATATATACGAAAAGTGCACAGAGTCAACAAATCGTTGGAGTCAGGCAGTAAATTATTCAGCCATTATTAACGACAATGTTTACGAAGAAGGTAATCAAGAGAACGTGTTGCTCATGTGTCCAGATTGGCGGGAACCGCGAAGAGATACCAGCTGCATCGTAAATTTTACGAGAGTTTGGTAATCTAGGATTAAGAACAGCCGACGATCATTGTGGATTGAGACATCCAGTTGAAGATTCAGTTCTAAAGAAGTGTATGAAGAAATGAGGTCGCGACACTCAGCAGCGAATAAATCGACCAATGTTGATGATGACGAACTAACTTGTATTGTTATACTTCACGATAGTAGAACTTTTGAAGGATGTCGCCTAGGACTAGAGCGAAATAATGTCATGAGGGAAATCCTACGATGGGTTGTACGTTTAGGAGGAACTGATATGAATCTTCGTGTACTCAACTGGAAGGATAACTTTTACCTTTTAGAGATTCTGTTATTCTTTTGTGAATGTGTTGTTGTTGTTGTGGTCTTCACTCCGGAGACTGGTTTGATGCAGCTCTCCATGCTACTCTATCCTGTGCAAGCTTCTTCATCTCCCAGTACTTACTGCCACCTACATCCTTCTGAATCTGCTTAGTGTATTCATCTCTTGGTCTCCCTCTACGATTTTTTCCTTCCACGCTACCCTCCAATGCTAAATTTGTGATCCCTTGATGCCTCAGAATGTGTCCTACAAACCGGTCCCTTCTTCCTGTCAAGTTGTGCCACAAACTCCTCTTCTCCCCAGTTCTGTTCAATACCTCTTCATTAGTTATATGATCTACCCATCTAATCTTCAGCATTCTTCTGTAGCACCACATTTCGAAAGCTTCTATTCTCTTCTTGTCCAAACTATTTATCGTCCATGTATCACTTCCATACATGGCTACACTCCATACAAATACTTTCAGAAACGACTTCCTGACACTTAAATCTATACTCGATGTTAACAAATTTCTCTTCTTCAGAAACGCTTTCCTTGCCATTGACAGTCTACATTTTATACCCTCTCTACTGCGACCATCATCAGATATTTTGCTCCCCAAATAGCAAAACTCCTTTACTACTTTAAGTGTCTCATTTACTAATCTAATTCCCTCAGCATCACCTGACTTAATTCGACTACATTCCATTATCCTCGTTTTGCTTTTTTTTATGTTCATCTTATATCCTCCTTTCAAGACACTGTCCATTCTGTTCAACTGCTCTTCCAAGTCCTTTGCTATCTCTGACAGAATTACAACGTCATCAGCGAACCTCAAAGTTTTTATTTCTTGTCCATGTATTATAATACCTACTCCGAATTTTTCTTTTGTTTCCTTTACTGCTTGCTCAATATACAGATTGAATAACATCTGGGAGAAGCTACAACCCTGTTTCACTCCCTCCCCAACCACTGCTTCCCTTTCATGCCCCTCGACTCTTATAACTGCCATCTGGTTTCTGTACAAACTGTAAATAGTCTTCCGCTTCCTGTATTTTACCCCTGCCACCTTTAGGATTTGATAGAGAGTATTCCAGTCAACATTGTCAAAAGCTTTCTCTAAGTCTACAAATGCTAGAAACGTAGGTTTGCCTTTCGTTAATCTAGCTTCTAAGATAAGCCGTAGGGGCAGTATTGCCTCACGTGTTCCAACATTTCTACGGAATCCAAACTGATCTTCCCCGAGGTCGGCTTCTACCAGGTTTTCCATTGGTCTGTAAAGAATTCGCGTTAGTATTTTGCAGCTGTGACTTATTAAACTGATAGTTCGGTAATTTTCACATCTGTCAACACCTGCTTTCTTTGGGATTGGAACTATTATATTCTTCTTGAAGTCTGAGGGTATTTTGCCTGTGAACGTAAGGAACAAAAAGAAATAAGATGGTATTACTCTTAAGTAGAATGTTAATACTAACAAGGGAACCTCCCCATCGCACCCCCCTCAGATTTTGTTATAAGTTGGCACAGGGGATAGTCCTTGAAAAACTGAACACAGATCAATCGAGAAAACAGGAAGAAGTTGTGTGGAAGATAAGCAACATGAAGGACGAAACTAAGGTAAGGAGCGTCGTGGTCCAGTGGTTAGCGTGAGCAGCTACGGAACGAGAGGTCCTTGGTTCAAGTCTTCCCTCCAGCGAAAATTTTATTTTCGCAAAGTTATGATCTGTCCGTTCGTTCATTGACGTCTCTGTTCACTGTAATAAGTTTAGTGTCTGTGTTTTGCTACCGCACCGCAAAACCGTGCGATTAGTAGACGAAAGGACGTGCCTCTCCAATGGGAATCGAAAACATTTGATCGCAAGGTCGTAGGTCAACCGATTCCTCCACAGGAAAACACGTCTGATATATTCTATACGACACTGGTGACGGCATGTGCGTCACATGACAAGAATATGTTGTCGACCCACCTAACTTGTACACTTGGCGAATGGGTTTTACCTTGCCCGATTTAGGTTTTCTTGTGGATGTGATAATCACTCCCAAAAAAGTGATGAATGCATAAGAGTGTGTCACTATACTGCAACAAATGAATGCAACAGTTTCACTTTCGCAGAGGGTTCCCTATGCTCTGTCAAAACATATGTTTTAACGGTTTTTAACGTTTTCTAATTTTTCCTTGAGTAGACCGTCAAATCCTCTATATGTCCAAGCAAATCTGAACATGTCCTGGAATTTTGGAGAACGAACCTGATTATGTCTGAAAATAAAAATATTGTGGCTCGAAGGAAGGCTTGAACCAAGGACCTCTCGTTCCGCAGTTGCTCACGCTAACCACGGGACCACGGCGCTCCTGAGCTCACACTTTTCCTTAATGTTGCCTATCTTGCGCATGAACTACTCAGTTTGTATATTTTGCTTATTTTTTCACAGTTCCACACAACTTCTTCCTGTTTTCTCGATTGATCTGTGTTCAGTTTTTCAAGGCCTATCTACTGTGCCAACTTATAACTAAATCTGAGGGGGGTGCGATGGGGAGGTTCCCTTGTAAGTGCTATTGTTGTTGTTTGTTTAGGGCAGTCAACGTCAGCGCCCTTCAAAGGTGTCTCATATGAGCTACAAAACAAAGACGCAGTAATAAGAGGAAAGTGCCTCGATACCGCACTAAAGCACGAGGCTGTGAGTGAAGCTGTTCATGTGTGACTGGTTGCTGAGTCGCACCGCTGTTTCAGTGGACCGTGCCAGCGCTGGCCAGCGCTCTGGGCCGCCACCCGTGCTTCACGGCCCCGAGACCTGCTGACGGAGCGTATCTTGTCTGAGCTGTCTACACCAGTGCCCAGTGACCTCCACAGTCCGCACTACGTGTGTGTGCAGATAATGCGCGTGGAAAACAAGGCAGAATTATCACCTCTACGGTGGCCACGATGTCTACTTCGGGGCTTAACAACTCGCCGGTTTTGAACGTGAGCGCTCGCGCCTGCTCAGGCCCCTATTCGTAAACAGAACACTTGTCACGTGGTGGGGAGTGGTAGAAATATGCGCACACAGTGGCCGTCGGACAACACGGGAAAGTGCCGAATATGATGCAGGCGAGGGGTTGCTTTAAGAGCTGTGGCGAGTCGGCGTTGCGTAATATAGAAAATATCTTCGTCATATCAGTCCGCAGTTGCAGAAATCTTCAGGCAGAAGTGATGCTGATACAAAACATGATAACTATGCGTCGTATACACTATGTAGCAGAAGACGTTCTGGGTCAGCCTGTAAACCTTTGTAGGGAATTAGTTACGATCCGTTGTTGTTGTTGTTGTGGTCTTCAGTCCTGAGACTGGTTTGATGCAGCTCTCCATGCTACTCTAACCTGTGCAAGCTTCTTCATCTCCCAGTACCTACTGCAACCTACATCCTTCTGAATCTGCTTGGTGTATTCATCTCTTGGTCTTCCTCTACGATTTTTACCCTCCACACTGCCCTCCAATACTAAATTGGTGATCCCTAGATGCCTCAGAACATGTCCTACCAACTGATCCCTTCTTCTAGTAGTTACGACCCAAGAGACATTTTTATCAGAGTGATGTCAGAAAAAAAGTTCCCGGTCTTAGTAGCGATGATGAATGCTCTTAGCAATCTGGAAGAAACCGTGGAAAATATAGGTTTATGGTGGAAGTGAGTAGTTTCGGTCTCTACAGTGTGTAAATTTTAAGTTGACAAACCAGGCTAACTCGAAAAATAAGCTTCACACAAAAATATGTGTAGAATCCAAAGTTGATTATTTTCGAGGGGGACATCTGCTGGTGCTAAAATTAGCCCACCACCCAGCCCCCTGGGGGTGGGGCGGGAGGCAACTTTAAAATTTCAATTGGGAACCCCCATTTTTTTAATTGCAGAATCACATTGTACATAAAAAAACTACGTACATTTTGTCTTAAACATTTGTTTTGATTTTTGGTAGTTTGCACTGTAATTCAAGAAAATCCATGTTCTCATTTTTGCGCGGAAAATGGTTGCGGATAAATAAAAAAATACTTATTTACTTCGTAAATTTTTATTCGCTGTAACTAAAACTCTCCCTCTCTCCCCATAGGCTGCGGTTTGAGAGAGAGAGGAATTAGAGTTTTACAAATGTTGACCCAAATATTTTTTTCCGCAGATGCGGGTAAGTTTCGATTGTTTCGTGGTCATGAGGCCACACAACTTTTAATTATCAAACAGATCATCTGACTAGTTAACTAACTAACCCATATGGGGAGAGAGGGAGAGTTTTAGTTTTAGCCAATCAAAATTTACGAAGTAAATAAGTATTTTTTATTTATCTGTAACCATTTTCCACGCAAAAATGAGAACATGGATTTTCTTGAATTACAGTGCCAACTACCAAGAATCAAAACAAATGTTTAAAGCAAAATGTACGTAGTTTTTAATGTAGAATCTGATTCTGCAATAAAAAATGGGGGTTCCCATTTGAAATTTTATAGTTGCCTCCCGCCCCCACCCCCAGGGGGGTGGGGGGTGGCGAGCTAATTTTAGCACCAGCAGATGTCCCCCTCGCAAATAATCAACCTTGGATTGTACACATTTTTTCGTGTGAAGCTTATTTTTCGAGTTATTCTGGTTAGTCAACTTAAAATTTACGCCCTGGATATACGGTGCGTTAGCCACATACGAAATAAACGCAGCTGAATGAGAAAACGAAAACCTTCAGTACCCAGTGAAATCAGAGGTGTCCACTGCGTGAATCCTCAGCAGCATTTACGTGCAAATAATATCACTTTTATGAATGTTATTTGCTCGTACGACGAATAACGTCTGATTAAGTAAAATGAGAGATACGTACATACTCAATAGCAAAATAATGCGGCAGCATTATGCTTCTAGTTTATTTTTCTAATTTTTGTCAGTGTAGCCTTATTCACGCTGAATTATATATTTCTGGTAGCAAAAGTATTTAGCCTGCCAAAGAAACGGTATCTGCATTTTTCCATTTCAAGTCTAACTCGTGGCTCCCCACTACATGCCCTGCGCTGTGACGACGGAATGGAGGGGTTACGGTGCTCACGGGCCTGTACTCGCGAAGCTCGTAAGCTGTCAAGACCTAAATACTCGAATATGTCTCCTTCTGCAAACTATGGTAGCAGAGAACATTTTATCTTTCATAAACTGTCGTTGCTTTAGTCGAGAATCCTCTTATTCTCAGCAGAGTATTTTTTGCGATGTTTGTGTATAACAAGTCAAATCTCTGTGCTGGACTGGGATTCGAACCTCAGATCTGCCCTTTCGCAAACCGTGGATTCCTCTTATGTCACTCGGGAATGCTTCCTAGACCGACTTAAAGCGTCGAGTCGTCACGAGCTCGACACCTGTTCCTTTCAAACTCTGAAAGAGCTACTGACAAGTTCCCGTTGAGACCCCGAAGATGAGAGTAGATTAATTACAGGTCCAAGAAAGCCATTTAAGTATTCCAACGTCTTGCGGTACATATGTGAATGCAGCAGGGAGAAATCCTAATATGTAGTACCATTGGAAGTATTACATCTGCGAGGGTACAACACTCTGTTACACATAAAATACAGACAGGCTGTAAGAATCAATAGTTCACAATTCCAGTCCACGCTGCAACGTCCTGAACTGTTGAACGCACCAAGAGAATACTCGACATAGTCCAGAGTCAAGCACAATGTAAGTGAGCACGGCTCAAAGTGTCTTTCAGGAGCGTGGCAGCTGGCTTATAGCTTTCGCGTGACGTCGGCATCGGAGCCCAAGAGACGGCTCACTGAAGCCTCTTATTGACCTCTGCAGGAGTCATGATAGCGGACATCGTGGAGTACTGACCTTGCTGTCGGGTGCCAGAGATTTAGTATCCGCCTTACCTTTACTCAGCTATCTTTGGTCTAGATCCTCGGTCCCGGGATCTAACTCCGCCACCGCTTAAATTTTGAATAAAAATCATCAGCATAGGCGGCCGAAGACTTCCGGCATAAGACGTCACCTTAATTCTGCCAACAGCCTTATAAAAGAGAGTGGAGGAGCGGACAGAGGTTTCAGCCATATTCTTGCCTTTGGGGTGGGAAACTGCCCCTAAAGGTGGAAGAATCTGCAATGACCAACGGTATGAGGATATGGAACGCAATGAAAACCACTTCAGCAAAGACACCTAACGTGTCTCCACAGGACATGTGACCAGTAACTGCAAAACTGTCATGATGATCTCTTCATTGGCATAAGATTCCGGAATAGTCCCCTATTCCGATCTCCAGGAGAAGGATTACCAAGGGCGAAGCGACTATGAGAAAAAGACTGAATATCCAACGAAGGGATAACGTTCTACGAGTCGAGGCATGGGATTTTAGAAGCTTAAATGTGGTAGGGAAGCTAGAAAATCTGAAAAGAGAAATACAGAGGTTCAATCTAGGTAAAGTACGGGTCAGTGAAGGGAACTGGAAACAAGACAAGGATTTCTGGTCAGATGAGTATCGGCTAATATCAACAGCAGCATGAACTGGTACAAAGAGATTGGGATTCGTTACGAATAGGAAGGTAGGGAAGAGAAAGTGTCACTCCGAACAGTTCAGTGGTAGGGTTGTTCTCATCAGAATCGGCAGCAAATCAACATCAACAATGGTAGTTCAGGTATATATGTCGATTACGCAAGCTGAAGTTGAGGTACAGAGAAAGTACAGTGAATCAGTAATTCAGGACGTAAAGGGAGATGAAAATCTAGCAATTAGGGGAGGTAGGGATGCGGTTGAAGGGGAAGCAGTAGGAGAAATGGTTATGAGAGAGTATGGACTTGGTAGTAGAACTTACAGAGGAGAAAGTCTAATTGAATTCTGCACTCAATTGCAGCTAGTAACGGCGAATACTCTGTTCAAGAATCATAAGAGGAGGGGGTTGTAATGTAGCAAATTGTTAAGAGTTGTCATCTTGCATTGTAAGTATAGCTTGCCGTGGAGTCGAGAGGAGAGCAGATTTTAGTTCTGACGCTGGCACAGCTGATGCTGGCTACTGGCCAGAGAGAGCCGTGTACTTGTTTAACGGTACGTGAAACACGTGGCACATACTCTCTATGAATCTGAAGAAGAATTATTAAATATTAATCGACTTTTTCGTAATTGGTATACCAAATTCTATGGCTAACACAAACATACTGTTAACATTCAAATCAATAACTTCATTGCTTTCGGATATATAAATATTTACATAAAACACATAGTAACTTGGCTGCACTGTGAAACTCAATTAGGGACTGTAATGTATTCATCTATAGTATCAATTGAAACTACAACCTAGAGCATGGGTTAAAATGATCTAATTTTCTTTGGTTTTATTACCTCAGATTTCTGACTTAATTAAAAGTACTTAACAAAATTTTTATTTCATCGTGTTTTTGGGCGTGTGCGAATTTGGAGAGACTGAGTCAGTGATTGGAGGACATCCGAAAAGTGAGAATCTTATATTTTATTAAGACTATGTACGAGGACTGCTCAATAGAGGATGATCGTAATATTGTTTTGACAACATAGCTTCACTTATCCTCATAATTTTGATGTTCCATCTCAAAGTAATCTCCTATCAATGCGATGCACTTTTCCCCGCGTTTCTGCCAGTCTTCAAATGCATGCTGGAAATCATTTTTCGACAGGTCCTTCAAAATCGCCTCCGCAGCCTTCACCACGGATTCTGATGATAGATAATTCCTCCCATGAAGGTGTTTCTTCATGTTAGGGAATAGAAAACAGTCATATGGGGCTGAATCTAGACTATAGGGAGAGTGAGGGATGCACTTAAAGTTGATTTTTGCAAGATATTCAGCAACAACATTGGCACTATGCGACGGCACATTATCGTGGTGCAGCATACAACCTGCTTCATGGAAATGTGGTCTTTTGCGCCTGATGTGGACTTGCAATGTTTTCAGGACATCCAATTACTGAAGTGTGCAGGTACAACATGCTGATAAATCATTCCAAGAATGTCAAAGAAAGAATGACCATAACTTTTCCAGCAGAAGCAACCACTTTTGCTTTTTTGGGGACTGATGATGATGGAGATCTCCACACTGAGCTTTGCTGTTTGCTCTCAGAATCAGAACGATGTACCAAGTTTCATCAGCAGCGATTACATTTGAAAGAAACTCCCGATTTCCCCGAACATCAATTTTAACTGCATGCAGACGTGCAAGCGAATGTCCTTTTGTTGCGGAATCCCCAGTATTGGAAACCATTGCGCACAAACACGTGTCATGCGCAATTCATCTGTCACCAACGTGTGGGTGGCACCCAATGAAAGCCCGGGCGCTGTGGCTGAGCGGTTCTAGGCGCTTCAGTCCGGAACCGCGCGCCTGCTACGGTCGCAGGTTCGAATCCTGCCTCGGGCATGGATGTGTATGTAGTTCTAAGTCTAGGGGACTGATGACCTCAGATGTTAAGTTCCATAGTACTTAGAGCCATTTGAACCATTTGAACCATTTGAACCACCCAATGAAATGTTCAGTATTTCAGAGAGTGATCTTAAGATAATTGGTCGATCCTCTCTCACAATGACGGCAGCAGTGTTGATGTTTTCTTCCGTAAGAGCAGTAACTGGAGCACCGGGTCCACCTTCCTTTGAAATTGTCTCACCTCTTTAAACATTCTTCACCTTAGAGCTGTGCTGCAGGGAAGAACAGATTCCCCATAGGCCTCCTGTAACAATGTATAGGCCTCAGCTGAAGATTTGCTGAGACGAAAGCAGAATTTCAAAGCCGCATATTGTTCCTCAAATGTTACCTCCATTGCAGCGGTAGGCGATACTGAACATGTCTGACCTTGCCTTCCTCTCACAGGTGGGAACCAGGAGTCCCAACAATGAAACTACTACGTCGTGTTTGTTGCACATTAAGATAACAGAATATCATAAGATTAAATTTTAGCGCAAGAAATTAAACCATAAATAATTATGGTCATTCTTTATTGAACAACCCTCGTAAATATGTGCGTAAGAAAGTTATTGTGCAATTGGGGAATTTGTGATGTATGTCCGAGTTAGCCTGTTTTTGTAAAAGGCAGCCAGGATGGTCGTTAAGTATTTAATTTATTAGTGTTCATTTTGCGAAGAGGAATCGTATTTTGTTTTCATTAAATTTTATTTAATTGCCGAATTACGAGACTTCAATCTACATTACTTGTGGCGATACCGCGAGTATAGAAGTTCTCGAGATGATCTGATTGGCTGTTTAACATACTAGCCATACTAGCCTTTCCCGTGCGACTGAGTGGGGCTTTGTGCCACATGTGTACGAGTCGAGAGAGTTGCCGTCTTCTGGAAAACACCTATGTTGAACCGCGCTGATCAAATTTGTACTAAAATGAAGAAATTCGCGAGTTTGATCATCCCACTGATGAAAAAGCGGCTACAATGTTGAGTATTCTGTGGAAGTTTGAGCGTTGTGACTGGTTTATTTTAGGAGATATTCGTGAGTGAACATTTCGTGTTGTACATAAGCTTCGCGTGGCATGTTTCGTTCAGATAACGAGACATTATGGCGAGCATTTTTTTACAAGAAGCCTACTGACCGACTGAATGTGTTAACTCGCAAGTAGTCGTGAGTCAGTGACCATTTAGGACGTTTAAAATATCGGGTCGGACTAAATATCTTCTGGCTGCTTTCACCTACATCTACATCTACATTTATACTCCGCAAGCCACCCAACGGTGTGTGGCGGATGGCACTTTACGTGGCACTGTCATTACCTCCCTTTCCTGTTCCAGTCGCGTATGGTTCGCGGGAAGAACGACTGCCGGAACGCCTCCGTGCGCGATCGAATTTCTCTAATTTTACATTCGTGATCTCCTCGGGAGGTATAAGTAGGGGGAAGCAATATATTCGATACCTCATCCAGAAACGTACCCTCTCGAAACCTAGACAGCAAGCTACACCGCGATATATAGCGCCTCTCTTGAAGAGTCTGCCACTTGATTTTGTCACACATCTCCATAACGCTTACCAAATAACCCTGTGACGAAACGCGCCGCTCTTCTTTGGATCTTCTCTATCTCCTCTGTCAACCCGACCTGATACGGATCCCACGCTGATGAGCAATACTCAAGTATAGGTCGAACGAGTGTTTTGTAAGCCACCTCCCTTGTCGATGGACTACATTTTCTAAGGACTCTCCCAATGAATCTCAACCTGGCACCCGCCTTACCAACAATTAATTTTATATGATCATTCCACTTCAAATCGTTCCGTACGCATACTCCCAGATATTTTACAGAAGTAATTGCTTCCAGTGTCTGTTCCGCTACATTTGTCTATGTTAAGGGTCAGTTGCCACTCCCTGCACCAACTGCCTATCCGCTGCAGATCTTTCTACTCCTGCAACTTCCGCGAAAAGCCGCATGGAACTTCCGACACGATCTACTAGTTCGGGTGTGAACTTGTACCAGAGACAGTAACGTTGTACAATTGATGTCGGGATATTAAATTCGGACTTGATAGCCATTTTCCCTATTTTAAAGACACTAAACCAACTACAAGGAAATTTTTGACATATTTTCGAACAATTCATGCAAGAATTCCGAGGGCTCGATGGTTCAACTTTCAGCTACTGCTCAAGGATTGGAGTCATGTGGCCTTTGCGTGGTAGACATTTTGTCGAATTTTCGACAACGCTGCTTTTTTCGGCTAAACCAATATCTACCATGGCAGAGTGAAGGGGCAGGCAATATACAGGCAGGTTGACTGATTGTTTAAAGGAAAGTGAGAGACCAACTTAACGGGCCACAAGGTATACTTCGCCAAGGCCGGGAGATACAGGAGAGTTTCAGTTAGATTACATCATGGTCAGGCAGAGATTTCGAAATCAGATACTGGATTGTAAGGCGTA
Organism: Schistocerca serialis cubense; assembly: GCF_023864345.2. Lineage (NCBI taxonomy): Eukaryota > Metazoa > Arthropoda > Insecta > Orthoptera > Acrididae > Schistocerca > Schistocerca serialis. The sequence continues at coordinate 313,103,438 of NC_064638.1, forward strand.
CCCAGGAACTGATATAGACTCAGATCACACTTCAGTAGCGCTGAACAGTAGACTGAAGTTTAAGAGACTCGCCAGGAAGAATCAGTGCGGAAAGAAGTGGGATACAGGAGAACTAAGGAATGAAAAGATACGTTTGAAGTTCTGTGAGGGTAAGGAATAGCTCACTAGGCAGTTCAGTTGAAGAGAATGGACATCTCCATAAAAGGCAGTCACAGATGTTGGAAAGAAAAACATAGGTACAAAGAAGGTAACTGCGAAGAAACCGTGGGTAGCAGAAGAAATATTTTAGCTGATGTGAAAGGATGTCAACGATAAGATTCGCTGATGACGTTGCTATCGTCAGTGAAACTAAAGAAGATTCACAAGATATGCTGGACGGAATGAACAGTCTGATGAGTACGGGATATGGATTGAAAGTCAATCGAAGAAAAACGAAAATAATGAAAAGTGGTAGAAATGAGAACAGTGAAAAACTTAACATCAAGACTGATGGTCACGAAGTAGATAAAATTAAGGAATTCTGCTACCTAGGCAGAAAAATAACCCAAGACAGACATAGCAAGGAGGCCCATCAAAAGCAAACAGGCACTGAAAAAGAGGGTAGTAGTGGCCAAGAAAAGTTTACTAATATCAAACAATGGTCTTAATTTGAGGAAAAGAGTTCTGAAAATGTACGTTTGGAGCTCAGAATTCTATGGCAGTGAAACCTATTGTGGGAAAACGGAAACAGAAGAGAATCGAAGCATTTGAGATCTGGTGCTTCAGACGAATGTTGAAAATTGGGTGGACTGATGAGGTAAGGAATGAGTGGGTTCCGTGAAGACTCGAAAAGGGAAGGAGTATATGGAAAACACTTACAGAAAGAAGGGACAGGATAATAAGACATCTGTTAAGACATCAGTGATTTAATTCCATGGTACTAGAAGGAGATGTAGAGGATAAAAGCTGTAGGGGAAGACAGAGATTGGAATACATCCAGAAAGCAAATAAATGAGGATGTAGGTTGCAAGTCCTAGTCTGATATGAAGAGGTTCGCACAGGAGAGTAAATCGTGACGGGCCACATCGGATCAGTCAGGAAGCTGATGACTCTGACCCTCTTGATATCATGGTCAACATACCAGAGTGGAGGAGGTGTGTATTGGCAATCCAGCTAAACGTTCGCTGTAAACTTCGACATCTGCTGTCGGTGTATCCTTTGCCTGTAGTGGGCATGTGATGATGATGCTAGAGTCAGTTGGAGCAGATGTTTTGGTCTCTTGGATCATTAGGAACACAGTGGTGCTGGAGGTGGAAAAAGGTCCCATTCCATGAAGATCAGATATAACCTCGAGCTACGAATGCGAGTCTGTCAGGCCCTTCGAGTTCACGTTCGTGGAATTACGTCGGCTTCTCCACTCAACACCACTACATACTATCACGGTATAAATGGTCTGAAGCTGGTCACATTCTGAGAAAACCGGTTACCATTACAAATAAATATTTTATTGCAGTCAGAATTGTTTTAAATCCATTTCAAATTTGAAGTCGCATCGAGCTGGCTCCGGATTCAGTAGTGGTGTGGGAAGTGTGGGTGCAACTGGTTCCAGCAAGGCATTGTTGGCGTCCGTTGTGAACATTTCTTTTTTCCTGGGTAGTTCTGATGATGCCTGGTATCCTCCCTGGGACCCACTGAAGGTGCCCTTAAAATAGTGGGGGAGGGTTCGGCTGTCGTTGCTGTGTCGTAGGCCACAGGAGGACCCAGAGGTTTCGGTTTCGGCGGTCATGCAGCAATTTCACTTGTGTATCGGTGTTGTCATGCACGAGTCCACGAATTGGGTGAGGACCCTGGCCTCCGGCGCACCGATACCATCTTGCGCATCATAAAGGTGTGGACGAACTACTCGGCTTCATTACTGGAGGCTGGCTGGAGTGGTGGTACTGTCAGGTGCGTTACTGTCCGAAGAAAAGTGTTTCTGGGGTCCCTGCAGCGGCGAATACTTTCTGCAAGGCTCTTAATGTATTTGCTGCTGTGGTATTTGTCATTCAAAATGCAGGGTGAGTCACTAACTATTGACACCAAGAATAACTCCGAAAGTATGATAGGAGCTGAAAAGTTTGTGGGACAAATGTTGCGTGGGACAACGGGAGCCATAATGTGACGTTGGTTTTTTGTTGCTAGGTGGGGTCGTGTCAGAGATATGGAGGTCAACTTTGTTTTTATAAATGGGATGCTATAGTTTGGTGCTTATTTTCTGATAACGGCTATCGAGACGAATCCAGTGCTGTGTAAAAGTAAGGTCTTTGAAGGTCAACGAAGGTCACAAATGTGGCATGAACGTCCATTTACAGAAGGTGTTCGAAGTAATGACCATTGGTATGAATGCATAGCTGTAGTCTTCTTATTATGGATTGAGTGGTATTCCTTATCACTTCGGCACTTATCGAAGCACATGCTCTGACAATCCTCTCTCGTATACCGTGCAAGTAGTGAATATTCGCCGAATACTGCGTATCCATCTGACGTGCCACTGACATGTAAACACCATTCGACGGTTTCGCAATACAACACTAATAGGAACGGTAATACTAGTATTGACGAATAAAGCGAATGTAAATGATGCATTCCTTCGAAGAACAAGTCGATATGCTTTTGATTTATGGAGAATGAGAAAGAAATTCAGTGAGAGCTAGAGAGTTATACGCTGAAAGATATCCTCAACGTACTCACCCTACACGCCCTACATTTAAATATGTGTATGATAAATTGACAGCAACTGGGTCTTTAACGCATCGGAAACACATCCGGATAAGGAAAGTTACTAACGAGGAAACCGAGACTGTGGTTCGAGATCCTTGTGTTAGTTCGCGTCAAATCGCAAGGGAATCTGGCATGAGCCAGAGTAGTGTTGTTCGTGTTATGCATCGCCATAAATATCATCCTTACCAAATCAGTCTCCACCAAGAATTAACGGGTACGGATTGTGTGCGTCGCATTGAATTCTTCCGATGGACTCAACTTCAGATTCAGAGGGATGACATATTTATTAATTTGATTTTATTGACTGAGGAGGCTACATTCACATGCATAACATGCATTAGTGGGCAACTGAAAATCCATGCTGGCTGCGGCAAGTTGCACACCAAGAACCGTAGTCGGTGAATGTATGGTGTGGGATTCTGGAGGACGGAATTATAGGCCCCTATGTCATCGAAGGAAATCTTAATGGTAGGAAGTACATCACATTGCTGCAAGAAACATTAGGTCTATTATTGGAAGAAATACCTTTAGCAACAAGGAACAGAATGTGGTATCAACACGATGGGCGTCTGGCACATTTTCGCTAATGGACATAAATAAACTGCAGACAAAATTCCTAAATTCTTAGATTGGACGCGGAGGAGATGTGTCATCGCCGGCTCGTTCGCCACACTTGACACCTCAGGTTTTTTTCTTGTGGGGATTCGTAAAAGACACCTGAAGATGTGCGAGAGAGAATTGACGGAGAATGTGCTTCGATAAGTGCCGATACCATTCAATCCATGATAAGAAGATTGCAGCACTGCATTGATACCAATGGTCATCACTTTGAACACCTTCTGTAAATGGACGTTCTTGCCACCTTTTTAAGCCTCGTTGACCTTCAAAGACCTTATAGTTACACATTACTGGATTCCTGGATCCGTCTCGAAAGCTGCTATCAGAAAGTAAGTACCAAACTATAGCATCCCATTAAAAAAAAAATTTAAAAAAATTACAAAAAAAGTTGACCTTCATATCTCTGAAGCGACCCCACCTAGCAACAAAACAACAAAGTCATATTATGGCCCCATTGTCCCATACAACTTTTGTCCCATAAACTTTCCAGCTTCTACCATACTTTCGGAGTTATTCTTGCTGGCAATAGTTAGTGACTCACCCTGTGTAAGGATAGTTATAAAATGAGACCTGAAGACGAGCCACTTCACTTTGAGGAAGGAGCCTTCTGTGTCTACATGGAGGTCTGCCCACAGACGCTGAGGCATCGGCCATGCGTGGATTCTGACTGGTTGATGCGCAGGAATCGCGGGGTAATGGCTGTCTGGAGGCCCTGCGTGGTGCCGAGCCTGTAGGCGTGCCGCCTTGGGAGCGCCTTCGCAGCGCCTGTGCAGGAGGTTTATGACACCGAGGCGCAGGGCGGCGAATCGAACAGACTACAGACATTCCACCGTTTGACAGTAGCAAAGGAATCATATACGGAGCACGTAAGCATACGCATCTCTGACGCTGAGAAGCTATTGGGAGAGTTGAAACAAATAAGTCACCTGCTCCGGACGGAATCACAGTTCGGTTTTAAATGGTTCAAATGGCTCTGAGCACTATGGAACTTAACTTCTGAGGTCATCAGTCCCCTAGAACTTAGAACTACTTGATCCTCACTAACCTAAGGACATCACACACATCCATGCCCGAGGCAGGATTCGAACCTGCGACCGTAGCGGTAGCGCGGTTCCAGACTGTAGCGCCTAGAACCGCTCGGCCACCTCGGCCGGCTCGGTTTTAAAGAGGGTACTCTTCTACGTTGGCCCTTACTAAGCTTGCATGTACGGCAAATCTCTCGTCCAGCACCAAGCCCCAAACAACTGCAAAAAAGCAAAGGTGATTCCTGAGTATAAGAAGCGTTAAAGAAAACAAAAAATCTTCTTTCTACAAACCAGCACGAATTTGGAAAGCAATGCTCGAGCGAAGGTCAGCTTGACCTTTTCTCGCACGATATCCTGCGAACTATGGTCGAAGGGCATCTACATCTATACTCTGCAAGCCACCTCAAAAATGTGTGTGAAATCTCATGGGACTTAACTGCTAAGGTCATCAGTCCCTAAGCTTACACACTACTTAACCTAAGTTATCCTAAGGACAAACACACACATCCATCCCCGAGGGGGGACTCGAACCTCCGCCGGAACCAGCCGCACAGTCCATGACTGCAGCACAAGCATCTCGCCATCTCGCAGAGTGTATCTGTCGTTAGTATGTGTAGCAGTACCATATCCTCCCTCTCCTCTTCCGGTTACGGATGATTAGTGGGAAGAACGGTTGTCGGTAATACCCTACGTGAGCTCGAATATCTCAAATTTCCTCTTCGTGGTTTCTTCGCAAGGTATACACAGGAGGAAGTAATATATTTGTTGATACAATATTGCATTGTCTGTGTTATTCCGAATTGCACCGAGCGCGGTGGCGCAGTGATTAGACACTGGACTCGCACTCGGGAAGACGACGGTTCAATCCCGCGTCCGGCCATCCTGATTTAGGTTTTCCGTGATTTCCCTAAATCGCTCCAGGCAAATGCTGGGATGGTTCCTTTGAAAGGGTATGGCCGACTTCCTTCCCCATCCTTCCCTAATCGGATGAAACCGATGACCTCGCTGTCTGATCTCCTTCCCCAAACAACCCAACCCAACCTGAATTGCGATGCAACGTTCCATATATGAACAAAGGAAAATTGCTTCGTAATTCGTTAGAACACTGGCACTGCAATATCCTTTTTATTCGCCGACACCGTACAAGCGACTTTCCAGTAAAATGTCTCGCCTGAACGGGAATCTACATAATGGTTGTACGAATACAGTTTGTAGTCACGTGGTGGTCAACATACGGAAGTTTGGGTCTGGCTGTGAGTTATGCGCGGATAGCCAAAAGATAAGACGACCGATCGAAATAAGCACAGAAAATCAAACAATTCATAGACACTGGTCATTCCTCTACTGGAAATGGATTCACAAAAAAGAAAAGATTATCACATTTGAAGCATCACTTCTGATGTGTCTTTCTTAAGACTGGCAGTACTAATGATACATTTCACAAAATTGCTGATTCTGGTTCACCGTCACAAATTAGTAGGACAATACGCGTTTTAGGTTTCAAAACGGTTTACGTCTACGTTCCGTACGCAGTAATACTGAAGTAGCGTTACAGGAAGGAAAACCACGATAGTAGTATCAGTAGGACAGATATATAACGGGATCCAGTTAATAAATCATTGAATGCTACAATTAAGTTAATAAAATTGACAGAAGCATAAAAATCAGGCATTAACAAGTGTGTAAGCCTGGATGTTTTTCACCTTTAGATCCTTTCCAATGAATGAGTTTTGTAGTTTGCAGTTTGCTTAAAGCAGAAGAACAAAATACGTACGAAAGCTGCAGGAGCGGAGAACCGCCGAAATAATTTCCCCAACTTTTTTTTGTGATGTTCGTGTTGCAGTCGACGTGTCTGGGTGTTATTCGTAACTATGCTTTAGACTCAAATTATATTTACAGGAATGTGAATAAAGCTCATTGGCCTATACTGCGTACTTCTGCTCCTGCCAATGCATGGCAGCCAGCGATATCGTGTCTCCCTGGGGCGAGCCTGTCCGGTGGCAGCCAGATCAAGGTTCACATCGGCTGAGCAGACGTTTTCTGCCTTGTTTTCTGCCTGCCGCTAGTCTAATTGACAACTGGAAGCATTGTAGAATACGTTTGGCAACTCCTAGTAACTTTCTTGTAATTTAGATTAAATATTCTTAATGATTTCCACTTAAGGGATGACATAGAGCTAACAAGTCTATGATAATGAGTCCAAGAAGGTCTTTCCAACAGAAACTGCAGGTTACTTTGTCATTTACATTCCGAATTCTCTGGATTGGGCATCATTGGGACAACAACAGAGCGCTGTTTGAAGCAGCTGTATGCTAGCTTAGTGGTAGATTATTGCCCTCCAGGCTGTAGCATGTTTAGTTATCGGTATAACATCACTAGAGACAAGATTTGTGCGTGTTCTGTGAAAGAGCCACTAGCAGGCAGGTCGACGATTACTAAAGAAACCTTAAAAAACTTGCTTTGTTGCTAACTTGATTCTATACCCTTTGAATCTAAAGTTGAAAAACATCTAGGATTACACACTTGTTAATGCCTAATTTTTATGCTTCTGTCAGTCGTATTGACTTCATTGCAGCATTCAATGATTTGTTAACTGGGTGGTGTTGTGGATCTGTCCTACTGCTATATTAATGTACTTTCCTGGTAGTCCTTCCTGTAACGCTACGGAACGTAGACAAGACCGTTTCGAAACCGAAAACGCATATTATGCTCATAATTCGTGACGGTTTGGGATACTTTGTTTTACTAAAAATGAATTTTTTCGTAGCGTTATCTTGGTGGGTTGTAATTCTTTAGTAGTACGGTGTATAGAGCGTTTTTGTTAGTTTATTGAACACAACAGATAACGATGTAAGTTCAATGAATCAACTGCTATATGGTCTCCCATATTAAATAATACAGTCTCACAACGTTCAGAAAGATTTTCGACTTCATATGAACAGGCAATATGTTGATAGCACGATGCCTCCTTGCATGTTATGCCACGTTAACAACCAGTAGAGCTGTGCAATGAGGCGAGAGGTCTCTCTATTCCATCACCGGCTGGACGTGTCTTTCCAACTGAGCACTGTCCGTCAACTTACTTCAGCTACTTTCAGTGAATGTTTACTGGCCAAGTGATTACGAGATTTGCGTTAGATGTAAGATGATAAATCTCCAATTGAAGTGACAATATTAATGCCAGTTATTCAGTTTATCAAACTGTTTTATCATTCGTAGGAGTGCATCTCCACATTCAAGTACTGTGAACCAGAATCAGCAATTTTGTGAAATGTGTCATTAGTACTGCGAGTCTTCAAGTGTTGTCGTTGTAGTCTTCAGTCCAGAGACTGATTTGATGAGGCTTTCCATGCTACTCTATCTATGCAAGCCTCTTCATCACCGAATAACTACTGCAACCAACATCCTTCTGTATCTACTTGGTGTATTCATCCTTTGGTCTCCCTCTACGATTTTTCCCTCCACGCCTCCCTCCAGAACTAAATTGGTGATCCCTTGATGCCTCAGAACGTGTCCTAACAACCGATCCCTTCTTCTAGTCGAGTTGTGCCACAGATTCCTCTGTTCCCCATCTCTATTCAGTACCTCCTCATTAGTTACGTAATCTACCCATCTAATCTTCAGCATTCTTCTGTAGCATCAGATTTCAAAAGCTTTTATTCTTTTCTTGTCTGTATTTTTTATCGTCCATGTTTCGCTTCCATACGTGGCTACATTTCGTACAAGTACTTTCAGAAAAGACTTCCTGACACTTAAATCTATACTCGATGTTGACAAATTTCTCTTCTTCAGAAACGCTTTCCTTGCCATTGCTAGTCTACATTTTATATCCTCTCTACTTCGACTATCCTCAGTTATTTTGATCCCCAAATAGAAAAACTCATTTTCTGCCTCAAGTGTCTCATTTCCCAATCTAATTCTCTCAGCATCACCTGATTTATTTCGACTACATTCCTTTATCCTCGTTTTGCTTTTGTAAACAAAACTGGCGTTCTACGGATCGGAGAGTGGAATGTCAGATCCCTTAATCGGGCACGTAGGTTAGAAAATTTAAAAAGGGAAATGGATAGGTTAAAGTTAGATATAGTGGGAATTAGTGAAGTTCGGTGGTAGGTCGGGACAAAACTTCTGGTCAAGTGAATACAGGGTTATAAATATAAAATCAAATAACGTTAATGCAGGAGTTTGTTTAATAATGAATAAAAAAATAGGAACGCTGATAAGCTACTACGAACAGCATAGTGAACGCATTACTGTAGCCAAGATAGACACGAAGCCCACGCCTACCACAGCCGTACAAGTTTATATCAAATGTTTTTTATTCCAGTCTTTGATCACAATATCAATTCTTTTGACGATGACCGGTTTCAGTCAGTAATGACCATTATGGCCTTACCACTTTAGGACATGGTGTAGAAAAGATCTGAGGATGGTCATTACTGACTAAAACCGGTCATCGTCATAAGAATTGATATTGTGATCAAAGACTGGAATAAAAAACATTTGACAGTGTTGGATCACTGTTAATATACGCAGCTGGTGAAACAAGTTTATATGACAACTAGATACGCAGATGATGAAGAGGTTGAAGAAATGCATGGTGCGACAAAAGAAATTATTCGAATACTGAAGGAAAACGAAAGTGTAATACTCGTGGGGGACTGTAATTCGATAGTAGGAAAATGAACAGAAGAAAAAGTAATAAGTGGATATGGAATGGGGGTATGGAATGAAAGAGGAAGCCGCTTGGTAGAATTTTGAACAGAACATAATCTAATCATAACTAACACTTGGTTTAAGAATTATGAAAGAATGTTGTATACGTGGAAGGGGCCTGGAGACACTGGAACGTTTCAGACAGATTATATAATGATAAGACAGAGATTTAGGAACAAGGTTTTAAATTGTAGGACATTTCTAGGGGTAGATGTGGACTCTGACCACAATTTATTGGTAGATTAAAACTGAAGAAACTGCAAAAAGGTAGGAATTTAAGGAGATGGGGCATGGATAAACTGAAAGAACCACAGATCGAAGAGAGTTTCAGAGAGAGCATGAGGGAACGGTTAAAAAGAACAGGGGAAACAAATATAGTATAAGAAGAATAGGTAGCGTTGAGAGATGAAATAGTGAAGGCATCAGAGGAACAAGTAGGTAAAAACACGAGGGCTAGTAGAAATCCTTGGGTAACAGTAGAGATATTGAATTTAATTGATGAAAGAAGAAAATATAAAAATGCAGTAAATGAAGCAGGCAAAAAGGAATACAAACGTTTCAAAATGAGATCGACAGGAAGTGCAAAATGGCTAAGCAGAGATGGCTGGAGGACAAATGTTAGGATGTAGAGGCATAGATACTGCCTACAGGAAAATTAAAGAGACCTTTGGAGAAAAGAGAACCACCTGTATGAATATCAAGAACTCAGATGGAGCACCAGTCCTAAGCACAGAAAGGAAAGCAGAAAGGTGGAAGGAGTATGTAGAGGGACTACACAAGGGCGATGTACTTGAGGGCAGTATCATGGAAATGGAAGAGGATGTAGATGAATATGAAATGGGAGATACGATACTGCGTGAAGAATCTGACAGAGCACTGAAAGACCTGAGTCGAAACCAGGCCCCAGGAGTAGAGAACATTCCGTTAGAGCTACTAACAGCCTTGGGAGACCAAGTCATAACAAAATTCTTCCATCTAGTGAGCAAGATGTATGCGACAGGTGAAATACCCTCAGACTGCAACAAGAATATAATAATTCAAATCCTAAAGAAAGCAAGTGTTGACACGTGTGAAAGTTACAGGTCAGTTTAATATGAAATTGTTGCAAAATACTAATATGAATTCTTTAAAGACGAATGGAAAAACTGGTAGAAGCCGACCTCGGGGAAGATTAGTTTGGATTCCTTAGAAATGTTGGAACACGTGAAGCAATACTGACCCTACGACTTATCTTAGAAGATAGATTAAGGAAAGACAAGCCTAAGTTTCTGGCATTTGTAGGCTTAGAGAAAGCTTTTGACAATGGTAACTGGAATACTCTCTTTCACATTCTGAAGGTGACAGGGGTAAAATACAGGGAGCGAACGGCTATTTACAATTTGTACAGAAACCAGATGACAGTTATAAGAGTAGAGGGGCATGAAAGGGAAGCTGTGATTGGGAAAGGAGTGAGACAGGGTTGTAGCCTCTCCCCGATGTTGTTCAATCTGTATATTGAGCAAGCAGTAAAGGAAACAAAAGAAAAATTCGGAGTAGGAATTAAAATCCATGGAGAAGAAATAAAAACTTTGAGGTTCGCCGATGACATTGTAATTGTGTCAGACAGCAAAGAACCTGGAAGAGCAGTTGAACGGAATGGACATTTTCTTGAAAGGAGGATATAAGATGAACAACAACAACAGCAAAACGAGGGTAATTGAATGTAGTCGAATTAAGTCAGGTGATGCTGAGGGAATTAGATTAGGAAATGAGACACTTCAGGTAGTCGATGAGATTTGCTATTTGGGGAGCAAAATAACTGACGATGGTCGAAGTAGAGGAGATTATAAAATGTAGACTAGCAATGGCAAGAAAATCATTTCTGAAGAAGAGAAATTTGTCAACATCGAGTATAGATTTAAGTGTCAGGAAGTCTTTTCTGAAAGTATTTGTACGGAGTGTAGCCATGTATGGAAGTGAAACATGGACGATAAATAGTTTAGATAAGAAGAGAATAAAAGCTTTCGAAATGTGGTGCTACAGAAGAATGCTAAAGATTAGATGAGTAGATCATGTAACTAATGAGGAGGTATTGAATAGAGTTGGGGAGAATAGGAATTTGTGTCACAACTTGACTAGAGAGAGGGATCGATTGGTAGGACGTGTTTGAGGCATCAAGGGATCACCAATTTAGTACTGGAGGGCAGCATGGAGGGTAAAAATCGTTAAGGAAGGTCAAGAGATGAATACAGTAATAAGATTCAGGACGATATAGGTTGCGGTAGTTACTTGGAGATGTAGAAGTTTCCACACGATAGAGTAGCATGGAGAGCTGCATCAAACCAGTCTTCATCTCCCAGTACCTACTGCAGTCTACATCCTTCTGAATCTGCTTAGTGTGTTCATCTCTTGGTCTCCCTCTACGATTTTTACCCTCCACGCTGCCCTCCAATACTAAATTGGTGATCCCTCGATGTCTCAGAACATGTCCTACCAACCGATCCCTTCTTCTAGTCAAGTTGTGCCACAAGCTCCTCTTCTCCCCAGTTCTATTCAATACCTCCTCATTAGTTATGTGATCTACCCATCTAATCTTCAGCATTTTTCTGTAGCACCACATTTCGGAAGCTTCTATTCTCTTCTTGTCTGGACTATTTATCGTCTACGTTTCACTTCCATACATGGCTACACTCCATACAAATACTTTCAGAAACGACTTCCTGACATTTAAATCTATACTCGATGTTAACAAATTTTTCTCCTTCAGAAACGCTTTCCTTGCCATTGACAGTCTACATTTTATATCCTCTCTACTTCGACCATCACCAGATATTTTACTCCCCAAATAGCGAAACTCCTTTACTACTTTAAGTGTCTCATTTCCTAATCTAATTCCCTCAGCATCATCCGACTTAATTCGACTACATTCCATTATCCTCGTTTTGCTTTTGTTGATGTTCATCTTATATCCTCCTTTCAAGACAGTGTACATTCCGTTCAACTGCTCTTCCAAGTCCTTTGCTGTCTCTGACAGAATTACAATGCCATCGGCGAACCTCAAAGTTTTTATTTCTTCTTCATGGATTTTAATATCTACTCCGAAGTTTTCTTTTGTTTCCTCTATTGCTTGCTCAATATACAGATTGCAAACACCGGGGATAGGCTACAACCCTGTCTCACTCCCTTCCCAGCCACTGCTTCCCTTTTATACCCCTCGACTCTTATAACTGCCATCTGGTTACTGTACAAATTTTAAATAGCCTCTCGCTCCCTGTATTTTACCCCTGCCACCTTCAGAATTTGAAAGAGAGTATTCCAATCAACATTGTCAAAAGTTTCCTCTAAGTCTACAAATGCTATTTAATATGGCGGTTTTAATGCTTCAGAAGGCTCTACATAATATTCCCATCACTAGAGCACAGCCGGCCGGAGTGACCGAGCGGTTATAGGTGCTACAGTCTGGAACTGCGCGACCGTTACGGTCGCAGGTTCGAATCCTGCCTCGGGCATGGATGTGTGTGACGTCCTTAGGTTAGTTAGTTTTAAGTAGTTCTAAGTTCTAGGGGACTGATGACCTCAGCAGTTAAGTCCCATAGTGCTCAGAGCCATTTGAACCACTAGGGCACAGAACGTTCATTTTATACAACCATGTGAAACAATAATTCTCACTGTAATGTGTTCTAGTGATCACTGAGGTCGAATATCGAACCTGATCTTTAAGATGACAAGTTGTCGGGTAGCGACGACGGCAGTGGCCCGTTGAATGTTGGCCCCTTTTTCTGTGTTCGCGTTGGAAGGTCTTGGTGAGAGTCAGCACTTATCTTTTTTTTTTTGAGTAGGATAGTCTTGTTAACAGTTGGCTGTGTAATCAAATTAATTCCTATGTTTGGTCATTACTGTTAAAGTATTAACCGGTTAATCTTTGTTTTAATTATGCAGTCATTATAACAGATTTAGTCGGTGTCTGGGGCGGGTTTGTATTTGGTATTCTTGGGTCGGGTCTTGGGAATTTATTTTATACTCAGTCTTGCGTGAATTATATGTTTGTTTGTTTGTTTGTTTGTTTGCCCACGGCCTTCCGAGTTGGTCGTAGCGTTGGAACCGGTTGGCCCCGGCGTGCTGTCCACTGCCTGGCGATTCACTGGGAGTGGGTAGTCCACGTCGGCTTCGTACAAGTGCTCCGCCTCCTGTCTTGTGGAACCCACTGAGGCCGCGCAGCCTCCTCGCTTACCACGGCATCTCTTTATAAGTTAAGTTCTTAATCTGATGCCATTCGGACTTAACTTTAAATAAAGGTGTCAGCTACCATAAGCCATCGTAGTCAAGCTATGCCTCCATCAGCCTGGCCTTGTCTTATATTGCTGCTTGATCTGAAATCTTTCAATTTTTATTGTGCATTGCTGTAAATTTTAAAATTACCTTCCATTCCAAAATTTTTAATGTCCAAAGGGCGTTCCACTTCTTTGTTGCCATCCCGGACGTGTAAATTTTAAATTACTGTCGAATACTGAACTTGTAAAATTCTGAATAAAATTTCTAAATATTGTTACTTTCACGCTTGAAAAGTTGCACGAACAGTTCGACAACGTTTGCAGCAGCATGGACTATCAGCTCGAAGATCATGGCTGCGCCCTCAAGTTATTTTAATGATAATACGGAACTTGTAAAAATGTTTCTAAATAAGGGCCACCTTCCTTGTTTAAAGTTTACTATCTAATGAATGGTTTTCACATTGTTATGATAATGCTCTGTCCGTAGTTATAGTGAAATCAGACTTGCCTAGTTGAAATCTTACGGATACCTAAAGGGCTTTCGAGCTGTATTTTTATGAATGTTAAAATATGTAAAAGGGGTATTACTCTTCAAAAAAAGATTCATGTAAGTTTGGTCCATTTATTTCGCCGCCCTTTAATCTATTTGACAGTTACTATTGACTTATATGTTATTGATGTGTTTAAGTATGTCTTATTAAATGAATGATTACCAACTATTGTGAAGCAACAAATGGCCTCCCGTAAACTCAGTCTTTACCTTCCTCCCTCCCGTTAAGTTGCTGTCGTATCCTGGGGCGTCCACTGAGATTTCACTCACTTCGCCAGTTCATGTCGGGTAAAGTCGCCATTTCTCCATTTCGTGGAAATTTAATTGTTTAAAGTACTTAATTTGACCCTGAGGTAATTAAGCTATTCTATATTTTATTTCAATAGTTGGAAATTATAATCACCCATTCCTATGCATTTCCTTCTATTGAAACTCTTACCTTTACCGTTGAGATGAGCAGCATCCATTCCAGGGTGGAGCAGTATGGGGAATCAAAGATGTCAAGAAAAGAAACAGCACGGATCACGACATTACTTTTTGGATCAAGACAGAAATTTTAAAAATATTGGGGAAATTGACATGATAGTAGGTCGAAGTAATGCGCCTTCCCGTCTGGCCAACGTAACAGGCCCCACAGTGCGGGCAATCAGTTCTATAAAGTCCAGAAGCATGAAATAAATTCCTTGTTAACACAGTATTTTCTTTTGAGACAATACTTTTCTAAGGATCCATCATATTTTTGTATTTATTAGCTATGTTCTTACATAGGCTATTTTATCTACAAAGTCATGTGCATAATTATTGACTTTTGCAGTTTGTCATATTATTGCCACTTCACCATCAAGTTCGCCTTTTGGCAAAGAAAGTTTGAACACACTATTTATAGCAAAACTGAAAAATGCCTTCTTTTGTTAATTTCAGTGGTTTGATGTATAAATCTATTATATTGTCAGTAAGAGCTTTATTTTGGCAAACATACCAAATGTGCGCTTGTCATTTTTGCTCCGGACTGATAGACCAACAAAATTACTGGATCTCGTATGTAAATTTAATTGTTTGATGCAAGTTATTAAAAATGGATACTATAGTGCTCATGACATCTTCGTTACCCTTTGTTTACAGCAGCGAATCATCTACGCACCTGAAGTAGTACACAATTTTGTCTGTCCATAGTGGATTTTCATAAAAGAACCTGTTTTATAAATAATTGATAAATAAATCGGCGGGCAATCCAAATATTGAGCTCCCTATACTTACTTCATCTCTTTGGGGATAAATATCTATAATAAGTTTAAAATCGTTGAATTTCAGAACTATCGTAAGTAGCCCGATAAATTTATCCATTTCCCTCTTTGAAAGTTTCTTTTGCACAAGCGATATAAGCTATATCATTAGTTGTAAGTTTTCTACACTTTGCTCTGACTATATACTTCTTGTATTATTAACACTGATAATGGCTGGTTGCTAACCGAAATCTGGATTTTCTATGATAAAGCTATCTTGTTTGATGAGTGATTTCTGCTCACTACCATTTCGAAAGTTATGTCACAGTCGTGAAGCGCATTTCCTTTTTGCTAAGGGAAGGTAATTGTTTTTTATTGTTTTTCTTTTCAGGATCGTTTCTGCAGTCCTGGTAGACACTGGAATCTCCAAGACACGGTGAAGTAGTACGCCGCTAGATGAGCATCAAAAACGGAATGCTGCAAGCCGTTGATAATGTGGAGCATCGTGTGGTGATTCATTTCGACATTTGAAAGGAAATGACACTCCAGCAAGCCACGCTAAGTTGGTAGAAATGTGCGGCAACAATTCAGGATGGTACGGTACAGTGGTACGGTACAGTGGCAAATAGGCTTCGATTGTTGCCCAGCAAATCTGACGAAGATCGAAGTGGAAGTCAATCTTCCTGTAAGGAACCGAAAAGAAAAAGGTAAGTGGAGGCTTCATAAAACGGCGTGTCACAGTCGAGGAGGCAGTGGAAAAAATCAGCTACGGATTAGTTTTCAACATCTTGCACGACATTTTGAACATGACAAAAGTTTCCTCTCACTTTGATCCGTGACTGGTCACACAAGCCGGCCGCGGTGGTCTAGCGGTTCTAGGCGCGCAGTCCGGAACCGCACGACTGCTACGGTCGCAGGTTCGAATCCTGCCTCGGGCATGGATGTGTGTGATGTCCTTAGGTTAGTTAGGTTTAAGTAGTTCTAAGTTCTAGGGGACTGATGACCACAGTAGTTAAGTCCCATAGTGCTCAGAGCCATTTGAACTGGTCACACAAAATGCAGGAAACGGTTGAAACGAGGCAGCAGCGGCAATGTTGCAGGCCACTCCGGATGACTTCTCAAGCTCCCTAATGAGTGCTGGGTGTATCACTGGACCCCTAGAAAAAGAAAAAAAGGAAGTGGTAGAAACATGTTGATTCACCACTGTCGAAAAGGGGGTCAACAAATTGCTGATTGATTTTTGTGGAACTGCAGTTTAATGACCCTTCTCCTAGGGGAGTTGGGTGGTTTGAGAACACAGTGGATGAATAATTTCATATTCTTCGATGGAAAGTACCTGGAATTCTTAACGCTTGTAAAGTAGATGTATTCCCTGCAACTACTTAGGGGACTGATGACCTAAGACGTTAAGTCCCATAGTGCTTAGAGCCATTTGAACCATTTTTGCAACTACTTAAGGTAGTTCACACGTTTGATTTCATATCAAATAGTATATTCATCATCAAGACTGACACAGAGTGTTGTTAAACAGCAGAAATGTATTATAACAAATGTAAAATTTTCTCAAAGTCCTCTCCAACCAGCACCAAGCCAAGGTAAGCTAGTCCAACGCCCCACGTCGGACTCAGAACGACAAACAGGCCGGAAGCCGATATTGCGAATAGCCAAGCCCAGAAGATACTGCCTCACCTCGCGTGAGCAAGAGGCTTGAACCGTAATCTCAGGAAGGTGATCTCAGCGAGATTTCACAGGAGAGAGTAAAAGTTTCACAGGAACGCCTACCAGCCTCCTGATATGGTGGAAAGGCAACAAGTTGGAGCACTGAAAGCCTTTTGTGCCAAACAGATGATTCATGAAGATTGCTGATGAGCTCATAAAAGCAGGCCACATTCTTTCACCGTCGCCCCGGCTTAAGGGGAGGTTTACTATCTTTGGCCCGAAAAAAGCATGTTCTCTGAGAATTTTTTTCTCGGGTGTGTTACAGATATCAGTGTCAAATTTTGTCAAAGTGTTTATTGATATTTCCTCTACAAACTGGATTTTTTTTTTTTTTTTACCGGAAAGGTCGAAGAGCAAAGGTAGAACCGCCGTCGGAACGAAGCAAAATTTCGATGTAGACCTCCATGCGCGGTATGTCACAGGTCGCTCGTCTGAAATCAAAATTGAGTTGAAGTTAGAAAAGTATATGAGATTCTTTAGGAGTTCGTTTAAGTTATTTGGACCATAGGAAACAAAATGGCGGCCATTTAAAAAAAAATTGGGTTTTTCCATCGATTTTTCGACTTCGTCGGCCAAGTAACAATATTTATAGTCGATGGATCGGAATAAAAGTGGCACAACTCCTAGACAATTTAGTTAGCTTCGGCTGAAACAAAGAATCATGCCAGTCGGTTCAGTAGATTTGAAGATACCACACCGTGCGATAAAAAGAAAGTCATTATGAGAAAATCGAATTCGAAGTTTTGACTACATATAAATGCAATATTATGCAACTTACGTTCAATCTGCTACTCCGGGTCCATAAACTAGTCCTTCCTCTTCCTCACAGCGTTCTGCCCGATCTGGGCCATCCTGCGCTGCTCCAGAGCCGCTCGTATGGCCGGTGACAAGCGGTTTTCTGCCGCTTGAATCCGGTGGTCGTCCGAATGCTTGGCGAACTGCGCCAAATAATCCCAGGGTGACGTCCATCGTTGTCATGGTCTTCAGAATTGCTGAATACCCCTCGTTGAAGCTGTTCACTGCCAGGAAAGTCGCAATCTCCACAGTCTACGCAGTAGAATGCAAATGCTTGAGGGCTAACTGCCAAACACACGCGTTCAAACTATCATTTGAATTTCGTGTGTTTCCTCCCAATCACAGGTACAATAACTCGTCAAGAAAAAAACTGGTGCGTGAAA
Source organism: Schistocerca serialis cubense (assembly GCF_023864345.2). NCBI lineage: Eukaryota > Metazoa > Arthropoda > Insecta > Orthoptera > Acrididae > Schistocerca > Schistocerca serialis. The sequence goes on from NC_064638.1 coordinate 313,121,456, forward strand.
AAATGTCGATTTCAGGCAGGTGCATTTTTTTGTCGAACCGCGAATAACAAACATTTCCATTCCATATTCGGAAAAACCGTTTCAGAGGTGGATTCCAAGCAAAATGCAATTTAAAATATCTATTTTTTGAACCCAAAGATCGTAAACCTCCCCTTAACGTCATTACCTCAGCCGAGCAGATATAATTCCTTACGCTTCCAACCCATCCAATGAGTTATGTTTTAGTACACCAGCTAGGAGGCTGAACCCATGATGTGCTGCTACTGTTCACAAAGATGACTTCCCCCTTCGAAACTGCTACCTGCCTGGTCTGCTATACTCGGTCACTGTGAGCTGCTGACCTCACAAACACTGATGAGAAGACTTGGAGACTTCTATCTCCAGCTTGCGAACAGACTGATGGAGTTTGTTGTGTCACCCACCTGTCGCAGTATTCCAGATGTGGGCAAACCACTGCTGCCCCCCAGTAGCACCTGTAAGTCGTCAGCGACATCTTTGGTGGAAGGGGCTTATGCTGTTGTCCATCTCCACACCGCGCACAGCTACTGACAGATTACACAAGCATGCCACGAGAATGGTAATACACAGTTGCCGTAGGAGCTACACTATGTGATGGAAAGTATCCGCACACCTGGCTGAAAATGACTTACAAGTACGTGGCACCCCCCATCGGTAATGCTCGAATTCAATATGGTGTTGGCCCACCCTTAGCCTTGATGAGAGCTTACACTTTCGCAGGCATACTTTCAATCAGGTGCTGGAAGGGTTCTTGGGTGGAATAGCAGCCCATTCTTCATGGAGTGCTGCATTGAGGAGAGGTATTGATGACGGTCAGTGAGGCGTTCCAAAACATCCGAAATGTGTTATTTAGGATTCAGGTCAGGACTCTGCGCAGGCCAGACCATTACAGGGGTGATTGTCGTGTAACAACTCCGCCACAGGCTGTCCATTATGAACAGGTGCTCGATCGTGTTGCAAGATGCAATTGCCATCCCCGAATTTCTCTTCAACGGCGGGAAGCAAGAAGGTGCTTAAAACATCAATGTAGGCCTGTGCTGTGATAGTGCCACATAGAACAACAAGAGATGCAAGTCCCCTCCATGAAAAACACGACCACACCATGACACAACAGCCTCCGAATTTTACGGTTGGCATTACACACGCTGGTAGATGACGTTCACCGAGCATTCGCCATACCAACACCCTGCCGTCGGATCGCCACATTATGTACCGTGATTCGTCACTCCACACAACGTGTTTCCACTGTTCAATGGTCCAATGTTTACGCTCCTTACACCAAGCGAGGCGTCGTTTGGCTTTTACCGACGTGATGTATGGCTTATGAGCAGCCGCTCGACCATTAAATCCTAGTTTTCTCACCTCCCGCCTAACTGTCATAGTACCCGTAGTGGATCCTGATGCAGTTTGGAATTCCTATGGGATGGTCTGGATAGATGTCTGCCTATTACATATTGCCACCCTCTTCAATTGTCGGCGGTCCCTGTCAGTCAACAGACGAGGTCGGCCTGTACGCTTTTGTGCTGTACGTGTCCCTTCACGTTTCCACTTCACTATCACATCGAAAACAGTGGATCTAGGGATGTTTAGGAGTGTGGAAATCTCGCGTACAAATGTATGGCACAAGTGACACCCAATCACCTGACCACGTTCGAAGTCCGTGAGTTCTGCGGAGCGCCCCATTCTGCTGTCACGATGTCTAATGACTACTGAGGTCGCTGATATGGAGTACCTGGCAGTAGGTGACACCTAATATGGGAAACGTATATTTTTAGGGGGTGTCCAGATACTTTTGATTACATAGTGTATGCTAGCCATCAGCGAGACCTGCCGCCCGCCCGACACCATGTTTACGTGGATGGACGCGATTGGGATGACATCTCCCGAATATTGAGACAGCTTCAGGACGTTTCGAGGCCGTGTGCTGCACTGCCGCTTGCCTATGCGCCGCCACAGAGACGAATACACTATTGTAAACTTTACAGTAATAGATTCTTGTTCCGCTAATGTTGTATCATTAGCGCACAGCACGCCGATGGCCTGCTCCACAGCACCCCATGCTTCTTCTTCCTGACAACAGTGGGCGAATAAACCCAGGACCTTACTAAGTCTTTACATCGGCTGCGGCCACCTTTGCATAACAACCTCTGCAACATCTGAACCTCCACCCCATCACAATAAAGTTTGATGAGTGGGCTGTTTTCCGTTGGCCTTCCTGATTGTGTCCTTGTTGGTGTCCACGTCGAGTAGCACCAACATTAATTCCACCTTCAGAGAGTCGTTTGTTAAACATCAGAAACATGCAGACTCGTTATTGTTTAGAGGAAAAACCAGGGAAATATATTCATGCGTGTCAGGTCCACATTTTGTAATTTATCAGGCACGAGTTGCCGTACACTAACTAAGTACCAGGAATATACGACATTATAGAACGTTTGAGCACTTGCCGCAGAACTGTTCAGTCACCTTGGACTATGATTCGGCGTATTAATTGGTTTTATTGTTAGCAGCAGCAAATTTAATAACGCCTTTTTCCGGAGAAACAGAGGATCTCACTGAGTTCATTAGAGATGTGTTAGCTAGAGCCGAATTGTGCAATTGCACGAATGAAACTTGCCTGGATGTGGCTAACTTACGGTTAATAAGCGACGCTAATACATATGTAATGTATCATGAGGTACTTTAGCGAGGCAGGAACGTTCCATGAGCTGGCTGTTGGTTTGTGTCATCGCTACCAGAAGAAAAACAGCGCGAGATTTGTTAAAGAGAAACAGAGTAGTTTAGTGCAGAAGCCTGTGAGTCAATGGAATCTCTTGCAGACAGAATCCGGAAGATTGATATACAAACATATGGGCTGATACGAGTGACAGAAGCTGAAACAGTTACTTTGCGTGAACCTAATGTTTCTTGCGGGGTATCTCCGCCGGTACATCACACAGAGTCATGATGGACAATCCTTTTGACCCGGCCAATGCTGTTAGGACCATCATGTGCTTGAAAGACATCGGTATTGTTATAAAAGGGAGTAATGACTGTCGGCGCTTTGCCTCTGAAATAAACTGCTATAGATTTGTTCGTAAGGGTCATCTGCAGAATCAATATTGCCATTCAGATTGTTGTGATTGTGGTCAAGTCGGTCATAAGGCACATTATTGCAGGAATAAGAAACAAGGGAAGCACTCGCCAGAAAATGCGTCCATTAAACATACACGAGAATCTATCGACTGATGGAATGCAGTCCCAGTAGAACAGAAACTGCACATACTTCTGGAGAGAGAATGCTGTTCTTTAGGCACGGTACAGGGCAAGGAAGTAAGTTTTTAGTAGACATATGTGCACACATGTCAGTCATTAGAGTGGACGTCTTAGCCAGGAATGGGCTTAGGTCTCCCTGATACACTGATACAGGTTACAGTGGGTGACAATGACGTGAAGTCATTAGGGACAACGCTGCTCGATTTCATTATTTAGAGTTAAGAGTTTTCGAGAATACGTGAAAGTTTTGCCAAATGTTGGTGGAGGTTATTTTTCAATTCTCGGACTAGACTTTCTTGATAAACTTCATGCCAAAATCGATCTTTTGCGGTATACAGTTAAACTCAATGGAACTTTGTTTCCGCTGCGAACAATAACTGCAAGCGAGACAATGTTGCAAGTGTTTTCTACTGAACTGTGAACACATACAGGGTGTAAATTTTAAGTTGACAAACCAGAATACCTCGAAAAATAAGCTTCACACAAAAAAGTGTAGAATTCAAAGTTGATTATTTTCGAGGGGGACATATGCTGGCGCTAAAATTAGCCCGCCACCCCGGCCTATTGGGGGTGAGGCGGGAGGTAACTTTAAAATTTCGAATGGGAACCCCCATTTTTTATTGCAGAATCAGATTCTACATAAAAAACTACGTACATTTTGTCTTAAACATTTGTTTTGATTCTTGATAATTGGCGCTGTAATTCAAGAAAATCCATGTCCTCACGACCGAATGGTACTAAGAAGTATAGGTTCTGTTGCAATTACATATACTTGAAAGCCGAAAACTTCACTGACACGTATCCTATCCCCAATATTACAGAGACATTGGACAAGCTGCGTCAATGTGGATACCTGTCTAAGAAACAGGTACCACCAACTGAAAGTAGTTCCAGAAGCTAGAACTAAAACTGCCTTCACAACACTATAGGGTCATTACCAGTATCGTACACTCATGCCCAAAAATTAAGGATAATGCTGATACATGGTGAAACAATGTTCTTGTGGGCGGTTTGCGGGTTTAAATCACCTCGGGGTATGACCATGCAGTGCATTTGACCTGCGGTCGTCGCACGGTGGCGCTGGCAGCAGTCCACATACGCAGAGGTGTGTTGGTGCATGTCAGAGTACGGTGCAGCGAGTAAGTGTGCAGACGTTTTCAGACGTGCTGATGGTGACTGTGTGTTGAAATTGGCTCAAAGAACACATATTGATGACGTTATGAGGGGTAGAATACTAGAGCGACTGGAGGCTGGTCAAACACAGCAGGTCGTAGCACAGGCCCTCCGTGTGCCACAAAGTGTGATCTCAAGATTATGGAAACGATTCCAGCAGACAGAAAACTTGTCCAGGCACTACAGTACGGGGCGCCCACAGTGTACAACACCTCAAGAAGACCGATATCTCACCATCAGCGCGCGCAGACGGCCACGGAGTACTGCAGGTAGCCTTGCTCGGGACCTTACCGCAGCCACTGAAACAGTTGTCTCCAGACATACAGTCTACAGACGACTGAACAGACATGGTTTATTCGCCCGGAGACCTGCAATGTGCATTCCACTGACCTTTGGTCACAGGAGAGCCCGTAAAGCCTGGTGTCAAGAACACAGTACATGGTCACTGGAACAGTGGTCCCAGGTTATGTCTACGGACGAGTCCAGGTATAGTCTGAACAGTGATTCTCGCCGGGTTTTCATCTGGCGTGAACCAAGAAGCAGATACCAACCTCTTAATGTCCTTGAAAGGGACCTGTATGGAGGTCGTGGTTTGATGCTGTGGGGTGGGATTATTATTGGTGCACGTACACCCCTGCATGTCTTTGACAGAGGAACTGTAGCAGGTTAGGTGTATCGGGACGACATTTTGCACCAGCACGTCCGTCTTTTCGGGGGTGCAGTGGGTCCCACTTTCCTCCTGATGGATGATAACACACGGCCCCACCGAGCTGCCATCGTGGAAGAGTAACTTGAAACAGAAGATATCAGGCGAATGGAGTGGCCTGCCTGTTCTCCAGCCCTAAACCCCATCGAGCACGTCTGGGATGCTCTCGATCGACGTATCGCTGCACGTCTTCGAACCCCTAGGACACTTCAGGAGCTCCAACAGGCACTGGTGCAAGATGGGAGGCTATACCCCAGCAGCTGCTCGACGACCTGATCCAGAGTATGCCAACCCGTTGTGTGGCCTGTGTACGTGTGCATGGTGATCATATCCCATATTGATTTGTGGGTACATGCACGGGAAACAATGGCGTTTTGTAGTACACGTATTTCGGGATGGTTTTCTTAACTTATCACCAATACCGCGGACCTACATATCGTCACCACATTCTGCAGTTATCCTTAATTTATGAACATGAGTGTAGAATGACAATTGGATTTAAAAATGCGCTAGCTACATTTCAGAGACTGTTGGGTGGCGTTCTTCATGTACTGAAACCTAAAAAATGTGTGTTGTACTAAGACGACATTGTGTTTTCGAGAGACATGGAAGAACACGTCATGCATTTGAAAGAAATATTTAACACACTATGGACAGCACTTCTGACACCCAGTGCAGATAAATTCCACTTTGCACAAACTAAATACTTCGGCAATGAAATTAGTAACCCTGATTAGTTTTGGCAGCCTGTAACTTCGCAACACCACGAACTACTAAACAACATCAGTCATTCTTTGGCCTATACCATTATTACAAGAAATTCATTATAGATTTCGCAAGAATTGCCGAGCTATTGAACCAGTTGTTGCAAAAAGATGTAAAATTTTTGTGGACAACAGATTGCCAAACATATCTGAGATGTTGAAAAAAAGAAAACAAATGTACTGACGTTAGATCCAGTATTAGTAATGCCATATCACGAAAAAGAATTCACCCTTTCTTGTGATAATTAGTAACTGTGTGCTACGGTGCATTCTCAGTTAGCATTTATACGGAAAAGAATTTCCTGTGGCTCATGGTTCTACACAACTCAACCAGGTAGAATGAAATTATTACACAACAGAAAAACGGATTCCAGTAGTGATTTATGGAATTGCATGGTTTGACTGTTGGTGTATGACTAAAAGTTCAATGGAATAACAGATTACACATCACTAAAATTATTGTTAGGATTAAAGTATCCTGCTAGTTGATTAATGAGATGGGCACTCAAACTGAGTGAACTCATGGTTATTGATAATTTTTACTTATGGACCTCTGACAGCAACTGAATAAAACACAATTTTAGTGCCATATGCGTTTCGCCTTTATTTTCTGCAAGGCATCATCGGTGGCCTGGAATATGTACATGTGTTTGCTATTTAATTTACATTTTGGTCACTGTACCTATAGGTTATAAACAGTTCTGGTGGTTGGTATTTCCTATTAAGTAGTAATTTTTTGAACTGTACTTACAAGTATTCTTGCTTTGTAACATCTATGTAATCACCCAGCAACGGACTTCCCAGATATTGAAACACCCTCCTTACTTCTTCCCAGATACCATTATTGATGTAGTAGAGAAGAATGTTACACAGCAGAAATGTATTATGGACAGACTGAGTAGTAGATGTCCCTTCACTTGCATTACCCAGAGACTTGGTTTTTGAATGTGACCTCAATCCTGACATCCCTGTGCCATGCCTCCCAAGATTATTTAGTAAGGTATGTTGATATGCCAGTCAATTTAATTCTACATTCTACGTGATGTTTGTACATAATGTAATAAAGGATTGCCATTCATGCATGTTACGTATGTTGCATGTACTCTCATTCTAACATATGTGCTAAAAATCTATGTCATTATAGTGACAGTGTTAACATGGCACTTGGTAAAATAATCTGCCATGATTATATAGCAGCCTATGTCTCTCTGGTTTGACCCATGTTTCATGTTCCCATATTTGGGTGTCTACATGTTGCTCTTTGGGTCAACCTATTGTCTACAACAAATCATACCATTTATTCATTTATTTCCTTTCTATGGTAACTGAAGAGCCAGACGTACTATGATAGAATGAGTCCCTATATATTTATAAACTTAGCGCCCAACAAACAGAAGATATTGATGATGAAAACCTTGTCTAAAAACAATCCAAATCACCATTTTTATCAACTGGTTTGGGTTATATAACCATCCTCTGACCAATATATCTCAAGTGTGGAATAGTGTTGACATCTTTGAAGAATTAATATGTTTTACTAGATACTAGTTAATTGTGCAGAGTAGTTCCATTTCACTAAGTCTCCATGAGATGTGTAACTTAGTTGTGACTAAAGTAGGCATCACATTTCCTTGACTGAACTGAATGTACTCAGTATTCTGAATTTCAAGGTGCACACCAGTTTTTGTGTTGTTACTTATATTTAAGCATAGAGTATGCAAATAATGTGTGCAACAATTCTACTGTAAATGATAACATGCGAACCTCATGTAGCCTGTGGGGCAGTAAAGTGCCACTGTTTTTGTGCAGATGGCTCGTGCGATATTTTACTTAATAGCAGATCTGACCAGAGGTTGGAAACTGTCCATGATGATGATGATGATGAGCAATGAATGAACAGTTACAAGTACCTTATCAGATACCATCGAAGACTTGGCTCCTGGTGAAGGTTCTCCCTGTACTAAACTATGGTAGATAAAGTGTAACAATTCTCAAATATGTATTAGTTATGTATTACCACCTCCGAGCACTTATTCCAAACAAATAGAGTTCAATTTCTGACTTGGTGAAAGAGCAAGTCATTGATATTCATCCTCAAGTAGTGTTCCAAGAAATATTTTATTTGCTTCAAAGAGCAAATTTTTATGTAACGTGGTGTTTATCATGTACGTAATACTAACTCGTCTTCTGAAACTGAATTTTACTTTGGTTTGTTAACCAAACATTTATTTTTTTCAGGCTCTTTGACAGACTTCAAAGGAACTAATTGTAATAATAATTGTTAGTTTCCAGAATGAATATTTCACAGTACATTGATGTGTGTGCTAATTTGAAACTTCCAGCCAGCTTAAAGCTGTGCACTTGAGTGGGACCAGAACTTTGACCCTTTTCTTTTACAGTACACAACTTGGGACACTTGATCACCCTATCAGTTCATCCATTAATCCTTCCCATACTTTACAGAATGTCTTCTGCATACCATGATGAACTATCATTCTTGGAAAAAATATTATCCCAGAGAAATGGCTTAACCAGAGTCTATGTGGATTGTTCCCAAAATAAATCTTTCATTCTTTAGTGGGGTGTGCAGTACTTTGAAACTTTTTAGCAGATTAAAAAGTTGTTTTCTGGTCCCAAATTCAAGCCCAAAACTCTGCCTTTCACAATCCATACTTACCTTACGTATAAGAATTTTATTTGAAATCATTTTGATTTAAACATCTAGCCCATGATATCTGCCCCCCCCCCCTCCCCCATACATACAGTGCTGTTTTATACCTAGTAGTAAAGTTTATGGCAATCATTCAACAACTGCAGTAATTAATTTTCATTTGTTTTACTTTAAATTACTGTCCTTTGTAGATTTTAGTTAACTGTTTACTTGATGGGTCTATTTCTTGTTTTCTAGACACATTACTGATAAGTGAGAGACTATGATATGTTATTGTAGATGATCAGCTGTTTGTGTTTTAGGAAAAGTTTTCCACTGAGAATGTGCAATTTCTGCTATCTGTTGGGATACCTAAATGGTTTAACAATTATGCTGTTTTCTGGTTTTAGTGCAGTGGTAACCTTGTTTAAGTCGTCTGTGCAGTTACCTTTGTTTAAAGATGTTCTACATAGTATATATATCATGTATAAGATAGTTGCCAGTGTCTGAGAAAATAGGTTGTATAATTTCTTTTTAATTATCGTGTATAGCCGTATATATTCAGAGGGTATTTATATCATATCTGTTGTTGGACTTTTTGATTTTCAAGTCAAAGCTGTGTATAATGTCATCATGGTTTTGAATCTACATTGAACTGTGCATGTCACCTAGCTAAGGGTCAATAGAAGGCCACATCATTTCACCTCCAAAGGAACCATTTCCAGTAAAGTAACAATATTGTTACATTCTATCCTGGATTTTTCCATTGTTTCATTTCCAGTAACGCATTGTGTCCAAACCAACTGTAGAGATTGATGAAACCTCAACATTATTATCTGTATGTGTTGACTGATTATTTGTTCTTTTCACTCATGTATGAGGCATATAGATAAAATGTGCGCCAGTTTAAGGCAGATTTCTTTTTCCTTCTAAACTGTGAAAATTTTTTGTAGTTTTTTTAAAATACTAGCTAATATACATGAAATTAGACTTCCCATGGGGGAAGACTTTCTTCTGCTGACGCAATTGTTTAGTTGAAAATAGTTTTGTTCCATTCTGTAAGGAATTTTATCAGTTTTTCTACGGTGATGTTCAGGATTTCAGCATCCTGTCAGCACTTCTAATTTGTGTGTCATTGAGTGCAACTTAAGGGGACCACACCCTGCCTATCTAACCCATGTTAATTTAGGCAAGTATGACCCATTTCTGAAGAAGAAGAAGAAATAAAAAAAAAAAAAACTATTTGGTGCAGGACCTTAATATTTTTACTGTATATTAAGTGATGCTAATAGAGTGAACTGTACTACAATCTACTTTATCCATTTTATAGTTTTTAAGAAATACTTTTTTAAATTTACTAACAAAAAATATTAAGTTTTTCTGCAGAAAATATTTTTTGTGGACTTCCTAATGGGGGAATATTGATGAATGGAGTACCAGAGGTGGATTTTTATGTTATGCACAGTCTCTGAAAATTTCATTGATTTTTCTATGATAGTTTCCGATATAATGGGGCATATATACTGAAAATATTAATTTGTGGGAAACTGACTTTAAAGGAAAAAACCTTTTGAAATTTGTTACGTAGAGTTAATTAAAACTGTCCTGCTGCATATGATGGCTCTTCTTTGGTCTCTAGCAGGTCTTCCAGCTTTTTTTCCACCTTCCTGGATGTTTGTCTTGCTTTCTTGGACATATTAGATGCAGGCCTGTCTGCATCAGCTATCCTCATTTTATCGCAACGTTGCAGCCCTGTTATATTTTCACCAGGATTAATTCCCAGCTTTTTCAGTACCAACACTTTCCAATATTACCACAATTTAATGTAATAACAGCATCATGAACTCCTAGTTTCATTGTATGCATGCCTACAACTACAGTTTTAGGAAGGTGGTTCCAAATTATGCTGTTTAAACATTCATTTGGGTTGTGTGTCTGCCCATGCATACATTTCCTTAGAAAGTCAGGATGAGACAAGTCTCTGAAAATAGGTTTAATTGCTGTAATAATAGCAGCAGGGAGAGAATGCTTTTGAGAATAATATTCTCCAGTTGCCTGAGCCCTATTGTATTTGCATCACGAATTTTCTCCTGATGAACACAATCTATGACAGGGCTTATCATCAGTAGAGGAATTACGGAAGAATATGGTCCAAACATCTCTCTTCATTGACTCCATATTTTCTTTATTTCTCCTAATTGCCTCCCCATAGTATACCTGCAATTTTTCTAATTCAGTTTTAGTTCATCGACAGTGTCCGGTCAACAATTTTCCATCTTCTAATTTTATTCCTCTCGTATCAACAGTTAGTTTTCTCAGCCTTGTTCCCAAACGTTTTTGAACATGAGCTACACATTCTATTTTGCTAATAATGGCATCTCCCTATGGCTTATTGTTGTATGCCTTACTGTCACCATTGCCCAAATATTTGGTGTACCTCTTGTTTCTACGGAGCGATGAAATATATGTTGTACTCCATGAAATTCCATACCACCACTTGTTCCTCTAAAATTGGCCACACAGTTGTGTTCTTTATGTTCATTGGCTTTACAACATTTGCAATATTTAGACATTATCTCCACATCTACCACTTTACTGGTGTCTACAATCATGGCAGTCACTTCTCCATTCAGAGAATGTCCTCTTTTCTGCCAACTTCCATCAAGTGCAACTGCAATATCCAAACATCCATCATTTTCTTCCACTGCTTCCCTAGCAGCCAGTTTCATGCTTTTCTCACTGACCTCACATACGGCTTTCTCTAATATTGCAGTCAGTTTTTCAAATGTATTTAGTGGTTGATGTAAGTTCATCACTGAACAAAATGTTCCCCCTGCAGCCATGCCCTTGCAAATGGGTCATAAGCCATAAACTAATGTAGTATTGATTTCATAAGGGCCACTTGCATCTGGTTTTGAAGAACTCATAAATGAAATCATAGCCGAGCATGTAGTGCAAATTAAATCAAAAGCAATTGGTAGGCCTTTTCTCCCACTGGCACACTCACAAATTTTCACACTCTGTGACTCACCACATTGTCTACATTGTACAAATTTAGAAATTACATCTAATGATATTCTGGAATTTATAATAATGTTACTGCACCCCTTATCACTTACAGTAAATTCATTGTAAATCTCTTAAAATGGTGAGAGCTTCTTTGATGATGCACTTGTTCAAAAATAACAATTAGAAACATCGTTGCCAGGCGACATAACCTCTTGTACAGAAAGCTTTCTAAAGTTGTTTCCTCTAATTTGTCATTTCTTGAAAAATGCCTTTATGTTTCATCATTTTTAATAAGCACAGAAAAACACACGTAAACATGCACTGCAAACTTAAGTATAACAACTACTTGCAACCACACTTGAACAAAGATAGCTGTGAGTTTGAAAGAGTGTTGTTTACAAACAGCAGAAACAAAAGAATACCGACCATTGCATTCCAAGGATAGCCAACGCACTCTGGAGTAAAAAAAAAAAATCCCTAATGTGCAATGTAGGGGATATAAAGATCTAAAATATATGCAGAAAAGTGGGTGACAAAAGTAGGCATGGCACGTAAACACAGGTGGTAGGAAAATGCTCTTTAAATGCTCAGAAGAAGAAGAAGAAGAAGAAGAAGAAGAAGAAGAAGAAGAAAAAAAATATTCAGCAAAATCTTTACAAAGTACTTAAATAAAATGTTAATCTATCGAAACACAATGAAAACTGAAAATTTATTTTTCTCTACCTGAACCATGGTGTGGTCCCCTTAAGTATACATGCCCATACATCCAAAGATAACAGCTTAGCAGGTGAAGGAATGTATGATTTTTTTTTATGCTAAAAGAGCTTTTTTATTTTGTTCAGTTTTTTGCCACAGAGAAAATTGCACACTTATGATGTAAAGTCTTTAAAAATTAAAATAAATAAAATTGTCTAGTACCACCACAATGCCTACTTCCAAGGCATTTGTCAATGGAACAAGAGTAAACGTTCTATTCTGTTTGCAATAGACAAAAGCAAACCACTTCTACACAGCACTGTTATTTTATGACAGACACTGTGACAAATGCAAATACACAGAGCTTTTGTCCTATGGGGAAGCACTGTAAGCAATGTTGACAAATTAAGAATTATAGAAAGTATGGCTTCATGGCCAGTATTTGTGTTTTAGCTGATATTTGTTTTATAAGCATAAGCCATGGTCCAAGGCATGATGCTCTGCCTCCGTCTTCAGTTTCTAATGCTGGAGACAGCATCATAGGTTAAAACTCAGAAAGCACGTACAGCTTCAAGTAAACTTAGCAGTGCAAATCAATCATATATAACATTGTAACAGTTGCTTCATTACATCAGACCACAGCTCAATATCATGGAATTGTGCTAATTAACAGGGTTATTATTAAACTTTAGTACTTAAGCCTGTGTAGATGGAAAGCTATTTACTGTTTGGGTACTTTATAGGAATTATATTCAGACTGTTTACTGTGGGATTTGTGTTGTTAATAATGTTAGTGTCATGCCAGCAGGTGCTGGTGCTGGTATGGTGCCATGGGTTCAAAGTGAAACATCAAAGTGCATTACAGTTGCAGGCAAACAACCTGGGTCTGAACAATGTGAGCAAAGCTTTACTCGTGAAGATGTTTTATCAAAACAACAGCAATGATGGTGCTGCTCTTTGCGAGTATTAATGCGTTAAAAGAATGTGGTGAAGTGGTCCACCTCTTGCAGTGCGGCCAAAGAACGTGTTTCAGAAGTTCGGGAATTTCTTCTGACCAAGGTCGACAGCAATTCTGTCACATATTGTTTAAGTTGCTGTTGCCATGGCTGAGAATGCTGGACACTGTGTGTGATCTTCAAGCAGTGCACAAGCTGTGTCATGAAAGGAGAACATTCCATGGTACACTATTCAAAAAGTGCTGGTAACAATTGCAAAATTGTATCTATACAAACTGTCATGGTTGCAGGTGGTCATCATACTGAGCAACATTTGAACCATGGAACATAAAAACAGATGTTACCCCTCTAATTTGGAAATTAAAATGTGTTTCTTTCAATGTTTACTTCATTATTTCTCTTCTGCATGTCCTTAAAAATATTTGCACAATGTTTGATTGTCCTATGACATGTATTGCATGGCAGACAATACGTGGGAAATAAGATGGCCTAATCATCATTGGCCTTTTGTGACCTCACACTCTAGTGGTTTCTTGTAAGCCAAAGTTACCAACTGACCATTTCAAATTTTACAAAACAACATCCAGATAACCTGATTTACAGTCAGTCCTTTTTTTCCCCTATCCTCCTACATTATGTCCTTCAGTCATCATCCTATTATGTGAAAAATAATGTTTCTCGACAGATACAGTGAAGCCTGCATCACACAAATATGCTTGCATAAATAGTTGTATCTATTCTGATAATTAGTGATATTATTTTCTCTTGAGCTTTCCCCAGTTATTATTTAGTAACATAAGGCTATTGAAAAAATGTCTGCAGACTATTACAGAAGTGATTGTTCTGAAAGATGTATGTTGATGTAGTAACTATAAATTGATCTTATTCTGTAGATGAAATTTGTTTGGTGTAATTCTTTGCACAATGATGGCAAATACAGAAAAATTTCCTAAAACCAATGTAAAAATTATAGTCTTGAAATTAAATCCTGTAAAACATTTAAATATTTAAAACTGTTCCAACTAAATTGTGATTTCGTTTGCTGTATTTTGTCTTGGTGAAGTGATAACTTCTATTCAGAGATTTGGATATTCAAACAAGAATCATTTATTTATTTCATCATCACATTAAAATTTTATTAACACTGAATGTCATGGTTAATTAAATTACATAATTTATCTTTCACAGCAGTTTGGATTAAATAGTACATATATTAATGTGACACTTTGGTAGTAAATAATCTGTCACACCTTAGGAGAAAATTATACTCCAAGTGGTGTTGGACAGTGGCATGCAGATGGCAATTGTTGTCAACAAAAGTTGTAAACAAGACTCATTTTCTATCTCCAAATACTGTTGGCAGTCACTTCCATAAACTGCTATCACTAAAATTGTGAGAAAGTGGAGATGATAACCTATGTTCAGTAGTATTTGTGCTCACTAGTCATATTTCTTCATTTGAACACAAGTGTTGTTAATTTTATACTACTGGTCATTTTTATTTTAAGTTTTATTGAATCACCAATGAAGAATGGAAATAATGTTTGCTACATAGGGAATAAGGAGTGTTTTGAACCTTAATGACAATCCTGAAAAGTGATTAAAATTCTGTGGCAATATAATGCTCAAAATAGACATTTGCTGTAAACCAATGTCACAGTTGTCCACATGCATCCACAATTCTGCCCTAAAGCTTGTATTACAATGGTGAAATTATGATAGTCACATCTCGTAATTGCAAAACTAAAATTTCACCAGGAACATGTCATATGAAAATATTCATTCCACTCACCCATTCATGAATGAAATTAATAAATAAGAGTAGTATATTTAGGTACAGTCTTCATGTGAAAACATTATAATAACTGTTTGTCACATTGTTATAGCATCACAAGTAACTAGTTTTATGTCTGCAGCTGTTGGTTAATTGGCACAGACTAACATTCTGTTGCAATGAACAGACTTAAGCTATAATATAAGCAGCAGCTATGATAAACAGCTAGAATTACTACTACATTCACTTGCATGAAGTAGAGGCATGTTCAGTTGGTCCTGTCATCACACACTTTAATTACTTATGAGTTACACTTTGGAATATATACACGTCCATCTCACGTCAGGAAGACACTTCTCAGTTTACAGTACATTAAAACTGCAGAATTACAGTCCTGTTATAAATACTTAACTATCTAACACAATATTTAAACTGAAGATGCATTTCATACACTTACTTCAAAACCTGGCATAACATAACTAGTAATAAAATTTGTGTTTTTCTAGGTGTTATTTTCTACAGAAATATACTGAAAGGGATATTCAAAATGTGTAAGCTCTTCATGGAAGAAAGCTATGTAGGTTGATGAATTGAGTCTTTAGGACCAGCATCAGTTCCCACAAGAGAGCACCTCAACTACACAGGCACTTGCCTGCAGTTTTCATCACCTGCAAACTCAAAGCTCAATAGTATGGCCCATCTCGATGGCTGGTAGCTTCTTGGGAGCAGCTGCTGTTTTCGAATCCAGTTCCAGCTCTAACGTAAGACTCTCAACTTCTGCCTCGAGTGACTTCGTGCGACGGAACATCTGCACGTAGTTGAGCTGGAGTTGGCGCTGGTAACGCAGTACTTTCTCCTTTTCCTGGAAAAAGACATTTGAAGCTAGAGAGAGAGAGAGAGAGAGAGAGAGAGAGAGAGAGAGAGAGAGAGCTCTTTCTGATGTCATTTTCAGCACAATGTCTCAATGACCGATCTATTGGTATTCATTAAGTTGTGCCTGAGATGATATTAGATGTGATTTCTGCCTGGACTTTTGTATCTGCAGCTGCATATTAGAATTAGTTTTTCACAATGTGTCCAGAGTCAAGATCATGATCATGCACAACACCACCACCACATGTACTACTTCGATGGAAGTGTACCACATCAGCCATTGCGATATTCTCCAGAAGAATAGATTCTTAGATAAAAGTTGCTTTGTGGTATACCCTCTTGAAAGGATGAACGATGTAGTTATCCAAATGGGTCAGAAATCAGAAGTTTTGATTTGCATGTACAGACAGACAAATGATTTCATAAAAATTGGATGATTCATTAAAGAAAGTGCTTAACAAACCGAACAAGTCAATAATGTGTTTGTCCATCTCTGGTCCTTCCGAGAGCAGTTATTTGGCTGGACACTGATGCAGTTGTTGGATGTCCTCCTGAGGGATATCATGGAGAGCCCTGCCCATAACACTCCAGATCTTTTCAATTGTGGAGAGACCTGGCACACCATAAAGGGCAATGAAAAGGGGCATAGAATGTTATCGATGTACCACAGTGTTGTGAAGATGACAGCCAAAGAGACCCTGCTATGAAGTGAAATGACACCCCAGTCTGCAACTTCCAATTGTTGTGTCGTACAACGAGTGACGGTCCGGCTGGTAACATGCCACTTTCCTGGGTGTCTCAAGACACATCTTTGCTGGTCCCTGTGGCTCATCACTGAAGACAATTCTACACCAATCAATGAGATTCCTGGCTGAAGATGGGTCTGCAGATGCCCTGGACAGCGGTAGGCTACCAACCTGATTGTAGCCCACCCTACAACCCAACAACCAGGAGTGACTGACTGGGGTGCTATTTCCATTTCATTTCATTTCAAAGCAGAACCCCTTTGGTCATCATCTGTGGCACCCTTAAATCACAGCAATACTTCAACAGTATTTTATGTCCTGTTTTGTTGCCCTTCATTGCAAGCCATGCTGGTCTTCAATTTCAGCAAGGTAATGTGTGCCCACATACAGTGAGGGTTCCTACTGCTTGTCTTTGTATTTGGCAAATGCTGTCTTGGCCAGCAAGGTCACCAGGTCTCTCTGTAATTGAGATTGTTTGGAGTATTATGGGCAGAGCCCTCCAACCAGCTCAGAATGTAAATGATCCAACGTGCCAATTGGGCAGAATGTGGTGTAATATCCCGCAGGAGGATATCCACCAGCTCTGTCAATCAAGCTAAATAGGTGCTTGCATAAGGGCCAAAGGTAGACCAGCATGTTGTTGGCTTGCTTAATTTGTAAAGTTATTTCTCTTGGCTAAATCATTTTATCTGAAACTATAATCATTTGTTTGTGTGCACATGTACACCATGTCTACCAATTTTTACCCCATTTGGATAATTCCACCATTGTGCACCTTTTCTTAGAGATATATGTATTCTGTGAATTGCACTTGCATCCCGTAGGCTCTTTCAAATACATTTGCCACATTGATGGGACACTTGTCTGATTTTCCATGTACAAAATAGCATTGAAAAATAGTTACAATTTGATAATTAAACTTTTTTTACTTCTACATCATGGATTTACAAATCATGTCTCAGAGTACAATTTTGTAAAGTAGTAATTCTCATAGCAATAATGAATAGGTCAAAATAGAAGCTTTGAATCAAGTGGTATTAATATGGCTGAATAAAATTAATACAGCAGCCACAAACTGACTGACACAGCAAACTATAAATAAAATTAATAGTTAATGTTTTACAGTTATAAGGTGCACTATTTACTTTCCTTTCCAAGCAGGTATAAATAATGCATTCTATTTAAGCTTACAGTGAACCAAATCATGGCTGTTTCAAAAAATTAAGAATATTGCACTAATAGAATCTCAAAACTTCTGGACAGTGAACTAAATGCTAGATATTTTGAACTCGTATCTGTGATTATCAATGACTTACACTTTGTGTTAACCAGTATTTATTTGTAACAGTGAGCACCTGTTTTAGTTCAATTCTTCTTTTCATTTTGTCTTCTAGGTCTCTGCTTCTTCCAATAGCAAGCCACCATCTTCAAAATGATTATTGCATAGACTGTTGTTATTGCACCTTCTGTTTAAATTCCGTCAGTTTGCTGTCATCTATATATCTGTCTCAACGTCCTTTCACTACAATATTTTGTCTAGTACTTTCTCATGACATATGTATGTTATACATACTATGTAGACCTGTTCTTTGAACACACAGGTTCAGGAACTTTTTTGTTGTTCTTGGATGATTGTTACATCAAAACATTCACCTAGTGTTGCCTTCTCTACTATTGGAAATAATTTTATAGCTGTCATGTGTGAATTTGTCCCTTAAATAGTACAATTATTCATTTCTTTTGCAGTTTGCTATGAGGGCACAGGACAGAGATAACAATCAATATTGCCTAGAGACCAGCAGCCACATCTGACAAAGCAACAATACTGGTGAACAGCAGCTTCCACTGTCAAGTGCTACAATTCACATGACTTCAGTAAGACAGTTTTGAGTCTATGCGAGTTGACAACAATCACATCTATTCATTTTGCAAATAAACAAATTTTTTGAAACATGGTTCTCATTTGATTTCTAAATGTAAGCCTGCACAAGGATCTAAATCTCTTTTGATCTGATTTTCAACAGTTGTCAGATTTGTTCACGACACCTTCAAAAGACTTCTGTGTTTCAATTTGCTTATTCTTAGCAAGAATCTTTTGAATATGAGCTTATCAATTGCTCTTCATGTTCAACTAGATCTTTTAGTCTATAAAGAACAACAATATAATCATAGATCATCCCTTGATTCTTACTATTCCTCATAAATCGAAAGTGACACACACTACTTAATCCACATGAAAGGTTTTTCTGTTTTATTTGTGTTTCATTTATTAAAATAATATAATCACTTACTTGTAAATTATGCCCAAGTATTGAGGTCAAGACTGAAATCTAACATATAACAGTAGTTTGGCAAAAGTTTTCTCACACTGTCAACCAGGACTGTAATTACCTGCTTAAAAATTGGACCAAAATACAGATTTTGTCACCTAAAGTGATGTTAGGATTCCTTTATCTTTTGACAGGCATAGCAGTTCTGCAACTGCTTATTACTTGATTTCCTAATGTTAGTTCCTCTGATATTTTCCCATGAATGTGCATTTACTGCTCCTCTCTATCTTTACATGTAGTTTGTGAGTAGCTGAGTATTCCTAGATTTGTTAATAAAATATCAAACAGCTGCATACTACAAATGAAAAATGAAACATTTCACTGATACACAGTTCCAGGAGGCACCATTCTTCCACTTATTTGCCTTCAGTAGTTTTGCTTAACTCAATGGTTGAAGCATTAGCTACCTGAAGCATTGGCAGTTTTCCCATTTTCCTGCTAAGAGTAATATTTTACAAGGCAATTCTGACTCAGTAAATGAGACGCATTTGCTAATAATTTGAAATATATTAGCTGTAGCCAGTTGTCATGAGAGTCATTCTGGGATGGATCCCAATTATCTGGTAGGTGATTTCATTGTATGTGTGGAGCATAGCTGACAGATGTGTTGTGCGCTCTTTATCAGTGAAGTTATAGAGCACTTTGAGCATCCCAGCCTCCACTCACTCTATTCTGTATATCATTAAACGTGTCCATTCGTATATTTGTCTTGTCACTCTACAGCAAATGAAGCCTATTTTTGTAACTACAGTGCTATAAATATCTTAGAACTGCATTATGATACCAATAAACAAGAAAGTAACCAAGCATGTGCTTCATGACAAACTTAGCACATTGTTGAACACTGGTCTACCTTGTCAAATGTAGCAGATAGCAGGACTTTTAGTAAGTACTACGCAACACACCTGCGCCCAGGTGAGCCTCTCACTCTGAAATTGTGCGGCCAGGTCAGCCTCACGTGCTCGCAGCCGGGCCAGCTCCTGGGCTTGTGCATCCAACTGTGCACGTAGTGGCGCCACCTCTTCACGCTGCTGCCTCAGCTGGTCACTACGGCGCTCCAGCTCTGCACGCAGCTCACGCACCTCTGTTCGCAGCTGCACCACTTCTTGCCCTTTCGATGCCTGCTCACCCTGCCAAATCGACATGACTGGCTTAGAAACTTACCCACTTCTGAATGTGGTTTTATATGAATTAAAAATAAAATGAAGAGTTCAGGATGAGAGAAAGAATGGACAGAGAAATCACATGAGAAGGGCTAAGGAGTAAGGTAAGGTGGGCAGTGAAGAAATGAAATGGATGAGAATGACATAGTAGTTGGAGGGTGATGGGTAAGGAGGACAGGTTGAAGGAGAAAAGTGATTAAGGGTAAAACTTGATTCTATTATGAAGTGGAAAACAAGTATCATTAGAGTTAAAACTTTAATCAATTATGGATTTGACAAGCCTAAAGGGACAGGAAAAGAAGGGCAGGAGGAAGAAGAATAAAAAGGAGGAGGAGGAGGAGAGGAGGAGGGGGAGGAGGAAGAGGAGGAATAGGGTGAAACAAGAGGAGTGGGACACAGGACGAGTAGTGGGAAGCCACAGGAGATGAAAGGGAAAGAAAGAGGTAAGAAGGGGAGGGTGAATGGGATAGGGACAGTAAGGGAATGGCTGGGGAGAAAGAGTGGAGTGGTGAGATGGGATGTGGTGCCATGGGGGAATGGAGGCAAACAGTAGAGGGGGGGGGCAGGCAAAGGAGAGGATGGCGATGTTTGACGATAAGGTAAGAGAAATTTGTTGAGGAAATTTGAGGGGAGAGAGAAATGAGAAAAGTGGGGGGGGGGGGGGGGGTTACGTTGTGTGCAAAGCAAGTAGATGCACAAAGATGTGTGTGAATGGTGTGGAGAGAATATGGGTTTGAGGTGTTGAAAGACTATTGCTATAGGAAAATAGCTGTAGCATAGATTATCTGATACATATTTAAAAAATCTGGGATCATTTTACTTTTTAATGTAACTGAGAATCGCTGCAAGAAGGAGCCACATGATAAGCATCATAAACAGTGAAACTTCCTGGCAGATTAAAACTGTGTGCCCGACCGAGACTCGAACTCGGGACCTTTGCCTTTCGCGGACAAGTGCTCTACCAACTGAGCTACCGAAGCACGACTCACGCCCGGCACTCGCAGCTTTACTTCTGCCAGTACCTCTCTCCTGCAGGAGAGCTTCTGTAAAGTCTGTAAAGTTTGGAAGGTAGGAGACGAGGTACTGGCAGAAGTAAAGCTGCGAGTGCCGGGCGTGAGTCGTGCTTCAGTAGCTCAGTTGGTAGAGCACTTGCCCGCGAAAGGCAAAGGTCCCGAGTTCGAGTCTCGATCGGGCACACAGTTTTAATCTGCCAGGAAGTTTCATATCAGCGCACTCTCCGCTGCAGAGTGAAAATCTCATTCTGGAATCATAAACAGTAATTCTAATTCCAATACAAGAACTTTATCATTTAAAGTAGTTACAGCAATATCAAAATTCATGTATCTGTCGGTTCTGAACTGCAAATTTTCTTGGGAATTTCTCTGTATGAAACATTCTGAAGTCATCAATTTAGCCTGTTTGTTTACTAGAGATATAGTTGTGTTGAATTACTTTACTAACATATATAAGGGGACCTTTAAAAATAAGTTACACATGTTGTTGTGTTGTTGTGGTCTTCAGTCCTGAGACTGGTTTGATGCAGCTCTCCATGCTACTCTATCCTGTGCAAGCTTTTTCATCTCCCAGTACCTACTGCAACCTACATCCTTCTGAATCTGCTTAGTGTATTCATCTCTTGGTCTCCCTCTACGATTTTTACCCTCCACGCTGCCCTCCAATACTAAATTGGTGATCCCTTGATGCCTCAGAACATGTCCTACCAACCGATCCCTTCTTCTGGTCAAGTTGTGCCACAAACTTCTCTTCTCCCCAATCCTATTCAATACTTCCTCATTAGTTATGTGATCTACCCATCTAATCTTCAGCATTCTTCTGTAGCACCACATTTCAAAAGCTTCTATTCTCTTCTTGTCCAAACTATTTATCGTCCATGTTTCACTTCCATACATGGCTACACTCCATATGAATACTTTCAGAAATGACTTCCCGACACTTAAATCAATACTGGATGTTAACAAATTTCTCTTCTTCAGAAACGCTTTCCTTGCCATTGCCAGCCTACATTTTATATCCTCTCTACTTCGACCATCATCAGTTATTTTGCTCCCCAAGTAGCAAAACTCCTTTACTACTTTAAGTGCCTCATTTCCTAATCTAATTCCTCAGCATCACCCAACTTAGTTAGACTACATTCCATTATCCTTGTTTTGCTTTTGTTGATGTTCATCTTATATCCTCCTTTCAAGACACTGTCCATTCCATTCAACTGCTCTTCCAAGTCCTTTGCTGTCTGACAGAATTACACATATCTTGCACTAAAACAATAACACAATGAGAGTGGCATATATTCAGAAGAAAGTGCATGTTCCGTGTTTCCTGCAGACACTGTTCTACTGTGGTATGGGGGGAGTGAAATGCCACAGCCACTGGAAATGGTCTCTAGAGTTGAATTTTGTGTGACAGTACAACTCTTGTGTGTAAAATATCTAAATTACACATATATTCACAGTGAAATTCTGGTGATATATGGATGAAAATCTGTGTCATATCCAGTAGCAGTGAAATGTCAGCAATAATTCTACCAAACTACAGAGACAAGTGATGCTGATTGGAAAGGAAGGCATTCAACATAAACTGCAGATGACAATGGCAAGGCAATCAAGAAAACTTATTCCCACTAATCACAGATTTACTGATGAAAAAGAAGTTCACTCACTGGTTCTTTAGTAGTGCAGTTATCAAGGAGCAGATTTCTGTCATCAAGAAACTGAACGATTGGTATAATATTGTAACTGTAGTATACAGAGAGTTGGAACCTACATTAAAAAATAGTATCATGTACAGCCGTCATTTTGTAGTGCAGCATTCATTGAAAGTTACTTGGTCTGCCAAAATAATGTGCAACTTATTTTATGAAGTCCCCTAGTAGCTTACATTCCCAAACCCTCTCCACAAGTGCAAGACAGGTTGGCAGAGGCACTGTTGCTGCCACTTTTCTGCCCTTCAATATAATAATCAAAAATATGTTGGCAGGAATGAAAATAATCATTTTAAATAGTTTAAGATGGGCTACATGTGGTCTTCACACTAAGGATTCTATTGCTGAGGCTCTTCGGAATGTAGAAGAACTGGTGTTAGAAAGGTTGTTTGAAAGTATTGAGGGTGGTCCAAAGTTTAATTGTGCATGGAAAAAGGTGGGAGCAATTTCAATGATGAAGATGAAAAGTGGGATGGAGCTTTCGTTCCAAATGTGAGATGTCAGGACCATTACATTTGATAGGATGGGTACACAACTCCAAAGGAAATAAAGTTCCTGAAATAGGCATTGGAACAATACAAGAATTAGATGTAGTATTAAGATCAGTAAAAAATAGGAAGGCACTTGGATTAGATGGAGTGTATATGAATTTTATAAATGTAGTAGTATAATATGCATATCAAGAATTTTACACCTACTTAATAAATTCTGAAACAAATAGCTAGTTACCTCTCTCTTGGTCAATAGCTCTAATTAAAAATTGTTGTAAAGAGAAGAATGCAAAAATTACAAAGGCAACAGAGAAATTAGTCTGATGAACGCAGGATATAAAATCTATAGTACAATAATAAATAAAGAATTATAAACTATTACAGACTGTCAGCTAGGAGAAGAGGAAGGTGGATTTAGGAAAGAAAGATGGTGTGTAGATAATGTCTTGACCATCAGACAAACAATAAAACAAAAAAGAGAGAACTTTGAAACATATTCCACTTTTATAGGGTTTGATAATGTGTTCAACAGGGAAAACTGAATAAAATTGAGGAAAATACTAGAAAATGAGAGCTACCCACCACACATAATTTTGGTAACAAGCAGTCTGTACAGAAATACTAATTTTAACATAGGCGTGGGATTAAAAGAAGTGAAAGATGTCTATAAAATGTAGAACTTGGACAAGGGTTAGCTTATCTTGCACATTTTAGTAGTTACATATACTGACAACATTTTAAAGAAACAGAGACTGATGATAAACCTAGGATATAAAACATTTCTGTTTGCAGAAGATAAAATGATTCAAAAAATGAGACATTTACAGAAACATTACAATTTTAAAAGTTCCGTTAGTAAAATTAAAATTATGGCTTTTAGAAGAAAGGGTCTTCTCACATTGAAGATACTACTACAAAACATTTTGGAACAACTGAGGAATTTTAAGTGCCTTGGCTGTGACTTAAGCTTTTATAATGAGGAGGACATTGATCAAAAAGTCAGGAAGCTTCAATCTGCATGGGGATCATTCAAAGAACTTTTAAAAATAAAGGTAGAAGAGAAAGTAAAATGACATTTTATGTAGCTGTGTCTGTACCTAACTGCTTTATGGCAGCGAAAACTGGTGCTGACTCAAAAGCAAGTGAGTAAAATACAGTCGGCAGAAATGAGACTTAACGGGTGTTAAAGGATATACAAAATGGACAGGATACGAAATGAAGATATTAGGAAAGAACGAGCAAACCACTGGTTCCTAAAAGAATTGGTCTCTGCTATGTAAGCCAAGTTAAAGCTTGTATTTACGTTACAAACGAGTTACTGCGTTAAACATTTGACGCTATGTTTGTAAGCGAGAAGTAATTTAGACCAAGTTTAAAATTAAAGTTCGTTGAAAGTCGCTAAGTGATATCATCATCAGACACTGGATGAGTTTAGCCTGGGTAATTTGCACTCCGTTTTAAATATTAGTTTTTCAATCCTCTCAATGTTTAAGAAGTCATACGTCCAGCACTATCGTACAATTATACAATTTTCTACGTGTATTTAGTGATATATGTGTATACTGCCCCCAAAAAGTGTTCCGAATAGCGTTAACACGTCATGCAGAAGTTTAACTGCATGAGAATTGAAAAGATAGTAAGGAACAAACCTTTTCTTTCATCATTTCGTGGGGAATGTCAGCGAGAAAATGCTTGAGTTGAGGATAATGTTTGTTGTAAGTCGCGAAGTGTCGTCATTCTCAAATATCAGGTCAATATAGTCTGGATACTTTGAGCGCTGTCTGAAGGGGTATACACATTTCTAACTGTAATACTTTTATTGTGTTAGAGGTTTAACATAAGATTGTAACTGCTAAATGAGCAGATTACGACAGAGTTAAAACTTTTTAAATTCGGTGAATAATCGTACGAAACACTGGATATCAAATTTTTGCTGCCACTGGAAGGTTTTACACAAACAACTTGCAACTAGGATTGTGCTCTATTAAGCATGAACCGAGTTACCTTTTTAGTAATACAGTGTGTTAGGAAATTTCCCTCACAAACTTCTAGGACTTGTAGAGGGGCGTGAATACATAATATTTTGAATAGGAACCCATGTCCGGAAATGTGCCGTTTCCATTCAGATGATTCACTCATCCACTTCTGCTGAGGAAATGAATTAGGTAACAATTTGAAAGGAAACTAAACGCTACATCCTTTTATCATTTAAGCACATTTGTTTGTATGAACACTGTAACATTACCTGTTTACAGTATTGCACCTAAAAACCCTCATCGTACTGCACGTACTGAGCAGTACTGATGTATTACAGCTGCGGCTCGATGTTACCCGACATTGTCCCTACGAATGATATCCTGGTACAAGTGTGTACTTGGTGTCTCTTCAACTTCTAGTGCAGTAGCAAAACCTCGTCCCAGCAGACCTTTGTCTCCACAGGAGCCTCCGAAATTAAACGTTCGATAAGACCTCACATCCGCTGTACGTCTAACGTAGTAAACGTCGTCCTGTCTAATCTGTGGCCTACCAGGAAAAGCAACTCAGACTTTTTCCCTCAGAAGACGAGAACGCATTACTCATCTGAACTGAAACCAACGTAGAACAGAAACAATGTTTCCAGACATTGGTTCCTATTCAAAATTTACTCTCTCCTCTACTAGTCCTAGAAGTGTGTAATGGGAATTTTCGAACACCATGTGCATATTAAACAGTCAGTAAACAGTAAAATATTAAATAACAGAATTTGACCAATCATTTGGAAAGAATGGGAAATACCAGTATACGCCAAAGGGAAGAAAAGCTGGAAGACGAACCAGGACATGCTATAGACAACTACGCTACTGGCCACTGAAATTTATACACCACGAAGATGACGTGCTACAGACGCGAAATTTAACCAACAGGAAGAAGATGCTGTGATATGCAAATGATTAGCTTTTCAGAGCATTCACACAAGGTTTGTTCCGGTGGCGACACCTACAACGTGCTGACCTGAGGAAAGTTTCCAACCGATTTCGCATACACAAACAGCAGACCGGCGTTGCCTGGTGTAACGTTGTTGTGATGCCTCGTGTAAGGAAGAGAAATGCGTACCATCACGTTTCAGACTTCGATAAAGGCCGGATTGTAGCCTATCGCGATTGAGGTTTATCGTATAGCGACACTGCTGCTCGCATTGATCGAGATCCAATGACTGTTAGTAGAATATGGAATTGGTGGCTTCAGCAAGGTAATACGGAACGCCGTGCTGGATTCCAACGGCCTAATGTCACTAGCAGTCGAGATGACAGGCATCTTATCCGCATGGCTGTAACGGATCGTGCAGCTACGTCTCGATCCCTGACTCATCAGATGGGGACGTTTGCAAGACAACAACCATCTGCACGAACACTTAGACGACGTTTGCAGCAGCATGGACTATCAGCTCGGAGACCATGGCTGCGGTTACCCTTGACGCTATATCAGAGACAGGAGCACCTGCGATGGTGTACTCAACGACGAACTTGAGTGCACGAATGGCAAAACGTCATTTTTTCGGATGAATCCAGGTTCCGTTTACAGCACCATGATGGTCGCATCCGTGTTTGGCGACATGGCGGTGAACGCACATTGAAAGCGTGTATTCGTCATCGCCATACTGGCGTATCATCCGGTGTCATGGTATGGGGTGCCATTGGTTACACGTCTGTCACCTGTTGTTCACATTGACAGCACTTTGAACAGTGGACGTTACATTTCAGATGTGTTACGACCCGTGGCTCTATCCTTCATTCGATCCCTGCGAAACCCCACATTTCAGTATGATAATGCACGACCGCGTGTTGCAGGTCCTGTACGGGCGTTTCTGGATACAGAAAATGTTCGACTGCTGCCCTGGCCAGCACATTCTCCAGATCTCTCGCCAATTGAAAACGTCTGGTCAACAGTGGCCGAGCAACTGGCTCGTTACAATACGCGTCACTACTCTTGATGAACTGTGGTATCGTGTTGAAGCTGCATGGGCAGCTGTACCTGTAGACGTGATCCAAGCTCTGGATTCAATGCCCAGGCGTATCAAGGCCGTTATTACGCCCAGAGGTGGTGGTTCTGGGTACTGATTTCTCAGGATCTATCCACCCAAATTGCTGTGAAAATGTAATGACATGTCAGTTCTAGTATAATATATTTGTCCAATGAATATCCGTTTATCATCTGCATAATTCTTGGTTTAGCAATTTTAATGGCCAGTAGCGTATTAAGCCGTAATTGGCAAGCTAAGCGTTGCAGATCAAGAAAGGGGAGGAGAGCGATGAGTAGATATCAAGAACGATTTCACAGTCTGCAAAGGGAAGGCAGTTGAAGTTAGTGTGGCGATGTAAGAAAGATGAGGCGTCACGACGGAGATGTGATTCTCAATTATGTGAGTGTGTCGTGATGGACGTCGATTTCGCAGGAAACAGGAGTGGCTTGTCAAGGCGTGGAAAATCTACCAGTTGGTGTTGGACACAGAGGTGTGAGGATGCGCGGATGAGGAAGCAGGGCGGAGTGCGTGCAGGGGCTGCGGAGTGCGGACCTGCGCGTCCTTGAGCTGCGCCTTGAGCAGCGCCAGCTCGCCCGTCTTGTGGCAGAGCCCCCACTCGGTCTCCTCGAGGCGGGCTCGCAGCAGCGACACCTCCTGGCGCAGCTCGGCCGCCTCGCGCGCCGACCCGTCCGCCTCCTCCACCAACCGCTGCTTCTCCTGCTGCAGCTGCAGACACAGGCACAGGCGCGCCGTTGTCACCTCCGTACCACTCTCATCAAGAAAATGCTAGCTGATTGCATCGGGAACATAGAATGCACAGATTGTGTGGAGTTCCAATCTTCGTAACAGAGTGGCGTCTCATAATTACCCTGACACAGCCAGAAAAAAAATTAGTACACCCTTTTAGAGGTTTCCAATAACTGACCGTTTCTTGTTGCAACATTGTATGTGGAGTACATGCCATCTGCGCCCCACTATCCCATGACATTTGCCAACTCAGTCTACTACAGGGTGCACTGTCATTAACTACCAGTGGATGCTAGCGATCCGTTTAAAAATGGCTACAGAGCCGAAATTGCATTAGGGGTTATACCAGGTGGCGTAGATAAAAGTAGCCCGTGTAACTATAAAGGAAATTCAGTGAAATTACAAAAACGAAGAGCTGAAATGCACTTGTCATTTATTTACAATGTAACTACAGTGAAAAATACATTTGCAACATCAATAAACAACTGTGCACTGCTAAGCATATTTATGTAGTCCTACAAATGGTTCAAATGGCTCTGAGCGCTATGGGACTTAACATCTGAGGCCATCAGTCCCCTAGAACTTAGAACTACTTAAATCTAACTAACCCAAGGACATCATACACATCCATCCCCGAGGCAGGATTCGAACCTGCGGCCGTAGCGGTCACGCGGTTCCAGACTGAAGCGCCTAGAACCGCTCGGCCACACCGGCCGACTATGTAGTCCTACACCCAGCATAAACTTCGGATAGTTTAAGTGTCCCCACCGGAAAGAAAGTTACATGATGCTACATGCGGCCAACGTGGTGGCCGTAAATGTTTGCAGACAGTTTGTTCGTCAGTGAAGACATCATGGACTCGTTCTTGGGATACCTTAGACCTGTGCCATGTTTGCCCATCTTACAGTAAAAAGCAGTATTGTCTTCCACATTCGGTGAGTTGAGCACAAAAGTATCAAAAATTTTGATATATGCAACCGTGTTGAGGGTAGTGTTAAAAAATATCGATCCAATGATGCGCGTTCCTATTGCACCGCACCAAACGCCGATTTCTTCATCACGGATTGGCTGCTGACTCGAAAGTATTAGAGACGGGTCTCCGTTGCCGAGTGCCTCGTTTTCTTTGAATTCCAATGACTGGAAAGAGAGACCATCCATCACTCACGATGTAGTGGAAAGGGTCTAACAAACCACTGTTGATGTTATTCAAACGGCACATGAAATAATCTAAATGTTTCTGATCGTCGTTGGCCCGCAATTACTGCACAGCTGTCATACTATATGTCTCGAAAGTAAGACTTTTCAATATCAGCTGCCCCCCCCCCCCTATTTACATGCGCACGTTGGACGAATTTAGTGTAGCGTTCAAATGGTTCAAATGGCTCTGAGCACTATGGGACTTAACATCTGAGGTCATCAGTCCCCTAGAACTTAGAACTGCTTAAACCTAACTAACCTAAGGACATCACACACATCCATGCCCGAGGCAGGATTCGGACCTGCGACCGTAGCGGTCGCGTGGTTCCGGTATGAAGCGCCTACAACCGCTCGGTCACTCCGGCCGGCAGTGTAGGGTTCTTTGGGCTCTCCAACAACGTCTGGTATGCGAACTGAAAGAATTCTTGTCGTTTTACATTTTGCACAGCTCGGTGAGTGTACCAATTTTTATACAGACACTGTATTGCTCTCTTTGCTGGTAGTCCTGCATAGGGCACCTGACCCCGAAAATTTCGCAAGTTTGCTTAATCGAACCTGTTTTTACATATGATTCCAGAATTTCAATTCTTGCTTCTATCGAGAAAGTAATTTTGCAGACCGCAGAGAGAAATGTCTAACTTCAAGAATGAAATGAACCGAAATGCTGAGAGAAGAAGGCTAACAATCGATTATTGCAAAAAAATGGCTCTGAGGACTATGGGACTCAACTTCTGAGGTCATTAGTCCCCTAGAACTTAGAACTAGTTAAACCTAAGGACATCACAAACATCCATGCCCGAGGCAGGATTCGAACCTGCGACCGTAGCGGTCCTGCGGTTCTAGACTGCAGCGCCTTTAACCGCACGGCCACTTCGGCCGGGATTATTGCATAAAAGTGTCCATTGTTGTTAGCTGTTTATGCCAGAAGTCGAAATACTGCACACGCATTTAAAGGGGAGGTGGACTACCTTAACCTACGCCACGCTGTACAGTGCCACACGTCGGACCCCCAAAAAGGGGACAAATTCGGGCTGTGTGGGTACGCGCCACAGTGGAGGCAGTGAGATAGAGGGGAGGGTACCTGGTAGGTCTGCGTCATGAGCGTCTGCTCGAGCTTGTGGGCGCGCTGTGCGCCGGCGCGCAGGCGGTTCTCGTGCGCGCTCTTGAGCCTGCGCAGCTCGCGCTCCCAGACGCGCTCCTTCTCCTGGTAGACGCGGAAGATGACCTGCTCGTTGTGCTCCATGGCGTGCCGCAGGTGCGCCAGCTCGGAGTCGCGGTCGCGCAGCGCCGCCTCCAGCTCGGCGACGCCCGAGTCGGAGGGCGAGGGCGCCAGGTCGAGCAGCGAGCCGCAGCCGCAGCCGCCGCCGACGCTGCCCGCGCCGCCGCCCGCCAGCGACGACGCCTTGCTGCCCGCGCTCGCGCTGCTGTGGCTGCTGCTGCTGCTGCTGCTCAGGCTGCTGCCGCCGCTGCTGCAACGCGCACACAGACACACCGCTCAGACAACTCCGTCTCGACACTATCACCGAACGCGCAGTGCAGCTTGAAGAGGACCTCTTGTTGCTCGGCTGCTGATCGACGTTGCATCGACTCGACCACTTATTGATGTCCCCTGCAGAAATAATGATCCATGTTGCCTGTATACATGTCCATAACTGCCAAAATGTTTACGGTGCAGAATTGTGAGCATGGACCTCTCGATTATGTGTTATAAATTTTCGATAGTATTCGTGTCAGGCGATCGGTATGGTCATATCAATCGCTCGAACTGTCCAGAATATTTTTCTAACACATAGCGAGCAATTGTGAGCCGGTGACATGGCGGATTGTCATCCATAAAAATTCCACAGTTATTTGGGTACATGAAGTACGAGGCGTGTTTTTTAAGTAAGTGCGGTTTTGAAATTAAAAGACGCGCTAAGATATCTCAATTTTATTTTTACAAGAAAGCCTGTACCTTAAACTACGCACTGACGCCATTGTAGTCTGATTCTTCCTTGTTTACGTTGTGTACTGAGTGTTTAAGATGCCTCCGATAATCGCGAGTCCCGCCGACTATGAAGTAAGGGCTGTTATAAGATTTCTTAGTGCTAAAGGCCTACAACAGATCGCTATTCATCGTGATATCTGCGCAGTTTACGGTGAAATCATTATGAGTGATGGAATGGTAAGAAAGTGGGTGAGAGCATTTAAAGATGGCCGCACAAATGTGCATGATGAACAACGGAGTGGCCGTCCTTCGGTCGTTAATGAAAGTTTGGTGCAGGAAGTGGACAATAAGGTAAGAGAAAACAGACGCTTTACGATTTCCTCCTCTCGGGATGACTTTCCTAATGTTTCTCGTTGTGTTTTGTATGGCATTGTGACCGAGCACTTTAATTACCGAAACTTGTGCGCACGTTGGGTACCGAAAATGTTGATGGATGTACACAAAACCAAACGTTTAGACAGTGCGTTGACTTTCCTTGAGCGATACCACAACGACGGTGACGATTTCTCAAGCCAAATTGTTACGGGCGATGAAACATGGGTGGCCTACGCCACACCAGAATCAAAGCAACAGTCCATGGAAGTTGAGCAAGAGCATCGTTTTGCTGCAAGACAATGCCCGTCCGCATGTGGCGAGTTGTAAAACAATAAACTGGTAGCCAAGATCGCAGGAATTCTTTTTATTCCATGATTACCGGTTTCGGCGAAACTGAAGCCGCCATCATCGGATCTTAGGACACATACACGTTGTATTTTTGCTGGAGCCCTGAAGACAGAACAGATTTTATGCCTCTTTAGAGGCCAATACATCTTTCCTCTACTGATCCACAGAATGATAAAAAACGCAAGCTTATTCGTGTCGTCCTCAAGGGCCTTCTGCTATCGTGTCTTCGAAAAGATGGCTTGAGAAATCTGACTGTTGCTGTAGTCGCTTTTCTTTAATACTTAGCGTAAGCAACTCAGTTTTTCTGCGCGTTTTTGTCGTTTAAGATGGCTTCCACTAGATGCTCCAAGATCTTCAGAACAGAACTTTTCTGCGAGGCGTGGTGGCAGCTGATAACATGCAGGTATCGGTCGGTGTGCGCAGGTTTCAAGTAAACATCGTGGCTGAGACACGCGCTTGTTTCTCTTCTCAGTATTGAACTTTATGCTGTCATTGTTGATGTGGTCCAAGGAATCTCCCAGCATTTCACGTGCATGAGACGAGACAACGAACGTGTCGTTGATGAAACGATGAAAGCAACTAGGCTTTGCAGGAGACGTGTCCAGGACGATGTCCTCAGAGTTCTCCATAACAGGTTACCAATAACAGGAGCTAATGGGCTTCTCATCGCGATGGCGTCCGTCTGGTTAAAATATTCGTCATACAAAAAACACGGCGACGTCAGATCGTTCCTCCGGCATCAACCAAACCTCCGCGGCACAGTCGGCTACTTCCACATTGGCGGCTGCGTTGCCCTTGTCAGCTGGTACGACTACGACGAGAGGATCGTCTCGGGATTCGCTAAGATCATTATGCTCAGCTCTAGTGCTTGAGGTCGGCGGCTTATTTTTAAAGAATTCGTCTCGTCTTTCGCAAATTTCTTCTGCAGTTTCACTGGGCGTCTTGTGAACTGCTTGTTCTACGCCACTTACTATGTCAGCCAAAGGCAAACTCTGCGGCGTTGGTGCAAAATTAAGTCCCTTCATAAGAGCCGACATGGCACCTGCGTCGATGTTTCTCGTCGTCGTGTTGATAAAGGTGCGTTCTGTTGTTTTACGTTCTGTCCAATGCTGTTGCTGGGGAAGCCGGTTGAATTTCCCTTTTGGCGTTTTCACGTTTTCCCTGTGATGACGTTTGTTGTGTTACTGTGGCTGCATCAATCCATTCCCAATAGAAAGCTAAGACTGACTGTCAGCTTCAGGTGGGCGACCATTAGCTCGCGGCCGTTTGTATCCAACTGCTTCCAGATTTGATGTATTCTCTTTCCCAGTAGGGCGAATGTGGCACGACGAAATATTGTCCTGGCCGCAGCTGTGTTGATATGGTGGCTCACGACGGCAAAACGTAGAATCGTTTTTTCACGGTAGCGTAGTAGAACGGCTAGAGAACTTAATAAATTAGCCATCTTAACACGCAGCTTCCTCAGGCGTTAAACCCGCCCTCACATTTCTTCCCTGAAGAGATACTGAATATACGTATGCATGATTTCGCGGCTATATATATATATATATATATATATATATATATATATATATATATATGAGCACTGACGAAGTTCTCTGGAGCTTCGAGTCGCGTTAAATGGTTTAAAAGTCACGAGTTTTCGGCCAAGTACACTTCGGCAGCTGTCTTATTTTAAATCACTTTATGTGGCTGGAAGCTTGAGAAAATTTTATCATTATTTGAACAGTTTGCTGAAATTATGACCTGCGAGTCTGGAATCATTACGTTGAATGTCAGAGGTATAGTTAGCAGTGATTCAGTCTATTCACGGATCATTAGGAGGAACAGTATAGGCGTTCTTAGTGTCTTCCATTGGCGGAACATATTTTAACAGTTTCAAAATCATACCATGGACAGTTACAGCGAATGATTAATTTAGAAAAGCAATACAGCATTGTCAAGGAAGTATTACTTGCAAAATGTCTGTAAATGAAGTAAAATGATCAGTACTCTTATCATACCAAAGTAATATTTTTCCATCTAAATTTTCAGAAACTTCAAGGTTCATAAAATGTTCAAATGTGTGTGAAATCTTATGGGACTTAACTGCTAAGTTTATCAGTCCCTAAGCTTACACACTACTTAACCTAAATTATCCTAAGGACAAACACACACACACACACACACACACACACACACACACACACAAACGGGCGCGCGCGCGCCCGCCCGCACGCCCGCCCGCCCGAGGGAGGACTCGAACCTCCGCCGGGCCCAGCCGCACAGTCCATGACTGCAGCGTAAGGTTCATAAAGAGACATTTTGAATGGTGTTCACTCAAATAACTATCCCTCGCCCATCTTCGATCGCTGAAAACTAAAACAAAAGGAGCTAAGAGGGACGTTACAAGGTGTACGTTATAGGGGCAAATGAGTAATGTACAATATGTACAAGAACCAACGATAATAATGGAAGACCGAGAGCGACTTTCTCCAATTAAAGAGGCTGCAGATAGAGATGCTGTCTTCGCCTCTACTGTTCAACCTATGCATCGAAGGAGCCATGACTGAAATAAAAGAAGGGTTCAAAAGTGGGATTAAAACTCAAGGTCAAAGGATACCAGTGATAAGAATCGTTGCTCATATGGCTTTCCTCTCTTTCTAATGGAAACAGAATGTACATTGAGAGTAAACCGATGAAAGACGAATGTAATCAGCAGCAGTAATGAAATTAGTGAGAAACTTGCCATCAAAACGGGGGACCACAAAGTATTGGAATTGGACGATCTTGGATGCAAAATAACACGAGACGGGCGAAGCAAGAACACAAAAAGCAGACCAGCATGGCAAAGAGAGCATTCATGACCAATAATATCAAACATCGGCCTTAATTTGATAAATTTCTGAGAGCGCAGCACTGTTCGTAAGCCAAACATGGACTGGGCGGCAAATCGGAAGATTCAATGAATTTCAGATGTTTTTCTATACGAAGATGTTCAAAATTGGGTAGACTGACGGAAAATCAGGCGTAGATCGGCTAGTAGTCACGTTTGGAAGGGGTTGCAGTGTCACAATAATGTTTAGCGATGAATGTACGATGTTCAAGAAAGCAGCATAACTTATCTCTGGGAAGAACGCTGTTGCGTTCGTGTTACATGGATCAATACCGAAACTGAAGTGGTGGAAATAAAGTATTAACAGGAGTTTTTCCAACTTCACGTTCCATTTTTATGCACACGTGAACAAAAGCCTTCATGAATAGATCCTTGTGTTGGACAGTTGTATCCGGAAAGGAGCGAAGAGTGCTATACCTGGAATGATGTATCAGTACGGCAGTGAACAAGTAGAGAGGACTCTTAATGTTTTCATATGTTTTCTACTGTTGTAAGTAATTCACCTTTACTGCACTGGGACAAAGATTAAGCGCAATGCACGAGCAGTGAACAAGATCCTTGACTCTGTGTTTAGTTTTGTCTGTGGTTCACTTGTTCGTAGTCAGTTGTGCAGCGCTGGGGCATTTTTACTTGGGGCGCAGTAGCGAGTAGTCGAGTTTTCCAGACAGTGAGATCTGTAACTTGTTAATCTGGTACAAACTATCTGAAATACTTTATTATGGTGACGAAAACTTGTTTATAACGTTATTTCATTCTTTGTATTAATGGAGAAGAGTTTTGGAGGAATTTCCTAAGGTAATCCATCTAAGGTAACATGTTTGTTTTCAGAAACGTTATTTGGAGGAAATCTTTGTCCCTCTGATAACTAATAAAACTTACGATCAGTGTTAATTTGACTTCTTTGTTTTCATTATGTCACAATTTACGCAACTGGTTGAGATGTCTAATTTTTGTAATGAGATACTTTCGCAATTGTTACAGTTTTCTTATGCTGTGCAGTCATTCTTCGCCAATAATCAGAGTTTAAATTTTCAAGAGCGGTTTTCTTTAAAGTAAAACTCATATCCATCATTCAGGTTTGAATATTTTGTTGTGTGTGCATTGCACCTTACGCAACAGTAGATTGTTACTTACGATTTGCAGGGTTGTTAGTCCATGTGTGTGGTCCTGGAAATGTGTTCATTCGGTCCCCATGTGCCTACATTTATTGCAACACATCATTTACGATTTTATTTTGTGATCAAAGGTGCGTGTTTACTGTCGTAGTGTTACAAAGGTCTCTGCGCATATATATATATATATATATATATATATATATATATATATATATATATATATATGTGTGTGTGTGTGTGTTTATTCTTCAGATTTCTGTTTGATGTTTTAGTGGCTAACATGATCAGTGAATTATTGCTTATATTGATTTGGTCATTAATTATTTTCTTCTTCATTGCAAGGGCTCTTTGTATGTGAATGTTTTCTTGTAATGTCAGGCGTTTTTTGTTGTTATTGTTCATTCTAATAATTTTCATGTCTTGTTCAATGTTGGATGGAACATGTCTGTTTTCTCAGGTGATCGGCAAAGGCAGAATGACTATTTTCATACTTCCATCTCCTCCTGTATTCTTAATACCTGGTTTTGAAATTACTACCTGTTGTCAAAGATAGTGATACACATTCTTCCAAGTAGTATATCTGCCCCTTGGTATTTACCTGGTTTTTTGTTGTTTATATATGTAACTGAGGTGTGTTTCTTGTTCCGTAAGCAATGTGTACTCCCTGTATCTTTTAATACATTTGCTATCCTGTGTGTTGTTTTGTGTTTATATGTTAAAGTGTACAATTTCTTCCTGTTACCCATGTTATGAATGTTACTGATTTGTGTTTCACTGATTGCTCTAGTGTGTGAGGTTCTTTGGTGCCTGTTTTTTCATATTTTTTAGTTGCGTTTTGATTTTCTGGTTGAATCTTTGGACTATATGCTTGTGGATATGAGCCGAGTTGATTGTAATTCCTTTTCACAGTTTTGTTTGTTGAGTGCGATGTTATTTAGTCCGTGTTACATGTGTCTTAGGGTGCCCTTTTCTGATTTTGTTGGTGAATGATCATTTTCATAATTTCAAATTCCGCATTTACTTAAGTTTGAAGTTTCGTTTCACGACCCTGTTCATATGCGCAACACTGAACCAACCAACAGTCAGTACTGCTCAGAGGTTGAACACTATATCTGAAATACGTTACAAGAGTAGAAAGTTTTGGAAAACAAAAGATTCAGTATTCATATACTTTTTTTTTAATAGTAAGCTTACAGACTGT
This sequence comes from Schistocerca serialis cubense, assembly GCF_023864345.2. Taxonomy (NCBI): domain Eukaryota; kingdom Metazoa; phylum Arthropoda; class Insecta; order Orthoptera; family Acrididae; genus Schistocerca; species Schistocerca serialis. Next base: position 313,158,564 of record NC_064638.1, read on the forward strand.
GTGCACTATGAGAGAGATGATTTAACGAGCAGAGAACATGTCGTCGGTGTAAAGATCGTTTTTGTGACCAAGCAACGACTTTTCAGTTCTAAGACTGGAGGAGGAGATGAACATGCAGACAGTACTATGGAAATGGAACAGGGAGTAGATGAAGAGGAGATGGGAAACATGATATTGGGAGAAGAATTTGACAAAGCACTGGAAGAGGGCCCCGGGAGTAGACGACATTCCATCAGATCTACTGATAGCCTTGGGGGAGCCAGCCATGACAAAAGTAGTCCATCTGGTGTGTAAGATACATGAACATGCGAAATTCCCTCAGACTTCAAGAAGAATGTAGTAATTCCAATTCCAAAGAAAGCATGTACTGACAGGTGTGATTGTTATCGAACTATCAGTTTAATAAGTCATGGTAGCAGAATACTTGCACGAATTCTTTTCAGAAGAATGGGAAAACTGGTAGAAGCCGCCGTCGGGGAAAATCAGTTTGGATTCCAGACACATGTAGAAACACGCGAAGCAACACTGGCCCTACACCTTATCTTAGAAGATAAGTTAAGGAAAAGGAAACGTACTTTTATAGTAATTTTAGATTTACAGAAGACTTTTTAAAATGTTGAATGGAATACCCTTTTTTGAAATTCTGAAGGTATCATGGGCAAAACACAGGGACCGAAAGACTATTTAGAACTTGCAGATAACGAGACGGCAGTTACAAGAGTCGAGGACCATGAAAAGGAAGCAGTGACTCAGATGGGAGTGAGACAGGGTTGTAGCTTACCGCAATGTTATTCATTCTGTACATTGAGCAATTCATAAAGGAAACCAAAGAAAAATTTGGAAACGGAATGAAAGTTCAGCGAGAAGAAATAAAAAATTTGAGATTTGCCAGTGACATTGTAATTCTGTCCGAGATAGCAAAGTACTTCAAGAGGAGTTGAATGTAATGGACAGTGTCTTGAAAGACGGGTATAAGATGATCATCAATATAAGCAAAACAAGGATAGTGGAATGTAGTCGAATTAAATCAGGTGATGGAGAGGGAATCAGATTAGGAAACGAGACACTTAAAGTAGAAGATGAGATTCGCTATTTTGGCAGCAAAATAACTGATGATGGCCGAAGTAGAGAGGATATAAAATGTAGTCTGGTGATGGAAAGATAAGCGTTTCTGAAGAAGAGAAATTTGTTGAGATCGAATATAGATTTAAGCGGCAGGAAGTCTTTTCTGGAGGTATTTGTCGGGTGTGTGGCCATGTGGGAAGTGGAATACAGAGTGACAATTGTTGAACTATATGAAACAAAATAGTCATAATTTCTGAACTGTTTGCGTTAGGACGTTGAACTCCACGGTTGGCCGCGGAGCATGATGGGAATTAATAAGGTTCGATTTAGCGACCAAGCCCACATTCATTTGAATGGGTTCGTCAATACGCAAAATTGGTGCATTTGGCGACAGAGTCCGCGTTTCGCGATCGAGAAGTCCCTTCACCCTCAGCGGGTGACTGTGTGGTGTGCAGTGTCCAGTCACTGAGTAATCGGTGCGATGTTCCTTGATGGTACGGTTACTATCGAACGGTACGTGGAGGTTTTGGAAGATGATTTCATCCGCATTATCGAAAGCGATCCTGATGTCGACCAGACGTGATTCGTACAAAACGGAGCCCGACCCCATCGAAGCAGAAGAGTGTTTGATGCCCTGGAGGAGCACTTTTGGGACCGCATTTTGGTTCTGGGATACTCAGAGGCCACTGCCATGTGCATCGACTGGCTGCTACATTCTCCGAATACATGCGATTCCTTTCTGTGGGGCTATATTAAGGACAAGGTGTATAGAAATAACCTCAAAACCATCTCTAAGCCGAAAACAGCCATTCAGGAGATAATCGACAGCATCGGTGTTCCGACACTTCAGCAGTTCATGCAGAATTTCGCTATTCGTCTACGCCACATCATCGCCAATGATGGCAGGCATATCGAACATGTCATAACCTAAATGTGAATATCTGAAGTGGAGTTTACATGTTGAATAGTGTGCACACCATAGTTTGTAACTAATTTACGTTTATTTTCATGTTGTTGTTGTGGTCTTCAGTCCTGAGACCGGCTTGATGCAGCTCTCCATGCTACCCTATCCTGTCCAAGTTCCTTCATCTCCCAGTACCTACTGCAGCCCACATCCTTCTGAATCTGCTTAGTGTATTCATCTCTTGGTCTCCCTCTACGATTTTTACCCTCCACGATGCCCTCCAATGCTAAATTTGTGATCCCTTGATGCCTCAGAACATGTCCTGCCAACCTGTCACTTCTTCTAGTCAAGTTGTGCCACAAACTCCTCTTCTCCCCAATTTTCTTCAATACCTCCTCATTAGTTATGTGATCTACCCATCTAATCTTCACCATTTTTCTGTAGCACCACATTTCGGAAGCTTCTATTCTCTTCCTGTCCAAACTATTTATCGCCCATGTTTCACTTCCATACATGGCTACACTCCATACAAATACTTTCAGCAACGACTTCCTCACACTTACATCTATACTCGATGTTAACAAATTTCTCATCTTCAGAAACGCTTTCCTTGCCATTGCCAGTCTGCATTTTGTATCTTCTCTACTTCGACCATCATCAGTTATTTTGCTCCCCAAATAGCAAAACTCCTTTACTACTTTAAGTGTCTCATTTCCTAATATAATTCTCTCAGCATCGCCCGACTTAATTCGACTACATTCCATTATCCTTGTTTTGCTTTTGTTGATGTTCATCTTATATCCTCTTATCAAGACACTGTCCATTCCGTTCAACTGCTCTTCAAAGTCCTTTGCTGTCTCTGACAGAATTACAATGTCATCAGCGAACCTCAAAGTTTTTATTTCTTCTCCATGGATATTAATTCCTACTCCGAATTTTTCTTTTGTTTCCTTTACTGCTTGCTCAATATACAGATTGAATAACATTGGGGAAAGGCTACAACTCTGTCTCACTCCCTTCCCAACCACTGCTTCCCTTTCATGCCCCTCGATTCTTGTAACTGCCATCTAGTTTCTGTACAAATTGTAAATAGCCTTTCGTTCCCTGTACTTTATTCCTGCCGTCTCTAGAGTTTGAAAGAGAGTATTCCAGTCAACATTGTCAAAAGCTTTCTCTAAGTCTACAAATGCTAGAAACGTAGGTTTGCCTTTCCTTAATCTTTCTTTTAAGATAAGTCGTAAGGTCAGTATTACGTATTCTAATATTTCTACGGAATCCCCAAGGTCGGCTTCTACCAGTTTTTCCATTCGTCTGTAAAGAATTCGTGTTAGTATTTTGCAATTGTGACTTATTAAACAGATAGTTCAGTAATTTTCACATCTGTCAACACCTGCTTTCTTTGGGATTGGAATTATTATATTCTTCTTGAAGTCTGAGGGTATTTCGCCTGTTTCATACATCTTGCTCACCAGATGGTAGAGTTTTGTCAGGACTGGCACTCCCAAGGCTGTCAGTAGTTCAAATGGAGTGTTGTCTACTCCCTGGGCCTTGTTTCGACTCAGGTCTTTCAGTGCTCTGTCAAACTCTTCACGTAGTATCGTAGCTCCCATTTCATCTTCGTCTACATCCTCTTCCATTTCCATAATATTGTCCTCAAGTACATCGCCCTTGTATAGACCCTCTATATACTCCTTCCACCTTTCTGCTTTCCCTTCTTTAGTTAGAACTGGTTTTCCATCTGAGCTCTTGATATTCATGCAAATGGTTCTCTTTTCTCCAAAAGTCTTTTTAATTTTCCTGTAGGCAGTATTTATCTTACCCCTAGTGACATAAGCCTCTACATCCTTACATTTGTCCTCTAGCCATCCCTGCTTAGCCATTTTGCACATCCTGTCGATCTCATTTTTGAGACGTTTGTATTCCTTTTTGCCTGCTTCATTTACTGCATTTTTATATTTTCTCCTTTCATCAATTAAATTCAATATTTCTTCTGTTACCCAAGTGTTTCTACTAGCGCTCGTATTTTTACCTACTTGATCCTCTGCTGCCTTCACTACTTCATCCCTCAGAGCTACCCATTCTTCTTCTGCTGTACTTATTTCCCCCATTGCTGTCATTTGTTCCCTTATGATCTCCCTGAAACTCTGTACTACCTCTGGTTTAGTCAGTTTATCCAGGTCCCATCTCCTTAAATTCCCACCTTTTTGCAGTTTCTTCAGTTTTAATCTACAGTTCGTAACCAATAGATTGTGGTCAGAGTCCACATCTGCCCCTGGAAATGTCTTACAATTTAATACTTGGTTCCTAAATCTCTGTCTTACCAATACATAATGTATCTGATACCTTTCGGTATCTCCAGGATTCTTCCATGTATACAACCTTCTTTTATGATTCTTGAACCAAGTGTTAGCTATGACTAAGTTATGCTCTGTGCAAAATTCTACCACACGGCTTCCTCTTTCATTTCTTACCCCAATCCATATTCACCTACTATGTTTCCTTCTCTCCCTTTTCCTACACTCGAATTCCAGTCACCCATGACTATTAAATTTTCGTCTCCCTTCACTACCTGAATAATTTCTTTTATCTCATCATACATTTCATCAATTACTTCATCATCTGCAAAGCTAGTTGGCATATAAACTTGTACTACTGTAGTAGGCGTGGGCTTCGTGTCTATCTTGGCCACAATAATGCGTTCACTATGTTGTTTGTAGTAGCTTACCCGCACTCCTATTTTTTATTCATTATTAAACCTACTCCTGCATTACCCCTATTTGATTTTGTATCTATAACCCTGTATTCGCCTGACCAAAAGTCTTGTTTTTCCTGCCAGCGAACTTCACTAATTCCTACTATATCTAACTTTAACCTATCCATTTCCCTTTTTAAATTTTCTAACCTACCTGCTCGATTAAGAGATCTGGCATTCCACGCTCCGATCCGTAGAACGCCAGTTTTCTTTCTCCTGATAACGACGTCCTCCTGAGTAGAGTCTTTATTTTCATAAAGTACAATATTTATCACCCTGTATGTACGATGAACAGTGTAGATAAAAGAGAACAGAAGCTTTTGAAATGTTGTTCTACAGGAAAATGCTAAAGATTAGATGGGTACAGCATAAACTAATGAGGAGGTACTGAAAAGAACTGGGGAGACAAGAAATATGTGGCACAACTTGACTAAAAGAAGGCATCGGTTGACAGGACACATTCTGAGACATCAAGGGATCACCAATTTAGTGCTTGAGAGAAGCGCGTGGGATAAAAATCGTAGAGGGAGACCAAGAGATGAATATAGTAAGCAGATTGAGAAAGATATACGCTACTGGCCATTAAAATTGCTACACCAAGAAGAAATGCAGATGATAAACGGGTATTCATTGGACAAATATATTATACTAGAACTGACATGTGATTACATTTTCACGCAATTTGGGTGCATAGATCCTGAGAAATCAGTACTCAGAACAACCACCTCTGGCCGTAATAACGGCCTTGATACGCCTGGGCATTGAGTCAAACAGAGCTTGGATGGCGTGTACAGGTACAGCGGCCCATGCAGCTTCAACACGATACCACAGTTCATCAAGAGTAGTGACTGGCGTATTGTGACGAGCCAGTTGCTCGGCCACTATTGACCAGACGTTATCAATTGGTGAAAGATCTGGAGAATGTGCTGGCCAGGGCAGCGGTCGAACATTTTCTGTATCCAGGAAGGCCCGTACAGGACCTGCAACATGCGGTCGCGCATTATCCTGTTGAAATGTAGGGTTTCGCAGGGATCGAATGAAGGGTAGAGCCATAGGTTGTAACACATCTGAAATGTAACGTCCACTGTTCAGACTGCCGTCAGTGCGAACAAGAGGTGACAGACGTGTAACGATAGGCACCCATACCATCACGCCGGGTGATACACTAGTATGGCGATGACGAATACACGCTTCCAATGTGCGTTCACCGCGATGTCGCCAAACACGGATGCGACCATCATAATGCTGTAAACAGAACCTGGATTCATCCGAAAAAAAAAATGACATATTGCCATTCGTGCACCTAGGTTCGTCGTTGAGTACACCATCGCAGGCGCTCCCGTCTATGATGCAGCGTCAAGGTTAACCGCAGCCAAGGTCTCCGAGTTGATAGTCCACGCTGCTGAAAACTACGTCGAACTGTTCGTGCAAATGGATGTTGTCTTGCAAACGTCCCCATCTGTTGACTCAGGGATCAAGACGTGGCTGTACGGTGCGTTACAGCCATGCGGATAAGATGCCCGTCATCTCGACTGCTAGTGATACTAGGCCGTTGGGATCCAGCACGGCGTTCCGTATTACCCTTCTGAACCCACCGATTCCACATTCTGCTAACAGTCATTGGATCTCGACCAACGTGAGCAGCAATGTCGCGATACGATAAACTGCAATCGTGATAGCCTAGAATACGACCATTATCAAAGTCGGAAACGTGATGGTACGCATTTCTCTTCCCTACACGAGTCATCGCAACAACGTTTCACCAGGCAACACCGGTCAACTGCTGTTTTTGTATGAGAAATCGGTTGGAAACTTTCCTCATGGGAGCACGTTGTAGGTGTCGCCACCGGCGCCAGCCGTGTGTAAATGCTCTGAAAAGCTACTCATTTGCATATCACAGCATCTTCTTCCTGTCGGTTAAATTTCGCGTGTGTAAAACGTCATCTTCGTGGTGTAGCAATTTTAATGGCCAGTAGTGTATGATGCCATAGTCACTCGGAGATGATGAGGTTTGCACAGGATAGAACAGCATGGAAAGCCGCATCAAATCAGTCTTCGGATTGAAGACCACAACGAAAACTTTCTAGGTGGAGCAGAACCGAGACAGTTTTTCCTGTCTAGTCTGTGCAAATGGTTGATGTCGACTTGGGCCCAGTTGCCGTTACTGGTTTGTAGTGTGGGAGCTGTGCCGCTGACGAGAACAAGATGTAGTGGTGGTGTGGTGCGGAGTGTCAGCTGACCTGTTGGCTAGCGCGGCGGCGGCAGCGGCGGCTCTGGCCGGGGACTTGCGGACGCTTTCGAGGCTGGCGGCGCCCATCAGCGGTCGGCCCGTCGACGCAGACGCCAGCAGCTTCCGGTCCAGCGAGTGGTTGTTGCCGCAGCCGCCCGGCAGGTCACTGCTGCCTGAAACAACGTGCCCACCGTGACTACAGTATCACCACTGTCACCATCTACATCTACATCTGTACTCCACAAGCCACTGTATAGCGCCTGACGGAGGGTACCCCACACCATTACTAGTGATTTCCTTTACTGTTCCACGCCCAAATAGAGCTGTTTACAGCATTTAACAAAAATTTACGGGACAAACTGCAGGATACATTCCTCACAGATAGACGAATTAGTCATGTTATGCGAACATGGGTCTGGAATAGCTTCATTTCCATGTTACAATTCATTTTCTCCAACTCATTAATCATGGGAAACACATTAGAACGAAACAGAGTCATGGGGGACATGCACTCTTGGTGACGTCCGGTTACGTTGGTATAGCCATCGTTTTGTTTTACACGTTCCTGCTGCCAAGCAACGTACGTCACTGCTTGTTTTCAGGTTCCAGCGATCAATACGACCGTTGCTAACACACCGGTTACTACGTACAGTTAATCACAGACTTGGCTCGCGCAATGCCAGTGTCACAAGTATAGAGATGGCTGATGCTTATATTATGGGTGGATTAGCTGACGACAATTGCGCTCGCGCTCAACGTTCGTACCTGGAGAGATTTCCAGGAGGAAGGTGCCCCGATAGGAAAATGTTTGAAGCCAATGATTGTCGTTTTAGGGAACACGAGGTGTTTAAGCCTGATATTTGCGACCGGGAAAGGCCTCGTTAATGCTGAATAACACAGGCACTGCAATACTGTATCATATCCGTGGCGCGCTCTCCAAAATTTCGCGATAGTACAAGACCAGCTGCCCTTCTTCGATCTTTTTCTATGTCCTCCGTCGATCCTGATGCGGATCCCACGCCGCGCAGCAGTACTCCAGAAGAGGACGTACAAGCATAGTGTAGGCACTGTCTTTCGTAGACCTATTGCATTTTCGCAGTGTTCTGCCAATAAATCGTAATCTTTTATTTGTTTTACCCACAACATTATCCATGTGATCGTCCCAACTGAATTATTCTTACGTATAATTCCTAAGTATTTCGTTGAATTTACAGCTTTTAGATTTGTCATTTATCGTGTAATCGAAATTTTGTGGATTCCTTTAGGCACTCATGTGGATGACTTCATACTTTTCATTATTTACAATCAATTGTGACTTCTCGCACCATACAGTATCTTGTCTAAATAGTTTTGCAACTGGTTTTGGTCGTCTGATGACTTCATAAGACAGTAAATGACAGCATCACCCGCAAACATTTTAAGACTGGTACTTATGTTGTCTCCTACATCTACATACATACTCCGCAACTAGCATCATCTCTAGCTGTTCCACTCCCAAACAGAACGAGGAAAAAATGATAGCCTATGTGCCTCTGTACGAGCCCTAATCACTCTTCTCTTTGTGATCTTTCCGCGAAGTGTAAGTTGGCGGCAGTAATATTGTACTGCAGTCAGCCTCAAATGCTGGTTCTATAAATTTCCTCAGTAGCGATTCACGAAAAGAACGCCTCCTTTCCTCCAGAGACTCCCACCCGAATTCCTCAAGCATTTCCGTAACACTCGCATGATCAAACTTACCAGTAACAAATCTAGCAGCCCACCTCTGAATTGCTTCTATGTCCTCCCTCAATCCGACCTGATAGGGATCCCAAACGCTCGAGCAGTACTCAAGAATAGGTCGTATTAGTGTTTTATAAGCGGTCTCCTTTACAGATGAACCACATCTTCCCAAAATTCTACCAATGAGCCGAAGACGACTATCCGCCTTCCCCACAACTGCCATTACATGCTTGTCCCACTTCATATCGCTCTACAATGTTACGCCCAAATATTTAATCGACGTGACTGTGTCAAGCGCTACACTACCAATGGAGTATTCATACATCACGGGGTTCTTTTTCCTATTCATCTGCATTAATTTACATTTATCTATATTTACAGTTAGCTGCCATTCTTTACACCAATCACAAATCCTGTCCAAGTCATCTTGTATCCTCCTACAGTCACTCAACGACGACACCTTCCCGTACATCACAGCATCATCAGCAAACAGCCGCACATTGCTATCCACCCTATCCAAAAGATCATTTATGTAGATAGAAAACAACAGCGGACCTACCACACTTCCCTGGGGCACTCCAGATGATACCCTCACCTCCGATGAACACTCACCATCGAGGACAACGTACTGGGTTTCATTACTTAAGAAGTCTTCGAGCCACTCACATATTTGGGAACCAATCCCATATGCTCGAACGTTAGTTAGGAGTCTGCAGTGGGGCACCGAGTCGAACGCTTTCCGGAAGTCAAGGAATATGGCATCCGTCTGATACCCTTCATCCATGGTTCGCAAGATATCATGTGAAAAAAGGGCGAGTTGCGTTTCGCAGGAGCGATGCTTTCTAAAGCCGTGCTGATGCATGGACAGCAACTTCTCTGTCTCAAGGAAATTCATTATATTCGAACTGAGAATATGTTCGATAATCCTGCAACAAATCGATGTTAAGGATATTGGTCTGTAATTTTAGGATCCGTCCTTCTACCCTTCCTATATACAAGCGTAACCTGCGCTTTTTTCCAGTCGCTCGGGAGTTTACGTTGGGCAAGAGAGTCGCGATAAATGCAAGCTAAGTAAGGAGCCAATGCAGTAGAGTACTCTCTGTAAAACTGAATTGGAATCCCATCAGGACCTGGAGATTTCTTTTCAACCCATTCAGCTGCTTCACAACCCCAGGTATGTCTATCACTATGTCCTCCGTACGGGAATCTGTACGAGACTCAAACGGCGGTGTGTTTGTACGATCCTCCTGCGTGAATGATTTCTCAAATGCTAAATTTAAAATTTCAGCTTTCGTTTTGCTGTCTTCCGTTGCCAGGCCAGACTGATCAGTGAGTGACTGGATGGAAGCATTCGACCCGCTTACCGATCTTACGCAAGACCAGAATTTCCTTTGGTTTTCAACAAGATCTTTTGCTAAGGTATGACGGTGGTAGTGGTTGTATGCTTCGCACATCGCTCTTTTTACAGCAGCACGAATCTCTACTAACTTTTGCCTGTCCTCATTCTCCCGATCTTATTTGTACCGCGAGTGTAACTGCCTTTGCTTCCTGAGCATTCTCCGAATTGCGCTGTTAAACCACGGTGGGTCTTTTCCGTCCGTAACCCACTTTTTCGGCACGTACCTGTCCAATGCGTGATTTACAATGTGTTTAAAATTTGCCCATAATTCTTCCAAGTCCATAGTAAAAAAATGGTTCAAATGGCTCTGAGCACTATGGGACTCAACTGCTGAGGTCATTAGTCCCCTAGAACTTAGAACTAGTTAAACCTAACTAACCTAAAGACATCACAAACATCCATGCCCGAGGCAGGATTCGAACCTGCGACCGTAGCGGTCTTGCGGTTCCAGACTGCAGCGCCTTTAACCGCACGGCCACTTCGGCCGGCCAAGTCCATAGTACCTGAAGTTCATTCACTAAGTGGGATGCTAACAACTGCTTATCTGATCTTTCTAGTAAGAGTACTCTCCTAGCCATCTTGACCGACTTTTTAACTATCGTGACCATAGTCGTAATGACAACATCAGGATCACTAATCCCTGTCTCAACACTTACACCGTCGATGAGGTCTGGTCTGTTCGTGGCTACCAGATCTAAAATATTTGTATTACGCGTATCTGTAGATCAGGAATAGCAGAGGGCCCGTAAAACTTCCTTGGAGAACATCAGAAATTACTTCCGTTTTGCTCGATGATTTTCCGTCAAGAAATCACGAATCCAGTCGCACAAATGGGACGGTAGTTCATAGGCGCGCCATTTGATTAGGATCATCAGCAAACTGTTGCAGACTTCTGCTCAACCTGTATACCTTATTTACGTATATGGAAAATCACAGCGGTTCTGTCACGTCTCTCTGGGTGCTCCTGTAGATACCATTGTTTTTGATGAACACTCACCATCGAGGACTACATGCTGTGTTCTGTTACTTAAGAAGTCTGTTAACCTATTCAGCATGCTTGTACCTTCGTTGTAGTCGGTATTGTGGCACCGTGTCGTATGCTTTATGGAAATTACGAATATGGAATCCGCCTATTGCCCTTTCACCAGTCTTTCGCAGGATCTCGTGCAAGAAAAAGGTAAGCTTACTTTCAGACGAGCGATGCGTTTTAGAACCGCCCTGATTTGTGGACAGTAGCTTTTCCGCCTCAAGGAAATTGTATTCGAACTGAGAATATATTCAACGATTCTGCAGCAAACCGATTATAAAGATATTGGTCTGTAGCCTTGCGGGTCCGTTCTTTTAGCCTTCTTATATACAGGAGTAATCTGCGCTTTATCCAGTCTCTTGGGACTTAGCGCTGGGTGAGAGATTCGCGATAAATCTCGGTTAAGTAAGGGGCCAGTGCTGTAGAGTGCTCTTTGTGAAACCGAATTGTGATTCCATCAGGATCTGGCGACTTATATGCTTTTAACTCTCTCAGTTGTTTCTCTGTACGACCGTTGCTTATTGCAATGTTCTCCATACAGAAGTCCGTGCGATGGTCAAACGACGGTATGTTTGTATGATTCTCCCACGTGAACGATTTCTTAAATGTGAAATTTAAATCTTCGGCTTTGCTTTTGCAACTTCTGCTGCCACACCGTGCTGGTCAACGGGTGTCTGGATAGAAGCCTTAGGCCCACTTAGCGATTTTACATAGGATCAGAATTTTTTCGTGTTATCGGCAGCATCTATTGCTATGGTATGAAGGTGGTAGTAGTTGTAAGCTTTACGCGTCGATCTTTTTACACGTGCATGAATTTTTCCAGCTTTTCTTTGTCGTCACTTACGCATTGTCTATTGCTTCCTAAGCATTTTTCTATCTTCGCTTTTAGACCGTGGTGGGTCTTTTCCGTCCTTAATCCATTTACTCGGCATGTACTAATCCAATTTATGATTTACAATCGGTTTAATTCTCCTACGTCCATCGTAATGGAACTAAACGATGTCATTTCACTTCATTGTCTAAGTGGGATGCTAACAACTGTCCATCTGCTCTTTCTAGAAGAAATACTCTCACGCTTTTCTTGATTGATTTATTAACTTTAGCATGATAACGTCATGCTCACTAATCCTTGACTCTATACTGACGCCGTCAATTAGGTCAGGTCTGTGTGTAGCAACACTGTCTAAAATATTTCCATTGCGTGTCGGCTGTCGAACTAGTTGTTCAAGACAATTTACGGAAAACGTATTCCAAAAAACTTTTCAAGACTCTCTTTCTGTACCCCCTGCAATGAATCCATGAATATCCCGATCTCTACTCGATAGGTTAAATCCGCCTCCAACTAATATTACATGTTCTGGGTATTTCCGCAATATTGACCATAGACTTTCTGTCAATGACTCTAAAGCCGTCACAGCGAAATCGGGTGGCCTGTAAAAGCATCCAACAGTTACCTTGATTTCACCTAGAACCATTATAAGCGACAAGATAACTTCACTGTCACATTCAAATTCGACCTCAGTGCACACATTTTTGTCAACTGCAATGGTATCTAATCTATCTTTTTGATACATGTTCTGTGAATTGCAAATATTTCACCTTTCTACTTTGGATTTCAGCCAGCTCTCGGTCCCAAGAATAATTTCAGCGCGAGAAGTTTCCCAGAGGGCGGTAAATTCGGAAACACTTTTGCGAATACTTCAACAATTTTCTGATAAAGTTTTGACAGTTGAAGTATCGTTACTCTGAACGTGGTCTGATTTCGCTATCTACGCATCATCTAGTGGTTGTTCATCAGATAACGTCAACCTGCCACCTAGCCAGAAAACCCTCACGTGCAGTACTCAAGTATTCTGCTACCAGAGTGGTTGGTTCCTTTGCGTAGTGCACTCCTGACGTATCAAGGGGAGTCCTAAAAGTCCCCACCCGACAACACAGGTTTACAAATCTGCAGTCACACAGTCGACGAAGCCTTTGGTTGCTTTGCTTGACACCTCCACACAGCACTAAATTAAAGGGCCCTCATCGACTCTGAGAACTACGCTGCAAATTGCAGACTCCGCTTACATCCCACGAACGAGGCCATCAGCCTTCACCACATCCACCAGCCGTCTGTAGGAACTGAAGATAGCCTCAAAACCCAAGCGGCAGGCGTCGTTGGCGCCAACGGAGCCACAACTTGCCCACTATTGCACTCTGCACACACAACGGCTGCAGGCGAGCCTCCTGCACATCTCGAATGTGGTCCCCCACTAGACATGCCGAGTGCACATTGGCTTTCTTTCCAGACCTAAACTATCTTCGTAAGGGGCTTCATAACGCACCTGTGAACTAGCAAGTACTTCGTCCGTGTGGCTGCTCGGACCGTACTGAAGGAACGGCCACCTGTCCGCTAACTGGGTGAATGGGCGAGGCCAGAGGGACGGTCTCCAGATTAGCCATCTGCCGCCAGCGACGCGAACGCTTTACCACTCATTCTACTGTGAGAGTGGATCCACCGCATCGGGTACACTCGGCAGTAAAGCCTGTAGGCAAAACAAGTGACACATGAGGTGTGTCTCGCAATGAGCCAGATGTTCTGCCACCGCTACACACAGAGGCAGCAACCTGAATACGACTAACTGTAGTCAAGAGCACATTCAGCTCTTCGCGAACTGCGGCCAGCTGCTCCTACGTCCGCACACAGCATGCACACATCCTACCCATCCCAACATTATTAACTTAAGAATCGAACACAGGGTGGTCCATTGATCGTGACCGGGCCAAATATCTCATGAAATAATCATCAAACAATAAAACTACAAAGACGAAACTTGTCTAGCTTGAAGAGGGAAACCAGATGGTACTATGGTTGGCCCGATAGATGGCGCTGCCATAGGTCAAACGGACACCAACTGCGTTTTTTTTATATAGGAACCCCCATTTTTGTTACATATTCCTGTAGTAAATAAATAAATAAATATGAATGTTTTAGTTGGACTACTTTTTTCGCTTTGTGATATATGGTGCTGTAATGGTCACAAACAAATGGCTCACAATTTTAGACGAACTGTTGGTAACCGGTAGATTTTTTAAATTAAAATACAGAACGTAGGTACGTTTGAACATTTTATTTCGGTTGTTCCAATGTGATACATGTACCTTTGTGAACTTATTTCTGAGAACGCATACTGTTACAGCGTGATTACCCGTAAATACCACATTAAGGCAATAAATGCTCAAAATTATGTCTGTCATCCTCAATGCATTTGGCAATACGTGTAACGACATTCCTCTCAACAGCAAGTAGTTCGCCTTCCGTAGTGTTGGCACATACATTGACAATGCGCTCACGCATGTTGTCAGGCGTTGTCAGTGGATCACGATAGCAAATATCCTTCAACGTTCCCCACAGAAAGAAATCCGGGGACGTCAGATCCGGTGAACGTGCGGGCCATGGTATGGTGCTTCGACGACCAATCCACCTGTCATGAAATATGCTATTCAATACCGCTTCAACCGCACGCGAGCTATGTGCCGGACATCATCATGTTGGAAGTACATCGCCATTCTGTCGTGCAGTGAAACATCTTGTAGTAACATCGGTAGAACATTACGTAGGAAATCAGCATACATTGCACCATTTACATTGCCATCGATAAAATGGAGGCCAATTGTCCTTACTCCCATAATGCCGCACCATACATAAACTCGCCAAGGTCGCTGATGTTCCATTTCTCGCAGCCGTTGCCCTCTAGTGTAGATTACACCGGTTTACGTTACCGCTGTTGGTGAATGACACTTCGTCGCTAGATAGAACGCGTGCAAAAATCTGTCATCGTCCCGTAACTTCTCTTGTGCCCAGTGGCAGAACTGTACACGACGTTCAAAGTCGTCGCTATCCCATTCCTGGTGCATATAAATATGGTACGGGTGCAATCGATGCTGATGTAGCAGTCTCAACACCGACTTTTTGAGATTCCCGATTCTTGCGCAATTTGTCTGCTACTGATGTGCGGATTAGCCGCGACAACTAAAATACCTACTTGTGCATCATCATTTGTTGCAGGTCGTGGCTGACGTTTCACATGTGGCTGAACACTTCCTGTTTCCTAAAATAACGTAACTATGCGGCGAACGGTCCGGGCACTTTTATGTCGTTCAGGATACCGAGCAGCATAAATAGCACACGCCCGTTGGGCATTTTGATCACAATAGTCATACATCAACACGATATCGACCTTTTCCGCAACTGGTAAACGGTCCATTTTAACACGGGTAATGTACCACGAAGCAAATACCATCCGCACTGGCGGAATGTTACGTGATACCACGTACTTATACGTTCGTGACAATTACGCGCCATCTATTACAAAGTGAAAAAAGTGGTCCAACTAGAACATTCATATTTATTTACGTACTACACGAATATGTAATAAAAATGGGGGTTCCTATTTTTTAAAAAAAACGCAGTTGATATCCGTTTGACCTATGGCAGCGCCATCTACTGGATCAACCACAGCGCCATCTGGTTTCCCTCTTCAAGCTAGCAGAGTTTCGTTCTTTGGAGTCACCAATGGAGGCTGACACCTTTGAAATCTGAAGCTGGCTGTTCAGCAGAAATGAAAGTTGTATTATAGACAGCCTGACAAAATTTTACAATTAGAAAAACGCAAGAATAAATTTCTTAAACAGAGAAAAAATTGACAGAGCTCTGAAAGATCTAAGTCGAAGAAAGGCACTGGGGCTGGATCAAATTCCGCCAGAATTACTGATAGCCTTGGGAGAGCCATCCATGACAAAATTCTTCCATCTGGTGTGCACCATGTATGAGAGAGGCGCAATACCCTAAAATTTAAGGTAGAACGTAGTAATTCTATTTCAAAAGAAAGCAACACCAAACTATAAGTTTAATAAGTCTTGGTTGCAAAATACTAACACGAATTTTTTACAAAAGAATAGAAAAAAAGGTAAAAGCCGGCCTCTGGAACGATCAGTTTGGATTCCGGAGAAATATAGGAAAACGCGAGGCTATACTGACCCTACGACATATCTTACGAGACAGATAAAGGAAAGACAGACCAATATTTATAACATTTGTATACGTAGGGAAAGGTTTTGACAATGTTGACTGGAATACTCTCATTGAAATTCTAAATTCTGGGTAAAATATAGGGAGCGAGTGATATTTACTACTTGTACAGAAACCAGACGGTAGTTATAAAAGTCGAGGGGCATGAAAGGGAAGCAGTTATTGAGAAGGGAGTGAGACCGGGTTGTAGCCTATCCCCGATGTCTTTCAATCTGTATACTGAGCGAGCAGTAAAGGAAACCAAAGGAAAATTTGGAGCGTTAATTAAAGTTCAGGGAGAAGAAATAAAAACTTTGAGGTTTCCCGATGACATTGTAATTCTGTCAGAGATAGGAAAGGACTTTAAAGAGTTGATCGGAGAGGGCAGTGTCTTGGAAAGAGAATATAAGATGAATATCAACAAAAGCGAAACGAGGATAATGGAATGTAGTTGAATTAAATCAGGTGATGCTGAAGCAATTAGATTAAGAAATGACACAAAGTAGTAGATGAGTTTTACTATTTGGGGAGAAAAATAACAGATCAGATAGAGGATCAACTTGTGATGGTAACGTCTTAGACCTCATTGTAACAAACCAACCTGAACGTACCGAATCAGTTAACGTGGAGGAGGAATGTATCAGTGATCATAAGGGTGTGACAGCATCCATGACCACGGGTCTCAGGATGTTAAGAAAGGTAGGAAGATATTTTTGCTTATCAAGAGTGACAATACAAATTTCTGAGCAGTCAGCATCAAATAATCGGTGATGAGGACGAAGATGTGTGGGAAAAACTCGAAAAAATTCAAAGGTGTCGTGCAATATGCAACAGACAAGTGTGTTCCGAGTAAGGTCTTAAGGAATGGGAAAGACCCACTGTGGTTTCATAGACATTTTAGAAAATTGCTATGTAAAAGAAAGATCATCATCTTAGATTCAAAAGATGTAGAAACCCAATTGACAATCAGATGAACGAAACGAAAGTAAGGTAAGGTAAGGAGAGCAATGAGAGAAGTGTTCAATGACTTTGGAAGTAAAACTTTGTCAACTGATCTGAGCAGAATCGCTAAAAGGTTTTGGTCGTACGTAAATTCAGTAAGTGAATGAAAATCATCTATCCATTCACTCAGTGACCATACTGGCACCGAAACGGAAGATAATAGAGAGAAGGCCGATATACTGAATTCGGTCTTCCGAAATTGTTTCGCCGCAGTAGATCGTAACACGGTTCCTCCACTTAGTCGTCGCACAAAAGTCGTAACGGCAGATATTGAGATAACCGGGTGCGGAATAGAAAAACAACTACAATCGCTTAGTAGTGGAAAGGCGTCAGGACCTGATCAGATACCTATAAAAATCTACAAAGATTATATGAAAGAACTAGCTTCCATTCTAGCAGTCATTTATCGTTGATTGCTTCAGCAACGAAAGGTTGCTGGCGACTGGAAGAAAGCACAGGTAATTCCCGTTTTCAAGAATGGTTGTAGGACAGATGCACGCAATTTAAAATGTTTATAGTTGATTTCAATCTGTTGTAGAATTATGGAACATGCTTTATGCTCAAGAATTATGACTTTTTTGCAGAAGGAAAATACCCTGTATAAAAATCAAACAAAGATCCTGTGAAACTCAGTTAGCTGTCTTTCTGCACGAGATCCACAGCACCCATGTTGATGTAGTGTTCCTGGACTTCAGTAAGGCATTTGAAACCGTCCCTCACTGGCGTTTGGTGAAAAATACGAGTTTATTGATTATTGGAGCGGATTACCGACTGGATTAAAGGTTTCACTGCAGATACAACTGAACACGTCGCTCTTAACGAAACAAAATCGACGGACGCCAAGGTAGTTTCCGGAGTACCACAGGGAAGTGTGATAGGTCCGTTACTGTTTACAGTGTGTACCGCAAGTAGTGGGTGTCGGAAGCTCTTTAAGGCTATTCGCAGAAAGTAGCAACGCCAGAATATAGTAGCGATTTGCAGAATGGCCTACAGAGAAACGATGAATGCTGCAGGCTCTGGCAGTTGGCCCTGAGCGTAAACAAATGTATGTAACATAAGGCGCATACATGGGGAAAAAAATCCACTATTGTATTGCTACACTATTGATGACAAACCGCTGGGAACAGTATCTGCCAAAAAATATCTAGTAGTAACTATTCAGAGCGACCGTAAGTGGAATGACCACATTCAACAAATAGTGCGAAAATCGGATGCCAGACTCAGATTCGTAGGAGGAATCTTAAGAAAATTTAACTCATCCACGAAGGAAGTGACTTATAAGTTGACTGATCGACCGATTCTCGAGAATTGTTAATCTATCTGAGATTCCTACCAGATAGGTCTGGCAGGAGATATATATCAGATCTAACGAAGAGCGGCGCGTTACGTCACAGGCTCGTTTAATGGCTCCGAGCACTATGGGACTTAACTTCTGAGGTCATCAGTCCCCTAGAACTTAGAACCACTTCAACCTGACTAACCTAAGAACAACATCACACACATCCACGCCCGAGGCAGGATTCGAACCTGCGACCGTAGCGGTCCCGCTGTTCCAGACTGTAGCGCCTAGAACCCCTCGGCCACTCCGGCCGGCACAGGCTCGTTTAGCCGGCGCGAGAGCGTTACGGAGATGTTCAACAAACTCCTTTGGCAAACGTTGCAAGAAAGGCATTGAGCATCCTCACGAAGCGACTTGCTATTGAAATTTCGAGAGAGCACTTTTCGGGAAGAGTCAGATAACATATTGCTCGCTGATGATACTATCTTCCTGGGAAAAATATTCCGGAGGTAACACAGTCCTCCAGTAGTATCTCCAGTGGAGATTCAGAAGGCAAAAATTTGGTCTTTCACATGTCACAGTGTGGAATGTTACATCCCTTAACGGCGTATCGGCATTAGAGAACCAGAAAAAGAAATAGTTAAGATGAATTTATCAGTGACACTGTGAGAAGAATTTGACAGAGCAATGTAAGACCTATGTCGAAACGAAGTATTAAGTGTGGACGACTTTCGCCATAATTATTAAAAATTCGTGGGCGAATCACCATGACAAAGCTGTTCTGCGTGACAGGCATATTGCACAGATAAAGCACCTTTAGACTTCAGGAAAAACGGAATGATTCCTCCATCAAAGGCAGATGCTAACAGATATGATTACAAGTCCATGGGTTTAACAAGCCAATTATTGCAAAATACTAACACCAATTATTTACAGAAGAATGGAAAGATTGGTAGAAGCCGACATGCAGGAACAACAGTTTTAGTGGGAGAAATGTGGTAAACGTGAGGGCCCGTGTTGCCCGGCAGCCACGTCCAGCGGCTAAGTCCCGTTCAAGGTCACCCGCCTAGCGAGCAACCAAGAGCGGCACGGCCACCAAAACAAAAAGTGAAAACATTTTTTGAATAAAAAAAGGAAGCAGATAAAGAATAGAGATAAGGAATGGACAGGACACACTTTATTGTCTATAATAAATCATACAGTCAACGTTGATCTTTATTTTACAATTGCCATTGCCGACTTTCGCCCATATAAACAGGTACTCATCAGCATTTAACTACTTCTTCCTTCTCGTAGTCAAAACAAATGGCATGCTTGGAACAAGCGTACCATAAGGCTGTTTAGCCAACAGTCCTGTAGTCTCAGCAATACTCCACGTCTTCCACGCCAAAATGTTAGCATCTGGAAAAGCTTCAAAGCCACCATAATCTGCTTGGTTGCCCCATACAACAGCCAGTGTCAGCCATGTACTACCTGCAAACACAGCCTGAACATCACAAGTAAAGTTGAGATGGAGTCCACGAAAAACATTTGGACCTCCAATCAATTGCTGTTTATTAAACTGCCCAGCCAAGTCAATATCCATCGCCTTCAAACTGCGATACACTGGTACACTGCGCCGCCAGCGACGACGCCATGCACGTCGCACAGGCACTGCTGTGGCACGTTAATGTGCACCTTAATGTCCTGTCCATTCCTTATCTCTACTCCTTATCTCCTTCCTTTTTTTGTGTGAGACAACACGTCTTAAAAGGAGGTTAGTAGTACACATTTATGGCGTTTGTAGTTACCCAAAACCTTTGATAACGTTGGCAAATACACTGACTTTCTGGAGTTGTTATGAACAGAATACAGGATCATGAACAGAATACAGGAATCTAAGTGTTATATGCATCTCTTACAGAAAAAAAGATTTCATGCCTTGAGGCACATGAAAGAGAGGCATTAATTGAGGGAGGGGAGGCGTCAGGGGTTGTAACCTATCCTCCATTTCATTATGTATGTACGTAGAGTAAGCAGGAAAGGAAACTAATCACGAGATTGGAAAGAAGAGTAATGAAGGGCAATCTGGTTAACTCTGGAACACTAGAGAGGGGAAAATAGTACATTGTTAGTAAACCGTCGTAAATTTTACTACTCCGCATTTGATTTACAGGAAATCCTAACTTATAGTTTATGCACTAGTTAATTACAATTATAAGGTTTCCTATAGGTCGTCGCACACAAAATAAGTAGAAAAGTGCTGTGTTACACCCTATATGTACATTGCAGTATTGGTGGGAACCGCGAAGTGGTACCAACTGCAACCATAAATTTTACAAGAGCTTAGTAGTCTAGGGTTAAGGAAGTGGAAGTAGATTAGGAAATGAGATACTGAGAATAGTGAACGAATTTCACTATCTGGGCACCAGAGTGAGAGGTGAACAGCAGAAGTAAACAAGACCCCAAAATGTATACTGGCAGTAACAAAAAAAAAAAAAAAAAAAATTCAGAAGAGCAGAATAAACTGTTCACAATTTGCACCACCATCATCACTTGCATAGATTTCCTTTATTGGAAACCTCTTTCATTGTGATCTTTCGGCCAAATATGTGTAGCGGAGGTGAAAATAAAGCACATCATTGTATGCTGTGCAGTAAAGCTTGGGGGGTTTGATATCGTGAAAGGGACAATGCGGTTTCTGCACACTATTCAGTATATCACGATACTTAGGAGGGCCGTTTCCAACTTAGGCCGTGGGAGCATCGTTACTTTAGGCCAATAAATGCTAGGAGTGCCACTTAGAGAATTCAACATGATTTCACATTGCCCTTTTGCGAGAAACTGGAAGGGTTCTACTGCTTCGAGATGGTGGACAAGGCAACCCAATGACCAATGGCGCCGGGTTCTCTTCACCGAGGAGTGCTGGGATTTGTCTGACGCCTTGTGACAGTAGACGAATAGTGTGGAGGCGGACACGTACCACTGCAGGTCCCAGAATTATAGTCACTGGAGTTAAATTGGGAGATTGGTTATTCGTAGTCTGCACCAGCATCACGTACGGTTGTCGGACGCCTCTTATCGCTAACACGATATGGAGGTTGTGCTGTATCTGAGCAGGATCATCAACCTATCGTCCAGTGTAGGTCAACAATTCGGAGATGGGTTCGTCTTAAGTGCATAATGCACGAGCAACTTCGTCAACAGCGTCTTCCAGCAAGCAGGCGTCAACCGAACGGAATAGACTGCAGTACCTGCCCTGCTGACACGAAACCGATTGAGCATGCCTTACACCAGCTGAAACTTGTAGAGACTCTTTAACCAATGGATGATCTCACGAAGTTCGCCGTCGAAAAGCGGAAGAGGCTTGAGCAGCAACGACGTGACTACCCTGTGGACAGCGTCCCAAGGGAGGCCCTCCTTACAATATAACCTCATAATAGTTCTCAGTATGCGGGTGTTGTAACATTTGCTTTTAGCAAGTTATGTAAAGATCGAATGTAAATGTGTTAGTTTGTCTTTTCTAAAAATGTGTGTGCAGACTGAGGAGAAGCATGAAAATTTGTACCAAGGTTGGAATTTGAACCCGCTTCTCCTGTTCTCTAGGCAGATGCACTAATGTATACACCACCCTGGCACAGTGGCTTTGCACAGCTGCGCGGATTTTCCTAGTACGTCTTCCACCTCAGTCCACATTCCCATTCACGTCTCAGCCCAATGGCAATGTTGTTCGAGTTTAGGGGGAAGGCCAGTGGGCTGAGGCATGACTGGGAATATGGACTGGGGAGGGGGGGGGGGGGGGCGGGCGGCGTGCTAGGTTAGTCACTGCAGTTGCGCGAAGACAAGCCACTGTGCCAGGGTGGTGTAGACGTTAGTGCATCTGCCTAGAGAACAGGAGAAGCGGGTTCAAATTCCAGCCTTGGTACAAATTTTCGTTATTGCTTCAGTCTGCGTATACACTTGATAGATGTATGAGACCTGAAAAGTTCTCCCGGGTTCGATTCCAGGCGGGGTCAGGGATTTTCTCTGCCTCGTGATGACTGGGTGTTGTGTGATGTCCTTAGGTTAGTTAGGTTTAAGTAGTTCTAAGTTATAGGGGACTGATGACCATAGATGATAAGTCCCATAGTGCTCAGAGCCATTTTTTGAACCTGAAAGTTCTCTGGAACTATATACTTTCATCTTCTGAAAGTCTAATATGGACGTGAAAGACGATGAGCAGCACAGGCAGGAGGGGAACACAAGCTTTTGAAACGTGGTGCACAGAAGAAAGCTGAAGATTAGATGGGTGGACAGGGCAACCAATGAAAGTGTACCGAATTTAAGCGTGGAGAAAAGAGCTTTATTGTGTATTTTAGGCTACAAGAAGGGATACGTCGATAAGACACATCCTGAGGTATCAAGGAATAGTTAGTTTCGTAAAGGAAGTGGGAGACGGGAGGTAGTTAAAATTGAATAGGGAGGTCAACGCTCGAATGTAGGGATGTTATAAAATGCATGTAATTCGTAGGAGTAATGCGGAGACGCCGGGACTCACACACGATTGACTAACGAGGAAAACATCTAACCATTCTACCGACTACAAGCTAAAAATAAAGTGACATTGAGGCGGGCAACTACACTGCATCATTCTAACTGCCACATCTGTGAGAGGCACCAGAAGAACGTTGTGCTACCGGAAACACTGCGCCCCAACATCAAGAGGTAATACGTGTAATAGCTATCTTCAGTATGCCAAACTGACGTTCCATGAAATATTGCAGTAATAAGAGGACGAGTCATTCGACGATTATTAATCTTACTACAATAGCAATTGATAGCTTCTCTGTTCTACCATAATCGGAAAAGCGAGTAATGACCACTTGAGGCCGGACTTACACTTGGAAGCAAGTCCTTTTCATTAACTGGATTTTTTGCAAGTAGTAAGACCCTTCAATGCTAAGTACTTCTCAACGCTGGCAGACCATTACGTGCATGTGCGTTTCCAAATAGAAGCCTTGAAGTTGTGAGTCCACTGAAGGAAATTTAGTGTGTGCCTTAGTTCAACCTATCGAACGACGCACGTTTAGCCTGTACTCATAAGATGTCTTGGACATGGACACCTTGGTACGCACTATTCGTAACACACTTAAATGTCAATGAACATCACTATCATAACAAGTATTCATACTGTAAGGCGTCGTAAACTGACTTTTGGTACGTAGTGATACGTCGGTTAACAGTGGGAACATGTGTACAGGCTCGCGCTCGTTTGTCCGTCGTATTGTGTTTACAGATAATCTCACTAATATCCACTACAAAATGACATTTTTCTATTTGCGATATTATTCCAGAAGCTACGTTCAATAAACATTTTGCGAACTTTTTTCCAGCGGTCACTAAATTGAAAGCTGTTAGTAGCCACTGCGAACCAGTTGTTCCAAAGACTAGTAATTGCAAACAATTTCTTCATAAATGCAGCTGCGCATGGGAAACAATAAGTCGCAGTCATACCGTTCGTCCATTAACACCAGAAATTTTAGTTAGACGATAGTCTTGTCTGCGTGGTCTGCCACATCTAAGCTGCTTCCAGACAAAAATAAAATTGCTTCTACCTTGTACTGCCCTATTAGCAGACACAGAGTTCGCCGCAAATGTACAGTATAAAATCAGTGAGCATTTGGTCCTCCGGAATATACCAACAGTTGCTGAAAAGCAACTATTGACACTTGCCGAAATAACACCCAGAAAGAGAAACCCCCTAACTTTCCTATAATCTCTGGTGCAATGCCTGTAACAGTAGTTACTGTATCACCTGTTTGTGGTTTTACGGAAAATGGTTTCGTGCTTTGTCATACAATTCCCACATAATTTAAATATATGAATTAGCACAGTGCATCTCAGCAACGTACAGCCAATATCAGGTGACAAAACGAGACGCTGAATAATTCAGTTGGTAAATAGAGATATAAACAGTAAACTAAGGTTTCGAAAATTAATTCAGAAATACGCTTAAAAATGTTTCATCGTTTTGATGAAAAAGAATACAATTTGGTCGTATCGATGGGAATCACGTTCCTACAGTGCGTGTCAGAGTTTCTATCAGTTCCTAACTTTCCGACATGTTTCAGCACTTAACATATTACATTACTGGCAGTCCCAATGGTTCAAATGGCTCTAAGCACTGTGGGACTTAACATCTCAGGTCATCAGTCCCCTAGACTTAGAACTACGTAAACCTAACTAACCTGACATCACACACATCCATGCCTGAGGCAGGATTCGAACCTGCGACCATAGCAGCCGCGTGGTTTCGGACTGAAGCGTCTAGAACCGCTCGGCCAAAGCGGCCGGCACTGGCATCCGACATTTACGTATATACAACGATCAGCCACGACATTATGACACGTACGTAACAGTCGGTACGAATAATAGCGGCGACGCGTCGTGGCATGGAAGCAATGAGGTATTGGTCGCTGGAGGGAGTTGGCACCATATCTGCACCCACGAGTCACTTACTTCACACCATAAACTACGGGTTGAAGCGGGGGGAATGAGCTCTGACGTCACGTTCAGTCACATGTCAGATGTGTTCGATCGGGTTCAGATCTGGCAAGTTAGGGGTCATCACATAAACTGGAACTTGCCACTGTGTTCCTCGAACCACTCCATCACACTCCTGGCTTTGTGATATGGAGCATTATCTTGTCAAAAAATGCTACTGTTGTCGATAAACACGATCGTCATGAACGGGTGTACGTGGTCTGCAACCCGCGTACGGTACTCCTTGGCCGTCATTGTGAATTTCACGAGCTCCATTTGACCCGTGGATGCCCACGTGAATGTTCCCCATAGCATAATGGAGCCACCCCCGTCCCATAGCACAGGTGTCAAGAAGATGTTCTCCTGGGAGACGACGGATTCATTCCCTCACATTGCCGTGATTAAGAAGGTATCCGGATTCATCAGAGGACAAAATGATCTGCCACTGCGCCAACGTCAAGCGCCGATGATCACGTACACGTTTGAGTCGTAGTTGCCGATGTCGTGGTGTTAACATTGGCACATCCCAACGTTAGGAGCGTTCGGTGCACTGAAATCTGCCCAGTATTAAAGTCTGATGTTAGTTCCGCCACACTTCGTCTGTCCTGTTTTACCAGTCTGTCCAGCCTGCGACGTCCGACACCTGTAATGACAGGTGGCCGTCCAGTCCCACAATGTCTGGACGTTGTTTCACATTGGTTTCATCTACATCTACATCCATACTCCGCAAGCCACCTGACGGTGTGTGGCGGAGGGTACCTTGAGTACCTCTATCGGTTCTCCCTTCTATTCCATTCTCGTATTGTTCGTGGAAAGAAGGATTGTCGGTATGCCTCTGTGTGGGCTCTAATCTCTCTGATTTTATCCTCATGGTCTCTTCGCGAGATATACATAGGAGGGAGCAATATACTGCTTGACTCCTCGGTGAAGGTATGTTCTCGAAACTTTGACAAAAGCCCGTACCGAGCTACTGAGCGTCTCTCCTGCAGAGTCTTCCACTGGAGACTATCTATCATCTCCGTAACGCTTTCGCGATTACTAAATGATCCTGTAACGAAGCGCGCTGCTCTCCGTTGGATCTTCTCTATATCTTCTATC
Source organism: Schistocerca serialis cubense (assembly GCF_023864345.2). Lineage (NCBI taxonomy): Eukaryota > Metazoa > Arthropoda > Insecta > Orthoptera > Acrididae > Schistocerca > Schistocerca serialis. The sequence goes on from NC_064638.1 coordinate 313,184,590, forward strand.
AACCCTATCTGGTACGGATCCCACACTGCTGAGCAGTATTCAAGCAGTGGGCGAACAAGCGTACTGTAACCTACTTCCTTTGTTTTCGGATTGCATTTCCTTAGGATTCTTCCAATGAATCTCAGTCTGGCATCTGCTTTACCGACGATCAACATTATATGATCATTCCACTTTAAATCACTCCTAATGCGTACTCCCAGATAATTTATGGTATTAACTGCTTCCAGTTGCTGACCTGCTATTTTGTAGCTAAATGATAAAGGATCTATCTTTCTGTGTATTCGCAGCACATTACACTTGTCTACATTGAGATTCAATTGCCATTCCCTGCACCATGTGTCAATTCGCTGCAGATCCTCCTGCATTTCAGTACAATTTTCCATTGTTACAACCTCTCGATACACCACAGCATCATCCGCAAAAAGCCTCAGTGAACTTCCGATGTCATCCACAAGGTCATTTATGTATATTGTGAATAACAACGGTCCTATGACACTCCCCTGCGGCACACCTGAAATCACTCTTACTTCGGAAGACTTCTCTCCATTGAGAATGACATGCTGCGTCCTGTTATCTAGGAACTCCTCAATCCAATCACACAATTGGTCTGATAGTCCATATGCTCTTACTTTGTTCATTAAACGACTATGGGGGAACTGTATCGAACGCCTTGCGGAAGTCAAGAAACACGGCATCTACCTGTGAACCCGTATCTATGGCCCTCTGAGTCTCGTGGACGAATAGCGCGAGCTGGGTTTCACATGACCGTCTTTTTCGAAACCCATGCTGATTCCTACAGAGTAGATTTCTAGTCTCCAGAAAAGTCATTATACTCTAACACAATACGTGTTCCAAAATTCGCCACAGAACTGCTCGAACACCAGATAATTTGTGCAGTTTTCGAAATGCTCGTGCCGAGCCTCCGGGCCATCACAATCAACTTCGGTCAAACTCAGATGGGCCGCGCCTTCCCCATTATACACACTGACAGAATGCTCACGGATACTACATGCACCGTGCATATGTGTGACGAGCAGTCATTCCTCGCCAGGTGAAGCTGCTATCGCCTGGACGGTTTTATATCGATAGGAGATCGGTGGTGATAGTGTTCCGACTGATTAGTGTAAGTGAACTACTGTATTACGGGTTTCGCTCCTCACATAAGATCGTCACTTGATATTCATTGGTTTGATGGAAACATGTTCAGTACCATCTTGACGATGGTGACAAGGTGAGCTTTCTATCTGTTCATTAACTCCTTAATGTCAATGTGTCCCTGCAGGCGATGTCTATGTTCGCTGAGTACAGTGTAGGAGCTCTCTGTGAGACTTGCGTCGTATGATTGCTGGTGTCGACAGAATGAACGCGCAGTACAGACAGCGGACGAGTGTAGGCCTGAACGTCGAATATCCATCTGACAACCTTTCCATCTGTATTAATAGTGTGTGGCTTGGAGAGAAATTCAGAGGCATTCCAGCGTTGGGAGAGATGTAGTAATCTGAACTTGAACAGCATTGTCTTTGATGGAACAGAGGTGCGCTACACCTACGACATATTACCAGTGCTGGGATGGCATTCGTAAGCGTGGTGAAAGCTATATTACATTTCAACAAATGGGCGCGGAATGTATTTGTTTTAAAGCGAATAAAGGTTATTTTTCTATTTCTACTTATGTTTCGTTCCCTATAGTCAATCCGTCCTTTGTGTTTCTGAAATGTCTTCCGTGTTTTACTGTAGTCAATCTTGCTTGTTTGTACTCATCCTGTAGTTTACCGACCAAAAGAAGAACCCGCTGATCTTATATACTGAAGTAAAGGGTCTGAGAAAGTGTAGTCTCACTCGATTTTGAATGCCAAAATTTAGACCGGCGATATAAATATGCGATCGAGCCTCTGGTGGCACGGAGTCAGCCAGTATGCTATCTAAATTTTGCTTATTTTACAACGACCGTTCCTTGAGACATGAATGCGTGACTGATGCAAGAGACAGTGCTGTCAACTCAGAGCGGAAAGACCAGACATTGTAAAGTAAACGAGCGTAAACCGATAAAAACAGCGGTATACCGTTGAACACGTAGTTTCATTTTCCCTATTGCGCGTATCCAAGTAATGTTGCCAACATTAGGGGACTCCCATTTATTGTATATCTAAAGGCCCGTTTCCTGATATTTTAAAAAGCAGGTCGTACATTATACAATTTTATATGCAATAGTACATGTTTCATCTGACTGGCAAAAATTGTTTTGAGCAATGAAACAAGGTTAATGACGAGGAATTACGAAGTAAATTATATTAATTATAAATAATAAATGTTAGTAATTTAGAGGAAAACAGTACAAGATAGGAAAGGGGCTATCGGTAAGTTTTCTTTTAGTCTTTAAGCGAAATATAACGTATGAATTACGGTTCGTGGTGTTGCTGTTCCACATGGGGAGAGCCTCGGCAGAAACGTCGAGCCTGTCCTGCCTGCAGTAGCGTATAAAATCACGTCTTCTTACATTAATAAATGAAATTCATCATGAGTGTGTACTTGTTTCTACTGGCTAAGAACTAGTACTACTTGTTACATCTTTTGAGTTCTTACGTCTGGCATCCCTTTGCGCTGTGCATGTTGTTATATCTAGACTCGGTTCTACATGATGTCTGTGTGCAGCTATGTTGTACGTTTGACATGCATGGTGCTGTTTCCCTTCGCCAGTGCCATAGGCGGGGTAGAAGGTTAGGAACTCCAAACTTCGAGCCTTGCCTCCCCATATGCCGTATTTCTTGAGTGCAGTGATTGTGTCCTTGCTTGTATTAACCATTTTCCTTTACATTATTTAGTTTTCATATTTAAAGTCCAGTTTAGATGCATGGGCCAATCATGTGCTATGCCTGCTTTTCATATAATTATTTATATAATTTAGGCGTTGTATCCTTGTCTTATGAGTCTGTACCTGATGTTGTTGTGTTCGTGTCATTTTCTATGTCTGCATCTACATCAGTTTCTGTGGCTGTATCTGATCGTGTGCGCTCTCAAGGACTCTGTTGTGCTTGTTGTGTCTGAGATCTGCCGTATAGATTTTCTTGACTATCCGCCACGCAGTGTTCTTGAAACTATTAGCGATGTTGCTTAGAGCACAACCTTTGTCTGGCTCCCGTAATATTGCTTTCATTAGGGGATGCAGACGCTGTGCCATATAGAGATTTGGATCGGTCTGGTGAACGTGTGCGGACAGCCGAAATGGTTAAGGTGATGCTCGCGATAAGCCGAAAATTCGGGTTCGAGTCCAGACCGGAAAATTGTATTATAATAATGCCTGATACAGCTGATATCAAAGAATTCGCAACCAGTGATTAAATTTCGTAACTAAGTTTTGCCCAATTTAGGGAGGCATCTGATTAATGTATCAAGGGAAGACGGGAAAAATAGGTTCTTTTACAGCATAACTAACATTCTGTAATGTGCATGTGAAGCGTTACTTTCAGCTGGTGGCAGCTGCTGCAGATATAATAATCAAGGTGTAACTGAAATGCTATTGGTTGTCTGCATGAGAAAGTGGACATAGTAGCTGCCTACGAGCAAAGCGGTCTTGTGCATTCGGTTAACCGACCGACCGTAATGTCTATATTCACGTCAATGTAATTTTGAAGGATTGGTGGTCTCTGCCTTAATGTATTCTGACTTTGGATTTAGAAGCTTATGGGTTTGGTGTTTACGTGTGTTTTGTTCTTTGTGTATAGGGGGGCAGGTGATAATGCTTTTCGGGTGTTTGTAGTTGACCTGATGGCCGTGATGAGCTTACGAGGGAAATTTTCTGAGTTTGTGTGAAATGATTAGGTTTCCTGTTGAATGATTGATGAGATTGTGTGTGTGTGTGTGTGTGTGTGTGTGTGTGTGTGTGTGTGTGTGTGTGTGTGTGTGTGTGTGCGCGCGCGCTCGGAACGATCCATCCTTAACTAACCTGCAGCTTTCTTTTGAACTATTTGCAGTTTTCTTATGTGAGAATCTGCGGCCATGTCTCAGGTCTCGCAGCCATGAGGTAAAGTTGCTTGACTTTGGTGGTCAGTTCGTTGCCCTTGAGCAATATGTGTAGCTCGTATAGTCTACCCTGACTACAGGCGTCGGATGTGTGTTCGCTGATCAAGAGTTCAGACCTAAGTATTTAATGGTGTCAGGGAATAGAGATTTGACGGTTTGGGGGTCTCCTGGCTGTGAACACTATGAAATTGCAATTGGTTGGATTAATTTTAATTTTCTAGAAATTACACCGCTGTTTAATCTGTTCGAGATGCCTTTGAATAATTGGGTTTCAGGTGACTGGCGAACATAACAGTGCCATCCACTAAGAGGACAAAAGAATGCTGTGTCGCCTGGCACGTCATTCGTAAAATTATTGTACGGGGTGTTACTGAGGCATTCCTGCCTCAATTCGCTTAACACTACTCTTACCTAAGTTTACATAAAATTTTCTACAGTGTAAGAAAGAGTTCAGCATCTTCAACAGATGATGTGGGCTGTCATAATGGTGGAGCATTCGGGTGAGTGAATTACTTAGGGTTTCGGGTTCCGCTAAATAGGTCAGGTGTCCACTACACACGGAAGGCGGCTACACGGGTAACAGGGGCTGTGTGGCGTGGACTGGGCGGTTTTTTAGGTTAGACAGTCCAGGGAATGATCAAAAAGGGCTCCAGTCTCAAAGGGTACAGTGCAAAGAAACGACGAGAATCGACCAGGCAACAGTCAGTATTTTAGTTGTAAAGTGTCGTAGCTGTGCTGGAAAAGTACCAGAGCTTCAAGCGCTGACAGAAACCGCTGAAGCTGTGATTGTTATAGGAACAGAAAGCTGGCTAAAGCCGGAAATAAATTCTGACGAAATTTTTACAGAGGCCAAACTGTTTTCAGAAAGGATAGATTAAATAAAGTAGGTGGTGGTGTGTTTGTGTCTGTTGGTAGTAGTTTATCTTGTAGTAAAGTTGAAATAGATAGTTTCTGCGAATTACTATGGGTAGAGGTTATACTCAAGAGCCGTACCAAAATAATAATTGGCTCCTACCTACCCCCAGACTCAAATGACATAATAGCTGAAGGGTTCAAAGAAAACTTTAATCTCATTACAAATAAGTACCCCACTCATACAGTTATAATTGGTGGAGACTTCAATCAACCGTCGATTTGTTGGCGAAAATACATGTTCATAGCCGGTAGTAGAAAACATCTTCCGAAATGGTACTAAATGCTTTCTCTGATAATTACCTCGAACAATTAGTTCATGAACACACACGAATTGTAAATGGTTTTGAAAACACACTTGACCTCTTAGCCACAAATAATCCTGGTCTAATATAGAGCGTCATGGCAGATACAGGGATTAGTGAAAAAGTCTTGTAGCGAGGCTTAAAACCATATCATCCAAATACACAGAAAATATATTTAAAACAGCAGATAAAATTCGCTTGATTCCTTCCTAATAGTGTCTCCGTTCCTTCCAAGCTAATTATGAAAGTGTAGACCAGACATGGCTCAAATTCAAAGATACAGTATCGACAGTAGTAGATAGATTCATACGAGACGGGACTGATCCACCATGGTACACAAAACACGTAAGAACACTGTTGCAAAAGCAACGAAAAAAGTATGCCAAAATCAGAACGCAAAATCCCAAGATTGACTCATTTTCACTGAAGCTCGAAATTTAGTTCGGACGTCAATGCGAGATTCTTTTAATAGTTTCCACAATGAAACATTGTCATAAAATATGTACCGATGATGATGTCACTAAAGCGGAGTTACTAAAAACTGTTTTCCGTAATTCCTTCACGAAAGAAGACGAAGTAAATATTCCAAAATTCGAAACCTGAACAGCTGTTAGCATAAGTGATATAAAAGTAGGTGTCTTAGGTGTTGCGAAACAACTCAAAGGCAAGTCTTCCGGTCCAGCGGTATACCAATCAGGTCCCGTTCAGAGTATGCAGACACAATAGCGCCTTTCTTAGCAATCACATACAACCGCACACTTGACGAAAGGTCTGTTCCTAAAGACTGGAAAGTAGCACAGGTCACACCAATATTCAAGAAAGGAAATAGGAGTAACCCACTGACCTCAATTTGCAGTAGGATTTTGGAGCATATACTGTACTTAGACGTTATGAATCAGCTTGAAGAAAATGAATTATTGATAAATAACCAACAAGGATTTCAAAAAATATCGTTCTTGTGCAACACAGCTAGCCCTCCCATGAAGTAATGAGTGCTGTCGACAAGGGATCTCAGATCGAGTCCATATTCCTAGTTTTCCAGAAGGCTTTTGATACCTTCCTCACAAGCAACTATTAATCAAATTGCGTGCATATTGAGTATCGCCTCAGCTGTGTGGCTGGATTCGTGATTTACTCTCAGAGAGGTCACAGTTCGTAGTGATAGACGGTAAATCATCGTGTAGAACAGAAGTGATATCTGGCGTCCTGCACGGTAGTGTCATAGGCCCTCTCCTGTTCCTGATTTGTATAAATGATCTAGATGATAATCTGAGCAGCCCCTTAGATTGTTTGCAGATGACGCTGTAATTTACCGTCTACTAAAATGATCAGTCGATCAATTCCAAATACAAAATGATCTAGAGAGAATTTCTGTATGGTGCGAAAAGTGGCAATTGGCACTAAACAAAAAAAAGTGCGAGGTCATCCACATGGGTACTAAGAGAAATCCGATAAACTTTGGGTATACGATAAATCGCACAAATCTAAGGGCTGTCGATTCGACTAAATACCTAGGAATTACAATTATGAGCAACTTAAATTGAAAAGACCACATAGATAATATTGTGGGGAAGGCGAAACAAAGACTGCGCTTTATTGGCAGAAAACTTAGAAGATGCGAGAAAACCCACTAAAGAGACAGCCTACACTACACTTGTCCGTCCTCTGCTGCGCGATAGGGGATCCTTAGCAGGTACGATTGACGGAGGACATCGAAAAAGTGCAAAGAAGGGCACCTCGTTTCGTGTTATAGGGGTGAGAGAGTCACTGATATGATATGCGAGTTGGGGTGGCAGTCACTGAAACAAAGGCGGTTTTTCTTTGCGGCGAGATCTATTTACGAAATTTCAATCACCAACTTTCTCTTCCGAATGCGAAAATATTTTGTTGACACCCACCTACGTAGGGAGAAATGTGATCATAATAAAATAAGAGAAATCAGAGTTCGAAAGGAAAGGTTTAGACGTTCCTTTTTTCCATGCGTCATTCGAGAAAGGAATGGTAGAGTAGTGGTATGAAAATGGTTCGATGATCCCCCTGCCAGGCACTTAAGTGTGAATTGCAGAGTAACCATGTAGATGTGATTGTACCAAATATCCCTGTCTGAGGCAGACGCTGAACGATGTCAAAGATAGCGTAGGGAGGGCTATGCGTGAAGCGTTCAGTGAATTCGAAAGTAGAATTCTATGTACCGACTTAACAGAAAATCCTAGGAAGTTCTGGTCTTCCGTTAAATCAGTAAGTGGCTCGAAACAGCATATCCACACACTCCGGGACACTCCGGGATGATGATGGCATTGAAACAGAGTACGACACATGTAAAGCTGGAATACTGAACACCTTTTTCCAAAGCTGCTTCACAGAGGAAGACCGCACTGCAGCTCCTTCTCTAAATCCTCGCACAAACGAAAAAATGGCTGACATCGAAGTAAGAGTCCAAGGAACAGAAAAGCAACTGGAATCACTCAACAGAGGAAAGTCCACTGGACCTGACGGGATACCAACTCGATTCTACACAGAGTACGCGAAAGAACTTGCCCCCCTTCTAACAGCCGTGTACCGCAAGTCTCTAGAGGAACGGAAGGTTCCAAATGATTGGGAAAGAGCACAGGTAGCCCCAGTCTTCAAAAAGGGTCGTCGAGCAGATGCGCAAAACTATAGACCTGTATCTCTGACATAGATCTGTTGTAGAATTTTAGAACATGTTTTTGCTCGCTTATGTCATTTCTGGAAACCCAGAATCTACTCTATAGGAATCAACATGGATTTCGGAAACAGCGATCGTGTGAGACCCAACTCGCTTTATTTGTTCATGAGACCCAGAAAATATTAGATACAGGCTCCCAGGTAGATGCCATTTTCCTTGACTTCCGGATGGCGCTCGATACAGTTCCGCACTGTCGCCTGATAAAGTAAGAGCCTACGGAATATCAGACCAGCTGGGTGGCTGGATTGAAGAGTATTTAGCAAACAGAACACAGCATGTTCTCAATGGAGAGAGATCTTCAGGCGTTAAAGTAACCTCTGGCGTGCCACAGTGAAGTGTTACGGGACCATTGCTTTTCACAATATATATAAATGACCTAGTAGATAGTGTCGGAAGTTCCATGCGGCTTTTCACGGATGATGCTGCAGTATACAGAGAAGTTTCAGCATTAGAAAATTGCAGCGAAATGCAGGAAAATCTGCAGCGGATAGGCACTTGGTGCAGGGAGTGGCCACTGACCCTTAAGATAGAAAGAAGGATCCTTTATTGTATGATTATATGATAGCGGAACAAACACTGGTAGCAGTTACTTCTGTAAAATATCTGGGAGTATGCGTGCGGAACGATTTGAAGTGGAATGAGCATATAAAATTGTTGGTAAGGCGTGTGCCAGGTTGAGATTCATTGGGAGAGTGCTTAGAAAATGTAGTCCACCAGCAAAGGAGGTGGCTTACAAAACACTCGTTCGACCTATACTTGCGTATTGCTCATCAGTGTGGGATCCGTACCAGGTCGGGTTGACAGAGGAGATAGCGAAGACCCAAAGAAGAGCGGCGCGTTTCGTGACAGGGTTATCTGGTAAGCGTGATAGCGTTACGGAGATGTTTAGCAAACTCAAGTGGCAGACTCTGCAAGAGAGGCGCTCTGCATCGCGGTCTAGCTTGCTGTCCAGGTTTCGAGGGGGTGCGTTTCTGGATGAGGTATCGAATATATTGCTTCCCCCTATTTATACCTCCCGAGGAGATCACGAATGTAAAATTAGAGAGATTCGAGCGCGCTCGGAAGCTTTCCGGCAGTCGTTCTTCCCGCGAACCACACGCGACTGGAACAGGAAAGGGAGGTAATGACAGTGGCCCTCCGCCACATACCGTTGGGTGGCTTGCGGAGTATAAATGTAGATGTAAATATACGTAGGGAGAAATGATCATAATAATAAAATAAGAGAAATCAGAGCTCGAACGGAAAGATTTAGGTGTTCCTTTCTCCCACGCGCCATTCGAAAGTGGAATGGTACAGAAGTAGTATGAAAATGGTTCGATGAACCCTCAAGCCAGGCACTTAAGCGTGAATTGCAGAGTAACGATGTAGATGTGATTGTACTAAATATTCCTGTCTGAGCCAGAGGTCGTCTCGGCTGATGGCGTGGTGTTCCGGAGCAGTGATTGGAGTGAAAAGGTGCGACAGCAGCGGGCTGACCAGTTAGCGGCGGTACAATAGTGCTCTGCGGTTTCCGCGGCCTCTTTGTATTCAGATGGCCGCCACGTCCGGCCTTGCGGGCGCCGGTGCGCGCGCAAAAACTGGCACTCAGCCGCGGCCACGAGAGGCAAGGTCTCCGGCAGCGCGCACCGCTAAGGGCGGCCGCCGCCTCTGGACCCTCGCAGCCACCTGCGTCACTGCCGCCTGCGCTGTTAAGCGACCGCAGGGAAAGGGGGGGGGGGGGGTGTTAGACAAGAGAGGCACTTACCACTGGAGTACAGAGTCCTTGTTAACCAGAGATTTCTCGTACAATTCTAGAAATAATTCTCGTTTAATTTGTAACGTTACGTGACTGACCACAGTAAGATAGTACCATGACAGTTACTAGCTTCGCTGTAGAAAATGTGACACCTGCCATTCGATTGTGGACGAGCAGCAGATGCCACGTTACTACAGCAGGAGCAGGCGTTCACGCCACACAGTTTATAAAGCTGTAGACAACATTGACAATGTTCATAATGTTAATGGGCAGGTGTTTTTGCATGGCTCTTCCGTATTTTGTGGAGGAGTGTGTGATTCCACTCTACAAAATAATGATCAGAATAGAGCGGGCAATGGATGGGTGGCCGTAGCTATCGTACGGTACCCAGGGGACAAAGTGTCTCTGCCTTCCATATTAACGAGCTCGCTGTTGTACCGTGGATTAAAGGCGGAAAACAAAACGCTCTGCTGTACCGTGCAGACTTCCTTTATTGCCTGTTTCCAAGTACTCGTATTGTTTAGACGCCTAGTAAGCGTTTTCCAACTTTTGTGAAATCAATTCGCTCCCGTTACGGTCTTTATGTGATCAACGGTTGCTAAACGCCGTATTTCCCGAAGCACTGTTTGGTTTTTGGAGAATGCCACGAGCGTTACCGTGTGCGGTGTGCGCTCCTTCATGCTCTGTCGATCGCTTTCAATGCAGTTCGGTTTTTTCATCAAGAACTCGTTATCACTGTGCCAAAGACATCTAATAGTACCTCACGCATTTTCTTAGTGTTGTGTAATCTGCTTGAGAAAGCTCGGTGAGTTAATTTCAACATCTGCACTTTGCAAGCTGACGAACGGTGTAGGCCAACTTTTTGTACCAGTAACTCATCCCCCTTCCCTGTTCATTTCGCAAATGGTGCGCGCGAAAAATGATTGTCGGTAAGCCTCTGTATTAGCTCTAATTTCTCGAATTTTCTCGTTGCGGTCACTTCGCGAGAGGTATGTTAGAGAAAGGTTTTATATTGTCCGACTCTTCCGGGAACGTACTCACTCGGAAATCTAATAGTAAATCTGCCCATCATCTTTCTTGTAGCGTCTGCCACTGGATTTTGTTGGGCATCACTGTTTCGCACTTCCGCCGAGAAACGATTCCGTGGTAAAGCGCGTCGCTCTTCGTTGAGTCTTCTCTATCTCTTCTATTGATCCAACCTGCGAAGGGTTTGTTACGTTTATTTAACAACACGGGAGCATTTCATCCAAGTGCGAAGGGTTTGTTACGTTTATTTAACAACACGGGAGCATTTCATCCAAGACTAGATATTTAGACTCGAAATGTTAATCTCGTGGCCTTCAGTAGACTAAATTCTGAAAGAAGATTTTTCAGGGCTGAGTCAGTGTTCACTATTCAACAGTTTCTCACAAGTCGTCAACTAATCCCACTTCTATGTAGTTCAGACACTGGAAAGAAGGGAGAATGCATACACATACACGAACGCCGGACACTCATCTTCCTATATTCTCGATTTGGTTTCAGGTGACGAAGGATATATTAAAATGTGTGCTTTCCAGATTTTCTCAAATCACAGTACCGATCAGGTTCACTCTACAGTACTCCACACGCGCTGTATCTGACTAGATGTTCACTAAATGGCTACCAGTATTCTTAACGAAATTCCTTACAAGAAATTTACTGTTCTGTGACATAGTCGATGATTTACTGCTCGGCAAAGTTAAGTGTTGCTTGAGCGCAACCGGCTCTGTTGTCATATTTACATAACCACATCCTAGCAAACACAACGTAGAGATCTATACTCCAGTACTCCGTTGAAATATACACAGATAATACTAAACAATTAATTGCTCAACATGCTGGAACAAAGTTATGTCTTTTAACATGAATGCCGTTTCCCCATTGTCCAGGGCAACATCTGGCTTTCTCGGGTAATACATTTTATACTATACTGAATTTTTCCCCCTCCTTTACAGAAATGACGGATGTTACAAGTTTTTGCAAAAACGGAAAATTGAGGCAAATTCAGCCAAGAGTGACACTGAGCAAGAGAAACATGACATTGTATTACCGATGGCAGCGTCGCTAAAGCGGGGTTCTTAAATGTAGTTTTCCAAAACGCCTTCACCGAAGAAGGCGAAGTGAATATTCTACAATTCAAATCAAGAACAACTCCGATGACTAAGAAGTAGGTATCTTCGGTGTAGCGAAGCATGTTGAATCGCTTAACAGGGACAAGTCTTCCGGTCCAGATAGTATACCTATCACGCTTCTTTCAGAGTACGCTGATGGAGTAGCCCTATACTTAGCAATGAAATGTAACGACACTTGAGTTGCGTACTGAAAGAGTGGGAAGTTGCACAGGTCACCCAATACTCTAGCGCGGAAGTAGGAATAAACCGGCGACTTAGGGACCCACAACACTGACGTCTATTTGCAGTAGGATTATGGAACACATGCTGTATTCGAACGTTATGAATTAACTTTAAGAAATCCGTCCATTTACACACAGTCAACACGGATACATAAAATTTCATTCTTGTGAAGCAACTAGCTGCTTATTCACACGCAATAATGAATACTATAGGCAGGCGATCCCAAACTGATTCCGTATCTCTAGATTTCCAGAAGGCTTTTCGCGCAAGTACTCACAAGAGACTTCTAAGCAAATTGAGTGCCTATGGCGTATCGTTTCAGCTGTGCGACTAGATTCGTGCTTTTCTTTATCATAAAGGTCACAGAATGGATCAAAACAAAAGCGATATCTGGGGTTCTCCAAAGAAATGTTATAGACCCTCTGCTCTTCCTCATCTAAATAAACGATTTAGGAGACAATCTGTACAGCCCTCAGACTGATTGTAGATGGTGCTGTAATTTATAGTATAGTGCACTTATCAGAAGATCAAAACCATTTGCAAAATGATTTACGCAAAACATCTGTGCGGTGAGATAAACGAAGATTGTCTCTGAATAAGGGAAAGAGTGAGGTTATCAAGATGAGCACGAAAAGAAATGCGTTGAATTTCGGTTACACGATAAACCATGAAAACTCAAAAACTGTCAATTCAAATAAATAACTAGGAATTACAATTACGAACAATTTAAGTTGGATCTATCACACAGATAATGCTGGTGGAAAAGGAAACCGAGTACTGAGTTTTATTGGCAGAACACTTTGAAAAAGCAAGAGGTCTACTATAGAGACTGCCTAATACGGTTGTCCGTCCTCTGCTACAGTAGTGCTGTGGAGTATGGTTTCCTTACCAAATCCGATTGACAGGGGACATCGAGTAAGTCCAAAGAAGGTCTGCTCGTTTTGTATTTTCGGGAAATACGGGAGAGAGTTCCACGGATGTGATAAGCGAGTTTGGGTGGCATTTATTGAAACATACTGATTTCTCGTTGCAGCGGGATCTTTTCACGAAACTGCAGTCACCGACTATCGCCTCTGAACGTGAAAGCATTTTATCGTCGTCAATCTACATAGGGAGAAATGACCATCGTAATAAAACGAGAGAAATCAGAGTTCGCACAGCAAGAGTTAAGTGTTCATTTTTCCCACGCGCTGTTAGACTGCGGAGGGTGGTTCGAAGAATCCTCGGCCAGGCACTTAAGTGTGCATTGCGAAGTAATCATGCAGATGTAGTGTTAACTATCTGAGTTGGGAGAGCGTCTTCGTGACGCTTTCACGAATCTGTAAAAAAAAAACGCGATGTACCTTATTGGATTTTCTGTTTCCTCTCTCATTCCTACTTGACAAAGGACTCAGGCTGTGGAGAGAAAAAAAAAAAAAAACCATCATCATAAGTGGACGTCTTCCAATCGGTTTGTCTGCAGGCTTCCTTTTCTATAGCTGGCCCTGTAGGCATACTCGTGTGTGTTTAATGGATGTCATCTCTTTTCAATGTACTCAAATAAAATGGGTATTTTCGTCTGTTTATATGCAACACATTACATCGGGGGCTTAATAATACGGGAACAAACTCTCCCCAGGGGACATAAATATGGAGTGCATAGTCCAGGGTGACAGGATGAAGACCCCTGTTAGCGATAACAAGATCTGAAGGCTATGAGGAGGCAGCTACTACATTGGACATCGTGGCTACAGGCCGGTGCCCTTTTCTTTGTAGAAATGTAGTACTCTAAATCTTCACAATAAGAAAGAAAATGAATCTGGTGGATCATGGGAAAACGGGCTAAGCGCGAAATTAAGTACAAATTTGAATTCTGTATCGAGAAACCTGGAGTGTGCTATATCTAGGGATTAAAGGTGTAGAACTGAACAAAATATTGCAAGAAGCGAAAATACAGGTCGTAACTGAAACTTTATATATTAACCAATACGGTAGAACCATAAGATAAGAGGATACGTAGTGGTCATGGAGAGCCTGCTGAGGTGTAGCAATTTTAATGAAAAATAAATGAAAAACAAGATAGTAAGTTAGACCATGTGAATGAAAGAATTGACACAAATTTAAAATAGAGGATATCTCACTTTAGTAGCTGTTTGTACCTCAGCAGAAGGAAGGAAAGAAGATAACAAAAATAGTATGATACCATGGAAAAATAGACAAAATAAATAATGAAGATCATGTTAATACGTGGAGATCTAAATGCAAGAATTGATAACCAAGTAGTTTGCGCTTTTGGAGAACAAGAAACTGATAGTGGGCGAGATGTAAGGCAGTTTGGGACATGTAATCCGTTAGAAATAAACAACTCATTCATCAGGAAAAAGAATATACGGAAATATACATGGTCGGCTGGAGGCTTAAAAATCTATAAAGCCAGTAGATTACTTTATTGTTAACTCAAAAACGAGGAATCAAATATAAAATTTAAGAATTCACAGAGGAAATAAGCATATATTCAGATCAGTTTTAACATTAACAGTAAAATGGAATATATTCCATAAAAAGAATCCCAGGATTGACAGGGGACATCGAGCAAGACCAAAGAAGGTCTGCTTGTTTTGTATTTTCGGGAAATAGGGGAGAGAGGTCACTGATGTGATAAGCGAGTTGGGGTGGCATTTATTAAAACAAACGGATTTTTCGTTGCAGCGGGATCTTTTCACGAAACTGCAGTCACCGACTATAGCCTCTGAAGGTGGAAGTATTTTACTGTCGCTAACCTACATCGGGAGAAATGACCATCGTAATTAAACGAGAGGAATCAGAGTTCGCATAGAAAGATTTAAGTGTTCATTTTTCCCACGCTCTATAATTTACTGCTGTAGCAAAGTATCGGAACACTTTGTCAACACAAACTACGGCAGTATAATAGTCGTAAATTCAGTCTACAAAATTTACTCGGAACTATCAAATAATCGCTTGAGAGCAGAAGCAGATATATGCCTGGGAGAAGAACAAAACGGATTTAGGGAGACCGTTTTCAGCTTTGAAACGATTTTAGCAAATCGATGCGAAGCCGGTCTACAGACATGTGTTTGCTTTTATTGACTTAAACGTTTTTGATTCAGGCATTAGAAACATTATTCATGCAGCCCTGTGAACAAGAGTCATGTCTTCTTTGAAAATAGAAGTAAGACAATCAAAAACTTACATGAAGTTCCAAAATAATCACAAATACAGACACCTCAACCAGAAGAGAGAATAATTAATCGAAGTACCAGGCAGGTCTAGCTATCGTCTGAACGCTATGCTGTATGCAGATGATATTGTCTTAATACACAAGGACGCAAACTTACAACAATCGGTGTCTAGATTGTATGTAGTAGGAAGACAATGCTACAATCTTAAAATATCCACAACTAAACCAAAGGTATTGCTCGCTATGGAAAGCCTCCAGACCGTTCAAAAATTACTGAAGACAAGACACCAGAACAGGTGTCCAGTCTTACACATTTAGGGTGCAATGATATAATGATATACAGAATAAAATCAAATTTCAGCGCGTATGTGGAACTATAAATGAAACCTTAAGGAACAAAACAAGGAAAGTAAGACTTAAAATTTTACAAAACAATCGAAGATTATATTCATGCAGCCCTGTGAACAAGAGTCATGTCTTCTTTGAAAACAGGTGTGCGCAAAGAATATAACGAAGATGTAGAAGAAAGGGCAACACTGTCGCCGAAAATGTTGAAATAAGCGTCCTAGTTCGTGGCCAGGTTAACCCGGCTGATTGTTCCCATGTCACAGAGTGAAAACACTTCCAAACCATCAACAAGCAGCCTACGACCTGAACTGGACTCTCGCGAAACTGTGGATTAAACGCATCTTTAGGCCCACAGTACACTGGACGCCTAGCGTCAGTAGCAAAGAGACGGAAGCGTGACTCTTCGGATCATCCTCCAGGCAGCTACCGTCCAGTTTATGTGTAATTTTCCCACTGAAGCCCCCTTGAAACTTTTCTTAGCTCTGTCAGAGGTGGTGTTTGGCAGGGTAATCTATTCATAGTATCCATTGCACGCACTCCCCTACGGAATATTTGCTCGCAAAATTAAGGTCGGCTTCCATTAACTGACAGCAGCAATTTACATCGAGATTGAAATAGTTTGGTATTGGCACTGCGTGACCCTGGTCTCCAGTATCTGTCTTTTTTAATTTCTTTTCTTTCGATCACTGTTCCTGCATCGCTTTAAATGGTTCGAGTGCTACACCACTCGTTGTAGACAATTTGTACATTCCGTTTTGAAATGCCAACAAATCGGGTAACTTCAGTCATAGTGTCGTCATGGATACGTCCAAATAACTCAGATTTAGCGATTTGTCCAGTGACCACATCGATTTAGCCTACCGCGCGGCTTCCATTTAAACGGCTGTCACATCTCACATGATTTCCATGAATTGCGTCAATGATGGAGGGTCGCATGACCGCCTGGTACCACAATCTTCGTACCATCTACGTCACTCCAAAGAGGGCGTGCTTTTTTAAGAGGTACACTAATTTTTCGTCCTTTAAGCTTATCTGCGCTCTTGTTATGAGAACTAGACGGTTCACTTGACCATCTAAGAGCGTCAAGTTGAGGTCTTTTGAATTCCAATATTGACAATATGAAATTTATTGAGTTATATAGCTTTCTATAAGTTCAATTGCACTTTGTCAAGCTACTATGTACAGCATTAACAACGTGCATATAGTTGTTCTCAGAAATTATGTTTTGTCATATAATTTTCTAGTGCTGTACTCTCCCATTTGCTAAGAGTTCGAAAGCCTGTGACGTTGCCTGACAAAACAGTGAAGCACCCAGAAGGGGAGGAGGAAAAGAAATGAAACATCATGGGTTGAGAGAGTATGTCTTACCTTTGCAGTGATTACAACATCGAGTCAAATTTACAAGGAACTTGACAGTATGAGCTCACAAATCAGCAAGATCTAGCACCCTACCTGACCCGAATTTATGCACTGTCCGGTTAGGTTGGGTGTCAAAGGCGCTGTATAATTTCCTGAAGGAAGCTGGTCCGCAGTAGTTGTAACTGGCCCCCGACATCCTGATCACTGTGAAACATCCCCTTAGAAAAATTAAGAATGACAGTGCTGGTAAACCTCTTACGTTATTTGATTTTCAAACAGCTCAGCAAAACTGAACATACTCAGACATTTCTCTCTTTACTTATTCTGATCATCACTAAACTGACACACAGTATTTTAGCGGAACGCAATCTGATTTTCAATAATCCCTACAAAAGAATGGCCCTGACTAACAATAACTTCTACCTTTCATGAATCACTTACCTCACAAAAATCTTCGTTACTCTAACTACTGCAATACAGCGAGCGCCAATACTGCCTTCTAAATAAAAGATTCTAACTACTGAAGGCACTAACTACTGATAGGCATAGTTCGCAAATGAAAGATTTTGATAGAGAAACAATGTATTTACCTTAATAATCTTCAAAAGTCATCATATGTAAATATCTATAAATTCTTGACATCCATCTTTAGAAGTTTCCTTTTTCTGATGGACATACGTCCAGATCGTCCGCTCATATTAACATCTCAAAACTCTGGCTTCTCTCTCCCCACATCCACTACTGCTGGCGGCTCACCAACTGCACAACGCTACGCGCTGTTCACATCCAACTGCCTAACACTGCAATAGCAAATATTGCAACAATGTCAACCAGCCACAGACTACACACAGCATAGTCCGTGATTTTCATACAGAGCGCTACGTGACGTAACCAACATAAAAACCTAAACAGCCTACTTACAACTGGCACCGAGACGGTGTTGACATCTGAACTGGTGCCACACGTGTGTCCTCTGAGCCTTATGCTGTGACGTGCGTCAACTTCCCTTCCGCACACATGTCACTATGGCTCTCTGGAAGCTTCTAGACGCTGCCATTGCATCTATGAAAGCAGATCACCGTTCTAACAACGGCAGTCAGTGATTTAACTCCTGTTGACAGCAGTGGTGGAGAGAGCTATCGACAACTCGAGATTTTATTCGAAGTGACAACTTGTAAACTGGTCCCACGCGTGTTTTATCGAAGACAAGCCTGGGGATATCGCTAGCCATGGGAGTACCTTAGCATCACGCAGATAGTTCAAAAAGACAAAGACAGGAGCTGCGTGTGGACACGCATCGTCATGTTGGAAAATGGCATCACGATGTTTTCGGATGACATGTAACAAGACAATGCAGGATGTCCGTGACGTATCACTACCCCATCACAGTTACCTCAATCACTACCAGCAATGAATTCCGCACACCATAAGTAACACTGCCGTACCTCTACAAGACAAGGGATGAATGGGACCTCACCCAATGTATACGCCATAATCGCCGATAATAATAGTCCGGTGTGGTGCAGAACCGAGTTTCTTCGCTGAACACAATTCATCAGCAATCCATGATTCGTGGTAACGGCACCACTCCAAACCCAGCCGCTTGTGTTGTGTTAACGACAACCTTCCCTAGCCCGGCTGCTGCCAATCAGCATCCAACGGTGTGGAATGGTGCAGGAAGTTGCTGGGAGTTCTCGGATGGCAGATATGAAGGGTTTACGATGTGCTTGGTGCTCAATACGGCGATCCTGTTTCGGGGTTGTCGATGTGGTTCACCAGAACCTTGATGACGAGTATGCCTGCCCTCACTTTCCCACGCAGTTCATCTTCACCGGCCACTATAACATCCCAATGCTCCATAAATCTATATATCGCTCGGTTCGACCAGCCGGCCAAATGGAGACCCACACTGAGGCCCCTTTAAAATTGTCAGGTGCTGATGATGTGGCTCACAGCAGTACACGTCATCTTCAGACCTCAACAGAGATCGCTCTACGTCTGTGATGCTGTTCATATCCCTTACACACACTATTAGGCCTGGTAACAACACTACACACGAAAACCACTTATCCCATCTCAGAGAACTGCAACTTAATCATTTACATACCACGCGATGGTGTTTACGTTACACTGACAAAGTTATATTGGCATCCGCCAGTGTCTTGTGGGTGCTTCACTTTTCTTGTACGCAAATTTTATATTGATTAACTTTCTTGTTTTGGGTTCACACAAAATTAGAATTTTTGAAAGAACGTCATAGTCGCCGTTTAATGTAGAGAATTGCAATTTCGGCTTTAAAGCTGTTATTTAGTGATGCTTCAAAAGAGTTTACTTCGACACATGTTAAACTTTAAAATCCTCCCACATATGTACATGTCACCACTCAGAAATGAGCCTTTACGTTGAAAGAACGCAGCATCACTGAACGAACGCAAAACTCTGTACATCGTGAATTGATGTATTGAGATTACAATTTTGCTTCTGCCGTTTTGTAATACAAGGAAGCAGCGGTAGTTTGTGGTGCAGTTGGTAGGTCATAAGTGCCATACAATAAGTTCACCCATTTGTAAACATAGCGGCAAGAAAACCATAGTCTATTTCTGATTGCATCATGAAGTCATTGTTTGTTATACGTGCCTAAAATCGTGTATAGCCCCCGCGAGCACGCAGAAGTGCCGCAACATGACGTGGCATGGACTCGACTAATGCCTGAAGTAGTGTTGGGGGGGAATTGAAACCACGAATCCTGCAGAGCTGTCCATAAATCCGTAGCAGTACGTGGAGATCTCTTCTGAACAGCACGCTGCAAGGCATCCCAGATATGCTCAGTAATGTCCAGTGTCCATATCTAGGGAGTCTGCTGGCCAGCCGAACTGCTTAAACTCAAGAGTGTTCCTGGAGCAACTCTGAGCAATTCTGGGCGTGTGGGGTGTCGCATTGTACTGCTGGAATTGCCCAAGCCTGTCGGAATGCACAATGGACATGAATAGATGCAGGTTATCAGACAGGATGCTTACGTATGTGTCACCTGTCAGAGTGATGTCTAGACGTACCAGGGGTCCAATATCACTCCAACTGCACACGCCCCACACCATTACAGAGCCTCCACCAGCTTGAACAGTCCTCTGTAGACATACAGTGTCCGTGGATTCATGACGTTGTCTCCGTACCCGTACACGTTCATCCTCTCGATAGTTTGAAACGAGACTCGTCCGATCAGATGACAAGTTTCCAGTTATCAACAGTCCAATGTCGGTGTTGACGGGCCGGGGCGAGGCAGAAAGGGTACACGAGCGGGTCTTGTGCTCCGAAAGCCCATATCGATGATATTTCATTGAATGGTTCGCATACTGACACTTGATGGCTCAGCACTGAAATCTGCAGCAGTTTGCGGAAGGGTTGCACTTCTGTCATGTTGAACGATTCTCTTCCGTCGTCGTTGGTCCCGTTCTTGCAGGATCATTTTCCACCGCAGCGAAGTCGGGGGTCTGATGTTTACCGGATTCCTGATATTCAGGGTACACTCGTGAAATGGTGGTTAGGTAAAATCGCCTCTTCATCGCTACCTCAGAGATGCTGCGTCCCATCGCCCGTTCGAACTCACTTAAATCTTGATGACCTGCATTGTAGCAGCAGCTACCGATCTGACAACTGCGCCAGACACTTCTCATATATGCATTGTCGACTGCAACACCGTATTCTGCCTGTTTACCTATCTCTATATTCGAATACACATACCTATACCAGTTTGACGTTTCAGTATATGTCAGTTTACGACCACAATTCTCTCTTTTGAGAGAAGTCTTCGTTTTCTGATTTAACATGAGATCTGCGGCTGCGGCTCATAAAATGCTGGATAATGGTGTGGTGAGGAGGCACCTAATAATGGAAGAACGTGCACAGAATTGTTTTCGCGTCGAGGACAAAAAAAATGGCTCTGAGCACTATGGGACTTAACTTCTGAGGTCATCAGTCCCCTAGAACTTAGAAGTACTTAATTCTAACTAACCTAAGAACATCAGACACATCCATGCCCGAGGCAGGATTCGAACCTGCGACCGTAGCGGTCGCGCGGTTCCACACTGTAGCGCCTAGAACCGCTCGGCCACACCGGCCGGCAGCATCGACGATAGTCAAAATGGTGGAACAGAATGTTTTCAAAGCTCCTGAAACTTCCGGAAACGTTCACAGGATATCCTTGTCGAAAGCAGTTTCTGAGCACTGAAAGACGAACGGTCACAATACAGCGATAGACATGAAAAGGCGATTTTGCAGCATGGCAGTTCTCCACCTCAGAGATGGGGAGAGGTGCTGAGAGGCAGTTACGCATTGGTGTTAGGTGTGAACAGTGGAGTTTTGGTTTAGTAGCGGTAAGCAGCAAACAACGGAAATTTCTAGGAATTATATTATGGATTGATGGAAGATTTAGTGTAGAGGGAAAAATACCAGTATTTACATTGGTACGATTATACTCTTTGCGAAGAACTGATTAAGTCCGTTTTATTTGCGGCAGCAGTTTGATAATGCATCATTACTGGTTCCTCAGACATCCACATGAAGATTATTTTTGCTTCTCATTTTTCTGTTAGGACTTACAGATCATTTTAAGAGAAATGGATTTAAGTATACTTGAGATTTTGCTTAAGGAACGATTATACTTGTGAAGTTTAATTTTTATTAACTCTTGGATTATAGTTCAGTGGAAGCTTAAAGGTTATTGAAATTTGACTAAATGTTATTAAGTCAAATGAAACGAGATTAATTTTCGATTTATTTAAAACCATAATCAAAAATTATGAACCAAGGACGGCAGCAGCGATTTTAGGGAACGCATTGCACCTTCGCGTACCTCAGTAGATAGATTTTGCAACTGTATTAGCGAGACGCGCTGGAGCCACGAGAGCAGTTTATCCAGAGCGACCCAGTTCAGCCAAATAGTACTACGGACCACCATTAGTTTCAAAGTAATCAGCTTTTCATCAAAGTTCGTAGTCAGACTTTGCATAACAGTGAATTTCAGAGCGGGCACGATTTTCTTAGAACTGTCGCAGTTAGATTTCTTTGTGCATTCCCACAGCTGATTTTGTCATCAATATAGCGTTACAAAGTTTAGTATTAAAAACACAATCGACATTACAGTTTAACTTTCAGTAAAAGAAATTTTTCAACGTGAACTACTGCCAATGTTATCATCCTCAAAAGAAATCGCAGTAACGGCCAGAGAACACTCCTGGATTGTGCTTATTATCATACAGGGGGCAGCATGAGACAGACAGAGAGCAGTATTTGCGGGCTACTGACTGCCGTAGAGGGTGAGCTGAGAGCCGGGCCTGGCGAGCACGGGCGTCGATCCGTAGCGGTCGCCGGCGAGGCGCGAGGCGGCTCCCATCGCCAGCGGCAGCGGCCGGCACGCCACGGGCCGCACCACCGACTTGCCCTGCAACACAAACCAACACCAGCACATTCAGTCTCAGCCTCCTTTAGCCCAACAACGACAGGAATCACTACACGACACCAACTGGAACACCGCAGTTGGCTCAGATTACGTGTTATACACTGAGTCCCGAAACATGACCTGGCAATACGAGGTGCATTCAAGTTCTAAGGCCTCCGATTTTTTCCCTAATTAACTACTCACCCGAAATCGATGAAACTGGCGTTACTTCTCGACGTAATCGCCCTGCATACGTACACATTTTTCACAACGCTGACGCCATGATTCCATGGCAGCGGCGAAGGCTTCTTTAGGAGTCTGTTTTGACCACTGGAAAATCGCTGAGGCAATAGCAGCACGGCTGGTGAATGTCTGGTCACGGAGAGAGTCTTTCATTGTTGGAAAAAGCCAAAAGTCACTAGGAGCCAGGTCAGGTGAGTAGGGAGCATGATGAATCGCTTCAAAGTTGTTATCACGAAGAAATTGTTGCGTAACGTTAGCTCGATGTGCGGGTGCGTTGTCTTGGTGAAACAGCACACGCGCAGCCCTTCCCGGACGTTTTTGTTGCAGTGCAGCAAGGAATTTGTTCTTCAAAACATTTTCGTAGGATGCACTTGTTACCGTAGTGCCCTTTGGAACGCAATGGGTAAGGATTACGCCCTCGCTGTCCCAGAACATGGACACCATTTTTTCAGCACCGGCGGTTACCCGAAATTTTTTTGGTGGCGGTGAATCTGTGTGCTTCCATTGAGCTGACTGGCGCTTTGTTTCTGGATTGAAAAATGGCATCCACGTCTCATCCATTGTCACAACAGACGAAAAGAAAGTCCCATTCATGCTGTCGTTGCGCGTCAACATTGCTTGGCAACATGCCACACGGGCAGCCATGTGGTCGTCCGTCAGCATTCGTGGCACCCACCTGGATGACACTTTTCGCATTTTCAGGTCGTCATGCAGGATTGTGTGCACAGAACCCACAGAAATGCCAACTCTGGAGGCGATCTGTTCAACAGTCATTCGGCGATCCCCCAAAACAATTCTCTCCCCTTTCTCGATCATGTCGTCAGACCGCCTTGTGCGAGCCCGAGGTTGTTTCGGTTTGTTGTCACACGATGTTCTGCCTTCATTAAACTGTCGCACCCACGAACGCACTTTCGACACATCCATAACTCCATCACCACATGCCTCCTTCAACTGTCGATGAATTTCAATTGGTTTCACACCACGCAAATTCAGAAAACGAATGATTGCACGCTGTTCAAGTAAGGAAAACGTCGCCATTTTAATTGTTTAAAACAGTTCTCATTCTCGCCGCTGGCGGTAAAATTCCATCTGCCGTACGGTGCTGCCATCTCTGGGACGTATTGACAATGAACGCGGCCTCATTTTAAAACAATGCGCATGTTTCTATCTCTTTCCAGTCCGGAGAAAAAAATCGGAGGCCTTAGAACTTGAATGCACCTCGTATTATGCCATGTGACATGACTGCACTATCGAGGCAAACTGAAATAGCTTCGGAGGGCATCCCCATCGATGGACAGGCCTCCTCTGAAAGGGAGAATAGTCCTTTGTGGTAGTATTGGCACAAACCTACTTAGAGCATCCTGTGTATCCTAAGGTTTTAGTGTGCAACGAGCGAAATTGTCGCTTTAGATGCTCATGTAGCCGTGCTGCAGTCACTCGTCCACCAAATAAGTCAAATTTGATCGAACAGTGTTATCCATGATGTGGAAATCATGTCCAGAGCTACCATAAGATTGTTATTCCTTTAGACTGTAGGCTTTACAGCACTACTAGGAAACACGAACAGTGCAATATGTGCTCTTAGCTTGAAGGAGTCCAAGAACAGAGAACTGATAACACCATCGTACAATGAAGGCTTTCACGACCGGATATTTCAGCTGTCGAGAATTCTTCCTGGTTGTATGGCCGTGGTCCATGGAACTCTTCTAACCCTGACGTTTCGTCCGAAGCTACGTTGGACATCATCTGAGGTGCTCCTGTTTGTGCTGAGTCTTGCCGAGTCAGTCGGCAAGAGTCAGCACAACCAGGAGCACCTCCGAAGACGTCCAACGTAGCTTCGGACCAAACGTCAGGGATAGAAGAGTTCCATGGACCACAGCCATACAACCCGGAAGAATTCTCGCCAGCTGACAACACCATACCGGACCCTTTGCACCATACCGTCACAACTAACATGTCCAATGAAGAGGGAATACGGGGACTTAACGCCCGATCGACAACGAGGTCATTGGAATTCAGCCTCGAACTGGAAGATGAATTCGGTGGTCCCCTTTCGATGCAACGATCCGAGCTTTCGTCTTAATCGATTTTGGGAACTCATGAAAACCCCAAATCCGAGTGGTCAAACAGGACTTAGAATCTCCGATATTACGAACACGAGTCCATTGTCAGCGCTGTGGCTCCTCGTCCGGTACAAGTCCGACGGGAGCACCATAGTGACATAGTGAGGATTACTCTCCAAGGTGAGCCACGACTTATCTGTTATAGGGTACTGTCCTACTGTTCGTTTGTCCAGTCACGGTGGACAAAGCAGCGTTTTTTCCTTCGTGCGGGAGGAACGTGTTCGGCGTGGCGCGAAAGATGCAGCCCAGCTTTTTGAGTCCGATTGAACAGGTCACCATACTTGTAACCCACTGTGAGTTCTCTATGAAATGGACGTATTTATATTTACAGGACAGCAATGGCTGTTTAACGCACTATATCGATCCTGGGAAGTCTACCAGTTCAAACATTGGCTTTATTTGGAAGAAGAAACTGCTGACAATTGACGTCTGGTGCACTGCATTGTGTGGTAGATAATCATGGATTGTGGGGAAACTGGTAACAAAGAGAATCGTAGCGTTCTGAAGGTACAATGCGAAAATTGGGTGGGCCAGTAAGATGACAATGAGGTTTCTCCGCATAATCGGCGAAGAAAGCAACTCGTGAAAAACATTCAAGAAGAAGTGGCAGGATGTTGGGCATGTGTCAGATGATGATTAATATACTCCGTGATGGAGCGTAGGGGAACGGTGCGGGAGACCCGCACCGCCGTACTAGGCAAGGTCCTAGTGGAGGTGGTTTGCCATTGCCTTCCTCCGACCGTAATGGAGATGAATGACGATGGTGAAGACGACAACAACAACACCACCCATTCATCTCGAGGCAGAAAAAAATCCCTCATCCCACCGAGAACCGAACCCGGGACACCCCGCTCGGGAAGCGAGAACGCTACCGCGAGACCACGATCATGTGTCAGGTAAGGGAATAAAATTCCATGCGCTAGAGGGCACTGTGGAGAGTGAAAACCGTACAGGAAGACAGAGAGTAGAATATATCCGACAAATGCAGGGTTGTAAGTGCTCCTCTGAGATGAAGGGGTTGGCAAGGAAGAGAAATTCGTGGCTGCCACATAGAACCAGACAGAAGATGGATGATTTAAAAAGCAACCGAGCCTGTCGCTGCTGCTGGACTGCGGGACGTACAGATCCACCGTGTTCTGACCTAGGCCAGCTCAATCTGCCAGTGCTCACGCCAACCTTGATATTTCAATGAACACTACATCCAGAACTACTGCAGACACGTCGATCTCGTACGTATACGTGGCGTGTGTTTTACACACATTGTCGTCGTGAAAAAACCTGTTTTTCTTGCCTCTTGAGATCCCTTATGGGCAACTAATGGAGCGGTGTTGGATCTTGTGACAGACATTCGTCGGGGCGACTCGCATGCAAATAACGAAAATTACTCGTTTTGCTCATTATGTTTGTCAGAAGACAAAGGCGCACGCCAGTTGGTAGCGGGCTGCGCTGACCGTGACGAAGTGTGTGTCGCAAACTGGTGAACTTTGGCGCTGCCGCCTCGCCTGCTCGTAACTGCAGACGTTGCGAGACCCGAGCTCCCGCTATCAGATCGCAGCCCTGCCGCGAAAGCGACACACAGCCCACAGCGTCGAACCTCTCGCCTGATGGAGAGGGTCCGCGGGGTGCTGTGGGCAACCGTGGCTCCGACTGCTGCTTCTGACCCCGGCTCCAGGTCGGGAATCTCATCCAGCGTAACTTTTTGGAGATTCACTTAGGACACCTAATACGGCATTTCAGTACACAACTGATACTCAGATACATCCATGAGTGACACTGGGGCGTAATCTGTAATTTGGATTATCTGGCTGTAACGTAAATGGCAGAAAATGTATTTATGAAACTACTAGTTCCAATCTGATGATACGTACTTTCTGCACAACGGTTCTGCAACATTTCCTTCGACGTAGTTATTGACTTTCGCACCGGATTCGCGACAAGACGGGTGATTTACAGCGGCGAATGTAATTGAATTTTGCTCTACATCGCTCACAGTACTCTTTTTTCCACGAGTTTGTTTCACATTTCGAAATGCTCATTGCTATTTGGAGGACCGCGTTCTGTAAGTCAGGATTGTCTCGTATGATATTTCATACCGATATTCTCCACAATCGGCTAGCGCACAGAAGTGAAACGTCCGTACCTTACGGATTACAAGACTAGCTGAAGAAAAGATAAAATTTATGATGATGTCGACAATGTCCACAGAGAGCTTAGTCCCATGAGAGGGTCCAAGTTGGTTACAGTTTCAACAGTGACGCTACTTCAACCACAGTCTGATTTCGGAGTTTCTTTAAGCTTCCTCATTCTCGTACTACGCTTTAATCTTGTGGAACTTCCCTTTGGTATTATTTTGTAATAGCACAAAACTCGTGAAGATTCTTTCAGAAAGGTTTTCTTAGAATTATACAGATAAGAACAAGGTTTAATCCAATAGTGTGGAAATTTTGACTAAACTTACCTCGCTAGGTAGAGGCCGCTGCTAATTTACAATAAAGCACGGGATGGTTCAAAGTAATTCATCTGTTTTTAAAGACCTTATCTTTCATACGAATAAACAAACTACGGACTCACCCGAATAGCCATGTGTGTTAACACTACCGCTTCTGTGTCTTACAGGTACGTCAGCCCCGAATCGAATCTACGTAACGACGATACGTCGGTGCGCCGGCAATCCTGGATGTGGTTTTCAGGCGGTTTCCCACATCCCACTAAGTGAATATCGGGCTGGTTCATATGTACCACCACTGATACACGCTACGCAAACATTTAGAACACTTTGTCACACTTGCACAGAGAATTTACTGTATATTCAGGCAGATTGGGTACACTGCTGTCCTTGTGGGTGAATGGGAGACTGAAGAGCTTCACTGTTTGGTCTTCTTAAACACTCCATAAGAATCAGGAACTTGTTATGAATTCCAACTCATGTAAAGATATACGAGGGTCACTTCTAAGAAATGCACACTATTTCTGTAAAAACACAGTTTTTATTCTGCATGTGTGAAAGTTTTGCGGTGTGTAGATACATCCTTCCCGCTTGTTTTCAAACTTAGTTTAACCTGTTCCCATGACTGGCGCCGTCACAGCATGTCTTCAAGGTGGCCGCTACACTTGACGTTCGTCAGAAGCAACGTGTTGTCATAGAACTCCTGTGCTGTGAAAACGAGACAGTGGGAAACATCCACAAGAGGTTGAAAAAGGTGTATGGAGATGCTGCTGTCGATCGCAGTACAGTTAGTCAGTGGGCAAGCAGGTTACGTGATGAAAGCGGGCACGGCAATATTGAGGATCGTCCTCGTAGCGGCAGGCCCTGTACTGCACACACTCTAGACAATGTGAAGAGTGTTACCGAATTGGTGACTGTTGACAGAGGCATCACAGTGAACGAATTGTCACGCTACGTTGGGACAGGGGAAGGAAGATGTGATGTCACCGCCAGACATCACACTTGCTAGGTGGTAGCCTTTAAATCGGCCGCGGTCCGTTAGTATACGTCGGACCCGCGTGTCGCCACTATCAGTGATTGCAGACCGAGCGCCGCCACACGGCAGGTTAGAGAGACTTCCTAGCACTCGCCCCAGTTGTACAGCCGACTTTGCTAGCGATAGTTCACTGACAAAATACGCTCTCATTTGCCGAGACGATAGTTAGCATAGCCTTCAGCTACGTCATTTGCTACGACCTAGCAAGGCGCCATTACCAGTTACTATTGATGCTGTAAAACATATACCGTCAAGAGCGATGTTCACCAATTATGGATTAAAGTTAAGTATTCCAGCAGCTACGTACGTTTTTTGTTAGTCTCATTTCCTTGACCTGTTCCAGACCTCACGCCAGCCTGCGTGAGCTAAAACGCGTGCCTTTCGGCTTCCTCTCATAGTGGGTTGGCTGTCTTGCCAATCCACAACAGAAGTGTTTGCAGATTACTGCAAGTGTTGGCGTTAAAAAAGGTTTGTGACAGGTGGGTTCCCAGAATGTTGACAGTGGCTCACAAAGAAACAAGAAAAACGGTATGCAGCGAACTTTTGGAACAGTACGAGAATGGTGGAGATAAATTTCTTGGAAGAATTGTGTCAGGTGATGAAACATGGCTACATCATTTTTCACCAGAGACGAAGAGGCATCATGCAAATTCACCCAAGAAAAAAAAATTAAAACCACACCTTCTGCTGAAAAAGTTATGGCTACGGTGTTTTTCGATCCCGAAGGACTCTTGCTTGTGGACATCATGCCAAGTGGAATCGCCAGAAATTCTGATGCATATGTGACGACACTGAAGAAACCTCAAGCTCGACTGAGTCGTCTTCGACCACATCGCCAAAAGAAGGGTGTTTTTGCTGTTGCATGACAATGCACGGCCACATATCAGTCAAACAACCATGGAAGCGATCACAAAACTCGGATGGACAACACTGAAACATCCGCCTTACAGTCCTGACCTGGCTCCATGTGACTATCATCTCTTTGGGAAACAAAGACTGTTCGTGGAATAAGGTTTGAAGATGATGACTCCCTTGTGCACGCTGCCAAACAGTGGCTCCAACAGCTTGGTCCAGAATTTTATCGTGCGGGTATACAGGCGCTGGTTCCAAGATGGCGTAAGGCAGTTGAGAGGGATGGAAATTATGTGGAGAAATGAAAATATTGTTCCTAAAGGATGTATCTACACACTGTAAAACTTTCAAACATGTAGAATAAAAGATGGATTTAAAAAATAGTGTGCATTTCTTTGAGTGTTTTCATTTTTTAAAGAACCACCCTACATTACAAGGGCATACTTTCTACCTGCACTCACATGCAAGTTTAAGGTACTTTTTACAGCCGGCCGGAGTGGCCGAGCGGTTCTAGGCGCTACAATCCGGAACCGCGCGGCCGCTACGGTCGCAGGTTCGAATCCTGCCTCGGGCATGGATGTGTGTGGTGTCTTTAGGTTAGTTAGGTTTAAGTAGTTCTAAGTCTATGGGACTGATGACCTCAGAAGTTAAGTCCCATAGTGCTCAGAGCCATTTGAACCATACTTTTTACAACTACACTTCAAATGAAAGTTTTCATTTGTCTTTCACAAGTAGGACGCATGGCAGACACAAAGTCAGACTCGTGTCATACTTTTGCGAGCATGTCTGGAACTTCTGTATTCATACCTATTACTGTACGCCGTCGCAGTCCATCCAAAGCTCTTTCCAGAATGAAATATTCACGCTCCAGCGGATTGGATTGATTTAAGGAGAGGAGACCAAACTGCGAGGTTATCGGTTTCATTGGATTAGAGAAAATCACGGGAAGCCTGAATCAGGTTGGCCGTACGCGGGATTGAACCGTCGTCCTCCCGAATGCGAGCCCAGGGTGCTAACCCTTGCGCCACCTCGCTCGGTTCCTGCAGCGGAGTGTGCGCTGGTATTTCACTCTGGAAACGTCTCGCAGGCTGTGGCTAAGCCATGTCTCCGCAATATTCTTTCTTCCAGGATTGCTAGTTCTGCTAGGTCTGCAGGAGAGCTTCTGTGAAGTTTGGAAGGTAGGAGACGAGGTACTGGCGGAATTAAAGCTGCGAGGACGGATCGTGAGTCGTGCTTGCGTAGGTCAGATGGTAGAGCACTCGCCCGCGAAAGGCAACTGTCCCGAGTTCCATTCTCGGTCCGGCACACCTTTTTCATCTGCCAGGAAGTTTCTTAATTCTACGAGTACTTCGTCATTGTGAAAGTGAGAGAGAAAGAACCTTACGCCGTTATTTTTTAGTAAAACGTTTAGTCCGACATACGATAAATCTGTTATGTTCTTGTTGCCCCACTTGTATGGAGAATAATTTTTTCACTGTTTTAATATTAAAACAACTACTTTTTGCCTACAAAATGTAGTACCTTCTTATATATTTTAGTCTGATTGTTTCTTCAGCAGATCACTAACGCCGACAGGTCGTCCGGCCGAGAAGAGGAGCCCGCACTACTTGTCGGGAAAAGTGGCCAAAATCGTTACTCCAACAAGAGCCAGTTGTTTAAAAAAACGCCTTTTAAACCCTTTCATACACAAGCAATCATTTGCCGATCTGTAACTCTGCAACTATTTTCAATTAAGTTATTTTATTTAAAACCGTCTCTGCTCTGTTATATTTGGTTTAATACGAAAGTCCGATTGAAAACGGTCTGCTGCATCCTCTTGGTATTCTTTCAGATACTAGGGCGTTAGACGAGTAGATAAGAATAAGAATAATGGCTTGTGGAACCACGGCCCAGCGCAAGTCTTTCAATTGGACAGCACTTCGGCAATTTGAGTGTCTTTAACAGCAACGGCACCCTGTTTTCCCTGCGCAGCCACCCACCCAAGTTCTAACTAGGCCCAACGTTGCTTAATCGGGTGGGGATCAGTAATACCAAAATGGCAAGACCGTAGGCTGTCTAGAAAACCTGCCCGGACACCAGAAAAACAAACGTGGAATCCTGTTGCGATGGCACTGCCCACAGTAAGACATTATGTATGCATGTACTTTCAATGTATTCACTTAAAATATTTGGTGCGATAGCTCAAAATGCCGTGTGATCAAAAAGTCAGTATAAATTTGAAAACTGGATAAATCACGGAATAATGTAGATAGAGGGGTACAAATTGACACACATGCTTGGAATGAATGGGGTTTTATTAGAACCAAAAAAATAAAGTTCAAAAAATATCCAAGAGATGGCGCTTCATCTGATCAGAATAGCAATAATTAGCATAACAAAGTAAGACAAAGCAAAGATGATGTTCTTTACAAGAAATGCTCAGTATGTCCACCATCATTCCTCAACAATAGCTGTAGTCGAGGAATAATGTTGCGAACAGCACCGTAAAGCATGTCCGGAGTTATGGTGAGGCATTGGCTTCGGATGTTGTCTTTCAGCATCCCTAGAGATGTCGGTCGATCACGATACACTTGCGACTTCAGGTAACCCCAAAGCCAATAATCGCACGGACTGAGGTCTGGGGACCTGGGAGGCCAAGCTTGACGAAAGTGGCGGCTGAGCACACGATCATCACCAAACGATGCGCGCAGGAGATCTTTCACGCGTCTAGCAATATGGGGTGGAGCGCCATCCTGCATAAACATCGTACGTCCCAGCAGATGTTTATCAGCCAGGCTGGGGATGATGCGATTCTGTAAACACATTGGCGTACCTCTCACCCATCGCGGTAGCAGTTACAAAACCAGAATCACGCATTTCCTCGAAGAAAAAAAGGCCCGATAACGATAGATGTGGTAAATCCGACCCATACCGTGACTTTCTCGTCGTACAATGGAATTTCCACGACAGTTCTAGGATTTTCGGTAGCCCAAATTCTGCAGTTGTGGGCGTTGACAGACCCTCGGAGCGTGAAATGAGCTGCTTCGGTCCACAACACGTTACTCAACCAATCGTCATCTTCTGCCATTTTTGAAACGCCCACACCGTCATGCGCAGTCGCTGACGTTTTGCTGTCCAGCGCCATCTGTCGGACATTTTGTGAACTTTTTTTGGTTCTAATAAAACCCCATGTCATTCCAAGCATTTGTGTCAATTTTTACCTCTCTATCTACATTATTCCGTGGTTTATTAAGTTTTCAAATTTATAGTGACTTTTTGATCAGCCAGTATATATATATATATAGAATCAAAATCTGTAAGTAATCAATAAACATGGTTTGGTGAAAATTGAATGCCCAATTCCGCCCCCCCCCCCCCCCAACCCACCCGCTCTACCCTACCACCACTCGCCCTCTTCCTTTTACCTCTTTTCCTCTGTGGCACGACGTGTGACCCTACAATATCAATAAAGCCTCTTACGCAAAAAGTTTGACGATCATTGCTTTAGGGTGTGTGTCTCTTGCTGGACTATTGTATGTGGCTGCTAAAGTCTACATGTACTTGCGTCCTGACTTCACTTTTCGACTTCAAACTCTGGACCAACATTACGCGTCACAGTTGAGAGTTGGGTTGGTTGATTCGGGGGAGGGGACCGAACAGCGAGGTCATCGGTCCCATCGGATTGGGGAAGTATGAGGAAGAAAGTCGGTCGTGCATTTTCGAAGAAACCATCCCGTCATCTGCCTGAATCGATGTAGGGGAATCGCGCAAAACCTAAATCAGAATGGCCGGACGCGGGTTTGACCATCGTCCTCCCGAATGTGGGTCCAGTGTGCTGCGCCATCTCGCTCGGTACAGCTGTATGTGTACCGCACCTACTGGAATGGAGATCGCAAGGTGACTGCTGCTCCGTTACGCGATATGGGCTCGGCACGACGCACACTGGGAGATGTACGTGCGAGCGAGCGAGACAGCCTCTGCCGGCAACCGTATGAACTGGCAATTTAAAACTGGCGCCGAGCTACCCGTTCAGTTCCAGCGCGTCAGCTGAAATTCTTCCAGTAGAAGATATAGTTTGTAGACATCGGACATGAGCCGTGCGTGGCTTTTGTTCCTCATTGTATTTTACACCCTGTTTTTAACGTACTTCCATCTTACTACGTTAATTTAAATTACTACTGTCACTGAGCTGCTGCTTTGCCTGACCGTGAGCGGCGTTAGCAGCGCGTTTCGATATATCCCCTCGCGTAGTATCTTTGCTGGACTGATGTTACTTCACGGTCGTTGTCGGTCGTAAGCCAGTTCGCATTGCGAGTTCGGGTCTGCCAGTCAGGGAGTTGCAATGCCGCACTAGTGTAGTCGGGTTGGAGCAGCATTGAGATCTGCGTCGACATGGCTCGCCCGACCATTCCCGCCACGCATCACTTGAGCCGGGCCACGGTCTTGGTGGATCGTCGGTCGGTCGTCCTACTGGACGACGCGTTTTGGCTCGCCGATCGTTCATGAGTCAGCTGTGGGTGTGTGCATCTATTCCCGATTTGTCTTCGTGCGTGCTTAGTTACTGTTCGGTATCGTTCAGGTCTTCGTGAAAGTGTTTGTCAGGTTGTGTGTGCAGTTGGCGTTATTTCCACTGACAACTATTTTAGATGTTGTCGGCATTCTGAGAGGAGTCTGTCGGTTGCTGCGGACCAGGGAGGATATCCCTGCGCAGTGCAGTCGGCTGGGTCCGCTGGCGGTCCCTGCGCAGTGTCGCAGCGTGTGTGGAGCTGTCCGATCGCTACGAGCTTCGTGGTTCACCGACCAAGGACGTCAAAGTTGAGTGGTGGTTTCAAGTACCCAAGCCATTCATGATGTGTGGTTCGTTTCGGTGGTTCGCTGTTGGGGAGGTTTTCCTGTGAGCAACGCCGAGTGTTTGTATTACTGAAATTTAGCAGCCATGTTGTGCAATTAACTATATTGGTTGACTACAAGTGTACCAGCGGAATTTTCTGCCTTGTGGCCGTTAGTGTTCTGATTATCTGCCCTGGACACTAACGTAATTTCAGGCAGTGTCCTTTCCTCACCATATATAGTGCTGTTGTCTTTACCGTCTTTCTCACCGGTGTTAACTGTTTATAATCAATCACAGCCAATGATTTAAAAAATTTCTTGATTTTACTGTGTTTTATGTAAGTAAGTTTGAAGTCCGGCAAGTGGATACTTGCTGAAATGTTATTGCCGTTGTGTTGTCTTTTCTTTTAGTGCGGTTTCACCTACTTAAAACTTACGGCTTACGGTTACATTTTTTTTTAATTTGGAAGATTAATTGTGGTCCTTCAGCCGCTTGGAACCTTATTCTTAAAATTACCTTTCAAGCTCAAACATTACGGCCTTCTGTCTTTAAACGTTTATGGTATTTATGAATTTTGGAAAAATCAATTGTGGGCCTTCAGCCACTTGAAACCTTATTCATAAAGTTACCCGCTAAGCAAAAACATTGCGGCGTTCTACCTTTGAAAGGTTATGGTATTTTATTTTAAAATCTTGAATAATATATATATATATATATATATATATATATATATATATAGTTTTCATTTTTTATTTGCAATTGTAACTGATTGTCTTCAGTCACTTGAAAATACCTTGTTGATTTAAGATTTCTTGTTTGGAGGCCTTCAGCCGTGAAAGATTTGGAGTTTGATGTGTTATTAAATTACAATTTAAAAATGAAACTGACCCCAAGCTTATTTGGCCCTTTCCACAATCTTAATCACCTGTTCTGCCCAGCGGGTTTAGTGGGTGTTTCAGGACGATTTTTATTATGATTTTTATTATAATTTAACGTACATGTTTGTAGACGTGAAGAATTTGTGAATTGCTAACAAGAGTTTTCTTGGGCGACCAGACCGTAATTACGTGACGTAACTAAAGTGTGACGTTGTATACATGCAGACTGACGCGACAAATTAAGATTTGTAGCAAGACCGGGACTCGAACCCGAGTCTCCTGCTCACTAGGCAGATGTGCTAACCACTACAGCAACATAGCACAGTGGCGTACAACTAGTCGCAGTACCCTACCACGTCTCTCTCCTCAATTTGAGTTCCTCAGTCCACTTGGTATTCTCCTTAATTCATTCGATTAAATCAGGTCGTCATACAACGTCTATGCCGTGTGGACGGTGGTCGGGAACGTTTGTACTGTGTACATGTGCTGTATAGAAGCAGCTCAGTTCTCAGGATCAACGAAGCGAACTGATTTGCCGTCAAGACCTAAAGTCCACAACCGTCTTAAGTACTTATTTGCTGGCGGAAGTAAAGGCTCAATCATTTTAAACGCAAACTGCCATTACTCGATCAGTATGGCCTTGTTTCTCACGGGCAGGCGGCTGACGTTTGTTCCTTGGCAGGTAACTTAACTGCTTCATCAACTTTCATTAACGACTTTCGCTATTCCAGTTTATCGTTTACATAAAACTGAGCCGAAAGCCGCGTTACAACACAGGCGCCGTTCCTAAATAGAGAAGCACCGCCGCCGAAGATAGGGATCGTATAGCTGGCTGGACGCGCCGTTAGCTTAGCCAGGCCGGCCAGCCTCGCCGTTTTAATTGGAAGCTGCGCTCACAGGCAGGCGGCCTCGCACGGTAGTCAGCCGAGCTGTTGCAACGATGCCGGTAAAGGTGAGAGTAATTACTTTTATGTCCACTGTAGTGGTAGTCATCTAGATACTTACGGAACTCCTATCGTGCAAGTGCTTTCATTGTTTCCCCCCCCTTCTCTCTCTCTCTCTCTCTCTCTCTCTCTCACACACACACACACACACACACACACACACACACACACACACACACACACACAGAGAGAGAGAGAGAGAGAGAGAGAGAGAGAGAGAGAGAGAGAGAGAGAGAGAGAGAGAGAGAGGGGGGGGGGGGAGAGTGGGGGAGGGGATAATTATCTTTTTCCTGAACTTAAGTTGTGTACGATCTTGTTTGTGGGATGACTTAAGTCACGTGCTGGCGCGCGCATATGTGTGTGTGTGTGTGTGTGTGTGTGTGTGTGTGTGTGTGTGTGTGTGTGTGTGTGTTTTCCATGCGGCCCATAAATAAAATAATTTGAGACGAATCTATTTAAAATGTTTCAAGTTATGTTTTAAGGGAATAAATTTGAAACAGATCTGAGTCAATCTCGTCCACTCTAACTTCGGCTGACTTTCACGCAGAAACACAAAATGCTGTACATAACATCAAGTCCGCAGCAGTTTTGCAAAATGTCTGCACACTAGCTAACACAAACTAACAGGGTACAGTGATTAGTTCACCACTGGGAAAAGAATAGGATGATACAGCCGTCTTGAAATCTTACTAAAATCTTCTACCTAACAGCCTACGTATAAAGTGAGAAGCTACATAGAAACTTAAGTCATGTAGCACATGCGATTTATCGTCTCCAAAAACAGATAAACCAATTAGTAAGACTCTTTCAGTGCTCATGTAGTGAAACAACACACTTTTGAAATATGTGGTTTATGTCGCTACAAACAACCGCTGTGTCGGGCAACTGAGAACTTAAACCTGATCATTCCCAACAATGGAGAAGCAGAGGCTCCGCTCATTGTCAGTGGAGCACGCGTTGTCTGAGGCGAGGAAACACTGGATGACACGACTACACAGTCCACAACGTAAATCCCAACAACGGCATCCAGCTATTCAGATGATTGGCAAGGATCACGGGTGATGATCCAACAGTTTTAGCGCCGTGCGATCAAGTTAGCAAGCAACATCAAACGTCGAGCAAGCAGTTGTTATGGACGCAGGTTTTCTGAACGATCGCAAATATCTACTACAAGAGGAATTACCGAGCAAAGCGGCGCAGTGGCTAGCACTCTGGACTCGCATTCGGGAGGACGACGGTTCAATTCCGCCATCCTGATTTAGGTTTTCCGTGATTTCTCTAAATCGTTCCAGGTAAATGCCGGGATATCTCCTTTGAAATGGCACGGCCGACTTCCTTCCCCGTCCTTCCCTAATCCGATGAAACCGATGACCTCGGTGTCTGGTCTCCTTCCCCAAACAACCCAACCCAAGAGAAATCAGACCAGTGACGTGGGCAGTGGCTATAGCTGTAAATGAAGACGAGGCTCTTGTCAGGTGGAGTTGAGGAGCGATTAACTCTGAAATGAATCAGAGAAGGTGGCATACTGCAGTTCCCATACAGTATCATTTAAAACTAGTTCCGACTTTAGCTTGAGTTTTACTGGAAGTATCTGTGCGCTGGATTTAATTACTAGTTAAGAAAAGTATTCATACATTGCACGTCAATATTTACAAAAGTGAAAATTTCAAAGTTCAATAGTGACATCTAGTTCATTTTGCTCGCGTATCTTTCCAACCAGTGTGGAGTGAAAATCTTGTGTTTTCTGCTATGGACATGGTACCTCCTGGGATTAGTGATTTGATAGGACGTAGAGGAGAGAAATAATTATGCGCGCTACATCTGGCCTACACGTCTCAGAGTACTGTCGCGGTGCTGACGACCGTGGACGTATCAGTTATCTAGTCGAACGCCTTGCTAGCTCCCAAGCAGTTCATCCCTGAAACATCTCCCGAATGGCTATTTCGACAAAGTATTCTTAAGAATTATGCAATTTTCTTAATACTGTGGTAATCGTGCAACCGCTGACTGAACTCCAAACCGCAGCTTTAATATCTGTTTTACGTCGAAGGACGTTTCGTGTCCTCACAATGAAGGTCTCTCTGATGACTGCCGAGAAGTTCTCACCAGCTACTGACTAAAGATCAAAGCGAAGGCTGTGTGGTTCAGCAATTTAACTGATTTTAGTCAAAAAGATTCCATGCCACCGACGTAGAATTAATATTTCCCATTACTCTGTGACGATAGAGTGAACTGAGGCACGGAATTTGGTGAACTACAACCTGAATAGTTATAGGATCAACGCAAGAGCTACACGATTTACGCCGCAAATAAGAACTGAACAAACCTCTTGCCTTCACTATAGGACAGGGGAAAATGTGTATGCTGTAGCCTAGCAGATCGGTGAACTCTATCGTAGTAATGTGTACAAAATGTAGAGGAGACTGGAAGGCTCACAACATGACTCGAGCAGAGAGATGGGGTTGCTGGTTGGAGGTAATGAGTCAGAACAAAACGTAGGGCTGTAGCTTATAACGCGACAAACGTCAAAGTTGTTCTTAACGCAGCGATAATACATTTCCCGTTGTTCATTCAGTAATCGAACTAATGCTAGGGAGATGTACTGCCGATCTCAGACGCAAGTTCATACCAATAGATTCTTCGAACGAACCAGTTGCGCACAATGCAGTTATAATAAGCAAACCTGGTACAATATTCGAACTTAGGAACTCCCCGCTAAAGCCTTATCACGGGCCGCGACCGCATACATACTTTACTACGTGCCAATTAGCCATTAATTAACACAACTTGTTAACGTTTCAGCACCATTATGAAAATGTCTAGCAACATTCAAGTAGAAATGTTTCTTTCGTCCAGTCAGAGAACTGCCGTATCCGATCAACCTAATATCTGTGACGGGCTGATGAACGCTGGTGAAAAACCAATCCTCTCCCATCAGATGTACACGGTATGTAAAAAGATGTCATTTTAATGCGAGAGAAGCAGGCAATAAATTAAATGAGCAGCAATCGTGGCGAGATAGATGCCTAAAACTACCGCAGAAACGCCACAAAAGCATAAGCGTAGATAATCATTTATTGAAAGTCATATCAAAGCACAAAATAATTTTACAGGTGTAATCTATTTTTATCATTTTTGGATCTAGACTTCCGACAGTAGATAGTGTCCTTGGACATAATAAACGCGGTTTAGTACCAACGAAATACTAAAATGCGACAATTTCACAGAAATTGTCAGAAATTTTTACCGTCAGAAACACATACAGGGTGAATCTTAAATCCACCGACAAAATCTCTGATGCTGTTCAGGGATATTTTCCGACTATTTTGGTGAAAGCGGTCTTTGGTATATGGTGGCTCATTACAGATCTATTCCATTTGTTTTAATTCTCACCCCTTATACCGGTACTGTGTTATCTATACAAAGTGCAAATCTACAATAAGCGCTGTGTGTCTCTTAATTTATTATACTTTCCTGACGATTCGTTGTCATCTCGTAGAATCTCATACTTCCGGTGGTCCGCGTCGTCACAAAGCAGGAAACACCAGATGAAGACGCAGAGTTACGTCGTCGAAATATCGTGTTGGGGATACACGGATCACCGGCAGTACACACGATTCTACGAGACGGCTGCGTGTCTTGTTTCGAAACAAACTTGTTCCAGTCACTCACGGTACCTGCTGTTGTCAACAGGTTTACTGTACCACTGGACCACAAGCTTATATTCAGTATCGCTCTGTCTAGTTTCGGACTGGCTTTTCCGACAGCGTTACTTGCACGTTAACACTGGTACACAATTGTATGGGTAAGTTTACTGATGACGAATCTACCAATACGCATCTCTTTCGAGGGTTCAGTGAAAGCAACGGAAAAGCGCCACGATGACAATACACCCAGTTGTTCCTGCAACGACGGCCACCAAATCACAGAACTTTGCACCTGTACACACGAGCCCGTTCACGAACGACCGGGCTCTTTTGTGTTACTACATCTACATCGATACTCTGCGAATCACACGTAAATGCCTGGCGGAGAGTTCATCGAACCAGCTTCACAATAATTCTCTACGTTTTGGTGATCGGTATTACAGATTTTTTCACCGTTGTGAAAATATTCTCAGAAACAAAGCCTGATAACTCATAATTACATTATTACTCTGTAACGAGCCACTGGAAACTACAGCTCGCCAGAACAAAAAAAGTCTAGACATATAATAGAATAACCTTCGAAATTTTGTCGGTAGACTTCTGGGTCACCCTGTATATCTAGCAAACCTGCAAGAATAAAGAAGCAAATACCTGCAACCCAATACACTATCTTGTTACCGAATGCATTTTTTCTTTTCTTCCTGACACCATTGTTTTAAATAATTCCCGTACGTCATCAAATCTGAGACAGAAACGCTTAGCATCCATTTTCGGTGTAGGAATAACTGCTCAAAAAATGACATAGGTTCATTACGAATAAAGAATGAGCACTACAGTAGAACGTCAAACGTGTGCTGGAAGTCGTAAAGAGGAACGCTTAAAGGTTAAAATCAAAGGAATGACATAACATATTCTCTTTAAGTCTGTATTCTAACGTAAGACAGTTCTCAATACGAGCCTCCAATTCGTACTTGCGTTTATTTACATTCTGTGATTAGCACCACACTAAGAGTTAAAAACTTCAATGCAACGATGTCTGAGTCCATAATTAATCTGGGACTTGCGATTATAGCGGCTTTTTTAAACATGCGTCAGACAACTAAATGCAGCAGCTGGCTACAGGGTACTTCGTGCCTTACAACGTACTTTGTGTTGTCCTAGCGTCCTTCTGTGTAATATAAGAAAGGCGAAAAACGTTTTCTTCCCCGCAGACATGGCACTGATACTGTATAATTTCTACCTATAGCCTCGATAATGGGCTCAATTCAGCGAGGAAGAGAGGAAACAAGTTTCTTAAGGTATGACATATCCATCCACAGCCATTTGTTGTCTTGATCAAGCAGAGCTACCAAATTTCAGGGATATTGATTGCTACGCTTCACCTCCCGTTCCAAATTGTCCCAGCCATTTCAGAATGTCTACTTTAGCAGGCCAATTGCGGTGCGATAGCATGTCTGAGTATTCGTCATACCGGGAACATAAGCATACGGCGCTGCGAAGAATACGTTAGTGTGCGCGGCAGTCCCACAACGAAAATGTAGAGGAAAGGACAACACCTGGTGCCCGAAAATGTTGAAATAAGTATTCTCATTCATGTCCGCGGTAATGTGAATGAGGAGACCAAAGTCAAAGAACGTTAAACACTTCCAAAGATCACAGAACTACCTCTGGCATGCATTCAATGTAGGTTAAGAGAGGTAGGACGTCAAACGGGCCGACTTGGAGCAGGAGAGGCACCACAGGACATTTTAATTTTCACTGTCTATACTTTTACAAATAAATTCATAAAACTGTCACCATGACCAGGAAGGATTCACGATTCATACTCCTAGCAGTGGAAGCTCAAAAACGAAACAAAACTTTTTTACATGTGAAATTTCATCATTTTTTTCACTTACTACTGGCTGCATTTGTTGCTATAGGAACACTTTTCTTCCTAAGTAAGAGAGATTCTTCCATGACTTTTGCACAACATACAAACCATAGTTATAGATGTATGAAACTCCAGAAGTTATCTAATTTATGAAAAAATGAATGAACTGTTACATTTTAAACTTCATGTTTAGAAAAAATTCAAGTTTTATAGTCAATTATCTCAATTTTGCACCGTTTTTTAATAGATTTGGAAAATTCTAGAGTTTCATACACCTGTAACTACTGTTTGTATGCTATGAAAAATTCATCGAAGAATCTCTCTTACTTAGGAAGAAAAGCAACAAATGCAGCAGTAATAAGTGAAAAATCATGAAATTTGACATGTAAAAAAAAGGTATTTTACTACGTTTTTGAACTTCCACTGCGTTGAATGTGAGTCCGCAATCCTTCCTGGTCATGGTGACAAAGTTTTACGAATTTATTTGTAAAAGTATAGACAGTAGAAATTAAAATGTCCTGTGGTGACTCCTGCTCCAAGTCAGTCCGTTTGACGTCCTACCCTCCTTAAACGCTGCATTGAGGCGTTGCTGCATTGAGGCGTTGCTGCATTCGGTACCTTGCATCATTTGGAAAAGAAGCAAATTAGAGACTCACCGGACTACACTAAACGTCTCTACTTAGCTACGGCCGACTTTGTGCTGCTTGCCCAAAGTGAGACATTGTGAACATTTACCTTTTGCGAGGTACGCGACTCCTAGTACCCATCGCACGCAGGTCCTTTGGCAACGGTCAATCGCAAACTGGTTTTTCAACGACAGCAGCAATTCCTTTCACGCTTCAAACAGACTGTCGCTGACACTGCGTGACGCTCACTTTCGGTCCCTGTCTGGATCTTTTTAGAATTGCTGTTATTACGTCGCGCAACGCACAGGGGGTAGATAATATGGAGACAGCAAAAATGTAGGAAAACTGTTGGCATTCAAAAAAATTTTTCAATCGTCTCGGAATGGACAAATACAAGTCGTGTGTGGCTTTCAAGACAATCTTATATCGTACTTCCTGCGAAACACATGCAAATTGAGGTAACGATGATGGAAGTGGATAGAGATCACGCACCCTCCTTCCCAAAGTACACCAGAAAGGCTCAATAATATAGATACCTGGTGACTGGATGGCCAGGGAAGATGCGATACTTCATTCTCACGTTCACAAAATCAACCTTGGACTATGCGAGCTACATGTACCGAGATCCTGTCGTTTTGTAACACGGGGTGGTCATGGGGAAACAAACACTGAACCACGTGATAGACTTCAGCTAAAATGAACACATAGTCTAGCGGAGTAACGATGGAGCCCATGGAATACCATGATATGGCTGCCCAAACCACCACCGAATCCTCGTCGTGTATC
This sequence comes from Schistocerca serialis cubense, assembly GCF_023864345.2. NCBI lineage: Eukaryota > Metazoa > Arthropoda > Insecta > Orthoptera > Acrididae > Schistocerca > Schistocerca serialis. Next base: position 313,227,227 of record NC_064638.1, read on the forward strand.
ACTCTTGTGGCTTGATTCAGTCAGAAGTTGGAAACAGACACACGCAAGACCCATCCGATTAAAAAAAAACACTCTCTCATTGTTCCACAATTCAGGTTTTATGGCTTCGGTGCCACGTTTCCTGTTACAGGCATTTCTGTCATTGATGAGTGGTTCTGGAATTTCAGCTCGCCCAAGAATTCCGTGCACATGTATATGCCTTCTTGTTTTAGTGCTGATAGGATTCACGGGTGCGGCATTCAGTTCTGTAGTGAAATTTTACAGTGTTGTCCTCTTATTTTTCGTCGCAGTCCCCTTCAGTAACCATGTGTCACCATCACTCAACGCACACTCCTGTCAGCACTGTGGATGTTTCTTCCGCATTCCCTGGTTCGCGGATAAATCTTCAATACGGTGCCTCTTGAAACACCAAGCATTTGGGCTCTTGCTTATGTGCGAATTCACTTAGCTTCGGCATAGTACAGACACAGCTACACAGATAATTAGTGCTTTGACTTCATCTTGATTAGGGATGTTAGGTCCAAGTTGGTGTTTGCAGTTTTGAGTAACTTGGGACCCACATTTTTTCTCCATTACGACGTCGAAATTGTAATCGGACTATCTCATCACCAGACACACGGCTCGTAGCTGACCTACATAGAGGCCATTTTGTTCTTAGTTTACTGACATAGATTAGGTTTTATCGTAATTTTATTATAGGCGATATACAAGACACTTTGTCCTGACTGCACATTTGTGGCTTACACATGTGGTTCTGGTATGTGTATGTGTTTCTAGTGTGTCTTATTGGTAACAAGCTGCACACGTACCACGATAGCGTTGTTTAAGGCGGTTCATAATCCAGTTCTGAAGGATGGTTATGTAATATAGTGGACTTTGGTAAGACCAATTTTGTTTCTGTCACCATTGTGACTTTTTATCAGCCGCTTTGGTACTTCTTGATGCAATAATTTACCAACAGCCGTATGTATTGTACAAAATTTATTTTATTTTATGAACTATGTGCTACCAGTTTCGGCATTACATTGATGCCATCTTCAGGTCCCACTCGTCATAGTCGTAAAATCGCTATACACGGAAGGAGCCATAAAACTGGATCCGTGAATCAAATCGTCCTGCAACAGCTCTTGGTGGCCAGGCGACACAGACTGTGTGACAGGATGTTCATGCCAGCCGTTGTCCCACGATCCATAATGGACCAACGAAGACTTTGGTAGTTGGTTACATGACACGAATAGCCATTGACTTTTTTTTTTACTGTACAATCTCCTTGTATTCGGCCTTTCTTCAGGTGTAGAATAACTGATCGTGCATATACGTCTTGCCCTTATTCCACGTTACGCGGTGGACAATGCACGATTCTAATTATTAGGTTGGAGTAGCAGACTCATGTCAGATGGCCTAGATAAATAAATGAATGATACAAATACAACGTGTTCTAAGACAGTATTGACGCAGCTCACTTGTTTTTAACTATGGCTCTTCCACCGATTTCTGTTTCCAAGTTTCTTATCGTCCATTGCGTGATATTGTTTGGCAATCTGTATTTCTTCTTCTAGTAACATATTTAACACTGAGAAGACTTCCACTCTTTTAGTCTTTGCCACTGTTTTACCGTAGGTCACAACCATACTCCCTAGGCAGTCATATGACTGCAAACGTGCTATTTTATTTTATTACACAGTTACTAGCAACAAGCTGAGGGTTCTGTTATATATGGTAGCTTACGTGATATGTACTTTCATTCATACATTATGAACACACACTTCGTAATCGGCTTATCCAAGATCGATAACACACTATTTGATAGCTCTTACTCTTACCGTCTTTTGGAAGAAAAAAAAAAGTAACTTATGAAATATCCGTTCATGGTGGCCTTATTTTTAGACTTGCTCTGATAACCATCATTAATGACGTGTGTATTTTCATGCATCTACTATCTGTACATTTCTTCGATCGAGAGCAATATGGCTGGTAATTTTGGCGTTTATGGGCCTGATGATGCCGTATTGTAACGCTGAAACCAGAAGCCCTCGGCTACTGCGTTGTCCGTGGTGAGATGTAATGGATGAAATCTGTTATGTCGGTACAGTCTTGACGGTGTGGGTCTCGGAATATTGAATTCCCTAACGATTTCCGAAATGGAACGTCCCATTTTTAAAACTCCACTGCTGGTAATATTTCGACAGAGATAGTGTATTAAAGACGTACTTCGAGAACAATTAACAGCCTAAATTAGAATTTATAGGACAATGAATTTGAACCTGCAATAGGTTAGCCATAATCAGAGTTGATCCTTGATGGAAGACGGTAGTACAATTTATTCTGTTAACTACCCCATTTTTGAGGATGTGTCATACTACACTAAGGCATTAGAATACTGCAAGGTACAAATACATTGCAGATGTACCTAGGTGGCAATTCTCACTATTCTGTACGCGACCTAACAAGATGCTGCGCTCATACTCTGGTATACCACACACAAACGTGAAGCTGGTCCACTGCACACTGAGGTGACAAAAGTCAAGGGATATCGTGTCGGGCCCCCTCTTGCCCGGCATAGTGCAGCCACTCGACGTGGCATGCACTCGATAAGTCATTCGGAGTTCCCTGTAGAAATACTAAGCCGTACTGTCACAATACCCTTTCATAATTTCGTTCAACAACTGACCTCACGGTTATGTCCCATAAATGTTCGATGGGATTCATGCCGAGCGATCTAGATGACCAAATCATTCAGTCTAACTGCCCAGAATGTTCTTCATACAAACTGCAAACAATTGTAGACCAGCCATCTACATCTGCATCGATACTCTGAAAAAAAAAAAAAACATTTAAGTGCCTGCCAGAGGGTTCATCGAACCACTTTCACAGTTCTCTATTATTCCTATCTCGTATAGCGAGGAAAGAACGAACACCTGTATCTTCCGTACGAGCTCTGATTTCCCTTATGTTATCATGGTGATCGTTTCTCCCTATGCAGATCGCTGTCAACAAAATATTTTCGCATTCGGAGGAGAAAGTTGGTGATTGGAATTTCGTGAGAAGATTCTGTCGCAACGAAAAACGCCTTTCTTTTAATGATGTCCAGCCCAAATCTTGTATCATTTCAATGACACTCCCTCCTATATTTCGCGATAATAGAAAACGTGCTGACGTTCTTTGAACTTTTTCCGTGTACTCTGTGAGTCTTATCTGGTAAGGATCCCACACCGCTCAGGAATATAAAAGAGGATGAACAAGAGTAGTGTAGGCAGTCTCCTTAGTAGATCTGTCACATTTCTTAAGTTTCCTGCCAATAAAACGCATTCTTTGGTTAGCCTTCCCCCCTACAACATTTTCTTTGTGTTCCTTCCAATTTAAGTTGTTCTTAATTGTAGTTCCTAGGCATTTAGTTGAATTTACGGCCTTTAGATTCGACTGATTTATCATGTAACCTAAGTCTTTTAGCACTCATGTGGATGACCTCACTCTTTTCGTTATTTAGGGTCAACTGCCAATTTTTGCACCATTCAGATATCTTTTCTAAATCTTTTTGCAGTTTGTTTTGATCTTCTGATAAATGACAGCGACATCTGCAAACAACTTAAGACGGCTGCTCAGATTGTCTCCCAAATCGTTTATATAGACAAGGAACAGCAAAGGGCCTATAACACTAACTAGGGTAACGACAGAAATCACTTCTGTTTTACTCGATGTCTTTCCGTCAATTATTACGAATTGTGACGTCTCTGACAGGAAATCACAGATCGAGTCACATAACTGAGGCGATATTCCATAAGCAGGCAATTTCATAACAAGCCGCTTGTGTGGTGCAGTGTCAAAAGCCTTCCGGAAATCCAGAATAAGGAATCAATCTGAAATCCCTTGTCAATAGCACTTAACACTTCGCGCTAGTTGTGTATCACAAGATCGATGTTTCCTAAATCCATGTTGACTGTGTGTAAATAGACCGTTTTCTTAGAGGTAATTCATAGTGTTCGAACACAATGTATGTTCCACTGTGGAGCTCTGAACATTAAATTCGATAATAATTTCAGATATGAGATGGCCTATGCTTCTAGTTGCAACTACCATTCCACGATCCATCGTGCGGCCACAATCACGTTGGAAATCACTCCAATGAATCACCTGAGAACAGATGACAGCTCCGCCAATGCACTGGCCTTTTATATATTGTGTACACGATACTTGCACCATTTTAATGTCCACGTTGGTATCCCATTTCTTTTCTCACCTAATTCGGATAGTGATACCTGAAACAGAACAGCTGCTGTCACGTCGAAACGTGATGGCTCATTCTCATACCGCCGTCCATTAATGTGAAACAGCTGACAGTTGAGTACCGTGGACGTAGCAGGTACCAGGAGATGAAACTATTGGCACTGAAGAGGACGAGGCGCTCGAAGCTACGAAAGCACTGGAAAGACTGGCGACCGTAACGGAATAGTGATGTGATGGCGCTGCACACGTCCCGGATAGCGAGCTGCCTCGGGAATAAATGACGACTAAACGGGTCTTTTTGTGTCTGAGGGCTGTAGGGTCAAGCTGTAGAAAGCGGATGCCGGGAGAAGTGTTTCATAAGGCGCTGAAGAATGTAGCTGTGAGGCGAGGCCGCGGCGATAGAGATGCGCCCGCTGAGTGCGCCGACAGACGGGCTGCTCGGAATTTATGATACCGCGGCGTCTGGAATGCTGGCACCTAGCACCACCACACTCGCTCGGCAGGCGCTGCCTGCAGCGGGCGCTTGCTGCTCCGGGGCTGCCGTCGTCTGCGGGAAGCCGTCTGCTGTCAGCTGGGCGCGGGGAGGGTTTGATGGCGCAGATAACTACCCGCTGCTGCTGGTTCGGTGACACGGAAGTGACAAAAGTCGTGGGATAGTGATATCCACATATACAGAGGGTGACAGTAATGCGTACAAACGGTATAAAAGGGCACTGCATTGGCGGAGCTATCATCTCTACTCATGTGATTCACGTGAAAAGATTTCCGATGTGCTTATGGCCCTACGACCGGACTTTAAACGCGGAATGGCAGTTGCAGCCACACGCATTGGATATTCCATTGAAAGGGTACAGTATCGCCCGACATTGAAAATAGGTACAACATTCTTCGTTATTCTTGTCAGAACAACATATTTTTTGTAATAACTAAATTTCACTTAATACACCGAAGCCGGATACCAGTGTAGGAAAGAAGGACTATTTAATTGATCACATGTGCACTCCCACAAAATAAATTCCTACATTCAATTTGGTGAGATCTGTGAAACGAATGAATGTATGGTCGTCTGCTAAACGCAGATAGTGAATGTGCAATATATGATCATCTTTGAGACGGTCCTTTGGTCACCTTTGGTGGAACCAAAGAGATGAAATTTACCTGAGCTTTGAGCGCCTGACCAATACGGTAGCATGGTGCTCCGCCACCTCGGCGGAGGTGCGAGATGACCTGAAGAACGGTCATGTTTCGGCAATCTGGCGCTGGATCTTGTGTTGGTAAGACCTGTCTTAGATGTGCTCCGTAAAGACAAAAGAGTGGAGAGGATCGTATGCATGTGAAATACTTAAGAGTAGTATGGAATAATTATTTCTATATTTCAGGAACTTTCGGGGGGGGGGGGGGGGGGGAGAATTAAATGACAGACAGGTAATATTAAGGTGATTGTAGTAATCTACGAAAGTGACCAATGGTCACAATGAAACCACGTGTAACAATAAGTTGAAATACTTGCAAGTGCTATACTTGCGGGTGCTAGTACTAAGTTGAAATACTTGCGGGTGCTAGTACTAAGTTGAAATACTTGCGGGTGCTAGTACTAAGTTGAAATACTTGCGGGTGCTAGTACTAAGTTGAAATACTTGCGGGTGCTAGTACTAAGTTGAAATACTTGCAAGTGCTAAAGTTAAGCTGACTTACTGGCGTTGTGTACTGTAAGTTAGAAATAGTTAAGAAATGGCGTGTGCAGGACTTGAGCACTTCCACGTGGTGAGTACCGTGTGAGTCTCAATCTGTGTATGAGACAAAGGATAAAGAGAAGTACTCGTCCAAGGTATCAGTTGAGGACTCGCGTGTGTGACGAATATGATCTTAATATTACTTTGCGTGTTATGTTTTCGTGTGACGCTAGATTCAAACTCTAATACTCAGAGAGCAGCAAGGTGAGTCAGCCGTCTATCCAGCAACGCCACTTGGCTTGCATTGCACAGGAAGACGTGTTTATATCCTCCAGAGTTCGTAGTAGGAAAGAAAAGTTACGAAGTGGGGCAGTGTCTTGTGAAACTGGGATGAATAAATACTAATTGAAGTGGGAAAGCTGAAGTGATTCTAACGTTGCGACTATTCTGTGTGATGTATTCTATATTGCCAGTGTGATGTATTTCATGCAATTTAAGTATGTGTGGTTTGCATGGGAGAGTAGAAAGATAGGTTCAGAGGCAGTGGGTTAAGCATGTTCCTTTTTGTACTGCTCGGTCTGGAGTAAATTTTCGTGATGATGGGTGTGAGAGCCGAAGTGTGAGATATAGCAAAAGATCCACCATCCTATCCACAAAGTGAACTGTAGCATTAGATAATTACTAGACCATAAGATAGAGAACCACCAATGTAAAGCCATGCCCGCTGGGCGGAGTTTCTCATGTGTAATTGTTGTATAAAATGTAATGGTGTGTTTAGGTTACCTTTGAATCATAATAGAATTTATCGGAATAAAAAAGATAGTGAAAAGAAGAAGATTGGTGGCCTTGTTCTTCGAATAGTGTGTAGTCATGATATCCAGAATTTCTAATGTGCGCGCCATTCATATTCAGTGTGATGGCCACATGTTGATCAAAGCCGTTGGCAGGAAAGAAAATGTGGTATCGCTAGAGCGTAGTGAACTATCAGAGTTGTGTAAATTCCGAATAGTCAGATGTGTGTTATCAGTTTCCGTTGCGTGATATTCAAACAGGAGAATAATTTGTAGCTTAATTGTGGGTACTAGAGCTCATAATCAGTCATTGATGTTACTCAAGAAATAACAATAAATCCACTCACTTGGCAGACCACTCATCTTGCAGGCCTGACTGGTTGATGCCACATTTTTGGTGGACAAGGATGGATATGAGAGCCAGCTGCGTCTTTTTGAAAAGGAACCATCCGAAAACGAGACTTACACGATTTATAGAAGCCGCGTTAAACATGAATTTTAATGACTAGATGGTGATTTGAATCCATTTCCTGAATAGGAATCTGCTGTATGCTACATTGCTCGATTGTAAAACTTAATGCAGACCTTAGGTCGATAATTTTTTTTAACAACACTTTCCTTTGCATGGTTGTACGAGGGTTGAATGAAAAGTAATGCCTCCACCTTCCTTAATTGGGTATGGATTGGAATATTGTAATAAACCAAACGCAGAAATAATCCGTAGAATGTGATCTTTAATTAACAATATTCACTTACCCTCATAATCGCCAGCCAACTGTACACATTTCTGCCAACAATGAACAACTATTCTGAAGCCGGCACGGAAGAAGTCGACACACTGTTTCCGCAACCACAGTCTCATAGTTCTCTCAACGTTTTCATCAGAAGCATAATGATGTCCACGCAGATCGTCTTTCATTATCGATAACAGATGGAAGTCAGACGGTTCTCAACCTGGACTGTATGGAGGATGCTGTACGGTGGTGAGATTCAGTCTCTGAAGTTCTACTCTGGTGGCGCGTGAAGTGCTGCAGGAAAACATTTCCCATTTTCTTTCGGACCCTTGTTAGCCGTCGTTTCACTGTTCGCAGCACTGTGACGCAACGCTCTGAGTTTATTGTTGTTCCACGATCAAGGTTGCTGTCACAGGACGTCCGACTTTGTCACGCAGGTGAGATGTTGCTGCCTCAACATATTTAAAGTTATTCGCCCAACGACGCACAGTACTCACAACAATACAATCACCATAAACTACTTTCATTCTCTAATGAATATCCTTTGGGGTGACACCTTCTGCTGTCAAGAACTCAATGATTGCATGTTGTTTAAATCGCATTGACCGACCGTCTGCGCAGGTTTCCATACTTCACACTGTAACAACACAACCGTTCACCGCTAAGGCTTCCCGCCAACTGGAGCTGTAGAGAATAGTGATGGGGAGCTCGCGAATGAGTCGTTCAAATGAACGCTTCACTCCAGTGAAGTATGAACTAACCACTCAATTTCAATGAACTGGTACTTCAAACTCTTCACAGATAACACACTCCACACTTTTTTCTAGTTCACTCACTCTCTTCCCCTCTCCCTCATCCCATTACATCGGCGCTAAGTCACTCATTCTCCCCTCTACTGCCTGTCGACGAATCGCGCGGCGTTTGAGGGAAACGATTGGTTTGCGGGGGGTTGTGGGGGTGAGGGACGAGGGGAAGGCAGCGTCAGCTGCTTCCTGCAGTGCTGACATCATTACCCGTGACTATTTGTGCAGTCCAGTTATACTTCGCGTCTACTGGTAGCCTACCGTTGGCAGCGCTTGCGGACAAATGAATATTAAAGATACAAACGAAGAGGCTGGCTGTGTGAGCACGCACAGCCAACATGAAAATAAAAGGTTTGTTAATAACACTGAAAGAGGGATTTTACCTGAAATCGTACCAATGACTACAGGTGACAGTTAACGTTTTGAATCTGGAGGGTTATTATTCTCAACAAAAATAAAATCTACAGGAAAACTTCTGAATAATTACTTAACGTAGATATATAGACTTTGTGACAGTGGTAAACATACACATTCTATTTTGGATTAAATTTTAAAAGGAACGTAAAATTGGACTGCATTTTGCTGGTAGCCCTAGTTTTTCAGTCCACGAATACAACAAATAAGGTTTCACTTGGCAGATAAGACTTTTTTGGGCGCTTTATGAGAAAATGTCGAGCAAGATTAAATGTAATAGGCCTACCTTCTTTATATGTGACAGGCTTCTCTATCTTTCCTCTGTCCCCTTCGACCATGCTCTATTTAAGTTAGCTCAGATGCTGTAAGAGCGTAAAACGTTGCGTGCACGCTATTGCATAGTTCGGCCATCTGTTGGTAAAATTATGAAGTATTACGAAGCTTTATTGTACGAGCGAGGCGAAGCGAGCGTAGCCGCGGCTGAGCGGCGAACTGGGCAACTTCGCCAGCCTCCCGTACTTCATCAAAGAACTACTTCATTTGAACGCTTCACGGCAAAGAGTGAAATGAATGAAGTAGTTCACGGGAATGAACGAGTTCGACCCATCTCTAGTAGAGAAGAGGCTACGGAACAAGTCAGTACCTGCCGCATACCAATGCTGCCTACTGTTGAAGAGTTACGCAGGTGGAGGAATTACTGTTCAGTCAACTCTCGTACTGCTTTCCTCTGACCTGAGAACCAGCTCACTCTACGAGTTGTAAGGGGGCATCAAATCAAGCTGTATCTCGAATTTTTAGACACAAAAAGCATTTTTGCGGTTAGATCCTTGTTAAGCATAGAAGAGGACTAAACGGGGATCGCATTCGAGATTTTAGGATTTCGAAACTCTCAGTAACCCAAGCAACCACCATATTTAACTTACAATAATTTTGTAGCACGTAATAACTTTTGGAACTCAAGCACTCAAAATTTCGCCCCACATGTTGTGTTTCCAAGAGAGTGGATATGACCGAGTGTAAGACACTTTCGCCACAAATATCACCATGATTGACTGGGTGCAAACACGTTTTTAACATCTATGAACTGAAGAAATTTACAGATTCTCACCGCCTTGATCAACGAGTGTTTTGAAAGACTTCGCCTGCTTTCATCTGTATAGTACCTGTTTCTGAGGCCAAGGTCTTTAAAGAGCATTGACACAGTGGTTATCGACTACTAGGTAGCTTTTCGGAATCCAGGTGACTGAAGTAATTTTTATCCACAGTGGTAGTCCGACAAGGGTACAAAAAGGAGTGGTGGCGGTAAGTTCACAATGACCAGGCGTTGCGTCAATGTCGTGGGGTAAACTCAAAACCTCCCGCCAGTGTGAATGAATGCGAGCGACAGTTGGTGAACATGGGAGTTTGGACATGGTACCAAGGTTAGCTCTACAGTGTTAGTAATACTACTACGTATATGGACCTTTGCAGCGATTGAATGTTCGAGGATAACGTATTGATGCAGTATGCATTAAGTTTTTCGTACAAAGCAATCTCAGCAGCAAGGTGACTATTTTGACATTTTATTGCACATTTCCGTCAGTAGTAAGCAATTTCATTATCATTCTTCCCCATCAGGCAGCAGATTATGCTTTTACGAGCGCACATCTGGAAGCTCGCCTGCCTAGTGACACATGGTACCGTTCAGACATGGATTTCTTGTGATGAAGGCCGTAGCAAAGGTACTGCAAGATATGAATTTGCAGCAAAATCAGAACAAGGCTCAGAGTCAGTTCATACAGGAAACATACAGGAGAACTAGGCTGGAATAGTCGATGACACTCCAACGTAAGAACATATAGTGAGGAATACGCACCCAAAATAAGAGTATATTAATTTTGGTGTACCTGATTTCGTAGGCACTATCCATCTCAAAGTGAACGCTTTGCCAACAGAGTTGGAAAAACTAGAGAAATTACTAAGACAGGTTTCTGTCGGAAGAAATGAATTATGTTCCTAAGGTAAACTGTAAAAGCACTTGATGGCGACGCGTGGTTCTAGAGGATGAGGCTACAGAGGAGAATGGTCGGTTTGTCAAATACATTCCCACCATCTCTCAAGGAGATAATAGGACAGGTTAACGTCTTGAGAAGCGCCAGTGTATTACACGAGGCTAGAAAAGTGGCAGAAGAGTTAGATGTATTGTCTCTCCAAGAACCGTTCAGTATTGCTAGTGGAGTCATTCACAGTATGCTAATAAGTGCCCAGATTGTTATCCAAGAACAACCTGAAACTATGACGTTTAAAGGCGACAAGGGCAGAAACTGATAACTGACTAATATCTTAACTCTTAATTCAATAGAGCTATCAGATCCGGATTATGTGTGAATTACTAAGGCTCAAGGAATGCAGTAAGGTAGATGGATAAGTTCTGCATCGTTACTGAGAATGCGAATAGTACTGACGCATAGGAATGAGGCCGCAGTTACTTTGATTTTTTCGCTTTGTTGAATTGAATAGTTATGTAATTAAAAGCTAAGTACAAAAGACCAGGAATTCAGTAGCTGTAACTGCAGTTCTGAGGCATGCGGTGTTCATGACTAATGACCCCATCTTGTAAGCCCTCTAAAGAAACAGTTTTGTAGATAGTTTGCAGCTAGTAGCGTGATTATAGTCTAATGGCGAAATGAAAATTTTTATAGTCGCCTGTTGGCCAACCAAATATTGACATACTGGTTGGCTAAAGGTGTCAACATCCCAGACGGTACCGATATAAAATCAGCGAATCTACAAATCTGTGTCACAAATGTGAACAACAGCCAGAAGATAATAGACGACCACCCAGGTTGGCCAACAGTGCCTCACGCGACAACACAGACCGCAGTGGAGTCCCGCAGCGACGCTTCAAACACACGCATCGCACGAGACCTCCGCGCCGAGGACCATTTTGCACGTCTATCAGTGCAGCCGGTGCCGAAGACTAACTTAGCAACACAATATCTGTCTTTTCATATTTGGTAATCATGCTTTTATGCCGATTTTTACCTGTACAAAGAGGTTAAGTAACATAGCTGCATACCACATACGTGTCACGCGAATACAATATCTTAATTGTCAGGGCGATGTTTGGTGGTGGTGGTGGTTAGTGTTTAACGTCCCGTGGACGACGAGGTCATTAGAGACGGAGCGCAAGCTCGGGTTAGGGAAGGATTGGGAAGGAAATCGGCCGTGCCCTTTCAAAGGAACCATCCCGGCATTTGCCTGAAACGATTTAGGGAAATCACGGAAAACCTAAATCAGGATGGTCGGAGACGGGATTGAACCGTCGTCCTCCCGAATGCGAGTCCAGTGTGCTAACCACTGCGCCACCTCGCTCGGTGGGGCGATGTTTCTATCACTATAAAAAGATCTGTTAACTTCTTCGAAGACATGAATATGTCAATGTAAATAGCTGATCTTCGCCTGAGGGATTGAGATACTATTTCTGAACGTGGTAGAGAAGTACACCGACTTTTATTTCGACGTCTTTTCTTGCCTCAGCGCGCAACGTTTGGGGAGAACTGTAATGAGTCGTAGCCATGCGCTGGCGAGGAGCGTCATGGAGTGCAGAGGAAAGCACTGTAGTGTCGGGTGAAGAGCCGGATATCAGTTGCAGTGATAAACAGTCTCTCATACTGACACCTCAGGTGCAACATTTGAGGAAATAAAAAATTAATGTTGCTCGCTCCACGATTTCCAGAAGTTCAGCAAACATGATTGTTACGGAAAAGAAACATAACAAGCCGAAGATTAACTTCTTGTAATAGATGTGAAGAAACTACTACGTGTCGGCAATTACGGCTCTTACATCCGTGCATCATCGAAAGGCAAGAACATTTTGTTGTCTATAGAACTGTGACAAGGAGATCAGTTGAAGTTGATATTTTCACTAATTGTTTGAAACAATGCAGTAGTCTTGCTTTAAGTATGCTAGTTTCACTGTAAATTATAGTGGACTCGTCATTTCCTTTTGCCTTTCGTAGTGTCCTATAGTAAGGTATTGATTCAGTTTTATGCATAGTGGATGCTGTTGAACTCCGTGACTGTTCCTTTATAGGGTGTAGAAAAATTTCCGATACCGGTCACAAAGGTTATTTATTTGTCACACGACCGGTTTCGGGCTTGCACCAATCCTCAGGTGTTTATACATTCACGTACATGTCTATATTGCTGGAGATCACTGTATAAATAGAAAAAAATTATTTGCTGGTGACTAAACAGATACAAGTGGGCAGCTAAAACCAAGCACGTGGAAAAAGGGCTAAAAAACACCACCGTACAGTAATGCAGTTCCAAAACTAAAAATTAAATGGCCTTCGCCATATTGCTGCGGCGGATAAAAGTAAAACGCAGTCGACAGCCCGCGCGTCATTCGCTGAAACGGCTGATAAATCGGACTGGTGACTAAACAGATACTTGTATGTGTTTAGTCGCCTGCAGTACCTCTCCAGTATTCGTGACCATAACGGTTGGACCTAGACCCTAGGCAACTGGAAAATTGTGGCCTGACCAGATGAGTCCCTACATCAGTTGCCGAGAGCTGATAGTAGTGTTCGAGAGTGGTACAGACCCCATCAAACCATGTTGTCAGCAAAGCACTGCGCAAGCCGGTAGTGTCTCCATAATGGTGTGGTATGTGTTTGCATGGAATCCTTAGGTTCGTCTGAAGCGATCATTGACCATTTGCAGTCATTAATGGGCGTCATGTTCCCAAACAACGATGGAATTTTAGTGGATGATAATACCCCCTGTCACCTCCCGACAATTGTTCGTTGTTGGTCTGAAAAACATTCTGGACAATTCGAGCCAATGATCTGGCCTCCCACATCACCCGACATGAATCCCGTAGAAATTTTATGGGCCACAATGGAGATGTCGGGCAACGGCCTTGCCGCAGTGGCTACACCGGTTCCCGTGAGATCACTTTAGTTAAGCGCTGTCGGGCGCGATCAGCGCTTGGATGGGTAACCATCCATGCCGCCATGCGCTGTTGCCATTTTTCGTGGTGCACTCAGCCTCGTGATGCCAATTGACGAACTACTCGACCGAATAGTAGCGCCTTCGGTCAAGAATACCATCTTACGACCGGGAGAGCGGTGTGCTGACCCCACGCCCCTCCTATCCGCATCCTCCACCGAGGATGACACGGCAGTCGGATGGTCCCGGTAGGCCACTCGTGGCCTGAAGACGGATTACAAAAAAATGGTTCAAATGGCTGTGAGCACTATGGGACTTAACATCTATGGTCATCAGTCCCGTAGAACTTAGAACTACTTAAACCTAACTAACCTAAGGACATCACACAACACCCAGTCATCACGAGGCAGAGAAAATCCCTGACCCCGCCGGGAATCAAACCCGGGCGCGGGAAGCGAGAACGCTACCGCACGACCACGAGCTGCGGACGACGGATTATAATGGAGAGTTCAGCTCGTAAACAAAATTCTGCCCCGGCAACACTTTCGCAATTACGGCTCAGTATTTCTGCAGGGGACTTCATGTCAAGTTGAGATGGAGAACTAAGCCATGCTGAAGGAGGTTCCACAAGATGTTACGAGGTATGCCACGACTTTTTTCATCCCAGTGTATATCTTGTCCGTGCCAGCGGTGGTGACACCTGTTCTCGTCAGATCACCGAAGCGTGGCTAGCACTTGGATGGGTGACCGTCCGGTCTGCCGAGCACTGGTGGCAAGCGGGATGAACTCAGCCCCTATGAGGCAAATTGGGGTGTTACTTGATTGCGAAGTAGCGGCTCTGGTCAAGAAAACTGACAACCGGCGGGAGAACGGCGTGCTTACCACACGCCCCTTCATATCCGCATCCAGTGACGCCTATAGGCTCAGGATGACAGGGCGGTCGGTCAGTACCGTTAGGGAATTTCGAGGCCTTCAAGTGGAATAGTTTCGTCATGACTGGCGCTCGTAAGGAGCTCAGCAATTCTGAGGCAATGTCGCCTACTACAGGGGACTTATTTTAACGTAGTTTTTGCTCTGATTATTCACGCGGTATCATACCTCACGTTTCACTTCATCAACTTCTTGGAATGACACAATCGTGATCCACGTTTTGGGCCGGGCCACCGCGAAGGTGCGCCGGTGCCTGCAAGTGCGGGCGCCGCCTCCGACACCCGCAAGGCCGCCACGGGCCCGGTCCTCACTCCTCAGCATGCTCGGCGCGCGCACTTAGAATGCTGGCGGCTCCCTGCATCCCAGATTCACTATTGTTCGCATCTCACGCCAATACCGCTACCCGAACGTGACTTTTCAAAATACATTCATTAGGCCTGGCCTCAACGCCACTTGAATTCGAGTGTAGGCGTCCAATATTCGAAGGAGCGCCTCGTTAACGGTGGTTCCAAGGCTGCAGGAAGCGCGCTAGCCTCAGCAGCAGCTTCAGCTCTGTATATTACGGAGATCACTTCTACAGGCGGAATGACGAGGAGCAACTTGCAGCAAACAAATTATTGTCGCAATCTCTAACAGAATCTCTTGTTAGCGCATGATGCAGGTGATTACGGTTGTCTGGGAAGACTGTACTGAAATATGAAAATAACACGTGCCGCCGGTATGCGGTCCAGTCACGTGATATCTGTTAACTAAATACTAATACTGCGAGCCTATGCAAGTTTTGGTCACTACGTTAACAAACGCTTTGAAAAGCGTATGTGTATATGGCTCAAAATGGTTCAAATGGCTCTGAGCACCATGGGACTTAACATCTGAGGTCATCAGTCCCCTAGACTTAGAACTACTTAAACCTAACTAACCTAAGGACATCACACACATCCATGCCCGAGGCAGGATTCGAACATGCCACCGTAGCAGCAGCGCGGTTCCGGACTGAAGCGCCTAGAACCGCTCGGCCACAACGTGTGAAAACGACATGATGCATTACTCTTATCTTTGAGAACCCACTTCCGGCACTAGTTAATCATCATCAGATGTGAATTTCAGTTCGGGGAGGTATTTTGCATAATCAGCTGATACGGAAAACTGCCGCAACAGGGGATGTTGCTATTTCTGCTTGCCACTGTGGCCAGACGGTGGGAACACACTTTTTTCTCTTGTGAGAGATCATTAAAGTGCGTAGTAGTCTTCTGGAAGGTTTTTCAAGGCACTCAGAATGCCACTACAAAATTTCACGTGCGATCCCAAATGACACAGACGTGTCCATGACATCGATGTGCGCGCCAGTCACCGAAATATCCTTTCAAGATGCATCGCTAAGCAGAAATTGCATCTAATACCGATCATGAAGGTCGTTAATGAGGCATCATATAACAAAGCTCATATGGTAATATTTAGCATCTACTTGGGACTCGATAAATATTCAGTCAATCGCGGAGGTTTTTGGAATAAACTGAGCTAACTTCAGTGGTGCGAATAGGAAATAGTGTCTTAGTAACTGCTTTCTACAGAGGACGTCTGTGGTCTAGGAGTAGTCTGTTGAACGATGATTTAGCTGGAAGTAGGACGTTGGATTCTTCTCTCGGGCGATAGAATATGAAAAGCACCACTGGAATGGTGAACTATAAATTTGCAGCCGCAGCCCTCTCTTATCTTGTGCCGCTCTGAGCAATCTGGAAATGGCTTCGGTAGACCAAACAATCTTGCTATATTTACTAAAGCAGGAAGAAACTTTGTGTTAAAGCCAGCTCACTGTTGGTCCACGAGATCCACTCACTGTGATGGCGTGTTCCTTTACTTGCAGAAGGGGTACGGTGCAATTCCACATAGCAGTTTCACGAACAAATTGTGCACGGAATAAAAAGCCAGCATAGTCTCTGGAGTGAAGAGTTCCCACGGATCGAAACATTTCTTATTTTTTTCTTATGCAGCGATTCCACGCAACAAGCCCTAACTCCATCACAACTCGTGCGACGTGCAGCTGTCAAAAGTTTCACTTCAGACACGACTCAGGGACCCATAAAACGACGAAACTGAAGTGTATACTGGTGTCGCCGTGTCTACAGTCATATTTGAAACCACTTGCGTGCAACTCATTCCACGCAACGAGTGGCGCAACCTAATGTCGTCGTGTAAATTAGCCTTTAGACTTTTGAATGTTAACAGACAGTAACAGAATAAGTCTAATGAGACAGGAGCAGATATTACGGACAGCGTGGGTGGGCGGGGGTGCGTGCGGCGCCGGTTATTGAGTTGCGTATCGCAGCGTTGCGCCACTGGTCGTGTTTCCCAAGCCGCCAGCCCTGCAGAGCCAGCCGGCCGCGGCTCACGACCCGTTGCGAAAAACCAGTGCCATTCCTCGCACAGTCACGACTGCACGCGAGTCGCGACGCCCGCCGGATTTCCCAGTCGCCTCCTCGCCGACCTCGGCCGGAGCGCCGGCCAATAAAACGGCCGCTTCTGCTTTTTGCGTCGGCCCACCTCGAGTTTGGCCACAGTCAACACGCCACACAATGTGACAGTGTCCCTGGTAATTAACCCGTAAAAAACGAGGACTGAACGATCGCACGGAGTAACGCGCAGCGAGCTGGATTAGGAGAGGAACCATGCTGGGATCGAATCTGCTGGTTAAGGAGTATTCGCCTGTGGTATTGAGTGGGCTTTCCGACCAGTTTGTAGGTGGCGCGGGTGCCGTGGGACTTTCGGGCATTCTGTTTTGCACCGTGGTTTTCCGAGCAGAGTCTGCCCCACTGCCGATTTACGCCACTCGCTCATCAGCAGCTGATATGTCGTCACCGTCAGTCAGGCAGTACCCTCGCCGGCAGCCATCGTTTCCGCATAATTTCGTAATCATAAGCTACTTGTGTTCTATATACTGTAACTAAAGGAAATAATTACAACAGCGAAAGGGAAACAGTGTCTTCATAAGTATGGTCATCGCTACTGGGTACGCACAAAATGTGATGAGTACACGAATTGTTTGTGCGTGAATTCGGAAAGGAGTAAGCGCTGAGGCCGTTTGAAAGTTGCAAATTCAAGAATAATGGGTGAATAGAAACATTCTTTCCCACCTGAAGAAGCAGATGTGACCGGCAAAAGTAACCGAGCGGTTCTAGGCGCTACAGTCTCGAACTGCGCGGCCGCTACGGTCGCAGGTTCGAATCCTGCCCCTGGCATGCATGTGTGTGATGTCCTTAGGTGAGTTAGGTTTAAGTAGTTCTAAGTTCTAGGGGACTGATGACCTCAGCAGTTAAGTCCCATAGTGCTCAGAGCCATTTGAAGCAGATGTGCAGATTAAGAAACGAATGCATAACGGGGCGAACGAACAAAGAACAGTATCTGGATTCCAAATTTTTAAAGAGGAACTTCAAAGGTTTATATTTCCTGGCAAATATGCCAAATCATGAGAACACGACTGAGTTATATAAATAAGGAAGCGAAACTACTAGAACCACTCAGAACTCTGGCATTAGTTCGGAGATTCTGTTGTGTCTAGGCAAGACAGCCTAGACACAATGAGAGGAAGCCGAAAGGCATGCGCTAAGCTAAAGCCGGATGCGTGAGGTCTAAAACAGGATACGTAATGAAGGCTATAAAGAAAAGTACGTAGCTTCGGGAATACTTGACTTTAATCCATCCTTTTGGTACATCTGGGGATTGTGGCGATACAAGTGAGACTCTTTAGATACATGCAATGTTACTAATGGCGCCTTGCTAGGTCGTAGCCATTGACTTAGCTGAAGGCTATTCTAACTATCGGCTCGTCAAAGGAGCGAGGCTTCGTCAGTGTAGTCGCTAGCAAAGTCGTCCGTACAACTGGGGCGAGTGCTAGTCCGTATCTCGAGACCTGCCTTGTGGTGGCGCTCGGTCTGCGATCACACAGTGGCGACACGCGGGTCCGACATGTACTAGTGGACCGCGGCCGATTTAAAGCTACCACCTAGCAAGTGTGGTGTCTGGCGGTGACACCACAGATTCGTCTCAGAATAAGGCATTTTTTAAATTAACAGGAGGTAACAGTTTTTTGAAAACTTACAATAGGTCTGCTCCTTCCAAAAAATCATGATCTTCGATTGTGAAGAAGCGGAGAAAATCCTGTGTGAGAACGGAATTTGTTCTTACGGACGGGACATTTGGCAGTTGCTCGAAACAACTAAAATACCGTACACCGTACCTGTTTACACTGCAAGCAGATAAGAAGCGACGAAGACATTTCGTGTCTTATTTGCTTTGGCCCAGGCAAAAGTATATATATATATATATATATATACTTTCGGAACGAGAAGATATTCGTCCACCGGAAACGGATGTCTCGGGGGATACCGTTTTCATAGCATTAATTGTAGCCATTTCGAAGTTTTCGGTGACCACCCAGGCATCGTATTTTTCAATCGAGAAAGAATCTTTCATATATATATATATATATATATATATATATATATATATATATATATATATATATATGAAAGATTCTTTCTCGATTGAAAACTTTGAAATGGCTACAATTAATGCTATGAAAACAGTATCCCCCGAGACATCCGTTTCCGGTGGACGAATATCTTCTCGTTCCGAAAGGTTTTCCACCTGCGCAGTTCGATGCAGTCGCGCATTGCCATCCTTAAAAATCATTGGTTGGTTGGTTTAAAAGAGGAGGGAGTGAGCAAACTGCTAGGTCATCGGTCCCTCGTTGCAATTAAAATAATTCCATAAGGGTAGGAGTAAATAATCGGAACATACAAAACACAGCTGGAAGAAAGGAGAAAACCACAAAAATGACAGAAGGGCAACAAACACTAAAAAAAGACAAAATCGGACAAGAAAACCAGAGACGCAGGAAACGTGTAGAAGAGATGACAACAAGAGAGCAGATTATCATAGCTGGCTGAGCATGAGAATGGAAAGGAGAAGCCAGCCACTCTGCAACACATTAAAACTCCTCCCTAAAAGCACTAGGGTGGAGGACACAGAGGGACGAAGGACATGCGCTAAAACTTAGGTCAAATGATGAAACCCACTCTGACGAATAAAACTTAAAACCAAAGCTGCTGTTGAGGCATTGTCTGCCAACACCGAAGGTAGGGTGCTGATAAAGTTAAAACTGAAACGGGGCAGTCGAACAAGAGGACGACGACCGTCATTGGTGAGCCACAGCGACACCGAGGTGGGTCCTCGCGACGGAGGAGATAACCACGCGTTAGCCACGTATGGCCAATGCGGAACCGGCAGGGGATAACTGATTCTCTGCGAGAGGACCGCATGGAAGACTTCCACACATTCGTAGTCTCCTTAATGATACGCAGTTTTTTGTGCGTACTGTTATGCCATTCCGTCCTCCAAAGCCGAGAAACTCTGCGGCGTAAGACCGAACGCAGGTCAGTTTCGGAGATGCCCATCTCCAGAAGCGTTTTTTGGCAAGCCTGTCGGCAAATTCGTCGCCTGGGATTCCCACGTGTCCTGGGGTCCACACCCCTGAACGGTAGGACCGTTTCAGCACATAGATGAACTCCTAAATGGACGGTACCAAAGAATGGCCATTGTCGGGAGTCCCGATGCCCCAGGGTGATAGGCATCTACTCCTTGGCATATATGGGGAGTTAACGGTGCAGGCATCAGCAGAGCGACCCCTGTGGGATCACGGGGCTACAACGAATAGGGTACATGGCGGCCCCATCACAACGGACTGGCTACCATGCTGGATATCAGGCGCAAACGAGCTAAGAAGTCCATTATTGTCGACAGCGCAGAAAGCGATACTGCACAGAAGATGGAGGAAAACGCACGTAGGAGGGTGATGTCGCCTAACAGCTGGAGAATGAGCGAAAGTGCAGACCCATGTCGACGAAGGATGCGAAAGGTGTCAGTGCATGATGGACACTATGCACCATGTAAGGTGACCTTCCCCAATTGGCTCTCTCTTCGGGAAAATTTTGAAAAATGGAGGTCAAACCCTATAGGGTACCACCATATAAAGGCCGAAACGTGTGACTCCTTTTAGTCGCCTCTTACAACAGTCAGTAATACCTCGGGCCTATTCTAATTCCCGGACCCGCAGGAGAGGTGGGGGAGGGTGGTTCTTTTCGTCCTGAAGTTTTGAATACGAATGTGTATAATTCTAGTTCATATCTGATGACATTGAAGCACCTAAGTGATAGTTGAGGAATGAAGCGCAGGACTAGACCAATCCTGAAAAGTACTGCCGTGCGTCTTCAGTCTGCCCATTTCGGCAGTTTAAAAATGTTCCGCTAAAATTAATAAAGTAAACAATCAAATCGTGACATTTATAATGTTCCTGGGCCCGTGATTTTCTTTTAAAACCTTCATAAAGATTCCTAGACTAATTTGTCTTCGAATTGGGCAACGCTTCGCAGGTTTCGAGCGTCAGCGAAAGTCATTTTCTCACGCGTGTGTGGATGCGTTTGCTACAGAACATCCAGTGTTTGAATTCAGGGTCTATTGGAGTGCAAATGACAGCTAATGAAGGCAGTTTAACACGCGGAAGAGGCTGGCGCGCGCATGAATGGAGCGCTCTGTACGAGCCGACACAACCAGGTCGCAGTTTCGAAAGCAGCTGGCAGGTAGCGCTCGCGCTGCTCTTTCACTGCCCGACGTGTACACGATACTTACTGTTCCAGCAACAGCTCAACTGTTACATCAGTTTCACCACTTGAGCGTAACAGGTAAATGTTTCAGTTTCGCAGCATCTGTACGTAGTTCGTGTTTCAGACTTGCAGCCTAAGTTCGCCGAGTCCATACTTTCAACATCCGTCCACTCAGATGAGAACTTGTTCTTTAAAACAGGGCGTTAAGTGTCATCTTTCGTAATATACTATTATTCCAGTTGGTAACGGTTTGTTGAGACGCGACCTGCGCCAAATGTCGCTAAAGCAGGACGCAGGCGTCTCAATAGTTTCATCTCCGGCTGCTCATTTATTAGCCAACTAGCAGGAGAAAACCGGGGTAGTCAATGTTACCACCATCTTTACGCACAATTTGTGTGTGTGTGTGTGTGTGTGTGTGTGTGTGTGTGTGTGTGTGTGAGAGAGAGAGAGAGAGAGAGAGAGAGAGAGAGAGAGAGTGAGTGTTGCGAACCTCCAAACCTCCATTACTCTAATACAGCGCTCTCTCGTGCTAGAAGTCTGGTAGTTCCACAATACTACCCGAGCTTTACAACTTCGACGCTGATAATTGTTCATACTGTACATGTGCGAATTAATTTTTCGCCAAACTAAAACAGCCAGCGTTTCATTTCACTTTTCTTGAGACTATAATGTAATTTGTGTGCCTTCACAAATATGTTTCATCGTTCAAACTTAATCATCCTCTTCATGTAGTACACTTTGGAATAGAATCTCGTAATAGAATAATGTCTTTGGAACTTTTTTTGCTCATCCTGAAGTAAGGAAATGCCCAAAGAAATCACTATCATGACCCCGAAGTCCTCCTCACGAACCATGGACCCTGCTGGGGTGAGGGTGACTTGCGTGCCCTAAAAGATACAGAAAAGCACATCATAGATGCAACCAAAATGGATTAACATGTGGTCCTGAAAGAGGCGCAACAGTCTGGATGATTAATCTGGCCTGTTGCTGTGTTGGTTCTGCGAACAGGTGAATATAAATGGACACTTCCCGAGCGTATGTAGCTCTACTGCATTTTTTTCGGTAAAATTTTTCGGAGGTGCTCGTCGAACTGGAGAAAAACATTTATGGAACAATTTTTTGATAAAAAGGAGGGATCAGTTGATGCTACAGCCTCAGGCATCAATGCATTGTCAATTTAGTAATGGAAGCAAGTGTGGTAGGTAATAATAGTGAAGAGAAACCAAGGCTTGAATACAATAAGAAGTTTCAAATACATGTAATTTGATGTAGTTGCGCAGAGATGAAGTTTACACAGGATGTACTAGCGAGAAGAACTTCGCCATACTAGTCTTTGGATTTGAAAACAACAAAAGCTGCTGAGGCGGCCGCCGCCGCCCTTTACGTCTAGTCACGTGCGATAAATTTGCAATATTTTGTCAACTGTGGGATGTAGTTTTCCTCACGAACAACAGTACGAACCACCGCTGCTGCTGCTGCTGCTGCTGCTGCTGCTGCGCCTCCGCTTCCGGACACAAACCGCCGGCTCCACGGCAGTAAGGCGGGAGCGCCCGTGGGCGAAGCCAGCCGGTGGCTGCGCGCGTCACTGCTACAGCACGGGTTCCGCGAAAGCTGACATCAGCGCCACGGGAGTCGCTCTTTCTGCTGCGGACCATCCGGGCTCAAACAGCCTCCCACTGAGTCCACGAAGCGGCCACTCCCACACAGTTATTTTAATGACAACAGCTGGAGACTGAGCGGAAGTGCAGATCCACGTCGACCAAGGATGCGAGGTGTCTCACAGCACGATGGACACTATGCACCATGTAAGGTGTCCTTCCTCAATTGGCTCCCTTGGGGTTAGTTGATTACAATATCGGTTTTGGGGGCCAAGGATAGGAAACTTTCCCTACCGCTGAAGTTTTGAAAGTGGGGGATAGACTGACTCCTGGTTTATAAGGTTTTAAGTGGCGTTAGCCGCATTTGGTCCACCCTAGCATGAGTCCCATCCGATCCAGGTTCCCATCTTGTTGCCGACTACTCACCATTTAGGGTACCCGGAAGAATCGAGCTTGATGTGCATCCGCACTGAAAAAAATGGATCTTTGGTCGTCGCACCTCACATCCGCTGAGGTGACGTGGGACCCCTCTTAATATCCTCTTGGGTCTCGTTTTGCCTGGAGTAGTGCAGCAATTCGATGTGGCATGGACTCAACAAGCCGGTAGAGGTCTCATACAGAAATTGAGCCATGCTGCCTCTAAAGCCGCCATAATTGCCATTGTAGGATTTAGTGCACGAACTGGCCTGTCAATTATGTCCCATAACTGTTCGATGGGATTCATGCCAGGCGATCTGGGTGGCCAAATCATTCACACAAATTGTCCAGAATGTTCTTCAAACGAGTCGCTAATAATTGTGGCCCAGTGACATGGCACATTATTAGCCATACATTAATGGCTGCAAATGGTGTCCAAGTAGCAGAGCATA
Organism: Schistocerca serialis cubense; assembly: GCF_023864345.2. NCBI lineage: Eukaryota > Metazoa > Arthropoda > Insecta > Orthoptera > Acrididae > Schistocerca > Schistocerca serialis. Next base: position 313,250,857 of record NC_064638.1, read on the forward strand.
ACCATTTCCAGTCAATGATTGGTTCAATTTGACGCGAGGACCCAGTCTATTCCATGTAAACACAGCCCACAGCATTATAGAGTCACAACCAGCTTGCACTATGTCTTGTTGACAACTTGGGTTCATGGCTTCGAGGAGTCTGCACCACGCTCCAACCGTACTACCAGCTCTTACGTTTATGAATCATAACTCATCTGCCCAGGCCAAGGTTCTCCAATCATACAGGGTCCAAACAACATGGTTACGACCCCAGGAGAGGCGCTGCAGGCGATGTGCTGCTAGCAAAGGCGCTCAAGTCGGTCTTCTGCTGCCATAGCCCGTTAACGCCAAATTTCAGCACATTAGGATACGTTCGTCGTACGTCCCAAATTGATTTCTGTGTTTTCTTGGCATACCGAATTCCGTAACGATTTCCGAAATTGAATGTCCCATGCTTCTAGCTCTATCATTCCGTTTACAAAGTCTGTTAATTCCTGCCGTGCGGTCATAAGCTCGCCGGAAATCTTTTCGCGTGAATCGCCTCAGTTTTTGGTGCCGATATGTCTTAGTTCGGTATCAAATGCCGCCCCCCTCCCCGGATGTTTAATAGCCCTTCCGTCTGAAAATGTGAGATGCGCAACGTTAAGCAGAAAACTGTGTTCGATGGGTGGCGTTTTTGTGTGACAGCAACAATGACGCAAATGTCAGCTCAGTTCTATGCTTTCCAGCAGAAGATTCGTTTGGTCATGTTGTGGACGGTGAAGTTAACCAATTACTACACCCGGTCTCTGCTTCTGTACACACGCTTTGAGTGGCACAGACTGCGATTTTGATGTCGAGACCCTCCTGTGATATCACGCACAAGGTAGCATGAACATTGCACGAAAGAGTACATACCTGCCATCTAGAAAACAATTCGCTGGGAATTCACCGTAAGTGCATCTATAGTTTCCCGCAGACGCTGTGGATACCAAACACTGATGGTCAGCCGAGGTTACAGCTACGGTGAGAATGATTCTTAGAAGTAGCAGACGTGAATTTCGTACAACCTGCAACGGCACGTAAAGAGCGGCCCAATGAAATCGCCAAAAAGCGTGGAATCTGAGTCTACGAGTCCAGTGTCTGCAAGAACGGATGCTAGGAACCCCTATGGGTCGTTAAGGTAACCCGAAGGTTGATTTCAACATCAAAGAGCTTTATTAAGCATGACCCCGTTGGCGGTGGTATGCCGTATTCCAAGGACCTCTGAACTGACTTATACATGCTGATATAGGCGGACGTCCAGTTTCAAGTGGATTTCGAACCATGGTGCAACTACGGATTTTTCTGAGTAACAAGCCAAGCCAGAGGTCAAAGCGGTGATACCTGTCGTATTGACCCTGAATGCTTGTTTAAATTCTCTTCAGCACCTTTTTTAATACATTTTATTTTACGATAACATTTCAGTCGTAAGAAAAGATCTTTACTTGACGCCTGGAGAACAATTGGAACCGAAGTGTTGCATCACTGCAATTCATATTGCCTAAGTTTCTAAGATCCTTTAAGTCACCAACTATTTTTTTTTTACCTTCTCCGACACTGCAACCACTTTTCTTTGCTGTAGTATATCACCATCTGCAGGCACCATATACAGGCGAATCATAATAATATAACCGTCAGGGTACGTGAAGAGTTAATTAAAGCAACTAAATCGGAAAGTGTCCAACCAGTTACGAATCACCTGTTTCACAGACGATCGAGAACTGAAGAACACTATACAGGCTGTTTCCACGAGGAATGGTCAGTGTTCAGAGATATAACAGAAACTTCATCAAAAGTAAAAGACTTCACATGGACATATGCCCTGTTCTAAATAGTTTGCGAGAGGACGCAATGTACAGTACATTTAGTTTCAGACTAGAAGAGTAAATGAGGGAACAATTGCCTACTTTTTTTTCTCTTTTTTTTGAGAAATTCGCTCGTTGAACACCTTGGGAACGTTCCTTTGGCCACACGGATTGCAATGTGCTCCGCATTTTACCACACGTGTGACAGAACATCTCATCCGCTCTTACACCATAATCGCTGAATAGGTCGTGGTAGCATAATTAATTGGCGACCAGGTTCGCTAGACTTGCGCTACTGTATTTTTATTTGTGGGGTTGGATGAAGTCTGAGGTGTACGTACGAAAGACGACTACGCGTGCCAAACTGCCTGCTCACGGATGCTGCCGCCCTCATTAGGGACCGTCCAGACACACAAACTACGTAACATGTTCTCCCAAGAGCGCAGAAACGCGCTGAGGTTGGAGGTGGGATATTTGAACATTTATTTCGAACTGTGCAAGAGTTTTAGAGTAACTACGATACTGCTTACAGGTGATATGTGAAATATCCGTAGTTTTCAATACTTCGTAAAACTGATGTTGTAATGTTTAATAACTGTTGTATTCATGTGTAAACCTTGCAATGTATTGAATAATAGAGAAAATAAATAACAGATATACGTTGTTTTTTTTTTTTTTTTTTGTGGTTTTCGGGCGCACAACTTCAATGGTCATTAGCGCCCCGACTACTCTAAGAATGCACCGCGAGGCACAAGTTGACAACAACAACTAAAAGGGAAAACACAACAAAAGACAGACTGACAGGCATAGGATTAAAAACATCATCAAATGTCCTTAGCGAGGTGTGTCAAATTGATAAAACAAAGAACACGAGCAGCTGCTCGTGGGTCATCCGCTAAAATGGCATCGAAAGTATTAGGCAGGTTAAGATCGAGGCGCAGTGTGTGAAGATCAGGACAGGACATTAAAATGTGTCTAACCGTCAGCAAGTGCCCACATGGGCAGAACGGCGCCGGCGCAGCCGTCAGCAGATGGCGATGGCTGAACCGGCAGTGTCCAATTCTTAACCTTGCTAAAACGACCTCCTCCCGCCGAGAGGGGCGTGAGGAGGACGTCCAAGCCACGGGAAGAGGTTTTAAGGCCCGAAGCTTGTTGTCGGTAAGTGCAGCCCAATCGGCATGCCACAGCGACACAACGCGCCGACAAATGACCCTGCTAAAATCGGACGAAGGGACACAACAAGAAGCTGTCCGAGGCTGGAGGACCGCAGCCTTGGCCGCGGCATCTGCAGCTTCGTTCCCAGGGATACCGACATGGCCAGGAACCCACATAAAGCTAACCGGCGTACCGACGTCCACCAGCTGCTGAAGAGAGCGTTGGATCCGGTGTACGAAAGGGTGAACCGGGTACGGATCACTGAGGCTCTGGATGGCGCTCAGGGAATCTGAGCAGATGACATAAGCAGAATGTCGGTGGCGGCAGATGTAAAAAACAGCCTGGTAGAGGGCAAAGAGCTCAGCTGTGAAGACCGAACAATGGCCATGGAGCCGGTATTGGAAACTTTGTGCCCCGACAATAAAGGAACACCCGACCCCGTCATTGGTCTTAGAGCCATCTGTATAAATGAAAGTCATGTTGTTGAACTTCGAAGGAAGTTCCAAAAAACGGGAGTGGTAGACCGAACCGGGGGTGACCTCTTTTGGGAGCGAGCTGAGGTCGAGGTGAACGCGGACCTGAGCCTGGAGCCAAGGTGGCGTGCGGCTCTCGCCCACTCGAAAGGTTGCAGGGAGTGAAAAATGAAGGTGTTGAAGGAGGCGACGAAAGCGAACTCCAGGGGGTAGCAAGGCAGAGACATACAACCCGTATTGAAGGTCAAGAGAGTCGTCAAAAAAGGAACGATAAGACGGATGGTCGGGCATTGACAGTAGCCGACAGGCATACCGACAAAGCAGTATATCGCGCCGGTAGGTGAGTGGCAATTCGCCAGCGTCAGCATGAAGACTCTCTACGGGACTGGTATAAAATGCTCCGATCGCAAGTCGTAAACCCCGATGTTGTATGGAGTTGAGGCGGCGTAAGATGGATGGCCGTGCAGAGGAGTATACGAAGCTCCCATAATCCAGCTTGGAGCGGACGATCGACCGATATAGACGAAGTAGGACGGTTCGATCCGCTCCCCACGACATACCACTGAGAACACGGAGGACATTTAAAGAACGGGTACAACGGGCGGCCAAATATGACACATGTGGAGACCAGCTAAGTTTCCTGTCAAAGGTAAGGCCTAAAAATTTGATTGTCTCCACGAGTGGGAGAGCAACGGGACCGAGTCGTAAGGACGGTGGGAGAAACTCTTTGTAGCGCCAGAAGTTAATACAGACCGTCTTCTCGGCAGAAAAACGGAAGCCATTGGCGACACTCCAGGAGTAAAGACGGTCAAGAGAACGCTGAAGACAGCGCTCTAGGACACGTGCACACTGCGCGCTGCAATAGATGGTAAAATCGTCCACGAAAAGGGAGCCTGATACATCAGCTGGGAGGCAATCCATTATTGGATTGATCGCGATGGCGAAGAGAGCGACGCTCAAAACTGAGCCCTGTGGCACCCCATTCTCCTGGCGAAAGGTGTCGGACAGGACAGAACCCACACGTACCCGAAACTGTCGATCCATTAAAAAGGAATGAATAAAAAGAGGGAGGCGACCGCGAAAGCCCCATGTATGCATGGTGCGGAGAATGCCCGCCCTCCAACAGGTGTCGTAAGCCTTCTCCAAATCAAAGAACACAGCCGCGGTCGGGCGCTTCCGCAAGAAGTTATTCATAATGAAGGTCGACAAGGTAACCAGATGGTCAACAGCAGAGCGGCGCCTTCGAAATCCACATTGTACATTGGTAAGTAGGCGTCGAGACTCGAGCAGCCAAACCAATCGAGAGTTAACCATTCGCTCCATCACTTTACAGACACAGCTGGTAAGCGAGATAGGTCGATAACTGGAAGGCAAGTGCTTGTCCTTCCCCGGCTTAGGAAGCGGGACAACAATAGACTCGCGCCAGCATGCGGGAACATGTCCCTCAATCCAGATGCGATTGTATGTACGAAGAAGAAAACCTTTACCCGCAGGAGAAAGGTTCTTCAGCATCTGAATATGAATAGAATCAGGCCCTGGAGCGGAGGACCGTGATCGGCCAAATGCGGTTTCGAGTTCCCGCATGGTGAATGGGGCATTATAACTTTCACAATTCGAGGAGCGGAAGTCAGGTGGCCTAGCCTCCTCTGCCTGTTTGCGGGGGAGGAAGGCAGGGTGGTAATGAGCGGAGCTCGAAACCTCGGCGAAAAAGCGGCCGAAGGCATTGGAGACAGCCTCAGGGGCCACAAGGACTTCATTCGCGACCTTCAAGCCAGAAACTGGGGAGTGGACCTTAGTGCCAGATAGCCGGCGCAGGCTACCCCAGACAACAGAAGAAGGGGTAGAACTGTTTAAGGTGCTTGTGAAAGCAGCCCAGCTGGCTGTCTTGCTTTCTTTAATAATACGACGACACTGAGCACGTAATCGTTTATAATTAATACAATTCGCCACTGTAGGGTGGCGCTTAAAGGTGCGTAAAGCACGTCGACGAGCACGTAAAGCATCTCTACATGCTGCGGTCCACCAGGGGACCGGTACGCGACGTGGAGAAGAAGTAGGGTGAGGGATGGAATATTCAGCAGCAGCGAGAATGACTTCCGTGAGGTGTGCGACCTGACGATCGCAGCTTGTGAAGGTTTGATCCTGAAAGGTAGCCCTGGAAGAGAAGAGCTCCCAGTCTGCCTTGGAGATGGTCCAACGAGAGGAGCACGGAGAGGGAGTATGCTGCAGGAGATGGATAACACACGGGAAATGGTCGCTCGAATATGTATCAGAAAGTGCATACCACTCAAACCGGCGTGCAAGTTGGGGAGTACATATAGAGAGGTCTAAATGGGAATAGGTGTGAGATGTGTCCGAAAGAAAAGTAGGGGCGCCAGTATTGAGGCAGACAAGATCGAGCTGGTTGAAAAGGTCTGCTAACAAGGAGCCCCTCGGGCAGGATGCTGGAGAGCCCCAAAGGGGATGGTGGGCATTGAAGTCTCCAGTTAACAAAAATGGTGCAGGTAGCTGAGCAATAAGTTGCATCACGTCTGCCCTGGTAACGGCAGATGACGATGGAGTGTAAACGGTACAAAAGGAAAACGTAAAAGTGGGGAGAGTAATGCGGATGGCAACTGCCTGCAGGCCGGTGTGCAACGTGATGGGATCGTAGTAAATATCATCCCGGACCAGCAACATAACCCCTCCATGAGCTGGGATACCTACCACAGGGGGTAGGTCAAAACGCACAGAGGTGTAGTGTGCCAAGGCAATTTGATCGCATGGGCGTAGCTTCGTTTCCTGGAGGGCTACGACAAGCGGACGGTGCAAGCGGAGCAGCAACTTCAAGTCCTCTCGGTTGGAGCGAATGCTGCGAATATTCCAGTGAATAAGTGCCATCGTAAGAAAAGGAAGATGAGAGAAGTGGTCACCTCGAAGGCCGCTTAGGGCCTGGCTTCGAGCGAGCACTGCCGCCGCTATCAGTAGGCGGACAGTCATCGTCCATTGGGTCTATAGGGTCATCGGCCATCTCGGGAGGATGGCCGGGAGGGGGAGCTTCCTCCGCCCGTGAACGGCCAGATGTACGGCGACCAGCGGTGCGGCCAGGCGAAACGGATGACGGCCTGGGGCGGCAGCCGCTGGGTGGCGCAAGAGAAGAAATGCGCCGTGGCGGGGAAGGAGAACTGTGCTTCCTATGCGCCTTTTTGGAAGGACGTGTAGTGGAAGTACCGGTCGAAGGCTGTGAGGTCGAGGTACGGAGGAAGTCTGCACGGGATGGTTCCTTCTTGAAGGCCCGTGCATCTGACTTCGGTGTCTTCGTTTTAGCAGAAGCTGAAGAAGGTGCTCGTGTCTGTGGGGTGATGGGAGGAAGAGGAGACGTCGACCGCGCGATCTTAGCACTGGCCGAACGGACGACCGTGGTGCTGAAGGTCAGATCGCATGTCTGGGTTGCTACCTCCCGGGTAGTCCGAGGAGAGGCGAGGACAGTACTGTATTTCCCCGCTGGGAGCAGCGTGGGCTTCCTACTAGCCAATAGCTTGCGAGCAGCCGAGGTGGACACTTTCTCTTTGACCCGAATTTCCTGGATACAGCGTTCTTCCTTATAGACAGGACAGTCGCGGGAGGATGCTGCATGGTCACCCTGACAGTTCACACAACGAGGAGACGGAGGTGGACAGTCACCCTCATGGGCATCCCTGCCACAGGTGACACATTTAGCCGCATTGGAACAAGACTGTCGAGTGTGATTGAAACGCTGACACTGGTAGCAGCGCGTAGGTGTCGGGATATAGGGGCGAACAGAAATAACCTCGTAGCCCGCCTTGATGCGCGATGGCAGCTTAACACTATCGAAGGTCAAGAAAATTGTCCGGGTCGGTACAAGGTCATTGTTGACCTTTTTCATGACCCTATGGACAGCCGTCACGCCCTGCTCAGCGAGGAATGATTGAAGCTCCTCGTCAGTCAATCCGTCGAGGGAGTCAGTATAGACCACACCACGAGACGAATTCAAAGTTCGGTGGGCCTCCACCCGGACAGGGAACGTGTACAGGAGGGTGGCCCGAAGCAGTTTTTGTGCCTGAAAGGCATTCTCAGTTTCCAGTAATAAGGTGCCGTTACGCAACCTGGTACAGGATTTGACAGATCCGGCTATGGCATCTACGCCCTGAATAACGAAAGGGTTGACAGAGGAAAAATCCTTTCCGTCCTCAGTTCGAGAAACTACGAGGAACTGTGGGGCAGGCGGTAGTACTTTTGTCACTGTTGGCTGGTCACGTTTCCGTTTTTGGGTCGAAGTCGAAAGAGATGGAGTAGAATCCATTGCGGAGGAATCCCCCATGATTGCCAGCGTCTCCGATGGCGCGCTCCTTCCTTGTGGGGACCCTCTCAGAGGGCACTCCCGCCTTAGGTGAATGTTTACACCTCAGGTCACACCTCCCGAGAAACAGACGGAGGGACCAATCGGCATGGTCAGAAGGTATCAGCTCAGGCAATCACCCCTCCCCGGGCCTGGCCTTTACCAGGGGGTACGCGCGTGCCTTACATGTCTACCCAGGGCGGGGACTTACGCGTTACCCCGTCACCGGCTACGCGTGCGAACGCGTGGGTCGGCCTTCAGACACGCACAGGGAGGAAGGAAGAAGAGGAAAAAGAAGAGAGAGAGGGAGAAAGAGGACAGTGTCTCAAACGCCGAGGCGGAGACCAGAGAAGGCAAGGAGAAGAAGGCAATGAGAAAGCAAGGGGAAGAAGGCAATGAGAAGGCAAGGAGAAGAAGGCAATGAGAAGGCAAGGAGAAAAAGGCAATGAGAAGGCAAGGAGAAAAAGGCAATGAGAAGGCAAGGAGAAAAAGGCAATGAGAAGGCAAGGAGAAGGCAAGGGAAAGAGTAAGGAAGACAGTGAGGTGGAGAAGAGCAAAGAAAGGAACCAACAAAAGGAAGGAAGAAACGAGAAGTGAAAAAACCAAAAGGACCACGATGATAGGTCGTGGAACCGTCCGTCTCCGGACGCAGGCGCGAACTACCCCCGTGAGGGGGATGGACTCCTTTTAGTCGCCTCTTACGACAGGCAGGAATACCGCGGGCCTATTCTAATCCCCGGACCCGCAGGGGGGAGATATACGTTGTGTTCCACCTCGGAAACCATTCGGTGTACAGCCCATATCCATATGAAGTTAGATTGAAATGATCGTTCCTTTCATATCCCTTAATACTGATCATTCCTCCTGCGGCACCCTGTATAGGTGATCAAGGTTAAACATCATAGTAGGCCAAATTCTTCTAGCCTCCGTCGGCTTCTACTAAAACAATTTGGCCTTTAATACAAGAGTAATCAGTGCAGTTGGGGGTCACGATTCCGTGGCTGAAGGCGGGTGCGACAGTGCTGCGTTAACTGGCAGCTTCCTGGTGGCTGTGTTATCCGGCGCGACCCGTTAGGCGCGCTTCTCCATTCGGCAGCGCCGGAGCAATGCGGGTCACGAGGCTACCTCTCTACCTCTACCTCTACCTGTCGCTGGCAGCGCGCCAGCCCACAGCATCACTCCAGCTGAGCAGGTTCACCTACACCTGGCGCTCAACCTTCGGTACGGCAAGCATTACATTTGGAAACAAAACGAATATTCATTGTCCCGCGAAGTGTACGGTACCTTTAACATCTCTCTCAACAATGTGTTCCCAGCAAGAAAATTTTCCTCTCCTTGCATTAATAAGAACTTTCTGTACACTTTTGATTCCTGAAATTTGAGTTTTCCATGACTTATCGGGATTGCAGCCGGATATATCATCATCTTGTTACGATATTTCGGCTGACAACCACTGAAACACGTTCAGGTACGTGTTTTACAGTAGGGACTACTGATGCACACCGCAAGTTAATACCAAAAATTGGTGCGGAGTTGCAATGCCCGTGTTACCGATGCACGAAGGAGTTTAGCAACTTTGATATATGAGAGACGTTCAATAAGTAACGCAGCACATTTTTTTCTCGGCCAGTTTCGGTTGAAAAATGGCGGAATTTGTTGTGGCGCATCGTGGAGTACTCTCACTTCAGTTGCTATAGTTTCATGACGTCCCGGAAGTTGGCGGCGCTATGCTTAGCACTGAAATTTACGTCTGTAACGGAGGTGTGTTCCAAGCAGAGCGCTGTCTTGTGGCGGAAAACTTGAGCATCGCAGATATTCGTAGGCACTTGCAGAATGTCTACGGAGACCTGGCAGTGACCAAAAGCACAGTGAGTCGTTGGACACGGCATCTGTCATCATCGCAAAAAAGGTCGTGCAAACCTGTCGGATCACCCGTGCGTCAGCCGGCCGCACTCATCCATGTCTCGTGCAGTGTTGGAAAGTGCGGACATTTTCATTCGAGGCGACAGACGGACGCAAACGAACTACTACTTCGTGAGAATGCAAGGCCTCACGCAAGTCTGTACACCCAAGCGAGCAGCTCACAAAACTTCGTTGGACTGATCTTCCTCATTCATCCTGTAGCCCAAATATCGCACCTCCCCGCTCCCATCTGTTTGGCCCAATGAAGGACGCACGCCGCGAGAAGCAAGGCGTGGACAATGGCGAGGTTACTGATGCAGCGAGACGTTGCCTCCGACGTTGACCAGGACACTGGTACCATGCGGGCATATAAGCCCTCCCAGTAACGTGGCGTAAAGCCGTCGCATTGACCGGAAAGTATGTTGGAAATAGAGTTTTATAGCCAACAGAGTGGGGAACAATACAGGGTTATTACAAATGATTGAAGCGATTTCACAGCTCTACAATAACTTTATTATTTGAGATATTTTAACAACGCTTTGCACACACATACAAAAACTCAAAAAGTTTTTTTAGGCCTTCACAAATGTTCGATACGTGCCCCTTTAGTGATTCGGCAGACATCAAGCCGATAATCAAGTTCCTCCCACACTCGGCGCAGCATGTCCCCATCAATGAGTTCGAAAGCATCGTTGATGCGAGCTCTCAGTTCTGGCACGTTTCTTGGTAGAGGAGGTTTAAACACTGTATCTTTCACATAACCCCACAGAAAGAAATCGTATGGGGTTAAGTCGGGAGAGCGTGGAGGCCATGACATGAATTGCTGATCATGATTTCCACGACCGATCCATCGGTTTTCCAATCTCCTGTTTAAGAAATGCCAAACATCATGATGGAAGTGCAGTGGAGCACCATCCTGTTGAAAGATGAAGTCGGCGCTGTCGGTCTCCAGTTGTGGCATGAGCCAATTTTCCAGCATGTCCAGATACACGTGTCCTGTAACGTTTTTTTGGCAGAAGAAAAAGGGACCGTAAACTTTAAACCGTGAGATTGCACAAAACACGTTAACTTTTGGTGAATTGTGAATCTGCTGCATCAATGCGTGAGTATTCTCTACCGCCCAGATTCGCACATTGTGTCTGTTCACTTCACCATTAAGAAAAAATGTTGCTTCATCACTGAAAACAAGTTTCGCACTGAACGCATCCTCTTCCATGAGCTGTTGCAACCGCGCCGAAAATTCAAAGCGTTTGACTTTGTCATCGGATGTCAGGGCTTGTAGCAATTGTAAATGGTAAGGCTTCTGCATTAGCCTTTTCCGTAAGATTTTCCAAACTGTCAGCTGTGGTACGTTTAGCTCCCTGCTTGCTTTATTCGTCGACTTCCGCGGGCTACGCGTGAAACTTGCCCGCACGCGTTCAACCGTTTCTTCGCTCACTGCAGGCCGACCCGTTGATTTCCCCTTACAGAGGCATCCAGAAGCTTTAAACTGCGCATACCATCGCCGAATGGAGTTAGCAGTTGGTGGACCTTTGTTGAACTTCGTCCTGAAGTGTCGTTGCACTGTTATGACTGACTGATGTGAGTGCATTTCTAGCACGACATACGCTTTCTCAGCTCCTGTCGCCATTTTGTCTCGCTGCGCTCTCGAGCGCTCTGGCGGCAGAAACCTGAAATGCGGCTTCAGCCGAAAAAAACTTTTATGAGTTTTTCTACGTATCTGTAGTGTGTCGTGACCATGTCAATGAATGGAGCTACAGTGAATTTATGAAATCGCTTCAATCATTTGTAATAGCCCTGTATTTTGTATTGGAATCCTGAATAAAATCAACCTGCTTCAAGAAAATAGGCGTGTTGCATTACTTATTGAACGCCGCTCGTATATTGCTCCGTGTGTAGCATATTGGCGCATGCGTGACTGACATTTCACGCACGCCCTCTGACAAATTTCGGGCCCACAGATTTAAATTTCAGTGGTCGAAGTAATATACTTCGTTCATCACACAACACCTACAGGACACACATGCTTATACACACATCACACGAGCACAATATACATATTTTTAATTTTTGTCTGGGGCGATAGAGAAAATTTTCCCGGAAATAAATTAAAAGTTTTCATATTAAGCTGTTTGAGCATTTTCGTGATTGTCAGATAAACGTCGGAAATGATAATTTCTTCCTGTTTATTCCCAGTGAGTACGTTCTCTGTTCCAGTAGCGACTCTTAACTGGTTGGAAAACGAACACAGGGCTTACAAAAATGGTATGGGCAGACTGTCAGGAAATATTCCTCGCACATAGCGGAACGAAATGTATTATTTAGACACGGGTACGGAAACGCTTTATTCCTGGTTTAGAGCTCTTTGTTGTTTCTCTTCAAAATCACATTAATCATGAGAAACGAAAAGAAACAGAACGTGACAGCATTACATAAAACGTTTTCTCACATCACATATTCAAAATACCCTCTTGGCTACGTTTGATTAGAATGTGCAGTCAACTGCAATTCGCAAGTTCACCACCAATGTTTGTTCTTAAGATTGAACGAAGGTAATGTTGACATGTGACTCACTCCGTTGCTTATGTTAAATTGCGACCAACTTCACTACTGTACTAGCATCAAGCATTTAGCGTCAAGTGTTAAGTGGTTTCTGGTACAATGTAACGGAAGTGTACTCAAAAGCGCGGTTGTCAGATGCCCATTTGCTGTACGATCTGATGGTAATAGCAGTGGCGTTCAACGTTTGTATCGGTGGGGGTTACCAGTGCGCAGTTGCGCCGACAGGACGTCATTTGAAGGAACTGACCATTGTCTTAGGGTGCATGCGATATTTGAGCCTACTAGTCGCGTCTAGGGGAGGCTTAGGAGTTCGAGCACACCAAAACTGTAGGACGAACTGCTTCGTGCCGTTGATGACAGCCAATGGAAGCCAGTTAGCAGCAACAGGTAATGATGATCACAAAGACTGTCTGCAGAGTCCTAAATGGGAAACTGCTGTATCCGTACCGTATACAGCGTCTGTTTGTACTGTCAGCAGCTGATTTTCCTCCACGGATGGATCAGTTATTCAACATAATGTCAGCCCTCGGTTTAGTGCAAATGTTTTGTTCACGGATGAAGCTTCGTTTCAAGGAAAGTATGAATATTGCGGTCTAACGTCCCGTCGACGTCAAGATCATTGAGAGATGAACCACAGGCTCTATCAAGAACGGGGCGGGAAATCGGCCGTGTCCTTTCAAAGGAACCACCGAGGCATCTGCCTAGAGCGATTAGAGAAATCGCGGAAAACCTAAATAAGGATCCTGGAGGAGGGTTTGAACCATCGACCTTACGAATTTGAGTCCTGTGGACTAGCGTTGTTCCAAAGTAGATAAATGCGTTGGAGAGTTGTAGAAACTGACCTGTAAGATGGAAATACAGCGTTTCCGAACCCATGTCCGTATAAGGTTTTCTCACTATATGTATAAGGAATGTTTCTTGAAAGTTTTCCTATACCTTCTTGTTACACCCCGTGTGTACATGGTATTTGACTATCACGGGTACAAATGAAAGGAGCGAGCAGATGACAACGGAACAAGCTAATAATCCCAATGAACATAGGTTTGAAAACTAGCGGTATCCTCGATGCGGCGCATTACGACTGAGTGCATGAACACCCTTAAATAGATTCTCCGAGGATACAAACTGCAGATGTGCACTTAAGGACAACAGGTATCCCACGTGGCTACACTTCATGTGAAGGCAGGCTTCAGCACGTCTCATCATTACGTGTACACGTTCAAAACTCTCAGTCTTGTTACGAATGCAATGACAATCATCCGCAAAGCGTTTCCAGATTTCATGGATACTATCGACAGGGCCGGAATACACCAAAGTTTTTAAATATCCTCCCACACAAAAAATCCAACTGGCTGAAGTCAGGGAGGCCATGATATTTGCGAGCCACAGTCAGTACACTTGATGTCGAAGATTCATGCTACATATCCGCCAACAGGCACATGAAAGCTTGCCCATGAACCATCGTGCATTACCACATACGCCACCTCTCACTTTACGTTCAAATCCTTTGACATTATCATTTTAGTAGCATTGGCATGACTGCAGTTGTGCATACGTCGTATCGGGGAAACTTTGGTTCCCGGGAGTATATTTGCAGGGATTATTTGCTTGTTTCATTCTGAACTCGTTACTTTCGTTTATACGTTTCTACATGTACGTCATGTGACGATTCAAACTCTCTCTCTCTCTCTCTCTCTCTCTCTCTCTCTCTCTCTCTCTCTCTCTCTCTCTCTCTCTCAGTTTCTATTCACGACTCCAAGGACATCGTACAGGGTACCCTAAAATTCCCCTTACAAATTTCTAGGGCTAGTAGAGAGTAGTCATGGTGGGGGTGGGGAGTGCTTACGTCGGATCGGCTGATGTCATTTGACATTTATCCTACACCTCTGACCTAGTTGGAGCATCATTCACATGGCTGTGTTAGAACAACAAGGTTCAGTATACATTTGCAGAATACACCGCCATGATCCTTCCGCATGGTGAAGCTCACGATAATGGAAAACTGCTCGTCGCCTTTATTATGATCGTTGTCCACGACGTCCGACTCCATAGCATACCCTTTTCACCACAGTTACGCAACGGCTTCGAGAAAGGTATACCTTCAGCGTCAGCCGACGTGACTGTAGTGCTCCAAGGAAACGCCGCACATCCGAATTAGAACCGGCCGTACTGCATCATGTTGAATAGAACCAGCCAGCGAGAACACGAGCAATTGCACGTGAAATAGATATTGTTCCCAGCACCGTCTGGTATGTTCTTTATGACTGACCCAACTACATCCGTATCTCCGTCGAAGGATACAGTCACTAATGCGAGCCAGTTTTGCACCACGCGTTGAGTTCTGTGGGGAGTTTCTGCGCTGCTGCATCAACGAACACCGAGTGTTTCCACGGCGCAATCTCTTCACAGTTGAATGTAAATTTACTAGGGATTGTGTTCTCAATTCTCGAAACAGCCATGTCTATATCCAGGGATTCCAACGCAGATTTGATATCAATATGTGGGCAGGTATTTGAATGGTCATGTAATTGGGCCATAACTGCTTGTACCCAAGCTCACGGATTCCATCTATTTGAACTTCCTATAACAAGTATTGGGTGTGTTGCTGAATGCTGTGCCGTGTGGTTTCAGCATGATGGCGCATCCGCTCACTTTCCACGTCATGTTAGGGAACATGTCGACCAACGACAGGTCGAGGTGGTCCAATCTCATAGCCTCCACGATCACCGGATTTGCCGCAATTGGACTTTTTCCTCTGGGGTCTCTTAAAGAGTTTGGTTTATGAGATTGCTGTATAGACAGAAGATCTAGTGGCACGAGCCGTGGTCGCTGCACGACAGACAGCATGGACGCCATGTGTGACAGAGCGTGTGTACCACAAAATCATTCCTAGGTACAGTGCGTGCACCGTATTTGGTGGTCACCAAATCAAACCTTATCTGCGGTGGATCAGAATGTTAACGCGCCTTTGGAGAGAAAAGCGGTTTAACTTTAAATGTTAACAACAATGTTTGTCCAACTGATGAAGTTTCACTTTTGTTTCTTCGGCTACTAATGAGTGGAAATGTGAAACAAGTGATGTACTGGGTCACGCCTAATAAATAACTTGTAAGAGTGGTCGTGTTACCAACATGTTTTCAAATCCAGAATGAGATTTTCACTCTGCAGCGGAGTGTGCGCTGATATGAAACTTCCTGGCAGATTAAAACTGTGTGCCCGACCGAGACTCGAACTCGGGACCTTTGCCTTCTGCAAGGTTCGCAGAAGAGCTTCTGTAAAGTTTGGAAGGTAGGAGACGAGATACTGGCAGAAGTAAAGCTGTGAGTACCGGGCGTGAGTCGTACTTCGGTAGCTCAGATGGTAGAGCACTTGCCCGCGAAAGGCAAAGGTCCCGAGTTCGAGTCTCGGTCGGGCACACAGTTTTAATCTGCCAGGAAGTTTCATGTTTTCAAATGGTCGTAGCACTGAAACTATATTTCCGGACGTGGATTCCAGTTCAAAATATTATCTACTCTGTCCCCTCTGCAAGTCCTAAAAGTTTATGAGGGGAATCTTAGAGTATCCTGATATATAGTTATCGGTAATGGTGTAATTCCGCATAACTTTCATTTTCTATCTGAAGGTAATGAGTAAATCATCGAGTCCCACGACATATCAACGAAAAATTCATTGCTTTCATTTTCAGCTGGTTATCATACTGCAGTCGACCATGTCCTTGACGCAGAGAACACGAGATACAGAAAGTAGTAATACCGGAAACAATCTGATTTGACAATGTATGAAATACTTCCTCGAGGTGTAGCAATCAATGCTGACATTTGTTGTCAAAAACTGACACGTCTTGCAGAAGCAGTCCAAGAGCAGCGACCAGGAAGTCAGTGAAGTGATGCTACACTCACCCGCATTCTGCTACACTGTCAAAAAACACTATACAAAAGTTGGTAAGTCATTCCGCGCCCACCTTATTCATCGGATCTTGCGCTCTCGGATTTTCAGCTTTTTCGCTCTTTCGAACAACCTTCAAGAAAGTTCAAATGGCGCTGAGCACTACGGGACTTAACTTCTGAGGTCATCAGTCTCCTAGAACTTAGAACTACTTAAACCTAACTAACCTCAGGACATTACACACATCCATACCTGAGACAGGATTCGAACCTGCGACCGTAGCGGTCGCGCGGTTCCAGACCGTAACGCCTAGAACCCCGGCCGGCTTTAAGGAACTTCCTTTCCGGATGAAAATGCGCTCCGAAAGTGGCTTGACGAGTTCTTCGCCTCAAAACTACGTGGTTCCTACAGTCGTGAAATGAAAAGTTACCCCAGCGTTGGCAGACTGTTATAAATAAGAAGGAGAATATATTATTGGTGACTAAAGTATCTGATGTCAAAACTCAACGAACTTTTGCACCAACCCAATACTAATTATTGACGAACAGCAAGTTAAGTAAAATAATCACTGTTTTAAAAGATGAAGAACGTAACACCCAACAAGATTTGTAGAATTTGCCATAGTCTAGTAACTTCACATTCATGGCAGTGCGAAATGTTCTATTTTGTTAATTACACAAGTACTTGAGCACCAAGTCCCAAATGCTCCCAGCATAAAGCGTTCCACATGAGACGACAACTACGATTGGGGTCACGTAGCAAATTCAACCATGCTATATTAACACTTTTCCGTCCGGCGACACCATAGTGGTGCCGCGTGCATAGTATCGTGCAGTGGCCGGCGACAGCACTTTAGAGTCTCTTTCATTCTGTTCGTGTTTTGTTTAGGTAACAATACTTTACACACGTCAACATGTTTTTTGTTTTTATAAGTACTTGTGCACTCTCATCATGGCAGACGATAGAGACGATACGATTATTTACGATAAATGCGCGGACGTCTTGTCTGACGTTCCGGACGACTTGGCTGATTGGGAAGAAGACATTGGATATAAAAAAATGAAAGTGAAGCAGAATCGTCGGAAGATAGTGAATACGTCCAAGAAGAATTCGGCGAACGCAACGGTTGCCAACCGATTCGGATGAATCGGACGTAAAAGACAGACTAAATTTGAAGGATCTCCAGGTCAACACATATTTCCGAAAGATACACAGAGCGTCGTGGATGTCGTAGAATTATATATTTGGAACGATCTGCTGTATTTGAACATATTAGCAACGAAACCAACAAGTATTAGAGTCAAAATTGCAATAGAAGGAACTGGATTTAAAAAAAATGCCAAATTTCTCGACGTTACGGGGACCCGAACTTAGAAAATAGTTTGGGCTTGCTATCCTTATGGGATTTGTAAAAAAGCAAGGATCGATGATTACGGGTCAACGAATCCGTTGATAGACACACCGATACTTCCGCAAAACGATATCCCGCAATCGATGCAGACAAATATCATTTTTACATTTTTCCGACAACAACAATAAATCGGATAATGCCGACCGGCTTTTCAAAGTGCATTTCGTAACTGATTATTTTTCCAAAAAGTTTAAAGAAACGTTTAATCTAAGTCGAAACATCTCAATTGATGAAATAATGATACCGTGGCGTGAACAGTTACATTTTAAGGTTTACAATCCGTCGAAAATTACGAAATACGGCATACTCTTTGGGATGCTGTGTGATTCGAATACAGGATAGATTTCCTCATTCAAGATATATTCCGGTTCTCGACAATCTTTAGCAGAAACAGTGGTGGAACTATTGACACCTTCTTATGGAAAGTGCCAGCACCTCTACATGGATAATTATTGTAACAGTGTAGAACTTGCAGAGAAGTTACTTGAAAAGAAAACTCGAGTTTGTGGAACGATACGGCAAAATAGAGGATTTCCGGAAAAATTACAGCTTGCAAAAGTCAGTGTGTTTGAAGCTTGTCATCAACGGAAAGGTGACAAGCGGCCGGCGACAACCAAGTAATCCGAATTAGCGCCGCCGGCGCCAAGCGAATGAATTTGTACGAGACGTGCGGACGGCAAAGTGTTAAGGTCGTCAGAACCTCGTAATTGCACATATGTCCCGAACGGATGTGAAGGTCGTACGGAAACGCGTCCGGAATTTGCAGGCGGTTGTAAGCGTGCATATCTCGTTACAGTTAGGTCTAGGCGGCGTGCGCGTAAGGTCATGTTCACACAACTCATTCATTGCGGCGAGTGACGTCAGGCTGGCGAGCGCGCTCCCGGGCGGCGCGGTCTCGGCGGGTCCCGTTAGATGGCAGCAGCGGCGCCGCGGGCAGGACCACCGGCGCGGGCCGTAAACAGCGCATTCCAGCCACGGTTTTGCTTTTTGTCCGCCGCCGCTGCCTGTCCGCATTAAAAAACTGCTCTGGCCGGCTGCTGCAAAACAAGGCAGCCGCAGGAGATCACGCCGGCAGTCGTGCGCTGCCCATCCACCCCGTTAACCGCCGCACTCCCCGCCTCAGGTACTTTACCTGTTCACTCCTCTCTCGGCAGGTCTCTACAGGCAACAGCAAAGTCAACTGCGGACGAGCTGTATCGCGCTTAGTGTTCGTCTCCGAGGAACTAAAAATGTTTACCGGTGACTTCACATCTGCCAATGACTCCTATTGCCAACACTAAACAGGCTGCTCTCAATGCATGGACAGGATTTTCTACATCTACGGCTATACTAACAGAGGAACCACTCCATCGCACCCCCCTCAGATTTAGTTATAAGTTGGCACAGTGGATAGGCCTTGAAAAACTGAACACAGATCAATCGAGAAAACAGGAAAAAGTTTTGTGTAACTATGAAAAAAATAAGCAAAATATACAAACTGAGTAGTCCATGCGCAATATAGGCAACATTAAGGATGATACGAGCTCAGCAGCGCCGTGGACCCGTGGTTAGCGTGAGCAACTCCGGAACTAGAGCTTCTTGGTTGAAGTCTTCCCTCGAGGGAAAAATTTACTTTCTTATTTTCGCAAAGTTATGATCTGTCCGTTCGTTCATTGATGTGTCTGTTCACTGTAATAAGTTTAGTGTCTGTGTTTTGCGACCGCACCGCAAAACCGTGCAATTAGTAGAAGAAAGGACGTGCCTTTCCAATGGGAACCGAAAACATTTGATCGCAAGATCATAGGTCAACCGATTCCTCCACAGGAAAACACGTCTGATATATTCTATACGACACTGGTGACGGCATGTGCGTCACATGACAGGAATATGTTGTCGACCCACCTAATTTATACACTTGGCGAATGGGTAAAAAGTTTCTTCTACCTTGCCCGATTTAGGTTTTCTTGTGGATGTGATAATCACTCCAAAAAAGTGATGTAAACATAAGAGTTTGTCACATGAACTGCAACAAATGAATGCAACAGTTTCACAGTCGCACAGTTTTCCCTGTGTTCTGTCAAAACATACGTTTTTAACGTTTTCAAATTTTTCCGTGTGTAGACATTTTTCCGTGTGTAGACCGTCAAATCCTGCATATGTCCAAGCATATCTGAACATGTCCTGGAATTTTGGAGAGCGAAGTTGATTATGTGTGAGTGCCTGAACTTTGGTAACTGTCTGAAAATAAAAAATTAAACTTTTCACTCGAAGGAAGACTTGAACCAAGGACCTCTCGTTCCGGAGCTGCTCACGCTAACCACGGGACCACGGCGCTCCTAATCCACTGTTGTCCTTGATTTTTTTTTGTGGTTTTAGGGCGCAAAACGTCTATGGTCATTAGCGCCCAGCCCGTGACGTAGGAAACAGGAAAAAAACGAAATTTAAAACCAGCAGCAATGGGAACAAAGTCATAAAATTTGAGAAACTAAAGGCAGAAGGAATGCTTAAAAATCCACTATAGAAAGGGGTTGGTTGTCCCCAAAAAAGCTTCAAATGACTGACGTCATTTCACTGTCACTAATAAACTGGAGAACGCGGTCGGCTGAGCGCGTGTCATCTGCTAAAATCGACGATAGATCAGGCGATAGCTGTAGACGGGAACGTAACGGATTAAAATAGGGGCATTCAATTAAAAGGTGTCTGACCGTCCACAGCTGAGAGCAGTGGGGACAGAGTGGGGGAGGATCACCGCTTAAAAGATGTCGATGGCTAAAAAGACAATGCCCTATCCGGAGTCGAGCTAAAATTACCTCCTCCCGACGACGCGTTCGGGAGGAAGAGGTCCAAGCGCTAGGAAGGGCTTTCACTTCCCGCAATTTATTATGGGGAAGTGTTGACCAATGCGCATGCCATAAATGAGCAACTTGGCGACATAAACCGCTCCGTAGATCGGTAATGGGAAGCGACTGAATAGCTGGCCGAGGAAGAGAGACTGCAGCCTTGGCCGCTATATCGGCCACCTCATTCCCACAGATACCAGCGTGTCCCGGGAGCCAGAGGAACGCCACCGAGACGCCCCCCAGGTGGAGCAAGCGCAGACAGTCCTGAATCCGGTGGACCAGAGGGTGTACAGGGTAAAGAGCTTGGAGACTTAGGAGAGAGCTGAGAGAATCTGAGCAGATTACGTACTGTATCCGCTGATGGCGGCGGATGTAGTGGACAGCCTGGAGAACAGCGTAAAGCTCCGCAGTATAAACCGAACACTGGTCGGGAAGCCGAAAGTGATTTGGGGTGTCGTCAACAATATAGGCACTCCCTACACCTAACGATGTTTTCGAGCCGTCGGTGTAAATAAATGTGGCGTCCGTCATTTGTGCACATAGAGCAGCAAATGCCCGACGGTAAACAAGTGTAGGGGTACCATCCTTGGGAAATTGACATAGGTCTCGGAGCAAGTCGATCCGGGGACGGAGACAAGGCGGTGCTGTACCCCAAGTTGTCAAGAAGGTTTTAGGAAAGCGGAAGGAAAGAGAATGGAGCAGTTGACGGAAGCGGACTCCTGGGGGTAGTAGGGAGGAGGAGCGGCCTGCATACCCTACATCAAAGGAGGCGTCGAAAAAAAGGTCATGGGCTGGATTAGCAGGCATGGAAGACAGATGGCTAGCATAACGTCTCAGAAGGACTGCCCGCCGATTGGACAGCGGAGGTTCAGCAGTCTCAGCATAAAGGCTTTCCACAGGGCTGGTGTAAAAAGCTCCAGACACTAAACGTAATCCACGGTGGTGGATAGAGTCGAGACGCCGAAGAATAGACGGCCGAGCAGAGGAGTAGACTATGCTTCCATAATCCAATTTCGAGCGCACTAAGGCGCGATAGAGGCGGAGAAGGACCACTCGGTCCGCTCCCCAGGAGGTACCATTCAGGACACGGAGGGTGTTAAGGGAACGCAGACAGCGAGCCGAAAGATAGGAAACGTGGGAGGACCAGCACAGTTTTCTGTCAAACATAAGACCCAAGAATTTAGCGACGTCGGAAAACGGAAGGTTGACAGGACCTAGATGTAAGGAGGGCGGAAGAAACTCCTTACGTCGCCAAAAATTAACACAAACGGTCTTAGTGGGTGAAAAACGGAAGCCGGTTTCGATGCTCCACGAGTGGAGGCGATCGAGACATCCTTGAAGACGTCTTTCAAGAAGGCTGGTCCGTTGAGAGCTGTAGTAGATCGCAAAATCGTCCACAAAGAGGGAGCCCGAGACATCAGGAAGGAGACAATCAATAATTGGATTAATGGCGACGGCAAACAGTACAACACTCAGCACGGAGCCCTGGGGTACCCCGTTTTCTTGGGAGAAAGTACGGGAGAGAGTAGTGTTCACCCGCACCCTAAATGTGCGCTCTGCCATAAATTCGCGAAGAAAAAGGGGCAGCCGGCCCCGAAAGCCCCAAGAGAACAGTGTGCGGAGGATGCCTGTCCTCCAACAGGTATCGTATGCTCTCTCCAGATCAAAAAATATTGCTACCGTTTGGCGTTTCCGGAGAAAATTGTTCATGATATAAGTGGAGAGAGCAACAAGATGGTCAACTGCAGAACGATGCTTTCGGAATCCGCATTGGGCTGGTGTTAAAAGACTGCGGGATTCCAGCCACCAAGCTAAACGGTAATTCACCATACCCTCCAAAACCTTACAGACACTACTCTTGAGAGAAATGGGGCGATAACTAGAGGGGAGATGTTTGTCCTTTCCAGGTTTCAGAACGGGAACGACAATAGCTTCCCGCCGTCGCCTGGGAAAGGTACTGTCGGTCCAAATTCGATTATAAAGGCGAAGGAGGTAACGCAGACTATGGGTTGATAAATGCAGCAACATTTGGACATGGATACCATCCGGTCCTGGGGCGGAGGAGCGAGAAGAAGAGAGGGCATGTTGGAGTTCCCGCATGGAGAAAACAGTATTGTAGCTTTCGTGATTTTGAGAGGAGAACGCAAGATGTCGCACTTCCGCTGCACGTTTCTTCGGGAGAAACGCTGGCGAGTAATTTGAAGAGCTCGAAATCTCACAAAGTGCTGACCCAATGAGTTAGAAATTGCGACGGGGTCCACTAAGGTATCATGCGCGACAGTGAGCCCAGAGACCGGGGAGAAACTAGGCGCGCCTGAGAACCGTCGAAGCCGACTCCAAACTTCCGAGGAGGGAGTGAAGGTGTTAAATGAGCTAATAAAGAATTTCCAGCTTGCCTTCTTGCTATCGCGGATGACGCGACGGCATCGCGCACGGAGCTGCTTATATCGGATACAATTGGCCGAAGTTGGATGGTGACGGAAAATGCGAAGAGCACGTCGCCGCTCACGTATTGCGTCACGGCATGCCTCGTTCCACCAAAGAACTGGGGGGCGCCGGGGCAATTCGGAGGTGCGTGGTATTGAACGTTCCGCAGCTGTGAGAATAACGTCGGTAACATGTGTGACCTCATCGTCGACGCTGGGAAAGCGACGGTCATCGAATGTCGCTAGAGACGAAAGAAGTGTCCAATCGGCTTGGGCAAACTTCCAGCGTCGCGAGCGCATATATGGCAGTTGAGGCTGCAGTCTAAGAACACATGGAAAGTGGTCACTCGAGTGTGTATCATCAAGGGCGAACCATTCGAAGCGCCGAGCTAGCGGAACAGTACCGACCGCAAGGTCCAAATGAGATAAATTTGTCGTGGAGGCAGACAAAAATGTGGGGACCCCAGTGTTGAGGCAGACTAGATCCGCTTGGTGGAAGACGCCTAGCAATAGGGAGCCACGTGGACAAGGATGCGGAGATCCCCAAAGCGGGTGGTGGGCATTGAAGTCCCCAACCAGCAAATAGGGGGGTGGAAGCTGATCAAGAAGATGAAGGAGATCAGCTCGTGCCATTGGTGTGGACGATGGAATGTATACCGTACAAAGAGAGAACGTGTATCCAGAAAGGGAAAGACGGACGGCGACAGCTTGGAAGGAACTGTTTAAGGGGATTGGGTGATAATGGAGAGTATCATGGAGCAGAATCATGAGTCCTCCATGGGCTGGAGTGCCTTCAACAGAGGGGAGGTCATATCGAACGGACTGAAAATGAGGGAGAACAAAGCGGTCATGGGGACACAGCATTGTTTCCTGAAGACAGAAGATGACCGGCGAGTAGGATCGTAAGAGGATCGACAATTCATCCCGATTGGCTCGAATGCCGCGGATATTCCAGTGGATAATGGACATAGGGTGAACAGAAAATGGAGGAACGTGACCAAGGGTGCTGTCAACTCAACGACTGCTCAGAGCTTGCGACCGACAGCATGGAATGGCATTCAGTCGAAGGCAGAAGATCCTGATCCATAGGTTGGTCAGGAGCAGCTCCTGCCACCAGCGATCGGCCGGTTGACCGGCCACCAGCAGTGCGCCTCGGCGACACAGAAGACGGCCGAGGGCGATTTCCGCCAGGTGGTGCTGTAGATGGGACACGCCTTGGCGGAGAAGGAGAGGAACTGTGTTTCTTCGTAGCCTTCTTGGAAGTATGATGTTTAGATGAAGGAGGAACCGATGGTTGTGAAGTTGCGGTACGTAAAAACTCTTCACGAGAATGCTCTTTTTTCGAAGACTTGGCGTCTGACTTTTGGGCTCGAGATTTAGCAGAACCCGACGAAGGATGAGCCATTGAGTGGGCAGGCGAAAGGGGTGAGGTTGAACGGGCGATCTTTGCGCTGGCCGATCTGACGACCATGGTACTAAAGGTGAGGTCGCAAGTCTGCGTGGCCGCCTCCTTTGTTGGCCGAGGAGAAGCAAGGACAGAGCTGTATTTTCCTTTCTGAGGCACGGTGGGCTGTCGACTGGCGAATAATTTTCGAGCAGCAAAGGTCGACACCTTTTCCTTCACTCTTATTTCCTGGATGAGCTTTTCGTCCTTATAAACGGGGCAATCTTGAGAGGAAGCAGCGTGGTCACCCATACAGTTGATGCAGCGAGGGGATGGAGGTGGACAAGCACCCTCATGGGCATCCTTGCCGCACGTAACACATTTGGCCGGATTGGAACAGGACTGGCTGGTGTGATTGAACCGCTGACATCGATAGCAACGCGTAGGGTTTGGGACAAAAGGGCGAACGGAAATTATCTCATAGCCTGCTTTCATTTTTGATGGGAGTTGAAATTTGTCAAATGTCAAGAAGACAGTGCGGGTTGGAATGATGTTCGAGTCAACCCTTTTCATAACCCGATGAAAGCCGTGACGCCCTGGTCATACAGGTAGTGCTCAATTTCTTCGTCAGACAATCCATCGAGTGAGCGTGTATAAACGACTCCACGCGAGGAATTTAAGGTACGGTGCGGTTCCACCCGGACAGGGAAGGTGTGGAGCAGAGAAGTACGCAGCAATTTTTGAGCCTGGAGGGCACTGTGTGTTTCTAACAACAGGGTGCCATTCCGTAATCTGGAACAAGACTTTACAGGACCCGCAATTGCGTCGACACCTTTCTGAATAATGAAAGGGTTGACCGTGGAAACGTCGTGACCTTCGTCAGACCGAGAAACAACAAGGAACTGTGGCAACGATGGAAGAACCGTCTGTGGCTGAGACTCAGTGAACTTACGTTTGTGAGCAGACATAGTGGAAGGTGAGGAAACCATTGCGGAAGAATCCCCCATGATTACCGGTGTCTCCGATGGCGCGCTCCTCCCTTGTGGGGGCCCTCACCGAGGGCACACCCGCCTTAGGTGATTGTTCACACCTCAGGTCACACCTCCCGACAAACAGACGGAGGGACCAATCGGCACTTTCGGAAGGTATCAGCTCGGGTAATCACCCCTCCCTGGGCCTGGCCGTTACCACGGGGTACGTACGTGTCCTACCTGTCTACCCGGGGCGGGGAATTACGCGTTACCCCGTCACCGGCTACGCATGGAAGTGCGTGGGTCGGCCTTCAGACACGCACAGGGAGGAAAAAAGAGAAAGGGAAAGGAAAGAAGAGGGGGTCTCAAACGCCGCAGCGGAGAAAAGGGCAAGGAGAAGAGGGAAGGAAAAGAGAAGGACAGAGGAAGGACGAGGACTTGTAAGTGTAGAAAGCAAGGAATTTGGAACAGTTTTGAGCGTCCGTCTCCGGACGTAGGCACAAACCATACTCCCAGAGGGGGAGAAAGGGAAGGAAAGAGCCAGTGGTGAGGGGAGGGGGGGGCCAAGATGGGGGACGGGGAGGGATGCGGAAAGGGAAGGGAAGGTATGCAGCCCGGAAAGGAAGGAGGGCCACATTAGCTCGGGGTCCCGTGCTCGCTACGCACGTGTCCACAAAAGAGTTGTGGACCCCCTGGGGGGTGTTGTCCTTGATGTTGCATATCTTGTGCATGGACTACTCAGTATGTATATTTTGCTTATTTTTTTCATAGTTCCACACAACTTCTTCCTGTTTTTTCGATTGATCTGTGTTCAGTTTTTCAAGGCCTATCCACTGTGCCAACTTATAACTAAATCTGAGGGGGGTGCGATGGGGAGGTTCCCTTGTAAGCAAGTCATCTTATAATGCCACTTCCTTTCCTTATCCAGTCATGAATGGTTCGCGCAAAGACCATTGGTAAGACTCCATTAAACTTCTAGTATCTATGATTTTATGTTAATGGTCATTTCTCAAGATATAAGGAGTAGGATGTAACAGATTAGTTAACTATTCTAGGAACATACGCTGGCTAATTTCAATCGTAAGGTACGCCATTATGCCCTACATCTCCGTTTTAAGTAATTTTTTCCTCTATCATGTAATCATACAATAATGGGTGTTTTCTGCCTATTATAATGATACACGATTTGGGTCATACTTTATATAGTAAGCTATAAATGAATGTTAACGATTTTTACCCTATTAAATATTTAATACTAGACTTTTTCCCACATGTGTGTTCGACACATATACTGAACGCACCTCCTCCTCCCCCTCATTCCTTCCACTTTCTGTCAATATCATCCAGCTCTATCTCGTCTTACCCACTCTCACTATCTCACTATTTCACCATCTCTCTCTCTCTCTCTCTCTCTCTCTCTCTCTCTCTCTGTCTGTCTGTCTGTCTGTCTGTCTGTGTTTTTTTTTATTTCATTACCTCCCGCCCCTCCCTTTGTCCATATCTTCTTCCCCCTCCTCCTGACCATATCTGCTGCCCTCTGTCTTTCCATCTCCGCCTCTCTTCTTCCTTTAACACCTGGCCACTACCCCCACCCCCTTTCACTGCCTCACACACTTCCTGTCCTCCACACTCCATTTCCTCCTCTCCCTCACACTGTAAACCCTTTCCTCTATCCATCTCAACCTGCCCCAGCTCCGTTCATCAGCATGTGTAGTCCCTGCTATGCAGTTCAATAAAACAGAACGATACTACTCCATCAACATGCCTGTCATACAGGGCAGGCTACACATCAGTGGCTTGAAAGTCATTTATTTGCACCTGATGTATAGGCTGCCAGGCAAAGCCGGGCGATAAAGCAGGCCAATATTACAACACAACATGCTTATAATGCAGGGCAGCCTACTTGTCGGGTTCAGAAAACCATGACTTGCCCCTGACATGCAGACCACCCTACAAATCAGGTTTAATAGCCATGTTAGAAAAGAGCTACGTAAACAAAGAGCACTTAATCTCAGATACAAGGGATGTAAAAACCTAGCTGACAGACAAAAGCTGAACGAAGCGAAAATGAGCATAAGGAGAGCAATGAGACAAGCATTCAAATACTTTGAAAGTAAGACGTAGTCAACCGACCTGAGTAAGAACCCTAAGAGATTTTGGTCGTATGTAAAATCATCTATTCTTTCTCTCAGCGACCACACCGGCACCAAAGCGGAAAATAAAAGAGAGAAGGTCGAAATACTGAATTCGCTCTTCTGAAGTTGTTTCACCGCGTAAGATCTTAACACTGTGACTCCTTTCAATCTTCGTACGAACATTGAGATAACCGATCGCGGAATTGGAAAGCAGCTAGAATCCCTTAGTAGTGGAAAGGCTTCAAGACCAGGGGAGTTACCTATAAGATTCTATGAAGATTATGCGAAAGAACTTGCTCCCCTTCTAGCAGTAATTTATCGTAGATCGCTTGAGCAACGAGAGATACCTAACGACTGGAAAATAGCGCAGGTCATTCCCGTTTTTAAGAAAGCCCGAATGTCAGTGCCACACAATTATAGACCTATATCGTTGACGTCAATCTGTTGTAGAATTATGACTTTTTGGAAAATGAACATCTCCTCTGTAAAAATCTACATGGATTCCACAAACAGAGATCCTGCGAAACTCCATGAGATGCACAGCGCAGTGGACAACGGCGCTCAAGTTGATGCCAAGTTCCTTGATTTCAGTTTAACGGAAAAAAATACGAGCTTACGGAGTATCAGAGCAGACCTGCGATTGGATTCAAGACTTTAGTGCAGATACAACTCAACACGTGGCTCTTATGGGAACTGAATCTAAAGATTTAGAAGTAATATCCGGAGTACCACAGGGAAGTGTGATAGGACCGTTGCTGTTCACAATATATATAAATGATCTAGTAGAAAGCGTCGGAGGCTCTTTAAGGCTATTCGAAGATGATGCAGTCGTCTATACCAAAGTAGCAACGCCAAAAGACAGTAAGAATTTGTAGAACGATCTGCAGAGAATTGATGAATGGTGTAGGTTCTGGCAGTTGACCTTGAATATAAATAAATGTAACATATCGCGCATACATAGGAAAAGAAATCCACTACTGTACAGCTACACTATTGATGACGAACAGCTGGAGACAGCGTCTGCCGTAAAATATCTAGTGTAACTATCCAAAGCGACCTTAAGTGGAATGACCATATAAAACATAGTGGGAAAAGCAGACAAGACTCAGATTCGTCGGAATAATCTTAAGGAAATGTACTCATCCTCGAAAGAAGTGGCTTATAAGGGGCTTGTTCGCCCGGTTCTTAAGTGCTGTTCATCTATCTGGGATCCGTATCAGGCGGGACTGATAGATCCAACGAAGAACGGCAAGTTTCGTCACGGGATCGTTTAGCTGGCGAGAGAGCGTTACGGAGATGCTAAACAAACTCCACTGGCAGACGTTATAAGAAAGGCGTTGTGCATCACGGAGAGATTTACTTACTATTGCAATTTCGGAACAGCACTTTTCAGGAGGAGTCTAACAACATATTACTTTCCCCCATATTCATCTCGCGTATCGCCCACGAGGAGAAAATTCGAGAAATTAGAGCCAGTACAGAGGCTTACCGACAATCATTGTTCCCACACACTTTTCAGTAGCGGAACAGGGTTAGAGGGATCAGATAGTGATACCGAAAGTACCCTCCGCCACACACCATGAGGTGGCTTGCGAAGTATGATGTAGATGTAGATTTGGCGGACCGATACCGTTCCCACACAACATGTCTTTCGTGCAGGGCAGCCTAAATGCCACGGAATGAAAAAAAAAATGTATCTCCTCTCCTATTGGAACTAGGAGATTATAAACCCCACAGTGAGGTCTACTCTTTCTGTACCAAATTTGTTTGAGACTAATGCAGGGGTTTGGGAGGAGATCGCGCGCATACTAAGGGAAGATGGCGCTAAATACTTATGCTGTATGTAGGTTTGAACCCATCGCTCCAAAACATTGGCAAACTAATATTTATGGCTGATTGATCATAATTACTACCATATTCCTTCAGCAGTCGTTTCATATAGAAAATGTTACAGTGCTTTCGTAATACAGTGGCATTTCCAGATGTTTTTTGGTCTTAAATGCATATTTGATCCAGTGATACAATGCATTTCGCCTCATTAATGTAACTTTCTTTTTGTTACACAGTTCGAATACTCAATAAAAGTACGCATGATAAGTGAAAAGGCTCCTTGTCATCCAACATTTGTCTTAATACAGACTGACGAAACTGATGTTCAGTGACTAAATGTGATTTCTTGAAACTTAAGATATAATCAGAATAATTACACTCATAAGTGATACACGTTGGTATTTTTGATCGAAACACTTCCATCAGAAGCTAATGTTTGGGACCACTAACATGATGAACGTCGGTTTCAAGTTTACGACATCACGACAACTCCCTTTATTATACCTTCATGTGAGCGCTCTATTAAATGTAATCGTTGGTTGTGTATGCAATCAAGAAGTATACGACGACGACGACGACGACCACCTTCATACAAAATTTTATGTTATATGTTCTCGTCCCTGTTCTATCTGAAGACGACAAACCTGCAAAATAATGGTGACAGAAGCCATGGGACACCTACTAACATCGTGTCAGACCGCCTTTTGCCCGGCGTAGTGCAGCAACTGGACGTTGCATGGACTCAGGTCGTTGGTAGTCCCCCGAAAAAATGCTAAACCATGCTGTCTTTATAACCGTCTGTAATTACGGAAGTGTTACTAGTGTGGGTTTCGTGCACGAACTGACCTCTCGGGTATATAAATGTTCGACAGGATTAATGTCCCCCTATTTGTGTGGGCACGTCATTCGCTCTAACTGTCCAGCAGGTTCTTCGAAGCAATCACGAGCAATGATGACATGGCGACACAACGCATTGTTATCCATAAAATTTACATCGTTATTTGGGAGCTCTCATTTACAGTATACTCAGGTGATACACACAAAAACGTTTCAGACATGGTTATGGCCACGGGAATTAACAGACTTTGAACGCGGAATGGTAGTTGCAGACAGTCGCATTGGATTTCCAATTTCGTGAACCGTTAGGCAATTCATTATTCCGAGATAAGCAGTGTCAAGAGTGTGCCTAAAACACCAAATTTCTGGCATTATCTCTCACCACGAACAACGCGGTGTCCGGCGGTATTCACTTATCGACCGAGAGCAGCGCCGTTTCGATAGTGTTGTCGGTGCTAAACGACAAGCAACACTGTGTGAAATAACCGCAGAATTCAGTGTGAGACGTGCGACGAACGTGTCCTTTACTATAGCGCCCCGAAATTTGGCGTTAATGGGCTGTGGCAGCAAACGACCGAGGCGAGTGCCTATGATGACAGCACATCGCCTGCAGAGCCTCTCCTGGGCTCGTGACCACATCAATTGGATCCTAGACGACTAGAAAACGGTGGAGTCCCGATTATAGTTGGTGAGAGCCGATAATAGGGTTCGAGTGTGGTGCACACCCCAGAAAGCCATGGACCCAAGTTTCGAACAAAGCACTGTGCAAGTTGGTGGTAGCTCCATAGTGGTGTGGGCTGTGTTTACACGAAATTGAATGAATCGTCGAAGCAATCACGAACAATTATGGCATGGCGACACAACGCATTGTTATCCATAAAATTGGGGAGCAAAGTAACTGATGATGGGCGAAGTAGAGAGGATATAAAATGTAGACTGGCTATGGAGGAAAGCGTTTCTGGAGAGGAGATTGATTTCCGCAGTTATTTCACGCAGTATTGCTTGTCTGCTAGCACTGACAATTCTGTCGTTAAGTGCAGGCCGTCAGCCACTGGGAGCACGACGCCCATGGATAGCTGTAAGTGGTGTCCAAGTAGCCGAACATGAACAGTTACACTCAATGATCGGTTCCATTCTATGTAAGCACAGACCACACCATCCCACAGTGCCTTGTTGACAACTTTGGACCGTGGCTTCGTGTGGTTTGCGCCAACTTGAACTCTGTCATCAGCTCCTACCAACTGAAATCGGGAAACATCTGTCGAGACCACCTTTTATCTGTCGTCTAGGGTCTAACCGACTGTGGTCAGGAGCCCAGGAGAAGCGCTGGAGGCACTTCGTGCTATTAGCAAAGGCACTCGCGTTGGTTATCTGCCACCACAGCGCATTATCGCCAAATTTCGCTGCACAGTCCTAACGGGTACGTTATTCGTATGTCCCGCATTGTTTTCCGCAGTTACTTCACTCAGTGTCGCTCGTCTGTTAACACTGACAACTCGGTCGTTAAGTTCAGGCCGTCGGCGACTGCGTTGTCCATGGTGAGAGGTAATGTCCGAAATTCGGTATTCTCGGCACACTCTTGACACTGTCGATCTCGGAATATTGAATTCCCTAACGATTTCCGAAGTGAAATGTCCCAAGCGTCCAGCTCCAACTACCATTCCGCGTTCGTTCAGAGTCTGTAACACCCGTCGTGCGGCCATAATCACTTCGCAAACCTTGTCAGCTGAGTACAAACGACAGCTTCACCAATGTACTGCCATTGCATACCCTGTGTACGCGTTAAAAAGCCATTTGTCAATGTGCATATCACTATCCCGGGAATTGCCACCTCAGTGTATAGGGTCGACCAAAAAATTGTAAAGTATTACCCATGGCGAAATATTAATGCTAGATGAAGTAACACGCTACAATATTTACGCACACAATGCGTTAAATTTGATTACGTTGAGGGTTAGCTGCAAGTTCCTGCACCCTCTGCATTTTTCCTACATTTAGGTGTAATTTTCTAGTGTTGAAACTTGTCTGTATACAATAGCATCGTCCGCAAAAAGCCTCGTTGGACTTCCGACTTCACCCACTGATTGCTTTACATTTGAGCGCCTGTTTTCAGAGTTCGAAGTCTTGTTTGGCATAATACACTTTTGTGGCCATTAAGGGAACCTGTCTTTTGTGGTTTTAATTACCGACGTTCTTTTTCGTATTCTCTCTGCAACTGGCTGGCCCGCAGGTAGCAAGGAGGCACGGGCGCTATTAAGACCACTGCACAGCATACTGCCATAGTGTTCGACTTCCAGCTTAAGAATAGCTTATGTCTCCAGAATTTTCACACTGAACGTAGCGTGCCCTGACATGAAACTTAGCGACAGAATAAAATTGTGTGGTGGGCGGGACTCGAACCTAGAACCTTTGCCTTTTGAGGGAAAATGCTTTACCGACTGAGCTATCGACGCCGACTCATCATCCACAGTTACAGATTTAATTCCGCCAGTAGTTCTCTCCTTCCTTGCAAACTTCACACAAATGTTCTGAATACCTTGCTGAACTAGCATTCTTGGAAGAAAGGACGTTGCCCTAGGCTGTGGCTAAGCCGTTTCTTCGCAGTATCCTAGTTTATTTTCCACTCCTATCCCATGATGACCACCAGTTCGTACAGAAACCTTCATTGGTTCACGATTCGTGCTTGTCGGATCCCTACGAAGTGGCTTAGCAAACGAAACTGCATGTATCCGAAATACGTCTGGCATTAGAAGTCATCGGATTGACATACTGGTATGTCAACAATATAGTTGGGATGTGGTGCTTGTTTTAATTAGATACCGTCCGAAATTTCGTGTTTAAATTAAGACGGGAAGTAGTATCCAGCATTCACCGCACTAGTAGACAATCATTGACGCTATATTTCTAGCACTATCATTAGTCATCAGGTCCATGGCGTTATAGTGGTAAATCAGCTACATGCGGGGAAGATGAGCTCCTACCATGCCGTAGTATAATTTTAGTTTTCAATATCAGCATGTTAGTCCATTGCTAGATTCCATTGTACAAAATTTCGGAACGAAATTCATTCAGCCCCGTGCGGCTTCAATGGGAAGATGTTTGAATAAATTAACACCACACTGGCGCGCAGGTCACATCAGCTGTGACGCATTCGGCAGTTTCAATTGTTGCAATATGGAAAATATCTCTTAGTATCACAGTGAGACTTGGCATTCAGTAAATAATATGTAGTAGTATAGCCTCTCGTGATCTGAAGCGCGTAATTGTCGTAGCAGCTCATCCTGAAACAGGCGGTCCGCAATTTTTTAGTGCAACAAAAAACCAGTCTAAAGTTGCAAATTTTACTTTTTTATTCACTCGATGAATAATTTCCGACCGAGACCCTTTTTCGATTCATCGTAACAATCAAAAATGGTATTTCCCAAGATGTGAAATCCATGTCAAAAATGTGGAACGAACAGTTACAGCTCATACAGATAACTAACAGCTCTTTTATAACCAGAATTTTGCCAGAAGGGGTGAAGGTGTGCCTCGCTGTACATCACTGTCTCCGGTGAATCTCCAACATCTCTGAAATTGTTTTTGAAGCTGAGGATACCTGCGGGCATAGTAGATTACGCTGCAGCTCTATGCAGAGAGCCAGATGCCCATGCTGGGGTATTTACTGTTCCGTTCCGGCCCAATTCTGTGGAAGATCTTTTAGAAATATTAGAAATAGGGCCCTTAGAGTTGGTAATAAAGAAGAAAGGCTTGCACGGTTACGAACAGGAGACTAAGAAAAAGTGGCGAAGTTATGAACAGTCTTCAAGGAAGAAGTAGTTTGGTGCACGAGGAGAGAATGGCAGGCAAACGGAGATGCAGGCACATCCGATCTATGAGTTGATTCCCAGTGACAGGGAAAGATTTCAAACGACGTACACTCTTTGACATAAAACTTGACCGGCGGCCGGCCGCTTCAGAGGCTAAGTCCGCGCCGATCGCGACATGGGACAAAAAAACTGGCCAACTCGCTAATTCTCTAAGTCCGGTTATCTGCACAATCTGGCAACACTGTAGACTGCGGCACTTCCTGGAGGAAAACTTGTCCCATGATAGAGAAACTCTAGGCTGATTACGCCTGTGGTCTAGCAGTAGCGTGCGTTGTTTCTGTTCGTTATGTCAGTGGATCGAGAGCAGCTGGCATAAAATATTTTTATAGCCTCTTCTGTCTGAATGCTGAAGACGTGAATGTAATGGTAGCGCAGATTCAATCTATTTCGCTTTGTGACACACCGATATCAAAATTTTATCCAGTAACGATTTTGCGGCAGATTTCCTGCAGAATGTCCTCCTCTGGACGCCGTATGCGGCAAAGCTCCGGGATCCATTTGCTGGCTACTGGCAGCGGCCGTGGAGACAGCAGCGGCGCTGCACTCCCCCGTTTCTACAATTTCCATTCACGCTCAAAAGCAACGGAGACAGACGCCCTGATTAGTAGGCGGGTGTTATATTACATTAATCGGTAAGAGCTGGGTATGGCCCGAAATTAATTTTATAGACTGGGACGAAATGAAACCACGTCACTACATTCGATGAATTTATAAATGCTTCATACATCGTTTCTTTTCCTTTCAAACTCAATTATTTGTGCAACTTTTGGTCAATGTTTGGATGTTTTCGTCAAGCCAGAGTGAGCGTCTGTGGTGTAAAGTGTATTACAGTTCTTGTTTCATTCCTTATGGTAAGTCTATGCGATAAACTATGTGAATACCTTGCAATGCATGCTCTGTAGCAGTGCAGGAACACTGCACATTTGGAGTTCATGAAGTATTTATTGTTGATCGGAAGTGATAGTTAAGGTCATCAGATTTAAGCCAGAAAAATTTGTCGTTTTCAAGGTTTCAGAGAACGGAAAGGAATTGCTAACGCCGGTGTTAGAAAACGTCTACAGTTAAATGCTATTGCAAAAATTTAGAAGAAGGGAACTATATTAATGAATATGTGCACTTCATAAACAACCTTCTGACATGTTAGACCTATATGACGAACAAAGCTCAAATTTATATCGTTGACAGTCGGTTTGAATCTTTTCAGGGTGTATTTTACTGTGAAGCACCTTGGAATTTGCAAAGCAGAAATCCATGATATTAACTTAATTTACTAAGTCGAAACCGGACGAAGATTGATGTTTAAAGGCATTCTTCAGATTTCGCATAAGAAATTTTTACTAGCAGCTTACAACTCCATTAATTAAAATGGAAAATAAAAGGTTGCAGTCAGCGGCTTCTACCGTGATTCGAACTGCTATGTCTTATAGTACAAGCACTGCAACGCACAAGGGAACCTCTGAGCTAACGACACACTGGCTGCCAGAGGCGGAATATAGTCACTGCGATGTTGCCTGAGCCTCAAAACGCAACCTTAAACACACGAACAGAGGAGGTGGAGATTACTGTTTTAACGTCCCGTCGACAACGATGTCATTAGAGACGGAGCACAAGCTCGGATTAGGGAAGGATGGGGAAGGAAATCGGCCGTGCCCTTCCTAAGGAACCATCCCGGCATTTGCCTGAAGCGATTTAGGGAAATCATTGAAAACCTAAATCAGGATGGCCGGGCGCGGGATTGCACCGTCGTCCTCCCGAATGCACACACAAACAGGTGTTACTTATGTGAAGAACGCCGTTCTTGGAGTCCAGAAATTAAATATACTTTCTAATTGTGTCATCTTGCAGTGGATTATATCGTACGAGTCTTCGATGTGGAAAACGAATGTCAAGTGAATTTAGCGAGGTAACGCCGACCTACACCCGGAAATGCACTATCAGAGTGTTGACAAATACTTGCTACGACGCTGCCATTTCTAGGCTCTCTGACGAGGCAGCTCTTCAGCGAAATGCTTGCCGTGATTCTCCGATACGGTTCTTCAGAGTGGAGACACGCGCGCACGTTTGCTTTTTATGCGGCGTTCTCCCTTGATGGTTTCTGACGTCGCCTTGTGGGCTATGTATACATATGAGACATTCAATTATCATTAATCCAGAATCATACAAGTTTCAGCTTCCGGCGTGGAAGAAGGCTGTTGACGCCGACATTATATCATTTCAACGTAGGGAAAGCAAAACGGATCATTCAATGTTTCTCATTCAACATAAAGCATGTGAGATAATTTTCCGTAACGTTCATAATCATCTAAAAATACAAACGAAGTAAAAATACACCGGAAGCTTATTCGAATTGAATATAACGCTTTGCACCTCGATGTCGAATTTGTCCACTTGCAATCTTTTGCAGCATACACATAGAATGTCATGATTACCACGAGAATGAAGAAATATGTTGGTAAGGATGGAAGCAAGAAGAGACGCAGTCAACAAATATTCTATTCCTCATGGCATTCATTTCATTTGACACGTAAGAAGAGGTAAAGCGGGAATTTACTTTCGTTAACACGAAAGATATGCCGCACATATTGATAACGAGGAAGTCTGCGTCTTCATACGTTTCCTCCTTGAAATCTGTATGCTCTCTTATATACTAAGTAGCCCGATCATTGTTTCAGTAATGTTACCCTCTTGTTTGACCCCGTAACGATGAACAGATTCCAAATGCATGTCTCCCTTCCTGGGTTGTTTTTTGTGTTTTATTGCTTGGAATTCCTGAAGCAGACCACTGTGCCTTCCCCCCTCGTGGGTTAGGTCTTAAAACTAAACCGCTTTGTATCCAATGGCATAATTTATTCAGACAGCATCAGCATAAGACTATCAAACAAAGCCTTCCATTTACAGTTGCAGCACTCTAACCAGCACTGACCAAAGTGTAATCCACGGTCATGGTCCTAAATTACCAGCTGTCTGCTACTGTGGCAAAGTCCGTACTACACTTTCGATTCCGCAGGACCATTTTATCTGGTAACACTGTGTAGTTGCACAGTTGTGCTACCAGGTCTGTCCTCACACTGTCAACTTTATGTATCTCACTTCTCCTGTAGCGTAGATCACGAGGAGCCGAAGTAAATGAGTGTATTCTGCATGACGTAACATTCAGTATTCCCTTCTTTCATAGCCACTCTTCATGTGCATCGATACCAAATAGGAATGCGAAAACTCTTGCGAGTGAGAGAATGACAATAACAATCTTAACAAGAACAAGCAAATAATGAATGATGTTTATTCCAACGCAGAACGAGAATGGCTTTAAATATAAAAATCTGTATCTATATCTATATCCATATCTATTGATCTTTGAGTTGGCACAATGCAAATATATTCTTAGCATTTAGTTACTGAATTTAGTTCGGGATGTTTGCAGAGAAAAGGAAAAGTCGGTACTTCTCGCTAGTGTAATATAATGTGAACCAGCAACTACCCTTTCCTTAGAACACGACTCAAGCAGGTCCCCAAGTAGGTACCAAGGCACTGTTGCATTCTGTTCCCTGACATTGCTCTGATGACGGTTAATGCAGATAGTTCCGATTATGAAATACAAAACGTATTGCAGGTTAGTTCCTAGGATAGTAACATTAAATTTGCGTTGTAGACGGCACATGAACGTGACGACTATCCATATTACTCATCAATATAAAAAGACAATATTTTGGGAATTTAGCAGGATTACTCAAAATGAATTCTGAAATTGGGTGACTGACTGCACAGGTGCTAAACTTCGTCAAGAGTATACGATGTCCTAATCGCATTAGGAATATGAAGACCGTCTTCGACAGCTCGCAACTTTCACATTGCTATCTCCACCCTACTCCAGACAGCCCTCGGTGGAGTTGCACTACGTTGCCGATGTTATGGAAGGCCTTCAAACCGACAACAGACCACATATTGAAAAATACAAGCGAATTCTCTTGCAGCGTAAGCTTATTGTAACTAATCTAAAAATTATTGGAGAGGAACATTGTCCTATTCAAAAAAAGTAAAATGTTACACACTGTTGACGTCAAACGGACATTATCTATGTCCTGTCTTGTGTCCTACTCATCTATAATATCAAGTGTACTATGAAAATGATTATATATAATGGATGATAGGGTAATGCATCGATACCAGATGGTGGGGGCCGGTCGGTGTGGCCGTGCGGTTCTAGACGCTTCAGTCTGGAACCGCGTGACCGCTACGGTCGCAGGTTCGAATCCTGCCTCGGGCATGGATGTGAGTGATGTCCTTAGGTTAGTTAGGTTTAAGTAGTTCTAAGTTCTAGGGGATTGATGACCTTAGAAGTTAAGTCCCATAGTGCTCAGAGCCATTTGAACCATTTGAACTATTTAACACAAAATGACATTAAAAATTAAAGTTATTCACGAGCAGCTAGTTGAGAATATGTATGAACATTAAATGACACGACGAACTGAAATAATATGACGAAGAGTTCAGCGCTCACTGGGAATAGAGCCCCACACATATCGTTGTTGACTACACACAAAGAGACGTCAGCTACCGAATTTTTCTCCACCAGCTGCTCAGAATAGCGTCTTGAACTTACAGTCATCTCGCAAATAGTTCTGTGTCTCACTGGGATTTAAAAACGTCAGATATCGTTAGTGTTGACAACGAATGAAAATACATTAAAAATCAAAATTATTATCCACCAGCAGATAGGTGTTCTCCTGATAGAGCTTGATAATACATAATTAAATCTTTAGTGCCGGGCCAGGATTCGATCCCATTCACGCGTAATATGTGAAGGTGTTGAGGAATCTGCAGTTTTGAACAAACAACAAATTGTAGCCGAGCTGTATTGCCACGAAGGGATCAAATTCCGCGTTAAGGGCGGTCTGAGTTGCATTCCCAGTTTAGAACCAATTTTATCGACATACAGAAGCTCAAATAAAAGATGGAATAAGTGTCCTGTGACCATACATAGCGTTTGTGTCGTCACTTGAAATAAATAACTAGTATAAGAAAGGTTACTGGTGATAGAGTTTCTACATGTCGCCACTCCAGACTTTATTGTGGTTCAACCTACCGTCTACGTGGTAAAGAAGGAATATCATCTTTAATGTGAATTTTCAGACCACGCAGCCATTATATCTCCTCCACTTGGTGTAGCCAGGAGAGAATGGAATCTGTCTCTCCCTATCTAAAATCATTGACGGAAGTGGGAATCGAACCCAGACCATAGGTATAACAACCTACCATCCGTCCAACAGACCACGAAATCCTCTTCTCTGCGAGTCATTTTTCTATCGTAACGCAGTTGCGCCACACTGGATGAGAATTCTGACACACAGGCTCCCTGTAGTAATTTGCAGCATGTTCAGTAAATTCATTTACTTGGTTGACCGAATCACCATGAACTAGCTGCCTCGGCTACCCAGTGCATACATTCGACTATTTTGTAATCACAGAAATAAAATCACGTAACTGCCACCTACACACAACTGCCAACAGTGTAGGATGCAGAAGTTTAAATAGGAAGTGTTCCTTTCCACTTGAGCTATTCTATTGCGCTATCTGTTACTAGAAAACGTCGTTCAGTCCAAAAGAAAAGCTGTAACTGTTTGTCTCTCAGAAGTCAAGACCTGGCCATATGCATAATCTCACAGTGCTGTGGAATCCAAAAGTTCTGGAGGAATAGTTGCCGAGCTCTGGAGCTTATGTAGTTACGTGTCAGCTTGTAGCATAGATAAGATGTCGCGAGTTCGAATACATTCAGTGCTACATTTTTTAAAACGCAATTCTGCTCTCTGCTGAAGGTATCAATCTAATGGAACTTTGAACATAATTCCCTTCACTTCTCAACCCAAAATAGTCGCATGTGGAAAAAGGGCTAACTACTGTGACATTTTGTTCTATTCAGGTTTAATAGACAGCAGGCAGCAGATGCATCTCGAAGATGTGCAGGGAGAGCGTATCGTGCCATAATATGTCAGAAAAGTATTTTCTACATTAGCCGTCGTGTGGTAGTGATATTTTATTCTTCTTCAAACTTTGTTTGACAGCTTTAACTCAGAACAAATTTTCTACATGCATGTAATCAATAAACTGCATGTGCATTGTCAGACTGTCATAGGTAACATCAGAGAATTCGCATATATCGTTGATGATTAATTTCTCTCTCATGTTTACTATTGTTTTAACAACACTAAAGGAAACCTTACGAAAATTGTGCACTGTATTATAAGAAATGAAATAAAACTAACCATGATAACCTTACGACGAAAGTATCTGTACACAAGCATGCCTCTATCGACACGAATTAGTAAAATACTACTCACTTAGATTTTGATTGGGTCTGTGTTTAATTGGTATGCTGTGTCATACTCAAGAGGTATGCAAATGTGGCAATTCATAAATATAGTTACGTATTCCTAGAAACCCAAAATTCGCTTGGCAGCAGCGGAAAGAGGCCTTACCTGTTGTGCAGCATTGTAAGTTTTTCAACATTGCACTATGAGCTGAAAGCATTTTCTTGCGATTTCCTTATTGATGTTTGATCTGACTGCTTGTAGCTCTTTCACAGAAGGGATAAAAACGTTACAGTCAGTGAGACTGGAACTGCGAACCGTAACAGACGCTTTTTCACAGGTCAGCACGTTACCACAGAGCTGGCGAGGAGGTATGGGTCTGAGCTTCCTATTACGAGGGCAATAGGAACTCGAACTCGTAAACCGCTATTTGAAGGTCGAGATTAGTTGCGGTTTCCACCTGAAACGACTTTCCTGGGCTGAAAACCGTAAATTTTCAATCTTTTGTTACCCTTCAAGCGATAATAACTCAGATTATTCAATGGAAATGACAGGTAAAATCAAGTGAACTTTGAGGCCTAATTCCGTGCACACCAGGAAGTAACTCGTCGATCACAGAGTTGCCAAACATACGTTGCCTTGTTGCCAAATCTCAGTTACAGTACCAGCAGGAAGAAGACGAACCGATGTGATCCTACAGCGGTCTGGGAAGTGACCATAGCTGGTGTCTCCAAGTCGCGGCTGCTACGGCCTGGAATACGTAATGCGTCTGATTCGCTTTCTGTAACTAGGTTTAAGGACTGGAGCGTTGTTACTAATAATACTCAGAACTGACTGCAAACTGAGCATCATAAATCAGTAACTCTCATTGTTGTTTTTATATTTCTTTCGTAAGTGTACTCAAAACTAAGAAAGTCATTCACAGGCGTTTTCGTGCCTCGCCGATAGTCGAGCACAACATACAAATAAAAATAAAAAAGAATGTGTGTGTGTGTGTGTGTGTGTGTGTGTGTGTGTGTGTGTGTGTGTGTGAGAGAGAGAGAGAGAGAGAGAGAGAGAGAGAGAGAGAGAGAGAGAGAGAGAGATAAATAAAAAGCAATGAGAGAGAGTGTAAAAAATTGTTGTAAAGAAATTGAATCATGGTATATTGATGATTAGCCATGAAGAGTCATGAATTACCGAAATTTTGGCCCATACCAATAACCAAATCTAAACTTGAAAATAAAAGACGACAATTTTTGTAATAAACCGTGACTCCTATCAAGACCCTTTCGTGCCTGTTATCTAACCACGAAAGATGTCTGATATACCTCCATTCTGAAGTAACAAAGTGTGCATGCATTTAAAGATGAAGTGCATGATGTGAAGTTCTGTGACGGAGATACGAACCCAACACGTAATCCGGTTGTTAACTAAGAAAAATCAAATGTTACGTATCGGTTTTTCTTACGAGCCGCTAGGTGTCTGAATCTAAAGTAAGGATACAAACTTTTGTGCCTAAGCGACAATCGAACTGCACACCTACCGTGCATCCACGAATATAGCTAAGTATCAGTTGCTTACTCATGAACTGTAAGATGTGCGCGTGTTTGACCAGAAATAACGACACCTGTTGCGATTGTTGGAAACACATGAACAGACATTAAAATTGCGCGTTAATTTTCACTAGCAGGTGGGTGTGCACTTGATAAAGCTAGAAATGAAATTATGAATATTTTTGTACTGGATCAGGTTTCAGACCCACATACTTACCTTTGGAGGAGACCTAGAGAAGATTGCAGTCTTGGGAAAAGGAACGAAATGACTGAACTATACTGTTCCGAGAGATTCAGATCCTCGAAAGAGGAGATACGAATTCGAATCACAGTCCAGCACCAAATTTTGAAACGTCTCTAGTTCAATCAAGTACAAGTAAAATAAGAGCCCTGTCCCTTTAAATGGCTATCGGTTCATCAAATAAAATTTTCTAATGTAAGTAAGCTTACTGGCGACTGTATTTCTGTTTACCATGACTTCCGCTGTGTCATTTCCCAACGTAAACCGGCTCTGCCCAGTTGGTAATGAAGGAACATGATGTTTAATGCGGATTCTGGATTATAAAGTCTTTCTCTTGAGATTAGCACAGGTAAAATAAATCTGTTTGTGCCTCTTAAAAGTGAATGCCTGAACCCACGCATTGCACCTGTGATAGCTCGTTCCACCATACCATTGTGGCCACATTACCCAGCCCCAAGAGTGTGCTGTAACGGATGATGTGCTTAGCTTACAAAATTAGTCACGGTGGAAAAAATGCGAGTCTATTAAATGGTCAAGTAGAAGCAAGCTTCTGACG
This sequence comes from Schistocerca serialis cubense, assembly GCF_023864345.2. Lineage (NCBI taxonomy): Eukaryota > Metazoa > Arthropoda > Insecta > Orthoptera > Acrididae > Schistocerca > Schistocerca serialis. The sequence goes on from NC_064638.1 coordinate 313,293,297, forward strand.
CAGAGATTATGCTATTCTCATGTCAGCAGGATGTAAAGACTCTTCTAGGCATCATAGGCTGGATGTGAAGCCATTTTGATTTTTCACAAATTCAGCAAATTTCTTAGTTCGAGAAAATCCACTGTGAAGTGTGAAGTTGCCGGATAATTCGATTATTACTGTTATTATTAATATCATTTTATTCATACCGCTGCTGTAACACAAGTGCTTGAACATCATTTAATGCCTTTTGGTCACTATAGATGTAGTTTCCCAAGAACAGGTTCTTTCCCTGTCTACGGAATCCTTTTCATGTTAATATCAAACACCAGAAATTACTCGTAGATTACTTTAAAACTAAAGTAATTGACGAAGACGTTACTTGGTAACAAAAACGCACTGCCTTTCTTCATTTACTTTCGCCTAGAAATGGCTATCGAGTACTGACAAACCAAAAGGCAAGAGATCTTACTGCCTTCCGATATACGTTGCTGTTAGTTCTTCCACATGATTTGGTCGACATGACCTGTTTCAAGTTGTGTATGACAGACAGTGTTTTAGAAAATCTATTGTTTCCCTTTGAAATAAACAGAAGTATTTTCCTTCTAAGCTGTCCAAGTACAAAATTTTCGCAATATTAGTTCAAATTTAATATTCGCTTCTATAATGTAGGAAAGTTGCCTTCCAACCGGCAAAATACGGCAGAGTACGGCCGGTAAACAATTCACAAACCACGATTTAGTGCCAATAAGACGATTTCTTTAAACATTGTCGAAGCTGAGGGAATTTAGTTTCTGCTTAAAACGTCTTAAGCAGCAACGTTCACAGATATCTCAAATAGGAAAAAGCTGAATATGCAGGTACGAAGGTTGTAAAACAGTAATTTCTGGTGTTTGATATTAACATGAAAAGGATTCCGTAGACAGGGAAAGAACCTGTTCTTGGGAAACTACATCTATAGTGACCAAAAGGCATTAAATGATGTTCAAGCACTTGTGTTACAGCAGCGGTATGAATAAAATGATATTAATAATAACAGTAATAATCGAATTATCCGGCAACTTCACACTTCACAGTGGATTTTCTCGAACTAAGAAATTTGCTGAATTTGTGAAAAATCAAAATGGCTTCACATCCAGCCTATGATGCCTAGAAGAGTCTTTACATCCTGCTGACATGAGAATAGCATAATCTCTGCGTCAGAAGCTTGCTTCTACTTGACCATTTAATAGACTCGCATTTTTTCCACCGTGACTAATTTTGTAAGCTAAGCACATCATCCGTTACAGCACACTCTTGGGGCTGGGTAATGTGGCCACAATGGTATGGTGGAACGAGCTATCACAGGTGCAATGCGTGGGTTCAGGCATTCACTTTTAAGAGGCACAAACAGATTTATTTTACCTGTGCTAATCTCAAGAGAAAGACTTTATAATCCAGAATCCGCATTAAACATCATGTTCCTTCATTACCAACTGGGCAGAGCCGGTTTACGTTGGGAAATGACACAGCGGAAGTCATGGTAAACAGAAATACAGTCGCCAGTAAGCTTACTTACATTAGAAAATTTTATTTGATGAACCGATAGCCATTTAAAGGGACAGGGCTCTTATTTTACTTGTACTTGATTGAACTAGAGACGTTTCAAAATTTGGTGCTGGACTGTGATTCGAATTCGTATCTCCTCTTTCGAGGATCTGAATCTCTCGGAACAGTATAGTTCAGTCATTTCGTTCCTTTTCCCAAGACTGCAATCTTCTCTAGGTCTCCTCCAAAGGTAAGTATGTGGGTCTGAAACCTGATCCAGTACAAAAATATTCATAATTTCATTTCTAGCTTTATCAAGTGCACACCCACCTGCTAGTGAAAATTAACGCGCAATTTTAATGTCTGTTCATGTGTTTCCAACAATCGCAACAGGTGTCGTTATTTCTGGTCAAACACGCGCACATCTTACAGTTCATGAGTAAGCAACTGATACTTAGCTATATTCGTGGATGCACGGTAGGTGTGCAGTTCGATTGTCGCTTAGGCACAAAAGTTTGTATCCTTACTTTAGATTCAGACACCTAGCGGCTCGTAAGAAAAACCGATACGTAACATTTGATTTTTCTTAGTTAACAACCGGATTACGTGTTGGGTTCGTATCTCCGTCACAGAACTTCACATCATGCACTTCATCTTTAAATGCATGCACACTTTGTTACTTCAGAATGGAGGTATATCAGACATCTTTCGTGGTTAGATAACAGGCACGAAAGGGTCTTGATAGGAGTCACGGTTTATTACAAAAATTGTCGTCTTTTATTTTCAAGTTTAGATTTGGTTATTGGTATGGGCCAAAATTTCGGTAATTCATGACTCTTCATGGCTAATCATCAATATACCATGATTCAATTTCTTTACAACAATTTTTTACACTCTCTCTCATTGCTTTTTATTTATCTCTCTCTCTCTCTCTCTCTCTCTCTCTCTCTCTCTCTCTCTCTCTCTCTCTCTCTCTCACAAACACACACACACACACACACACACACACACACACACACACACACACACACACACACACACATTCTTTTTTATTTTTATTTGTATGTTGTGCTCGACTATCGGCGAGGCACGAAAACGCCTGTGAATGACTTTCTTAGTTTTGAGTACACTTACGAAAGAAATATAAAAACAACAATGAGAGTTACTGATTTATGATGCTCAGTTTGCAGTCAGTTCTGAGTATTATTAGTAACAACGCTCCAGTCCTTAAACCTAGTTACAGAAAGCGAATCAGACGCATTACGTATTCCAGGCCGTAGCAGCCGCGACTTGGAGACACCAGCTATGGTCACTTCCCAGACCGCTGTAGGATCACATCGGTTCGTCTTCTTCCTGCTGGTACTGTAACTGAGATTTGGCAACAAGGCAACGTATGTTTGGCAACTCTGTGATCGACGAGTTACTTCCTGGTGTGCACGGAATTAGGCCTCAAAGTTCACTTGATTTTACCTGTCATTTCCATTGAATAATCTGAGTTATTATCGCTTGAAGGGTAACAAAAGATTGAAAATTTACGGTTTTCAGCCCAGGAAAGTCGTTTCAGGTGGAAACCGCAACTAATCTCGACCTTCAAATAGCGGTTTACGAGTTCGAGTTCCTATTGCCCTCGTAATAGGAAGCTCAGACCCATACCTCCTCGCCAGCTCTGTGGTAACGTGCTGACCTGTGAAAAAGCGTCTGTTACGGTTCGCAGTTCCAGTCTCACTGACTGTAACGTTTTTATCCCTTCTGTGAAAGAGCTACAAGCAGTCAGATCAAACATCAATAAGGAAATCGCAAGAAAATGCTTTCAGCTCATAGTGCAATGTTGAAAAACTTACAATGCTGCACAACAGGTAAGGCCTCTTTCCGCTGCTGCCAAGCGAATTTTGGGTTTCTAGGAATACGTAACTATATTTATGAATTGCCACATTTGCATACCTCTTGAGTATGACACAGCATACCAATTAAACACAGACCCAATCAAAATCTAAGTGAGTAGTATTTTACTAATTCGTGTCGATAGAGGCATGCTTGTGTACAGATACTTTCGTCGTAAGGTTATCATGGTTAGTTTTATTTCATTTCTTATAATACAGTGCACAATTTTCGTAAGGTTTCCTTTAGTGTTGTTAAAACAATAGTAAACATGAGAGAGAAATTAATCATCAACGATATATGCGAATTCTCTGATGTTACCTATGACAGTCTGACAATGCACATGCAGTTTATTGATTACATGCATGTAGAAAATTTGTTCTGAGTTAAAGCTGTCAAACAAAGTTTGAAGAAGAATAAAATATCACTACCACACGACGGCTAATGTAGAAAATACTTTTCTGACATATTATGGCACGATACGCTCTCCCTGCACATCTTCGAGATGCATCTGCTGCCTGCTGTCTATTAAACCTGAATAGAACAAAATGTCACAGTAGTTAGCCCTTTTTCCACATGCGACTATTTTGGGTTGAGAAGTGAAGGGAATTATGTTCAAAGTTCCATTAGATTGATACCTTCAGCAGAGAGCAGAATTGCGTTTTAAAAAATGTAGCACTGAATGTATTCGAACTCGCGACATCTTATCTATGCTACAAGCTGACACGTAACTACATAAGCTCCAGAGCTCGGCAACTATTCCTCCAGAACTTTTGGATTCCACAGCACTGTGAGATTATGCATATGGCCAGGTCTTGACTTCTGAGAGACAAACAGTTACAGCTTTTCTTTTGGACTGAACGACGTTTTCTAGTAACAGATAGCGCAATAGAATAGCTCAAGTGGAAAGGAACACTTCCTATTTAAACTTCTGCATCCTACACTGTTGGCAGTTGTGTGTAGGTGGCAGTTACGTGATTTTATTTCTGTGATTACAAAATAGTCGAATGTATGCACTGGGTAGCCGAGGCAGCTAGTTCATGGTGATTCGGTCAACCAAGTAAATGAATTTACTGAACATGCTGCAAATTACTACAGGGAGCCTGTGTGTCAGAATTCTCATCCAGTGTGGCGCAACTGCGTTACGATAGAAAAATGACTCGCAGAGAAGAGGATTTCGTGGTCTGTTGGACGGATGGTAGGTTGTTATACCTATGGTCTGGGTTCGATTCCCACTTCCGTCAATGATTTTAGATAGGGAGAGACAGATTCCATTCTCTCCTGGCTACACCAAGTGGAGGAGATATAATGGCTGCGTGGTCTGAAAATTCACATTAAAGATGATATTCCTTCTTTACCACGTAGACGGTAGGTTGAACCACAATAAAGTCTGGAGTGGCGACATGTAGAAACTCTATCACCAGTAACCTTTCTTATACTAGTTATTTATTTCAAGTGACGACACAAACGCTATGTATGGTCACAGGACACTTATTCCATCTTTTATTTGAGCTTCTGTATGTCGATAAAATTGGTTCTAAACTGGGAATGCAACTCAGACCGCCCTTAACGCGGAATTTGATCCCTTCGTGGCAATACAGCTCGGCTACAATTTGTTGTTTGTTCAAAACTGCAGATTCCTCAACACCTTCACATATTACGCGTGAATGGGATCGAATCCTGGCCCGGCACTAAAGATTTAATTATGTATTATCAAGCTCTATCAGGAGAACACCTATCTGCTGGTGGATAATAATTTTGATTTTTAATGTATTTTCATTCGTTGTCAACACTAACGATATCTGACGTTTTTAAATCCCAGTGAGACACAGAACTATTTGCGAGATGACTGTAAGTTCAAGACGCTATTCTGAGCAGCTGGTGGAGAAAAATTCGGTAGCTGACGTCTCTTTGTGTGTAGTCAACAACGATATGTGTGGGGCTCTATTCCCAGTGAGCGCTGAACTCTTCGTCATATTATTTCAGTTCGTCGTGTCATTTAATGTTCATACATATTCTCAACTAGCTGCTCGTGAATAACTTTAATTTTTAATGTCATTTTGTGTTAAATAGTTCAAATGGTTCAAATGGCTCTGAGCACTATGGGACTTAACTTCTAAGGTCATCAATCCCCTAGAACTTAGAACTACTTAAACCTAACTAACCTAAGGACATCACTCACATCCATGCCCGAGGCAGGATTCGAACCTGCGACCGTAGCGGTCACGCGGTTCCAGACTGAAGCGTCTAGAACCGCACGGCCACACCGACCGGCCCCCACCATCTGGTATCGATGCATTACCCTATCATCCATTATATATAATCATTTTCATAGTACACTTGATATTATAGATGAGTAGGACACAAGACAGGACATAGATAATGTCCGTTTGACGTCAACAGTGTGTAACATTTTACTTTTTTTGAATAGGACAATGTTCCTCTCCAATAATTTTTAGATTAGTTACAATAAGCTTACGCTGCAAGAGAATTCGCTTGTATTTTTCAATATGTGGTCTGTTGTCGGTTTGAAGGCCTTCCATAACATCGGCAACGTAGTGCAACTCCACCGAGGGCTGTCTGGAGTAGGGTGGAGATAGCAATGTGAAAGTTGCGAGCTGTCGAAGACGGTCTTCATATTCCTAATGCGATTAGGACATCGTATACTCTTGACGAAGTTTAGCACCTGTGCAGTCAGTCACCCAATTTCAGAATTCATTTTGAGTAATCCTGCTAAATTCCCAAAATATTGTCTTTTTATATTGATGAGTAATATGGATAGTCGTCACGTTCATGTGCCGTCTACAACGCAAATTTAATGTTACTATCCTAGGAACTAACCTGCAATACGTTTTGTATTTCATAATCGGAACTATCTGCATTAACCGTCATCAGAGCAATGTCAGGGAACAGAATGCAACAGTGCCTTGGTACCTACTTGGGGACCTGCTTGAGTCGTGTTCTAAGGAAAGGGTAGTTGCTGGTTCACATTATATTACACTAGCGAGAAGTACCGACTTTTCCTTTTCTCTGCAAACATCCCGAACTAAATTCAGTAACTAAATGCTAAGAATATATTTGCATTGTGCCAACTCAAAGATCAATAGATATGGATATAGATATAGATACAGATTTTTATATTTAAAGCCATTCTCGTTCTGCGTTGGAATAAACATCATTCATTATTTGCTTGTTCTTGTTAAGATTGTTATTGTCATTCTCTCACTCGCAAGAGTTTTCGCATTCCTATTTGGTATCGATGCACATGAAGAGTGGCTATGAAAGAAGGGAATACTGAATGTTACGTCATGCAGAATACACTCATTTACTTCGGCTCCTCGTGATCTACGCTACAGGAGAAGTGAGATACATAAAGTTGACAGTGTGAGGACAGACCTGGTAGCACAACTGTGCAACTACACAGTGTTACCAGATAAAATGGTCCTGCGGAATCGAAAGTGTAGTACGGACTTTGCCACAGTAGCAGACAGCTGGTAATTTAGGACCATGACCGTGGATTACACTTTGGTCAGTGCTGGTTAGAGTGCTGCAACTGTAAATGGAAGGCTTTGTTTGATAGTCTTATGCTGATGCTGTCTGAATAAATTATGCCATTGGATACAAAGCGGTTTAGTTTTAAGACCTAACCCACGAGGGGGGAAGGCACAGTGGTCTGCTTCAGGAATTCCAAGCAATAAAACACAAAAAACAACCCAGGAAGGGAGACATGCATTTGGAATCTGTTCATCGTTACGGGGTCAAACAAGAGGGTAACATTACTGAAACAATGATCGGGCTACTTAGTATATAAGAGAGCATACAGATTTCAAGGAGGAAACGTATGAAGACGCAGACTTCCTCGTTATCAATATGTGCGGCATATCTTTCGTGTTAACGAAAGTAAATTCCCGCTTTACCTCTTCTTACGTGTCAAATGAAATGAATGCCATGAGGAATAGAATATTTGTTGACTGCGTCTCTTCTTGCTTCCATCCTTACCAACATATTTCTTCATTCTCGTGGTAATCATGACATTCTATGTGTATGCTGCAAAAGATTGCAAGTGGACAAATTCGACATCGAGGTGCAAAGCGTTATATTCAATTCGAATAAGCTTTCGGTGTATTTTTACTTCGTTTGTATTTTTAGATGATTATGAACGTTACGGAAAATTATCTCACATGCTTTATGTTGAATGAGAAACATTGAATGATCCGTTTTGCTTTCCCTACGTTGAAATGATATAATGTCGGCGTCAACAGCCTTCTTCCACGCCGGAAGCTGAAACTTGTATGATTCTGGATTAATGATAATTGAATGTCTCATATGTATACATAGCCCACAAGGCGACGTCAGAAACCATCAAGGGAGAACGCCGCATAAAAAGCAAACGTGCGCGCGTGTCTCCACTCTGAAGAACCGTATCGGAGAATCACGGCAAGCATTTCGCTGAAGAGCTGCCTCGTCAGAGAGCCTAGAAATGGCAGCGTCGTAGCAAGTATTTGTCAACACTCTGATAGTGCATTTCCGGGTGTAGGTCGGCGTTACCTCGCTAAATTCACTTGACATTCGTTTTCCACATCGAAGACTCGTACGATATAATCCACTGCAAGATGACACAATTAGAAAGTATATTTAATTTCTGGACTCCAAGAACGGCGTTCTTCACATAAGTAACACCTGTTTGTGTGTGCATTCGGGAGGACGACGGTGCAATCCCGCGCCCGGCCATCCTGATTTAGGTTTTCAATGATTTCCCTAAATCGCTTCAGGCAAATGCCGGGATGGTTCCTTAGGAAGGGCACGGCCGATTTCCTTCCCCATCCTTCCCTAATCCGAGCTTGTGCTCCGTCTCTAATGACATCGTTGTCGACGGGACGTTAAAACAGTAATCTCCACCTCCTCTGTTCGTGTGTTTAAGGTTGCGTTTTGAGGCTCAGGCAACATCGCAGTGACTATATTCCGCCTCTGGCAGCCAGTGTGTCGTTAGCTCAGAGGTTCCCTTGTGCGTTGCAGTGCTTGTACTATAAGACATAGCAGTTCGAATCACGGTAGAAGCCGCTGACTGCAACCTTTTATTTTCCATTTTAATTAATGGAGTTGTAAGCTGCTAGTAAAAATTTCTTATGCGAAATCTGAAGAATGCCTTTAAACATCAATCTTCGTCCGGTTTCGACTTAGTAAATTAAGTTAATATCATGGATTTCTGCTTTGCAAATTCCAAGGTGCTTCACAGTAAAATACACCCTGAAAAGATTCAAACCGACTGTCAACGATATAAATTTGAGCTTTGTTCGTCATATAGGTCTAACATGTCAGAAGGTTGTTTATGAAGTGCACATATTCATTAATATAGTTCCCTTCTTCTAAATTTTTGCAATAGCATTTAACTGTAGACGTTTTCTAACACCGGCGTTAGCAATTCCTTTCCGTTCTCTGAAACCTTGAAAACGACAAATTTTTCTGGCTTAAATCTGATGACCTTAACTATCACTTCCGATCAACAATAAATACTTCATGAACTCCAAATATGCAGTGTTCCTGCACTGCTACAGAGCATGCATTGCAAGGTATTCACATAGTTTATCGCATAGACTTACCATAAGGAATGAAACAAGAACTGTAATACACTTTACACCACAGACGCTCACTCTGGCTTGACGAAAACATCCAAACATTGACCAAAAGTTGCACAAATTATTGAGTTTGAAAGGAAAAGAAACGAGGTATGAAGCATTTATAAATTCATCGAATGTAGTGACGTGGTTTCATTTCGTCCCAGTCTATAAAATTAATTTCGGGCCATACTCAGCTCTTGCCGATTAATGTAATATAATACCCGCCTACTAATCAGGGCGTCTGTCTCCGTTGCTTTTGAGCGTGAATAGAAATTGTAGAAATTTTCTGTGGAGCAACATTTAATAATAAAGCGTTTTAAATCATCAAAAGCGATGAGCGGTAGCAGGCGCTTTTGATAGAGAACGGGGGAGTGCAGCGCCGCTGCTGTCGCCACGGCCGCTGCCAGTAGCCAGCAAATGGATCCCGGAGCTTTGCCGCATACGGCGTCCAGAGGAGGACATTCTGCAGGAAATCTGCCGCAAAATCGTTACTGGATAAAATTTTGATATCGGTGTGTCACAAAGCGAAATAGATTGAATCTGCGCTACCATTACATTCACGTCTTCAGAATTCAGACAGAAGAGGCTATAAAAATATTTTATGCCAGCTGCTCTCGATCCACTGACATAACGAACAGAAACAACGCACGCTACCGCTAGACCACAGGCGTAATCAGCCTAGAGTTTCTCTATCATGGGACAAGTTTTCCTCCAGGAAGTGCCGCAGTCTACAGTGTTGCCAGATTGTGCAGATAACCGGACTTAGAGAATTAGCGAGTTGGCCAGTTTTTTTGTCCCATGTCGCGATCGGCGCGGACTTAGCCTCTGAAGCGGCCGGCCGCCGGTCAAGTTTTATGTCAAAGAGTGTACATGCTGCTCTTGAGGGGTAGGATCAGTTTTGTTACAGAACTACATCTGATCGAAACAGAAAGACGACTTAGCGGTCACTGTGGCCGTGGGGAAATGTTTCTCAGCACTACGTTCACTTCAGACAACACGGAATACGAAAGAGTTGAAATAGGGTATAGAGCTACAAACAACATCGAAAGGGAAGAACCATTATGGCGTCAGTGAAAAAACTGCGAGAAAGGATCCAATGAGGTGAATTACATTTGTCTTCAAGGGAAAGAGGGGAATGAGTGACCACGAAGAACTTACCACATAAATAACTATGATAGAATACCACGGCGGAATCTGCTGAGGTGAGGGTCGTTTGATAATGGGCGCTGCGGAATGGCAGGAGTTGCTCTGTGGATTCCAGGGCTGTCGTCCGCGACGTATTGCAGTACAGCTTGCAGGGATACAAGAAGACTGGAATGCGGCGGCTACGGAGACGACGATGTTATATTAGGCTTTAACTTCCTTTCGATAAAGAGCTCACTAGAAGCGGAACGATAGTGAACAGGACTAGCACGAGGAAAGATATCGCACGTGTCCTTTTCAAAGGAATCATCTCGTCATTCATCTTAATTTAACGAACCAGCTGAAAATCTGAAGCATGAGTACCCCACTTCCAAGTTCAAGCCCAGAGTGATGACCACTGCGTCACCCAATAGTGTTTCGGAAATACACGGAGAATATTCTGTGCAGGAAAAATCCAATCACCAAATACCGCAGGAAACTGTAGAGAAATATCTTTTGTTAACAGTACAGGAAAGAAGGAAAATCGAACTGCGAACTGACTGAGCACATCATTAGCTAAAATAGATTTCTAAATATCTCTGAAAGAAGTATTACAGGAAAAGCAATCAGTAGGTAAATCCAGAACGAATGGTGATCACAAACGTCTGTTGTGAAAAGCGGTTAGAAGCGCAAAGCCGACATCAACAAGGCACAAACTGAAGGAAAAACCGACACATCTCATCATCAAAGAAGAGAATTTAAACAGAGCACAGCATCAGTTCCGCATTATGAGAAAGTAGACGAAGCGAACATGCCACAAGCTAGGTATCGCCAACAGTATTTCACCAATAATATCAAAACTTCTAGAACATTTGCACCAGTTTAGTGTGCCAAACTGCGACTCTTCCTGGCTGGCTGTCTTTCGTAAACATTGCGACACCAGTTGTGCCACCCGGTAAGTCCTACGAGCAAGTTCAGACCTCCAACTTGCCACTAATTCTTTGCATGAGCTGCAAACTTCTCGACAGACTGAAACTGTCACCTCAGCGTCGTTCCTGAAGCTGTGGGTTTTGAATTTTTCGCTTTAACCTTTCCCAGAGATGTGGCCGAGCGGTTCTGGGCGCTACAGTCTGGAACCGCGCGACCGCTACGGTCGCAGGTTTGAATCCTGCCTCAAGCGTGGGTGTGTGTGATGTCCTTAGTTAGGTTTAAGTAGTTCTAAGTTCTAGGGGACTGATGACCTCAGAAGTTAAGTCCCATAGTGCTCAGAGCCATTTGAACCATTTGAAACTTTTACAAGGTAAGGTGAGGTTATTAGTGACGGTTTGAATCCTCTGTAACTACCAAGAAATTGTGCTCATCGAAGTCGTGGCCTCACTGCGAGTGATATATATCGAACGCTCGACTCTCGAGATGTTAGAGAGAGAGAGAGAGAGAGAGAGAGAGAGAGAGAGAGAGAGAGAGAACAAAAGACGAACGTATTGAAAACAAGTCACTAACCCTACAGTGCATAGTGACTGTATCAGATTCTTTTACATGGAAGGATTTGATTCCAGGTTTGAGCGATACAACGAAATATTTGGACTTTTGTTGGGAGTCTGAATTGCTTCCTAGTCGCCATGCGAGAAACTACGTGCACTGTGGCGTCGCAAATTCAGTTACCCTGTACGAGAGGAAAGTCACTCAATTATCCTTATCAGCTCAAGTGCAAAAAATGCAGAAGAATAATTAGCAAAGGCACCAGCACGTGGTTTCAAGGTGCCAAACTAAATATTCAGCAAACCATCGTAGTTCAGTCACTAACAGTTATCACCTCTGAAAGTAAAATTATTGAGACGTAGCTTTTCGCTACAAATAGGCAGTGGCATTACTCTCGAAATCGGGCTTTACACACAGTGAAGTGATTCCCCGTTTTTCGCGCACAATGATGGGTCACTGGCAGCCTTCTGTACGTCGGCGGAGATGTGCACAGTCTAACTCTCGATAGTTATTGCTGAGATGCAGCATCTGCAAGCTGCGTAAGTAGATCAATTTTACTTGTCGTAGACGAAGACGCAACATGCTTAGAGGTCTCTCATGAGCACCACGACGTACATCGAGAACCGATCACTACTTGGGTGTAATTGTTCCGTTTAGTTAATGGAAACTGAACGGGTAAGTTAGAGGAATAAATAGACGCCAACATGCTTACAGCTTTGTCATCGGACGTCGTGACAAATGTTTTCGACAAACGACGTTATAAATATAATTACTGATCGTTTCCGTCTCAGTAGTTCAAACTGTTCTAAGTTCCTGCACAACCACATACTAATCATGACACATCCGTAGGAAATGTTAGTTTTAGCTTTCCCATTCAGTCTCCATTAATATCAAATAAAACTGTTACACCTATGTAGTAACTTATTCTCGATGTTCGTCTTGATGTACAATACTATGTAATATATTTCTGTTTTCAGTAAGTTCGTCTTTTGTTGTCTCTCATGCCAACATCTCAAGGCTCGACCTTCGATATGTATCGACGTTCGTCGATTCCTGGAAATTACCGAAGCTTGGTGGAGGCGGAGGAGGAGATTAGTGTTTAACGTCCCGTCGAAAACAAGGTCATTAGAAACGAAGCACAAGCTCGGATTACGGAGGGATCCTGTCACCAATGCTCATGAAATTCCTTGCATTGTTAGTGGTACAGTACTTCATGGCAGCGCATACTCAGCAAGAGTAGAGGTGCCATCTTAGCAGGAAGATCAGTTTATGAAGCCTCTGCCTGGCTGAAGTTCGAGGTAACCTACAGCACATAATACCCTCAGGCAACAGTATCTTATCATTGCGTTACCATGACAGAGACGAACCAGCTGGGCAAAATCGCACTATCCCAAGTTAAAAGTTTAGGAAATTTTATTTGCACGCTAGAGAGAAAAACGGATCTTTCATATTCCTAATTACAGGTGGAAAGCAAATTGCACTATTTGTTATCGACCGGTGTTCAACAGCGAGACTCCTAATGTTGTAATATCTCAGTTTCCTTCGCCTTATTTACTTGTTTATACTCTACAGATAGTCAGCCCATTAAAATTTACGAATAGTGAGACGACTCTGCTTTATCGTATGGATTATTTGACTACGATATCGTGAATGAGGCAACTCGTGAGGGCATTATTACGACATGATTGTGAAGTGTCCTATTTCGAGGCTGTCAGTACTATTTCGTATGTCGTTACCAGTGTATTCCGCGAAAGTGCCTAAACGGAAAATATCGTAATTTATTACTGGTGAAATATCGCCCCCTTGTTGCTTATCAACTCTCCCAAATTAATGTGAATCGTCTCCGTAACAGGAAAAAATGTAGAAGCGCGAGGTTAGCGATGAACCATGGTCGAATTATTGTCATGCCTCCCTCCATTTTTTCCAAGTATAATTTACAGAGGTAGAATGTGCTAAGCAGGACTGGTGACATTTGGCATACAGACGAGACCTCGCACCATTTGCTTGGGTCACCTACACAAGTCAACACCGCAACTCGTACCGCTTCAGAAGCAGCTAAATCTTTGGACACTGGTCAGTAATATCGTTTCTCCTTGCTGCTCGAAATGTACTTGACAGGAAACGTTGCGCAACAGAAAACAAGATGTGTTTGACCATCGTGAACGATAGTAGATAGGTATAAACGCCCAAAAATTTTCAAGAACACAGTATATAGTATTGCCGCCCTGTATTTGCCACCATTTTATGTGGGAAATGCGCTTCTATATAACCACTCATTATCCTGTTCTCTAAATACCGATCTTATGGAACTTACTTCATCTACGAGAGTAACATATGCTATTACAGCAGCTGTTTTGTGAGTCGCCTAATGCTACGCCAGCAGCTCTTGCTATTAACCAACTAAATATCATTGTTCTGCAGAAAATTGTTTTTAAACAATAAAATACAGAATATCATTTCGATTTATTGTTTTAATTACACTGCAACCTCCTTGCACTCACTCAGTAAGAACGTATTACTGCAGAAGCCCTAATCGATCGGCCCACGTATCCATAAATAAAACCTGTGATTTTTCTGACTGCAAGATCGTTGGTGAGATTTTTTAAGCATTTTGCCTGGGTACTAATACCACTGCTACTTTGACTAAGGTATTTTTTAATTACATTCAGCTACAACATTTGCTATACGGCGAGACGACTAGCTGCTGTGAACTGTCTGAAATACTGGATTTATCGGATTAACTTTCATCTTCTCATCCCACTGGAGACACAAAACAGTAAAAACAGTTACAGAGCCATTTCGTCACATGTGGATATTCTACTAGAGACACTAAAGACTCTGCCAGTAATAGATGAGAATGTTTTTTCTATAGTTCTAGTATCTCATCGATACCAAACTGACCAACTACTTTGTACACTGGTCACAGCCGTCAGAAGACCAAAGGAGAAACTTCATAAAGATCTAATTCATTATCATAATAAATTGACAGACTTTCGGATAAAATATACGAAACCGCCGTACACTGATGAAGATCGAGATTATAATGGCGTGCTAATCTATCTGTATTTGTTAATATTTTTGGGACATTTTTATTTTTAAATGACTAGTTGGAATCGTTATCAGAATCATCCTTGGATCAAAATGCAGCCCTGTGATACTATGCAATGTACTCGTAAAAATCGGTTAGATAAGAATACAAATGCGACTGTGAGAGCACATAACGTGTCTGACAAAAGTTATGAGGTGGCGATTTGCACATGTACAGATGGCGGTAGTAGCGTGTACACAAGGTACAAAAGGGCAGTGACTTGGCCGAGCTCTCATCTACAGTACACTCAGGTGATACACACGGTTTCCATTTTGGAAACCGTTAGGCAACTCACAAGGGAACCTCGCCATCGCACCCCCCTCAGATTTAGTTGTAAGTTGGCACAGTGGATAGGCCTTGAAAAACTGAACACAGATCAATCGAGAAAACAGGAAGAAGTTGAGTGGAACTATGAAAAAATAAGCAAAATATACAAACTGAGTAGTCCATGTGAAGATAGGCAACGTCAAGGATATTCTGAGCTCAGGAGCGTCGTGGACCCGTGGTTAGCGTTAGCAGCTGCAGAGCGAGAGGTCCTTGGTTCAAGTACTCCCTCATTTGAAAATTTTAATTTCTTTATTTTCGCTAAGCTATGATCTGCCCATTCGTTCATTGACGTCTCTGTTCACTGTAATAAGTTTAGTGTCTGCGTTTTACGACCGCACCGCAAAACCGTGCGATTAGTAGACGTAAGGACGTGCCTCTCCAATGGGAACCGAAAACATTTGATCGCAAGATCATAGGTCAACCGATTCCTCCACAGGAAAACACGTCTGATATATTCTATACGACACTGGTAACGGCATGTGCGTCACATGACAGGAATATGTTGTCGACCCACCTTACCTGTACACTTGGCGAATGGGTAAAAAGATTCTTCTACGTTGCCCAATTTAGGTTTTCTTGTGGATGTGATAATTACTCCCAAAAAACAGATGAAAACATAAGACTGTCACATAAACTGTAACAAATGAATCCAACAGTTTCACAGTCGCACACTTTTCCGTGTGCTCTGTCATACATATGTTTCTAACATTTTCAAATTTTTCCATGTGTAGACCGTCAAATCCTGCATATGTCCAAGCAAATCTGAACATGTCCTGGAATTTTGGAGAGCGAAGTTGATTATGTGTGAGTGTCTGAACTTCGATAATTGACTGAAAATAAAAATTAAACTCTTCGCTCGAAGAAATACTTGAACCAAGGACCTCTCGTTCCGCAGCTGCTCACGCTAACCACGGCGCTCCTGAGTTCAGTTTGCCCTTGATGTTGCCTATCTTGCGCATGGCCTACTCAGTTTGCATATTTTGCTTATTTTTTCATAGTTCCACACAACTTCTTCCAGTTTTCTCGATTGATCTGTGTTCAGCTTTTCAAGGCCTATCCACTGTGCAACTTACAACTAAATCTGAGGGGGGTGCGATGGGGAGGTTCCCTTGTCAGTATTCCGAGATGCGCAGCGTCAAACGTGTGCCGAGGACACCAAATTTCTGGCATTATCTCCTACCATGAACAACGCTGTTGCCGGCGGCATTCACTTATCGACGAGAGCAGAGGCGTTTGGATAGATTTGTCGGTGCTAAACGACAAGCAACACTGTGTGAAATAACCGCAGAATTCAGTGTGAGACGTGCGACGAACGTATCCGTTACTATAGCGCCCCGAAATTTGGCGTTAATGGGCTGTGGCAGCAAACGACCGAGGCGAGTGCCTATCATGACAGCACATCGCCTGCAGCGCCTCTCCTGGGCTCGTGACCACATCAATTGGACCCTAGACGACTGGAAAACCATGGTCTGGTCAGATGAGTCCCGATTTTAGTTGGTGAGAGCCGATGGTAGTACTCGAGTGTGGTGCACACCCCAGAAGGCCATGGACCCAAGTTTTCAACAAGGCACTGTGCAAGTTGGTGGTGGCTCCATTGTGGTGTGGGCTGTGTGTACACGAAATGGATCATCTGGTTAAACTGAACCGACTCTTGACTGGAAATAACTATGTTCGGGTGTTTTGAGACCATTTTCAACCATTCAAGAACTTCAAGTTCCCAAACACAGTTGTTCACAATTGGCTTGAAGGACATTCTGGACAGTTCTAGCGAATGATTTAGTCACCCAGGTCGCCCGACATGAATCCCGTAGAACACTTGGTGGACATAATCGCGAGATCATTTTGTGCACAAAATCCTGCAACGGCAACGCTTTCTCAATTATGGACAGCTGTAGAGGCGGCATGTCTCAGTAGATCTCCAGGAGACTACCAACGAGTCCATGCTGCATTAAAGGAGATCCGCCACGATATTAGTACGTATACCACGATTTTCGTCACCGCAGTGACGAAGACGCGGTTCAGGAAGAAGAGAAATAAAGTTTAGAGTTGGAAATGCTGTTGACGCCATAGGAGACTATGCCAGGTTGGTAAGTGTGTGCTGTTCCTGTTGTGGTCATCAGTCCTGAGACTGGTTTGATGCAGCTCTCCATGCTACTCTATCCTACGCAAGCTTCGTTATCTCCCAGTTCCTTTTGCAACCTGCTTCCTTCTGAATCTCAGTGGATTCATCACTTGGTCTCCCTCAACGATTTTTACCCTCCACGCTGCCCTCCAATACTAAATTGGTGATCCCTTGATGCCTCAGAACATGTCCTACCAACCGATCCCTTCTTCTAGACAAGATGTGCCACAAATTTCTCATTTCCCCAATTCTATTCAATACCTCCTCCAAATGTAGACTGGCAATGGCAAGGAAAGCGTTCCTGAAGAAGAGAAATTTCTTAACATCGAGTATTGATTTAAGTGTCAGAAAGTCGTTTCGGAATGTATTTGTATGGAGTGTAGCCATGTATGGAAGTGAAACATGGACAATAAATAGTTAAGCCAAGAAGAGAATAGTAGCTTTCGAAATGTGGTGCTACAGAACAATGCTGAAGATTAGATGGGTAGATCATATAACTAATGAGGAGGTATTGAATAGAATTGGGGAGAAGAGGAGTTTCTGGCACAACTTGACTAGAAGAAGGGATCGGTTGGTAGGACATGTTTTGAGGCATCAAGGGATCACAAATTTAGCATTGGAGGGCAGCGTGGAGGGTAAAAATCGTAGAGGGAGACCAAGAGATGAATACACTAAGCAGATTCAGAAGGATGTAGGTTGCAGTAGGTACTGGGAGACGATGAAGCTTGCACAGGATAGGATAGCATGGAGAGCTGCATCAAACCAGTCTCAGGACTGAAGACGACGACGACGACGACGACGACGACAACCTCATTAGTTATGTGATCTACCCATCTAATCTTCAGTATTCTTCTGTAGCACCACATTTCAAAAGCTTCTATTCTCTTCGTGTTTAAACTAGTTATCGTCCATGTTTCACTTCCATACATGGCTACACTCCATACAAATACTTTCAGAAAGGACTTCCTGACATTTAATTCTATACTCTATGTTAACCAATTACTCTTCTTCAAAAGCGTTTTTCTTGTCATTGCCAGTCTACATTTTATATCCTCTCTACTTCGACCATCATCAGTTATTTTGCTCCCCAAATAGGAAAACTCCTTTACTACTTTAAGTGTGTCACTTCCTAATCTGATTTACTCAGCATCACCCGACTTAATTCGACTACATCCCATTATCCTCCTTTTGATTTTGTTGTAGTTCATATTATCTCCTCCTTTCAAGAGACTGTCCATTCCGTTCAACTGCTCTTCCAAGTCCTTTGGTGTCTGACAGAATTACAATGTCACCGGCGAACCTCAAAGTTTTTATTTCTTCTCCATGGATTTTAATACCTACTCCGAATTTTTCTTTTGCTTCCTTCACTGCTTGCTCAATGTACAGACTGAATAACATCGGGGAAAGGCTACAATCCTGTCTCACTCCCTTCCCAACCACTGCTTCCCTTTCATGTCCCTCGATTCTTGTCTGATTTCTGTACAAATTGAAAATAGCTTTTCGCTCCCTGTATTTTGCCCCTGCCACCTTCAGAATTTGAAAGAGAGTATTCCAGCCAACATTGTCAAAAGCCTTCTCTAAGTCTACAAATGCTAGAAACGTAGGTTTGTCCTTCCTTTATCTACTAAGGTAAGTCGTAGGGTCAGTATTGCCTCACGTATTCAAACATTTCTACGGAATCCAAACTGATCTTCCCCGAGGTCGGCTTCCACCAGTTTTTCCATTCGTCTGTAAAGAATTCGTGTTAGTATTTTGCAGCCGTGACTTATTAAACTGATAGTTCGGTAATTTTCACATCTGTCAACACCTGCTTTCTCTGAGACTGGAATTATTATATTCTTCCTGAAGTCTGAGGGAATTTCGCCTGTCTCAAACATCTTGCTCACCAGATGGTAGAGTTTTGTCAGGGCTGGCTCTCCCAAGGCTATCCGTAGTTGTAATGGAATGTTGTCTACTCCCAGTGCCTTGTTTCGACTAAGACCTTTCAGTGCTCTGTCAAACTCTTCACGCAGTATCGTAACTCCTATTTCATCTTCATCTACATGCTCTTCAATTTGCATAATATTGTTCTTAAGTACATCGCCATTCGACCTTTCTGCTTTCCCTTCTTTTCTCAGAACTGGCTTTCCATCTCAGCTCTTGATATTCAGACATGTGGTTCTCTTTTTCCAAAGATCTCTCTAATTTTCCTGTAGGCAGTATCTATCTTAGCCCTAGGGATATATGCCTCGACATGTTCTCTAGCCATCCCTGCTTAGCCATTTTGCACATCCTGTCGATCTCATTTTTGAGACGTTTGTATTCCTTTTTGCCTGCTTCATTTACTGCATTTTTATATTTTCTCCTTTCATCAATTCAATATTTCTTCTGTTACCCAAGGATTTCTAATAACCCCTGTCTTTTTACCTACTTGATCCTCTGCTGCCTTCACTATTTCATCTCTCAAAGCTTTCCATTCTTCATCTACTGTATTTCTTTCCCCCATTCTTGTCTGTCGTTCCCTGATGCTCTCCAGGTCCTATATCCTTAAATTCCTATAGGGAATATAGGGCGTAATTGTATGTAGAAATGCTTTTCAAAATCTGAACTTTGTTATTTGACGCCCACCTCTGCTGAACAGCAGCTCAGTCTCTCAACAGCTTTTCCATCTCATCCCCGAGAGTTGAGGGCATAGTTTCTGCACCGGTGGATTACACGAACAACGAACGATAAAGGCTTAATTACTATAGCATTAAATGCTGTGTGGACACGGCTCGGTCATTCGTTGGCCAGTCTGATTTGGCAGTAGGAGGTAGCAAAAGGAAGGCCGACGTTTTGAATTCCACGTTTAAGAAATTGGTCACGCAGTAGAATCTTACAACCATACCGTCCATCATCGCACGGAGTCCCACATGGATGTCACAGTAATAAGCTCCCATGGCGTAGAGATACAACGTAAGGAATTGTAAACACAAAATACAGGATGGTATAAGACGAACATCAACAAAAGCAAAACAAGGATAATGGTATATAGTCGAATTAAGTCGGGTGATGCTGAGGGAATTAGATTAGGAAATGAGACACTTCACGTGGTAGATAAGTTTTGGTATTTGGGGAGCAAAATAACTGATGATGGTCGAAGTAGAGAGGATATAAAATGTAGACTGGCAATGGCAAGGAAAGCGTTTCTGAAGAAGAGAAATTTGTTAACATCGAGTATAGATTTAAGTGTCAAGAAGTCGTTTCTGAAAGTATTTGCATGGAGTGTAGCCTTGTATGGAAGTGAAACATGGACGATAAATAGTTTAGACAAGAAGAGAATAGAAGCTTTCGAAATGTGGTGCTACAGAAGAATGCTGAAGATTAGATGGGTAGATCACATAACTAATTAGGAAGTACTGAACAGAACTGGGGAGGAGTTTGTGGCACAACTTGACAAGAAGAAGGAACCGGTTGGTAGGACATGTTCTGAGGCATCAAGGGATCACCAGTTTAGTACTAGAGGGCAGCGTGGAGAGTAAAAATCGTAGAGGAGACCAAGAGATGAATACACTAAGCAGATCCAGAAGGATGTAGGCTGCAGTACGTACTGGGAGATGAAGAAGCTTGCACTGGATAGAGTAGCACGGAGAGTTGCCTCAAATCAGTCTCAGGACTGAAGACCACAACAACAACAGGTTATATCAGCACGCAAGTGTTACGGGTGTGCTTCGGGAGTTCAGGTGGGAATCCCCGGAGGGAAGAAGACATTCATTTCGAACGACAGTGCTGAGAAAGTTGAGAGGGCCGGCTTCTGAAGCTGACTGCAGAACGATCCCACTGCCGCCAACATACATTTCACATAGGGACGGCGAATGTAAATTAGGGCTCATACGGAGCCAGGATCGTACGGAGGTGTATAGACAGTAGCTTTCCTTCTTCCTTCGCTCTGTCTGCTAGTGGAACAGGAAAGGAAACGATTAGTTGTGATACATGGTATCCTCTGCCACGCATCGTACGGTGGCTTGCAAAGTATGGATGTAGGATGTTTCAGACATTTCCTTAGATATACAACAAGAGCATTTATCCAGATCTGGAACAACATTGCTTCCTGCAATACTTTCAAACGAATCTCGTACGGTACAAGCGTTGGAAATGTGGCACACAGCTTTCGGTTGAATCGCATGGCTTGTACCATGCCGTGTATGAAGCGAGCCCATTGAGAAAAAGCTTCGTCATGAGAAAATAGTATCAAGCAACTGTGCTAGCACAAACTGTGTAAGTAGGCTGTTTAGGTTTTTATGCTGGTAACGCCACGTAGTGCTCTGTATGAAAATCGCTGACTGCGCTTTATGCAGTCTGTGGCTGGTTGGACTCATTGTTTGAATATTCGCTTGTGTAGTGCTGGGCAGTTGGATGTGAACAGCGCGTAACGTTGGGCAGTTAGAGGTGAGCCGCCAGCAGTGGTGGGTGTGGGGAGAGATGCCAGAGTTTTGAGAGGACGATCTGGACATGTGTCCGTCAGGAAGAGGAAATTTGTTTAATTGGATGTCACAAAAATTTATATATATAAAAATTTGTGTGACATCCAATTAAAATATATATATATATATATATATATATATATATATATATATATATATATATGCTATTAAGGTAAATACATGGTTTGTTCTCTGTCAAAATCTTCCATTTCCTAACTATGCCTATCAGAAGTTAGAATCTTTTATTCAGCTGGTAGTATTGGCGCTCGCTATATTGTAGTAGTTCGAGTAACGAAGATTTTTGTGAGGTAAGTGATTCATGAAAGATAAAGGTTATTGTTAGTCAGGGCCATTCTTTTGTAGAGATTATTGAAAGATTGCGTTGCGCTAAAATACTGTGTGTCAGGTTAGTGATGATCAGAATAAGTAAAGAGAGAAATGTCTGGGTACGCTCAGTTCTGCTCAGCGGTCTCTGCATCAAATAACGTAAGAGTTTTTCCAGCACTGTCATTCTAAATTTTTCTAAGGGGACGTTTCAACTGGGAGTAAAAACGTGGTAACGCTATGTTCACATATTTCGGAGCCACGAAAGAACAATTTTTCTGGCTTTGATGGTCCGTACTTCTTCCAGTGCTGTTGTGTCCACACCGTCGGTCATCCTCTTCCTCGATAGTAATATATTTCTAGCACAAATGTTACACTTATCTAGGACCAAACGCTGTCAAACGCTCGTAAAGATATAGAACAAGCCAAATACTGTTCCCCATCCACGAGTGTTAATCGAATGTCTTCCGACACTGTTGTGTCGCGTTTGTGACCGCTTCTGCGCTCATGGCCCTCAGTATCTCCTATCTTCTCAAGAATGACTGCAGAGACAGATGATTTACTGCCACATGTTCTGCCTGGCATGAGGCAATGATTGCGGTAATTGATCGCAGATGGTCTCACTTCCAACATCTTCCGTTGTTTGAAAGTGAGTCTGTAGTTGTGAAATTAAGGGTTGGGACATTCAAATGGCATGTGCTACTTTGTGCAGCGACTGGCCAGATTCAGCCCCAAGTCGTTTCGCATACAGTAAGTCCTACTGTTGAGATCTTGCCTATCTTTACTCTCATCGAAAGGAATCAAACAGAACCTTGTCGATACCTGGCGCATTCTTACTTGAGAAATTGCCTCACTTTTCACACGCGTGACGGATAAACTGTTTCTTCAACGTAGAAGAGAGAATTTAAGGACTACTTGCGAGGAATAAGATTCTTGCACTCTGAATGAGAATGAGGGGTGTAAAGTGCCCTAGGTTTGATTTATTATGCTATACAACTAGTCGGTATAGCTCATGTTCGCATGCTTCAGCTACAGGCATTACATTTTCTGAAGTAATATAATGCAACTGTGGAAATATGCACCACGAGTGACAACACAAAGCCTAGAACCCGTCCTTTCTGCGATAACTGTAGCTTTTAAACTATAGTGACTTTTCTTGTAGTAGTAGCAGCAGCTGTAAGTCTCTTGTGAATTACATATGAGAATGAGCAATATCCTTGTCCTTGCGGCAGGGTAACATACAGACCGTTTAATGCTCGCCGCTAGATGGATATCAACTGCCTTATTTGCAGCGTGCAAACTACTGGCGTACCGAAACAACAACAACAAACTAATACATAAGAGTTGATGACGTAACCATGTTATGGGAAGCATAATCCGCGGAAGCGTGGAGTGACGATCAAGATCTGAATCATGAGATTCCCACGAAGCCGTGACCGTGATGCAGTAGCCCCACGCTGCAAACTCGCCCAGACACTTCCCAGAAATAATGGATGCCTCAGTCAGCGGAGTGCCGAGTTACTATTTCGACGAATTCCATAACGAAGACGGACCCTCTACGTTAGCTGGACTCCGTTTCCAGTCCTATCGCTGCGAGAAGAGACAGGATATCAATATACAAATAAAAATAATAAAACTGTAAAAATAGGAAGTGGAGAGATACAATGCGAAACCAATCAAAGTATGTAATAGAATAATGCTATTCTTTGTTCTCCAGTCTGTAAACTGAAATAGTTATAGTCTAACGTTTAATATGAAAACACACACACACACACACACACACACACACACACACACACACACACACACACACACACACACACAGAGAGAGAGAGAGAGAGAGAGAGAGAGAGAGAGAGAGAGAGAGAATAATGTGGGGACATACCAAGGATACTTATTCATTTATCGAGTCAGAGCATAATGTTATACCAAAAAACTACGATAGGTTTATTTTATTTATACTCATATTTAGATCCTCTCCTAATATCCGTTAGGATATATTTTATTCTTAAGTAGGTACTCCTAAAATCTGTATAAAATGCGTATACTGTATTGGCCCTTCCCCGTAATCGCATACGGAGTGAGAAAAATTCATTTCTTCGTACACTATATTCACATTCTTGTGTATAAATACCATATAATTCTCAAACATTTTTGTCTTAGAGCGGAAACAGTCGTCTTACGTGACAGTAATCATGGCTGCAAGAGAATTTTAAGTCCATGTGAAACAGTTTATAATCTTCAATATCATACTACGTCATCCACAGCCTTATTCACGATCAAAGAAGAATTGCAAAGTGTAATAGTGAAGTTATCAGTGTGAAACTGGATACACGGAAGTGTAAGAGCGAATGGAAAGCTGTTTAAGTTTCTGACGCAGAACTGGAATTTTCTTAGCCGCTTTAAGTCTCAAATTCTAGTCCACGTTAATGGGAAATATTACAGCGCTAGTGCTTCCCGTAATAAGAATATTAAGACAGTACATCTGCGCTAACCGTTAACTGTACTTTCCTTCCACAAGTTCCGTAAAGCGCGACGAAGTAGCGCAGATAGCTTAAACTGCTCCGTGTTGACAGTGTATAAAATACTTGAATAAGAGCGCAACACAAATAACTGTCCGAACGATGTGGTGGTGGTTGAAGGACGGGTAAAATTCTGTAAACATCGCGAGCCACGCTGACCAGTGCTACACTTGGTGTTTACGTAAACACCAAGCTCGTTAACTATGGCAGTGCGACAATTGTTGGTCGACCCAGCTGCGGTGCTGGCGAAAATGACATCACGGCCGCAATTTCTCCCGCAAAACATAAGTATGTATGTTCCGATACTGCAGCGAATAGTGAGGTCTGTCAGGTAAATAACTACTGTGCCAAGTTATTACACAGGTTTACGTGTCTTCCTTCGACAATTAACGAATTTTCACTGGCACTGAAAGCGAAATTATTCTCTACAGCACTAACGAGCTTATACGATTCCAAGATCGCTTAGCTTATCGAATAATAGCTGCCTAAACGAATGTACAATTACAGTGACGTATACTATTCTCAGTTTTGATTTCTACGACGGTAGTCATAAGAAATGCAGCAAGGTATTATTGTAAATACAGACACCACAAGTCACTGAACGGAAGTTGGGGTAAAGCAACACGCAGTTATTGTCACACTATGGGGCTTGCACATGGAGAGCTGCAGCAAACCAGTCTCAGGACTGAAGACAACAACATGGGGCTTTCAATGTTATGGCAACTTTTTTATTTTAATTTTCGTGGTGTTTGTAGTGAATATCTCCCCGCCTCCCTTTCTCTCCCCCCCCCCCCCCTTTAGTTCAACCCCCAAGTCATATTTCAAAACACTTTATTTAGCACTTTATACGAATGTCTTAATTTGTTAAGAAACAGAGTGACATAATAATAAATGCAACTTTTAAAAATACATCTATTCGTATATGGATTCATTTTACCCTTGGACTCAGGTGATTGGTTCAAATGGCTCTGAGGACTATGGGACTAAACATCTGAGGTCATCAGTCCCCTAGAACTTAGAACTACTTAAACCTAACTAACCTAAGGACATCACACACATCCATGCCCGAGGCAGGATTCGAACCTGCGACCGTAGCAGTCTCGCGGTTCCGGACTGAAGCGCCTAGAACCGCTCGGCCACGGCAGCCGACGGACTCACGTGAAACGAGTTTTGTATAATGTAAACTGAATCTGCAGGATGTCATGGATTATAATGTACAAAAATGAACGTGATCTGCTAAGCACAGCGATTTTTACCCACCTGCATTCCCCTAGGTTAACTGAACATTCGATACTCTGAGAGAAGCTCATGTTTCACAATATTACTTACGCTGACTCGATTTTTGCTTTCGACTAATGGTAGCCGCTGCTGTTTTCCCACGGCACGAGCCTTGGCGCTTTTTTCCCCTCTGCTCTTGAAATCACTACCCTCACTCGCGTTTCGTCCACTATCACCTGACGGACCGTGTTAATGCGTAGTCTTACCCAGACGCACGGATAACATCACAGCCCAGCACCCTGTGATCCACATACTAGATAACTAACATGTTGACAGAGGTGACAGTAGAACCGTTGGTCTGATCACCACGTTAGTGTGGCCGTGTAGGGGCCCCATCTCTGTTTATGTTCCCCTAAATACGTAACTTCTGTTGGTGGATATCGAAACACCAGAAAACGGTTAAGGCCAATAAAATATATTGAAAGTGTAACAGTGATCGGTTTCTGCGAACTATCAACGTATAAAAGAAATGTCAAGGTACAGACGAATGAGAGGTCGAAAATGTGAGGGCGGAGCGCGTGGCACTCACCTCGGAGCGCGGAATGCCGAGTCCCATGCCGCTCGCAGACGGACCGCCTACATGTCCCGCGCGCTGCCGCGAACAGACTGCAGAGGCCGGCCCGTGCCTGCCCGCTCCTGCCGTTGCGCATGCGCGCGGCGGCGCCCACCCCCCACGCCGGCGCATTTGGGACAGGGCGCTGCCGCCGCCAGCACTGCTCCAGTGGCCGGCGAGGCAGCGGCTGGGAGCGGCCTTGTCCCAAGGCTGCCCAGCAGTGACACCCGCGGCTGCCCACCCAGCGGCTTCTGCCCGTTTACTGGCAACCGCTTCCCTCCTGCCACGTATCGCCACCTTTCAGTCTCCATAATTCATTCACCCCTTCGACCATAAATATAATAGACTGGCCCTGACGTCATTTTCGTGGCTACAAAATCTCTGGGCTAAGGTCACGTGAATGTTGGCAAAACATGGTTGTTTCGTGTTGCGCTTATGGATGTGCTCAGCGTTTTGTCGGGGGAAATGACATTACATTTCAGGTGTAAGCGTTTCTATGATAGTGCAGATGCGTTTATTGAAATCTGCTGAAGTGACTTTTATATGTTTTTTACACTTGAAATAGAGTTCACGTAAATTAAAGTGTTGAAAGTGATGCCTTGCAGTCTGACTCATATTACATTTTGGAAAGTATCTGTGATAATTCGGTTACAGAAGTAAGTATAATTGTTTCTTGTTCCTACCCGTTGCTACCCATAGGTTCCCTACGGATGAAAACCGAAGGCAGCTTTGGATACAGGCCCTGAAACGGAAAATCTTTAAACCATCTGCACATACGCGCCTTTGCTCGAAGCACTTCGCGGAGAAGTCTTTTGATAGGTTAGTTATTATTTACAATGTATATTTATAGTTTATATTTACAGTGTCTGTCATTTTTAAACTTAGGCTCCAAAATTATTTTCTGAAACTTTAAAGTCTCACCTTTCATCTAAAATATCGTAGTGGGAACTGAACCTTTGAAGTGCACCTAAAATTGATACTCTAGAATGGACCTGCTCCTAAAGTCGACAACCTTGGTACCTATAGTTGACATAATTCCCATATCCCATATTCTTTTATAAGTGACTAGAGCTCAAAACGCGGCGAATTCAGTGTTTAAAGTTTTGACACGAGCCCACTCTTACTGTTTAAAAGAATTTTAACGACATTTTACTTTAATTGATAGTTTATAGTAATTTCTTCCCGCTGCCCACCAGAGTGGCATTCGATGTATTTGTTAGAATCTGTAAATGGTACTGTGAACAAATCCAGGTCAAATGTAGTTCTGGCATAATTATTCGCAAATAAAAGTAATTTTTGTTGGAAGCGTTTGGCAGTCAATTGAGAAATGTGGCCGGCCGCTGTTGGCCGAGCGGTTCTAGCCGCTTCAGTCTGGAACCGCGCGACCGCTACGGTCGCGGGTTCGAATCCTGCTTCGGGCATGGATGTGTATGATGTCCTTAGGTTAGTTAGGTTTAAGTAGTTCTAAGTTCTAGGGGACTGATGACCTGAGGTGTTAAGTCCCATAGTGCTCAGTGCCATTTGAACCATTTTTTTGAGAAATGTGTGGAAAATACGATACAAACATAGGATGGCAGACCGCTGATTTGAAATCCCGCCACGTTATGCCAGCAGTCGCGTGGTTTATGTTGGAGCCACACCAGCCCTATAGCTTCTGCACACCAAGGCCGGTCTACTAGTATTTATGGTCGAAGATTCACCCGCACTTCTGCACTGGCTTCCTCCAGTTGTAGTCAGCCGCGATACGGCAGCTGTTTCTCGGCTTCCTAGTTCGCTGCTGTTTACTATATCTTCACCGTCAGTCGTAAAGATGCGAGACTGGATTAATGAAAAATAGTAAAAATTGAAATAGTGACTTTTATGTTTTAGGTGCTCTACATTGTCTCCCCCCACTGAGTAAAACGTACAAACCTTCATAAACGAAGTAAAACTGTCTGAAAAGTCCACCTTTGATATGCAGTTCAACTAGCACGTCACAATAGTTCGAACGTCGGTTATGTCATCAAAGTGTTGACCCTTTATCTGAATTTCTGCACTTCGTAATTAGACTAGATTATATTAGATTAGTACTTGTTCCATAGATCATGAATACGACACTTCGTAATGATGTGGAACGTGTCAGGTTAATTAAAGGTGTCTATACAAGATATTACATTACACAAAATATTACATGACACTTAATATTTTTAACTTTTTGTGGGGGTTGGGGAAATTACCCACTCATTATATCCAAAAATTCATCTAATGCGTAGGAGGAGTTGCCATTAAGAAATTCTTTTAATTTCCTTTTAAATGCTATGTGGCTATCTGTCAGACTTTTGATGCTATTAGGTAAGTGACCAAAGACTTTCGTGGCAGCATAATTTACCCCCTTCTGAGCCAAAGTTAGATTTAACCTTGAGTAGTGAAGATCATCCTTTCCCCTAGTGTTGTAGCCATGTACACTGCTATTACTTTTGAATTCGTTTGGATTGTTAATAACAAATTTCATAAGTGAATATATATACTGTGAGGCTACAGTGAAGATCTGTAGCTCTTTAGATAAGTGTCTGCAGGATGATCTTGGATGAGCTCCAGCAATTATTCTGATTACACGCTTTTGTGCAATGAACACTCTTTTACTCAACGATGAGTTACCCCAAAATATGATGCCATAGGAAAGTAGAGAATGAAAATAGGCGTGGTAAGCTAATTTACTCATAAATATATCGCCAAAATTTGCAATGACCCTAATAGCATAAGTAGCTAAACTCAAACGTTTCAGCAGACCCTCAGCGCGTTTTTTCCAGTTCAGCCCCTCATATTAGGGTACGCTCGTATTTTACAGCACCAAGTATCGTCACTAGAGTTGCAAAACTGTTGTAGGCTACTGTACACTGTCGTAAGCAATAGTAGACTAAGGTAGATTTCCTAGGAGCTTTGGCCAGTTACGGTCGTGCCCGCGTTATCTGTGCAGTACGTGCATAGCAAATCAATCGGGCATTACCTCATAACTGTCGATCTGTCTGCGTATGCGACCAGTGTCTTACTAGATTTCCCTGAAAATTGGGAGCGGCGAACTGTCTAGCAACTGACTGAGGTTATATAGAGGCTTGGATAACATACGGAAAGTTTCTGTTCTTCGTAGTTATCTCCCTGTCTGTTACTTCAAAGTAAACAGTGTTTGTAGTGAAATTTAAATTGTCAATGTTTAAATCAGATTTTTTTTCGAAAAATGTTGATTTGTAACGTCAAACAGAGGGATGTTGTAGTAAAAATGAAAAAAAAACACTGATTTCTTTTATAGCGCCAACGAACTTACGTAAAACACGTTGAAATGAGTCTACTGGGGCACACTTGTATGTGGTACCAGAATATGATAAGAAAAAAAAAAATGGTTCAAATGGCTCTGAGCACTATGGGACTTAACATCTGAGGTCATCAGTCCCCTAGAACTTAGAACTAGTTAAACCTAACTAACCTAAGGACATCACACACATCCATGCCCGAAGCAGGATTCGAACCTGCGACCGTAGCAGTCGCGCGGCTCCGGACTGAAGCGCCTAGAACCGCTCGGCCACAGCGGCCGGCAATATGATAAGAATATTAATATAAATTAAAATGAAAATAGTATACCTTAAACGATGTATGTCTCTGATAGGCTTCATAAAGCTGATCGCTGACTGTGCACGATCGCAGAGCCAAAGGTACTGCTTCTGGTCTGACATTGTAGTGTTGGAGTACGAGAGCGCTTGGCACATACGAGGGTTATTCCAAAAGTAAGGTCCGGTTATAAAAAAAAATCAAAACTAAAATGTTTTTTCAAAACAATTGTTTTATTTACATTCCTTACATCTTTATCTATTTTTCTACATAACTTCCATACTTATTTAAACATTTGTCACATCGTTCAACAAGCTTTTAAATGTCCATGTTATAGAAATCGGCCGCCTGTGACGATAACCAGTCCTTAACTGCTTCTTTCACTTCATCATCTGTGTCGAAGCGCTTGCCGCCGAGAAACTCCTTTAAGTAACGGAACAGGTGGAAATCACTTGGCGCCAGGTCCGGACTGTAAGGAGGATGGTCCATCTGTTCCCATCCAAATTTCTTGATCAGAGCTTGCGTTTCATTTGCAGTGTGGGGTCTGGCATTGTCATGCAACAACAAGATTCCAGACGACAAAAGACCACGTCGCTTATTCTGGATTGCACGTCGAAGTTTAGTCAGGGTAGCGCAGTAGGCGGCTTTGTTAATCGTTGTTCCTCTCTCCATAAAGTCGACTAACAATACTCCACGTCTATCCCAGAACACAGTCGCCATAACCTTACGTGTTGAGATTGTCTGCTTTGCCTTGACCTTGACTGGCGATGACGTGTGACGCCATTGCATTGACTGACGTTTAGACTCTGGAGTGATGTGAGAAACCCATGTCTCATCCCCTGTGACAACATTGTCTAAAAGACTGTCACCTTCCTTATGATATCGCTCCAAAAAATCAAGAGCAAAAGCCATTCTTTTCATTCGTTGGGGCTCAGTAAGCAGCCTGGGAACCCAACGGGCACACAATTTGTGAAACTTCAAATGTTCATACACAATTCTGTACAAAGTTGTTCTACTCACATTCGGAAAATGCATGTCTACGTCTGTAATAGTGAATCGGCGATCTTCACGAATTTTTTTGTCAACCGCATTGACCAAATCGTCTGAAATCACTGATGGTCGGCCACACCGTGGTTCATCGTGCACATTATCCCGTCCTTCATTAAAAGCTCGCACCCACTTGCGCACTTTACTGTCGCTCATTATGTTAGGACCGTACACTTCAGTAATCTGCCGATGGATTTCCGCCGCTGAATTGTTTCTTGCAGACAAAAACCGTATCACTGCCCTTACTTCACAATCGGCGGGCTGATCAATTGTCTTAAACATTGTAAAGTGACACTGTGAACTACACTCAGCAACAGTAACAAAGCGAATGGCGGCGTTTGACGCGCAAGGCTTGCCGGGAGTCGGCGCGCATGCGTGTTTTGTCATTGGCGCCAAATTTCAATAGTTACGGCGAATCGGACCTTACTTTTGGAATAACCCTCGTAGTTGTAGGTAACTGTGTGTGAGCGAAAGACGATGGAGTGGGCTGTTTATGTGGTGTGCTGTCTGAAGTCACCAAGTGTTAGATTAATGTAGGTATGTCAATAGTGTTGAACATGGAAGCAGAAGTCTTCAAGCAAGCAAGGTAAAGACGTTAAATAATTATGAGTTTTGTTTTACAGCGCCTTACTATAGATGAGTTGGCTGATAATTTCTAGCCGGCCGCTGTGGCCGAGCGGTTCTAGGCGCTTCAGTCCGGAACCTCGCTGCTGCTACGGTCGCAGTTTCGAATCCTGCCTCGGGCATGGATGTGCGTGATGTCCTTAGGTTAGTTAGGTTAAGTAGTTCCAAGTCTAGGGGACTGATGACCTCAAACGTTAAGTCTCATAGTTCTTAGAGCCATTTGAACCATTTTTGGTAATTTCTAATTGTTGAGTAACCCCAGGATGTACGAAACTGATTTGATAAAAATGCTAGTGAGATATTTCACTTTTGTAATGCTTCTAACACTTTTTAACAGAGCTATATGTAATTTGATGATCTGCATTTACATTGGATTAGTGAGGTTAGATAATACTTGCTGTATAAATCTCATTGTTTGTCGATCAATCAGTAAAATGTAACTTCAACTGCCAAATGTTTTTGAAAAGACAAACTTAACTTGTAATATAATTTTGCTCAGAAGACTCAGTATTAGTAATTCACCAGAATCCAGGTCATATATTTTTTCAGAGAACTTAGATTTTTCATAAATGTTTTCATTTATCAACCAAAACAATTTAATGTGCATTTCAATGTATCACAGCCAGCACTGCACACCGCTGAGCATATTTATATTTTTTGAGAGAGACCAGAATATATCGCGTTCCACCATTGCTGCTTTAGAGTTAAGACAATATAATTTATGTGCACAGGAACCAAAGTTATCAGTATTGAACAGGGCTAGAGGATTCAGTGCCTAAGAGGCTAAATGTATTTTGCAGTGACTGTATTTCTTTATTGGTATTAGGAGTTGCATTGCATAATCAGTTAGTATAAAGTTTTGCTAACAATAACATAGAGTAAGCACACCTCTTGCAGTTACAACACGCTACACGATAATTCGAGTTTAGTATTCATTCCACAGTTCACACATTCATTCAACACAAAGGTAAAGTTTTCTTATTTCTGTTTAAAAGAACTTTACAACGTTTCTGTTTTTTATAAACAACTTTCCCATTTATCAACAATAACAGGAAATTCTTGAACTTGATGAAGATAAAGAACGTTTCATTAAGTACAAAATAACAACAATAATTATACATATTCTTAATTCTGTGCATGTAAACTGTATTGCACCAAAAGTAATTTCTTTGGTTATGCAAAGGCGCAGAAGTTACGCGATGAACTAATTTTATTACTTATAAAGTGCAATTTATATTCTGTAAGCATGTTAAGTACAGAATGGATTAGCACTTCATTGTTACTGTTATAATTCTGTGTAAAACAGACAAATAAAGAAACAAAGAGAAGTCGTCCGCTCCCAGTTCCTATCTTACACATTCATTTATCAATTAAATGAAACAACAAGTTTACTGTTACCAGTCACCGTTTTATTTATTTCCACGACGCGTTTCAAAGGTTTAAACCTCCATCATCGAGTGGATTTACATTAGTTGTATGACATTTGTGTGTATGTTGTGTTAAGATTTTTTGGAGGAACTTGTGGCACTGCCTGGTGGAGAAACAAGACACTATTTCAGAACATGGTGTCTTGTTTCTCCACCAGGCAGTGACACAAGTTCCTCCAAAAAATCTTAACACAACATACACACAAATGTCATACAACTAATGTAAATCCACTCGATGATGGAGGTTTAAACCTTTGAAACGCGTCGTGGAAATAAATAAAACGGTGACTGGTAACAGTAAACTTGTTGTTTCATTTAATGTCAATAACAGTCACGGTAAGGCCTAACCTAAAACGTTCGCATTTAAAGACATTCATTTATGTTTCTTTCAGTTTCCTACCATTTACTACGTTATTTATGTAGTGTACCAAAACCGCCGAACCGTACTTTTGGTGCCGGCCGGTGTGGCCGAGCTTCTAGGTGCTTCAGTCTGGAACCGCGCGACCGCTACGTTCACAGGTTCGAATCCTACCTCGGGCATGGATGTGTGTGATGTCCTTAGGTTAGTTAGATTTAAGTAGTTCTACGTTCTAGAGGACTGGTGACCTCAGATGTGAAGTCCCATAGTGTTCAGAGCCATTATTCGTACTTTTGGTCGAGAGTATATTCGTCGCCCGTGATGATTCTTTCCAGAAAAGAACTGCCTTCGTTTCGCATTTCAGTCAAATCGCGGCAGGCGTCCACCCCTCGCATTCGTTCGGGAGTCAAGATGGGCGAGAAAAACTTCGCAGGCACTTCTCTCGTCTTCTCAACATTCTGAAAAATGTCTTTAGAGATGTTGCTCCACTGTGATTTCTAACACAAGCAACGTTGACACAGTGCAGCCGCAGTCCGCAGGTCGTGGTCTCGCAGTCGCATTCTCGCTACCCGAGCACGGGGTCCCGGGTTCGATTCCCGGCGGGGTAAAGGATTTTCAGCTGCCTCGAGATGCCTGAGTGTTTGTTGTCCTCACCATTACATCCTCGTTCATGAAAGTGTCGAGATTGGGCTGAGCAAAGGTTGGGATATTGTATGGTCGCTGATAACCGCGCAGTTGAGCGCCCCAGGAACCAAACATCATCATCAATTTCATGAGTACGGCCGCACATCCGCTACTTGACACTGCCTGTTCACAACTGAGTAGTCCAATGCACGTCTGCTGTCTACTGTTGTTATTTCAAGCTACCAGCAGAGTTACTGCTCTGACGTTGTTTCTAAACCAGCAACTTTTTGGACGGACGGTGTATACGCCTCAAGCCACCCACTGGTATTCCCGGAGGGTATGTTATGTTCCACTGTCTACTGACTCCTTTCTTTTTCCAGTAACGAACAGTGTGGCTGGAAGAATGATCGTTGACGAAACTCACGGTGCAAGATGGGATCCCTTTGATTGGACCTTCATGGTCGTTTCGCCAGATGTAAGTAGGAGAAAGCAATCTATTGGCTGAAACATACGCTTTAAGAATCGCAACAGTGAACCACGCCGTATGCAACGTTATCATTTCCTGGTCGTGCATTTGTGCTCGTCCTGTTCGCTATTGTGGACGATAGAGTTGGGTTCCGGCACCTGTTGGAGGCTTCTCTCCGGCCTGGAGATCGTGAGTCGGTCTTTCCATAATCCTAAATAGATTGCGGCAAAGGCCACGAGGACGGTAGGTATTTCCCAGCAGTCAGTGGGAAGGAGCTTCTGATCGTCCTGGCAGGAGGCTGCGCTTTTCCCGGCAGGGCGATTAGTAGCAGCGGGGAATGGAGTCCCTGATTTCTGTGGCTATTAAGGAATTTCGTGGAACGGTTTCTTCTCCTTCTAGTTGTTCTTTAGGTGTTCGGCATTTACCTGTTACGCCCTTTTATTCAACGCCTCTAGAGTTAATGGTTAATTACTATTTGATCTCTCAACCGTTTTATTGGTTTACCTGTTGATCTTTACCCTGATGGTCGATAATTCATTACCCTTTTAGGTATTATACTTTCATCTAGATTTCCAAACTATCTGATAAGTTACGCTTTTAAGTCCTAGTTCTGTTGTTTTCCTAATCATATCACATAGTCCATATTGAGCTGCCCTTCCTTAAAAAAATAATTTCTGCAGGTTGTATGCGGAGCGGGTCTGAGCTCACGAATTCTAGGCATCGCCCAACGGTCACCACCAGTGAAGGAGAAAAATCATGTGCCCTATCAGGCGGAGTTTATGTTTTAAAGGGGGTTATCATTTCCGAATACGGGTGTTAGTAATCCCTCGTGATTAACTGTTTTTAATCAAGTACAGAAAGCCTAAAAGCATTCGAAAGTCTGTTCTCGTGCGCAGACGTGGATTTTGGTTAGTTTACTTTCTGGTTTTCTAGACGAGAGTCGCCGTTTTGTGAGTGTCCACGTGGTCGGAAGATAGAGCCCTTACATCAGATAGCGAAGCTAACAGCTAGCTCAGAGGGGGTATTTGAGAAAGTGAAAATTTTAATCAAATTTGTGTGTGAAATCTTATGGGACTTAACTGCTAAGGTCATCAGTCCCTAAGCTTACACACTACTTAACCTAAATTATCCTAGGGACAAACACACACACCCATGCCCGGGGGCTGGACTCGAACCTCCGCCGGGAACATTTTAATCCTGCCTAGTGGGGCAAAGCGAGGAAGGTGACCCTAATTTAGACTGATTTAGTAGTGGAGCAGTGCGGAGGTTCAATCTGTCTTCGTCAACGAATGTGTCCGTGTAATTCTTCTTCGGATCTTTTTGATTTCCTGTATTAGTCCTATCGGCAAGGGTCACAAACGGACAAGCAACACTCAAGTATCGGTCGAACGAGGGTTTTGAAAGCTCCCACCTTTGAGGGTAGTCTCCAGTTTCTCAGCGCTTGTACCGGAATGGGTCTTTCCCTTTGCAACGCAGAGCAGTGTTTGCACCTTTCTTATGTAGCACTTAGTGGCGCCTCTTGGCAATCGGAAACGGAGAAACAAAAGTAATACACCAGCTGCGACATAGTCGCGTATATGAACAGTGATCCAATATTGTCAAATGTATTTTATTCCGGTCTTTGATCACAATATCAATTCTTTTGACGATGACCGGTTTCAGTCCGTAATGACCATCCTCAGATCTTTTTGCACCATGTCCTAAAGTGATAAGGCCATAATGGCATCGTCAAAACATATAAATATAGTCAGCACAGCATCGTCACATAGATCTAAAATAATGTGTAGAGTAGGCCACATCGTCCGCACAGTCATTGTTGCAACTGGCTACTCGAAAGTAATACACCAACTCCGTCCGATGTGTTACAACTGTTTACTTCATTATACACTGCACAGTCCTGAGCACAGGTTCGCCTTAAGACTTCAGTTGACTGTTAAAAGACCTTCACTGCGATCTTAGCTCAGAGGAAACACGTGAGTGAAAGGCTGATGTGAATTTTTTGGATAAATGCATGTTGTTATCACATAATTGTAATCGGTCTCTTGAGATAGCAATGTAATTTCGTTTTCGTATTATTTGCGCTGCGGAAGTACTGATTTTACACAGTTTTTCCAGTGATAACGCAACGAATTCCAAAAACATTTCAATGGGCATACGCATTCATGTTATTCAAATATTACGTAATAAACTGCACATTGCACAATATACAGCTGTTTTAAACAAATATAGAACGCTTATTCCCTTTTCGTTTGATCAGCTACTGTGAACTGCTTCTCTAAAGTCGCACCTTAAGATGACGAGTCGTAGAAATATTGTGCATTTACCGTAAAAACGTGCAACGACCATTCAAGCAATTATTACGTTGGGAAAAGCTCAAACAGTTTATACACTCGTCCTAAAAGCAGTCCCCGGGCTCTACAACCTACTTCATATTCTTCATTTCAGGGAGAAACTCGTGCTCTCGTCCTTCGTGATGTCGTACCATGGAGTGATGTCCGCGGTCGGAATACACGCGTGATGTGTAGCGCATAGCCCAGACTATGCGACGTATTACCATTCAACAAAAAAGAAGACGTATATCGGCAAAACTGAATCAGTTCTTGACACTGCTACACTTGTAAACGTCCTGAAGCACAATCTAACTGCATTCAAGAGGTATACACTATTTACTTGTAAGAACAAAACAGCTTAGATTATACATTATGACAACGAAAACAAACAAATATTTATAATATAAGTCTATAGATAAAAATTCTACTCACCAAGCGGCGGCAGGGGAACAGTTCAATCGCTTTGTGTTTGTGTTCTCCTGCCGCCGCTTGGTGAGTAGATTTTTTAATCTATCCGTTTATATAATATTAGATTATATATTGCGACTGTGAAGAAATGTTCAAAAATCTCAAAAAATCTTAAAGAATCCTTAAAAAAAAAACGAATGAATTAAGATTCTTCCAGGCCGCATTAGCTGTTTAGACGTTTCTTTGTTAGGCAAGTGAACCGGTTTCACATCATTATAAGTGCAGCTTCAGGTGATAATAACTTTTCACTTCATAAGGCTAGAGAAAGTGTACGAGATCTCAACATTCAAAATGTACACCGTTGGCGTAACCTCTTACAAGTTTGATAACGTCCGAAGCGTCAAAACTCATGCTCCAATAAAAAACCAAAGCTCTGTTATAACAGACGCAGTGTCTAAAAAGTTGACTCATTAAACGAGGTCCTAGAATGCACGCCCCATTAAAAGAGGAGTGCACTTAGCAAGTACAAGGTCTCCGTCAGGTGGATAAAACCACAGTTCATTTAGATCACCAATAAAACAATGCGAACATAGTTTTATTGGTAATCTAAATGAACTATGGTTTTATCCCCTGACGGAGATCCTGAAAGTGCTAAGTCCACTCCACTTTTAATAGGGACTGCATTTTAGGACCTCGTTCAATGGGCCAACTTTTTAGACACTCAGTCTATTGCAACAGAGCTCTAGTTTTTTATTGGAACACGAGATTTTACTCTTCAGACGTTCATCTTACGATGTTTAATTCCGAGTTCCGTCATTCGATTAGCAACCTTGTAGGAGGTTACGCCTAAATAATTGGTTCACAACTTGAATGTTCTGAAGTGAAAACTTATTATCATCTTAAGATGCACCTATAATAGTGTGAAACCGTTCGTGTTGCTTAATAAAGAAACCTCTAAACAGCTAATGCGGCCTGCAATAGTTTTCATTCATTTTCAGAAAAGCTTCAAACATTTTTAAGGGGTTTTGGAGATTTTTGTAAATTTCTGTACAGTAACAATGCATCCAAAAATATTGCAGGGTACGAACAGTATGCTGGACAAAGTACATCGCTGAATAGTTAACGTACCATAGCCAACAGTTTGCTTAAACTTACACAGAAATCTTCACAAAATCAAAATAGTTCATAGCTACGTAAGTCAAATGGCGTATCTAAATCAAAATACAAGTCTCTACGTAACCGTTTACTTTAATTGTACATGACCAAGTCCACGATTAGAGACGGCGAATTTAATTTATCTCAAGTATATCGAATTTTCCATTTTTTTCCCCTAAGTGCTGGGCATGAAGACGACATACTGCAAGTGTACTCGGGCTCGTTCACTACCTATTTTACTCGTGGCTCACTTGCAAAGGGGGTCGGTAGTGAACGGTTGCATTTGCGCCCCTAGAACTCAGTCATATTTTGGCTAGCCTTTGAACAGCAGTGAATTGAATACACAATTGTCTATACCACAACCTTGCGGAAAATGAGGTACACTATACAAGTTCAGATTGAAACTTACTTACTTATATTTAAAAAAAAGACACTTCTAACTTTGTGGCCATGCATCTTTAAGTTCACACATAAATCCGATCTGGATAAATAATATTCGGTGCAATTCGCACACATGGTTTATTGTCTCGCACCTACACACTTTCACGTTGTTCCTTCACAGTTTATTCGCATACACTGGCGTCCATGCTTACACTCGCGGCACTTTGCCGCTCCGAACTTACCACCACCACGGACAATGACCAAAGACCTTACTTTCCCGCTCATATCTCGGGTCAAGTGACACTACATTAGTCAAAAGAATTCCTAAACATGGACACAATTCGTTTACAATTATTATAAGATTTAAATACTTAAACCTAAATACATTTTATAATTTTATACACATTTATCACCACATAACTCTATAATTCGTTGCACTTTTAAAAAAAAAAAAAAACACTATACAACGGAACTACGACGCTCATCAAAACACAAAACAAGTATTTTCGTGTCCATTTTGCATTACACTATTTTCACTCTGCATTTAACACACAATTTTATTCTTAAGCACGAAAAATTAAAATCAGAACTAATTTATAACATGCTATCAGATTTATATAATTAGGAATAACTCCATGTTTTGGCACTACAAAGATCTAAACTGAATGATGTCTTCATAATAAAATAATGACCTACTTTGCAGTTGTTCTAAACATCTTTATAACTTATTCTACTATGAAACGTTTTGATCGGAGTACACTAGCCCAACATATTTCTGCTGCAGTCCTTTACATTTAAATTACGAACTACTTGTAAGAGCTTGTTTTCGCATGACTTCTATTTCGATGATCCAAGGACTCATTGCAAGCACACCCTACATTATTTACTGAAGTACAAAGTCATGTACAGTAATTTTACGCAATTATGTGACCAAGTGATTTAAACCATCTGAAACTGCTGAATGCCTTCTCTTTATCAGGGAAAGGTGAGTCTATAAATTTATGGACTTGTCTTTGTGCTTTTCACATCCCATCCATTTTTTCCATAGCTGATATTTCCATTGCCATCAAAACTGCTGTATGGCCTTATTATCCCCCGTTACCTTACAATATGGAATGTAAATTATTGCTAACTTTGATGCATAGGATTTTCTATACGCAAAATTAAGAGTTTATTATTTAAAAACAGTTTCTGGGATTGAAATTCGATACTGTTGTTGCTTAAATTTGTTCTATAACATATACATCAGTCTTGATTTCCACACAAGTTTTCTCAAGAAAAAGGTTCAGCCGAACACTGCTACGAGTCTCTGCGGGAGTCTGGTATTAGTGTCGCGAGTTACACTTCAATATGATGGTGAGGGAAGTATTGTTGAGTAGAGCTGATGATCCTACGAAGATACAGCATGACCAAGTGACGTGGACGTATACATGATTTGTGATGAAGAAACCCACGGTGACTCTTTTTCCAGCAACGAGATTTAAATGACTTCATCGTCTGACCGTCCATTTCGCGAAATAGCCGCCACCTGGGAAGCTCCAATTACAGTGCACGACCGCACCGGGAGCAACGCGAACGTGACGGAACGCAGGCGGCAGCAGAGCGGCCAGATAGACAACAGGGACGCACTCAGCACTCGCCGAGCACGTATCGTCCCTACATCATCGCTGCCCATCGTCCGGGAAGGTCACGCCAATTCTGGGCACGCCAGTCAGCAGGCACGAAAAACCGTACCATTCTACTTGGCTGTCCTTACATCCTCTACTTCAACAAACTGTAGTGTAATGGGCTTCTTGGGCGTTGAGAGTGATTTGCCTGAATATATGTAAAACGGTGCCATTCAGTGTTCAGTAAGGAAACCAGAACCTTTTCAGTATGCGGATAACCACTGAATCCGACTACGATGACTTGGCGTGAACGGCATCAACATCGTCGGATGTCATCAAGCCGACGGAATTGTTGCTATACTGTGCGAGGCAGTATTCTGAAGCAACAAATTCTTTGAAATGTTCGTGCATAGTGAGTGGACTGACGGATCTGTTTTTGGTAGATATCGTGGAAACTATGGAGCTCGACGTACAAGTCGAATACGACGACGAGTGTGAACCAACAGAAGGCGCGCGGGATTAGCCGAGCTGTCTCGGGCGCTGCAGTCATGGACTGTGCGGCTGGTCCTGACGGAGGTTCGAGTCCTCTCTCGGGCATGGGTGTGTGTGTGTGTGTGTTTGCCCTTAGGATAATTTTGGTTAAGTAGTGTGTACGCTTAGGGACTGATGACCTTAGCAGTTAAGTCCCATAAGATTTCACACACATTTCAACATTTTTTTTTTTTTTTTGTACCAACAGATATCGAAAGGAAGGAAGGTTTCCATAGTCGATGTTTTAGGAAAGCCTGCAACTGTGTGATGCCGGCCGCTGTGGCCGAGAGGTTCTAGGCGCTTCAGTCTGGGGCCACGCGGCTGCTACGGTCGCAGGTTCGAATCCTGGCTCGGACATGGATGTGTGTGATGTCCTTAGGTTAGTTAGGTTTAAGTAGTTGTAAGTTCTAGGGGACTGATGACCTCAGATGCTAAGTCCCATAGTGCTTAGGCCATTTGAACCATTTTTTGAACTGTGTTATTCATGATTTAAATAACGAAAATCTGCACTGTACTTATTTGTTCACGCTTAACACAGCGCGTTTCGCGCATTTATTGTCATTTTTAAGTACGTTTGTTTTCTCGAACATTTTTTATGTTTGCATGTTTTCTGCCTCTCTTGCATTGTAGATGTCTTTTTGACGTTATGCTGCAATCGGAAAATCGGACAAAACGAACACTGGAGAGTTTTTATATGCTAGAGTGGGAAATGGTATTTTCCTTTGTCTACGTACTGGTATTGTGCCTCCTCGATTACACATAATGTCATACACACGCAAATAATCACTTTCACTGTTTTAGTAATCAAAACATGCTACAAAGATATTACGAGGCTATGGTTTCCCAAAGAGTTTGAACACTCAGAAGTGTTACAGTTTATTTGGATTACATGACATGTATATATAAATCTGGCAATTATAAAATATATTTTTACCACTTTCGACTACTTAATTACTCACTCTTTAGAAGGAATCAATAATACAGTCAAATGTGTGACTAGCATTCCTTACATAGGTGAAGTTTCTAAAAAAGCAAACTTTTTTGGGTCACATAATGTGAAAGTAGCTTTCTGCACTGACTACAACAGAAATTAATCCACATCTTAAAGAATAAAAAAGATAAATTCTCAGACTTAACTGTTACACACATAAACAATTTGCAAAATCAACCATAGCAATACAAATAAAGAAGACTGGACACCAATTCGAAGACATAGAAGATCTTAAGAGACTCCACCACTTTCAAAAACCACATACAATGGATTTAATGGAGGAGCTTGAGATTTTTGTACACCACAAAAAGCAAGGAGCAAACAAATTTCTCTATAACAAATTAGATAGTGAATCAGTTAACTTTTTCAAATGTTTCTCCTGCATATGATAACTGTAGTAATTTTCATAAAAATGTAAATTTTCTCATATATACGTAAAATGATAATTCAGTTGTTAATAGGAGTAAAAATACATTTTATAATTGAGAACTTTACACGTGTAACATTATCGAAAAACAATGTAACACATCTGACTGTGTACAAACTCTTTGTGACAACATAGTGTCACAATATCTTTGAAGCGTTATTTAATTAGCAAAACAAACAGTGTAAGTGATGATTTGCGTGTGTGTGACATTCTGTGTAATAGAAGAGGCACAATACCTGTATGTACACAAACAAAAACACCATTCCTAACATATAAAAACACTCCAAGATTCATTTTGTCGAAATTTCCGATTGCAGCACAACATCAAAAGACATCTACAATCCAAGAGTCAGAAAATCACACATGCAGACACCACCAGAAATATTCATGTAAGCAAACGAACCTGAAAATGAGAACAAATTTTGTGCTAAGCATGAAAAAATAAGTAACTGGTGTTGTTTTTCATTATTCAAATCAGGAAGCTTAAAGTGTAAGGTCGCGTCGACGACAACGTCATCAGAAACGAAGGCAACGGTGGTGTCAACAAGGATGCAGAAGGAATCCAGCCGTGTCGCTTTCAGAGGAACCGTCGCAGTATTTGCCTGAAGTGATTTAAGGAAATCAAGGAAAACCGGAACTACGATGATCCGCCTGGTGATCTGAGCCGCCGTAGCCCAGAATGAGAGTCCAGCGCCGTAACCGTTGCGCCACCTAGCTCGGTAAGACGCGTCGATTAAGTTTAATCTTCGTGGAAAAAAAGACTCATCCTCACGCAGGTTTCCTGCTGCATAAGATAGACCGATATCGGCGTGTCCGGTGAGAACATCAGCTGTCAGCTCTCTGCAATAACAGCTGGTGGAACATAAAGCGCTATGATTTGTTTTTGAGGAATATTCTATGTTTCATGTCAATTTCCTTTTCTGCTGTGACTGGGACTAGCGAAAGAAATCTTTTGGCTGCTTTGTTCGATATTCTCAGCTCCTCTGGCTTTTTCTGAGCAGAGATATAAAATGATTACTCTTGAAAATAATTAATGTAGTGCACACCAATGTACTATGAGACGCGCCATTTGTTTTGGTCACTTTGTTACAAGAACGTTACTGCGCCTTTCTTTGCGTCCTTTCAGCTTCACATGTGCCAGGAGAAAGTAACATTGGCCTATCACCCTTTTCATTTATTTCGAGGCAGCTGAAAATAATACGGCGACAGAGTTAAAAGCGCTAAGGTGAGCACCTAATCGATAATAAAAACTTGTCGAGAAAAGTAAAAACAATGACACCTACTTTTTTTTTTTGTGCCTTTGTTCCGCATCTGTGCAGGGTCGGCACGGCTATGAACGGATCTGACATGGTTAGTTTAAGGGGTGGCCAGATTCCCTTCCTGTCGCCATTCGCCACCCTGTACCATTTTTGGATTTTCTCTAATAACAATTAGTGAATTAAAGTGGCTGGAGTCCATTCCAGGAATTTGGTCCCAGAGTTCACAGGTGCTGTAAATATTAATAAATCACAACCGCATTTTATTATCGCAATATTTATTTCATAAACGCATTTAACAATATAAGTGCACAATAACAGCCATCGGCCATGTGTTCCCACGCTTGCCAATCTACTTTTGGAAAGCATTCGCATAAATATACCTACTGTCGGTCGCAGTGACCTACCTCAGTATCAAATGTTCAAATGTGTGTGAATTCCTAAAGGACCAAACCGCTTAGGTCATCGGTCCCTGGACTTACACACTACTTAAACTAACTTATGCTAAGAACGACACACAAGCCTATGCCCGAGGGAGGCACCTCCATATCAACTCACTTTGAAAAGCCTTTTAGCTTTCTCAAAAACCTTTTTACAGACATGCCTCTACCCACCAGTTTCAGGGATGTGAGCCGGCCGTGGTGGTATAGCGGTTCTAGGCGCGCAGTCCGGAACCGCGCGACTGCTACGGTCGCAGGTTCGAATCCTGCCTCGGGCATGGATGTGTGTGATGTCCTTAGGTTAGTTAGGTTTAAGTAATTCTAAGTTCTAGGGGACTGATGACCACAGATGTTGAGTCCCATAGTGCTCAGAGCCATTTTTCAGAGATGTGAAGTCACAAAAACGAAATATATATATGTACTTCATAGTAAAATTAAGTTGTGTAATGGCTAGCGTTATTTTAATTTATGTTAGTTGTAACTCGAAAGAGTTTTTCCTTTCTATATTAAATGAGTCGGAATGTAGTAATTACATCTTAGTCTGCTATTCTTTCCACAACGCGTTCTGTCAGCAGAATAAAACGAATGAAATGTTTACATAATTAAAACTACTGCAAAATTATGTGTTAAACGAGAATCCAGAATGAGATTTTCAC
The DNA here is from genome assembly GCF_023864345.2 of Schistocerca serialis cubense. NCBI lineage: Eukaryota > Metazoa > Arthropoda > Insecta > Orthoptera > Acrididae > Schistocerca > Schistocerca serialis. The sequence continues at coordinate 313,337,866 of NC_064638.1, forward strand.
TCTGCGGCGGAGTACGCGAAGAGAGCTTCTGTGAAGTTTGGAAGGTAGGAGACGGGGGACGGGCAGAAGTCAAGCTGTGAGAACGGGGCGTGAGTCGTGCTTGGGTAGCTCAGTTGATAGAGCACTTGCCCGCGAAAGGCAAAGGTCCCGAGTTCGAGTCTCCGTCTGGCACAAGTTTCAATCTGCCCGGAAGTTTCATGTGTTAAACGTTTCATCTTAAAGGATTTTTATTGCTGGTTCCAAAACTAATCTTAGATTTTTTGACCTTGGAATACGGTATTTTTGAAGTTATGAAGAATTTGATACTATGATTAATATTTTATTAGTGTTGATTCATCTGATGTGTTTGGGTTGCAGTTGTATGGGGAAAAAGTGGTATTTTGCCCTCTAGAATTACTTGAATGAGCGTGTCGTTTAGTTCGGTCACAACTTTGCATCACAGCTTTCTTCGTTAATACTTGATACAATTTTGGAATTAGACAAATAAGTGGATCCCCCGTGAAAGGTGTTATCCTGTTATGATATTTAGTTATTACATATCTTCAACTTGTGATAGCAAAACATGGGATGATAAAATTAACTGGTATCAACATTCGAAATCTGGATTTCTTAAAGGAATCCTGAAAACAATTTCAGGAGGATTGTACGGTATTTACGGAATCAACAAGCTATCAGCGGTCTTGTGCTGTTGTTATATAGGTGTCTCATACAAAAAATTAGAACTTACGTAATAACAAATTATGTGAGAATCAAAGAGTCTAATACTCGGTGTCACGAACGATTTTGATCGATTTTGCTTCAATAAACGGTAATCGACTATCAAATTATATCTATAGCTGAGGTGAGAGTTTTTTGACGTACTGGAACATTTAGGATGTATAACGCTACACTAAGGTAGTATTCTGAATTCTGCTTGTTATGCCCCCCCCCCCCCCCCGCACAAGCCCGCCCACCCTTTAAACGTACGTGATTTGTGTTAAATCCTACGCAAGGTAGAAATGAGTCCTGAATCGATAGTTCAGTGCGCTCATGGGTAAATTAATTTAGTCTCAAGATAGGGCAACATTAAATCCCAGTGGGTACCTTCTGGTAGGCAAATTAACGTAGTTCATAGGGTAGCGAATGAGAAGGCCTTGACGCTGGGTGACACGGCAAGGAAAGTGCAGGAGAGAGAAATGAGCGGAGACCCGTCCAGTGTGGGCACGGTGGAAGCCGGCCGTGATCATTTTCCAGATCTCCCGGCGTGAAAAGCAATTCTCCGCGGCAGGTGTCTCGTTTCGTCTCGCTGCCGAACGACAGGGCACGCTGCTCTCTTCCTTCTTGTGTTTTTCATCAGATTTTTTGTGAGGGTCCTGCTGTAATCTGGCTGCTTAGTAAATAGCTCGGTACTTTTCACTGTAAAAAAACTGTGCACCTCATCACGGCTTCGTGACGAAGATTCGTGAACTATAGAGGTTTTTCTCGTGGGCTCGTCTTGAGTTTGACAAGTACGGATCCCAGCGAAAAACTGCACCAGCAACGTACACAGTCATGCTTTCGAATTAGTTACTTGAAAAAATTTGTATCAAATTTATGTTTTTAATTAACTAAGCAGATGTGGCTTATGATACACTTCGTGCATAAAAAAACTGGAAGTATATAGAACAATTTTATTTACGTGCTTTCTTGTGTTCGTAACTGGCGGCTTAACAATGTACTTAGATATGGTAGTGTAAAAGTGACGAGTAAGAAATTCAGAATGTAACACCCATTCACCTTCGAAGACGTTAGCGATAGGGCCTTAGCTTGGTTGTTTAAACACGAAAAAATGATGATGCTGGATAACTGAATTGCTGTTTCTGCCACTCGGATCGCCTAAATCGATTTCTCGGGAGGAGCAACTACGGAGACTTAACGTCGATCCTCTGGAGCGCGGCTTAGGTGACTTACCGTCTGCACTGATCGCGCGGTGTCTTCTGATGAACACAACAGGATCCTTGTATGTGATCGATATCATCAATGACAGTTGATTGACAATTAAGAGCCTTTCCAAGATTCTCGTGACGGCAAATCGGTTAAACGATTTTTATGAAGAACTTGGACGAATTTTGCGAAGAACTCGGAAATGCTTTTCATTGTCAGTCAACTGTATTTGTCCATTCTGATCTCTTGTGTACGCAGCGCAGATCTTAAAGACACTGTGGCCGTGCTCAAGGGGAGTAAGGCCTTTTTGTCATCTCGGTCTTTTACATAACGAACAAGCATAGAGTGACCTGCTGCACTTTAAAGCATTTCATTTAATGTCTTTGTGTGCTTGCAGCGTCCCTGCCTACTTTCGAGGTGCAATAACTAACGTAGCTACACGTCGTCAAACTATGAGGGTGTGCTGAAAAGTAATGCTTTCGAATTTTTATGTGAAAACCCTTAGAGTTTTTAAAAGAAAACAAATTTTATTAACATTCTACATCTTTATTCTTCGTGTCTACATGTTTATTCTAATCATAGTCAGCCTGGACCGGTTCTCGTTATACCATCGTAGTTAAGCGCTGTCAGGCTTGGCTAGCACTTGGATGGGTCACCGTCGGCGTCTGCCGAGCGCTGTTAGCAAGCGGGATGCACTGAGCCCTTGTGAGGCCAATTGAGGCGTTACTTGCCTGAGAAGTAGCGACTACGGTGACGGAAACGGACAACAGACAGAGGGGTAGGTGTGCTGATCACATTCCCTCCGTATCCGCATCCAGTCACTCCTATGGGCTGAGTATGACACGGCGGTCGGTCAGTACTGTTTGGCCTTCCGAGATCTGTTCGGGCAGAGCTTTTAGTTTAGTCACCCTGGTGACGAACATGTTTCTCCCATCGACAGACCAGTTTGTTGACACCGTCATATGACTGTTGACGGAGCCACAAACTTACCTCTGCTTACACCACGTCATCAGTATCAGAGTGAAGTACTCGAAGCTGTTCTTTAAATTTTGGAAACATACGAAAATCGGATGTGGCCAAATCGGTACTGTATGGACGGTGATCAATGACAGTGAACCCAGGGTGCCGGATTGTTGCAGATGTCGCAGCGCTCGCGTGTGGTCTGACATTTCCATGCTGAAGGAGAGAGTGCTCAGAGTGTGGACAAAGTTCAAAATGGTTCAAATGGCTCTGAGCACTATGAGACTTAACATCTGAGGTCATCAGTTCCCTAGAACTTAGAACTACTTAAACCTAACTAACCTAAGGACGTAACACACATCCATGCCCGAGGCAGGATTCGAACCTGCGACCGTAGCAGTCGTGCGGTTCCGGACTGAAGCGCCTAGAACCGCTCGGCCAACGCGGTCGGCTGTGGACAAAGTCTTCGAATTCGAAACTCTGTTACAGCACTCTGTTTCTCAAGCAGCGACATAGTTGCCATGCCATTTCACACGCTACAGTTCAGAGTCCTCTAGTTTAGCCTGAGCGCTATCTGTAAGAGTAGTTACGGAGCGATATGTTCTGATCTCCTTTCCTGCGTTATTTACGGATAGTAGTAGTAGTATGGTATTCTGCCTTACGGCAGGTCTTGTTGTGAGTTAAACCTCTTCCACTTCTGTCTGTCCATGGCCAGTATTTTCTTTTCTGAATATTTGTCTTCTTTGATATTGTACAGCATTTGATATACTTTTTTTGCTCTTCCCCATTTTCCCTCCACCATTCCTTCTATTCCTTCCTTCAATAAACGGGCATAAAGAAGAAAGATAGAGAATGTTAATAACATTTGTTTTATGTAAAAAGCTTTAAGAGTTCTCACATGCAAAATTCGGAGGCATTATTTTTCAGTACGCCGTCGTATATTGTAGTAAAAAATAACCGTGATGAGAGTACAGAAGCCTTTGCATAAAGTTCAGAAGAACAGCGTAAAATTCGATACGTCAAGTACTAAGGCAAAACAGCATGCTGGAGGGCGGTATATCTGACCATCAAGATTTATATTTTCTGTGGTTTCGCTAACTCACATCAGATAAACAAGAAAATATTCTGCCAGCGCATAGTCTCCCCCTCTCGAATAGCACCGTCGGTCCTCCGAGGTTCCCTTCTACCTTTAACGGAAACATCAGCAGTGTGACAGTTACTGGCAACTGAACACGCTGACCCGAGCGAGGTGCGACAGCGATTAAGAAACTGGACCCGCATTCATCGGAACGGCGGTTGAAGAGCCCTCCGGATCATTAAATCGACTGATGCTTCCTCTGAAAAGAACGGGTATTGTTTCCTCCAGAACCCTTCACCAATCCGAGCATGGCTCCAACTCGTGACTTCTCGTCGAAGGGGCGTTGAACTCTAATCTTGCTTCCGGAAGACGCCACTGTGCGGTGTTTAATCTGGACGTCAATCCACATTCTGGCATTCAGGCATCACAACCTCGACGACAAAGTTTTGGCGATCAGAAGTTTTACACGATCGGCTATAACCATCTTGAACGGAAGTTAGGGACAGACATTTGCAAATTTGTCAGATGTAGACATGGTTGGAGACCGTGACTGTTATATGAAAGAAATATGGTGTACAGCAGTCAGCCACAAATTGGTTTTAGGCTACTTTATTAAAAAGTACCGTTACCGGTTTCGAATTTCTTACAATTCATCATCAGACAGTTTTTTCATGCTTTCATCAATACAGATTATACATTGGTCTCCTGTGAGTTTCCCTACGATAAAAAATAGTTTACAAATTACAAATGTGTAACTAAAATGGTTGCGCTACGTATTTCTGTTGGGATGCACCTTTCGTGAAATGTCCTTGGTGGGGTGCATATTCGTATTAGCTGCTTTCTTGCAATGAAATACGTTCTCAAGCATGATTGAATTTTCACAGTCACAAACGTTGCACTGCATTGTAAACCATTTACATTCGGTCACAAAACGAATTTTCAGTGTACACCACATGTTTTGATTTATAGCATACGAAAACAAATACACAGTTTCCGAGGTACACGAGTGTCAAAGATGCTACAATGTAATGGTACAAAGATATGGCTGTTTTGGGGAAGGGGGAGCGGGAGGGGGCAGGAAACGTAAATTACTGTTGTATTAGATTCAGATAGTGTTTTACATTAAATCTATGGCATTAAATTCCGACAAAAAAGGTAAATACATGGGATTTTGTGAATTATAATACCACAAACTTATTTTATACAACGATAGAGATACAAGTGTGGGCAAGAAGAGTATGAATTTTATATGCCATTTCAACTTCAGTGATGTTATTACATTAGAATTTATTAGCATTGTGCCATAAATAATACTAACTATTGCAGGTACAAACGATATTATAAGATTTGTTACTTGATCTGAAGATAGATGAACAAATATTATTTATATTGGAGCACAGAACGCACTTTCTGGAAGTTTTTCAGGAAAGGAGTGTTAGCCAGTTCTGTCTGCTCATTAACAAAATTATCAGGGGTAGTTTTTCCTCTGCTACATTAGTAATGACTCTTTTTCTGCTACATGTAATATTTTCATATTGTTTTCGATGTTTGTAAGGAATGGTTTTCTTCTGCAATTTGGGCTGAAAATGTATATTTATTCACGTTTCCAAGCCTGAAGACATCGAGATGTTCTTTGTGCCTAATCTCAAACTTCTGCCTGTCTGACCAATGTAGAATTTTGGGTGTGACTCACATTGGAGCTTGTATATTCCTGATTTACTGTAGAGGGCCTTGGAAGGATTTACATCATGTAGCACTTTTGCTGTAATTTATTGTTAGAAAAAAGCTGGTATCAATATTCTTCTTTTTAAATAACTTTGCAAAACGGTATGATATTGGGCCTATGTGCGGGATAACAGTATATTTGTGTTTGGCTTCTGCAGGAAGGGCATCCGGCCACCCTTAAAACTAACCTTGCCAAATCCGTTCTCACCATGCAGACGCTGCGATCGCTGTGGGACTGTGGCGTCAGCGAAAGAAAGAAACGCAAGGGAAACCAATGTAGCATTTGTATTGATGAAAACATGACAAAACTGTCTGATGATGAATTGTAAGACATTCGAAACAGGTAACGGTACTTTTTGAATAAAATAATCTAGAACCAACTTGTGGCTGGTTGCTGCACACCAACAACAATTTCTTTTATATTAGTTAGACATTTGTTACAGTTAGGGAACATTTTTTTTTTCTTTTTGGAAGGATGGTGAGAGAGATGGGTGTACTTCATCAGTCATCTGAGTGGTTTCTTGAGCCTTCCGCTAATGTACCAACTTCTTCATCACAGAATAGCCCTCACATCCAATGTTCACCTTTATTCGTCCGATATATTCCATTCCATTTGTAGACTTGAGAAAGCTTTTGACAATGTTGATTGGAATACTCTCTTTCAAATTCTGAAGGTGGCAGGGGTAAAATACAGGGAGCGAAAGGCTATTTACAATTTGTACAGGAAGCAGATGGCAGTTATAAGAGTCAGGGGTATGAAAGAGAAGCAATGGTTAGGAAGGGAGTGAGACAGGGTTGTAGCCTATCCCCGATGTTATTCAATCTGTATATTGAGCAAGCAATAAAGGAAACAAAAGAAAAGTTCGGAGTAGGTATTAAAACCATGGAGAAGAAATAAAAACTTTGAGGTTTGCTGATGACACTGTAATTCTGTCAGAGACAGCAAAGGACTTGGAAGAGCAGTTGAACGGAATGGACAGTGTCTTGAAAGGAGAGTATAAGATGAACATCAACAAAAGCAAAACGAGGATAATGGAATGTAGTCGAATTAAGCCGGGTGATGCTGAGGGAATTAGTTTAGGAAATGGGGCACTTAAAGTAGTAAAGGAGTTTTGCTATTTGGGGAGCAAAATAACTGATGATGGTCGAAGTAGAGAGGATATAAAATGTAGACTGGCATTGGCAAGGAAAGCGTTTCTGAAGAAGAAAAATTTGTTAACATCGAGTATAGATTTAAATGTCAGAAAATCGTTTCTGAAAGTATTTGTATGGAGTGTAGCCATGTATGGAAGTGAAACGTGGACGATAAATAGTTTAGACAAGAAGAGAATAGAAGCTTTCGAAATGTGGTGCTACAGAAGTATGATGAAGATTACATGGGTAGATCACATAACTAATGAGGAGGTATTGAATAGAATTGGGGAGAAGAGGAGCTTGTGACACAACTTGACTAGAAGAAGGGATCGTTTGGTAGGACATGTTCTGAAGCATCAAGGGATCACCAGTTAAGTATTGGAGGGCAGCGTGGAGGGTAAAAATCGTAGAAGGATACCCAGAGATGTATACACTAAGCAGATTCAGAAGGATGTAGGCTGCAGTAGGTACTGGGAGATGAAGAAGTTTGCACAGGATAGCGTAGTATGGAGAGCTTCATCAAACCAGTCTCAGGACTGAAGACCACAACAACAACAACAACAACATATTCCATTCTCTTCTTTCCCTGCAATGCTTTTTTACAACTTCCTCAGTATCACGGCAGTTATCTTAACGCAAGTCTTATCATCCCATCCCTCCTTCTTATCAGTGTTTGGTCCTCTCCTCGCCGGTAGTGCAGAGAACAACTTCATTTCTTATCTAATCAGTCCACCTAATTTTGAACATCCTTCTATAGCATGACATCTCAAACGCTTGCATTCTCCTTCTCCCGGGTTTCCACAAGTCTATGACTCACTTCAGTATGACACTGTGATCCAAATGTAGTTACTCAGGAATATTTTCCCCAAATTAAAGGCGATTCCTGAAACGGCTAGACTCCTTAAGGCCACGAAGACCTGTTTGCCAGTGCTAGTGTGTTTGTTTTTTTATGTCCTTGTTGTTTCATCCATTATTTTTCCCCCACGGTTGCAGAATTCTTTCTGTTAGCATACGTCATGGTTCCCACTTCTGACGTTGAGAGAGCAGGAACTGAAAGAGAACCGCCGAGGCCCTGCATGAACTGGGAGCTGATGCAGACTCGGAGCCGCAGAGTACAACTGCTCCCAATCCTTACGTGAGCAGAAACGCTATTAAAGTGTTTTCGTTGCACAAAACAGCGAATATGGTGTCTACTGGTAACAGCTGAAGAAAATACATCGCTTGGGCGAAAGTTTCTGAACATGAGATATACGTAACATAATTTCAAAGTGCCTGTAGTGGTATCTGTATTTGCATTAATCTGCTTTCATTACGCAACAATTACAGTGAGCCGTGTCACGTCTCAGCATTTTTGATTTAGCCGCGAGATTATTTCACTTGTTTTCGCCGCAGCGATAGGGGGCGTGATCGCTGATCGCTGTTGGCGCTGGTGCGCGAAGCAAGAGTTCTGGGAGGACGGCTCGGTCGGGATATGGCGACAGGACGGAAGCGGCGGGGAGTCAAGTGGTGCCTGCCGATTAAGGACTGCGATGAGTGTGGCTGTTTGCGAGCATGTGGGGCGGACGGAATGCTAGCTTTTTACAGAGGATGGATAAAGATAATAAGGAAAGATTGGAAGCGATGAATAGAGATAATAAGGAAAGAGATAGGGAGTATAAGGAAAGATTGGAAGCGATTGATAAAGATAATAAGGAAAGATGGGAAGCGTATAAGGAAAGATGGGAAGCGTATAAGGAAAGATTGGAAGCGATGGATATAGATAAAAAGGAAAGATTGGAAGCGGTGGATAAAGATAATAAGGAAAGATTGGAGGCAGTGGATAAGGGAAATAAAGAGGCAATGAGGAAGCTGCGTCTGTCCGCAGTTAATAATCGGTTAGATGAGGGGGAGAAGAATCTGGGATTTGCGAGCATGTGGGGCGGACGGAATGCTAGCTTGCTTAGCATGGTTCTCCATGACCAGCTGTTGTTTGTTGGGCCTAGCACTCGACTGTAACAGGAAACTGCATTGGTGTGGTTCTCGTCACCTGGCTAAGGCCTAAATTTTCATATATTTTTATTATATTTTATGATCATTACTTTATTATGGGGTTGGTACTTGTAGCCAACATTTTGTGATTTGAAATACTTCAGAGAATATCATCATGTGCCAGGTGTCTTCAGTGAATAATTCTTAATTTGTTTCATAGTGTATGGCAGGGTATCCACTATCATCGATCATTTTATGAAAGTTCTGTCCAAATTATTATTACTTTGTTAAAATTGGTGCGTTTAAATTGTAAATTTCCTAATTCTACTAATATTGCTTGGTATAAACCCATCTATTTCTTGATATTGTCGTATTTGTGTATTAAGTTGTGTTTCTTCTCGAGACTGACTGAATTGATTTTGGAATTGGGGGGGGGGGGGGGGGGGAAGTATTTAAATGAAAATTTGCTAGATAACACAACCGTTGTGAAATTGAAAACTTCAGTGTTTACTCATGTCACCAGTCGTTAATGTTATTTCTGTCTAGTAGCTTACTTAACTGATATAAAATAATTTAGAAATTTTGTGTATTTGTCACGAAAGGTGAACTGATGTCACATCACATTGACATTTGTGTAGGTTTTACGTATGTTTAAGTGAAATCAGGAGGCAAAAAAAAAAAAACTGATTAGCATTGCCACTGTTTTTTCTTTCTTTTTTTTTCTTTTTGCAGGCAGTCGGGAATTTGTTGGACTCCTGCCAAATTGGATTTTTTTAAGGTTTGATTTACATGTAGTACAAATCACAAGTTCAATATTTTTCTGGTGTAATTGTTGATATTTGTACATGTTCCACTATTGTGAGATATAATACACCTTTTACTAACAGTACCTTTATGTAATGTTTCAGAGTGGGGCTGCATGTTCTTCTAGAGAATGTTTTTAAAAAAATTTATTGCTAAAATTTCCTTTTAAACTGTTAATTGTAATAACTTGGATGTATAACCAATTATTGTTAAATAATAAATTTGTGTCAACAAGGCTGGGACCAAATAAATGTGCCTACACCTTCCCCATCCTGGCACTGCTACCGTCTGTACATCACATACAGAATTACCTAATACGTTATCGAGGTAACGAGCAATATCACCTATTACCAGTATCTGTTACCCGGTTGAACAAAGCGTTTGTTGCAAGCAGCAAGGCTGTGTCGGAGGCGCGTGGTGTGCAGCACGCGGGCGCCTGAAGGGCGGCCTCACAGCGACGGCCTCTGGGGGCAGAGCTCCGAGGTCGCTCCTCTAGTCACAGAGCCGCAACTGCTGATAAACCGCCTGACAAAACTGAAGGACATTTCCGTTTTCCACCCTGGTTGTTGTACAATCACCGTTATTTATACCAGTATCAGACGATATTGGACAGTAGCCATTTTCAAGCATGTACTCCTGTACACGTACTTGAAAATGGGCAACGGCCGAAATCAGCTGATCTTGGTGTAAATAACAGTGATCATACACGGTGATTCAGCTGCCCCTAGCGCTCGGTTTTATGGAACCCGCCACATTTTCAAAAACAACGCGCAAGTTTTCATATTCTCCCATTCACTATGTGCAAACTATTGGCACTACAAGACAAATGCACACGACCTTTAATGTACACTACTGGCCAATAAAATTGCTACACCAAGAAGAAATGCAGATGATAAACGGGTATTCATTGGACAAATATATTATACTAGGACACGATATTACATTTTCACGCAATTTGGGTGCATAGTTTCTGAGAAATCAGCACCCAGAACAACCACCTCTGGCCATAATAACGGCCTTGATAGGCCCGGGCATTGAGTCAAACAAAGTTTGGATGGAGTGTACAGGTACAGCTGCCCATACAGCTTCAACTCGATACTGGCTTATTGTGTCGAGCCAGTTGCTCGGCCACCATTGACCAGACGTTTTCAGTTGGTGAGAGATCTGGAGAATGTGCTAGCCAGGGCAGCAGTCGAGCATTTTCTGTATCCAGGAAGGCCCGTACAGGACCTGCAACATGCGGTCGTGCATTATCCTGCTGAAAAGTAGGGTTTCACAGGAATCAAATGAAGGATAGAGCCACGGGTCGTAACACATCTGAAATGTAACGTCCACTGTTCAAAGTGCCGTCAATGCGAATAAGAGGACCGCTACGGTCGCAGGTTCGAATCCTGCCTCGGGCATGGATGTGTGTGATGCCCTTAGGTTAGTTAGGTTTAAGTAGTTCTAAGTTCTAGGGAACTGATGACCTCAGAAGTTAAGTCCCATAGTGCTCAGAGCCGAACACGAGGTGACCGAGACGTGTAACCAACGGCACCTCATACTATCACGCCGGGTGATACGCCAGTATGGCGATGACGAATACACGCTTCCAATGTGCGTTCACTGCGATGTCGCCAACCACTGATGAGACCATCATGATGCTGTAAACAGAACCTGGATTCATCCGAAAAAATGACGTTTTGCCATTCGTGCACCCAGATTCGTCATCGAGTACACCATCGCAGGTGCTCCTGTCTGTGATGCAGCGTCAACGGTAACTGCAGCCATGGTCTCCGACTTGATAGTCCATGCTGCTGCAAACGTCGTCGAACTGTTCCTGCAGATGGTTGATGTCTTGCAAAGGTACCCATCTGTTGACTCAGGGACCGAGACGTGGTTGCACGATCCGTTACAGCCGTGCGGATAAGACGCCTGTCATCTCGACTGCCAGTGATACGAGGCCGTTGGGATCCAGCACGGCGTTCCGTATTACCCTCCTGAACCCACCGATTCCATATTCTGCTAACAGTCATTGGACCTCGACCAACGCGAGCGGCAATGTCGTGATACGATAAACCGCAATCGCGATAGGCTACAATCCGACCTTTATCAAAGTCGGAAACGTGATGGTTCGCATTCCTCCTCCTTATAAGAGGCATCAGAATAACGTTTCACCAGGCAACGGTCAACTGCTGTTTGTGTATGACAAATCGGTTGCAAACTTTCCTCATGTCAGCACGTTGCAGGTGTCGCTACCGGCGCCAGCCTTGTGTGAATGCTCTGAAAAGCTAATCATTTGCAGATCACAGCATCTTCTTCCTGTAGGTTAAATTTCGCGTCTGTACCACATCATCATCGTGGTGTAGCAATTTTAATGGCCAGTAGTGTATTTAAACTTTGTATCGCTGGAGGCGATGGTTTTAGAGTTTTTCAAGAAAAACGCAGTTGAAGATCACTTGGTATGTCTTTCTTGAATAATTCGAAAACTACGGGTTCTAGCGAAAAACTGTCGTACTAGAAAATTTAACTACATTACGTTTCCTACAACCGTTCCTCATAATTTTTTCTGTAGGATTAATAGTCTACGCGTAGTGAGTGAGTGAATATGGAAATCTTGTTCATGGTATTTGGGGGTGCTGCAGTTTAAATAAAACCCAGCGGTAGAGGCAGCTGAATCACCCTATACAGCAATCACGGTGGAAAATGGGATTGTTCTTTGATAAAATTCTGACCATGAGACCCAAAACGGAAAAAAGAAAAACTATCGTCTGCAAAAATCTTCGCGACACCTGCTTATATGCGAACGTGTGAGAGCTGAGATACAAGGGGAAATGGAAATGAGAGAATGACACTTACGAAATTACAAGAAAATAGCTTCTCTGTGACCCAAATAAATGCAGACTGTTCCAAAGCGAAAGTCTTTGCACATCTGTGAAATCTAAATCCGGTGAGTGGTATTCCAAATCCTGTTGCTCAAAACCCTGCTGCATTCTAAACCCTGTAGTGTGACGTGTTCGCATCCTCCTTGGTATGCTGTACAGATGGCGTTTTCATGTCTGTTCCAATCTTCGATGGCGGCTCTCCCGACGCCTTACAGTGTCTAAAGAGGGTCCGTGCGATGATGTTCTGGCCTTTCAACTGCTCTCAAGCACGCTCAGTCGTGTTTATGCAAACATATTCCGCAAGCCGTTCCCCTGGGTTGATACGTGCCTCCTGGAGTTTCATGCGACAATCGCTGTAGATTCGTGCATTATCATCTTCAAAGACCAAAATGTTGATTTTAGGGCTGGAAAATAGGTTGGAAGATGTTGCCTCGATATTGCACAGCATTCAAATTATTGATCTCAATAGCGTTGAAAGGTGTCCTGCATCCGTACATGATACCGGGCCAATACTGACGCACCTAACCCACCTCCAGGCTGCTTGCCCGAGGTTGCCGTTTGTGATCGACCACGCCAACACACTCTTCTACGACGATCGTTAGGTATCGCACGAATCCTGTACTTGTCGCTGAACAGCGCTAGACGCCTCTGTTCCGTGTTCTATTCCAAGTGTTCCTTTGCCCCCTTGCTTCGATGGTGCGATGCTGGAGGTTTGTCCTGCAATTTGTAGTGGACGCCTGGTGGTCAAATTGATCGTCTGAAGATGGTTTTGTGTTGGATGTGGACGACCATCCCAGTGGCCCCCATTGTTGCAGTACGTCCTTCTAGAGATCAAGAGGAAGAGTACGGAGAGATGGAGCAAATGACAACGAAGATCTGAGCAAATTATTAACTCTCCACTACAAGAAGTCAGGAATGGATTTCAAAACGCAATATCGACGGCAACAAGGGCCTTCCTCTCAATGCTTCTAACAGCAAAGTGATACTGTGGAGCTCGGTTCAGATCCCAGCAGGGCAAACCTGATTTGGGTTGCCCGTAAGTCGCATCAGGCGAACACCAACCCAAATAAGGTTTGCCCTGCTGGGATCTGAAGCGAGCTTCACAGTATCCTTTCAACCAAGCCACGCATCCAGTGATACATGTGAAGGTGGAACTTCAGATTAAAAAGTTTCTCGACACCGACGAAAATCTGAAGTCGACTGATGCCACATTGTACTGAATTTTGGACAACTGTTTCACAATCCCTTAGTACGTCTAAGACAGTCATGTACTGTTACATAGGGGCCAGCGAAAATTAACCCTTTATACATGCATTAAAGACCTACACCGAGTCACCAAAATGTTCTCTCACAATTACGAAACGTCTCGCTCTCGAATGCTGATTCGAACTTTCACTATCATTATTAGATATTTAACTACCTAATATTATTATGAACATGTATCAAATCAGGATACAGGAGAACACATCATTAACCCGTAACAGCCGCATTTACGATTATACATTATCACATCCTTCCGCAGCACACACCTACGCTTAAACGTACTCAGAATACGTCACCAAAGCTGCCAGACACGGACAGAATCTGGCTTCCTGCCACTTCAAGGGATTCTTGCAAGCGAGACATCAGACCTGTCTGCACAGGCATTGGAGCCAAATGACTAGGATGGTACGACTGAGAAAAAAGTGCTCTGGCGAGATAGCAGTCTGGAGAAATCTTACAATAATCGTTGTACATTGTTTAGTTTTGTGAGCACTGGTTTACTGAAATACTGGCAAGGTGTTTTAGATCATTTCGTAACTCATCTTGATTAGTGGTAATGTGGGTGATTGTTAGCTCGATTCAAACGACTTTTGCTACTGGATTTAAGCTCTTACAATTCGACGTACGTGATAGATCCTACCTCAAGAACAACTATCTAGTCTTAAATACAAAACAGAAAGCATACGTAGTACGTAAGATTTATGCACAATGAAAGCATTTGTGTTTCGATGCTTGCCTGCTGTTTACAAGTATAACACGGGTCAAAGTTTCCGACAGACCGCTAGGCCATAAAAAAGGCTCCGCGCAATATAGCGCAACTAGTCAAACTTGAAAGACACAATCTTGTTATCATTACGTTCAGATGACAATCAGACTGGAATTGTAGGAAGAAATTTCTTGTTTTTTGCCTAACACTGAAAGTGGTCGTGTGGTTCTTACTCCACGAGGCTCAGTTTGCATGAAAATTATGTAACTTACAGATCTGAATTACCAGCGCTAGAGTAAATGCCTTGTAGGATCCGAACCGAATAAAATCATTAGGAATAAATGTGAACCATGTGTAACATCCTTAAAAAAAAGCTCAATAAATACAAGAGAAATGTGTGGTTTCTCTATAATTTATTGATGGAAGCCTGAAAGTTATTTTAGGAAAAATAGGAAGCACAGAAATGAAGTGTAGAGAAAGAGAACGTATCACACGAAAGAAGACTTCATAAGAAACGAAACAGTATAGTAAGAACTGGAAGTAGTGTAAGACGAACGTGTTCCAGCCTCTAATGTTAACAGATGCAGGCAATTCTCGGAAATCAGTAGCTGTGCGTAAAAATGCGGAGTGCTAGAAAGTGATGCGTTTTGAAGATTGTCTCACTGTGTAGGAACAAAGACGTATCATATATGGTCCTTCAAAAGATAAAATTCATCTCGCAGAAAAGTTCTGGATGGAAATCAATAGTAGCGAAACAAAAATTATTAGGTGCCAAGAGACGGGACATGAAATGCTTCGGTGTATCCGTTGGAAACGAATATCAGGCCCAGAAAGCGACGTTCCGATATCTCGGAATCTGTTGCGATTGTAAAGGCAAAATAACTACATCCTGAAATGAACTTCTGTGGAAAGAAATATTATTGGCACCCAACAGAGATCTAAGTAACAAAAGGATTCCTTAAGGGCTCGATTATATATGGGTCAGGAATTTTGAAAGAGGAAGGTGACGAGATTTTGATGTATACTATCGAAGAAAAATGATGTACATACGTAGAACAGACAGTTTGAAATGAATAAATGGTTGGAGGCGCAGCAGAGGCTGTTAGGCACCTCCTCTGCTATTCCTGCCAGATGGAGCTGTGGTGTGAGGCGATGGTCACGATAGCAGTTTGTGGATGAGATTCAAGCTGCCTGAAAGCACTTTCAAGTAACTTTCTTTAAAAAGGGAGACAGTATGAGCGAGGTTAGCAACTTCGCAATGAGAAAAGGAGGACTAAAGAAACAGGAAGGGAAGAAAAAGAAGAAGAAGAAGGAGAAGGAGAAGCTGATGATGATGATGGTGGTGTTGTTGGTGATGATGAGAATAATAAGAAGCAATATTTACATTTTTTTCGTGTTCCGGACCTCAATCGGTAAAACCGCAACCCTTACAGCATCCGCTTGTTGCCCGTCCGTCCGCCAGCCTGCCTGTGTGTCCACGTGTTAAAATCCCTTTATCATAGGAGCGATTAGACGTATCAAGTTGAAATTTGTGCCACATACTAAGATCTATACTCTCTTGGCAGTATAATAAATTTAAGCTTCTAAGGACATGCAACCATAAGATACGCCCATTTATGTCACCAATTTTTTTATTCGAAAAACTCACGAATCAAAACCTACAGGGTACATACCGACAGTTTATAATCATGGAATTTGGCAAGAAGAAAGCTTTCAATATACATACAAAGGAAAAAATCATAAAATCGTTCATTTGTAATTATATCACACGAAAAAATATTTCTTTTGTCATTTGTTATCCGAAACTGAAATTACAACATTCTCGAAAATCTTGAAATCTCTGGGACGAATATCTTGTTCGTATTAGAGTCGATAACAGGCGAAAATCATGGATATTCCGCGATTCTCGGAATGGATGAACCGTCTAAATACGTAATTATTTTTGTACGGAACCCTCAGAGCGCGAGTGCTACTCGGACCTAACCAATTTTTATTTTACCAGGTGATCAAAAAGTCAGTATAAATTTGAAAACCGAATAAAGCACGGTACAACGTAGATAGAGAGGTTCAAATTGACACACATGCTTGGAATGACATGGGGTTTTATTAGAACAAAAAAAAAAAAAATACAAAAGTTCACAAAATGTTCGACAGAAGGCGCTTAATCTGATCAGAATAGCAATAATTAGCATGACAAAGTAAGACAAAGCAAAGATGATGTTCTTTACAGGAAACGCTCAAGATGTCCACCATCATTCATCAACAATACCTGTAGTCGGGGAATAATGTTGTGAACAGCACTGTAAAGCATGTCCGGAGTTATGGTGAGGTTCAAATGGTTCGAATGGCTCTGACCACTATGCGACTTAACTTCTGAGGTCATCAGTCGCCTAGAACTTAGAACTAATTAAACCTAGCTAACCTAAGGACATCACACTCATCCATGCCCGAGGCAGGATTCGAACCTGCGACCGTAGAGGTCGCTCGGCTCCAGACTGTAGCGCCTAGAACCGCACGGCCACTCCAGCCGGCTATGATGAGGCATTGGCGTCGGATATTGTCTTTAGCATGCCTAGAGATGTCGGTCGATCACGATACACTTGCAACTTCAGGTAACCCCAAAGCCAATAATCGCACGGACTGAGGTCTGGGGACCTGGGAGGCCAAGCATGTCGAAAGTGGAGGCTGAGCACACGATCATCACCAAACGACGCGCATCTGCCGGACATTTTGTGAACTTTGTTTTTTTGGTTCTAATAAAACCCCATGTGATTCCAAGCATGTGTGACAATTTGTACCTCTCTATCTACATTATTCTGTGGTTTATTAAGTTTTGAAATTTATACTGACTTTTTGATCACCCGGTATTTTATTTTATTTATTTAATTGTTTATTTATTTATTTGCTACTGTTGTAGCTGCAACACGAAGTACAGCACATTATAAGTCACGCACGGAAGCTTCTGCTTCGCCAACGACCGTTCCAAACGTAATGCGAGGAGGATACGTTCGACGGGAAGAGAGCGCGCGCGCGCACTGTACGTGCTGAGCGCGGCCGTGCGCGTGTCGCGGCCGTGAGAGCGCGGGCCGGCTGGGGACCGCGAGACCGGCTGCCGGCTGCCGGCGCACCGGCCGTCCGTCGTGACGAGGCCGCGCCGCTTTTCTGGGTCAGCGGCTCCGCGAGCGGCGCGCAGCTTCCGCCTCCGCCGCCGAACTTCCCACCGCCGGCTCCTGCACTGCCCGCCCAGCATACCTCCTCTGCAGGAGTAACTTACCCGCTTCTCACCTTGCCGACTGTTGCCTACAGACAGAAAACTGGCTACTAGAGGCGTTTGCGACTTCACGACAACAGCAGTAGGTCCCCACAGACGTAAGGAACCAAAGTGCGTTCTCGAAGCAGAGCAAAGGCATGAAAGTTAAATGTTTCGTTGACAGTGAAGTCACTAGAGTTGGGGAAAACACTTGGTCCTAAACTAAGAGGGGCGTTCAGTAACCAACGCAACATAAACTACTGGCCATTAAAATTGCTACACCAAGAAGAAATGCAGATGATAAACGGGTATTCATTGGACAAATATATTATACTAGAACTGCATTGTGATTACATTTTCACGCAATTTGGGTGCATAGATCCGGAGAAATCAGTACCCAGAACAACCACCTCTGGCCGGCATTGATACGCCTGGGCATTGAGTCAAACAGAGCTTGGATGGCGTGTACAGGTACAGCTGCCCGTGCAGCTTCAACACGATACCACAGTTCATCAAGAGTAGTGACTGGCGTATTGGGACGAGACAGTTGCTCGGCCACCATTGACCAGACGTTTTCAATTGGTGAGAGATCTGGAGAATGTGCTCGTCAGGGCAGCAGTCGAACATTCAGTATCCAGAAAGGCCTGTACAGGACCTGCAACATGCGGTCGTGCTTTATCCTGCTGAAATGTAGGGTTTCGCAGGGATCGAATGAAGGGTAGAAAAAAAATGGTTCAAATGGCTCTGAGCACTATGGGACTCAACTGCTGAGGTCATTAGTCCCCTACAACTTAGAACTAGTTAAACCTAACTAACCTAAAAACGTCACAAACATCCATGCCCGAGGCAGGATTCGAACCTGCGACCGTAGCGGTCTTGCGGTTCCAGACTGCAGCGCCTTTAACCCCACGGCAACTTCGGCCGGCAATGAAGGGTAGAGCCACGGGTCGTAACACATCTGAAATGTAACGTCCACTGTTCAAAGTGCCGTCAATGCGAACAAGAGGTGACCGAGACGTGTAACCAATGGAAACCCATACCATCACGCCGGGTGATACGCCAGTATGGCGATGACGAATACACGCTTCCAATGTGCGTTCACCGCGATGTTGCCAGCAACGGTTGAGACCATCATGATCCTGTACACAGAAGCTGGATTCCTCCGAAAAAATGACGTTTTGCCATTCGTGTAGCCAGGTTCGTCGTTGAGTACACCTTCGCAGGCGCTCCTGTCTGTGATGCAATGCCGGCCGAAGTGGCCGTGCGGTTAAAGGCGCTGCAGTCTGGAACCGCAAGGCCGCTACGGTCGCAGGTTCGAATCCTGCCTCGGGCATGGATGTTTGTGATGTCCTTAGGTTAGTTAGGTTTAACTAGTTCTAAGTTCTAGGGGACTAATGACCTCAGCAGTTGAGTCCCATAGTGCTCAGAGCCATTTGAACCATTTTGTGATGCAATGTCAAGGGTAACCGCAGGCATGGTCTCCGAGCTGATAGTCCATGCTGCTGCAAATGTCGTCGAACTGTTCGTGCAGATGGTTGTTGTCTTGCAAACGTCCCCATCTGTTGACTCAGGGATCGAGACGTGGCTGCACCATATGACCGAAGCCTCTTACTATTGCAAATAAATATTTTATTGTGGTCAATATAGTTTTTAATTCGTTCTAACGTATTTTAGCTACACAGCTGATTTTCTCCATCTCTGTTTTCTTTGTCTTTGCTAAATGTTTATGTGCAGTGGGCGGAGAGCTTAGTTTGATAGGCAACATTACCAGTGCAAAAGACATTTAATTAATAATAATAACAATAGTTATAATAATTATTATTATGATAAAAAGTTTACATTTGATTTCAACATAAAAGTATCCATTTTATCTTTCTTTTTAATTTCCAGTTATGTTACTAAGATCTGGAGCAAGAACTCGGTTGACAGCAATCCTTAGAGCATTTGCTTTAAATTACAATTAGAAACTCTTGCACGAAATCTAATTTTCGTACAAGACATAACAGAAATAACCTTTCACATACATATGTGAAACCAAAGATAGAAATAATCTTCGCTGTTTCTCTGTGCAACTTAGGAAATAATTCAATCGGCAAATTCTGATAGAACCCGGGCAAACCTTTGATATTGTAAAATAAATCTTTTGAGTGACAATCGGTTCACAAATCAGTTCAAAACGTAAATCGCAAGGCACTCTTTCGGTTGCTGTCGAAAAGCTATCAAGTATTCGCTGCAAGTTAGTAATTTCCTGTAACAAAAAACAAAATCAAATGTGACATCGTAGGCTTTCCCGTCATAATAAACCTTGAAAGTCTCTTCCGGAACAGTTCTCAGCGGGACTCAGCAGCAGTCTCCTGAAGATGGTGAATAGTTGGATCGCTGAAATATTGAATCCACTTAATTTTAGGATCCGCCAGCAAAACCGAAGAGACTTTCAAGAAGAAAATCAAATTCTGATAAGTGAAAGTAACATATAAAGATGCTTTTAGTAATTAAAAGGCTATATGCTATAATAAACAGTGTCTGTGGAATATTGTTTAAATGTAATATTACATTTGTACATTTAACGAAATCGACTTGATTTAGCTGTTAGTGAATCTATCCCTAAACTCATTTTAAGGAATTTTAGCACGACGACCTATTTTTCAAAGCGTGATACTTCCCACACAGATGATATCAAACAAAGCCGTAGTACCGTTTTGATAAAGCACTTTTAAAAATTTATATGTCGCTCACCTATCTCAGGAAAACGTTGCGTACTTTTCTCAGAAAAGTTGCTTTTGAGGAGCTGAAGTTTACGTTGGAAAGCTTTTATTTTGCACGCCACATCGCTCATGTGATTAATTAGTTTTTGGAGTTTCAGACTTAAATCATTTAGGAGAGTCAAAAAGTCTGCTAAAAAACTTAAATCAGGCTCATGCTAAATTGGGTCCGGACGTCCCAAGTGTTCCGAAAACTGAGCGACAGCGTGGTGTAGTGGAAAAACTGCGGGAATCACTTTTCTTCTGTTCAGTCAGCGTACGTCAGCGTGGTAGGGGCCATCTGAATACCCCTCCTCAAATGAAATCAAAAATTCTTTGAACTCTCAGTGAATGAGCCCTTGAGAACGAATATTGTTTACGGTACGTGTCACTACGTTCATCAAGTCTTGCACTTCGACAGCTTTTGCACTGACAGCCTCTTGGCATGAAAAACAATGAACGGAAGGTAAATTCGGCATGTTAAGCTTTTTCCACAATAGGCTTATAAACCATTTTACTTTACTGCACATTGTTGGCGACCCGTCTGTGGTTACAGAAAACTTTTCTCAAGAGAGTCCTATTCCTTCATCTGGCACTTCGACCTCTTCTAAAATATCCGACCCTGTAGCAGTGTCTTTCACCGAAATCATATCCAGGAGTTCTCCCGTTAAAAGTAGATCGTCCTCCACGTCACACGAAAAAGTGGCTAACTGAGTCATTTCATTAACATCCATGGACTCATCAAGTGCGATGGAGCTCGCTAGGAGGTTTTCAATTCTGGCTGCCAACTGTTCGCGCAAATTCCCGGCAATGTTGCTGATTCACTGAGATATTATCATACTGGAAAGTGGTATTCTGGTGTACGCGGTAGTTAATGTTGGATTCATAGTGTCTTCCACGTCCAGCAAAACATTCCTCTTTAATGGGCCTTCCATAAACGGATTCCCAGCTCTTGCAAACGTAGAGAAACTTTACAACTAGCCGCCGGCCGTTGTGGCCGAGTGATTCTAGGCGTTTCAGTCTGGAACCGCGCGACCGCTACGGTTGGAGGTTCGAATCCTGCCTCAGGCATGGATGTGTGTGATGTCTTAGGTTAGTTAGGTTTAAGTAGTTCTAATTTCTAGGGGACTGATGACCTCAGCTGTTAAGTCCCATAGTGCTCAGAGCCATTTGAACCATTTTTTTTTTCAACTAGCACTAAGAGTCCTTTCACAGCACACTTCATACTCTTCACCCCAAAGCAGAGAAAAAAAGATTGTGTTAGGAATAATACAAGCAAAAACAAAACGAATATACATTTAAAAGGAATGTAAACGAAGTTTTGTTCTTTCGCAGGACCTTTAACGAAAATAAACATGCTAAAATGCTGGTATAAACCTCATTTGTGAACAAAGACTCTGTCGTACAAGAGTTTGCAACTTCCTAAATTCTTCCTTTATAGCGTCCCCTGAGAATTCACTATACTATTCTTAATGAAATTTTCTGTAGTGTCTTTCAGTAGATGAATTTCTTATACACGTAATTACTGGGAAGTTGCCACTCCGGTTTAAATGGATTTATGTAAATATTTCCTTTTGCGGAGAATATTGTTCCATTACGATAGTAACTGTGTGACACTTATCTATTTCACGTTGAGTAAGCTGTCTGTGAATTACGCACTCAGCAGCACATCACGACGGCATCACCATGCAAGCCGACTTGATGCTAATCAAGCCGATGCACCTTGGACGCGCGCGGTTTTCCTTGTATGAGAGGCCTTGCTCTGGATTAGCACCAACGGGCCCGACTCCATCCAACTAGCGTGTTACCGTCGTGTTAGGCACCTTCACTGCATCAGACACTGCAAAGAGATCTCAGATTCGACCCAAGGCTTTTAATTCGGACATGATGAACAGAAATGTATCACACCATCTCTCCTCCACTTGACGCCTAAATAGAGAAAATGAAACGTTTTTTCCACTACCAGGATTTGAAGTGCTTGCCTTAGAGTCGACCGCCGCAGCAGCAGCGTGCATTAGCGACCTCGGCCACGGAGGCGGCTAATCCGCACATGATGGAGAGGCAACCGGCGGTGCGCCCGACACTCCCCTGAAGTGGCTTAGGAGCAGCATTGTGTTTGATGGAGTGGAACGCCTTCCACCTTTTCCACTCGCGTATCGCTAACACGACCTCGGTAGCCATGACAACTGCATAAAGAGCGGCAGTCTTCCGCCGGCTCCCCGTGAATGCGCCGCGGGTCGCTTTCACAACGGAGAGTGTGCCTGCCAAGCGCATTTATCAGCGCGCTATAAGCGCCGCCGTAATTGGCTACAAAGCCCCCGCTCCAGTATCTCACATCTAACCCACACTCTCCGCCTTAATGGAATACGTGGCACGAAAGTGAAAAGTGCAGCGTGGACACAGTTTGGTAGCCTTAACTACTTTACGTATACAGATAAGTCTGTCAAGTTAGTTGAGCGCTCCTTACTTAGCTTTTGCAGTACATCAGACGCATGACGCTCTCGTGGTCTCAGGAGCGGCTTCATAGGATAAAAACAGGTAGCAAGGTGAAACTTCCTGGCAGATTAAAACCGTGTGTCGGACCGAGACTCGAACTCGGGACCTTTGCCATTCGTGGGGAAGTGCTCTACCAACTGCGCTACCCAAGCACGACTCACGCCCCGTCCTCACAGGTTTTCTTAATCTGCCAGGAAGTTTCATATCAGCGCACACTCCGCTGTAGAGTGAAAATTTCATTCTAGAAACATCCCCCAGGCTGTGGCTAAGCCATGTCTCCGCAATGTCCTTTCTTTCAGGAGTGCTAGTTCTGCAAGGTTCGCAGGAGAGCTTCCGTAAAGTTTGGAAGGTAGGAGACGAGGTACTGGCAGAAGTAAAGCTGTGAGGACGGTGCGTGAGTCGTGCTTGGGTAGCTCAGTTGGTAGAGCACTTGCCCGCGAAAGACAAAGGTCCCGAGTTCGAGTCTCGCTCCGGCACACAGTTCTAATCTGCCAGGAAGTTTCATATCACCGCACACTCCGCTGTAGAGTGAAAATTTCATTCTAGGCAATAAGGTGTCCCTGCCTTTTGCAAAATAAGCTTCTCGTTGCCATCATCAGTGAGGCTCTGTTCTTGTGTAGAAGTGCTGTTATGCCATTTAATCGCAGGATACCACGGTGTAAGAGGCGCATCCTAGCCGAGGTCGCTAACCACGTCTCAGCGGTGGCGTTGTACTCGGGGCGGTTCGCCATTTCTAAACCTCATGGTGGAAAATTTTCATGGGCATTATTTGGCCGGCATCGAGAGGAGATTGGGGGGGGGGGGGGCATAAACTTCTTCTAATAATTTCCGCGCATGCAGCCGGATCCCGTCGACATACTGCTGCAACATTTCGGCCCAGAGACGTCCGGCCATCATCAGGCGAGTACACAACTACTGAAGAGCCCAGATGCAATCGCGGTATTTATGCCGAATCTCGCGCATGCGAAATGAACTGGCATCCTACAGCGCACGCGTCAGGTTGAAAGTATCATTGATGAGATTGTTCTAAATGAATTATTCAGCAAACCTGCATCTGACTGCGTCTGTGAACTTGTTTCTTGCACTCCTCCATTTTGCTAGAAATGCAACATGTATTTGACTGCCGGCCGGTCGCAGGTTCGAATCCTGCCTCGGGCATAGATGTGTGATGTCCTTAGGTTAGTTAGGTTTAATTAGTTCTAAGTTCTAGGCGACTGATGACTTCAGAAGTTAAGCCGCATAGTGCTCAGAGCCATTTGCATTTGACTCAGCAATAAAATTTGTGCAATGGCATTAAGATGGTATTGAAAAATTAACTTTTGGCCCTGATGTTTACTTGGTTCTTTCATTGGTGGGTAACTTTACCCTACTACTCATTTTCATATTCAATTTAAGCAAAGGATACAATGTTGATCTCAATATATATATATATTGTTAAAATTTTATGTCATAGACAAAAACCTACATTTCCAACATTTTTGTAGCACGAAACAATCTTACAAAAAAATTTTACCAAACACTTACTGTGTCAAACCTTGGACATACAAATCCTTACTCTGAATATTATCTAACAAAACCAATTTGAAGTCATTATATATCTTCTCTCATTTACGTGCTAAGGTTTGGTCTGGGGCAGCGAGCGCGACATACCTTACAGCTGTCACCACATCTCTGCTTCCTCCGGGCACCCAGCTGCGACTCTTCACCTTTTTACTGCACGCGCCCGGCTCTCTTAACCATCAAAGAACCTCCTACTCAAAGATATTGTACTCGTTCCACCTTGCGGTTGGCAACTACCGACTATATTCTGGAGCTACCCTGATCAGACCTTAGCACATAGCCCGCATCTCGTGGTCGTGCGGTAGCGTTCTCGCTTCCCACGCCCGGGTTCCCGGGTTCGATTCCCGGCGGGGTCAGGAATTTTCTCTGCCTCGTGATGGCTGGGTGTTGTGTGCTGTCCTTAGGTTAGTTAGGTTTAAGTAGTTCTAAGTTCTAGGGGACTGATGACCTCAGCTGTTAAGTCCCATAGTGCTCACAGCCATTTTGAACCCTTAGCACATACCTTTCAAGGTGTTGACATGCGCGGCATAGCCGAATTGTACGTGCTGCCCTCGGTGGTGAAAATAACAGATCATCTAGTCATTGAGTATCGAATGACACTGTCGATACCGCTGTGATTGTATAATTTTAATAATAGGATTCCAATTTTTATCCAGCTGAAAGCCGTTGTCACGATTTATAAGATTGTCGGCAAGACGTATTTTCACTGATTCTTTGATTACAGAATCCCAAAATACGGAAACCGAAGCTAAAATTTTTGTTTAATTGTATTTCATTGAATGTCCCAAAGAAATACAGTGCTCTGCTACTGCCGATTTTGACGGCTGACGCAGACGGGTGTATCTTTCATGTTCTGTACATCGTTCGTGGACAGATCTTGTCGTCTGGCCAATATATGCAGACCCACATTCACGGGGAATTTTGTAGACGCCTGCTTTCTTCAGTTGTAAATCGTCTGTAACGGATCCAAACAGGGCCCGGTTCTCTGTTGGTGGACGGAACATAACCTTGATTTTATTTTTCTTCAGTAATCTGTCTAATTTCGACGACACATTCTCGGCGTATGGAAGGAACGCAGTTGATTTATAGTCGTCATCAGCGTCCTCAGTGCGCATAGCCTTCCTTATTTGGCATGAAGTGTAGCCATTCTCTTTAGAAACATTCTCCAAGTGTTCTAATTCTGCGTGGAGGTTTTCATCATCCGATATTACATGCGCTCGATGTATTAAGGTACTGAGAACACCGGCTGTTTGTGCTGGGTGATGGCAGCTTGACGCCTGGAGATACAGTGCTGTAAGCCGGCCGGAGTGGCCGTGCGGTTCTAGGCGCTTCAGTCCGGAGCCGAGCGACCGCTACGGTCGCAGGTTCGAATCCTGCCTCGGGCATGGATGTGTGTGGTGTCCTTAGGTTAGTTAGGTTTATTTAGTTCTAAGGGCCGGCCGAAGTGGCCGTGCGGTTAAAGGCGCTGCAGTCTGGAACCGCAAGACCGCTACGGTCGCAGGTTCGAATCCTGCCTCGGGCATGGATGTTTGTGATGTCCTTAGGTTAGTTAGGTTTAACTAGTTCTTAGTTCTAGGGGACTAATGACCTCAGCAGTTGAGTCCCATAGTGCTCAGAGCCATTTGAACCATTAGTTCTAAGTTCTAGGCGACTGATGACCTCAGAAGTTAAGTCGCATAGTGCTCAGAGCCGTTTGAACCATTTTTACAGTGCTGTAGGATGCCAGCTCATTTAGCATGCGCGAGATTCGGCATAAACACCGCGATTGCACCTGGGCTCTTCAGTAGTTGTGTATTCACTTGATGATGGCCGGACGTCTCTGAGCCGAAATATCGTGGCACAATGTCGACGGGATCCGGCTGCATACCCGGAAATTATTAGAAGAAGAAATACACCAGGAAAATTTCAGACGGCTATGAAGTTGTTGATCAGCAATCTTTGCACCCATGTCCTGGATTAAATTCCAAACTTCTCCGCCGTGCAGCGATACGTCTGTCGGAAGAGGACTTTAAACTCGACGGCTGTTTGCGAAAGTAGACCATGTGCCGGCAATACGTTTCAGCGCCCCCCGTCCCTTTGTCCATGACAACATATATCCAATTCGCCCCTGTACAAACAAGCACTTATCACAGACATCAAAGCGACACAGACATACATGACTCTTCGTAGCGGGCCGGAGGAGGTCAATGCGAACCACATTCACGAGGACGTTGCCTAGAACGGTGATGTAGAGTTCCTACATCTTCTCCCCTCCTCTCATGCCCTGAGTATTGGACTACATCTGATCACGACATAAATTTAAACTAGGCATGCACTGGTACTACTGGCAAGAAGACTTTTGCTGCTTTTGTTTTTATGATACATTCAGAAACACTTGCGTCACTAACATATCCACGTCTTCTGCTAGATTACAGAATAATACTGATAACCTTCGAGGTGCTATAGAGCTGTGGCTCCCAACTTGGGGATAACTACCCCCAAGGGGTAAAAAACAAAGGGTTCAATTGCGTTTCGGTCTCGAAACTAAATTATTTTAAAACACAATTACTGTTATCATTTTTACGTATGACTTTAAACTGATTACATATGTTATTAATAATTACATGAGCCTTTATTTTTCAAATACTAACACTAACGCGTATTGGAGGTTATAGCTTGTGAAACATATGCATCACATTGTGCCGTCACAGCCAAGCTTAAAGAATTTACCCCCGTATCAACAGCAATACTTAATAAATGAGGGCGTTTACTACGCTTGAGTGAAATAATATTTAATTTTGTTTTGGACAAGCATCTATATAATGCAGCGATGGATGAACTTTGCAATTGTTACCGATATAAAAATACACAAAGATAAACTGTTAAAGTGCTACAATTTAAAAACGTGTGCTAGTGTGGAAAACTCTCTTGTTCTCCTGTTCTCTTACGCTCTTGTTCTCTTACTCTCTTGTGTTGTTGTCTCTGTTATCATTCGTCTCCCCCCATCGGAGGTTCGAGTCCTCCCTTGGGCATGGGTGTGTGTGTTGTCCTTAGCGTAAGTTAGTTTCAGTTAGATTAAGTAGTGTGTAAGCCTAGGCACCGATGACCCCCGCAGTTTGGTCCCATAGAACTTACCACAAAATTTCCAATTTTCTGTTATCATTGCCGATACGAGATTGTCGATATACTGTATGAAATCATACAAGTGTCATGAAAGCTGATTCACATTAAAAAATCTAAAAAAAATATTTTCTGTATACGGAGTAAGTTATTTGATCATCCATTCAATAAGAACTATAATAAAAAATTCACCTCAGTAAAAGTGAAATATTTAACTATGAAGACTTCTCGTTTGGTTCGCGATCTCTTTAAGCGCCATTTCGTGCGTGATTACAATTTGACCGGTACAGCTGTTAGAACTTATATTTATTTTACAAAGTCCGACAATCATCCTGTATAATGTTTCCCGAACGCAAAACATGATCTCTGTTCGCGGCCTCATAAAATACTGCCAAACGAATCATTCCCCAAAAAGACTATGGGCCGTAGATATTTCCACAAATCTAGGAAAGAAAGTGATGTTACTGGTAATTATTCTTGTCTCTCATGCAAATTAATTGCGATAAATCAAAGAGAAACTGTTTCATTGCTGGGTTCAGTTCTTCTTCTAAGGCTGCCGTTGAAGATAGAATTTTCACTTAGTGATTTACACAACTTTCAGATTTTACGATTCTTAGATTTGATAGCTAAATTCAAGTTTTACTTCAAAAATTTTCACTTAGTGATTTACACAACTTTCAAATTTTACGATTCTTAGATTTGATAGCTAAACTCAAGTTTTACTTCAAATTAGAGGCGGTAACATTACAACATACGCTTGTAGTTGCAGGTATTACCACAATACACCAGAAATTGCTTCACCGTTCACTTCGCAGAAATAAAGGAATAAATTGACAGTGATACTCTGCAATAAATACGCCATGGTTACGACACTATTGTAGGTCCTAAGCAGTACTATTATTATTATCATTATTAGTGACTGTGGTCAGACACAAAGAATTGGCAACTTGAAGTCTTCCAATTTCTACCAGTTCAGAACTAAGGAGCCCAGCAATCAAATGATTTACAAATGGTGAGTAAAGTGCACACATTTTATCATGGTTGATTTTAAATGGGGTGTGAGTGAAGCAAGAACAGCAAGAGAGAGGTGTGTTGCACAAAATGCATGTTTTGTAACAGTTGTCTATCTTCAATGTGGAGAATTAGCTTTTTTTTCTGAGATGCAGGTAGTACTCACGATGTCCTGGTAATTATCTCACTGACTAAATAGTTCGCGAATTGCACAAAAGAACAAATGTATTGGTCGTAAAAAAACAGTATAATTAGAAATATGTTGTCTCAATAGGATGCTATCTTCGGGGTTCAGTCGGGAAAAAAATCATAGACCCAGGTAAATACACTCCTGGAAATGCAAAAAAGAACACATTGACACCGGTGTGTCAGACCCACCATACTTGCTCCGGACACTGCGAGAGGGCTGTACAAGCAATGATCACACGCACGGCACAGCGGACACACCAGAAACCGCGGTGTTGGCCGTCGAATGGCGCTAGCTGCGCAGCATTTGTGCACCGCCGCCGTCAGTGTCAGCCAGTTTGCCGTGGCATACGGAGCTCCATCGCAGTCTTTAACACTGGTAGCATGCCGCGACAGCGTGGACGTGAACCGTATGTGCAGTTGACGGACTTTGAGCGAGGGCGTATAGTGGGCATGCGGGAGGCCGGGTGGACGTACCGCCGAATTGCTCAACACGTGGGGCGTGAGGTCTCCACAGTACATCGATGTTGTCGCCAGTGGTCGGCGGAAGGTGCACGTGCCCGTCGACGTGGGACCGGACCGCAGCGACGCACGGATGCACGCCAAGACCGTAGGATCCTACGCAGTGCCGTAGGGGACCGCACCGCCACTTCCCAGCAAATTAGGGACACTGTTGCTCCTGGGGTATCGGCGAGGACCATTCGCAACCGTCTCCATGAAGCTGGGCTACGGTCCCGCACACCGTTAGGCCGTCTTCCGCTCACGCCCCAACATCGTGCAGCCCGCCTCCAGTGGTGTCGCGACAGGCGTGAATGGAGGGACGAATGGAGACGTGTCGTCTTCAGCGATGAGAGTCGCTTCTGCCTTGGTGCCAATGATGGTCGTATGCGTGTTTGGCGCCGTGCAGGTGAGCGCCACAATCAGGACTGCATACGACCGAGGCACACAGGGCCAACACCCGGCATCATGGTGTGGGGAGCGATCTCCTACACTGGCCGTACACCACTGGTGATCGTCGAGGGGACACTGAATAGTGCACGGTACATCCAAACCGTCATCGAACCCATCGTTCTACCATTCCTAGACCGGCAAGGGAACTTGCTGTTCCAACAGGACAATGCACGTCCGCATGTATCCCGTGCCACCCAACGTGCTCTAGAAGGTGTAAGTCAACTACCCTAGCCAGCAAGATCTCCGGATCTGTCCCCCATTGAGCATGTTTGGGACTGGATGAAGCGTCGTCTCACGCGGTCTGCACGTCCAGCACGAACGCTGGTCCAACTGAGACGCCAGGTGGAAATGGCATGGCAAGCCGTTCCACAGGACTACATCCAGCATCTCAACGATCGTCTCCATGGGAGAATAGCAGCCTGCATTGCTGCGAAAGGTGGGTATACACTGTACTAGTGCCGACATTGTGCATGCTCTGTTGCCTGTGTCTATGTGCCTGTGGTTCTGTCAGTGTGACCATGTGATGTATCTGACCCCAGGAATGTGTCAATAAAGATTCCCCTTCCTGGGACAATGAATTCACGGTGTTCTTATTTCAATTTCCAGGAGTGTACGATGTGTGAGGTAATCTATCTCGTGCGTTGTCATCAAGTCGGTTACCTCAACTAAAGTATTGTTTGATTCAACATCATGGTGCTTAACTTTATATGGCCCTGCTGTATCTGCCTATCTCCGATTTTGTTTGAGCTGACTCAGGGTCCAGTTATAGGGGGACGGACAGTTTGAAATGGGATTCAAACCATTATGCAGCTCGGCATTTCTCACATGAGCATACACTGTCAGAGTGGAAAGAAGAAAGAGACAAAAACATGCTAGGACTCTGCTGCCATCCATAGTCCGACATCAAATAGTCAGCCACCGGGCCACACCAGTTGCATGTAATATTTTATGCAAGGTACACGTTACTAATTTAGGGTAGACACGACTCTCATTACTTTATCTACTTTTGCTATATGTTTCGAACAATTTTAACATGGTTGACAGTGTCATTGCGTAAAACAAGGGGTGTGTGTGGGGGGGGGGGGTTGAGGGTTAGGGTAGGGAGATAAAGAGAGAGAGAGAGAGAGAGAGAGAGAGAGAGAATGGAGTTTTCACATTTGTATACTGGTGAACGGGATTGTTTGGTGATTTAAAACGTGTCTTTCCTCCGTCATTGCGATCTGTATGGGAATTTTTTTCCCTCTGAGACAGCCAAAATATCATACCTTAAAATTGTTAGGTTCCTGCAACATAAAACAAGATTCGTATATTATGTGGTAGACATAGGACGTGTTCAGTCTGCCAGACTTTGTGCCACGCATCCCTTTTCGTGTGGTGTGCTGAATGAGCAGAACTCTGCACTCGGTTCTGTTTCTCCAGGCTGCAATTTTCGTCATTGTAAGTGGATTGCTGTTCCCACGTGATGCGGATGTCAATGGTTTCCGTCGACTGGTTTTACATCTGCTGCGTCATGGATGCGTGTCAGTGGGACTTGGGATCTTTCAGTACATGCTTACTTACCTGTTGTTCACTTTGCCCTGTTAAAGGCAGTTGCGCAAATTTTGTAGGACTGCAGTTATTGCTTTTCTTTCCACGAGGAGCTGACTTTGTTTCAAATTATTTTTTTTAACTGTAGCATGTATAAAAACTTATTCTTTGCGTGTGTCACTGCATGACTGACAGTTTTTGTGAGTTTACTGTTCCTTGGGCGTTCAGGAATATAGGTCCTGTGTGTTCCGTGTATTAGGCAGAATATTTCATCAATAAAACTAATACAAGACGTTACACTTTAAAGATCCAAATGTAACTATCAGTTTAAGATGAGTACTTTTTCTCTCTTTCTGCCATTTATTTAAAGTGTCTCAATTATTTTGTCATAAAGTGGCGATTATTTACATATACACCCTACAAGCTAGTCTATAACTTGTCACTTGTATTCTCAATCCAATCCGTGATGTACTAATAAACAACTGACTACTTCTCGGTGTCGCCCTAATCTACATCATGTTGTTCTTACACGGAATATTCAAGTAAGGACAGGACACTCGTCCTACGTTTTCAGGTACTGGTTTCCTGAACGTACCCAGCAGCACTCCATTAGTAAAAAACATGCCTTTCATCCAACAATTGAGACGTATCCGTCTGGAACATCTATGTAACACTCTCTGAACCGACCGCTAAAACCACGTTCATTGCGAATGATGCAAATCAATAGTGTTCTTCTGGAGCTATCGCGATTTGAACAGCGAATATGTAATTAATTCCTTTTGAAAAAAATTTATTTTTTGCACTGTTATAATACCCGGCCTCAATTACATTAATTTTGTTAGGACTGGCAACGGCCTTGCCGCAGTGGATACACCGGTTCCCGTCAGATCACCGAAGTCAAGCGCTGTCGAGCGCGGCCGGCACTTGGATGCGTGACCATCCGAGCCACCATGTGCTGTTGCCATTTTTCGGGGTGCACTCAGATTCGTGATGCAAATTGAGGAGCTACTCGACCGAATAGTGGCGGCTCCGGTCAAAGAAAACCATCGTAACGACCGGGAGAGTGGTGTGCTGACCACACGCCCCTCCTATCCGTATCCTCATCTGAGGATGACACGGCGATCGGATGGTCCCGATGGGCCACCTCTGGCCTGAAGACGGAGTGCTTGTTAGGACTACTGCGTTCGTTAGTAACACCACTACCGCAAGCAATAAATTGGATGCCTGTGTAAATTACATTTCTGAAATCTGTGAGCTTGCTGTCATGCACCTTATGCATTATTTGAACATCTAAATAGCTCGCTATTACTAATAATTTGAGGTGAGGTGTTGTCACTGTAACTGGTCATCATCACCAGAACGGACGCGAGGCACTCTGCGCTTGTCGGGATACACAGTGCCCTACCGTAACATGCGTAACACATCGTATGATGTAGGAAGTGGTGACATTTCTGATAATGATTTGTTGTAGTGTAATTTGGATATTGTGAAGAATCCGATGAAAATATTTTTAAAGAAATATACTGTACTCGTTAACAAACGGAAAGTGTCAGTTGGTGAAAGAAGGTACAGCAGTCAGTCCCAACTTGTGTTCATTGTAGAAGATGTGGATTGTGATCACTAAATGACCATCTTCAATGCAACATATGACGTTAAACTATTTCAGCCGTTATTTGACACATCCCCTCTTGGACTATACACATCAAGAGTTCGAATTGCAAGTGATCGCTGTTCTTTCTTTCATCAATTAAAATAAGTACGGTGGCTGAGCACTTTTAGATTCCAGGCGGAGCCAAACAAATATACAAATGGACCTCGACTCTTTATTTCGTAGTGTGTCATAGGAAACTCTGTCTAATATTATAACAAAAACAATACCAATACACCAAAAAATTGCCGTAGGTGCTTGTAAGTTCACGCAATAGAGTTATCATTTACAGTTATTGGATTCAGAAAGCATCCTTCGTCACTTAAGATCGCAATTTATTACTCTTATTGAGTACTGGATTTTACTGATAATGTATAGTTTTCTAGTGCTACGTCTCTACACTAATGTAATGTTTTAATTCAGATCTCACTCTGCACAAGTGGAGATTATCTGATATAATGTTACCACACAGTGGAAGTGACGATTTCTTAGTCTTGGTAATTTTACATACATGCTTCACGAGCTATGCGGCTCGATGTGTTCTACCGGCTGGTGACTGTATACAGAAAACTTTTTCTTAGCCTCTGATATGAAGATGGCTACCAACTTTAGCCGAAACTCGTACTAAAAAAATAACAAATTGCGATCTTGATTAATAAAGGATTATTTCTAAATTCAGCAACTGTAAAAAAAAAAAAAAAAAACTATATATCGCGAACCTTCTACTCCACCACGCCAAGAAACAACGGAGTGTTGTCATTGTTCAGTGATTACTTCAACATAATTATCTAAGAATTCAAAATTTTTTAAACGCAAGCCATACCATATTTGATATACGTGACTGAAGTAAAATTTCCCAGCTTGGTATAGAAATGACATTGATGTTGTTATTGTGGTCTTCATTACAAAGACTGGTTTCAAAGAAGTCCCCAGCCTTGCCTGTCTTGTTTAAGCCCCATCATCACCGCAGAACTACCGCAACCTACGTCAATTTGATCCTGATTTCTACAGACAATTCTTGGCACCCTTCTGCAAATCACCCTTCCACACTCACACTCATAGACACACATAAAATAAACGATGTCTTGCTTAAGGATGCGTTGTGCGAACTGTCCTCTTCTAATGTCGTTGATGTAAATGAGCAGTGCTTCTGTTATGTTGATCATGTAGCACAATAAGGTAGTTATGTGTCACGTTGATCAGCAGCATATTTTGTTATAAATTTTTGCGATGTACTTATGGTTTCTTTATTTATAACACTTAAATAATTCAAATCTTCCTCAATAAAGAATGATTTAATGTAAACATGGCAGTATTTCTCTTGAGATAATCCATGTGAAGGATGTCTCAAAGTGGCAGGTACGTTTTATATGAAATATTAAGTATGAGAACAGTATCCCACATTTGCTGAACGCTGACAGAAGGCAAAAGGGAAAACGAATCTCTCAATAACATTTAACCTGTTTTAAGACGAATCGATCGATCGTGTTGGCTTTTTGCAGTGGATGAGTCACGGGTCCACAGATAGCGGAACAACAAACAGAATATCAGATAATAGCACGGGGCCCTGTATCAGAAATGCGACATCGGCACCACCTGCTAGAAAGGCGATGTCTTGTATTCTCCAGAATACAAGAGGAATTGCTCCTATTAATTATCATGAAAATGATACAACAATAACGAGCGAATACTACGTAACTCTTCCGGGTCTATCTGATGATGAGATATGTAAGAAGATCCCTAGATTGGAAAAAAGGAACAAGAAAATTCGTTATGATCATTTGGATGTTTTGGAATTGTTAACATTGAGTAATATGAATAATTATTAGAGCATCTACTCAGTTCGTGAGATTTGGTGCCCTCAAACTTCCTCCTATACTGAGATCTAAAGAAATTTGTGCACGGAAATCTTTTTGAATCTAACGAATTCATGGCAGGTGCCAATGAGTGTTTTGCACACTTCACAGAATCGCGCCTGGAGGATGGAACCTTCTCGCTGGAAGAACGTTGGGCAAAGCGTGTTGCCTAAAAGACACCTACGACGAAGACGATATGTCTTAATAAAATATAAAACACTATATGATAGCCAATGTGGTACTGAATAGAATTGGGGTTCAAATGGTTCAAATGGCTCTGAGCACTATGCGACTTAACTTCTGAGGTCATCAGTCGCCTAGAACTTAGAACTAATTAAACCTAACTAACCTAAGGACATCACACACATCCATGCCCGAGGCAGGATTCGAACCTGCGACCGCAGCGGTCACGCGGTTCCAGACTGAAGCGCCTTTAACCGCACGGCCACACCGGCCGGCCTAGGATTGGGGAGAAGAGAAATTTGTGGCACAACTTGACCAGAAGAAGGGATCGGTTGATCGGTTGGTAGGACATAATCTGAGACATCAAGGGATCACCAATTGGAGGGCAGCGTGGAGGGTAAAAATCGTAGAGGGAGACCAAGAGATGAATGCACTAAGCATATTCAGAAGGATGTAGGTTGCAGTAGGTACTGGGAGATGAAGAAGCTTGCACAGGATAGAGTAGCACGGAGAGCTCCATCAAACCAGTCTCTGGATGAAGACCACAACAACAACATGATAACTAATGTGTAGGATCGGATACAAAAAAATCCAGAGCACCGATTTAACACGTTTCAAAAATATCTGCGCACAAAAATATTCATTGCATGGAATGCATTTAGAAGTGGATGAATATTTATAAATGTATTCCATGCAGTACAAATTCCTATTAGTAAATATTTCTGATAATGAAGACATATGCCTTCAAAACGCTTTAAAACAGTGCTTTTCTATTACGTATGGATGAGCCTACCGTTTGGCTTGTACAACACAGACACGAAGTCACATCCAACCAGGCATAACTTCAAAGTTCTAATACAAGGTCTTGTATTACCAGACCTCTCACACTTTAAAGTCACCACGATCTGCTTACTTCACACTCCACCAATTTGTGTAACGCCATAGATTTGCATCATCTTGTACCCTGCTATGAACATGTTGTGAATTATGGCTATGGCAATAACGCTGCCGGCATCAACTCAAGATAACCAGAGACAAGCGAGAAATCGCTAAGAGAAAGAGGAAATCGAATACTGAAAGAATGTTACCTAAATTGATTTTATCTTATAATTACGTGAGAGAACGCATCGGAAAAGAAAACATAGCGACGCGAGGACAGCTCGAAGGTGAACATTTTTTGTGCTACGCTGAGAATAGGAGCGCCCGCCGTTCCCCCGTGGCTTTGTTTATGAGAGAGCGCGCCGAGGCGGTGGACCGGACGCCTCAGTCTGGACTCGAGACGCCTCATTTTGTGCGAGGGCCCCGTGTCGGGGCGCGTCCCGTAAATTTCAGCTCCGGGACACAGATGAGGCGACGCCCCGCGATACCAAGCCACGATAGCCGCCCACTGCGGCAAGCGCCTCCTCCCGTTTTACTCCCTGCTCCCAGCTGCAGGGCCCTCACTCTTCCAAGTGCTCACCGTCACTCATCGTGTTATACTATAAACAAGCTAGTCTATGATCGTGAAGGTCACACTACAATCGACGGATAAGAGGAATCTGCTCACACACTTGTAGCTGTATCTCTTCTAAATATACACAGAGCTTTGTTTTTGTTTCCAGCATGACATTTTCACTCTGCTGCGGAGTTGCGCTGATATGAAACTTCCTGGCAGATTAAAACTGTGTGCAGGACCGAGACTCGAACTCGGGACCTTTGCCTTTCGCGGGCAAGTGCTCTACCGTCTGAGCTACCCAAGCACGACTCACCCTCCGTCCTCACAGCTTTACTTCCGCCAGTACCTCGTCTCCTACCTTCCAAACTTTACAGTAGCTCTCCTGCGAACCTTGCAGGACTAGCACTCTTGGAAGAAAGGATATTGCGGAGACATGGCTTAGCCACGGCCTGGGGGATGTTTCCAGAATGAGATTTTCATTCTGCAGCGGAGTGTGCGCTGATATGAAACTTCCTGGCAGATTAAAATTGTGTGCAGACGGTAGAGCACTTGCCCGCGAAAGGCAAAGGTCCCGAGTTCGAGTCTCGGTCCTGCACACAGTTTTAATCTGGCAGGAAGTTTCTTTATATTTGTTGGTTGACTCTATGTAAGCTCTCTCCTCATAATAAGAAATGAGTGGCTGAATTTAAGCGCGGACTTATTTCTTTTGCAAGGGGTTGGCGTGAAGGATTTCTACGACCACAGACGAGAAAACATCGGAAAAGACAGTACAGCATGTTGGACGATCCGCGTTTAAAGCTGTTTGAAATAGTTGACGACATGTCACAAGAAATAGTGGGGTACGTTTTGTTTGAAGTTTTGTGTTGTATGAGCGTCGCATTTACTGAATGCTTGCCAAAATGAAATCCAAAAAGGGGTTTTTCAGCAGTACTTGGACAGTTTGCAGCAGAATTTTGGCTCCAATTTATTAGTGGGGAGTTCCAGTTTATTAGTGGGGATGACTCGTGCCTTAATCATTTCACATCACGAAGCAGTGAGCGGACTGAATGACAACATTGTTGGTAAACTGATAAAGTCTTTAATATCGGTCAGAGGCTGATATCCTGCATGAACCTAATTAAGTATTATAAATCAAGTAATGAAAGAATATTCTACGATCGCTACAAATTACTTCTACGCGGCCCGAGAAGTTAAAAAGTGAGCAGCTCGGAAGGAGGCAGATAGGAGGTCATTTCTGTCATGCTCTGCTCGATCGTGGAGTGTCAAGATTGTTAAATGTGCAGCACAAAAACGTTATCCTGTATCATGTAATTAACAGTGATTGTCACTGTGCAAAAACCGGGTGAGTGGATAGTATTTTGAAATCCAGAATATGCATTTACGTTTTTTGGCTCTGAGCACTATGGGACTTAACATCTATGGTCATCAGTCCCCTAGAACTTAGAACTACTTAAACCTAACTAACCTGAGGACATCACACAACACCCAGTCATCACGAGGCAGAGAAAATCCCTGACCCCGCCCGGGAATCGAACCCGGGAACCCGGGCGCGGGGAGCGAGAACGCTACGGCAAGACCACGAGCTGCGGACTACGTTTTTTAATTTCTTAAACTGCGTAAGTATTTCACCTGCTTAAATAAACATACAGATAAAACCAATGATTAATACACTTTGTCAGATTAATAATTTGAAATACAAACAACTACAGGTTTCTATTTTAGCTCCCTCACGCCTCTGTATGATACAGCATAAGAGTAAGCGCCTTGTAGAAGCAGATAACAGTGACATTTAAAATGGTAGTCCAGTCAGCACCTGCAGACGGAATCGATACACCACAACCCAACTATCGTAGAAAATGCACAAGAACATCAGTGAAACGTTTCTAGATCGCGGTCATAAAACACCACTGCTTGCTCGTGTCACGCAAGCGGACGGACGGCGATCAACGGCTCTGAGTGCAAACGCAGCGGAAAACGCAGTACGAGGTGGTCGTGTCGGCAGATGGAAGAAAGAAACAGATTAAACGATGCCGGTAGAATACGAAAAGGACGGAATCTATATCACGGCAGGGATTGTTTAGTCCTTCGGTTTCACTACTTCTTTTGCCTTTACGTTGTTGAAACATAAATCTTTTTCATGGAGATGACAGCCTGCTCTCGGAACGTGTCGTTTGACTTGCGATTTCACCATGAAATTCATGTGGTGCAACCAAATTTCTGTAGTTTACAAAGAGACCAAAGTAGCAGCCGAGATGACAAACTTACGTTTGTGTATTGGTTAAAATACTCAAGAAACAATTGCGATATTAGACTGGAACACCCAAACAGATTAAGGCTTCTGAAATAATGAATAGAAATTGTATTTAGGCAATCAAAATCAATCGAAATAAAATTCTTTCTGTATGGCGGAAGTGCGTATGGAATGATTTATAAAACTGAAAACTATTTTTAAAAAAAGATATCAATACATCATACGAATGGAAGACAATGGTATGCCAAAAATAGATGTCTAGTGCTAATCAGAGGGGGAAAAAGCTAGGGGATCCCATATAAGTGGAAGAGCGAAACAAGCAAGCGTGCCGAACCCTTGATGATTATAAAGATTAGAGTTTTGATGATGATGATACCCAGGGTTATTGTACGGTTCGGCCCACAGTGGACCCTCTCCCCCTTCTCCCTTCCGGGAACGTCTCGTACTAGACGAGTGTAGCCCCAATTCTTTGCGTGCTAGAGTAATTATAGTGCCCGCGTACGTGGAGAAAGTGTTTGCGCAGCAATTGCCGACATAGTGTAACTGAGGCGGAATAAGGAGTGCACATTTCAGGATATTCTCCAGCAAGCGAATAAACAAACGGGTTCAACACTTTGAAGCAGTAAGTAATAGGCATTCTCTATACGTACCTCCAGTTTATATACAGCTGGTCCCCTCACACGACCGCACATAGTGTTGTAAAACACAATACATACACCCATACGTAAGTACCTTGATGAAGCACCTCTACTTCTCTGATTTATTTGTGAAGAATCACGTGTTTTGTTATCTAAAGGTGACGCAAGTTACCAAGTTCACTTTTCTCTCTCTCTGTTTTTTTTTCCCCCAGTCTTCTGACTGGTCTGATACGGCCCGCCACGAATTCCTCTCCTGCGCCAACCTCTTTATCTCAGAGTAGCACTTGCAACCAACGTCCTCAATTATTTGCTGGGTGTATTCCAATCTCTGTCTTCCTCTACAGTTTTTGCCCTCTACACCTCCCTCTAGTACCCTGGAAGTCATTCCCTGATGTCTTAATAGAGGTCCTATTATCCTATCCGTTGTCCTTGTCAATGTTTTCCACATATTTCTTCCCTCTCCGATTCTGCGCAGAATCTCCTCATTCCTTATCTTATCAGTCCACTTAATTTTCCACGTGCGTCTGTAGCACCACTTTTCAAGTGCTTCGATTCTCTTCTGTTCCGGTTTTCCCACAACCCATGTTTCATTATCAGGCAATGCTGTTCTCCAAACATCCATTCTCAGAAATTTCTTCCTCAAATTAAGGCCTATGTTTGATACTAATAGAATTCTCTTGAGCAGGAATGCTTTATTTGCCAGCGCTAATCTGCTTGTGATGTCCTCCTTGCTCCGTCAGTCATTGGTTTTTTTGCTGCCTAGGTAACAATTCTTTAACTTCATCTACTTCATGACCATCAATCCTGATATTAAGATGTCGATTTTCTCATTCCTACTGCTTCTCGTTACTTTCGTCTTTCTTCGATTTATTCTCAATCCATATTCTGTACTCATTAGGCTGTTCGTTCCATTCAGCAGGTTATTTAATTCTTCTTCACTTTCACTCAGGATAGCAATGTTAACAGCGAATCGTATCATTTATACCCTTTCACCTCGAATTCTAATCCCACTCCGGAACATTTCTTTTATTTCCATCACTGCTTCTTCCACGTACAGATTGAACAGTAGGGGCGAAAGTCTACAGTCCTGTCTTTCACCCTTTTTAATCCGAGCACTTCGTTCTTGATCGTCCACGTTTATTATTCCCTCTTGGCTCTTGTATATATTGTATATTACCCGTGTCTTCCTATGGCTTACCCCTATTATTCTGAGAATTTCAAACATCTTGCACCATTTTAGATTGTCGAACGCTTTTTCCAGGTCGACAGATCCTATGAATGTGTCTTGATTTTTCTTTAGCCTTTCTTCCATTATCAGCTGCAACATCAGAACTGCCTCTCTGGTGCCTTTAATTTTCCTCCTGGATACGCCTTGCAATCCAATATCTGATTTCGGAATCTCTGTCTGACCATGATGCGTAGGGGACGATGCGGTAGAACCACACCGCTGTACTAGGCAAGGCCCTAGTAGAGGTGGTTTGCCATTGCCTTCCTCCGAGCGTAATTGGGATGAATGATGATGACGAAGACAACACAACATCACCCAGTCATCTCGAGGCAGAGAAAATCCCTGACTCCGCCGGGTATCGAATCCGGGGCCCTGCGTGCGGGAAGCGAGAACGCTACCGCAAGACCACGAGCTGCGGACGACGATGTTGTAATCTAACTGAAATCTTTCCGTAACACCTCCCCTTTTCCTCATCCTGTGGTTCTAGAAAAGACTATTTGCTATTACTAGCTGAAATTTATTACAGAACTGAGTTAGTCTTTCTACTCTCTCATTCCTTGTCCCATGCCATATTCTCCTATGACCCTTTCTTCTATTCCTTCTCCTATAACCACATTCCAGTCCCCTACGACTATTAGATTTTCATCTCCCTTTACGTACTGTGTTAACCATTCAGTATCATCATACACTTTCTCTATCTTTTCATCAAAAGCTTCAGCTTGCTACGTCAGCATGTATACTTGTACTGTCTTAGTCGGTGTTGGTTTGCTGTCGATTCTGATAAGAACAACCCTATCACTGAACTGTTCACAGTAACGCACATTCTGTCCTACTTTCTCCCGTTATACCATTTTCTGCTGCTGTTGATATTAACCTATATTCATCTGACCAGAAATCCTTGTCTTCTTTCCATTTCATTTCACTGACCGCTACTAAATCTAGAGTGAGCCTTTGCTTTCACTTTTTAGGTTTTCTACTTTCCCTACCACGGTCAAGCTTCTGACTTTCCACGCTCCGCCGGCCGGTGTGGCCGTGCGGTTCTAGGCGCTTCAGTCTGGAACCGCGTGACCGCTACAGTCGCAGGTTCGAATCCTGCCTCGGGCATGGATGTGTGTGATGTCCTTAGGTTAGTTAGGTTTAAGTAGTTCTAAGTTCTAGGGGACTGATGACCTCAGAAGTTAAGTCCCATAGTGCTCAGAGCCATTTGAACCTTTTTTTTTTCCACGCTCCAATTCGTGGAATGTTATCCTTTCATTGGTTATTCAGCCTTTTTCTCTCGGTCACCTCCCCTTTGGCCATCCCCTCCCAGAAATCCGAATGTGGAACTATTGTGGAACTTTTGCCACTCAAGATATCATCACGACACTTTTTCTACCAGAGGCCACATGTCCTGTGGATACACGTTATGTGCCTTTCACGCAGTGGTGTCCATTGCCTTCTGCATCCTCTTGCTGATGATCATTGCTGATTCTTCCGCCTTTAGGGGCAGTTTCCCACCTCAAGGACAAGCGTGCCCTGAATGTCTGTCCGCTCCTCCGCCCTCTTTGATGAGGCAGTCGGCAGGATGAAGATGACTTGTTATGGCGGAAGTCTTCGGCTGCCAATGCTGATTAATAATCAAATTTTA
This sequence comes from Schistocerca serialis cubense, assembly GCF_023864345.2. Taxonomy (NCBI): domain Eukaryota; kingdom Metazoa; phylum Arthropoda; class Insecta; order Orthoptera; family Acrididae; genus Schistocerca; species Schistocerca serialis. Next base: position 313,379,957 of record NC_064638.1, read on the forward strand.
AGCAGTGGTGGGTTTGGAACTGCGGATCGAGGACGTTTTGATTGCTAATCAAAGACGCTAGCTCTTGACCGCGGATGCCAACGTGGGCTTTGTCTCCTATACCGCCCAACAATGTGAGCTGATCGGTTGCAGATACCACGGCAGCGTCTGGCACGTACGTATGTTTCCATCGCTGGAGCATGGTCTGAAGAAGGATACGTCCGAAAACATTACAATTTTTCTGTGAACGCCGGTGTCCTTAGCAATTTGCACCCATTGTGGTATCCGGGCAAGGGAGTCGAAACAACTGTATGTGTTCCACTAATCCAGCTCTAAGGGGACGCACCAAGCGAGGTGGAAAGGCAATGGGCTAGTATTACCGTCCAGCCATCCAGATTTATATTTTCCGTGCTGCTCCACCTGTAATAACTAGTAGTCATCGAGACATTAAACACCAATCTTCTTTACTTTCGTACTGAGCAGACGCCGTCATTACAACCATGACAGATACGCCATTGTTGCAGTGGTCCATTGTCGAGCCAACAATGTGCGTGAAGCTGTACCTCCTTTATGGTCATGAGGAAAAGATGGCGGTCTTCCCATCCTGTAATCTTCGTTCATGGTCAGGTAGACACTAGTCGCCGTGTACGAACCAATGCTATCCATTAGATCAACGCACGCTTGACTTTTATTGACGTATGTGCAGTACGAACCAAAATAAAGAATCAGTTTCTCCAGGATCGACAGATCTGCGTTGTTGGCATTCACTCCCATCCTGATGTTGTGCTCTTTGATATGAGGTTTCCGATGGGGGAACTTGGCCTAACGCCGACCCTGTTCGCCACACAAGTGACGAACGTTATTTGGCCTGCATGCATGTCATCTGTGCGTCGTCTGCAGTCGTCTGCAAGAAGTAAGTGATGCCAGCAGACAGTAGCGAAATGCAAGATGATCGACAGAGGATCAATGATTAGAGCAGGGTCTGGCAGTTCACCCTTAACGTAAATAAATGTAACGTAATGCGCCATAAAGAGGTACAACATTGACGTATTACCTGTTGGCTTTTGTGTCGGGATCTTCGGCTAACTTATGTTAAACGATTTTTCTGACGTTCCGCCAGCACTGATTGGCAAAACGGCAGTAAAATCGTTAATCAAACGTGGACCGAAGGTCCGAGTCAAACGCTAATAGGCAATACGACAACAATTTCGTTGATCCAGTAACGTTCGATAAATCTGTTGGCGATAAATCATGGGAAACAGTACTAGCCGTAAGATACCAACGAGTAAACATCATGGACGACCTATTGTGGAATGACCACTTTAAAGTAATTCCAAAACATGCAGGTGCCAGGCTGAGATACACTGGGAGAATGTTACGAAACGTACACTTTAAAACAAAAGAAAAAGAATGAAATGACGACCCACGAATGGGATGGAAATCGGTAGATGTGATGTACATGTACAGACAAACAAATGACTCCAGTTTCAGAAAAATTGCATCGTTTATTCAGGAGAAAGAGCTTCACAAATAACACTTTGGTCCACCTTTGGCCCTTATACAAGCAGTTATGCAGCTTGGCGCTGATTGACAGAATTCTTGTATGTCCTCGTAAGGGATACCGTGTCATATTTTGTCCAATCGCTATGTTAGATAGCCAAAATCCCGAGATACTTGGAGGGCCCTGCCCATAATGCTCCAAATATTCTCAGTTGGGAGACATCTGGCAACCTTGCTCGCCTAGATAGGCTGTGGCAAGCACGAAGACGAGCTGTAGGAACTCTTGCCGTGTGCAGGCGGGCGTTACCTTGCTGAAATGTAATCCCAGGATGACTTCCCATAAGCGGCAAAAATACGGGAAGTAGAATATCGTCGACTTACCGCTGTGCTGTAAGGGTTCCGCGAATGAAATCCTGCTATGAAATGGCACCCCTGGTTGTCATCCTATGGTGAGTGACAGACAGGTTGGTATCCAACCGCTGTCTTGGGCATATTACATTTCAACAAGATAATTCCCGTCCGCACATGGCAAGAGCTTCTACTGCTGGTCTTCGTGCCCTTCAAATCCCAACTTGGCCAGCAAGGTCACCAGGCCTCTCCCCAGTCGAGAACGTTTGGAGCATTGTGAATAGGGCTCTGCAAACAGCTCGGGATTTTGACAATCTAACGCACCACTTCGGCAGAATTCCGCACAGTGTCCTTCAGGAACACATCTAACAACTCTGTCAATCACCGCCAAGCCGAATAACTGCGGGCATAAGGGCCAGAGCTGGGCCAAAGTGTTAATGGCTTCGTCAATTTGTGTTATTTGGCTTGCATTTTATTGAATATATCGTCCAAATTTTCCGAAATTGTGATCATTTGTTTTTCTGTACATTTAGATCACATTGTCGATTTCCGTCTCATTCGAATAATTTCTTTGTGGACGTCTATTTTATTTCACAGAGTAATTAATACATGAAAAAAGTGACTTCCTAAACAACAGCAGATCCTTGGTGTCAGGTAGAACGGCAGCCAGAAAGTAGGAGTGTTGTTGATGTTAAGTTTTGTTACCAGGTCTGGTATCGTACATAAGATGGCGTGAACATCGTCAGATGTTGAGTGACGTCTGTGGAGGACTTGCCGCGTAATCGTGTAAGATAGCGTTATCAGCAACTGATGGCGTTTAAAAGGGACGTCATTGAGAGGTTTTCATTCGGCTTTTTGGTCAGAACGTGCAGTTTCTAGATTTTTGAAGCATTCGGATGTGACAGTTCCCCTTTGATGGAATTCACGGGAACGCGAGCTCAGGCATACAAGTTCTCAAGGTTCCGTCCAACAAGACTGTCCCCACATCATTCTGTATAGCCCGCAGCATTGGTCGGACACAAGCAGCAGCCGGACGAGGGAATTACTCAACCACGCGTAGGCCGCCGTTAACATCACAATACAGACAGTTACGTTTGGAGTGGTGCCGTGGCCGGCAAGCATTGGCTCCTGATGAACTGCAGTGCACTGTGTTCATCAATGAACCAAGGTTCTGCACTAATCCGGATGACCATCGTTGCCGTGAATAGCAGCGACTTTGGGAGAGGTCCCATACTTCTAGTGTTTTGGAAAGGCAAAGTGGTATTACTTCTGGCGTCATGATTTTGGAATCCATCGCGTATGACTTCAGGAACTTGAGGGAACTCTGACGGCACAACAGTACGTCACAGGTATCCTGTCTCCTCATGTGATGCTACCTCTCACGGAGCAATATCGCGGTGCCATTTTTCAACAGGACAATGCTCGTCCACACATGAAGTATCTGCATGATGTTGGCGTACTCCCGTGGATACGAATATCGGCAAATCTTTTCCCGATATAACGACTCTCGGGCCAGATTGGACGTTAACTCTGTCCCAGTGACAGTGTCTGGAATATGTCTGGAATATCAAAGACCAGTTATAACAGTCTTGGGCCAGCTTGCCCCAGGTGAGGATAAAACGGCTTTATGACATTCTTCTTAACAGAAGTAATACAGAAGTTGATCGACACTTGTTCTTCCCACGCTCCAGTCGCAACCACGACGGGGAAAAGCGGGCAACGCTGTGATAGCCCTACGAGAATTAGCCTCCACCGCACATCGCGAGATGGCTTGCGGAGTAGAGAGTAGATGTAGAACTCTCTGCACTTTTAATCACTTGTTGGTGATACACAGTTGTAAATATATTCCAAGTCTGCGGAATTCGCGCTATTCTTTCTCGGCGTTGCTATTTTACAAGCGATGATTTACAAGGGACGCTCAGTAAGTTACGCACCACATTTTTTTTCTGATATCAGGTTGGTTTTATTCAGGATTACAATATAGCCTACCATATTATTCCTCACTCTTCTGGCTACAGAACCCTATGTTTCAACATTACCTCCGTTCAACGCGACGACCTTACGCCACCTTACTGGGAGGACCTGTATGCCCGCACGGTCACTCTCTGCTGATTGACGTCGGAGCCAGCGTCTTGCTCTGCCCATGATCCACGTGCTGCTTCCCGCGGAGTTCACCCTCCATGATGGAAGGTGCGAGGCCCTGGCTGTTGGGGGGACGAGGAAAATCAATCCAGAGAGGTTTTGCGAACACCCATAGGGTGCGTGGCCTTGTGAGGCCGTTCTTTGTCATAGAGAAGGAGGCGTGCCTTTGCATTTTTGTGCTGACGAACACACTGAAGTCGTTTCTTCAGTTTCTTGAGGGTAGCACAATACACTTCCGAGTTGATCGTTGCACCATTAAGGAGGACATCAACCAGAACAACCTTTTCATATTCCAAGAACACCGTCGGCAGTGCTTTAAATTGTCTTCATCATCATATCACCCCCAAAGACACGCAAGTCGCCGAAAGGGCGTCGGCTAATAAGAATCGTACCAGGAGCGACCGGTCTACCGCACTGGACGCCCCAGCCACACGAGATTTCATTTCATTTCGCCGGCTGGGGGAGAGGCTTTGAACTTTTTCTTCGGACGAGAGGTGGTGTGGCACCACTGCACGGATTCCCGTTTCGTTTCCGGTTCGAAATGATGAACTCATGTTTCATCGCCCGTGACGGTGTTAGACCAAAAATTGTCACACTCAAGCAGTTCCGCACAGATAATTCTTTTTTGCCCTTTATGGTGTTCTGTTAGGCGGCGCTCACTAGTGAACGAGTGTGTGAGCACTATCAACTGATACAAATGATAATTAATCTAAACCCTCAGCTGCCAACAGGTGTTGTTGATATACCTCAATGGGGACAGCCGACTGGGACTCGAACCCTGGATCTCCTGCTTACATGGCACACGCTCTATCCATCTGAGCCACCGAGGGCACAGAGGATAGCGCGATTGCTGGGACTTGTCCCTTGCACACTTCCCGTGAGCCCCATGTAAGCAGGAGATCCCGGGTTCGAGTCCTGGTCGGGGCACACATTTTCTGCCGTCCCCATTGTGGTGTATCAACAACACCTGTTGGCAGCCGAGGGTTTCGATTAATTATCATTTTTTTCTAGAGAAGCTGCATGGTCGACATTGGTATCTGTTCTTTCGGAACAGTTACTATCTTCATCAACAGATACGTCCAGCTGTGCAGCAAGGTGTTTGATTGTGATCCGTCGGTCACCTCGAACGAGCGAGATGTCGGTCAGGTTTGCGCGACCTTGTGCGATAATATTCGAGGACTCAGCGTGCTTCTGCACATTGCTGGGTCTCCTTAGACATCGTGCAGGCGCCTTTGAACACTCGTATTTGCGGTGCTCTGCTTATCCCTCGAAAAAAACTCGGTGAGAGCTCTCGGCTTGGTACGCACCTACTTTCAGACACGGTTTTGAAGACTACGTATAGCACCGCCACATGTTGAATATGAAACTACAGGAGCTGAAGTGGGAATATTCCACAATGTCCCACAGCAAATTCCTCATTTTTTCAGCCGAGAAAAAAGGTGTTGCACTACACATTGAACGTCCCTCGTATTTTGCTGGAGCCCGGCAGGTCCGTTTGGCAGCAGTTGCTGGCACAATCGCACGCCTCCCCCATTCTCGCAGAGGAGAGGGTGGCGAGCCAGAGCGAGTGCTGGTGAGCAGGGCGGCGACGCGCGCGCGAGAGTGGCGCCGCAAGTGGGGCGTCAGGTGGCTGGGCCGGGCTCGCCTCACACCGTTAGCGGGCCCCGGGTCCCGCTAGCCCGCCGCCGCCGCCGCCGCCGCCTCAGCGCCCGCCGGTTCCTGCTTCGCCTAATACAGAGCTCATTACACGCTGATTACTGCCCAATGCCCTGCTCCGTCACTGTCTTCGCACCACGTGCTCCTCGCAGTAGGGCGCCTCTCCCGCCACCTTACGAGTCCTCCCACTCAGACGAGCACCGGCAGCACAACAGCCACCTGCGCGCGTGTTCAGTGGTGGTCCGTCATCCAGAAAGACTTGCAGCTTCAGGCGGCTTGTTAATCCTAAAGAATACGAATTAGGTTCCCAGATATGTGAGTGGCTCGAGACTTCTTAAATACGAGGGCAGTTCAATAAGTAATGCAACACATTTTTTTTCTGAAACAGGGGTTGTTTTATTCAGCATTGAAATACACCAGGTTATTCCCCAATCTTTTAGCTACACAACACTATTTTTCAACGTAATCTCCATTCAATGCTACGGCCTTACGCCACCTTGAAATGAGGGCCTGTATGCCTGCACGGTACCATTCCACTGGTCGATGTCGGAGATAACGTCGTAATGCATCAATAACTTCTTCATCATCCGCGTAGTGCCTCCCACGGATTGCGTCCTTCATTGGGCCAAACATATGGAAACCCGACGGTGCGAGATCGAGGCTGTAGGGTGCATGAGGAAGAACAGTCCACTGAAGTTTTGTGAGCTCCTCTCGGGTGCGAAGACTTGTGTGAGGTCTTGCGTTGTCATGAAGAAGGAGAAGTTCGTTCAGATTTTTGTGCCTACGAACACGCTGAGGTCGGTTCTTCAATTTCTGAAGAGTATCACAATACACTTCAGAGTTGATCGTTTGACCATGGGGAAGGACATCGAACAGAATAACCCCTTCAGCGTCCCAGAAGACTGTAACCATGACTTTACCGGCTGAGGGTATGGCTTTAAACTTTTTCTTGGTAGGGGAGTGGGTGTGGCGCCACTCCATTGATTGCCGTTTTCTTTCAGGTTTGAAGTGATGAACCCATGTTTCATCGCCTGTAACAATCTTTGACAAGAAATTGTCACCCTCAGCCACATGACGAGCAAGCAATTCCGCACAGATGGTTCTCCTTTGCTCTTTATGGTGTTCGGTTAGACAACGAGGGACCCAGCAGGATCAAACCTTTGAATATCCCAACTGGTGAACAATTGTGACAGCACTACCAACAGAGATGTCAAGTTGAGCACTGAGTTGTTTGATGGTGATCCGTCGATCATCTCGAACGAGTGTGTTCGCACGATCCGCCATTGCAGGAGTCACAGCTGTGCACGGCCGCCCCGCACGCGGGAGATCAGACAGTCTTGCTTGACCTTGCGGCGATGATGACACACGCTTTGCCCAACGACTCACCGTGCTTTTGTCCACTGCCAGATCACCGTAGACATTCTGCAAGCGCCTATGAATATCTGAGATGCCCTGGTTTTCCGCCAAAAGAAACTCGATCACTGCCCGTTGTTTGCAACGCACATCCATTACAGACGCCATTTTAACAGCTCCGTACAGCGCTGCCACCTGTCGGAAGTCAATGAAACCATACGAGACGAAGCGGGAATGTTTGAAAATATTCCACAAGAAATTTCCGGTTTTTTCAACCAAAATTGGCCGAGAAAAAAAATGTGTTGCATTACTTATTGAACTGCCCTCGTAATAGAACCCAGTACGTCGTCCTCGACGCCGAGTGGTCATCAGGGGCGTCCTAGGGAAGTGTGTTAGGACTGCTCTTATTTTCTATATACATAAATGATCCGACGGACAGGGTGAGCAGCAATTTCTGGCTGTTTGCTCATGATGCTGTGGTGTACAGCAAGGTGTCGTCGTTGAGTGACTCTAGGAGAACACTGCACAAGTCAGATTTCTTCGTTGGTGTGACGAGTAGCACCCCGCTGCAAACGTAAAGAAATGTAAGTAAATGCGGATGAGTAGGGAAAAAAAATCATGTAACGTTCGAATACAGCATTAGTGGTGTGCTCATTGACACTTCCCGCCAATTAAAGACACTATGTGTGGTGTGCATACTGTAAGACCTTCGGTACACACACCATGAGATTATTTGACTTGTCACTCTAACGAAGTAGACGAGTGTCAGCAATATGTCTCGTGGTCTTATCGTGGCGTGTTTATCTTCTGCCGTTAGGTCAGACGATAGAAATGCCACTTGCACGCTTAGAGTAGCAGATTGACGGTGACCAACTTTAAACAGAACTTGATTAATTTTCACACACATTTATTAAAATGATAACATGCATAAACATTACGTAACTTGATTCTGGATGCTATTTAAAATTGACAATCTGAAGTTCCTTTGGTCTTGGTACGTTAATCTTATTCTCACATATCTCTGATACTTGACAAAGTGTCTATACATTTATCTTCATGGCTATGTACAGGAATATGGTAATCTTATTAGGCACAGACTGAAACTTGACTACAGACTAATGCAGACTGGTACAGACTGGTGCGGACAAATGCAGACTGACTAATCGGAGGTCTGTACACTCGTTATAATACCCCGCGCATTCAGGTGTCACTGCGTGAGTGTGATCCGCGAGGAGAAAAGGTTCTACGTTAGCAGCAATCCCATTGGCTGCGTTATGTATTAATACGCGGATTGGCGGAAGCAGAATTTGGTCCGTCTCTAAGGCAGCGCCATCTCATAGTGCGGAGACAGACGAGCGCTGCTCCTGCGCTGTTGTGCTTAGCGGGGCACGCTCTAGTGGGAAAGTTGTCTATGCGCTGACTACGCGGAACTGTGTACACAACACTATGTTATCAAAAGTATCCTGACACCTGGTTGAAAATGACTTACAAGTTCGTGGCGCCCTCCCTCGGTAATGCTGGAATTCGATATGGTTTGGCCCACCCTTAGCTTTGATGACAGCTTTCACTCTCGCAGGCATACGTTCAATCAGGTGCTGGTAAGTTTCTTGGGGAATGGCAGACCATTCTTCACGGAGTGCTCCACTGAGGAGAGGTCTCAATGTGGGTCGATGAGGCCCGGCCCGAAGTCAGCGTTCCAAAACATCCCAAAGGTGTTCTATAGGATTCAAGTCAGGACTATGTGCAGGCCAGTCCATTACAGGGATGTTACTGTCGTGAAACCACTCCGCCACAGGCCGTCTATTATGAATCGATCGTGTTGAATGATGCAATCACCATTCCTGAATTGCTCTTCAACAGTGGGAAGCAAGAAGGTACTTACAACATCGGTGTAGGCCTTTAATGTGATAGTGCCATGCAAAACAACAAGGGGTGCAAGCCCCCTCCATGAAGAACGCGATCACACCATAACACCACCGCCTTCATATTTTACTGTTGGCACTACACACGCTGGCAGATGGCGTTCACCGAGCATTCGCCATACCCACATCCTGCCATCAGATCGTCACATTGTGTACTGTGATTCGTCACTCCAAACAACGCTTTTCCACTGTTCAATCGTCCAATGTTTACGCTCCTTACACCAAGCGAGGTGTCGTTTGACATTTACCGGCGTGATGTGTGGCTTATAAGCAGCCGCTCGACCATGAAATCCAAGTTTTCTCACCTCCCGCCTAACTCTCATTGTACTTGCAGTGGATCCTAATGCAGTTTGGAATTCCTGGGTGATGGTCTCGATCGATATCGGCCTATTACACATTACGACCCTCTTCATCTGTCGGCGGTCTCTGTCAGTCAACAGACGAGGTCGGCCTGTACGCTTTTGAGCTGTATGTGTCCCTTTACGTTTCCACTTAACTATCACAGTGAGACAAGGGACGTTTAGGAGTGTGGAAATCTCGCGTACAGACGTATGACACAAGTGACACCCAATCACCTGACCACGTTCGAAGTCCGTGAGTTCCGCGGAGAGCCCCATTCTCCTCCCTCACAATGTCTAATGACTACTGAGATCGCTGATATGGAGCACCTGGCCGTAGGTGTCAACACAATGCTCCTAATATGAAAAACGTATGTTTTTGTGGGTGTCCGGATACTTTTGATCACATGGTGCATCTAAGCGTAACGTTTCAAGCCGAATGGAATCGGAACGAGCACGTCAGGTAAGGCGAATGGTACACATCGTTTTATTGGGAGAATTTGGGGAAAAGTATAAATAGATGTGCTTGGTGCCCAGTGCGGCGATTCTTCCTTATGGTGATCAGACTTGGTCGACGGAACCTTGAGAACAAGTAAGCCTGACCTCTTGTTCTCTTGCAGTCTATTAGTGTACCACTGTCTCATCCGAACGCTTTACAAATCAGGAAATTGCGCGATTCGACTAGAAAGCCGAGCAAATACTCAGAATGAGGCGCATTTCGAATTCTGTCAGATGCTGATAACCCTCTCTCACGTGAGTGTGCAGTATCTCCATGTCTCCTCAGCGATCACTCAACATCTGCTGAGGAATGGTAAAGGAGAAGTTTTATTCCTCCGAGGAAGTATGCGAAGGACCTTGCCCCCCTTCTTGCAGCGGTGTACCGTAGGTCTCTAGTAGAGCGTAGCGCCCCAAAGGATTGGAAAAGGGCACACGTCATCCCCGTTTTCAAGAAGGGACGTCGAACAGATGTGCAGAACTATAGACCTATATCTCTAACGTCGATTTTGGAACACGTATTATGTTCGAGTATAACGACTTTTCTGGAAACTAGAAATCTACTCTGTAGGAATCAGCATGGGTTTCGAAAAAGACGATCGTGTGAAACCCAGCTCGCGCTATTCGTCCACGAGACTCAGAGGGCCATAGACATGGGTTCCAAGGTAGATGCCGCGTTTCTTGACTTCCGCAAGGCGTTCGATACAGTTCCCCACAGTCGTTTAATGAACAAATTAAGAGCATATGGACTATCAGACCAATTGTGTGATTGGATTGAAGAGTTCCTAGGTAACAGAACGCAGCATGTCATTCTCAATGGAGAGAAGTCTTCCGAAGTAAGAGTGATTTCAGGTGTGCCGCAGGGGAGTTCGTAGGACCGTTGCTATTCACAATATACATAAATGACCTTGTGGATTACATCGGAAGTTCACTGAGGCTTTTTGCGGATGATGCTGTGGTATATCGAGAGGTTGTAACAATGGGAAATTGTACTGAAATGCAGGAGGATCTGCAGCGAATTGACGCATGGTGCAGGGAATGGCAATTGAATCTCAATGTAGACAAGTGTAATGTGCTGCGAATACATAGAAAGAAAGATCCCATATCATTTAGCTACAATATAGCAGGTCAGCAACTGGAAGCAGTTAATTCCATAAATTATCTGGGAGTACGCATTAGGAGTGATTTAAAGTGGAATGATCATATAAAGTTGATCGTCGGTAAAGCAGATGCCAGACTGAGATTCATTGGAAGAATCCTAAGGAAATGGAATCCGGAAACAAAGGAAGTAGGTTACAGTACGCTTGTTCGCCCACTGCTCGAATACTGCTCAGCAGTGTGGGATCCGTGCCGGATAGGGTTGATAGAAGAGATAGAGGAGATCCAACGGAGAGCAGCGCGGCCTGTTACAGGATCATTTAGTAATCTCGAAAGCGTTACGGAGATGATAGATAAACTCCAGTGGAAGGCTCTGCAAGAGAGACGCTCAGTAGCTCGGTACGGGCTTTTGTTAATGTTTCGAGAACATACCTTCACCGAGGAGTCAAGAAATATATTGTTCCCTCCTACGTATATCTCGTGAAGAGACCAGGAGGATGAGATCAGAGAGATTAGAGCCCACACAGAGGCATGCGGACAATCCTTCTTTCCACGAACAATACGAGACTGGAATAGAAGGGAGAACCGATATACTCAAGGTACCCTCCGCCACACACCGTCAGGTGGCTTGCGGAGTATGGATGTAGATGTAGATGACGGAATTTCTTGCAAATTCTTGCTTTGTCTCCCATCCTTCAAAGGACATTAAGGCACTTGTCTCGGAATTCCTTTCATGGTGTTCCAGATTTGTTTTGTAGCCCAAACAGGGGACACGGCTCTGCAACATCTCCAAGTGTGTCGTAGCGACATTTCCTCAGACGCCGCCAAAGCACTCGAGCATGGGGTGGAGAAGCGCTTTGTACACAGTAACGCCGAGCCAGAACGGATTTCTGGATTCTGTGTTGAATTAAGGGTAATGCTTGCGGAGTCTGGACTAGCTTTATTCCTCACTTCTTGAACGAGTGAACACCATATAAGACGACAGTCGAGGGTAACGCTAAGATACTGCGCCGTGGTACGCCAGGGAACAGGATTACCACCGACGAGTACAGGCAGTGGATCGGCACAGACGAGACGTCGGATGTCCAGCAGGGACTGCATGTTGGCGTTGTTGAATGAGACGCGCCACTTGATAACCCACGCTGCGGGAGCATCAACGGCAAGTTTCAGTCTTTCGCTCAGGGCCTTCATGCTTCTGCTGAATGGCACCTATCGTCGGCGTGCACGATCAGTCTTCGGGGCGTCGGCAAAGCACGACGAGTGCAGGAGTGACTCCAGGACAGAGCCCTGCGGCACGCCAGCACAGATGTGGCGAACGGTGGCCAGTCCAGTTTCAGCCCTCACGTGGAAGGCCCGACCGTAGAGGTAAGAGTCGATGGGCCGAGCGTGCGACGTGGGCATTCCCAGTTCAAGGAGTTTGAAAACGAAGCCGCGGTGCCATACGCCCTTCAAATGCTCACGATTACGTCCAGGAAAACCACTCCAAAGAACTCGCTGTAGTCTAGAAAATCGCGTGCCTCTTCCACGTGACGTAACCTGTTGAGCCGCCGAAAGGCCCTTGAGAAACCCGAACTGCTCCTCAGGCCATACGTCCTTGGTGTGAAAGTGGCGCTGTAGCAGCCGGATATACACCCTTTCGAACAACTTGGAGACGGCCGGCATCACACTGATGGCATGGTACCGCTTGGCATGGTGCGGGTCCTTCCCCAGCTTTGGTATTGCCAAGACCTCCACGTGCTTACGGATTAGGGGGAAGCAGCTAGTCCGGATGATTTCGTTAAAGATGGCAGGCAGGTTTGCGGAAGCCGCCGGCAGCGTCTTCTTGATTAGAGCAGTGGACGCGATTTCGGGACCCACAGACTTCCAGGGATCGGCTCAACGTCTGACACGGTCGAGTCCCTTATATACTGACGCGCCAAAGAAACTGGTATAGAGATGCGTATTCAAATATAGAGATATGTAAACAGGCAGAATACCGCTCTACGGTCGGCAACATCTATATAATACCTATATAATGCAACAAGTGTCTGGCGCAGTTGTTAGATCGGTTACTGCTGCTAAAATGGCAGGTTATCAAGATGTAAGTGAGTTTGAACATGGTGTTATAGTCGGCGTACAAGCGATGGGACACAGCACATCCGAGGTAGCGGTGAAGTGAGGATTTTTCCGTACGACTATTTCGCGAGTGCACGGTGATTATCAGGAATCCGGTCCGCCCCGATAGCTGAGTGGTCGGCGTGACGGATTGCCATCCTACGGGACCGGGTTCGATTTCCGTCTCGGTCGGGGATTTTCTCCGCTCAGGTCGCCAAGTGTGGCCAAGTGTGGCACCAAGGCGGCCGGACCTGCCCCGTCAGGGGCCTCCCAGCCAATGACGCCAAACGTAAAAAAAAAATCTGGAATCCGCTAAAACATCAAATCTTCGACATCACTGCGGCCGGAAAAAGATTCTTCAAGAATGGGACCAACGACGACTGAAGAGAATCGTTCAGCGTGACAGAAGTGCAACCCTTCCGCAAATTGTTGCGTATTCCAGTGCTGGGCCATCAACAAGTGTCAGCGTGCGAAACAGTCAAACGAAACATCACCGATGTGGGCTTTTGGAGCCGGAGGTCCACTCTTGTACCATTGGTGACTGCACGCCGCTAAGCTTTACGCCTCGCCAGGACCCCTCAACACCGACATTGGAATGTTGATAACTGGAAACATGTTACTTGGTCGGACAAGTCTCGTTTCAAATTGTATCCAGCGGATGGACGTGTACGGGTATAGAGACAACTTCATGAATCCATGGACCATGCATGTCAGCAGGAGACTGTTCAAGCTGGTGGAAGCTCTATAATGGTGTGGGGTGTGTGCAGTTGGATAAGTCTAGATACGACTGTGACAGGTGACACGTACGTAAGTATCCTGTCTGATCACCTGCATCCATTCATGTCCATTGTGCATTCCGACGGATTTGGGCAATTCCAGCAGGACACTGGGACCCCTCACACGTCCAGAGTTGCTACACAGTGGCTCCAGGAACATTCTTATGAGAGTAAACACTTCCGCTTGCCACCAAACTCTCCAGACGTGAACATTATTGAGCATATCTGGGATGCTTTGCAACGTGCTGTTCAGAAGAGATCTCTAATCCCTCGTATTCTTGCGGATTTGTGGACAGCCCTGCAGGATTCTTGGTGTCAATACCCTCCAGCACTACTTCAGACACAAGTCGAGTCTATGCCACGTCGTGGTGGGGCTCTTCTGCGAGCCCACATGAGCCCTACACGATATCAGGCAGGTGTACCAGTTTCTTTGACTCTTCAGTGTATATCCTACCAGGCCTGGTAACAATACTGAACACTAACAACACTAACGTACTCTAGTGGCGGTTTCACCTATCGAAGAGAACTGAAACTGTAATCATCAACATATACGTCGATGATGTGTACGCGTACGAAGTTACACTTATATCCGATAACGTTTTTGCATGCTTTGCTTTTTTTTTGTCAGGCAATCTATATGATACTCTTGCATTGACCAAACAAGGCTATGACCAATTCTTCTCTTATCTCATCAGTCCTTTCCCTTATCTGAACACGTAAATAGTGCAATTCGACGGGATTTTTTTAAGTGCATTTTTCGTGGATGATTCACACTTACTAGAAAAAAGGATCAATCCTGCGTTTACATTTCACTGCGCATCAAATAGTATCTTGCGCATAGTTTATAATGTAGTCACAGTCTGCAGCACGTAAGTCAGATTTCAGTTTTCGTGTGTGTTCGAAAAAGTGAAGTTGGTTACATTTTTCGATTTAATATTGACGAATTTCAAACTTGGGACAAGCCACTGTACGAATGAGAATATGAAGATACGTATGGTGCAAAATCCTTTGCTGAATTTACTATGCTCAACACTGTAACAAGTAGCACTAGATTATTTTACATGCAAATTTCACCTATTCAGATTAATATGGCACAAGTAAAACAATAGCGTTCTGCCTGTATGACACACGTATTTTACGTTAGGGAAAAGTATATTTTAAGGTAGACTTTAAAAGGTTATCCAACTAGTGGAGGGGTGACTCCTTGGCGAGCACATAGTGGCAGGTCTAACTATATTTGCTCGAAAGATACAAAAGCAATATGGCAGGTTTTGCAGACAACAGTAGATTATCTCGAAAGTGTCCGCAGGTCGTGGGTAATGTCACTCCTTCTGGATCGCGGGGTCTCGAGTTCGATTCCCTGCCGCTCGTGTATTTACTCCACCCGGGCACTGCGTGTTGATTTGTCTTCATCATTTCATTCTATCTTCATCTACGCGCAACTCGCCAAAGTGATGTCAGATAGAAAGACTTGCTCAAGCGGCCGAACTACGACAGTTCGAGTCTCTCCATCAATAATGGCATACTGTTATTTCATTTCACATCAAGAGTAGAATTCTAATATTTGTCCAGGGCAGTGGAGCAATTACATTACTTGTTGGTAAGAATATACATCGTGTGAGTGGTAACCGTTTACCTGTCACAGTGATGTAGTTTATGTAAGTCAAGACGAACAACTTGGTATGTGACACGCATGGTCTGTAAAGTCGGGGAACAACCTAAAACTGGTCTACAAAAGCCACCCAATCGAAAGCATATGCGCAACGTTCTAGATTTTAAATATCCTCTCGACGTCTTAAGGCACCGGCTCAGTCGGTCTTAACTCTTTGATGCACATTTCTTTTTCTCACTAACATTTTCGTAGAATATTAGACACACCCTGTTGTTGCGCTTACAAACTGTAAAACTGACTTTATTTTGTAAATTTAACACGAAATTTTGTTATTTTATCAACGTAAAATTAACAGTTGTTTTGTTTCTGTAGTATTCTTACTGTGACACTACCGTGCTTGTAAGAGTTAAATTTATATCGAATTGTAAATGCAATTTTCTTTTGCATAATGTTTAGATGCTTTTACTCTCATTACTTTCGTGCGAAAGATTAAATTACTACTGATAATGAAATAGAAAAAACTAAGCTGGTGGCATAAATGGGCGAAAAGATGTTCAGAATCTCTTTCTGTGCGCGTGCGCTGTAATTTAGGTGGCTTTCATAGGCCAATTTGAGTTTGTTTCCCTGCTTGACAGAACACAAGTGTCCTACGTCTAATTATTCGTCTCGACTTCCCCTACAACAATGTGTTGCGTTGTAAGCAGTAACCGTTTACGTCCTATTTCAGAAGTAATATGACATACTTTACGTTCAGTTACTACACTGTTGTATTGTGATACCATATTGCTACCGAATAAAACAAGAAGTCAAATTGTTAGTGTGACATGCCGAACAGCAGGTAAACTGTCACGAGTCTCGGATTATTTGCTTTCTTACTGGTTTCATTCGACAAATATTCATTGGCCTGAAGGAGAGACAACTTCGTGTTGATGATAACACTGTGCAGAGTTTTGAACCTTTAACGAGTTTCCATCAAATCGGTGAATGTCTGACGACGCTCTAGTTTGTAGAGTGAAGCGACCTGTGTCGGTTTGTCAGTACATTAATTCCGAAAAGTCCCTGCGTCCGATGCGGGCGACGCCTGTGAGTGCTTCGTGTTCTCGCGCGCGTGCTGCAGAGCCTTCGGGTTCTCCCGTTGACTGCCTGCGGTAGTGCGAGAGCAGCATCTTGCAGAGCGTTGCACCGAGCCAGCCGGCTACAGCCGCTGCTGCGTCCCGGATGCAGAGGCGTTGACCGGCGCACACCCTCTGTCCTTGTCTTTCACTTTCCGGACAAGCCCGGGACGGACGGCCTTGCCACCTCGCGCCGCTGAGGAACTGGAGTTCCGCTATAATGAGGACAGGCCGGCGCCATACGCCGCCGCACGCCCGACCCCGGCGCTGTTTGCGCACGCCTTCTCGCTGACGTGAGCGCCGCAAGCAGTGACGGAGTGGCCGAAAATTCTGACCGAGCCTTTGACGAGCACACAGCTGCTGTCTCAACAGGGACCCGCTAACGTTCCCACCACATATTTTCTGTCTTTCCAAGGTCACGGTCGCGGTGCACGACACAGCTCGCTCCTTACTTCTGCCTGCTGTGAACGTTCATTCGCATCGTTTTCGTCGGTACGCGCCAAACTCGAAATACACGGTGCTAGTTTTCGTAGTGGAGTCTACGAAATAACAGTTCAAATAAATGCAAGATGATCATGTCAATGAAACTTAATGACCTCGAACGCTACAGATGAAATCAAATCAGAAATGCTTCTCCTGCAAGGTAATGAATATATCGTGGTATTTGACAATTTATGCCAAACCGGCATCCAAACTCCGATCTACAGCTTATCACGAGTAATTAATGAAAAGACGCTGCATGAGCACTTTGGGCCTTTATATTAGGCCATCAAGAGCATCTGAAACTGCCACATCTTAATACGTAATATGATTATCGCGAATAATCCCCATAATCAATAAGCATGACATATTTATTATGATACTAGCTGAGTACCCGATGTTGCCCGTGATGTATTTGTTTTACTGGTCCAGCTCCTTCTTCCACATGTCTCTGTACACCTCCTCCACCCCCAATATCTTTTCATATCGTATTGCCACTTTCTCTCTCCATCTCCTCCCCCCACTCATCTCCTACTCACCCCTCCACCCCACCTCTGTCCCTTTCCTTGTATGTTTCCTCCTTCCATCTCTCTCTGTCCATCTGCCCATCTGCTCCACCCCCTCTCTCTGTCCAGCTCCTCTGCCCCCTCTACCTCGCAATATCCTTCCCTTTCCTTGTCCATTTCCTCCTCTTCCTCTCTCCATCCCCTACCTCCCTCCTCTCTCTTTATCGCCTCCACAAACCCCTCCCTCTCTTACTCTCCTACTCTTTCCATTCTCTTCCTCCCATCTCTCTGTCCATTTCCTTATCATATCTTTCTCTGTTCATTTATCCCTGCCCATATCTTTGTTCATCTTCTCCTCCTCCTCCTCCTCTCTCCACATTATCACCCCCACTCCAATAGAAAGTTGCTGATTCTTATCCTCACAGTATTTCTTTTCAGATAGTAAGTAATATGTGTACCAATTAAGTTGAAATCGATCCAGTGGTTTAGGAGCAGATGTGGCACATATCCATTTTTATAATACGTTTGAATGTATGGCTTGGATAAACTTGAAGCACTAGGGTCATTTTATAATTTTCATGCTTTCCGAAGGGACATTACTCGATGTGTCTGCAATCTTTTTGCAGTGACAGATGGATTTATTGCATTACAGATGGTCTGAAAACGATTTCCAAATAAGTAATGACACTGGACAAAATTACTCCCTTAAAAGAGCACACTGATCACTGTACATGTTGCGGGATTCGTACGAGGCACTCATGTGACCCTCCTACTCTGACATAACTCGTGGTAGTGAATTATTATGTATTTGATAATCGGTTGTTCAGTGCTCTAAGGTGGAGGTGTGACAGAATGGCACAAAAAGGGCAGCCCTGTTTGCATGTGCCCGTGACAACAACGTGTATGTAGTTGCCCCACTTACTGATGTATCAACAAGGACTGTTCTGCACGGCATGATGTACCACTAGCAGCCATGTAACACGCCTTAAGAACGCTGTTCGCAAAAATATCCTAAACGACAGGGAGACGTCCGTCACGACTTGTCACGGACAGCCCGTTTCAAACCTGACAGGAATTGCTTTCAGTGAACCCAGGGTCATCATAATCAATTTCCGAGACAACATTGCGAAGAAACCCGCTGGCAATAGATATCTGAAATCCGGTAGCTTGCAAAAGGTCAGAGGTCACTGTTTACAGCACCACATGGAGCTGCACGTCTTCAATCGTCCGAAAATCACACAGACTGGGCAGTAGCTGATTTGTGGCATGAACTGTGCTCCGACGGGTCGTGATTTTATTTCTTTCGCAATTTTCGAGCAAACATTGGGATACTATGAGTCGAGTACTTCGCAAAAAGCAGTTGCTCACAACGACACATGAAGCTGTATCTCTATGTCTTCAGTGGGACAAACAACATGATTAGCTGATTGACTGGTGACGTTTAGTGTAATATGGCGTGTCTCAACTTTCGATATTTTTTTCCCGAATGATGCAAAGCGTCGAGTGCACCTACAGCTCAACGATGCGTTTAACTTGCACTGCGTGGTGGGTGTTGTTCAGGTCGGAGGTGGATCTGTGATGTTTCGAGGTGTTTCTCATACCATCATTTCTGCTCACTCAGTCAAGTTGTCTTGGATGTGAACCTGCATGTTTATTTCAATATTCTCGATGCCTGTTGCACTTTCTTCTACATCATGAGAATCTTCCAAGATGACAACAGCCACCGGCCGCTGCGACCGATCGGTTCTAAGTCTTCAGTCTGGAACCGCGCGACTGCTACGGTCGCAGGTTCGAATCCTGCCTCGGGCATGGATGGGTGTGATGTCTTTAGCCACCACAGGCAGGCACGACACTCCTCTCCATAGCGACAGTTGCTTCATCCACAACCTGCACTCTCACTTACAATAAACCAAGTTAAAATACGTGCTCTACACTTACTGTTTGTAAATTATTTGATTGCTGTTTTCATACTTCTGAAATGGCAGAAATTTGAAGACTTTATGCTGCCAATGCTTTGTTTCTCATGACTGTCACTAATAATAATAATAATCCTGTGTAGCCTATACAGCAGTGTAGTAGTCATTAAGTAGTTACTTTTGTGTTGCGCAGTCAGTTCGTTTATCGTTGCTAAGTGGAAAACGTAACAATTTTTGATCTATTGCAGGAACTACCTACTAGCTGGCAAATCGAAGTCGTAGACTCTCTGCGAGTGATATATATCAAACTGTCGAGTCTCTAAACCGGATACGTGGGTATTTTTTTCTGCTTCGACAACGGAGCACCGCATGAGAGTAAGTATTTCAGTTTTTATATTTTCAAAACTTACAACTTTCGGGTAAATCTCTCTTCTGTGAGACTCTCCCAATTTTCCTAAAAGACGTGTAGAAATATGTATCCAGGGTATGGGGGAAAATGGAATGTTACCCGTTACCTACAACAGACACGGTACTGTGCACGACGACGATATATCTGATGAGTAATGTAAATGGTATTACTCATCTATTTAATAAATTCCGGTGAGTGAAAAAAGTGCTGTTACTCTCTGTGTTATAATGTCTTTCTGTTTCCAATACGTTCGTCTTTTGTCGTCTATCTTGTAAACATTCCGGGGTCGAACGTTCGATATGTATCGCTCGTAGTGAGGCCATGATTTCGATGTGCACCGTTTCTTGGAAATTAACAAGGTATTTTTATGAGATATTCAAGCATCTGCGATAAATTTGTCTCAGTATTAATTCATGTATAAAATACAGAGTGTGGATGTAGTAGGTGAAACAAGCGAGGAAGAGTTCGACACATTTGTTTCACAAAAGGTAACAACCACCTCATTGTGTCACGTACATTTTGAGTACAGTCCAGTGAAATAGTGATAATAGTAATAAGCTTTTAAAAATAATTTAGTTTGGTGACAAACACAATCGAATCGTTTTGTTTTGACCCCTCAGAAACCGCTGGTCTTTTATTATTATCATTATTACTACTAGTAGTAGTGGTCACGTACAAAGCGTTGGCAGTCCAATTTCTTCCTGTCGAGAAGTAGGGGTGCGGCAAGCATGATTTACAAACAGTAAGGAGGATATAAGATGAACATCAACAAATGCAAAACGAGGATAATGGAATGTAGTCGAATTAAGTCGGGTGATGCTGAGGGAATTAGATTAGGAAATGAGACACTTAAAATAGTAAATGAGTTTTGCTATTTGGGAAGCAAAATAACTGATGATGGTTGAAGTAGAGAGGATATAAAATGTAGACTGGCAATGGCATGGAAAGCGTTTCTGAAGAAGAGAAATTTGTTAACAATGAGTATAGATTCAAGAGTCAGGAAGTCGTTTCTGAAAGTATTTGTATGGAGTGTAGCCATGTATGGAAGTGAAACATGGACGATAAATAGTTTGGACAAGAAGAGAATAGAAGCTTTCGAAATGAGGTGCTACAGAAGAATGCTGAAGATTAGTGGGTAGACCACATAACTAATGAGGAGGTATTGAATAGAATTGGGGAGAAGAGGAGTTTGTGGCACAACTTGACAAGAAGAAGGGACCGGTTGGTAGGACATGTTCTGAGGCATCAAGGGATCACAAATTTAGCATTGGAGGGCAGCGCGGATGATAAAAATTGTAGAGGGAGACCAAGAGATGAATACACTAAGCAGATTCAGAAGGATGTAGGTTGCAGTAAGTACTGGGAGAAGAAGAAGCTTGCACAGGACGGAGTAGCATGGAGAGCTGCATCAAACCAGTCTCAGAACAACAAGTATAATGCATACATCTGAAGTTGATTGATTTCTTTTTTTAAGTGGGAGTGTAGGTCTTGGGAGAAGCAATGAGTGGTACAAGGAAGCATATTTTGTAACAGGAGTCCATCTGCAATCAGACTAGTATGCTTCCTTTTCGGAGACCGAGTAGTAGGTAGCAATGACGATGCACTGAGTATTACTTCACCATTCTAAACAAAAGGTCGTTAGAAATAAGCAATGCCAATTGCCTCTTTCAGGTTAGTTCATGGTTTGATAAAAAGAAACCGTGAAGGAAACCACGTAATAAAATAACAACAAAAACTAAATACCATTTGACTTACGTAAGTTCTTTTTCAGTCTGAGGTTGAGATACGTGTTAATGTTGAGGTTGATTGCACTTACAGTCAGAGGTAATGGTCTCGGAATGGTTGAGAACCACTGCTGTAAAGTAATCTTACATCACTATCCCAACGGTTTATACCCTACTGGCGATTAAACTTGCTACACTCCGAAGATGACGTGCTACAGACGCGTAATTTAACCGACAAGAAGAAGATGCTGTGATATGCAAATAATTAGCTTTTCAGAGAATTCACACAAGGTTGGCGCCGGTGGCGACTCCTACAACGTGCCGACATGAGGAAAGTTTCCAACCGACTTCTCATACACAAACAGCAGTTGTCCGGCGTTGCCTGGTGGAACATTGTTGTGATGCCTTGTGTAGGGAGGAGAAATTCGTACCATCACGTTTCCGACTTTCATAAAGGTCACATTGTAGCGTATCGCGATTGCGGTTTATCGTATCGCAACATTGCTGCTCGCGTTGGTCGAGACCCAATGACTGTTAGCAGAATATGGAATCGGTGGGTTCAGGAGGGTAATACGGAACGCCGTGATGGATCCCAACGTCCTCCTATCACTAGCAGTCGAGATGACAGGCATCTTATCCGCGTGGCTGTAACGGATCGTGCAGCCACGTATCGATCCCTGAGTCAACAGATGGGGACGTTTGCAAAACAACAACCTTCTGCACGAACAGTTCGACGACGTTTGCAGCAGCATGGACTCTCAGCTCGGAGACTATGGCTGCGGTTACCCTCGACGCTGCACCACCGACAGGAGCGCCTGCGACGGTGTACTCAACGACGAACCTGGGTGCACGAATGGCAAAACGTCATTTTTCGGATGAATCCAGGTTCTGTTTACAGCATCATGATGGTCGCATCCGTGTTTGCCGACATCGCGGTGAACGCACATTGAAAGAGTGTATTCGTCACCGCCATACTGGCGTATCACCCGGCGTGATGGTATGGGATGGCATTGGTTACACGTCTCGATCACCTCTTGTTCACATTGACGGCACTTTGAACAGTGGACGTTACATTTCAGATGTATTACGACCCGTGGCTCTATCCTTCATTCGATGCCTGCGAAACCCTACATCTCAGCAGGATAATCCACGACCGCATGTTGCAGGTCCTGCACGGGCCTTTCTGGATACAGAAAATGTTCGACTGCTGTTCTGACCAGCACAGTCTCCAGATCTCTCACCAATTGAAAACGTCTGGTCAATGGTGGCCGAGCAACTGGCTCGTCACAATACGCCAGTCACTACCCTTGATGAACTGTTGTATCGTGTTGAAACTGCATGGGCAGCTGTACCTGTACACGCCATCCAAGCTCTGTTTGACTCAATGCCCAGGCGTATCAAGGCCGTTATTACGGCCAGAGGTGGTTATTCTGGGTACTGATTTCTCAGGATCTATGAACCCAAATTGCATGAAAATGTAATCACATGTCAGTTGTAGTATAATATATTTGTCCAATGAATACCCGTTTATCATCTGCATTTCTTCTTGGTGTAGCAATTTTAATGGCCAGTAGTGCATCAAGATTTCTCTGCACAACGTTTTTATGTTGTAACCGAGCTGCTGGCAGCGTGATTCAAGAAACAAAAGACCTGAAAGAAATGAATACGTGACTGTAGGTCCGTCAAGTGCGGCGCCGAAGACCAGAGAGAGAGAGACTGAGGTTCCGGTGCCTGCGCGGGTGACAGGCCCGGCTGTCTTTGTGCGCAGGGCGGAGATTAATGGCAGTCGGAGATCGGCGTGGCGCGCTGATGGCCGCCCACGGTGGCTTAGGTACGCATCACGCGTGAATCACGCCTCGCCGCATTCCACGCACAAAGGCGCTCTCGTGTGATAAGTGCGCGTCACACGCAGCCAGAGCAGGAATTACCGCGTTTCTCTGCGCGTCACCTGGGCGTCCGGCGAGTTTTCTTCTTCTCCCCGTCAGCCGTCAGGCGAGCGCCGCGCCGGCTAAAGAGCTGGTATTCGTATCGCGCCAGGGGCCAAGGGGTCTTCTGGCGGCCGCACACAACGGCCCCCCTCTCCAGAGGCCTATAGCTCTGACTCTGCATCCACACGCTGCCCATCACTGTCGTGCATCTGCCACAGGACGCTTTCCATTGTGCCAATGAAGTTGCGTGATTTCCTCCAGCTTCTCACGGATATACGTCAAACTGATGACTGTATGGGTATCTGTCAAGGCGCTGTAGTTAACGCAGCCAACTAGTTTCTTCCTACATTTAAATCTACTTCTACATCTTCATGTGTGCTCCGTAAGGCAGTGGGAATTGCGTGTGGAGGGAACATTTTATCAATAATAGCCATTTTCTCTCCTAACCCGTCCGTGTATTAAGCGAAGGAAATATGGCTGTCTACATGCCACTGTGCGAGCTCCAATCTTTCCTATCTTGTCCTTAAGATTCCCTTTAGAGATACATTCTGCCTACACAATCACACAGTTTTCTTCGATCTCTAGAGAATAACACCGCCTTTCTTCCAAAGATGCCAGTTTAATTTCCCAGACAATTTCCGTTAAGCCGTCGGGTCATGGGACGTGTATATGCACATGGGGCTGGTAACGCCACATCTTGGCTTTCCAAGTTCCACTACATTGCAAAGGATCCTGGAATGTCACATTTTTGCCTAGTGCAGAGGAACACGCCCAGTGGTCACGTCACAAGCAGTACTTACGTGCTGCCATATTGTTTCGAACTAAACCCCATATATATATATATATATATATATATATATATATATATATATATATAGTTCGAAACAATATGGCAGCTCGTAAGTACTGCACGAGGCAAAAATGTGACATTCCAGGATCCTTTGCAATGTAATAGAAGTTGGGAAGCCATGATGGGGCGTTACCAGCTCCACGTGCGTTTACACGTCCCATGACCAGTCTGGCTTAACAGAAATTCTCGGGGAAATTAAACTGGCATCTTTGGAAGAAAGGCGGTGTTGTTCTCGAGAGATCGAAGAAAAAGGGAATCTTAAGGACAAGATACGAAAGATTGGAGCTCGCACAGTGGCATGTAGACAGCCATATTTCCTTCGCTTAGTACATGGGCGGGTTAGAAGAGAAAATGGCTAATACTGATAAGATGTTCCCTCCACACGCAATTCCCACTGTCTTGTGGAGCACACAGGAAGATGTAGAAGTAGATTTAAATGTAGGAAGAATATATATATGAGAACGTGTTATGAATTCAAGCCGTTTCAAAGTATCAGCAAATTGAGGATCGCTTGACAACGCATAGCTTTAATTACGATTTCTTGTAATAAAACGACATATTGGTAGTCAAAGGGTACCCATATTTGATGATTTTAGGTTTATACCTTGTGTGCTATGAAAGTATGCCGTTTGTGTGATAAGGCATAATGATGATCTATAAAAAGCACAGCTTGGTACAGTTTTTCATCGTTAAATATCGAATAATGATATCCGTAGATAAATCCTTTACACAGAGTATACTACACACAGAGGCGGGGCTGCCCCGTTGATGCCCTAGCGTAGTCGATAGTGTCGTCACATGAAATGAAAAAGATTTGGAAGGTTTATGTCCAGCTGCTTCCAAATTTTTTTCTTTTCACCTCTTGTTTTCTAAAACAGCCTCGATTTTCCTCATTAGCTCAATAGGAGTATACCTGCAATAATCCCTATTACTTATTATAAATAATGTATTTGCTGCAATTCTTGTTGCACAGGTCAACGACTGGAATCTTTCCCCAGCGGCCAGAACTGTAACCTGACTTCTGGTCTATGTCAGAAAGTAACCACAAGCTACACACTCAAAGTTTTTGCTATTATGAAATTCGTGTAAAATATATAGCATGCCCCAAAAAATAGCAACAAACTTTAAGGACAGGTTCCTTAAAACAAAACTAGAAAAAAATATAGTAAATAAGGGCTGTAAAGCGCGTACCTTAAGAGACGTGAGCACTTGTCCACCTTCGATACTAAGAAACTCATCTCTTCCATTCCGGGATCTTTGTTTTTCATATTTTGGGAATAGGTAGTGCGGACCAAAAAGTGAAAAAAGTGTCTAGTAAACGTGTCCTATAAAATGCGTAGCTTAAGAGCTATGTGCACTTATTCAGTAGAAGAGACGTGTTTTACCCTCGCGAAGATGAACGAGTCCATTTTAGAGCCCATATTTACCAAGCATTTCTTACTCATTTCTGTATAAGGAATCTGAGCCCTGATGTCTGTCGGTGGTTTTTGTGACATAATCTATACAGGCTAATTTTTTCCACTGTGTACAATCTCTGGGATTTGGTCGATAAGAGGATGAACTTATGGCCGGAAACGCCTGGTTTCCACACAGCCACAGTTACAGCATGTGTTGAAAATGGTTTCCATGTGCCTCAGCGCATGCGTGTACGCGCCACATCGCCCAGGCTGCATCCGAACAGTGTCAGAGTCAGTATTAATACGCTGCTCCAGTGTCTCCACATCTGGAATGGCTCTGCATATACGATACTTTTGAGTTGGCCGCCAGAAATTGCACGGGTTGAGATTCGGTGTATGAGCAGGCCATGCAACTGGACTCCCTTGTCCGATCCCTCTAGCAGGGAAGACACGACTGAGATGCGCCCGGACGTTAACGGCAAAGTGAGCTGGAGTATTATCATGTGGCAGCCGTATAACCCTTCGAATCACCAATGGCACTTCTTCCAGAGGGGAGGCAACATCACCCGCAAGAAAAGCCGATAGTTCCGGCCTGTTAGGCGACATGGGAGGAAACTGTTTCCAAAATTCGGTCGCCAGTTATCCCGGCCCACACATTGCAGCTCCACTGATGCTGATGATTCGCTGTAACCCCACCATGGAGGTTCTGCATGCTATTCCACAGATGACTGTTATGAAAGCTGTAGGTGACCTCTTATGTGAACAAGATCGATGACACAAATCCCAGAATCGTGGTTGCCTAGTGAAGAAATTAGTGATATGGAAATGAAATGAGCGTATGGCATCGTTGGCCGGGAGGCTCCGTCCGTGGAAGTTCGGCCGCCAAGTGCAAGTCTTACTTCAGTCGACGTCACATTGGGCGACCTGCGCACCGTTGATGAGGATGAAAGGGTGTTGAGGGCAACACAAAACCCAGTACCCGAGCGGAGGAAATCTCCAACTCGGCTGGGAATCCACCCGGGCCTGCTTGCATGGGAGGCAAACATGTTACCACCCACCACACATCCACTACTAAGACTTCATTGGCCCTGAAACGACGCTTTACAACTCACGACACTACCACAACTCCACCCAGACCCAACAAACAGAGTAGAATATCCCTACTCTGCATGTCTCTCATGAACAGTGACCAAATGTAATCTTAGAATAGAGAGAGAGAGAGAGAGAGAGAGAGAGAGAGAGAGAGAGAGAGACCGTATAAAGTTCGTAATTTAATGTACACTGCCTGGTAAAAGAAGCGGAGTTCCCAGTAGGAGAGGAGGAAACGAAATAAAACTTCACAGGATGAGAGAGTAAATGATGCTATTGCAGTAATCACAAAATCGAGTCAAATTTATGAAGATGTTGCCACTAAGAGCCTTGTTATCAGTAAGGCGGTAAGTGACAACCTTTGGCCTCGATGCATGCACTCATTTGGTTTGGACGGTATCAAAAAGCCGTTGTATCAAAGCAGCCTCGCTCACAACTGTTAGTACTGGCCATTAATATCCTAGATTCAGGTACTTAGAACAGAGTTGATGTCCGAGCTAGTCCCCCATATGTTCTATCGGAGATCGATCTGGAGATCTTGTTGGCCATGGGAGTGCCTCAACATCACGCAGAGAGGTCATAGAGACACGTGCTATGTATAGACGAACATTGACCTGCTCAAAACTGGCATCACAGTAACTTCGCATGAGAGATGACACATGAGGATGTCAGTGACGTACCGTAGTGCCGTCAGAGTTTCGTCAGTTACTACCAGCCGTGACTTAATGCTATACCTGATATACCCAATGGATCCCGTCAACGTGGCGCCAGGAGCAAGACAGCTTACAAAACTTCGCCACCGGTGACGGTCACCCGGGGTGGTACTCAAACGCTCATACATCTCTAAAAAAAAAAAAAATAGTTCGAATGGCTCTAAGCACTATGGGACTTAACATCTGACAGGGGAACCTCCCCATCGCACCCCCCTCAGATTTAGTTATAAGTTGGCACAGTGGATAGGCCTTGAAAAACTGAACACAGATCAATTGAGAAAACAGGAAGAAGTTGTGTGGAACTGGGAAAAAATAAGCAAAATATACAAACTGAGTAGTTCATGGAAAGATATGCAACATCAAGGACACTGGGGACGCAGGAGCGCTGTGGTCTCTTGGTAACGTGAGCAGCTGCGGAACGAAAGGTCCTTAGTTCAAATTTTCCATCGAGTAAAAAGTTTAATTTTTTATTTTCAGTTTATGTGACAAACTCTTATGTTTTCATCACTTTTTTGGGAGTGATTATCACATCCACAAGAAAACCTAAATCGGGCAAGGTAGAAGAATCTTCTTACCCATTCGCCAAGTGTACAAGTTAGGTGGGTCGACAACATATTCCTGTCATGTGACGCACATGCTGTCACCAGTGTCGTATAGAATATATCAGATGTGCTTTCCTGTGGAGGAATCGGTTGACCTATGACCTTGCGATCAAATGTTTTCTGTTCCCATTGGAAAGGCACGTCCTTTCGTCTACTAATCGCACGGTTTTGCGACGCGGTCGCAAAACACACACACTAAACTTATTACAGTGAACAGAGAGGTCAATGAACGAACGGACAGATAATAACTATGCAAAAATAAAGAAAGTAAAATTTTCATTCGAGGGAATACTTGAACCAAGGACCTCTCGTTCCGCAGCTGCTCACGCTACCACGGGACCACGGCGCTCCTGAGCTCACAGTGTCATGATGTTGTCTATGTGGCCTGTGCAGTACTCAGTTTGTATATTTTGCTTATTTTTTCATAGTTCCACACAACTTCTTCCTGTTTTCTCAATTGATCTGTGTTCAGTTTTTCAAGGCCTATCCACTGTGCCAACTTATAACTAAATCTGAGAGGGGTGCGATGGGGAGATTCCCTTGTGAGGTCATCAGTCCCCTAAACTTAGAACTACTTAAACCTAACTAACCTAAAGACATCACACACATCCATGCCCGAGGCAGAATTCGAACCTGCGACCGTAGCGGTCTATACATACCTAAACACAGTGCGATGCTCTGTAAATTAAAAACAAGTTTAGAGTTGCGAATTTTACTTTTTAAATTCACTCGATGATTAGTTTCGGGACGAGACTCATTTTGAAATCGTAACATAGTCAAAAACGGTATTTTCGAAGACTGTTCGTTGCACATTTTTGACATGGTTTCCACATCTTTGGAAATACCATCTTTTACTATGTTACGATTATTTGAAAATGGGTCTCGGCTCGAAACTAGTCATCGAGTGAATAAAAAAGAGTAAAATTTGCAACTTTGGACTGGTTTTCCGTTGTACTGATTAACAAAAGTTGCTGACTCGCAGCTACTCCAGCATGTTGGAAGATCGTGTATAAACCGTGCGAGGCTATTCATGTGCAATCCACGCTTATCAGCCACGGCGGCACAACTATAAACACAGCGATTTGTTTTGTGGTGCTAACGGCAGTCGGCGTATGAGACGGTAATCCCCTAAGATTGCTGATAGTCTTCAGTCAGTGGTGCAAAATGACACAAAATGTTGCGCGGAATCCACTTCTGCATCTACATCTAAATGGATGCTCTGCAAATTACATTTAAGTGCCTGGCAGAGGGTTCATCGGACCACTTTTACAATTCTCTGTTATTCCCGTCTCGTTTAGGACGCGGAAAAACGAACACCTATATCTTTCCGTGCGAGCTCTGATTTCCCTTATTTTATTTTGGTGATTGTTTCTCCCTATGTAGGTCGGCGCCAACAAAATATTCCGCCGCAACGAAAAACGCCTTTGTTTTAATGATGTCCATCCCAAATCCTGTACCACTTCAGTGACATTCACTCCCCTTTTTCGCGATAATACAAAACGTGCTGCCCTTCTTTGAACTTTCTCGATGTACTCCATTAATCCTTTCTGGTAAGGATCCCAGACCGCACAGCAGCACTCCAAAAGAGGATGGACAGTTTAGTAGATCTGTTACATTTTCTAAGTGTTGTGCCAATGAAATGCAGTCTTTGGTTTGCCTTCCCCTCAACATTTTGTATGTGTTCTTTCCAATTTAAGCTGTTCTTAATTGTATTTCATAGGTACTTAGTTGAATTTACGGCCTTTAGATTTGACTGATTTATCGTGCAACCGATAACGGATTTCTTTTAGTACTCATGGGGATGACCTCACACTGCGTGTTATTTAGGGTCAATTGCCAATTTTCGTATCACACAGGTCTTTTCTAAATCGTTTTGCAATTTGTCGTCTCGTTTATATAGATAACGAACAGCAAAGGGTCTCTAACACTACCTTAGGGCACCGCCAGAAATCTCTTCTGTTTTACTCGATGACTTTCCATCAATTACTAGGAACTGTGACCTCTCTGACAGAAAATCACGAATCCAGCCACATAACTGAGACGATATTCCATAAGCACACAATTTCACTACAATCCGCTTGTATGGTACAGTGTCAAAAGCCTTTCACAAATCTAGAGATAAGAATCAATCTGAAATCCCTTGTCAATGGCACTTCACTATTAGTTTTTGGATCGCAGGTGCAGACGTGGAGGGGTTACAATGTGGAGGTGTTACGATGTGGAGGCGTTACGATGTGGAGGTGTTACGATGTGGAGGCGTTACGATTTGAAGGCGTTACGATTTGAAGGCATTACGATGTGGAGGCGTTACGATGTGGAGGCGTTACGATGTGGAGGCATTACGATGTGGAGGCGTTATGATGTGGAGGCGTTACGATGTGGAGGCATTACGATGTGGAGGCATTATGATGTGAAGGGGTTACGATGTGGAGGGGTTACGACGTGGAGGCATTATGATGTGGAGGGGTTACGATGTGGAGGGGTTACGACGTGGAGGCATTATTATGTGGAGGGGTTATGATGTGGAGGATTTGCGATGTGTTTGACGCACAGCACAGCGATCCTCGCTTGTGGCGGTCAGACTTCTGCCACATCAGAAGGTCCCACAAACCTGGATTTTGCACGAATCGATCAGCTGACCAAACGTGTCATACAATGAATCGCCTTTCAAACTCTGTCAAATACTGATGAGGCTGTCTCTTACGAGTATGTGGCCTCTCCGTATCCTTCACAGTGATCACTTGTTGTGTACATAGTTCCGCATAGTCAGCGCGTACACAACTTTCCCGCTAGAGCGCGCCCCGCTAAGCACAATTTTTTTTTTTTTTTAATTTAAATATAGTGTGTAGTGTGGACTGAAGAGATCATCCTTGATGACTTATTCTTCTAGGATGGGATGTAAGGATAAAAGGAAAACACTTTATTTATTACACATTCAGTTAGGCTTGGGCACGCAATGGGTCCTTTAGCCTGCTGTCTTTGGTGATGTCTATCTCCTGTGGAGGGTGAAATGTGTCAAGGCTGTTATGTGTGACTGCTTCCTCGTGTTATGACAGATTGCCTATGGGGGGTGAATCGTTATTGACTTCGGTACTCGATACTTGTGCCATCTTGCAGGGTTTACCGTTCCTACCGATTGTAATTGTCGAACTTCGTCCCTAAGGGCATCGATCTTGTCAAAAACTCGTAGAGCGTTGTCATGGACCTTCTCTTGTATAGTGGTCTCGTGGAGTGCGGTGCGGATGTCGACGTTTCTTGTCCACCATGGACCTCCTGTGATCCATCGATAGCAAATGTTTTGCAGCGCTTGGAGTTTGTTGTAGTTGGAGACGCACGTAGTTCCCCACGAGGTGGAGCCATATAACACTGTGGGTTCCACCGTTGCCTTATACAACTGGAGTTTAGTCTTAGCGTTGAGATCCTTACTCTTCAGGAACGGAATCAGTGACCTGGCCATCTTCTGGGCTGCCGTCTTCTTGTCGTCAATATGCTGCGTAAATTTTTTGTCAAGGTAGACACCGAGATACTTCACTCCCGGCGACCATGGGATAAATTGGTCAGCTATTTGCAGTCTGTCGTTCAGAACTGGTTTCCTCCGTGTGAACAGAACAGCTGCCGTCTTCGTTGGGTTGATCGTTATCTTATTTTGCAGCGCCCAGCGTTCCATTACAGCAAGTTGCCGTTGCATCCTAGCGATTAGCTGGTCTAAGTGTCGTCCAGTTGTCAGAAAGGCTGTATCGTACGCATAAAAACTCGCCGTAACAAGGGGGACTGTTGGGATGTCATTTATATAAAAGTTGAAAAGTAGAGGCGAAATGACAGAGCCCTGCAGAATTCCTGCGGAGATCAGTTTCATTTCGGAGTTTTTATCGTCGACTCGGACATACAGTTTCCTGTCCTGCAGAAAGCTGTTTATGAGTCTAATGTAACAATCCGCAATAGGGGTAGTGCGATGCAGTTTGACGATAAGGTTGGGCCGCCACACCTTATCGAAAGCTTTTTGGATGTCAAGGAAGACACCAATCGTGAAGTGCTGCTTGTTGTATCCTTCTTGTATCCGTTCGGTGATCCGTAGAAGTTGAAGTTCGGCAGATAACTTGTCCTTGAAACCGAATTGTTCGGGTCGTATAACATCATGCGCTGTAAGCGTGTCATGGAGCCTCTTCAACAGCACTCTCTCGAGCACCTTGCCAAGGGTCGGCAAGAGGCTAATTGGCCGGTAACTGTTGGGTTCTGCTGGGTCTTTACCTGCCTTGGCTATTGGAACTACTCGAGCCGTCTTCCATGCCGTAGGAAAATATCCCTGCAGAAGACAGCTGTTGAGAATTCGGGTAAGGAGCACAGTTGGCTTCCTGGGCAACTGTTTCAAATCGGTGTTGCTTATGGAGTCGTTGCCCGTTGCATTATTCCGAGTCTTCCGGATAATTTTACGGATCTCTGCTGGTGTGGTGAGTTGTGGGCGGCTCTGCACAGGTGCAGTACGAAAAGCAGTCCATTCTGCTGTAACGACGGCTTCCTGTTCTTGCAGGCGGACGCCGTTCACGGGGATCGCTGGTGTAGACATCTGTCCTTGGTAAGTCGTAGCATACAGCTCTGCCTGGGCGAGTTCGTCATAGAGGAGGCCATCTGGTCCTCTGATGGCTCGTTTAAGTGGCCGCTGGTGTCGTATGTTCTTGACTACCTGCCATTTGTTCTTGGTTCGAAGTAAGAATTCATCCATCTTATCTTCCCAGACCTGCTGTCGCCACTCGCCCACTCCCCTGTGCAGTTCTCGTGTTAAGACGTGTGTTTCTCGTCGATCGATCGGGTTTCTATAGCGGAGCCAACGTCGCCTGCTCCTGTTTCTCTGTGTCTTCAGTTCTTGGAGTAGAGGCGGGAACTCGTCGGAAGCTACTACAGGGTAGAGCGAGTGAGTAGTTGCCCTCCGTTTGGCTACCTTTATCTTCTGCGTCGAAGTTTGTACCGCGATGTCGATGGCTTCCGATGTTGAAACGTCCTGCGTCGGGCAGATATTGTTGTCAAGATATGTCCGAAATTGACCCCAGTTTAGAGTTTGTGAGGTTGGGGGCGAAAGGATGGCCGTTGCGTTTTCCACTATGCTAATAGCAAGTCGGTGGTCAGACGAAAGATCGTCGACAGTGCGGAGCTGGAGGTTCGTCTCAATATTTTTGATGACAGCAATATCTAGGACGTCTGCTTCTTGCCGATCGACGTAAGGAATCCGTGTGGGCTCTCGTGGGCCATGGACTGTGATGCCCAATTCTTCTTCCATGGCAATCAAAGTTCGTCCACGAGGGTTCGTACGCCGGGAATTCCACGCGACGTGCTTGCTGTTAAGGTCACCTCCTAGGAAGATTTTGTCAAAATTGGTGAAGATACTTCGTAAGTCGTCTGGCACCAGGTTTTTAGCGGGGCTGTTGTACGCCGCAATGAAAGTGATGTTGCCTTCCGCCGATCGAACCGTTACTGCTGTTGCCTCCAGATGTTGGAGGTGTGGTAGTGTTTCATGATGGTGCCGCAGTTTCCTTTTAAGCAGAACTGCTCTCCCTCCACCTCGTTGGCCTTGTCTGTCCGTTCTATAGACGTACATGTTACGAAATCTGAGCTCAGTTGTTGGACGAAGGTGCGTCTCTGATACAAGTGCGATGTCGATTTTGTGACGTTGTAAAAATTCAGTGAATTCTGTTTTCTTGTGTTTCATCCCGTTGGCGTTCCATATACTGATTTTCAGGTTTCTCGTGGTCCCAGGGCGATCCATCTTAAGGTGTTCCAAAGGCCTTCAATACACTTTCGATTAAAGAAAGTATCCCCACTAGTTGTTGCTGCACGGCGGTGAGAAGTTTGGCGACATCAGAGAGCGCTGGAGCTATAGATTCCATCAAATGAGCTGGTGAGACGTAGGTTTCTGGTTCCGGTCGGCGTGGTGATGCTGCGTGGGCGTATGAATAATGGTGGCGGTGCTGTCGAGGTGGAAGTGCTTCAGGAGGAGGCTGTGTTACTGGCTGCCGTGTCGCGGCCGGCTGTTCTTGTGGCGTTTGCTGGCGGTGGGGCGGAGGGTGTGGCGTCAGGTTGGAGTTCCGTACTACACGAGTCCTCCGTTGAGAGGCTGCGGGGAAGACCGTTGTGTGTATTTCCTGAGAAGTTCCTGGTACTGCTGGCAGCTACGCCATGTGGGAGGATGGTCCTTTTCACAGTTAGCACATTTCGGTGGAGCCCCTCGGGGATGAGTACATACTGAAGATCGGTGTTGCCCTCCACATCGAACGCAGCGAGCAGGCAAGCTGCTATAATTAGCTGTATGTTCGAAGCGCTGGCAGTGGCGACGTTGAACAAGTCCTTCTTGTCTGTTGTAGGTTTCAATAACGACTTTAGTATATAGAAGGTATCTGATGTCGTAAATCTTGTAGTTTTCCTTTTGGGCTGGCAACGTGACACATTAATCATCTTGAGGTCGTAATTCCTTCGTGTTGTCGTCTCGATTTTTAAACTGGTGGACGCTGATGACAGGGAAACCCCTCTCTATCAGTGCGTCTTTCAGTTCTTCCTCGTAACTTCGGTAGGTAGACGTTTGACAGCCACTTTGAGGTCCTTGTCCTCCGCGGCCTGATGTGTAAAAAAGTGGATGTCATTCGACACAAAGAAATTGATGGCCCGCCGTTGATCTTCATAGGAGTCAAAGTGATATTTGATCCTGTCTCGTTGGTAGATGGACTTAAGACTGCCGTCAATATTCGCTTTCAGCGCCTTGTTGAGTTCCATGTAGTTCTTGGTATGGTAAATAGTAATGGGCGGGACTTCGCGTAGTAAGTTCCGGCCAGAGCCATCTGTCCCCTCTCTACCTGCTTCGAGATTGACATCACTCGTCTGGTCCATACGTTCTGGAGCATCTGTAGTATCTTCCGTCGCAATAGCCGCATAACGGTTGGAAGTTTTCAGTTCTTCTGGACGTTGTCGCTTCCGAGAGTTGTTCTGTTTAGGAGAAGCGTTGAGTCGTTTTCTTTGGCGAACTAGTGTAAAAGCGCCCTCTCCGTCGGTGGGCTGCATGGTCCAAACTTCTTCAGAGGAGCCTCCCTCCATTTCGTCGTCGTCTTCTGGTGGAGAAAATTGTTCCACGTCGTCTACTTGTTCTTCAGGCTGTGAAGGAGGAACTGTACTAGTGCGGTTGTCGTATACTTCCTGACTTTGCAGAATCATGTGTTGTATTTCGCGTCTCAGTTCCCGTTGTTGCCGATCGTTCTGTGTTAGCTGATGCCTCTCGTCATAGGGGTTTGACGTACGTTGTCCTCCGCTCTGCATTCGCGTATCGCTCGTCGTGGTCCTGTCCTCGTTATGTTGCCTTTCAGAATCCGTTGCCGTTGCAGGGGTCGTCGCCGTTGTACCCGTCCTGTGGGGAGCGGCCGCCGGGACGGCCGGCGGGGCAGGCCCCACAGACCGGCCAGCGGCCGGCCCCGGCGCGGGCTCGGACGCGCACGTTCCGTGGTCCGCACTCGTCGGCATCGCGCTCGTCCGTCTCCGCACTACGAGACGGTGCTGTCTTAGAGACGGAGCAAATTC
This sequence comes from Schistocerca serialis cubense, assembly GCF_023864345.2. Taxonomy (NCBI): domain Eukaryota; kingdom Metazoa; phylum Arthropoda; class Insecta; order Orthoptera; family Acrididae; genus Schistocerca; species Schistocerca serialis. The sequence goes on from NC_064638.1 coordinate 313,415,550, forward strand.
TGCTCCCGCCGATCCGCGTATTAATATGTAATGCAGCCAATGAGATTGCTGCTAACGTAGAACCATTTCTCCTCGCGGATCACACTCGCGCAGTGATACCTGAACGCGCGAGGTATTATAACGAGTGTACAGACCTCCGATTAGTCAGTCTGCATTTGTCTGCACCAGTCTATAGCCAAGTTTCAGTCTGCGCCTAATAAGATTACCATATTCCTGTACATAGCCATGAAGATAAATGTATAGACACTTTGTCAAGTATCAGAGATATGTGAGAATAAGATTAACGTACCAATACCAAAGGCACTTCAGATTTTCAAGTGCAAATAGCATCCACAACCAAGTTAAGTAATTTTTTTGCTTGTTATTATTTTAATAAATGTGTGTGAAAATTAATCAAGTTCTGTTTAAAGTCGGTCACCGTCAATCTGCTACTCTAAGCGTGCAAGTGGCATTTCTATCGTCTGACCTAACGGCAGAAGATAAACACGCCACGGTAAGACCACAAGACATATTGCTGACACTCGCCTACTTCGTTAGAGCGACAAGTCAAATAATCTGATGGTGTGTGTACCGAAGGTCTTACAGTATGCATACCACATCACTCAACATTTGACTTTGTTCTCGCCCGTTATATGCAGTTCTGTCATCTCTAGTCCTTCAAATACCCGACGACGATATGCACGTGTGCGAAGTAACAATGACAACCGACCCTGTCATTAGGTTCAAATGGCTCTGAGCACTATGGGACTTAACTTCTGAGGTCATCAGTCCCCTAGAACTTAGAACTACTTAAACCTAACTAACCTAAGGACATCAGACACATCCATGCCCGAGGCAGGATTCGAACCTGCGACCGTAGCGGTCGCGCGGTTCCAGACTGTAGCGCTTAGAACCGCTCGGCCACTCCGGCCGGCCTGTCATTAGGTTGCTGCACTTTTTTTTTTATTAGGCAATGTAAATCCTGAGGGGAGTGAAACAAACTGTTTTTTGTAGCAGGGTACAGTTCTTCGTAAACGATTTGCGGACATTATGCCTGAAAATATTTGCACGAAGTGAACTGCACGTACCCACTTGAAACAAAACGCAACTGAATATGTTACAAACCAAGTTCCATGTTTTGTGCTCTCTACCTTCCTACTACAGAACTTCAATCACTTCCAACAAAACGCACAGCCACGCCAGTGGAACTGAGTCCGTTACGCACCGAGTTCCATGTCCTGGAACACTTTAGGCTTCTGCGCTCTACCTCCTACCTAGAAAGTTCGAAGACTACGAGCACAGAATCGTGTTTGCGAGCGTGCGGCGTCCCAGGCGGAAGCGAGGGCCTGGGCCGCAAGCGTGACATCCGCCCAGCGCGCCTTACCCGCTCGCGGGTGAACTGCCACAGGTGTGGGCGCGTGCAGCTCTGCGCTTCCGGCGCCACACCGTCACGTTAGGCAACTGCAACAGCGAAGCGGATCTCTCGTCCCGTCTCCAAAGATACTGAAGACTAATACAAGGTGGGCAAAATGGAACTGGTCTGGGAAATATTTACGGTAAGACTGACGCGACAATGACTTTTGTCAACCAATATCAAAACGTCACCGTTGACGTCAACGCAGCACTGTGCTCTATCTATCAAACTGTGAAACACTTAGCAATTCCACTTGAGTGATAGCAGCAATAGCGTTTCCAGTGTTTTGCGATAGCTCTTCCAGTGTGTGAGGATTATTTGAGTTCACGTGACCCTTCAATTTGTCACACAGGTAAAAGTCACAGGCGGTTAGAAAAGGCGTTCCAAGTGGTCAGGATACTGAACTGCCTCTGCTGATTACCATCCCCTCACCGAACACCTAATGCAGGTTTGTTATGGCAATTTGTGCTGTTGTTTCGTGTTAATGTAAATATGCACACAGTCGTGTGAAAGAATAGTGCTACAACGCGGACACTAGACATTTCGCACCGAATACCAATCATGAGATATTCAATGATTCAACACAGTACTGCCTTTAATTTAAAGGTGTAACGTATTAGACTGCGAGACTGGGAGATGACATGTATCTTATTGGCGGCCGGAGTGGCCGAGCGGTTCTAGGCGCTGCAGTCTGGAACCGCGCGACCGCTACGGTCGCATGTTCTAATCCTTCCTCAGGCATGGATGTGTGTGGTTGTCCTTAGGTTGGTTAGGTTTAAGTAGTTCTAAGTTCTAGGGGACTGATGACCTCACAAGTTACGTTCCATAGTGCTCAGAGCCATTTGAACCATTTGTATCTTATTAAACCTGCGAGCCGGGCAAACGACGATTAGTTTGGTACAATCAGCCTGGGTGAGGGTTTCTTCTTTTGCGTTTTTATACATTTGTCATCCCAGCAAATGCCCATCTGGGTGTGTATTTAAAGTCGACGAAAGCGCAACACACACTTATTGAATGCAAAACACAATTTATCTTTTCTAATGAATATATCGTACAGGATTTCTCGTACAGTCTTAGGTTGAATGACGATTTACTTATCAAATGCTTGCCACGTCCAGTGTGGTGGGGTTAACATTGTGTAGACGTTCCACGGCGCATGTGTTTGAACACAGATCACGCTGCATGAGGCGGGTGCTGGCTATAGGTGTCTACAGCCACACAGAATCTGTTCATATAGGAGGCCTCTTCTCCAAATGTTTTCTTTGGACCTCGCAACTTCAGAGAGCAGTCGATTGAAAGACTTCCATGCCTTCCACTTCTCGGTGTGACACAGACGGAGTTGTTCTGTAGAAGTTGACCAGTTATTGAAGTACGCAGTTCTTTCTTCCCACAGACGCATCTTGTGCGATGTGGAGTATTCAGTGTGGCACCGTGTGGTGCACAGAAAGCTTTCCATAGGTTTAATCCGTTGATGGGCCAGCAGGTGATCTTATTGTGGATTTATCACCGAGATAAATGCGTTTGTTTTATCCTTTCTGGTCAACACTTCGATTCGACGTCCCGCGATGCATTACCAGCAAATACTGGTCTCAGGCATTATGGTATGATACGGCTTGATTTTTTAAGGGGTGTGTTGACCTGACTGGCTTGGCATAACACGTGCCACATCGCACACGCAAACTCTGCTGCTGAATAGCAGAAAGCGACGAATGTGGGCCTTTTTACCTGTAGTTCCTACCGGTTTGCGGATAATGTTGTTTCTCGTTGCAACTTTCTGTTTAATGTTCCTCCAGTGCTTTCTGTAGGTGTGCATTATATCCGAGGTGACACCTAGGTATTTTGGGGTTGCGCAGTGTTCCAGCGGAGTGCCCTTCCAAACCAGGTGCAAGATTCTTGTGGCCTGTCTGTTCTTCAGATGAAACACAAACGTTTGAGTTTTGGCGGGATTGGGTGTGGGGTCGATTGCCCTTGCAGTAGGTAGCAAGTTGGTAGAGGGCTATATGCGTTGGTGTCGATGGGACGATCTTCGGCATAAACATGTACTTCGTCAAAAGTTGATGGGTACGAAAATCATTGAAACGTTGTGACAAGACGACGCCACCACTCGGCCGATAACCCGTGTGTTTTGAGGGAGACGCTGGTTATTACTAAAGGTGTTTAACAGCATGGGCCAAGTACGCTCTTTTGAGTTATCCGCCTCCATGAACGTGTACATACAAACTTCGACGTTGGAGAATGTTTCCTATCAGTTGCGTCAGCTTGTAGTCGTTGTTGAGACTGAATAGCCAATGGTTGACAGTATCGTTGAACGCTGAAAGGCCGCTGCCCCTCATGTGGTAATAAAAATGGAACCAAAACATGAAATACATTTATTACTAAATGTGAGATAGATGAGTGCCTATCGTGTATAGATCACAAAAATAGGATTAACGGAGGACTGAGGCAGACTACGCGGCTTGACATACTAATGTGAAACGTATTATCTTCATGGTAGAAGGGAGTAAAAGAAGATGTTTTGAATTGGTGTAGTATACTGACTGTGAATAGTACATCGCAACGTCTACTTGGTTTAGCAGTCAAATTCTGGTACGGTTTCTTCCCCGCTACCAGTGTTCAACCAGCATCCCTGAATATGGAAGTTAATAGGAATATAAAAAAAGGGAGGAAGGTTTATCTGTTTAGCAAGAGTAATAGAGGGCAGATTTCAGACTACCTAACAGATCAAAACGAAAATTTCTGTTCCGACACTGACAATGTTGAGTGTTTATGGAAAAAGTTCAACGCAATCGTAAAATGCGTTTTAGACAGGTACGTGCCGAGTAAAACTGTGAGGGACGGGAAAAACCCACCGTGGTACAACAACAAAGTTAGGAAACTACTGCGAAAGCAAAGAGAGCTTCACTCCAAGTTTAAACGCAGCCAAAACCTCTCAGACAAACAGAAGCTAAACGATGTCAAAGTTAGCGTAAGGAGGGCTATGCGTGAAGCGTTCAGTGAATTCGAAAGTAAAATTCTATGTACCGACTTGACAGAAAATCCTAGGAAGTTCTGGTCTTACGTTAAATCAGTAAGTGGCTCAAAACAGCATATCCAGACATTCCGGGATGATGATGGCATTGAAACAGAGGATGACACGCGTAAAGCTGGAATACTAAACACCTTTTTCCAAAGCTGTTTCACGGAGGAAGACCGCACTGCAGTTCCTTCTCTAAATCCTCGCACAAACGAAAAAATGGCTGACATCGAAATAGTGTGTCCAAGGAATAGAAAAGCAACTGGAATCACTCAATAGAGGAAAGTCCACTGGACCTGACGGGATACCAATTCGATTCTACACAGAGTACGCGAAAGAACTTGCCCCCCTTCTAACAGCCGTGTACCGCAAGTCTCTAGAGGAACGGAGGGTTCCAAATGATTGGAAAAGAGCACGGGTAGTCCCAGTCTTCAAGAAGGGTCTTCGAGCAGATGCGCAAAACTATAGACCTATATCTCTGACGTCGATCTGTTGTAGAATTTTAGAACATGTTTTTTGCTCGAGTATCATGTCGTTTTTGGAAACCCAGAATCTACTATGTAGGAATCAACATGGATTCCGGAAACAGCGATCGTGTGAGACCCAACTCGCTTTATTTGTTCATGAGACCCAGAAAATATTAGATACAGGCTCCCAGGTAGATGCTATTTTTCTTGACTTCCGTAAGGCGTTCGATACAGTTCCGCACTGTCGCCTGATAAAGTAAGAGCCTACGGAATATCAGACCAGCTGTGTGGCTGGATTGAAGAGTTTTTAGCAAACAGAACACGGCATGTTGTTATCAATGGAGAGACGTCTACAGACGATAAAGTAATCTCTGGCGTGCCACAGGGGAGTGTTATGGGACCATTGCTTTTCACAATATATAAAAATGACCTAGTAGATAGTGTCGGAAGTTCCATGCGGCTTTTCGCGGATGATGCTGTAGTATACAGAGAAGTTGCAGCATTAGAAAATTGTAGCGAAATGCAGGAAGATCTGCAGCGGATAGGCACTTGGTGCAGGGAGTGGCAACTGTCCCTTAACATAGACAAATGTAATGTATTGCGAATACATAGAAAGAAGGATCCTTTATTGTATGATTATATGATAGCGGAACAAACACTGGTAGCAGTTACTTCTGTAAAATATCTGGGAGTATGCGTGCGGAACGATTTGAAGTGGAAGGATCATATAAAATTAATTGTTGGTAAGGCGGGTACCAGGTTGAGATTCATTGGGAGAGTCCTTAGAAAATGTAGTCCATCAACAAAGGAGGTGGCTTACAAAACACTCGTTCGACCTATACTTGAGTATTGCTCATCAGTGTGGGATCCGTACCAGATCGGTTTGACGGAGGAGATAGAGAAGATCCAAAGAAGAGCGGCGCGTTTCGTCACAGAGTTATTTGGTAACCGTGATAGCGTTACGGAGATGTTTAATAAACTCAAGTGTCAGACTCTGCAAGAGAGGCGCTCTGCATCGCGGTGTAGATTGCTCGCCATGTTTCGAGAGGGTGCGTTTCTGGATGAGGTATCGAATATATTGCTTCCCCCTACTTATACCTCCCGAGGAGATCACGAATGTAAAATTAGAGAGATTAGAGCGCGCACGGAGGCTTTCAGACAGTCGTTCTTCCCGCGAACCATACGCGACTGGAACAGGAAATTGAGGTAATGACAGTGGCACGTAAAGTGCCCTCCGCCACACACCGTTGGATGGCTTGCGGAGTATAAATGTAGATGTAGATGTAGATAAATGTCACTCTTCACTACCACTGGCGACATTAATGTACACGAACCAAAAAAAAAGTTTTGCATCACCCCGGTTCCCAGAACTCCAGAAGATAGACGTTGACTGTGGATATTGTATTACAGACACAGTCCCTTTCACTGTTGAGAGATGTCATTAAACCCGCCCAAAGATCTGACCAACCATGCGTGAGCAGCGCCTATTACACGGAAGGGGTCAGACTGCAGATCAGTTCCAGTCATTCCACCAGGAAGGAGGTATACGGCTCGTGTTGTCTGTAGTTCAACCGTGCCTATACGGTCAATGCCGCGGTTCGATCACGTCCGCATTGTTACTTTGTGCCAGGAAGGGCTCTCAACAAGGGAAGTGTCCAGGCGTCTCGGAGTGAACCAAAGCGATGTTGTTCGGACATGGAGGAGACACAGAGAGACAGGAACTGTCGATGACATGCCTCGCTCAGGCCCCCCAAGGGCTACTACTGCAGTGGATGACCGCTACGTACGGGTTATGGCTCGGACGAACCCTGACAGCAAAACCACCATGTCGAATAATGCTTTTTGTGCAGCCACAGGACGTCGTGTTACGACTCAAACTGTGCGCAATAGGCCGCATGATGCGCAACTTCACACCCGACGTCCATGGCGAGGTGCATCTTTGCAACCACGACACCATGCAGCGCGGTATAGAAGTGCCCAACAACACGTCGGATGGACCGCTCAGGATTGGCAACACGTTCTCTCCACCGATGAGTGTCGCTTATACTTTCAACCAGACAATCGTCGGAGACGTGTTTGGAGGCAACCCGGGCAGGCTGAACGCCTGAGAGACTCTGTCCAGCGAGGGCAGATAGATGGACGTTGCCTGCTGTTTTGGAGTGGCATTATGTGGGGCCTATGTACGCCGTTGCTGGTCATGGAAGGCGCCGTAACGGATGTACGATACGTGAATACCATCCTCCGAATGATAGCGCAACAATATCGGCAGCATATTGCCGAGGTATTCGTCTTCGTGGACGACAATTCGCGCCCCCATCGTGCACATCTTGTGAATGACGTCCTTCAGGATAATGACACCGCTCGGATAGAGTGGCCAGCATGTTCCCCAACATGAACCCTATCGAACATGCCTGGGATAGACTGAAAAGGTATGTTTATGGACTACGTCACCTACCAACCACTCTGAGGGATCTACGCCGAATTGCCGTTGAGAAATGGGACAATCTGGAGCAACAGTGCCTTGATGAACTTGTGTCGAGGAATACAGGGATGCAGCAATGCAAGAGGACGTACTGTGTACTAGAGGTACCGATGTGTACAGCTATCTGGACCACCATCTCTGAAAGTGTCGCTGTATGGTGGTACAACGTGCAATGTGTGGTTTTCATGAGCAATAAAAAGGGCGGAAATGATGTTTATGTTGATCTCTATTCCAATTTTCTGTACAGGAACCGGAACTCTCTTAACCGAGGGGACGCAAAACTTTTTATTTATGTGTGTATTTAATTCCTTCTTGTTCTGGTGCAGTGTCGCAGTTTGTGCTATATTCGAATACCTTGAGAGGACAAACAGAAGATTATCAAAGCATCAGCGTTGGCAACACTGCGCATTATATGTCGTAGCCTTCCGTGCCCGTCCACGCAAACATTAAGATGCAAGAGAGAAAGCGGCCATCCGGATTTAGTCAATGTGGCCGTGCCATTTTGTAGAAACATACACATCGTAAATTCATAGAATAGTCGTGGGCTGTACGGTAAATGTAGAGGGACACTGTTTGAATGGAAACGCAGTGGCGTAATAAAGAAATCCGAATATAGACCTTACGGGAAAACATCAATAAATTCAACAAAGAAGTGGGGCCTCTGCAACCGGTATTTAATTTAGAATCTCCCCGGGAAGCAGACTGCTGCCGACTGGCTCCCCGTTATTGCTGTCGGCGGTTAATAAACCTGGCGCGCCAGACGTCGAGGATCCAAAGCCTTCAGCTATAGCCAGCTTCCCACGCTCCGAGGCGTTGACGAGTTCCTACTCTGAGAGACGATCGGCGAAGATTCGAGTGGGAGGCCGGCGCTAACCGAGTGACTCGCATACCGGAGCTGACAGAGGCGAGAGCTAATAACCGCGTAATTGGCGGGCGAGTGCGGGGGGAGTGGGCTGGCGTTAATGAAGCAGACCTATTTACGGGGCGGCTGGACGTGCCGAGATGGGCTGATAATGAGAGCAAGTTCACGGCTGGAGAAAGTGAGGCGCGCGGCCGCCGGCACTGCGGCGTGGGCGGCGCTGCCCACCAGACGGCATCGTCAGGTGGACCCTGCACCGACCTCCGCCGCCCACGCGCGTCAGCTGCTGGCCTCCCGGCACAGGCGGGCAGCGGGCTGGGCAGGATGGAACAGAAATCGTGGCTACAGTTCAACGTCCCGTCACTGCAGGTAAATGGGAGGGCAGGTACAAGGACTTGGCGTAGGCTTGCTTCGGGAAGCATCTCAGCAGAGTTCCTTGCGACTTTATAAGACCCACTACTCAGTTTCCTGTCTTCTTTATGTAAAGTTTAAAATGCATGTCATTAGCAAGAAGACCAAAGACTCCGCTTGAGATACTTAATTCATAGTAATAAGATCGCTTGCGAATAAAGAAATGCGCAGTCTTCACTTTTTTTCTGCGAGCAGCGGGGAGAAGCCTTGCTGTCTTGCGCTTTCGTTTTTGTAGCTATCAACGTGTAAGCTTGAGTAGATTAGTCTCTCATTAATTACGAGTATACTGAATTCATTTAAGATTATCTGGTCAATTTATTTCAAAGCCAGACTGTATGCTTGTATATTAATGCTATGTAATTATCAGCTTTTCATTTACATCTATTACGTAAAAGAAGATACAAAATTTCATCCATGGGACTAGTCGACCATCGTAATATCAGTTTCTTTTATCGTGCGGCAAAGGACCTGCAGTTATGCTGACACGGAGTCCAACTTAGTATTTAATTTTTGCAGCATAAGCCGAGTGACAGATCGCGTTACGCATATTACTTTTCAAGAATTACGACAGTCCATGTCTTTAACTTAGTGAATCCTACTAAAGTCGAAGATAAACTACAATGATCAGCCTCAGCATTCTTTGTGAGAAATATTCTGCGAGGGGCGAAGCTTTACCAGAAAATTGAGTGATGACTCCTGAGAAGGTGAAAGTAATTACGAGCTTTATTCTGTGATTTCTTTATCTTCCTTCCGTCTTCCCAGGTGGAGGTCAAGTCCCAACTTCCAAGTCGCAAAGTTGCTTACTTCTCAAGGTGTACCACGTCACGCTGAGGGAGGTTGTACCCAGTTCGATCGTAGCTCGGTGATGGTCCTTTGGGTTGGGAACTAAATTATTCACTCACCTACAGTCAGGCGCAGATACGGGTACGGGTCTCTTGGAGGTCACAATTTGTTTGTCATTTAGGACCATTTTCAAAATATGTACCATCTGCTGACGACTCGTGAACTCCGTCCATAGCCACTGGCGGGGCTATCATCACCGACAGAACGTCGTGTCATCCTCTTCAGTGGCGTCCTGGTGTAACATCTCACAAATACCTACGACCCACATTAACACCTACATGGCGAACCAGGACTTCACCGACGAAGTATGGAGCAAAACAAGAACAACAATCTAGTAAACTTGGGCTCTGTAATGCATACCTTAAGAACTAATCGCACTTTTTCATCTTTGTTACTGCGAAACATGTATCTTCTACTGCAAGCTCTTTGCCTTATTTTGGGAAGCACTTACTTGTTCAGCAGAAGAGATATGGCTAGGATGTTACTTTGTATACCAGTGTCACTAGCCCGTTTTTCTGTTTCCTCGCGAATGGTTCGCGGGAAGAATGATTGCTGGCAAGCTTCTGTGTGGGCTACAATCTCCCTAAATTTATCTGAATTTTCTTTTCACGAGACGTAAGTAGGAAGAAGCGACGTACGCTCTGTGATGGTTTACAGTAAGCCACGCCGTGATGCAGAGTGACTATTGCAGTGTTTGCCAATAGAGTTGGCTGAATATCTGCGAGATGATTTTGTGGTTACTAAATGAAGCTCTAACGAAACACAGTGCTCATCTTTGTATCGTCTCTATTTCTTCTATCATTCATATCTAGAAAGGGGCCCAGACTGACGCACAATACTCAAGTATTGGTCAAATGTTGGTTTTGTAGGATACTTCCTTTATGGGTGCACTATACACATCCTGAGGAGTCTTCTAGTGAATCTCAGTCTGATGTCCACCTTACGTGCGACCAGGTTTCTGTTGTCACTGAACTCTGAATCGCTCCGTGCGCCCCCTACTATATACACTACTGGCCATTAAAATTGCTACACCAAGAAGAAATGCAGATGATAAACGGGTATTCATTGGACAAATATATTATACTAGAACTGACATGTAATTAGATTTTCACACAATTTGGGTGCATAGATCCTGAGAAATGAGTACCTAGAACAACCACTCTGGCCGTAATAACGGCCTTGATACGCCTGGGCAATGAGTCAAACAGAGCTTGGATGGCGTGTACAGGTACAGCTGCCCATGCAGCTTCAACACGATACCACAGTTCATCAAGGGTAGTGACTGGCGTATTGGGACGAGCCAGTTGCTCGGCCACCATTGACCAGACGTTTTCAATTGGTGAGAGATCCGGTGAATGTGCTGGCCAGGACAGCAGTCGAACATTTTCTGTATCCAGAAAGGCCCGTACAGGACCTGCAACATGCGGTCGTGCATTATCCTACTGAAATGTAGGGTTTCGCAGGGATCGAATGAAGGGTAGAGCCACGGGTCGTAACACATCTGAAATGTAACGTCCACTGTTCAAAGTGCCGTCAATGTGAACAAGAGGTGACCGAGACGTGTAACCAGTGGCACCCCATATCATCACGCCGGGTGATACGCCAGAATGGCGATGACGAATACACGCTTCCAATGTGCGTTCACCGCGATGTCGCCAAACACGGATGCGATCATCACGATGCTGTAAACAGAACCTGGATTCATCCGAAAAAGTGACGTTTTGCCATTTGCGCATCCAGGTTCGTCGTTGAGTACACCATCGCTGTCGCTCCTGTCTGTGATGCAGCGTCAAGGGTAACCGCAGCCATGGTCTCCGAGCTGACAGTCCATCCTCTGCAAAACATCGTCCAACTGTTCGTGCAGATGGTTGTTGTCTTGCAAACGTCCCCAGCTGTTGACTCGGGGATCGAGACGTGGCTGCACTATCCGTTACAGCCATGCGGATAACATGCCTGTCATCTCGATTGCTAGTGATACGAGGCCGTTGAAATCCAGCACGGCGTTCCGTATTACCCTCCTGAACCCAGCGACTCAATATTCTGCTAACAGTCATTGGATATCGACCAGCGCGAGCAGCAATGTCGCGATACGATAAACCGCAATCACGATAGGCTAAAATCCGACCTTTATCAAAGTTGGAAACTTGATGGTACGCATTTCTCCTCCTTACACGAGGCATAACAAATGTTTCACCAGGCAACGCCGGTCAACTGCTGTTTGTGTATGAGAAATCGGTTGGAAACCTTCCTCTTGTCAGCACGTTGTAGGTGTCGCCACCGGCGCCAACCTTGTGTGAATGCTCTGAAATGCTAATCATGCTAATCATTTGCAAATGACAGCATCTTTTTCCTGTCGGTTAAATTTCGCGTCTGTAGCAATTTTAATGGCCAGTAGTGTATTTAATTTATGTGACTGCTTAGAATAGATACTTTGTGCATTACGTTACATTTGTTTATGTTGAGTGTCAAGTTTTGAGCCGGCCTCTGTGGCCGAGCAGTTCTAGGTGCTTCACTCCGGAACCGTGCTGCTGATACGGTCGTAGGTTCGAATCCTGCCTCGGGCATGGATGTATGTGATGTCCTTAGGTTAGTTAGGTTTAAGTAGTTCTAAGTTCTAGGGGACTGATGACCTTAGATGTTAAGTCCCATAGTGCTTAGAGAAATTTGCACCATTTTTGTCAATTTTCACTTCCTGCACCAGGCGCCGATCTTCTGCAGGTCTTCCTGCAGTTTGCTACAACTTTCTACCGTGCCGATTTCCCTGTATGCAACGACTTCTCTGTATGCAATATCATCATCCGCGAAAAGCCTCATGGAATAGAATTCTAATATTTTTTACGTATAATAATAGCAACAGCAAAAAACGCATCTCAAATATTTTCATGTAATTATTTTTGTCATTGCTTAGACAATCTTAAAAGTATAACTTAAAGAAACTGAATTTCAGAGAATTATGTTAACTGAAAAGTGCTCCTACCATAATTTGAGATATTCATGTGTAACGCAATTGATTTAAGAACTGGAACAACGACAAACTTTAACAACATTTTCAGCGTCACAATGTAGACTATGTAAAATCGAATTGTGCTTTCACTGTGGTGTCACCGCAAGGCACCACACTTGCTGGGTTGTAGGCTTCAAATCGGCCGCGGTCCGTCAGTACACAGTGGACCCGCGAGTCGCCACTGTCGACGCTAGCAGACCGAGCGCCGCCAATCGACTGGTCTTACAAGCTAGCGCACTACCTAGTTCTACAGCCGACTTTAATAGGAATGGTTCACTCGTTATAGCTTCAGACATCTCATTTGCAGAGACGCTAGTTAGCATAGCCTTCAGCTTAGTCAGTAGCTACGACCTAGCCAGGCGCCACATACAGTTTATGAATTGACAATTGATCTATGTGTGTGAAGCAATCAGAATTATAAAGAAGTATTCGCAGTTCGGTCTATAACTGCACTTGTAAATATTAATTTACAGAGTCAGCATCGACGTTCACCGCTGATGCTGAATTAAAGCTAAGTGTTTAATTGTATTCCTGTCTACTAACTTTCTAATCATTTAAGATGTTCCAGATGCATCCCGTCAAGTATAGTTCATTGATCCTCACGTCAGCCATGTGATCAACGCGTGCAATTAATGGGCACCCTTCGTGTTCAGACTAAGAGTCAAATTGCGTGACTCAGCCAGGTCACCCTTTTTCCTTGAGGCCCATATTTCCGCCTCAAACATAATATTCACTATTATGAGAATTTCACTGGGCGCACTGTAACCCCTCGTTACATATCTGGTCTTTTTTTGAAACTAAAATTTATTCGAACTGGCCATCAAAAATTTCATGTAAAATCACGAATTCTCCTGTTTCATAGCTGCTGTATAACCCCAACGCACGTATTGTTAACGTCTTTCTCATGTGTTAGTCTCTAGCGTATGCGAGTCTTTAGCGTCTGGGAGTCTTTGTGTTCGAGATTTTAGTGCCAGAGCTTTTAGCGTTGTAGTTCCGAATATTCGCGACTCTTTTAAGTTCACGCGCCACAGCGTGAAATACTTAACTTCACTGGACACCGGATAATGAAAAGTAAATTTCTTTGACTTTCGATTATAGGCAATTATTATCGGGCTTACGTATGAGTATCTTTCATAGTAAATCATATCAAATAAACTGTGGTAGATGAAGCCTGTGATTTTTGAAAGAATTAATTCGGTGTGCATGTGCTACGCAAAATCAAAGATAACAGTTCATTTTGAAACAGGAATTGACCACTTAGTAACTGTTAATGAGCATCTTTTAGTGGCAACCGCTAAACAACGCAGCTAGTTGATGTTATTAATTTGACTTTAAACTCATTGATCGGCACATATTGACTGCAGTGATGGATAGTGTTGTGTCGCCTCGCTTTCACATGTCTCGATGAGGTGAAGAATACTGGATAACATAGAAAAAGAACATTACACCTTCGCTAATCGGGAAAGTGAAAGTAGGCAGCAATAGGAGGAGTCACAAATGGCGCCCAACGTAAGGTTCGAAGGTAAAAAGTCAACAATATACAGTTTATATATGTGATTTTGTGAATTATTTAGTGACTGTATACGAAAGAAATAACCATTTGTGGCAACTTGTTCTGTTACACATTCGCTGTCTTCGAGAAAATACGTCCAGTGTGACAGAAGGAAGTATTACAACGAACTGACAGCGGATGTTCTGATGAATTTTGTCTCTGGCTTTTGCTAACGGCAGAAAATTACTTATTATAGACAAGAAAATTGTGTCGATTGACGTGCAAAGTTTGCTAATATTAAAAAGCAGACGATGTGAAAAAAAAAAAAAACTATTAAACCGATTGCTTGAAAGTTCTGTGAAAATATAACATCGATACAGCCACCAGTTGCACTCACCTTAATTGCACAATCTTGAAGCACGTAAGAATTTCCATGATTTTTCAATAACTATCACAGCTGATGCAAGCAAGCCTAGAATACTGCTGAGTTAAACTTTACTTTACTACTGAGAATACGAAAACACAGCATGAGAGAGCTGTTTTTAGGGTCTTCGTTCTCTCATCATGGTTCAAATGGCTCTGAGCACTATGGGACTTAACATCTGAGGTCATCAGTCCCCTAGACTTAGAACTACTTAAACCTAACTAACCTAAGGACATAACACACATCCATGCCCGAGGCGGGATTCGATCCTGTAACCGTAGCAGCAGCAAGGTTCCGGACTGAAGCGCCTAGATCCGCTCGGCCACAGCGGCTGGCTCTCTCATTATGTTTTAATGCCTAAAATACCGCTGTAATCACCAAGTCTCATATTTTTCGTCCTATATTAGGGTCAGGGAAATTGCCAAGTGACAACAGTTGAAGTCAACAAGTCGGCGATGATCTGGCCTGCGATACGACGATTCTCCTGCCACATATACTTTTGTCGACGACCTGCTGCTCTCAAAAGTTACCACTTGATAATATCCCAAACCAGATTTGATATCGGCCGTGTCAAATAAATCTGTGTTGCAACTGGAGCTATGTTTAGATCAAAAATGAAAGGATCTAATGCCAAAAGAAAAATACCAAAGACGTGGTACCGTTTCCAAAACTAGACCAATATCTAAATGATTCCAGTATAGTGTTAGTATCAGGATCAGCAACTCAATATTCACTGACGGAAAAAACATCGCAACCCAAAACATGGTTAATGTAGAGTAGTGAAATTTCGGGAATACATTTATGTAGGTAACATACGTAAGTGATTAAAGTTGGAGCGTCACAGGTTAATGTAAGATACTGCAAATGTGAAATGCTGGTACGTTAATAACTGGTGTTACCGTCATAATGTTGAATGCAAACATGCAATCGTGCATGCCTTGTGTTGTACAGGAGCCAGATGTCAGGTCAGTTTGTGGGGCGGAGTGCCGTGCCCGTTGCACATGGTCGGTCATTGTCGTCTGATGCTGTCCCATATGTGTTACACTGCTGAGAGCTCTAGTGATCGAGCAGCCCAAGGTAACATTTCGACACTCTGCAGAGCATGTTGGTTTACAACAGCTATTTGTGAGCCGGGGTTATCCTGAGAGGCACCCACATGCCTTGCTCATACTGTGGCATCAAGCAGTCAGGCCTGCAAGATGAGTGGTCTGCCAAGCGAGTGGATTCATTCTTATTTATCGAGTAACATGAACTCTAGTACTCACACTTAAGTTACAATTTATCCTCCTATATGATTAATACGCAACGGAAACATGCATCTGACTATCAGTAATTTACAGAACTCTGACTGGACACTACGCACTGGCAATACCACATTTTCTTTTTGTCTTTTATTTAACGGCTTTGATCGACACGTGGCCACCGCACTGAATATGAATGGCGCACACATAAATTCTGGACATTATTACAACATACAATTCGAAGGAAAAGTCACCAATATTTTTCTTTTCACTATCTTATTTATTCCGATAAACTCTAACCTAAACACACAAATTCTATAACCTACAACAATAACACATGAGAAATTCCGCCCAGTGGGCATGGCTTTACAATGGTGAATCTCTATATTATGGTCTCGTAATTATTTTTAACGCTACAGTGCACTTTCTGGATAGGATGGTGGATCTTTTATTGTACCTCACACTTCGACTCTCACAATCATCATCACGAAACTTTCCTCCAGACCGAGCGGTACAGAAGGAACAAGCATAACCCACTAATCTTTTGAAACTACCTTGCTACTCTCCCATGCAAACCACACATACCCAAATTACATGACATACATCACACTGCAATAAGAAATATAAAACACTAAATAGTCACAACACTATCACTTTCAGCTTTCCCACTTCAATTAATATTTATCCCAGTTTCACACGACACTGTCCCACTTCGTAATTCTACTTTCCTACTATGAACTCTGGAGATATATTCCCGTCTTCCTGTGCAGTGCAAGCCAAGTGGCGTTGCTGGATAGACGGCCGACTCACCTTGCTTCTCTCTCAGAGTCTGAATCAAGCGTCACACGGAATCATATCACGCAAAGTAATATTAAGAACATTACACACGCGAGTCCTCAACTGATACCATGGACGAGTACTTCTCTTTATCCTTTGTCTCATACACAGATTGAGACTCACACAGTACTCACCTCGTCTCTAATTTCAAGTCCTGCACACGCCATTTCTTAAATATTTCAACTTATGGTACACACGCTATTTCTTAAATATTTCAACTTATTGTACACACGCTAGTAATTCAGCTTAACTTAAGCACACGGAAGTATTTCAACTTATTGCTACACGTGGTTTCATTGTGACCGTTGGTCACTTCTGAAGATTCCTACAATCCCATTAATATTACCTGCCTGACATTTAATTCTCCCCACAAAAGTTCCTGAAATAGAGAAATTAATATTTCAAACTACTCTTAAATATTCCACATGCATACCATGTCTCCACTCTTTCGTCATTACGGAGCACAACTAAAACAGGTCTTAACAGCACAAGATCCAGCGGCAGAGTGCTGAAACATGGCCGTTCTCTAGGTCCTCTCCCATCTCTGTCGAGGTGGGGGAAGCACCTTGCTATCGTATTGGTCAGCCACATTTCAGGTGCTCAAAGCTCTGGTAAATTTCATCTCTTGGTCCCACCAAAGGTGGCCAAAGGATCAACTCAAAGATGATCATATATTCACATTCAGTATCTGCGGTTAGCAGACGACCATACATTCATTCATTTCACAGATCTCACCAAACTGGATGTAGGGATTTACTTTGTGGGAGTGCACATGTGATCAATTAAATAAATAAATTGTCATTCTTTCCCACACTGGTATCCGGCTTCGCTGTATTAATTGAAATTGAGTTATTTTACAAAAAAAAATGTGTTGTTCTGACAAAAATAATGAAGTATGTTGTACATATTTTCAATGTCGGGCGGTACTGTACCCTTTCAATCCTGTTGGAAAAAACGCCATGGAATGGTGTTCACGAATGGCAGCACAACAGGTCTGTACAAATTTGCAGTCGGGGAGTGTGTCGGATCATCACGAGAGTGCCCCTGCTGTCATACGAAACCGCACCCCATATCGTAACTCCAAGTGTGGGTCCAGTGTGTGTGTAGCGTGCAGACAGGTTTGTTGCAGGCCTTCAACTGGCCTCATCCTAACCAACACGGCCAACACTGGCACCGAGGCAGAACCAATTTTAATCTGAAAACACTACAGACCTCCACCCTAATTTCCAATGAGCTTTCGCTTGACACCACTCAAACAGCTGTGGTTTCGAGTCTGTGGATTGCAGACTACGAGGTGTCTGGCTCGGAGCTCTTCTTGAAGAAGCCAGTTCCTAACACTTCATTGTGGCACTGTACTTCGAACTGCTACTCAAATTGCTGCTGCAGATGCCGCACGGCGTACCAAAGCCACAAGCCGAACACGATGGTTCTTCCCTCTCGGTAGTGCCACGTGGCTGCCCGAAGCCCGGTCTTCTCGCTACCATACATTCTCGTGACAATCACTGCCAGCAGTCATGTACAGTGGCTACATTCCTGCTAAGTCTTGCTGAAATATCGCAGAAGGAACATTCAGCTTCCCGTAACCCTACTACACGACTTCATTTAAACTCAGTGACGTGTTGATAAAACTTGTTGATAATGGCGTCTTTGTCGCCTTAAAGGCATTCTTGACTAACATCAGCACATCCAACCTCAAAGGTAACTAGCATTCACGACCGTAACATTGTGTATTTAAAGCAAACTTGATTTGCATCCTGGCGCTGCTAGCACGACCCTTATGCTACTGGCGCGAAATTTGAACATACATCTTCTTTCAGATGCAGAAACACAGCTACCAACTTTGTTGTATGTCGCTCAACTCCTCCTCGGTGTTGCTATTTTTTCCCGTCATTGTTGTTGTTGTGGTCTTCAGTCCTGAGACCGTCATTGTATTTGTATTTAATTTTAGTTTACGGCAGATGGCGTATATTATTATTAATATTAACTAGTTTCCACTATTTTCGGCCATTCTCAAATCATTATCTATACACATCAAAAAAACTTTTGCATCACCTCGGTTCCAGGTGTTCCGGAACCTCTACATAAAATTGGAACTGAGATCAACATAAACATCGTTTCAGCCCTTTTTATTCCTCATGAAAACCACACGTTGCATGTAGTACCACCATACAGCAAGACCTTCAGACGTGGTGGTCCAGATTTCTGTACACACCGGTACCTCTAATACCCAGAAGCACGTCCTCTTGCATTGATGCAGGCCTGTATTCGTCGTTGCATATCATCCACAAGTTCAAGACACTGTTGGTCCACATTGTCCCACTCCTGAACAGCGATTCGGCGTGGATCCCTCAGAGTGGCTGGCGCTTCACGTCGTCCATAAACAGCCCTTTTCAATCTATCCCAGACATGTTCGACAGGCTTCATGTCTGGAGAATATACTGGCCCCTCTATTCGAACGATGTCGTTATCCTGAAGGAAATAATTCACAACATGTGCACGATGGGGGCGTGAATTGTCGTCCATGAAGATGAATGCCTCGCCAATATCCTCCCGATATGGTTGCACTATCAGTCGGAGGATGGCATTCACGTATCGTACAGCCGTTACTGCGCCTTCCATGACCACCAGCGACGTACGTCGGCCCCTCATAACGCCACCCGAAAACAGCAGGCAACCTCCTCCACCATGCTGCACTCGCTGGACAGTGTGTCTCAGGCGTTCAGCCTGACCGGGTTGCCTCCAAACACGTCTCCGACGATTGTCTGGTTGAATGCATATGCTACACTCATCGGTGAAGAGAACTTGATGCCGATACTGAGAGGTCCATTCGGCATGTTGTCGGGCGCATCTGTAACGCGCTGCGTAAACATCGGGAGTGAAGTTGCGCATCCTGCAGCCTATTGTGCACTGTTTGAGTCGCAACATGACGTCTTGCTGCTGCATGAAAAACATTATTCGACATGGTGGCGTTGGTGTCAGTGTTCCTCCGAACCATAATCCGTAGGTAGTGGTCATCTACTGCAGTAGTAGGCCTTGGGCGACCTGAGCGAGGCATATCATCGACGGTTCCTGTCTCTGTGTATCTGCTCCATGTCCGAAAAACATCGATTTGGTTCACTCTGAGACGCCTGGGCACTTCCCTTGTTGAGAGCTCTTCCTGGCACAAAGTAACAATGCGGACGTGACCGAACCGCGGTATTGACTGTCTAGGCATGGTTGAACTACAGACAATACGAGACGTGTACCTCCTTCCTGGTGGCATGACTGGAACTGATCGGCTGTCGGACACCCTCCGTCTAATAGACGCTGCTCTGGCATGGTTGCTTATATCTTTGGGCGGGTTTAGTGACATCTCTGGACAGTCAAAGAGACTGTGTCTGTGATACAATATCCACAGTCAACGGCTATCTTCAGGAGTTTTGGGAACCACGGTGATGCACTCCTTTTTTGATATGTGTATATGAGTAGGCACAACATTATTAGCAACAAATAAAATATAAAATTTTCAAACCTTTTGGGTGCACTTATTACAGTAGTGCAATGAATCTTCTATGACATACCTGCATTTGTAATGTTTCAGAGTACATAATACATTTGTTCTTACATCAATGAAACACTGCAGATGGCGGGAGGTCATAAATTAGTTATTGCGCTACTGTAATGTGTGCACACAAAATGTTTGCAAATTTTGAACCTCACGTTTTGTTAGTAACATTGTACCTTCCAATGTAGATAATGGTATGAGAATGAACGAAAAACTATGAATTCAGTAACTAATAAAAGTCCGCAGCTCGTGGTCGTGCGGTAGCGTTCTCGCTTCCCGCGCCCGGGTTCCCGGGTTCGATTCCCGGCGGGGTCGGGGATTTTCTCTGCCTCGTGATGACTGGGTGTTGTGTGATGTCCTTAGGTTAGTTAGGTTTAAGTAGTTCTAAGTTCTAGGGGACTGATGACCATAGATGTTAAGTCCCATAGTGCTCAGACCCATTTGAACCATTTGAACTAATAAAAATATTATATACAACTCTGACGAAAACCTTAATTAATGAATTACTAAATCAATATGTTTGCTGAATGAGGTCAAAATATGTGGTAAGTGTATGGCTCTCATCGTCATTATCACCATCATTATCAAAATCACGTTAAGCCATTTGACACTATCTTCTCGGTAACGGCCTCTTCTTCACGCTTTCCATTCAGCTGAACAAATCCATGTTTCTTCTGTGTTCTCTAATGTCATATAACCACCTTGCATAAGACGTCACCGTGCCGTTTCTTGTTTCTTGAAATCTAATAAACAACTTTATTGTTACATCTACCATGTACTCGCCTCCTGATTATTTCAGTTTCATTTTTTCGTCCAATCTTTAAGCGGTGCAAAAAAACAAATCTGCCTGGAAATTACACAAAAGATACTTGTGCGAATTTTCATAGTCAAACGGCGAGTATGATATGGAGAAATGAGTATTTCATTGCTTGGAAGTAATCGCGGTAATTAAGAAAATCTTGGTTTGTTATTTCAGGGTAAATTTAAAATAACGGCAGCTATTTGCTATGTAAATGAAGTGTCAAAAAATATCACAGTATAAATTGTAGCTTCTCTGCTTTCTCTTGCGTTGTATGCTCAGTAATAGAATACCGATCCATATTTAAATGTATTAATTTTCCTGCTTTATCAACAAAATTTAAATTGAAGAAAACGTACAAAGGTTTTGTGACATGATTTGTCTAAAAATAAGAAATAAAGTATAATAGAAAATCGTTTGTCGCACCTTTAAATGATGCTCGAAATGGTGTACAGTACATGAGGTTCCGATTAAGAATTTGAAGTTCAAAGTTTAACTTAGATTCTTAGAATTTTGCAACTACTACAGGATATTTCTCCGGTGAAACTGCAGTAAACAGGGATGGAGGATTTTGTTTAAACTCTGCTTGGAATCCTGCTCTCTCCCATGCCAAAAACTGAGGGACAGAGTCAATGTTAGCTCACCTGCTAGATCGTAGTACACCTTGCGCCAGTACCGTGTGAGCATCTCAACTGCTGCGCATGGTTTCGAGTATCATCAAAGGCTCGTCAAATGTTCTCTACTGTATTTTATTTCTCAGTTTTAGGAAAATGGGTTCACAAAACATTTGACCTTTTCTTCTAAATTTTTATTATAAGTCACAATTATATATTCCACTCTGTTTTATTTCTTGACCTATCAGAAAGTTTTTCTGTCTTTCTTTGTAGTTCCCGACTAGTCTGTAGCTTTGTATAGATCTAAATGACGCATAAATACCTGTTCAACGTTGTAATATCTATGGCATTTTGAGTGCTACGTGTGGGATCCACGAGAATATCTTCTTCTGTGAATTAATTCTAAGAGATACAAAAAAAGAATAATCTCGCTGCAATAAAATTATTTATGAAATCAGAAACGAGAATAATAGCTCACATGATGTTTATTCCACAATTTCTCAAAACGTTTCCTTACGTGGTCACTTCACTTCCCAGTGCAGTGTTACGAAACTGATTCTGTGTAATTACACATATTTTCCTAGTCAGGTTTCTCAGCCTCTAATCAGTAAAACTAAGAAAAGGAGGAGACAGAAAGTAGTGAGAGCAAGTGCGAGTTGCCCTTCTCTTAACTACATGTTATTTTCCTGAAAATACGGAGCTGACGATGCATATATCAATCTGAAGGTTACAAACGCTACCATCAGTTTTTAATACGTCGTTCTGCGCTCTTGATTCATGTTGTCTTCAGCTGATTGATGGCAGATGACGACAGTGTTATTTCATTTCTAAGTATAGAAAATCACGAACCCTTCATCACTTTAAATCTCTTATAACTGCTCATTCCGTTTCTGATAATACTGTTGTAATCTTCCGGGACAGCAGGTATGCTGATTCCAGAAGATGGACAGACATGAAATTAGTGTAACAGCTTAAACGAAAAATATAGAAGACACACAACTGGCGTATGGTACAAACTATATACTGAACCATTAGTAGAATGGCATGTCGTCTCGGCGAAAGATATAAATCAATATAGCAGTTATAGCAGATGATAAAGAATACTAATTTTAGTACCTTAATATTGTAAAATAAAGTGGAGAAATGAATATGTAGCATTTTATTCACTAATAACCTAAGGACGTAACGTATGTTCAAAATGTCGACCGTCAGTCTCAATGCATGCAGTACAACAGCACATAAAATTCAAGCGCACCTTGTCAGTTATCCCTGCAGCTGCTATTGTACAACGAGGCAGCCAGCTAGAACCCTACCAATGAGATCCTCCGCAGTTTTCACTGAAAGACTTCGTGTGAGACGTGATCGTCATGCTGGCCACGAAGCAGGACCTCGCCTACTAATCCAATGATGAGGGTATCCACCCGCCTGCGTTCTAGGACACTAATATATATGTGGGACGCTACGCTGTCGTGTTGGAGCCACAACTTCTCTCAGAGAACTCGAAGTACAGCCAAACAAATATAGATCTCATATCGAATGACCACCAGGTAGCATGAAACGTTCGTATACGCTGGCAGCATATAATAACCTAGTACCTCTCTTGTTTAATATCAGCCATCGAGTCTGAGGCATAGTTACTGTCCAACAGAATACACGAGATGAAGTCCGCAAAGACTTTGTGCTCCGGTATCGAAGTGTCCACTGTTTACTATTCTTGCCAGATGCGCGGTGGAATTGCGCTGCTGCGCCACACTTTCATCCATCGGTCGCCAGAGCTTACAATTTACATTTTCCTTCCCTACCAGAATGACTGTCAATTTGTGGTCAATTTGCATAAATCCATTGTGGTGACTTTTTTGCTTTAGATTGTATTATATATGTTATCTGAAATATCTAATATGTATATGGGAATGTGCTGTACGTGTATATTTTCTGCTGTATTGGCGCTTTGATCAGAGAGATTGATATCTGTGTAAAGTCAAAGGAACGAATAGTCGAAGGAAAGTAGCAGGAAGTAAAGGAAACGACGGTTGGCGTGAAGGTTCCTGGGCATCGTAATGACGAAAGTGATGATTTCACTGAATCAAGGACTAACAGTTATTGAAAAGGAATATAAAGGTGCAGTAGAGAACGGTGGTTCCAGGTTGTTAAAGTTCTTAAGATTCTGTAAGCAATTGATCAGCATAGTAGAGATGATGTATGAGGTACAAATGATGGAAGGATGTGGTTATTTTACCGAATTACGGCGAGTAACGATTAATTAAACGCTTTTGTGAAGGCATAGCACTTCAAACAGCACTATGTGCCTTTTTTCCCACCCCACAATTATACAGCGGATATTACGATGAAATATGTCAGCAAATCGGCAGTTATGAGTAAATCGAAAAATTGGTCGCACCTGGATATACACACGTATACTTCCCTGAATTTATTTAAGGTTTTCCCAAAACCCCAAGATCGTAAAAATGGTTTTGCTGTGTTTTCGAGCAATATCAAGAAAGGCGCCAGGCCATCTTAGCAGAATCTGTGAAAGCAAAGACTGCAGTATTGCCGGCCAATCTCACTCATTGTTAGGTGGTGGAGACTCCTTTGCATATATCTTTGGGCACCAGAAAACATTGACAACAAAAGTGAACAAAACAAGCGCTACCATGTATACAAAACGAGAACCAACTCACAATTTTTCTTATACAGCAAAAACAAAATTATTTGTCTAGAAGCAAACTCGCATGAGACATTAATCGGACAGCTGATGCACTCATTTAGCTCTGCTAGAGCACAGATGTTTAAAAAGTAACAATCATAATCCATAACTCTTACTATACCTTGTACTTAGCGGTATGTTAAAAGATGAAATATCCTGTAAGTAGTAATAAATTAACGAATGGTATGCAATATTACAGTTTAATAGGATGGAACTATCGTATCGTGTGTAGTTTACTGGTGTCCGGGTGTTGAGCGCAAGTATGAAACTTGTACATGCTTTGCGAGCGCAATTTTGCCGCCGAACTAAGTACTGGTAAAATACTAGTAAGGAAGTAAAAGAAAATAAAGCAAAGAAAGGAAAAGTAAAGTAAAGAAAACCAGAACAGCTATCGCCTCCACTCAGCTACCGTCCAGTTTCCCCGGTGAGCTCGTAAAATATATTCGGGAAACGTATCTTACTCTTCGGCAGTTGTACGTATCTTACTCTTCGGCAGTCGTAAGTAAGAAACAGCTAGCGGTTCTTCTTGATCTAACAGTCTTCAAATACTGACGCTGTAGGTGCTTCTTAGCTCGGAATCAAAATGGTTAGCTTTCCTTGTAATGTGTTGCAATCACTCAGCTTATTTATGGTATACAGTACAAAATATGAACTTTCTGCAACGGACAGCTCGTGAAGAAGACATGCTCTCTTAAATTGTAAACGCCATGGTATATGGGCATCTGGTCATGATTTATTTCTTCCCTCCCTTTCGCATGCTTATGATAACAGCGCAGTTCTCTTATAGTGCACAGAACATAAAATCCTTAATTAAAAATGTCATACTCCTATGCAGTTAATGCAGCTAAAAATAGCCGTGATCAAATATTGGTTTCATAAAACGGTGGTGAGAGAATTATCTGTGCAAAAAGTATTGCCATGAAGCCCTTGAGAGTAAACAGTTGCCATGGAATCTATCGTCAGTCATCACTGGCAGCAAGAGTACTTCTGCGTGTGTTTCGGCATAGTAAATGACAATTGATTAAAAAAAAAAACGCACAAGAACATGCAATATGAACGTATAGTAGTTCTTACGAAGATAATTTAAAATCGTCTTTCACTATCCATTCGAAGGTCCACAGAATAAAGGAGAAAGTTATTGCGAAGTTTTTGCTCCATTTAGGATGAAAAGATGTAGAATTTAAATCCGGTATCAGATTTAATGATCTCTTAGAGTAATGTACGTATTTTTGTCTACTGAAAATACAACAAGCATGTTTAGCTGACGATAAACTTCAATAATAACATTCGCAAACCTGGTTAGCCGGCCGGAGTGGCCGATCGGTTCTAGGTGCTACAGTCTGGAACCGCGCGACCGCTACGGTCGAAGGTTCGAATCGTGCCTCGGGCATGGATGTGTGTGATGTCCTTAGGCTAGTTAGGTTTAAGTAGTTCTAAGTTCTAGGGGACTGATGACCTCAGAAGTTAAGTCCCATAGTGCTCAGAGCCATTTGAAACCTGGTTACATAAATAAGAGCCTGATTATCGAAGAAAATTGAATCACTGAGGAGTATCAACTTCATGAGCCCGTGCACATAAATTCTTGTGTGTCGCGCCTGCAGCACGTGCAAGACAAAGTACGGTGTCGTTGCAGTGGTTGCCTAACATGCAGGCTGACGAATAGCTGTGTGATGGAAATGCCGTGTGGCTAGTGCCTACCGTCGGGTAGACCGTTCGCCTGGTGCAAGTCTTTCCAGTTGACGCCACGTCGGCGACCTGCATGTCGATGGGGATGAAATGATAATGATAAACACAACACAACACTCAGTCCCTGAGCGAAGAAAATCTCCAACCCAGCCAGGAATCGAACTTGGGCCGTTAGGTATGACATTCCATCGCGCTGACCACTCAGCTACCAGGGGCGGACAGCTGTGTGATAAACGCAGACATCGTGTAGTGGAATGTCGAAGCATAGTTTACAGGCAATGTAAAGCACACAGCATTTTTTTTTCCCAATGAAACAAGTCTATGGGTATGAAAAGAAGTATTTGACCAATGTTGCATGGTGATTGCTGTATGTGACTACTGACACTATAACGTTTTATGGCACGTTCAAGTATATGAAAAATTCCTTCATATACGGTACCAAGGCTGTTTGTAAGGTGTAACATACAAGAATTCCAGTTTGTTTCTACGCCACTCCACATGTTCACAGATGTAGACATAAACATAATACTGCACCACAGATAAGAGGGAGGAGTATTAGGGTTTAATCTTCTGTCGACGCTAAACTCCTTGCGAATGAGATGAAACGGACATGGACTTGTTAGGGATTGGATGGGAGGCAGCGGAAACTTACATCTGTAAGACCAGACGGTGATACGAGCCCGCTTTCACTAATGCAAGTCCACTAAACTCTTAAGCATTTTACGCAAACTTTTAATGTACCAGGTCTCATAATCTGGAGCTTCTCTAAATTTTGCACAATACTACCACAGGAAAGAATTTTAATTACTTCGCTGCAACAATTATTTTCCTTGGTATCTTGCAATGTTTTTTGACTGCGATAAACCGTAGTGCAGTAATTCTGCAGATTGAAAAGTAATTATTTAGAATCTCAGAATCTCTCTACCTCACCTTTTCTTGAAATATTTCATATTTCCGATTTTACTCTAAGTTTTAATACCGATAATGGAGTTTTATCGTGGGGAGAGTGGGGGGGGGGGGGGGGGGGGCAATGTGGGCTTTCAATCCAGAACCCGCCTCAGCAAGCACTTTTGTCCTTCATTTCTTAGTGATACTAAGATGAATGTAAGTGAGGAATATAAAATCAGGCGCACACACGTAAGGCCTGTCTCCTAAATCACATTTACTGTTACACATTCGAATGCCGAACATTAATCCAATGGTAGGCTGAGAAATCATTTCATATGGTTGCACACTGCTGTGGCCATCTCTATCCGTATATTTAGTGGTAATGCGATCTCCACTTAAAGCTGTTGCGGTAAATCATTCTTAAGCAAATCCATCTATCGTTAACCACGATTTATGCTCTTGAATTTTTTCGAGCGGCCGAGACAATGGCAGGAGCTAACTGGGAACTAGCATAAAACTCGCGTTCTGAGAATGTGTTAAAGAGCGCGACCTGGCGCTGCCTTCATAATCTACGGTTCATCGCGAACCATATTCTTCATTAATTTTAAGCTTCGGAGAGAAAGCAGGACGATCCTTCGTGGATCCCTAGCGGGAAAATGGTCCTTCTGTCACATTTTTTTCGCCTACAAAACCGTTTCTTTTTATCTCCTCCAAACACTCTAGTATTTTGTATAAGTAGGTTTTTCGCGGTGTATACTGCGTGCGCAAGGAGACAGTAAAATATTTAAAAAATTGAGATTACGTGCTTTTTTTTACAAACTACCTCAACTTTTTGTTTCAGTAGGCTTGCCTTTAAAGTACAGACTCGCCAGTGATATAGTTGTATCGTTTATTAGTGTGTAAGAGTTAAAAATGAAGGAGAAACGAGGAACACTAGAAAATAAAAATTAGTCCCGAAAATTACGATCAAAATTTCGGGACTTGTCTCTACGGAAGGAACGATTATTGCTTCAAATAGGTAAAAAATAATAATAATCGTGGTTTTGACCCATTGTGCCACAGCGGAGTTTGCACTTCCCTTTTGCGCAGACATTCATCTCTTCGAAACACAGACAGTTCTGCGAATATATCATTTCGAACCTCCTTTGTCATCAGTTGGACATCATAGGAAATACTCGTCGCGCCATGGCGATCAAATGCAACCACTTTTCAACAAGGCCGATATCTAACCTTAACTGTGCAAAACAGATTGTGTACAAACTTTAAAATTACGTCGAGGGTCAAATAGTTACCGAAGTTCGTCTGGGTACTTCACATTCGTCAGTACGTGTCCTCGATCACTGCACTGCACAAGCGCACCGATCATTGTATAGTCAGCAGTGGGCCTTGAATGACTGCAGAAATGCACTTGCCACAGATTAGTCAAGCCTCTGCACAAAGAATAACTGCCGACGCATATTTGGAGGTAAAGTGGTACGATCACAGTGGTTATGGAGTCCTACGGTGAGTAGGTATCATGTTGGATGAACGTATGCAGTTCCAGACTTTTGTTGGTGGTCGGAGGAATATCCTCACATGTACAGAAATGGATTGGAAACTTGCTGTTCATGGACGATATTGTCCATCAGCAACGAGTTGATTTGGTTCGTCAATTTCTCACAAACGAGGATGTGTAGACTATGGACTGTCACCGAGGACTGGATTTTAAGAAGCATGTTCGTAATTTATTGGGAGAGGAAATGTGGCCAGTCAGCCACCACCAAGGCACCAGACACATATTCGGAAGGACGGTGCTTCCAGCCCCTGTCTCGTAATCCGGATTTACGTTTCCTGTTGTTCCCCTAAGTTGCTTAAATCAAATGCTGCGATGTTTCCTTTGAGTAGGACGTGGTCAGATTCCCTCCTCATCCTTTCCCAATCCGGGATCGTGCTCCGTCTCTAATAGCCATGTAGGTTGATTCTTTCAGAGAAAAGGACAGCAATCAGCTGTTACAATTAATGCTATTTATTTAATTAATGACCCCGTAACCGTTTTCGAACTGACAGGTTTATCTTCAGATGGTTATTCACAAGAAGCACATATATTAGAAGTTACATAAGTTTTTGTTCTTTATATCGACTTGTGGAGAAATATTCTTGGGACGATGGTGCCCTGCGGTAAAAAACGATGTTAGGAACGATTTACTTAAACGTAACTATCTTTCATACCGATCGAACATAGTGCAAACAAATATTTGAGACTGCGTCGTTGTAGTAATTCGATCCAAAATCCGGCTAATTTTGGTGGAATATTGTTAGCTTCTATTCACGAAATGCTGTGAAATATATGCAGCACTTACATTATAACCACAATACCCAAAGCACCACTCACACTTCAAAAAGTTTTTGCCACATGGGAAATGTACACAAAAATGGCGATATCACAAAGAGTAACACTCATTTCACAAGACTTTTTGCAAATGTGGCGTCATTTTCACGCTACACATAGTATCGACAATCGATGTCGCAGGTGCTATATTATGTCGGCATATTTAGATGTTTTGTATTATAACTTTCAGTATTCCCATTCAAAGCATCAGCGCATTGAAAATTTACCACAAACACATCTCTGTTATCCACAAATGTTAGTTAATAACGCATCAACGATATAAGCCTCCAAGAGAGTCTGTAATAGCTACGACAGGAAATTAAAATCACATTACCAAGCAAAAGTGTAACGGATATCGTCGTGGTGTACAGAGTAAAAAGATGCAGGTTCGCATCCCGCTAAATGTCAACTTCTTTTTCCATCTTTGGTTGTTAACACATTCTGGGAATTTCTTATAAATGTGATACAACTATGGTCTGCAACATTCACTGTTATTGACATTTTCAACTGATTAATGAACGAAGGACGAAATAAATATTTGGCGATTTCCGAATGTGTGGTTAGGCATGAACCTAAGAGAACGGCTTGAATTGCTGTCAGTGAACCGAAGAGCAACAACATTTATATGCTTCTTTGCCACGAAGTCCATAGCAATTCCTGACGTTTTCGGCATTGCGTGTGACGTGGAACCAGTGGCACGTTTGCAGAAAGTCTTATGAGGTGAGTGTTAGCGTATCACAACAGCAGTGACAAAGAAATTCACTCTCAGAGATATTACAATAAATACAGTGATTTGACAGTAGAAAACTCACGAAGAATAAACGTTAAATTATGTGCATTAACCATTCAGTGAGTATTAATTACAAATAAAGTCAACAGATGTAGTTTGTTAGGGAATGTTAATTGAATGATATTATATAAATACTGTGAGACACAGGAACAACATAATTGGTGACAAGTAAGTATAACTACAATAGAATCTGTATTAACATATGATGGCTAATTAAAAGCTTAAACGACTTGAAATTTGTATTAATGTGTGACTGAACAGGCTGCTGTATTTTAGTGTTGTGATTTTATTGGATTACTCACTGTGTGTTCTTGTCAACAGCAGTAGTGTTTATTTGCGTTTTAAATTGGAAAGTAAGTAAGTGAAGTTTACGTTTTTAAACATATTACTAATTTTGTGGGATATGCTTCCTAAAAAGGAAGTCAGACATATTTTCTGCTGCTTCCTAATGTCTTTTGTGTTAACTGCATAGGTGTCTGGCATACGGCTTTGTTGTCTGATGTTTTTTGGATATTTTGTAATAGTTTATCAATCATGTGAGGATTATATCTATTTCTGAAGCTATGTTTTGATGATATTGATTTCTTGATGTTGTTCAACTGGTTTAAATGGAATTTTATGAGGGCACTCAACGTGAAACTAAATATGCCGTCCTTTGCTGGTTTGGATGACAAGATGAGATGTTGATGCACACGTCTGTGGCTGTTTGCATGCTGTAAATTTCAAAATAATGTTTCTGGTCTTTGCTGGAGATTTTGAAGCCTAAGAAGTTGAAGCTGTTATTGGATTCATGCTCAACACGTAATTTAATGTTTGTGTGCATGCAGCACAGCTGTCTTGCTAATGTGTCAGTTTCCTCATCGATGCAATCGAAAAGGACAATTGTATCACCAATATACATTTTGTAGTAGATGGTTTTGCAGTTGATGTGATTGTTAGCCCTGAAAAACATTTGCTCTATGTGGTTTTTGTAAATATCTGCTAACTTCCCAGCTAGGCTTTCACCCATTACCAACCCATCATTCTATTTGCGTATTTTGTTATTAAAACTGAAGTAACTGCATGGCAGTATCAATATAAATAACTCAGTGAGCTCATAGATCTCTGACACGCTCAATTTCTTTAATTCAAGCCCTTTTTTCTGATTCTGTTTAGAGTGTCCTCTGAAGTGATGTTAGTATAAATATTACGATGTTGAACGATGGATATCTGGCTGTCAGTGGAATGCGCACATCTTTAATTTTGTCAATGAGTCCACACGTCAAAATGGCTCTGAGCACTATGGGACTTAACTTCTGTGGTCATCAGTCCCCTAGAACTCAGAACTATTTAAACCTAACTAACCTAAGGACGTCACATACATCCATGCCTGAGGCAGGATTCTAACCTGCGACCGTAGCGCTGGCGCGGTTGCAAACTGAAGCGCCTAGAACCACTCGGCCACAGCGGCCGGCGTTTGCGCCAAGTGGAGGCAATAACTACACTTTTGTTGAGGAAATGGTTTTTTAATATTTAAATGTGTATTTTCGGTTTCAATTTTTTAAAATTATATTAAGCTTTACTTTGTTTTAAACACTTATTGTATTTCACGAATCTTTTTCCTGGTACAAATCAGCCCTTTAAGCATTTTTTTAATATTAATTGAGATATTTAAATCTTAAGCACACAGTTATTTTTTACATGAGTGCACTCGCACTGGCCACCCCTGCCCTCCAAGCTGACGAAAGGTGCACTCCAATGTCCAGTGCTGTACAAATACGTGCCTGGTTAGACCACTTAGCCATCCGATCGTATAAATAGATTGGCCCAACAAATTTTCAGACTTTAATCTCACAGAAAAATCTGAAACTACTTGCAACAGCGGTTATATCTATACAGTTGCCCCACCGATTCGTTTTAAGCAAACCGCATTACGATATCCAGACAGGTGTCAGCCATGTAATTGATACAAGTTCCCTCTCAGACCCTTAGGCAGCTGTTAGAAAACTGAATCACACTGTAAATAACACAAGTGAGGATTGATCATGAGTTACACGGTATTTTTTGATCAAGATATACTTTACTTCTGCCATACTTATCCAAGTTTCTCCATTCTTTCTCTGTGTAATCAGTGGTGTAGTAATGCAGGTTTCGGATGTCTCTGTAAGTTAACTCTGTTTATTGTACTTAATTTTTCGTAAATGTTTCGAAGGTTATATTCTGGAAAGTTGTATCTTCTATACTTCCCATTTTGATACCCCCTGTTGATTTCGTTGTTTCCAATCTTGAAACACTCTTTATAAAGCAAAATGTTTGAATCATTTGTGACAGATTAAGTACGATAAATGGAATAAACTTACAGACACATCCAAAACTTGTATGACTACACAGCAAATTACACAAATAACGATGGAGACCCTTGAATACGTATGGCAGAAATAAGGTATGTCTTGGTCCACAAATATCGTGTAACTCACAGCCAATCCTCATTTGTACCTTTACAGTATGATTCCGTTTGCTAACAGTCACCATAGAGGGAACTTGCAAAGCTTATGTTGCTGTCGCCTCTGTGGATACCGTTCTTTATACAGACTTACTGTGTGTTGCATAAGACGAACCAGTAAGAGCAGCTGAATCAGCCTGTAAATAACAGTCCACGACGTAGCGAGAGACTCAACAGGGGAACACAATGATGCACATTGCTTCTTGATGTCGTGTTGGGAGGAATTTCGTTCAAGGCCGCTTCTTGGGACAACACTTAAGAGTGAGGCCGTTAAGTTAAAATTCGACTGTCACAGGCCTCGTGCAAAATCGATCTTACCAGGAAACTTAAGAGAAAGAAATTCTTCTGCACTTCGTATGATAGAAGCGCGCCTACAGAGCCCATTGGTTTGGTAGCATGGGAGGAGGTAGTGCTAGAAGAATCTCTGAAACAACAGCTGAATCGAGGGAAGGCTACGGTTTTCGTGATCGAACAGAAGGCCACTTCTAGACAGGTAGTGTTAGAGATGAGAGTCTCGCTTGGTTCTGTATACGAAGGACGAGCCTCTACTTCGGGCGCTGGTTCATGCTCCACTAATGTCACTGTAGCCGCAAGAAATAGCGCTATAGTATGCAGGTAAACATCCCACGTGTAACAAAACCATGGCGCAATTATTCCTCTGATTTTTCGCGCGGTCAACGATTGTCTGCGCATTTTCATCGCTACAGCTCGTGCATTGAAACGTGTTGAGACTATAATTTTTAGCTCGATTCCCGTGTTTATAAACGCTTTTGCACGACCAGCCCAAATAATAGGTCGTGTGTCGCTGTCCCCATCCATCTTACCCATCTGAGAGGACTGGAATCGATTCATCGTCAATATACTGCTGTCCAACCATGCAAGTGGGATCGAACCAATGCCCTTTGATCAGAAAAAAATTACTTTTCTGTTATTGTGAGCTGCTGCTCATTCAAAGAAATAGTTGAGTGACACTAATTTGGCGTGTGACAGACACAGTCGGTCAAAGTAATGAGTCAGGGCAGTTAATTAATCTTAGGCGGGTAACTCTACTACGAAACTTGTGGACTCTCTCCCTCGTCGAATTGAGGTCGTTCTCAGGCTAGAGGCGATGTTGCACGGTATGACCTAGGGATGGGAAAAACGGACTGATGAAAGCCAGTATCGGTATTTTAGTTCTAAATAAACGGTATTTTTCGATATTTGTATGATCTTGGTTTAACAGTTTATTTTTTTATTAATAACTGGATTAAAAGCGTTCTATCAATTTGCATAGTCATGGTGCTAAAACTTTTTGTTTTTAAATAAAACTTGTTTTAGAAACGGGTGAAATTTATTTGTAAAATTTCGATGACTTTGAAATATTGGGTTATCGTACAAAATGAGGAAATCTGTCCGTGGTATTTTAGTAACAACATTGATAAAAACGAGGAACAACCAGATACGAGTCGTTAGAGCATTGCTGAGACAATAATGTCCCCTTTGCCGTGTGGCGGGGCCTGTTACGCGATGCTCCTAGCCCGAAAAATAGAGTTCTGCAATCTCAGTTTTCACCCTTCATGATTGTTCGTACTGCCTAAACAGTAGTACGATCCTCGATTACAACAAGATTTTTAGCAGAGTTTCAAGTAATAGGAGGATAATAATGATTTTTGTAATATTTAAGCCTTCATTGCTTTTCGAGAGAAGCAATGGGCTAAGGTTTCCTTTATTTACCTAATTTATTTGACAGTTTAATTCTACATATCTTGAAATGCACAATGCAGAAGTGTGAGAGAGTCTTAAAATATTTCACTCTTTGGGGTGTCTACGTTTATTACTTAAAGTAACAGCAACAAAATACCGAAAATCGGTTATTTCAGAACCGGCTGTGTTGTACAGTTTTAACAGTCAGGTTTAACTGCTAACGAAACAACCGGTATAACTAAAAATCATTTCTTTCGGCGATAGCCGTCACTCCTAGTATGAGCTTGATGTCTCCTGGCGCTGATACACTTTTTGTCTGGAGTGTTTATCCCAGTTATGCTTCCTCATGCGCGTTCAAAAATGGTTCAAATGGCTCTGAGCACTATGGGACTTAACATCTGGGGTCATCAGTCCCCTAGAACTTAGAACTACTTAAAGCGAACTAACCTAAGGACATCACACACATCCATGCCCGAGGCAGGATTCGAACCTGCGACCGTAGCGGTCCCGCTGTTCCAGACTGAAGCGCCTAGAACCGCTCGGCCACACCGGCCGGCCCTCAGCTCGTCGTCAAGTGGTTAGCGTCGTCTGTAGATCGCTGGGTCCGTGGTTCCATTCCCGGCCAGGTTGGAGATTTGATTCGTTTGGGAAGTGGGTGTTCGTTGTCCTAATGATTTCATCTTATCTTCAATATGACGAAGCTCGAGTCTCGGAAGTTGCAGCAAGTAGAAACACTTGCACCGGGCGGAAGAGCAACTCCAATGCCACGTCATCATTTCATTTCATTTTACTTAATCCCAATTATAGAGAGATGTGTAATCACGTTCAAAAGAAGCAGAACACCTTGAACGACTAGAGATAGGACGTTTAAATTCCTAGAGATAGGACGTTTAAATTCACAGGACATGTACATTAGTATGTTCGTGAAGAATTGATCAGCATTTCAGTTACCTCTGTTCAGCATGTGTCCTGTTGCCTAGTAGGCACAGTAGCCACCATGGGCCCTAATAACTTGTTCCACGCATGATGGCAACGACGTGTATAAGGCGCGAATAGTGTGGTGTGGTGTAGCCATCCATGCTGCATTCACCTGGTTCCAAAATTCAACTGTGGTGGTTGGCAATGGGTCACCATATTCCACACATTTTCGACGGGCGATAAGTCTGGTGATCTGGTGGGTCAGTCCAGAAGGCTGACATGCAGTGACTCCTAGAAGGCAAATGCTCGTGCAGAAACTTGTGGTTGTGCGGAGTCTTGCTGAAAAATGGTGCCCCGGGTGTGCAGAAAGCCGGCCGCTGTGTCCGAACGGTTCTAGGCCTTCAGGCCGGAACCGCGCTGCTGCTACGGTCGCAGGTTCGAATCCTGCCTCGGGCATGGGTGTGTGTGATGTCCTTAGGTTAGTTAGGTTTAAGTATTTCTAAGTCTAGGGGACTGATGACCTCAGATGTTAAGTCCCATAGTGCTCAGAGCCATTTGAACCATTTGTCGTGCAGGAAGGGCATGGCTACGTATCGCAGGATGACATTCACGTAGGTTAAACTGGTCACAGTGCCCTAGACTGGTTCAAATGGTTCAAACGTGTCTGAGCACTATGGGACTTAACATCCGAGGTCATCAGTCCCCTAGAACTTAGAACTTCTTAAACCTAACTAACCTAAGGATATCACACTCATCCATGCCTGAGGCAGGATTCGAACCTGCGATCCTAGCAGTCGCGCGGTTCCTGATTGAAGTGCCTAGAACCGTTCGGCCACCGCGGCCGGCTCCCTGAACAGAAACGAACTGTGATTTTTGGTTATACCTAATAGCATCCCACATCATAAGGCCTTGAGCTGGAGCTGTATCTCTTGTGAGAATGCATCATTGTGATGTCACTCCCCTGTATGTGGTGAACCAAAATACAGCCATCAATTTCAACCATTGCCGTCTTGCTTGTTTATGCACATTCGTCAAAGGGAGGCGATGAAGTGAGCGAGACGCACGTATCCCATGCCGTAATAAACGGGCTCTCACCCCTGGTGGTGTACGGTGTATTACACTGTTACGCCAGAGACGAGAAGGACGCAGATCTGTCCTGCAAAGCCATTCGGATGAGGTGTCCATCTTCTCGGGGTGTGGTCTCGATAGCGCGATCTGACGCATCTCGTTGTCTTCTACGGCCTTCCGTGAACCATTCTACACATATCCATTGCACTGCCCAAACACTTGCCCCACACGAGCAGCAATTTCCCGGATAGATTCATTACCTCCTCTCATGCCAATAATTTGCCCTCATTCAAACTCACTGATTTGTCGCTACGGTTCGCGCATACGTTTGCGAGGCATCCTGCACGTCTGCTCGCGTCATCTTCCATGTATAACGGCAACGAGAGTCGCAGGCACATTTTACCGGTTGGTGGTGTCGCGTCGCGATATCGATGTTGACGTTGAACCCGCGGGCCGATACGGTTCAAATGCTACTCATTTCTGTACTTGTCCTGTCAATATGAACGTCCTATCTCTGTTCGTTCAAGGCATCAACCGGACACAGGCAGTTGGGTTCTTGCTCGGTCTCGTAAAACCGGAAGGATCGCCAGGTGGGCTGCCCGCATTTCCGCCTTCCCATTTAGGGACCTGATAATCAGTTGGCGGACGCACTTAGTCGAATGTTTAATGAAGACGAAGAGTCTCAAATGGTTCTGAGCACTATGGGACTTAACATCTACGGTCATCAGTCCCCTAGAACTTAGAACTACTTAAACCTAACTAACCTAAGGACAGCACACAACATCCGGCCATCACGAGGCAGAGAAAATCCCTGACCCCGCCGGGAATCGAACCCGGGCGAAGAATCTCAGTCAAGCGGGCAGTACGACTCGAATATTCCTCTTGTTAATAGTGTTCTCACTGATATTCCTGATCTGTTTGTCAACCTCCGAACCAAGCAGAATGTAGATCCACTTTGGCGCCCTCATAAGGAAAAGTTTGTGGCTGGAGAAGTATTGCCGGGTGTCTTGTGTAAGGAGGTTGGGAAGCCGGGCGAGCTGAAGATTTTCTTACCTCTAGATTTGGTTTCTCCGGTTTTTCGATATTTCCACCATTCGGTGTTAGGAGGACACCTTGGTCTTTATAAGACCTTGGGAAAGGTGCGGTCTCACGTGGTTTGGCCATCGCTATACCGGGATGTGCGTCGTTTGGTCAGTGAATGTCACGAGTGCAAAAGGGGAAAGGGGAGTTTGAACACCTCCTTAGGGCTGCTGCAGGCTCACCAGGAGCAGCGACCTATGGGCAAGATGTTTATTGATTTTTTGGGTCCCTTGCCTAGGACAAGGGCTGGTTATCGTTATGTGTTTGTGGCGGTAGACGACTTCTCACGTTTTGTTTGGTTACTTCCCAGCAGTGGGATTACTGCTAGTATAACCATCCGCCACCTGACTAGCATTAATTATCTACCATGCTAATTCACCTCGTCGTTGGGATACCACTATCCCTTGGTTAAATTCCGCATTTAATATGGCCCAGCATGAAGCTTCACAGGCAGTTCCCTCGGAGTTAATGTTAGCTTATCCGATCAATTCGCCCCTCTCCAACCTTTGGCAAATCAGTGACCTATTACCGGTCTATTACGCCGGATACGCTCAGATAGAACTGGCGGCGGGCTCGCAACAACATACAATTGGCCCATCAGCGACAAGCACAACGCTATAACCAGGGTAGACGTCCCTTTCAGGTTAAGATAGGCGATAAGTTATTTGTGAGGAATTTCGCGGGGCGAAATCCCGGGGGGACTGGATCCGGAAAATTGGTATACCGTTACCTGGGACCGTATGTTGTCATTAAGGTTTTAGGGCAGGTCAATCTGCTAGTAAAGGAGGTGGCTACCGGGAAGCTGTCTAGGGTCCATGTGAGTCAGGTGAGGCCCGCGAAGTAGTGCGTCCTCTTTTCTCCCGGGCGCCGGCTGGTCAGGCTTGAGCGGCGCTCATTACTGGCGCGCCAGTCTCTTGCATGTCCATTATCGATCCTTCGATGTTTCTTATCTTTGCTTGTCTTGTTGTTTTCCGCATTCGCGGCGAGAGTGGCAGTTGACGTTTTGCTCGGGCTACCTGCTGAGACGCCGCGAGGTACGCGGTGGGAAGCAACCACGTATATGTGGAGTTGGTTGTACGTGGTCTGCCGATTCAGGATGGAGGATATGTGTTGGCTGCTTGCCTGTCTGCTCTCCTGCCTTGCGACCGCCTAGCTTGGGTTGCTGCCTGGTGTATCCTACACGAGCCATATTGGACGTCCAGCAGAAGTTAAGCAGCCTTGTGTTTCTTTAAAAGAAAAGGAGCAAATATATAAGACTTTTGTAACCAATTTTGGTGGCCTCTTAAGTGTGGCCTTAGCGTTTACACTGCCTTTGGGGAGAGCTAATTCTTTTAAGTTTAAATAGTTGGGGTTCCCTGTCCTTTATGTTATTTTGGGGGTTTTATTTGAATTTTCTCTTTGCTTGGTTAAATGTTTACTTGTATAACGGGAAGTGATTCCTGGTTAAAACTCGGAGAAGGTGTTTGATGTTACTGCCGCCTCTGGCATTCGTATTTTCAATTAATTGTTGTCATCCCTTCAAGCGACCTGTTGTAACTCCTCGTTAATTAATGCTGGTTTATGTGTACTTAAATTTGAATTGGCCATTTGAATGAATATTTTGGAGCGCAGTATAGCACTAAGGCAACCTCATTGTATTCTACCTTGTGCCCCGGTCTAGTACCTTAATTTTCAGTGGCACGAGTTAGCTCCACTACCGGTTTTACTGATGTGCTCCCTTCAAAATCTTGTCTTGTATAAGTTTGCCCCATGTGTGTCTGGGAACACAGAGATGAGCTTTAGTGTGACTTCAGTGCTAGCCAGTTAATGGAATCTTCATTTTGGCTTGGCGTCCACTGAAGAGTTTGAGTAGGGCGCTGTATGTTTGATTTGCTATTCATTTAATTAATGTAAGTTTGTTTATTTAATGGGGAGCAAGACATTTAAAGACTGTTGGTAACTCCCCTAGTTGCTGGGTGTTGCTAATTCGTTCCAAATGGCCTACTACTTATTCAATGGCAAGGCTGTTGATTAGTTGGTTCCTGTGAGTATAAATTCACGCTATTTATCTGTTGCCGAAATTGTTAAAGTATCTGTGTCGTGATTCAATCACTAGCTACGTGTTTGAGCTGAATTGATATGAACCTTACATTGCCTCTTTAAAATTTGTTGCCAGGAGAAACACTTAAGAGAACTAAGTTTTGTCACTGCTTATGTTAACCCTTACTCGGATAAATATTTCATGTAGTTAAATTTTGTCTTAAAATGTGTATTTCTGCGATTAATAAACGAGTGATAACAGAAAAAGGCAAAGGGGCCCGGTCCTTCATATTGTTTTATGCGTCTTTATTGTTTTAATTTTTAATCTGTGACATGGCCAGTGTTTGGCTCTCAAAATAATTTAATTTTTTGTGCTGAAGAAGATTCCATTACTGGAATCGAAACCTAGGTAAACGAGTAAAAATTACCTTGCAACTGAAGGCTGAAAAAATTGTTTATTTCCTTCCTACTGTGTCCGGTTTGTAACACGTATCATTTTTGGTAGCAGAGCGTGGTTTCGATCCACGGACCTCTGGGTTATGAGCCCAGCACGCTTCCAAGTGGAGCCTCCATAAGGAGCGCAGGACGTAAACAACGGCTGTCAGCTATCTCAGGAGGTCAGACGTGGGAGCCGAGCACAGTACCGCGGCTGCAATTAACAGGGGGAGCAGCAGCAGGCGGCCGCATTCCGGGCTGGCAGGTGCGGGTGCTGCCGCGTGCCGGGCTGCCCCGGGCGCCGTCGCTCCATGTGCAGCCGCCGTTCCCACAGCTGACTCACACCACAGTCCCAAGCACGCTGCCCTCGTCACAGGTGCCACCGCTAACAATCCTAATCCAACCACACACACACACACACACACACACACACACACACACACACGTGCAAGCAAGCACTCTGGCAGCAACCAGTTACCTACGATGTTTTTTTTTTCTTCTTTTTTTTGACCGTGTGTTGTAGTCTATTGTGCTGCGCCTGTCCTGTGGTATCAGACTGTGGTTGCTCACTTAGGATATCCAACTTATTCTCCGTGCCATCCTCGGATCTTCTGTGGTGACGTCCCACTCACCGACACTGTCATAGTCCATACACACCTATCGGTGTGTGGCGCCCGAAACAAAATGCGCGGCACGTGCATTTGCAGATATGGCGAAATCGGATTGATCCATAAGGTAGCTACACTTTTACATAAGTCATCTGTCTCACTTTGACCCGAAAACAGGATTACAACTGTCATTACTCCTACAGCACTCACACGCTGCGCAACAAAATTAAACAATCACTTTTTCGAAACCCTGCGATTCTGTCACATTCAGATGCAAAAGTTTGAAATTTGGCATAAAGGTGCCTACAATCTCCCTCTGTATTGGAGCACAAGCGTTGCTCCCTCCGACGTCGCCCTCTGGCTCGGCAACGCTTCAAACAGCAAGGTGTCGGTACACGCAAAAAAAAAAAAAAAAAAAAAAAAAAAAAAAAAAAAAAAAAAAAAAAAATCCACACTGGGATAAAATTTCACCAAAATTCTGCCCCACGCCACCACGAACGTGTCACACGATGGGACGGTCCTCACAGCCCCTCTTACCATTTCACTCCTTTTGACGCCTCTGAGGTGGAGCTCAGAATTGCGGCACCCAGCGTGGAAATCATGCCATTTTGTTGTGGGTACCCGAGGGAAACGTTTCAGACGCACCGCCGCTCAGAATCGAGAAGGAAAAACCTCAGGGGGCTGTATAAAGGGCGTCTAGGGGAGTTTTTCCCCCACACATTTCGTGGTGGAAAACGACAGTTCACAGTGCGATGAGCAGTGGGACGCCGTTCTTGACAACGTTCGACACTGCTGCCAACCCTCGTCGTACCCACGCCAGTCTAAGGACATCTTGGAGCAGCAACCCCAATGCTCGTGATCTCACGCCTTTGGAGTGTAGTGCGACCCTAATTTTTGCTCCGATATATAGGGTGGAACCATCAGGGAGAGTAGAAAAATATTCGACGAAATCTGAACGTCAGCCGAAGCAGAAAAGCGTATTAACGCTTTTTCGTCCATCGTTTTTCGTGCCCTCTCGTGCCACGATCATAGATGAATACAAGATTAACATTTCCGTGAATAAAATGGCCAAGGGTCCCTCATAAGGCCCCTCCGAGCTCGACAACACCCTCTGTGCCACCTATGCAATTTTTTTGAGCACGTTATGAATCTACCTGGCAGAAACTTCGACAACATTCAGTCTTACTGTTGCTCTTTCGCCCGAAGGAATGCAAACCTCACTTAATGGACATCGAAGGGGTTCCCTATCCCCAAGGTGCTACAACAGCCGATAGGCTGAATGTGGGTCGAGTTTTCTGACAGGAACGCCTGTAACGTGCCCAACAAATCAGCTTGGGTGGCATCGAGTGCGTTGCCGAACTGGAGGGGGGGGGGGGGGGGGGAGGAGGAGGAGGAGGAGGAGGGCGTTAGAGGGACGACTGCCGGGCTCTTCACGCACACATTAATGCTGCATTCAAGATTAATGAAAAAGAATTAAAAGCGCTTGTCTGCTTCGGATAACGTTCAGATTTCGTCGAGTGGTTTCGAACTACCCCTGGTAATTTTACCCTGTATACCAGAGCAAAAATTACTGTTGCTCTACACCCCAAACTGGTCAAATCACGTTAAATAGTGTTGCATCCCGACGATGTCCTTAGACTAGGGTGGAAACGTCCAGGGGTTGGCAGCAGTGTCCAACATAGTCAAGAACGGCGTCCCACTGCTCATCGCACTGTGACCACAAAATGTATGGGAATCAATGCCCCTAGGGAAGGGGTGGTTTCATTTACGCCCTTTATACAGCTCGTTGAGGCCTTTTTGTGTCGATTCTGAGCGGCGATCTGTCAGAAATGTTTTCCTCGATCACCCACAAGCAAATCGCATGATTTCCACGCTGGGTGTCGCG
The DNA here is from genome assembly GCF_023864345.2 of Schistocerca serialis cubense. Classification (NCBI taxonomy): domain Eukaryota; kingdom Metazoa; phylum Arthropoda; class Insecta; order Orthoptera; family Acrididae; genus Schistocerca; species Schistocerca serialis. The sequence goes on from NC_064638.1 coordinate 313,457,587, forward strand.
GTTCTCACCTTCAACTCAGAGGCGTCAAACAGAGGGAGAAATGTAGGTATCTGGGGGGGGGGGGGGGGGGTGACGGACCTCTTCATCATGTGACACGTCCACGGTGGCGTTGGACAGAACTGTGGTGCAATTTGGTTGGTGTTGATGTGGCATTACTAGCTCACTTGAACTTTTGAGCTGCGGCCTTTTCTGCTACTTTATTGCATTTGTCAACAGCTTGCTCTTTGAAACGACACCTATTCTGAACCGTTATAGAGGAAAGTTGTGGGCACCTTCGTGCCGTATTTCAAACTTATGCGTCCAAATGGAAGAGAGTTACGGGGTTTAGAAAAAGCGAACCTACAATTTTGTTGCGCGTTATAAATACCGTGCAGTCATCCAGTTCCTCCCGAAAGACTATCAGATCCGACTATTGTATTGTAATACGAACACCACAGTCTCTACACGTCTCCAATACGTTGTAACAACTCCCACCGATAACTTCCCTATAACTAAAACAAGGTGAAATTCAAAAAGCAAAAGAAAACACACAAAGCCAACACATTTTAAGTTTCGTAGGTACAAATGGCATTTATTGTCTTTTATCAGCCACTGCAGAGTCCTCCTCGTTCATTAAACAACAACATCACCCTCTTCCATGCGGCCTTTCTCTAACGAGTACATGTACGTCCACTGAACTACAACATTCGTCTAGAAAACCAGCCAAATTCCACACGTAAAAGTGACTCCCTAGTCGGTATACTCAACAACACTGAAATATAACTTTCGCCCAATAGGGCCAATGACCCCCTTCCTACATCGCCAAGGGCTGTCCACAGACTTCTGATTTCGCTAACTCCAAAATTGATCAACGAAACTGTGTTCAAATCCGGGTCTCTCAGCCACCTATCCTCCACAGCAGAATGTGGCACTTTCACAGACAATTCCTGGTCTCGCTAGAGGTGCTGGAGGACACTTGCCGTTGTGAAAAGTGAAAGCCCTTAAGACAGCCTGCTAAGCACGGAACACGACCAATTTCGAAGGATTAGAGAAAACCTCATCCATTATCTCCACCATCGACTTCTCTTCCTCGAACTACTGCAAACACGTTCTGGCGCCCACTAAAGCCTCAAGGATGAGTCAAAAGACGCGGCCGTGAACGATATGTTACGAACTGATGGTGTGGGAGGCGACATATTGCCTAAGAAACGCAATAACAGTCATTGCCAAAATGCCAGTCGTTGGTATCTCAGTATGCTGTTAGCAAAGCGGATAGTTAGTAGTGGCAGTAGTTTCAGATATGACTGACATGTACGTATCTGCCTATTTCGATTACTGACATACAAGAAAATCCTATCGCCTACGATCCCATCATCGTCAAAATCCAGTATCTGATTTCTTCGCGCGACTACCGTATCCCTCTCCTAACCGTTCTCTAATGCCATTAGCCGAGCGGTTCTAGGCGCTACAGTCTGGAACCGCGCGACCGCTACGCTCGCAGGTTCGAATCCTGCCTCGGGCTTGGATGTGTGTGATGTCCTTAGGTTAGTTAGGTTTAAGTAGTTCTAAGTCCTAGGGGACTGATGACTACAGATGTCAAGTCCCATAGTGCTCAGAGCCATTTGAACCATATCTCGAAGTATTATTTAACTTCACAAAACCAACACAAAAATACCCAACACAAGAACGGGAGGATACTAACCCACATTCATTACCGCCAGAGGAAGAAGAAATTGCTAGATATATCAAAAGAGTCATAAACAACAATGCATCGAGGGAAGATGAAATCATAGCAGAAATAATCAAATCAGCAGGCTGAAGCGCTATAAAATAAATCACCAAAGATTTGCAAGAATGCAAGACATTTTCAAACAGAACAAATTCCTGAACATTGCAAAAATGCGTTAATTCCCTCGTTAGGTTGGTTGGTTGGTTTGTGGGATGAAAGGGACCAGACTGCTACGGCCATCGGTCCCTCACTCGTTAGGCATAGATGGAAATACAATGAACGTAAATAACTACAGGGATATTTCACTAATATCAGTTAAAATTATACTCCAATGTATTCTCAACAGAGCACATAAACAACTTGAACAACAATTGGAGAATATCAGTCAAGATTCATACCAGGCCGTTCCTGTCCAAGCAAATCTTGATTCTGAAAAATTTGGAAATTTGTGGTAAGGTCTTATGGGACGAGACTACTGAGGTCATCGATATCTAGGCTTACACACTACTTAATCTAACTTAACCTAAGGACAACACACACACACATGACAGAGGGAGGATTCGAGCCTCCGAAGGGGGGAAGCGCGTCGACCGCGCAAGACGCCTTGATTCTGAAGATAATCGTAAGACATCAAAGTATTTGTAATAAAAATTTGTTGTTGATTTCAAGGACTCCTATGACTCATTTGCCGCTAATCACATAGCCGGCTACAGGGCAATGTTCAACGGTACTATGTTATATTGGCTCTGAGCACTATGGGACTTAACATCTGTGGTCATCAGTCCCCTAGAACTTAGAACTACTCAAACCTAACTAACCTAAGGACATCACACACATCCATGCCCGAGGCAGGATTCGAACCTGCGACCGTAGTGGTCACGCGGTTCCAGACTGAAGCGCCTTTAACCGCACGGCCACACCGACCGGCTACTATGTTATAAATAGCGTATATTGCCTGAGAATGCACCGATAAGTAGTGCGAAACCGGTCGCAGATTTAATAAAAATCATTCATACAGTCAGTGCGGAATTTTCTTTGAAAAAATAATTGCCTTTTTCTGTGCTACGATAGACGTATTTTTAATTCTGGTTCCCAACTTATATTCCACCACAGTTTTCACAATAGGCCGCTATAGCTTGACAACCGTTGTAGATTTTTGTTGACTCGGGCGACGATTGATCCGGTATAGGTTTTTTGTCATTTGAACCATGTAGCTTATATGATGGGAACAGATAAAATTTTCACAAAACAACATGACGATGATTAATTAGTTACATTTGTCTACTTTCTTACAAAGTTTGAAACAATTCGCACAAGTTTGAAACACAGAAGAGGCGCACGTAAAATAAATCTCACAAAAACGTGTTTTTTGCACTTAAAATCCGAATGATGCTAGATCTTTGAAAGCGAATATTCAATTTCATCATAAGAAGGCTTTTTTTTATTTATCTGATATGTTTTAAACCTTTTCCGCGCGTTCAGTTGACATAAGAAAGATTTTTACTTGGTACATTTAACTCTATTTTAAGCCATCGTACCTAGTCAAGGGATAAAGATTATTGAATAAAAAAGTTTTGTTTTGACTTTATCCATTTACCTACCTTGGTGGAAAATTTGAACTGATCTGTATAAGTTTAATTACAGAAATGATACGTTTCAAGAACTTCCCAAAAAAACGTGTGTTTTTACAAGTAAAATCCAAACGAAGCAAGATATCTTCAAACTGTTATAACTAATCTTAGATAAGGGTCCGATACACTGGTAGATCAAATTTGAACTGTCAGTCTCGCTCCAGTCCCGAGTTATTTAAGGGTGACTGGTTTGCATGTAAGTCCGAACGGTGCACATACAAATGGTGTCATTACCTGAGCATTAATTTCATCCTGATTGAAATAATTTTCAAAAGGAATTAATCGATTTCCACAATTTGCCTGGGTGTCAGCTCCGGTTCGTCGTTCAAACCTTGCTTAAAATAGAATGACATAGCTACAGTAAGACGTATTCAAATGGCATTACAAATGGCCGCTGATCCGGGCTAAACCATTAACTTTCCATCCCGTGTTCCTAGTTCAAATACGAACCGAACACGAAGAGACCCCAAACCGCGATTCTGCGAGCGGCTTTTCAGATACATTTCTTATAGTGATTCCGCGCTGTAACGATATTAATTCGTGAGACAGCACAAAAAATACTGAAACATGTACGACTAAGAGACATAATGGAATTAAGTCTCACGTCAGACGGAAATTGTATCCAGTTTTTCCTTCCAGGCATTGAAATTACTAAGTGATGACTGTGTTGACACACAGTCAGAATGGGTTTAGAAAACATCGTTCCTGTGAAACACAACTAGTTCTTTATTCACGTGAAGTGTTAAGTGCTATTCACAAGGAATTTCAGATTGATTGCTTGTTTCTGGATTTCCGGAAGGTTTTTGACACCGTACGACACAAGTGGTTCGTATTGAAATTGCGTGCTTATGGAATAGCGTCTCAGTTATGTGACTGGATTTGCGATTTCCTGTCAGAGAGGTCACAGTTCGTAGTAATTGACGGAAAGTCATCGAGTAAAACAGAAGTGATTTCTGGCGTTCCCCAAGATAGTGTTATTGCCCCTTTGCTGTTCCTTATCTACATAAACGATTTGGGAGACGATCTGAGCAGCCGTCTTCGGTTGTTTGCAGATGACGCTGTCGTTTATCGACTACTAAAATCGTCAGAAGATGAAACAAACTGCAAAACGATTTGGAAAAAAATACCTGAATGGTGTGAAAAGTGGCAGTTGAGCCTGAATAACGAAAAGTGTGTGGTCATCCACATGAGTGCTAAAAGGAACTCATTAAACTTCGGTTAACGATAAATCAGTCTAATCTAAAAGCGGTAAATTCAACTAAATACCTAGGTATTACAATTACGAACAACTTAAATTGGAAGGAACACATAGAAAATGTTGTGGGGAAGGCTAACCAAAGACTGTGTTTTATTGGCGGGACACTTAGAAAATGTAACAGACCTACTAAGGAGACTGCCCACACTACGCTTGTCCGTCCTCTTTTAGAATACTGCTGCGCGGTGTGGGATCCTTACCAGATAGGACTGACGGAATACATCGGAAAAAGTTCAAAGAAAAACAGTACGTTTTGTTTCATCACGAAATATGGGTGAAAGTGTCACAGAAATGATACAGGATTTGGGCTGGAAATCGTTAAAAGCAAGGCGTTTTTCGTTGCGACGGAATCCTCTCACGAAATTCCAATCACCAATTTTCTCCTCAGAATTGCGAAAATATTTTGTTGACACCGACCTACATAGGGAGGAACGATCACCACGATAAAATAAGGGAAATCAGAGCTCGTACGGTAAGATATAGGTGTTCATTCTTTCCGCGCGCTATACGAGACTGGAATAACAGAGAACTGTGAAGGTGGTTCGGTGAACCCTCTGCCAGGCACTTAAATGTGATTTGCAGAGTATCCACGTAGAAGTAGATGTAGATGCAATAATCAGAAGATAAAAACTGTTTTGTTTACACGACATCAAAAGGTAATCGCTCATAATGTCTCCCAGAGGGGGACAGTGGCATTCACTATTAGTAGGCCGAGCAGCGGCAGAGCTGTTGTAGGGGCGAGCTGTGCCCGCGGCGGAGCGCGCAGACAGCCCTGGGGGAGGCCGGCGCGGCCTAATGGCCTAATGGCGGTGGGCGGCGCCGGCGCCGTCTCGGCATTCCAGGGGCAGCGCGGCCGCCGGTAACGCACTCCCACTCCCACTCCCACGCCCACTAATTAAATCACGCCCAGCCCGGAATGCAGCCGGCGTGGCCCGGCACGCAATAAATCACCGCATCACACACCCATCTAATCTCGCGTCCCATCTACAGCTGACGTGTACCTGAAAATGGACAAACTGTGTTCCCGTAAACGATACTTTTGGTAGATAAGGCATAAGTAACCAGCTCGGAATACAACAAGAAACTTTCAGATTTCGAGTTAAAGCACCAATAAACATTTTGGCGGCCAGGGTCTCCCTATCGCACAGCGCAGAAAAGATAAGGTAACTGTCAGAGGAAACACAACACTGTCATTTGCCAGCGACAATAGAAATCGGAGCGGAGGATGAGAGATGGTATTACGATCATAAGGGGCATTTCTAAAGGTAACTCTAACAAGCACGATGAAATACAAAAAGGTGCACCATGAAGGCATTATCCGAATGTGACGGAAATCGGTAAATTTCACGTACATATACAGACAAACAAATGATTACAATTTCAGACAAATTAGATGATTTATCCGAAGGAAAGAGCTTCACAAATTGAGTTAGACAATAACGCGTTGATCCAAATCTGCCCCTTTTGCAAGCAGTTTTTTGGCTTGACATTAACCGCCGGCCGGTGTGGCCGTGCGGTTCTAGGCGCTTCAGTCTGGAACCGCGTGAACGCTACGGTCGCAGGTTCGAATCCTGCCTCGGGCGTGGATGTGTGTGATGTCCTTAGGTTAGTTAGGTTTAAGTAGTTCTAAGTTCTAGGGAACTGATCACCACAGTAGTTAAGTCCCATAGTGCTCAGAGCCATTTGAACCATTTTTTTTTTGACATTAACCGACAAAGAGTTGATACAAAATTGAAAACCTGGGACACAGCGCGTATCGAAAACCGACACAGACGGACCGATACCTGCACAAACTGTCAAACCACCACCCGAGCCAGAAAAGAGGCTTGATTGGTACGCTCGTAACGAGAGCAGGACGAATATGTGAGCCGGAACACCTCAAACGAGAAATGCAACACCTGGAAACTGTTCTGAGGAGCAATGGGTACTCCACAAATTACATTAGAAGTGTAACAGAGCCAAACACTCGGCGAAGTAAGGAACCAGAAAAAGAAATGTCGGGTACGGCCTTTCTGCCATACATTCCCAGAGTGACGGACAGAATCGGCCGTATATTGCGCAAACATGGCGTAAAGACGATTTTCAAACCGACAAGGAAGATCAAAGAGTGTCTTAGATCGGCGAAGGAGAAAAGAGACCCACTTGCAATGTCGGGAATATACCGTATACCATGCACATGCGGAAAAGTTTATGTCGGAATGACTGGACTATCCACTAACACCAGGATCAAAGAGCACAAGCGACATTGCAGGTTGGGGCAGGTGGAGAAATCGGCCGTGGCAGAGCACGCACTGAATGAGACGACCACGTAATAAAATTCGCCGACACGGAAGTTGTGGCTGTAGAGAAGCACTATCACACGCGCTTGTTTAGAGAAGCTGTAGAAATAAAAAATCACGCGAACAGTTTCAACAAGAAAGAGGAAAGCCTTAAGGTAAACGGATCCTGGCTTCCCGTACTGCAGCGAACGACCGTCGCAAGTAGCAAGAGGAGAACCGCACCGGAAATGACCGCGGAGAAGTCCTCGGACGTTGGCGCGCCAGGTACATATAGTCTGCGGCCGCGAGCTCGGCTCCAGTTCACCACCGGCAATGGAGGGTGAAGCTTTGACAATGCCAGCCACTCGTGCTGGCGAAACGTCAGAAAAATCATTAGATGAACGTCGGCCGAAGAACCCGAGACAGAAGCCAATAGGCAGTTTGTAAAGAGTTGATAGATGTCCTCCTGAGCGATACTATGCAATATTCTGTCGAATTGACGCGTTAGATCGTCAAATCCATGAGATAGTTGGAGGCCGCTGCCCACAACGCCCCAAACTTTGTGAACTGGGGAAACATCCGACGACCCTGCCGGCTAAGCTAGAGTGTGGCAAGCACGAAGACAAGGGGCAGAAACTCGCGCCGTGTGCGGGCGGCCAGTATCTTGCTGGCTTGTGACGAAGGGCAACACAGGCCGTCGAATATCGTGTACATGCTGTAAGAGTGCCGCCCATTGCAACCAAAGAACTTCTTGATGCAATAATTTACCAACAGCCGTACGTATTGTAGAAATTTATTTTATTTTATAAACTTCTATGTGCTACCAAAAGCTGTTGCAGGACGATTTGATTCACGGATCCAGTTATATGGCTCCTTCCGTGTATAGAGATTTTGCGACTATGACGTGTGGGGCCTGAAGATGGTATCAATGTAATGCGGAAACTGGTAGCACATAGAAGTTCACGAAATAAAATAAATTTCTACAATACATACGGCTGTTGGTAAATTATTGCATCAAGAAGCTCATGCCAGCCGTCGTCCCACGATCCATAATGGATCAAAGAAGATTAAGCAACCAAAGGTGTCCTGCTACCAAAAGAATTGGCACCCAAGACATTACTCCACTCGTCGGGTTTTATGGCAGGCAACAGTCAGGTTGGTATTCCACCGCTGCCCGGGGCGTCTATAGACACTTCTTCCTCTTCGAATCTTGTTGACTGGAATAGAATTGTCTTGAGTGACGAGTCCCGCTTCGAACTCAGTCCCATCGATTTCAGTCCAGATACGCTGTAATCCAGGCGAACAGCTGCTCGACACGCGCACCGCTGGTCAGACACGGGCCGGTGGGGGCGAGACATTCACCTGGGCTTCCATGGAATCTGTGGCGGTAATAAGGACAGCTTTGGACTACAAGAACGTTACTGCAGATCATGTGCATTCCTTCACGACTGATGTTTTCCCCTACGTAGATGGAAATTTCCAGTAGGATAACTGTCTGTATCACAACGACAGAATTGTACTACAGGGATTTGAGGAACATTATAATGATCTCTCGTTGCTGTCATGGCCATCAAATTCGTCCGATGCGAACCCTGTTGAACATACATTAGACGCTATCAAGCGCCAGCACAACGCCAGCAGAACACCGGCCTGTAATTTACTGGAATTGCATGACCCGCGTGTATATATATATATATATATATATATATATATATATATATATATATATATATATATATATATATATATCTGGTGCCACATTTCTCTATGGAAGGATCGTCGAATCCATGCTACGCAGAGTCGTTGCTGTATTCGTGTCTAACACGGACTAACGAGCTATTGAACAGATGGTCATCGTTTTATGGCTCATCATTATCTTTAATTACACCCACCCACGTCTGCAAACTGCGAGTAACCGCGCATTGTGTAGCGGAGAGTGCATAGAAGACAGGATTCATTTTCCCCTCATTTCTTTCCTGTTCCACTAGTGGATGGATCATGGAGAGAAAGACTGTCCGTCCACTCACCCTTCCTATTTTCTCTAGTTTTACCTGCGTCTTCAATTCGCGAGAAATATAGTGTAGGAGTGAACATCTCGTATCATATAGGAACACGAGCTCTTCGTAGTTTGAAAGAAAAGCTTTCAATGGTGTACGACGCCTTTCTGGTAGTGCATCTCAAGGATTTAATGCAGTATTTCTGTGACACACTTTATCCGACAAAACAAATCCATAACGAACTGCTGACTTCTTCTTTCAATCAATTCTACACCTTGCAACTTGATAGGGGCTCTCGTCTGACAAAATCACACTCAAAACTAGTCGAAAGTGGTTTTTACAAGAATTTCGTTGTGGGTGAACCGCACATGTTTAGGAGTCTTTTGAAAAATTCCTATGAAGCTTATCTACACTACTGGAAATTGAAATAAGAACACCGTGAATTCATTGTCCCAGTAAGGGGAAACTTTATTGACACATTCCTGGGGTCAGATACATCACATGATCACACTGACAGAACCACAGGCACATAGACACAGGCAACAGAGCATGCACAATGTCGGCACTAGTACAGTGTATATCCACCTTTCGCAGCAATGCAGGCTGCTATTCTCCCATGGAGACGATCGTAGAGATGCTGGATGTAGTCCTGTGGAACGTCTTGCCATGCCATTTCCACCTGGCGCCTCAGTTGGACCAGCGTTCGTGCTGGACGTGCAGACCGCGTGAGACGACGCTTCATCCAGTCCCAAACATGCTCAATGGGGGACAGATCCGGAGATCTTGCTGGCCAGGGTAGTTGACTTACACCTTCTAGAGCACGTTGGGTGGCACGGGATACATGCGGACGTGCATTGTCCTGTTGGAACAGCAAGTTCCCTTGCCGGTCTAGGAATGGTAGAACGATGGGTTCGATGACGGTTTGGATGTACAGTGCACTATTCAGTGTCCCCTCGACGATCACCAGTGGTGTACGGCCAGTGTAGGAGATCGCTCCCCACACCATGATGCCGGGTGTTGGCCCTGTGTGCCTCGGTCGTATGCAGTCCTGATTGTGGCGCTCACCTGCACGGCGCCAAACACGCATACGACCATCATTGGCACCAAGGCAGAAGCTGAAGACGACACGTCTCCATTCGTCCCTCCATTCACGCCTGTCGCGACACCACTGGAGGCGGGCTGCACGATGTTGGGGCGTGAGCGGAAGACGGCCTAACGGTGTGCGGGACCGTAGCCCAGCTTCATGCGTAGGATCCTACGGTCTTGGCGTGCATCCGTGCTTCGCTGCGGTCCGGTCCCAGGTCGACGGGCACGTGCACCTTCCGCCGACCACTGGCGACAACATGGATGTACTGTGGAGACCTCACGCCCCACGTGTTGAGCAATTCGGCGGTACGTCCACCCGGCCTCCCGCATGCCCACTATACGCCCTCGCTCAAAGTCCGTCAACTGCACATACGGCTCACGTCCACGCTGTCGCGGCATGCTACCAGTGTTAAAGACTGCGATGGAGCTCCGTATGCAACGGCAAACTGGCTGACACTGACGGCGGCGGTGCACAAATGCTGCGCAGCTAGCGCCATTCGACGGCCAACACCGCGGTTCCTGGTGTGTCCGCTGTGCCGTGCGTGTGATCATTGCTTGTACAGCCCTCTCGCAGTGTCCGGAGCAAGTATGGTGGGTCTGACACACCGGTGTCAATGTGTTCTTTTTTCCATTTCCAGGAGTGTATTTACGATGTCGTTTAACTTAACGTATTCGCTCTGCCTTAAATCACTTCGTTTACATACTGCCGGAAGTTAGACAGTGGTGATTGATTCCAGTGGCTTCACGACCTCGTTTCTATCAGTATCTCTCTCCTACTTTTCAAACTTCACATACCATCTCGGTCATACTTCAATGGAATAACACTCCTGTAAGAAAGGATACTGCGGGGAAGTTGCTTACTGTCAGCCTGTGTGTCTGTGTCTGTGTGTGTGTGTGTGTGTGTGTGTGTGTGTGTGTGTGTGTGTGTGTTTCCATAATGACACTTCCAGGCAGTGTCTCTTGACACTGCTTTTGAGGGACTCGCCAGTTCGGTCTGACATGCCACGTAATTACATGATTAATGTGAAGAGGACAAAAGAAGCTACCATCAGAACACTAGGGTGTGAAAAAGAGCGGATAACCGAAATGCTGGCAATCACAGGAGATGGGCGCGGACTTCCCGCTTTCTTAGCTTCAAGAGGAAAAAAAGCCTCAAGACCCCTAAAAGTTGTTCGTTGAATAAGTTAGTGTTCGAAATCAAGAGAAGGGATGCACAACTAAAACTTGACTGCCTCCGAAACGCATGGGCACTCCGTCCTGTTGAGCTTTCCAAACTGCCAACAACTTTTTCCTCATGTACTTTCTAGTCATCTTACTGACTTTGAAAAGAAGATCCACATCCTAGCCAGTGAACTTGCTATTGTTCCTGGAGGACTGATTACTGTGTTACAACCCACAGTCGTTAGTATAAATAAACATTTCGAAGGTTACGTTCAGGAACAGTGTCGGTAAGACTGTCAATGAGAGAGCACCTCGAGTTCCTGCCGCTAATAAGGCGAGTTCACTGTTAGTTTGTTACATATTTTTACGAGCTTGAAACAGGAGCCAATTCAGTAATGGATAGGAACTGTGATGGCTGTGCACAGATGCGAGGTGAGTTGGTGACCCTTCATTCACAGCTCCAGGCTGTGTTGGCTTCTGACACACAGCTTGAGGCTGCTGCCAAGGGGCATCACTGCAAAGGGACAGACGTGGGGATGGGAGGGACGTCGAGCACGTCCCACGTGTCCTCCGATCGGTCCACTGCTGTGACCTCCCCGGGTACTGCCTGCACTCAGGTTGACCCCTCACCTGTGGTCGAGTGCGAGATCATTCCAAAGTCTGGCAGCCAACGAAAGACATTCCGAGGGGCCGATCGTAGGGCCTCCAAGTTCGTTTGACGAACTGGTTTCGCGTGTTATCTGTGGCTGAAGAAGTCTCTAAGCCGGACGCAGTCGTCCACACTGTTCCAGAGGAAGCTTCTCGGCCCGCAAGGTTTGGTTTGCTGGAAGTTGGAAGCTCCAACGTTAGGCGCTTAGTGGGGCCCCTTAGGAACGTGGCTGCCAAGGAGGGTAAGGAAGACAGTGTGCATTCAGTGTGCATTCCGGAGGAGTCATTCCAGATGTGGAAAGGGTGCTTCAAAAAATGGTTCAGATGGTTCTATGGGACTTACCTTCTGAGGTCATCAGTCCCCTAGAACTTAGAATTACTTAAACCTAACTAACCTAAGGACATCACACACATCCATGCCCGAGGCAGGATTCGAACCTGCCACTCCTGCCGGCAAAGGGTGCTTCCAGACGCCATGAAGAGTACAGGGTGCAGCCAACTACAGGTGGTGGCTCATGTCGGTGCCAATGACGTGTGTCGCTTTTGATCAGAGGAGATCCTCTCCGCGTTCAGGCGGCTAGTGGAAACGGTGAAGACTGCCAGTCTTGCTTGCGTGATTAAGGCGGAGCTCACCATCTGCAGCATCGTCGATTGAACCGACTGTGGTCCTTTGGTGAAGAGCCGAGTGCAGGGTCAGAGGCTCAGGCGATTCCGTGACCGAGTGGGCTGCCGATTCCTTGACTTGCGCCATCGGATGGTGGGTTTCCGGGTTCCGCTTAATAGGTTAGGAGTCCACTACACACAGGAAGCGGCTACACGGGTAGCGAGGGTTGTGTGGAAAGGAGTGGGCGGTTTTTTAGGTTAGAGGGTCTCAGGAAACCATAGAATGGGCGTCCTTCTGAAAGGGGGCAGGAAAAACACAGTAAGGTAGTTGTAGAAACTACCGGTAGTGTAGTTGCAAATTCTCATAGCTGTGTTAGGAAAGAACCAGAGCTCGGAGCCCTAATGGGAACCACTGAAAATCAACTAGTTATAGGTAAGGTTGGTTGGTTGGTTGTTTTGGGGAAGGAGACCAGACAGCGTGGTCATCGGTCTCATCGGATTGGGGAAGGATGGGGAAGGAAGTCGGCCGTGCCCTTTCAGAGGAACCATCCCGGCATTTTCCTGGAGTGATTTAGGAAAATCACAGTTATAGGTAAGGAAAGCTGGCTAAAGCCGACAATAAGAACAGACGAAATATTTTCAAAAGCCCTGACAGTGTTCAGAAAGGATAGATTAAGTACAGTTTGTGCTGGAATTTTTATAGATGTCAGAAGTAGTTTACCCTGTAGCGAAATTGAAGTAGATAGTTCCTGCAAAACAGTATGGTTAGAGGCTATACTTGACAATCGGACTAAACTATTAATTGGATCGTTTTACCGACCCCCCGACTCAGAAGATACAGTTGCTGAACTGTTCAAAGAAAACTTGAGTCTCATTTCAAATAGGTACCCCACTCATACAATTATAGTCAGTGGTGACTTCAGTCATATGTTCAAAGCCGGTGGCAGGCATAAAACGTTATCCGAAATTATACTGATTGCTTTCTCAGAAAATCATTTTGAACAATTAGTTCATGAGCCCACTCGAAGCGTAAATGGTGGCGAAAGCATAATCGACCTCTTTGCAACAAATAATCCTGGACAAACAGGGAGTATCATGACGGATACAGCGATTAGCGACCACAGGCTGCTAGGCTGAATACCGTAACACCCACAACCATCAAAAAGAAACGCAAAGCACGTCTATTTAAAAAAAAAAGCTGATAAAAATGCTCTTAACGCCTTTTTAACAGACAGTCCGATTTGATCATGTAAACGTAGACAAGATGTGGAATGATTTCAGAGAGATAGTATGGACGGCAGTTGAGAGATACAAAATGTTCGAATGTGTGTGAAATCATATAGGACTTAACTGCTAAGGTCATCAGTCCCTAAGCTTACACACTACTTAATCTAAATTATCCCAAGGACAAACACACATACCCATGCCAGAGGGAGGACTCAAACCTCCGCCGGGGCCAGCCCCACAGTCCATGATTGCAGCGCCTGAGACCACTCGGCTAATCCCGCGCGGCTGAGAGATGTATACCACATAAACTAATAAGTGATGGTACTGACCCCAGGCACACAAAACGTGTCAGACCATTGTTGCAGAAGCAAGGAAAAAAACATGCCACACTTAAAAGACCGCAAGATCCACAAGATTGGCAAAATTTTGCAGAAGTACGATAGATAGGGCGTACTTCAATGCGAGATGCTTTTAATAACTACCACAACGAAACACTATCTCGGAATCTACCAAAAAATCCAAAGAGACTCTGGTCATATATGAAGCAGACAAGTCTCAAGACGCAAACATTACCTTCAATGCGCGATAACAGGGGTGAAGCCACTGATTACAGTGCCACTGGAGCACAGTTACTGAATACGGTTTTCCGAAACTCCGTCACCAAAGAAGACGAAGTAAATATTTCTGAATTCAAATCAAGAACAATTGCCAAGACGTAGATATCCTCGGTGTATCAATGCAGCTTAATCACTTAATAAAGGCAAGGCCTCAGGTCCAGATTGTATAGCAGTCAGGTTCTTTTCAGAGTATGCTGATGCAATAGCTACATATTTAGCAATTATATACAACCACTCACTCATAGAAAGATCTGTACCTAAGGACTGGAAAATTGCTCAAGGCACGCCAATACCCCAAAAGGGAAGTAGGAGTAATCCGCTGAATTACAGGCCTATATCACTAAAGTCGATTTGCAGTAGGGTTTTGGAACATATACTGTATTCGAACATTATGAATTACTTCGAAGAAAACTATTTATTGACACATAGTCAACACGGATTCAGAAAATATCGTTCTTGTAAAACAGCACCAGTATTGAGAGCTATCGACAAGGGATGTCAAATGTATTCCATGTTTTTAGATTTCCAGAAGACTTTCGACACCATTCCCCACAAGCGTCTTCTAACCAAACTGCGTGCCTGCGGAATATCGCCTCAGTTGTGCGACTGGATTCGTGATTTCCTGTCAGAAAGGTCACAGTTCGTAGTAATAGACGGAAAGTCATCGAGGAAAACAGAAGTGATATCCGGCGTTCCCCAAGGAAGGATTATAATCCCTCTTGTGTTCCTGATCTATATTAAGGACTTAGTAGACAATCTCTAAGCAGCCGTCATAGATTGTTTGCAGACAATGCTGTCGTTTACCGTCTTGTAAAGTCATCAGATGACCGAAACGAACTGCAAAATGATTTAGATAAGATACTGTCTGGTGCGAGAAGTGGCAATTGACCCTGGATAAAGAAAAATATAAAGTTATTCGCATGAGTATTAAAAAAAATCCGCTAAATTTTGTTTATGTGATAAATCACACAAATATGAAGGCTGTAAATTCAACTAAACACTTAGGGATTACAATTACAAATAATCTAAATTGGAACGATCACAAGAAAATGTTATGAGTAGAGCAAACCAAAGACTGCGATTCATTGGCAGTACACTTAGAAGGTGCAGAAAGTCTACTAAAGAGACTGCTTACACCACTCTTCTCCGCCCTATTTTGGAGTATTGCTGTGCGGTGTGGGATCCGCATCAGATGGGACTGACGGATGACATCGAAAAAGTACAAAGAAGGGCAGCTTGTTTTGCATCATCGCGAAATAAGGGAGATGGTGCCACAGACATGACACGTGAACGGGAATGGCAATCATTAAAACTTTTTCGTTGCGACGGGATCTTCTCATGAAATATCAATCACCAGCTTTCTCCTCCGATTGCGAAAACATTTTGTTGGCTCCCATCTACATAGGGAGAAATGATCATCACGATGAAATAAGAGAAATCAGGACTCGCACAGAAAAATTTTAAGTGCTCGATTTTCCCGCGTGCCGTTCGAGAGTGGAGCGGTAGAGAGACAGCTTCAAGGTGGTTCATTGAACACTCTGCCAGGCACTACATTGTGAATAGCAGAATAATCACGTAGATGTAGATGTACGATAATTAGTTCTGCGAACCAAACCGAGAACTGACTCCGATGGGAATGATTAGCGTGCTGCTCCCAACATTATTGTAAAACGTAAACTTTTACGGCCGGAAGTGTCACAATTAATAAAATGTTCCGGGCTATTATACTGTGGTCGAATGGATTTCACCTTAAAACCCGACGTTTCGTCCCCGTCTGCGGAGGACATTTTCAAGGGGGAACACAGCTTCTTGGAATGTCTGATACACACCCTGACTCCGCGACCTTCAGCGACCTTCCGCGCAGTGGCGTGACGTCACAAGTTTTGAATACGCGAGCGCAATTGGCCGTTGTCGACTGCCCTCGTCCGCTGTTGCTATCATCCCATTATGGAAGACTGGTACACATCTTCTTCAGAACCGACGTCCAAAAGTCATTCAATTTCACGCCCTCCTCCTACCTATTGAAATTTCTGAGGTGTTTTAGAATTTCAATGGCCTCTCTGTATAGCCTTTCGTGGTATCCTCTTGTGGCTGCCGGTACTTCAGTCATATCAAAATAAATGTGGTTGTGTCCTGTCTGCAAAGCAGCTGGTCAATCTGCAATTGCCCTTGCGCTCTTCTAGTCGTTTTTTGACCTCAGTGTCGCATATCCCATTCGATGGATTGGTAGAGGTGGACCAGTTCGATGGCAACACAGTCACCAGATCTGACACCTCTCGACTATTTCCTGTGGGATAGTATGAAGATTTGGTGTGTAGCACACCTGGTAACGTCAGCGGAGCACTTTATTGCTCGAGTACACGAAGCGACTGAAATACTTCAAAGATAACCGCACGTACTGGCTCATGTGCGTGAGGCTCAGCACTGCAGATGTAGTCCCTCCATTGACGTAGAAGATACACAGTTCGAAGCCAGTTCGTAATATAGATAGCGCGATGTGCTACTCTCGTCGAGTTCACTGACGTAATGTGAAACGCACCCCCATCTCCAGCATCCAAGCTGCGAGTTTGTATACACTCCTGGAAATGGAAAAAAGAACACATTGACACCGGTGTGTCAGACCCACCATACTTGCTCCGGACACTGCGAGAGGGCTGTACAAGCAATGATCACACGCACGGCACAGCGGACACACCAGGAACCGCGGTGTTGGCCGTCGAATGGCGCTAGCTGCGCAGCATTTGTGCACCGCCGCCGTCAGTGTCAGCCAGTTTGCCGTTGCATACGGAGCTCCATCGCAGTCTTTAACACTGGTAGCATGCCGCGACAGCGTGGACGTGAGCCGTATGTGCAGTTGACGGACTTTGAGCGAGGGCGTATAGTGGGCATGCGGGAGGCCGGGTGGACGTACCGCCGAATTGCTCAACACGTGGGGCGTGAGGTCTCCACAGTACATCGATGTTGTCGCCAGTGGTCGGCGGAAGGTGCACGTGCCCGTCGACCTGGGACCGGACCGCAGCGACGCACGGATGCACGCCAAGACCGTAGGATCCTACGCAGTGTCGTAGGGGACCGCACCGCCACTTCCCAGCAAATTAGGGACACTGTTGCTCCTGGGGTATCGGCGAGGACCATTCGCAACCGTCTCCATGAAGCTGGGCTACGGTCCCGCACACCGTTAGGCCGTCTTCCGCTCACGCCCCAACATCGTGCAGCCCGCCTCCAGTGGTGTCGCGACAGGCGTGAATGGAGGGACGAATGGAGACGTGTCGTCTTCAGCGATGAGAGTCGCTTCTGCCTTGGTGCCAATGATGGTCGTATGTGTGTTTGGCGCCGTGCAGGTGAGCGCCACAATCAGGACTGAATACGACCGAGGCACACAGGGCCAACACCCGGCATCATGGTGTGGGGAGCGATCTCCTACACTGGCCGTACACCACTGGTGATCGTCGAGGGGACACTGAATAGTGCACGGTACATCCAAACCGTCATCGAACCCATCGTTCTACCATTCCTAGACCGGCAAGGGAACTAGCTGTTCCAACAGGACAATGCACGTCCGCATGTATCCCGTGCCACCCAACGTGCTCTAGAAGGTGTAAGTCAACTACCCTGGCCAGCAAGATCTCCGGATCTGTCCCCCATTGAGCATGTTTGGGACTGGATGAAGCGTCGTCTCACGCGGTCTGCACGTCCAGCACGAACGCTGGTCCAACTGAGGCGCCAGGTGGAAATGGCATGGGAAGCCGTTCCACAGGACTACATCCAGCATCTCTACGATCGTCTCCATGGGAGAATAGCAGCCTGCATTGCTGCGAAAGGTGGATATACACTGTACTAGTGCCGACATTGTGCATGCTCTGTTGCCTGTGTCTATGTGCCTGTGGTTCTGTCAGTGTGATCATGTGATGTATCTGACCCCAGGAATGTGTCAATAAAGTTTCTCCTTCCTGGGACAATGAATTCACGGTGTTCTTATTTCAATTTCCAGGAGTGTAGATCGGTTCCTTCCTGAAAACCGATCAGCGCTGTCGCTTTTTTTTTTTTTTTTTTTTGACAATGTATTTCCTATCGATTTATCAGACAATGTACAGAAAATATAGGCTATATAAAGTACTTCGTGTCGACTCATCAGACAAAAGCCACTCTCACGCCTGAAGAAGCCTTCGCTTTACGTCACTGACGTTACTCCATGGCCACGAATGCAACCGAAACGTCAGCTTCAGCTGCCGTGTCACATTAGAGTGACAGACAGAGGACTTAATAAACGAGATTCTGTTTTCGCTCTACAATGGATAATTTATTTGCATACGTTCAAAATAAATCACGAAGTTAGCATATTAATACATTTTCCCATTAAAACTTTGAATCATAGTCTCACAAGAACGGTCATCATCCAAGTCCCGAATTTTTCGACTTAACTTAATCTTTTCTCCGGCACAGTAACGTATGTTAACATTTCATACTGATAAATTGTTGGTACTGAAATCTTCTAATAAGATTTGATCGTAAAATTTTCTTACTGTGGATAAAGTTGTTTGCAGTTCATGTCTGATGGCACAAAAATTCGTGTCACATAATTCTCGATCAGGAAAAGTGAAATTACATGCAACCAACAGTTTCTTCTGCCTCCGCGTTTCTTGCTATAACTGCTTGTGGGCGATATACACAGTCAATTTAAGACGTACTTGGGTTCTGCCAAGTTACTCGTCGGAGTGTTCCTTAATGAATACGTGGGAGTAACTGCAAACTGCACTATTGCTGTTTGTGCCCCTCGAAATGAAAATAACGCTCAGATAAATAACAGTATGCAGAATATCCTGATGGCTGAACAAGACCAAATGACTAGTGTTAAAATAAGTACGTAATGAATTTGACTACAGCTTTCAGAATTTTTACTCTTATACATTATTTTCGGTAACTTTTTGTTTAGAAATGTAAATAATTTAGCAAAGAAATGATTTTTAGCTATTGGGGGCGGAGGGGGGAGGGGCGTTAACCATCATGGTTGCCTTTCTTGCAACTTTGTCTGTTATGACGATATGAGCAGCAGTACAAAGAAAAAAAAATTCTTACTATACCTGTTATTCCGTTATCCATTTCCTGTCCTGAAGATCTGTTCAAAAACGTATCAAGGTGTACCATTCACGTAAATATGGTGTTATTAAAAACGTAAGACGAAACTGATTCTGACTGTCCTGTCCTAACACACAGTGCACATACCGGGATAACACAACCCGTTCATTTCCTGGAGACGACAGTAAGCAAATGGAAAACAAAGAAAACGTTAAACGCGTGCTGCATTCAAGGCATTGTGTTCCTGACATCCTGACATAAGCATTCAGGTTCTCAGCGGCACTTCACCCAGAAGATGAGGAAGAACGTTGGAATATTCCCTGCCGCTTAGGTTACCACTGATGAAATAAAAGTCAGTAATTTTAACAAGAACTATCTCACACGACATATTGGCTCTACACTGGCGCTGATGCTCCACCTGTCTAAGCCAGCGGTTTTTCTCTTGACCAGTAATGTATGTTCTTTGTATTTACTCGCCTTTAGTTTGAGAGGGCCCATTCATCGGTAAAAAGAACATCAGAGTGGAAATTCTGGTGACGAGGATTTGCTGCAGTACCCACGGACGGAACTGTATGTCTTTCCTATTCAATTCTTGGTGTAAGTGTACATGAGAGGAACGGAACTGGTGACGTGTTAACATCCGTTGTACACTGGTATTTGGAATTCCAATCTCGAGTTGAAGTTGTCGCGCGCTCACTCGTGGATTCAGCTTCGGGTGTTTCATCTGTGCGACATCTAAGACGACTGCGTTGTCTTGGAATGAAGTGAAGTATTCCTCTTCCTCAATCGTCACAACAAGACTAGGAAAGATCCTTCAGAATGGTGGTTTCTTGTCAGGATATTGTTATCTGTAGAATTCGTCAGCCTGCGTAGCATTACGCCTACCTTCAACCACAAAAAGAGAAAAGTAATGATGCAGTTTTTAATCAAGGGCTGCCTTTATTGTACTCAACATTTAGTTTAAAACAACTGCGGTACTGTTCTACATATACCCGTACTACTTATACCTGTACACTAAATAAGAAAATATTAGGGCACTAACTATTCTGGTAACTTACATTCTTGGCAGATGAGTAGCATTTCTCCCTTCCCTCAGTTGATGTAGATAATACTCACACACACCTTCAACCGGATACTGTCGACTGAGTGGCCGGTGGGCATTTTCTAAGTGTTTCCTTGTGTTTCCACTTCCATTTTCAAAACCACGCGAAATGTTCGTCTTTTCATGTTTTGCACGTGCTGTTAATGCCTAAACATTTCTGCAGGTTGTTTCCATATGGGCGTGCAAAAGTGTAACAGGACGTAGAGAATGCTCCACTGAACGATTTGAGGTAGCGAACATACGGTCGGAGAAGCCAGCTTAAGGAGATATGGAAGTAAAATTGTCTATTGCTTTGTCTAGTATTACTGTTTTCTAACTTATTTACAACTAATATGCGTACAAGTTTACACATATTGTGCTGTTTATTTACATGTACGTTCTTTATTTTCTACAAGGGAACAAGGAGGATAAATCTGATCATTAGGAAGTCATGATGCAGGTTTAGTTTAATTTACTTGCCCATATGGTGGCTCTGTTGTATCGTATTTACATTATCCAGTGACAGAACGTGCTATGAATCAACGACAGACCCATTCAACATGACGGTGCACTGCCTCACTTTAGTGTGGACATCCGCAACCACATCAGTGTTGTCCTTCCTGGTCGCTGGATTGGAAGGAGAGGTCCTATTCCATGGCCTGCGTGGTCACACAAGCTGATTCCCCTTGATTATTTCCTATGGGCTTATCTAAAGTCACTTGCGGAGATGCAATTAGTTGCCAGAACTGTAGGTGGCTGTGATGTGGTACGAAACACACTAAGGATGCTCAAAATCTTGTTCGCCGACGTCATGCTTGCATTAAGAATAATGCTCATCAGTTTCAGCACATTTTTTAAGATACAGTACAAATGGCAAGGTCATCGTGTCAGTGATGGTATTTGCACTTAAGTGTAACTAATGTAAATAAAAAAGTGCACAGTAACTTGATTTTATTCCTATTATCTCCTTAAGCTGGCTTCTCCGACCCCAGGTTCCCTACCTCAAATTATTCGGTGGAGCATCTTCTATGTCGCGTTAAATTTTTGCACCCTCTTACGGAAACACCCTATATATTATCACAACGCCTGTTGCTTATCCATGTAACGTTTTAATCTCTTAACCATTCGGTCTCTGGGTTGTAATACGTTTATGTTTTAACATTAATTTGAATTGAATAGTTATTAATAAACTGAAATGTTAATTAACATTTAGTGACTGGATTCATAATTTTTTCAAGACATTATAATTTCATTTGTAACGACTGATTCATTAACTATTTTTAGTAATATCATATCTGTGTTTTTAATACAAAGTTTGTGTTTTTGTAATCTCCAGAAACAGAAAAGTATTTCAAGTTCTGTTTTTCACATTTTGGTGAAATTTTAATTAATAATTTACTTTTTCATACGATTAGTTTTTATACACTAAAATGTTATTTTTAGGAAAATTTTGATTCACGTCAATATTTGTTGATTAACATTTATTAGTAGCCTAATTACTGAACTCGAAAATATGTTCAAAAAATCTGCATCCAGAAAGAAGCAAACAGCGATCTCTTTACTACGATGTTGGAACTCTATGTGCTAAACTACGAGAGATTTGAATAAACAGAAATGTTTTGGTCTTAATAGCACTTGGAGAGTTTGAAAAAATCGATTACTTGGAGTGTTTTGCGCTGTACTGCACTAGGAAACTGATGTCCAGAGTAATAAGTCATTATTTACTCGTGTCACTTCTCCACGTATTTATCCTAAAGCCCACGTTTCTTCTATGATTTGAACACTTTACTTCTGACTCTAAAAACATTTAAAAATCCACACTGGTCGACACAAAGTCAACATTACACCGGGCATTGACCTGCAAGCCCTTCGAGTATGATTATAATCGAATACGGCCCGTCCGTTGGTTGCGCTGATCAGTGCACAACACGATCTTCAGAATAAACTGTCTGCAAGGAATGACACAACTATTCCATTACACATAATTTTGAGGAGGAGATTATTTTCAGTTCTAAAAATTTTGGGAAATAATGGTTTGCACGCAGCTGTATTGCCATTTTATTAAGAAACAAGTTTCGGTCATAAAAAGACGATCCTCAGGTATAATGTGACATCATAATCGGATGTATGACAGGCCAATACTATTAACAAGCATCATTTCATAAATCAAAATGTTAATTCAGCTGAAAACGTAAACCACATACAGCACACAGTATGTCCGTGGCGAAGCACATGGAAAGACTTGTAGTGTGTTTACCATGCGCGTCGCATGTATCTACTAAGTGCTATATGTGTTCCAGGTTTCCAGTTGAATTCATATCTTATAGCATGACCAAAATCTGTTGTTTGGTACAACGACAACACAGCTGATTGCAAACCATGATTTTACAAAAATGTTGCATTAGAATCTAGCGTTCTAATGGCCTATCTTCACATAACTCAGGCCTTCGGCATCCCTCCTAGGTACGAAATGCATGTATTGAGACGCCGCATTCCACAGGCCGTAGGTAAAATGCCTTGTGTGAACTACGTCTGAAGTTACATTCAAGGGCACGAATGGTCACTCAGTCTCTTTGAGATAGCATTTGTTTCCCTGTTTAATTCACTCTTACTGCCAAGAACCATACATGTTATGACATCTTAGAACATTTCTCAATGGCGTAGTTACACACGTATGATACTACCGATTCTTTCCAGAGCCGCATTATTTTAGGAAACACCTTCTCTCTCCTCACCAGGGCGAATTGTTGCAGTGTTCAATGGCTTAGGGAGCAGCAGGTTCCAAATTTCCGTCCAGCCATCACGAGTTTATACTACGATGGTTTACCTATGTCACTGTACGGAAAACACCGGGATTGGTGGCTAAAAGATCCCAGCAAGTTTTCTGCCTCTTTATTGACATTGTGAACTTGCGTTCTGTCTTTAAGGATCTTTCCGTTAAAGCTTCCTTCGTTCTTTCTTTCCACATTTTATTCGATAGTATTTACATGGAACCGACCACAAACTAGTTTTTAAACACTTATTATTTCAAACCAGGAAAAGCACTGTTGTCACCGTTCCAGAAGAATCATGAGGTACGCAGTGAAGATCTCTGGGACGTCTTTGCGGCAGCGTTGATTTGCTATATCATACTTGGTGTTGGAAGGCTGGTGAAAATAGAGTAGCTGCCCTTACAGTATACGAATCCTTGACGATTTAACTGTCCAATCGGTTGCAAAATGTTTGGTTACATTGTTCAGTAACTACAGAGGCGATAAGTTAGCCGTTAACCTGTAGAAGGATGGGTATGTGCGGTTGTATGTGGCATAATACACTAGAGTAATGGCAAGTCGCGCTGTGAACCAGAAACGCGACGTAATTTCGTTGTGCCAAGTGCTTTATGTCTCCTATCTATACACCCCCCCCCCCACCATTTCGAACTTTGCAGTTCTTAGAATAGGTGTACTACTGTGATTACCTCCCCCCACGAACCATGGACCTTGCCGTTGGTGGGGAGGCTTGCGTGCCTCAGCGATACAGATGGCCGTACCGTAGGTGCAACCACAACGGAGGGGTATCTGTTGAGAGGTCAGACAAACGTGTGGTTCCTGGAGAGGAGCAGCAGCCTTTTCAGTAGTTGCAGGGGCAACAGTCTGGATGATCGACTGATCTGGCCTTGTAACATTAACCAAAACGGCCTTGCTGTGCTGGTACTGCGAATGGCTGAAAGCAAGGGGAAACTACGGCCGAAATTTTTCCCGAGGGCATGCAGCTTTACTGTATGGATAAATGATGATGGCGTCCTCTTGGGTAAAATATTACAGAGGTAAAATAGTCCCCCATTCGGATCTCCGGGCGGGGACTACTCAAGTACTCAAGAGGACGTCGTTATCAGGAGAAAGAAAACTGGCGTTCTACGGATCGGAGAGTGGAATGTCAGATCCCTTAATCGGGCAGGTAGGTTAGAAAATTTAAAAAGGGAAATGGATAGGTTAAAGTTAGATATAGTGGGAATTAGTGAAGTTCGGTGGCAGGAGGAACAAGACTTTTGGTCAGGGGAATACAGGGAGGAGGAGGAGGATATTAGTGTTTAACGTCCCGTCGACAATGAAGTCATTAGAGACGGAGCGCAAGCTCGGGTGAGGGAAGGATGGGGAAGGAAATCGGCCGTGCCCTTTCAAAGGAACCATCCCGGCATTTGCCTGAAGCGATTTAGGGAAATCACGGAAAACCTAAATCAGGATGGCCGGAGACGGGATTGAACCGTCGTCCTCCCGAATGCGAGTCCAGTGTGCTAACCACTGCGCCACCTCGCTCGGTGGGAATACAGGGTTATAAATACAAATTGAAATAGGGGTAATGCAGGATTAGGTTTAATAATGAACAAAAAAATAGGAGTATGGGTAAGCTACTACAAACAGCATAGTGAACGCGTTATTGTGGCCAAGATAGACACGAAGCCCACGCCTACTACAGTAGTACAAATTTATATGCCAACTAGCTCTGCATATGATGAAGAAATTGATGAAACGTATGATGAGATAAAAGAAATTATTCAGGTAGTGAAGGAAGACGAAAATTTAATAGTCATGGGTGACTGGAATTCGAGAGTAGGGAAAGGGAGAGAAGGAAACATAGTAGGTGAATATGGATTGGGGGAAAGAAATGAAAGAGGAAGACATCTGGTAGAATTTTGCACAGAGCATAACTTAATCATAGCTAACACTTGGTTCAAGAATCACAAAAGACGGTTGTACACACGGAAGAATCCTGGAGATACTAGAAGGTATCAGATAGATTATATAATGGTAAGGCAGAGATTTAGGAACCAGGTATTAAATTGTAAGTCATTTCCAGGGGCAGATGTGGACTCTGACCACAATCTATTGGTTATGAACTGTAGATTAAAACTGAAGAAACTGCAAAATGGTTCAAATGGCTCTGAGCACTATGGGACTCAACTGCTGAGGTCATTAGTCTCCTAGAACTTAGAACTAGTTAAACCTAACTAACCTAAGGACATCACAAACATCCATGCCCGAGGCAGGATTCGAACCTGCGACCGTAGTGGTCTTGCGGTTCCAGACTGCAGCGCCTTTAACCGCACGGCCACTTCGGCCGGCGAAGAAACTGCAAAAAGTTTGGATTTAAGGAGATGGGACCTGCATAAACTGACTAAACAAGAGGTTGTACAGAGTCTTAGGGAGAGCATAAGGGAACAATTGTCACGAATGGGGGAAAGAAATACAGTAGAAGAAGAATGGGTAGCTCTGAGGGATGAAGTAGTGAAGGCAGCAGAGGATCAAGTAGGTAAAAAGACGAGGGCTAGTAGAAATTCTTGGGTAACAGAAGAAATATTGAATTTAGTTGACGAAAGGAAAAAATATAAAAATGCAGTACATGAAGTAGGCAAACAGGAGTACAAACATCTCAAAAATGAGATCGACAGGAAGTGCAAAATGGCTAAGCAGGGATGGCTAGAGGACAAATGTAAGGATGTAGAGGCTTATCTCACTAGGGGTAAGATAGATACTGCCTATAGTAAAATTAAAGAGACCTTTGGAGAAAAGAGAACCACTTGTATGAATATCAAGAGCTCAGATGGAAACCCAGTTCTAAGCGAAGAAGGGAAAGCAGAAAGGTGGAAGGAGTATATAGAGGGTCTATACAAGGGCGATGTACTTGAGGACAATGTTATGGAAATGGAAGAGGATGTAGATGAAGACGAAATGGGAAATACGATACTGCGTGAAGAGTTTGACAGAGCACTGAAAGACCTAGGTCGAAACAAGGTCCCGGTAGTGGACAACATTCCATTAGAACTAATGACGGCCTTAGAGAGCCAGTCTTGACAAAACTCTACCATCTGGTGAGCAAGATGTATGAGACAGGCGAAATACCCTCAGACATCAAGAAGAATATAATAATTCCAATCCCAAAGAAAGCAGGTGTTGACAGATGTGAAAATTACCGAACTGTCAGTTTAATAAGTCACACCTGCAAAATACTAAAGCGAACTCTTTACAGACGAATAGAATAATGTGGTAGAAGCCGACCTCGGGGAAGATCCGTTTGGATTCCGTAGAAATACTGGAACACGTGAGGCAATACTGACTCTACGACTTATCTTAGAAGAAAGATTAAGCAAAGGCAAACCTACATTTATAGCATTTGTAGACTTAGAGAAAGCTTTTGACAATGTTGACTGGAATACTCTCTTTCAAATTCTAAAGGTGGCAGGGGTAAAATACAGGGAGCGAAAGGCTATTTACAATTTGTACAGACACCAGATGGGAGTTGTAAGAGTCGAGGGACATGAAAGGGAAGCAGCGGTTGGGAATGGAGTGAGACAGGGTTGTAGCCTCTCCCCGCTGTTATTCAGTCTGTATATTGAGAAAGCAGTGAAGGAAACAAAAGAAAAATTCGGAGTAGGTATTAAAATCCATGAAGAAGAAATAAAAACTTTGAGGTTCGCCGATGACATTGTAATTCTGTCAGAGACAGCAAAGGACTTGGAAGAGCAGTTGAACGGAATGGACAGTGTCTTGGAAGGAGGGTATAAGATGAACATCAACAAAAGCAAAACGAGGAGAATGGAATTTAGTCGAATAAGTCGGGTGATGGTGAGGGAATTAGATTAGGAAATGAGGCACTTATAGTAGTAAAGTAGTTTTGCTATCTAGGAAGCAAAATAACTGAAGATGGTCGAAGTAGAGAGGATATAAAATGTAGATTGGCAATGGCAAGGAAAGCTTTTCTGAAGAAGAGAAATTTGTTAACATCGAATATAGAGTTAAGTGTCAGGAAATCGTTTCTGAAAGTATTTGTATGGAGTGTAGCCATGTATGGAAGTGAAACATGGACGATAAAAAGTTTGGACAAGAAGAGAATATAAGCTTTCGAAATGTGGTGCTACAGAAGAATGCTGAAGATTAGATGGGTAGATCACATAACTAATGAGGAGGTATTGAATAGAATTGGGGAGAAGAGGAGTTTGTGGCACAACTTGACAAGAAGAAGGGACCGGTTGGTAGGACTTTTTCTGAGGCATCAAGTGATTACAAATTTAGCATGGAAGGGCAGCGTGGAGGGTAAAAATCTTAGAGGAAGACCAAGAGACGAATACGCTAAGCAGATTCAGAAGGATGTAGGTTACAGTAGGTACTGGGAGATGAAGAAGCTTGCACAGGATAAAGTAGCATGGAGAGCTGCATCAAACCAGTCTCAGGACTGAAGACCACAACAACAACAAACTGTGATTCACGTGAGTGGACTTAAGAAAATTGTTTAAGCGTGGATCATATTCCTTTTCAAAATTCTACAACCCTCAACTTTGGAGCCCTCTTGTAGTATCTTATTCAGGGTCCAACTGATTTCCCTGCATGGCTGAATGTCTGAAGGTAAGGGTCACCTTCGCTTGTGCTACTGTCTCGAGCTTTTACGGAAAAGTAAAGGCATGTATGGTGCTATTAGTAAAGGGGTAATCAAAAATATTATTGTTTCTGTGTATAGGAATATGACGCGACACAACAACTAAGAAAATTGTATCATCAAAGATGGCGGCCACAAGAATCTGCGCACTTACACGTGGTATTCAAAAAGTCTCTCCGCAGTGCCGTTTGATTGTTAGCCGCGCGTGCAGTATTCCACAGTGAATATACCGAAATGAAACTCAGTGAAAGACAAGTTATTAATTTACTGAATATTCATTTCTACTTACAGATTTTCACATTAAATGTGGAAATTGTCCCTCCTGTTGTTGAATACTCAATTAGATTCGTCTAAATGTTTCCAAACACAAGCCGAAAATTTTTTTTCTGTAACAGAAGCAGCGAAAGTGGATATTGCAGTTTTCAATTCATTGATGGATTTTGGACAGTTTTTATATAGAAGTGCTTTCGCTGCACCCCAAAAGAAAAAGTCAAGTGGTGTTAGGTCAAGCGATCGTGGAGGCGAAAGTCCCTGTGAAATTATGCGATCACCAAAAACATCAGCAAGCAGTGTCGTTGAAACGCGAGCTGTATGCGAGGTTGCTCCATCTTGTTGAAAATAACCGTTCTCCTATGAATGGGTACAGAATATCACTGCAGTATCGTTGTGCGTTTATTGTTCGTTGAAAAACCCAGGCAGGCGAACAATCATACGGCACGCGCGGCTAACTACCATACGGCACTGCGGAGAGACCCCGTATAATATGCTTCTTCTTCTAAAAAATCAGTCACAACTAAAGTAATACACGGTCCAGTTACATTAATGTGATCACCACCTATGTTCGATGCCCACGTGCAGTAACCACTCAACAGACGGCAGGTGGCAGCACTAGCAGTGGAGGGGATAGAAAGCGTGTCAAGGGGACGCAGAAAGCAGTGCAGTCGTTGTAATGCGTAAACGGAGCGATTTATCTGACACCCAAAAGGGTATGATCACTGGCTTTTGGGCCAAGGGTGAAAGCATTTCCGAAACGTTTATGTTTGTAATTTGTCCGCGTGCAGCCGCAGTTAAAGTATACCATGCGGGGCAAAATGGTACTATACAAAACGGCCCCGAGGCAACTGTGATGCATCACGGACCATAGCTGAAAAGGGTGAACGACGGCTGTGGAGATGTGTACAGGCTAACAGACGTGCAACTGTTGAACAACTGACCCCCCTGACGAACCAGTGGATTATGAACAGTGTCTCTGAAGTACCGTTCAGCGAACGTTGCTGCGTTTGGGCCTCCGCAGCAGGCGCCTGTTTCATGCACCCATGCTGACTGCTGTTCATCGGTGACGAAGGCTGGAATTTGCACGCCAGCACCGCAAGTGGACGTCCATTGAGTGGTGAGAGGTGGCTTTTTAAGATGATTCTCTTTTTCCCGTCTTATCGGCGTGAAATGTCTGAGAGCAAATAATCGCCGGAAAGGTCCAGGCTGGAGGAAGGAGCATTATGTTCTAAGGAATGTTTTCGTTTCATTCTATGAACAATCCCATCATTTTTCAAGGCACAATGGATCAACAAGTACAGTCGTACATGTATCCTTGGGAACCACGCACATCCCTACATGCAGTATGTTTCTCGTCGGCACAGTGGTACCTAACAGCAGGACAATGCATCGTGTGACATACACCCTGCCATATTGTGCCCGCTTCGTGTATTAATTGAATATATTTAATGCATTTAAACAGTGTATGTTCAAGCGTGCCTACCAATCCACAGTTGCATTCGATTGTGCCAATATTATGTATTATACATTGTAACCTCCCCACAAAATTTAAAAATTGAAATTAAAAATAATTATTATGGATACCGATTCTAGTTTTTGTGTGACCTCAGAACAAAATTGGTTCCCATTTATAAGCTCCGTGCACAAATGCATTCACATTTAATGTACCCACAAAATTCTTTTCTCATTTAATGTAAGCTCGAAACAGAAAAATTTCTAAACCTCATAATAAAAATAAATTCAGTAACCTGGTAAAATTTGGACGACAGCAGTGCTGCGTCGTGGCCCTGTAAGATCATTCTGAATAAAAGCAAAAATTCTTACCTCAATAAAAACGGCGAATATATCTGCTCTCACCTAAAAAATTTTTTAGCACAGGTCCGTGCAATGCTGTCTTATGCATTTGTGGCTTGTGAAAGGAAGCAACTGATTTTTTTTTAAATGAATGCTTTTTTTTTAAAAAAAATTACTTTATATTACCAAAATTATTATTAGGACATTTTTTAAAACATTTGGATGATAGTTCAGATACATTACTAGATATGTGCGACGCTGCTTCTTTACCTTATACAAAAATACTCCATCTCCAGATTCCCGACCAGAGCACACTGCAGACAAGCGCAGACCACCTCAGAGAAGCGACTAGCAACAACTAACTGCTACAGTTACACAGTTCGTACTGCAGTCAACACTGCTCTCTGGTCAGCGATTCTCATATCGCAGACATCGCATACCTCTTACATAACCCTCCACTGGGGGGGGGGGGGGGGGGGGCAAAAATTTGGCAGCGATGTTGGACTTGCCATGAGCAACAAATTTTTCTTAATTAACTAAGTTTACAGTCACAGAATATATACATATATATAAGTGCAGAACATGAAATAAAATGTAGTGCACATGCAATGAGTACAGAACGTATCAAGCAATGACAAAATGTATACGCAATGAGTACAAAACATATTAACAAATGACATAAAGTGCACATGCACTGTAGTACAGAACATATCAGGAAATCACAAAATGTATACGCAATGAGTACAAATCATATTAACAAATGACAAAGTGCACACGCACTGCAGTATTTTTTTTTTACCATTTTACAAGAACTAGGATAGGAAATGGAAGGATTGCATCATGGTTGTAGCACAGTAGGTTGCATGTAGCTGATCTGAAAGTCCATATCTTTCTACAGAAGCACAACACCAAGTGAGACAATCTGAAGTTCTCTTCCCTGAAGAATTAATCAATGTAGCCAAGACACTGAAATGTCGAATTAATATTCAATGTTATCATTTTGGTAGTACATTAGGTACACCAAACAGTGGGACCATAATAACATCTCCATCGCTCAAGGTGGTGGACAGCATGTCGTGTCAACACCACGTTCTTGTAAGGTACACCAACGTAGAATTAGTGCAAAAACCAAATATAGTGCTCCATGGTCATGAGGATAGACAGGACAAACGGATATTGCAGTAATTCCTGGTAATTAGGTCAGAAGGTGAAGGACATTAAGTCTTATGCCAGTCATCATTGAGAATTACACTAGTCTATCAACTGATTTGAGTAATTGGTGGCACTCATCGCCTAGTTACTGAACATTTCTGTACTATGTATGAAGTATTACAGAATAATGTTCATAAGTCATCTGATTACAGTGAAAATTGGCAATCATTGGCCAGTTACAAACCATTTTATGCATTATGCAAAAGTGATCATTCAAAACAAGAGTTAATTAATGGCATACTATTTACATAATTCGGCTAGTTATAGTAATCATTGGCACTCATTGGTCAGTTACAAAACATCAGAAGTCATCTTTCAAAACAGGAGTTAAAGAGTGTAGATCAAGCTACTAGTATTCATATATATAGCATGTAAGTGACATAATACAAATATAAGAAACAGTGGCATTCATTGGCCAGTTACTAAACATATAGCAAGTACTGAATATTACAAAACATTTTTCATCATTCAGGTGACATACGACATATTTAAAATAATTATTGGCACTCATTGGCCAGTTACAAAACATCAGAAGTCATCCTTCAAAACAGGAGTTAAAGAGTGTAGAGCATGCATGCATTATTACAAAATATCATTCACTATTACTCAGAACTCATCATTCAAGTGACATATGACATATTTAAAATGTAACACACTGTAACTATTACTCAAGGTCTGTGATTAGAGAAATATCATTCAGTATTACTTAGAACTCTCTTAAACTGGTAGCATTATTTGGGATCGTTAATACATTTTTTTTCTATATTAGCAATGCATTGCCTTGGGATCGATAATTAATTGCTGGGGCATAACAATATTTACTCTTGACTAATTGCTGCAAATGAGGATAGGTAACGTCATTCGTCATGAGTCAGCTGTAGCAAGGTTATGAAACAAATAAAGTATATGTGATCACATTCATGAATGACACACACAAATGGGTAGAAAAAACGCAAGTACTGGTTGGTTGGTTGGTTGTTTAGGGAAGGAGACGAGACAGCGTGGTCATCGGTCTCATCGGATTAGGGAAGGATGGGGAAGGAAGTCGACCGTGCCCTTTCAGAGGAACCATCCCGGAATTTGCCTGGAGTGATTTAGAGAAATCACGGAAAACCTAAATCAGGATGGCCGGACGCGGGATTGAACCGTCGTCCTCCCGAATGCGAGTCCAGTGTCTAACCACTGCGCCACCTCGCTCGGTGCAAGTACTAGAACAGGTTTAATGACCAACTGCTTATAGCACATTAATTTCATGAATAGATTCTCCTGGGGAAAAAAAATACAAAATGGACTATTAAGCTGAAAGAAGAAACGCATATTACGCTGAAAAGTAGTGAACTTCGAATTAACAGGTAATGAAATGTGTATTAAATATATATGTTCTCTAGCTGTCCTTTCCAAAACCTTCAGTCATCATACCATGCGACATAAGACATACTGTCAAAACGAACTGCAAAAAATACTTAAATAACTACATAGCATAAATACATAAACTTCATCATTGTCCTCATCTGCAAAGAAAACCTTAAAAGCGGTGCGTTTAGTGGCCGTATAAAGTTTATCACTATCAACACCTGTAAACAAAAACTTCATTATTCATATCACCATAACTCCATTATTATCATCACCTGTAAAGAAAAAACTTCATTATTCATATTACTATATTCTTCATCAATATTCATCACCATTCATTATCATCTGCAAAAAGACACTTCATCATACAACTATTCATAGTATAGAGTTCCTTATTTCTAGCAAATTTCATCACTAAAACTAAGATGTGTAGTTCTGTCTGACAGCCTGCATCAATCGCCTAGTATTCTGAAAGAAAAAATTAGTTAAGACCGCTATCATACGATGTGTATAGTATATTATTGTTAATGCTTTTTAATTCTGATCCATTTACTCTTCGTGACGAGGTATTGCATCTTCTTTCATTCATTCCGAAGGTAAAATTCCCATTTCATAGTAATCCACTGTGGTTTGTTTAATTTATTTCTTTTACACGTTATTGCTTTCTGAAAATGATGAACAGTGATTAATGTCTTACATTTAAATCATATACCCATTAAATAAAAACTGGTTTCTAGTGATATAATTGAGCATCCAGCATAGCATGACAGAAAACGTAATATGTCAAAAACATAGACAGTGTGCAGGTGCAAAAAATGTACAGAGAGTATCACAATGTAGCAGCAAAAAAAAAAAAAAAAAAAAAAAAAAAAAAAAAAAAAATGTAAAATAGACACGATGTTGAGATATCATAAGGAAAAATGTCAAAGTCAACTGGTGTTTGTTATACCTCAAAGATTTCATAGTGCATACAAACAAAACAGGAAAACAATCATACATACATGAAGAATGGAAAATGTGCACGGTCTGATGTGTAACGACAAGAAAAGCGACCTGCTAACCTTACCTTGACGGGCACTTGCCAAGAAAAAATACGATAATCATCAGTAAGTAGTCACATAAATATAATTGCATCATTGGTCATATAAAAATCAGGAAATGGCATTACAGTGTGATAAATCATAAAGTATATTCATTTAATAAAGGGTTTAATATTGGAGACATGGTGATTGCCTTTACTTTTTCTGGTTCTCAAAGTTTCGACGTGTACTACATTGGGGTGAGGAATGCTGCGAATTCGATATGGACCTGCGTATAAAAGCTCAAATTTACTACACCTATTCTTTCCTCTGTTGGATAAATAATGTGTGCGTACTAATATCTTCTGTCCAATGTGAAAGTCACGGCATGTACAAACCTGTTTTTGCTGTCTTCTCCGGCGCTCTGCGGCGAGTTTGATGTTGTTCAGCGCAATGTCAATTATTTCATGGTGTCGTAGTCGACGAGATGTAGGAAAGGTTACTAATCCTTTAATTTTGTTAGGTAGTTCAACATTTTTCAGTATAACAGACGGAGATAGCGTAGTAGATTCATTTGGTATGGAATTAATTACATCCTGGAATGAGAGTATGTGTGTGTTCCAATCAATATGTTTTTTATGGCAGTATATTCTACGCAGTTTACCAATTTCTTTCATTAATCGTTCACAAGGGTTCGAAGAAGCATGGTACCTGGATATATAGATCGGAGAAATGTTTCTAGCTAGTAACATACGTGTCCATATAGCAGATCGAAACTGTGATCCATTGTCGGAAATTACTTTCAATACATGCCCTACATGGAATAGAAAATGTTTTACAAATGCTTTCTAAACAGTTTTAGCAGTAGCTTTGCGTAACGGAGTGAAGGTAACAAATTTTGAAGTGAGTTCAACAGCGACAAAGATGTAGCAAAAACCTCTATTAGTTCTGGGAATCGGACCAAAAATATCTACAGCAGCCATGTGTCTCAATTTAACAGGTACAGTGGGATGTAACGGAGGAATATGTGAAGTCGTATCTGACTTAGCTTTCTCGCAGATTTTACATGACGCTAAAACTCGCCGAATACGTTTCTCCATGTTGGTAAAATAACAGTTCTGTCTCAGTATAAGAAAACATTTTCTGGCTCCGTAGTGTGCGTAACTTAAATGAGTATACCATATTAATTTATTAACCAGTTCGTCAGGAATACATAATAACCAATTGTTGCTGTCAGGGTGAGAGCGGCGAAACAGAATATTATTCCGTACAATGTAATGGTAACATTATTCCTATCTTGCCAAAGGTGTTTAATTTCTTTCCATACGTTGTCTTTACTCTGCTCTTGTGCTATGTCTTGTAATGACGACGAAATGAAATTTTCAAATGCAACTTGTTGAATGTACATGACGCTGAAATTTGCTTGGCAGAAGTTGGTTGCGATGTCTTGCTGATTGTTGCTGAGAGAACGGGATAGTGCGTCTGCTACAATATTTTGTGTGCCGGGAATGTGAACAGTTGTAAAATTAAATTCCTCTAAATAAAGTTTTCATCTGTTTAATCTATCGTGTGTAAATTTAGCGGAAAGTAAAAACTGTATAGCTCTATGATCTGTGTAAACAGTAGTGTGTCTTCCACAAAGAAAATGCCGAAATCTCGTAAATGCCCAAACAACACGTAGTGTTTCAAGTTCTGTAACAGAATAATTGCATTCAGCAGGTGACAGAATGCGACTTGCAAAGGCGATGTTATTAATTACTGTAGTGCCATCTTCTTCAATTTCCTGAAAAATGTGTACGCCTAAAGCGGTGTTAGAACTGTCGGTGGCAATGGAAAAATTTCTAGTAAGATCTGGATGTGATAAAAGTGGTGCGTTCAACAAAGCTTGTTTCAGGATCACAAATTCAGAATGTGCTTGCCTATCCCAGGACCAAATAGTGTTTTTACCCATCAATTGACATAATCTAGGGGTGTCTAAAGCAGAGTAATGAATAAATTTACAAAAAAGTTAATTAAACCCAAAAAGCTGCGTAATTGTTTCTTCGTCGTAGGAACAGTAATGTCACGTAAAGCTTGAAGTTTTTCCGGGTCAGGCGCAATGCCCTCTGCTGAAATTACATGTCCAAGAAATTTTATAGAAGTTTTGCGAAAGTGCGATTTACTGAGATTAACTGTGAGTCCTTGTGCACGAAAAGTTCGTAACAGTTGTTCAAGAATCAGATTGTGTTCAGACCAGTTAGGTTATGCAATAAGAATGTCGTCTACGTACGTTGTGATTCTGTCTTTTAATGCAA
The DNA here is from genome assembly GCF_023864345.2 of Schistocerca serialis cubense. NCBI lineage: Eukaryota > Metazoa > Arthropoda > Insecta > Orthoptera > Acrididae > Schistocerca > Schistocerca serialis. The sequence continues at coordinate 313,493,290 of NC_064638.1, forward strand.
AAGTGTGTATCGGATGTCGTCAAAAGTAATAACATTTTCGTGAACAAGATTCTGCGTGTGAAAAGCATTGCTTGCGTTACTGGAAGATGCAACCTGTACTGTATCTAGTCAAATTCTATCTGACGTGCTATTATTTTCGGGAGGACACTGTGGCATTTCCACTATTTGTGCTGTTCTGTTATTTCTTCCTGACGTATTACGTTCGGGATGATATCTACTGTCTGGTTCATTCATGATAATTTGTTGTTGCCGATGATTTTGCTGCTGGTAAGACCGACTGTTATTAAACGTACGCTGAAAATTGTGCTCATTACTTTTACGTCTGTCATAATAGTCATTTCTACACGGTGTATTGCGATATGAGCTGAAATAGTATGTTTTCTGTACGTACTGATTTCCTTGTTGCTGTGCGTTACTATTTGTTGGAGCCGATGCTATACGTGCAGGCGGCGAAACATTAAAGCTTGGTTGACCTTGCAGACTGCATTGTTGGTTAGGTATGCTAACCAGCTGGTTTTGATACTGTTGCGGAGAAAAACCCGTATTGTTATCAAAATGTGTTTACGTCTGCTAAAAATTTTGTACATAATGATGATTACAATTTTATCTGTTATTAAAATTACGGCGGTAGTTGTCATTTCGGGAGTGTCTAAAGAAAACTGTCACTTTCGGTAAAACTCGTCATATCCGATTTCTTTACTCATTCATAACCCTAGATAGATCGATAGTTGAAGAGTTGTTTTGATGGATATAAAGGACAGTAGAAGAGAGGGCAGTAGTGCAGAAAACTAAAGATGAAACAGCACTACTACGGCTCGGGGCCCTGTGCACGCTACGGCACATATTCATCTAACAAGGGGAGGTCGCCAATTGTGAAATTCAGATTAGATTCATACTGCGCATAATAAAAGCTCAAGGCCAGAGGTGTAATGTGGCAAAGCACCAAGATGCACTTCTCAGCCGTTGTCGAGAAAATCGACAGTTAAAAGAAACCGTTGTGGTGAAATAACTACGATTAATAACTTTCTACAGCGTCGTGGTGCAGCGGTAAGCGCTCGGGTTCGTAATCCGAAGGTCACCGGATCGAATCTCGCGCCATGCAATTTTTTTTATTATTAGTTTTTTGTAATTCATATATATATATATATATATATATATATATATATATATATATATATATATATATACTATTAATGAATTGTTTATGCATGTTGGTGAAGGCGGATCGCTCTCGAATTGTACCGCCTCCATTTTTCCCTTTTTTTAACAGGGTGTACCAAAGCTCTCCCGTCCGCACTGATTTTCGAAGATGTTATAAGTTGCGCTAGGGACCGCATCTACCTTCTGTCGAAGTTAGCACGCAACTACGCTGTTATGCGGCGGCTCGTTTCGGCCCATTCAACATCTGTCCTTCAAGTGTAACGAGCGAGTAACGTAGTTTATATTTCATACCTGCCACAGCAAATTTGTTTTCGTGGGGTCTCGATTCTAATTCGAACGTTTGACTTACGCTATACGTATTCGTTTCGGAATATCGTTTCTACGTCTTCCGTTAACTATACGTGGATAACATTATGAAGATAATTAATAACATTTGTGAAATACAACTTTGTTTGCGGAAAACATAATGATGTTCGAAGTCGCCAGTTATTCCACGACAAATGACTTTCAACTACTTATTATATGCATAATTGTTGCAACTGATTGCCGGGAATTATATATATATATACACATTTGAATTACAAAAAACAAATACTAAAAAAAAATAGGCCGCATGCCGTGAGATTCGATCCGGCGACCTTCGTATTACGAAACCGAGTGCTTGCCGCTGCGCCATGACGCTGTAGAAAGTTGTTAGTCGTAGAGAGTATTTCACCGCAACGGTTTCTTTTAACTGTCGATTTTCTCGACAACGACTGAGAAGTGCATCTGGGTGCTTTGCCACATTACACCTCTGGCCATGAGCTTTTATTATGCGCAGTATGAATCGAATCTGAATTTCACAATTGGCGGCCTCCCCTTGTAAGTGTAATGAATCCCCTGAGGTCACTTACGCACTGCAAATAAATTTCAGCTTCTGTGTTACAGGCAATGTCGGTAAAAATTCAAAAACAAATTGTTGTATCCAATCCAATGGGTGAATCTGTGTTCTGTCATTTTTAAATACTTTAAATTTTCTCACAGATAGAAAATGCTTGTAATCAAAATTATCGTCTCTGTATGTCTGAACAGGTTCAGGATTATATGAGAATCTATTTGTCTGTGACTGTTCGGAATCTAACTCACGTACTCTCTGTAAATTACCTAAATTATACTGGCTGTGTGAGTCTGATAAATGTTCGCAAACTGGCGTATGCTATGATGTGTTAGTGACTGAAACAATTTTCATTTCTGTCACTTTAAAACATTCGTCAATTTGGCTGTTCTGTTGTTCAAATTTCTTATCGACTTCCGTATCCAGAGTGCGTGAAACTTCTGCTGACATTAATTTAAACTCGTCGCATATCTGTGTTGCGTTTTCTGAACATTGTTCAGTGACTGCATTAATTTCATCCCTAAGTGATTCTCTTGTGGCTGCATGTGTATTATTTAATTCTTGTGCAACAGATCTAATTTCTTCACTACTGTTCCCAGCACAAGCCTCAATTTCGTCACGTAATTGTTCTTTAGTATCATGATGTTGCACGGTAATGGCTGCAATCTGTTCACTAAGTTGTTTGTTCTGTTCATTTAGGTGATCGTGTTTTTCATTCAACTGTTTGAAATTTTCATTAAGTTGTTTGTTCTGTTCATTTAGGTGATTGTGTTTTTCATTCGACTGTTTGAAACTTTCATTCAACTGTTTGGAATTGTCGTCTTGTTTTTCATTAAGTTGTTTGAAATTGTTGTTTAGTTTTTCATTCCACTGTCCGAGATTTTCATTACGTTGTTCTTACAATTCATTAATTCGTTTGAGATTTTCATTAAGTTGTTTGTGCTCATTGTCTAGTTTTTCATTCATTTGTCGTAATAATGCCATAACTTGATCCCAGCCAAAATTATCGGCTCTATTCTCTGTACTGTGTAATGGTGTATCTGCAATTATCACGTTTTGTGTAATCATTTGGTTATTCTGTGATTCTTGAAAATGGTTGCTAACCGGATGTGCACTGTTGGTCACTACACCGGAATTAAATAAATCTGACGTATTCTGATTATACTGTTCATTTTCGTTAGAAAAATTTGTCTGTTCGTTACGTAAATTTTGCAAACCGGGTGTGTCAAACTGGGCACCGTTCATTGTATCCGAACGTGCCGCGTCATCAATTGTGGTTAAAGTAACAGAGGACACAATTGAATTTGTTTGCTCATAATTAGCATTAAAATCATTATTAGTGGTCGGTACCCACTGATTATCTGTAATTAGGGGATTATCACTATTACACTGAGTGTCGCAAATATTATCGGTCAAGCTATTCGAGTCGGCTATTTCACTCATTACACATCGCGATGTACTGTTAACAGTTTTTCGCGGCGTTTTCCACAAATCAAAATTTAGCACAAATGAAACAAAGACAAAGCAAAAATGCAACAAACACAATTACAACAAAGAGCAATAAATGGCCGATGATCTGTGAAAGAAAAAGTGACAAATTAGTAAATGCGTTGCGCGAGATGCAAACTACATTTAAGTAAATAAGAGCAGATATATGACTACTTCTCAGAGATTCACAAAGAAATACGATCCTGGCCGGATGTCGCCAAGTGTAGCCACCCCACAAAATTTAAAAATTGAAATTAAAAATAATTATTATGGATAGCGATTCTAATTTTTGTATGACCTCAGAACAAAATTGGTTCCCATTTATAAGCTCCGTGCACAAATGCATTCACATTTAACGTACCCACAAAATTCTTTTCTCATTTAATGTAAGCTCGAAACAGAAAAATTCCTAAACCTCATAATAAAAATAAATTCAGTAACCTGGTAAAATTTGGACGACAGCAGTGCTGCGTCGTGGCCCTGTAAGATCATTCTGAATAAAAGCAAAAATTCTTACCTCAATAAAAACGGCGAATATATCTGCTCTTACCTAAAATTTTTTTTGGCATAGGTCCGTGGAATGCTGTCTTATACATTTGTGATTTGTGAAAGGAAGCAACTGACTTTTTTTTTAAATGAATGCTTTTTTAAAAAAAATTACTTTATATTACCAAAATTATTATTAGGACATTTTTTAAAACATTTGGATGACAGTTCAGATACATTACTTGATGTGCGCGACGCTGCTTCTTTACTTTATACAAAAATACTCCATCTCCAGATTCCCGACCAGAGCACACTGCAGACAAGCGCAGACCACCTCAGAGGAGCGACTAGCAACAACTAACTGCTACAGTTACACAGTTCGTACTGCAGTCAACACTGCTCTCTGGTCAGCGATTCTCATATCGCAGACAGCGCATACCTCTTACAACATTAACACTCATAATGTTGACCGCGTACACTACCTAATCGAAAGTATCCAGTCACCAATTAGTGGACTTTAATATGGAGTGTGTGCACACTTTGCACAAATTATCGCTAGAGTGTGTAACACCTCAATTACAGAAACCCTAATAAACATACCTTTGTTGTAAAAGAAGTAGGAAAATTAGTCATCCTGACAGTGACGGCAGCTACTGACGACAAAATTTACACTTGTGATAATTTGGTGAACAGGGATGTCATTTGAATAATAATGAAAGAATATGATAGAATACGCAACAAAAACATCAAAGAAACAATTTCAAGATAATTAATAACGAAGGTTAAAGCCCAGGTGGTAAATTGGCCAAAGATAACATTTACCATAGAAGAGAGTTGTAGTCGCATCGAAAAGGAAGTTCGATACGACTACAATATAACTCGGAAATGGAAATGTTAGCTTCCGTTGTTATCTAGCCGCTCTCTAGTATTATAGCGATGCTAGCATGCATGTAAACGCTACTAGATTGTTTTAAGCTGGTCGTAAGTTTGAAAGTTTTGCGATATAGACTGAAGTATTATTCAGAAGCCATACTAAAGCAAATTCATCTTTACCGTGAGCAAGATAATGGGATACGGAGATTCGCGACGAAATTCAATCGTGTCATATTTGTGAGGGGACTTAGCCTTAGTGATACTGAATAAGCACGAACATTCAAGGACATCGAAAAAGTGAGGTCTCCGACAGGAAAACAATTATTAGTCTCGAGTAGGTAACAGACAAACGCAAGCACGAAGAACGTACAATTGCGCCGAGTTTCAGAAGTTGTCGTCAACGACAGGATTACTTATGCAAACGGAAGCAGTTCCCTCAGTGAGAAATCGGGGTGCGTGCTCAGCGTAGGGACAATTAATTACAAGGAACAATAAAATTGGATTCAAACTTTAATTCTTCGTGTCGCCTACATAATTGAAGAGACATTATCATGGGAATTAGTGACAATTAATTGACTATTAGAATATTATGAAGTGAAAAGTGAATTCATGGTTATTTATCAGTGAACAGTCAACGATTTGTTCCAAGATTACGACGCATTCTGAACATTGTTTTTCGCTAAATAACGAAAAGTGTGAGGTGATCCACATGAGTTCCAAAAGAAATCCGTTGGAATTGGATTACTCGATAAATAGTACAATTCTCAAGGCTGTCAATTCAACTAAGTACCTGGTTGTTAAAATTACGAACAACTTCAGTTGGAAAGACCACATAGACAATATTGTGGGGAAGGCGAGCCAAAGGTTGCGTTTCATTGGCAGGACACCTAGAAGATGCAACAAGTCCACTAAAGAGACGGCTTACACTAAACTCGTTCGTCCTCTGTTAGAATATTGCTGCGTGGTGTGGGATCCTTACCAGGTGGGATTGACGGAGGACATCGAAAGGGTGCAAAAAAGGGCAGCTCGTTTTGTATTATCACGTAATAGGGGAGAGAGTGTGGCAGATATGATACGCGAGTTGGGATGGAAGTCATTAAAGCAAAGACGCGGCGATATCTATTTACGAAATTTCAGTCACCAACTTTCTCTTCCGAATGCGAAAATATTTTGTTGAGCCCAACCTACATAGGTAGGAATGATCATCAAAATAAAATAAGAGAAATCAGAGCTCGAACAGAAAGGTTTAGGTGTTCGTTTTTCCCGCGCGCTGTTCGGGAGTGGAATGGTAGAGAGATAGTATGATTGTGGTTCGATGAACCCTCTGCCAAGCACTTAAATGTGAATTGCAGAGTAATCATGTAGATGTAGATGTAGAAGTATATGTTACCTCTGGAATTACGTCGTGTAGTTATTGAAGATGCGTCGTAGCGACGTCTTGACGACGGAATAACAATTTATGAACTTAACATCCTCCCAATTCCATAATGTGGCCACGAATTGGGTGATGGATTGAAGATTCAAGACTTTATGTTATTAATATTCAACATCCATTATCTAACCGGGCATAATAGAAAGAAGAACTACAGTTAGCCAGTTCGCGCAAGCTGAAAAGTCTGTCGCGGACTCACAACAAAAGAAAACTGGTGGTCATCATTTCAGGTCAAGGGAGTCATCGCGTCATCGAGGGGTGCAAATGCCGCGTTTATCAGTGAAGAAGCAAGAGCGGCTTACACATTCTGACGCGCTGCTCTATCGAAATATTGACATTAATCAAGAAACACGGTATCTGAAATATGACCAAACCACGAGAGGAGTTTGTGTTTTTCTACTAGTTACAGGGTGGCGTTGTCGTGAGCGACGGACGCCGTTCCACGTCATACCGACTGGGACAACCATCACCACTGAGTCGTGTCAACTCTAAGGAGACGCAGACGCCACAAGTGTCACAGGGATAGTGACGCAACTGCAGTGGCAGATGCCAAAAGAAAGGCGTTGTGTATTGCGGAGTACCTTATTCACAAAATCCAGGAACTCCTCCTTCCAAGATAAACACACTACTCTTTCCGGCACGTATGTTGTGTAACGACCTCCATGCTGAAACTAGAGAAATTCTGGTGCACATTGGTGATGTTTGCAGCCTATTCTCCTTGAACAGAACATCAACAGACGCTACTCTGTGTACCCGCCACCACATGCCGCACGATCGCTTGCAAGATATAATGTAGAAATCAACGTCCATTTTTAAGTGGAATTGTTTGCTTCTTAAATAATTCCACTATACAGGGTGGTCGGTTGTCAGACAAATCCTGAAATGCTTGTAAGCGTGATACAGCGTAAGATTTGCCGAGAATCTTTTTTTCTAAAAAGTTCTATACGTCGCGCTCTTTCCGATTTAATTATCATTGACGTTAGCCAATCACGCAGATGTGCGCGCAAATTCAAGCGGCCCGCCATAGACGGCGTCGCCAAACGTGTCCTTCGTTTGGTTTCCTAAAACTAAGCAAGAAAGCCATACAGAAATTGAACTTGAGACGGTAGTAGGAATCGAACCCGTGCCAAAGGCTGAGCAGTGTCGTGCGCTATCATCTACGCTGTGAGAACACTAACTGTACCGGGTAGGCCGCTTGAATGTGCTTGCTCAACGGGCTGAATGTCTAACTTCAAAACTAATTAACTCGGGAACGGCGCAGCTTATCGATTTTTTTCTTAACAGTTGTTTATCAGCACAAACTACCCTGCAACACCCTTTCGAGCTTTTCAGACTATCTCTGACCATCCTGTATATTCTGCGTCATATCACAAGTAGACAATTACACAAACCGTTCTTTTTTCCTCTATCTTTTTGTTTATGTTTCTTTCCACTCTCTGGACACAGTTTCCCCAATGGAATAAGCAGAGGACACTGCTTTTTTTTTTCTCTTCGACTTCAACAATTTGAGTGTACCGTGAAATAGCGGCCAATCGAAGTAACTGGAAGTGGCCTTCGACAAAGAGAGGAACTAATGGCTAATGACTGTGACTGTTTTTTCTTGGGCTACAGAAATTACCGCGTTCTCTGCTACCAGCAGAAAGAGCTTTCTGGCTGACGAGGGCAATGTCTTCGTTATAGAGGTTAGTGACACCCCACTACATACTATTGCGTTTGGTATGGTTTTATTAAGTCGTATTTCCCAGGAACAGTGTAAGTCGCTGTAACATTGTTCCTGGCATTAAGTTGCAGGCTATGACGGACCATTTTATTTTCTATATCAAATATGAATAAATAATTTGGCCTTGTTCTTAATCTTGTAGCTGTTGTTATATCAACGACAGTAACGTAGCAGTAATGGAACCCAAACGTCTGTTCAAACAACTCTTCAAACGTACTAGAACCTTTTACGCCGGGGTAACATTCACCTACAAATATCGGGCTGTATCCCCTGAAGATATGAAACACGACGTGCGTAGAAGAGTGCAGTGCTGGCCTATTTTCAGGTGCCACTGAGTTAAGACCAGCCCCAAACAGCGGGCGCACAAGACAAGGACTATTTTATGCTTCCATCATACATCATTCAAACAATACCCAAGAGTACATCTATCCGCCAGGCGTGGATATAAATTAATACCGAACTCTACTGAGCTGCAATTTTAACGTGGTATCAACAGTGAGTGAAGACAGTACCAGGAGCATGTGTACAGTGGCCGACAAGAAGAGCCAAACTGGACATTCTTCCAGTGATGTAGTTATGTTTAACTGGATTCAGGTCCAGAGCAAAGACAGTTCAGTCCATGTGAACTCTGATCTGTTGCCACGCGCCATCTACGTACTACAGTTACGTAATGTACGAGGTGTGGCTAGAAAAAAACCGGACTAGTAGTGGTGAAACAATAAAACGAATGCAATAAGGCTGAAAGTCGCGTGGCCTCTCACGTGACTCTCGCTCCGCCTACTGCTCGAGTTTCATCTGCCTCCTGCACTCAGTCTGCCCGTGGCGTCTGTTTTAAGTAGTTGACGTTTTGTCTGTGCGTCGGAAAATGTTGAGTGTACAGAAAGAACAGCGTGTTAACATCAAATTTTGTTTCAAACTAGGAAAATCTGCAAGTGAAACGTTTGGAATGTTACAACAAGTGTACGGCAATGATTGTTTATCGCGAACACAAGTGTTTGAGTGGTTTAAACGATTTAGAGATGGCCGCGAAGACACCAGTGATGACACTCGCACTGGCAGACCATTGTCAGCAAAAACTGATGCAAACATTGAAAAAATCGGTAAACTTGTTCGAAAAGATCGCCGTTTAACAATCAGAGCAGTGTCTGAGTTAACAGGAGTTGACAAGGAAAGTGTTAGGCAGATTCTTCATGAAAGTTTCAACATGAACAAAGTGTGTTCAAAAATGCTTCCAAAGTGTCTCACAATTGAACAGAAGGAACGCCGAAGAATGATTTGTTCTGACATCCTGGAAAACATTGAAAGTGATCCCACCTTCTTACAAAATGTTATTACTTGCGATGAATCGTGGTTTTTTACTTACGATCCCGAAACTAAACGCCAATCGATGCATTGGAAAACTCCTGGTTCTCCACGACAAAAAAAAGCACGAATGTCAAAATCGAAATTCAAGGCAATGATGATTGTTTTTTTTGACGTCAAAGGGATTGTGCACATTGATTGGGTACCAGAGGGACAAACAGTGAATCAGCATTACTACATTAGCGTCCTGGCTACCCTACGTGAGCGAGTACGGAGAAAACGGAACGATTTGTGGAGAAAAAAGTCATGGATCCTTCACCAAGACAATGCCCCAGCTCACAGTGCGTTGTCAGTGAAGACGTTTCTGGCAAAACACAACATTCCCATCTTAGATCATCCACCCTACTCACCTGATTTGGCCCCCTGTGACTTTTTTCTTTTCCCTAAAGTCAAGTCAGCATTGAAAGGAACTAGATTTGAGACTGTTGAAGCAGTAAAAGAAAAAGCGACGGTAGTAATGTATGGACTTACCGAAAATGATCTGCAGCATTGCTATGAACAGTGGAAAATTCGTATGGAGCGGTGTAGAGACCGAGGAGGAGAGTACATTGAAGGAGATAACATGAAATTGTAAATAATTGTAAATAAATGTTTTTTCCAGCGTCAGTTCGGTTTTTTTCTAGCCGCACCTCGTATAGCTTCAATTAGAAAATTGTTGTAATTTGCGGTAATCTGTATTGCCACTACTTTGCCGTAAATGCTGCCTAACCTTATGTGGCCCAGTGACGAGGCTGTATAATTGGTGCGTGGAAGCACGAACTACTTTCGGTGGCGTGGAGTCTTTTTCCTGCCTCATATTTGACGAGACTATTTCGTGAATCAACAAAATGTGTAATAAAAGGGTGAGGACAGCGCTGAAGAGGGCTTGAGAAGGTGCTTTAGTGAACAAAGATGCTATCTATGTAACACAAGCAAATAGACAGGAATACGTACATCCAGAGGACATAAAAGATGTGCTTGAAACAGTCACACTTTCCCATCAATCAGCCTCTTAGAACGCGATCTGATAACAAAACCGCTAAGTTCTGGAAAAAAAGTATATTACATTGCTAAAAATGTAAGGTCTATTTGAAACATTTTTTTATTGAATAACAGCTACCAGTTTCAGCACTATAGGCAACGACTGTTCGAAACAATTACATCAGCCAAAATGCATATTTGCAATTCGATTTTATTCACGTTGGATTCCACACTTTCCACGATACATGCTTTGCATCCAGAAAGAAAATATTCATCATTAAATTACCGGTGCTATAAACAGTCTTGTCACATTACGTCCACAAGTACAATGATGAGGCAAAACATTATAATCACCTGCTTAGCATCGTGCTAGTCCACATTTGGGACGCGGTACAGCAGCAATTCTGCGTGCCATGATTTCGTCAAGTCCCTGGTACGTTTCTATAGATGCGTGGCTTCGCTTCGTAAATTATGGGCCGGCGGTTTGTGGACGCAGAGCTGACGCGCGATAGCGACAAAGATCAGACGAATTCGGTTGCCAAGACATCGGCGTGCGATCACTGTCACGCTCCTCAAACCACTGCAGCACTATTCTAGCCTTCTGACATGGACAGTTATCCTGCTGGAACGTGGCATCGCCGTTGGGGAAGACATCAAGCATGTAGGGATGCAGGTGGTTCACGTCCTCCACAACGGTCCTGCTGCCTCACATTACTGCCAGATGTTCCATGGAACCCTAGGTAGTGTAATACTGCCCTCAACGCGTCCGTGGCACAGTCCAAGTTTCAAGAAACCTTATCCCTTAATAACGGCGTTCCGAACACAATTATCGACCTGACGTTCATTCGTCCAGGCGACACGTTTCCTTTGATCCACGGTCCATTGTCTATAGTCAAAAGCCCAATGTAATCTTAACTGACGATGCCGTTGAGTCAACATGGGAACACGTAGTCTACTGCAAAGCTCCATGTTCAACAGTGCAGCCGGCCGGAGTGGCCGAGCGGTTAGAGGCGCTACAGTCTGGAACCGCACGACCGCTACGGTCGCAGGTTCGAATCCTGCCTCGGGCATGGATGTGTGTGATGTCCTTAGGTTAGTTAGGTTTAAGTAGTTCTAAGTTCTAGGGGACTTATGACCACAGCAGTTGAGTCCCATAGTGCTCAGAGCCATCTGAACCATTTCAACAGTGCACACATGGTGAGCTCCTAAACTCTTGTGGCTGCACCAGCATCGAACATTGTTGCCAGATCTGCCATAGGTCGCCATCTGTGCTGCTTCACAGAGGGGGCAGCCTTCCGATGTCCACGTTTTGTGATGACGCGTGGACGTGCAACACAACTGAGCCGTGACTTCCTGCGAGGCTCCAGGCAGGATAGTTACGCGCTTAGCGGCGTCCTGGTTCGGTGGCGCCCTCTATTTAGGCCGGCCGCGGATCGCGATGTGAGACTCGGTTGGGGGCAGCGACAGCGGGAAGACAGCGCGCAGGGCATCGCGAGTACTCAGTCGGCGCTTGGTGTAGTGCGAGGACGCAAGGTGTTGACATTCCGGCGCCTGGGTCTGGTGGCGAGCGGAAGTGGCGTGCGGAAGCAGTCATCGGTCAACATAAGCTCTGTTTAAGAGTCGTGTCTATCTCGAATCCTGATGAGAGCGTGGGAGATTACCCTGGCATGTCAGAGGCGAGCTCCTGGACTAACTTTAAACGGTGAGCCATTTTGTGGTGGAACTTTTCGATGTCATTCCTCCATGTACCCACTTTTATATTCGCTAGTCATTCGTTGAACCACATGGGTCCTAGACACATGGTACTGCAAGTCCATGTAACTGTGCTGTGGCCTGGTTCTGTTGCATTACAAGTGTGGCCGATATTCGGCGATTCCTTTTTTTATTATTATTGTTGTTAATCTGTTAAGTGGTCAATTTTATGAATCAAAGTTTATTCTGTGTATAAAACTTCAGCCGCCAATTTAAATTGGAATTGCCAACTTCCTTTTGGCTGGCAACTATAATAGTAACAATTTTACGCCGCCAAACGGTGCTTTGGTATTTAATGTTGTGTGGGGATTGTCTGGTCATTACCACCTTGAACTAGTTGTGGTTTATAAATTTCACGTCATTGGAGACTGTGTAATAAACTACTGCTTTAATACTAACTGCGGTTGTCACACTATAACGTTTAACATCTCTCCCTGCTTTTGCCGCTACCCATTGCTTGGCTGTTGGTTTTAGTATTTTAGTGAACTGTGTATTAATACTGGGTTTGTGTGTTCTAGGCGCTTCAATCTGGAACCGCGCGACCGCTCCGATCGCAGGTTCGAATCCTGTCTCGTCCATGGATGTGTGTGATGTCCTTAGGTTAGTTAGATTTAAGTAGTTCTAAGTCTAGGGGACTGATGACCTCAGACGTTAACCATTTTGTGTGTTCTAGAAACCGTTATTTGTGTGCACAGGCCGTCCTGCCTGTTGTTGACACTTGAGCTCTCGAGCACGGAATTCAGACGCGCGACCGATGTGAACGCCAAACGTCGAGAATGTGCAGATTGCTGTGTAGATTTTTCAGGCTATCATAACATCATATTGCCGAATGTTTTCCGTAATAGTTAATTCACGTATTTATGAGATCTTGCTATCTGAGTAATTTTTGAAACCTAGTAGCTTTTACAAAATTGTTATGTTTCATATTCACAAGGCCTGATAATTGACTAGTGAGCTCAGATCTGTAGTTATGTTAAAGTTATATTTGTGTAAAATATTTTTTTTTAATTTTAAGTTGGGGCCATAATGCTGCTTTTCTTTTAAATTTTTTTAAATTATTCTCCTTGCTTTTATACAATTGAAAAATCGGTATAGATCACCGCCATTTGCAAATACTAATTGATCACTGAGTTGTTACCAGTGCTCTGTTTAGACTAACGTGCCGAAAATAAATTTTGGTACCCTCAAAGGGGGTCAGCATTCCCCTCCAGCGGCCCATGTGCCATATTTACCAATACCAGATCCTACCAACAATGTTGCCTACTGCATGTTTCACTGTCCTGCAAGGTCTTCCCGCAAGTGCTCAGGATTGTAACACGAGAAAATTCCACCAGCTTCACTTCCCAAAGGTGCTCGTTCCTAGGCGCTGAGTCGTAACAATCTGTTTTTTGACATATTCGCTGAGTCGTGCTCACTCCCATCTATACGTTTTCGTGAACTTGGCTGTCTATCTGTGATTGTTTTCCCGCCCTAGTTGCGGTTACGCCGTGGTTCTTCCTTCTACGTGTGGCAGCAGCGATGTGTATCGATATCTACACCGTGTACCATCTTTGGTTTTGTGCATATAGTTTCCGGCTAGGGGTTCTGCGGGCAGTCGGTCGGTTGCTGCAGAACAGGTAAATTATCTGCGGGCGGTGCAATCAGCTGGGTCCACTGGCGGTCCCTGCGCAGTGTCGGAGTGTGTGTGTAGCTGTCCAGTCGCTGCTATCTTCGTGGTTCACCGACCCAGGATGTCAAAGATGAGTAGTGGTTTCAAGTACCATTCATGTCGTGTGGTTCGTTTCTGTGGTTCGCTGTTGGGGAGGTTTTCCTGTGAGCAACATCTAGAGTTTGTGTTACTGAAATTTAGCCGCCATGCGGTGGATTTAACTATATTGGTTGGACTGCATTTCAAGAGCACCAGCGGGATTTTCTGCTTTGTGGCCGTTAGTGTTCCAGTTACCTGTCCTGGCCACTAACATAATTTCCTAACCTGTTGTCGCTGTCCAACACGGTGTGTAGTTTTGACAGCTTAATACATATACATATTCGATTGTGGATAATCACGCCCGTAACATTTTGTGTTTGAATTCTCATGTACTGACTGGTGGCAAGCACGTCGTTTGTCGGTCGGTCCGTGGCTGTCCCTTGGTTGGGTTCTGACGGATCAAGTGCAGTTGGGCTCACCACCTGTTTCAACTAAGTGAACGAAGGTAGACCGATCCCCTGGGGGTTTCTGAGTGCTGTTGTCTCTACTGTCTTTCTCACCTGTATTTAATTGTCTGTTTATAATCTATCAGAGCCAATGATAAAAGAAAAATTCTTGGTTTTACTGTGTTTTATGTAAGTAAGTTTGAACTCCAACAAGTGGATATTTGCTGAAAGGTTACTGCCGTTGTGTTGTCTTTTTTTTAGTTCGTTTTCATCTACTAAAAACTTAAGGTTTATTGTCGTATTTTTAAAAAAAATTCGGAAAGTTAATTGTGGGCCTTCAGCCTTGGAACCTTGTTCTTAAAATTACCTTTTAAGCTTAAAGATAGTGGCCTACCTTTAAAAGGTTATGGTAATGTTTTTTTTTAAATCTTGAAAATTTTATTGTGGGCCTTCAGCCGTTTGTATTGCATCTTGTTTAAGTTTGTCTATCCACCCTTGCCTTGAGACTTTCAGCCTAGCTGTGAGATTATATATATATTATTTGTAATTGTAACTGCCTTTTTTCAGTATATATATATATATATATATATATATATATATTATTTTATTTGTAATTGTAACTGCCTTTTTTCAGTCACTTGACACTTACCTTGTTGATTTTTAAGATTTCTTGTTTGGAGGCCTTCAGCCGTGAAAGATTTGGAGTTTGACACTCGTAGGTGTAAAAGTTCCGCTATGTGCCGCTTTGGTTGTAAATGTGTTATTAAATTACAATGAATTACAAATTTAAGATGAAACTGACCCCAACCTTATTTGGCCCTTTCCATAATCCTAATCACTTGCTCTGCCTATCGGGTTTAGCGGGCGTATCACTCACATATGTCATTGGTCTGTTTTCCATCTGCGGATCCTTTTGTCGCCAGAATGATTCTCCATTGATCTCTTTTCCTTTTTTTTTTCTTTTGAGTCATCGGTCTTCTGACTGGTTTGATGCGGCCCGCCACGAATTCCTCTCGTGTGCCAACGTCTTCATCTCACTGAAGCACTTACAACCAACGTCCTCAATTATTTGATGGATATGTTCCAATTTCTGTTTTCCTCTACAATTTTTCCCCTATAGTACCATAGAAGTCAGTCCCTGAGGTCTTAACAGATGTCTTGTCATCCTGCCCCCTTTCACTGTGTCTTCCGCATATTCCTCACCTCTCCGATTCTGGCAGAACCTCTTCATTCCTTACCTCATCAGTCCACCTGATTTTCAACATTCGTCTGTAGCACCACACATCAAATGCTTCGATTCTGTTCCGTTTTGCCCACAGTCCATGTTTCACTACCATACAACGCTGTAATCCAGACACCACTCTCCCTATATCGTACCCCTATTTTTCTCAGAATTTCGAACATCTTGCACCATTTTACATCATCGAACGCTTTTTCCAGGTCGACATATCCTATGAACGTGTTTTGATTTTTCTTTAGTCTTGCTTCCACTACCATCCACAACGCTAAAATTGCCTCTCTAGAGCCTTTACCTTTCCTAAAGTCAAACTGATCGTCATCTAACACATCCTCAAATTTCTTTTCATTCGTCTGTACAGTATTCTTTTGACAGATTTGACGCTTGAGCTGTTAAACTGATTATGCGATAATTCTCTAACTTGTCACCTCTTGCTGTCTGCGGAATAGTGTGGATGATATTTTTCCGAAAGTCAGGCATATGTCTCCAGACTCATACCTTCTACACATCAAAGTGAATAGTCGTTTTGTTCCTACTTCCTCCAATGAATTTAGAAATTCTAATGGAATGTTATCTATCCCTTCTGCCTTATTTGATCGCAAGTCCTCCAAAGCTCTCTTAAATTCTTTTTCTAATACTGGATCCCTTATCTTTTCTAATTTTTTTATTTTTTATTTTACATGTCTAGTTCCGCAGGACCAAATTGAGTAGTAATTCTCCAAGGTCATGCAACGTGCAAGTACATGAAAGTAAAACATAAAAGTAATAACAGCTCACATACAGTGTTAATGAACCCAAAAAACACAAGCCACAAGTTTCTGTAAACGCCATCAACAATATGACAGACGAATCAGCTTAATTTTTCAAGGAACTCTTCGACAGAATAGAAGGAGCGACCGATGATGAAACTCTTCAGTTTCAATTTGAAAGCGCGTGGATTACTGCTAAGATTTTTGCATTCTTGTTGTAGCTTATTAAAAATGGGTGAAGCAATGCACTACAGACCTTTTTGCACAATAGTCAAGGGAGTGTGATTCACATGCAGATTGGCTTTCTGCCTGGTACTAAATGAGTGAAAGCTGCTAAATCTTGTAAATAAGCTGATATTGTTAACAAGAAACGACAGTAAAGAATTTATACATTGAGAGGCCAATGTCAGAATCCTCAGATTAGTGAACAGGGGTCAACAAGAGGTTCGTGAAATTACACCTCTTAGCGCCCGAACCGTCCGTTTCTGACCCAAAAATATCCTTTGAGAATGGGAAGAGTTACCCCAAAATATAACACCATAAGCGAATGAAAATAAGCAAAGTAGACTACTTTTCCTGTCGAACTATGACTTACTTGTTACCTTTCGAATTGTAAAAATGGCAGCGTTAAGTCTTTGAACAAGTTCCTGGACGTCGGCTTTCCAAGACAGTTTAATATATACCTGAGCACCAAGAAATTTGAACTGTTCAGTTTCACTTGTCATATCCCCAATCTTTAACATTAAAACGTCGGGTTTTGTTGAATTGTGAGTTAGAAAATATAAAAACTGAGTCTTACTGTGATTCAGCGTTAAGTTATTTTCTACAAGCCATGAACTTATGTCACAAACTGCACTATATGAAACAGTACCAATGTTGAACACAACATCCTTTACTACCAAGCTAGTGTCTTCAGCAACCAAAAATATTTTAGGATGCTAAAGGGCATGTCATTTATAGAAACAAGAAACAGGAGTAGCCCCAGCACTGATCCCTGGGGCACCCCCCCCACCCCCCCCCCCCCCCCCCGCCCCCACTTGACTCAGACCCCATATCCTAGCCATTCTCAGTACTGTGGATAACGACAGAGGTGAACTAGTTGCGTACTACTTCCCATATTCCATAACGCTACAACTTCTGGAGCGATATTTTGTGATCAGCACTATTAAACCACTTAGCTAAATGAAGAAGGATAACAAGCTTAGTAATCTTTTGTTTACTTCATTCAATACCTGAAAGAGAAGTGAGAGTATAGCATTTTCAGTTGTTAAAGCACTTCTAAAACCAACATGTACATTTTGTATCAAATTATGTGAAATAAAAAGATCAATTATCCTTACGAACACAGCCTTTTCAATAATTTTAACAAACAGTGATAGCATAGAAATAGCTCTAAAATTGTTTACATTGCCCCTTCTTCCCTTTTTATAAAGTGGCTTTACTACTGAGTACTTTAATCGTTCAGGAAACTGGCCATTCTTAAAGAAAAATTACAAATACGGCTATGTACGGGGCTAACATGTGCAGCACAGTACTTCAACATTCTGCTAGGCACTCCATCGTATCCATGAGTCCTTAATCTTCAGTAATTTAATTAATGATTCAATCTCCCTCCTGTCTGTATCGCAGAGCAGCATTTTCCTGTGGAAACTAAGTTTTTTTAATTCACCAGCTGCTCTCAGAAAATGATTGTTAAATACCGTACATATTTTACTACGAACTGTCTTTATATTGCCGACTTTGTGCTGCTGATCAGACACTTCCTTCACGACTGGCCATATTATTTTAATTTTATCCTGTGAATTAGTTATTCTATTTGCGTACCACATACTCTTTGCATTCCTAATAATACTCCTTCTAAAGGGCTACTGAAATTTGTTTGTGACTACTTATAACATTTTGATATAATTCCCACTTCGTTCTACATGAGACCCTTACCCCGCTGGTCAGTCACCCAGGCTACCTTTTACTGCAAGTATCCTGTTTAGAACGTTGTAATGGAAAGTAACTCTTAAAGAGCATGAGAATGCATGAAAGCATTATATTTGTCATCTATGTTATCGACGCTATAAACGTCCTGCCACTCTTGTTCCTTAAGGAGGTTTGACAGATTCTCTATTGCCGTTGGATTAACTTTCCTACAAAGTTATTAATTATATCTAACATTTGTTTGAATACAAAAACATTTTTGGTGTTAAAATTTGTTCAGCATGGTCTGAAAGACCATTCACCCTTTTACTAACAGAATGCGTATCTAGTAATGAAGAATGAATAAAAATATTGTATATAGCTGTGTTTTTGTTCCCCTGCGCTCCAATTGGTAAAAACACAATCTGCTTCACATCATATGAATTTAGGAGATCTCTCAACATCCTTTTTCTTGCACAGTCATATACAAAATTAATATTGAAGTTACCATATATAATTAATTTTTGGTACTTGCTATAAAGTGAACCAAGAACCTTCTCTAGCTTGGGCAGAAATGCTCTGAAGTCAGAGTTAAGGGATCTATAAACAACAACAATTAGAAGTTTAGTTTCGCTAAATTCAAATGCCCTTGTAAAGCATTCAGATACGTGTTCATTGCCGTGCCGAGATATGGTCTCATATGGAAAACTGTTTTTTACGTTCTTGGCCACTCCCCCACTCAAGAAAGAACTTCTTGAAAAACAGCCATATAGTCTGTATCCTGGTAAAGGAAGCGTCTGAATTGTCAGGTTACTTAGGGTGTACTTCGACATACCAGTAACGTATGAGTCAACACCTATAAGTAGTTCACTAACTTTATATCTAGTACCTCTTATATTTTGATCAAATATGCTATTCCTTCACTGCTTGGATACACGGCCTCCTTTGAAGGTGATTCCTTTGTTAGAGGGACTTCCTTTCAACAGCTGACTTCAATATAAAAAAAGGTGCAACTCTCAATACCAACTACTACAGAAATTTTCCCGTGTTTGATCCCACCATCGATCACTACACTCTCACCTATAAGCTTTGCCAGCTTCCCCTTCCCATTCCGACTGGGTTGCAGGCCATGTCTAGTGAAACCTAATCTACTGATGGACTCAGTTGGCTCCACTGCAATGTGAGACATGCCCTCTGCCATCAGCGCCTTCGCCAGCTCCACGCTAACACGCCTGGCAGCAGCATAAAGATGAGACCGATCATGACACTGAAACAGTTGAGTGCCGCCAGTTTGAGTAGCTATCTTTGCCAAGTCACTACCTACATCATACTCCCAGTCCCTATCAAGACTTCTCCCAGCTCCACCCACAGTCACTACCTGATCCTCGACTCCTGTTTCTTCTTCCATCACATCAGACAAGATTCTGTCTCATAGAGGCCTTCAGTGTACGCTTTCCAACTACCCTTTCTCTCCTCTGCATTTAGCAGTGGAATTCCCTTTTCACTCTTAATATTACAATCCTTGCTTTTAATTTAACGAAGGTTGTTTTGACTTCAGAATCAGTCCTTCCGACAATCATTTCTTGTTAGATTTCTTCCTTTTTCGTGCAGCCACTTCATCTTAGCTTCCCTGCACTTCCTGTTTATTTCATTTCTCAGCGACTTGTATTTCTGAATTCCTGAATTTCCCTAAACATCTTTGTACGCCCTCCTTTGACCGATCAGCTCAAATATTTCTTCTGTTATCCATGGTTTCTTCAAAGTTGCCTTCTATGTACTTATGTTTTTCTTTCTAACTTCTGTGATTGCCCTTTTTAGAGATGTCCATTCCTCTTCAACTGTACGGCCTACTGAGCTATTCCTTAATGCTGTACCTATAGCCTTAGACAACTTCAAGCGTATCTCCTTATTCCTTAGTACCTTCGTACACCACTTCTTTGAGTGTTGATTCTTCCTGACTAACCTATTAAACTTCAGCCTATGCTTCATCACTACTTCACTGTTATCTGAGTCTATATGTGCTTCTGAGTACGCTTTAAAATCAGGTAGCCGATTTCTGAATCTCTCTCTGACATGATGAAATCCTACTTAAATCTTCCCGTATCATCAGGCCATTTCCAAGTACACCTACTCCTCTTGTGATTCTTGAACAGAGTATTCACTATTACTAACTGAAATTTATTACAGAACTCAATTAGTTTCTCATTCCTTGCCCCAAGCCCATACTCTCCTGTAAACGTTTCTTCCACTCCTTCCCCTAGAACTGCATTCCAGTCCACCAAGACTATTAGATTTTCGTCTCCCTTTACGTACTGCATTACAGTTTCAATATCCTCATACACTTTCGCTATCTCTTCATCTTCAGTTTCGACGTCGGCATGTACCAAGCCTGAACATCGTTTTCGGTGTTGGTTTGCTGTTGATTCTGTTCAAAACAACCCTATCACTGAATTGTTCCCACTAACACACTCTATGCCCTACCTTCCTATTCATAACTTATCCTACTCCCATTATACCATTTTCTGCTGCTGTTGATATTACTCTACACTCATATGACCAGAAGTCCTTGACTTCTTTCCATTTCATTTCATTGATCTCTACTCCTCTAATATAGGGTGCGAACTATGACTGTTTAAAAGTACCACAATGGTGCAGGGGAAGTGAAGACTAACTGTTTGATACGAGACAGTTGTGTTCTATCAAGTCGGGACCTACAGCGTATGCGCGCCATGCTACATTTTGGGATATTGTGTCACCATCTTAGTGACCGGCTTAAGTTGGTCGCGTTTTTGGAATTGACATTAGTAGTCTAATTTAAACTTTCCGTGTAGGTAATGAGAGAGTTATTTTATAAATATTATGTAAAAAGTAACCATGTTTGCAATTCTATCTACATTAAACCCTATGTAAATCATAAAATTATGAGTTAAAATTTACAAAAACGTTTATTTTACAGTTTCTAAATGTAAGAACTACGTGCGTTTAATGTTCAGGGACGAATTTAACTAGGAAAGAAAATGGGATCAGAACGGTTAAGAACGACTAAAGAGCTGGCGTAAGGGTAAATCTCTGGTAGCGCGCTTGTGGTATAGCTTAGGTGGCTTTCGTAGGACCGTTTGAGGCTGCTTCCTGGCTTTATACACCACAAGTGTCCTGCATCAAACTGTTCGTCTCGATTGCTTCAGTGCCACTGCGGCACGTTGTAAACAGTTATCGTTTACAGCCTGTACACTTTCCTTGCCGGGCCAGGTACTCTCCCCGACAGCAGGAGACATTAAGTCTGGCGGTGGGCAGCGGTCATACTGTATCGGCTCTCCTGTGGATACCCCACAAGTCAGTGTACAGTGCATGGCGGTGAGTACAGGCTTCCAATATTATCGACTTTTCCCCACTTCATTCGTCTGTTGAGGGAATCTTTTTACGCGCAATAAAGGGTCTTGTCAAATTCTCGTCTTCCCTATGCAAGACATACGGGTTCTCTAAATGTACCCGACATGGTTACGAGAGAACATCGTCGTCTTTACTCGCAGCATTCCCAAGTTCCCGGTATGTTACTGTTGCACTTTGGTACGTGCGGTACCGTCCTTTTCACATGCTAGCAGAGCGTCTCAGAATTCGTTCGTTGAGATGCTTAGTTGGTAAGAATTCCGAACTCTGTACTCATTATTACTGGTCGCACTAGCGTCTCGTTTGCGATTTCCTTTAGAGATGTGTTGCATTTTCTCCTCCAAGAAATCTCATTCTACCGATCGCCTTCCTTAAAACTAGTTGAGACGCCCGCTAAACCCGCACGGCCCAACAGGTCATTAGGATTGTGGAAAGGGCCAAATAAGGTGGCGGTCAGTTTCACTTCAAAATTGTAATTTATTGTAATTTAATAACACATTTAAACTAAAACGGCACATAGCCGAACCTCTACAACTATGAGTTTCAAAATCCAATTCTTTTACAGTTCAACGCCTCCAAACAATAAATCTCAAAAATCAACAAGATAAATTTCAAGTGATTGAAGACACGCACTTAAAAATGCAAATAAAATAATTAAAATATATATGTATATATATCACAGCTAGACTGAAAGCCTCAAGGTAAAAGTGGATAGAACAAACATAAACAAGGTGCAATGCCAATGGCTGAAGGCCACAATTAAATTTCAAAATCTTAAAATATATTACCATAATCTTTTAAGGCAGAAGGCCGCAATGTTTTCGCTTAACAAGAAATTTTAAGAATAAGGCTTTAAGCGACTGAAGGCCCACAGTTGATTTTCCAAAAATTCAAAAAATTGCTTTAAATTTTAAGTGGCTGAAAGCACACTAAATGAAAAGGCAATGCAATGACAATAACTAAATTTAAGAATAAGGTCTTAAGCGGACGAAGGCCCGCAATTGATTTTCCAAAAATTCAAAATAGCTTAAACCTTTAAGTTTCAAGGGGCTGACAGCGGGCTAAATGAAAAGATAGCACAACAACAGTAACCTTCAGCAAAATATCCACTTTCCAGAATTCAGACTTACTTATATGGGCTGAAGGCCCTTGATTTACATAAAACACAATAAACTTTTTTTCCCTTTAAAGCACTGGCTACAACAGATTACCAACAGACCATTAACCACCCAAGAAAACGACAGTAACGACAACGGCACTCAGACGCCTCCATGGGATGGGGGGGGGGGGGGGCTGCCCTCGAATCGAAACATTAATGTTCACTTACGTGAGACAGGTGGTGGGCCCAACTACACTTGATCTGTCGGTAACCCAACCAAGAGACAGTCACAGACCGACCGACCAAACGACTTAAACGACTTGCTAGCCACCAATCGGTACATGAAAACTCAAGGACCAAACTGTTACGAACGTGATTATCCGCAATTAAATATGTATTAAGCTGTCAAAACTTCAAAACTACACACCGTGTTGGACAGCGACAACAGGTGAGGAAAGAACACTGCCTGAAATTACGTTAGTGGCCAGGGCAGGTAACCAGAACACTAACGGCTACAAGGCAGAAAATTCCTCTGGTGCACTACCAATATAGTTAATTCCACCGCACGGCGGCTCAATTTCACCACTACAAACACTCGGTGTTACTCATGGACCCAGCCGACTGTGCCGCATGGAGATATCCTTCCCAGTCTGCACCAACCGAACGACTACCCTAAAAATGCCGGCAACATCTAAAATAATCGTCAGTGGAAATAACTCAAACTACACATGCACTTGCACGAAGACCTGGGCCCGGCTCAAATGATGCGTGGCAGCAATGGTCGGGCGAGCCATGTCGACGCAGACCTCACAGCTCCAACCCGACTGCGCTAGTGCCGCATTGCAACTCCCTGACTGGCAGGTTAGGACTGCACTCCAGACGCATTCCAACTGACTGGCAGCTCGAACTCGCGACCCGAACTGGCTTACGACAGACAACGACCAGGAAGTAATAGCAGTCGAGCAAAGATACTAAGAGTGAAGATATGTTGATACGCGCTGCTAACGCTGCTCACCGTCAGGCAAAGCAGCAACTCAGTGACACCAGTAATTTAAATTAACGTAGTGAAGTGGAAGTACGTTAAAAACATGGTGTAGAATACATGATGGCGTGAACATGAGCCACGCACGGGTCACTGGTCGTCCCATTTCATATGGCTTTTTACTGTTACCCCTAAATACGTCGTCAAGATGTTAATTACTAATATGTAATCATATACTATTAGGTCCTTTCCCTTTGTTACAGGCACTATATCGTTGTTGTGGTCTTCAGTCCTGAGACTGGTTTGATGCAGCTCTCCATGCTACTCTGTCCTGCGAAAGCTTCTTCATCTCCCAGTACCTACCCTACATCCTTCTGAATCTGCTTAGTGTATTCATCTCTTGGTCTCCCTCTACGATTTTTACCCTCCACGCTGCCCTCCAGTACTAAATTGGTGATCCACTGATGCCTCAGAACATGTCCTACCAACCAATCCCTTCTTCTAGTCAAGTTGTTCCACAAATTTCTGTTCTCCCCAATTCTGTTCAATACCTCCTCATTAGTTATGTGATCTACTCACCTAATCTTCAGCATTCTTCTGTAGCACCACATTTCGAAAGCTTCTATTCTCTTCTTGTCTAAACTATTTATCGTCCATGTTTCACTTCCATACAGGGCTACACTCCATACAAATACTTTCAGAAACGACTTCGAGACACTTAAATCAATACTCGATGTTAACAAATTTCTCTTCTTCAGAAACGCTTTCCTTGCCATTGCCAGTCTACATTTTATATCCTCTCTACTTCGACCATCATCAGTTATTTTGATCCCCAAATAGCAAAACTCCTTTACTGCTTTAAGAGTCTCATTTCCTAATCTAATTCCCTCAGCATCACCCGACTTAATTCGACTACATTCCATGATCCTCGTTTTGCTTTTGTTGATGTTCATCTTATATCCTCCTTTCAAGACACTGCCCATTCCGTTCAACTGCTCTTCCAAATCCTTTGCTGTCTCTGACAGAACTACAATGTCATCGGCGAACCTCAAAGTTTTTATTTCTTCTCCATGGATTTTAATACCTACTCCGAACTTTTCTTTTGTTTCCTTTACTGCTTGCTCAATATACAGATTGAATAGCATCGGGGAGAGGTTACAACTCTTTATCACTCCCTTCCCAACCACTTTCATGTCCCTCGACTCTTATAACGGCCATCTGCTTTCTGTACAAATTGTAAATAGCCTTTCGCTCCCTGTATTTTACCCCTGCCACCTTCAGAATACTCTCTTTCAAATTCTGAAGGTGGTACTATCTTATATTATTAAACAGGAATACTAGATAAGGATTCGAACGCGAATATTTATTTGCCAGTCACGGGCAGTGCTCCACCAACTTTCTCGGAGCCAGGCCTCTTCACTTCAGCACACACTCAGCGGCAGGGTGCGAGTTGCGTAGTGATACTGGGGGAAGCTACGTTGCTGAGCCGACTCTGCACGTGGATACGAAACGCGAGGCCGCGCCCGCCCGCTCGCCAGTCCGGGCCTCACGGATGAAGCCGTCGGCGGGCGACGCGGGGCGACCAGGTGGCCGGCGCGCCTGTAAGCCGACGCCGCCATTAATCACGGCCATTGCATCTCAGCCGCGCCATCTCGGTGCCGAAGCGCCCGCGGAAACGGAATAAGCCGCCAGCCGCGGCGGTAAGGGGCTACCCTGCCTCTCCAACCCAGACCGACACCACCGTCAGCCGACGTCAACGCTCGCCCTCAGCTGCGGAATAGAAGAAAAACAACTTCTCCCTCACGAAGGAAGGACAGAACCAGAACACTAATAGGTTGTTGGCCCGCTTTCGCGAGAAAAACAGCTGCAGCATCGTCAGTACTCTGCAGTGAGAAACTTAAGAACGAAAGTAACTTTCATATGTTTTACTGCCATGTAACACACCTAATATAAATTGGACCATTCACAGGAAGAATTGCTACAGTATAGTATAGAGGGTAAAGGAAAGAAAAGCGAAGTTACATGAACGGAAATAATGCTTTTATGCAAAAACAAAAATTACACTGAAGTCACTGCTATTCACGACGTATACTTGGATATGCTAAAATACGGGACATGGTTCTCAATAGAGAGTGTGATCACCACGAACAGCAATGCTTGCTCTACAATATGCTCCCAAACTGGCCACAAAAATGGCTCTGAGCACTATGCGACTTAACTTCTGAGGTCATCAGTCCCCTAGAACACATCCATGCCCGAGGCAGGATTCGAACCTGCGACCGCAGCGAACGATCGGTTCCAGACTGAAGCGCCTAGAACCACTCGGCCACCACGGCCGGCGTCACTTCAATGTATAATGATGTACTACCTGAAAAAAGCTGCTCAAATGTTCAGTCCCATGAAACATAGATATCAGGAATGGTCAAAGATTGCCATCTCGCTTTAAACATTCAGAAATACAAAAATGTGTCCTTCACAAGCTCAAAAACGTTGTATCCTATGAGAAAAATATCAAACAGACTGAAACGGTATCAATCAGCTCATTCAAATATCTGATTGTAACTATTTGTGGATATATTCAGTAATACATAAGGTAGGTGGCGAAGTTCGGTACGTGTAGGATACTGGGAAAATACAGTCCGGCTGCGACAGAGGTTGTTTACGAAACACTCGTGCGACCCATCCTAGAACATTGGTCACTTATGATGGGCCCATACCAGATGGTATTAACAGGCAATATTGAAAGTGAACAAGGAAAGCAGTACGAACGGTCTCACATTTGTCTCAATCACTTGAAAGCATTACATAAATGCTGAAGATATTTCAACTATCTCGCCTAAGCCAGCCTCTAGTGAATGGCCTAGGATTTTACTAGAATCGCGGACGTATCGTTCCGGTGCAGTCTCGAAGCATGTACAGAGGGATTTAACACGCTGACTGCCACGACGCCGCCGGTGAAGCCGCAGAGCCTCATGCCTGACTTCGTGTTCCCGCCGGCGGCCACAAGCTCGCCTCTGTTCAGTACAGCGTATCTTAAGGATAGCGTATTCGTCATAAAGTCACAGATATGTGCAGTCCGTTGATAAACATATACTGTGGGTGAAAGTGGCCTGTGAATATCTTGGTTTGCGATATATTATCATTTTAGCCTCGGTCGCGGTTGCGGCTTCTTGCAGTTCTACCTGCTGCAGATTTCTTGTAGTCCATTGCCATCACCAACACTGCTATCCATAGCACCATATTCTTCGCCAGAAAACTCCCTCGACCTTCACCGGTAATATCTGATTCTTCCATCGCCTCAATAATTCTTCATCAGTGAAACCAGTCGTTTTTCCACGTTTAGAATGTCGTGCTGTCCCACTGGTTGACAGTACGGGACCAATTTGAGGTGAAACCGTTTATGCTCGTATTGTATGATAAAGCAAACCTCACTGTTCGTACCAAAATATAAATTAGAAGTTAATTTTGTAACATGTAGAGCGACGCTGAAATTTAGTAAGAATTTTTTTTAAAAAGAGGATTCAAAACGATGAATAAAATATTGTGCCTAGTTTCCTGTACATCGGCGTAAACTCCATCGAGACTACAGTTTAAAGCACAGTAGTGCACTACGTACTGTGCTGAAGGCAGTGGATCGGGTGGGAACCTGCGTGGCGGGCACACGGCGCCAGGCTCCAATGAGTTCGCCGGCGGCCTCCTCACGCGTTAAGCAGTCACTCTTCCCGTGTTCCGTACGTGAATGGAACATGAAGAAACCTGCGCACTTTACAGCGAATTCCAGAGTATGGATGTAGATGTAAAAGTGGCCAACCAATTCACATCCATATTCATGTGATCTAATTGCGATGTTCCCACGTGCAGTTAAGACTATTGTTACATCTAGATCAATACTCTGCAAACCACTGTCAGGAGCGCTGCAGAGGGTAATTCTCACTGAATCGTATGTTTGGGTTACATTTGGCTACAATCACATATGGAACGCCGGAAGAGCCCATTTAAGCGTAACGTTTAATTATCTAACACATTTGTACTAATTAGGAGTTAGTGGTGGCTCATACTCACACAGTCACAACTGCAAAATAATCGTGTTTGCTTCTCTTGTCATACACTTTCAATCTTATCAGTTTTCGCTATTAATACCTACTGTGTATCAATTATAATTTTTGTTCTTGAACTGTAGTACCGAGACATATCAACAGCTTTGTTAAAGGGAGAAATGGATAAGGGAAACTACAGTGTTTCCATAAAGTTCCGCTATCATTGCAGAAAATCATAACGTGGAAACTTTTAGAGATAGAGAATAGTAGCTCTTTTTGTAAAACGTCTAGCAGCTCTCAATGTGTTTTTTCCGCTGTTTTTTCCTTTTTTCGTTTGTTGTAGATTTGACTTGGATTGTATGTCCAAATGGTGACAGACCAGAAGAAGGTGCAATGTGGCATATGGTATACAGAATCTAAATCTATGACAACGATACTATCTACGTTGGTAGAACAAGGTACAGCTGGCAGAAAGAAGAACAATGAGGTGGCTCAGAAACTTTAAAAAGACAGACAGTGTCAAAGACCTGTATCGAAGTGGACGTCCTCGCGTGTCTCAAGGACTTGTTGACAGAAGGCGTGCTGCGTTTTAGCACAGCACCTAGAAGTCAATTCGTCGCTCGTCACGTATACTGCAGGAATCAAGATCAGCTGTCCATAAAGTGTTACATAAGCAGTTAAGAGTTTTGCGTACAAAATGCACATGATCCAAGAACTGCAGCCAAAGGATCGTCATCTGCGATATGCACTAAAGGTGTTACGTCTGGCCTCCATAGATGGTGACAGCGACCCCCTGAAAAAAGCGCCTGTTTTCAGAAGTAACTACGTTACACATTTCGGAGATGTGAATCACCACAATTTTCAGGGCTCTGAAAACCCACCGAACACACGTGAACACCACGATGATGGCCGTAAACTTAGTGTTTGGTGTGGCCTGATTCGCGATAGGATGTTAGGCCCGTTTTTCTTCGTAGAGAAGATCATAACGGAAAATGTTTATGTGAGCTGCAGCTATCCATTACCTTCAAGCATGATGCTTCATCTCTCACACTGGGGTCTGAAAGTGCGTGATGTGCTGACTGACACATTTCCTGAGAGAAGTGGGTTGTCCCATCACATGGCCTCCACGGTCCCCTGATTCCGCTCCACTAGATTTCTTTTTGTTGGGTTATGTCAAGGATCACGTGTACACAATACCAGTCAATGACACTGCTAACATTCGTCTACGAATCAATAAAATAATTAGAGCTGTTGATGTTGCAATGACGACCCACAGATGAGTATAACTCGAATGTCATCATGATGTTGAGCGAGCGACGACAGGGGCACATATATTCTGATATAATGGAAATAAATGTTTGATAGCTGCTAAATGTTTTACAACAAACAGCGATGCTCTGTCTGCAGTAGCTTCCAAGTTATGCTTTTTGAAATGACAGAGGGACCGTTTACTACCACTACTACTACTACTACTACCCACAGTGCTACCACGAAGCGTCACGCAGTGACTGGGCTAGGAGACGTGGAGCTCTACCGGCCGCCGTTGCTTTTGTTCCCAGGGCGGCGTGGGTCGCGTCGGGGGTGACAAACGGGCGTGCGATGCGGCGCGCCAGATAGCCGGGGCGCGCGTGTCGCGTGCCGCTGACCGCCGACGCGCCGCAGGGTCACGGCCGTGGCGCAGCGTCTGTCTGCCCCGAGCACCGCCACCACTCGTGGTCGCGCTCTCTGGAGAACTTCACTTCCTGACCACATGCTGCCGTTACACCCTGTCTCAGGGCCCTTCGGCGAGATCCGAACGGGAAAGCAGAACCGTCCCGGGCACACAGAGGATTGGTCGAGAGCAATGGGTTAAATGACCTGCCAGCTCCACTTGTCTCTGCAGTGTCATATGGCACACCGATGAGATGCTCAGATAGCAACCCTCACACAAATGTTTTCATGGTGCAGAGAGTTGTAGTACGAAACATCATCCACAAACTGGCAGGAATGAAGTGAGGTATACAGTTCTCGGTAACGCTATTCAGCAACAGTGTTTGTAAGTCATGTTATTTATGCCAAGCAGGCCGACATACCCCTCAACGAACCATGCCTTAACAGGATGCCTGAGGCCAATTCCAAAGAAAAGCTGTGGTGACTTGCTGGTACTGCATCCCAGCGGCTTAAGTCTAGGGAACGCTTTCTGTGTGCCTCACAGACCCTCACTAATGCATCACAACGTTCAAGACTTTTGACCGTGCACCTTAGTGACTAGCCAGAACCCTCTGGAGAACTTCCTATAGATTACAGTGAGGAACCTCTCGATAGACTGCGCTCTGAAGTTGCAGGGTTAGAAGAAAAGATGAGGAGCTAGGATCACATGGAAGAACAGACCCCGTGTGAATGTGGACATCTGCAGACTACCACCCACCTCCTGCAGAGCGAGCTGTATCCAGAAACATGTAATGTAGAGGCCCTACACAATACAAACCCAATAGCACTGGACGTGGCCAGGTTTTGGTCCACGACAGTAGAATCTAAAACAATAATACACATAACTTTGTCATTTTCTCTTTTGCATCTACGCTATCTGATCCGGAGCCGGCCGTTGTGGCCGAGCGGTTCTAAGCTCTTCAGTCCGGAACCGTGCGACTGCTACGGTCGCAGGTTCGAATCCTGCCGAGGGCATGAATGTGTGTGATCTCTTTTTAAGTAGTTCTAAGTTCAAGGGGACTGATGGCCTCAATTGTTAACTCCCATAGTGCTCGGAGCCATTTGAACCAAAGTATCCGGACACCTATTAGCGGATATTAATGTGGGGTGTGTCCACTATTCGCATTTATGACGGCTTCAGCTCTATTGGGGACACTTTCAATAAGGTGTCCGAACGTCCGAGGAGGAATGGCCGCCCATTATTCCTCAAGGGGCAAAAGCAGAGAAGGTAGTGATGTTGCATGCTGGGGACTGGAGTGAAGTCGACGTCCTAACTGATGCCAAAGGTGTTGGATTTCATTTAGGTCGGGATTACGCAGGCTAGTCCACTTCAGGATTGTTGTCCACAAACCACTGCTTGATGGCAGAGTGACACGCTGATATATTCATCGTGTTCGAACCGTTCCTCACCTGTACGCCCCACCTAATGCTGTCAAATGTATTTATATCGTTCTGTATTTTGCGGTTTCTCAAGCTCAATATTGGGACCACACTATGCCATGAAAAACACCCCCACACCGCAACATCACCTCTTCTATACTTCATTGTTGGCAGTACACATGGTCGCTGGAAACGTTCTGCAGGCATTCGACAAACTCAAACCTTCCCTTGGAGTGTCACACGTAAGCGTGACGCAGCACTCCAAATCATTAATTTCCAGGAATCCACTGTCCAGTAATGTCGCTCTTTACACCACCTCAAGCATTTATTAGCATTTGCCACAGAGTTTTTAACTCGGTACGCACAGTCATTCTGCCAGCTGAACTGCTGGCAGCACTCTGGAACTCAAGAGCCATTCCTTTCGCTGATTTTATGCGATTTTTTACAACCACACTCCACTACGACAGACGATCCCTGCCCGTCATTACATGATGTCTACCTGTTCTTCGTTTAGCAGTGATTGTCCCTTTGCATCTCCAGCTCACAATCAATCACGAAGAGCCATTTCAGCAGCTTCAGATAGCCTGAAATGTTCCTGATCGATTTGTTACTCAGGTGACATCCAGTGACAAGTTCACGTTCGAGCTCCCTGAGCTCTTCTGACCGACTTACTCTGCTGTTACTCCTGTTGACGCCTTTGGTATTTCTGAAGGGGACACTAACCACCAACCAGTGCTCTGTATGTGCAGAATGTTGTTAGACCCGTTCTTTTGCCGTTCTTGAAACAGGGAGGTAATGTATTGTTTCAACAGGATAAAGCTCCCCCTCACACTGTCCGTGAAACTGAACGTGCTCTGCAAGACGTGCAGAACCTTCTCTGGCCAACACGATTTCCGGACTTGACTCCATCAAGCACGTGTAGGATATGATGAGACGAGAAGTGACTTTTGCGACTCGTCAACAAACAACTCTTACAAAACTACGTGAAAAGGTCGAGCCGGTGCGGCATGACGTATCCCCGGACAGTAGAACAGTATTAGATATCTGCACGATCGACTGAATGCCAGTCAGTGCCTGAATTGCCGCCTGTGGAGGCTGCACCACTTGCTAATACAGGTGTTACATCGTGAGTCAGTACCTGGCACCACAGAACCACTTGTGACATTGATTCGCAAATACAATCATTTCAATAAACGAAAAGAACCAGTTTGCTTTTGTTCTACAATATTACTTTTATTGTTAACCGGTTTTCGGCTTACTAGGCCATCTTCAGATTTTTACTGGGTATTATCACCAAAGAATGTTGTTTGCTAACATTTAACTTCTTTGGTGATAATACTCAGTAAATGTCTGAAGATGGCCTAGTAAGCCGAAAACCGGTTAACAATAAAAGTAATATTGTAGAACAAAAGCAAACTGATGCTTTTCATTTATTATAAATTTGTTCTACCAAGAACCGACGGAAGATTCTGTTAATATGACAATCATTTCATTTAGTCTATAAGCACTATTGTAGCAAAAACCTTGAGTGAATTGGGCACCCTTAAAGGGTGTATTAACTTTTTCTTCCGGCAGTGTATTTTCTGGGGGAGTACTAATTTCCCACGCCGTATGACCCCCCAGACCATGTCGTGTTCAGCTGGCGTTGTTTACTTGCAAAATCTGATTCCAGCCACCTGGATTCTCAATTTTCGCACATTTCGCAGATGTTTTAGTGGAAACGTTCAACCCAACATTGACAGTCGCTCTTTAGCTGAGCTCGTCTAATAGAACTGGAT
This sequence comes from Schistocerca serialis cubense, assembly GCF_023864345.2. NCBI lineage: Eukaryota > Metazoa > Arthropoda > Insecta > Orthoptera > Acrididae > Schistocerca > Schistocerca serialis. Next base: position 313,525,777 of record NC_064638.1, read on the forward strand.
AAAATGACCAAATGTAGATGCAACTGCCGGAAACAACTAAAATGTACTTTAACTGTACTATTACCTTCTAGCTACCAAATTTAGCCATCTTCTCCTATTCAAGAACCATGATCTCAGCTCATATTTACTAACTGTAGTTCTGTTCTTGCTATTCGGTAATCGTCAAAATCCTCAATAAATGGTATTATATTCCAGCTAGTTTTTGTGTCTAGTTATTAAAGAACTTTTATTCTTCCTTTCGTTCCCCCATTAAACTTGATGACAGCATCATTCACTCAATGCTTGACGCTTAACAAGAAATAAGTTGTGCTTGCAAACCTCGGCCAAGAAACACTGGAAGACTCTTAGACATTTTGAGTTTTTTTCTTTCACACAGTTCTTAACAGCTGGTTCAGCCTCTATAAACTTATTTCATGAGATCCAAAACGGTATCAGGAAACCTGTTCTGTGTGAGTGAAGCTAGTGTTCAATTTTTCTTTGGCGTTTTGCGCTTACACCACTCTAAAGAATATAAATTCTGGAGACGACGCTGTTCAGTAGAGGCCTTGTGAAAGTGTGATGCTTATGCATCCCCTCTCACTGCCTCCTGATCATGTTTATTGCTGACGAAATGACAGTACTCTGAAAATCATTTCTTTATACAAAGCCTCTGAAAATAAGATCGTTAGAAAAGAAACGACAGTTGAGACGCTGCCAGTAGATGCACATATAGGCTGCGGTAAGTCACAGTCTTCTGCATTATGCGGCACGCCAGTTTAAAACTTTTTAATGACCAAAAGTTTCTTCATAAAAAAATTATATTCAGCGTGTGATAAAAAACACTTAAGCTCTTTTATATTCAATAATGTTAGTTAAGCATACGTCAAATTAGAAATGTTCCCAATTTTAATTCGCCAGCAAAAATGAAAAATCGGGTTTTTGGTCGGTTACATCATTTCACCCACATCAAACATTTTGGCTTCAGCTCGGTTAATACATGAGTTACAATATTAATTGCATAATAAAATTAGGCTGCTCTGAGCCGCCTACCAAGCACCGCAAAGCTCGTTTCGATAGCTTGAAGTGGTCATGAAACAAAAGGGAATTTCACGTCTTACGCGACTCCCAGTCTCATTTTAGACTGACGGGTCCTCTTCTCGTGACGTCGGGTGGTCAGTTCCGCATTGTATAAGGGTGTCCGGATACTTTCGATGAGGCAGTGTGATCCATCATATTTGCGACGCTTCTTACACAAGTAAATAAATGAAATAAATATGTGTCAACCATTTCCAACGCTGCGTAGGAGGATCTGTAACTTTTTCCGGTTATGACTGCAAAGCTAAATGTTTAGTGTGTAATAAAATACCAAATCGTGCTAATAAATTTAATTTGCAGCTACATTATGCCAAAAATCACAAGGCGGGGTACGACAGACACGTCAATGAGGAGTGCAGTAGGAGTGCAATTCAGTAATTGTTGACTTAAACGCCGGTGCGTCAAATAAAGTAAGCTACCACTTAACTTTAAAACAGGAAATCTCTATAATTTGACGACAGTTGCATGAAATAAATCCACTTTCGCTTCAACAGCAACTGCAGTCTTAGAACTGCGAACGTTCGTAACTGACACGTTTCAATCTCATCAGAATCAGCTGTAAATTTTGTCTTAAGATAGCTGTAAGACTGAAAATGTTTTTCAAAACGTGAGCTCATTAAAGACTGTATTATATCAGAGACGGAAGAAATGTATCCACTTTTGGTTCGGAAGCAGCAGTCGATGTCTCTTTCTCAAAGAACTGTAATGTGCTGAAGATTCAGCAGAAGATGTTCTGTCGCATCTAACAATACTTACACTGCTGGCCATTAAAATTGCTTCACCAAGAAGAAATGCAGATGATAAACGGGTATTCATTGGACAAATATATTATACTACAACTGACATGTGATTACATTTTCACGCAATTTGGGTGCATAGATCCTGAGAAATCAGTACCCAGAATAACCATCTCTGGCCGTAATAACGGCCATGTACGCCTGGGCATTGAGTCAAACAGAGCTTGGATGGCGTGTACAGGTACAGCTGCCCATGCAGCTTCAACACGATACCACAGTTCATCAAGAGTAGTGACTGGCGTATTATGACGAGCCAGTTGCTCGGCCACCATTGACCAGACGCTTTCAATTGGTGAGAGATCTGGAGGATGTGCTGGCCAGGACAGCAGTCGAACATTTTCTGTATCTAGAAGGGCCAGTACAGGACCTGCAACATACTGTCGTGCATTATCCTGTTGAAATGTAGGGTTTCGCAGGGATCGAATGAAGGGTAGAGCCACGGGTCGTAACACATCTGAAATGTAACGTCCACTTTTCAAAGTGCCGTCAATGCGAACAAGAGGTGACCAGGACGTGTAACCAATGGCACCCCATACCTTCACGCCAGGTAATACGTCAGTATGGCGATGACGAATACAATCTTCCAAAGTGCGTTCACCACGATGTCGTCAAAGACGGGTGCGACCATCATGATGCTGTAAACAGAACCTGGATTCATCCGAAAAAATGACGTTTTGCCATTCGTGCACCCAGGTTCGTCGTTAAGTACACCATCGCAGGTGCACCTGTCAGTGATGCAGCGTCAAGGGTAACCGCAACCATGGTCTCCGAGCTGATAGTCCATGCTGCTGCGAACGTCGTCGAACTGTTCGTGCAGATGGTTGTTGTCTTGCAAACGTCCCATCTGTTGACTCAGGGATCTAGACATGGTTGCAGGATCCATTATAGCCATGCGGATAAGATGCCTGTCGTCTCGACTGCTAGTGATACGAGGCCTTTGGGATCGAGCACGGCGTTCCGTATTATCCTCCTGAACCCACCGATTCCATATTCTGCTAACAGTCATTGGAGCAGCAATGTTGCGATACGATAAACCGCAATCACGATAGGCTACAATCCGACATTTATCAAAGCCGGAAACGTGATGGTACGCATTTCTCCTCCTTACACGAGGCATCAGAACAACGTTTCACCAGGCAACGCCTGTCAACTGCTGTTTGTGTATGAGAAATGGGTTGGAAACTTACCTCATGTCAGCACGTTGTAGGTGTCGCCACCTTCGCCAACCTTGTGTGAATGCTCTGAAAAGCTAATCATTTGCATACCACAGCATGAACCTGTCGGTTAAATTTCGCGTCTGTAGCACGTCATCTTCGTTGCGTAGCAATTTTAATGGCCAGTAGTGTATCAAATACAATGTTGCATTTTGTTTGTCTTTGTATCAGTCGCTGGGCCTAACCGATACTCCACAGTGGTAGTTTTTACGAGAACGTTGAACGACATACTGGGACGACCGCGGCTTACTGATTGGGTTCGTAGTTATATTATTATAGTATATTTTTACTTGCAGTTGTTTCCTCCTCGTTGCAACCTATTTGCAATCGTGCACCTCCTTCAGTAAACGTTTAACAAGTATGGTTAGCGTGCCTGATATTTCCATACCTCCTATTTATTTATTACGAATTAAACTACAAGTGCAGGATTTAATTTACGACACCGTTAGCTGATAGACTAAACTTGGGCTGACTGCGCTATGTGGTACACTGGACCTGCGGCTGCACGACGCGCCAGCTGGCGGCGGGCGCTCCCGTTCCCCCACGGCCCTTGCTACACGGATCAAGAGCCGAATCTCGCTGCTCTATAAAGCACCAGCCCCAGCGGCCCTGCTCCGTCTTAAACCTTGGAATTGACTCCAGATATCTGCCAGAACATAGCTTTCTCGGACAAAGTGCTTCTAAAAGGTTCAGTGGATGGACCAAAACCTGTCACAACGCACTTGAAAAATGTACGCATATGCATGTGCGCTGAGCACCATACTGAAAGAGCACCACTGTGTCGACCACTATAAGGTGAAGTACCATAGATAAGTCTATTACTGTAAGCGAATGTGAACACTTGCGTCTCATTGCAACAGAGCAACTCATAAACATCAAATTATGTGACAATCACGGATAATGACGAAGTTATCTTATTGCAGTATGCGGAAGAAAGACTACAAGCAGAAAATTGTATTTAACGACTGCTTTAAACAGTTTTACGACAGAATAGAAAGTGATCATGATTCACTAGCTTCGGATCTGCCATCAATAAGCGTAACGACGGAAAACACCGAGAAAGTGACGTGCATGGTGGCACAAAATTAGCTAAAGTCTTTGACATTCGTATCAAGGAACTGTGGATTAGCGGGGATCTTTAGATTTGTCTCACACAAGTATCTTGATGGACAGTGGCAAATTTATTGCTGGAGATTTCATTCGCGTTTATGAGCTCGACCGTTTCTCTAAGTCGTCATCTTTGGAATGAGAACTAGAACATCAGTTTGAAACGACTCTGCCTTTCGCCTCATTTTATTGACAAATTAACATGGCGTTACCTTGCAATATCTGAAGAGCCACGCGCGTGTATACGCATATACCTGTGCTGTACTGTATTGCAAAGCTGTTTAGACAAGGAAGCAGGCGGACGTGAACCATGTCTCACTGCAGGCTCTCTGACTAAGGCGACCAATCAAATGCTTCGCTTGAGATCCCACTTTTACTGCAGCTGAACTTCGGCATGCCGTGATTCATGCACTCTTGCTTCTGTCTTGGTTCTAGTCGGTCACGTAGTCATCAGAAGCCGGTCGCTGTGCTTTTTTCCGTTTATGTTAATGCAGATTGCAAATGCAGTCGGCTGCATTCATGTAGAACGAACTTACTTTTGCGATGTCATGGTAAATCTTTAATTTTCTTTAGTAACGTGACTGAAACCGGAACTTACTTTTTTGTTGCTGAGTCGTGCGCCCCAATGTACCGGAACGTCCATGTAATCCACCGACACCCATGTTCATACTAGACACTAAATCCCCTCTCAAGCCACTCAGGATTTTTAACATAATTATTTGTGTGTTCTGTAAAGTGACATATCTTTTTGTACTTAGATGGGATTCCAATATTGACCAGGGACATTCAGTGTACATCTGCTTACACTGTGAAAGCATTGATTTTTCTGATACAGGAAGGTGTTAGCAAACCTGGTATCCTTACAACTGTTTTTCCAAACTTCCGTTGTTATCCCTTCAGTGACGTGCTTATGTCAGATCACGGTGCAACTTGCCATACTATGATCCTATGCCTTGCTTAACGATATCGTTACTGACAAATCTGTACATTTCGCAACATTATGGACATTCTTACGCTATATATATCGTGACTTCCAACATTTTCAGGTAAGTAATCAAACAGGAAACTGATGGTAAATGCAACTGCTCTGCTAGCGCTCGCTAAGGATCAACTCTCATCAGATGCCCGTACAAAAATTCGCTTTGCATTCTGATGCTATTGTTTGTGAGCTTAAGTAATGCTCGGAGTTGTTACATGGTATACAAACTGCACAGACATGGACATGGCACGGACGATAAGATCTCCATTACACCATGATTTCATAATTAGCCCCCCTTTCCTCCTTAGTTTACTTATTTTTTATAGGACTATATAATCTTTATCACGATCAATCAATCCCTTCCGATAGTCAAGAGTCTGTTCTGCTTGCAGAGGTTGACTGATATTGCCAGGAAAACGGCTATAAACACCTTTCTAAAAATACTTACTGAATGTCGAGTGAGGAAAATATGATAGCATACATACCTTTGCACGCATGCTAACCTCTCTTATTATCACATTTCCTAAGAGATATTCAGTGATGACAACAAAATTGTTTTGATGTCTAATTCCATTGAGAACCGCGTGCACCACAACGGTATTGTTGTCAATATATTTTGGATAAATGGCAGCATCGGTCGTAAGGATTCAGTTTATCCAAAATATCACACGTCTTCCTCAAACGCTGGTTCTCTAAATTTCGTGTGAACAAAATCGCCGGCCTTCAAAAGGTTCCCATTTAAGTTACTCAACCACCCTTGTTACCCGCACATAGAGGCTATACATATCTGTTGCTATTGTCATAGCCCGTGGCTGAATTCGTTACATCTTTGCTGTCATGCCTACACGGTAAGGAAACCATGCGATGGAACATGCATGAATTCCACTTTTCCAGAAACCTTCGATCTGGAATAGCATAAACAGCTATCACAGTCGCAGTGCAGGAACGCCTGCATCACATTTCGTCAGAGATGCAAGGACATGAGACATCTACGTTTCGCAGCTTCATCAACTTTACAAACATTTAATCTGACTAATAGCGATTAACAGTACCATTCACCGAAATTTTTACATGAACAATACCATTCACCGAACGTTTTACATGTACTGTAGCATTAGTCTTAACTTGCAGCTTCCACAACAAATGGCCCAAAATAATCTCCAATTGTAGAACACAGTACCAGCAATAAGTGCAAAGGGTTACCGTGAGGTAGCGTACTCGCAGCCTCAACGGTGCCTCTGAAGTAATCAGAAACGACAGTTCAGAACATGAAAAGCCGTCAAAGGAAATGGACACCTTTAAGCAAGTACCTGTACCTTTTTTCAACGTCAGTAGAAACAGTTACAACATATGAATGATTTCAAATAGTGCAAAGTGAACGTGTTCAATGACATGTGCTGTCACACTGAGATTTTTCAATATTATACGGAACATGCTACTATGACAGAACTGCGTGTGTGGAACCAGCGCATAGATAATCTTACATAGTTCTATTAGTTTACTTAAGGGCAGACGTAGTACAAAATACATACTGCCATTTAAACATTAGGTGTCTCCTGTAATACTACAGTTAAAGTGTTAGAACTTTGTTGTTGTGGTCTTCAGTCCTGAGACTGGTTTGATGCAGCCCTCCGTGCTACTCTATCCTGTGCAAGCTTCTTCATCTCCCAGTACCTACTGCAACCTACATCCTTCTGAATCTGCTTAGTGTATTGATCTCTTGGTCTCCCTCTACGATTTTTACCCTCCACGCTGCCCTCCAATGCTAAATTTGTGATCCCTTGATGCCTCAAAACATGTCCTACCAACCGATCCCTTCTTCTAGTCAAGTTGTGCCACAAACTTCTCTTCTCCCCAATCCTATTCAATACCTCCTCATTAGTTATGTGATCTACCCACCTTATCTTCAGCATTCTTCTGTAGCACCACATTTCGAAAGCTTCTATTCTCTTCTTGTCCAAACTGGTTATCGTCCATGTTTCACTTCCATATATGGCTACACTCCATACAAATACTTTCAGAAACGGCTTCCTGACACTTAAATCTATACTCGATGTTAACAAATTTCTCTTCTTCAGAAACGCTTTCCTTGCCATTGCCAGTCGACATTTTATATCCTCTCTACTTCGACCATCATCAGTTATTTTGCTCCTCAAATAGCAAAACTCCTTTACTACTTTAAGTGTCTCATTTCCTAATCTAATCCCCTCAGCATCGCCCGATTTAATTTGACTACATTCCATTATCCTCGTTTTGCTTTTGTTGATGTTCATCTTATATCCTCCTTTCAAGACACTGTCCATTCCGTTCAACTGCTCTTCCAAGTCCTTTGCTGTCTCTGACAGAATTACAATGTCATCGGCGAACCTCAAAGTCTTTACTTCTTCTCCATGAATTTTAATACCTACTCCGAATTTTTCTTTTGTTTCCTTTACTGCTTGCTCAATATACAGATTGAATAACATCGGGGAGAGGCTACAACCCTGTCTCACTCCTTTCCCAACCACTGCTTCCCTTTCATGCCCCTCGACTCTTATAACTGCCATCTGGTTTCTGTACAAATTGTAAATAGCCTTTCGCTTTCTGTATTTTACCCCTGCCACCTTCAGAATTTGAAAGAGAGTATTCCAGTTAACGTTGTCAAAAGCTTTCTCTAAGTCCACAAATGCTAGAAACGTAGGTTTGCCTTTTCTTAATCTTTCTTCTAAGATAAGTCGTAAGGTTAGTATTGCCTCACGTGTTCCAACATTTCTACGGAATCCAAACTGATCTTCCCCGATGTCCGCTTCTACCAGTTTTTCCATTCGTCTGTAAAGAATTCGCTTTAGTATTTTCCAGCTGTGACTTATTAAACTGATAGTTCGGTAATTTGCACATCTTTCAACACCTGCTTTCTTTGGGATTGGAATTATTATATTCTTCTTGAAGTCTGTGGGTATTTCTTCTGTCTCATACATCTTGCTCACCAGATGGTAGAGTTTTGTCATGACTGGCTCTCCCAAGGCCATCAGTAGTTCTAATGGAATGTTGTCTACTCCCGGGGCGTTGTTTCGACTCAGGTCTTTGAGTGCTCTGTCAAACTCTTCACGCAGTATCTTAACTCCCATTTCATCTTCATCTACATCCTCTTCCATTTCCATAATATTGTCCTCAAGTACATCGCCCTTGTATAAACCCTCTATATACTCCTTCCACCTTTCTGCCTTCCCTTCTTTGCTTAGAACTGGGTTGCCATCTGAGCTCTTGTTATTCATACAAGTGGTTCTCTTCTCTCCAAAGGTCTCTTTAATTTTCCTGTAGGCGGTATCTATCTTACCCCTAGTGAGACAAGCCTCTACATCCTTACATTTGTCCTCTAGCCATCCCTGCTTAGCCCTTTTGCACTTCCTGTCGATCTCATTTTTGAGACGTTTGTATTCCTTTTTGCCTGCTTCATTTACTGCATTTTTATATTTTCTCCTTTTATCAATTAAATTCAATATTTCTTCTGTTACCCAAGGATTTCTATTAGCGCTCGCCTTTTTACCTACTTGATCGTCTGCTGCCTTCACTACTTCATCCCTCAGAGCTACCCATTCTTCTTCTACTGTATTTCTTTCCCCCATTCCTGTCAATTGTTCCCTTATGCTCTCCCTGAAACTCTGTACAACCTGTGGTTCTTTCGGTTTATCCAGGTCCCAGCTCCTTAAATTCCCACCTTTTTGCAGTTTCTTCAGTTTCAATCTGCAGTTCATAACCAATAGATTGTGGTCAGAGTCCACATCTGCTCCTGGAAATGTCTTACAATTTAAAACCTGCTTCCTAAATCTCTGTCTTACCATTATATAATCTATCTGATACCTTTTAGTATCTCCAGGATTCTTCCAGGTATACAACCTTCTATCATGATTCTTGAACCAAGTGTTAGCTATGATTAAGTTATGCTCTGTGCAAAATTCAACAAGGCGGCTTCCTCTTTCATTTCTTCCCCCCAATCCATATTCACCTACTATGTTTCCTTCTCTCCCTTTTCCTACTGACGAATTCCAGTCACCCATGACTATTAAATTTTCGTCTCCCTTCACTACCTGAATAATTTCTTTTATCTCGTCATACATTTCATCAATTTCTTCATCATCTGCAGAGCTAGTTGGCATATAAACTTGTACTACTGTAGTAGGCATGGGCTTTGTGTCTATCTTGGCCACAATAATGCGTTCACTATGCTGTTTGTAGTAGCTAACCCGCACTCCTATTTTTTATTCATTATTAAACCTACTCCTGCATTACCCCTATTTGATTGTGTGTTTATAACCCTGTAATCACCTGACCAAAAGTCTTGTTCCTCCTGCCACCGAACTTCACTAATTCCCACTATATCTAACTTTAACCTATCCATTTCCCTTTTTAAATTTTCTAACCTACCTGCCCGATTAAGGGATCTGACATTCCACGCTCCGATCCGTAGAATGCCAGTTTTCTTTCTCCTGATAACGACGTCCTCTTGTGTAGTCCCCGCCCGGAGATCCGAATGGGGGACTATTTTACCTCCGGAATATTTTACCCAAGAGGACGCCATCATCATTTAATCATACAGTAAAGCTGCTTGTCCTCGGGAAAAATTACGGCTGTAGTTTCCCCTTGCTTTCAGCCGTTCGCGGTACCAGCACAGCAAGGCCGTTTTGGTTAATGTTACAAGGCCAGATCAGTCAATCATCCAGACTGTTGCCCCTGCAACTACTGAAAAGGCTGCTGCCCCTCTTCAGGAACCACATGTTTGTCTGGCCTCTCAACAGATACCCCTCCGTTGTGGTTGCACCTACGGTACGGCCATCCGTATCGCTGAGGCACGCAAGCCTCCCCACCAACGGCAAGGTCCATGGTTCATGGGGGGGGGGGGTTAGAACTTTAGTGCACGATATTCTGTGCAGTTTTTGTTTGATTATCTTCATGGACATTCGTTTGATAAGGATTTGAATTTGTAATGATCAATATACATATAATGTCCTTTTTCTCATAAACTGATTAACCATTCAAACTGAAACTTTACAGTTTGCATCTCCATAAAAGTATAGTAAAACATGTGCGACAGATTTTTCTTTGAGCTTGTAGTTACTTTCAAATTAATTTTTGCGTTTTATGTTAAGCGAGACTGCTCTATTTCCCTCATACAGTGAAGGAAAACTTTTCGCAGATACAAGATAAAGAAAAGTGCTGCATAGGATTATTCAATAAGTGATTTTTAAGAACAGTGCCAAATTTCAGAATGTTAGATTTTATAGTTCCTGAGGAAAGGTTCGTTATATCTATAAAAATCGGTCTTCGGCAAATCTCCTTTAAGTTTGTATTCCAATTTTTAATAATATTTCAATACCTCTAATTACTAATGCTGCCACTATCCATAATATTCATGCTCTTCCTTGTCTTCCTGGATTATTCTCTTCGCCTGTCTCGTTTGCCTAGTCACGTTTTTCATATTCTCTTCTGCTGCCTGGGGTTTATCAACACGTCCTTCATTGATGCTTCTAAGTATCTTCAGAAGCCTAATCTCTGCAGTCACTTAATCTATCTACTTGAAACGTCCCCTTAGAAAAAAATTTATGAATTACTGTGCTGATAAACCTCTTACGTTATTTGATTTTCAAACAGCTGAGCAGAACTGAACGTACTCAGACATTTCTCTCTTTACTTATTCTGATCAACACTAAAGTGACACACAATATTTTTAGCGCAACGCAATCTGACTTTCAATAATCCCTACAAAGTAGTGGCCCTGGCTAACAGTAACCTACCTATACCTTTCATGAATCACTTACCTCACAAAAATCTTCGTTACTCGAACTACTGCAATACAGCGAGCTCCAATACTGTCAGCTAAATAAAAGATTCTAACTACTGAAGGCACTAACTACTGATCGGCAAATGAAAGATTTTGATAGAGAACAAACAATGTATTTACCTTAATAATATTCAAAAGTCATCATATATATATCAGTTCATGATATCCAGTATCAAAAATTTACTCTTTCTGAGGGACACAAGTACAGATCGTCCGCTCTCAAAATTCTGCCATCTCTCTCCTCACATCCACCACTGCTGGCGGCTCACCTCCAACTGCGCAACGCTACAATAGCAAAAATTCCAACAATGCAAACCAGCCACAGAATTCACACAGCACAGTCAGTGATTTTCATACAGAGCGCTACGTGGCGTTACCAACATAAAAACCTAAACAGCCTACTTACATACTTTTCCACTATAAAACGCTATACTGGCATCACATGCAGCTGTCTTCACAACATTTGAGGACACACATAATGTTTTTGATTGTAGCTCTCGCGTTTTACGGTTTCCCATGTTCACATTTTTTCACGAATTTGGGATTTGCTAGGTATCTGAGTGTTGGCTTCATAACATTTAAAACAGCAAGTGGCAAACCATACTTATGACTTTCCACTGGCTTCCGTCTGAAGGAATCTTTCACAGCGAATTCTCATCTGTGTAAAGTTTGTGGTAGAATATAGCCCACATTGCTTGCTGTATTATTTTCACAGTATGTAAATTGTACAAGCTGAAGGTGAAGATATAGAGAAAGTATATAAGGATACTGAAAGGATAATACAATACGTAAAGGGAGATGAAAATCTAATAGTCATGGGGGAATGGAATGCAGTAATAGGTGAAGGAGAAGAAGGGAAGGTTACTGGAGAATATGAGAGAGGAGAAAGACGGTGTTCCGTAATAAATTTCAGCTATTAATAGCGAATACTCTCTTCAAGAATCACAGTAGAAGGAGGTATACTTGGAAAAGACGGGGTGATACGGGAAGATTTCAGTTACATTACAACAAGGCAGACAGAGGTTCCGAAATCAGATACTGGACTGCAAGGCTTACCCAGGAGCGGAAATAGATTCAGATCACAATGTAGTAGTGATGAAGAATAGGCTGAAGTTTAAGAGAGTATATAGGAAGAACCAATAAACAAAGAAGTGTGGTACAGGAGCGCTAAGGTATGACGAGACCCTCCTGAAGTTCTTTGTGGCTGTAGATACGGCAATAAGGAATAGCGCAGTAGCAGTACAGTTGACGAGGAATGGACATCTCTAAAAAAAGCAATCACAGAAGTTGGAAAGAAAAACTTAAGTACAAAGAAGGTAACTGCGAAGAAACCACGGGTAACAGAAGAAATACTTCAGTTGATCTACGAAAGACGGAAGCACAAAAATTTTCATAGAAATTCAGGTGTACAGAAATACGTCGCTGAGGAATGAAATAATTAAGAGGTACAGGGAAGCTAAGAGGAAATGGCTGCATGAAAAATGTGAAGAAAGTGAAAAAGAAATGTTTGTCCGATGGTCTGACTCAGCATATAAGAAAGTCAAAAGAACCTTCGGTGAAATTAAAATCAGGGTGAAAACATTAAAAGCGCAACAGAATTCTGCTGTTAAATGCAGAGCAGAGAGCGGATAGGCAGAAAGAGTACACTGAAGGCATCAATAAGGGAGAAGATCTGTCTGATTTGATAAAATATGAAATAGGAGTTGATTGAGAAGAGACGGGGGATCCAATATTAGAATGAGAATTTAGGAGAGTTTTGGAGGACTTAAGATACAAAAGGCAGAAGGGATAGATAACATTCCATCAGAATTTCTGAAATCATTGGGGGAAGTGCCAACAAAACGACTATTCACGTTGGTGGGTAGAATGTATGAGTTTGGCTACATACCATCAGACGTTCGGAAAGATGTCATCCATACAACTCCGAAAACTGCAAGAGCTGAGAAGAGTGGGAATTATCGCACAATCAGCTTAACAACTCATGCATGAAAGACACTGACAAGGATAATATACGGAAGGATGGAACAGAAAACTGAGTATGTTTTAGATGTCGATCAGTTTGGGTTTAGAAAAGGTAAAGGCACTAGAGAGGCAATTCTGGCGTAGCGGCTGATAATGGAAGCAAGACTACAGAAAAATCAAGACACGTTGATAGAATTTGTCGACCTTGAAAAAGCGTTCGACAATGTAAATTGGTGCAAGGTGTTTGAAATTCTGAGAAAAATAGGGGTAAGCTATAGGGAGAGATGGGCAATACACAATGTGTACAAGAACCAAGAGGGAATAATAAGAGTGGGCGAACAAGAACGAAGTGCTTGGATTAAAAATGGTGTAAGACAGCGATATAGTCTTTCGCCCCTACTGTTCAATCTGTACATCGAAGAGGCAATGATGAAACTAAAAGAAAGGTTCAGGAGTGCAATTAAAATTCAAGGATTCGCCGATAACATTGCTATCCTGAATGAAAGTGAAGAAGAATTATATGATCTGCTGAATGGAATGAACAGTCTAATGAGTACGGAATATGGATTGAGAGTCAATCGAAGAAAGACGAAAGTAGTGAGAAGTAGCAGAAATGAGAACAGCGGGAAACTTAACATCTGGACTGATGCTCATGCAGTAGATGAAATTAAGGAATTTTGCTACCTAGGCAGCAAAATAGCCAGTCACCGACGGAACAAGGAGGACATCAAAAGCAGACTAGCACTGGCAAAAAGGGCATTCTTGGCCACGAGGAGTCCACTAGTATCAATCATAGGCCTTAATTTGAGAAAGAAATTCCTGAAAATATACGTTTGCAGCTCAGCATTATATGGTTGTGAAACATGGACTGTGGGAAAACCGGAGCAGAAGGCAATCGAATCATTTGAGATGTGGTGCTGCACACGAATGTTGAAAATTAGTTAGAGTGATAAGGTAAGGAACGAGGAGGTTCTGCGCAGAATTGGAGATGAAAGGAATATGTGGAAAACACTGATAAGGAGAAGGGACAGGATGATAGGACATCTGTTAAGACATTAGGGAATGACTTCAATGGTAATAGAGGGAGCTGTAGAGGGGAAAAACTGTAGAGGAAGACCGAGATTGGAATACATACAGCAAATAACTGAGGACGTAGGTTGCAAGTGCTACTCTGAGATGAAGAAGTTGTAACAAGAGAGAAATTCGCGACGGCCTGCATGTAAACCAGTCAGGAGACGGGCGACCCAAAAAAAATGTACATTGTCCTGATGTATTTTCCACGATATATTGGTAGTGCGTGAATTTCTTTGTGTGTCGGGTCTGTTAGCACCTTCAGTGGCTTTCAGTCTTCTAATTTCTTCCCCTTCATTTCTTTCACAGACTTCTAGATGCATCTGCAGTACGTTTAGATTATGTGGCCGAAAAACTAAGAGAAAAGGATGTCTAGTACAGATAATATGTGGAGCACAGTACGAAAAGGCAGGTGCAGAGAAAGAAAAGAAAATTTTGTTAAAACACATTTCTTGGCAATTTTCGATTATGAAGCTTTGAGATGTCTTTCCTAAAGCATCAGTCTAATAAAGTACGCATTAAAATTAGTATATTTTCCCTATTTTTCCCTACGTATGCTCTTAACCTGATCAGATTAGACTCTTCGATCCCTCTCTTACATCGATCGAGGTTTTTACAGACACAGTACTTTTTACGCGAACGAGTGCATTTACAGCTGCTGACTAGTGATGGAATGAAGAGAAAGGATTTTGCTCTGATGGGAATGAATTGAAGGGGATTTGTTGGATCTCTTCCATAATAGTTAATCTTGTTATTGTGTTGTCTCTACCTCTCGGTACATGTTTCCGACAGTAGTTGAGCTCGAGGAATGATACGTGTTTTGTTTATTTTCGTCCCTGTAGAGAGAGTATCAGCATAAAGAGGTTTATCCCAACGCCGTGTTTGAATCTTAATGCGTTATGAATTGAGTAGAATGTACTTTCTTGTGAGTGATGGAGTTCGCAGTCTGCTAACTCAGGCCTGGCAATCTTCGGCATACCAGCGTGTGCACAAAGAGGTTAAACTGTGGCGGCACGGCAGGTGCCTTGGTCAGGGTACATCCGCTACGGCGTCGATGGAGCGGCGAGTCTTTTTGGAAAACTGCTCCACTCCACAACACGGTAGGTGATTTTGTTTAACAGGCTTCAGGCGGACCTTTGGTGTGGTAGTAATGGATGTAATTCACTCTGCGATGTGTGCAACTAATGAATTAGAATGTTATTTAAGTAAATTAATATATTAACACTTTCTCTTTCAGCGCTATGATGTTATTACAGGTTCCATTTGTTGACATCAATGTGATGTTGTTTTTAAGTGAGGTCTCTTGATTTTCGTCGGAATGCTTTGTGTTCAGGCCAAGTGTTTTTGATCACACAAAGGAGACGTCTTTTGTTTGTTTCCTAAAGTAATTTCATTGCTGTTACGCAGAATAATTTTAGGGAAGGTCTATGCGCTTGATGTGGACCTTTTGTGAGAGTATTTGTCTGGAGTGTAGTCTCATCTGTTACATGGTCGCGAAAATTAAGTGAACTGATTAAATAACAAATTGGGTTCTCCACAGAACTGGAGGGCAAATGAATATAACTAGGAGAAGAGAATGATTGGACGCCAGGAAATAACTTCCGTGGTAGCAAAGGAATCGGTAGAGGGCAAGTATTATAGAGGAAGAGAATACATACGACATATGGGACTTTGGTTACAGGTGCAAGTCTGAGTTGAGGAGGTTGATATAGGAGGGAAGATTGACGCACGCTGCATCAAAGCAGTCAAAATACTGATTATCCTTCAGAATTGCGTCTGACGGCTGAATTTATTTTGAAAGTTAGAGTGAGTCGCTTAACGACACGAGTAACTGAAACACCATGATGTGTCATGTATTTCGAGGCGCAAATGAAAACTAGGAGAAAAGCAGTGCGAGATCCACATTCAACACTGTTTTCGGCTGTCATCGCCCTCATGAAAACGTAAATTATAAAACCGAGTGCTCAACCTGTGCGAACCAAATACTGAAATAACAGTTGTTTGCGCATCTTCCCTCCACAAGCCTATACACGTCCACTTTGTAATCAGGCTATTTACTGTGATGTAGCTCTTGATCACAGCCTCGATCGCATTTAATATTTCATCCGGCAATCACTATTTGTTCCTTTCTATAACGTGAGTATTCGTCAGGTCATTCATTGCGTTTATTGCAACGTTATCACCATTTGTGGCCATTGTTTTCGCTCAAAAATAATGACCAGTTCATGGGAATAGTGTAGGTCTTTATGCTGCCTTTCAGAATGTATGCTACACGAAAGACGTAATTTGGAAGAAGTTGTGTAATATTCCGTACTGTTGACACCGATGACACTAGTGACAGAGTAATAGCTCAGTCGCCGATGAATGGTCATACTCTTGTACGTGGCTTTTTCATGGTAATCGTAACGGTACTCGCATGACACGATGTAAAGGAAACTATGCAAAACACGAACAAGGATTTTCAAACTGGGCCGGCCAGTGTGGCCGAGCGGTTCTAGGCGCTTCAGTTTGGAACCGCGCGACCGCTACGGTCGCAGGTTCGAATCCTGCCTCGGGTATGGATGTGTGTGATGTCCTTAGGTTAGTTAGGTTTAAGTAGTTCTA
The DNA here is from genome assembly GCF_023864345.2 of Schistocerca serialis cubense. Classification (NCBI taxonomy): domain Eukaryota; kingdom Metazoa; phylum Arthropoda; class Insecta; order Orthoptera; family Acrididae; genus Schistocerca; species Schistocerca serialis. Next base: position 313,542,403 of record NC_064638.1, read on the forward strand.
AGTTCTAGGGGACTGATGACCTCAGATGTTAAGTCCCATAGTGCTCAGAGCCATTTTCAAACTGGATTTGAACTCTTCTTTTTTTTTTCAACACCATTTTCAGTGGTGTAGAGGCCAATCTCGCTATACTAGTTGTCGACGTGATATCGTACCACATCTCTCATTAACAATAAGACCTGCAGATAATTTGAGAGTCGGTTCCGTTCCGCGCTTCTTTCGCTGTACTGTGGCTTGGGCAGCATTAGTAAACGGTTACCCTTCTGGCCGAGGAGGAGTCAGGCTGGATGTATGTATATGTGCGGATAACTGTACATGGCGGAACACACAAGGGATGGCTGAGCACAGGCAGAACATGCCCGCTTCGGAGAAGAGCAACAAAGGCCCAGGCTGCGCTTCCTAGAACCGAGGAGTGAAATATTAAGTCTGGGGCCGAATGATGTTGCCCTGGGACCAGCACACCCAGCAACGGTTTAGTGCCACCGAATGTTCTGTATTTTTGTATCCGAGGGATACTCAGATACTGAACTACAGCCTTACCTCCTAGTCACAGTGAGTTACTTTGAAACACACTCGCGAAACTCATGTATCGGCAGGCTTCTGCTTCACTTTACACCACGCTAAGGTGTGTGTGTGTGTGTGTGTGTGTGTGTGTGTGTGTGTGTGTGTGTGTGTGTTTGGTTTTTATGTGAAAGAGGAAGTGCTAACTTGTTATTTTTTCCAAATAAGCAGTCTTATTTACGAACTAGAACCGTGTGGTGCAGTGACCTAATTCAGGTGCAACAACACACATTATTTGGAACGTTGTTGATTTGATTAATATATGAAGACAAATTGAGAATCGCTCATGGCTGAACAAATATAGCATTAATATCAAATAAATTTAGTTTTTGTTATGTTGATACATGTTGCGTCAACCTGAGCAGTGGAATAGTTTCTTTTAGAAGACTATTTGAGACATCTACGTTTCGCTCATGTGTATTAAATGGAACATCATGCAGCCATAAACTGCTCTGTTTTGGGGAGTTTCATCTATAGCGGAAATTCATCCTAATTTTCTGAATGTTTATGAGGAAAGTAATTAGGAAACGAATAACGAGTGACTATTTGAGACATTTACGTTTCGCTCATGTGTATTAAATGGAACATCATGCAGCCATAAACTGCTCTGTTTTGGGGAGTTTCATCTATAGCGGAAATTCATCCTAATTTTCTGAATGTTTATGAGGAAAGTAATTAGGAAACGAATAACGAGTGACGAAAAGGACATGTCAAAACAGTAACAGCCGGAAGTCTATAGAAAGTGCACAGAACTATGTTGGCCGATCGGCGGATAAAAGTGTATGAAACAAGTGTTACAGTTTGTATCAGAATTAAATATTAGGAAGATTTCAGCAAGATTCATGGCGCGTTTGTTAATTTATTATAAGAATAAAACTGAAAAATGAATTTCTCAGTAATGTTAGCCGGCCGGGGTGGCAGAGCGGTTCTAGGCGCTACAGTCTGGAACCGCGCGACAGCTACGGTCGCAGGTTCGAATCCTGCCTCGGGCACGGATGTGTGTGATGTCTTTAGGTTAGTTAGGTTTAAGTAGTTCTAAGTTCTAGGGGAATGATGACCTCAGAAGTTTACTCACATAGTGCTCAGAGCCATTTGAAGTAATGTTAGAGCCATTTTAAAAAGAATGCAACTGATTTTATGCAACAGTTTGTTATTTTGGAAAGGACTTTGATTCGCCGCTTGCCACCAGAAATAAGGCGGTGCAGGCAAGGCAGTAGGTGGAAGAAGGAATCGTCGCACTCAAAAGACATTCTGCTTTATCTGCCAGAAAGGTTAGTGCGATTTCTCACATGAAAAACAATCTTCTTATCGATCATCTCAGAAAGGGTAGAACGATAACTCTTGGGTTCTACGAAAAACTCCTGGAGAAACTATTTACAAAAATACATGAGATGAGGCCTGGACCGCAAAGGAAAAAACATTATCTTTAACCAACACAATGCATCTCCACACACGTATGTTTCCGCAACTTTTTGAAAACGTGAGGGATTTTAAGTGCGAATTTTGAGCTGTTCCAAAATTTACATGTTCACACGGATTTGTAACAACTGATTTTTCCTTATTCTCACCATATGAAGAAACTCCTGCCTGTATAGTTTTCAGTACTATAGGGTGGAGGATACATGGAGTACCACTCTCGTTTACGTACACTCTCTCACGTTCCGTTAGCGATGTTTTGCAGGAAGCACTAACGTCGGTAAGCCGCCGTATGAACTAGAATTCCTCTGATTTTCTCGTCTTATTTATTCCCTGACATGTACATGACCGGAAGTAATATGGTACTTGACTGTTCCTGAAACGCACGCTGTCGGAAGTTTAACAGCGAAACTTCTCAGTGATGCACAACGAACCTCTTGCAGCCTCTGCCACTGGAAACGGGTGAACATCGCCGTAAAGGCGTCGCGTTTAACAATGGAAATACGTTTCTTGGACCATGTTGAGACACCCGCTCCTGAGGTCCAAAAATTATATGATGCACAAAGCCTTTCTTCTAGCGATTTCAGCTGGAATTGACGTTTCCCTGCGACGCAATCGTGTGTCCTAGAAAACGCGTGGTGAATCATGTAGCTCATCTCTGACCCATCTGGACTGCTATCCTTAATAAGATTCATTATATGTCCGTTATTGACAACAAATAGTAATTCATCAAGCAAAATTTTTAAAGCGGCTTTCGCGAAACAACTAAATTTCTCAGAGAATATCGTTCTGGACTCTGCCTTCCTCACATTGGGCTCTGACTGTCTCATATAAATCGCTTCGGATAGAAACCCCCCCACGTATTTGACGGTTAAGATTGGTCTTAGTGATTGATCGACGGTAGTATAATCAAGCAACATTGAACATTTCGGCCTAAGTACGCTTACTACATCACATTTGACTATGTTTTCAGTCAGTACCCAGCCTTCGTACCAAGCGTTGATCACATCCACGTCTGCTTGAACTTCACAGCCATTTTGTTATACTTCCTGTATACGAATGCTTTATCAGCGAACGGCTTCAGCTAATTAATGATGGTATCTACCAAGTCATAAGGAACAGTAACCGCCCTATTACGTTTGTCAGAGGTGCACCTAATGTTACATTCGCTTCTCTCACAGGTATGAAGGGAAATTATAGGTTAACGTTCCTTCGATCACTAGATCATTAGCGCACAAGCTCAAGCAGAATAATGATGAAGAAAACCGGGAAGAGTCATTTCAAAGTAACCGAAAGGGTATTCAATTTAATCGAGTAACTGAAACCACAGAAGACTTCAGTCTTGAGGGCCGAACACAGATTTGTATCCCACTCTTCCACTGCACATCGTTGTTTCTGACAATGTTACCAAATTTGATCGGCTTACTGAGTTCTGTTTCCTAAATATTCTTTTTTCCAGTCGTTACGAAATACTGTTAGAGAAACAACGAATTCTTCGGCATAGTTGATTAGAATCAAACCTCATCAGGTTCAGTGGCATCGAGCTAAGTCATGTGCTTCCCGTTTTCTCAGAAATTTGTCTCTATATCTGTCTATTCTCCATCCGTGCGACGATTTAACAAGGAAACTCTGATGGAATCAAATTTCGTAAGCTGACATTCACTTTGTCTTCTTCCGTAACATTACCGCAACCACCTTCGATTAACTACACACGTGAACTCGATTCATCTGACTAGCTTTATGAGAGACCAAACCTTCCACTTTTAGTTCAAGTTGATGCTTTCAGATTTATTGAAAACATTTCGAATAGCAACCGGTACATGCAGTCTGAATTATTTCAATTTTATCCTACGTAAATTTGAAAGGCCAGATTAAATTATTCAACAGCTGTTTTCCTAGAACTCAGGCACCAGCTAAATACTTTCAATCTTATAGCGACCTTATAGAGGCTATATATGTATCGGGAGAATGTGTGTGGCTAGAAAAATGTGGCACGGAAAGTAAAAGCATTACTACTACAGCGGCGCAGGTTCTGTCACTTCGATTCGCTGCTTCAGTGAAAGGATAATGCACTCAACTTCCGAAGGCGGCGAGTTTAACAAATATGGTGCGGCAAGGCAACTGCCGTTGGGTCCGTTCGGGAGTTGCATAATTTGAACAGGAGATGACTGAGCAGGGCTGCGAATAAGCGCTGTCGCAATAAAGCTCACAGACCTTTGAGCGAACCTCACGCAATGCATAGTAACGAGCATACGCTGCAGAGCATTGCGTCACACGTATGTAACACAGCTTTGACGTGGCTACAGCTTGCACCTTCGCTGTAAATAATTCACGTGACTGAATGTAGAAATGGAGTCTACCCGTTTCGAAAACTCATTTTCACAGTCGCTCACAGGGAAGTTATTAGCCTAGATGTTATGGCAGCACGTTCTGTTACAGTTCCCGACAACCTCTAGCGATTAGTCAGTATCCTAATACGGCTTTCGTAGCGACAGGTCTAAACATGACCATCCCCGATAAATGAATGAATAATGCAGCGATTTTCTCGTATCTAACAGAGCTGCAAATTCAGATAGATTCAATTGAATTTTTCGAATGGATAATGCTGCACATCTGGATAAACCATTTAATACGGAGAGTTGGGATGGAATATTGTAACTACAAATATATTTTGAGGATTCCGCCTTGAGTATAACACAATTTCTTGTTTTTATCTGTTGACCCATAGTGGCCGAGCGGTTCCGGACGCTTCAGTCTGGAAACGCGTGACCACTAGGGTCGCAGGTTCGAATCCTACCTCGGGCACGGATGTGTGTGATGTCCTCAGGTTAGTTAGGTTTAAGTAGTTCTAAGTTCTAGGGGACTGATGACCATAGATGTTAAGTCCCATAGTGCTCAGAGCCATTTGAACCATTTTCGTTGACCCACACGTGATGTTACAACATCATCAAAGGATCAGACCTTTTTGATGTAGTAAACACATCGTTTTTGTATTTTTATACGCTGATACTAAATTTACAAAAACACTGGTGTTTCATCCATGAGTGGTTCTTCTGTATATACCATATATGAGTGGTATTATGTACAAGAAGATATCATATTTGTAAGTAATAGTTGGAGTATACATTTAAATAAGTTTTTTCTAATTTTATATACCCAAGGAGTCACACTAAATATACACCGGTGATTTCATGTATTTGGGGGGTGGTGGATACAGGAAATCACCGGTGTATTTCCATATTTAGTGTGGCCCTGTGGGTATATAAAATTAAAAAACTTTTTTAAATTTATACTCCAACTATTACTTACAAATATTACTATACATTACAACTATTACTTACTGTGTGTGTGTGTGTGTGTGTGTGTGTGTGTGTGTGTGAGAGAGAGAGAGAGAGAGAGACAGAGAGAGAGAGAGAGAGAGAGAGAGACCCACCTGACAGTCTGTACAATATATTTTCGAGCGCAATGTTTACACTCTTTTCGCTAATTTATGTAAACCAGAAGACCAAAATTGCTAAGATCGAAACTGAAACGTTTCAAGAGACTGCTGAGAAAACAAGACAACAAATATCTAATAAAAAGACAACTAATGAATTGCAGAGTAATCATGTAGATGTAGATGAACTAATAACGTGAAACAAGTCAGATTCAACACGAATATAACAAACCAAGAACGGAATAATTAAGAGGGTGCACAAATTGGAAAATCTAAGAGATACAACGAAAGCAAAACAAATTACATGAGGAACGGCATGACAAAATATACACTCTGTAACGGTACAGATTTTGATCCTATACTCGAAGGATCGAATCTACTTTGACGGTTGTTTGCTACAGCAGTGCGGCATCGCTGATTGGGATGCCCCATCGTACTATAAGAGAGAGGATGGAGCCTGAAGATCTTTCGGTGCGGAGAAGTGAGTCAGTGGAGCGTGAGCAAGCCTGCAGGGCGGGCCATGGGAGGTCGTGCTTCGCACATCGTGCGTCAAGAAGTGAGTGAGTTTTGTGATATTGCGGAATATTGTTAGTGAAGCCAGAGCATGCTTACACGCCAGTTCCAGAGTGTCTAGGCTTCTCGCGATCGCACATAAAATTTAAACATTTTACTGACGGTCGCACCAGAGTTAAAGCGCGAGTAGATGGCACATATGCGTGAGTAAAGTTAGAATTATGAAGCTCAGAATTATACTTCGTATCCTGGGGAATACTTCCGCAATGAAGAGGCGATGTGCAATAATGAACCAGCAATGGTAAACTCATACAGGCGCGTGACAAATGAGTGAATTCAAATGCAGTGTGAATGTAGTCTGAACCAACAGGGAAGAGTTAATTGAATTAGTAGTGCAACAAAATAACTGTGTCGTACAGACGTGTTTAAGCCGTGCTGCGGCTCGCTTTGGAGCTGTCTGTAGGTTTCCGCCCTCTGTTGACATAGTTGCGGTTCTTTCTCTTCTTCTCGTGCTGACTGGCGCCACTCGGCTTCGCGAGCGTTGCCTGTCCGCTAGTAGCAGCAGCGGCGGTTATCGATATGTAGTAACAGTTGCCCTATCTCTGGGGCGACGTCGTTGTTTTGCCGGCTCGTGTGAGCGGCGAGTTCGGTTGGGGACCGAGGAGAAGCCAGGTCCGCGCAGTGCGAGAACGCGCCAGGACCGCTATCGGCACGCATGGACTGCCGGATGGAAGAGCTGTAGTCACGAGGGTGCACGACTTCATCGTAAACCGGATCCAGCAAGCTTTAAGATGAGTGCTTTTCAATCCAAGTAGAGAAACCTCCACCATTGTGATATCCCGCGATTCTCCAGTGACTTGAGTTCATGTTGCTGCTCGTAGTGTCGCCGAGGCGAAGAGCAGCGAGTGGAGTGCTTGGGGAAAGCGGATCTGATTAGCTTTGCTAAACTTCCTATTACTATTTAGTGCGTTCAACTTGTAACAATTTGTTAAGTTCAACAAGCGGTAATTTTTCTTGCCTGGCGCTGCAGTCATGGACTGTGTGGCTGGTCCCGGCGGAGGTTCGAGTCCTCCCTCGGGCATGGGTGTGTGTGTTTGTCCTTAGGACAATTTAGGTTAAGTAGTGTGAAAGCTTAGGGACTGATGACCTTAGCAGTTAAGTCCCATAAGATTTCACACACAATAATCTTTTTTTTTCTTGCCTCGTGGCCGCTAACGCGTCAGTTACCTGCCCTGGGGGTTAGTGTATGTAACGGCAGTGTAAATTTCCTCGCCTCGCCGCTGCTGTCCGGTAAGGCGTGTAGTTTTGACAGCTTTTGTGGTGTCACCGCCAGACACCACACTTGCTAGGTGGTAGCCTTTTAAATCGGCCGCGGTCCGCTAGTATACGACGGACCCGCGTGTCGCCACTGTCAGTAATTGCAGACCGAGCGCCGCCACACGGCAGGTCTAGAGAGACGTACTGGCACTCGCCCCAGTTGTACAGCCGACGTTCATAGCTACAATTCACTGACAACTACGCTCTCATTTGCCGAGACGATAGTTAGCATAGCCTTCAGCTACAATTGCTACGACCTAGCAAGGCGCCATAATACTTTGCTATATATATTGTGGTTATAACATGTATCATCAAGAGCGATGTTCTACAAATGTGGATTAAAGTTAAGTATTCCAGAAGCTACGTACTTTTCTTTATAGCATTCATTACGTGTCCTGTTTCAGACCTCACGCCAGCCTGCGTGAGTTTAAACGCGTGCCTTTCGGTTACCCGTCACTGTGGACTGGCTGTCTTGTCAGGCGCTCCGTCCGGAACCGCGGGACTGCTACGGTCGCAGATTCGAATCCTGCCTCGGGCATGGATGTGTGTGATGTCCTTAGGTTAGTTAGGTTTAAGTAGTTCTAAGTTTTAGGGGACTGATGACCACAGATGTTAAGTCCCATAGTGCTCAGAGCCATTTTTTTGTCTTGTCAGTCCACAACAGTTTTCTTGATTGTAGGTCTGTTAGTGATTCTTCTACACTGGTGGTAATTATTTCTTTCTCGTACCGGGGGCTCTAAACACAGTATTCTGGACGTAGTGCAGACCGCCGGTTCTGGCTTTGGCGTATTGTTCCATCGTTGCATTTGGTTTAGCGGATGTCAGGTAGCTTCAGCGAGATTATCATCAGTCATTCGTTAGACTGCCACTGGTGTGAGTTACCATGTTGTGAAGTTGTAAGTAGGCTGTTCATGTTTTCTTATTGGCAACGTTACGTAGCGCTCTGTATGAAAATCACTGGCTGTGCTGTGTGCAGTCTGCGGCTAGTTTGCATTGTTGTCTGCCATTGTAGTGTTGGGCAGCTGGATGTGAACAGCGCGTAGCGTTGCGCAGTTGGAGGTGAGCCGCCAGCAGTGGTGGATGTGGGGAGAGAGATGGCGGAGTTTCGAAATTTGTAAGACTGGATGTCATGAATTGCTATGTACACTCCTGGAAATTGAAATAAGAACACCGTGAATTCATTGTCCCAGGAAGGGGAAACTTTATTGACACATTCCTGGGGTCAGATACATCACATGATCACACTGACAGAACCACAGGCACATAGACACAGGCAACAGAGCATGCACAATGTCGGCACTAGTACAGTGTATATCCACCTTTCGCAGCAATGCAGGCTGCTATTCTCCCATGGAGACGATCGTAGAGATGCTGGATGTAGTCCTGTGGAACGGCTTGCCATGCCATTTCCACCTGGCGCCTCAGTTGGACCAGCGTTCGTGCTGGATGTGCAGACCGCGTGAGACGACGCTTCATCCAGTCCCAAACATGCTCAATGGGGGACAGATCCGGAGATCTTGCTGGCCAGGGTAGTTGACTTATACCTTCTAGAACACGTTGGGTGGCACGGGATACATGCGGACGTGCATTGTCCTGTTGGAACAGCAAGTTCCCTTGCCGGTCAAGGAATGGTAGAACGATGGGTTCGATGACGGTTTGGATTTACCGTGCACTATTCAGTGTCCCCTCGACGATCACCAGTGGTGTACGGCCCCACACCATGATGCCGGGTGTTGGCCCTGTGTGCCTCGGTCGTATGCAGTCCTGATTGTGGCGCTCACCTGCACGGCGCCAAACACGCATACGACCATCATTGGCACCAAGGCAGAAGCGACTCTCATCGCTGAAGACGACACGTCTCCATTCGTCCCTCCATTCACGCCTGTCGCGACACCACTGGAGGCGGGCTGCACGATGTTGGGGCGTGTGCGGAAGACGGCCTAACGGTGTGCGGGACCGTAGCCCAGCTTCATGGAGACGGTTGCGAATGGTCCTCGCCGATACCCCAGGAGCAACAGTGTCCCTAATTTGCTCGGAAGTGGCGGTGCGGTCCCCTACGGCACTGCGTAGGATCCTACGGTCTTGGCGTGCATCCGTGCGTCGCTGCGGTCCGGTCCCAGGTCGACGGGCACGTGCACCTTCCGCCGACCACTGGCGACAACGTCGATGTACTGTGGCGACCTCACGCCCCCGTGTTGAGCAATTCGGCGGTACGTCCACCCGGCCTCCCGCATGCCCACTATACGCCCTCGCTCAAAGTCCGTCAACTGCACATACGGTTCACGTCCACGCTGTCGCGGCATGCTACCAGTGTTAAAGACTGCGATGGAGCTCCGTATGCCACGGCAAACTGGCTGACACTGACGGCGGCGGTGCACAAATGCTGCGCAGCTAGCGCCATTCGACGGCCAACACCGCGGTTCCTGGTGTGTCCGCTGTGCCGTGCGTGTGATCATTGCTTGTACAGCCCTCTCGAAGTGTCCGGAGCAAGTATGGTGGGTCTGACACACCGGTGTCAATGTGTTCTTTTTTCCATTTCCAGGAGTGTATATTATGAGTTTTCAACACTATTAAGGTAAATACATTGTTTGTTCTGTATTAAAATCTTTCATTTGCTAACTATGCCTATCAGTAGTTAGTGCCTTCCGTAGTTTGAATCTTTTATTTAGCTGGCAGTAGTGGCGCTCGCTGTACTGCAGTAGTTCGAGTAACCAAGATTTTTGTGAGGTAAGTGATTTGTGAAAGATATAGGTTAATGTTAGTCAGGGCCATTATTTTGTAGGGATTATTGAAAGTCAGATTGCGTTGCGCAAAAAAAAAAAAAAAAAAGAAATTGTGTGTCAGTTTAAGCACAGTCTTGTATAATTGTTCAAAGGGGACGTTTCAAAGTGAATGCAACTCTGGCTGCCTATCTTATCACTCGCGAAAGTGTTTGTTGCCTGGACCTTCTCAGAGGTCAATTCCTGGAGCACCGTCTGGATCAGTTGCTTGTTTCTTTAATTAACTTTTACTGTTGTATGTGCTGTTTTACAGCAGGTTTGAAAATATTTTATATTACTGCCGTTTCTGGCGCATAAGGTCTTCAGCCTAGATCACAGTGGCTTGCTTTTAAAACATTATCCGTTGTATCTGTATTTAATAGTGATTTGCTAAATTGTAACTCACTGAAAACACTATTATTTAGAACGTGAGGTTCTACGCGCTACAGTCTGGAGCCGAGCGACCTCTACGGTCGCAGGTTCTAATCCTGCCTCGGGCATGGATGTGTGTGATGTCCTTAGGTTAGTTAGGTTAAATTAATTCTAAGTTCTAGGCGACTGATGACCTCAGAAGTTAAGTAGCATAGTGCTCAGAGCCATTTGAACCAACTATTATTTACACTGTTGTTATTCCTTCATTAATAACGAGTGGTATTTTTTATTTATTGTTGAGTCTGGAATTATTGGTTTAAAATAAATTGTGAGTAATTGTAAAAGCAACCAATAGTAACTGATGACGGCCCCGTCCACAGTCGTAACCGAATCCTGCCTTCTCTTGACTAACAGGTCGCAGTTATAACACGTTACACCCTCCTCGTTATGGACAGATTGAGAGAGCAGTCTGGAAGAATATACAGGGCACGTGTCTTAGGCTCACAGACAGAACTTTGATTACTGGCGCACGTAACTTACGGGTAAGTTAGCCCTCTATATCTGGCTTCTTATTAATGTCCGATGCCTGATTTTTCCTGACTAGCCAGACTACAGCAAGTATTAGTCAAAAATGTTCAAATGTGTATGAAATCTTATGGGACTTAACTGCTAAGGTCATCAGTCCCTAAGCTTACACACTACGTAACCTAAATTACCCTAAGGACAAACACACACACCCATGCCCGAGGGAGGACTCGAACCTCCGCCGGGATCAGCCGCTCAGTCCATGACTGCAGCGCCGTAGACCGCTCGGCTGATAAGTATTAGTCACTTATAGTCGTCTAAAAAAAGCAAATAAACAGTAGGAGAGGGGGGAGGGGGGAGAGCTACGACTGCGTGACAATAAAAGAAAGTACGCAGAATGAGAGGAGGAACCGAAATGAAACACCACGGGTTAAGAGGTTATGTGATGCTATTTCAGTGATTACAAAGTCGAATCAGATTTACAAAAAACTTGCCAGTATGAGCCCATTTATCAGTATCAGTATCTGGCATGGATGATTCGTTTGGGAAGTGTGTCTCTCCTGGGACATGCTGGCCCCCAGCTGGTATGCTGGATACAGACATTGGGACACATGTCCACTAGGGACAGGTCTGGGGATCTTGCCGACCACAGGCCCCACGGTAGTGTCACATGGAAGGTAACCTTTGGGGGTGTAAGATCTCCTTGACGTACCGCTGTGCTGTCGCAGCTCTGTCAGTCACAGCCAGCCGTGATCTGACGTCATACATTATGGCTACACCATGACGCCAGGACCAACACCGCTGCGCCTCTCCAAAACACTGGAAGAATGGGACCTTCCCCTAGGTCGCTGCCATACTCACCGACGATGGTCATCTGAGGTAGTGCAGAACCGCGGTTCTTTGCTCAACACAATGCGACACGATTCATCAGCACTCCGTGCTTCCCGTCACGCAGCAGTTTGTGTTGTGGTGTTAGCAGCAGCCTAAGCACTGGGGGTTAATTTCCTAGTCCGGCTGCTTTTAGTCTTCGATCAGCGCTGTGGGATGATACAAAACTGAAATGCCCTGCTTAACCCGCAGGACAGGAAAAGGGCCAAAATAAGAGGCTGTCAGTTACACTCGAACATATAACTTTATTGAAACTTCCTGGCAGATTAAAACTGTGTGCCCGACCGAGACTCGAACTCGGGACCTTTGCCTTTCGCGGGCAAGTGCTCTACCAACTGAGCTACCGAAGCACGACTCACGCCCGGTACTCACAGCTTTACTTCTGCCAGTACCTCGTCTCCTACCTTCCAAACTTTACAGAAGCTCTCCTGCGAACCTTGCAGAACTAGCACTCCTGAAAGAAAGGATATTGCGGAGACATGGCTTAGCCACAGCCTGGGGGATGTTTCCAGAATGAGATTTTCACTCTGCAGCGGAGTGTGCGCTGATATGAAACTTCCTGGCAGATTAAAACTGTGTGCCCGACCGAGACTCGAACTCGGGACGGTAGTTTGGAAGGTAGGAGACGAGGTACTGGCAGAAGTAAAGCTGTGAGTACCGGGCGTGAGTCGTGCTTCGGTAGCTCAGTTGGTAGAGCACTTGCCCGCGAAAGGCAAAGGTCCCGAGTTCGAGTCTCGGTCGGGCACACAGTTTTAATCTGCCAGGAAGTTTCATATCAGCGCACACTCCGCTGCAGAGTGAAAATCTCATTCTATAACTTTATTCTTTGATCAAACATTACAAGAGTGCAAAAAAGTTTTTAAACACACAGCTTTGGGACTTAATTACCGTGAAGGCCAATAACTTAAAACGCAAGCATAATCAGAAATTTAAAAGGCAAGCCTTAATTTAAAACAGTTCTTTAGTTAGGCTGGAGTTAACAAGTTAAATTCAAATCGGCTGAAGGCCTAACACTTAAAACTCCATAACATAAATTTTTAAGTACCAAAGGCCTTACGTGAAACAGCTCTTTAATTTAGGCTGAAGGCCTTAAGAACAAAAGAACTCAAACTCAAAAGCGGTTGAAGGCCCAAGACTTAAAATTCAACAACATTAAAAGCTTTAAAATGCCAAAGGGCTTACGTGAAACAGTATTTTAAACTAGGCCGACCGACAGTCAACAGACCCACCGACAGGATAACTTCCACTTCACCACACCAGGGCATAACAGGGAGTTCAACGAAACAACGTAGAAGATATTGGCGCCCACAACCAATCGTACAGGAGCTGTCAAACTTCACACCGTGCTGGACAGCAACAAGACGCTGAGGAAACTACAGCGCCCAGGGCAGGTAACCGGAACGTTAATGGCCACAAGGCAGAAGATTCCACTGGTGCACTTAAATTTAAATAACCAAATACAGTGAAAGTCCACCGGAGGGTGGCTAGAATTTTTCAACTTGAAAACCACGTTGTTCCTCGTGGGAGTATCCCAACAGCCAACAACGAACTCGAAACGACAATGTGAGCAGTCTTGACTTGCTGGTAGGTTAAATCAAAACTCAACTTTCGTGTCCAGAGTCGGTGAGCCCCGCCGAGAATTCCTCACTGCTCCACGCCAACCGACCGACTCCTCAGAGCCAGTACGCCGACAACATTTCAAATAACTTGTCAGTCAAAATCACACAAACTACACACAGTTTCACGAACACTTGGACGAAGAAATAGACAATGCTAACGGCAGTGCCTGTACAACAACATGGACGAATCACGAGTCGGCACACGCAGCCAACCCATAAGCCATCGCCGGCCAAACACACGTCGTCCGGCAAGAGGACCGACCGACGACCAACCAGAGCCGTCCCCACTCCAATCATGTGTGTCGGCAACCGTCGGGCGAGTCACGGCGCCCCGACTGAACTTGTGCCGCGTGCCAACTCAAACACTGCCAAGTCCGAACTAACTGCTGGCACGTTCCAACTGACTCGATTGCCCGGTCCGAACTAACACCCAACACACGACGACCGGGAAGTAATAGCAGTCCAGCAGAGATAATACGGCAGGGCCTATATCCATAAGCGCTGCTGCTGCCGCTCACGGGCAGGCAAGGCAGCAACTCGGTGACACCAGTAACTGAAAAGTAACATAACGAGGTGGTAGTAGGGTAAAAACAGAGTGTAAAGTAAGAAATTGCACGAATACGAGCCACGCACGGCTCAAAAATGTTGCCGGGAGTCCATTGCTCGTTGTCGCAGGCAGGCGCATTTGTGAAGGGATGACGATGTGCTTGGTGCAGTATACGGCGTTCCTCCCTTGCGGTGGTCAGACGCGATCGACCGGAACTACTACATCTTTGCTGGTGTGAAATACATTTCTACTGCAGACTCTTTGCTATTACGGACGACCTACAGAATGCAATTACGGGTAAACTCGTGAGAACACATTATTCCATCACGTGGAAGAGCACAGCTTCTAATGTAATTTACCTTCTATTACATATGACCTACACTCGTGAACCACCGCTGATGGAGGTGCCCAATATAGCGTCTATTCATAGTGAGGCATGCTTCTGTCCGACGTCTTAGAGAATCACACTCTCTCTGAAACATTCCACGTCGGTCAGGAATGCGCTGGCAGCCATTGATGATGCTTTCCTGTAGCGTTTGTATATTATTAATGAAGATTGCTTAGCCAAAGATTTTAAGCACCCACACCAGCAAAAGCCCAAAGGATTAAGATCTGGGAACAGAGCTGGGCAACGTACTGGTCGCGTCCTATCATATGGTTCAAATGGCTCTGAGCACTATGGGACTTAACATCTGAACTCATCAGTCCCCTAGACTTAGAACAACTTAAACCTAAATAACCTAAGGACATCACACACATCCATGCCCGAGGCAGGATTCGAACCTGCGAAAGTAGCAGCAGCGCGATTCCGGACTGAAGCGCCTAGAACCGCTCGACCACAGTGGCCGGCCGTCCCCGATCAGTCCAGTGCCCACTGAATGTCTGTGTGAGATGTCCTCGGGCATATCGGAGAAAATGAGTTGGTGCTCCACCATGCATGAACCACATCTCCAACCGTTGTTGGAATGGTACCTTCTCTAGCAGGACAGGCAATGATTTGATACGAACTGAAAATACCTTGTACAAGTCAACCTGTTTGATAGTATATAATATTCCGCTAGCCTATCGCTGATAATTTCAGCCTGGACATTAGTTGGAAATCGGCAGTGATGCGCAGCTTCTTCAAGTGCACGTAGTTTTACATCAGAATACACATGTTGGTTATGAAAATTGGCAGTCCCATCTCGCATGAAACCGGCCTTTTCTGTGGTGTCACCGCCAGACACCACACTTGCTAGGTGGTAGCTTTTAAATCGGACGCGGTCCATTAGTATACGACGGACCCGCGTGTCGCCACTGTCAGTGATAGCAGACCGAGCGCCACAACACGGCAGGTCTAGAGACACTTACTAGCACTCGCCCCAGTTGTACAGCCGACGTTGCTAGCCATGGTTCACTGAGAATTACGCTCTCAATTGCCGAGACGATAGTTAGCATAGCCTTCAGCTACGTCAATTGCTACGACCTAGCAAGGCGCCATTTATCCTTTGCTATGTATCTAATGACGCATATACTGTATCAACAAGACCAATGTTCACCAATCGTGGATTAAAGTTAAGTATTCCAGCAGCTACGTACTTTTCTTTATAGCATTCATTACGTATCCTGTTTCAGACCTCACGCCAGCCTGCGTGAGTTTAAACGCGTGCCCTTCGGCTTCCTCTCATTGTGTCTAGGCTGTCTTGTCTAGACACAACATTTTCAGTTAACATTACCTTTGTTGTTGGCAGAACTGCAATATGACTGGCTGATTTTTTGGTCGAAGGGCCTGGACATGTTGAACATCATAAGGAGTATAGCAGCTATTCATGCCGTATCGTCCAGATTAGAGGATGACGAACCCCGAAAAATGGTGAAATTTGATGTACACAAGTTCCAGAATATTCATCCATTCGTTGCAGTTCTCACTCCTCCAGTACAGGAGTACAAGGTCAGAGACGATCTGCCGCTGTTGTTATAGAGCCCTGCCAATAAGCGGAAAATACGGCTGAATAACTGTCCAGGTGGTTCCCTGCATTCCAGATATTTTTTGAGAACACAGGACGCGTTTTCGTTGGTTGCTTCTATTTGCCGGACCATAACAGACGATCACGTCTGCATTCTACGTGTGGAATGATAGGTATCCATTATGCTGGTAAGCGCAAAGATAAAAAAGTACAATGTAACCGCATTTCACAGACTTATCAAAACGCAAACTGGTTCCATCATAACTAACGTACGCGTTGGATTTACCCAAGACTGCGAACACGGACTATAGTAGCAACACTGACAGCTGTTTACCCCACGTTTTATCCATGGACAATAACAGAATAATGTGTCCTCATTTGTTTACTGCATTGTGTAGGTCATTCGCATTAGCTAAAAGCCTGAAGTGAAAGAGACGTGTTTCACTGCAGCGAAGATGAACAAGTGCTCATAGATCTTAAGATATATAGAGCATAGAGTACATGTTACACACTAAGCATATGACTGTGCGGCTGGTCCTGGCGGAGGTTCGAGTCCTCCCTCAGGCATGGGTGTGCGTGTTTGTCCTTAGGGTAATTTAGGTTAAGTAGTGTTTAAGCTTAGGGACTGATGACCATAGCAGTTAAGTCCCATAAGATTTCACACACATTTGAACATTTTTGAACAGGCGGGGTGTGATCGAGGATTTCCTTTCTCGCCCACAACCTCTCTCTCTCTCTCTCTCTCTCTCTCTCTGTCTATTCTTTTGTTTCAGCCAGAATTGGTACTTTATTTCTAGAAAGAAGCACTGTGTGGGGAAAAACCACCTACCTCTCAATGGGATGGAGCTGAGGGTGAAAAGCCAGATTATGTTCATCGATTATTTGAGAATGAGAGCACTTAGTGACTTGCAACAAAGTTTACACATAATTTCAAACCCCTATGAGACTACATTTCGTTGACACCTCCAGCAAAATGACGAAAGGAAAAACCTTTGTGGCGTATTACTTTTCGCTCTTCATACAGACAGCCGCATCACGTGTGTCCTTTTAATATATTATTTCTTTACTACTATATTTGCAACACATTTCGCAGAAAGTATTTACACATACCATTACATGTATCTCCAAAATTGTATAATTGTAAAGCTCATATTTCAGGAGATAAGATGTCATAAACACTGAGCTGCGTGAAAATGAAACAGCACGGTGAAATTCGCTAGAGATCCAAGCGAAGTATGTCTACGAATGTGTGTGAAATACGTTAAATATAAGTGAAATACGTGTAACATGTGCGTACGCGAGCAACGTTATGGGTAAAAAACTCCTCCTTAAACCAGTGGATCGATGTAAACCAAACTTTGTACACACATCACTCACGACGTTGAAAAGAATTATCCAACCAGTTGTGTACCAATAGGATCATGTCTGTTGTTTGTTAATTGATTTGATATAAATCCCTCGACTGCTGTCGATATCATTTCTTTGAATTCAAGCCACATCTGGTCTGCACTTAAATTTTTTATTTGGAAGGAGTGGAGATTGTCTCGCAGGCGCTAAGTGAATTTTTACCTGCATTTTTGAGTAGGTATATTTTTCGCTTATTTTTCGTGGTTTTGGGAATTACGGTATTCAGTGTCGCTACGACAAACCTGTGTTCACTAATTACTGTATCCGTATTGACGCTTGTTAGCAGCTCAGGATTATTGGTTGCTAAGATATCAATGCGTTTTCACACCCGTTTACTATTGGGTCGAGCTCAAGAACTAACGGCTCGAAATAATTTTCAGAGAATGCGTTCAGCACAATTTCGGATGATGTTTTCCGTGTGCCTCCGGAACTGCAAATGTATTTTCGCCAATATATCGAGGGTAAATTGAAGTCACCATCAACTATAATTTATGAGCCGAACACGTGTTTGGAATTAGACTTTATGTCTAATGTTTAGACAACTGTAAATTATCGTAGCTATGTTGGGAAAGTACTAGAGCACCCAATGCTAATAGAAAACACTGACACTCAAATCATTATAGGTATTAAAGGCTGGCTAAAGCCGGAGATAATTTCAGCCGGAATTGCTGCGAAGGACCTAACGGTGTTCAGAAGGGATACACACAATTCGCGGTGGCTTGTTTATTGCTGTTAGAAGTAGTTTATCTTGTAGCGAAATGGAAGTAGATAGCTCCTGTGAGTAAGCATGGGTAGAGGTCACGATAGTAAATAATTCTGATCATGTTGAACACCACAGCTGTCACTAACGCTAATGATTAATGAAGACCACCTCAGTTTTATTACTGTGCATTCCTTGTGTTACGACCGGATTCATTCATTGAACATCTTCAGGCTGCCGAGATGTACTGTAGTGTGATATTAATGACACTTTATGCCATGACTTAAGGGCAACTCTACAGCCTGAAGATGTTCAACGAAAAAAACCGGTCGTGACACAATAAATGCGAAATAACACAGCTGAGGTGCTTTTCATAAATCATTAACATGCGAACTGTCGATTAGCTGCACCACTTCCGAGATGCTCGTTCCTAGGCGCTGTGCTATAGCAATCTACTACACTGACGAAGTCACATTTGCGGTCCGTATCGCCGGCCACCAGAATGATCCCTCATTCACCTGTGCTTCGCTGATACACTTTCATTATCGTGCCACGTGCCCTAAAGCCGCCAGGCGATGGTCCGTCTCCCTCTCAGCAGTGGTCATAATAACGTAGGAGCGCGTGGTGTCTGTTCTCTCGAACATGTCCGAAAGAACACACTACGCATTCATATATAACTGAATCGTCTCGATGGGCAATGAATACACAACCTTCAATGTTGATGCACGTTTACCTTGGACATCCAGAGGGAATCTAGATGGCGTTAAGAGGTGCTGACGGTTTCAATTAATTATCATTTATCCTAGAGAAGCTGTACAGTCATCAATGGTATCTGTTCTTTGGAGAACAGTTACTATCTTCATATATATATAGTTAAAGGCTATCCAGCCATTGACCTTCGTCTGTTGAGTGCCCACAGGTTGCCCGAACTCTTGTGGGAATCATCACCTTAGTGTGCGCGAGTAATGAGTGCACGGGCAAATATCTATTAGGAGCATTACGTATGTAAATTGTGGACAGTTGGGAATGTGGGTCTCATGGGAAGCGTTCAAGCGATAAGTCCCTGCAGTCGCACTATCCATCTGTGTCCTCGGTGGCTCAGGGGGATAGAGCGTCTGTCTTGTAAGCAGGAGATTCCGGGTTCGAGTCCCGGTCGGGGTACACATTTTCAGCTGTCCCCATCGAGGTATATCAACAACGCCTTTCGCCAGCTGAGGGTTTCAATTAAATATTATTTATTCTAGAGAAGCTGCATGGTCATCAATGGTATGTTCTTTCGAGAACAGTTACTGTCTTCATATACAGGGTGGTCCATTGATCGTGGCCGGGCCAAATATCTCACGAAATAAGCGTCAAACGAAAAAACTACAAAGAACGAAACTTGTCTAGCTTGAAGGGGGAAACCAGATGACGCTATGGTTGGCCCACTAGATGGCGCTGCCTTAGGTCAAACGGATATCAGCTGCGTTTTTTTAAAATAGGAACCCCCATTTTTTATTTCATATTCGTGTAGTACGTAAAGAAATATGAATGTTTTAGTTGGACCACTTTTTACGCTTTGTGATACATGGCGCTGTAATAGTCACAAACATATGGCTCACAATTTTAGACGAACAGTTGGTAACAGGTAGGTTTTTTAAATTAAAATACAGAGCGTAGGTACGTTTGAACATTTTATTTCGGTTGTTCCAATGTGTTACACGTACCTTTGTGAACTTATCATTTCTGAGAACGCATGCTGTTACAGCGTGATAACCTGTAAATACCACATTAATGCAATAAATGATCAAAACGATGTCCGTCAACCTCAATGCATTTGGCAATACGTGTAACGACGTTCCTCTCAACAGCGAGTAGTTCGGCTTCCGTAATGTTTTTCACATGCACTGAACAATGCGCTGACGCATGTTGTCAGGTGTTGTCGGTGGATCACGATAGCAAATAGCCTTGAACTTTCCCCACAGAAAGAAATCCGGGGACGTCAGATGCGGTGAACGTGCGGGCCATGGTATGGTGCTTCGACAACCAGTCCACCTGTCACGAAATATGCTATTCAATACCGCTTCAACCGGACGCGAGCTATGTGCCGGACATCCATCATGTTGGAAGTACATCGCCATTCTGTCATGCAGTGAAACATCTTGTAGTAACATCGGTAGAACATGACGTAGGAAATCAGCATACACTCCACCATTTAGATTGCCAACGATAAAGGGAGGGAGGGGGGGGGGGCAATTATCCTTCCTCCCATAATTCCGCACCATACATTAACCCGCCGAGGCCGCTGATGTTCCACTTGTCGCAGCCATGGTGGATTTTCCGTTGCCCAATAGTGCATATTATGCCGGTTTACGTTACCGCTGTTGGTGAATGACGCTACGTCGCTAAACAGAACGCGTGCAAAGAATCTGTCATCGCCCCGTAATTTCTCTTGTGCCCAGTAGCAGGACTGTACACGACGTTCAGAGTCGTCGCCATGCAATTCCTGGTGCATAGAAATATGGTACAGGTGCAATCGATGTTGATGTAGCATTCTCAACACCGACGTTTTTGAGATTCCCGATTCTCGCGCATTTTGTCTGCTACTGATGTGCGGATTAGCCGCAACAGCAGCTAAAACACCTACTTGGGCACCATCATTTGTTGCAGGTCGTGGTTAACGTTTCACATGTGGCTGAACACTTCCTGTTTCCTTAAATAACGTAACTATCCGGCGAACGGTCCGGACACTTGGATAATATCGTTCAGGATACCGAGCAGCATAGGTAGCACACGACGGTTGGGCATTTTGATCACAATAGCCATACATCAACACGATATCGACCTTTTCCGCAATTCGTAAAAGGTCTATTTTAACACGGGTAATGTATCACGAAGCAAATACTGTCCGCACTGGCGGAATGTTTCGTGATACCACGTACTTATACGTTTGTGACTATTACAGCGCCATCTATCAAAAAGAGAAAAAAGTGGTCCAACTAAAACATTCATATTTCTTTACGTACTACACGAATAGGTAATAAAAAATGGGGGTTCCTATTTTTAAAAAAACGCAGTTGACATCCGTTTGACCTATGGCAGCGCCATCTAGTGGGCCAACCATAGCGCCATCTGGTTTCCCCCTTCAAGCTAGACGAGTTTCGTTCTTTGTAGTTTTTTCGTTTGAAGCTTGTTTCGTAAGATATTTGGCCTGGTCACTAGCAATGGAACACCCTGTATAATTGGTTCATCTCAATGGGCGATGAATCCAAAATCTTCAGTGTTGATGCACGTTTACCTCGGACATCCAGAGGGAATCTGGATGGCATTAAGAGAGAAAGTGAGTAGGGGGAGACGGCCGGAGTGGCGGAGCGGTTCTAGGCGCTACAAAAATGGTTCAAATGGCTCTGAACACTATGGGAATTAACTGCTGTGGTCATCAGTCCCCTAGAACTTAGAACTACTTAAACCTAACTAACCTAAGGACATCACACACATCCATGCCCGAGTCTAGGCGCTACAGTCTGGAGCCGCGACACCGCTACGGTCGCAGGTTCGAATCCTGCCTTGGGCATGGATGTGTGTGATGTCCATAAGTTAGTTGGGTTTAAGTAGTTCTAAGTTCTAGGGGACTGACGACATCAGAAGTTAAGTCCCATAGTGCTCAGAGCCATTTGAACCATTTGAGTAGGGGGAGCGTCCCGAGACAGTCCGCGTATTTGTGATGAGCACTATGTCTGGGTGGTGCAGTGCTGAAGTATCTGTCTCGTAAACAGGAGACCACAGGTTCGAGTCCTAGTCAAGCACACATTTTCACTCGTCGCCGCTGATTCCGTATAAAGTCCTGATGCAGCTGATATCATTCGTTGCTTTCCTTACCTTTGTTCCCCCTACCCCTTCACTTTACAAAATAAGTAGTCATAAAGTTCTGACTCGTCAGTGTAGAAAGAGTGTGGAAGTGTAATCTGTTCCTGAATCCGTCGACTATGCATTACAGTGCGTGAAGCAGACGGCAGCAACAGCACACCACGTACGGCCGACTGTGCGGGCGGGCGGGAAAGCTGGCGGAGATGAGGCAGTGGGTGAATGAGCGACGAGAGGAGCAGAGGTTCCCGGCAGGCCGTGCGAAAGAGGCCGCGCTGCGGCAGTGCGCGGGGTTACGTCAGCAGCATCACCGTTACGTGGCCTGCCTGCCCGCCGGCGAGGAGCAGGAGGGGTACAAAGGCGCCGCTGATAAATGTTGCGACTCCGGTTTCCGGGCGCTGCCTCAGCCGCAACCTCGGCGCACCTGCGGGACCCGCCGCCGCTTATCAGACGGCCCCTCCGACCGTCCCCACCGTATTCTGCGCGTTCGCACAATCGTTCGCCGGAGCCGTGGGTGTCCTCGTCTGCGCGTCTCGAAAAGTGGACCGCCGAGCCGGCGGAATCGTCTGGCTGACCGCCCCAAACAGGTTTCTGTTATTTCCTTAGCGAGCAGCAGACTCCGCCCAGATCGCCGGCCTGGCTGATATCGCATCGCGCGGTGGAACGCACGTGGTCGTTCACCCGTAACTGTACACGCGCCGGGCGTTACTCAATGTGTCGCGGCATTTACATGCGCGGCCGCCCCGACAGGTGGCTGAGTGCGAGCGCGGGCATTTCCTGCTGCAGCCTGCAGTCACACGCCTTCTGACCCTTCACCTGGCCCTCCTCCCTCCCTGCAGTGGTGCCATAAACTGCTGGCACACCTACCATCTACATCTACATCTACATACATACTCTGCAATCCGCCATACGGTGCGTGGCGGATGGTACCTCGTACCACAACTAGCATCTCCTCTCTCTGTTCCACTCCCAAACAGAACGAGGGAAAAATGACTGCCTATATGCCTCTGTACGAGCCCTAATCTCTCTTATCTTCTCTTTGTGGTCTTTCCGCGAAATGTAAGTTGGCAGCAGTAAAATTGTACTGCAGTCAGCCTCAAATGGTGATTCTCTAAATTTCCTCATTAGCGATTCACGAAAAGAACTCCTCTTTTCCCCCAGAGACTCCCACCCGAGTTCCTGAAGCATTTCCGTAACACTCGCGTGATGATCAAACCTACCAGTAACAAATCTAGCAGCCCGCCTATGAATTGCTTCTATGTCCTCCCTCAATCCGACCTGATAGGGATCCCAAACGCTCGAGCAGCACTCAAGAATAGGTCGTATTAATGTTTTATAAGCGGTCTCCATTACAGATGAACCACATCGTCCCAAAATTCTACCAATGAACCGAAGACGATTATCCGCCTTCCCTACAATTGCCATTACATGCTTGTCCCACTTCATATAGCTCTGCAATGTTACGCCCAAATATTTAATCGACGTGACTGTGTCAAGCGCTACACTACTAATGGAGCATTCAAACGTTACAGGATTCTTTTTCCTATTCATCTGCCAGCCGCGGTGGTCTCGCGGCTCTAGGCGCTCAGTCCGGAACCGCGCGACTGCTACGGTCGCTGGTTCGAATCCTGCCTTGGGCATGGATGTGTGTGATGTCCTTAGGTTAGTTAGGTTTAAGTAGTTCTAAGTTTTAGGGGACTGATGACCACAGATGTTAAGTCCCATAGTGCTCAGAGCCATTTGAACCATTTTGAACCTATT
Source organism: Schistocerca serialis cubense (assembly GCF_023864345.2). Classification (NCBI taxonomy): domain Eukaryota; kingdom Metazoa; phylum Arthropoda; class Insecta; order Orthoptera; family Acrididae; genus Schistocerca; species Schistocerca serialis. Next base: position 313,566,010 of record NC_064638.1, read on the forward strand.
CATCTGCATTAATTTATATTTATCTATATTTAGAGTTAGCTGCCATTCTTTACACCAATCACAAATCCTGTCCAAGTCATCTTGTATCCTCCTACAGTCACTCAACGACGACACCTTCCCGTACATCACAGCATCATCAGCAAACAGCCGCACATTGCTATCAACCCTATCCAAAAGATCATTTATGTAGATAGAAAACAACAGCGGACCTACCACACTTCCCTGGGGCACTCCAGAAGATACCCTCACCTCCGATGAACAATCACCATCGAGGACAACGTACTGGGTTCTATTACTTAAGAAGTCTTCGAGCCACTCACATACTTGGAAACCAATCCCATATGATCGTAACTTAGTTAGGAGTCTGCAGTGGGGCACCGAGTCAAGGAATATGGCATCCGCCTGATACCCTTCATCGATGGTTCGCAAGATATCATGTGAAAAAACATGCACATTACAGAAAGGTAAAAATTGATGCCAACACACTGTTATATTTACGTAAATGTACAGTAGTAAACATAACATTCTTCCACCATAATTGGTTTCTTACAAAAAATTAGTTTACAGCCGTGTACCGTAAGTCTCTAGAGGAACGGAAGGTTCCAAATAATTGTAAAAGAGCACAGGTAGTTCCAGTTTTCAAGAAGGGTCGTCGAGCAGATGCACAAAACTACAGGCCTATATCTCGGACATCGATCTGTTGTAGAATTTTAGAACATGTTTTTTGCTGGCGTATCTTGTAATTTCTGGAAACCCAGAATCTACTCTGTAGGAATCAACATGGATTCCGGAAACAGCGATCGTGTGAGACCCAACTCGCTTTATTTGTTCATGAGACCCAGAAAATTTTAGATACAGGCTCCCAGGTAGATGCCATTTTCCTTGCCTTCCGGAAGGCGTTAGATACAGTTCCGCACTGTCACCTGATAAACAAAGTAAGAGCCTAAGGAATATCAGACCAGCTGTGTGGCTGGATTGAAGAGTTTTTAGCAAACAGAACACAGCATGTTGTTCTCAATGGAGGGACATCTACAGACGTTAAAGTAAGCTCTGGCGTGCCAAAAAATGGTTCAAATGGCTCTGAGCACTATGGGACTTAACATCTGTGGTCATCAGTCCCCTAGAACTTAGAACTACTTAAACCTAACTAACCTAAGGACATCACACACATCCATGCCCGAGGCAGGATTCGAACCTGCGACCGTAGCAGTCGCGCGGTTCCGGACTGAGCGCCTGAACCGCTAGACCACCGCGGCCGGCTCTGGCGTGCCACAGGGGAGTGTTATGGGACCATTGCTCTTCACAATATATATAAATGACCTAGTAGATAGTGTCGGAAGTTCCATGCGGCTTTTCGCGGATGATGCTGTAGTATACAGAGAAGTTGCAGCATTAGAAAATTGCAGCGAAATGCAGGAAGGTCTGCAGCGGATAGGCACTTGCTGCAGGGAGTGGCAACTGACCCTTAACATAGACAATTGTAATGTACTGGGAATACATAGAAAGAAGGATTCTTTATTGTATAATTGTATGATAGCGGAACAAACACTGGTAGCAGTTACTTCTGTAAAATATCTGGGAGTATCCGTACGGAACGATTTGAAGTGGAATGATCATCTAAAATTAATTGTTGGTAACGCGGGTACCAGGTTGAGATTCATTGGGAGAGTACTTAGAAAATGTAGTCCATCAACAAAGGAGGTGGCATACAAAATACTCGTTCGACCTACACTTGAGTATTGCTCATCAGTGTGGGATCCATACCAGGTCGGGTTGACAGAGGAGACAGAGAAGATCCAAAGAAGAGCAGCGCATTTCGTCACAGGGGTATTTGGTAAGCGTGATTGCGTTACGGAGATGTTTAGCAAACTCAAGTGGCAGACTCTACAAGAGAGGCGCTCTGCATCACGGTGTAGCTTGTTCGCCAGGTTTCGAGAGGGTGCGTTTCTGGATGAGGTATCGAATATATTGCTTTCCCCTACTTATACCTCCCGAGGAGATCACGAATGTAAAATGAGTCGTTCTTCCCGCGAACCATACGCGACTGGAACAGGAAATGGAGGTAATGACAGTGGCACGTAAAGTGCCCTCCGCCACACACCGTTGGGTGGCTTGCCGAGTATAAATGTAGATGTAGATGAAATCAGTTGCTCTCCACATCAAAAAATTATTGTCACATCTGTTCAAAAATGCAATTAAAGTTTCTCTAATTCACGTAACTCAATTTCAGTAATCTGTGTGCATTCCGTTGGCGTTTATGACATCTTGTACACGTCTTGGCATGGACTGAACTAGGTTGCGAGTAATATCTGGTGAGATCTTCGACTATTACTCCAACAACAACGTCAGCATCTCCCGCTTCCCTGTAGAACGACGTTTTCGAACTTTTGTATCCAAATGTGGCCAAAGGTGCTCTGTCGGGTCAATATCAGGGCTCTGTGGTAGAGTGAAAACCATTCTTGGAGCATTATATAATACCCACTCCCGAGTTCTCAGAGGCGTATGTTCTGGATCGTTGTCTCGTTGAAAGTAAAAGACTCCATCAAGATTCAGTTTCTGTGCACTGCTACGTAAATGACCCCTCAACACATCGATAAATTTACTATGATCTATGACACCTTCAATAACTGCCGAATCACCGGCACAAGAAGCTGCCATGCATCGCCAAACCACTATGCTTCCTCCCCCATTTTTACTGTAGGTTGGACATGCTGTGATTTGAGCTCTGTATTAGGTTTTTCGCCACACTTCCCCCTTTTCATCAGATCCAAACAATTTAAAGTTCGATTCCTCAGAAAATAGCACAGTATTCCAAAATTCAATCTATTTATTGACATAATCTTCGGGGAATTGCAAGTGTTTCTTAGGTTAACTTCCGAAATAAATGGCTTCTTTTTGGGAGATCTGCCATGAACATCAGCTGCCTTAAAACAGTCATAATAGTTTGAGCACTAACCTCAGTGGTTGACGTTGGCTGAATTTCCGATACAAACGACCCTGCACTTTCAAAGGGTTCTTTTGTGCAAGACGAACTACCCTTCGATGCTCCCTATATCTTAGAACTCTTGGATCTGCCTTTGTTGTCTGTAGTACCAGAATATTTAAATTTCTTGAGGACTGCTCAGACTGCTGTATAATCAACAGAAAGTTCTTTATGTAGCCTACTAATTTCACGGTACCTTTTAGCCTGCTAATGCAATAAAACAGCCTTGTTGCGGAACGACACGGAATGCTCCCTCCCCTTCGGACTCATCGTAAAAGGTGAATGCCCCTCACGCTGGCCGTCAGGCAAGCGACTGAACTGTTCGTCAATTCTGACTGCACAACTCTGGTACGCGCGGCGCCGTTTGTCGAGCACAGTAACAGGCGTCGTACAGCAGGGGAAAACCTTCATTTAATGGATTATGTGTGTTTCTGTTGTGTTGGTAAACTACACTCCTGGAAATGGAAAAAAGAACACATTGACACCGGTGTGTCAGACCCACCATACTTGCTCCGGACACTGCGAGAGGGCTGTACAAGCAATGATCACACGCACGGCACAGCGGACACACCAGGAACCGCGGTGTTGGCCGTCGAATGGCGCTAGCTGCGCAGCATTTGTGCACCGCCGCCGTCAGTGTCAGCCAGTTTGCTGTGGCATACGGAGCTCCATCGCAGTCTTTAACACTGGTAGCATGCCGCGACAGCGTGGACGTGAACCGTATGTGCAGTTGACGGACTTTGAGCGAGGGCGTATAGTGGGCATGCGGGAGGCCGGGTGGACGTACCGCCGAATTGCTCAACACGTGGGGCGTGAGGTCTCCACAGTACATCGATGTTGTCGCCAGTGGTCGGCGGAAGGTGCACGTGCCCGTCGACCTGGGACCGGACCGCAGCGACGCACGGATGCACGCCAAGACCGTAGGATCCTACGCAGTGCCGTAGGGGACCGCACCGCCACTTCCCAGCAAATTAGGGACACTGTTGCTCCTGGGGTATCGGCGAGGACCATTCGCAACCGTCTCCATGAAGCTGGGCTACGGTCCCGCACACCGTTAGGCCGTCTTCCGCTCACGCCCCAACATCGTGCAGCCCGCCTCCAGTGGTGTCGCGACAGGCGTGAATGGAGGGACGAATGGAGACGTGTCGTCTTCAGCGATGAGAGTCGCTTCTGCCTTGGTGCCAATGATGGTCGTATGCGTGTTTGGCGCCGTGCAGGTGAGCGCCACAATCAGGACTGCATACGACCGAGGCACACAGGGCCAACACCCAGCATCATGGTGTGGGGAGCGATCTCCTACACTGGCCGTACACCACTGGTGATCGTCGAGGGGACACTGAATAGTGCACGGTAAATCCAAACCGTCATCGAATCCATCGTTCTACCATTCCTAGACCGGCAAGGGAACTTGCTGTTCCAACAGGACAATGCACGTCCGCGTGTATCCCGTGCCACCCAACGTGCTCTAGAAAGTGTAAGTCAACTACCCTGGCCAGCAAGATCTCCGGATCTGTCCCCCATTGAGCATGTTTGGGACTGGATGAAGCGTCGTCTCACGCGGTCTGCACGTCCAGCACGAACGCTGGTCCAACTGAGGCGCCAGGTGGAAATGGCATGGCAAGCCGTTCCACAGGACTACATCCAGCATCTCTACGATCGTCTCCATGGGAGAATAGCAGCCTGCATTGCTGCGAAAGGTGGATATACACTGTACTAGTGCCGACATTGTGCATGCTCTGTTGCCTGTGTCTATGTGCCTGTGGTTCTGTCAGTGTGATCATGTGATGTATCTGACCCCAGGAATGTGTCAATAAAGTTTCCCCTTCCTGGGACAATGAATTCACGGTGTTCTTATTTCAATTTCCAGGAGTGTATTTTACTACACAAATTATTTCCTTTCTTGAGGAAATTCTCCTAGTATTTATACATATTGTATTAGATGCGAAAATGTGTGTGTATTTTTTGGTACCACTGCACTCACTTGCACAGCCTGCTCGCTGTTTTTCCACTTCCAACACAAGCTAGTAGAGAACGCGACCAGGTTCATGACGCATTCCTTGACATCCGAAAGGCGTCCCATACAGTTTCGCAATGGAGGTTGTGACACTTGTACGGAGTACCACTTGTACAGGGACGGATTTTGTTGACGTTTCTATTGAGCCCAGGACACTTCAGGTAGTGGACCGCAGAACAGGGTGTCCCAGAAGTAGGGTAAACCGGCTTGTCCGTCGCTACGTGCAACGTACTACTGAGAAAGGTCACTTCCTGCAATAAGAACCCTGTCCGCACACCTGTTCATTGACGGACGGCTGTGCTGCGTGATTTCCTCTCAGAGTTCAGTACTGCAGTTCATCTCTAATAGCAAGGAGTATTTTGTGTTCTACGTTCTGTGAAGTTGAAGTTCACCGAGACCACTAATGGGAAGCCTTCATTGATTTACAACGGACATCAGTATGTAGTGCAGTATATTGGCAGAGTAAATATAACTTACTGGTATTGTGTTAATGTTACAAAGATTGGACGTGTGGGAAGATTTTCCACTGAAAGTAATAAAGTTTTAGGCGAACTTAGCCACGTCTGTTTGCAAATGAATCAGCAAATGAAATGCGAAAACATTTTGTAAGCACAAAAAACCGTGCAAAAGAAACAGATACTACAATTTCATTAATTTACGTAGAAAAAGTTGGATTTCAATCGAGGCTAAGACTTCGTTACCATCACGTAAAGTGTGAAACAGTAGCTGAATCGCCCCAGGAGAAAATACGTGGTGCCTACCCAAGCTACCGGTTTTAGCGCAATACATTTTCAAAAAATAATTTATTGATGAATGATGCACTAGATTTTTATTAACAAATGGCAACAAAGGACCAGATGAGAAAATATGTGACTGGCAGCGAAAAAGGTAAATTGTATTTATCAAGCAGTGAATCATCCTTGTGGATGGAACGTTCAAGAGTTCGAACAAATAGTTTGAACGTTATTTAAATTTCGCTCCGATCTTACAAGCTCATGCGAGAAACACATTACATTTTAAACTCAAAACCATGTTCCTTAGATAGTATCCTGCGTTTCTCATGATGGACTTCGAAACTGCTGTTGTCCCATCAGCTAGAAGCTTGTTTCCCGAAACAGAGATTATGGTTTGCAAGTTTCATTTTAATCAATGTTGTGGACATTAGTTCAATGTTGCGCCCTCATTTCTGCCTACACGGAAACGAGGAAATACAGTGTTACATAAGAAAGTGTTCAGCGCTATCTTCTCCTGGAAATGTTGGATGATGGTTCGTTGTCTGTTCAGGACAGCAGTCTGAAAGCTAAATACTTTTTGACCAGCATATGCCTAGACATAAGAGGAATTACCACCACATCAAAAAAAAAAAAAAAAAAAAAATGTTCAAATGTGTGTGAAATCTAGAGTCCCGCGCAGGTTCTTCTAGAACCTTCTGCAGTATTTCTCTTTTCAGAAAGAGCCTAGAGGCAAAGACCACCAGCGCCTTTCCAGCCCCACTGCGCGGTTTAGCGGCCCAAACTATCTAACAAAGGCTAGGTATTGGTCAGTTGCAGCCCCTCCATAAAGAACAGACCCTGGACAATCCGGGAGAAGCTGCGAAATTTTTTCGTGAGACGCACTCGGACAACGCAACCGGTGATTAAACACATTTCTGATGGAACTTGGTGTCAGATATTAACTCGGGCTGAGGTTTTGTAAGTTAGGTCGTGTTCACATTTGGTGGTAGGTGCACGCTGAGATGTAGGGAGTGATTTTACCTTTGCCTGCGAAGTTTATTTCTTGTGGAACTGCCGGCCGTTTGGCCGAGCTGTTCTAGGCGCTTCAGTCCGGAACCGTGCGGCTGCTACGGTCGCAGGTTCGAATCCTGCCTCGGGCATGGATGTGTGTAATGTTCTTAGTTAGGTTAAAGTAGTTCTAAGTCTAGGGGACTGATGACCTCATAAGTTAAGTCCCATAGTTCTTGGAGCCATCTGAACCAGTTTAATGTTGTGGAACTTAAAATCATGAATTCGATTTGTTATGTGGCCTTGTAGTAAGTCGCGTGGTCGGTACGAAACTGGTGGATAATTTTGCACTAGTTCCCTTCTGCGATCCTGAGATACAGCTAGGTGGTCGTAGCAGAAATTCCGTTTGCTCTAAATGCAATGCTGAGCGATTTTTCTTTTGCCATTGTGTCGGACGCCATGTGGGCACTGGCCGTTCCAACTTTTGACTGTAACCTCCCTAGCCGGAAGGATCTCAGGCCCCCGTGTCTATCTAACCACAGTAGTAATGGTATGAAATGAATAACTCACGGCTATCCGGAATTTACGGTAGTTGGGCCGATGGGCTGTCCCCTATTCTTAATTTGTCTCGCCCTAGAATATCCACGTGAGTGCATGATCACAGATTCATTCTAAGATAGATCATTTTTCCAGACGTATGAAGAGGCTATTCATGCTGAATTTCCATAATAAATAAACGTGATCCATCCCTCCTTTTTGTGTACGTAAGAGCCTAAAGTAAAATTGGGTTTTCTATGTCTTTGCCTACGTTCAATTAGTTGCCAAACTGTGTAATAAACGATCAGCTTTCTGAACACAGGCACCTTATCATTTAAGACTGTTTCGTTTCCTTTCCCTCAGAGAGAGTTAGAGTAATTATCCCAGAAGCTATTAAAGATAATGCACTGTGAACGAAAGTAAAGTGTTCGTCGCTTCATGGTCGTGCCCGGTATCCGTTGCGTCGTCGTTTTTGTTCCTTTGGGTTAGCGGGATGTTGTCTGATTGTCTTACCTTCCAGAAAGCGTTCCTGTTCAGCTTCCGTAAGATAGCTAGCTATGGCCGTTCCATGTGTCAGCGCTGAAATAAATGATATGTGTTACACTGAAAAAAGTGCTACTTAAACATGAAAACATTTTAGGTTACAATTAATAACAAACAAAACGACACAGTTGCAGCTCTAGACGCGTGCAATCCCTCACATACACGAACAAATGCAGCAAAACGTTTTCATCGACTTTGCGGATGAATTTAAACATATAAATATGCTACGTCGTGTACATAAACGCCAATTTTATGTCCTTTCACATGGCCTGTTTCGACTGCTTCGTTTATCTTTACAGCGTATAGTTACGTAATACAATTTCTGTTAGATTTGCGTAACAATTTTTTAAGAGTAACTTATTTCAAATTATTCTCCGGGAGGTCATAATAATGCTCTCAACAACAATTACCTACGTGGGGAGGATGAAAAATGGAATCGAAGTCTTACGTCCTGTTGATATCAAGATAATAAGGCACAGGAGAGCATTAAGTATAATTACGGCTTTCTGTCGTCGATATTATGAAATTCTAATTCATTCAGAAGGAAGCTACCGCAATATCATATGGGAGGAAGCCAGCACGAATCACGATGGATACTAACATTTGAAAGGTATTCCTGATGCTCTCAAAAGCAATTCCCATCATGCTTCTGCAAATCTGCCTTCGGGCAATGCATTTTTCAATCGTTGTCGGACAGGAGTTATTGCTCCACTTCCATTTACTTTGGCGTCGATGGAAAATTATCTACGGAACAGACAAATCTGACAGGCCAATTTACAACTTATGTATGGCTTTTAAGGAACCCAGGCCACACACGCAGTTTTAAAATTCGTTTAGCGATGTATCTACCCATAACTCCCTAGTACGGAAACATGATAGCTGGGGCACCAAAACCAGCAGCATGTAGTGTTTCTTTTTAATTTTCTGTTAATTTTGCCGTACTGTACTATCAGTGACTGTGTTGCATTACATTCCGAGTTGTTATTCCAGTAAAATTATTTGCTCCCTACCAACCCACCAGCAAGAAGGACCCACATTTCGTCAATCTTCGTGACTCTGTAAGACCTCTGTTCACCCACATGGATTTATTGCTAGTGAGCGTAGAGGGTGCGACCGTCGAGATGGTTATTGTCAATGATAACTTACCGCCAGTTGGGTTCGAAAAGAGTGCTGAATGAGAAATAAGCAGCCACGCGGGATCTTCTTATTATCATTCTCCTCCTTCGCCTTTCCCGTTTCTCTACGAGGTCGGCATTGTTTTGTGTGTTGAAGCAGTGCTAGTGACAGCCGGATGCTCTCCCTGACGCCACCACTCCGCCCGCGACAGAATCTGTCTCCGTCTAGAGTAAATATCATACTCGATTGTGAGCACGTTTCCTAAATGTTTAGGTAGTTGGTAGACTGTGTAAGGTGGGACGTGGATGACAGGCCGGTATTTATCTAGTTGAATGTGGGAAACCGCCTAAAAACCGCATAGAGGCGGTTAAAAAACAAAAAAGATCACATGGACCTGTAACAGGAAATGCGTTCCAAGGGAAGGAGGCCCACTTGAAGGCGGAGAAAACAGATCTTTGACGGTGTACATTTCAGTGATTGAGAGAATACATGAGAATACACCAGGCAAGTGGGAAGGTTTTGTCTTTACTAGTAGTGTTTTAGCTCGACGCTCAAGAGCCGGCCTCCAATAATCACCACCCACACACTTAGGCTGAAACGGTGCTTATGGCTCACTGCCACCAAACCTTAGGGATTCTCCGTAGACCAAAGGTGTTACGAAGGTTGACCATACCATCCCTCGTAAAGGGTGAATGATAAAAATCGCAGCACAGTCGAGTTCTGTGCGACGGACGAGTGACAGAACCGTCGCCGCGGAGGCAAGTACCAGGCAAGTAAGGTCTGCTCACGTCGTAAGAGACATAGTTAGTGGCAGTTGTTGAGAACGTCCCACATGGTCGTCTATTTTATCCCATACTGGCGTGCCACTTACCTGGTGGTGGTACCAGGGTCACATTCTACAGCGTTTAACACCTCTCATGTCCATCTGCAAGTGGTCGTACCTCCCTAGCAACGCATTTCCGGCCGTGTGTTAGTACGGCTTCTTTCGATCCTTAGACCCTCAGGGACCGTTCCCTGCGGTTTTTCGCCAATTATTGAAAACACTTTGTACATGATACTACAAGTTAACTGGTGCAGTATCCGCTAAACAAGGACTGCCCTCTGTGGGCATCTGTAACCGTGCTACTACGAGTACAAGTCATTTTTAAATTCGACTGTAAGTTACTTTCTAATGTAACGTAAGAGGGCTGGTATTTGTAAATTTGTGTATTTACATAATCCGTGCTTGTGTAAATATAAGTTGATGACTGCATGAGTCACTACTTAAAAACCAAATTTAAAAAAAGGATTTTATTTTACGCAGTTTAATTTAATTACAAAATGTTGAATTAGTTATGCGAGTATGTTCCCCTATCTTTTCGGTTTAATAGCCTTATTTTTATCATTGTAGTTCCTAATTCTCAATATATTGTTCATAGACGAATAGACTTGACGACACGACTAAATGGTAGCGAAACCAGTCGTGTATGATGACGTAATAAAGGAACTATTAACAGGTAAAACGATTACCAAGGTTTTTTGGAAGATTTTAATTGTTCGAAATTGTTTTTACTTCTTTCTCTTTGGTAGATCTGCTGCGTTTTCTAGGCGTTCTGCCAAAAAATCGCTGTCATTGATTTGCTTTACCCACAACATTATCTATGTGCTCGTTCCTATTTAAGTTGAATTTATAACCTTTAGACTTGTGTGATTTATCGCGTAACCGAAAATTAGCGAATTCCTTTTGGCTGCTCAGATTGTCTACCAAATCGTTTTTGTGTTTATGTAGATCAGCAACAACAGAGGGCCTATAACACTTTCTCGGGGAATGTCTTATCAGTGGACGATGATTAAACTCATCTTTTTCTGAATAGTATTGTAAACATTGCCATAACTCTCTCGACCAGCTGGGCGCAGATGCCTCTGACCCCTGCATCTGCTGAGAAGGGCATTAACTACGCCATTCACCGTCAGTGAAGCACCTCCCGCCGTAAGGGGCGTTGCCGACGCTGCTGGCAAGAGCAGCAGACGTCGCTGCAGCCATACTTCTCGCTTAGACCTCGAAACCGTACCGAGTGCGGCGCCGTCTCTGAAGCGCGTCCATCACGTCCGTGGCGTGGCGTGGCAGCCACGCGCGCGCCCTCCCCGCGCCGCTGGTCACGTTCTGCAGCAACGCCTGGAGCACGTCGCCGGCGTTTCCCTACGTGCGGTTTGAGATGCGTTTAACATTGCCTCTGTGTGCTAGCTGACGAGTGTTCGATACCTCAATGGTAATGCTTTCGCCAACAGGCAGTTATTTCATTTTGTTGATGGTGTTGAGACAGCAATCACCCACAAATTTATTTTAAGTTCCTTCATTCAAATGGTACTGTTAACGGTTTCGAATCATTAAAATTCATCATCAGACGGCTTTCATGCTTTCATTACAACATGTGCTGCTTTTTTTACCGTTTAGTTATCGCGAAATGTCGGTTTGGATTACTTGTCTCCATAGTTTTCGTCCAGCAGGCAACGTTTGTAGTTTTCGCCGCATTCACATCATTGCACACATAAACTTGCATAACTGAGCGCTTCAGATTTGTCACTAAATACATTTCCATATATTTCTATCGTTGCACACGTAAATTTGTATCACTGAGCACTTCAGCTTAGTCACAGAACAGACTTCTAACATGCACCGCATGTTTTGATAGATGTTAGAAGTCTGTTCTGTGGCTAAACTGACGTGCTCAATGATACAAATTTACGTGTGCAACGATAGAAATATATGGAAATGTATTCAGTCACAAATCTGAAGCGCTCAGTTATGCAAGTTTATGTGTGCAATGATGTGAATGCGGCGAAAACTACAAACGTTGCCTGCTGGACGAAAACTATGGAAACAAGTACTCCAAACCGACATTTCACGATAACTAATCGGTAAAAACAGCAGCACATGTTGTAATGAAAGCATGAAAACCGTCTAATGACGAATCGTAATGTTTGGAAACAGGCGGAAGAAGCTGCAGTTCTAACTATTGCCTGCCCCATAATTATCCGTGGCTCTGGAGACGACTCGGGGTTCTCATCCAGCAGCAGCAGCATCAGCGGATGCTCAGCAATGTCGTCGGCTACAGTCTTCGTCGTCCGCACAGCTACAACATCGTAAGACTGTTAGGTGAAAAATTATAAACTTACTTAGGCATTACCCAGCGGCATTTCTTTCACAAAGAATGACTAACTTGAATAATAACCTGCAATAGTTAAAACTCGTAGGGTACCTGTGTTGTCGTTGTCCTCAGACAGTATTACTCTTTCCTTTCCACTCAATCAGCGGGTGTCGTAAGAATATGAAAACTGATTAACTATTTACTGCCAGTTTTGTTTGTTTGCTAATGACCAGTTTCAGTCTAAATTTTCTGCCTCAGTAACTGTTCAATCTTGTATTGCATAATAATTCTGAATATTAATTTCATTCACTTAAATTAACGTAAAATTTGACTGGCAAAGCTAATAATATACAGAACAAATTAAGAGTGCGCAATTTCATTTATTCTGTATTTAGCTTAGGGAGTGACTTCTGCTGACTTGGTATATATTTTATTGTTGTTATTTTAAAAGTTAAATCAGTTGTTCAATTGCTTAAAGTAAATTCAATTCAGTCTTCCAATAATCTAAAGCAAATTCCTTGCCCTTTTCTAAATTTTGTATTATGTTACACTGATGTTACTGAAAGTAATTTTTTTTTTACATAACAGTTTCAGTTACACTTATTTAACCAGTAACTCCATTTAATTTTACTTTAAAAATTTAGTATTTCAGAATACGTTACTGCAAATTCAGTTTGTGATCCTTTATTATCTCGAGAACTGTTGTGCTGTGGGAAAGCGTGACAACCGGCTGCTGCCACGCCAGAGATTATTGCTTAAATTTCTTTGCCATTACCTTTCTTAAGATTGTGGAGATTCATTGCCCTAGCAGGCTAGCGACCGTTTAATTATTCCCTTTTTACCTAATCAGTGTTGTCTTTGTATTATCAGTAATTTTTGTAGTAAATACGAGTATTACGTGCTACACTTTTCCTCTGTGTGCAGTTCGTCAGGGATTGCACTATATTCCATCCATTTCAAAATTATTATCAGTATTTAGCTTAAGTTTAGAATAGATTCTTCCTTCAGAAGAGTCTGTAGTACACTTTCCTCCACCTAACCGATGTTATTTTGCTTCGGTAACGTTAGCCTTACGCACTGTAACAATTCATTAGGCAAATGCGATCACGGTCAATTATATCGCAATCCAGTAGGCCGATTAGAAAGGAGAAGGTTACACGCTGAAATAAAGGGGACACGCACAGTCAATGTAATTGGTTAGTTTTGAGAGACAGAAACTTAATATTTTCACCATATCAATAGAAAGAAAGTACATATTAAGAGAAAACCTTTTCGGACGCCTCGTATATCCACATCATAGTTGCATTCCTCGCGATAATAATTTGTTGGCGCCCTATGGCGCTTTGACCGCTCGTGTAGCAGGTATCCGCCTTATTTTTAACTGTGAGATTATGCAGTCAGGAATATTCATTTGCAAGGCAGCACGTTAAACTACTAAATAGTGTTTATTTCCTTATGAGAGTAGTTCACAAATTTGTAACTAAAACAAATCATGACCAGTTATGTAACACAAGTGCCTTGTCTATAGATCCAAAATACTAACGAGGTCAAAAGACGTTTCAGGGCCAAGCATGTACTCTGAAACGTGAAATTATCTGGTCCACGTTGTTGGAAAAAAATACTGAGTTTACTTGACCATTAGGAATGCGGAGCTGCTGGAACCGACAGCTGCTCACTAGGGCAGCTGCTCGCTAGACCACACAGCTGCGCCGACTCGGTGATCTACATCGGTCTCCGCAGATGGTGAAGGAAAAAGCAGGGACCAGTGGACTGGAGGATGACGTCGGTTGGGGAGTCACAGCGGCGGACGAAGTCGCGTTCCGCCCGAGAAGACGGCCACGCGGAGGGACCAAAAAGAAGCGGCCCGAAGAAACTATCTCGGTCGTTCTGTGGCGTTCTTGGGGTTGGCGGCAACGGAGATGACAGCGCACAAAAAGGGTTGCTGAGTGGAGTTTTGGGTGCTGCTCTGCAAACCCGCGAAGATGCTCTGCTCGTACCTCTTTATTCTTTTGATGGAACATCTACCATAAAATAATGGAATGGAATGACTAGCACATGCCTTTAGCGCCAGGAATAAACACTCTTGTTTATACGACATTACCAATATGTTTCCACTGGTTGCTCTACATTCCTTCCACAGGTTAAACGTAACAATGGGTAGATTATCAATGTCGTTTGGGGTGGCAACGTTGTTAGAACACTTGCAATGAAACAAGGGCGGTGCAGTGTTGCTTTTCGGCCTCTTTGCTTGTGTTCGATTAAGAGAGCCTGGGAGCTGACCAATCAATATGAAGATTGCACAAGACGTTGTGCAATTTTGAACAAAGTGAAAGTCGTAAAATGTTGTTCACTATCAGAAAATACTGTAAACGTGTTCCCTATAAGGGCCGGCCGGTGTGGCCGAGCGGTTCTAGGCGCTTCAGTCTGGAGCCACGCGACCGCTGCGGTCGCAGGTTCGAATCCTGCCTCGGGCATGTATGTGTGTGATGTCCTTATGTTAGTTAGGTTTAAGTAGTTCTAAGTTCTAGGGGACTGATGACCTCAGCTGTTAAGTCCCATAGTGCTCAGAGCCATTTGAACCATTTGTTCCCTATAATATTCTGGAATAACAAACAATTACATTTATATGAGGAGTGTTCAAAAGAAATGATACGAAACAACAGTGTGGATATAATTAAAGTTGTTATCCACGATAATCACCAGAGGACCGATAACAGTTCTCCCACCGTTTCACGAGCCGAAGCCCATTGTGAAGTTTCTTTTTAGTGGCCCAAATACATGTGAGTCGTAGTGCGAATGTACCGGTAGATGCTCAATCTCATAGCACTTGAACTTGGCCATTACAGTTTTTGTGACCTTGGAGACGTTATCATGAAGCAAAATCACTGCCTCCGTGAGCAGCCCAGGTCGTTTTCTCTTGATGCACTTGCGTAGGCTACGGAGTGTCTCACGGAACACGTCACTGTTAATGATTTTCCCGTGCTGGAGGAATTCGATGAATATCGGACCTCGGAAGTCGAAAAAGACGATGAGCATAGCCTTGCCTGTTGAATTTCTTAGGGGGAGGTGCTTCCGTTTTCAAGATTTCTCATTACGTTATCCCAAAGCGGAATACGAAGATTTCAAGTGGTTCAGTTGTTACGCCGTTTCGTACCTTTTCCTTTGACCACTTCTTACAAATGTTCGTCGTATTTAGAAATAATAAAGCGCTCGATATAGAGACTGAAAACTTGAAATTCCATAGCGATCTCCAGAGTTAAAACAGAGAATGACAACATGCTCTGCTCTGCTAAGATAGTTTCCTTTGTCCCGAAAATTTGACACATTACTACATCTTTGTATAATAATTACAAATTAAACAATGTAATGTAAGTCCAGAAAAACAATTGCGGCGAACAGAAAATGTATAGTACGTAACATTCAAAAAATTTCCTTTCAGAAAGCCCATATGGACTTAACGATAGTGTATTGTTTGCAGCTTAGGATACTCTGTTAGTATGGAATATCTTGAAAGGAACATTGAGCACATTCTATCGGAAGTTGAGTGATTCAAATAAATATGCACGTGACAAATGTGACTTTTCGGAGACAGCTACAATTTGTTTGAGGATAGAGTTTTACGACAGTAATCGAAATGTTTGTAGGTAATACAACAATATTTCCCGTACGGAACTTAGCCTTTTCTTTATTTAAATATGCTATTGGTGCACCTTTAGTGCCAGTAACCCAGCAACGACGCTCGGTAACACACATTTATCATAATAAGTGGTGTTTTCTGTGGAACCCATGCTAACCTCATGTAGATGGGCACTATACAGAGTAGAGTGTAGAACAGTGGTCGTGAAGCATTTTTCTTTTAAGAGCCAATATTGACACCTCGGGCCGCTAAAGAAAGTGGGAGAGGGGTGAGAGGGAGGAAAGTACCACTCAGAAAAGAGAAATTTCACTAAACCATGGTTACTGGTACAATCTGAATATTTTGAGGTATCACACCACACATTTTTAAGTGGAAGAAAGTAATATACTGCAACTACATGAATTTTTCTGAAGGCTTACATAGCGTCTAGTTTTCCGTACCTAACCGGATACTGTGGCCAGTACTATCGCAACAGGATCCCATGTTTGTTTTTCTGACTTCCGGGCGCATTTTTCTAGGTGTCCTTACATCCGAGTATCTTAAACAATAACAAGTGGCTGCAGGAGACCGTTTTCAATCAGACTTTCGTATTATGACAAATATAATATGCTAGAGACTGTTTTAAAGAATGTAACTGATTCGAAATTGCCACAAAAGAATGGCGGACAGTAGCTGTTTATATAAAAAAGATTTAGAAGTTAGTTTTGTTTGTTGCACTATCAGTGCTCTTTGCAATTAATTCTTATTGGCGTGAAGACCTTGGCCACCTTTGTCGATGTAGTGCGGCCACTTATCCCGAACGGACGCTATCACGGCATTAGTAATCCCTAGAAGAAACTGTCAAACTGAAATAAAAACAAGAATCTACATTTGTTGGCCAAACACGATGCTTAAACCACTGGAATAGTAAAAAATTATTACTCTCCATACAAGTGAAGTGACAAGAGTACTATAAATGATTTGCCTTACATCAGAAGACTCGGAAAAAAAATTACCCCAAAACAACGGAACAACTTACCTGTTAGTCTCTCTGACAACAGCCGTGGTGTACATTATAACTAATGCGACCACTTCTTACCAGCCAGCAGCCTTGTTTAGAGCAAAAAATATGCAGTGGTCACTTTACCCGTCTTGACGCGTTACGACAATTCCAGTACCGATCTTACTGTTAATAACAATAGCTGAAATATGAGACACAATCACAAATGTTTACTGTTGTTGTTGTTGTGGTCTTCAGTCCTGAGACTGGTTTGATGCAGCTCTCCACGCTACTCTATCCTGTGCAAGCTCCTTCATCTCCCAGTACCCACTGCTACCTACATCCTTCTGAATCTGCTTAGTGTATTCATCTCTTAGTCTCCCTCTACGATTTTTACCATCCACGCTGCCTTCCAATGCTAAATTTGTGATCCATTGATGCCTCAGGACATGTCCCACCAACCGATCCCTTGTTCTAATCAAAAATGTTTACTAGATGCTTTAAATGTCTTTTTTTTTTTACTGATCGCTTTGTACTACAACAACCTTAATTCGATTTTATATTACTTACTACAAATATGTACCACATTTGAAGATGACTGTCCGTATAATGCACATTCACGAATCCATGTTCCTTCCGTAGTAGCTGATCGGTGCTAATTTCGTACATTCGTGAGTTGTGAGCAATCAAAGACAAACAATAAAACACTCTCCCTCTCACTTCTATTAACCTTGAAGTGGCTGCCCCTGACAGATCTTACTGTTAATAACAATAGCTGAAATATGAGACACAAACACAAATGTTTACTAGATGCTTTAAATGTCATTTTTCTTTTACTCATCACTTTGTATTACAACAACCTTAATTTGATTTCATATTACTTGCTATAAGTATGTACCACATTTGAAGATGACTGTCTCTACAATGCACATTCACGAAGCCATGTTACTTCCGTAGTAGCTGATCGGTGTTAGTTTCGTACATCCGTGAGTTGTCAGCTTTGAAAGACAAACAATAAAACACTTTCCCTCTCACTTCTATTAACCTTGAACGTACCGCTCTGCGTACCATTCTGCCCCTGACGCAAGTGGCAAACTGTACTTAGTACACGGCCGAAATCAATAACCTCAACCAAAGTTAAGCACATCTAAAATCATTACTGTCTCTGTATTTTTGTTTGTTAGTGAGCAAGAAAGATACATTCTTTAAGAAGCTTATTTAAAGCTTTTTGATTCTGACGTCAGTTGTTGGAAGTATGTTCTTAAAAAATACGGCTGAGAGTCACGGGCCGCCCGAACGCTTGATTCGTGCGGAAAGCAGCCCTCACACTGCAGTTTGACGGTCGCTCGTATAGAGTGTAGTGCTTGTACTGACCTTTGCGGGGGCGGCGCTGAGGTTGGGCGGCGGCGGCGGGGGCGGCGAGCCGCCGTCGGAGGGCAGCGTGCCGCGGCCGCTGTCCGCCGCGCTCGCCATCGCCTCCTGCAACACACGACACACGCAGTCAACACTACCCACTACCGTCGCTGCTCGCTCTGCAAGCGCTTACACGGCAGAGCTACAATATATATATATATATATATATATATATATATATATTCAAATGTGTGTGAAATCTTAAGTGCTAAGGTCATCATCAGTCCCTAAGCTTACACACTACTTAACCTAAATTAGCCTAAGGACAAACACACACACCCGAGGGACGAACCTCCGCCGGGACCAGCCGCACAGTCCATGACTGCAGCGCCTTAGACCGCGGAGCTACAGATTGGCCTCGGATGAAAGTACACGACGGCTTGTGTAACGGAACGTGAGTCAATTTTCCGACATTTGGTTTTCTCGCTGCGAAAAGACTTTTTTTCTTAAGGTAGTATACATCCTTACCTTCAAACAGCGGTACAATGTTTAATAACTTTATTATTATAATACTGTCGTTTGTTTTATTCTGTTTGAGGTATCCGAAAACTGATCAGTTACGACACAGCAGCAGTTGTCGACTTTTTTGGCGATAACCGCTAACCACACTCTGGGGCGCAAAGGCCACCTATCACAGGGAAAGCCTCAGACACAGCCAACCGATTCGGCTCATATTTGGCAGGCCACTTGCTTACAACCTAAAATGGAAGACTCGTAGTACATTTTTGATCAACCCCAGCAGCAGCCAGACAAGTACTGACAGTATTAATCTTATTATATATATTCCTACATGTCTGCAGACAGCCAACTGGTCGAAGGTGTGACATTAGTTGCCTATCTGCAAGGGGTCAAGAGCATTTTGCATGTTTTCTCTGGAAAGGTACATCTTTAAAATTGTCAATAAACGTGGGCGGATGCCACCGATGGTTTTACCGAACTGGGTATCTTACAGGGACCCTTTGCTGTTTTGTTCACGCATTTGTCAATGTCGCTCCCCTCCGTGATCGCTCTACAGAAGGGCGTGAAACAGGAGCACTGAAAAAGCGTACGGACACTTTTCTGCTCCAGATCATCTTTAGCTTTCTTTGAATGGTTTTGAACGGTCCTAGCCCAGCCACCTTGTGTAGTAGAGCAACAATTGCTGTCGCGCTCCATTTCACAGGGTGAGATAACACTGAATAAGGCTGCAGCCCAAATGATGCCCGTCAAGAAGGTTTGAATCACCCAGGAGGTGTCAATAGTGCCAAAGGTTGCGAAGAACGTCTTCCTTTTGCTCGCAGCATTGCGAACTGCTGTTTGCGACCACGTAATGTGTGGAAATCAATGTCCAAAGGAAAAGGATGGTTTCATTGACGTCCTTTATGCCAGCGGGCGAGGCCTTTCCGTTTCCGTGTGTCTAACATCTCGAGCACCCATAAGAAATCCGCGTGATTTCAACGTTTTGCGTTGAAGTCCTGACCTCCATCGCAGAGGCGTCAATAGAAGAGGTCAAATTTGGGTAAGAGGGGCTGTGGCGACCGTCCCGTTGTGTGATACGTTCACGGTGGCGCTGGACATAATTTTGGTGAAATTTGGTGCCAATGTCACCTCATTAACCTGCTTTGCACGTGGCAGGAACTTCTGAGCTTTGACCCTTTTCTCCCACGTGTCGACAGCTTGCTGTTGTCGAGCCCGAGGGTGACGTCGCAGGGCGCCACACTTTTGCGCCGTTACTGAGGAAGGTAGTAGACCCCTTTGGACGAAATTTCAAACTTAAACGTCGGAATGGAAATCAATTACGGAGTCACGAAAAAGTGATCCTTTAATTCTGTTGCGCAGTGTAGAAAGCAAGCAAGGCTTTTAAAACAAGGAAACAAACATCGAAATTACTTATTACGACGTCAGAGAGAGGGTACGGACAGCGAGACGGGCGTGTTTAAAAACTCGGAACACTTCATTTGAGCAAGAAATAAATTTTTTTCTTGTAATGCTAAATTCCCCATCGACCTACCGCTTTCTCCCTTCATTTAAAGGAAAAGACATTCTGAAAACAAGTAGTATTATTATTATAATTATTATTTCTGTGAGCGCAAACTAGAATATGGAAGTATAAACTGCAATGTAAAATTGACACAGATCACATAAAAGACACTCTGAACTGCGACATTTTTCATCATAAATAACATAGAACTGGCGGAGAATGTGAAGGAATGAACTGCTAAAAGAAGGTCAAAAGGGAATGAAAGTCATACGACCATCAATGTCGCTATATATAGCAGCGATAATCTGGCTCCATCGAAACGAATAGTAATAATAGTACCATTAAAATTGTTATTGTATGTACTCGTACACACTATCCGATCAAAAGCATGCGGACACTCCTACGTAATGCGGAATAGACGGCTATATGTCGCCAGCGGTGGATCCTCCAGTGTGAAAAAATGGTTCAAATGGCTCTGAGCACTATGGGACTCAACTGCTGAGGTCATAAGTCCCCTAGAACTTAAACCTAACTAACCTAAGGACATCACACACATCCATGCCCGAGGCAGGATTCGAACCTGCGACCGCAGCGGTCGTGCGGTTCCAGACTGTAGCGCCTTTAACCGCTCGGCCACTCCGGCCGGTTCCAGTGTGAAAGGAACCGAGAGTATTGCGTCGTCAGCATAGAATCATTAACAGCAGAATGAATCGGTCAGCACAGCTCAGTGTCTTCGAACGTGGACTAGTCATTGGATGTCACTTCATTAACAAATCCATTGCAGAAATTTCAACCCTTCTCAAGCTGCCCACATCGGCTGTTAGTGAAGCGATTGTGGACAGGAAACGCGAAGGAACAAGCACTGCTAAACCAGGCAGATCTCATGTACTGATGGATAGGGACCGTCGAACCTTACGAAAATGGCAGATACTGAGATAACCGTTCGCGGAATTGAAACGCAGCTACAATGGCTTAGTTGCGGAAAGGCTTCAGGGCCAGATGAGATACCTATAAGATGTAAAAATGAAATGATAGAGTATAATGTCATGTCGACACCGATATTATTGGAGACGGGGAGAAAATCTTCCACAGCGTCGTTCAAGGAAGTATCAAAGGATCGTTTGTAATGCCTCTGCTGAAGCTGGGAGTTCGCAACAGCTTCGATGTAGGCCTTGCTGCTTTGCGTCGCAAATACACACATCAAAAACAGTTTTGCATCACCTCAGTTCCGAGAGTTCTGGAACCTCTACAGAAAATTGGAATAGAGATCAATATAAACATCACTTCCGCCCTTTTTACTGCTCATGAAAACTACACATTGCATTTTGTACCAACATAAAGCGAACCATCAGAGGTAGTGGTCCAGTCTCCTGTACTCACCGGTACCTCTAATACTCAGCTGCACGTCCTCTTGCATTGATGCATGCCTGTATTCATTGTGGCATACTATCCACAATTTCATCAAGGCACTGTTGGTCCAGATTGCCCCACTCCTCAACGGCGATTCAGCGTAGATCCCTCAGAGTGGTTGGTAGGGTCAGTCGTCCATACGTAGTCATTTTCAATCTATCCCAGGCATGTTCGATAGGGTTCATTTCTGAAGAACATGCTGGTCACTGTAGTCGAGCGATGTCGTTATCCTGAAGGAAGTCATTCACATGATGTGCACGATAGGTGCGCGAATTGTCGTTCATGAAGACGAATGCCTCGCCAATATGCTGCCTATATGGTTGCACTATCGGTCGGAGGATAGCATTCACGTATTGAAAAGCCGTTATGGCGCCTTCCATGACCACCACCGGCGTACATGTCTAAAAGAACAGCCACCATATCCATATAAGTATATAGTTCTGGCAATACCGGCCTTGACCTTCTTCTGTGCGGATGCACACACATTCCCCGAACTCTTACGGGACTTGGTACGAATGTCTTTCACGAGTATTGAGTGTGTTGGGGTAGGACATTACGAATGTAGTTTGTCGACATATGGTACAAGGTGAGAATGTAGGTCTCGCGGGAGGCGTGCGCGAGATAGTCCCTGCAGTCGACTATCCTCTGTGCCCTCGGTGGCTCAGATAGATATAGCATCTGCCATGGAAGCAGGAGATCCCAGGTTCGAGTCCCGGTCGGGACACACATTTTCACCTGTCCCCGTTGGTATATATCAACGTCCGTCTGCAGCTGAAGGTATTAATATAATTCTAATTTCAATCAGTCGTTTAGTGGAATCTTTAAACGCATCCGACGTTCCGTCCGACATCAAGAAGCAACGCGTAGAGAAAACCTCAAAGATGGCAATTGTCAACCGTTGAGTTAAAATTAGTACAAATTACCTAAATATTCATTTGGGATTACTCATTTTCTGTACCTAATTATGCTTAAAAACTACAGTGGAATACTGCGAACATAAATCGCTGAATGACGGTACATTACCGTTCACTAAATACACTCCTGGAAATGGAAAAAAGAACACATTGACCCCGGTGTGTCAGACCCACCATACTTGCTCCGGACACTGCGAGAGGGCTGTACAAGCAATGATCACACGCACGGCACAGCGGACACACCAGGAACCGCGGTGTTGGCCGTCGAATGGCGCTAGCTGCGCAGCATTTGTGCACCGCCGCCGTCAGTGTCAGCCAGTTTGCCGTGGCATACGGAGCTCCATCGCAGTCTTTAACACTGGTAGCATGCCGCGACAGCGTGGACGTGAACCGTATGTGCAGTTGACGGACTTTGAGCGAGGGCGTATAGTGGGCATGCGGGAGGCCGGGTGGACGTACCGCCGAATTGCTCAACACGTGGGGCGTGAGGTCTCCACAGTACATCGATGTTGTCGCCAGTGGTCGGCGGAAGGTGCACGTGCCCGTCGACCTGGGACCGGACCGCAGCGACGCACGAATGCACGCCAAGACCGTAGGATCCTACGCAGTGCCGTAGGGGACCGCACCGCCACTTCCGAGCAAATTAGGGACACTGTTGCTCCTGGGGTATCGGCGAGGACCATTCGCAACCGTCTCCATGAAGCTGGGCTACGGTCCCGCACACCGTTAGGCCGTCTTCCGCTCACGCCCCAACATCGTGCAGCCCCTTCCAGTGGTGTCGCGACAGGCGTGAATGGAGGGACGAATGGAGACGTGTCGTCTTCAGCGATGAGAGTCGCTTGTGCCTTGGTGCCAATGATGGTCGTATGCGTGTTTGGCGCCGTGCAGGTGAGCGCCACAATCAGGACTGCATACGACCGAGGCACACAGGGCCAACACCCGGCATCATGGTGTGGGGAGCGATCTCCTACACTGGCCGTACACCACTGGTGATCGTCGAGGGGACACTGAATAGTGCACGGTACATCCAAACCGTCATCGAACCCATCGTTCTACCATTCCTAGACCGGCAAGGGAACTTGCTGTTCCAACAGGACAATGCACGTCCGCATGTATCCCGTGCCACCCAACGTGCTCTAGAAGGTGTAAGTCAACTACCCTGGCCAGCAAGATCTCCGGATCTGTCCCCCATTGAGCATGTTTGGGACTGGATGAAGCGTCGTCTCACGCGGTCTGCACGTCCAGCACGAACGCTGGTCCAACTGAGGCGCCAGGTGGAAATGGCATGGCAAGCCGTTCCACAGGACTACATCCAGCATCTCTACAATCGTCTCCATGGGAGAATAGCAGCGTGCATTGCTGCGAAAGGTGGATATACACTGTACTAGTGCCGACATTGTGCATGCTCTGTTGCCTGTGTCTATGTGCAAGTGGTTCTGTCAGTGTGATCATGTGATGTATCTGACCCCAGGAATGTGTCAATAAAGTTTCCCCTTCCTGGGACAATGAATTCACGGTGTTCTTATTTCAATTTCCAGGAGTGTATTTGTAAAATGAAGACGCACTATCCACGCAACAGCTTTGATTTTCAGATGCTAAAATGCTTGTTTGACCTACTATTTCCCAAAGTATAAGGTAAATACACGCCATTATTGGTATTGTATTATATTTCGTAATTTATTAAGTTTACTAGCTGCAACCCGGAATTGTCCGGATATTAACTTTGACAATATGCTATCAGAAACTAAAACAAAAAGTTAACTGTGTTCGTAGTGTAGCACCTCTGAAATTATGAAACAGTCGTACAAAGGAAAAAACATAATATACAGATGTATAAGTACAGTATCCAAATTACGAAACATGGTATTGCTGTACGCTAGGCGCAACTGTTTGCGAGGTTACAACGCGATTTTGTAATCCTCTATGGCAACATCTTTTCAAAGCTCTGTAGATAGCTACTGTTTACGCCTACAGCCGTTTGCGCTTTGCAGTTGAAAGCTGTCAAAAGCGTTGCGAGGTATCAGAGGTGTCCTTCAGTTGACTAGACTGCAGGGTTGCTCAGATGGTTCGAATGGCTCTGAGCACTACGGGACTTGACATCTGAGGTCATCAGTCCCCTAGACTGAGAACTACTTAAAGCTAACTAACCTAAGGACATCACACACATCCATGCCCGAGGCAGGATTCGAACCTGCGACCGTAGCAGCAGCGCGGTTCCAGACTGAAGCGCCTAGAACTGCTCGGTCACAGCGGCCGGCTTGAAGGGTTGCTTTCGTAGTGAAGAATAAACGTATTAAATCTTCATGCATGATGCGTCATTTTTTAAATCTTCTCAGTGTTTATGATGTCATACCTCTTGAACCATGTGCCGTACAAGTATGATGGGATCGGTGCAGTGTTCTTCATCTTTTCGCGGCGTAAAGACTGTTCCATAAAATTTCGGTGTGCAGTCACATAAATACAGCTCTTCTTCTTTTTATTTTCCTTCTTCTTCTTCTTCTTCTTCTAATATTTCGGCTGAATACCGTCCAGCCATCTTCTGAGTGAGCCGAGGTGATTTACGCTCCCGTACTTGCTCCGTCCTCGGCTCACTCAGAAGATGGCTGGACGGTAATCAGACGAAATATTAGAAAAGGAAGCTGAATTTATGCGGCTGCACGCCCGAAATTTTATGGATCGGTGAAATTGTTTAGGAGGAGATAGGGAAAACACACACTTGTTTATAATACGTATGGATTCCTGAGTATGAGTCGTTTGCGTAACTTACATGCAAATTCATTACCTGTTTCTCAAGCGTGAACTAGACGGATAAACTTTTATGGGTTTTGGCAATGTTAGTAGCAGCTGGTGCTTGGTGTGCTTCCTGACACCAGCACTCTTCTCTGGGATCTCATGTTCAATTTCAGAACGTTTTCTAAATATATTCGTAGCGTTATCTGAGGCGAAGCTCATCAGCCCTCGTCGTTAATTCGGTCTGGGACTGACACACCTCGCAGAATCCCCGAAGTTGCGGGTAAATGTTGTTGGCTGCCCAGGCGGGTTCTGTTTCCTCTAGACTATACAACCAATAGATAAGAATTACGCTATTGTAGCCTAATTAGTAACTGGTTTTCATTCTTCGTGATTTGATAATCTGTTCTTCGATTGTGGAACTTTTTCACTGCTTAGCATTTTTCTACTTTTATGTCTGTTTGGCAGATTTTTTTTCCAAATAGCTGTTATTGCAGTTTTGTGGACATTTAGAAGTGTCCAGTGTCGCAGATCAAGGTACATTCCTTTAAATATTATCTGTGTGTCATTGAGCTTATTATGAATTACATGCGTTTTTAAACTGCCTTTACAAAGGTACGGGACACAGAGCAAGTGTTTTTAAAATTACGTCTTGGGCATGTTAGAATTCTTAAAAATACGTTTTAGCTAAGTTGATGTCCTGCTGTGAACAGTGTGGCGTGGATATGGAAACACTGTGGCAGTATTGCAAATCGTTGATACCGGATAAAGACAACTATGGCTCCCGCGCAGTTCCTGCATATTACGTTTCGGCTGTGAAGAACACAACCTCCAGTTTGAGTTACTGGTAATCAATGCAAATTGCAACAGGAAATTAGGATAGTATTTACTTATAAATTAGAATAATGCGTTACAAGAAGTCGTGCTTTACAGTGCCTATTGACCTTTAGAAATGCGACATCAAGTCCCGTTCTTTTATTGCTGCTATGAGACGTTTGTAACACTGGTAAGCCAACATCAAACCTATGCGTGCAATGTTTTAAAAGGCATATCGTGCTTGGGTCAACGTCATCCGAGGTCAATAACTTTACAACAAAAAATTTCTTTACGAATAGCGTCAGCTGTGACCTGACGTCACATTGTGTAGTTCAGGGAGAGGGAGGATATCGTGTAATTTTGTGGGCCGTTTCTCAGACATTTTGTGTGAGGCGGTATTATCTGGCGGAGTGGGCCGTGACCTGCCATGTTTAGGCCGAGTGAGACAACATCTGTTGAAAACTAAGACGATCGTGTCTTTCACTTTATTCTTATTTTGTTCTTTGTTAGTTCTGCAGAAATTCAACCGTGTTGTGTTGTCTGGGGTGTTCAGTTGTCTCATTTTGTATGGCAGACAACTTTGCGTCTTCTAATAACAATACGAACAATGCAGATGAATAAGCCCTATCTGCGTGTCGCATCTGTTACTGGAGGGTAGCGCACAATTCGCTACATACATTTTTATCCCTTTCGGTGTTACTGTTTCGAAGTTAATTTTATTTTTTTCACCTACTGTAGTGTGCACTTTAGTGGTCAAATTTCACACTCAAACAGCCTTATACCAAAGCTTTCGCACCATTGCTTTCTAGTTCGGCAAGACGTGGGAAAGACGTGGTTCTTGATTGCCGTTACTGTAGGTGCCTCAAAGACGGAAGACTGAAGTCCATTTCTTATATTGTATTCACAACCATTATGTTTCATAATTTCACTGTTTTGTTTCACAGATAAACCTCTATACGTATTAATGTTCCTACATTTCAGATCTGCATCCACGACTTTTCTTTGCAACTTCTACTTTCTTCAGTTATTGAGGCAGAAACTGTGACCATAATGTAAAGGTACGTTTATACTGGGATACATGTATCGCGACATGTATGAGCGACATGTCAATTTGACATGTCGCGATACATCACCTCATACAAAAATTCACGGAACTTGTATGCGGACCCTCGAGCTCATACATGTCGCGTATACATTTTGTATATCGCTTTTTGGCCATATACGCGACATGTATGAGCGACATTTGAAGAACTCGCGCATGCGCAGTACTATCATTTCCTGTCGCCTTGTCGACTGCCGCTTATTTCGACGATTAGCGTATGCGTAGTACCAGGCTCTTTGGCGGCTGTTTGAGTTTTGAAGGTGCCGACTGTCGTTTCGACGTTAATGTATCTGCATAGAATACCAAAAAGTGCCATATGCAACATTATTCTTCGTGTTTGAGAGGCCATTGTGCAACTTTTATCCCAATAAGTGAAGGTAAAAGTTTTATATATATCAGAGTATGTAATACATTATATAATTTTTTCATGCATCTGGCACGTATATCAATGTTTTGCTGTTATTCCGGCGGCCTCGCGTGATAATGTTGACAACGGATGCCGACAATCGTGTGTGAGACGTTGGCATTAGCTATCGCGCGACAATGCAAATGTTTTGTCATGAAATCTTCGTTTTACGAGGAATCCCCAGTGGCTAAAAAACGGATTGTTACTGCCAACTGATCCTCTGGTGGAATCGCTTCCCGAAAGTTTGTGTTGGTTTTGGACACAAGAGGAGCCAAAAGTGATAACAAACCGCGGAAATCCTCCATACTCATCCTAACATAATTTCTAAAATATGCACCATCCTCTAGCGTTAATTCGCGAGAAACTCTCTGTGCCACCATCTACGCTTCCTCCGCCTTTTCTTCTTATCATCTTCCAAAAGAGCAAGTGTATCAGCACATAAAAATGTGAAAACTTCCAAATCGTCGTCGGAAGCTATCGCACAGTGATACATATCAACCAGTGTAAACGCACGCTCATACATGTATGAGGTTGATACTTGTCAACTCATACAAGTCGCGATACATGTCGCAAAGTCGCATATACATGTATCTCATACATGTGCCGATACAAATCGTAGTGTAAACGCACCTTCAGATCGACCGATGACGTTGACTCGAATGAACTTCAGCAAATGATGCCGTGAGGAGTGATAGGAGCAGCAGCCTTGCTGCCTCACACTTATTACAATAATTCCGTTTTATACGCTGCGGGAATTGCAAGAAACTCCGTGTGTACAAGAATTAAAATAATTCATCCTTAAATAGACTGTCGCTTTAAGCAATGTTTATTCAGGCCATCACCCGTTTCTTGCGGGAACACACTTTATGATATGACGATTCGCCTTCGTTCCACTGATTTTTCATGTCGAGCGTTCCAACAATTGACTTGTGACAGCAACAAAATATCAAAGAGCACGTACATGCACTTTATGTCACGTAATATCCGTAATACACCAAAAGATCACCGAAAAACGATAACTGTAGGAAAAAACGATAGAGTTCCCGGTTTATGCGTATGGCTTGAAGTCATTCCAACCATATTCTTGTGCTGCATAGCAAACAATTAACACACATATTACCTACAGAACACTTGGAGTACGGTAATTATGAATTCTCTTTCTTGGTTATATGAATTGTATAAAAGGCGCCAAACATCACCATCAATACCCCACTCAAGTCACGGACAATTTCATCAAAGACTGACATAGTCATACTTTTGTGAGAAATATTTTAGCTGTCGTTTTACACCATTACCCTTGCCCATCATTCGTCCGCTGACAATGAGTAGATTCCATCCCTAAATTGTGATTCTTCAAGGGCTCTAAAAACACACATCTACAGCAGGTATCCTTGGGTGATAGCGTTTTTTCCCCCCACACTTTTTTAGCTGGTACAACAGGTGGATGACGTAGGGGCCAAAATATATGAATAATGTGGACGTTGCAACAATCTTTCTTTTTTTCTTTTTTCAAGACGTTCAGTTTTCCTAGGAAATTTGGAAATTTGTGGTAATGGACCAAGCTGTTGAGGTCATCGGCCCCTAAGCCTACACACTGCTTAGTCTAACTTAAACTAACTTACGCTATGGACAACACCCACAGCCATGCCCGAGGGGGGATTCGAACCTCCGACGGGGGGAGCCATATGGACCGTGACAAGGCGCCCTTAGACCGCGCGGCTACCCCACGCGCGTCAGTTTTCCTACTGAAGCACATTTGTATGCAAGTGCAGTGCCATATTAGGTGAAGAGAGTGGATGTTAGAACAAATTCTTGTTTCAGGAAAATCAATTTTCTCGGTGTCAAACATATTCGTGAGCAGATATCATGCCAAATCAGATAAACAGGGCGGTGAGCCAACGCTCTTTTCAAAAGTCGCTCAGTTTCCCCACTGACGAAGCACATTTCCGGGCATATGCAGTGCTAAACCAGGTGGATAGCGTGCGTAGTGCAGAAAATTCTCATTCAAATATCTTTATTTCTACCTCTGCCAAATAATATTTTTAAATAGGTGCCGTACCAAATCAGGTGAATGAGGTGGAATGTTGTGAGAAATATTGTTTCAACTCTCTCAGTTTTCTGCTACTGTAGTCAATTTGAGGGCAGTCATAGTGCGAAATTAAGGCAATAGAGAGGCTGTTGCAGCAGTTTCTTGTTTTAAGAGGCCCCGATCCACTGCTACCAGTTAGTATGGTAGACAGATGCACTGTCATGAAGTAACAGCAGAATGGATTGATCGCGAGCGTTGGTCGACTTCGAACGTGGACTAGTGTCGACTGGATGTCACGCGAGTAACAAAACCATCAGAGATATTTCAACCCTTGTGAAGTTCCCCAAGTCAGCTGTTAGTAATATGATTTTGAGGTGGAAACACGACGGAAAAACCACAGATAAACCACATGTACTGACAGACTCCGACAGTCGAGCATTTTGGATCATGCCTGTAAAAAATCACATGACGTCAGCAGAAGGAAGCAGTCATGAGTTCCACAGATAACACAATAACTGTATGTCAGATGTTAAAAAGTACAGGGTACAATGGTCGAGCATCACAGATTTCTGTAGTCAGTAAATAAATGTCGTGTGACGAGGGCCTCCCGTCGGGTAGACCGCTCGCCGGGTGCAAGTCTTTCGATATGACGCCACTTCGGCGACTTGCGCGTCGATGGGGATGACAAGATGATGATTAGGAGAACACAACACCCGGTCCCTGAGCGGAGAAAAGACACCCGTTTTAGTTCGTCGTTGATCGATTAACTCTGTTTTTTTATTACAGAGGGCAGGTAACCCTCTGACCAAACACAGTGAGCTACCATGCCAACTACTTGGGGCGGACTCTGTACTCAGTGCTGATCTGGGATGATGCCTTGTAGCAATTCGATGGAAGTGCTTAAGTTTGACGAATTCCTGAAGAACGCTTTCGGCTGTCATGTGTAGTGCCAACAGTGGAGTGCGGAGGGGGTGATGTTACGGTATAACGCGATTACGGCATGGTCCCCCTTTCTGTTTAACAAAACGGTAAACGCGGAGGAATATGAACAAATTTTACACCAATGTGTACTGCGTTCAATAGAGGAACAGTCCCTAGACGATGGTTGCACCAGCATGATAATGCATCCCACCATGAAGCAGCATCTTTGACGCAGTGGTTTGTGGACAACAACATTCATGAAATGGTTTGGCCTGCCCAGTGTTGACGTAAAAAGAAAAAAACACCTCTTTATAATAAATACGCTCTGAGGCATTATTATTTATTGAACCACCCTCGTATAAAGCTGTGAGGATGTTGCTGGGTTGTGGAGGAGAGGGGACGGGGTTTAAGAGGGAGTCGCGACCAGACCATAATTCTTCATAAGCTGTGCGGTCGTGGAAGTGTGCTTCAACGCAGCACGTTCCCGGCCGCTTTCTGATGGACGGCATTTGCCGGCCTTCTAAGTTATCCGCGGGTAATTGGAGAAATAAACAGCACATCGGTCTGCTTTGGAAGCACGCTCCGTGAAATCAGAGAGGCCAGCAGCGGCGGTGCAGCGCGAAGCGTGGAATACGGCTTTCCGGTCAGCGGCCACGGAGAGCGTGACCGTTCTCCCCTCTGCTTCCTGCGCTGGGCTCCGGACAGTCGAGGAGGGCACGGCCGTGGCCAAGGGGGGGGGGGGGGGGCCGTGGGGTCAAAACGCGTTTATATTTTTACAAATATCAAAATCGAGATATTTCTGCCAACTGTGGCAGGGGTAAAATACAGGGAGCGAAAGGCTATTTACAATTTGTACAGAAACGAGATGGCAGTTATAAGAGTCGAGGGGCATAAAGGGAAGCAGTGGTTGGGAAGAGAGTGAGACAGGGTTGTAGCCTCTCCCCGATGTTATTCAATCTGTATATTGAGCAAGCAGTCAAGGAAACAAAAGAAAAATTCGGAATAGGTATTAAAATCCATGGAGAAGAAATAAAAACTTTGAGGTTCGCCGATGACATTGTAATTCTGTCAGAGAGAGCAAAGGACTTGGAAGAGCAGTTGAACGGAATGGACACTGTCTCATCAACAAAAGCAAAACGAGGATAATGGAATGTAGTCGAATTAAGTAGGGTGATGCTGAGGGAATTAGATTAGGAAATGAGACACCTAAAGTAGTACAGGAGTTTTGCTATTTGGGGAGCAAAATAACTGACGATTGTCGAAGTAGAGAGGATATAAAATGTAGACTGGCAATGGCAAGAAAATAGTTTCTGAAGAAGAGAAATTTGTTAACATCGAGTATAGATTTAAGTCAGGTAGTAGTTTCTGAAAGTATTTCTATGGAGTGTAGCCATGTATGGAAGTGAAACATGGATGATAAATAGTGTGGACAAGAAGAGAGTAGATGCTTTCGAAATGTGGTGCTACAGAAGAATGCTGAAGATTAGATGGGTAGATCACATAACTATGAGGAGGTATTGAATAGAATTGAGGAAAAGAGGAGTTTGTGGCACAACTTGACAAGAAGAAGGGACCGGTTGGTAGGACATGTTCTGAGGCATCAAGGTATCACAAATTTAGCCTTCGAGGGCAGCGTGGAGGGTAAAAATCGTATAGGAAGACCAAGAGATGAATACACTAAGCAGATTCATAAGGATGTAGGTTGCAGTAAGTACTGGGAGATCAAAAAGCTTGCACAGGATAGAGTAGCATGGAGAGCTGCATCAAACCAGTCTCAGGGCTGAAGACCACAACAACAACAACATCGGTAAATGAAGCAGCACGGAAGTTAAATCAGTATCGCAAGACTTCCTAAGAACTACAAATTACTTTCAATACAGGGATCTATCACTTACTTGCAGAGAGGCTTGCTCACGTGGGTGGCCTTACCGCCTCCATAAAATATCCGAACCAAGCAGGGACGATCTTTCACTGCTGTCGGTAACAAATCCGACACGGTTAGCGGGTTCGCATGTAGAAGCGGCAAACCATAGATCGTTGTGTCAAGACAGGAAGGATACTTTCCTCCACTTAGAATAAAAATAGCAGACTGTATCTGTAAGTTGCATATAGTTGTACGTATCGATAATCGAGAGTCAGTGACGCATTTGTTTCTTTCGCGCGCGGCCACTGGAGGTTGCTGCGAAAACAGAGAGTGTTGGGGGTACCCCGGTACTGAGTTGTCGAAGCCTGGCTATCACGTCGGGCTAAGGAGTGGCACGTGAAATTAAAAAGTTTGAGTGATAAAAGGCAATCATTGGTCATTGGGTGCTTTGCGTACGTGTGTACCATTTTTATTTTTATTTATTTATTTATTTTTTTCTCTGAGCACTTTGGGACTTAACATCTTAGGTCATCAGTCCCCTAGAACTTAGAACTAATTAAACCTAACTAATCTAAGGACAGCACACACATCCATGCCCGAGGCAGGATTCGAACCTGCGACCGTAGCAGTCCCACGGTTCCAGACTGCAGCGCCAGAACCGCACGGCCACCACGGCCGGCTTGTGTACCATGTAATCGCGAAAACTTTAAGTTCAGAGCGCAATGTAAACAAATTTGTGCTTGATGTAAACTTAGATTGGTACACATCTGCCACGCCACGTTGGTTTAACTGTGACGTCTTGACACTGTGAGATCTTGATAAAACTCACGACAAAGCGATCAGTAAACATGCTGTGAAAGTGACTCAGATTTTCGTATGAGAGAGACTAACGAGTGAACAGTTCGTTCCTGATAAAGAACAAATTTCAGAATACAATTGATTTTATCGGAACTTTGTTACTCTTATTGGTTGAATACAACTTTCCCTTTGAGTCGAAATTTTAATCCTGTGCTAAAGCCTTTCAGTATCGTAAAAACTGCAGTTGCCAGAGAGGAAGGAGCAATTTGGACTGAAGCTTCGGCCAGGTGGTAAAGGCAACAGTCGTAAAATAACCTTTCCTGTCACCTGTAGAAGTAGGTAGCGGCGTGAGACGTTAATGTAATTCTAGCAGGAGGGCTTCCAACTTTTCTGATAAAGGTGGAAACAAATAAAAGATACAGCGTCTCCCCACTTACCCGCTTGCGCAGCCACAATCCGGGCACCCGTGTTCGCAATCTTAGTGTAAATGAAATACACTACTGGCCATTAAAATTGCTACACCACTCAGATGACGTGCTACAGACGCGAAATTTAACCGACAAGAAGAGATGCTGTGATATGGAAATGATTAACTTTTCAGAGCATTCACACAAGGTTGGCGCCGGTGGCGACACCTGCAACGTGCTGACATGAGGAAAGTTTCCAACCGATTTCTTATACACAAACAGCGGTATGACCGGCGTTGCCTAGTGAAACGTTGTTGTGATGCCTCGTCTAAGGAGGTGAAATTCGTACCATCACGTTTTCGACTTTGATAAAGGTCGGATTGTAGCCTATCGCGATTCCGGTTATCGTATCGTGCTGCTCGCGTTGGTCGAGATCCAATGACTGTTAGCAGAATATGGAATCGGTGGGTTCAGGAGGATAATACGGGACGCCGTGCTGGATCCCAACGGCCTCGTATCACTAGCGGTGGAGATGACAGGCATCTTATCCGCGTGGCTGTAACGGATCGTGCAGCCACATCTCGATCCCTGAGTCAACAGATGGGGACTTTTGCAAGACAACAACCACCTGCACGAGCAGTCTGACTACGTTTGCAGCAGCATGGACAATCAGCACGGAGACCATGGCTGTGGTTACCCTTGACGCTACATCACGGGCAGGAGCGCCAGCGATGGCGTACTCAACGACGAACCTGGGTGCAAGGATGGCAAAACGTCATTTTTTCGGATGAATCCAGGTTCTCTTTACTACAGCATGATGGTCGCATCCCTGTTTGGTGACATCGCGGTGAACGCTCCTTGGAAGCGTGTATTCGTCATCGTCATACTGGCGTATCACCCGGCGTGATGGTATGGGATGCCATTGGTCACGCGTCTCGGTCACCTCTTGTTCGCATTGACGGCACTTTGAACAGTGGACGTTACATTTCAGATGTGTTACGACCCGTGGCTCTACCCTTCATACGATCCCAGCATAACCATACATTTCAGCAGGATAATGCACGACCGCATGTTGCCGGACGTGTACGGGCGTTTCTGGATGCAGAAAATGTTCGACTGCTGCCCTGGCCAGAACATTCTCCAGATCTCTCAGTAATTGAAAACGTCTGGTCAATGGTGGACCAGCAACTGGCTCATCACAATACGCCAGTCACTAATCTTGATGAAGTGTGGTATCGTGTTGAAGCTGCGTGGGCAGCTGTACCTGTACACGCCATCCAACCTCTGTTTGACTCAATGCCCAGGGGTATCAAGGCCGTTATTACGGGCAGTGGTGGTTTTTCTGGGTACTGATTTCTCGGGATCTATGCACCAAAATAGCGTGAAAATGTAATCACATGTCAGTTCTAGTATAAGATATTTGAACAATGAATACCCGTTTATCATCTGTGTGGTGTCACCGCCAGACACCACACTTGCTAGGTGGTAGCCTTTAAATCGGCCGCGGTCCGTTAGTATACGTCGGACCCCCGTGTCGCCACTATCAGTGATTGCAGACCGAGTGCCGCCACACGGCAGGTCTAGAGAGACTTCCTAGCACTCGCCCCAGTTGTACAACCGACTTTGCTAGCGATGGTTTACTGACAAAATACGCTCTCATTTGCCGAGACGATAGTTAGCATAGCCTTCAGCTACGTCATTTGCTACGATCTAGCAAGGCGCCATTACCAGTTACTATTGATACTGAGTCATGTACAGTCAAGAGCGACGGTCCTCATTAATGGATTAAAGTTAAGTATTCCACCAGCATTATCCGTTTTTCTAAAGTCTAATTTCCTTGTCTTGTTCCAGACCTCACGCCAGCCTGCGTGAGCTAAAACACATGCCTTTCGGCTTCCTCTAATAATACGGTGTTGGCTCTCCTGCCAACCCACAACATTGGCGACGAGGCAACACCGCGTTCGTAACTATACTGCCCTGATTTACTTGTGTAATGGCTTCGCCACCATCTCCAGATGTACTGTCCGAATTTTATCGCTTACAGAATCAGCAGACGCAGGCCTTACTGGATGCCCTTGGACAGCTCGTCCACGGTCAATGTGCAATGCAAAACGATGCGGCAGCCGCCGTTCCACCGCTAACGCAGCCACAACACGCAGTTGCACCAACTTTTCGTCCTTTTGATGCTGCACTGGAAAGCTGGACGGAGTGGTCACGCCAATTTGGATTCCATCTCGCCGCCTACAGAATTCAAGGTAACGACTGGCAGCCTTTTTTATTATCCTCCGTACGGGTGCACACGTACCGTGTGATATTCAAACCATTTCCCTGACGCGACGTAGCAACTCTGTCCTACGACGAAATTTTGTCTGCATTAGATGCATATTTCAAAGAATCAGTCAATGTAATTGCGAAAAGGTATACCTTCATTCGTACAAAACGTACGGCAGGTCAGACTAATAGGGAGTGGGTTGCAACCTTGCAAGGCCTTACTAAGGATTGTGCTTTTGAGTGTCAATGTGGACTCCCTTATTCAGATACTATGGTACGTGATGCAATTGCACAGAACGTTTCTGATGTTCGTATACGGGAGCAGATTTTGAAACTGGTCAATCCCTCCCTTCAACAAGTGTTGGACATATTGGATCGGCAGGACACACTTGACTTTGTTCAGGAATCCTTTGAAACTTCGCCACCCATGTGTCAGGTTAACCGGCCCGCCGGGCGAGCTGCACGGAACAGTAAACAGTCCTCGCGCCCGGCCGCGCCGCTGCCACCAGGCTCTCATCCACGTGTACCGCGCCAGCAAGCAAATGCAGTGCTAAAATCATGCCCGCAGTGTGCTACTAGACATTTGCATGAGAATTGCCCGTCACGCCAAGCTATTTGCTTTTACTGTAATAAAAAAGGACATGTTCAAAGTGTTTGCCAGAAAAAGCTCAGATTGGAAACTCAAAATCATTCCAGGCCCTTTGCTTTGTGCCAGCATCGGAATCGCACCAAGGATACTCAGGCTCGCGACAATTCGCCCATGGAAATTCATGTAGTTCATGCCACTCCGCCCAATGCCACTCTCTCTAACAGTGACTGTGTTCGTCCCACAAATAGTGTGCGTCGACATCGCTGGCACTCCCGTCAAGTCGCAAGTGATTTTGTACCAGTGTCAGTTCACACTGCACGAGACAGTCGCTCTTGTCGTCAGCAGGACAATAAACTTTTTGTGGACTTGGACATTAACGGCAAAGTGATACCATTCCAGCTCGATACCGGGGCTGCAGTTTCACTGATCAATCAAGGCACTTACAAACTGCTGGGCACACCCTCGTTGCGTGCCACAAATGTTAAGTTAACTAGCTATTCGGCTCACCAGATCCCTGTGTTAGGACAGTGCAGCCTTCTTGCAACATACAAGGGACAAACAAAACTTGTATCATTTTACGTCCTTCATTCTTCGGCTGCAGTGAACGTGTTTGGTTTCGATTTATTTCAGTTGTTTAACTTGTCTATAGTAAATCAGGTCCTATCAGTGAACCAGACTGTGCCTCCCGACAGTGTTTCTCGTCTATGTGAAGAATTTGCAGACATTTTTGCACTGGGCCTCAGTTGCGCTAAGAACAATAAAGCACATTTGGAACCGAAAGTAAACGCGCAACCGAAATTTTTCAGAGCGCGCAATGTTCCCCATGCATTGCGCGATGAGGTCGCAAAAACATTACACGATTTGGAATCACAAGGTGTAATTGAACGTGTGCAGGCTTCTCTCTGGGCATCACCCTTAGTAATTTTGCCAAAACCCTCCAGGAAAATTGAGACTTCGTGTGGACTTCAAGGCAACAGTGAATCCACAACTAGTGATTGCAACTTTTCCTTTACCCCACCCGGAAGATCTTTTTGACAAATTGTGCCCGGGTAAATATTTTTCGAAGTTGGACCTAGCAGATGCGTACTTGCAAATACCGGTGGACGAAGAATCCCAGCGCGTTTTGGTGGTTAACACGCATTTTGTTTTGTATCGATTCAAACGACTGCCATTCGGGTGTGCATCCGCCCCTGCATTGTTTCAGCAATATCTACAAATTGTTTGTGCGTCGCTCCCTAGGGCAGCAAACTATCTGGACGATAATGTGATCTCCGGAAAGACTGAAGAAGAACATTTAGCCAATCTCAGAACATTATCTCAGGTCTTGCGACAAAATGGTCTTCGCTTGCGGAAGGACAAATTGTTTTTTGCTCGTGACTTACCCTATCTGGGACATGTACTCAATGCCCAAGGCATACATCCCAGTCCAGAGCACCTCCGTGCCATACAAGACTTGCCTTCGCCGCAGAATTTGAAGCAGCTACAGAGTGTGCTGGGAAAAATAAATTACTATAACAAAAATATGCCACATGCCTCTTCCATTTCAGCTCCGCTTCATCGCTTACGCCGTAAAGGTGTTCCGTTCGTCCGGACGACGGAATGCGAACGCGCCTTTCGCCAGTTGAAATCGGCGTTGCTTTCCAATACTTGCCTTACGCCATTCGATCCTGAGACGCCCCTTTTGTTGACGGTGGATGCATCGGATTTTGGGATCGGTGCTGTGCTTGCGCACAAAGATGGTTCGCACGATCGCCCTATTGCCTTTGCGTCCAAATTGCTCTCGTCTGCACAACGAAATTATTCATAGATCGAGAAAGAAGCATTGGCTCTCGTGTTTGGTGTTACAAAGTTTCATGATTCCTTGTATGGTCGTCACTTTACCATCATCACCGACCACAAACTTTTGACATCGCTTTTTCATCCAACCAAGCCTGTACCTCCACGTACAGCGCAGAAATTCATTCGCTGGTCTATTCTCCTCTCGCAGTACCGCTACGATATCTTGTATCGGTCCACTACTAAGCACGGAAACGCCGATGCGTTGTCCCGTTTGCCTGTTGCTGAGGATAGAGCCTCGATTCCTCCGAACTTGCTTGCATGTTCATTGATTCGGAAACCGATGACGTGGTCGAATCGTTTCCGATTGATTTTCGTCGTGTAGCTACAGCCACAGCTGCCGACCCTGTCCTTGCTACCGTTCTGCGTTGGTTCGCCGATTTTTTGCTCACCAGGAGAGACTTTTTGTATGACGTGGTGTTTTGCTGTTGCGTTCTGATAATGATCAGTCCAGAGTAATGGTCCCACGTCCGTTACAGTCTTCTGTCTTACAGCTTCTCCACCAAGGACATTGGGGTATAGTGAGAACGAAACATCTCGCTCGTCAGCACTGTACTTGGTTCGGAATCGATGCCGCGATTACGAATATGTGCTCTTCTTGCATGGTGTGTGGCGAACAACAATCAGCACCACCGCGGAAATTCTTTGCATGGCCAAAAGCCACTTCCCCTTGGCAACGCTTACACATCGATTTTGCTGGTCCATTCTGGAATACTCGATGGTTGGTTGTGGTAGATTCATTCAGTAATTTTCCTTTTGTTGTCCAGATGTCTTCCACGACATCATCTGCCACCATCCAAGCGTTATCCGCTATCTTTTGTATCGAAGGTCTTCCACAGACTATTGTCACCGACAATTCATGCCCACAATTCATGTTCGCAGAATTTCAGTCATTCTGCAAGGCCAATGGTATTCAACATCTGACGTCCGCGCCGTTTTCGCCACAATCAAAAGGTGCCGCTGAACGATTGGTCAGGACTTTCAAGTCACAGATGTTGAAGTTGAAAGAGTCGCTTTCTCGAGAGGACGCGTTATTGCTCTTTTTGTCCTCGTATCGCTCTCAGCCCCGAGATGGTCGCTCGCCGGCTGAGTTGCTCCACGGTCGCCCTCATCGATCCTTGATGTCTTTGCTACATCCGCCGCATCAGGTTCCGGTGCAGCGGCAGACACCTGCTTTTGCCCCAGGCGACGTTTTCTACTACCGCCACTATCGAGGTTCTCGGCGTTGGCTCGAAGGGCGCATTCTTCGCTGCCTCGTCCGCTCTATGTATCTGGTTTTGGGGGCCTCTGGTGAGGTGCGTCGGCATCTCAATCAGATGCGCCTCTGTCGTCGCATGGGATCTGCCGCTCCCCATCTGCTTTCAGCTACGGTGCCGTCCGGTCAGCGACCTGTGGACCCATCTACTGGCTCGCCTCAGCCCCAGGTGTTACCGACGCTGCCTTCCATTTTGCCCCATGGCGACGCGCCGCCGCCGCCGCCGCCGCCTGTTCTCCCGCCGGCGACGCGCGCAGTGGACGCGTCACTGCAACCGCCGGGCGCCTCCCTGGGTCACGAGCCGCCGATCGCTTCCCGTGACCAGTTGTCCTCCGACATGGGACTCTTGCCCGCTACGGAGCATATGTCGTCTTCGCCCGTCGGGTTCCCCGGCCCGATGGAGGTCGACCCTTCGGCCCCTCCTGTCTCTCTGCGGGCGCATACACCGAATGTTGGCGTGCACCCTGGATCAGGTTTTCAGGCGTTTCCTAGCTCCCCGCGGTCCGAATGGCAGGGTGCGGGTGGCACAGCCTCGCCTGTTGTTAGGATCCCCACCTCGTCGCATACGTCAACATGGGGTCCTCCCCACGGCGGGCGGAAGCCTTATGCCACAACCGTGCGCCGATTTGCGGGGGAGGAATGTGGTGTCACCGCCAGACACCACACTTGCTAGGTGGTAGCCTTTAAATCGGCCGCGGTCCGTTAGTATACGTCGGACCCGCGTGTCGTCACTATCAGTGACTGCAGACCGAGCGCCGCCACACGGCAGGTCTAGAGAGACTTCCTAGCACTCGCCCCAGTTGTACAACCGACTTTGCTAGCGATGGTTCACTGACAAAATACGCTCTCATTTGCCGAGACGATAGTTAGCATAGCCTTCAGCTACGTCATTTGCTACGACCTAGCAAGGCGCCATTACCAGTTACTATTGATACTGAGTCATGTACAGTCAAGAGCGACGCTCCTCATTAATGGATTTAAGTTAAGTATTCCACCAGCGACATCCGTTTTTCTGAAGTCTAATTTCCTTGTCCTGTTCCAGACCTCACGCCATCCTGCGTGAGCTAAAACGCGTGCCTTTCGGCTTCCTCTAATAATACGGTGTTGGCTCTCCTGCCAACCCACAACAATCTGCATTTCTTCTTGGTGTAGAAATTTTAATGACCAGTAGTGTACTAATATTGCGTAAATTACGATATTGAGAGATTTTGTTGCATTCATAGTTCTTAAAACAATTGGGTAATGCAGTTCATTCTCAAATTTTCGGAAGAATGCTTCGAAAATGCTATCTTTCTCTAAGCAACAATTTCTTTTAAGTTATCCCAGAGCAATGTTCCAGGCGCCGATGTAAACAAATTATTATTTTTTTATTATGTTAAATATTTTGTATATTTATTAATACTCTAGGCATCTGTATCCCGTAGATGCTAAGGGTGCTAGTTTTTTGTGGGGGGAGGGGGGTGGTGGGACGCAACTGTAACTGAATCCTGTATCTGTGTCTGTGTCTGCATGCTTCATTTCTCCCTAGGGCCACCATGCTACCGACAGCGTTTCCTTTATCTCTGTTTCAGTTATTTGTCGTAGGAGAGATGTATTGATCACCGACGCCATGTAAGTGGTAGTCTTACTCACTCCCTCGGGCTCTTCACGCTCAGTTCGTCTCGTTACGTCAGGTACCTATAGCTTTACATTTTGCAAAAACAATACGTTTTTCTCCAAATACATCAAAAGAGTAACGTGTCGGAGTCCGCCTGTCTTCAACTTATGCAGTGCCACACAGCTAAGTCCAAACTACGACAACTTCGAAGTCTTCCTATATTCCTTTGCAAGATACATAATCCATACATTCTTTCGTGAGATACATGATCGATAATCTGTGAAGAATAACACTACCTCTTCGTACCGAGAACTACCGAGCAAACTGACATAGCAGTTAACACAGCGTTCGTGTGCGCTGGAAGCTATTTCTAGTATCTCTCTCCCCCCCCCCCCCCCTCATCCCTCATCACCCATCCCCCATCCAACTCCCACTTCCCATTCTCCATAAGAATTGTCTACATCATTTCACGCGATTGTCAGAAACTCATTTAATGCAACTCATGAGAGGTGGTTACGTAGAACTTTAAAACTGGTTATCACAGATAATGTTTACTCCATCGGTACTTCATCAGTCACAAATTACATAACTCTCTTCAGGGATACTATGTCAACAAAAGATTCGACAGACTTGATCGTTTAAAGCATTTACAGTCGCTCTCCCAAATTTTTATTTGATTTGGTGGAAACATTCCACTAGGGAATTGTATACCTATTAAGGTCACTGATGTTGCAAAATTCTCTATTTTGAAAAATAAATTAACATGCTAGTAGCTCAGCCCTGTCGGTCATCACTTCTCATCGCTTTATACCCTTCATAGGTAACTCGCTTTCTCCCTCTGTTTCTCCTTTCTTTTCTTTCCTTTTTACTACAATTATTTATCCTTTTTACAATATTACTGTAATGTAGAAGCATAATACGCCTCCTTTGTAAAATGAGATATCTCGTATGATGCAATAATCTGATCAGCGTAAATATCGGAATAAAGCAATAAATAAATCTACTGGGAAAATACACCGTAGGATGAAACTTTCAAAAGTTTGCGTCCAGAAACAGTAGAGACCGACGTGACTCGATTTTGTGAGACCCTGCAGCGTTCATCACTGTCTTATTACTATGAATGTAGTCAGTGTCCAAAATCGATACTTAATGTGTATGAGTGGGCAAAGTAGACAGTTCCTGTTACTGAAAGAACAGGCCATCCACCAAGTGCCACAGAAGCAATGAAACACTGGATGACAATGAATTGCAACTGAAGTACTGTAGCAGTCGGCAGATACATGTGCCTAACTGATCACTGTGAGAGAGGACAAGTTAATCTCTCACCTATTTTCCGCATACAGAAAATTATTAAAGATTTTATTACAACCTGACACACCTTGAGCGAGACTTCAGAAAGTTAACGGCATGACCAGACATTGATGGGGCCTAGTAGGGCGCTAAAAGCATGAGGTATTTTTATGGTTCTTAGCTCATAGAAATAGCATGTTAGGAGTTGAAAGCAATTGGCAGCGAGCCCATCCCTTAGTAAATCTTGCCAGACAGGCTTACAACTGTACAGGACAGACAGGGCAGCCCCTTGTCGAGACAGGTCTCCAGCTGAACAATGCCACGATATCTGCAGTGGCGCCAGCAGAAGGCCTGGGCTGGGGCGACGGCCTAAAAGAACGCATCTACACAGTGGAGTCATAAACCAGGGACTGTGTGCAGAGCCACATGTAATAAAAATTCACAAGTATTCGTGTTTGCTCAAAGTGCAAATAGGCAAGTGAACCACCCCCCCCCCCCCCCCCCCCCCAGGCTGCCTTGGTTTTATAAGAAAATACCAAGTCTGAGAAACGGTTGGAGATAGCTAGGACTAACAAGCTCCAAGGCACAGGCGATTTAGATAAAGATCTTTAAGGTTGTATCTGTTGGCTTGTTACCATAGGAAGTGACAGGACTTCAGAGAAAATCGTCTCTTTCCCCTTCACAAAAACTTAAGAAAGCCAGTAATTGGCGATTTTTCTTTTTTTCTCCCAGAGATGAAGGTTTCTTAACTCTTGCCCTGGTTCAACATGAGTTTGTGTTGTCGTGTGGGAGGGGAGATTTAGCGCCTCTAGAGAGCTGTGAGTGGCTCAAGACGGGGTGAAGGCAGTGTCGTTCGTGCACTTTGCGGGAGAGGTGCGAGGCGCTCAGGTGTGGGACTTTGGTCTGGTAAGCACTTGTGGTCGAATCTCTGGCATGTGTTTGGCACTTGGGGCCTATCCTGAGACTGACTTCACTTGTGAGTACTTTAGACTAGGAAGCCTGTGGTAAAGTTCTTACTGTACTGACAGTGTGGCTTCAGACACCTCGGACTACTCATTTGCCGAGGGCACACTTATTCGTTTTTGGTTTGCCAGTCTTGACGTTTGCTATCCTGGTACGCTCTGTCGTATAAGTGAGCCAAATTGGTCCTTGGTACGACCAGCGAACGGGTGTTCAAAAATGGTTCAAATGGCTCTGAGCACCATGGGACTTAACTTCTGAGGTCATCAATCCCCTAGAACTTAGAACTACTTAATCCTAACTAACCTAAGGACATCACACACATCCATGCCCGAGGCAGGATTCGAACCTGGGACCGTAGCGGTCGCACGGTTCCAGACTGTAGTGCCTAGAACCGCTCGGCCACTCCGGCCGGCGCGAACGGGTGTGTCACACATTGAAATCTACTGTGATTTCAAGGCTTTGGTAGAGAGTAAAGTGCAATCCATCTGCCTGATCGCTAGACCGTGAGATTTTTGCATTTCTTTCGTTCACAGGTGCCGCCTCCACGTTTCACCTCCGCTGCACACATCTCGCCAGGTGCAAGTTACATCACCGTAAAAATCAAACAGAGTAACGAACTGCTGCTCCGGCATTGTCACGGCGTATAGATCTCAATCACCACTTGCTCTCAGCTGCACCTATGTAGAGAAACTACAGTAGATTTTATGAGTCAAATTCTGCTCAGTGTCAGATCAATTCAGATTGTGTTATCCACATTTTTAGCACCAGAGTACTTGACTCACTCCACTTGTTACACTGTCTCTGCCACCCAGGACCCTTGCCCAGTGTAGTCTTGAATCACCTGTTAATTGTTTATGGTTTTCAATCAATAACTTGTTTAGCATAATTTATGTCCGTTTTAAAGCAAAAAATGTTGTTAAAACAGTAAAATTATGCCAACGTTCCCAATCATTGTAAACAATCCCCACTAAGGTTAACTTTCAACTGCACTCAAGGAGATGAGCAAGACATTCTGCAACAATACATTAATATCTGCAACATATAAGTTTAGGCAGGTCGCTGACCATATCCCACACATTGTGTACCATCAGGAGAACAACAACAACAGAAACAAGTGAATTGGGTGAACGAGGAACACCTTGATGTGTATAGGAAATCGAGATTTGACACATACAGTGACGAAATAGGGACGTTAAACTGAATTCTAAAAGATTACAATTAATGTGTAAATGTGGATAACACTGCAGCTCATCAGATACCACTCAAAAAATACGGAGAAAAGCCGGATCTACTGGAAGACGTCCAGGAAATGGTGATGCAAAAAAGGAAAGTAATGGGAAATGGTACGAACATTAACAATTCACAGCAAGATGTTACGACCTCCGCGTCAGATATATCGCAAAAAGAAATGGGACAGCCTGAAAACTTTCATGTGATTAATACGGAGAACGGAGTAGGTGTAGATGCACAAGTGATTTTGCATGGCCCTTTAGTGTTTTGTGGATGTGTATTGAATTTTACGCTTATGAACAATGATGCCGCTCAACATGGTAATGGTTGGGTTACTGTGGCTATATTAAGTGGTCCTAATGTCAAGGGTGTAGCTGGCCTTGACTCTTTCAACAGTCGAGGAGTGATTGCCTATAGGACATTTCATTTCAGATTTGTGAGGTGTACAACGGATAAATTGGTACATCTTATTATAAGTCTTAATG
The DNA here is from genome assembly GCF_023864345.2 of Schistocerca serialis cubense. Taxonomy (NCBI): domain Eukaryota; kingdom Metazoa; phylum Arthropoda; class Insecta; order Orthoptera; family Acrididae; genus Schistocerca; species Schistocerca serialis. Next base: position 313,610,954 of record NC_064638.1, read on the forward strand.
CCTTTGATTGTTAGGACCAGGAATCATCGGAAAACAAATAAGTCGGAATCTGTGTCAGTATGGGTTGTTACAAGATTAATAATAGGGAAGGAAAGATGGTAGTTTCGGATATCACTGAGAGGCCGGCGTAAGAAGCGAGTTGATTATACCTTGTCGAGAAAAGGTCAGTTGTCGGAACCAGAATAAATTTCAGGAAAATGGAAAGGAGAACGATTAGACTGAGATATCGCGGCCATGACGATGTCTTTAGAGGCAGAGAAAAAAACTTGAGCAAGACATAGGCAGGAAAGATAATCGGCCGTGTCTTTCTGAGAGCAACCACGCCAGCATTCGTCTTAATCGATTTAGGGAAACTACTGAAGTCTAAAATATAGACTGACAGATAGGATTCTGCCCTTCCAGAACTCTGAGCACTGCGCGACACGTTGAAGGACAGTCTTGGTAGTAGCAACTACACAGGTGTCCAAAATTAGAGCAAGAAGCTACTATTTCCTGCACCTCTGGATGAAACTGTACGAGTTAATCAGCAAGATTTAGCTGCTGTCGGGTAGCGTGAGGAGATCTTGGGATCTCATGCACGTTTGTTGCGAGTTGCAGTGAGTCCAGACTTCTTACTGATGGACGATAAGACTCGACCTCATAGAGCACTAATGTTTGAAGTTTTTTCTGAAAATGGAAGCTATTGCACTCATGGCATGGCCTGCTCGCTCTCCCTATTTTGATCCCATAGGGCACGTAGGGGATGGACTAGGGAGTCGGTATGCAGCACGTCAGAATGCACCAACCACTCCCCAGGACTTGTGAGCAGCTGTGCAGGAATAATGGGCGTTATTGCCTCAAAATGAGACTGATAACACATTCACAGGAAGTCCCGTCGTTGTCAGGCATGTATTGGTGCCAGAGATAGTCACACCCAATGCTAGGCACATTAACCAGATGTCACAATGTGTGTACAAATCCGTTAAGTTGGAAAAAACGAAGAATATTTTCGTTATGTCATGCGTGTTGCAGTTGATTACGTTCTTCTCTTCGTGTATTCTTAACATTGTTTTACTTTACCTGTTTATACTGTTTTGTGGCAAAATAAACACAACCTTGCAAAATTTCCGTTTGTTGATTTAATTTTGGACACCAGTGTATTTTGTTCTGGAGCGAACGGTACTAGACTTATCCTGAGCAATACAACAATTCGTAATCGAAAGCCGTTTGGAACATTAGTTTGCCAAAGCTGCTTTTAAATCGACATGCTATGTTAATTTAATGTTTGGAAATGTATTTTTATTCAAGTTAGTGTGAATCTAACATTTATGAATCCTAAATTTGTCAACATTATTTGAAAAACATTTAAATAGTTACTTGCATTTGAATCAGTTACTCTCTGAGATACCACACTTTTCTTCTGGAGTTAGTAATTTAAAAGCCACAGAGGTGACCCCAGTTTTTAACTCGATGCTGGAAAGTGTTTCAATAAAAAGTTATATTTTTGTGATACATAATAAGATAAAAAACACAGCGGAGCACTATTACTTGTATTTTTTGGAATTCTTGGAGAGTTTTCAATTTAAAATTTCGAGGATACATATTTTCGACTGGGTCAGAATTTTCTCGGCTCCAAATTAAAATCAGTTTCTCACATCTTTCTCCCTCCTCCAGGTTCCACCCAAAATTTTCCGGAGAAGTCCCTTGGTATTAACGCAAGTGCTGTAACCGAAGATCTTATCCTACATATTTCCAATTAGGGCTCCTATTAACACGCTTCCGCCGGACTGATGATCTCAGAAGTTAAGTCCCATAGTGCTCAGTGCCATTTGAACCATTAACGCGCTTGCGTCTCGCAGTGACTTTGGCGGCAAGAGCCGAACAGTGCAATAGTTCGGGTTCTGAAACGACCCAAATTATTTGCTTTCGTTCGGGATGAAATGCGAAAAATATACATATAGGGTCACTTTTTCAGTTCTCCGTTGGTTGTCGCAATAGCTTCCGTACTATCGGTTGGGCTGTTTATCAATAAACTGTAAATGGTTTTGACCGGTAGATCCCTCTGGCCCATTTAATATCCAATTCACAAGCATTGTTTTAGACGCATTGTAATGAATAATAGCCGTCATCTATACATAATACACTGCCGGTAAAAAATTAGTACACATGGAAGACGATATCGATTTTGATTCGATGGTGCCATATGCCGCCTTAGGAATAGTAGATGTACTGATAACGATTTCAACATCGAACGCCAACACACAGCATGATGAGATAGCTCCAGAGCGCCACCTGCGTATATCCTTCAGTAGGGAATGGACAGTATGGAGGCTCACTGTGGTACAAATGTGTGAATCAAGCAGGCAACCATCTCACGAAGATGCACTCGTGCTTCCTACAGCCGACTGAACGAGTTTGAAAGAGGACAAATTGTGGCCTTCCGAGTAGCGGGACGATCCTTTTGGGGAATTACCACTCAAGCTGAACGTGGTCCGTTAGTTGCGCAACGATGCTGGTGGTCATGTGAACATCCTCACAACCATAGACGAGGTCGTCGACGTCCACGCAGCTCAGATGCCCTCCACGATCGTCGTATAGTAGGGGCAGATCGTACAGCGACGGCAGCATAGATAAGAGGGCCCGTGTGCCCAGAGATGTCGATACAGCTGTTGCGAACCGGTTATTAGCTGTAGGTCTACTGACACACACACCTCTAGCCCGTCTAGACTGGTGCCTTTAGAGGATCGCTTGGAAGATGGAATGGCGTGCCGTGGTCTTCAGTGATGAAAGCAGATTCTACCTGCACGCAAGTGATGGCCGTTTTCGCGTACGACGTACACCTGGTGAGCGCCCTCTCGTAGAACACACGTTCAAGAAACACTGGCCCCATCCTGGGCCTTATGGTCTGGGGTGCGATTTGCTGCAACTCTCGTCCACCGGGTTTCGAAAAAGACGATCGTGTGAAAACCAGCTCGCGCAATTCGTCCACGAGACTTAGAGGGCCATAGACACGGGTTCCCAAGTAAATACCGTGTTTCTTGATTTCCGCAAGGCGTTCGATGCAGTTCCCCACACTCGTTTAATGAACAAAGTAAGAGCATATGGACCATCAGACCAATTGTGTGATTGGATTGAAGAGTTCCTAGATAACAGAACACAGCATGCTATTCTCAATGGAGAGAAGTCTTCCGAAGTAAGTCCGCAGCTCGTGGTCGTGCGGTAGCGTTCTCACTTCCCGCTCCCGGGTTCCCGGGTTCGATTCCCGGCGGGGTCAGGGATTTTCTCTGCCTCGTGATGACTGGGTGTTGTGTGATGTCCTTAGGTTAGTTAGGTTTAAGTAGTTCTAAGTTCTAGGGGACTGATGACCATAGATGTTAAGTCCCATAGTGCTCAGAGCCATTTTCTTCCGAAGTAAGAGTGATTTCAGGTGTGCCGCAGGGGAGTGTCCCAGGACCGTTGCTATTCACAATATACATAAATGACCATGCGGATAACATCGGAAGTTCACTGAGGCTTTTTGCGGATGATGCTGTGGTATATCGAGAGGTCGTAACAATGGAAAATTGTACTGAAATGCAGGCGGATCTGCAGCGAATTGACGCATGGTGCTGGGAATGACAATTGAATTTCGATGTAGACAAGTGTAATGTGCTGCGAATACATAGAAAGAAAGGTCCCTTATCATTTAGCTACAATATAGCAGCAAGGAGGACATCAAAAGCAGACTCGCTATGGCAAAAAAGGCATTTCTGGCCAAGAGAAGTCTACTAATATCATATACCGGCCTTAATTTGAGGAAGAAATTTCTGAGGATGTACGTGTGGAGTACAGCATTGTATGTTAGTGAAACATGGAGTGTGGGAAAACCGGAACAGAAGAGAATCGAAGCATTTGAGATGTGGTGCTATAGACGAAAGTTGAAAATTAGGTGGACTGATAAGGTAAAGAATGAGGAGGTTCTACGCAGAATCGGAGAGGAAACGAATATGTGGAAAACACTGACAAGGAAAAGGGACAGGATGACAGGACATCTGCTAAGACATGAGGGAATGACTTCCATGGTACTAGAGGGAGCTGTAGAGGGCAAAAACTGTAGAGGAAGACAGAGATTGGAATACGTCAATCAAATAATTGAGGACGTAGGTTGCAAGTGCTACTCTGAGATGAAGAGGTTAGCACAGGAAAGGAATTCTTGGCGGGCCGCATCAAACCAGTCAGTAGACTGATGACAAAAAAAAAAAAAAAAAAAAAAAAAAAAAAAAAAAAAAGTAGCAGGTCAGCAACCGGAAGCAGTTAATTCTATAAATTATCTGGGAGCAGGCATTATGAGTGATTTAAAATGGAATGATCATATAAAGTTGATCGTCGGTAAAGCAGATGCCAGACTGAGATTCATTGGAAGAATCCTAAGGAAATGCAATCCGAAATCAAAGGATGTAGGTTACAGTACACTTGTTCGCCCACTGCTTGAATATTGCTCAGCAGTGTGGGATCCGTACCAGATAGGGTTGACAGAAGAGATAGAGAAGATTCAACGGAGAGCAGCGCGCTTCGTTATAGGATCATTTAGTAATCGCGAAAGCGTTACGGAGATGACAGATAAACTCCAGTGGAAGACTCTGCAGGAGAGACGCTCAGTAGCTCGGTACGGGCTTTTGTTGAAGTTTGAGAACACCTTCACCGAGGAGTCAAGCAGTATATTGCTCCCTCCTACGTATATCTCGTGAAGAGACCATGAGGATAAAATCAGAGAGATTAGAGCCCACACAGAGGCATACCGACAATCCTTCTTTCCACGAACAATACGAGACTGGAATAGAAAGGAGAACCGATAGAGGTACTCAAAGTACCCTCTGCCACAGACCGTCAGGTGGCTTGCAGAGTATGGATGTAGATGTAGATGTAGATGCTAGCGGTAAGTCATAGCAGGTCGTTAGTCTTTAACTACCGTGGGACAGGATGACTGATACTTCATAATAATCTATAGCTTTGTGAGAAAAGAGTAATTCTTAATGGTAGTAGAAGGAAAGAAGAATGAAATGGGAAGGAAGATTAGGGTTTAATGTCCTGTCAACGACGACATCACTGGAGGCGGAGCACAAGCTTTGATTTGTCATGGATGGCGAAAGAAACACGACGAAAAACCTGACTGGATGGCCGGACGGGGATTAGAAGCAGCGTCATGTCGAGTGCGAACCTTACCACAACGCCAGCTGAGACGGCGAGAGAAGTGCGGGGCTCGCGCTGCCGCAGTGCTGCAGGATGGCGCGGCGAAACGCGCTCAAAGCTGCCGGCGGCCTGTTTAATTGGGAGGCGAGCAGGAAGCGGCCGGACCAGTCGCAGCGGGGTGACAGGCCGGCTTGTAATTTGGCAGCGCCTGCCGGCTGCTCCGCCCATTGTTGGCCAACAGGCGGGCGCACAGTTAGCCGGCCGGCGTCATCTGCATACGCGATCGCCAGTTCCGATACCCACCGGCCACTGCCCGCTACACTCCACCTGTTCGTATTGCCGCTTCCCGTTGTGTCGACCGGGTCGCCAAAAGCGGTGCAGCGAGACTTTTCGGCAACTTCACCGGTACTGTTGAACGCGGCGCCGCCCTATTTCTCGCCACAGTTCTAACAGTTCGAACGCCTGAAACAGACTGGAAACGCTCGAATAGCTTTCAACGTCATTCATCTGTAGAACTACATGAGCTAGCCGGCATCGGAAGGTCAGCGTCCTAGCCCCATTGTGCTGGAGATGTACAGACAGTACAAGTATGACCGTTGCAGTGTGCGATAGTAAAGTGCACGAACTGACTTGCTGAACCCAGTTAGTTCTGTGAACGTCGACAACTTGCGGCGCGGAAACGTACGTCGAACTAACACACTGAATAATAAGGATGAAGTGCCATAGAAACTGGTATAGACATGCGTATTCAAATACAGAAATATAAACATGTAAATGTCGTCTGACTATGGCCTCCCGTCGGGTAGACCGTTCGCCGGGTGCAAGTCTTTCGATTTGACGCCACTTCGGCGATTTGCGCTTCGATGGGGATGAAATGATGACGATTACGATAACACAACACCCAGTCCGTGAGTGGAGAAAATCTCCGACCCAGCCGGGAATCGAACCCGGGTCCTTATGATTGACATTCTGTCGCGCTGACGACTCAGCTACAGAAATACGTAAACAGGCAGAATACGGCACTGTGGTCGGCAACGCCTATACAAGACAAGTGTCTGGCGCAGTTGTTAGATCGGTTACTATAGCTACAATGGCAGGTTACCAGGATTTAAGCAAGTTAGATCATGGTGTTATAGTCGGCGCACGAGCGACGGGACACAGCATCTCTGAGGTAGCGATGAAGTGGGGATTTTCCCGCATGACCATTTCATGAGTGTATCGTGAATATCAGGAATCCGGTATGTTACGGCGTAAAGTGAAGTGCCGGAACCCCAGGCCGAAACAAGAAAGCAGAGAAGGCTGTGAAGAAGACGTCAGTCGATTCCACACTGACCTACCCCTCTCCAGGACGAAAACGCGACGGCTGCGCCCTCTACGCGAAGAGAATACAAGCGCCGCACCGACTGTCCGCGACCCAGCTCTACAGAAGCGTCAAGACCATCGACCTGGATAGAAGCGTCCACTATATTACTTCATTTGTACTGGAATCGTTGTACTGAAGGAAATTTATTATATTACATGTCGCCCTTTGCTTGCGACACATCTACGTATTTCTCAAAGTTTATTGTCACTTACTTTCTGCAACCCATTAATACGGTTTGCTTGTTGTCTACCGATCCGAGAAGCAAGTTACCTAGACACCCCATCTTTGACAACTAGGCAGGATACAACACGGTAAAAAAACATCAAATCTCCGACATCGCTGCGGCCAGAAAAAAGATCCTGGAAGAACGGGGCCATCGACTACTGAAGATAAATCGTTCAACGTGACAGAAGTGCAGCATTTCTGCAAATTGGCTGCATATTACAATGGTGGGCCATCAACAAGTGTCAGTGCGCAAACCATTCGACGAAACATCATCGATTTGGGATTTAGGAGCCGGAGGCCCACTCGTATACCCTTGATGACTGCACGACACAAGCTTTACGCCTTGCCTGGGGCCAACAACACCGACATCGGACTGTTGATGACTGTAAATATGTTTCCTGATCGGACGAGTCTCATTTCAAATTGTATTGAGTGGACGCAGGTGTGCGGGTGTGGAGACAACCTAATGAATCCATGGACCCTGCATGTCAACAGGGGGCTATTTAAGCTGGTGGAGGCTCTGTAATGGTGTGAGGCGTGTGCAGTTGGAGTGATACGGGACTCCTGAGATGACTCTGGTACGTGACGTGTACGTAAGCATCCTGTCTGGTCACCTGCATCCATTCATGTCCATTGCACATTTCGACAGATATGGTTAATTCCAGCAGGACAATGCGACGCCCCACGCGTCCAAAATTGCTACAGTGTGGCTCCAGGAACACACCTCTGACTTTAAACACTTCCGCTGGCCACCAAACTCCCCAGATATGAACATTATTGACTTATCTGGAATGCCTTGCAACGTGCAGTCCTCGTACTCTTACGGATTTAGGGACATCACTGCAGGATTCATGACGTCAGTTCCCTCTATGGGGATTTGACGGAAATACATACTGACCCATTGGATATGAAGACTGATTGCGAGTCTGACGGAGGAGAAGAAACTGCATCTGGATATGCGAGTTCCAACACTTCCGTAACATCCTCGCCACCAAATGAAGTAACTTCAAGTCAAGGTGAATAAGCACCTTCAGCCCTAAAAATATCTCGGCCCAGTGTTTTACAGTGTACTATGTTGATGACCAATCATTGGAAAATATGTATGTTGATTATCTTAATGTCGGTTACCATTCTACAGAAAAATTATGAACTACTACAGCTGCATCCCTTTAAAATCCAACTGCAAGATAATTTTAGATTACGTGTCGTGTTAAAGGCAAGACTCAAGTCATTTCGAGGGAAACGAAACATCAAAATTAAAGGTTGTAAAAGAATCTGTCAAAGCCAGAGACTAGTCCACTATCGGCTCAAGCATGAGCTCTCGAAGCTGCTAGGGCAGTTGCTCTGGGCAATTTTAAAGCGTCTTTGCATTTTGTCAGTGGGTTAAAAGACGAATACAACGTTTCGTCCACACACATAACTACGGTCATGGCGCGTAAAGAAATTGAGGTAGAGCATGTTATTAAAAGGAGAGCAGAAACATTTGTGGCATGTTCATTACACAAAATAATTGTTAAGGTACATGTGTCGAATAGTGACTACAGGCATTTTTTTTTTTTTAGCTATGGTCTTCTTCAAAACTATCACACAGAGGTGAAAAATCAAAAGTTAGTGCGGCACAATCTGTTCATAGTACCACGCAGTTACACCATAGACGTGGCTGTGTTGATGGATGGTGGATTAGCGAACAAGCTTTACATTTGTTTGCAGGAAATGCAGGGGCGTTTGGTTCGCTGACTGCAGAAAAACTAGCAACAACGTGTCCATAGAACAGCCATGCTAAAGTGAGTAAAAGTGGAAAAATGACAAAAGAGCACAAGTAAAGCTTTTCCAATTAGGTGCTTTGCGAACATGTTAGTTAGAATGGTGTATTACTTTGTGATTCATGGTTAGGGCAAAAAGATTACAGTCCAACAGAACAATGTTTTCCTAACAAGAACATAATATTACAGATATTGCTATCAGAAACAACCAAATATTGCCAACTTCTGCGTGTATATTTTTTGAGACAGTACGAACTCTATTCCAACGTCTTGTTGATTTTGTACACTCTAAAACTGACAAACCACAGGCAGGCCGGGGTGGCCGAGCGGTTCTAGGCGCTACAGTCTGGAACCGCGCGACCGCTACGGTCGCAGGTTCGAATCCTGCCTCGGGCATAGATGTGTGTGATGTCCTTAGGTTAGTTAGGTTTAAGTAGTTCTAAGTTCTAGGGGAATGATGACCTCAGAAGTTAAGTCCCATAGTGCTCAGAGCCATTTGAACCATTTGACAAACCACAGGTCACATTACGTGATGTGTATCTCATTTATCCGAAAATTACCTCGAGCAATTAAACAGAGAACCGACTCGTGGAGATAACATCTTGGACCTACTGATAACAAACAGACCCGAACTTTTCGATTCTGTATGTACAGAACAGGGAATCAGTGATCATAAGGCCGTTGCAGCATCCCTGAATATGGAAGTTAATAGGAATATAAAAAAAGGGAGGAAGGTTTATCTGTTTAGCAAGAGTAATAGAAGGCAGATTTCAGACTACCTAACAGATCAAAACGAAAATTTCTGTTCCGACACTGACAATGTTGAGTGTTTATGGAAAAAGTTCAAGGCAATCGTAAAATGCGTTTTAGACAGGTACGTGCCGAGTAAAACTGTGAGGGACGGGAAAAACCCACCGTGGTTCAACAACAAAGTTAGGAAACTACTGCGAAAGCAAAGAGAGCTCCATTCCAAGTTTAAACGCAGCCAAAACCTCTCAGACAAACAGAAGCTAAACGATGTCAAAGTTAGCGTAAGGAGGGCTGTGCGTGAAGCGTTCAGTGAATTCGAAAGTAAAATTCTATGTACCGACTTGACAGAAAATCCTAGGAAGTTCTGGTCTTACGTTAAATCAGTAAGTGGCTCGAAACAGCATATCCAGACACTACGGGATGATGATGGCATTGAAACAGAGGATGACACGCGTAAAGCTGAAATACTAAACACCTTTTTCCAAAGCTGTTTCACAGAGGAAGACCGTACTGCAGTTCCTTCTCTAAATCCTCGCACAAACGAAAAAATGGCTGACATCGAAATAAGTGTCCAAGGAATAGAAAAGCAACTGGAATCACTCAATGGAGGAAAGTCCACTGGACCTGACGGGATACCAATTCGATTCTACACAGAGTACGCGAAAGAACTTGCCCCCCTTCTAATAGCCGTGTACCACAAGTCTCTAGAGGAACGGAGGGTTCCAAATGATTGGAAAAGACCACAGATAGTCCCAGTCTTCAAGAAGGGTCGTCGAGCCGATGCGCAAAACTATAGACCTATATCTCTGACGTCGATCTGTTGTAGAATTTTAGAACATGTTTTTTGCTCGAGTATCATGTCGTTTTTGGAAACCCAGAATCTACTATGTAGGAATCAACATGGATTCCGGAAACAGCGATCGTGTGAGACCCAACTCGCTTTATTTGTTCATGAGACCCAGAAAATATTAGATACAGGCTCCCAGGTAAATGCTATTTTTCTAGACTTCCGGAAGGCGTTCGATACAGTTCCGCACTGTCGCCTGATAAACAAAGTAAGAGCCTACGGAATATCAGACCAGCTGTGTGGCTGGATTGAGGAGTTTTTAGCAAACAGAACACAGCATGTTGTTATCAATGGAGAGACGTCTACAGACGTTAAAGTAACCTCTGGCGTGCCACAGGGGAGTGTTATGGGACCATTGCTTTTCACAATATATATAAATGACCTAGTAGATAGTGTCGGAAGTTCCATGCGGCTTTTCGCGGATGATGCTGTAGTATACAGAGAAGTTGCAGCATTAGAAAATTGTAGCGAAATGCAGGAAGATCTGCAGCGGATAGGCACTTGGTGCAGGGAGTGGCAACTGACCCTTAACATAGACAAATGTAATGTATTGCGAATACATAGAAAGAAGGATCCTTTATTGTATGATTATATGATAGCGGAACAAACACTGGTAGCAGTTACTTCTGTAAAATATTTGGGAGTATGCGTGCGGAACGATTTGAAGTGGAATGATCATATAAAATTAATTGTTGGTAAGGCTGGTACCAGGTTGAGATTCATTGGGAGAGTGCTTAGAAAATGTAGTCCATCAACAAAGGAGGTGGCTTACAAAACACTCGTTCGACCTATAGTTGAGTATTGCTCATCAGTGTGGGATCCGTACCAGATCGGTCTGACGGAGGAGATAGAGAAGATCCAAAGAAGAGCGGCGCGTTTCGTCACAGGGTTATTTGGTAACCGTGATAGCGTTACGGAGATGTTTAATAAACTCAAGTGGCAGACTCTGCAAGAGAGGCGCTCTGCATCGCGGTGTAGCTTGCTCGCCAGGTTTCGAGAGGGTGCGTTTCTGGATGAGGTATCGAATATATTGCTTCCCCCTACTTATACCTCCCGAGGAGATCACGAATGTAAAATTAGAGAGATTAGAGCGCGCACGGAGGCTTTCAGACAGTCGTTCTTCCCGCGAACCATACGCGACTGGAACAGGAAAGGGAGGTAATGACAGTGGCACGTAAAGTGCCCTCCGCCACACACCGTTGGGTGGCTTGCGGAGTATAAATGTAGATGTAGATGTAGAACTTTCTGCACCGAGGTGTAGATCTACGTTAATATGTGCGTGGCATATTGATGTTCCGGGCGCATCATTTGATAGTGTGGTCAGTGTGAATTTTGATGTCGATCTACTGCAGGGTAGATACAAAGAAGACAATGTAGCACGGCCACGTGTTGCCCTAGTTAAGTGTGCGTACCGTCTCATTTCGTTGTGTTTTAATTACTTCATTGATATTCCACATTTTAATCTTGATGACGAATATAGGAACAACGTGGCACAACACAGCATCTACTAATTTGGGAAATACGGACAGGTATGCACTAGATTTGTTAATATATTGTATTATTTACAGGGAACGTCGTGTAGTTTTTTGCCAGTGACGTCTTCATTTATGTCTTTCGTGGATATGATTGTCATAACTTTCCGTTACATGGTATTAATTCATCAGAGACTTGTTCTTCTCCCGTCTTCAGATACTTATCCTTCGAACATCGATTGTACACAACTGTGGAGTTTTGTAGATAAATAACAATGATGGGTAGTAGAACAGGCACAGATTCGTATTGTAAACGCGTTTGTACTCGGTTTTAGTCGTTCTAGCTGGGGTACTTCCCTCGTAACACATTTCGGTGGTATTTTTTGCCCCATTTTTTAGTGTAAGTGGCATTCCTTACAAATCTCGCTCAAAATACAATGACAATTAAAAATCTGGTTCTAATGAGAACTGTAAACGTATCATTTGCGTCTCTGAGTTCGTAATTACTTCAGCTCACACAGTTATTCGGTTGTGACACAAACTAATTAGCCAAAACATTACAACCACCGGGCCACCTCGAGATTCAATGCTACCCGCAGATGGGCACGTGGTGCAGTATGGGAAGTACGATAGTGGAACAGAAATAAGTGGGGAATCCTAAAGCGAAGGTTCAAGCCGCAGATTGGGATATCCACCGGCGTATGCACATTGTTATAGCTCAGCGTCTAGTAACGAGCATCTCAGAAAAGATGAAGCTGGTTGACTGTGCGGGTGCTACTGTCTTGAGCACCTATAGTAAGTGGTTGAAGAGCAATTAAACCGTGAGTAGGCGACATTGTGTTCAAAGTCCACTCCAAGTCACAGATCGTGGAGATCGGAGGCTTGCTTGCTCTGTGAGGCAGGAAAGCCAGAGATTTGTGGCAGGTCGGATGACAAAGTACAATGCTAGTGCACGCACAAGGCTTATATTAGCACACGCTTGACCACATACTGATGGATATGGGGCTCTGCAGCACGTGACCCCTACGTGTTCTCACGTTGATCCGACAAAAACGTAATTTACGATTGCAGTGCGCACTGGATTGTCGAGATTGTACACTGTATCAATTTAAACGTATTACCAGATAGGACGATCACGTTTCTCGTTATGTTAGGTCGTTGATCATCCAAACGAACGACTATCCGCAACATGTACTGCACGAAGGAGGCAGATTGGTATGGGTGGTGTGGGTGGTGAGAGGGGGAGGGGGAAGATATTCGACAGGACTTCCACGGGACCTATGGTAGTGGTCTAAGGTACTGTGATAGCTGTGAAATACGTGGACATTATTGCACATCATCTGTATCCGCTCACTCTTGACGCCTTCGCCGACGGCGATGGCCATCTTCCAGTCCAGCAGGATAACTGTTCTTGTCATGAGACCAGAATAGTGCTACAGTGGTTTGAGGAGCATGATTGAGACCTCACGTTGATATCTTCACTACCACTGAATTCGCCTAGGTGAACGCTATGTAACACATCTGAGATGCTGTCTGTACCAGATCCGATGTCAAGAACCACCGGTCAGCAGTTTATCGTAGTTGTGTGACCCATGCCACATATCTCGGGGAAACTACAAAAGACTTGTCCAATTCCCGCCACGCAGTATCGCTGCTTGCTTCCAATCAAAAGGGAGATCATCTCGCTATTGAGAATGTGGTCACATTGATTTGGCTCATCAATGTTTGTTTACATGTTGCTGCACATGGTCTCGCTGTCTGAAAAGTCTCGTACTTCAGCATAACAGGCTGAAAGGCTACGAAAACTATTTCAGAATGTCTGACTTTGGCCTACAGGTGCACGTTACGAAGAACAGTAAACAGCCACCAGCACCTTAGTGCGCGGAGGAGGTTGGCAACGCCGCACCTGGGGATAGAACCTGTGTGTAGTATTTGTCTGCCGCTTTATGATTGTCGTACAAGAATAAGGACGTGGACAGATAACTATGCACGTCTCAGACATTCATTGCCATGAATTCAGCTATGCTTTGAGCTGGTATCACATACGGATAGGGACAGGGGACAGGATCCCAGGACCTACCGTCCAGACCTACAGGCAACAATTTTGTAAAGCCTTCATCTTTCAAAGCGGTAATGAATGAGCACACTACGCCATGCCGTGAACACCTCCCTCCAAAATGCAGGAATCAGTAGAGTGGACTGCCTTGTGTTGTCCGCTGGTGTATTACCCGATTGAGAATCATTGAGACCAGCTGAAAATCGCGATTCCACGTCAATAGAGCCGCCGTTGATGTGTGGGACAGGCTTCACTAGTGAAGTTACTACCATCTTGTTTGGCAGTGGTACTAAGGACGATCCAAGAGTGTTATAATGCACGTGGTGAATCGATCTAGCAGCACATTTTGGTTCCACAGATATTGAGAGTTGTGCACTTCCTAACTGCTTTTATTGTGGCTACTGTTTCGTTTTTTATTCGCAGTAAAGTAACTTGTTTCGTCTCATGCTCCTCTTGAATCTAAGTCCATACATGTTTGCAGAGGTACAGGTGGTTTAACCATTTTTCTTCACCTTTTTTTTCTTTTTTGTAAACCAGTTTATGCCATCGCGTATTGTTTTGTGGCGGCACAGCCCTCCCAGTCGCCTCCAAATACGCGACGTACGTTTGTTTTGCATTCTTCTCGGGATACTTATCGGTTCTCAGCTGGTGATGTTGCCCACGGGCAACCGCTAAGGGCGAATCGCCAACGTTTTGTGTGTCACGATAGCTCGAACGGCACAACCCCTTCTTACAGTAAAATGACAATGGGCGTACGGTATGAACTTGGAATGACCTTTCGAGGTTTCTTGTGAAACTGAAAAGTACACAAGCGGAACTGTCCCGTTAACGTTTCGAGACACAACGTGTTATAATGATCTGCGCAGAGAGTGAAGTTTGACATTTACCTTCTTTAGACAGGTGGCTGTACGTAGCGGGTTTCTGCGGTCAAAACAGTATTGAGAGAGAAAGAGAGAGTGAGAGAGAAAGAAAGAAAGAGAGAGAGAGAGAGAGAGAGAGAGAGAGAGACAGACAGAGAAGGAGAGGGAGAAACTATGTAAGTAATAATGGTGGTATGCGATTATTTTGAGCAATTTATATAAATAAAGTATCTGCCGAACTTCGTAACGTGGCTAGAGCATAAATAAAAAATCTCTAGTCCATAGATAACATGGAACAAAACATATAAAAATATCACAATAATCATTGTGGTGTGCGTACTGTAAGACCTTCAGTACACACACCATCAGATTATTTGACTTGTCGCTCTAACGAAGTAGGCGAGTGTCAGCAATTTGTCTCGTGGTCTTATCATGGCGTGTTTATCGTCTGCCGTTAGGTCAGACGACAGAAATGCCACTTGCACGCTTAGAGTAGCAGATTGACGGTGACCAACTCTAAACAGAACTTGATTAAAATAATACCAAGAATAAAAATTACTTAACTTGGTTCTGGATGCTATTTACAATTGACAATCTGAAGTTCCTTTGGTATTGGTCCGTTAATCTTATTCTCACATATATCATTGATACTTGACAAAAGTGTCTATACATTTATCTTCATGGCTATGTACAGGAATATGGTAATCTCATTAGGCGCAGACTGAAACTTGACTATAGACTGGTACAGACAAATGTAGAACTCGTGCAGACTGGTGCAGACAAATGCAAACTGGTGCAGACTGACTAATCGGAGGTCTGTACACTCGTTATAATACCTCGCGCGTTCATGTATCACTGCACGAGTGTGATCCGCGAGGAGAAAAGGTTCTACATTAGCAGCAATCTCATTGGCTGCGTTACATATTAATACGCCGATCGGCGGAAGCAGAATTTGGTCCGTCTCTATGGCAGCGCCATCTCGTAGAGACGGACGAGCGCTGCGCCTGCGCAGTTGTGCTTAGCGGGGCGCGCTCTAGTGGGAAAGTTGTGCACGCGCTGACTACGCGGATCTATGTACACAACAATCATATGCCGTACAGTACGGCCCATACACAATAGAAAGTTGCGCCAGAAGCAACCGGAAATGGCTAGAGTGAATAAAGAGTCTAAATAACAGCACACTCCCAACACTATTTCTGCGGATTATATGGAAATGTTAAGGCAACGTTAAGGCGTAGAGTGCAACAGAGTGAGCGAATAGTGTCGTAGGGAATTCAGACGACTGATATACGCAGACAGGGACCACTCCATCCAGTGCCGGAATACCTCCTATAAGCGGCAGCGCAGCAGTGTGCGGCCGCATGCTAGCAGCGAAGCATAAAAATGGCGCGTGTTTCTTTTCAGGTAAAGGAATAAATCCAAAAACAGTTAATTTTTAAATACACCACATAAAAAAAGCATTTTTATCGCTGTCCGACTGTCTGTCCTTCGGTTAGGATCCCTTTTTCTTGGGAATGGGTATATGTATATCTTGCCTGTATCGACATCGATAACACGAAAACTCGTCGATATTCTCGATTCCAGGGACGAATGAGTTATCCATATACATAATTAAGTTTCCGCGAATCCTATTCACTCTTCCCGGTTTTTTTTCCTGTGTCATCGGTCTTCTGACTGGTTTGATGCGTTCGACCACGTACCACTCTCCTGTGTGCACCCAAAATCCTCAGTTATTTGTTGGATACATTTTAATCCTTGTCTTTCCTTAAAATTTTTACCCTCTACTGCTCCCTGTGGCACAATGGAAGTTTTTACCTTAAGTCTTAACCCATGTCCTCTCAACTTGTCAGCGTTTCCCACGTGCTACTCTCCATGCTGGTTCTGCGTAGAACCTCCTCATTTCTCATCAGCCTACTGATTTTCAGCATGCTTGTACAGCAAATAAAAAGGTTTCGAGTCTCTTCATTTTCCGTTTCCCCACAGTCCGTGATTCCTGGATAAACAAGTCTACTAGTATCAAACACAGGTCGCCTTTTGAGGAAGAAATTTCTGAGGCCTGCGTACTGTAAGGAAGTGAGTACTGTAAGGAAGTGAGTCATTTCCAATTACCTGCGCTAGCCTGCTACTTTATTTCTTCCAGTTTCGTCCGTTATGTAGCGTTTTTCTTCGAAGATAGCGTCTACTTCGTGGCCACCAATTCTGATGTTGATGTCATCCCTGATACTCCTCATTACTTCTGTCTTTCTTAGGCGTATTGTCAGTCAACATTCTATTCTCCTTAAACTGTCCATTCCACTCATCAGCTTCAATAATTCTTTCACAGAAGATAGTAATGTCATCAGCGAACCTCATCATAGATATCCTTTCTCCCTGGATTTTAATCACACTCTTGAACCGATCTCTTATTTCCGCCATTGTTTCTTCGATAGAGAAAGTGAACGCGGGAGAAAAACTGCTTTTTAATGCGAGCACATCGTTGTTGGTCACCAATTCTTAGTGTTCCTTCTTGTTTCTTGTCCATATTGTATATTATCCGTCTCTCCCTGTTGTTTACACAAATTTTTCTCAAAATTTCGAACATCTTGCAACATTTTATATTGTCGATCGATTTTTCCTGGTTCAAAAACCCTACAAAAGTGCGTTGATTTTTCTTGAGTGTTCATTCCATTGTCGAGCTCAATGCCTCTTTGGTGCCTCTGTTTCTCCTAAAACCAAATTGATTGTCATCTAATAATTTCTGTTTTCTTGCGCATTACATTGAGTTTAGCCTCATTTAGGCAATTTTCTATACGTTAAACGAAACTATTTCGCTTAATTTGTTCTTTTTCCCCTACAGTTAGTTAAGCGTGTAAGTTGGTTCACAACTGCACAGTCACTAAACATCGTCAGTGTGCTGGTCACGCCGTCCACCTGAGCACTCCAGGTTCAGCGATGCGTCCCTCTGTTTGCTGAGGCTAAGCCGCATGTTTCGGCTGACTGAACGCAAGTGCAGTCGCGGCTCTACGGTTCTACGGTTTGGCCAACGCGTGGGAGAGGCGCCGCCGCTGCCGTAGAGCCGTATCTGGTGTCGCTCCCACGGACCCGCACTGTGCTCCTACTCAGGTGCCAGGAAGAAATTCACGGTTATTTTGTTTCTCCTGCCTAGTACTTCTCCACGATAACAGAGTACAGGCGAACCGACGTCAATAATACGAACCACAAATGTTACTCTTTTCCTCTTTGCTGTCAGGGCCCCTTTTATAAAGTCACCGTAAGGAGCATAGCAGGGATTCTCGTCCGGAAGCGATGATGGAAGAATTTATCCTGACTTTAGATAGAGCAAAAAGATTGAATCCATTATACAGGGTGGCCTACTTAAACGTTTCAGCACAAATATCTCTGGTGCAACAATATATATTGAAAAATGACTTTCACTGGCATGAATATAACAGAGAGGCTCATGAAAATAGACATTCCAAAACGTAAGCAAATATCAGTTTCAGCACGAACTTATTTTTTATGGGCAGCTTGTATTATGTCTTGCGCTGTAAATAACATGAAGAATCACAAAAATTATGGCGTTGGTTGCATCACAAAATGCCAATCGCATCCCGAGAAGCTGCAATGTGAAGTTGACGCTTGAAATAAACGAAACAGGTAGCTATTGGGCATCCCGAGATGCACGTATCAATATTGGTGGCAGGAAACCCTATTACTATTTTAGGCATTCGTGATTACGTACGTCAATCACATCGCGATTGTGAGCAACGTGGGATGCACGGTTTCATCTCGTGATGTGCAACAGCGGCGAGTTTCTATTATTTCAAGAGGAAACTTCAATTTGCAATTCCTCAGCATGTAACTAACGTATTGCGATGCAACCAAAGTCATTCTTTTTGTGATTTTTTCATGTTATTGATTGCGTACGAAATAATATGGGGAGTCAATTGAAAAAAAAAAGACTTTGTGTTGAAACTTACGTTTTAGAATGTCTCATATATTTCCACGATCCGCTGTCTTAACGTTCATACCAGCGAAAGTCGTTTTTTAATATCTATTTATGTTCCAGATATATTTGCGCTGAAACGTTTAAGTGGGCCATCCCGCATATTGCCTGACAAAAAAAGTGAAGCACACTCAAGACAAGGTCGGATGTCGATATAAATTTTTACACGTGCACATCAACGTTAAGTATGTAAATCTCTAACATAGGTAGAACGGTCACCAGAGAGCATTACTGCTGTTCCTGTTTGTGTAGTTAGTTGGCCTGGTTGCGTCTATAAGGAACGAGAACACCGTCAGATGTTGAGTTATCACTGTCAAGGACGCGGAGATGTCGTCTACTCGTGTGAGTCAGTGTTATCAGCTCCTGACAGTATTTGAAACGGCCCTAATTGCCCGGCTCGTGGAATCGTGCAGTACTCAGATTTTTGGGGCATTCGTATGTGACAGTGGTCCAATGTGGACTGTGTGGAAGCGTAAGGATGAAGAATGTGGCACCAGAATAAGATAAGAATATTGAGAAATTAAAATGAAACTAGTACGCTATAAACGATGACTGTCTCTGATAGGCTCGATAATACTGATAGCTGACTGTGCGCGACCGCAGAGCCAAAGATATTGTACTGTTTTGTTGGAGTAAGAGAGCGCTGGCTGCACAGACTATAGTCGACCGCTGTGGCCGAGCGGTTCTAGGCGCTTCAGTCCGGAACCGCGGGACTGCTACGGTCGCAGGTTCGAATCCTGCCTCGGGCATGGATGTGTGTGATGTCCTTAGATTAGTTAGGTTCAAGTAGTTCTAAGTCTAGGGGACTGATGACCTCAGATGTTAAGTCCCATAGTTCTCAGAGCCATTTGGTGCACAGACGTAGGTAGCTGCCTGTGAGGGAAAGACGATAGAGTAGGCAGTTTCTGTGGTGTGTTATGTGAAGCCAACAAGAGTTCGAGTAATTTAGGTATGTCTATATTGTTGAACATGGAAGCAGAAGCCTTCATGGAAATAAGGTAAAAATATTAAATAATTATGATTTCTGTTTTAGCCAGCGCGTTACTGTAGATGAGTTGGCAGATAATTCGTAATTGTTGAGTAACACCAGAATGCACGTAAACGGTTTTGATAAAAAGGCTAATTAAATATTTCATTTTTGTAGTGCTTTTAAGATTTGTCAACAGAACTACGTGTAATTTGATGATTTGTATTTATGTTGGATTAATGAAGTTAGATAATACTTGGTGTTTAAATGTCATTGTTTGTGAATCAATTGTGAGTAATGTAGCTTCAATTGTCAGGTGTTTTTGAAAAGACCGTCTTAACTTGCAATATGTTTTTGTTGTGGCCTTCAGTCCAGAGTCTGGATTAATGCAGCTCTCCTTGCTACTCTATCCTGTGCAAGCTTCTTCATCTCCCAGTACCTACTGCAACCTACATCCTTCTGAATCTGCTTAGTGTATTCATCTCTTGGTCTCCCTCTACGATTTTTACCCTCCACGCTGCCCTCAAATACTAAATTGGTGACTCCTTGATGCCTCTGAACATGTCCTACCAGTCGATGCCTTCTTCTAGTCTAGTTGTGCCACCAATTTCTATTCTCCCCAATTCTATTCAATACCTCCTCATTAGTTATGTGATCTACCCATCTAATCTTCAATCTTGCAATATACTTTTGATAAAAAACTGAGTGTTAGTAATTCACCACAATCAGTACCGCCTCCCAGTCCAGGTCATATATTTTTTTTAAAGAAGCTGGATTTACTTAAATGTTCTCGTTTAAGATCCAAAAGAATTTCAAGTGCAAGTATTCTGGCTAGCATTGCACACTGCTGAGCCTGTAGTTAGCATATTCATATTTTTTATGAGAGACCAGAATACATCGCGCTACTCCGTTGCTGCTCTAGAGGCAAGACAATTTAATTTATTTGTTATGTGCACAGGGACGAAACTTATTAGTTGAAAAGGGCCTTAGGATTCGGTGCTTGGGCGGCTGAATGTATTTTACAGTGACTGGATTTCTTTATTGGTATTGGGAGTTGCCATTCCCAATCGATTCGTGTAAAGTTTTGCTAACAGTAACACAGAGTAAGCAAACCACTTTCAGTTACAACAAGCCACATGACAGTTCGAGTTCTGTATCCATTCCACAGTTCAGACATTTATTCAACGTAATCGTCATCATTCTCTTCTCTTTTTATAAAGTACGTTACAAGGGCAGGTGTACCCTTCGTCAAGGTACCGGTGGACCAGGTCTAAACACCAAAAGGGAGCTGCGCCTGCCGCCCTAGAAAAGGTAACGGACTCCCCACAACATTATGTGTGGCACTGCACCATTGGTCGTGGCTAGCAGCGGTCAGACTAGTGAATTGCCGTTCCACACACACAGACCACAATTAACACCACAAAACAAACGGCTGCGTTTGGAATGGTGCCGTGGCAAGGAAGCTTGGATTGCTGATGAATGCCGTCGCACTGTGCTCAGTGATGAACCGTGATTCTGCACAGCCACGAATGACCGCCGTCAGCGATTATGGTTACGACGTGCGCAAAGGTCCCATTCCTTCAGTGTTTTGGAGAGGCACGCCAGTGTTACTTCTGGCACCACGCTGCGGCTATGACTTCAGATCACGGCGGGTAGTGATCACGGACATCCTGCGTCCCCATGTGTCACGTCTCATTTATCGTAGCGCCATTTTTTCACAGTATATGTGTCTGCGAACTGTTTGCGCGTTGTTGAGGTAATCCAGTGACAGGATCCAGGTATCAAGAACCAGGTACAACACTGGCGAGCCAGCCTGCCGCATGAGAGGATAAAACGACTTTACAACACCCTTCCCAAACGAATCGGTGAGTACATCCACGCCCAAGGAGGTACAACGTCATACTGGTATGTGGGATCGTACGGCCAAGTTCCTTGCAAATTTGAATCGATTTTGTAATCAATGAAATGACATCACATATCTTCTCAAACAGTGAAGTTTTATTTCGTTTCCTCCTCCCTTGCCGGGTGCTTCGCTGTTTCTGTCATACACTGTGCTTCCGCTATTACACATTACATTACTTGCATTCCAAGGGTTCTACGAATAGGGGTCGCTGAGATAACCGAAGAAGTCAACAACAAGTACCGCATTTAAATGTAAAGTGATGCAATGACTTAACACTGTGACATATTAATATATTACAATGTTAATATTAATTATAAAATAACTTAAAACATCAATTATTTTTAGAGTTTCTGTTGGCTGTGAATAGCCAAATAAAGCACCGACCAGCGAACAATATTAATCCATCATGACGTTCTATCCCATCGTGCATTAAATACGACTGATTGTATATGGCCGTCGGACAATTCCTTTCTTGTGCCAACATTCTCATCTCAGATTAGCAAACGCACTCAACGTCCTCAGTTATTTGACGGTTGTATTTCAGTCTGTCTTCCCCTACAGTTTTTACAGCTCCCTCTAGTACTATGAAAGCTGTTCCTTGATGTCTTATCAAATTTTTATCATCGTCTCCTAAATTGTTGTTACTGTTTTCTGCATACTGCTTTCTTCGCTAATTCTAAGTGGAACACACTCAGTTCCTGTCCACCTACTTTTCAACATCCCTTTACAGAAACACATCTCATATGCTTCAATTCTCCTTTTCGACAGTTCATTATCAAAGCAATATTTTCAGTAGCAGCTCTCTTAAAATCTCTCCTAAATGTTACGTGCGTTACTAAAACGAATTATGATTTCCGTGCAACATGGCGATGAGGTAGGCTTGGATGATATGACTACACATAGATTGTTGTTGGCCGACATTTGTGAGCAATTTACTACTCCCAGAAACACTTATCCGCCTGTACACCGTGTGACAGTCGATAGCCACCTCGGTCAACAACACCTCGACGACCACAGCAGTCGATCCCTTTCTAATCGAGGTACTCGCCGTGTACCATAGGAGCGGCAGCACTTGGGGCGGCCAAACGTCCAGCGCCTGCACGAAATGAAATACCCTATGCGTCAGACACTCACGATTGGACCGTATTCAAATGCGCTCATATCGGACGTTTTGTCCATTGGTCAAGCCGATACACAGTAACACGCTCAACTATTACATTTGCCACAAAGGCCGAAGCACGCTCTCCACCATAGGAGCTAAAATCACACTTTTGTTCGCGCTTTATACTCACAAACAAGTCAAATGAGCAAAGTAATAGGACCAGAAGGAAATTTCTTACCTGGCAGACAACAGTTTTTTAGAGAAAAATCGACTTTTTCGGACGTAATTCGTTTTTATGTCAGTGCACTTTCGTCTACTTTTTTCCATTAGTTAAATTCTCTGAAAATTCTGCAATCCGCAAATAGCAACCATAACTGTAATTGAACGTCCGCAACACAACCACCATAACGTGTTGGTATCAGACGCTATTTAACATGTGCCTCGAATATGCTAAAGATGGTATCGTGTCTTAAGTGACGTGATTTATCGTATCTGCTGCGCCAGTCGGACAAATTTTGGCACAATATCACTCAGGAGTACATGAGACAACTTTATCAGTGCCAAGCCGAATAACGACTAGCATAAGGGCCATAGGTGGACCGACGCGTTGTTGATTTGTCAAATTGTGAAGCTCATTCTCTTGAATCAAACGTAAAATTTTTCTGAAATTGTAATCATTTGCTTGTCTGTACATAACGTTTACCCGTTCACGTCCCATTCCGATAAATCCTTTGCGGTGCGCCTTTTTTTTCTCTCCCCTTAAAGTGTACTTTCGATTGCAATGTCGAGTAGACACAACTTACAAACTCAGTTATTACATACTGAGGACAAACGTCTAAATCGGGGCTGTCTTAAAGCCAACTTGTATTGCACAATATTCCGAAACATCAACATGAAGTGTTTGAACAGGACGCTATCCAAGAACGCCGGTTGCACGAGGACTACCACTGCGTCTTTGGGATGGAAGTTCGCATCTACATTTTCATCTACATCTACATACATACTCCGCAATGTACCATACGGTGCGTGGCGGAGGGTACCTCGTACCACAACTAGCATCTTCTCTCCCTGTTCCACTCCGAAACACAACGAGAGGAGAAAATGACTGCACATATGCCTCTGTACGAGCCCTAATCTCTCTTATCTTATCTTTGTGGTCTTTCCGCGAAATATAAGTTGGCGGCAGTAAAATTGTACTGCAGTCAGCCTCAAATGCTGGTTCTCTAAATTTCCTCATTAGCGATTCACGAAAAGAACTCCTACTTTCCTCCAGAGACTCCCACCCGAGTTCCTGAAGCATTTCCGTAACAGTCGCGTGATGATAAAACCTACCAGTAACAAATCTAGCAGCCCGCCTATGAATTGCTTCTATGTCCTCCCTCAATCCGACCTGATAGGGATCCCAAACGCTCGAGCAGCACTCAAGAATAGGTCGTATTAATGTTTTATAAGCGGTCTCCTTTACAGATGAACCACATCTTCCCAAAATTCTACCAATGAACCGAAGACGACTATCCGCCTTCCCTACAATTGCCATTACTTGCTTGTCCCACTTCATATCGCTCTGCAATGTTACGCCCAAATATGTAATCGACGTGACTGTGTCAAGCGCTACACTACTAATGGAGTATTCAAACATTCCGGGATTCTTTTTCCTATTCATCTGCATTAATTTATATTTATCTATATTTAGAGTTAGCTGCCATTCTTTACACCAATCACAAATCCTGTCCAAGTCATCTTGTATTCTCCTACAGTCACTCAATTACTACACCTTCCCGTACACCACAGCATCATCAGCAAACAGCCGCACATTGCTATCCACCCTGTCCAAAAGATCATTTATGTAGATAGAAAACAACAGCGGACCTACCACACTTCCCTGGGGCACTCCAGATGATACCCTCACCTCCATGAACACTCACCATCGAGGACAATGTGCTGGGTTCTATTACTTAAGCCGCTCGTCGAATATGGGGTATGTTTCCTCACGGTTATCCAGAAAACATTGATGCTTCTTTGTTGAGATAAACACGGGATATGGATCGTCATGATTCTCCAGCATACACTATTGTATGTAATTAAATTCTCCAAAAGTATATCACTTCTCCATGCTACGACGTTAGAGAAGCTAAATAACATGTTAACTAACAAAATGGTTATACTGAGTCTCGGAGCCAATGTTACGTCTCCATTTGTTTCGATGGAGGCTGTACGTGGCACTCTGACAAAATAAATGAAGTAAAACGGGACTGTAGGAAACAACGTTAAAAACGACGTTAACGAAATACAGGAACCTCGTTATAGTGCTCTGTAATTTACGCTCGAACCACTTATGACAGCTTCTTTACTCGGCCCTTATCACAAAGGCTCGCAAACGAATTATAAAATATGAATTGCCTGAAGTATCGCTAAGAGAATATCGCTTAATAATCAGTGGGTGCTCCTTGTTTGCGTTTAAATATATGGTGTGTGTTTCAATGATTTACAGACGTCGTCTGGAGGATGAACAGCTTCCTAGAGGGCTCTGTTATCGCTGTACTAATCACTGTGCAGAGTGCTCTGCATGTTCAGCAAAACGAACCAACCCATCCCCCCCCCCCCCTTCGATAGCCACCTACACCTCAGCTAACGTGCATCACTATTACTATAAGGGATACCAAGAGTTACGTATTCGATAACGAGCAGCAATTAATGGGGCGTAATAACACTTGACGTTACAATTTATTTGCAGTCACCCCAGTCGATAGCATTCCACGAGCTCACTGTGAAATTGCGGTCCGAGTCTGACTTAACGACGAGGCTCGTATATCTTTCAGCGCATCAGTTAATAAAAACATCAGCAAGCGTCGTGCTCTAGTCCTCTGTAAAAGTACACCGGACATGTTTTATCAGTTGTAGATATATTTCAGAATGTCTTTACTCGCCTTATAACCATATGAAGAGGAGCACCCTGCGATGGAAGCAAGTTAATAGTGTTGAGGCATCGCGTTATGATGATACTCGGGTGAGTGAAATCTTCCTTGATATCGGTGGAATGTTCAGCTCTAAACCCTTTGTTATTTTGTAGCCAAGGTTGTGTCAACACATGCAACCAATGGAACACCATCATTGCCCAAAGCTAACCACGGCATACAGTCTAAGGACGATTAAGCTTGAAGGGGCTCAGGAAAACGCGGATGGATGGATGGATCGGAACATGTTTTGAGAGATTTAGCTGTCATATGGAGATAGTGATGAATGGTCGTTAGAAAATCTTCTGAATTCTTGTAACTTTACGGGTAACTCGCCGAACTCACAGAAGGAAAGAACGTAGAATATGAAAATTTGAAGTAAAACAGGGAGGACCGATGCTGTGAATTAACCACCAGATGCTATACACCAAATCTATTGAGGTTTCTCAGTCGCTGTAACTATCGCGTTAAGTGTTAGTATTCGCCGTTACAGAAAATAATACCCACAGACTTTTGAAGGAAGAAGGAAGATCAGCGTTTTTACATCTTATCGAGGACAAAGATATTGGAGTTGGAGCACGAGTTCGAGTAGGACAAAGACACGGAACAATACCGATCGTCACACTTTAGCTCTCCTGCCTTAATCACTGGACCACTTTGCACATTACTGAACTACAGGAACGCACACGAATATCTGTGAGGTTACTTTGGCTGACAGTTGTGCCGAACTTAGAGCGATTCTATTACATTCCCAATAGGTGGAGGACATTTTTGGGTTAGGTACTATCCCAGTTATCTGTCTACAGATCATTGTTTTTGAAACATCGAAAGCAGATTTTATGCAACATCAGATTAAAAATGTTTCTGATATGATGGAATCAGACAAATGAAAAATGTGTGTTGCACCGGGATTTCAACACGGATGCTGCAGCTGACGGTCAGCACTCTTACCAACTGACACGAAGAATGAGACCTGGTTGGAGGCCTGCTTAGTGAGAACAACGACCGGCAACTTCAAGAAGCCCCGATCGTCGCGGAAAGCCGGTGCTCCACGCAGTTTCAGCTCATCTCGTTTCATCGGCACAGAGTGTCTTCCGCTAAGGGAAAGTAATCGCTACTTAGATTTTGGATATGAATCCCCACCATATTGTGAGCAAGTACAGTTTTATGTAGCTACTAGACTGAACATGAGAGAAGTTGGAGACTAGAAAAGAATGATTCCACTTCTGCTGAGCACTTTTGCTGCATCAGAATGAATGACAGTGTTATGGTATGAAATGCGATGTTTATCGTAGCAAGTAAAAGCAGAAAACTAACATTACAGGAAATTCGAGCTATGAATAAACACTAGTCATAGAATCCCGACTCATTCCTTGCTGAAGTCGAAGCAGCCAGTAAACATCGTCCTCGCCGTAAGATGATACGCTTGTTTTAAATTATGTATGTCCCACTTCCTACACTGCATTGTCTCCTTCCTCCTCTGTGCTCCCCCCCCCCCCCTTTCCTACTCATCATATCGCATTCGTCAATCTCCGTATTTTTCATGAGATACTATGGTAATCTCTGCCAGTAGTCACTTGGTGTGTTGTTTCGACTTTTTAATTACATTTAATATAAATTTTTTAATACAACGTGCATAATTTCATTGTGTGTATTTCAATACGCTTAAGGCAGTTTATCAGTTTGTGAACAGTTTAGAGACGTTAACTAATCCCTGTATAACTTGTGTAGTACAATATGTATAGATCTGTCAGTCATTAGGTTTATAGATTTATATTCACATCTTTAGAGTGTAAAACATTCAGTGCATTATTACATAGAATTTCTTGTTTTGTATCCATGTCAGATGACAGTTTGCAATTCAAGTGTTTCGTATAGATGCATAATCTTCCAGTCGTCACATATTTTTGCAAATAACAGTATCTGTAAAGCAAGAATCTCTCTTCGATATTGTGTGGGCTGTCTTTTCAGTCGTAAGCTCTCTGGCGATCGTCTAGAAAACTGAAAGCCGGATCACAACAAAATACAAAGTAAGAATTTTTGTGGAACATTAGTAATGTGTGTTTCAGTTTTTAATGTGTGTATGTTCCTCCAAGTACAGGGTGTTGATAATGAAACTGACAGTGCTGCGAATGCTGTAGTACGCAGGACTAAAACATTGTAGGTATGTTCATTAACTGGCGTACTCACAAAGTATGCTGAAAAAATAATAATTCCACTTTCTGCCACCAGATAACAATATGGCGCTGTAAGCAGTCAGAATGTGGTATGATTGCAGGAAAAGGGGAGGGACGATCAAAATCATAATAATGGGGTTCTGACACATTTATTAGTATATGATCATAAGTTACAATATGTATTCAGTATAGTCTCACAGCTCAGCAACAGGCTGCATCCGTAACACGCCATGGTTGGCAGTTTCTCGCAGCATACCCGGTGTAATCATACCGTTATGTCGTCGTATGCTACCCTGCAGATCAGGAAGAGACCGGACACATCCTCGGTAGATACGATCTTTCAGGTAGTCCCACAACTAGAAGTCACATGGATTTAGGTCATGGGATCTGAAAGGTTACATATCGTGAAATTGCTAGAGATAATGCGGTCGTTACCGAAGATTTCTCAAAGCAAATCTTTCACCTAACAAACGACATGTGGTATCGCCCCATCTTGCGTGAAAATATTAGTGATGGCAAAGTTACATTCCTGCAAAACTGGATCCACGTGTTGCACAAGGAGGTCCTTATAACGTTACGATGTCACTATGCACCCAACAGGCCCGCGAGGTGTCATCTGCCGGCCGGAGTGGCCGCGCGGTTCTAGGCGCTACAGTCTGGAACCGCAAGACCGCTACGGTCGCAGGTTCGAATCCTGCCTCGGCCATGGATGTGTGTGATGTCCTTAGTTTAGTTACGTTTAAGTAGTTCTAAGTTCTAAGGAACTGATGACCTCAGAAGTTGAGTCTCATAGTGCTCAGAGCCATTTGAACCATTTTTTTTAGGTGTCATCTCCTAGAAGAAAGACGGACCGACAATGAAGGAGCTTGTGAAATCACACCACACTGTAACAAAAGCTGAGTGCATTGGATGTTCCTGCACAACATTTGGCGTAGTAGACTCCCTATGAGACAGTTCTGTGCATTCACGGCAGCGTGCAGAGTAAAATGCGCCTCGTTCATCCAAAGAATATTCCCCAGCCATATGTCATCCACTTCCATGCGTCCAAAACAGCGAAGGGCAAAGTCACGGCGTTATTGCCTATTCTGGAGCTTTGTTTGGTGCACATTCTGAACCTTGCGCCTCGAAATCTTTTCAACTATTGACCATGGGAAAGACAATCCCCCTGACACAACTCAAGCATTGGCTGCAGAATTTGACGCATGTGCTGGAATGAGCTGCCTCCGCCTCCCTACTGCGCTACCTAATTCATCTATTTCTCCAAATTTCTTGACCTTATCCTGTTTCTTGACCTTATCCTCTTCGCAGCTCTTTCTGTCAGCGATATTCCGGAAATGCAGCGGTACTATTGCTACCGTTGTGACAAAACAATGTTACCAGCAGTGCGTGGTTTTTCTTCTCAATAAAAATTTCGCGTTGTACAGAAATCTTCAACCTTCTGAGCACTTTACAACAACAGTCTCTTCGCAAAGTGAATCAACACGTGTCGTAGATAGACAAACAGCATAATGACGTCAAAACAGCAAACATTTCTCATTTTCCTTACGCTGTCTTATTTTCACCTCGCGCCAGTAAGTGGAACTACTATTTTTCCAGTACAATCCGCAAGTGTGCCGTTTAATAAACATACTTACGATGTTTTAGCGTCCTGCGACGTATACAGCCCACACTGCAGCAACTGGGAAACTGTCAGTGTCATTGTAAACGACTGGTGCTAACAAAATATTCGAGAAATACACATCTTTTTTCTGTACGTGCTCCTTTACACTGACTGATGCAAAAAATTACCTAGTATTCGCCGGTTCAGTTATTTCTTAAGCCTTTGCCTGGTAAGAAATTAGAAGACCGCATTTTTCTTCTGAGAAAACACTGAGCATAACATCTCCAACAAGTGAAATCGATGAACTATCGGATTTCATAGAAGAATTTCGTAGTTTCATATCCAATTCGTCTCTGACGTGAAGCAATGAACGCACGTCACATCCACAGTAACGAATCAGAGAGATGTCCATCAGCTGTCTGTATGTCGTTTTGATTTGTCTAAACACATTGAGAAACTACATCTCCACGTTCATAGTTTATAATTTTAAATCAAGACTTTCCGTCAAGGCCTGCTGAAGTAGTCTAGTCTAAATACTGTGAGAATCTGCTTCACTGTTAGTCGAAGGCGATATTCCTGTATATTGGTAGAATTATAAGCCTATGGCCACAACAAAGTGATGTTCAAAACCATTGATCTCATGGGATGCAGCAGGTTATCTGGAGCAACTCCTTCATTATATCACAGTATAAAGCCTCAATTGAAACCCGGAAATCGAAGACATTTAATGAACATTAACCACGAAACAAGTATCTTCCCTTGTGCCACAAGAAATCAGTATGGATTCGTTAAAATCACAGGATCCACGAAATGATAGGGTCCACCAAGGATGTAGTCAACATTCTTAACACTGCAGGTGTTTACGAACTACGGTGTGAGTGCGGAGCTGCCTACATAGGAGAAACAGGGAGACCTGTCAGCTTACGAGTAGCGGAACACGAACGCTATGTACGATTACAACAACATAACAAATCGGCGTTAGCGGAAAACCACCGTGACTGTGGACAACCTGTCAGGTTCCAGGAGGCCCGAGTACTGGCGAAAGAATCATGGATGCGAGAACACAAAATACGGGAGGCGATCGAAATTATTAAACAGCCTGACAACATCAACAGAGAAGATGGCTACAAACTCCCGGCGTCCTGGCTGCCGGCCATCCCAGTTCAACGGGCCGCGAGCGGTCGCGGGGCAGAAGCAACACGGGACACGGACGTATCTGCACAAACAGCTGTAGAGCAACTGTCAGTCCACTTCCGCGCACACCAGGAGGAAAACTTTCCGACCAGAAACCGAACGCTGATTGGTGGACAGCTATCAATCGTTGACGATATGGACATCCACGAATAGCCTCTTTCTTTCCATATTACCTTACGTCATGACTAGCCAATCATATTAGAGGGCCAATTAAAAGTTTTACAACAGTGACGTCAGACATCGATAGTCTGTAATAAATAGAAGCACCTATCCCCATGCAAAACCTGTCGTGCCCTGAGGAAGGCCGTTGGAATTCGGCTGAAACGTCGGTTTTAG
This sequence comes from Schistocerca serialis cubense, assembly GCF_023864345.2. Lineage (NCBI taxonomy): Eukaryota > Metazoa > Arthropoda > Insecta > Orthoptera > Acrididae > Schistocerca > Schistocerca serialis. The sequence continues at coordinate 313,641,656 of NC_064638.1, forward strand.
TTTACTACTGTTGTTAGTTTTCTGCAATGACGCGGCATAATACCCAGAAGAATTTTAATCACTAAGTTCGATTCTTGTTCAATCATCATGAAGCACAGCTCCAATTTTGTACAAAGCTTTCTCATTGTTAATTATTCATTCTAAATTGTACCGTGTTCTGTCTAATATGAGCTGCTTCATAAACCTTTAATCGCGAAAAGTAGAAAAATGGTTCAAATGGCTCTGAGCACTATGGGACTTAATCTCTGAGGTTATCAGTCCCCTAGAACTTAGAACTACGTAAACCTAACTAACCTAAGGTCATCACAGACATCCATACCCGAGGCAGGATTCGAACCTGCGACCGTAGCGCGAAAAGTCGAATATTATACTGTGCAGTGTGTATGTTTTGGACCATCTTACTTGATGTTATCTTCAGCAGGAAGTTTCATATCGCACTCGTACTGCTGCTAAAAATGAACCTCATAAACGCTTACCAACTTTGATGTATATATGCGGACCGAAGCGACGAATGAAAATTTGATGGAGGCCAGGATTCCTGCTGCTCACTACACTACACAGTTTTTAGCATGGACAGGGACTGCATCTGCTGTATTCGGATGCAGGCTGAGTTGGCATCCCTTCGCTCCCAGCTTCAGGCAGTGTTTGCTTCGGTCATGCAGCTTGAGGCTGTTGCCAATGGGCATCACTGTGGGGGTCCGGATGGGGGTTTGTCGGGGACGGCCAGCTCGTCTCACGCATCCCCCGATCGGACTACGACTGTGGCTGCCCGGGATACTGCCCACATTGAGGCTGATCCCTTACCTGTGGTAGAGTGGGAGGTCGTCTCGAGGTGTGGCAGGGGGCGAAAGTCATTCCGGAGGGATGAATGGAAGGCCTCTCCAGTTTGTCTGGCAAACCGGTTTCAGGCTCTGTCTCTGGCTGATACTGATCTTCGGCCAGAGATGGCTGCTTGTCCTGTTCCAGAGGTTGCCCCCTAGTCTGCAAGATCCGGGCAGTCGCAGAGGGTGGGCTTACAGGTAGTTGGGAGCTCCAACTTCAGGCGCGTAATGGGGCCCCTTAGGGATATGGCAGCAAGAGAGGGGAAGAAAACCAATGTGCACTCCGTGTGCATACCGGGGGGAGTCATTCCAGATGTGAAAAGGGTCCTTCTGGATGCCATGAAGGGTACAGGGTGCACCCATGTGCAGGTGGTCGCTCATGTCGGCACCAATGATGTGTGTCGCTATGGATCGGAGGAAATCCTCTCTGGCTTCTGGCGGCTATCTGATTTGGTGAAGACTGCCAGTCTCGCTAGCGGGATGAAAGCAGAGCTCACCATCTGCAGCATCTTCGACAGGACTGACTGCGGACCTTTGGTACAGAGCCGAGTGGAGGGTCTGAATCAGAGGCTGAGACGGTTCTGCGACCGTGTGGACTGCAGATTCCTCGACTTGCGCCATAGGGTGGTGGGGTTTCGGGTTCCGCTGGATAGGTCAGGAGTCCACTACACGCAGCAAGCGGCTACACGGGTAGCAGGGGTTGTGTGGCGTGGACTGGGCGGTTTTTTAGGTTAGATGGCCTCGGGCAAGTACAGAAAGGGCAGCAGTCTCAAAGGGTGCGGGTCAAAGTCAGGACATGCGGGGGCCAAACAGCAATCGGTATTGTAACTGTAAACTGTCGAAGCTGCATTGGTAAAGTACCAGAACTTCAAGCGCTGATAGAAAGCACCGAAGCTGAAATCGTTATAGGTACAGAAAGCTGGCTGAAGCCAGAGATAAATTCTGCCGAAATTTTTACAAAGGCACAGACGGTATTTAGAACGGATAGATTGCATGCGACCGGTGGTGGCGTGTTTGTCGCTGTTAGTAGCAGTTTATCCTGTAGTGAAGTAGAAGTGGATAGTTCCTGTGAATTATTATGGGTGGAGGTTACACTCAACAACCGAGCTAGGTTAATAGTTGGCTCCTTTTACCGACCTCCCGACTCAGCAGCATTAGTGGCAGAACAACTGAGAGAAAATTTGGAATACATTTCACATAAATTTTCTCAGCATGTTATAGTCTTAGGTGGAGATTTCAATTTGCCAGATATAGACTGGGACACTCAGATGTTTAGGACGGGTGGTAGGGACAGAGAATCGTGTGACATTATACTGAGTGCACTATCCGAAAATTACCTCGAGCAATTAAACAGAGAACCGACTCGTGGAGATAACATCTTGGACCTATTGATAACAAACAGACCAGAACTTTTCGACTCTGCAAGTGCAGAACAGGGAATCAGTGATCATAAGGCTGTTGCAGCATCCCTGAGTATGGAAGTTGATAGGAATGTAAAAAATGGGAGGAAGGTTTATCTGTTTAGCAAGAGTAATAGAAGGCAGATTTCAGACTTCCTAACAGATCAAAACGAAAATTTCTGTTCCGACACTGACAATGTTGAGTGTTTATGGAAAAAGTTCAAGGCAATCGTAAAATGCGTTTTAGACAGGTACGTGCTAAGTAAAACTGTGAGGGACGGGAAAACCCCACCGTGGTTCAACAACAAAGTTAGGAAACTACTGCGAAAGCAAAGAGAGCTTCAATCCAAGTGTAAACGCAGCCAAAACCTCTCAGACAAACAGAAGCTAAACGATGTCAAAGTTAGCGTAAGAAGGGCTCTGCGTGAAGCGTTCAGTGAATTTGAAAGTAAAATTCTATGTACCGACTTGACAGAAAATCCTAGGAAGTTCTGGTCTTACGTCAAATCAGTAAGTGGCTCGAAACAGCATATCCAGACACTCCGGGATGATGATGACATTGAAACAGAGGATGACACGCGTAAAGCTGAAATACTAAACACCTTTTTCCAAAGCTGTTTCACAGAGGAAGACCGCACTGCAGTTCCTTCTCTAAATCCTCGCACGACCGAAAAAATGGCTGACATCGAAATAAGTGTCCAAGGAATAGAAAAGCAACTGGAATCACTCAACAGAGGAAAGTCCACTGGACCTGACGGGATACCAATTCGATTCTACACAGAGTACGCGAAAGAACTAGCCCCCCTTCTAACAGCCGTGTACCGCAAGTCTGTAGAGGAACGGAAGGTTCCAAATGATTGGAAAAGAGCACAGGTAGTCCCAGTCTTCAAGAAGGGTCGTCGAGCAGATGCGCAAAACTATAGACCTATATCTCTGACGTCGATCTGTTGTAGAATTTTAGAACATGTTTTTTGCTCGCGTTTCATGTTGTTTCTGGAAACCCAGAATCTACTCTGTAGGAATCAACATGGATTCCGGAAACAGAGATCGTATGAGACCCAACTCGCTTTATTTGTTCATGAGACCCAGAAAATATTAGATACAGGCTCCAAGGTAGATGCTATTTTCCTTGACTTCCGGAAGGCGTTCGATACAGTTCCGCACTGTCGCCTGATAAACAAAGTAAGAGCCTACGGAATATCAGACCAGCTGTGTGGCTGGATTGAAGAGTTTTTAGCAAACAGGTCACAGCATGTTGTTATCAATGGAGAGACGTCTACAGACGTTAAAGTAACCTTTGGCGTGCCACAGGGGAGTGTTATGGGACCATTGCTTTTCACAATATATATAAATGACCTAGTAGATAGTGTCGGAAGTTCCATGCGGCTTTTCGCGGATGATGCTGTAGTACACAGAGAAGTTGCAGCAGTAGAAAATTGTAGCGAAATGCAGGAAGATCTGCAGCGGATAGGCACTTGGTGCAGGGAGTGGCAACTGTCCCTTAACATAGACAAATGTAATGTATTGCGAATACGTAGAAAGAAGGATCCTTTATTGTATGATTATATGATAGCGGAACAAAAACTGGTAGCAGTTACTTCTGTAAAATATCTGGGAGTATGCGTGCGGAACGATTTGAAGTGGAATGATCATATAAAATTAATTGTTGGTAAGGCGGGTACCAGGTTGAGATTCATTGGGAGAGTGCTTAGAAAATGTAGTCCATCGACAAAGGAGGTGGCATACAAAACACTCATTCGACCTATACTTGAGTATTGCTCATCAGTGTGGGATCCGTACCAGATCGGTTTGACGGAAAAGATAGAGAAGATCCAAAGAAGAGCGGCGCGTTTCGTCACAGGGTTATTTGGTAACCGTGATAGCGTTACGGAGATGTTTAATAAACTCAAGTGGCAGACTCTGCAAGAGAGGCGCTCTGCATCGCGGTGTAGCTTGCTCGCCAGGTTTCGAGAGGGTGCGTTTCTGGATGAGGTATCGAATATATTGCTTCCCCCTACTTATACCTCCCGAGGAGATCACGAATGTAAAATTAGAGAGATTTGAGCGCGCACGGAGGCTTTCAGACAGTCGTTCTTCCCGCGAACCATACGCGACTGGAACAGAAAAGGGAGGTAATGACAGTGGCACGTAAAGTGCCCTCAGCCACACACCATTGGGTGGCTTGCAGAGTATAAATGTAGATGTAGATGTAGACCTGGCTTTGCACAAGTGCACGGACGATCCCAGCATGCCTTCCGCCTCAGTCCAAATTCCCGTTCATTCCTCGGCCGACTTGGTATTCCCTCTAGAATCGAACGTGGTTGCAGAGACCCTCTAGTTGTGTTGGAATAGCACCTCAGCATCGAACGAAGCGGGAAGTCCCGTTGAAACCGAGGGATAGGTGCTTTTAATCTGCCTATTGAGGAGGACACCCGGGTTCGAATCCCGACCTTGGTACAACTTTTCATTCGTCGCTTCGGTCTGCATATATGCATCGCAAATGACTGAAACGTGAAAAGGTCTCTGGAACCATGCAGTTTCATTTAATTTACCGACTTCATTTTGCCTGGCAAACTGAAAATGGGAAATCAGAAGAAGAATTTCATAAAGTCACGGTATTCCGAGAAAAATTCGGAGTAGGTCTTAAAATCCATGGAGAAGAAATAAAAACTTTGAGGTTCGACAATGACATTGTAATTATGTCAGAGACAGCAAAGCACTTGGAAGAGCAGTTGAACGGAATGGACAGTGTCTTGAAAGGAGGATATAAGATGAACATCAATAAAAGCAAAACGAGGATAATGGAATGTAGTCGAATCAGGTCGGGTGATGCTGAGGGCATTAGATTAGGAAATGAGACAAAGTAGTAAAGGAGTTTTGCTATTTGGGGAGCAAAATATCTGATGATGGTCGAAGTAGAGAGGATATAAAATGCAGACTGGCAATGGCAAGGAAAGCGTTTCTGAAGAAGAGAAATTTGTTAACATCGAGTATATATTTAAGTCTCAGGAAGCTGATTCTGAAAGTATTTGTATGGAGTGTAGCCATATATGGAAGTTAAACATGGACGATAAATAGTTTGGACAAGACGAGAATAGAAGCTTTCGAAATGTGGTGCTACAGAAGAATGCTGAAGATTAGATTGGTAGATCACATAACTAATGAGGAGGTATCGAATAGAATTGGGGAGAAGAGAAGTTTGTGGCACAACTTGACTAGAAGAAGGAATCGGTTGGTAGGACATGTTCTGAGGCATCAAGGGATGACCAATTCAGTATTGGTGGGCAGCGTGGAGGGTAAAAATCGTAGTGGGAGGCCAAGAGATGAATACACTAAGCAGATTGAGAAGGATATCGGTTGCAGTAGGTACTGGGAGATGAAGAAGATTGCACAGGATAGAGTAGCATGGAGAGCTGCACCAAACCAGTCTCAGAACTGAAGAACACGACAACAACAACAACTGCATACTAAAAACTGTTTTTAAATGTACGTGATTAAAATTCTTGCACGGATAGGGGTCACAGATGGAGAACGGTATAGAGCAAAAACCGTAATTTCATGTGCATCATCATCATCACTATCATTTCCTTGCATAAATATTCGCGGCAGTTAATATGAATTATTTAAACTATAATGGCAACAAAGGCGAAGCGCAGAATCGTGGATATGAAACAGTTGCAACACCAATAGTTTGGTAACAGATTCGCGAAGGGCCGGCCAGGGTGGCCGAGCGGTTATAGGCGCTACAGTCTGGAACCGCGCAACCGTCACGGTCGCAGGTTCGAATCCTGCCTCGGGCATGGATGTGTGTGATGTCCTTAGCTTAGTTAGGTTTAAGTAGTTCTAAGTTCTAGGGGACTGATGACCACAGAAGTTAAGTGCCGTAGTGCTCAGAGACATTTGAACCATTTGAACCATTCGCGAAGGAAATGCGAATTAATAGCGCCTGTGACCTTGTCTGACGTACAGCAAGGGCCCGAGAGAAGCGATTATATAAACGACACCGGCCTGACCAGGTGTTGACACCTGTTGGGAAGAAGCCCTTTCTGACACGAGCGTCGCGCGGGTGGAGGGGGAGGGTAGGGACTAGGTGACTGATTGCGGGTAAATAAGGCTGGCAATGCGGAAAGCGGCGCGGCGCGGTTAATAGCGCGGCCGCACACGTGTTATTACACGCAGCCGCAGCCGCAGCCGCCGTAATGAATAAGCCGGGACGGGCTGGGCCGGGCCCCCCAGATCAGTATCGAGACCTGTTCCCGTTTCGCAGCTTCGTTTTATTGCGGGCGCCGGCCCCAGACGCCGGTTTTCGCCGGGTCTCCCCTGTGGCCGCGCCCGCCTCACCCCACACTCGCGGCGACCTCGCCGCCTCTAACTAACCTTACACCTGCAAACGACCACGAGCCGGCCGCGGCTCGTTCCTAACAGCGTTAACCTTCAGCTCCCACCAACAGTCAGAAAAGTCCTCATCGCAACTTTCTTATTCCTCAGATATGGCATGTTTCATTAATCTGACCTTCGAATTCTATGGTATAAACATTCTGAAGTTGGCAGAGGTAAAATACAGGGAGCGAAAGGCTATCTACAATTTGTACAGAAACCAGATGGCAGTTATAAGAGTCGAGGGACATGAAAGGGAAGCAGTGGTTGGGAAGGGAGTGAGACAGGGTTGTATCCTCTCCCCGATGTTATTCAATCAATATATTGAGCAAGCAGTAAAGGAAACAAAAGAAAAGTTCGGAGTAGGTATTAAAATCCATGGAGAAGAAATAAAAACTTTGAGGTTCGCCTATGACATTGTAATTCTGTCAGAGACAGCAAAGGACTTGGAAGAGCAGTTGAACGGAATGGACAGTGTCTTGAAAGGAGGATATAAGATGAACATCAACAAAAGCAAAACGAGGATTATGGAATGTAGTCGAATTTAAGTCGGGTGATGCTGAGGGAATTAGATTAGGAAATGAGACACTTTAAGTAGTAGAGGAGTTTTGCTATTTGGGGAGCAAAATAACTGATGATGGTCGAAGTAGAGAGGATATAAAATGTAGACTGGCAATGGCAAGGAAAGTGTTTCTGAAGAAGAGAAATTTGTTAACATCGAGTATAGATTTAAGTGTCAGGAAGTCATTTCTGAAAGTATTTGTATGGAGTGTAGCCATGTATGGAAGTGAAACATGGACGATAAATAGTTTGGACAAGAAGAGAAAAGAAGCTTTTGAAATGTGGTTCTACAGAAGAATGCTGAAGATTAGATGGGTAGCTCACATAACTAATGAGGAGGTATTGAACAGAATTGGGGAGAAGAGGAGTTTGTGGCACAACTTGACTAGAAGAAGGGATCGGTTGGTAGGACATGTCCTGAGGTATCAAGGGATCACCAATTTAGTACTGGAGGGCAGCGTGGAGGTTAAAAATCGTAGAGGGAGACCAAGAGATGAATACACTAAGCAGATTCAGAAGGATGTAGGCTGCAGTAGGTACTGGGAGATGAAGAGGCTTGCACAGGATAGAGTAGCATGGAGAGCTGCATCAAACCAGTCTCAGGACTGAAGACCACAACAACAACAAACATAGGTCACGAAAGAGTCATGAAGACCGACAGAAATGGAAAGCATCATCACAATTTTTATCAAATCTCCCATACATCATCATAACATAAAGGCTGTTAGTTAACTAAACTTTGATTCTCTAAGACCCACTGCAGTTCCTGATCTACATAAATGAATTACGAGACAATCGGAACAGCACTCTTACATTGTTTGCAGATCTACATCTACATCTACATGGATACTCTGAAAATCACGTTCAAGTGCCTGGCAGAGGGTTCATCGAACCACCTTCACAATTCTCTATTATTCCAATCTCGTATAGCGCGCGGAAAGAATGAACACCTATATCTTCCTGTACGAGCTCTGATATCCCATATTTTAGCGTGGTGTTCCTTCCTTCCTATGTACGTCGGTGTCAACAAAATACATTATGGGCCATTGAAATTGCTACACCACGAAGATGACGTGATACAGACGAGAAATTTAACCGACAGGAAGGAGATGCTGTGATACGCAAATGATTAGCTTTTCAGAGCATTCACACAAGTTTGGCGCCGGTGGCGACACCTACAATGTGCTCACATGAGGAAAGTTTCCAACCGATTTCTCATACACAAACAGCAGTTGACCGGCGTTGTCTGATGATACGTTGTTGTGATGCCTCGTGTAAGGAGGAGAAATGCGTAGCATCACGTTTCCGACTTTGATAAAGGTCGGATTGTAACCTATCACGATTGCGGTTTATCGTATTGCGACATTGCTGCTCGCGTTGGTCGAGATCCAATGACTGTTAGCATAATATGGAATCGGTGGGTTCAGGAGGGTAACGCGGAACGCCGTGCTGGATCCCAACGGCCTCGTATCACTAGCAGTCGAGATGACAGGCATCTTATCCGCATGGCTGTAACGGATCGTGCAGCCACGCTTCGATCCCTGAGTCAACAGATGGGGACGTTTGCAAGACAACAATCATCTGCACGAACAGTTCGACGACGTCTGCAGCAGCATGGACTATCAGCTCGGAGACCATGGCCGCGGTTACCCTTGACGCTGCGTCACAGACAGGAGCGCCTACTCAACGACGAACTTCGGTGCACGAATGGCAAAACGTCATTTTTTCGGATGAATCCAGGTTCTGTTTACAGCATCATGATGGTTGCATCCGTGTTTGGCGACATCGTGGTGAACGCACGTTGAAAGAAGGGTATTCGTCATCGCCATACTGGCGTATCACCCGGCGTGATGGTATGGGTGCCATTGGTTACACGTCTCGGTCACCTCTTGTTCGCATTGACGGCACTTTGAACAGTGGACGTTACATTTCAGATGTGTTAAGACCCGTGGCTCTAATCCCTCATTCGATCCCTGCGAAACCCTACAATTCAGCAGGATAATGCACGACCGGATATTGTAGGTCCTGTACGGGCCTTTCTGGATACAGAAAATGTTCGACTGCTACCTTGGCCAGCACATTCTCCAGATCTCTCATCAATTGAAAACGTCTGGCCAATGGCGGCCGTGCAACTGGCTCGTCACAATACGCCAGTCACTACTCTTGATGAACTGCGGTATCGTGTTGAAGCTGCATGGCCAGCTGTACCTGTACGCGCCATCCAAATTCTGCTTGACTCAATGCCCAGGCGTATCACGGCCGTTATTACCTCCAGAGGTGGTTGTTTTGGGTACTGATTTCTCAGGATCTATGCACCCAAACCGGGTGAAAATGTAATCACATGTCAGTTCTAGTATAATATATTTGTCCAATGAATACGCGTTTATCGTCTGCATTTCTTCTTGGTGTAGTAATTTTAATGGTCAGTAGTGTATTTTCGCATTCGGAGGAGAAAGTCGGTAATTTTAATTTCGTGAGAAGATTCCGTCGCAACGAAAAACGCCTTTCTTTTGATGATTTCCAGCCCAAATTCTTATCATTTCTGTGATACTCTCTCCCAAATTTCGCGATAATACAAAACGTGCTGTCTTTCTGTGAACTTTTTCGACGTACTCCGTCAGTCCTGTCTGGTAAGGATCCCACATCGCGCAGCAGTATTCTAAAAGAGGACGGACAAGCGTAGTGTAGGCAGTGTCCTTAGTAGGTCTTTTACGTTTTCTAAGCGTCCTGCCAATAAAACGCAGTCTTTGGTTAGCCTTCCACACAACGTTTTCTATGTGTTCCTTCACATTTAAGTTGTTCGTAATTGTAATACCTAGGTATTTAGTTGAATTTACGGCTTTTAGATTTGACTGATTTATCGTGTAACCGAAGTTTAACGAGTTCCTTTTAGCACTCATGTGGATGGCCTCACACTTTTCGTTATTTAGGGGCAACTGCCACTTTTCGCACGATTCAGATATCTTCTGTAAATCGTTTTTCAGTTTGTTTTGATCTTGTGATGACTTTATTAGTCGATGAACGACAGCGTCATCTGCATACAACCGAAGACGGCTGCTCAGATTGTCTCCAGAATCGTTTATATAGATAAGCAACAGCAAAGTGCCTATAACACTACCTTGGGGAACCCCAGAAATCACTTCTCTTTTGCTCGATGACTTTCCGTCAATTACTAAGAACTGTGACCTTTCTGACAGGAAATGACAAATCCAGTCACATAACTGAGACGATAGTCCATAAGCACGCAATGTCACTACAAGTCACTTATGTGGTACAGTGTCAAAAGCCTTCCGGAAATCCAGAAATACAGAATCGATCTGAAATCCCTTCTCAATAGCACTCAACACTTCGTGCGAGTAAAGAACTAGTTGTGTTTCACAGGAACGATGTTTTCTAAACTCATGTTGACTGTGTGTCAATAGACCGTTTTCTTCGAGGTAATTCATAATGTTCGAACACAATATGTGTTCTAAAATCCTGCTGCATATCGACGTTAACGATATGGGCTTGTAATTTAGTGGATTACTCCTACTACCTTTCTTGAATATTGATGTGACCTCTGCAAGTTCCACTGTCTTTGGGTATGGATCTTTCGTCGAGCGAACGGTTGTATATGATTGTTAAGATATGATGTCATTTACCATCTACTAAAGGCAGTAGAAGATCAAACTCAATTGCAATATGAGTTAGACGTGATATCTGAATGGTGCGAAGAGTGGCAATTGTCTCTCAGTAAGGATAAGTGTAACGTCATTTATATGAACACAAAAAGAAATCCGTTCAATTTCAGTTACGCTACGAGTCATACAAATTTAAAAGCTGTCAGTCCGATTAAATACCTAGCAATTAAAATTACAAACAACTTACGTAGTAAGGATCCCATAGGTAATGAAGTGGGGAAGACAAACCGAAGAGCACGTTGTATTGGCAGAACACTTAGAAGATGCAACAGATCTACTAAAAACTCTGGCTACACTACGCTTCTTCGTACTCTGACAGAGTACTGCTGTTCTGTATTGGATCCTTTACCGGGTAGGACTGATGGGGGACATTGAGAAAGTTGTAAGATGGCTATTTTTTTATGCTGTTACTGGTTGTAACGGCTGAAATCAAGAGGAAACTACAGCCCTAATTTTTCCCGAGGGCATGCATCTTTACTGTTTGGTTAAATGATGATGGCGTTCTCTGTAGTAAAATACTTCGATGGTAAAGTAGTTCCCCATTCGGATCTCCAGGTAAGGACTACTCAGGGTGACGTAGTTATCAGTAGAAACAAAACTGGCGTTCTACGGATCGGAGCGTGATATGTCAGATCCCTTAATCGTGCAGGTAGATTAGAAAATTTAAAAAGCGAAATGGATATGTCGAAGTTAGATACAGTGAGAATTAGTGAAGTTCGCCGGCAGGAGCAACAAGACTTCTCGTCAGGTGATTACAGAGTTATAAATACAAAATCAAATAGGGGTAATTCAGGATTAGTTTTAATAATGAATAAAAAAATAGGAACGCGCATAATCTACTGCGAACAGCACAGTGAACGCATTATCGTAACCAAGAGAGACACAAAGCTGACGCCTACCACAGTAGTACAAGCTTCGCATATGATGGAGAGACTGGGGAAATGTATCATGAGATAAAAGAAATTCTTCAGATCGCTCGAGACACCGGATGGTTTCAAACTGATTGTATAACGATAAGACAGAAATTTAGGAATCAGGTTTTAAATTGTAAGACATTTTCAGGGGCAGAAGTGGACTCTGACCACAATCTCTTGGTTAACTGTAGATTAAAACTGAAGAAACCGCAAAAAGGTAGCAATTTAAGGAGATGCAACCTGTATAAACTGAAAGAACCACAGGTTACAGAGAGTTTCAGAAGGAGCATTGGGAAACGGCTGACAACAACACGAGAAACGCCTACAGTAGAAGAGGAATGGGTAGCACTGAAAGATGAACTAGTGAAGGCATCAGAGCATCAAGAGCATCAAATAGGTAAAAAGACGAGAGCTATTAGAAATCCTTGGGTAACACAAGAGATACTGAATTCAACTGATGAAAGGAAAAAATATAGAAATGCAGTAAATGATGCAGGCGAAAAAGAATACAAACGTCTCAAAAATGAGATCGACTGGAAGTGCAAAATGGTTAAATCTAAGGATGTAGAAGCTTATAACACTAGGAGTGAGATAGATGCTGCCTACAGAAAAATTAGAGAGACCTTTGGAGAAAAGAGAACTACCTGTACGAATTTCAAGAGCTCAGACGGAAAACCAGGCCTAAGCAAAGAAGTGAAATCAGAAAGGTGGAAGGAGTATGTAGGGGGTCCATAGAAGGGTGACATACTTGAGGGCAACATTAAAATTGTAGATGAGTTTTGCTATTTGGGGAGCAAAATAACTGATCATGGTCGAAGTAGTGAGGATATAAAATGTAGACTGGCTATGGCAAGGAAAGCGTTTCTGAAGAAGAGAAATTTGTTGAAAACTAGTTTAGATTTGTCAGGAAGCCTTTTTGAAAGTATTTGTATGGAGTGTAGCCACTTAAGGAAGTGAAATGTATTTAGTTTTAAGCTGGTTTTTTTTTGCCATTACATCATTTTGCAGGTGAGATTCATAATACGTGACTGTTTCGTTCCCTTTGCGCAATATAGGTTCTATCAGTTTCTTTATTATACCACGGCCGAATGTCAGTACAGGAATTTTCGTCTGTTTCAGGTTATATTCTTATACAGGTCGACATTACAGTTGGATCTTTTCTTTTATATATACAGTAACTGTTTTTGTTTTTTCCCTTCCAAACAGTTCGGACTGATGAAGTCTAATGAGCTTGAAATTAATCGTTTGCTTATTTATTTACTTATGAGGGAGATCGGTTTTCACACAAGATTCTTTTCAGTTTCATGTAAGTGATGTAGCTATCAGCTCAGTAGCACATTTAGTTTTCAGTTCACATTCTCAGGTTTGCATTCACGATAACACACAAAAGTAAAGGCTACTCACTTACAAAGGTCAAAGAAGGGAACTCGTTTTGTATTATCGCTACGTAAGGGACAGAGTATCACAGATGTTGTAAGAGAGATGGGATGGCAGTCAGTAAAACAATTCGTTTTGTGTTACAGCGAGATCTTTTCACGAAATTTCAGTCACCAGATTTCTCCCCGGGAAGCGAAAATATTCAATTGCCGCCATCCTACAAAGGGAGAAATTATCATCATAATAAAATAAGAGAAATTAGAGCTGGTACAGAAAGGTTTAAGCGTTTATTTTTCCCACGCGCTGTTAGAGAGTGGAACGGTAGAGAAATAGTCTGAAGATAGTTCGAAGAAACCTCCGCCAGATACTTAAATGTAAATTGCAGAGTAGTCGTGTAGACGTAGCTGTAGATGTTGTTGTAGAACTGGTGTCCATCCTCTTTATCGGTATAAAGTATGATCCCACGGGCACAAATGCACGCTTTTATTTGTTATGGTACGAACACAAAGAGCTTTCGAATGTCATCTTGAGGAACCTTTACCATTCCTGTCATAGGTTCATGAAAATTGCTCACCGGCAGCTGGAATCACAGTAAACATCTACCCATCACATCCCAGGCCAGCTCTGTGGGTGGAAAATCAGGTATCTAGAAAGACAAAGTATTCCTATGTTCCTCAAGGCGTGTGTGGTGTTAACTGCAGTGTGAGTTCTTCAACTATTCTGCTGGAAAATTCTATGTAGTACCCAGGCCATAAAGGGAATGACAACAGAGTTTACCAGTTTTACCATGTACTGGCAAGAAACGAGTCTCCTGTCGACAGTTACCAAGTAAGTCTTGGTGTCACTATCCAATAGCTGCCCTCACCATGATTGCTAGAATTGCAGATGTACGGATTTCGAGAATGGCTACGTTCTGTGACCTTCCGTAAGTTTGTTTATCGACTTGTTGTTCTTGATATGATCGCTGTAAAGAGAGGTGAGATTCATTTCTGTACACCACAGAATGCCACTCAGTGGTCCAGGTGAGTCTGGCTCTGCACCGTGTGAGTTTCTGTGGCTTTGGTATGGTGTGAGTGGTAAATGACGCACGGCAACTCGGTATCTGAACCCACCTCCCAGTAATCTGTTCTTGACGGTTTTTGGTGACACTGTTTGTAGTCTCTGCTCGGTATCACCAGTCAGACCAAGTCGAGAAACCCTATATTCTTTTCGTGGTATATTGGAAAGACCAGTTCCTGCTCTTCCCGCCACAATGCTGTCTCGAGTCCATGCCGTGACAACTAGTTGTGGAGTAAATACACTACAGCCAACTCTCTGTGAAATCTGCCGGTACAATGGCTCCGGATCCGTCATAAAAATGATTCGCGCGCTAGCAAAGTCCGAAAGATGGTGAAAGCTGCACGTGTACTTCCTCAAGGCATGTACTACTACGATATCTAAACCTGAAAAGTTCCTATAACTTTGGACGAATCCAACAGAAAGTTTGTACTCAGAACATTTTTCATGCATAGGAATAGCTTTCTTTTTGTTTCCGAACATAAGCTTGGAAAAAATATGAAAGTTTAATCAACGGATGCCATAGATATTGAGCTACTGAACTTGGGTAACGATCGGTCAAGGAGTTCTTGATGTGTGACTTTCTATTTCAACTAACGTATTTAACATAACTTAAAATGAAAAGAGATAGCTCTAAACAGTTTGTTGATGATCAGTCTTCAGTATGGGAGCAGTAATGTGGTCGACGCTTACTGGCATGGAATATCGTGAGAATAATTAATGAAACATAACTTGTCACTAGACATCGTAAGCATAATACAATTTCGGTTGTCGTCTGTTGCACCCCTCGGCCACCGCCCCTGAACTGACAACGATACTGACTCTTGAGTGTGTCATAGTTTGTCATGATGGTTGAACAGTTTGTGGAATTCTGGCAGCAACACCCAGAACACATTCGTGTGCAGCACTCCCGACAGCAGGAGCAGAGCTGTCAGCTGCTCGAGCCAACTGGTGCACCGCTACGGGCCCTGGGCGTGCAGCGTGAGGCCGACCCTCTCGTCGGCGACCTGCCGTCGCCATTGTCCCAGTCGACGCCGGCTCTGTCGCAGCCGGCCCTATCGACGCCGCCGCCGGCCTTTCGTCAGCTCTCCTGGGGCCCTATTCTGTATCGTTCATATCGATCGGTGTAGTAGGTTAGTCTCGGTAGTGACGTGATTTTCGGTTCTTTATCGAAATATCCTATTCAGTAAGCTTCTGAGACCTGTTACCGAACGGTCCTCCCACCGATTTTACGACAATTGTACCGAGAGGTTTTGGATTTCGGTGTGGTCCGGTCGATCGGTGAGCTGTGATTTATGTACACCTATAATTTGTTATTTTAAACATATTTTGCGGTTTTAGCTTTGGATTTAGTGTTACTAAAGAATCACCAGAGGACACATCCAGTTGGAAAGTGAGTTCATAGTAGACTATTTTTATTTGTTAGAAATATGGTTAGGTTAGGTTATTACTGTGAATTATTACATAAAAAAAAGTTTTCGGTCAATATTCTCTCAAAATACGTGTTATTTTTATGCAAAGAATAGTTTAAAGATCATTAAACATCAAGACATCGGCTCTGCTTACGTATATTACATGAGTGTGAACTGACGTTACTAGTGACTTTGTGTACTTTTTCCCAAAATGGTTTAGTTAGTAATTATCGAAACGTGTTCACAACTTGTTATATCCTAGCCAGTAATGCCACCCGAGCCCGCTGCCAAAAGGTTGGCAGCATCAAAGTCCGGACGCCGTCCGCATAAGCAGCGCTAGCGAGACAGGAAATCGCCGCAAGTCTGCGCGCGCCACCGCTGGCTTCTGGTTTCTTCAGCGCTGGAGTCGCGAGCGCTAGGACAGTTCTGTATTCGCCGCTCAGTTGTATACTCGCCACCGAATTGTGTACTTGCTAGTCAGTTGTGTGTTCATCGCAGCAGAGTTGTTGTTTGTCGTCAGCCGACGCTGACCTAACCGCTCCGACTCGAACTAGACAGATTTCTGTAGACACGGAGTTCACTACTGTGTTTCTGTATCTTCGTTAATAAAGATAAGTACCGACTTTTATTTAATCAGAGTGTTTGGGTTTTCATCTTTCTGTTCACTGTTCCAGCGGACCGGTCGGCCCGCTATTAAAAGTGTGGCGGTGACTTCGTAAGCCGTTTCTACAGCGAATTGTTTGTCGCTACGAACGCCGCCACAAAACAACTTTCAAGTAACAATGAAAAGCAATTATGTGAAGCCTGATATTGGAAACCTTTCAAACTATCACGCATTTACGACTTACGCAACACCAAAATGGCTCTGAGCACTATGGGACTCAACATCTTAGGTCATAAGTCCCCTAGAACTTAGAACTACTTAAACCTAACTAACCCAAGGACATCACATACACCCATGCCCGAGGCAGGATTCGAACCTGCGACCGTAGCAGTCCCGCGGTTCCGGACTGCAGCGCCAGAACCGCTAGACCACCGCGGCCGGCTTACGCAGCACCGTTTAGCAACGAAGTCAGACTACGTTCCTCAACGCAATAGTACGAGAATTGAGAGCTGAATTTCTATTGTTTAGTGTGGCTAAGTGGTTAGCGCGCGGGAATGCGAAATGAAAAGACTCGGGTTCGCACACGGATGGGTGTAATTTTCTTTTCCCTCTTCATACATGCAAAACGTTCTGAGACGTTGTTATTCGTGTAAGTTAAGATCTTTCTCCAATATTCGTTATTCCTTACATGTAAGAGCGCACTTTCTCCGTAATGATTTCGTGATCTCTGTGTGTTTAAAAAACTTAATATGAAACTGCTGGAGATGAAATTGCTGTGAGCGAAACAAACGACAGTGGCCTTTATATTTTTTCTTGTCAGAAATAATTCACCATTTCTTCCGAATATGTAGCGATTTCCGAGTGTGCGGTTAGACAAGAATCTAAGAGCACAACTTAAATCACTGGGAATGTAACTAGCAGCAGTCATCTACATAATCTTCCTGGTCACAATTATTTATCTGCGATCGAATCCTCAGCAACAGTAGACAGAGATGAAAGATCTCCGCCGTAATATTTTTAGACTGTAGCACCATATACGAAACATTTTCATTCATGAGATGCGTGTTATAAACT
This sequence comes from Schistocerca serialis cubense, assembly GCF_023864345.2. NCBI lineage: Eukaryota > Metazoa > Arthropoda > Insecta > Orthoptera > Acrididae > Schistocerca > Schistocerca serialis. The sequence goes on from NC_064638.1 coordinate 313,658,932, forward strand.
TCGACGAACTGCAGGAGCTCTCGAAAATGCGTTTTTAAATTTTGTTTTTAAAACCCAAATCGTTGACGTATCATATAGGGAAGTGGGCTACTTAATCATCTGGATCTCTACGAGCGAGTTATAACCACATTCTGTTTATCTTCTTATCCTTTGAAACTCTCAGAATCAATTTTTTGGGTATTTTTTATAGATGTATTAGTACAATGTGGTACTACACACTATTTCTAATTCATTTTCCGAAACGTAAAATCCGAAACGCGATGTCAGTGTGAATGAGAATAAGATGACGTAATGCGGCATTTACGACAATCTGCAGAATACTGTCAAATACGCTATCGTTATTATGCATGCGTGGAAACATGTGCGCGGATCTGCGGCAGCTTGCTTTTGATTGGCTTGCGCGACGCGAACCGACAACAGCGCTTCGGTTCTCTAGACTCGAACGGTATCGCTTCCGAAATGCATACTGAATAATGTTGGGGCTCTAATTCGAGTACTAGACCGAAACGATCGGCACAATGGCGGAAGGATACAGAATAGGCACCCTGTCATCGGTCCTGCCGATACCATCGACGGCGCTTCCACGGAAAGCCCTGCAGCCGGTCTGGCCAGCATCGTTCAGTCGCCTATTCCTCGGTTTTCCGTGGCCCCTTCCCTCGCCTTGTCTCTTTATCTCGTGCGTGTGCACGCTCAGTCCAGGGACTCCATCCTTCCTTTCAGAGGTGACAAAGCTGTTCTGTCCCCTGTCTAGACAGCCCGAGGGTTGCTTTCCTATGTCCCCGGGCCTTGCGTTGTGCATTCCTGGGAATTTCAACACAACCCTTTGCGCCGCTAGGACCTGCCCCCGTCGCTGCCTCCTGGGATGGAGTCCCTACCTCAGTGCTGACACCGTTCGTTCATTTTCAGGTCTCCAGGCGTGGCTGCCTTTTCCTGTCCGTCACATTCGTCACCTCGCCAGCCGTCGCCATCGTCGCGTTGCAGGCGGCCGCCGTTGATTGAACATCACTCTCATTGGCCCCCGAAGCTAGCCACCTCTGCTGTCGGCTCTTCGCTTCTGTGTAGCATCCTCCAGCCGGTAACCGCTTTGTCTTCGATATGACTGCACCACCTCATTTCCAGTGCCGTAGCCAGTTGCGCTAGTTTTTACGGTTGAGGATCCATGGCGTGAACAACCCGGTGTTCCCATACATTCTCTATTGACTTTCAATCCATGGAGCTTGGAGGCCAAGAGACTTAAACTCCTCCAGGTGCTTTTCAAACTACACACGAACAAGGTGAGCTGCATGATCCGTTACATTTTCCTGGCCGGCCATTGTGGCCAATCAGTTCTAGGTGCTTCTGTCTGGAACCGTGTGTCCACTACGGGCATGGATGTATGTGATGTCCTTAGTTAGGTTTAAGTAGTTCTAAGTTTTAGGGGACTGATGACCTCAGATGTTAAGTCCCATAGTGCTCAGAGCCATTTGAATCATTTTCCTGTTGACAGATGCCATCGTTCTGAGGTAAACAAATTGCATGTACGAATGGACACGGTCCTCAAGGTCAGATGCATTCATGCATTCATCCATTGTGTCGTCTAGAATGACGAGATCACCCACTGAATGAAACGAAAACATTTCCCAGAGCATAGGTCTCCCTCCTCCGGCCTGGAGCTTTCCAACGATTGTTACAAGGTATTCGCTCTCTGTCCAATGGAGCATCTGAAAACACCACTCAGTGCAAGTCCACCTGCGGTACTAGCTTGTAACTTCCAGCCTTCGACGTCAAAGAACAGTAGTCAGCATGGGTGCATGAACCAGGTGCACGTTTGGGGCAACGTTTCTGAACTGTCGTTGAGGAGACATTGAGAAGACCCTTTGGTTCATCTGGGTGCTCAGTTGCTCAATAGTTGCACATGAATTCGCCCTTACGCATCTCGAGAGCCGTCGTTCGCACCTGTTATCTATGGCCCGTGGTGCAATTCAGTTGTCTCGGCGCCGATTTTAGATAGCGCCGCTTTCCCATACATGCTATACGATAACTCCGGTGGCAAGCGAATAGTTTACAGTTCTCTGCCCCAAAAACTAATACATCATTCCATCTGGGTATCAGAAAAGTCGCTGTGTTGTCACGTTATGACAATGGCTGGACAGCTTTCCGGCGTCCTTCGTGTACTCTCCAGAGCCTGTGCTGCCATCTGACCTCTATGAGTGGCTATTGTAGGTTGCAAGTGAACAAAGTTCGTAGTCAAATGGCTCTGAGCACTATGGGACTTAACATCTGTGGTCATCACTCCCCTAGAACTTAGAACTACTTAAACCTAACTAACCTAAGGACATCACACACATCCATGCCCGAGGCAGGATTCGAATCTGCAACCGTAGCAGCCTCGCCGTTCCGGACTGAGCGCCTAGAACCGCTAGACCACCGCGGCCGGCAAAGTTCGTAGTCAGATTAACGTGAGTGGATATAACGATTCCTTACTTTAAACGACGTACGATGAGGATTTAACATTAATTATTTTCATTGTGGAGGTTAGACCATTATAAGCTGAATACTCTGTAGGAGGCCAAATAAATGTTTGATTTCATTTTAGATGAGCGCCAGTCTCCCTACAAATTTACAATTTTACGAAATATATTCCAGGCCAGAATACACATATCTGCCCCAAATGGTATCGATGAAAATATGTGACCTCTCGCAGCTTTGAATTACTGAAATACTCAAACTCAAATTAAATAAGCAATGCAATGATTTTGCAGTCTCTACTATGAATGAAAATTTCAAAATAACTTAATATTTAAATCTGCCCCATAATGGCGGCCAATTGTTGCCAGTCAGTGATAATGGCCTTTGTGCGTCATATCAGCTGGAAAATACTAGTTAATCTCTCTCTTCAAGTGGAACATTAAGATGGGGTGCTTGCATTATCTTGAAATAATGACATGAGCTATCTTTATTCATGTATTTTTAGCAATAATTTACATACACATCTTAACATCGTCTAGAAGAGAAAACAATAATAATATCTGCAAGCGTTAAACGCTACACACAATCTCCATATAACAAAGGAAGCAGAACAATATCGAGTTGGTTTGTCCATCTTATATATAGTTACACAAAAATATAAATATTTTATTTCATTTTTTTTACTGTGATATTAATTATCAGTGATAAGGTCTTTTTCTCATCAGTGTATTTACGTTACAGTTTTTTGTAAATATTAATTTACAGTTCTTCACAAATGCCTTTTAAGTCTTGTTTGTTTTATTTTATTCACATTTTTTATATGCATTGCACACGACCTGTCCGTAAATATCGCCTAAGGGACATTACATGGACTGTTTAGTATCCCCTGGGAGACATTTGTACGCATCACAGAAATGTATTCTGGGCTGCAACTTCTCCATAAGATAGCTCATAAACAGCCGACATCAACAAATCGCTGGGCTATTTAAATTCTAGTCTCACACCACAGCCTCCATGAAGTCGAGTGGTACCACCCTTCCCAATATGCAGCGTCCGTATTGGGTACACAGCGCTGCAGTCAGGGCGTCACCTTCCCATGCAACGTCACGTGTCCACTCAATGCCACGCCAGGATCCTTCTGTTAGAAGGTATTTAGGCCATCATCCAACCATGCTGAGGCTAGAACAAGCTTTGTGGTCTTCGCCAGCCGCATCTGCTGCCCACGGAATTGAGTCCTCTTTGCCCTCACCATGACCACCTGTCTTAGACGCTTCTGTGGACGCCACACCAGACCACCTCACATCGTCCTATCAAGATCTTGGGACGAAAGCTCTTACTATATCTATATGCCGTATGAATGACACTTCCAGCGGTATTTATAGCTTGTCTTATATCTGCAGTCGATTTCAGCATTACTCGTACTTTACACCCTCTTCAGATCCCTGAATACAGCGAATACATTGTAAGACGTCATGGTCTCCTGGCCTTCATTGCTTACATATTCCGCCCTCACAATCAGATTCCGCACATCAAGACGCTTCATTCGAACCCAAACTCGATAAGATAAAGTCAGTGTTGTACGAATTCATGTAACCGATATGCAAATAACAAGTAAGTGCACCGTGGTTGAAATACTCGAGGCTGGCGTACACACATACATTCCAGACACGACAGTCACAGGAGCTTTTACTTCGGAAGACGCAAACCACACGCCGGGGGGCCGGTCCCTTCAGAGGACGACTCAGCCTATCTATGTCGGCCGGTGGCCACCCATACAGCAGACAGCGTTTGCCTGAGTGAAAAGAAGAACGACCCTGTGTTCGGCTTAAAAGCAAATTCCGCTACATTGTGTGGAGGCGCCCAGCCTACACATTCTTTACAAATATAGCATGCAGTTTCAGAGATTTTCACAGGTAGACAGCAAACGCCAAACGCCGAAGCTACAGATTTCCCGATTGGTCGCCTTAAGCGAAACATCATTCTCCCGTTTTAGAAGAGCAATGCTGATTGGCAGACGATATTCCTGACGCCTTGAGCTGAAGGAGTAATGGAAGAGAACGAAAGATATACCCCTTCACGTCTGGCATGGAGATGGGTGGTTCCGTTGTCGCTCTTGGAGCGAGAACACGTAACAAGAGCGTGCATGCTCGTACGTGTACTCAAAGAGTGAGGAACAAGTCTTTCCTCAGTACTTCACTGGGAGAGAACCTCTGTCGAGAGTGAATCGGAGTGCTACTCTATATTGAGTCCTTGCGATTAAGCGTTGTTCTCTGTAATGGCCGCCACGCTTATTGTGCGGTGTGAACAGACAGAGTTACAGTTAAACGCCTGCGAGCGAATTTTTGAGTGGCATCGCAGTTGACTGGTTATCTGACCGATGTGCCACGCCAATAGTTGGACTAGGGGTGAATAGGAGTCCTTGACTTCATCAAGGCGTAGGGAGAGTTTGATTGGCGAAGGTCAATCCAGATAGAACGAGAGTTATCTTATTTGTCAGCAGCGAGCGGCGCAGACAGCAGTCATCGCAGCTTACGGTATTGTGCGCTACAGCTCTTGTGAGCCCGATATTTCCACCACAACAGTACACTTCACTGCATTTCACACGCGACAGCCTCGACCGTACCTAGCAACATTCTAAAGGATAATTATTCAAGTTGAGTAGGCGTAGCTCTCTGTCATTCTGCCAATCCAATAACAACCTTAAACTTTGCATAAAAATTTCATTAGCGAATCCTATCCTTAAGAGGTAACTTCACATTTCGAAAAGAAACCGGAAATAACTTGTTCAGTTCATAACTAAAGGTGCCATTGTGATTTCTCAGAATTTTAGCAAAATAAATAATAATTTTCGTTAGTTTCATGTTTTTCTTACACTAACTAGCACTACTCCAGTACCCAAGTATCCCACTAGTTACGTAAGAAATTTTGTGAATTTTTGTGTCATTTCCTTACAGCGGACGACTCCAGAAGATATTTATTGCTGAAAGTTTTTCAGGCATTTCTCTTTAGAACGTTAGGAGCGTCTGTCTGACTTCTGTAGTAGTGTGGGGGTGGAAATACCATCCTGCAGGAGCCACAGGGTAAAGGGTACATCTCAGATTAATCCGTTCCGCAGAATGACAGAATAGCACCCACACGCTCACAGTATCTCCTGTCGTAACTTTACAAGATTTAACAAAGAACTATCTATAGTTACCCCACATTACAACTGATCATGCATTAACTTCATACAATTCCCCACAGTCGTTTAACGAACAAAGTAAGTGCATATGGACTATCAGACCAATTGTGTGATTGGATTGAAGAGTTCCTAGATAACAGGACGCAGCATGTAATTCTCAATGGAGAGAAGTCTTCCGAAGTAAGAGTGATTTCAAGTGTGCCGCAGGGGAGTGTCGAAGGACCGTTGCCATTTACAATATAGATAAATGACCTTGTGGATAACATCGGAAGTTCACCGAGGCTTTTTGCGGATGATGCTGTACTATATCGAGAGCTTGTAACAATTGTAGTAAAATGCAAGAGGATCTGCAACGAATTGACGCTTGGTACGGGGAATGGCAATTGAATCTCAATGTAGACAAGTGTAATGTGCTGCGAATACATAGAAAGGAAGATCCTTTATCATTTAGCTACAATATAGCAGGTCAGCAACTGGAAGCAGTTACTTCCATAAATTATCTGGGAGTAGGCAATAGGAGTGATTTTTTTTTTTTTTTTAGAATATTTTGCTCTTCGAGGAATATCTCTGACTGTCATGTCAGAGAGGCTTGCTATGAGTACAGTGTGGATGATGTTATCTGTCGCTAAGGATACATACGGACATCACGCATCCATATAGTCTTCGTTATGCAGGCCGGTGTAGGGTCTCGCTGAGTCTGCCCGAGCCGAGGACGTGAACACACAGCCGCCTGGATTACACGGAGTGCGTCACAGAGGTGCGACTGCTGAGTGCTGAGTGCCTATGGCGGTGCTGAGCTACGGGCGACAAGTGCCGGCTGTTTACTTGCCACTTCTTGCTGCAGTGTACAGAGTACAGCGTCTGAATGGATGTTGTGGAGTTACTCTCAACGAGTGCAGCCTGTGTGCTTGCCACTTTCTTGCTGCCGTGTATGGACAATGACACCCGTATGTATGCTACGCCTCTCGTATTCCATCAAGGATAGATGCGAAAATGACGGAAACATGTTAGTGTGGTGCTCAGCTGTGGTTGCAAGACTCCAGATAGCCAGTAATCGCCGGAGTGAAATTATTGTCTGTTTGTTATGGTTCACCATGCGTTCTGTTCTGATAGAGGCTGTCTGGAGTGTTTTCCTACCAATGTATGGTAGTCTATTTGTCTCTAATATAAGTAAAGGCTTCGTTTTTGACGCTAAGATTCTTCATCCGTGATACGCCCTGCTAAACCCGCAGGACAAGACAGGTAGTTTAAATTGTGGAAAGGGGCAAAAATAAGGGGCTGTCGGTTACACTCGAACACACAACTTCATTATATGATCAAACATTACAAGAGCCCAAAATTTTTTTTAAACACACAGCTTTAATCTTTGGAACTTAATTACTGCCTGAAAGCCATTAATTTAAAAACTGCTGAAGGCCAATAACTTAAAACGCAAGCACAATCAGAAATTTAGAAGGAAAGCCTTATCTTACAACAGTTCTTTATTTAGGCTTAAGGCCCAAAGAATCTGAGATTTTCAGAGCAAACAATTTGAATTCAAAATCGGCTGAAAGCCCAACACTTAAGGCTAAACAACATTAAATTTAAAAAAAATACAAAGTCCTTACGTAAAAGAGTTCTTAATTAGGCAAAACTCAACCAAAACAGAAATGTAAAAGGCGAAGCCTTATCTTAAATCAATTCTTTAGTTAGGCTGAAGGCCCAAAGAATCAGACACTTCAAGAGCAAACAAGTTAAATTCAAACCGGCTGAAGGCCTAACGCTTAAAGCTCCAAAACATTATTTTTTTAAAATACCAAAGACCCTAGGTGAAACAGTTTTTTGAACTAGGCTGAAGGCCTTAAGAGCAAAACAACACAAACTCAAAATCGGCAGAAGGCCCAACACTTAAAGTTCAACAACATTAAAACCTTTAAAATGCCAAAGGTCTTACGTGAAGGCCTAAAGAATCTTACGGCAAAACAACCTTAATTTAAAAAAAAATCGGCTGGAAGCCATACAAGTACAAACAACAAGAACAAATAAAAAAAGGCAGTACACCCAAGCTAGCTCAGATGTTCGAGGGTTGGCCTGGAATTCAAACACTAACGCTCGTTCAGGTGAGACAGGTAGTCGGGCCAACCATTCACGATCCGACGGCAACCCAACCGACCGACAGTAAACGGACCCACCAACAAGATAACTGCAACTTCACCCAGCCAGAGCACAACAGGGAATTCAGTGGAATAACGTAGAAGATATTGGCATCCACAACCAATCATCATGGAGCTGTCAAACTACACACCATGCTGGACACCAACAACACGATGAGGAAACTACACTTCCTGAAATTTGCGTCAACGGCCAGAGCAGGTAACCGTAACGTTAATGGCCACAAGACAGAAGATTCCGCTGGTGCACTTAAATTTAAATAACCAAATACAGTGAAACTCCACCGGAGAGTGGCTAGAATTTTCCATCTTGAAAGCGACGTTGTTGTTCGCGGGAAGATCCCACCAGCCGACAACGAAATCCAAACGACACAATGTGAACAGTCGTCACTTGCTGGTAGATTAAGTCAAAACTCAACTTTCGTGTCCAGGGTCGGTGAACCACGGACCTCGTAGCAGTGGGAACAGCCCCACACACTCAGACACCGCGTAGAGACCACCAGCGGCCCCGGCCAAACTACGTCCTGGGGAGAATTGTTCTCTGCTCCCCGCCAACCGACCGACTCGTCGCACACCGCCCAGCCGGAAACTATAAGCATCACGTCAAAGATAGTCCAAGATGCGAATATCGATACACACCGCTGCTGCCACCCGCGGAAGGAGAGGATAACAGCATAATTGCGATAACCGCGGGAGACTAAACACAGAATCGCAACGAAGGTATAACCCAGTGCATAGCATGAGCCAGCCACGGCTCACTCTGTTGTGTCAAATTTGTATTTAGTTTAGCTTTTATTGATTGATTACACATGTCATAGCTGAGTGTCTCGTAAGTAATTGACCTCATAATGCGACGAACCTCGTGTTCGAAGCTTAATTTATGAAGATTGCCACCACACTAAATATAGTTACGTTAGAGCTATTGATGCTATGTTAGCACCATTTAACTGTGTTAAGTTTAGAGCACTAGTAGCAATAAGGCTACACGAAAGGTTTAATATACACTGATGGAAAAATAACACAATACCAAAAAAATAATTAATGCAGAGTAATAAAATTTCGAGAATACATTTGTGTGTCGGTAACATATGTAAGTGATTAACATAGCAGTGTCACAGGTTAATGTAAGTGAGCGATAAGCCAACCAATGCAAATGTGAAACGCTGGTACGTTAATGAACGGCGTAACCGCCAGAATGTTGAATGCGAAGTGCAGCATTGTGTTGAACAGGTGGCGCATGTCAGTTTGTGGGATTGAGTTCCATCTCTGTTGCATCTGGTCGGTCGATATAGGGACGGTTAACGTTGTATCTCGATGACGCTGGAGTTGTCACCCGATGAAATCCTGTACGTGCTCGACTGCTGACAGATCTGATGATCCAGTAGGCCAAGGCAACCTGTCAACACTCTGTACAGCATGCTGGGTTATAACAGCAGTATGTGGGCGAGTGTTACACTGTTGGAAACTCCCCCCCCCCCCCCCCCCCTGGAATGCTGTTCATGAATGGCAACACACAGGTCGAATCAACAAACAGACGTACAGATTTGCAGTCACGGTGCACGGGATAACCACGAGACTGTCCTGGTGTCATACGATTTCCCAACCCAGACCCTAACTCCAGGTATAAGTCTAATGCTTCTAGCACGCAGACAGGTTACTTGCACGCATCCAACTAGCTTCCTCCTAACCAACAGACGGCTAGAGTTGGCAACGAAGCAGAACCAGCTTTCATCAGAAAACACAATGGACCTCCACTCAGACCTCCAACGAGCTCTAGCTTGACGCCACTGAAGCAGCAGTATGGTCAGTGAAATACACGCTAAAGAGCATCTGGCTCGGAGCTGTCCTTGAAGCCTTGAAGTAACCGATTGGTAACAGTTCGTTGTGTCACTGTGGTGCCAATTGCTGCTCAAATTGCTGCTGCAGATGCGGTACGATGCGCCAGAACCATACATTTCACACGATGGTCTTCCTTCTCAGTAGTTGGATGTTGCCGTCCGAAGCGTCGTCTTCTTGCGACTGTACATTCTCATGACCATCGCTCGCAGCGATCATGTACAGTGGCTTCATTCCCGCTTTCTTCAATATCGCAGATGGAACATCCAGCTTCTCGTAGCTCTATTACACCATCTCGTTCAAACTCAGTGAGGTATTAATAATGGCGTCTTTGTCGCTTTAAAGGTATTCACGACTACCATTAACTTACCACATCAATTTTCAAAGGTAACTAACGCTCACGCCCGATTCAGCGCTAGTAGCGACACTCTTATGCGACTGGTGCGAAATTTGATAACACGCCTACCAACTTTATGTCGCACAACTCGTTCTTGGTGTTGCGATTTTTTTCCGTCAGTTATATGACGCCAGTTAGTATATGTTTGTATGTATGTTTTACAGTCGTGTGTAAAAGAGAGGTATTAAAGGAAATCGAGAACATGTAAATGTTTTCAATGACTTGAAAGACGAAAGTTTCTTTATTTCCTCTTCTGGCAAACGTAATGAAATGCAGGCAGGTTTTAAACTGTGATACCCTCAACGATTGTGCAATTGCTCTTACCATATATGTAACACGCTCACTGACTTGAAATCTATATCCAGTAAGTAAACAAACAGCACTCTCCCAACCAGTCTCCTACCATATCAAATAAAGTTAACGTATTATAAATTTCAAAAGTAACAATTGGTAGTTTAATACCGCATTTCGTACAGTTAAGAGAAAATATTTGCTTTATGTAGATGGTGTAAAGCAACACAGAAATCGATCACGAATAAATGGCTCTGAGCACTATGGGACTTAACTTCTGAGGTCATTAGTCCCCTAGAACTTAGAACTACTTAAACCTAACTAACCTAAGGACATCACACACATCCATGCCCGAGGTAGGATTCGAACGTGCGATCGAAGCAGCCGCGTGGTTCCGGACTGAAGCGCCTAGAACCGTTCTGCCACAGCAGCCGGCGATCACGAATAAAATAACCTCTCTAAATAGTGTTACTCCCATTTCATGAAGTTATAAGATTTGTTCCCGTTCATGGACCCCTTTTTCCTCGATACCATTGAAGCTATTCCCTGATGTCTTTACAACATGTTGACTTGAGGAAAGTTTCCAACCGATTTCTCATATACAAACCAGTTGACCGGCGTTGCCTGATGGAACGTTGTTGTGATGCCTCGTGTAAGAAGGAGAAATGCATACCATCACGTTTCCGACTTTGATAAAGGTCGGATTGTAGCCTATCGAGATTGCGGTTTATCGTATCGCGACTGTTAGCAGAATATGGAATCGATGGGTTCAGGAGGGTAATACTGAACGCCGTGCTGGATCCCAGCGGCCTCGTATCACTAGCAGTCGACATGACAGGCATTTTATCCGCATGGCTGTAACGGATCGTACAGTCACGTCTCGATCTCTGAGGCAACAGATGGGGACGTTTGCAAGACAACAACCATCTGCACGAACAGTTCGACGACATTTGTAGCAGCATGGACTATCTGCTCGGAGACCATGACTGCGGTTACCCTTGACGCTGCAGCACAGACAGGAGCGCCTGCGATGGTGTACTCGACGACGAACCTGGGTGCACGAATGGCAAAACGTCATTTTTCCTGATGAATCCAGGTTCTGTTTACAGCATCATGATGGTCGCATTCGTGTTTGGCGACATCGCGGTGAACGCACATTGGAAGCGTGTATTAGTCATCGCCATACTGGCGTATCACCCGGCGTGATGGTATGGGGTGCCATTGGTTACAAGTCTCGGTCATCTTTTGTTCTCATTGACGGCACTTTGAAAAGTGGACGTTACGTTTCAGATGTGTTACGACCCGTGGCTCTACCCGTCATTCGATCCCTGAGAAACCCTACATTTCAGCAGGATAATGCACGACCGTATGTTGCAGGTCCTGTACGGGGCTTTCTGGATACAGAAAATGTTCGACTGCTGCCCTGGCCAGCACATTCTCCAGATCTCTCACCAACTGAAAACGTCTGGTCAATGGTGGCCGAGAAACTGTCTCGTCACAATACGCCAGTCACTACTCCTGATGAACTGTGGCATTGTGTTGAAGCTGCATGGGCAGCTGTACCTGTACACGCCATCCAAGCTCTGTTTGACTCAATGCCCAGGCGTATTAAGGCCGTTATTAGGTTAATAGGTGGTTGTTCTGGTTACTGATTTCTCAGGATTTATGCACCCAAATTGCGTGAAAATGTAATCATATTTCAGTTCTAGTATAATATATTTGTCCAATGAATACCCGTTCATCATATTTATTTCTTCTTTGTGTAGCAATTTTAATGGCCAGTAGTGTACTATAATTCGAAGTAATCAGAATTTTTGAAAGCGTTCTGTGAAGCGAGGTATTTGAGCAATGTAGATTCATATGGATAGGCTGAAAGAAAAAACATCAACAAAGAGTCGAGAGTGAAAAAGTGCTGCACATTGAGTTCGTGGTCGGTGAAGAATACATGTTTGGACAGCGCTACATTTATGACTTTGGTGTGTACGGCGATTGAAGACCAAGTGACTGTACGTGCCGCGCTGCTCATTTGCCGGAACTGTGTTTTGGCTCATTAAACATAAAACTTTGATGTGCAGACCGGTAAGCTATGTGCACGCCGTAGAATACTGTTTTCGGTTTTAGACGGCACAAACTGTTTAGTGCATACCACGGACTGTGGAACAAAGCAGAAAGTATGGTTCACATTTTCGTATTGTTAGTGTGACATTAAAAAAACAGCGCGTATTGAGTGAAAGTAAATAACAAGCATGTAAGTAGAATTGGAAGGAGAATCAGCATTGGCAGTATTTTTTTGTTTTATTATCCGCAAAATCGATTTTCGGTCACTTAGTGGCCATCCTCAGTGCTGTAATATACAATTAAAATTGGTAGGCACTGGTATCAACAAGCTTAGAGCGATCACATAATCGCTCTAAGCTTGTTGATACCAGTGCCTACCAATTTTAATAGTATATTACAGCGCTGAGGATGGTCACTAAGTGACCGAAAATCGATTTTGCGGATAATAAAACAAAAAAATACGGCCAATGCTGATTCTCCTTCCAATTCTATCCACTATTTGGTCGTGGTGCACAGAACACTCCATGGAGTCGCCAATCAAGCATGTAAGTACCATCCCAATTTTTTACCTTTTTTGAGAACAGAAATTCATTCACATTTGCTGAAGTTTTCTGAGCAGTCTCGATCTTCATTTTTAAGAATTAAGAAATTGACAGCGACTTATAACATTGCTACACTTCTATTGAAGGCTGTTCACGTGAAGTGGCGTCCCAATGGTCCATCAACAATAGAAAGCCTACTTAAAATACACAACATGGTACTCAAAGATCGGCTTTAAAAAAGTAGTTGGTGATAGAGGCGTACGGGAAGAAAGACCGTAGTTCATTTTCTATACAAAATGAATTACGAGAAATCTTCGCACATATTGGATACCGCATTTGCTAGGTAATTACAGAATGCAAATATAAAATTGGTCTCTATGCGATATATGGGTCGCTCTAAAAGAACTAAACTGATATTATGGGCCGATTTCTTACGTTGAATGATACATGGCCAGAGTCGAAACCGCACAAAGAAATTTTATGGCTTTCGTCTCTTACTGAAAATAGCCCTGCAAATAACTGTATGACCTTTATTCGTTATCGACAACCACACATAACTAAGTGTAAAAGTTTTATTTTTCCTTTACTCCTGTATGTGACTTTTGCGTGACCCGTGAGAACGTGTGACGGCATATGAGTTGGAACGTTGGTCCTGCTTGAGAAATGGATCGACTCTGCACTCGAAAGTGCGCTCCTGTTATCTGTTACATAGGGAACTGATATGCTGCATCCACGAGTAACTCCCTGCATCGGGAGAGCTGTTAACAAATCGGTTGTGATGGAAAGTTTCGAATAAGTTGGAGGCGCTTGAATGATACCCTGATCGCACGGGATGAACAAAAATATGAAACACCGAGAGAAATACATGCTTGAACACAAATTCAGGTACTATCCAAGGCTGCAGGTTACACAGTTGTATTTGACAACGGACAGCACCTGTGGGATGTCCTCAATACTTTGCACGTGTCGACCGTAGTCAGAACAAAGTTCTGTGAAGTTGTGAGTGAATTCGAACGTGGGCAAACTGTTGGTGCTCGTATGGTGGTTGCTTTTATAACCAAGGTAGTCAAAATGTTTGGTGTTTCAAGAGGCAAAGTATCGAAGACATACACCGCACACAGGGAAAGCGGAAAAACATCATCCGCTAAACCACAACGCAGACGAAAGTGTGTATTGAGTGATCGTGACGAACGTTCATTGAAGAGGATAGTGAGGAAAAACAAGAGGGCAGCGGCTGTAAAAGTCACTGCAGAACAGAACGTCGCACTCACGAACTTTGTCAGTATCAAAACATCACGAAAGGAGTTCCATAAGTTGGGAAATGCAGGGCGAGCTGAGATTCCAAAAACACTCATCAGTGACGCAAATACCTGTCACAGGAAAATGTGGTGCCGAAGCCATAAAACCTGGACCATGGAGCATTAGAGAAAGTCATTTGCTAGGCCGAGTCTTGGCGCACACACTTCAGGCCGAGTTTACGTCCCAAGAGCGAATCATGGTGGGGGTTCGGTTATATGGGCAGCCATATCGTGGTATACCGTGAACCCCAAGGTTACTCTGCGAGTTCGCGTTACTGCCAAAGGCTATGTGACCATTTTATTTGATCATGTCCCTCCCATGGTACAATGTTTGTTCGCCAATGGTGACAGGGACACTGTTCACAGAGCCCGCATCGTCCAGGACTGGTTTTGTTAGTACGAGGACGATGAATTGTTGCATGTCTTCTGTCCAACACTGTCACCAGATGTTGATATTTTTGGGTTTTTGTGATCTACTTCAGAGTGAAGGACGCTTGATCGCTGTGCACCTCCATTATAGTTAAACAAGTTTACCTCTATTTTTCAGGAAAAAAATGTTAAGATTCCCTTGAAAACCATACAGCGACTCTATTTATCTATTCTGAGTTGAACTAAAAATGATTTAAATGCCGCCTGTTTTCCTACACCGGAGTAGACATAGTAATGTGTTGTGCTTTTGGCGTTTCCATATTTTTGTGCAAAGCCGGTATCCGTGCGTGATATGTGACGGGGTATCTCTGAGACGGCATGTTATAGTGGTGGTGATAGTTTTTAAGTTACTGAAATTTTAACAGAAAGAAGAAATACACTGCAATAAAAGCTCAATGGGTTGCTCACTGCTGTCTGAAAAGGAGATGAAAGCTGAAAACTTGCTTTTCTATTGGTGAACCTTCCCCTATTAAAATTTCAGTAGGGTCCAGCATACAACGTATATGGGCTTAATAGATACGTAACATAGTTGTTTTAATAGTCACGTAACATATCGTTCATCCATTAAACAAATGGCTTACAAAGCATTTGTTGTACCGATTCTTGAATCTTTTGGGATCATTATCAGGTTGGATTAATAGAGGAGATACATAAGATCCACCGAACAGCGATGCGTTTCGTCACAAAATGGTTCAAATGGCTCTGAGCACTATGGGACTTAACTTCTGAGGTCATCAGTCCCCTAGAACTTAGAACTACTTAAACCTAACTAACCTAAGGACATCACGCACATCCATGCCCGAGGCAGGATTCGAACCTGCGACCGTAGCGCGTTTCGTCACAGGAGTGTTTAGTCGTCACGAGGTTATCGACAAACTCCAATGACAGGTGGTGCCAGGGAGATATAGTGCCTCTTTATTACTGCAATTCCGAGAGAAGACTAGCGCAAAATAATTAATGTGGAGTAATGAAATGTTAGAAGTACATTTGTCTAGGTAACATTTTTAAGCGATAAACATCGCAAACCACAGGTTAATGTACGCTCAACATAAGCCATTCTAAATGTGAAATGGAGGGACACCATTAACCGGTAAAACCACCGGAATGTTGAATGCAAGCTTGCAAACGTGCATGCATTGTGTTGTACAGGTGCCGGCAGTCAGTTTGTACGATAGAGTTCCATGTCTTTTGAGGTCAGTCAATACCGGTACGTTTAATGCTATTTGTGGATGATGCTGGATTGTCATCTGATCTTGTCCCATATGTGATACATTGGAGACAGCTCTGGTGATTGAGCAGACCAAGGGACACGTCGACACAGTGCAGAACATGTTACGTTACAGCAGCGATATGTGGGTAAGCATTATCCTGTAGGAAAACACCCCCTGGAATGCTGTTCGCCGGCGAGTGTGGCCGAGCAGTTCTAGGTGCTTTAGTCTGGAACCGCGCGACCGCTACGGTCGTAGGTTCGAATCCTGTGTCGAGCATGGATGCGTGTGACGTCCTTAGGTTAGTTAGGTTTAAGTAGTTCTAAGTTCTAGGGGACTGATGACCTCAGATGTTAGGTCCCATAGTGCTCAGAGCCATTTGAACCATTTTAAATGATGTTCGTAACTGGCAGCACAACAGGTCGAATCACTAGACTGATGCAGAAATTTACAGTCAGGGAGCATGGGATTACGACGATAGTGCTCCTACAGTAACATGAAATCGCAAACCGGACCATAACTCTAGGTTCAGTGTGTCTAGCACACAAACAGGTTAGTTGCAGGCCCTCAACTAGCCTGTTTCTAACCAGCACGTGGCATCATTTGCACCGAAACAGAATCAGCTTTCATCAAAAACCGCAACAGACCTCCATCTTTCCACCAAAAGAGCTCTAGCTTGACACCGCTAAAGTCGCAAATGAGGGTCGTTTGGGGTCAGTGGAACTCACGCTACAGGGCATCTGGCTCGAAGCTGTCCTTGGAGTAACCGATTTGTAACAGTTCGTTGTGTCACTGTGGTCTCAACTGCTTCTCAAATTGCTGCTGCAGATGCAGTACGATGCGCCAGAGACATACGCCGAACACGATGGTCTTCCGTCCCGGTAGTGCCACGTTGCCACCCGAAGCCCCGTCTTCTTACGACTGTACACTTCCGTGGCCACCACGGAACAATTCGATCATGTTACAGTGGCTACCTTCCTGACAAGTCTTTCTGGATTATCGCAGAAAGAACATCCAGCATCACGTAGACGTATCTCGTTCAAACTCAATGAGGTATTAACAATGGCATCTCTCTCGCCTTAAAAGTATTCTTGACTAACATCAACTTACCACGTCAAATCTCAAAGGTACCCGACGCTCAAGACCGATACCTCGCATGTGTTTAAAGAAAACCTGATTTGCACCATCATAGTGGCGCCACTAACGCTACTCGTATGCAATTACCGCGAAATTTGAATATACATCATATTTCACATGTAGAAACACGCCTACCAACTTTCGTTTATGTCGCACAACTCCTTCTTGGTGTTGCGATCTTTTTTCCATCAGCGACTGACTTCATGCCTCTACGTCTCGAGAAATGACCACGACGAGAGAATCTCAGAAATTAGTAGTAATACGGAGATTTTGCAATAGTCATTCTTCCCACACGCCATTCGTGACTGGAACATGGAAGGGTAAAGACAGCAGTACCACAACATCACTCCAAGCACACAGCAAGGCGGTAAGCGGAGAACACAAGTAAATTTCAAACCTTTATCGTTGACCAGAGTAAAAAAAAAAATGGTTCAAATGGCTCTGAGGACTATGGGACTTAACTTCTGAAGTCATCAGTCCCATAGAACTTTGAATTACTTAAACATAACTAACCTAAGGACATCACACACACCCATGCCCGAGGCAGGATTCGAACCTGCGACCGTAGCGGTGGCGCTGTTCCAGACTGTGGCGCCTAGAACCGCTCGGACACCCCGGCCGGCGGCCAGAGTCATTCTCGATGTAGTTAACGCTAAAGGCGCACCGAGAAAAGCTGTCCGGCAATACCCTAGTCGGATGTGACGTCTACGAACGCAGTTTAATGTAGCTTGATGGCTAATAACGTCGTCGCTTGCAGAAAAACTTAGTTGCTGCGCGGTTTATCAGTAGAGGTAACTTCTTCAGACACAGGAACTAATGGAGACGTCGGTGGGGAGGCCCAGCTGTGCACATTTACTGTAAATGTCGGAGTGAGTCTGAAGAACCGCCAGCTAAAGACTCGGCTGCGAGAAATGGGACGCGTGCCTTTTTGCTCGCTCCCGTGTGGATCGGGAACCTGCCTCAACCGCAGGCAGCTGCGTGCGCTGCGTGTGCTAGCGCTGCAAGTGTCAAGGCGGCGGCGGTGACTCCTCAGAGGAGCGAGCCGACCGCCGCTCCCTCAGATGCGTCGCCTTCACGCCGAGCTGGGCCGTTATCCGGCCCGGCGCCGGTAGCTTACCGTAATCTGCAGCCTCTGCTGCAAAGCCGCCCTGCGTGACGCTCCTCTCAGCAAACACCGCGGCACCGCCTTACTTCATTACATTCCCTAAGACGCACGTGCATAGGATCTGACGACTTGGCAAAAGCGTACGACAGCGTCAAACGGTGCAACGTGACCGAAATTCTGAGAGCAATAGGAGTAAACCATAGGGAAACATTGTGACAGAAGTCGTGGGATAGTGATATGCACTTACATAGTCGACGTTAGTATCGCGTACACGAAGTATAAAACGGCAACGCATGGGCAGTGCTGTTATTTGGACACAGGTGATTCACGTGAAAGGATTTCCGTACTACGAATACAGGGTGAGTCACATAACGTTACCGCTGGATATATTTCGTAAACCGCATCAAATACTGACGAACCGATTCGACAGACCGCACTTGAGGAGAGGGGCTAGTGTAATTGTTTAATACAAACCATACAAAAATGCACGGAAATATGTTTTTTAACACAAACCTACCTTTTTTAAATGTAACCCCGTTAGTTTTGTTAGCACATCTGAAAATATAAGCAAATACGTAATCAGTGCCGTTTGTTGCATTCTAAAATGTTAATTACATCCGGAGATATTGTAACCTAAAGTTGACGCTTGAGTACCACTCCTCCGCTGCTCGAAAATGTCCCACTGGAAACGCGTCGACGTATGTGGTATCAGCATGATGGTGCACCTGCACATTCCGCAATTAACACTAGGCTGACCCTTGACAGGGTGTTCGACGGGTGTTTCATAGGACGTGGAAGACGCATAAATTGGCCAGCCCGTTCTCCTGATCTTACACCTCTGGACTCCTTTCTGTGAGGTACGTTAAAGGGGAATGTGTACCGTGATGTGCCTACAACCCCAGAGGATATGAAACAACGTATTGTGACAGCCTGCGGCGACATTACACCAGATGTACTGCGGCGTGTACGACATTCATTACGCCAGAGATTGCAATTGTGTGCAGCAAATGATGGCCACCACTTTGAACATCTATTGGCCTGACATGTCGGTACACACTCTATTCCACTCCGTAATTGAAAACGGAAACCACGTGTGTACGTGTACCTCACCCCTCATGGTAATGTAAATGTGCGTCAGTGAAAAAGACCAATAAAAAGGTGTTAGCATGTGGACGTAATGCGCTGTTCCAGTCTCTTCTGTACCTAAGGTTCATCACCGTTGCCTTTGGATCCCTACGTAATTCGGTGCTCTCCGATACACACTATCGAACAGCGGAGGAGTGGTACTCAAGCGTCAACTTTAGGTTACAATATCTCCGGATGTAATTAACATTTTACAATGCAACAAACGGCACTGATTACTTATTTGTTTATATGTTCAGATGTGCTAACAAAACTAACGGGGTTCCATTTAAAAAAAAACGTAGGTTTGTGTTAAAAAGCATACTTCCGTGCATTTTTGTATGGTTTGTATTAAACAATTACACTAGCCCCTCTCCTCACGTGCGGTCTGTGGAATCGGTTCGTCAGTATTTGATGTGGTTTACGAAATATATCCAGCGGTAACGTTAGGTGACTCACCCTGTATATCCGTTCGGTCAGTGCGGTGAAATCTGGCGTTATTGGGCTATGGCAGCAGACGACAGGCGCGAGTGGTTTAGCCAACAGCACGGTATCGCCTGGAGTACTACTCCTGGGTACGTGACCATATCAGTTCGACCCTAGACGACTGGAAAACCGTGGACTGGTCAGATGAGTCCCGATTTCAGATGGTAAGAGCTGCTCATCAGCTGGTAGGGTTAGAGTGTGGCGCAGACCTCACGAAGCCATGGACCCAAGTTGTCTACAAGGCACTATGCAAGTTGGTGTGGCTTTACAATGGTGTGGGCTGTGTTTACATGAAATGCATTTGTCCTCTATTCCAAATGAACCGCTCGTTGGCTGGAAATGGTAATGTTCGGCTACTATTCAGCTATTCACGGACCTCATGTACTCAAACAACAATGCGCCATTTCACCGAACCAGATTTGTTTGCAATTAGTTTGACGAACATTCTGAACAATTCGTGCCTATCATTTGGAGACCCAGATCGCGCAACATGAAACCCTTCGAACATTTATGTGGGAGATAATTGAGAGGTCAGTTCGTGCACAACATCCTGCATCCTGCATCGTAGAATCCACACCACGAGGAGTTGCTGCACTAAGTGGGGCAAAACGAGGTCCGACACGACATTAACAGCTACTCAGTGTATACAATATTTAAGAACCAGGAGGGAACAGAAGTCTAGAAGACCAGGAACGAAGTGCTCGAATTGAAAAGGGTGTAAGACAGAGATGTAGCCTTCGCCCCTACTGTTCAGTCTGTACATCGAAGAAGCAATGACGAAAATAAAAGAAAGGTTCAGGAGTGGGATTAAAATTCAAAGTGATGAAATTCAGTGATAAAATTCGCTGATGACATTGCTATTATGATTAAAATTGAAGAAGAATTACAGGATTTATTGAATGAGATGACCAGTATGAGTACAGAATATGGTTCACCTGGCTCTGAGCACTATGGGACTTAACATCTTAGGTCATCAGTCCCCTAGAACTTAGAACTACTTAAACCTAACTAACCTAAGGACATCACACACATCCATGCCCGAGGCAGGATTCGAACCTGCGACCGTAGCAGTCCCGCGGTTCCTGATTGCAGCGCCTAGAACCGCGCGGCCACCACGGCCGGCCACAAGGCGACAACCTGACCGTATCAGCGTCCCTCAGACACACGTATGCGAACATCACGTTCGGGGAACTTGTAGCCATTTCATATCCAGCATGTCAACGACCTTCACATGGGTTAAAATGCCACATGACAAGAATTTTGTGATTGATTAAATGACAATCGTCAGTAATGAAACCACGTTTAAACGGAATGGAATAAACAACACACAATAATCATAGATCGTCACAGAAATACCCACATGCTGCAGTGAAAACCATTTTCCAAGTTAGTCTTGTGTTCAATGTTTGGTGCGGCACGGTCGGTAACATGTTGAGAATCTCACTCGTTTTAGAAAAGTGTTTTGTAGGACGGAATTACTTGCGTTTTTTGGAAAATTTGATTGCTGAATAACTTGAGAATGTTCCTTTGGTCAAGGGACTGCAATGTACTTCCACCATGATGGAGCCCTACCACAGTTTACCAGACGTGTAAGGGACATCTCAACAGCAGTTACTCTCATCAGTGTTTGTCGTTGTAATACAATTAACTGGCCACCAAGATCGCCAGACCTCACACCACAATATTTTTGTGTATGGTGTTGGATGAAGTCTGAAGCGTACGAACGGACGGTGACTACGCTTGATGAACTGTTTGCTCGCATCATAGACGCTGCTGCCCTGTGAGTGCAGAGACACTCAGACCAGTAACACACGTTCGCCCAAATTGCGAGAATGATTTGAGGTTGTCAGTGCGATACCCCAACATTTATTGTGAACAGTACAACAGTTGCAATGGGGCGTATACGATAATGCTTATAGGTGAATGTGATAAAAATACGAACTTTTCATTTGATATTTTGTAAATGGCATATTGTAACGTTTACTAACTCTTGTACACGAGCACAATTGTAAGCCTGCTATTGTGCTGAATAATACAGAAAATAAATAACAATGTACATTAAATCTGTTCAGTCTCGGAATAGGGCATATGTGCATATGAGGATTTTTCACTTCAAATGATCATTCCTGCCATATCCCTGAATTTTGACCATTCCTCTTGGGACACCCTGTGTTGTGATATTTGCATTGTCGTGTGAGGGCTGCTTTTACCAAAGCAACCTTAAACCACTCCCCATAAACCCTTGGAAATGCATTCATCAAATCACATCCCACCAATATTCTTTCTGGAGTCGAGCACAGTCCGAAAATACCCTTCATTCCTTCCCCCTTACAACTACTGCACATACTAGGAAACTTGATGCTGTGGGCTGCAATTAAACCTGTACCACTGTTTCTTCGGTTGTACGCCGCCTATGGCATTGCGAACTGAGACGGTACTGGACATAGCTCGTGTTTACTGTACGTAAGATTTATGACTGCTGGTACCGACGGATATAGCCTACTTGAAAGACAGCAGATGGTGAGGGAGAAAGAGAATCGCCGATTATCTGGAAGGAGATACAAAGTTTGACCGAGCAGTATGGACGTTGATCACTGCTAGGACAGGTTACTACTTCTGACCCAGGGCACATAAATGGACAAAGACACGTGACCCAGATACTAGTTACGAGAGGAGATCCAACAATTAAAACTTGCTGAACATACAAGAAGTGATATTATTCGTCCAACGTTCTTCGTAAGTGATTAGTGGAATCTTCCACTCGGTAATAGTCCACGATGTCTGCGTTTATCTTCATCAACCAACAACTGATAGTCCTCGCCAATTACATTAGATTAGATAAAATTGAGATTTCGTTCCATAGACCCAAAAATGAAATGATGCTCGTGGGTGTGGAACATGTCAGGAAGTATAACATAAAAATACAGAAAATATGAATATAACACACTTCCCTGATCATTTGTCAGGAGACCGTCAAAATATGTGGATACATTACAGTAAGCTGTAACTTTTAAGCCGGCCAGTGTGGCCGAGCGGTACTAGGCGCTTCAGTCTGGAACCGCAGGACCGCTACGGTAGCAGGTTCGAATCCTGCCTCGGGCATGGATGTGTGAGATGTCCTTAGGTTAGTTGGGTTTAAGTAGTTCTGCGTTCTAGGGGTCTGATGACGTCAGATGTTAAGTCCCATAGTGCTCAGAGCCATTTTTTTGTAACTTTTAATATTTACAGAACTAATACACTTTAATAAATTTATCACACAGAATAGGTAATCCTGACTCTTGTGACCATGTGCTATCAAAACTGAAGTCTAATGGACGTCTTTACTTAAGTTGGCCTAACAGTCCCTGTTAAGATATCCATTTATAGAGTAGAAGGATTTGCCTATCAAAAAGTCTTTCAAATTCTGTTTAAACTGTGCTTCATCTGATACCAAGATATTAATGGTTGCTGCCAATTTATGGAAAATGTGTGTTCCTGAATAATGGACCCCTTTCTTGGACCAGGGTAAGTGATTTTAGGTCATTATGTAGATCGTTTTTATTCCTAGCGTTGATACTATGTATTGGGCTATCCACTGGAAATAGACATATTATGTGCAACAAGTTTCACTAAAGAATAAACATACTGAGAAGCAGTAATCAGAATCCCCTGTTCCTTAAACAAATTTCTACATTATGTCCTTGCATTTCCACCACAAATGAGTCTTATTACACACTTTTGCACTCTAAAACCTTTTGGCTCGGTTTGACGAGTTACTCCAGAATATGATCCCATATGACATAATAGAATTAAAGTTAAACAAGCATGCTAGTTTTTTTTAATATTTATATTTCCTTCATCTGACATCATTCGCACTGCAAATATAGACATATTTAGGTGCTTCAGCAATTCTGTGGAACGCCCTTCTCCACTGAATTTTTTATCAAGTTGTCTATCTATATCCGAATCCCGCTCCAGCTGCTGCCGGGTCTAGGTGCTGACGAGTCCTCTCCATTTGGCTCGGTCCTCCCACCACTTTTCTTCCTCCACTTGCTGCCAGGTCACACCTCTCCTTTCAACAGATATTCTCATTCCCATTTTCCACCGTGTTCTTGGGCGCCCTCTAGGTCTTTTCCCATCCATCTTTAGTTCTTCCATAATTTTGGGGAGTCTCTGCCCATGCATCCTCTTAACATGCCCATACCATCTTAATCTCTTTCTTTCAATTTCTTCTCTCATGCTTTTTTGTTTGAGGTCCTTTCTAATCTCTACATTCCTTACTCTGTCCATTCTTGTTTTTCTCTTAACTGCTCTGAGAAATTTCATTTCCCCTGCTTGCAGTCTGCTCCAGTCCCTTTCTGTCATTGTCCATGTTTCTCCACCATAGGTGACAATAGGGATGTAATAATTCTTATACATAAGGAGTTTTGCTCTTTCTGAAACTTCATTATTCCAGATCAGATGTTTTATTGTTTGGTAGAAATTGCCTCCCTTCTGTAACCTCCTATTAATTTCGTTAGTTATTCTTCTATCCCTAGATATTTCACACCCTAAATAAGTGAAACTTTCTACCACTTTAAGGGGTTCTCCATTCAAGGTAATATTTCCGTTGATTCCTTTCTCCCTTCCAAATACCATTACTTCACTCTTACCTTTATTTATTTTTAATCCATACCTTTTCATTATTTCCTTCCACGCATCAAGCTGTAACTGTACATCTACCTCTTTATCACCCCATATTACCATATCATCTGCAAAAATCATCTTTTTGTCTTTTTCTCTTACTATATCTTTAACTGCCCTATTCGTTCCCTCCATCACAACATTAAAAAGCTCAGGAGATAGAATACTTCCTTGCTTAAGTCCTTGTCTTATTTCGAAGTATTCAGAGTTCCCCAACGGTGTTCTAATTCTACAATTGTGGCCTCTGCACATTGTCTTTATAACATTAATGTATCCATCTTCTATATCTATCTTTTTCAGTTCGTCCCAGAGTCATTTGCCTTTTGTATGTCTATAAAAACCATTATCACCCTCTTGTTATACTCCCAACTTTCTTCCATCAGTTGACAGATAGAAAATATCAGGTCGATCGTGCTCCTTCCTTTCCTAAACCATGCTGTTCTTCACTCAGCTCCTTTTCTATCTTTTCACTTATTCGATTTAGTAAAATTCTTTCAAAAATCTTGGCTGTATGGCTCATGAGGGTTATTCCTCTATAGTTTTTACAAAGTCTTTTATTGCCTTTCTTGAAGATGGGAACAATGCTTCCTGTTCTCCAGTCGTCAGGTATTCTACTATTTCTCCACGCGCTTGATAGTACTCTATACAGCCACTGCATTCCCACTGGACCTGCTGCTCTTATCATGTCCACTGATACTTCATCAGGTCCTGGGGCTTTCCCCCCATTCATCTTCTTCACGGCTTTTTCCATTTCTTCCCGTGTAATTTGTCCTAATTCTGCTTCCCAACTTCTCTCAATTTCTTCATTATTTGTTGTTTCCTCATGTACCTGCTCCTCAGCGTTTAACAGCTTCTTAAAATGTTCTTTCCAGAGATCTTTTATATTCCCTGGATCTTCAATAATGGTACCGTCCTCTGTTTCCATCTTTACTGGTACTTCAGAAGCCTTCCTTTTATGTTACACTATTTTATAGAACATTTTCTTATTGCTCTTCACATCTTCTTCAAGTTTTTTTGTAAACTCTTCCCATGCCTTTTTCTTTGCTGTTTCCACTATTTCTTTGCACTTCTTCTTTTCCTCTATATATCTTTTATGGTCTTCGTCATTTTTAGTTTTCCACCATTTTCTCCATGCTCCATTTTTTCTTCTAACTGCTTGGATTGCGGTATCATCCCACCAACTTGTCTGTCCTTTCCAGATGTTCTGCCACATACTTTTTGTGCTGCTTCGACTAAAGTGTCTTTGAATAAACTCCATTCTTTTTCTACATCGCAGAAAACTTCTTTTGGAAATTTTTGTGTTATTAATTCTCTGTACTTCTCAGCACATTCACTCTCCTTCAATTTCCAATCCCGTATCCTCATCACTTTCTTCTGTTTTCTATTTTTCACACACTGATTCATTTTCGATTGTCCCACCAGTAATCTATGGTCTCCATCTGCACTCACACTTGGCATTACCTTCACATTTGTTACTTTCTCTCCCCATTCCCTATCTACTAGAAGATAATCAATTAAACTCTTCGTTCTTCCATCCCAACTGTATCTGGTGATAACATGACTTTCTCTCTTCATAAACCAGCTGTTTGCTATTTTCATTCCATTCCTCTGGCACAACTCCAGGAGTCTTTCCCCTTTTTCATTTCTGTCTCCATATCCAAAACATCCCAATACTTGCTCAAATCCCTTTCTGTCTTTGCCTACCTGTGCATTAAAATCTCCCATCACTATATTAGCACTCTCTATATGGTTTTCTAACACATTTTCAAACTCCATCTTCTCTTCTTCGCTACACCCCACTTGAGGTGCATAAATCTGGATTACTTTTAGTGTTTCTTTTTGGAATCTCAGGTTTAAGATTATGATCCTGTCTGATATATATCTCACATTTTCAATACAGCTTTGTACATTCTTATTCACCATCTCTGCCACACCATTTCTTCCATACCTGTTATTCCCACTCCAGTACAGTTTTCCTCCTCGTCTCAAATTCTTCTCACCTTTTCCCTTCCACTTTGTTTCGCTTAATCCCAATATATCCAACTTCCTCTCTGTTAATACATCTGTCATTTCTTCCATTTTTTCCATTGAGCGTTAATATATTAAGGGTGCCAATATTTAGGTTATTTTTTAGTCCAGTTGGTTTCATCTTCTTGTACTGATGAATATCATCAGGTCTCCCATCATTTGCACCATCACTTGAAGAAGCAGTGGGGTCAAATCCTGAGTGGTTCGTTCCGAGGCTCGTCTGTGTTTTTAAAGCAATATATGAAGACTTTCCTACCGGCTTGCTAGGCCTAACGCAAGGAAGGATTTTCTGTTGGGGTTGTCTCCCTTAGCCTTTGGAGTTTCTCCTCCACCACAAGGCAGTGGTTCCCTTCTCATTTAATCCCCAGAAAGGAGGGTTGCCTCATCTGCCAGCTACGCCGTTCCGAAGTCTTCCTTCTCCGCCGTGGCTGCCATTAAGGTCTTCACCCGTAACCCTGGGCGTGGTGAATAATTATCAAGTTGTAAACGCAGAAATTTTACAATGTCAACCTCTTAGATCTACGTACCGTAGTATGTTATAAACGTGCTGGAAGGATATCTCTTACATGTTCTGAACAGCATATAGTGGGTCTTTTGATAGTTTAATGACAGTGAACTAGCTTTAAACTAATTATTAATGCCAATGAAAACTTGATTAACAGCTATTTCTAAATCTGTACTTGAGTCGCTATTTATTGCAATGTCTGTATCAGCAGCAAACAAAACAAACTCAGCTTCTGCCAAAGTAACACGCGAGAGGTCATTAATGTAAACAAGGAAAAGCAATGGACCCGAGAAAGAACCATGAAGAAAACCACATGTAATTAATTCCCAGTCAGAAGAAGACTGATTGCTTACTCCACTGGTTATTTTGCGATGACACCCTTCGTTTTCTTAAGGTTAAGTAAGGCCCAAAACATTTCTCAGCACTGCCAGTGACAGCATAACATTCAAATTTAGTTAAGAGAATGCTGCGATTCACATAATCAAAGGCTTCTGACAGTTCACGGAAAATGCCAGTAGCTTCTAATTTGTAATCTAATGAATTAAGTACATTCTCACTGTACATGTAAGTACCCTCCCTATATTAAACGCTTAAGGAACCCAAACTGTGACTTGGATACCATATTATTTGTAGTCAGATGCTTAAGAAGATGCTTGAACACAACATTTTCAAATCTTTTTGAAAAAGTTGGCAACGGTGAAATTAGTCTATAGTCTGACGGGTATCTCTTTATCCTCGTTTTTGCAAAGAGGCTTAACTTCAGCATATTTTAGCCAGTCTGGAAATGTTCTGCTGATAAGAGATTGATTTCACAAATAACTTACGATAGAACTCAACTCGCATGAGCACTCTTTGATTAACTTCGTTTACATATTAACAGACCCACTAGAATACTTATATTTTAAGGATTTTATGATGTATGATACTTCTTTGGGATATGAGTGACATTTCCATTTTACTGAAGTTACCTATAAAGACTCATCTCAGCTATTCCACTGCACTGTTTACTGAACCTCATCTGTTGCTCTTCCTTATTGACCTCACCTGTCTCCGTCTTCACTATACCCCACATAGCTTTTATTTTGTTGCTTTACGTAATTATCTTTTTCTCGTAATAAAGCTGCTTAGATTTTCGAATTACTTGCTTCAGTATTTTGTAGTATTCTTTGTAATGCATTATAATGTTAACATCAGACCTGTTCCTAGATAGTAGATTCCCCATGTGACATCATTCCTTGTGTAGTCCATGGTTTAGTTTTTGATCCGAGTTACTTTGAGGAAACAATTTTCAAAAGAGGAAGTAACTTTAATAATGAATGTTTTGTATTTTCCATTTGAGTCAGAAGTATTGTAAATATTTATCCAGTTCATGTCTTTGAGCGACCTCCTAAAATTCTCAATTTCTGACTGATTTATTATCCTCCTGTACTCAAATTTAATAGATTTTATATCCTGACAAGTTTCAACAATTAACATGAGGCTCTATATGTCATGATCATAAAGCCAATTTACTATTGGTTTTGTGGTATAACTTTTTCCCTAGATTTGTCTACAACGACATTATCAACGGCAGTTTCAGAGCATTTACATACCCTAGTTTCGATGTTCACAGTAGGAACTAAATTGAATGACAGTGTCACTAATTGTAATAATTGGTCACTGACAGAGCTTTTCAATAAATCCACATTAAAATCAACAAGAACCACTATTTCCTTGTTTTTTACTATGAGCTTCGATGTTTTATGAAGAGGCTGCTCGGAATATACTTACTCCTTACATGGAGACGCTGAGCACCTCATCTGTTCTTCAGTTCAGCACGATTATGTTCTACCCAAACGGTGAGACGGACAGTGCGATGGCAGGATGGGAGGGAGGATGGGGGGTGGGTGGGGGGTGGGGGGTTAAACTGCTTTCAGAGACTCACGTGAAATAATGAATGTGCAATTAACCTTCCACCCAGGTGCTTTGATATATGGCAATAAATTGTTTCTTTTGTTCGTTTAAAATAGAAAAGTGCTTTATTTGTTTCGTTATATGTGGCTCCCTATTAGCCATTTAATGTGTTATTGACTCTAGAAAATAGACTGCTGTTGGTTTACCTTCAGTGGTTAGGTCCCTCGTAATGATCAAAACGGCTGATAGGTCAGGACGATAACTGCAAATGTGGCACCCATAATGAGGCCAGCAAAGCGTACCGCTACAATGTAGTGGACTATAGTCATTCTTGTTGTTGTTGTTGTTGTTGTTGTGATCTTCAATCCGTAGACAAGTTTGATGCAGGTTCCCAAGTTAGTCTCTCCACAGCAAGCCCCTTCATCCCTGAATAACTGCTGCAAGCTACATCCATGTGATCGTAGATACGAGTGGCGTCGGTTCCGTCGGACATACCTGACGGAACAGACACGACTCATATCTATAATTGTACGGGCGCGACGGATGTTTGATGAAAAAGTTTCAGAGCGGATGCACAACCAACGTCCGCAGTCCAAAAGGGAATCATAAATCTGCGAGTAGGAGGTTAATGAGCGAGGATCGTTGCGATGCGCCGAGCGGGAAGTTCGGAATTTAGGTCTGACGAAAGCCTACAACCTTTCTAGAGAAGCGGAGCACCCAGGTTCGAGTCCCAGTCCGGCACACATTTTCAGTTCTCGCCGTTGTATTGCCGGAATTCCCTGTAAGGTTGGAAGTCATTTCCTTCCTACCTCTTTTCCAACACTTTCCTTTCTATTCCTTTCACCCCACGTATTCATACATCCATGTGAACCTGCTTACTCTACTCCAAGGCATGATCTCCTACCACAGTTTTTACCCCTTCCCATCTCCAAACTTCCCGCCATTAACAATTTGACGATTCCTTGACATTTCACGACGACATGTTCTACATACTACATTCTTAAGCGAGTTGTGATATAAATTCAGTTTTTACAATTTGATTCAGTGTCTTCCCGTTCGTGACTCTAATTTTCAGCATTTTCAGCGTTCTTCTGTAGTATGACATTTTCGAAACTTGTATTATCTTCTTCCATGGAATACTTACGGTCCACGTTTCACTTCCATACAAGACTGCCCTACAGAAAACTGCATTGAAAAGACTTCCCAACACTTAAATTTAGATAACTTATTAACAAATTTCTCTTTTTCAGAAATACTACAGCCAATCTACATTTTACATCCTCTCTGGTTTGGCTTTATCAGTTATTTTGCTGCCTAAATAAAACAACTCTTTTTCAAGTTTTAGGGTATAATTACTATCGCTTGAGCCTTGTCCCGCAGTTACGCAGGGTCAGCCATCGTTAATCGGATTTGGCATGTTAATGTTTAAGGGGTGGCCGGATGCCCTTCCTGCCGCCACCCCGTACCCCCCGGGACGGAATGAGTGTACCCCAACTGTCTGTGTCGAGTGAAATCTATGGAATAGTGCGAAAGTGTTCAGATGTCTGCGAGCCGTGTAACTGAGGCGGAACATGGGGACCAGCCCGGTATGCACCTAGCGGGATGTGGAAAACCGCCTAAAAACCACATCCAGGCTGGCCGGCACATTGGCCCTCGTCGTTAATCCGCCAGGCGGATTCGATCCAGGGTCGGCGCGCCTACCCGAGTCCAGGAAGCAGCGCGGGTACACGTTTTAGGGTGTAATATCCTAGATTAATTATCACAGTATCTCATAATTAAATTCGACTACATTCCGTTACCTATGGTTTCCTTTAGTTGACGTTCATCTCATGGCCTCTTTTCAAGACATTATCAGTTCCGCTCAGTTGCTTGTCACTAATCCTTTTCCGACTCTCAGAGAGTTACGTCATCAGAAAAACCCCAAAACTTTTGTTTATTCTCCCTGAACTCTAATTCCTTTTCTCATTTTTCCCTAATTCTTTTACTGTTTGCTCAGTGTACACATTGAACAATTTCAGGGTCAGGTTCTATTTCACGTCCTTCGACTGTTATAAGTGCAGCATGGTTTCTTCCGTAGAAGCTGTAAATAATCTTTGGCTCCCTGTATTTTATCCTGGCTACCTTCAGAGTTTCAGAATTTACTCCAGTCAACATTGTCTAGAGCTTTCCCTAAATCTACAAGTGATATAAACGTAGGTTTGCCTTTTTTGAATCTATCTTCTTAGATAAGTCGTGGGGTCAATACTCCCTCGCGTTTTTCTACAATTACCTCCGGACCCAAGCTGATCTCTCTCTTCTGAGGTCGGTTTCTAACACCTATTACGTCAGTCTGTAAATAATTCGTGTTAGAATTTTGCAACGATGAATTATTACAATGATGGTTCATTTGCATTCATACCTGTCCTCACGTGCCTTACTTCGGAATTGGAATTATTAAAGGATTGAAGTCCCTTTATTGCTTTTTATACGTATCTTACGTTCTAAAAAATATGACATTTAGAGGCACTGTACAACTCCGGTGCCGGCCGGTGTGACCGTGCGGTTCTAAGCGCGTCAGTTTGGAACCGCGTGACCGCTGCGGTCGCAGGTTCGAATCCTGCTCGGGCATGGATGTGTGTGATGTCCTTAGGTTAGTTAGGTTTAAGTAGTTCTAAGTTCTCAGTAGTTAAATTCCATAGTGCTCAGAGCCATTTGAACAGCTCCGGGAATACTGAACCATCGCACACTATGTTAATTCAAATTTTGCTATAGTGTAAATTCCGTTTTTTTTCTTGAATTTTATAAATATTATATAAATCTCAAGCATCTATCACTAAGGGTAAGACAGATGCTGCCCACAGGAAAATTAAAGAGACCTTTGGAGAAAAGAGAACCACTTGTATGACTATCAAGAGCTCAGATGGAAAACCAGTCCTAAGCAAAGAAGGGAAAGCAGAAAGGCGGAAGGAGTATATAGAGGGTCCATACAAGGGTGATGTACTTCAGGGAAATATTATGGAACTGGAAGACGATGTAGATGAGGATGAAATGGGAGATACGATACAGTGTGAAGAATGACAGATCAGTGGAAGACCTAAGTCGAAACAAAGCCCCGAGAATAGACAACATTACATTAGAAATACTGATAGCCTTGGGAGAGCCAGCCATGACAAAATCCTTCCATCTGGTGAGCAAAACGTATGAGGCAGGCGAAAAACTTTCAATCTTCAAGAAGAATATGATAATTCCAATCCCAAAGAAAGCAAGTGTTGGCAAGTGTAAAAATTACCAAACTATCTTTTTTATAAGGCATGGTTGCAAAATACTAACACGAATTCATTACAGACGAATGGAAAAACTGGTAGAAGCCGACCTCGGGGAAGATCAGTTTGGATTCTACAGAAATGTTGAAACACGCGAGGCAATACCGACCCGTGGATTTATCTTAGAAGAAACGTTTATAGCATTTGTAGACTTAGAAAAAGCTTTAGACATTCTTGGATGGAATACTCTCTTTTAAATTCTGAAGGTGGCAGGTATAAAATACAGTGAGTGAAAGACTATTTACAATTCATAGAGAAACCAGATGACAGTTACAAAAGTTGAGGGGCACGAAAGGGAAACAGTGGATGAGAGGGGAGTGAGACAGGGTTGCAGCCTATCCCCGATATTATTAAACCTGTAGATTGATCAAGCAGTAAAAGAAACAAAAGAAAAATTTAGAGTATGAATTAAGATCTACGGAGAAGAAATAAAAACTTTGAGATTTGTCGACGACATTGTAATTCTGTCACTGACACCAAAAGACCTGGGAGAGCAGCTGAACGGAATGGACAGTGTCTTGAAAGGAGGTTATAAGATGAAAATAAACAAAAGCAAAACAAGGATAATGGAATGTAGTCGAATTAAATCAGGTGTTGCTGAGGGAATTAGATTCACACTTACAGTTATAGATGAGTTTTGCTATTTAGGGAGAGAAATAACCGATGATGGTCAAATTAAAGGGGATATAAAATATTGACTGGCTACGGCAAGGAAAGCGTTTCTGAAGAAGAGAAATTTGTTAACAACGAGTATAGATTTAAGTGTCAGGAAGCCTTTTTGAATGTATCTGTATGGAGTGTAGCCATTTAAGGAAGTGAAACATGGTCGATAAACAGTGTATACAAGAAGAACAGAATATAAGTTTTCGAAATGTGGTACTACTGAAGAATGTTGAAGATTAGATGGGTAGATCGCGTAACTAATGAAGAGGTACTGAATAGAATTGGAGAGAAGACTAATTTGTGGCACAACTTGACTAGAAGAAAGGATCGGTTGGTAGGGCACTTTCTGAGGCACCAAGGGATCACCAATTTAGCATTGGAAGAAAGTGAGAAAGGTAAAAGACGTAGAGGGAGACCAAGAGATAAATACAATATGCAGATTCAGAAGGATGTAAGTTGCAGTAGTTATTCGGAGATGAAGATGCTTCCACAGGATACAGCAGCGTGGAGAGCTGCATCAGACCAGTCTTTGGACTGACGACCAAAACAACAAGTAAAGTAGGCAAACCGTTTGGATTTGATACGCTTAGTTCCTACTGTCTAAACACACACAATAATGCCTACGAAGCTACGAGAATAAACCATAAAATTTATTACATTGTGCTGCGACACTCATGGAATTAGCATTTCCTACTTTCTTAAGAGCGCCAGATATCTGTGTATGAAAGCACTACAGGTAATCGTTACCAGGTTTAGGAATCTTCCTGCTCATCGTCTCTTCCTCTTACAAGCGCGCTCGAGAACACCTCTATTACCTATTATGCATTTCTAATACTTTCCATGTTGTATGCTGTTTTTATTTGTAAATTACTAAAACTGGGTGTATTAATGGCCGAAGTTCATAGTCTAGCATCTTTCGTTGAATACCTGCGAGGCACTTCTTTCAACTACATACTTTCACAGCTTTGAAGGAACACTAAAGTAACAACGGAAAGTAATTATCAATATACTATCGAAATCGAGGTTTCTGTAGGTAGTAGGAGGTAAAGAGAAATTTAAATACTTGGATATTGCAGTGGGGAAGAAAGTGTGGCTGCGGCTTTGGCGTAACATCTGAATGATAAAGTGTGTAGAAACACGAACCTGATGAGGTTACAATTATATATCACCTGTGAGATAGATACGTACATTTAAATTAAGAACACGAGTAAAAATTTAGTAGGCAGGACAGTAGGTCCGTTTTCTCTTTACATAAGCGGTCAAGAAGAGTAGCGGACCGACCTGTTTGCGGTTTCCCCCTTGTACATATGCAGCCCTCCTCACATTTCAGTTGTGCAGCGTGCAAACGTTTCTGGCTGAAATTTCTCCTCTTTCTCTTATAAACATGACACGCATTAATCATAGTTTTGTTCAGAAATGAAAATATGAAATAAATAATCGATGCTATCGTTGCTTTCTTCCTACTGCGACAACAACTAACATAAAAAACATACAAATAAGAAACAGCCATCGTCTGTGCTCTATTCTTATAGTGAGCGTTGGAGACAATGTAGGAGTCTCACATTGTTATTCTCTACGAGGTCTTACCAGAGCTGGTTTTCCGTTCTTTTCCATAGACCTATTATAAAATGTAAACGTACTTGTATCGTGGGATACTTATCACCAGTACTTGTGCAACGTAGTGCTGCAATGGATAAGCATGGAACAAATGCTGAAAAAGGATGAAACAATGTACCGGCACAGGATCTATTCCTCCGGAACATCATTAAAGGAGCCGCAGTGTGTGGCATCTCCCCTCACGGACACGTCAATGTTATAAGAATACCACGTCACCTCACTCTAAGAGACACTCTGGTAAGTTTGGAATTTGATCCAGGACTTCAACAACATGTTTTCTGATCAGGAATTTGACATCATTGCTGGCCAAATGCTGGTAAACGGAATTTCTGTCGTCGTTTTTACACTCAAATACATGTTATGCGGCCACTCCCGACGGAGGTTCGAGTCCTCCCTCGGGCATGGATATGTGTGTTGTTCTTAACATAGGTTAGTTTAATGTAGTTTAAGTAGTGTGAAAGTCGAGGGGCCGATGCCCTCTGCTGTTTGGTCCCTTAATAACTCACACACATTTGAACATTTTACATGTTATGGGGTGGAAAATGGCAGGTTATTATGTCTTTACTTCAATGGTAGTTTCCAGTGTCTTTACTTCTCACATTTGTATCGATATTGGCACTGAATGCCTACATTTTAAATACATTTACTTGTTTTGTATTTATTTTACACTATTACGTCATTAAATTTATTTCCGTAATCTTTCATAATATTCTAAATACGGCCCATAGTAATTAGCCATAATATTCGGATCCGCAACCCCATTGGGTGGTAAAACACTGGCACACATAACTACAGTAATTCATCGCCACACGAACTCTACTACTCCCTGATATCTGACAGGGTATAGAAGGAGCATAGGACAAACTTCTAAGTCAGGAAATTCGTGTGGATTAAGTGAATGTTTATAAACCCCTATGTTTTCGAACACGCCTGGTAACTGGCCAATATATGCGTCAGAGCGTCACATGGAAATCCTGTCATCTTCCTCCTCTACAGAATGCGACACCACTCTGCCTGTGTGATATAGCTATACTGCCAGTAAACAAAGCACCCAGTCAGGAAAATAGATGCAATGAAGAAATGAAAATGCTTACCAAAAAAATGTGACGTATACCAAAGTTTTCTCACAGGGTGCCGGGGAGAAATAAGCTACGTCGTACGATTACACCAGTCAGCTTTGTCCAACGACGTCATACCACACCCTAAGATGTAACACACGTAAGACTTCAAAGTGACGATCAATACACGTAAACGCTTCCATGGCGTCGAACTACACTATGTGATCAAAAGTGTACGGACACCTGGCTGAACATGACGTACAAGTTCGTGGCGCCCTCCATCGGTAATGCTGGAATTCAATATGCTGCTGGCCCACACTTAGCCTTGATGACGGCTTCCACTCTCGCAGTCATACGTTCAGTCAGGTGCTGGAATGTTTCTTGGGGAATGGCAGCCCATTCTTCACGAAATGCTGCACTGAGAAGAGGTATTGATGTCGGTCGGTGAGGCCTGCCACGAAGTCAGCGTTCCAAAACATCCCAAAGGCGCTCTATAGGATTCAGGTCAGGACTCTGTGCAGGCCATTCGATTACAGGGGATGTTATTGTCGTGTAAACACTCCTCCACGGGCCGTGTATTATGAACAGGTGCTCGATCGTGTTAAGAGATGGAATCGCCATCCCCGAAATGCTCTACAACAGTGGGAAGCAAGAAGGTGCTTAAAACATCAATGTAGGCCTGTGCTGTGATAGTACCACGCAAAACAACAAGGGCTACAAGCTCCTCCATAAAAACACGACCACACCATATCACCACCGTCTCCGAATTTTACTGTTGGCACTACACACGCTGGCAGATGACGTCCACCGGGCATTCGCCATACCCACACCCTGCCATCGGATCGTAGCATTGTGTACCGTGATTCGTCACTCCACACAACGTTTTCCCACTGTTCAGTCGTCCAATGTCTACGCTCCTTACACCAAGCGAGGTGTCGTTTGGCATTTACCGGCGTGATGTGTGGCCTACGAGCAGCCGCTCTACCATGAGATCCAAGTTTTCTCACCTTCCGCCTAACCGTCATAGTACTTGCAGGGGATCCTGATGCAGTTTGGAATTCCTGTGTGATGGTCAGGATAGATATCTGCCTATTACACATTACGACCCTCTTCAACTGTCGGTCAACAGGCGAGGTCGGTCTGTACGTTTTTGTGCTGAACGTGTCCCTTCACCTTTCCACTTCACTGTCACATCGGAAACAGTGGACCTAGGGATGTTTAGTAGGGTGGAAATCTCGCGTACAGACGTATGACACAAGTGACACCCAATCACCTGACCATGTTCGAAGTCCGTGAGTTCCGCAGAGTGCCCCATTCTCCTCTCTGACGATGTCTAATGACTACTGAACTCGCTGATATGGAGTACCTGGCAATAGGTGGCAGCACAATGCACATAATATGAAATACGTATGTTTTTGGTTACTTTAGATCATATATTGTATAATCATGAATTATAGACTCGTGGGAATGGATGCACTGATTGGACATTTCATTTACGATATAAATGTAAACCCTTTGTGTTCTAACTGTCGATACTGAAGTTCAAAGGTTATTTGAGTGTTGCAGACTTGATTGTACAGTACATTAAACAATCACATTTGCAACACTTAAATGACGTTTGAGCATCAATATCAACCATTAGAACAAAAATGTCTATATTTACATCGTAAATGAAATATATAGAGCCAAATGCGTCCCTTCTTAATTGCAAAAACAGGAGCACTTGATATTTATGGATTACGGGGCCATCTACTACGCATAGAAAACGGTAATTTGAGTAAACCATCTGTATTTTTTGGCGTAGTATCTGAATATGCAATAGGGGTTCCCATTTAAAAATACAAGGTTGACCTCGCCCATGTGGTTAGGAGGTGGCCAGTTGTGACAAATGTGATGGATGTCCCTTTTGTTAGGACTAACTTTTCACATAGAACGTTTATTTCGTACGATGCGTCGTTTTCGACATATTTAGTTGTCTCAAGTTAAAACAAACACCTTGCATAAATTTTCCCAACTAACTTCGTGAAAACCAAAACAACACAAAATCCCTTCAGAATTCTCTTCCGCGAACAATACTCACCATGGTGAGACTGACGAATAGAGTACCACATTTTACTCCACCCAACAGCCGATTTTACGCCCCCCCCCCCCCCCCAATTCTCCTCATTAATGTTAGCACAATAATATTAGCACCAATAATACCCCCTACAACCCAATTTGTCGTAAGATGCAAAACCCGTTAGGCTACTTAAGGTGTCAAAACCCGCTTGGTGCGATGCTCTTCATCCTGGAATACATCAGCACATTTCCTCCCCCAAATAACAGACCCAAAAATCCAAAGACCCTTAACCTTGTGCCCCTAGTAAACCTCCTCTTCCCAAAACGTAACTCGTCTACGTCCTTTATGACCAGCGCCCCTCCTTCCCTCCAATGGACTTTACTGCTAAAGGAAAATCAATCAATAACAATCCCCCTCAGGAGACACCGCCTTAACGAAACACTGTCCGTGTGGGCGAGCGGGTTTGTGTGATCCAATGAGGTGGAGGGCTATACTGGCGGTAGTCTAACTACCAGCACGGCCTTCCAAGCCGAACAGGTCTCCACAGAGGATCCAGACAAAGTGTGTCTCACAACGTCCAGTCTAGTGTCCTGTCCTGTCCTGTACTATCCTATTCTATTCTATCCCATCCCATAAACTCCCTTCCTTTCCTTTTGCTCCCTGTGATTGTGTGGCAGCAGACACAGTCCCCTAATGTGGACAGCGAAAGATACTTGGAAACCAGGACAACGTTGATGCACATAGGTCTTATTGCGAATGGATGGATAGCGTTCTGTAGTCGTGGTGAAGACAAGCTATGTAAGGGGTAAAGCCCTGGAATCAAACCTTGGCAGGTGTCCAGGCCATGAGGTGGCAGCCCCACCAGGACACTCGGGGGCTGTGGGCTGATAACGCGCACCACCAAAAAACACATATCACAGAAACTAAAAGGGAGAAACAGCAGGCTGGATCTTAAGGATATGGCCTTTGGCCTGAAAAGGAAAACCTTTATTGGTTTTTGGAATATAAGGACGTTCAGAGAGGCAGGGAGGCTAAGACAGGTTGAAAAAAGGATGGAGAACTATCGACTAGATGTATTGGGACTAAGTAAATAAGGTGGCCAGAATCTGGGGAATTCCAAACACAAAATGGTAGAGTACAGCTGTATGCGGGTCAGACAGGTGAGGACGCGATGCATAGGAACGGTGTAGGGCTCTTACTATCTAAAAGCAGCAAGAGGAGCTTACAGTCTCAGAGCGGATAATAGCCGCACGCTTTAAAACAAGTGTGCGATATGTCATTGTAATTCAGTGCTATGCACCAACTGAAATAGTTAAAGGAGAATTAAAAGATGCATTTTATACAGAGCTTAGCGGAGTCCTTAGACAAAGAAATTCTAGGGACATAAAAATTTTAATTGGTGACTTGAACGCAAAAAATGGTTCATAAAATGAAGGGCTTGAACATATCATGGATGTGCATGGCATGGGGATCAGGAATGTAAATGGTGAACTGTTGACAGATACGTGCGCTGAACATGACCTAGTCATTGGAGGCGCATTGTTTCCACATCGTAACTGCAATAAGATAACGTGGGTTTCTCCAGACCACGTTACCGAAAATCAAATAGATCACATAGTCATAAGCCGTAAGTTCTGACACTCTCTGTTAGATGTCAGAAATAGAAGAGGAGCAGAGGTTGGAAGTGACCACCACCTAGTTCGGGCGGAATTCAGACTGAAGATAGTGGCCAATAGAATCACGCTTAATCACAGGTGCAAGAAAATAGATGTGGCAAGGTTAAAAGACCAACAGATCAAGGAAACATTTGCCCTTGAACTACAAAACAGATTCCAGGTCCTCTCTGAAGAAAACTTTATCGAAGAGTGAATTGAAATATGTTGGAAGAAAATCAAAGACAGTTATTTAGATGTGGGAGAAAAAATCGTAGGATTTAAGGCACATCAAAGGAAGCAATGGATCTCCGATGCTACATGGAATGAAATCAGCCACAGGAAAAAACTAAAACTTCAGTTAAATCTTTGTAAGCCAAGAGCGCAGAAGAGCGAAGTGCATAAAGAATATACGGAGGCGAGCAAAAAAGTGAAAATATGGTTACGTCGAGATAAAAGGAAATGGATAGATGAGCAACCAAAATTTGCAGAAGAGGCAGCAAGACAAGAAAATATGAAAGAGCTCTACAATATACCCAAACGGTTGTCAATGAAGAACTTCATACGTGAAGGGCCAGTTAAGGACAAGGATGGGGTGATGCTTAAAACTCAACAGGCACAGCTACAGAGATGGGAGGAGCACTTCAAGGAACTGTTAAATTGTGAAGACAAACAAGAGGAACAGGTAAGAGATGTTCCAGAGAAAGTCGAAGAATATCAATATATAAATTTGTAGAGCCCAAAAATGGACGAAGTTAGGGTTGCTTTGAAAACACTAAAGAATCCAGGCCTAGACAACATAGCACCGTAGCTCTTAAAAGCCGATATTGAAAGTACTGTTAAAATGCTCCATCCCTTGCTGAAGCATATTTGGCTTGAAGAGAAATCTCCAAAGGAGTGGAAGAATGGTTTGGTGGTAAAGCTCCCAAAAAAAGGGAAATTTGTCAGGCTGTAACAACTGGCGTGGTATTACATTGTTGTCAGTGCCCAGTAAGGTCCTCACCATAATTATTTTAAACAGAATTAATGAATCTCTTGCAAAGCGACTGCGTAAAGAACAGGCCGGTTTTACGGATCAACGCAGTTGTGTTGATCTTATTAACACTCTTAGCATCATTTTACAGCAAGGCAACCATGTACCTGGCATTCATTGATTTTCAAAAGGCCTTCGATTCCGTGAAACATAAAGTGCTCTGGCAGGTGTTGCGGAAGTATGGCACACCACAGAACATCTTACACATCATAAAAGATCTATATGATGGCTACAAATCTTGCGTACCCCACAAGATAAATATGACAGAGCCCATAAAAGTAACAACTGGAGTCCGGCAGGGTTGCATTTTATCACCAACACTTTCTCTACTTGTTCTAGCCTCAGTTATGAGTGGGGGATTCATGAACGTCTGGAGGATTTGGATTTTGCAGACGACATGGTTTTATTTGCTCAAAGGCTGACTGATATGCAAGCTAAATTTAACTTGCTGAAAGAAGAAGCAGAGACTGCTGACCTCAATATAAATACAGGCAAAACAAAGGAAATGAGAGTAAATTCAGGGAATATTGAGGTGCCACTGTTAATAAGGGAGCAGCGGGTGGAGACTGTCAATTCATTCCTGTATCTGGGTAGTATAGTGACGGAAGGTGGTGGAGCTGGAGATGGCGTGAAAAACCACATTAAAAAGGCAAATTCTGTCTTCATACTATTGTATCTAATATGGAAAAATAGAAATATCACGTACAAAACAAAAATCAGTATTTTCAATGCAAATGCGAAGGCTGTCCTTCTGTACGCCAGTGAAAGCTGGAAAATGGATAAAAAGATAACATTCTAGTTGCAAAGCTTCATAAATAGATGTCTTTGACGCATCATGAATATCTGTTGGCCAAAAAAATATGTAATGAGGAGCTCTGACGAATAACAAACCAAATACCTATAGAAGACCAGATACGAAAGTGAGGTTGATTGGGGCACACCTTGAAAAAACCAGATGGAGCCATCGAGAAAAAGGCATGGGAATGGAATCCCCAGGAAACAAGGAAGAGAGGAAGACCTAGGGGCTCATGGAAGAGGACAGTGGAGGGGGAAGCAAAAAGAGTTGGCAAGACCTGGGCAGAATTGAGGCAAATGGCCAAAGATCGAGACAGATGGCGAGTTCTCCTGGATGCCGTATGCTCCCATAGGGGCCAAAGGAATTAAGTAAGTCAATCAATAACAATGCATTCAGTCCTATCGTTTCATGCAAGGCATATCGGACTGATGAAAGATAACAATGACATCCAAACTCAGCCTCGATCTTTCAGGCAACGATCCACACCCGTTCAAGTGCTACAAATTATCATTTCGTCAGCGCCACTTGTTGCCATCGGAGGTTCGTCAAATGGAGGCCTTGTTAAATTTCATGTGGCATTTGCAAATTCAACAGTATCTCCCATATTTTGAAAAACGTTACAGGAGATTCAAGGTCTCGCATCTGTTCCCACAACATACGAGCACGGAAGGCTACTCTCGGACCCATTATATATTCAGAAATCACAACTGCTGAAATACGCCTTACACGCCAAGATACGATAGAAAAACATACGAATTTTCCACAGAAATAAAAATCTGAACACGGTACACCCAATGCTCAATGTTGCCGTACTCCTTAGAAATGTGCGTCCTTTCAAGTTTGCATTTCTACATGACGTCATTTTTATGGACGACAATCCACGACTGCATTGAACAGCGGAGATGGAGGAGCTCTCAAAATGAGGGGACATTCGGTGAATGGACTGCCCTGCCCGTTCCCACGACTTAAATCCCATCGAGAATGTATGGGATGCATTGGGGAAACGTACTGCAACTCTATCACATGCACCATCGAGCACCCACCAGTTGTGATCGGCACCGGAGGAGGAATGAACGCCCTATCACAATAACTCCTTACCAACCTTGTGGCAGCGTGGGAGCGTGTTGCACGGCATGCATTGGCGTCCATGGTGATGTCACACCTTGTTAACGACAATGGCCCATCTTTTATAATTATCCGTTACCTTCTGTAGTATACCATAACAGTAGCAGTTCTTTCTACACTGACAGACAAAATGTCAACATTAAGAAGAGTCGTGTGACATAAACTTAAGTTGGTAGGCGTGTTTCTACATCGCAAATTTGGTACCAGTAGCATACGAGTAGCGCTAGTGGCACCACGACGAGGGTGAAAATCAGATTTGCTAAAAATAGACGCAGTAACGATCGTGAACGTTAAGTTACCTTTGCAATTGTACATGGTGAGTTGATGTTAGTCAAGAACGCCTTCAAGGCGACAAAGACGCCATTATCAACACCCCACTGACTTTAAACGAGGTCGTGTGATGGAGCAACAAAAATCTTGATGTTCTTTCCGCGATACTGCAGAAAGACTTGGCAGGAATGTAGCCACTGTACACGATTGCTACGAGCTATGCTTACGAGAATATGCAATCCCGAGATGACCGGGCTTCGTACGGCGAGGCCTCGCGGGGTAGCCGTGAGGCTTAAGGCGTCTTGTCACGGTTCGCGCGGCTCCCACCGGCGGAGGTTCGAGTCCTCCCTCAGGCATGGGTGTGTGTGTGTGTATGTTGTCCTTAGCATAAGTTAGTTTAAGTTAGATCAAGTAGTGCGTAAGCCTAGGGACGGATGACCTCAGCAGTTTGGTCCCTTAGTACTTACCATAAATTTCCAAATTTCGGACGGCAACATGCCACTACCGAGACGGAAGACCATCGTGTTCGGCGTATGTCTCTGGCGCATCTTACTGCATTTGCAGCAGCCATTTGAGCAGCACCTGGCACCACAGTGACAACGAACTGTTAAAAATCGGTTAGTTCGAGGACAGCTCCGAACCACAAGCCCTATAGCGTGAATTCCACTGATCCAAAACCACCGCCATTTGTGGTGTTAAGCGAGAGCTCACTGGAGGGCAAGGTGGAGGTCTGTTTTGGTGTCTGATGAAAGCTGGTTCTGTCTCGGTGCCGTCAGTGGCCACGTGTTGGTTAGAAAGAAGCCAGTTGAAGGCCTGCAACCAATATGTCGACATCCTGTACACACTGAATCTACACCTAGAGTTATGGTCCGGTTTGCGATTTCGTATGACAGTAGGAGCACAATCGTGGTTACCACACGCACCCTAACTGTAA
Source organism: Schistocerca serialis cubense (assembly GCF_023864345.2). Classification (NCBI taxonomy): domain Eukaryota; kingdom Metazoa; phylum Arthropoda; class Insecta; order Orthoptera; family Acrididae; genus Schistocerca; species Schistocerca serialis. The sequence goes on from NC_064638.1 coordinate 313,702,217, forward strand.
ATCTGTATGTCAGTCTGGCGATTCGCCCTGTTGTTCTGCCATTCATGAACAGCGTTCCAGAGGGTGTTTTACAACAGAAAAACGCTTGCCCATAAAGAGCTGTTGTAACCCAACATGCTCTACGGAGTGACGACATGTTGCCCTGGTCAACGCGATCACCAGATCTGTCTCGAATCGAGCACATGTGGGACAGAATTTGACGACAACTACAGAGTCATCCGCCAACAACCATTAACCATCCCTATATTGACCGACTAAGTACAACAGGCATGGAACACTATCCCACAAACTTACATCTGGCACCTGTACAACAATGTATGCATGTTAATATGCTTGCACTGAATATGGTTACATTGGTTATCAATGAAACAACATTACACATTTGCAATGGCTTATCTCACCCTTACATTAACCTGTGATCTTGCAGCGTTGATCACTTACATATGTTACCTAGACAAATATATACCCGAATTTTCATCACTCTACATTAAGTTTTGATGTTGCGATTTTTTTTCTGTCGCTGTATTTTTCTAGTTTACTACATGATGCGATTTCTTTGCCCCTTCTAAAAGTGCGGAGCAACAACTGAGAACAGAGCATTTATTGCCATGTATTGTGAGCACACTCCCTATTAAGAACCATGTCATTTGAGAGTTTATTGTGATTTTCAACAAGAATATGCCTAATTAATTATATTCTCGCAGTAAATCAGACTGCCTATTTGTTTGTGTGTTTGCCTAGCATAGTATTATTAACTAACATGTTTTTTTCTATAGTTTTAAGCCTGATCAGGTTAAATTTAGGATATCTTTCTATTACGCCTATTGTCTGGTATCAACTATTAGTTTATAATGCCACTTGCAACTACTTAGGCATTGAAATAGCATTGGCGTGTTTACTGTCGGGTTGAAAAACATGTTTTAGGCACTAGGCACCATTTGACGAATATTTTTGTACATGGAAAATTCCATTTCAATATTTAACCTAAAAATTGCACATTTTTTTCATTTCTAATGTATTTTTGCAGACATTTTAGATTTGGAGGGAACCATTTGATATTTGACAAAAATCATGGACGTGCAAAGTATTTAATTTCAGGCTCTGTTGTGTCTTAAAGAAAGTGTGGTATTCAGATATATCTATAAATGTTGCCAGCTGTTGGCGGTGACAAGCAACAGGAGCTTAAATTGGTAGTTGATTTTATTACACTGTTTTGAAGTTTTACAGAACGATATTAAAACGGAAAGTCATCTTCAGCGGCTGCACAATACTAATTTGTTAATTACATCGCATAAAAAAACGTTGACTTGGCAGTTGTACACTACTGGCCATTAAAACTGCTACACCAAGAGGAAATGCAGATGATAAACGGGTATTCATAGGACAAATATATTATACTAGAACTGACATGTGATTACATTTTCACGCAATTTGGGTGCATAGATCCTGAGAAATCAGTACCCAGAACAACCACCTCTGGCCGCAATAACGGCCTTGATACGCCTGGGCATTGAGTCAAACAGAGCTTGGATGGCGTGTACAGGTACAGCTGCCCATGCAGCTTCAACACGATACCACAGTTCATCAAGAGTAGTGATTGGCGTATTATGACGACCCAGTTGCTCGGCCACCATTGACCAGACGTTTTCAATTGGTGAGACATCTGGAGAATGTGCTGGCCAGGGCAGCAGTCAAACATTTTCTGTATCCAGAAACGTCCGTACAAGACCTGCAATATGCGGTCGTGCATTATCCTGCTGAATCGTAGGGTTTTGCAGGCTCGAATGAAGGGTAGAGCCACGGGTCGTAACACATCTGAAATGTAACGTCCACTGTTCAAAGTGCTGTCAATGCGAACAAGAGGTGACCGAGACGTGTAACCAATGGCACCCCATACCATCACGCCGGGTGATACGCCAGTATGGCGATGACGGATACACGCTTCCAATGTACGTTCACCGCGATGTCGCCAAACACGAATGCGACCATCATGATGCTGTAAACAGAACCTGGATTCATCCGAAAAAATGACGTTTTGCCATTCATGCACCCAGGTTCGTCGTTGAGTAGGCGCTCCTGTCTGTGATGCAGCGTCAAGGATAACCGCAGCCACGGTCTTCGAGCTGATAGTCCATGCTGCTGCAAACGTCGTCGAACTGTTCATGCAGATGGTTGTCGTCTTGCAAACGTCCCCATCTGTTGATTCAGGGATCGAGACGTGGCTGCACGATCCATTACAGCCATGCGGATAAGATGCCTGTCATCTCGACTGCTAGTGATACGAGGCCGTTGAGATCCAGCACGGCATTCCGTATTACCCTCCTGAACCCACCGATTCCATATTCTGCTAACAGTCATTGGATCTCGACCAACGCGAGAAGCAATGTCGCGATACGATACACCGCAATCGCGATAGGCTACAATCCAACCTTTATTAAAGTCCGAAACGTGATGGTACGCATTTCTCCTCCTTACACGAGTCTTCACAACAACGTTTCACCAGACAACGCCGGTCAACTGCTGTTTGTGTATGAGAAATCGGGCCGGCCGGAGCGGCCGAGCGGTTCTAGGCGCTACAGTCTGGAACCGCGCGACCGCTACGGTCGCAGGTTCGAACCCTGCCTCGGGCATGGATGTATGTGATGTCCTTAGGTTAGTTAGGTTTAAGTAGTTCTAAGTTCTAGGAGAGTGATGACCTAAGAAGTTAAGTCCGGTAGTGCTCAGAGCCATTTGAGAAATCGGTTGGAAACTTTCCTCATGTCAGCACGTTGTAGGTGTCGCCACCGGCGCCAACCTTGTGTGAATGCTCTGATAAGCTAATCATTTGCATATCACAGCATCATCTTCCTGTCGGTTAAATTTCGCGTCTGTAGCACGTCATATTCGTGGTGTATCAGCTTTAATGCCCAGTAGTGTATGATTCTCTTGTGATATTAAGAGCCAGTGGAAGCTACAAAACAGAGAAGATCGTTGTTGAACAAAGTGCTGAATAACAACCAGTTATAATCGAACTTCCTGGCAGATTAAAACTGTGTGCCGGACCGAGACGCTAACTCGGGACCTTTGCCTTTCGCGGGCAAGTGCTCTACCAACTGAGCTACCCAAGCACGACTCACGCCCCGTCCTCACAGCTTTACTTCGGCCAGTACCTCGTCTCCTACCTTCCAAACTTTACAGAAGGTAGAGACGAGGTACTGGAAGAGGGAAAGCTATGAGGACGGGGCGTGAGTCGTGCTTGGGTAGCTCAGTTGGTAGAGCACTTGCCCGCGAAAGGCAAAGGTACCGTTTTCGAGTCTCGGTCCCTCACACAGTTTTAATCTGCCAGGAAGTTTCATATCAGCGCACACTCCGCTGCAGAGTGTAAATCTCATCCCAGTTATAATCAAATTGTCTGGAAGTAACTTACCACTGCCTTTAAAAATAATTTAAACAACTGCGGAACATAGAATAATAAATAGATATGGCGTGTTTTCTTGTGTGGGTTTCTAATTCAAAGACTTATTTATTGTGGCATTATCGGCGAAAACCGTTTAGGTCAGTTTCGCGCTAGATCCGATTGGTAATGAGACGGGAGAGCTGAGAGGCAAAACAAAAGTGCAGCCGGTTAGCTCAGTCTTTACGAGACGGTGCAGTTAACTAGCAGGTGGCAGAAACAAATTACCGGCCGAGCCGAGTTACGGTGGCGGCCGGCGGCGTGCAAAAAGCCGCTCTACTTAACGGGGCAGGCGCAGCAGTCCCGTCTGCGGGTCCGCGAGGCTGCAGCGGTGGCGACGGCCGCGCAGCTGCGGAGTCTCCCTGGCGGTCGCTGCCGGACGTTTCATTCAAGGAGGCGGCGGCAGAACACTGCCGGGCGGACAGCTGGCCTCGGTGTTCGCGTCATGAGCCGCGGCTCCTACACTCATCCCTGCAGCAGCCTCTGTAGCTGTTGCCTTACCTTGGGAAGCTACGCTTCGAACGTGGAGAGAGAGATACAGCGTGTTGTGGAAGTTCGTCTACTGGCTACAATTATAATGTCCTCTGTCTTGGAACTGTTACTTACTAGAGTGGAACAAAATAATACAATTTTTTTTAATCGCAAATATACCGGGTGACCAAAAAGTCAGTATAAATTTGAAAACTGAATAAATCACGGAATAATGTAGATAGAGAGGTACAAATTGACACACATGCTTGGAATGAAATGGGATTTTATTAGAACCAAAAAAATACAAAAGTTAAAAAAAATGTCCGACAGATGGCGCTTTATCTGATCAGAATAGCAATAATTAGCATCACAAAGTAAGACAAAGCAAAGATGATGTTCTTTACAGAAAATGCTCAAATTGTTCACCATCATTCCTTAGCAATAGCTGTAGTCGAGGAATAATATTGTGAACAGCACTGTAAAGCATGTCTGGAGTTATGGTGAGGCATTGGCGTCGGATGTTGTCTTTCAGCATCCCTAGAGATGTCGGTCGATCACGATACACTTGCGACTTCAGGTAACCCCAAAGCCAATAATCGCAATGACTGAGGTCTGGGGACCTGGGAGGCCAAGCATGACGAAAGTGGCGACTGAGCACACGGTCATCACCGAACGACGTGCGCAAGAGATCTTTCACGCGTCTAGCAATTTTTTTGTTCTAATAAAACCCCATGTCATTCCAAGCATGTGTGTCAATTTTTACCTCTCTATCTACATTATTCCGTGGTTTATTAAGTTTTCAAATTTATACTGACTTTTTGATCACCCGGTATATTCACTCAGAGTTGGTGATGATTTGCAAGCTGCTCCATCACTTTTAAGAGATAGGCGACTGAATTGAAAGGTCCGTATTACTCTTGAAGATGAACAACGGTCACAGATGAAACCTTGCATAAAGTTCTGAATATGAAGTTACACAATCGGCGATTAAATGTTACTGGAGAAATACTGTATTATCGTTTCGCGAATAACACGCTGTGATACAGTTTGATGTAATGTGGAAGCCGCATTTGTTGAATGTCGACCAAAAGCAAACACTAAAACGTGTTTCTCAGCTATGTTTGAACATTTTCGAACGAATACAAACCATGTTTTGCGACAGTTTGTTACTGTGAATAAGACGTGAATCCACCATACAACGCCAGAAACGAAGCGTAAGTCAAAGGAATGAATTGAGGCCTATGGTGCTGCACCAGAAAAGAAAGTTGAGTTTAAATGCTGGTAGTTTTCTAGACTGTACAGAGATTCTTTTGGTTGTCGTGTAGAGACTAAAACAGTAATGTAGAGTACCATACAGATTTCTGCAACAAACGAATGGAAAAACATACAAAACAAAAGTGAGCAGGAAAAAGAGGAAGAAAACCAGAATAATGTAAGTGCGCACGAACATATTTTCGCAACGGGAAAATTGACAGGTTCGGAGAAATGAAAGTTAGTGTTTAACCTTCAAATGGTTCAAATGGCTCTAAGCACTATGGGACTTAACATCTGAGGTCATCAGTTCCCTAGTAATAGAAATACGTAAATCTAACTAACCTAAGGACATCGCACACATCTATGCCCGAGGCAGGATTCGAACCTGCGACCGTAGCAGCAGTGCGGTTCCGGACTGAAGCGCCTATAACTGCTCGGTCGCAGCAGCCGGCTACAGTTTAACGTTCTGAAGTAGTAATTTTTGAATAGCCAGACTATTCGACAGATTTGACCTCCGCAAATATCCAACTAGAACCATGTCCAATGGTATTTACAACCTGAAAAATATGTAAATCTAATAAAGAGCTTCCGGCAGTTGTAGATGTGCATTTTCCAAACTTTCCAGAGAAAGTGTTGAGATTTCCACATAAAACGACGGGCAAAAAGGGTTGACTTGAATGAATGGTACTTTGCGGGATATCATTCTGACCCAAAAACACAAACCGAGAACTTTTCTTCCTGTCAATATTATATGCTGTAGGGCGTCCCGCACTGACCAAAACAGCTACAACCTTCGTGAGGGCGATATACAATGTGGTCAGAAACTGGTTGAAAAGTTTGTAAAGGTGTTGCAGGGTAGGTTGTGCTTAGAAATAATTGCTAGGAAAAGAATTCAACACGTTGTGCCGTTTCCGAGTTAAGTTGCTTTGAAGTCAGGCAATAAAGCCGTTGCGGCTCGCCAGATACAATTAGTGTCGGTTGTTCTCATAGCGTAGAAGATAACACATGAGACTGCTCAGCCTTTCACTCGGGTTCGAAGATGACTACTGTCCCACGTCCAGTTTTTGTATCGCCCTCTTTTTCGGTTTTAGGAAACCGAACGACGTACACGTTTAACGTACACCGTCTCTGGCGGACCGCTTGAATTTGCGTGCGCAACAGCCTGATTGGCTAACTTCATTGTTAATTAACTCGGAAACGGCGCAACGTGTCGAATTTTTTCTCAAAAATTATTTATCACTACAAGCTTCTCTTACAAGCTTTTCAGACCAGTTTGTATATTTACACTTCGCGTTATTCAGTTAAGGAGGGAACGTAGGAAAACTCATTGGTAATATGTTTCCCTCCGAGGCGTTACTGGTCTTAGTCTGTGGTATCTAGAGGAGCAATATTCAGGAGGCTGAAGATTATTGTTACACTAAGTGCAGAAAAGGTGTATTTGTTAATATGATTTTGCGAGATACATCTTTCAGTTGTTTTTATTTCTTCTTCTTCTTCTTATGTTTAAGTTTAGGTAAGATAGCAAAATACCGTATCCATTTGTTGCATGGTATGCTCACCGCCCTCCTGCCTCGACTAAGTTTTAACTTTTAGGGTAATCTTTCATTTTCCATTCTTCACAGAGGCTCACTACATTTCAAATGATTTTCCTGCTTTATAAGACAATATATTTTAATATCGCTCATTTTTTAAAATTTTTAATCTTTCTATCTCAAAACGTCCTATCATCTTTACATAACATCTAACGGTTTATTTTGGCTGTGACTCCTAGCATTCTCTTCCATATGTGATCATGAGGACATCGTTTTATGAAATTAATGTCTCGTTCTGTGCATTCCTTCAATGTATCTCCAGCCAAATGAACCTGTGAGGATTTAGGCCTCTCTTTTCGAAACTGCTACATGTCTCATTTTAATAAAACTTGCTATCGATCTCAAACTACTGAGCAGTATTATAATGCGTCCCGAAAAATCTTCATATCCTCCTTACTCTCTCACCACGCACTTCTACTTGCAGATATTTATATGACATGACTAGCTTCAGTTGTGAGCAATGTAATCAAAGGCAAAAACGAGTGTGATTAATCTACAGGCATTGCATTCTCCCCACAACGAATCAAAGCGCCTTGCCTGATCACCCATTTGTTTTGAACTACTTTCATAACCTCCGAAGTAATGCTACTTTCTCAGATTAAAATATCAGAAACCTAAGATGTCCGACTAAAAGTTCGGTACCTGTCACTTAACGTTCCTTTCGCCTCTGGCAGTGTTTTGCACTTGCGAACAAAACATGTTGCAGCGTGGTTCATAGACCGAGTTAAACCGTAGGTCTGCCTGAAATTTGCTGCACGAGTCATTTCGAAGGATCACGCATAGAAAAGTTCCGTGGTGTTCGAACCTTCTGGCTGATGACGAACTTGAAGGAACTGCTTCAACTGAATCGTGAATGAGTCCGGCAATTAATGCGTTCTCTAGTCGCATTTTAGTGTAGCTATCAGCTCACGGGTGCCTGAAGCGAAGCCCTGTGTGTGCGAAACAGCCACCACAGACAGGTAGCAGAGCTGGAGTGCTGCCTATGCCTGACAGTGGACGCGGGGCCTGTGGCTCAGCCGGCTGGGTAATTGGAGGTTGTCTCGCCGCCACGACATGAGCCCCGCTGCAGATCACATCCTGTGACGCTCAGGCCGGACATTAATTACATCCTTTACTATCGCCAAGCGTTCCAGACAAAACGAAAACACCACAGAAATGGACCACCTCCGGGCCCTGTCAGCATCACACGTCTAGTAGCCTCAACTGTCTGGCACAGTCTACGAGGAAGCTACAAGCTTTCCTTAAGCAGAAAACTGGGAACACTAGCAGCGAAAACCACTAGTATCTCTACAAAGAGGCCACTTTATCGCACAGGTCCCATCTGTATGATGCTCGATCGAATGAAGTACCACCGTGGCTAATGTACAGTACTCGCACCTGTGAAAAGACGGTTAAAGCCAGGTGCTTAACTAGTCTCGGTCAAGCGGGGTAGTGACCTGGGTACCTCGGCCACAAGCACGATGGAAAGAAAGGATTCAAATAGTTCAAGCGGCTCTAAGCACTATTGGACTTAGCACCTGAGGTCATCAGTCCCCTAGACTTAGAACTATTTAAACCTAACTAACCTAAGGACATCACACACATCCATGCCCGAGGCAGGATTCGAACCTGCGACCGTAGCAGCTGCGCGGTTACGGACTGAAGCGCCTAGAACCGCTCGGCCACAGCGGCCGGTGAAAGAAAGGGAAAAGAAGAACATTTAATGCAAACGTTCAGTTAAGTGAAGGATTTCGCTATATTGAAGTAATCAAAGCTAGTTCCGGAAATCCTTAAGAGGTAAATATATGCGAATCATTTACCTCTTTTACCCAGCTCAAAGATCAGTCTGCATTATTATTCGAACATCAATTAATCGAGTCTATATAGAAGGAAAGGGCCAAGATATGAGCAAATACTATGGCCAAGACTATAGCGCAGAACCCATCATGAGCGGCATATACACCAATGCGAAAGAAATAGTCACAATATAAATTTAGACCTTAAAAGTACTGCAGAGGCTAATTATGAAACATCTCTGTATTTCTAAACAGCTGACAACATTTACAAAATTTTCTGCTATGGTAGGATTTAAGAACTTGCTCCGCGATTGCTCCCAAGGTACAGACACTAAGCTCACGATTACTGCCGAATCAGCACTAGGGAGACCAGAAGCCGAGTAGATACGCCAGCACTGTACACGAGCTGGCTCAAGGACAATGAAACCAATCCAACTTATGCAATGATACGTCATCAAAAACAACAGTTTCAAGTCGCATTTCATTGCGCTTATCTCCAAATCTTGTAAGATTCCTGACAAGAAAGCATAATGCATGAAATCCATCTATAATGAGCTATACGCTTAAATTCCTGCACTGTCCATTGTAATGTGCCTCTTCAGTGCAGTATATTTAATGACTTGTCCTCAGACGGGACGTTAGTCATTATTTTGAATTGAGTTCCATCGAAAGACACATGCACATATGAAAATATCAACTTTTACTTGCCTAATCATCTTGATGTCGGCTTTCTTATCTGCTTTGGAGGCATGATGAAATCCAAAGGTTTTTTTTTTCACCAACTCTTATATTCTGCAACATTTTAGATATTACAATAGCACGATTTGAACAAATAAAACAAAAATTACTTTCTGCACACAAAACGACTCGATTCTCATGTATGAGTCTGTCATCTCCAGCCAAATTTCTAAACAACGATGAAAAATGTTTTGCATCACCAGGGTTCCGAGAGTTTCGGGACCTGTACAGAAAATTGGAATAGAGATCAACATAAACATCATTTCCGCCCTTCTTATTGCTCATGAAAACCACACATTGCATGTTGTACCACCACACAGCAAGAGCTTCAGAGGTAGTGGTCCAGATTGCTGTACACACCGGTACCCCTAATACCCAATAACACGCCCTCTTGCTTTGATGCATGCCTGTATTCGTCGAGGCATACAATCCACAGGTTCATCAAGGCACTGTTGCCCTCTGTTGTCCCACTCCTCCACGGCGATTCGGCGTAGATCCCTCAAAGTGCTTGGTGGGGCACGACAACAATAGACAGCCCTTTTCAATCTATCCCGGGCATTGTCGATAGGGTTCACGTCTGGAGAACAAGCTGGCCACTCTAGTGGAGCGATGTCGTTATCCTGAAGGAAGTCATTCACAAGATGCGCACAATGGGGGGAGAGGGGGGCGTGAATTGTCATCCATGAAGGCGTATGCCTCGCCAAAATGCTGCCGACATGGTTCCACTATCGGTCTGGGGATGGCATTCACGTATCGTACAGTCGTTACGACGCCTTCCATGACTATCAGCAGTGTACGTCGGCCCCATATAATGCCACCTCCACGTTGCTGCACTCTCTGTACAGTGTGTCTAAGCCCTGAGGCGTTCAGCCTGACCGGGTTGCCTCCAAACACGTCTCCGACGATTGTCTGGTTGAAGGTATATGCGACACTTACCGGTGAAGAGAATCCTGAGCACTCCGTTCGGCATGTTTTTGGGCCCATCTGTACCGCGCTGATGGACGTCGGGAGTGAAGTTGCTCATCATGCAACCTATTGCGCAGAATTTGTGTCGTAACACGACGTCCTGTAGCTGCACGAAAAGCATTACTCAACATAGTGACGTTGCTGTCTGGGTTCCTCCGAGCCATAATCCGTAGGCAGCGGTCATGCACTGCAGTAGTAGCCCTAGGGGGGGGGGGGGGGGGGGGCGGGGGGGGGGGAGGGGGGTGCGGTAGGGGCTGAGCGAGGCATGTCATCGACAGTTCCTGTCTCTCTGTATCTCCTCTATGCCCACACAACATCGCTTTCGTTCACTCCGAGACGCCTGGACACTTACCTTGTAGAGGGCCCTTCCTGGCACAAAGTAACAATGCGGACGCGATCGAAACGCGGTATTGACCGTCTAGGCATGGCTGAACTACAAACAACACGAGCCGTGTACCTCCTTCCTGGCGGAATGACTGGAACTGATCGGCTGTCGGGCCCACTCCGTCTAATAACGGTTGTTTACATCTTTGTGCAGGTTTAGTTACATCTCTGAACAGTCAAAGGGACTTTGTCTGTGATACAATATCCACAGTCAACGTCTATCCACGAGTTCTGGGAACCAGGGTGATGCAAAAGTTTTTTTGATGTGTGTATATGCATGGCAAATGTATTTTTCAAGACGCCTTGGTGATACACTCGACTCCCTGAACTAGTCTGCGAGAGAGAACGCTGAAGTGCAGGCTTCTCCAACACAAACAGCTGAGACAAGAGAGGTAAACAGCCTGGATGACTGGTTTTGCAAAAACAAATTGCTATGAATATAACTGCCGAGTGGAACACCTCCACAACATCTCTCATTTGTCCGTAATAATTTATGATGTGCGTCTGCAGAACGTCGTCTCATCACAATTCGTTTATTCTCAGAGTAAATGAGGAAAATAATCATTTCATAATGAAAGAAAGCATCTGGTGGTAACAGCAGGGGGGTACCTGGGCTGTCGCACCTGAGACAAAACACAGGGCCCCCGAGGATATGGGGGCCATGGCGCACGAAGAAAAGAAATAAAAACACCAAATGGAAAAAATCATACAATCGTCCAGTTAAATGAAATCTCAAAATAGTCATAAGTGGTTCTGGAACTAAGATCTGCTAGTCACTTGCCTCCTTTACACATGTCCAGTTGCGTAAGTAGGCATGGCAGCCGGGGATCATTCGGCAAATTGTGTGAAGAAATTTTCAACATCCGTGAAAAATGAAGCCGCTTCCGTTGATGTGAAGTTTTTTGACGGGCGAAAAAAAGTTAAGAAGGTTGAAACAAAGGGGGAAGCGGTAGGGGGAAGCGGGAAGGTCGAAAGGAATAAGAAGAAGAAGAAGAAGAAGAAGGGAAAGGACTGGATGTCACTAAAATGGGAAGGGTGCAGAGATGAACCAGGGAAATCACGAGAAGATTCGGATTGGGCTATGTTGAACAACAGTTCCATAACATCTACGTTTCTTTGTTATGGACAAATTTTGCCTCGTTTCAATTTACTAGATGGAGGAGTTCTTCTCATACCAAATGATGAAACACAAAGAATACATAAAGTGTTTATTTTGCGTTTGTTGCTTTGTTCGGTGTGGCTTAGCATTAATCTGAAATGGCAAACGAATCGCGACATTCTCGCAAGCAATGAGAATTTGGTCTGTGTTGTTGTTCCATGATTTGAATTATGTGATACAAAAAATATCTCTAGAAATGTGTACATTTTACTTCATATATAGGCACACCGATGGCAATAAAAGAATAAACTAGCTAAGCAACTAGGGGCATTTATCAGAAATTTTAAAAAAGATGTGTTAGTCGCATTGAACGGGTGGAGAGGTGCAAAATCTAAGTTTGCCCTGGTCCACAGTTAGCGTATTTACGTCACGAACTAGCTCAAAGGGTAGGGTGAAGTAGAACTCAAATACAGCTGATGACATCTATAAATTTTTTGGCCACAGCACGCGACGGTGGTAGGATTTAAAAAGCTTGTTTCCTGAGTACTTGCAAGGTAACAATGAAAATACCCATGATGCATGAGAAACGACAACTGTACAATTAAAGATAGACTCACTGGCGTTCTTAAACTGGTAATATAATGATTACGAGTGAAATAAGTAACGGACGAAGATTTGTTCAGTATGAAGTGCTTCAAAGACTCAAGACAGTACTTAGGGCCTTACAGTTTGAGAGTGTAGACGTTGCTTCTGCATTCGAACTCCTAGGAACAGAAAGGATCATTCGGAAAATTGTGTGAAGAAATTTTCAAAATCTGTGAAAAATGAAACATCGAATGTAGATCCTCCAAATTCCCTAAAACACTAATATTTACAGTAAACAAGATGGAAAGCGTCATTAACTAGACTTAGAATGCCAATTTATTTAACCACTGACTGACAACATTTATCTCCTAGTAAGTTATAAACGCATAGAGAGCAATATCATCTTTTTGTATCTACCGCATGTGATGAATATCTAAACCACGTCGCATGAAATTTTTTAATGATATCTTCGCATGACTTTTTTCTTTTGCATTCGGTTTAGCTGATATTGATAAGAATTTCATTTACAGTGCAAATATAGAAACTGTCTGACCCATATGACGTAGCAGAGCTGATGTCGAATTATCCCGACAGTAGCACAACGCCGTTCGGATTTTATGTGCAAAACCAGTCACCCTTAATTAACCCAGAACTACAATGAGACAGATGGTTAAAATTTGGTCCACAAGAGCATCGAACCTTGATCTAAGATAAGTTTTAACCGACTGAAAAAATCTTGCTTCGTTTGCATTTTACACGCAAACCTCTCTGGGAGGTTTCTAAAACGTGCCGCTTCTATACTTTGAACTTGTACGAAGGGTTTCAGAGTTTGCACAACATTAGATAAATGGATATAGTCAAAAAAAATTTTTGACTCCAATAATCTTTATCCGATGTCGAGATACGATAGTTTAAAGTCGAGCTAAATATTGCACGTAAAATTCGTTCTTACGTGAATTGAATGTGAGTAACAGTAAAAAGTGAAACAAATAAATAAAAAAATGCATTCTTAAGTTAAAATTGAAAACTCACTTTCAGAAATCTAGCTTTCGTACCTTACGTACAAAAATAGGTTTTTTAAGCGTTTTCTATCACGCCAGTACTGTGTTTCAAACTTGTGCGGATCAGTTCAAATTTTATAATAAGGTATACAAATACATGTAATTAATGATCGTCCTGTTGTTTTGTGAAATCTTTATCCGCTGCCACGACGTAGAAGTCTAAAGTTGCGCATAAAATGCACTTAAAATCTAGTTTTACGCGAATCGCACGAGCTGAGACGATTTAAAGTGATAAAGATGATGACAAACACTGTAAGAAGCGTCTGCAAAAATCTTTCATTGTTCGGGATTTACAGCAAAAAAATCGCGCTTTTGCACACGAAATTTTATTTCGTGGTAATGCGTTGCATTTTCAGTGCTGCATTTGAATATAATAAAAATTGTTTTTTATGGTTGATTATTGTTTTGCTGTTTATGTGTTAAACATTTTATTCATCAGTGGCTTAAAAGAATCGAAAAATCTTTCAAATTGCAAAACAATACGTGTACCAAATCAGAATTTGCCTGCACAAAAAATGTGCTGTTTGACCGAGCTTGTAAGTAGAACAAAAATTTAGACAACTAAGTGCGTAATGTGGTTGGTAGTTCACATGTTTACACACCTTTTTAATTGTTTACTGATCAGAAATTCCATTTTCTTTCCTATTTAATCTTAAAATATTGTATGAGTTATTATTTCAATTTTTGTTACATTATTCTGTGTTGCAATCTGTTAAATTTCAATTTATTTGTTGTAAATGTCACAAGACTTTCTTTCTAGTTAAATACAGATTCTAGTAAGAACTAATTGGTTACTGAATTTAATTACAATTTATCTTTGGTAGCGATCATTATTTGTTATTTGGAATGATGTACTGATGAATAGTTGTACCATACATTGATAAAGAAGAGAAAGATTTTTTACATTAAATTTTGCTTTACTGAAGTATTTATAACAGAGTGTAACTTTTTTTACTCAAGTATACACCGAGAATCATTGTGGAATACTGTAATACTATACGGAACCTGTGACCATCTCATTGATGGGTTCAGAAACCTGTATCTAGACTCCAGTTGCAGTATAAAACAGAAGATGGGAACAACCATTTGTTTAGCATTCTGACAGATAAGGATGACTTTTATCTGCATTGCTTTTCGTATTAGCCATAGATTTCGTAATGAGAAAAGAGAAGGACCGACTCAAATATTGACATACGTTGAAATAAGCAACCTAGGCTTATGGGTCTGCATTTTGCTGATGACATTGTTCTCCACGAAGAAACACCACAAAATTTACAACTAATGATTACCAAGTTGGATGGAATGCGTCTATAGAGCTAAAAGTAAGGAGTGATGTAACAAAAACAATGTGCATAAAAAGTGGAAATGACTCTGCTCAAATTATAGTGTAGTAGAAGATGTAAAATATATTGACCGATTACCATATTTCGGCGCCCTATCTGTAATAAGTCACCAGCAGCAGAATTGAGAAAGCTTCTGCAGGCTTCCAGCGAATACAATCCATGTGGTGGTTAGACAAGTATGTCCTAAAAGCTTCGGCTGTGCTCCTCTATGGACATGAACGCTAGTGAGAGCTGGGAAATGTTTGTAAAGTTATCACGAAAGCTCAATGTTTTTCATCAACTATGGATGAGGAAAATTTTGAAGATCAGTTCTCGCGACCACATTTCAAATGATGAAATGCTGAGAAGAAGTGTACTACGCAGCCTGCAAAAACTCGTTGCTGAAAGACGACAGTAGCATGCGGGACATGTTCTACTCATGAAAGATGGAAGATTCCCTATATCTGCACTGTCGTGGAAACCGATGGATGAATGTAGAAGTAGAGGAAGACCTTGTAACAACTGGAAATTAACTTTCGCAAAAGGTCTTCAATTTCAATGCATGGACTTTAACTAGGAAAAAGTTGAAAACCTGGCAGCTGGTCGAGTTCTCTGGAGGAAACTTGTTTTCCGATATGACCCTTACCACCGGATAAATTAAGTCTAAGTAAGTAAAGTCTAGTTGGAAGAGAGTGTCCAGGATAGTGGTGTAATGTAGTGTGCATTTGTATGCTTGGGAGGGGAAGGTGCACCAGGGTGTGAGAGACGATGTATGGGCGACGTTTAGCTCAGTTAAGAATGGGCTGGTAACAAGCGTGGGGATAGGAGGGGTAAGGTAGGGGCCTTACTTTATGTACTTGGCCCTGGCTTAAGTCCCAATCCTACATGGGTTAAGGTTTTCTGACACAGATTGTGTACTGGCCAATTTTCCGATTTTCTTCTTTATTCCAGTTCTGTAACGGACAGCACCATCGCGGTATATGAACTTTTCCGTCTGCACTGTATTCGCTGCTATGAAAATTCCTGCATAATAAAACTGTCCGCCGACAGGGCCTCGCAGGAGGACTGTAAGGCCACGTGCGAGTACCTCTCTCTTGATGCATTTTGGAAAAAACTCCTAGGTTGTGGCTAAGTCGCTTCTCTGCATTTTCGTTTCTTTTAGAATTGCTGCTCCTCTAACGTTGGCAGCAGAATGCTTGCGAAGTGTGAGGTGGAAGAGATACACTCCTGGAAATTGAAATAAGAACACCGTGAATTCATTGTCCCAAGAAGGGGAAACTTTATTGACACATTCCTGGGGTCAGATACATCACATGATCACACTGACAGAACCACAGGCACATAGACACAGGCAACAGAGCATGCACAGTGTCGGCACTAGTACAGCGTATATCCACCTTTCGCAGCAATGCAGGCTGCTATTCTCCCATGGAGACGATCGTAGAGATGCTGGATGTAGTCCTGTGGAACGGCTTGCCATGCCATTTCCACCTGGCGCCTCAGTTGGACCAGCGTTCGTGCTGGACGTGCAGACCGCGTGAGACGACGCTTCATCCAGTCCCAAATATGCTCAATGGGGGACAGATCCGGAGATCTTGCTGGCCAGGGTAGTTGACTTACACCTTCTAGAGCACGTTGGGTGGCTCGGGGTACATGCGGACGTGCATTGTCCTGTTGGAACAGCAAGTTCCCTTGCCGGTCTAGGAATGGTAGAACGATGGGTTCGATGACGGTTTGGATGTACCGTGCACTATTCAGTGTCCCCTCGACGATCACCAGTGGTGTACGGCCAGTGTAGGAGATCGCTCCCCACACCATGATGCCGGGTGTTGGCCCTGTGTGCCTCGGTCGTATGCAGTCCTGATTGTGGCGCTCACCTGCACGGCGCCAAACACGCATACGACCATCATTGGCACCAAGGCAGAAGCGACTCTCATCGCTGAAGACGACACGTCTCCATTCGTTCCTCCATTCACGCCTGTCGCGACACCACTGGAGGCGGGCTGCAGATGTTGGGGCGTGAGCGGGAGACGGCCTAACGGTGTGCGGGACCGTAGCCCAGCTTCATGGAGACGGTTGCGAATGGTCCTCGCCGATACCCCAGGAGCAACAGTGTCCCTAATTTGCTGGGAAGTGGCGGTGCGGTCCCCTACGGCACTGCGTAGGATCCTACGGTCTTGGCGTGCATCCGTGCGTCGCTGCGGTCCGGTCATAGGTCGACGGGCACGTGCACCTTCCGCCGACCACTGGCGACAACATCGATGTACTGTGGAGACCTCACGCCCCACGTGTTGAACAATTCGGCGGTACGTCCACCCGGCCTCCCGCATGCCCACTATACGCCCTCGCTCAAAGTCCGTCAACTGCACATACGGTTCACGTCCACGCTGTCGCGGCATGCTACCAGTGTTAAAAGACTGCGATGGAGCTCCGTATGCCACGGCAAACTGGCTGACACTGACGGCGGCGGTGCACAAATGCTGCGCAGCTAGCGCCATTCGACGGCCAACACCGCGGTTCCTGGTGTGTCCGCTGTGCAGTGCGTGTGATCATTGCTTGTACAGCCCTCTCGCAGTGTCCGGAGCAAGTATAGTGGGTCTGACACACCGGTGTCAATGTGTTCTTTTTTCCATTTCCAGGAGTGTAGATACTGGCAGAGTTGAAGTTATGAGGATGTATCGTTAAGTTTTGTGTGGGTAGCTCAGTCGAACCGTCGACGCAACCAGGTCTGCAGCCATTGCAGTACTCCAGCGTCGAGCAAACTTTGTAGATGAAAGATGAAGCGGTACTGCCCGTTGTAGCTGAGTGTGCAAGATGGTTGTCATTCTGTGTAAACACACGTCAGTGACAAAACGCTCTTCTACACACAAGCTTCATATATGCGCCCGTATCGTGACAAACTGATTTCCCTGGAACCGATCATTTTGTCCCGTTCGAATTCTCTCGCGTAATGATAGTGAACCTCTTGTTGCTGTTTCTATTTCATTTCAACACCCTCTACCACGTTACGAGCAGGCCGATGTGGCCGTGCGGTTCTAAGCGCGTCAGTTTGGAACCGCGTGACCGCTACGGTCGCAGGTTCGAATCCTGCCTCGGGCATGGATGTGTGTGATGTCCTTAGGTTAGTTAGGTTTAAGTAATTCTAAGTTCTAGGGGACTGATGACCTCAGTAGTTAAGTCCCATAGCGCTCAGAGCCATTTGAACCATTTTACCACGTTATGATCATTGCGGGATCCGTAGATCACTCGTCGTTGTGTACCATACTCTTATGTCCAATGGTTCCACATATACGTCGCTATCATCGCAATATGCGTTGTAAGAGCAGGAATGTTAAGGTATGACAAATCAAATTCCCGGAAACCTATCATTCTGTCTTGTGGTTTCAGGGGGGGGGGGGGGCGGGGTGGACGTTTTCATCGTCTTTCTGCAAGCTTAATCGCATTGCTGAGTAAAAAAAGTTCTTCGAATCAGGATTTCTTTCTTTCTGAGCCTTTGTCTTCCGCGTGTTTGTAATTTTGTCTGAATGATACTTTTACACCTCATTGCAAAAATATATGCACTATTATGTTTCTTGTTAACACTGCATGGAAAGATGTCTGCCGGCTGCTGTGACCGAGCGGTTCTAGGCGCTTCAGTCCGGAAGCGCGCGACTGCTACGGTCGCAGGTTCGAATCCTTCCTCGGGCTTGGATGTGTATGATGCCTTTAGGTTAGTTAGGTTTAAGTAGTTCTAATTTCTAGGGGACTGATGACCTCAGATGTTAAGTCTCATAGTGCTCAGAGTCATTTTTTTAAAGATGTCTGGTTACATGTAGCAGAAGGCATCATGGTCTTGATTTTGCCAAGTGGTTTAACATATGTTTGTTTTTGTGAGTTCTTTGATGAACACACATAATGGAGTGATGGTATGCGCTACTAACCACGCTGGAGTGCAATTTTTATTCATGGCCTGCTTGTAGCTACGTTTCAGAAATGTCTAACGTAAGGCACGCTATAAAAGTAAAGTATAGTAACTGACTGTCTAGGTGGCGAGAGTAACTTTATCACCAATTAGAGCGTAACCAGTGAGAACGTTTGCCCTCGAGAGCGCGATGGTAACGTTTACCTTCCATATTCGAGGCCACCAAATGGAGCATTTCTGCAGCAGTAAACTTGAGCGCTCTGCCGGTTACATTTCAGTTGCAGTAAGCTCGCGGCTTCCCTTGACGTAAATCTCTGTGTTATTTTATTAGATGAAAGTTTCTTTTACTTACCGTGATGAAAGAACGAACTGAAAATCTCTGAGGCGATACAGGATTTTATGCGGACTACGCGGAGCTAAAATTCTATCTCAGCTTGTTTACAAACTGACACGGTATTTATTTGTCACGTAGAAGATATTATATGGAAGACAGCAGTTTAAAAAGTTATATACAAATGTTCCTTCTAGAATGAGAAGACAAATCTACCAGTAAAATACTTATATCACAGAGGTTTATTACTGGCGATTCATTATAATTTAATGTTATGTCATGCGAGCAGCATTTACGTGCAGTTAATGTATCGTGAACAGCTAAGCTTACAAAAACATGCACTGCGTGCAAGCGGAGGTCCGTTTACAGACTGCTCTAAGATCCTGAGACAGCAAAAAACACATCTCGAAAGTAGTCACACAACTAGCGACACTTCATTCACGAACATTTATCACGCATGAGTAAACCAGACGTATATTTCAAGTTTGTACGCGGGTGATTCAAACAATCAGAAAAACGTTGAGCTAGCTCGTAACGGTCATGCTAATAATCTTTACACATTTGTATCAACACTGAAAATAACAAAAAATTATAATTGTGTTAGATAGTTTCCTTCATAAGGAACAAAATAGTATTTTTTTTTTTTTCGAATGGGCCATGATTCACATGTCTTAAAAGCCATTTAATACTTGAAAGGGATACTGATATTTGTTCACCATCAGCTTCCCTTATACCATGGACACATAGATGGCTGTCGCGCGTTTCTCAGACGGTGCGCAATGTCATCTGAGACACTGGGCGTCTGCAATAACGTCTCTGGATACACCGCTCCTCTGCTGATCGCGCAGTCAGCCAGCCAGCGTCGTGTAGTTGTGAAGTGAGCCGCGGCCGAGAAAGCGGTATGCCAAATGTGATGAAAATACCGTCATTGAGGAAACTGATGGTTTCTGATATCTTTACTCTGAGAGGGAAAGATATTTTTATTGATTTGATGAAGGCTTCATAGTAAGGTAATAATTAATTTTCTTTCCTTTAATTGTGCGTGACTTGCTACCTGCACACCATTATAATAATTTAGTATCCAACGCAGAACTTTTATCCTCTTCATAATTAGGCAAAAATAGCTAGAAGGAAGGGTGATTGGGTTTAACGTCATTAGAGACGGAGAACAAGCTCGGATTGTGTCAAGATGGGGAAGGAAATCGACCATGTCCTTTCAAAGGAACAATCCCGGCATTGTGCTGGATCGATTTAGGGAAACCGCGGAAAACCTGTGTCCGGATGGCCGGACGCGGTGTTGAACCGTCGTCCTCCCGAATTCGAGTCCAGTTGGGTAACCACTGCGCCACCTCGCTCGATATGTAACATTAGCGACAATCCTGTATAGATTAATTCAGTTAATGCAACCTTTTGTAATTGAGGATGAACATATATATTTTGTAATAATTCTTTGAATACGAGGCTGCTAAAAAAGTTAAAGTATTTTCAGAGTGTCATTTCTTTGCAATTTTTAATATAACGAGGAATAATTTTGTAAACCAACATTTCTAAATTTGCGAATAAACTTAACTTAAACGAATCAGCATTAACATAATTTACCAAGTCTTCACCCGTTTCCCAATCGTTGCCATTCACTAGGTAAAGTTTCACAGTTACAATTTAAAATGCAGACACATAACTTGGACTTATTGCACACGGAGTTCACCTGTAGTTAGTTTGCGGCTCAAGTGAATGAGACACGCTTTTTTAATACCTTTCGCCGCGCGGGATTAGCCGAGCGGTCTCAGGCGCTACAGTCATGGACTGTGCAGCTGGTGCCGGCGGAGGTTCGAGTCCTCCCTTGGGCATGGGTGTGTGTGTTTGTCCTTAGGATAATTTAGGTTAAGTAGTGTGTAAGCTTAGGGACTGATGACCTTAGCAGTTAAAATATTTCACACACATTTGAACATTTAATACCTTTCAATAGCAGGAGCAAGAGCGGCAGCAGAGCAGTTTCCAGAGAGCAGTTGCCACAGGCAAGGCCGAAGAGAGAAAAAAAAACTACATTTCAGATTTCAAGCGACTTTTTTTCATACGGCCAGAAATCAGTCAAGGTTTTGTCAAGTTTAATGTCAGAGAAGTAAAGAAGTATGAAACAGTGTTACGAATTTTGAAGGCGACTTAGGTAGAATCTGGTTTTGTTTATTAGGTGACTCAGTGCACATTCTTGCAAATCACGTAACTTCTCAAACAACCTTTCAGATAATCCAAGAAAATCAATTGCCTTATAGAAAACAGTAAACAGGAACTATCAGTAAAACTAATAATAATTTTTTCAACAAACTATCATACCAACGTATTTTTCATGACATTTATACCAACATGAAAGCTATAATGAGTCATTTGGCTCTGGCGCAACATCAGACACCATTCTGTTACGTAAGATTACGAACGAGTGACTGGAGAACTTGGCAAGACGGAGACGAGTGTAACCATGGATAGGTAGCAAGCAAAATAAAGTGGGGAAGTTGAGGCTCCGTTAACGACAAGGTCTTCAGAAACGGTGCAGAAGAGCAGAAAGGACACAGTTGCTGAAAGAAATCTTTCACGTTCATTCCAAGGAGATCCATCCCGGATACGAATTAACTGTTATGAGGGAAATGGTAAAGCTTTCAGGAGTGCCGGCAGGAAATTTAAACCTAAGTAATCAAAAGTCTTGAACAGGGGTACTGGACATCAGTAACCCATATGAAAGAGAGTATTTTACCTTTATTTACTATATTCGACAGGAATTCCCCACCATGACCGGCTACTGGTTAAAGGTAAATAGGAAGCTATACTCGGAGGGGCATCGTCGTTACATCATGGACATTAGCCGATCAGTAGTGAACATTCTCAGCCTGGACTGTAATGGACGACCGTGATCTGTTTGGAACAGTCTGCGGAAGACTGTTCAGAGGTTATGTACGCAGTTTGTTACATTTATCGCGCGATGTTGTTCCTAGATCCAAAAGAGCCAGAGGTAGCAGCAATCTCTGCACAACACATGTCCTGGGAAATCGCGACTTACTCTCAATACAATTCAATTAAATAATGTAATACATACAAACCGTAAAGTTGTGCAATATGGGATAAACTTGGACATTCCACAAAGCTACGATCCCCCATGAAAATGTCCTCCGCAGATGGGGCCGAAACGTCGGGTTCTGAAGAAAAATCCATTTCGACCACGACATAATAGCCCGGAATATTGTAGTAATTGTGACAATTCCGGCCGTAAATTTACATTTTCCAAGCGCGCATATTGCTGTCCCATAACTCCTGTTACCTCAGTGTTTAGTCAAAGGGGGGTGGGCGGGAGGGAGACATACTGTCCCGACGTCAACGGAGTATCTTGAACATGAAAATAGTTGGTAAAGTAATGAACAACTCTCCCTTCTTCGAACTCGTAAACGCTAGATGGGTTTAGAGACAGCGCTCGTATACGTGACAGGTGTGATGAACGGCCGTGCTCGGGCAAAACCGTCGTTTAGCGACGACCGTCGAAACCGCCAGCTGGAGCTGTCAGTGGCTGGCAGTGTTTTACGGGCAGCAGTTTTCTCGGAGGAAACGGCCGGGGGCAGTACGCCAGCATTTCAGATGAAGCGTAATCCCCCTGACAGTTAGGGCCGGGCCGCCAGTAACGGTACGGCCCAAAGGCACCGCCGTCTATTGTGTGCGCTGATAACGTATTTTACGCGCGGGCCGGAACATTAATAAGGAGCACCGGCCAGCAGAGAGGCTTCCTGGGCAGTCGCACGGCGCCCCCCGTCTCTGGAGCAGCTCTGCGCTCCCGGCCAGGGTTAAGCGAGACGCGGCCTGTTCGTGATTTACACGGGGGCGGCAGACCCTAACCGCGGCCCACCCGCTTTGCGTCGCCTTTTTGCCGGCCTCTTTCACTTTCCACCTATTGCGCTAAGCCATTAAAATACTGACATCAGGAAGGATATCAATTAACGAAATTTTACGTGTTACCACTTCATAGTATATTAGGATAAATGCAGGATTCAATTTGTAAGTGATCTGGGACCCTTAAAGGGTGTAAAATATATTACACAGAGCTTCTTCTTTTGGCAGAAAAGTAGCTTCACCTGGGAGGGTATCAGCTCCTAACTGAAGGATACATGTATGTCATTTCATAGTGTGTATACGCATACTGAACTGACGAATGAGAATTGTATCAAGTCCGAGATTCGAATCATGGAGCACTCAAAGATGAACACCACAGACACGAGCCTTAATATGTGAAGAATACAGCGTCCTCTTTCCAGATCATCGGGTTTTACAAACAGAAGTAATTGTTTCGTATAGCCAGTCCCTCATCATACCGTCACGATAGGTGTTGAGTCTCTATGAGAATGACGAATGCAGTCTGGCAACGTTCATCGGAGCCTCCACACACGGACACGTCCACGATGCTGCTGCACGAAGAACCAGGGCTCATCTGAAAAGACTGTATGGGGCCACTGCTCTGTACAGTGTTGTAATTGTGCGGAGCCTATCTTCTACATGTCATGCCTCGACTCAAGTGTTCACGTTGACCACGGCGAGTCTTCAAAATGAACTTGGAGAAACTAGACGTTACTGCCGCCTAAAGGGACGCTGCAACAATCGTCGCCGGTCGGTGTCTCCTCAGACAGCGGCCCATGTCTAAGTGGATATTTGTCTCGTTGCAAACACGACAGTTTCCTGGCTCTATATAAGTGAGATACCTACACGACCAACAACATGCCTCTCCTCTCTGGCGCTAGACGTGTGGGCCCGAAGAGATCCTGCCTGGCGATAAGTACGAGCATCCCGAGCCCATCATTCTCTTCCTCTCGTGACACTCGTGATATTCCCATCAATGTAATCAGCAGTATCACGAGCGATAACCCACATTCTCGATTCTGCTTTTCTCGTATTTCCGACGCGATCTGCTACATGTTTTTTCTTCTTAAACGAGACGTAACATGGTACACGATTTTCTTACAAACAAACAACATTCAAACATAATTTCTGGATTACACACTCACCATGTAGTCTTTACTTATACACAAAATGAAATTGGTGTTACTTTGTACCTTTTAGTTTGACAAGCCGCGACATCGTCGCGAAAAACCACAGTGACCCGTATATGTAATAAGTTTTCTTTAATTTACGTCTATGGTCACAATCTATTCTGTTTAACAGAATACCTGTTTCGGTCTTTAATGACCATTATCAGATCTGCAGCAAAAATGGGAAAAATATACATACACTCGCTGTTTCAATTAATTAGTGAAAAATAGTGTATGCTGACATTAGCGACATCTGGTCAACTTACTACACAAACATCTTGTGGCTACTGTACGGCAGCTAGTTTTAAACAGTAGTTTTACTGACAACATGACTCGTGCATGTGATGTGATTTGTATGTATTTGACGATGCTGGTGCTGATTCCGCATTTAACAGTTGACTATGCCACTATGGCTGCAGTGCATTAGGACTTTGATTTTATGAGACAGGTATGCCTCTTCACATTTAAAGCGCACAAATGTAAATTTTGTGAGTACTACTTTTCAATATGCTCTATGTATTGTTCTTAAGCTGTATACAGTTTGCGAGTGTATTTATATTTTTCCCATTTTTGCTGCAGATCTGATGATGGTCATTAAAGACCGAAACCGGTATTCTGTTAAACAGAATAGATTGTGACCATAGACGTAAATCAAAGGAAACCTTTTAGTTTGGATATCTAAGCAACCAGTACACTTCAAGGTTCAAATGGTTCTGAGCACTATGGGACTTAACATCTGAGGTCATCAGTCCTCTAGAACGTAGAACTACTTAAACCTAACTAACCTAAGGACATCACACACATCCATGCCCGAGGCAGGATTCGAACCTGCGACCGTAGTGGTCACGCGGTTCCAGACTGAAGCGCCTAGAACCGCTCGGCCAACTCGGCAGGCATCAGTACACTTCAAGCAAAACTGACATTTGTTTCAAGCTGTCTTCATAGTGTCGCAATATTTATAGCCGGCTGTTTACTTAGATATGAACGACGCCTCACTGCTAGCTAGCTTTGTAGCAACGATCTGCACAGAGTAAGTAATCTTCCTGGCCTGAAAGAACCTAACTAAGTAAAATACGAGGGCTATTCAGAAAGTAGGGAAAGTTTCAGTCTGACGCCGCTAGCCGCGCGCCGATCGCGTACATTTTGGTATGTTCGTGCTAGGCAGCTCAGTCGACATCCATCTGTGACAGCGGGAACGCCTCTGCGCGTCTTTTTCGAATTTGAAATGTGCGCTGCAATCAAAAATCCCGCCAGTCGGAAGGTGCGGTCTGTGATACGGTTTTTGTTGGCAAAAAACCTAAAACCTATAGAAATTTATCGTGACCTGTGCGAAGTGTACGGAAACAACTTAATGAGTGAATGTTCGTCCGGAAATGGTGCATTCGGTTTAAAAATGGCCGAACCAACGCTCATAATGAAGAGAAGAGTGGACGCCCGAGCATTGTGACTGACGATCTTGTCGCTAAAGTTAATGAAACGATTCGTGAAAATCGTCGCTTCACAATAACGGAGCTTTCGCTTTCTATTCCACAAATTTCACGGACTTTGTTGTCTGAAATTGTCACTCAAAAGCTGGGCATAAAGAACAGCGAATGGGGGCAATGTCGACATTCCTGGCATTCCTGGAGGCGTACCACAAACACTACTGCATCGAATCGTAACCGGTGACGAGACTTCGGTGAAACACGTCAATTGCGAGACAAAATTACAGACCATGGAGTGGAGCTACCAAGATCCCCCCAAAAACCAAGAAAATGTTTGCAACCTTGGCAGCAAGGAAGCTGATGGCGACAGTGCTTTGGGATAGGTAAAGTGTGCTTCTTATTGATTTCCTCGAACGTGGAGCAAACATAAATTCTACCCGGTACTGTTAAACTTTGCACAGCTTTAGGAGAGCAGTTGAAAACAAACGCCAAGGAAAGCTAACGTCCAAAATTTTGTTTTTGCACGACAATGCCCGGCCTCACACGGCAAATAGCACTAAAGAACTTCTTCATTCATTCAAATCGCCAATTTTCCGTCATCCGCCCTACAGCCCTGATCTTGCACGGAGCGACTTCAATTGTTTCTCAAGATGAAGAACTGGCTTGCAACGCACCGCTTTGATGACGACGCGGAACTCTAGGCGGGCGTGACTCACTGGCTGAAGTCTCAGGAAGCAGAATTTTACAACGAAGGTCTTTCAAAGCTTGTCCACCGCTATGATAAGTACCTCGATGTGTTTGGTGACTATGTGGAAAAGTAGTATGCCAGTCGCTCTTTCAGTTGTATGTAATAAAATGTATTTCTTGTACTTAGTTTTTTTTAACGCCAAAACGTTCCTTTCTTTCTGAATAGCCCTCGTATTCAGGTAAGGTGCTATGCGAGTAGATGCGGAAATCCCTCACTGCAACCCTAGTATCTTAGTGGAACTGATTTGCAGTTGCCTTTTCCGGCATGTTATGAGGTGTCAAATGTGTATCTGTGTCGTCTGCATTGCGCTTTCGAAATGTAGTGTTCATGTGGCTTCAATGAAGGAGAGAGGGGGAACCCAAGTGCCAGCACTTCGCCTACTCCTCTCGAATATCCCCATCCCTTAAGTGGGCCGGCCGGAGTGTCCGAACGGTTCTAGGCGCTTCAGTCTGGAACCGCGCGACCGCTGCGGTCGCAGGTTCGAATCCTGCCTCGGGCATAGATGTGTGTGATGTCCTTAGGTTAGTTGGGTTTAAGTAGTTCTAAGTTCTAGGGGACTGAAGACCTCAGATGTTAAGTCCCTTAGTGCTCAGAGCCATTTTAGTCCCGCTTCGAAATTAGCCCCTAAGGACAGCGAAAATCCGAATGGAGAGGCCCCAGATGGTAGTGAGATACTAACCTAACAGTCGCCCACCATATGGCCCCAATCCACTCCGGCCAGTCACAGTACACTACTAAAGTTAAAAGGGAATCACAATGCAGTCGTCTTGGGCATGCTGAGAACTACCCTAACGCAATGTATTTTTTTTCAATGTTCAAAAAATGATGTATGCCTCTTTACCTGAATTGTGTAAATTCGCCTCATCACTTACTCAGGCACGCACGCACGGACACACACACACACACACACACACACACACACACACACACACACACACACACACACACACACACGTTTATATCAAATACTGTAGCTAAATCAGAAAATTTCAATGCTTTTACGGTTTACTAATTTTCGCACTTAGTTATTATGCCTAATATGTAATATCCCATCGGTAAATTTCGTCTCTCGCTCTGTTTCAATATTCAACCAATGTTTGTATCAACATCATCGGTGCATTTAGTTTTTCTCTGTTTGTGTCACACACTGTACTGCCTAACCACGAGTAAATTTCACTCCAGATATAAAATGAATTACAAAAAAATACTACAGCCCAAATCAAGTTAGATGCACACATCATTTACTGCGCACATTTATATATACACTCAGAGTTTAAATTGTGCAATATGTTTTACATTCCATATTTCTACATTTTTCACACATTTAATTATTAATACTAAAAAATACTGTAGTATCCTTAATATAACAATCAAATAGTTTTTTATACTAAAACTGAGTCACTTTTTATACTTTTGACAACTGTATCTACCTTAATAAATTCTAAATGACACTGAATCACATTTTGTGAGTAAAACGTATACTATGTGAATACTATATCCTTAGTGTGGTATGTCACTGCAATAAATATTTCCTAGTGTTTATGCACTTGAAAAGTAACAGGGTATTCGGAATCAGTAAAGGACGGAATCAAATCCAATAACTTTTTTTGTGAGAACTAACACTTGTGCGAATTAAACACAGAGCCACAACAATCCTCTTTTAGAGAGTGGACATTAATTTCTCTTATAGTTTCACTGAGTGATACATTATGAATAGGAGCTGAAATTTTTATATTCACGGTTTTCCGTTAGGCACATACGATAAAAAACGTTTGTTCGTATCATTATTCTTTATATCAATTGCGTTCATTTCGTTCGCTCTTCCCCCATAAATCATGAACATGGTGCCGCTGATGAAAACGCCAAATTTATCTTCGCTGGTAGCTGTGAATCTTGATTGTAGATATATTTTGCAGTTCTTCAGACAGACCAGCATTGCTGCTCCAAATCTGGTGCTGACGCATCTTGCTCTAAAGATTCGGTGACACTTCCCCTTCTACAATGCTAAAAGCCTTTCTGTGCTTCTGTGCCTACAGCGCTTTTGCCATCACGCAGATGCTTGAAATTCTGTAACGTGGAAACGGAAGAATCGCTGCTTATTTTACTTATACCAAGTAACTGATAAGCAAATTATAGATTTCATTAATATTTGTTGTAGTGCACACACCTACATATTTCTTAATTCAGTGGCACAGACGTCGTCCCACATTATGTCATGTCTCACTACCCTGCCGGATCGTCCACCCATCTGTCACAGTGGCGTCTCAGCGTAGCCTAAATCTAGGCAAGACCAAGAGCAGTGAGCACTTCGGTGGTTGTTCACAGACGTCGATAGTGTGGTCGCACTATTTCGCTAGCTTGACCACTTGCTCCCCCTCGCTTGGGGAGCAAACAAGTGGGGCACGTGTTATCACCATCGGCGACAGCCAGTTTCCCAGATTAGGTGTATCAATGTGTGCGGCTTTATAACTCGTGGCCCAGGAAGTCGGCAGAAGTTCTTCACTGGGCAGAAGAGCGTCGGGAGTCTGTAGAGTTATGCTTCAGTTATGCAGTCCGGAGTTCGCGCTTTGCAGCAGTCTGAAGAGAGCAAGTTCCAGTCTGGACTTAGCCGTCTGCGGAAAGCAGCCCACAACAGAAACTGCCGCAGCCTTTAGCACAGCAATGTTGATAACGGAGTGTTTATTTCTGGAAGTGACTGCTTCGTTATAGTTCTTAGTTCTCAGCACGGACCGATTCATATATGTGTCTAACCTGAAGTGAATGTTATGGTTCATATGTGTGTCGGAATAAATAACTGTAGAATTATACTGTACCAACTAATTTGTGTAGCAGAGTCTCAGAATCATATCGCGACTTAGGTTACTGCCGCATACAGTGGCGCAGTCGGCTGGATATCAAACCGCTATGTTTCAGTGGCGCAAGTGATAGATGTGACGGAGAAAAGACGACTGTCCACATTACCAGACCGCATTACTAGACCTACGCAGCATTCACCGTCAACCGGTTACTTGGTACTGGTAAGATGACCCACAGACACCCATTAAGGAGGACATACTTTAATGGCAGTCGAGTGGGTCACACACCGACGAGGTAATTCAATAGTGCCTTGTGCAGGGTATTTCATACGCTTTGCTGACTAGTGTAATCTCCAACACAGTCAGTACTCGCAGTGGACCTCGCAATCGTTCGATTCCTAGCTCCGGAACGTAAGCTTTTTTCTTCTTAGACATATCTTTCTTGGGCTTTAGGCCATCCCTTACCTCATCAAGTTTGGCTGGGAATGTTAAACTGCGTGTGATCCATTTCATACTGAGCAGCAAATTAATCTTACACTTCCGAGGTTTAACCTTTAATGACTTCTTGGAAAAGTTGAGAGCTACCATGGAACAATATTACAGTGGTGAGAGGAACAGCAACAATGGCAAGAGGTCAAGCAGACAGCACGGTTTCACCCATTTGACCCAGCAAAGGAACGGACTGGAACAATACTTTACATCGCCCAGACCGGCAAATGATGTAACTAAATGTGCCTTCTTATTATCCAGTGTGAGTGTTCATATCTATGGCTTCATGCAGCAGATATTTGTGGATAAGAACCTGTGTGTATTAGAATATTTGGAACTAAAGGACAAATTAACATTGTATTCTGAAAGTAACGTTTCTACTGGCAGGAGTATGCCTTAAATTTTATAGCACATATAAGAAGCCGGGACTATCATTTAAGTAGTGGGTTGCCAGGTTGCAAGATCTCATTCGGGATTGTAAATCCAAGCGTAAAAACTCAGGGCTGTAACTTTTCTTATGTCCATACAGCAGACCGAGACATGCTTATCGTTCATGATCTTATTCGCTTGAATAATCATGTTACTAAAGCCGTTGAACAGAGTAATCAAGAAGAGCCAACTCTAGAACACGGACAAATCAAGGTTTTAAGACAGGCTTTTATAGTTGCAAGAGTAAAAAAAGACGGCAAAACCCGCAAAAAGTTTGAGAAGACTTCCACACCACATAAAAGGGACTAATCAAAATCCGTTGGGTATCAATCTTCTGAAGTTAAATCGTGCGGTTATAATAGACGGTCGTATTTTTACAAACAGGTGAAGTGCTTTCGGAGGACTTTCCAAGCGAAAGTCTGACGGGTTGGACTAGGAGCTAACAGTTGTCTGTCTTTTTAATGGCACCGCTATCGGGACACTGGACAAAGTTAATCCGATGAGAAACCTTTTAGAACACACGCTTTCAGTTTCCCTGTGTACTGTTTCAAATGACTTGAATGGATGTGTGATTACAAGAAAAACATTAACTTATATTTATCTTGCCCAACTTTATTTGCTTTTTCAGTGTCATGGGAATGTGTGTGTCTCTTGCTGTGCTCTCATAATTATTGCTCTCCTACCAGAGTACTGAAAGGGTTGTAAATCACTGCCATAACATTTCTTTTATTGTGTATGTGCGATTGACATTAATTACTGTCTGTTTGGTGTTTTTTTTATTTAAGTTTTTTCATTTAATATTATCAAATTTTCATTGATGTTTTTAGAGCTATGCGGGTTATTTTTGTTTCAATGGACTTTGTGTATAATCTGGAGTTGCCTGTTTTCATATGTTTATTATCATCTACGTTAACGCAAGCTGTTACTATTTCTTTTCAGTGCTCATATAGCACATGATTAATTTTTATATACTTTTTGTTAAGCCCCGCGGCAATAACCTTACTTATTGTGCAACACTGGCCTTAAAATGAAGTAATTGTTTCTTGGGGTACATATTTTGTCGGTCTGGCAACTTACACTTCCAGTTCCTCGCTCTCTATATTCACAGGTATGGTGACGTTCATCATGGCGGACTGGTTGACGTGACTGCTTATTCCAAAGAAATTTTAGGTTATAAATACACTACGTGAACAAAAATATCCGGACACCCCCAAAAACATTCGTTTTTCATATTAGGTGCATTGTGCTGCCACCTACTGCCAGGTACTCCATATCAGCGACCTCAGTACTCATTAGACATCGTCAGAGAGAAGAATGGGGCACTCCGCGGAACTCACGGACTTGGAACGTGTTCAGATGACTGGGTGTCACTTGTGTCATACGTCTGTACGCGGGATTTCCACACTCCTAAACATCCCTAGGTCAACTGCTTCCGATGTGATATTGAAGTGGAAACGTGAAGGGACACGTACAGCACAAAAGCGTACAGACCAACCTCCTCTGTTGACTGACAGAGACCGCCGACAGTTGAAGAGGGTCGTAATGTGTAATAGGCAGACATCTATCTAGATCATCACACAGGAATTCCAAACTGCATCAGGATCCACTGCATGTAATATGACAGTTAGGCGGGAGGTGAGAAAACTTGGATTTCATGGTAAATGCCAAACGACGCCTTGTTTGGTGTAAGGAGCGTAAACATTAGACCATTGAACAGTGGAGAAACGTTGTGTGGAATGACGAATCACAGTATACAGAGTGGCGATCCGAAGGGAGGGTGTGGGTGTGGCGAATGCCCGGTGAACGTCAGCTGCCAGAGAATGTAGTGAAAACAGTAAAATTTGGAGGCGGTGGTGTTATGGTGCGGTCGTGTTTTTCATGGAGGGGCTTGCACTCGTTGTTGTTTTGCGTGGCACTATTACAACACAGGCCTACATTGATGTTTTAAGCACCTTCTTGATTCCCACTGTTGAAGAGCAATTCGCGGATGGCGAATGCACCTCTCAACACGATCGAACATCTGTTCATAATGTGCGGCCTGTGGCGGAGTGGTTACACGACAGTAACATCCCTGTAATGGACTGGCCTGCACGGAGTCCTGATCAGACCCCTATAGAACACCTTTGGGATGTTTTGGAACGCTGACTTCGTACCAGGCCTCACCGACTGACATCGAAACCTCTCCTCAGTGCAGCACCCTGTGAAGAATATGCTGCCATTCCCCAAGAAACCTTCCAGCACCTGACTGAACGTGTGCCTGCGAGAGTGGAAGCTGTGATCAAGGCTAAGGGTGGGCCAACACCATCTTGAATTCCAGCATTACCGATGGAGGGCGCCAGGAACTTGTAAGTCATTTTAAGCCAGGTGTCCTTATACTTTTGATCACATAGTGTATTTATTAACAGTAATTCACGTGTACTCCAAGTATGCTCGGGTTGCTACGATAAAAATTAAAATTGCTACTGGGATTGCACATGATTTTGGAAGAAAAACTAATCGGATTCCTAAACCTTTACAGACAGTAATTTTACAATAATCTTTTCATGAATCCAGTGGAAAAAAATCAATCGCTAGACATTGTTTTCCAACTTAAAAGCTTCAGTTGTGGAGCGATTCAACAGAACTCTTAAAGGAAAGAGGTTTTAAACTCTTCAACACATTACTTCTCAGGATTTTTTCAAATGGATTTATGTAGGCAGACCTAGTTATTCAGCATAATCACACCAAAGGTAGAACAACTAATATAAAACCTTATTACGTAAAGGCAAGAATCTATTGCGTACTGTATATAATAAGATCAATATCATAGATCCATAAAAAGCAAAATTCAAAATCGGAGATTTTATAGAAAAGATCCACTTCAAACTGGTCTACTGACATATTCAAAATTCGAGCCGCTCAGGAGACCAACCCAAGAATACTTCTGCTTGCTAGGTGATAACATGTCGTAACCTGCAGCAGAAGGTTTCAACAACACAGAACCACACATAGCTGGCCGAAAAAATCATACGAAGAAAAGGGGGGAAAAAAAGTTTTTGTAAAATGACCAGGCTTTGATAAACACAATTTCTGGATCACTTTTCAAGAGAACATATGTCTAAGAAGTGAGACGAACGGCTGCAGGCACTATGCAACGTGTGCCACATTTCTGCGAAGTCAGGCAAGTGCAGACTTCACGAAGATATTGACAAAACGATCACTGCTGTCTTTGCCTCCGTTACTAAGTGATTGGTTTCTGCGAATAAAGCACGTCCAGTCTTGACAAAAGCATCACAATACGCTGTGTGTGTTTTGATGCTAATTTACACAATTCATGTGAAGAAATTTACATATTTTTTTTGATGTGGCGAAAGAAATGCAGATAGTTCGGATACTTTTTCATGACCGCTGGTATACTAAGCTGTGATTAGCTGTCACATTTTAACAGTAAGGTGTAAATTGGCGCAGAGGGGAGGGGAGAAGGGGGGCAGGAGGCTGAGAAGGGTATTGGTGGGGAAGGAGAAGTTGTAGATGGGTTCACGATTACGTAATCCGTTCAAAGCCATTGCCCCCAATCCTAACTTTTTCGACGTGATACCTAAAACTTTTTGATTATTCGTCCCAGATAGTTGGTAGATACACTACTTTCAACCATTACCAGTACTTAGAAACGTAACAGTCTATTATAGCAGGTATTTGTTTCTTTCAATGTACGGTTTCGATTGTAATAACGATCTTCAGACTGATCTAAAAAGTGAAGTGTGTATTTACACCTGAGAGAATTATGATAAGTTAACAACATTATAAGTAGAACACTTGGTTCACATTATCCAAGAAACATCATATCTGACAAACAATACATCTGTCTCGTTGAAATTAAAAATATCACTGTAAACTCTTATAGCCCATGACGTTGTGCTGTCGTTAGCTCACTGCGCTTACAACTGCAATACCAACAGGTGACGGTAAATGCTGTTTCCAGTGGTGTATTACGAAGCGAGAGGTATGATCTTTTAACAAATGGCTGGTTCAAATGGCTCTGAGCACTATGGGACTCAACTTCTGAGGTCATCAGTCACCTAGAACTTAGAACTACTTAAACCTAACTAACCTAAGGACATCGCACATACACCCATGCCCGAGGCAGGATTCGAACCTGCGACCGTAGCGGTTGCGCGGTTCCAGACTGTAGCGCCTAGAACCGCTCGGCCACCCCGGCCGGCGATCTTTTAACGTTCTACATGAAACGGAATAGGGTAAGTTCAAGTGTGACTTAAAAAAAGGGCCAGAGCTTAAACATGGTTCCACAATAAAATGTTTGTTAAAATTATACATGCTAGCAATCAAACAGGTATCTGCGGCGTACGTAGCACATAATGAAGTTAACTGAAAGCAGCATATCAAAACGATATTAAAAGCCACAGGCACAGTTGGCTCGCGAAAACAGAGCTAAAAATACTTGGACGACGCAGAAAACAAATGCACAGAGTCAGAATATCAGGACATGCAAGAACTTAAAACAGACTGCCATATACCGAAAAATAGGCGTTCAATGTAAATTTTGTATGTTCATCCAGAAGTTTTGTGGGGTGGCGTTTCCAATTTCCGTAGATCTCTTCTTCCTCCAAAACATTCCAACAACAGACCTTCGACGTAATGTGTACGACTTTGCATGTTGGAATCTATGTTGCTTCCAGTACGCTTGTATTCAGTCATGTGTTGTTCACCTACGGTTTTGTAGACCTAATATTTAAAATTTCTGTCTGTCCAATTAAAATATCTAACCATAATTGCAATGCATTTTACTGACGCTCAATATTGAAAATTTTGTTTCTTTTGACAACTATCTTCTGTTTCGGAGTATTATTTGTTTGAAAACCGCAACTGACGGTTGTGTTCTTCAGTTACTTCTCTAGCTGTTGGGAAACTTTTCCGTAGTGTTAGTTTTCGTTGATGGCTCTGCTCCTGAGTGTTTTTGTTCTTTTTTATTTATCCTACTGTACGGTCGCTTGACAAAGCTCTCTGAGTGCCCGGTTGCTACAGCTTTTTGTTTTAGTTTGTTTAATCTTTACGTATTTCTTGGCTGTCTAACGGGAAGCGGATGAATCGATAAATCATGGAAGTAAAAAGTGATCTTCTATGCCGCACTGGGTGAATGGGTTTGGCATGAATAACGTTATCGGTGCACACAGGCTTTCTGTAAATGTTGAACGTATGTCTGTTGTAAATTTTAGTTACCGTCATGTCTAAATAGTTAACAGAGTTATTTTTCTCTATTTCATGGTAAAGTTAATTTTGGAATGCTCAGAACATATATCTACATCTACATTTATACTCCGCAAGCCACCCAACGGTGTGTGGCGGAGGGCACTTTACGTGCCACTGTCATTACCTCCCTTTCCTGTTCCAGTCGCATATGGTTCGCAGGAAGAAAGACTACCGGAAAGCCTCCGTGGGTGCTCGAATCTCTCTCATTTTACATTCGTGATCTCCTCGGGAGGTATAAGTAAGAGGAAGCAATATATCCGATACCTCATCCAGAAACGCACCCTCTCGAAACCTGGACAGCAAGCTACAAAGCAATGCAGAGCGCCTCTCTTGCTGAGTCTGTCACTTTAGTTTGCTAAACATCTGCGTAAGGCTATCGCGCTTACCAAATAACCTGTGACGAAACGCGCCGCTCTTCTTTGAATCTTCTCTATCTCCTGCCAACTCGACCTGGTACGGATCCCACACTGTTGAGCAATACTCAAGTATAGGTCGAACGAGTATTTTGTAAGCCACCTCCTTTGTTGATGGATTACATTTTCTAAGGACTCTCCCAATGATCTCAACTTGGCACTCGCCTTACCAACAATTAATTTTATATGCTCATTCCACTTCAAATCGTTCCGTACGCATACTCCTACATATTTTACAGAAGTAACTGCTACCAGTGTTCGTTCCGCTATCGTATAATCATACAATAAAGGATCCTTCTTTCTATGTATTCGCAATACATTACATTTGTCTATGTTAAGGGTCAGTTGCGACTCCCTGCACCAAGTGCCTATCCGCTGCAGATCTTCCTGCATTTTGCTGCAGTTTTCTAATGCTGCAACTTCTCTGTATACTACAGCATCATCTGTGACAAGTCGCATGGAACTTCCGACACTATCTACTAGGTCATTTATATATATTGCGAAAAGTAATGGTCCCATAACAGTCCTATGTGGCACGCCAGAAGTACGAAGTAATCGACGTCGTTTGCGGTACCTTGTAGCGTCACCAAGGTGTCGTCTACATGATGTGTACAGTAGATGACTTTTATTTTCTAAATCATAAATGAAAATATCAGCCGGTGTGCCAATTAAGCTATAACTCGTTGCAAGACCTTGTTTTTTTTGTAATATGTTTTATTATTAAAACTGAAATTAAAGGCACCATAATTGAAGCATTTCATTGAGTTCTATGGTTCCTGCTGTACTGATTTTCTAGTGAGAGATGGGATTACGTTTTATAATCTCGTCAGGTTCATTAGAAGGGACATGAGGGTAAGCAGGGCCTGCCACGACGTGCCAGACTTGAAGCGTGCAGCGTCCACAGGCCGCGTGCGGGCCAAGGCCAGCTCTGTCACTCGGCTTTGCTCGCTCCTTCTCGGAAGTACCTGGAAGAGTGTCGTATTTCATTTAGTATTGCGGTGCGGCATCATTCAGTCGCCACAACACTCGGAGGTCGGCAGAATCGTGGTGTCAGTGCTGTTTGTCCTTCGCTACTTGTGCGTAGTATGGAGGATGTTTTTCACAAAAAGAGACTGTCCAGCGATGTATCTTCACAATCCTTTAAAATGAATGGGAACGACAGAAGAGAGGCATGAGAATTCTCAATTCGCATAAGTGAATATTTGCTACGAAAAGTCATTACAATACCATGTAGGGAGAATTTAAAAAATTACAACGATCGACGGACGCAATTCACTCATCCGTACATCAAGAAACACTTTGTACCAAATTTGCAGGCACGGAGTACCCATGAAAAAATTTGTGGTACGAATAGCAAAATTTCTGAAGTCGCACGCATTATTCCGTTGTCATTTGCGACTATTTTCAATTGAGCTGTTGATTGATTGAGTGATTGATTGAAGAGGGTATGGGACTAAATGAAGGGGCTATCAGTCCCGCGAGTCCAAAGTTACTCACGGAAGAGAGAGGATCCGCTAAACGTGGACGGATGCAGTCAGGAGAATCAAACTGTAAAACAAGAAAGTTAAAACACACAGAGTAGAAGGCATGAAATCTAAAAACTGGAAAAACAAACAGTGGTCTTTGCACGGGAGAGTGGTCACGTGTCCCCGACCGAGAAAACATGAAGAGAGGCTCCAACCACAAAGGGGCCCCAACAACAACCATCCTGCCCCTGGTCCTGGAGTAAAGCAAAACCACTTTCAGGGAGGAAACTCAGGACCAGTTCAACCATCCGTGAGTTGTCTGCTGATATTAAAGATAAGGAATCTGGAGACTAAGTACGAAGGGCCAAAAGAAGGGGACAATGCACCAAGATATGGCTCATTATGCATGAGAAAACAATTAGTGAGCCTGATATGACCAATGTGTAGACGACAGACAGACAGAATCGGAAGCTGATCATCCTCCCGAGCAGTTTACAGAGCATGTTCGTCAGGCTAACCGGGCGGTAACTGTCGAGAGATGCTGGGTTCTTCACGATCTTGAAGACAGAGACTGTCTTGCCATTGCGAGGAGAAGGCCATTGTGAGCCAAATGCGGTTGATGATCCTGAGTAGTAACAGAGAGGGTGTGTTCAACTTGGCGTTTCCGCAGGAGAAAGGTAGTGGGATAGGAAAATGTGTCGCGAGGTGTTCTGCAAAGACCAATCGACCAGTACACAGAGCACCCTGGATAAGAACCTGGACAGTTGATTGTTGCTCGTGGCCCAGAAGGCTACAGAGCTTGGACCAAACCTGCGACGAAGAAGCTTATGTCACCAGGGAGGAAACATAGTGCTCCCAGCATTCCTTTTCTCTCTGCTTAATAATATAGCGAGCCATAGGTGGAGACGCTCAAAAGTGAGGAGGTTGGTTTGAGACAGGTGTCGTTTAAATCGCTCCAGCCCCCATCGGCGATCCTGGGCAGCGATTGCTACGTCCTAGGTCCTCCATGGTACCAGTCGACAATGATGGGGATCTGTTGATAGAGGAACAGCAGTGCCAGAACCATGAAGAACAGTGGCAGAGACGCACTGCACGATCGCATCAACACAATTCGAGACAGAGGTGTTGAAATGCACAGCAGATGCATGTAAAGGCCAACTAGCCTGTCTGCCTGGGCGCGACAGGGGAACGATGGAATCACCAGAAGATGGTCAGTGTCACAGAGAACATCACGGGTGACCAATGTAGGGAAGCCACGAGAGCAGGGGAGGACATCAAGAGATCCACAGCAGTGAAGGTCAATGAGGGGCAATGAAGTGGATAGGGAAACTGTCATTGAGGAGACACAAATCAAAGTCTTAAATAAGCTGCTTAATTGTAAGACCCCTACCCCTCGAATGGGTAGGGGTGGTGCATTGAAGTCCCCAGAGACACAAGGGCAGGAGATGGTGTATTAAGGCAGACAGTCCAACGCAAGGAAGTGGCCCACCTGGAGGGAAGCAGACATTGCAAGTGGTGATTGGTGGGGTCGTTTGCACTTTGACTACTATTGCTTCCAGGTTGGTACGAAGGGGGATCTAGTCACTAATGATATCATAGCGAACCAAAGCCCAGATCCCTCCAGATGCCATCCTGCGGCCGGCACGGTTCCAACAGAACATCAGATAACCATGAAACGTTGGAGTGTGGCCATCATGGAAATGCATTTCTTGACGAGCAAGAATAGACATAAGAGGAAACAAGATGTATTTCCGGTAGGTGACGACAATAACCGTTGCAATTCCACTGGATTACCATATGGCTAGAGTCCAGGTTAGACATAAAGAGGCCAAGGGAAGGTCATGCCACTCATTCAGTGGTTGTAACCGACAAGGATGGGGTGACATTCATAAATAAGACAGACTCAGGTTGCAAGGGGGTGATGGCACCTCTGAGGACGCCCAGGCGGGCCTTGTTCCTGCAACTTTTGTTTCTTCTTCTTCTCTTTCAGAGGTGGCGAAGGACATGGCAAAGAGGGGGAGTAGGCTTCTGCAAGACCTGGAACTGAAAGAGAGCGAGTGACCTTGTTGCACACAGATGGTACCCCTCATGGTCAAGTTGTGGTAGTAGGCTTCCACCCTGAGAGACACTGGGGAGAAGGCGTCCCAGTGGAGGAGATGCCGATGAAGGGGGACACTCTTTGGCAAGGGAGGGGAGTGGCCCCCAGAGGTGACGTGGGAACTGTGGGGGAGAAGCAAGGAATAGGGACAAGGGGCTGGAGTAAGAAAGAGGTAGGAGGGGAAAGGATGTAACAGAGCTGGTCATATTTTTGATGAGCCTCAACATAAGACTGGTGATCCAGGAACTTGCACTCTTGAATCTTCTTTTCTCCCTTATAAGCTGAGCAATCTGGTGAGTGAGGAGGGTGGCAGTCATGGCAATTGACACACACAGGTGGTGCAACACAGGGGCCTCTCTCAAGGTCTGTCCACAGTCACCACACAGAGGGTCCGCCATACAGCAGGAAGACATATGCCCAAAATGCAAGCACCGAAAGCACCTCATGGATGATGGGAAGTATGGCTTCACATAACCTTGACCTTCTATGGCAGGATATCTTCCTCGAAAGCCAGATTGAAGGAGCCGCTATTGATGCAGTTGTCTTTTTGAACCCTATGCACACATTGAACAAAATAAAATCCGCATCGCCCCAGGTTAGCCTGGAGTTCATCAGTTTGCAGAATGAGGTCCCTTTATTTCCTGGACCATATTCAGAGACTGGTGAGGGCTTATAGATACTAGGACATCGCTAAGATGATCATAAGCGCGAAGAGCTGCAGATTTGGCGGCAGAAGAAGCTTTGATGAACAGGAATCTAGGCAAAATTGACTTCCGCCTGTTAATCAAAAACATGTCCTCTTAAAAATATTTTGACGTCTGGACTGCTCACTGAGCGAATTTTTAAAGAGCTGCGGTATTTTGACCACATATTACTGAGAGACTGCACGTCACCAAACTTGTCCACGATATTCTCCACAAAAACAATGGCTTTGCGGTGGTGAGTGTGTCCCTATCCATCCTAGTACAGATGAGGTAATGGTGAAAGTGTTTCACACAAAAACGGCGAACCTGGCCCTACTCCCACGGTGTAGCCAGCTAAGGGAAGGCTGCTGGGTGATACGAAGCAGAGCTGGCCGTTTGAGAATGGGCAGATTTATGCAGCTTGATACGTTTCATGCGCCAAGCATCCACCCTGATAGCACCCACTATGATTAGGGGTTCTCCCCATGAGCGCCAATCAGCCACAGCGAGGGCCACCTGGGTCGTTGCACCAGGAAGACAAGCAACCATTCCTCAGCATATATGGGGAGGGAACAGCTCAGGTATCAGTAGTGTGATCCCTTTGTAGTCAGGGGCTCAGCCAGATGGTTACGTAACAGCCCCACCACACGGACTGGCTACACGTGTTAGTGTAGCCAGTTTGTCATTTTATGCGTTTGCGATAAGTCTTGCAGATTTGACGAATACAGTTACCCCAGGTGCATAAACATATTGTAAACCCATTCTTAGAACCTTAGTAGTGAGAAACGAGAGAAGAGAGTACGAAAAAAGAGATATGAGGCTACGAGGTCATTAGAGACGAAGCACAACCTCGGACTATGTGAAGGATGTGGGAAGGAAAGCAGCTGCGCTCTTTCAAAGGTGCCATTCCCCATTCGCCTGCAGCGATTTAGGGAAGTCACGGAAAATTTAAACTATAGGGCCTGACGGGATTTTGAATCTCAGTCGTCCCGAGTACGACTCCAGCGTCGTTGTCCTTGCTCCACCTAGTCCGGCAGTTGAGGTCGAGGGAGAAACGTTTATGTTGGAGAGGAGTGGCGTCCCCCATTGGAGGGCGTGGTCTGAGAATCCCGACGCAGAGTCGAGAGTGAAACAACGAGGGGCAGGCGAGCAGCGGCGCACGCGCAACACACAGTGGCTAGGGATACTGCAGCTGTGGATCGTTCGTGCTTCTACATGGTAGTAACCAACGCACCTGAGCGGACAGTTCCAGCACTTGCGGGTTTACGAACTAGTGGAGCATCAGGTAGAGATACTATCAAAGATAAAGCAGTCATTAGCAGACATAAGAGTCCTGCCGCTGTTTCTGAGCATTCAACCAGATCTGAAAGCGAGCATAATAAAATGACCACAATTGTAGAACTGTATATTAATATAACACCCTCAGTTTCCACATCCACACACCGCCATGACGGTGAACTACGTCGTACAAAGCTGTTGGAGAAAAATTTGGAAACGCAGCAAGAAATGTATGATCGAAGGTCAGTGCAGAAGCTAACCAAGCCTGCAGGTGGCGCTGTTGTATTTTACCACGAATGGCATCTGTGTAATGCCCTCACTTTTCAAATGCCGTTCGTGGTGGGAACAGTCTTTTGCGTAGTTTTGAGTGCACAATGTGGAGCTACGTGAATTCTAACGTGGGTAAATTGTCCGTGCTTGTGAGGTGGGTGCTCCCGTAACCGAGGTAGTCAAAGTGTTTGGTGTTTCAAAAGGTACCGTACCGAAGATTTACACCGCACACAGGGAAAGCGGAAAAACATCATCCGCCAAGTCGCAACGTGGACGAAAGCGTGTGTTGAGTTATCGTGACAGACGGTAATGGAAGAAGATTGTGACGATAAATAATAGAATGACATTGGTGAAAGTCACAGCAGAACTGAACGTCACACTCACAAACCCTGTCAGACCCAAAACAGCGCGAAGGGAGCCCCATACGCTGGGAATTTCAGGGTAAGCGGATTTCCAAAACCACTCGTCAAACGTGGTGCCGAAACCATAAAACCTCGACTATGGAGCAACGGAAGAAAATAATTTGGCAGATTAGTATTGCTTCACATTGTTTACATCTGGCACACGCCGCCCCAAATGCAGACTACTTGCTGCCGAGAGTGAAACATGACTGGGATGATTTGGAAAGCCTTAATGTGACATTCCATGGGCCCCATGGTTACTCTGCAGGGATTATGTGAAGATTTTGCTTCATCAGGTCCATTCTATGGTATAGTGTTTGGTCCGGAATCGTGAGCTGTGTTCCAAGACGAGAAGGCCATGTTGACACAGCTCGCACATTTCAGGATTGGTTTTGTAAGCTCGAAAATCAGTCGTCGCACCTCCCCTGACCACCACTGTCACTGACCGCAGTGTTACTGAGCCTTTGTGCTCTACTCTGGAGAGAAGTGTGCGTCGTAGTTATCCACCTCTAGCTTACTTATCTAACTTTGCTACTATTTTTCAAGAAGAATCGTATGTTTCCATTAAAAACTATAAATTACAAAGCTTCAGTAAGCTGTTTTGAATGTCAACAGGTTTCCTGCACTTTATTAGGCACGGTAAAGTGTTGTGTTTTTGGGTTTCCCAAATTTTTGTCTTCACAGTTGCAGCCCGTTATCGATGGCTGTCAGAGTTCCTACAGAAGTTGACACTTGCCCATGGATCCACATTCCATTCATTTGGAACAGTCAAGAGGCATATGTTCTTCATGTAGAGGTGCGCTGCATGTAATAATTCTTAAACCTGCAAAAACTATCGTGTGAGAAAATCTTGTGATTAATGATGGATCTTTCTTCTTATGGTTTATGTTTCACCTCTATAGCATGAACGTATCACCAATTCACCTCGGTTTAAATATATTTTGTTCCAGATAACCAAGGAAAAAGACAAAGGAAAACCGCTAGGCCACATTACAAGATGAACAGAGAGGTCCACGAGAGGCGGGCTATTCTCAATAAACATTATTACCAAGACAGAAAAGCGATAAGAGGGCTGAGACAGCAATGTCAAGGATTGGGTTGGATTGTTTGGGGAAGGAGACCAGACAGCCAGGTCATCGGTCTCATTGGATTACGGAAGGACGGGGAAAGAAATCGACCGTGCCCTTTCAAAGGAACCATCCCGGCATTTGCCTGGAGCGATTTAGGGAAATCACGGAAAACCTAAATCAGGATGGCCGGACGCGGGATTGAACCGTCGTCCAGCAATGTCAAGCGTCGGATTACTGTTGACGGTATGCCGAGGAAGATGAGGCAACCTCGTGGTTCCGAGCTAAGCACGAAGAACAGCAGTGTACCTGACGAGGCGCTGTGCTGCTAACGCCAGTAATTCTCTTCCGCCCCGGCCGTCCCCCTCACTTTTCCTCCTATTCTCACTCCCCCTCTAAGGAACCTAACGTTTCATTGCTGCATCAACTTGCCTTCTAAATCACCTGTAATAAATCACAATTATATTCCGAAGACATAAGGCATCTTACTTAATCCATTGTGGAGAAAAGTCACATAACTGTCAACACCTTAGTTGTCAGGTAATAATTTTTTCATAATATGTGGCTACAGGCGAGTCAAAAGCCCCTGGACACCTTCATAAGTTGGAAGATTATAGGGAAAATTGAAATGTGATGATGGGAACATAGGTTTGACGTGGGGCCGCAACTTTTGGAGTGAATGTCATTCATGGCCGCCATCTTGAAATCCGCCATTTTGAATTCAAGTCATCTTTTTAATTGGGAACGGGGGTGTATGACACATCAAATAACACTCTCTTGATCTCTGGAATTGAATGGTGTAATTTGTTTTTGTCTATCTTGTACAGTTTAAAAATTAGTAATGTTCAAAGTTACCTTGATACTGGGACGGACAACACACAGAACATGTGTTGTAGCAGTCGGTATGAAGGTAATTTCCCAACTTTGAACATTAATAACCTCTAAACTGTAGAAGGTAGACAAAACAAATTACATCACTAAATTCCAGAGCTCAAGCGAGTGTTAGTTGATGTGTCATACATAAAAAAAAAAAAAAAAAAAAAAAAAAAAAAAAAAAAACATTAAAACGCTTGATAGTGGCACTTTAAAGCCGAAATAATGATCGTGTAAATGTAAAACTGCAAATAAAAAACAGTCTAATGGCGGTACTGACTTTAAAGAAATTAGTTGTCAGAGCTCGGCGGAGAAAGTGAAATACGAAACTCGATCTCGTTGGCACGCGTCAGTGTCTCTACACGCCGCAACGTCAAAACCTCTTTCAATTCCCCTGCTACACTGTAACACAAAATACTACCAAACTTCATTTGAAAATAAAGAAAAAAATAAAATCCAACTCCTGACTTCGTTAAAGGCCTTTCTCAGAGAGGAGAACCTAATTTCCCAAAAGTACAGTCTGCGCCAGTTGGGAGGCCGCCGGTCCGCTTAGCCAGCTGGACATTAGGTGAAGGAAATTACGTACGTAGGAGCGCGAGCTGTAGATGAAAATGAAAGCGCGTTTTCACCGCGGCCACACGCGACGAGCCCAGGAGTAACTTTGTGCACAAATTAGGCTGGCGAAGCCGCGGCCGTAGCCTGAT
This sequence comes from Schistocerca serialis cubense, assembly GCF_023864345.2. Lineage (NCBI taxonomy): Eukaryota > Metazoa > Arthropoda > Insecta > Orthoptera > Acrididae > Schistocerca > Schistocerca serialis. The sequence goes on from NC_064638.1 coordinate 313,746,571, forward strand.
GCAACGGCAATTTGCCGGCCCCGTAATAAGCGGTCTAATTAGAGCTGGACCCAGAGAAAGTCCGCGGGCTGCCGCCTCCGGCGCTTCCTCTGCCCAGTGCAACGCGCCGTTTTGCCCGCCGCGCTTCCTCTTCCACAACACATCTCTGCCCCACATGCTACGAGCGCTCTGCAGAAATACGCCTTCCCCTCGCTGGCTGTTATTGTCGAAGTTATGAAATACTAGTCTGGAACAACTGTTAATAAGAGCAAGTTAATCTCGCCAGTCACGTACATACTGAGGTTACAAAAGCAGTGGGATAGCAAAGGACTTGGAAGAGCAGTTGAACGGAATGGACAGTGTCTTGAAAGGAGGATATAAGATGAACATCAACAAAAGCAAAACGAGGTAATGGAATGTAGTCGTATTAAATCAGGTGATGCTGAGGGAATTAGATTAGGAAATGAGATACTTCAAGTAGTAAAGGAGTTTTCTATTTGGGGATCAAAATAACTGATAATGGTCGAAGTAAAGAAGATATAAAATGTAGACTGGCAATGACAAGGAAAGCGTTTCTGAAGAAGAGAAATTTGTTAACATCGAGCATAGAGTTAAGTGTCAGGAAGTCGTTTCTGAAAGTACGAGGGAAGTTCAATAAGTAATGCAACACATTTTTTTCTGAAACAGGGGTTGTTTTATTCAGCATTGAAATACACCAGGTTATTCCCCAATCTTTTAGCTACACAACACTATTTTTCAACGTAATCTCCATTCAATGCTACGGCCTTACGCCACCTTGAAATGAGGGCCTGTATGCGTGCACGGTACCATTCCACTGGTCGATGTCGGAGCCAACGTCGTACTGCATCAATAACTTCTTCATCATCCGCGTAGTGCCTCCCACGGATTGCGTCCTTCATTGGGCCAAACATATGGAAATCCGACGATGCGAGATCGGCGCTGTAGGGTGCATGAGGAAGAACAGTCCACTGAAGTTTTGTGAGCTCCTCTCGGGTGCGAAGACTTGTGTGAGGTCTTGCGTTGTCATGAAGAAGGAGAAGTTCGTTCAGATTTTTGTGCCTACAAACACGCTGAAGTCGTTTCTTCAATTTCTGAAGAGTAGCACAATACACTTCAGAGTTGATCGTTTGACCATGGGGAAGGACATCGAACAGAATAACCCCTTCAGCGTCCCAGAAGACTGTAACCGTGACTTTACCGGCTGAGGGTATGGCTTTAAACTTTTTCCTGGTAGGGGAGTGGGTGTGGCGCCACTCCATTGATTGCCGTTTTGTTTCAGGTTCGAAGTGATGAACCCATGTTTCATCGCCTGTAACAATCTTTGACAAGAAATTGTCACCCTCAGCCACATGACGAGCAAGCAATTCCGCACAGATGGTTCTCCTTTGCTCTTTATGGTGTTCGGTTAGACAACGAGGGACCCAGCGGGAACAAACCTTTGAATATCCCAACTGGTGAACAATTGTGACAGCACTACCAACAGAGATGTCAAGTTGAGCACTGAGTTGTTTGATGGTGATCCGTCGATCATCTCGAACGAGTGTGTTCGCACGCTCCGCCATTGCAGGAGTCACAGCCGTGCACGGCCGGCCCGCACGCGGGAGATCAGACAGTCTTGCTTGACCTGGCGGCGATGATAACACACGCTTTGCCCAACGACTCACCGTGCTTTTGTCCACTGCCAGATCACCGTAGAAATTCTGCAAGCGCCTATGAATATCTGAGATGCCCTGGTTTTCCGCCAAAAGAAACTCGATCAGTGCCCGTTGTTTGCAACGCACATCCGTTACAGACGCCATTTTAACAGCTCCGTACAGCGCTGTCACCTGTCGGATGTCAATGAAACTATACGAGACGAAGCGGGAATGTTTGAAAGCATTCCACAAGAAATTTCCGGTTTTTTCAACCAAAATTGGCCGAGAAAAAAATGTGTTGCATTACTTATTGAACTGCCCTCGTATTTGTATGGAGGGTGACCATGTATGGAAGTGAAACATGGACGATAAATAGTTTGGACAAGAAGAGAATAGAAGCTCTCGAAATGTGGTGCTACAGAAGTATGCTGAAGATTAGATGGGTAAATCACATAACTAATGAGGAGGTACTGAATAGGATTGGTTCAACTTGACTAGAAGAAGGGATCGGTTGGTAGGACATGTTCTGAGGCATCAAGGGATCACCAATTTAGTATTGGAGGGCAGCGTGGAGGGTAAAAATCGTAGAGGGAGACCAAGAGATGAATACACTAAGCAGATTCAGAAGGATGCAGGTTGCAGTACGTACTGGCAGATGAAGAAGCTTGCACAGGATAGAGTATCATGGAGAGCTGCATCAAACCAGTCTCAGGACTGAAGACCACAACAACAGCGATATGCACATAAACAGATAACGGTAGTATCGTGCGCACGAGGTCGATGCGTTGTCGGAGCTGTCAATTGTACTCAGTTGACTAATGTTACAGGGTTTCCGACGTGATTATGGCCGCTCGACAGACTCTGAAAGCGAAATGGTATCTGAAGCTAGACGTACTGGACATTTCATATCGGAAATCAGAGAATCCAATATTCCGAGATCCAAACTGTCAAGAGCGTACCGCGAATACCGCATTTCAGGCATTTCCTCTCACCACGGACAACGCATTGCCCGACGGTCTTCACTTAAGGGGAGTTTTACTATCTTTTGGTTCAAAAAATCGATTTTCTTTAAATTGCATTTTTGGATCCATATAAGTGTTTTGAATTCACCCCTGAAACGGTTTTCCCGAATACCGAACGGTAATGTTTGTTATTCGCGGTTGAAAAAAAAAATACACCTGCCTGAAATCGGCCTTTTTCACGCACCAGTTTTTTTTTTCTTTCGGAAGACGTGTTATTGTGCCGATGCTTGGGCGGAAACACGCAAAATTCAAATTAAAGTTTGAACGCGTGTGTTTGCAAGTTAGCTCCCAAGCATTTGCATTCTGGTGCGAAGACTGTGGAGACTACGACTTTCCTGGCAGTGAGCAACTTCAACGATTCAGCAATTCTGAAGACCATGACAACGATGGACGTCACCCTGTGACTCTATTCGACGCAGTTCGCCAAGCATTCGGACGACCACCGAATTCAAGCGGCCGAAAACCGCTTGTCACCGGCCGTGCGAGCGTCTCTGGAGCAGCGCAGGATGGCCCAGATCGAACAGAACGCCCTCTATGAGGAACAGGAAAGACTAGTTTATGGACCCGGAATAGCAGATTGAACATAAGTTGCATAATATTGCATTTATATGTAGTCAAAACGTCAAACGCGTTTTTCTCGAAACGACTTTGTTTTATCGCGCGGTATGGTAACGTCAAATCTACTGAATCTACTAACCGATTGGCATGATTCTTTGTTTCCGACGAAGCTAACTAAATTCTCTAGGGGTTGTACCACTTTTATTCCGATCCATCAACTATAAATATTTTTACTTGGCCGGCGATGTCGAAAAATCGATGAAAAACCCCTATTTTTCCAGATGGCCGCCATTTTGTTTCCTGTGGTCCAAATAACTTAAGCGAGGTACAACTCCTAAAGAATCTTATATACTTCGCTATCGTCAACTTAATTCTGATTTCAGAAGAGCCGGCTGACCTGTGACATACCGCGCGTGGAGGTCTACATCGAAATTTTGTTTCGTTCCGACGGCACTACTGCTTTGCTCTTCGAGATTTCCGGTCGAAAAAATTCTAGTTTGTAGATGATACATCAATAAACAGACCTTACGAAGCCACGAACTCAAGTTGTCAACAAAGCACTGTGGAAGTTGGTGGTGGCTCCATAATGGTGTGGGCTGTGTGTTCATGGAATGGACTGGGTTGTCTGGTCCAACTGAACCGATAATTGACTGGAAACGATTATGTTCGGCTACTCTGGGATCATTTTCAGCCAAACAAAGATGGAAGTTTTATGGATGACAACGCGCCGTGTCACCTGGGCACCACTCTTCGCGACTCGTTCAAATAACAATCTGGACACTTCGAGCAACTGGTCCTACTAAACCGAAAATTGACTGGAAACCGCTATGTTTGGCTACTTGGGAACCATTTTCAGCCAAACAAAGATGGAATTTTTATGGCTGACAACGCGCCGTGTCACCTGGGCACCACTCTTCGCGACTCGTTCAAATAACAATCTGGACAGTTCGAGCAACTGGTCCAACTAAACCGAAAATTGACTGGAAACGGCTATGTTCGGCTACTTGGGGACCATTTTCAGCCAAACAAAGATGGAATTTTTATGGATGACAGCGCATTGTGTCACCTGGGCACAACTGTTCGCGACTCGTTCGAATGACAGTCTGGACAGTTCGAGCAACTGGTCCAACTAAACCGAAAATTGACTGGAAACGGCTATGTTCGGCTACTTGGGGACCATTTTCAGCCAAACGAAGATGGAATTTTTATTGATGACATCGCACCGTGTCACCTGGCCACAGCTGTTCGCGACTGGTTCGAAGAACAATCTGGACAGTTGAGCAAACGATATGGCCACCCAGATCGCCCGACATGAATCTCATCGAACTTTTATGGGACATAACCGAGAGATCAGTTGATGCCCAAAATCCTGCACCGGCGTCACTTTCGAAATTGTGGATGGCTTAGTGTTTCTGCATGGGACTTTCAACGACCTGTTGCGTCCATGCCGCGTCGAGATGCGGCACTACGACAGGCAAAAGGAAGTCTGATAAGATATCAAGAGATACCCCATAATTTGTGCCACCTTAGAGTACTGTTGAGTCATAATAATGACTGACACCTTCATGTGTCATTCACATTTCTTCTGTTAAAACTACCTTGCTGAGATTCCGTGGCCGATCCATAAAACTGTTCACTAATATTTCGTACCCACGTGTTGGGGACGTCCTCAAAGAGGAAACAACTGGTAACTGTGTAGAAAGAAAGATTAAGGAACCCAGACCACAGGGCGCTATAAATCGCTGTGTGGTACCAAAGTTAAAAGATTGTCTGACAGATGACCTCATTCTCGATTAATTTAATCGATCGTTAGAATCCCCTTCATTTTAAGTGGCGGAATTCACATTTTATTTTCATGAAATGTGATACAATAACATTGAATTGTACAGCAACCCCGTGTTTGAATTTGATCTAAAGTTTTTTCTTTTGCTTTACTACCGGTTTCGATTTATTTAATCATCATCACATACATATCTGTCTTCCTAAACTAGTACATAAAACACATCAAATTTGTAACCAGCGTAAACAAACTGTTTTCACTCACATCCTTTCTGTTACAATTATTATTTCCGTTTTGCCTCTCTATACAAGCGCGCATGATAATACGTAGTGTTGGATGCAACGGTAAAGTTTTCTTCCATGGTCTCCACCATACTGCAAAGCACGTTTCGTTGCAGTTGACTCACCACTTTTCCGAAAGTGACACTTCCTCTTTTGTTCGCTAAACTGGTGGTCGCAGTTCTGTTCGTGATTCCGGTATATACTTGGCCACAGCTGATAGGAATTTTATATGGGTACTCAACAGCTGTCGCCGATAAATGAAACAGATCTTTTACAATTGTACGGAATTTATTTATTTTCTCATTGCCCATAAAAATCGTTAAGTCACAAGTTTTGACAAAATTTTTCCAGTGCGATCAGGAATACAACTGTAAGCGGAACAAGCCTTCCCCGTTGGCGGCTATTGTTCTTCATTATTCTTACTGATCTGTGTTCTTGCTCGCAGTGTTTTCCCACTCGTACTTATAAATTAGTTTTCTTAACGCAGATTTTATGTAAATGAAATGTTACTCGTAGCTAAATTGGCTCACACATGTCACTTACCCTGTAACCAAGGTTTCAATTACACGTCTCTTGTCTGAATCATGGTTTTTGGAGTTATTGATCTTCTGTACGCCTTACGAACATCTGCACGTTTGATTACCGATACGTTCAGAAAATTAAATAGCCTTTTGCTTTCTTTCGCCAAGGTAAACTGATTCCTTCCGTTATTGTTATTGGGATTTACCGGAAAGGTATACAACTTTTCAGAACAGGTTACAGTCAGACAACATCGAACAAATCTGTCTACAGAGGAGTGAACGCCGTTCTGAAATTTCATGACAGAGTAAACTGTGTTACTCGATCCAGTAATCTTGCCTTTCAGTGTAAATCCTCTTACCGACTGGGCTACCCAGTTCTCACAACTTACAAGTTACGGTTTAGAGCGCCCGTCCGGCATACAATTTTAATTATACTTTTATCGGGATCATTGTTCAACATCAACGAAAGTGTAACAGTCTATTAGTCGGAGGATGGAACGCCAGAGCTTTCAACGTAGTAGGGAAGCTAGAAAGCCTGAAAAGGGAAATACAAAGGGTCCACTTAGATACAGTGGGTATCCCCGAAGTGAAGCATAAAGAAGATAAGAATTTCTGGCTAGATAAAGATACAGAAATATCAACAACAGCGGAAAAGGGAAAGACTCTACGTGGGCATGTTGAAAGTAATGCCTCTCTTCTCAATATTGGCTGAAACATTGTATTGTATTGTATGTAACTGGAGACCTAGAAACGACGGAGAGGCTTCGTCCCCGCCGTAGCCCTCAGTGGTACACAACCCCACAATAGGCTACAGCAGTCCACTCACCGCACCGCCGCCACACACCGAACTCAGGGTTACTGTGCTGTTCGGCCAGATTATGCCAGTTTACATCAGTGTACGTTGTCCAACGTTTGGCCAACGAGTAAATCCAATCAGCATCAACTATTCATCGGGCAGATCTGAAAAATACTGAGACAGAATTACCGTAACACCTCCATAAAAACCTGAAATATTTGTCAAGCATAAAATTCGTTAGATATTTGAATAGATGTGGATGTCCAATCTAGTGAATAAAATGGGTATTACAAAAATTTATAACTGCGATCTCTTTGTCACCCCTTTGCCAAAGCGCCATTGTGAGTCCATGCTTTGCAATTCCCCAGAAAGCAAATGATAGTCTCTTTGGCATACTAAATTTCCTTTTTTTTCTGCATTGCCATAGTACTTTACTCGAACCTTTCAATCTTGTTTCTTTTCTGAGATTGTGTGGGGGACCACCTGTCACCTGACATATGCAAAACTCATTTGATTAGTTTAAAAACGGTCCGATCCTCGATGAGTGTTTTCACACTATTTCTGGTTATCATTCCACCAATTCGGTACCAATCTTACAAAAAGTCTTCTCATAGTTAATCCTTCGTGTAAAATCTATCGTACTGTTTCATATTATTGGCCTATGGTGACTGATATTTTGTATGCTTCTAATACGATTATTATTGTGTTCTTCCTTAAAGACGTCGTACGTGATTGCCGTTCTGCAACATCCTCCACAAACATCCTCAAGGTAAAAATGATCAAGTTGGAATTCAGCTGCGCATTTCTTCATTGTCCAAAATGAATGGGCAACACCATCATTAATATAGAACGAATTTCTGCTTGCGACAGCTCGTCCATACAATATTCCAACTTTCGATTAGCCTTTCAACAAAATACATAACAGGACCTATTAGAAAAGCCGTAAAAACAACAGAATTCACGATTCAAGTTGAGAACATTGCAAAAACAATATTTCATTAATTTTAATACCATGTCTCTAAGGCGAAATTTTCATCTCAAAGTCGTATTTTTACTTACGTAACTCATCGCAATAGCAACTACATCTACTCCAAGACAGTGGTTTAATACTTGAATCGTTCAGAATGAACCTTACAGCCGATTGTAAGGTAGCAGATTTTGCACCTTACATGATGCTAAATCATTACTAATACACGGAATAATAGTTTATAATTGGCCCGGAGAGAATGGACACAGAAAAGGAAGTTGTGTGTGTCATGTCAGACTAACGAGATGGGCTCAGAGGCTGGAACACGGCCGGAACCACTAACGAAGGTGTTTATGTCACGTCAAACTAACAGGATGTCCGCGGCCGGACCCCTTTGTCGGCTGGCGCTTCAGACCATCAAAGACGTTCGGAGAGGCTGGGCCATCACAACAAGAAGCGAGAAGGAGCTACATGCGAAAGAGAGAAAGACGATTTCGCGCCACAGTGGAACATCTGCGGAAGACTGTGACGGGATTGGCGCAGAGCGCGTAGAGATACGTGTTAAAAATTTGGCGGCAACAGTAACCGCGGGAGAATTCTGTGTCGTGGTTGGGTACAAACGCGCACGGATACATGGAAGTCTGTGTTGTGATTGGCTACCAACGCGCACGGATCCATGCGGCGAAGAACGGCCAGGTTTGCAAAAAGTCTGAAGGAGGACTCTGGGGGCGGCTGTGGAGGAGAGCAGTCGCGGTGTCTGGCTGCCCTGCTTGGAGAGCGTGGAGAGAAGTAGGTTGGAGAAGTTACTGGCATTGAATCCAGTGTTTACTCTCCAAGTCTGAATAGTTTAGAGCATACGAATCCACACACGTAGTATTATCTGTTCCTCTGAGGAGAGAAACAGATTTGTACTAACTTGTGGTGTTCTTGTGCAATCTGAAGTGTACCTTTGCTGCCACGCACTTGAGTCGACCAACTACTCTTGGCATATGTGCAAGTAGCTTGAGTATTGACTAGTGACGGACTCCGCAATTGAACACTTACGTACAGGAGTTTACGGGCGCAAACCACGTCCACGTTGGAGATTAAAGCCAAGCTCGCGCACGGGAAAGACGGCATCACGACGTTGGCCGGGCCGACCGTCGTAATCATCACGGAGAATTACGGTGATATTAGCAATCATTAGCCAAAGTAGGGCACTGTAATTCTAAATGAGTTCGTATTCCACTAGCTCTTTGAATGCTGCTCTCTGAGTCTGTGTCCGTTCAGGCAGAACTGCAATAGAGTCACTTGCGGGTTCAGTGTTGACTTAAGTAGTTAGGAAAAGAGGATACATTGTACCAATGATAGGCTACTTAGGTTAGCGAGTGTATTGTATTGTCATGTTATGCTAGAAATATTGCACATCCTGTTCTGAGATAAATCTTAATTTGGTATCATATGCTAATCACAGCATTATTGATTTCGTAGCTAGCAATCACCATATTTTTGTTCAATAATTAGAGTGTAACGATAATTTCGATGCAAATGATACTGGGGGCATAACCGTGCGTTTAAACAGAGCCAACATAAGTCAGATAGCAACTCAAGGTCGACTAAGACTACCAATAGATATTTTTCAATATATCGATAATTTTACAATAAACTCCCCGTACGTTGCACTATCTGAAGTGTTCAATAAATTATTTCCGAAACTAGATGAAAGCATATCGTTTATGGATTTATGAGTGGCTGCTGATGGTATAGACAGTGCAGACAAGCCCGCCTGATACGAAGTGTGTGGGGCAGAAGCTGACACGAGCAGACGGCGCTTGGCGTCGCGCATGCGCAGTTCGCCTCGTCAGAATGCACTCCGACGGCGCCCCCGCCGTTAAGGAATCCGGCCGCGCCTCAATCAAGTTCATTAATGCCAGCTTCCCCTCACTGCATACGCCGTGGACTGAATGCTGCGGCTAACTCGATGTCAGGGACGCCGCTGTAGCCGAAACCAACAGGTCTCCCTACTCTCCTCCCTCTGATGTTTACCAAACGACGTCTTTTCTTCTTTAAAGTCAGTACCGCCATTAGACTGTTGTTTATTTACAGTATTACATTTACACTTACACAGTCATGATTTCGGCTTCAAAGTGCCATTATCAAGTGTTTTAAGTGTCATAAATACGACAGTATGCCATATTAGGCAATTTATAACACTTAAAACACTTGATAATGGCAAAATGGTTCAAATGGCTCTGAGCACTATGCGACTTAACTTCTGAGGTCATCAGTCGCCTAGAACTTAGAACTAATTAAACCTAACTAACCTAAGGACATCACACACATCCATGCCCGAGGCAGGATTCGAACCTGCGACCGTAGCGGTCGCTCGGTTCCAGACTGTAGCGCCTAGAACCGCACGGCCACTCCGGCCGGCTGATAATGGCACTTTGAAGCCGAAATCATGATTGTGCAAGTGTAAATGTAACACTGTAAATAAACATCAGTCTAATGGCGGTACTGACTTTAAAAAAATACAATAGGACTGTGGCCCCGCATTATGAAAAAATTATTAAACGTCTTTTCCGACACGGTGAAAATCGGTTCATCAGTGCACCTTTACTGCATATATTATTCTCTGCTTACCTGAGAATTTAGAAGCGAACACACGATTTAGTAGCCTAACAATTTTTTACATTATGTACAACGAAAGCTGCTAAGAGCTTTAAGCTACAACTAATTTCGACTGTTTACATTATCATCTGGCGAACTTGCCAGCTTAAAATATTGTATACCACATGGTCGTTATTGTTATAATTGTTATCTGTGCTATACAGGGTGTTACAAAAAGTTACGGCCAAACTTTTAGGAAACATTCCTCACACACAAATAAAGAAAATATGTTATATGGACATGTGTCCGGAAACGCTTACTTTCCATGTTAGAGCTCGTGTTATTACTTCTCTTCAAATCACTGGAAACACACAGCAACAGAACGTACCAGCGTGACTTCAAACACTTTGTTACAGGAAATGTTCAAAATGTCCTCCGTTTGCGAGAATACATGCATCCACCCTCCGTCGCATGGAATCCCTGATGCGCTGATGCAGCCCTGGAGAATGGCCCATTGTATCACAGCCGTCCACAATACGAGCACGAAGAGTCTCTACATTTGGTACCGGGGTTGCGTAGACAAGAGCTTTCAAATGCCCCCATAAATGAAAGTCAAGAGGGTTGAGGTCAGAAGAGCGTGGAGGCCATGGAATTGGTCCGCCTCTACCTATCCATCGGCCACCGAATCTGTTGTTGAGAAGCGTACGAACACTTCGACTGAAATGTGCAGGAGCTCCATCGTGCATGAACCACATGTTGTGTCGTACTTGTAAAGGCACATGTTCTAGCAGCACAGGTAGAGTATCCCGTATGAAATCATGATAACGTGCTCCATTGAGCGTAGGTGAAAGAACATACTGACGAAACTAAAACGAGCTCTAACATGGAAATTAAGCGTTTCCGGACACATGTCCACATAACATCTTTTCTTTATTTGTGTGTGAGGAATGTGTAAGTAGGCTGTTTATGTTTTCTTATTGGCAACGTTTTCTTATTGGCAATGTTTTCTTATTGGCGCTCTGTACGAAAATCACTGGCTGTGCTGTGTGCAGTCTGTGGCTAGTTTGCATTGTTGTCTGCCATTGTAGTGTTGGGCAGCTGGATGTGAACAGCGCGTAGCGTTGCGCAGTTGGAGGTGAGCCGCCAGCAGTGGTGGATGTGGGGAGGGAAATGGCGGAGTTTTGAAATTTGTATGACTGGATGTCATGAGCTGCTATGTATATTATGATTTTTCAACACTATTAAGGTAAATACATTGTTTGTTCTCTATTAAAATCTTTCATTTGCTAACTATGCCTATCAGTAGTTAGTGCCTTCCGTAGTTTGAATCTTTTATTTAGCTGGCAGTAGTGGCGCTCGCTGAATTGCAGTAGTTCGAGTAACGAAGATTTTTGTGAGGTAAGTGATTTGTGAAAGGTATAGGTTAATGTTAGTCAGGGCCATTCTTTTGTAGGGATTATTGAAAGTCAGATTAAGTTGCGCTAAAAATATTGTGTGTCAGTTTAAGGACAGTCATGAATAATTGTTCAAAAGGGAGGTTTCAAATGTTTCCTGAAAGTCTGGCCGTACCTTTTTGTAACACCCTGTATATATCAGTCCAACGACATAAAATCTTTTACTTGTGAACAATACGAGACTTAATTGCTATAGAACGTAGGGCACTGTCTTATTTAGTAGTGTCCGTCCGTGCCTGGTTTGGCATCCATTTTTCTTAATCATAGATGGGTCATCATGGGCGTCTTCAGTCGCTTCTTGAGCGCTGACGTAACTTTCGGCGCTTTCTTCTTCTGGACGTGTAGGGAGAGATGAGACCTACCACGGTGTACAAAAGACAAAAATAAATAAAGCGAAACATATATAATATTGCAAACAGGATGTTGAATTATTAGGAAGGAAGGACTAGAGTTTAACGTACTGTCGACAACCATGTAGTCAGAGACGGCACACAATCTCGGATCATTTTTCTTAAGGATAGAGAAGGAATTCGCCGGTGCCCTTTCAAAGGAACCATCCCGCCATATGTGTGGAGCGATTTAGGAAAATCACGGAAAACGGACTTGAACCGTCGTTCCCTCGAATGCGAATTCAATGTGCTAACCACAGCGCCATATCGCTCAGTACTTACCAGGGGAGCAAAAGATACATAGGAGAAGGAATTACATCAAAATGTAGAGAAAGTATCCGTGAGGAAACAGAAAAAAGTATGAAACAAAAATGGCGTGATTGCTGGATCTATTCAATGAGAAAGCAAGAAGTCTGTCCGGAGTGGACGAGCGGTTCTAGGCGCTACAGTCTGGAACCGCGCGACTGCTACGGTCGCATGTTCGAAACCTGCCTCGGGCGTCGATGTGTGTGATGTCCTTAGGTTAGTTAGGTTTAAGTAGTTCTAAGTTCTAGGGGACTGATGACCTCAGCAGTTAAGTTCCACAGTGCTCAGAGCCATTTGAACCGAAGCAAGAAGAACAGTAAGAGGATTCTCGAAAGAAGAGTCAGTAAGAGTAAAACAAAGGATGAGATAATACCGGTGGAATATAAGTGAAGAAGTGAACGTATCTGTATGGTGGTAGCCCAATGGGAGCTCCAACGATAACATTAATAACTAACAAAATTACAAAAATTAAAGAACTCCCAAGAAGGCAGCAAGCCCAGACTTGATAGAAATTCAGTTCAGCCACAGATAAAATTCACATTAGAGTTAGAAAAGGTCTAAAACCTAAATTTCTTCGACATCACAATACACAGACACAAAAATCAACACCAATTTTACATTTTCAGGGAAGCCACAAGCACCAGTACCAAATTACTCCACCAATGAAACCATCCCATTACCCACAAGAAGGCTGGGTACCGACACATGCTACACAGACTGAATAAAACTTTCCTCAATGAGGACAACTACGAAAATGAGCTACAGATAAACAGCAGCTGAAAATGGATAGAAAAAGAGTATGATAATCAAACTACACCAAAAAATGAAAACAAAAATCAAAAATGGACCCAACACAAAGCAGCAAACACATCAACAATAACACACAACCACGGTTCACAAAACAGAAACACACGCAACATATTTGAAAAAGAAGCATTCACAACAATAAACAAATGGCACACACTCTCCTACAACAACAAAGGAGTTTACAGAACAGTTGCCATATTCAGAAAACAAAGTCTGAAAATTGCCCACAGAACAGGCAACTCTATACAAAAGAAAGTAAAACCAATTCATACTAACACAGACAAACAAAACACATCTTGATCTACCAATTACGTGTCAAGCCGTCAACCCAGTTTATATTGGACAAAGAAGTAGAAATTTCGGCATCTGATACACTGAACACGGACGGTACTTAGAGTAACAGCAGTAATTCCACATTTGCAGATCATCTCTCGGACAAGAAACACAGACATAAACACTTATTTAAAAATTTTAAATGCAGCAACTTATAATAGAAGAAAATTATCATTTACAGGAAGTCCCGAATGGTTCAAATGGCTCTGAGCACTATGGGACTTAACATCTGAGGTCATCAGTCCCCTAGAACTTAGAACTACTTAAACCTAACTAACCCATGGACATCACACACATCCATGCCCAAGGCAGGATTCGAACCTGCGACCGTAGCGGCCGCGCGGTTCTAGACTGAAGCGCCTAGAAACGCTCGGCCACAACGGCCGACCAAAAAGTCCCAGTGGAAGGAAAAGATGTGATGAATGAATACACAGCACTATGCAATGGAACCATGCTCTCAGCTCTAAAGGAATTATCAGAAAACCGAGGTACAGGAAACACACACACATACACCACAACCTAATGTTACTGCAAAATTCAAAATTCCCGCCCTGAACAAACAGAGAAAGATGGCGGAATAAGTGAACATCACCAACAGCGACGTAGTGCGTTTCAGGAATCGCGACTCTGAGACCCTGTATGAGCACGGAAGCGCGAGGTCTCCAAAGGCAAGTACACATTTTTACATCTAGAGCGTGTTCATTTTAACTACTCGACGTGCCACCGTGACCGTGTAACGAACTATGGTGTATCATAACAGTCCGTACACTGCGACCGGATCTCACGTATATTTAAAAGATAAGGTGTACTAGCAAGTGCCAACAGGCCTTGAAGACACTGTCGACTGCACCAGAAACGCCTCTGCTGACATTCTCGCAGATATGCTATTGTCCTGTGTAAGGTCGTTTGAAAGGCGGATCACTGAGTGTATTGAAGTTGGTGGTACTGCGTTGGAACACTTACTGTAACTGGAAACTTAGTAGCGTTCGCCTCGAGCCACGGTCACTGTAGCGCGTCGAGTAGTCCACTATTCGATACGTCGTAGGAATGCAACGCTGCAAATGGGGTTTCCACTGATAAGTTATGACATACTAGCCTGTCCTACCCTCGCAGCATGGGAGTGAGTTCCCACGTGTTTATTGTATATTCAAGGGCCATCGAGCAGCATGTCGTAAATTACGATGGTATACCTATTTCTATTCCTCCGATAACTTCTCTAGAGGAACGAAGAAAACATGTCAGACAAAATGTCTGTACATTTTGCCGTAGAATCGTAATCTGCAACAAAAAACGGGGGTTCCCACTGAAGATTTCAAAGTTGCCCCCCGCCAAACACGTACGTGGTGAGGTGGGGGGTTGCGTGTGGTGTCATTGGATGCCGCCATCCGAGACGAGCAAAATGGAATTATAACTTGACTTGATCCGGTTTTCGAGATATTTAAATGTCTTCAGTTCAAATGAACTCCCTGTCTAGTCTGATTACCCTCTCCGATCAGCATTTCATAGAGCCTAGTCGCACGTTTTTCGATAAGAGGTACTGTAACGTAAAAAATGCTAGTCGAAGTATAAAACAGCTAATATTTGTTTATAAAACAATGTAATACACCGACAGCTGTGCTACAGAAACAAACAAAAAACGATAATAACACATTATGCCTTAAAAAGTCATGAGAAATAACCTAACAAAACAATGATAAACTCTTGTGAATTGCAATTGACATACTTGAAGGCAACAATTTTAACTGTGCTGTTAATACTAAACAGAGTTCTGAACATCAGTATTTGATAATAAGGTATATGTTTACTCTTCATGCTAATATTTCTGTTAATAATTACAGTAATGCAAACACTATATATCTCAAAAACTAGCAAATATCATAATGAATAAATTCTTCGTATATTGTTCAACAGATAATAGATCAAACCCACTGAAGATACATAAAATTCTCGGAAACATGTATATGTAGTAAAACAAGTAAAATCATGCTTTCATGCTAGGTCAAGATCGGACCACATTTCTTTACTACAAATTAGGAAGCAAATGTGGGCAGAGAAAGTTCTTTGACCACAAAATTGTTATTTCACAGACCTTTTTAAAGAAGCAGTGATGTGTAAGTTGGGCCCAAAACCTGAAAAATTGCTTTGAGCACACACTTAGAAATAACAATGCACCTTCAATATCCTGTACTACCGGCGTCATGTACACAACCAAAAAAATTTAAAATGCTAATTTCAACTACTTTTCTCCTCTTTTTACTCTCAACATACCTTTTAAAAAGATACTCGTGTGTAAGTCCGGTTTGACTTTGGAGATATTGAATACGATATTCACTGAAGAAAGTGACATCAGTTACTGAGACTTAAATTTTCGAGTTAAGTTTAACTGAAAAATTTAAAACATTTGGAATCTGGTGGAGAATTCAATGAAAACAACAAAATTTTAGAACCTCGAGTAACTGATTAGAATCAATATTTTCAAAATGTGTTCATCAAGCACCCCAACCTCCCCCCCCCCCCCCCCCTTCCTTGGTTGAGCGAGGGTTGACAGCGCATACAGGCTTTGCCAGGTGTGGACAAAATTCTTTCCTTTACACGAAGCTGTTTACATTAGATGAGTAATCGCTGCTGATCATCTCAGTGAGTTAACAGCTGGATAAAATTCCGCACACTGTGAGATTTACGACCGTGAAGGGCAGGCAGGGAGCGGGGGCCACTCCCCTTGCATGTGCGACGCCGGAGAAAGCTGCAGCGCGCAGACCTGATGACTTTCCAATGGCTGAGGCGATTTATAGGCCCAACAGAGGAGCCGCATAGCGAGAAAGTTGTTCTATTAGGGCTTCTGCGCAGCAGCCGAACAATGAGCTGTGTCCGTTAGGTGGGCGCAATGGATCGCAGGACAAACGACGAGAAAGCAGCGGCCAGAGCGCGCTGCCACCCACCGCTCTCGGCAGCAATGGAGAGAGCCAGTTACGCCGCCTGTTGCCCCCTCGTTCTCGCTCGCCGGCGCCACATACCACACAGCAGCTTACTGACGAAGTCTCAAAATGAGACGGATAGCTTTAATTTCGACTTTTTAAAACAATTTGAAGAGTGGCAACCAAACGATTATTAGCGTGTAGAAACTATTGGACTGGAGACATGTCATCGGCCTCTCGGAAGAATATTATCCAGATTATCTTCACACAGATAATGTATGCTTCCTTTTCTAGTTACGCAACTATTTCTGTGGTACCAAAAAATGAAATGCTTTTTTATGTAAACTCTCTAAATTTCATCATATTTGTAGCTTGTAGGTGATATCTGCGTCAGTCGCACGTAATTTGGTCTGTGTTTGCGACATTCAGTTGTCACCCGTAGATGGTCTAGCAAGACGTATTCCGGTTGGCGACCAATTAAATATAATTTTGCAGAGTGTTCCCTATTTAACATTATTAGCATGTTCTGTCAAGCACCGAGAGAAAATCCAGTTAATATCGATAAACGTATTATAACATTCTGAATTATGTATGTATGCATAAGAACCTAAGTTAGAGGGGAATGTTTCAGATTTTCGTAAACATCCAAAGTCTGCAATTTCCGATTTACGTGTATAAGCGTGTTGTCAAAACTTTCCGGACACATATTTGTACTGCAGGGTTGATAATTACAGTCATGAGAAGTGGACCCGTCAGTAAAAAAAGGAGGAAGGTAGTATTGTGATGCCATATAGTTGTTGTAACAGCAGAATGGGTCAGACAGGAGAACTCAGCGACTTCGAACGTGAACTAGTCACTGGATATCATTTGGCTAACAAATCCATGAGGGGCACCTCTATCCTTCTCCAAGTCGACTGTCAGTGACGTCACTGTGAAGTGGAAAAACAACCAGCCGCAGGTAAACCAAGACCAAGCAGACCCCTTCTACTACCGGACAAAAACTATCGAGCATTGCGGAAGATGTTTGTAAAAACATGACATGAAATCAGTGGTGGGAATCACTCGTGAGTTCCAATGTGCCACCAGCTGTCCAGCTAGCGCAGTGACTGTGCGTAGGGAGTCAAAAATCATGGCGTAATGGCCGAGCAGCTCCACGTAAGTTATACACGTCTGCAGTCAATGCTAAACGTCACTTCGGAACTTGAGGTATTGCAAAGAGCGATACCACTGGACAGACATGCACGATTCTCGCCTAGCAAAGCCATTGCACCTCTTGAAAATGGCACGTGCAGCGTGTAACACCATAGCTCTTATGATATATGGATTTATTTTGCTTTTGTTTTATTTAATGTTACATCCTTGAGCTTCTGTAAATATTGTTTGTTTGAATCGATAACAAAAAAATGGAATAATATTTTCTTTGTTAAAACTTTGATGTCGTCGTTTGATTCTAAGCAATGTAGTACATCTGTCATTTAAATTCTTTGTCCCATTTGGAGGGAACAAAACTTACTGTATATAATTGAAATTCCTGTGTCAATAATTTTTTTGTAGAACTGTCAATATGTGTCAATGTTCTGTTTTATTTAATGCGTTTGGTTGCTGTTATGTAAACTACTGATCCTCACTTAGGGTTCTTAGTTATTTTGTATGTAAAAGTTGTTGTGGTTCCCCTCGGGAACGGAACTGTGTAGCGCGCGCAAATTGTGGTTGGCCTAGGTAGAAAAGGTGGAACAAGAGTCAGTCGGGGACGAGCTACCAAACTGTGCACTGACCAAGTAAAAGTTGTATATTGTGCTGGTTCCGAGAGAGGCTTTTTCTGCCACTTTCCAATGCCTCGGATGGATGGATAAATAGCTGGAACGATTCTGGAATTGGTATCCATCATCGCCACCAAGAAGGGACAGAGTCCAGCAATTCTGCCTACAAATCCACCTACCAGCATGCAGTTACCACCACATTGCCCAATCACTTTAAAGGAGTACTATAATAACGTACAGTGAAGAATCAGCTTATTGGATGTGTTAGTGTGCTCAAATATAAGGTAACTTATAACTGAATTCATGTACCTACCTTGATTTTTTCCCTATTGCAACACCTTTCAGGTTCCTCTCCATTTGAACTATGATTATCGAGTGTCCTAGTTTGTGGAAAAAATGAAAGTCTCAAAACATTAAATGATGTTGTTTGATCTTTGGTAATAAGAGAGTACTCAGGTTTACTGTGGATTTCATGAAATTGTGGGAGGTAGTAAATGTAGTTCTGTGAAAGCCTCCCAGTGATGGAAATAGTCCAACTTATAGTCTTGCGGAGTTTCAAAGTCACCAATTTAATCATTTACTTGCAAGTAGAAGACTGTGGTAATAAAGACACTTTTCTGTTTCTTTTAAAGATTAAAAGTTCATAAAACTGAGGCTTATAAAGTTTTGCTCAGTAAATGATCACATTGCTGCCTGTAGCAAATTTTAAAAGGTGAGTCAGTTTCTTGTAATTTTGTCAACATTGTGTTTCACTGTAGTAAAAGTGGAAAAGTGCAATAGTAGAAAATTATATGTTCATGATTGCTAAGTGTTTGTCTCTCTTGCGTATTGGAAGTGCATATTAATAGTATAACAGGATCCACAGTTTGTCTAGTGGGCTAATGTTAGGTAACAATTAACGGGAAGACCACTATTTATGAAAACCATAATTTCTTTATTCAAAAGACAGTGAGAAGTAACCTGTTAGTGAATTCCTTTTAACTTTTATTCTAAATAGAATAGTATTTAGTTGAGAGGTATTTAACCTGTGACCAGTTCATAAAAATGCAGTGAACTGCATTTATAACTTTATGTCAGCTAGGACAATATTTGAACAATAATACTGAACCCATGTCCAATAAATGATTCTGCAGTGAATAGTTATAATAACGTTATAAAGACCATTCAGTTTGAACAAGCACTGAAAGTAATAGTGTGTTTCGTTATTTGTTATATTTATGCAAATAGTTTGTGCTGCTCTAGCTGTTAGTTCCAACCTTAACGTTAACATACGCAGGTGTCTGAGTTCATTGTACTCGCGTGTGGTAAAATATAGGTTGTGTTATCCGTTAAAGTTACTCACACCTAATTTCTTAAACAAGAATGTTAATCATTCTCTTGCCTAATTAGGCTGTCGACCGTTTTCTTTACTCTTTTAACAGTGTAGCTAAGTAAAATATTATTTGTTACTGTTTAAATGTTTACGTAATTCTGACTTTCACTTCAGATAAGCCACTTCCGTTAGGTACAACACGGTCAACATAACAAAATTCCTCTCAGAGGGTGACACTGCTTTGTTGCTTTATACCATAATTACTCTAACAAAATAATTCTGCTTTGCAAACTGTTTCCAGCTTCGAGGTTATGGTATAGCAGTAGCGGACAGTAGTGTTATAAGCGCTATCTATCGATACCCTCTCCACTGGACGAAGTTCAATGCTGGTGCAGGCAAAAGTGTTTCGGAGCACACCGTTCAGGACCCTCCTCGTACAACGACATTGGATGTTGATAGAACGACATTGTCAAATGGTTCAAATGGCTCTGAGCACTATGGGACAACTTCTAAGATCATCAGTCCCCTAGAACTTAGAACTACTTAAACCAAACTAACCTAAGGACATCAGACACATCCATGCCCGAGGCAGGATTAGAACCTGGGACCGTAGCGGTCGCGCGGTTCCCGACTGTAGCGCCTAGAACCGCTCGGCCACCCAGGCCGGCGAACGACATTGTCAATTAGTATTGGGGTGGACAGGGAATCATCGAGATTGGATACTGTGTTAATCGATAGTCTCGACTGGACGGATGAATCACGTTTCTTTCTACACCAAGTTGATGCTCAAACGTCATCCAAGCGAAATGCTCGCGTAAGATGCGCAGCGCCACGAATGTAGGCCACTGGGAGCAGTATATTGCAATGGGGGACATTCACCCGGGCGTCCATGGGTCCTGTGAAAGTAAAGGAAGAAACCATGACAACTGTGGAGTACGTAGGCGTCAGTGCTGACCATCTATAACCCTACACACTTGGTGTCTTCCCCGATGGCAGTAACATCTTCCACCAGGATATCTGTCTATGTTGCATGGCCAGAATCGTGTTACAATCGTTTGAGCAACAAGACAACACGACAGTGTACTCACATTTATGTCTGTGCCAACAAATTCACCTCGTCAGAACAGGTGGAATAAATTTGTGGTGCTATCGGGCGCTATCTCAACTCTCACAAGCCACCGGTCCGTAATTTACGGCAGCGTGACCTGTGCATAGAAATCTAAACATTTTTTTCTACGTATAATCAATTAACTTAGCGCCCGCTGCTTCACTACCGTTTGCCTAGAATTACAACAAAAATAATTTTATAACTCTACATTAGGCCTACTGCAAATTAATGTATTACAGAGCCATTTCTTTTCTATGCAATTCTAATAAAGCAGTTTTGTCGTAGTGACTGATAAATAGTTTCCTAGGATTCAATACACGTATTGAAACACCTACTAAGTTTTTCCACGTTAATTAAGTCCGTAGAAGCATGGTCTTTTTCGAATGAACTTCTGACCACATAGCGACTATGGTAGTTGGAATCAGAGGTTTCTGTTAATCTTGCCTTTTGACTTCTCGCGATGACATTCCCATGTAAACTTTCATACACTAATACATAATTTTTTATTTCTAGCAGAGAAGTCAAACATCGGTTTTCATAGATTTAATTTCAAAAAGGTTTTAATACAATGAAATATTTTTATAAAACTTCTCATATCCTATTTCACCCCCTACAGTTCGAATTCCCAAAAACACTGAAACACGAGTATTTTCATTACTAACCGAGAAGCCAAATACAAATTTTCATAGATTTAGCTTCAAAAATGCTTTCGTATTCAAATATTTCCATAAAAACTTTCGTCCCTTATTTCACCCCCTTAGGGGCTAAATTTCCAAAAACACTGAAACGCATATTTTTTTTATTTCTGCCGAGAAGTCAAATACCAATTTTCATAGATGTAGCTTTGCAAACACTTTAGTAGTTCTTTAACAATTAATTACTTAAAAAAGCTTTTATCCACTATTTCAGCCCCTTAGTAGTTGAATATCCATAAATATTGAAAGATGTATTTCTTTATATCCGACCGGGAAAGAAAATACTTATTTTCGTAGTTCTAACTTCAAAATTACCTTAACAGCGACATATTTTCAAAAAACTCATTTGTTCCCTGTTTCACAACCTAAGGCGTGCAATTTCGGAAAATCCCTTCTTAAGCGTTTCTCACAGTATAAGATCAACAACCTCTTCAAATTTCAAGTTTGTATTCTTAGCGGTTGGGCCCAGTCGATGATGAGTCAGTCAGTTAGACAGATCATCCCTTTATACACACATCAAAAAATTTTTGCATCACCCCGGTTCCCAGAACTCCTGAAGATAGACGTTG
The DNA here is from genome assembly GCF_023864345.2 of Schistocerca serialis cubense. NCBI lineage: Eukaryota > Metazoa > Arthropoda > Insecta > Orthoptera > Acrididae > Schistocerca > Schistocerca serialis. The sequence continues at coordinate 313,768,367 of NC_064638.1, forward strand.
ACTGTGAATATTGTATCACAGACAGTCACTTTGACTGTTGAGAGATGTCTCTAAACATGCCCAAAGATGTACACAACCATGCATGAGCAGTGCCTATTAGACGGAGGCGGTCCGACAGCCGATCAGTTTCAGGCATTCCACCAGGAAGGAGGTACACGGGTCGTGTTGTCTGTAGTTAAACCATGCTAGGAGGTCAATATCGCAGTTAGATCGCGTCCGCGTTGTTACTTTGTGTCAGGAAGGACTCTCAACAAGGAAAGTGTCCAGGCGTCTCTGAGTGAACCAAAGCGTTGTTGTTCTGACATGGAGGAGAGACAGGAAGTGTCGATGACATGCCTCGCTCAGTCCACCCAAGGGCTACTACTGCAGTGGATGACCGCTACCTACGGATTATGGCTCGGAGGAACCTTGACAGCAACGCCACCATGTTGAATAATGCTTTCGTGCAGCCACAGGACGTCGTATTAGGAGTCAAACTGTGCATATAGACTGCATGATGCGCAACTTCTCTCCCGATGTCCTGGCGAGGTCCATCTTTGCAACCAAGACACCATGCAGCGCGGTACAGATGGCCCAACAACATGCCGAATGGACCGCTCAGGATTGGCGTCACGTTCTCTTTACTGATGAGTGTCGCACATGCCTTCAACCAGGCAATCGTCGGAGGTGTTTGGAGACAACCTGGTCAGGCTGAACGCCTCAAACACGCTGTCCAGCGAGTGCAGCAAGGTGGTCATGAAAGGCGCCGTAACGGTTGTACGATACGTGAATGCCATCCTTCCACCGATAGTGCAACCATATCGGCAGCATATTGACGAGGCATTCGTCTTCATGGACGACAGTTCGCGCCCCATCGTGCACATCTTGTGAATGGCTTCCTTCAGGATAACGACATCGCTCGACTAGAGTGGCCAGCATGTTCTCCAGACATGAACACTATCGAACATGCCTGGGATAGATTGAAAATGGCTGTTCATGGACGACGTGACTCACCAACCACTCTGAGGGATCTACGCCGAATCGCCGTTGAGGAGTGGGACAATCTGGACCAACAGTGCCTTGATGAACTTGTGGATAGTATGCCACGACGAATACAGGCATGCATCAATGCAAGAGGAATTGCTATTGTATATTAGAGGTACCGATTTGTACAGCAATCTGGACCACCACCTCTGTAAGTGTCGCTGTATGGTGGTACAACACGCAATGTGTGGTTTTCATGAGCAATAAAAGGGCGAAAATGATGTTTGTGTTGATCTCTATTCCAATTTTCTCTACAGGTTCCGGAACTCTCGGGACCGAGGTGATGCCAGTCTTTTCCTGATGTGTGTAATACATATCACTGAAAGCTTTAACACATGCGAACTTTGAAACAAAAGAAAATATATGTGTGTTTCAAAATATGGAGTCGAGAGAGCCGACTGGCAGCGAGTGTGACGGAAAGAAAACACGCTGCCGCAGTTTCCAATGAGGCTCGCATGAATTTAATTGTCCTCTGAAACCGGAACTCAATGTGTCCTGTAACGCATTACAGACCGTCACAATGACAACTATGCTTGCAGAAATCGATAGCTAGGTACAGCAATGCGTCTTTGCATTGGACTTGCGAGTTAATAATACGCGAAATAATTTAGTAGTAGAGCTTGAGAACGTCAAGTTATATTAGTACACTTTACTTATAATGAGCTGCTGTACTGGAGCCGAAAAACTATACAGTCCTACTTGAAAAACACAACTGTTGTGCATTTATCTTGGTGTCTTGACTAAAGTGATTACAACTGTATGGGAGCCCTTGTGATATTCTCAATGATCGACGAAGAAATCTGATAACATGGTGCGGGATGTCTTAAATGAACTCAAAGCTATAATCTCGGTTTGGTACAGTAGTCAAGACACGCAGTAGGGTACGGACTCTGTAGAATCATTTATGGTGCCCTTAACACGTGCAGTTCACACGAGATGTATTTCGTAAGAGCGTTGCATGTAATGAAGCGATCGTTAAACCATAAAAGTCATTTGTTATGTTGAAAAACATTATCTGTCTCCCAACACTGTATTTGAAAGTTCTTCGGTACTGCTCAATTTCATTACTCGTGCACACAATACAGGGCTATTACAAATGATTGAAGCGATTTCATAAATTCACTGTAGCTCCATTCATTGACATATGGTCACGACACACTATAGATACGTAGAAAAACTCATAAAGTTTTGTTCGGCAGAAGCCGCACTTCAGGTTTCTGCCGCCAGAGCGCTCGAGAGCGCAGTGAGACAAAATGGCGACAGGAGCCGAGAAAGCGTATGTCGTGCTTGAAATGCACACACATCAGTCAGTCATAACAGTGCAACGACACTTCAGGACGAAGTTCAGCAAATATCCACCAACTGCTAACTCTATTCGGCGATGGTATGCGCAGTTTAAAGATTCTAGATGCCTCTGTAAGGGGAAATCAACGGGTCGGCCTGCAGTGCGCGAAGAAACGGTTGAACGCGTGCGGCCAAGTTTCACGCGTAGCCCGCGGAAGTCGACGAATAAAGCAAGCAGGGAGCTAAACGTACCGTAGCCGACGGTTTGGAAAATCTTACGGAAAAGGCTAAAGCAGAAGCCTTACCGTGTACAATTGCTACAAGCCCTGACACCCGATGACAAAGTCAAACGCTTTGAATTTTCGGCGCGGTTGCAACAGCTCATGGAAGAGGATGCGTTCAGTGCGAAACTTGTTTTCAGTGATGAAGCAACATTTTTTCTTAATGGTGAAGTGAGCAGACACAATGTGCGAATCTGGGCGGTAGAGAATCCTCACGCATTCGTGCAGCAAATTCGCAATTCACCAAAAGTTAACGTGTTTTGTGCAATCTCACGGTTTAAAGATTATGGCCCCTTTTTCTTCTGCGAAAAAAACGTTACAGGACACGTGTATCTGGACATGCTGGAAAATTGGCTCATGCCACAACTGGAGACCGACAGCGCCGACTTCATCTTTCAACAGGATGGTGCTCCACTGCACTTCCATCATGATGTTTGGCATTGCTTAAACAGGAGATTGGAAAACCGATGGATCGGTCGTGGTGGAAATCATGATCAGCAATTCATGTCATGGCCTCCACGCTCTCCCGACTTAACCTCATGCGATTTCTTCCTGTGGGGTTATGTGAAAGATTCAGTGTTTAAACCTCCTCTACCAAGAAACGTGCCAGAACTGCGACCTCGCATCAACGACGCTTTCGAACTCATTGATGGGGACATGCTGCGCCGAGTGTGGGAGGAACTTGATTATCGGCTTGATGTCTGCCGAATCACTAAAGGGGCACATATCGAACATTTGTGAATGCCTAAAAAAACTTTTTGAATTTTTGTATGTGTGTACAAAGCATTGTGAAAATATCTCAGATAATGAAGTTATTGTAGAGCTGTGAAATCGCTTCAATCATTTGTAATAACCCTGTATAACGTCAGCGGTCGATAAGTCACGTAACGCACGCGGTATGACCGGGCGTGATAGCTGTTTTTACAGTAGTCACACAATCACTGCGAGTCTAGAGTCCCCAGAAAAAAAAAAAAAAATTGTATCACAGGTCACTTGCTGCATGCGGGCAGTGGTAGTTGGAAGCTCAAAGGAAGTCCAGTAGATATGTCATTCGCAATAGCACTTAGTACACTGCGCCTGCTGTTGAGTTACTACACAAGTGAAAGCAAACCGCAATGAAAATATATGAAGCGGAAAATTTATTTCGGAAATACACGCTAAGATAAAAAAAAAAAAAGAAACGACACACCATGAAGGAAGTATCTGAATGGGTCAGAGGTCGGAAGACGGTACGTCTGATGTACATGTACCGACAAACAAATTATTACAGTTACAGAAAATTTGGATGATTTATTTAAGAGAAAGAGCGTCACAAATCGAGCAAGTCAATAACGCATTGGTCCACCTCTTGCTTTTAAGCAAACAGTTATTCAGCCTGGCACTGGTTGACAGAGTTGTTAGATGTCGTCGTAAGGGATACTGTGCCAATTTCTGTCTAATTGGCACGTTAGATGGACAGAATCCAGAGGTGTTTGGAGAGCCCTGCCCGTAACGCTCCAAACGTGCTCAGTTGGGGCGAGATCCGGCGACATCGCTGGTCAAGGTAGGGTTTGGCAAGCAGTAGAAACTCTCGCCGTGTCCGGGAGGGTATTATCTTACTTGCAAAAAACGGGGCGTAGAACATCGTCGAAGTACCACTGTACTGTGAGGGTGCGTCGGATGACAACCAAAGTGGAGCTGCTTTGAAAATAAATGGCATTCCAGACCATCACTCCTAATTATAGGCTGTGTCGGTATCTCACTGCTTTCTGGAGCGTCTCCAGATAGGTCTTCTGCGTGCAATCCGACTGAAGTAGAATGATGAGTCCCGTTTCGAACTGAGCCCCTTTAACCATTGAAGACGTGTCTGGACGGGTCCCAGACAGGTAGAATATGACCTCACTGTTACCGCCATATCGGCCGATAACCAGGAGTGAGGGCCTGGGGTATAATTTATTTTCAAAGAAGGACCCGTATGGTTGTCATCTGCGGCACCCTTACAGTAAAACGGTTCGTCGACGATATTCTAGATGGCAAGCCATCCTGGGCTTACATTTCAGCAAGATAACGCCTGCCCGCTCATGGGGAGAGTTTCTACTGTTTGTTTTCAAAAATGTTCAAATGTGTGTGAAATCTTATGGGACTTAACTGCTAAGGTCATCAGTCCCTAAGCTTACACACTACTTAACCTAAATCATCCTAAGGACAAACACATACACCCATGCCCGAGGGAGGACTCGAACCTCCGCCGGAACCAGCCGCACAGTCCATGACTGCAGCGCCTGAGACCGCTCGGCTAATCCCGAGCGGCATTTTTTTTTTTTTTTTTTTTTAATCTCGGCAAATCTTTCCTTGGCCGCGATGTCGCCGGATCTCTCCCCAATTGAGAACGTTTATAGCGTTACGGGCAGCTCTGGATTTTGACGATCTCAGGCGCCAACTGGACAGAAACTGGCACAGTATCCCTCAGGAGGGCATCCGACAAATCTGTCAACCAAGTCCAAGCCGAATAACTGTCTTCTTAAAAGCCAGAGGTAGACCAGTTCGTTACTGACTTTCTGACTTTCTCTTCAATAAATCATCCAGTTCTCAAATTATAATCATCTGTGTCTGTAAATGTACATCACATCTCTTGATTTCCCTCCCATTCGGATAATTCCTTCACGGTGTGTTTTTTTTTTTTTTTGCCTTCGAACGTATATTTATAAACCCGTATATCTGCCTAATCATTGAAATTTTCCAAAAACTGGGAGTTGCCGTTTGTTACTGAAGACGCATAATACACTCCTGGAAATGGAAAAAAGAACACATTGACACCGGTGTGTCAGACCCACCATACTTGCTCCGGGCACTGCGAGAGGGCTGTACAAGCAATGATCACACGCACGGCACAGCGGACACACCAGGAACCGCGGTGTTGGCCGTCGAATGGCGCTAGCTGCGCAGCATTTGTGCACCGCCGCCGTCAGTGTCAGCCAGTTTGCCGTGGCATACGGAGCTCCATCGCAGTCTTTAACACTGGTAGCATGCCGCGACAGCGTGGACGTGAACCGTATGTGCAGTTGACGGACTTTGAGCGAGGGCGTATAGTGGGCATGCGGGAGGCCGGGTGGACGTACCGCCGAATTGCTCAACACGTGGGGCGTGAGGTCTCCACAGTACATCGATGTTGTCGCCAGTGGTCGGCGGAAGGTGCACGTGCCCGTCGACCTGGGACCGGACCGCAGCGACGCACGGATGCACGCCAAGACCGTAGGATCCTACGCAGTGCCGTAGGGGACCGCACCGCCACTTCCCAGCAAATTAGGGACACTGTTGCTCCTGGGGTATCGGCGAGGACCATTCGCAACCATCTCCATGAAGCTGGGCTACGGTCCCGCACACCGTTAGGCCGTCTTCCGCTCACGCCCCAACATCGTGCAGCCCGCCTCCAGTGGTGTCGCGACAGGCGTGAATGGAGGGACGAATGGAGACGTGTCGTCTTCAGCGATGACAGTCGCTTCTGCCTTGGTGCCAATGATGGTCGTATGCGTGTTTGGCGCCGTGCAGGTGAGCGCCACAATCAGGACTGCATACGACCGAGGCACACAGGGCCAACACCCGGCATCATGGTGTGGGGAGCGATCTCCTGCACTGGCCGTACACCACTGGTGATCGTCGAGGGGACACTGAATAGTGCACGGTACATCGAAACCGTCATCGAACCCATCGTTCTACCATTCCTAGACCGGCAAGGGAACTTGCTGTTCCAACAGGACAATGAACGTCCGCATGTATCCCGTGCCACCCAACGTGCTCTAGAAGGTGTAAGTCAACTACCCTGGCCAGCAAGATCTCCGGATCTGTCCCCCATTGAGAATGTTTGGGACTGGATGGAGCGTCGTCTCACGCGGTCTGCACGTCCAGCACGAACGCTGGTCCAACTGAGGCGCCAGGTGGAAATGGCATGGCTAGCCGTTCCACAGGACTACATCCAGCATCCCTACGATCGTCTCCATGGGAGAATAGCAGCCTGCATTGCTGCGAAAGGTGGATATACACTGTACTAGTGCCGACATTGTGCATGCTCTGTTGCCTGTGTCTATGTGCCTGTGGTTCTGTTAGTGTGATCATGTGATGTATCTGACCCCAGGAATGTGTCAATAAAGTTTCCCCTTCCTGGGACAATGAATTCACGGTGTTCTTATTTCAATTTCCAGGAGTGTATTATGAACTAAGACCTTTCGATCTATTTTTAAATTAAAGCCGATCAAAAAATCCTCGTTTGAGGGCGTTCCTGCAGTGTATATGCAAAGCAGCGGTCTCCGATGCGGTTATACAAGTAACGACTCGTAGGCAACGGATTAGTGCTACACTCCTGTCTTTCCGGGCGCGTGCAATAAATGCTGAAAAATGAATTATTGCGACGTTGTTACCAAATGCGTCCAAAGGACCAACGCTTTCTTGTCTGCTGAAGAACAAAGACAGGCAGACATCCATCGGAGAACAAAAAATGTGTATGGGGCAGCATATCTGTCGAAAACCACCGATGTGGAATGGTGTACCAGTTCCGTGGTGGTCGCGAGTCGACAAAGACGCCGGTCGATCTGGGAGGCCAGCCTCATTCATTACCCTAGTGGGAGACATCGGATGAATCCGCACTCTATTCCTGATTATGCGATTATCATGCCTTTGGTCCCTAAAGAAAAGTCTTGAACGGTCGACTATTTCCGTCGGACGACGATAGGTAGCTGGCAGTTGCGGAATTCTTAACGTAGCAGGACACGTTGTTTTACTAAATGGATATCTTCAACTTAGTGAGTCATTGGGATGATTACCTCAATGCTCACGTCGATTTTGCCTGATTGGGATACCGAGTCCAGACTGTACGGCCTTTGAGCGGAAACTTTTTGATCGCCCCTTATAAATACGGATTTTCTGCAGTAAACACATGGAGTAGGAGTTTGAAAGTCGAAGCGCCGTTAAATAGCACTTAGCATCCACATAACCTGTTTAAACTTTGTTTGCATGAAACAAACTACGGCCCATAAGTAAGAAATTTCTCACTAAGAATATTTATTTACCAATATTAAATGAAACAATATGAAAGCAACGTTAGTTTACCACCTATTACAGGATGTGAAAAGAGATGTACTCGAGTGATAATTTAATACCCACACCAACAACTAAAGCGGAAAGCAGTAACGCTAACGAACGTTAACAAGTAATATAATGTAGTTTATCCATAGTTGGAATACTTTAAATCAGTGGAAAATACTGTTCCCTATATTTGTACGTTTATCGACGGCGCTGTTGTCGCAGTACCGATGCAATTTCTAAGGCAATTATATACTTCTCTACTCAGGTATGTCATAAGTCAGCTGGATTTCCTTACCATCACTTTCCTGTTGAGATGTGCTACGGGGAGTTGCACTTTGCAGCTCGCACAATACCACGCGATACATGGGACACTACTTTTCCATCAGCAAAAGTAGTAATTCCTAAAATCAGTTCTACTACTGCACCAAACCTTTCACCTATCACAGTGAATACTACACACTGTACTTCTGTCAGTGACTTTCCGGACAAAAATATGAGTGTCGTAGTTTGCCGGAGCTGGTGGAATTGCAGATCATCTTTCTACACAGAGTGTGATTTTTTTACGTCTTGCATTTTATGAGTTACGGTAGCAGAATTGATACAGCTTGCACACTTCACGCCACGAAGATATAACCATTGTTGCCTACACATTTTTGATGTAAATTCAAACGTTTGCTACGGCTAATCAGGTTCATGTAAATCAATCACCTTTTAGCCATATCTACTATAAATAGTTGCCCAAAGTCTATCTTTCTTCGTCTGTGTCATCTTTCCTCAGTTTTGCAGTCTGATTGCGTTACTATTTACATTTCATGGGTCTAAACTTTGTATACGAAATAACATTTCAATTCACAGTATATTTCGGACTTACTTTTATAGATAATCCGTCCTCAAAAGCTAGAAAGGAGCTTACAAATTGTTCTGTAGATAGGAATACAACTGTGTAGTAAAAATGTATTTGAAATAGAAATTTTTCTGTAGGTCTGGTATTGAGCTGAATCATCATCAGAAGTATTCTGACGTTCTTCACACCATTTCACATTGATCTGATCGTGAGTAAAAGTACAAATTTAACGACTTCATTCGTTTAAATTATTTTTAAAGTTCTCCGGAATCTAACAATTCTCTGTGTCTTTCCATCATATCTCGGTGGCTTTCACTATCGTTAAGAGCTACAGAAGCTTCCAGATAAAGCTTAAATTAGCTTCCCACAAGAAGCACAGAAACTCTCAGTCTAATTCATTTTTAATCCGTAGTTTCACATTAGACGCCACAAACAATTATCATGATTTAGGCTTTGTTCCCATGATCGCAAAAAATAATAATGAATGAAAGAGGCTCCACCTTCTTGCAAGCACACAATGTATTGTTTTTTAATCCTAAAACGTTATTTATGTTAGCAGCCACAGGGTACACAGTATCTAAAAAAGGTCAAGGTAATATGTAAACTAAAAAACAACAAAATGTGACACCAAAGTACTCCTAACCTACATAAAAAATGAGTACATTTTATAAACAATGAAAGAAAATCTCATTGAAGATATCATAACTGTGACGGAACATGTTTGGAAATTAAACAGAACAATAAATTGTGTCCTTGCAAGAAGATGGACCACCTTTAATTCATTATCAAAAACAGTTATACTAATGTTCTTTTTATATAACATTTCTTTTTCGTTTTGAGTCCCTTATTATTCCGAAGAAAAGGGAGGAAGATTAGCTTTCAGAGTTAGGTTGACAACGATGGCAAAGCTTCGAGTGGACAAGGATGAGGCACTCCCCTTAATCGTTTGACATTAGCCACAAGGAAGCAAAGACGATGGATTAGGCGAGAGTTTGAAGCCTGCTCTCTTATACGACAGCAACCGTGCCAATCAGTGCATCCTTTTGCTCGGTATTATTACTTAACGTCATGTAATATCTTTAAGGTGACAACAGACGTGAGAGAAAAGAAACCCTTTTTTAACATAGATACATATTGTGCAAGAATGTAGGTCAAGTATCATTTCTATCAGCATAATAATTGCGTTTGCATGCGTGCTTCAAGTACTAGCATGTTTTGTTAAAACGTATGAATTGGACTATACTGCCGTCACAATACTGCGAATTGTTGCTGTTAAAAACTACAGGTAATCTGTGGTTGCTTTTAGGGACCTCATAAAGCAGTGATACAAAACGCGCTCAGGGTTTACATAAGGGACACAGACCTCCTGCGCGACTTGATGTCGCAACTTTAGCTCAAAGGAAAACTTTGAAATTTATCCAATAATTAAGACTTTGAATACTGCTGCAGATTCTCTGCGATCTTCGGTCGACTCAGTTTGCATGCGAGCATCAGCGTAATATCTAAAATAAACACTGTTTACAACTAGAAGACGTGGCAGAGATCTGCTCTCACTTGAGTCGTTCCTGGAACCTCTTTGCAGGAGGAAGCAGAGCAGCAGCGGCTAGTTCAGAGTCTCACAGAAAGTCCATTAGGGTTGTCAATCACCGATTCTGATGAGTCTTCGTTATGTTGAATGGGGACCTACCCCGCACACCTGGCAGGCAGCTTTTCATGTTATGTCCGCGCAGGGTAGCCGTGCGGTCTGGGGCGCCTTGCCTGGGTTCGCGCGGCTCTCCACGTCGGAGGTTCGAGTCCTCCCTGGGGTATGGATGTGTGTTGTCCGTAGCGTAAGTTATTTTAAGTTAGATTAAGTAGTGTGTAAGGCTAGGGACCGATGACCTCAGCAGTTTGGGCCCATAGAACATATCACAAGTTTCCAAGTAGGTTTCGTCTTTTTTTTCCCATGCTATGGCCCCTAGTTTCGAAGTAAACCGATGTTGAAGTTTTACGCGTATCTCCTATACGAGCAGCGGCTGTTGTTCACAGCTGTCACGCTTATGGTAGAGATTCAGATCCAGCCCGTGTAGACTTTTTTTTCGATTTAGTCGTACAAAATATCATTAAATAGTATATGTCATGCAAAATTATTAAAAAATAGTCATTTTCGCCGTACTAATTTAATTATTAAATCAATCATTACAACAAATATTCTTCCAATGTGTATTCCGTATTTACAGAATAAATTACAGAATCGTCTTACTCGTTATCATTCGTATCGGTTGCTGTGCTACAACAGAATTCCAAATGGTATTTGTCGCAGAAACTATCGAAACACAAATTCGTAGCGCACCAGGCACAATTAATGAAAGTTACTGACTTGCTGGTAGATGATTTTTCAGAAAGGATAGCGGAATACACAATTCGTTTGGAGTCAAAAACTAACTTCAATGCGAACCACGTCTACTCTATTATTCCTGTGAGAGCAGGTGCACTAAACTGCTGCTAAATTAAGGAACGTATTATCATGCAATCTTCTCTCGAAATATTTTGAATTTTTTTCGTAAAAATTTTCATCTTCCTGTAGAAATAAATGTTACAGGTTTGGCAAAGTGGAGTTCATTTAGATGAGATAATTTTTATGATACCGGAGTTCGCTTACTACAAAGACTTGATCGTAAGGTGTCTGGTCCTCCCCGCGGATCAAGAAAATGTTGCTTGGCGTTTTAACTATGAACCGCAAACGGAGTACACATTCGAAGTAAGTTTGCTCAAAGACTGATGTAAGGTATTAATGAAATTAGTACACCGACAATGACAATTTTTGAATAATTTTGCATGACATAGTATGTCTAGCAAAACCGCAGGACCTTCCGTTCACCACCTCCCACGCTTCTACCGCTGTCCATTGACCACACTCATCCTCCACTACTTATGATACACAGCTAACTCGTAGAGGAAGGCAAGGTATGACAGTGGAAAATATCTTTAATCTATGCTCTATTTGATTTGAGATTGTCTGGTGCAAACACAGAGCAATCCGACCTTTAGATCGGTGGATATTTAAATTTTGATTGTGCACTACCATCAGAACTCGCCATGGCGCTCGACGGTCATTGTAGCGCGGTGAGACCGCTAACGGTGCGTGGATCAGCAGTTGGTGGCATTACGGCACCGTTGCAGGGTCAAGTTCTGAGTTTTTTATTTATCCTAGGCTACAGCTGAGGAAGAGAGAAGGCTTATGGGTAGCCCCTGATGTCGTCAGCAACAGGGAAACAGGCGACATTGTCGCACCGTTGCGTCGAGAAAGACAACCCTTTGATATCCCACATATTTCGGAGCATATCACTACCCACGGAAGTACCACAAAAGCTTGTTTCATTCAAATGGATAAACTGGAACACCGTGCTGTCATTTTGTGTTGTCATGTGTGACATTCCAACAGAAATTCTTTCTAAGCTGAAACCTTCCCGTCTCTTCTATATCTCTTTTGTTACGCAACCTTCCCTTCTACAATAACCTATGAAACCTTCCCTTAGGATTTCTACCTCTTGCTTAATAATAACAAATGAAATCTTCCCTTTGAAATTAATTCTCTTTCGCAATCTTCACATACAAATTTAAATACTGCTTATTAAAAGTTACTTTCTGATTATTTCGACGAAACACAGAATGTGTCGTCGTCGTGGCCCTCAGTCGTTACCTGCAATAACCTAAAACTGTTCCTTACTCTTTTTACTGTTATTGGATCGCCATATGACTGCTACATCGAACAGCGACATGAATATACTTACTCTTTTTTACTATACTCTATTAGCTGCTGATGGGCTGTCATAATAAGTGGCTGTATTTATTACCAAAGCTGACGTTATTCTTTAATAGCAAAGCTGGCGTTCTTCTTTAATTAATTTCACTGAATTTACGTAATTCACAGTTAAACTTTTTCTTGACAACAATAAAATTTTCAAAGTTTTACGTTGATCTTTTTTGAGATGGATTATAATCAGTAATGCAATATTGCTGGCAAACATTAATTATATTCTGAATGAAATGATTTTACAAACGTTCAAATGGGACTTACTTTTTACAATAATCTTACAATTAGCAATGCGCAAATATGCCTTCAGTAGTCTTGAGTTTCTCAAAAAATTAATTCAATAATATTAGTTCCTCTTACGATAATAGTTAGCTGATGTCTCTGTACATTCGTTTATAATCTCTTGTAAATCATAGCTAGCGGCTGGCAGGCACACCGCTCCTCTCAACCTCTCGCTTCAGACCTGCTACCGACTCGCTTCACATCTCGCTTACTACTGACTTCCTACGAACGCTAAAGTGCGGTCTCTCCTGCCAACAATGCTTTCTCGTGCAGACAATCCTTGCTACCATCACAAAATGTATCAATGCGCGGTCTTTCCCGCTCTTTTCTTAAAATGTATCCATACGCTGTCTCTCCCTCCCTTTTTAATATTATATCAATGTGCGGTCTCTCTTGCCAACAATACTTTGGTGCGGACATTCCCTGCTATCACAATTATTTCCAACGTGACAAATATTAATTATTCCTACTTAATCCTATTAATAAAATATAAACATCTTTCATAAATTGTGGTTTGACAATAGACAATAGAAATATACACGTCTTACAAAGTTAGTCAAGTTCTATAAAGACTCTAGTTCTTCGTATCGAAAGTCAGAACATGAAGGGCTAGATCCAATTCAATCTTCTCTTCGTTCTTGATCTTCTACCATCATACATATAGTACATCATTCGACTTCCTCTATGGCTTACACCAATTTTACACCCTGCCACATTTTACTAGGTCGAATGCTTTTGGTACGAAGACTCCCTAGAAATTGCACAATGGGTTTTTGTCCGATGTTTTATGTTCAAATGAAGAGTGGAAAACGGACAAATGCAGTACAAAATTGACCAGCGTGAGGTCTAGTTTTGCAAAAAGGAAAGAAATTAGTTTCATTGCTTGAAAGTAACAGGGGTAACTAAGCAAGTTAATAAGTGATTTGAGGAAAAATTACAGTACGAATTTTCCTAACCAAACTAGCAGTAGGACATGAACAAATGGAGTATCACGACGACCACCATGAGTTCTAGTTTAAAAAATTGAAAAAAGCTCCAAAATAAGAAAAAACGGTCAAATCTTTTGTGAAATGATTTGTCTAATAGCATGAATCTCTTACTTTTCGACGCCCATTTCACGAAATATTTTACTGTTTTTTTGTGGTTTCTGTTTTTATTTTTAATTCTTGCTTCCATAATCAAGTGCAACGTCAGGACTGCCTCTCCGGAACTTGCCCAGAGCCAAACAGTTCATCATCCAACAGATTATCAGTTTTCTTTTCCATTCTTTTCTACGTTATTTTTGTTAGCCACTTGGATCCATGAGTTGTTAAGATGATTGTGCAGTAGTTATCGCAAGTACCTGCTCTCTGTATGTTCGTGATTGTCTGACGGTTCTTCTCCAGACTCAGATTCTACATAGCAATTTAAGTAGCCATTTTGTTGCCGCTTTTCGCAATGTTTTAGAAACTCCGATGGAATATTATCTGTGCCCCCTACCCTCCGTGCCCCCTCGTGATGGCCATCAGTGTATTCTCTGCAACTCTACTCTCTCTCCTCTGTCCTTAACACTGGAATTGCAATTGCATTCTTACCCTCGCCTTCCGTCTCTGATCTAAAGACATGTCTTTGCCGTTTTTTTCTTATTTTGGACCTTTTTCAAGTTTATTACGAATATCTGAGGAACAGAATAGTGATATCTTCGTTTTCACGATTTTAACAGCTCTCCAAATTTCTGTGAAAAAAAAACATATCTTAGGAATTTGTCTTACATAAATGGCTTACTACAGTAGTAAATGAAAATTCCTTCTACCTAATGTTTCGCTGTAGTATTGGCTAAGTCCATGCCAAATTTAAGTACTATAATGTCAGTCGTTTGCGAGGACAAAGGTACATGAAGTTGAGAAAATTTAAATTACGGAAAACTTGAATCTAAGATTTGACAGTGTTTGTATTACGCCTTACCTTACCTGGGTGAATTAGTCCAAGTTGCATTCTCCTCTTCATCCTCAAGTAATCTTTCCCTACTTGTTCTCTTAGGTTAGCCTGATTTTCAAATTAGTAACAACACTGTTAGCTGCGTCAAGTTTCCTGCTGTCGATTACTTTCCATATAGTATTCAAACATTATGAATCACCTCCATGGGAACGATCTATTGACACGTAATCAGCATGGTTTCAGAAAACATCGTTCTTGTGCAACGCAGCTACCTCTTTATTCGCACGAAGTAATGGCCGCTGTCGACAGGGGATCTCAAGTTGATTCCGTATTTCTAGATTTCCGGAAAGCTTTTCACACCGTTCCTCACAAGCGACTTCTAATCAAGGTGCGGGCCTATGGAGTATCGTCTCAGTTGTGCGACTGGATTCGTGATTTCCTGTCAGGAAGGTCGCAGTTCGTAGTAATAGACGGCAAATCATCGAGTAAAACTGAAGTGATATCAGGTGTTCCCCAGGGAAGCGTCCTGGGACCTCTTCTGTTCGTGATCTATATAAATGACCTGGGTGACAATCTGAGCAGTTCACTTAGGTTGTTCGCAGATGATGCTCTAATTTACCGTCTAGTAAGGTCATCCGAAGACCAGTATCAGTTGCAAAGCGATTTAGAAAAGATTGTTGTATGGTGTGGCAGGTGGTAGTTGACGCTAAATAACGAAAAGTGTGAGGTGATCCACATGAGTTCCAAAAGAAATCCGTTGGAATTCGATTACTCGATAAATAGTACAATTCTCAAGGCTGTCAATTCAACTGAGTACCTGGGTGTTAAAATTACGAACAACTTCAGTGGGAAAGACCACATAGATAATATTGTGGGGAAGGCGAGCCAAAGGTTGCGTTTCATTGGCAGGACACTTAGAAAATGCAGCAAGTCCACTAAAGAGACAGCTTACACTACACTCGTTCGTCCTCTGTTAGAGTATTGCTGCGCGGTGTGGGATCCTTACCAGGTGGGATTGACGGAGGACATCGAAAGGGTGCAAAAAAGGGCAGCTCGTTTTGTATTATCACGTAATAGTGGAGAGAGTGTGGCAGATATGATACGCGAGTTGGGATAGAAGTCATTAAAGCAAAGACGTTTTTCGTCGCGGCGAGATCTATTTGCGAAATTTCAGTCACCAACTTTCTCTTCCGAATGCGAAAATATTTTGTTGAGCCCAACCTACGTAGGTAGGAATGATCATCAAAATAAAATAAGAGAAATCAGAGCTCGAACAGAAAGGTTTAGGTGTTCGTTTTTCCCTCGCGCTGTTCGGGAGTGGAATGGTAGGGAGATAGTATGATTGTGGATCGATGAACCCTCTGCCAAGCACTTAAATGTGAACTGCAGAGTAATCATGTAGATGTAGATGTATCGACAGTGTGAAAACTCCTGTATCAAATTCTATCCACTGTAGAGTCCATAGTCTGCCAAGATTAGCACAGTTAAAAACTAAACAGTCATTATACGCTGCATCTTCATCAGCAGTTGTGGAAACAAATGTTATCTTAGGACATGGTTTTCATATCAGAGTTGTAACTTTCATTAGGATTTTGAATTTTTCCATGCACATACTGTAGTGGCGTGGCAAGACAGCCAAGCCACTCGGAGGTAGCCGAAAGGCACGCGTTAAGGTCATGCAGATTGGCGTGAGGTCTGGTACAAGGTAAAGTAATTATCCTATAAAGAAAAGAACGTAGTTCTTGGAATACTTAACTTTAATCCACAATTGGAGCATCTCTCGTTACTGTACAAGCTTCACAATATTAATTATCAAATGCTATGGCGCCTTGCTAGGTCGTAGCAAACGACGTAGCTGAAGGCTATGCTAACTATCGTCTCGGCAAATGAGAGCGTAGTTGTCAGTGATCCATCTCTGGCAAAGTCGGCTGTACAACTGGGGAGAGTGCTAGGAATTCTCTCTAGACCTGCCGTGTGGTGGCGCTCGGTCTGCAATCACTGACAGTGGCGACACGCGGGTCCGACGTATACTACCGGACCGCGGCCGATTTAAAGCCTACCACCTAGCAAGTGTGGTGTCTGGCGGTGACACCACACATACTTTAGTAGAAGTTCTGGATGTGCTAAACATCGAAATACGAGTATTTCCCACACTGTGACTGCGTAAAACTGGAAGAAAACGGCAGAGAAATAAATAATAATATGAGGAAATTGATAGAAACTAAGGGGCGTGACCACGTGCACGCTTTTGTTAATTATTATTTTTATCATACGTAGGAGTGGACTTGGGACATAATGTTCCGGAATTGAAATTTCAGGACGATGAAGTAAATGAAGACCCGATAATTTTTTTTTTTTTTTTCAATTTTGGTCGTTTGCGCGTACGTCCCCACCTTAACTCTGTTCGTGGCCGGCGCACCAGAATTTTGCGTCGAACAGAGTGAAATGCTGACTTTACCGCGGATAACTTTAAGTCGAGTTTGGTGCACTCGGTCATTCGATGAACACTCGGGCACCGTTTCGGAGCTCTACGGATTTCGCTAATCAGTCGATCTTAATCACATAGAAAATGTTTTGGGTTCAAAAATGGTTCAAATGGCTCTGAGAAGGTAACCTCCCCATCGCACCCCCCTCAGATTTAGTTATAAGTTAGCACAGTGGATAGGCCTTGAAAAACTGAACACAGATCAATCGAGAAAACAGGAAGAAGTTGTGTGGACTATGAAAAAAATAAGCAAAATATACAAACCGAATAGTCCATGGCAAGATATATAACATCAAGGAGAGTATAAGCTCAGAAGCACCGTGGTCTTGTGGTTAGCGCGAGCAGCTGCGGAACGGGAGGTCCTTGGTTCGAGTCTTCCCTCGAGTGAAAAGTTTAATTTTTTATTTTCAGACGATTATTATCTGACAAACTCTCATGTTTTCATTACTTTTTTGGGAGTGATTATCACATCCACAAGAAAACCTAAATCGGGCAAAGTAGAAGAATCTTTTTACCCATTCGCCAAGTGTACAAGTTAGGTGGGTCGACAACATATTCCTGTCATGTGACGCACATGCCGTCACTAGTGTCGTATAGAATATATCAGACGTGTTTACCTGTGGAGGAATCGGCTGACCTATGACCTTGCGATCAAATGTTTTCGGTTCCCACTGGAGAGGCACGTCCTTTCGTCTACTAATCGCACGGTTTTGCGGTGCGGTCGCAAAACATAGACACTACACTTATTACAGTGAACAGAGACGTCAATGAACGAACCGACAGATCAAAACTTTGCGAAAATAAAGAAAGTAAAATTTTCACTCGGGGGAAAACTTGAACCAAGGACCTCTCGTTCCGGAGCTACTCACGCAAACCACGGGACCACGGCGCTCCTGAGCTCACACTGTTCTTGATGTTACTTATCTTCCGCACGGACTACTCAGTTTGTATATTTTGCTTATTTTTTTCATAGTTCCACACAAGTTCTTCCTGTTTTCTCGATTGATCTGTGTTCAGTTTTTCAAGGCCTATCCACTGTACCAACTTATAACTAAATCTGAGGGGGAGGGGGGGGTGCGATGGGGAGGTTCCCTTGTGAGCACTATGGGACTTATATCTATGGTCATCAGTCCCTTAGAACTTAGAACTACTTAAACCTAAATAACCTAAGGACATCACACAACACCCAGTCATCACGAGGCAGAAAAAATCCCTGACCCCGCCGGGAATCGAACCCTGGAACCAGGGCGCGGGAAGCGAGAACGCTACCGCACGACCACGAGCTGCGGACAAAATGTTTTGGGACTTTTTGGAACAGAGGATGGAACGTAAGCAATCTACATCCTCGTAATTCGCTAAAGAAGTTGAAGTTGACGTACCTGAATGTGCTACGGAACAGTGTTGTTTATTTTTTACGAGAAGAGCAGTTGTGAGGGTGTGGTTTGGCCGGCAGTGTGGGGAGCCGGGCGGCGCGCGCGGCCGCTTCCTGGCCGGGCCTGCCGGGACCCGCCGGCCTTGGAGTTCCAGAGCCGCCGCCGCCGCCGCCCTTGACCGCGTGATACACTGCGAGTGCGGCCGCCGCACTCCCCTCCCCTCCCCACCCCACCCCTCCTGGCTTGTCGCACGGCCGGTGCCACACTCCGCCGTCTCTCCCAGCACACTACTCTCTTTATTCTAATAGCCCGGGAGCCAACTGCCATCGTTAGTTCATTATTTAACCCTACTGTTATCCTCGGGAAAGGAATTTGTTCTTCAGTAACTTTTTAATATTTAAATGTTACTGTCTTTCTAAACTTTCTAACAAGGGAAACTCCCCATCGCACCCCCCTCAGATTTAGTTATATAAGTTGGCACAGCAGATAGGCCTTGAAAAACACAGATCAATCGAGAAAACAGGCAGAAGTTGTGTGGAACTATGAAAAAATAAGCAAAATATACAAACTGAGTAGTTGATGAGCAAGAGAAGCAACATCAAGGACAGTCTGAGGTCATGAGCGCCGTGGTCCCGTGGTTAGCGTGAGCAACTGCTGAACGAGAGATTCTCGGTTCAAGTCTCCCCTCGTGTAGAAAGTTTAATTTTTTATTTTCAGTTTATGTGTTAAACTCTTATGTTTTCATCACTTTTTTGGGAGTGACTATCACATCCATAACAGAATCTAAATCGGGCAAGGTAGAAGAATCTTTTTATCCACTCGCGAAGTGTACAAGTTAGGTGGGTCGACAACATATTCCTATCATGTGACGCACATGCCGTCACCAGTGTCGTATAGAATATATCAGACGTGTTCTCCTGGGGAGGAATCGGTTGACCTATGACCTTGCGATCAAATGTTTTCGATTCCCATTGGAGAGGGGCGTCCTTTCGTCTACTAATCGCATGGTTTTGCGGTGCGGTCGGAAAACACAGACACTAACCTTATTACAGTGAACAGAGACGTCAATGAACGAACGTACAGATCATAACTTTGCGAAAATAAAGAAAGTAAAATTTTCACTCGAGGAAAGACTAGAACCAGTGACCTCTTCTCCCGGAGCTGCTCACGCTAACCACGGGACCACGGCACTCCTGAGCTCACGTTCTCCTTGATGTAGCCTATCTTGCGCATGCACTACTCAGGTTGTATATTTTACTAATTTTTTTCACTGTTCCACACAACTTCTTCCTGTTTTCTCGATCGATCTGTGTTCAGTTTTTCAAGGCCTATCCACTGTGCCAGCTTGTAACTAAATCTGAGGGGGGTGCGATGGGGAGGTTCCCTTGTAGATACCTTGAGAGGGGCGTACGCGAAAGCAACGAAAATTGTGAAAAATTTTTTATTGGCTCTTCGTTTACTACATGATATTGACATTTTAATTCCTGAATATAAAGTTCCAATTCCACTGCTACGTAAGATAAAAGTAATAATTACCAAAATTGCACGTGGTGGCGCCCCTTAGTTGGATAGTCTATCCCGTTTTAGTTCAACTGGACTCTCGAAAAGATGGTCCAGGAATGGGAAGAACAACTCAGTGTTGAGTAAAAGACTATGTGCAACTGGGTTATAAAAACAAAACTCTTATTGCCCAGAGACATAGAAATGGCAATAAGAAAAATCAGCTTTTTGAAAAGAATTGCAGAAAGAAACAGGTCTTCACATACCTTACGAAAACACAGAATATTTTGTAACACCCCACCCGTCACTTACCTGGTTTTGGTGTGTGTTCACTCCAGGTAACTGACTAACAGATCAACAGAGAGTACAAAACTGCCGCAATGTCGGACAACGCAAAGAAAGTGACCCTGTGACTCCTGATTGAACTGCGGTTGCAGTGTTGACATCAATTGATTCTGAATTGATCCCTTTTAATTAAAAAGGGGTGCACATTGATGTTATATTCAGCTATCGAACACCAGATGCAAACGTTGAACATAAAATTACTTAAGAAAGTGACTTGGGATTTCAACTACTTGATTGAAAACAGATACAGACGATTAGCACAGATTTATTTTAACTCACGACCTTCAATCATCACATTACATGACTCTCCTAACAGGCAGTGGTAATAGATTGCGTTTGCGTGGAGTAAAGCGCGATAAATCAAAAGTAATTCCTATCGACTGACCCAGGCGTAATGCGAAGTGCGAGAAGAATTCTACAATACACGCTCCATGAAAGCCTCGTGGAAACTTTGCCGACATGATCCAACAAATTAATCAGTGGCCGGAGCGGGCGCAATATCACCAAATACAGCGTGGCAGAGCGGCGTCGTTGTGCGGACGTCGGCCGACCTCGTGATGCTGCAAGGCTGCGCTCGTCTATTCACTCCTAGCTATCTTGCTCAGTACATAGCTGAACCAAAACTTCCTATCTCCAAGCTCAATCGTTCCATTTGCTAAGTCCTAAACTGCAGAGATGCTCACTCTTTCTCAGGCAAGCTGAGTAAAGAACGCCACGTCCGCACTCTAGGCAAGCTGGGAACAGAAGACCTCTACGGAGACTTCTCACAGTCCGCTCTTCGCCTCGGTTTCCCCTCCAGCAAAATCACTTACTCCAATTGCAGCGCAAGTCGCATTGATTATGCGTCACTTCCCAGTGCCGACCAATGCCTGCTCTGGGAAGTGAACAAATTCCCACAAAATTTCCTTTCCTCTCAACTTCTGCTACTTAGCTCCTCCCAGGCCACCCATCAAGGTTAGCATCTGCACAAACACCAATTTTTCCGGAATTCTGACTCCCAGGAGAGTACTTCAAATTCCTCGGTCCTACGTTCCCATGGGAGCCGGCGTATTTCATTCTGTCGCTCTTCACCTGATTTACTTCAGACTCTGCAGACCGTGAATTCAGCGTGAAGTTGCTATAGTCACGAGCATGCATATTTTGACCTCTGTTGACCGCTCCACCATAGCTTTGTGCGGCTTTCTCGCATGTTTCACTGAAAACGGGACGATGGACATTTATCAACAGGCGTACAAGTTCTCCGTCTGCTTCCCGGTACACCAGCATGGGGTCGGGGTCAACCAACCATGCTGTCACTCATCTTAAGGCAGCTGGAGGCCGCGCCCCGTTACCGCTTTCTCAGAGCTTGAGCCGCTCTAAGCTGCCTATTGCCGCTTCCCTTAGCTGCTCCCCCGGTGGCCACAGTCAATTCTGAGTACTGCCCTGGTATAAACTAGCCTCCAGTAAATCGACACGTTTCCAAAAAGTTTTCATGTCGTGTGAATTACTTTCAAACCATCACCCAACATTAATTATTTCGATACGTCCATACTATACCCTCTACAATATGCATTGTGCCTTGTCAGTCATTTTTGTTCAGCCCTACTGTTCGCTCAACGTGAGTTAGGTGATCTTTAATGACTTCATGTAAGGGGCATAGTTCTTGCCATCTTACAATCTGTCAAATTTAAAATATTCTCCACATTTCAGTAATGCAATGTATGAAAAAATTAAGAGTCGATAAATACAAATATCTGGGTGAGGGTATACAGAAGATCTCAGTGCAACGAAGATCATAATGGCCTTTCAGTTGACTAAAGACGTCTCCAATTAGAGGTCTGTCTCCTCCAGAGTTAAGTTTTTACCTCTGTATTCAAGAGAATAAAAATCTATAATGAAAGCAGTATCTGTTCCCGAAAGAACAGATACCACTGATGACCGTGCAGCTTCTCTAGAATGAAATGATAATTAAATCGACACTCTAGCTGCAAACAGGCGTTGATATTCACTATTGGGGACATGTTGAAAATGTGTGCCCCGACAGGGATTCGAACCCGGGATCTCCTGCTCACATGGCAGACGCCCTATTTTTTTGTTTTTTTTTTATTCATTATTGATCGTTGTGGTAGGTCGTTGCGGACGTCACATAATTTCCGTTAAACTTGATCCTTCCACTCAGTTTTTTTTATTACAGAGGCCAACCAGCTCTCTGACCGAACACTTCAGCGCCACTACATTCAATATGTCCCCAATGATGTATATCAGGGGTCTCCAAACTACGGCCCACGGGCCGAAACCGGCCTGCGAAGGCCGGCAAACCGTCGCGCGTTAGCTGACCGGTCATCCCCGGTATCCGGCCCGCCAAATATTTGAGGTGGTACCTATACTGCCAACAATTGAGTTTCGAGGCCTATCGCGACCAATACACCGCGACATTGTCGGAGCTCTATCTTTACAAAGCGGAAGGTCATGGTTAAACTTGTGGCTATCCACAATAAATAGACATCATTCTCCGTGCGATAGTGAAAAAAAAGAATGGTTAACAGACTAGTTTGGCGAAAACATTTTAAGTAAAAAACTTCTTTGCATTTTATTCTACTCACGAGTCTGGTGCAAGTCTTTCAAATGGACGCCACTTCGGCGACTAGCCTTAGTAATCAATCATTATGGAAGAAGCTTCTTAAGCAAGGTTTCACTTTCTTTTGATTACGTTGTAAAATACATACAGAATGTGTAGTGACTTTTCTGTCGGTGAAATTCGCCAGAATAAAATACGCCATATTTTCGGTCAGGTACGTCCACCAATCAAAATTACGTAATTAAATGAAAATCGTAGTTCGTTTCAGTGCTAGCTATTCCCACAACCTTAGATTTTTGCGATTTCATCTTTCCTTTGGCCTTACATTACGGTGATCATGGTGTGCTAGGGTGCTTAATCCCACTAGATAGATCTTGGCCCTTATGACTTCGTGGAGGAGTCAATGTGGCCCGCGAACTAAAAAGTTTGGAGACCCCTGATGTACATCAACGCCTGTTTGCAGCTATGGTGTCGATTTAATTACCATTTCAGAACAAAAATCTGCTTCAGTTGCTAATAATGCCTGGTTTCAAAGCCTAAAGCTCCATCTTCAAGTGCCACAGCCACTTCATGTCGGCTATCGAGGCGGCCGCTCCAGTTGCTGATCTTACATTCCCATGCGTTTGTTTGGCGTGGGTGTGACCGCTTATGACTGTCTGGCCCGAATGCCACACATTTATGTTTCCACAATTATTTGGTGGCCTCTGAAGATGAGCTTTAGTCCTCCAAACCGGTCGTGCAATAAATAAGAAATTACTGGCAACTGATGCGGATTTTTATTCTGTTAATATGTTCCTCACCTGCGGATGTTCGCCTCAAACTTTTTTACAGTAACAAAACCAGAATGTCTGTACTAGGCCGAATCCCTGCATTTGATTAAAATACTGGAAATAAAAAACATGCAAAAGAAATAGAGGAAAATCCTTATAAAAATATTCGTTCCAATGAAACGCAAAGCTGAATACAGGAACAGGAGTAACAAAGATATGTACAAAACGTAACTATGCGTAAATGTAGAATGATATTTAACGGCCATCTGATTCGGAGAAATGAAAACTAGAAATGCAAGAGAATTTTCAACGTGTCAGCTGGAAAAAAATCTCCTTGGTGCATGTCGACTGGAGAAATCTTAAGTAACCTGACAGAAACGAAGGTTAAAGAATATATAATTCTTTACAGAAATACTTTTCCAAACATTGTTTTAGATTGCCATCTCTAAGTTTTTCTTTTTTTTTTAAGTAGCTAGAGCAAAGCGGTCAGAAGCTCAGAGACAATAGTACTCTTATAAAATGAAAAATTATTACAAAAATCGTAAGTTAAATCAGGAGTTTTACGTGGTCGTTGAGACCCATATTGAGAAAAAAAAACATTAATGAATAGCGGTTTTTCGTTAACGTAGTCTAATTAACACAATGTTAAGTAATTTTCTCATTACGTTAACTGTGAAACGTGGGTAATGACATACAATCACATTGGTTCGCCGGTGGAGAGAAGGACGGCAGCTGACATATGCCGAGAGGAAAACTACGCGAGTGATAATTAGTCAAGTTTTAATTTCTTCTTGAATGCAACATGGGTTCGGCTACTCGCAAACTACAAAGTATTTTGACTACTTTGTGCAAAAATACATTAATTTCGATCTGACAGATTTTTCAAAAAAGGAACATTTGTACTCACTTCGTTGAAAAAAAATTTCTGGTACACCCGTCTCGAACAGAGTTGTACGAGGGAGCTGGCAGCGGTTAAATTTGACCATATCTCACGCCAGACTGTCACGCGATAACCAGGGTTTTATAAGCGTACCAGTTTCGGTCTATAATGACTATCTTCGAATCTGTGTACATTAGGACATTGTTTTTATAAAACACAGATCTGAAGATGGTCATTATAGGCCGAAACCGGTAATCTGTGAACAAAATGTATGTGACCATAGACGTAAATTAAAGGAAATTTATTCTATATACAGATCACTGTTTTATTCGTGACAATGTCGCGGCTTGAGAGATGATGATCAGTTTGGCTTTAGGAAAGGTAAAGGCACGAGAGAGGCAATTCTAACGTTGCGGTTAATAATGGAAGCAAGATTAAAGGAAAATCAAGTCACGTTCATAGGATTTGTCGACCTGTAAAAAGCGTTCAACATCGTAAAAATGTGCGTAGTGTTCGAAAATCTGAGAAAATAGGGGTAAGCTGTAGGGAGAGACGATAATATAATGTGTACAAGAGCCAAGAGGGAATAATAAGAGTGGATGATCGAGAAAGAAAGAGAGAATAATAAGAATCAAGAAAGAAGCGCACGGATTAAAAAAGGTGGTAAGACAGGGATGCAGTCTTTCGCCCCTACTGTTCAATCTCTGTACCAAAGGAGAAATGATGGAATTAAAAGAAATGTTCAGGAGAGGAATTAAAATTCAAGGTGAAAGGATATCAGTGATAAAATTCGCTGATGACATTGCTGTCCTGAGTGAATGTGAGAGTACATCGAAGAAGGGCGAAAGTAATGAGAAGTAGCAGAAATGAGAACAGTGAGAAACTTAACATCAGGAGGCCGCATTTGAGGCCTCCCCTGGTTAGTCTGACAAACGGGTTCTAGGGCTGTCTTTGGCTCAGCTAGATGCAGTTGCCTGTCCTGTTTCAGAGGAAACTTCTCAGCCTGCGAGATATGGGCAATCACAGAGACTGGGATTATTGATAGTTGGGAGTTCCAGCATTAGGCGCGTTATGGACCCCCTTAGGAACATGCTGCCAAGAAGGGAAAGAAAGCCAATGTGTACTTCGTGTGCGTGCCGGCTGGAGTCATTTCAGACGTGGAACGGGTCCTTCCGGATGCCATGAAGAGCACAGGGTGCAGCTAACTGCAGGTAGTGGCTCACGTCGGTACCAATGATGTTTGTCACTTTGGATCGGAAGAGATTCTCTCTGGTTTCGAGCGGCTAACAGAAGTGATAAAGGCTGCCAGTCTTGCTTGCGAGATGAAAACAGAGCTGACCGTTCGCAGCATAGTCGACAGGACCGATTGCGGACCTCTGGTATAGAGCCGATTGGACGGTCTGAATCAAAGGCTCTGAAGGTTCTGCAGCCTTGTAGGCTGCAGATTCCTCGACTTGCGCCGTAGGGTGGTTGGGTTTCTGTTTCCGCTGAATAGGTCAGGAGTCCATTAATCGCAGGACTTGGCTACACGGGTAGCAGTGACAGTGTGCTGTGGACTGGACGGTTTTTTAGATTGGAGAGTCTCGGGAAAACACAAAAAGGGTTTCAGTCACAAAGGGTGCAAGCCGAACACAGGAAGGACGTAGATACAGGAAGCATCGTATAACAGTTGTAAATTGTCGTAGCTGTGTTGGGAAAGTACCAGAGCTCCAAGGGCTAATAGAAAGTATTGATTCTCAAATCGTTACAGGCACTGAAATCAGGCTAAAGCAGGAGATAAGTTCAGCCGAAATTTTTGCGAAGAACCTAACGGTGTTCCGAAAGAACAGGCAAAACACAGTTGGCGGTGGCGCGTTTCTTGCTGTTATAACCAGTTAATCTTGTTGCGAAACTGAAGTAGATGGTTCATGTGAGTTAGTATGGGCAGAAGTCATTCTTGGCAACCGTTATGAAATAACAATTGAATCCTCTTCCGATCTCTCAATTCAGATGATACAACTGCTGAAAGGTTAAAAAAAAAAAAAAAACTTGAGTTTCATTTCAAACTCGTACTCGTCTCACACAATTATACTAGTTGGCGGTGACTTCAATTTACCCTCGATATGTTGGCGAAAATGCACGTTTAATTCCGGAGGAACACATAAAACATTATCCTAAATTGTGCTAAACGCGTTCTCTGGAAGTTATTGCGAGCAATTAGTTCACGAACCCATGCGAATAGTAAACGGTTATGAAAACGCACTTGATCTCTTACCAACATATAATCCCGAGTTAATAGCGAGCATCAAAACGGATACAGGGATTAGTGAACACAGGGTTGTCGTAGCGAGACTGAATATTGTAACCCTCCAAATCCTCCAAAAATAAACTAAAACTGAACCTATTAAAAAAAAAACAGATAAAAATTCACTTGACGCCTTCCTGAGAGACAATCTCCACTCCTTCCAAATTAACAATGTAAGTGTAGACCAGTCGTAACTTGAATTCAAAGAAATAGTATCGGCAGCAACTGAGAATTTATACAAAATAAATTAACAAACGACGGAGCTGATCCCCAACGGTACACGAAACCGGTCAGGACACTGTTGCAGAGACAACGGAAAAAACATACCAAATTTAAGCGAACGCATAATCTCCAAGATTGGGGATCTTTTACAGAAGCTCGAAATTTAGCGCAGACACCAATGCAAGATGCTTATAATAGTTTCCGCAACGAAACTTTGTCTCGGAACCTGGTCTCTCTGGTCGTATGTGAAGTATGCTAATGACAAGACCACTCAATGCCTTCTCTGCGCGATAGCAATGGAGATATTATAGAAGGCAGTGCTGTCAAAGCAGAGTTACTAAACACTGTCTTCCGAAATTTCTTCACCAAAGAAGACGAAGTAAATATTTCAGAATTCGAATCAAGAACAGCTGCCAACATGATTAACACAGAAGTAGATGTCCTGAAAGTAGAAAAGCAACTTAAAGCACTTAATAAAAGCAAGTCCTGCCAAATAAAGGCAGACTGTATACCAGTTAGCTTCCTTTCAGAGTATGATGATGCAATAAATCCATAGCCTACTTAACAACCATATACAATCGTTCGCTCGACGAAATATCCGCACCCAAAGACTGGAAAGTTGCACAGGTCACACCAATATTAAAGAAAGGTAAAGGAGCAATCTGAGACGTGGCTGGCTCATGTTATGCGTTGGATTAAACCTTGGTTGCTGTTCTGTGTTTAGTCTCCCGCGGTTATCGCGATTATGCTGTTGTCATCTCTCTCCGCGAGTGGCAGCAGCGGCGTGTACCGATATTCGCACCTTGTACTATCTTTGGCCTGGCGCTTATAGTTCCAGCTGTGCGGTGTGCGATTTGTTGGTCGGTTGGCGTGGAGCTGCGAGGAAATCTCCGCGGCGCGTAGTTTAGCCGAGGCCGCTGGCGGCGTCCACGCGCGGTCGGAGTGTGTAGTGCTGTTCCCAGTGCTACGAGGTCCGTGGCTCACCGATCCTGGACATGAAAATTGAGTTTTGACTTAATCTACCAGCAAGTCACGACTGTTCACATTGTGTCGTTTGGATTTCGTTGTCAGCTGTTGGGACATTCCCGCGAGCAACAACGTTGTTTTCAAGTTGGCAAATTTTAGCCACCCGCCGGTGGAGTTTAAACGTACTTGATTATTTTGAATTGAAGTGCATCAGCGGAATCTTCTGCCTTGTGGCCGTTAGCGTTACGGACACCTCCCCGGGCCATTGATGTAATTTCAGGCAGTATATTTTCCTCATCGTGTTGTCGCTGTCCAGCACGGTGTGTACTGTGACAGATCAATGCTTGTGGGCGCCAATACCTTCTACGTTGTTTCATTGAACTCCCTGTTGTCTGCTGGTCGGGTGGAGCGGAAGTTATCTTGTCGATGGGTCCGTTGACTGTCTGACGGTTGGGTTGTCGTCAGATTCAGAATGGTTGGGCCGACTGCCTGTCTCACCTAAGCGAGCGTTAGTGTTTGAATTCCAGGTCGACCCTCGGAAACTTCTGAGCACCGTTTGGTGTACTGCCTTTTCTTATTTGTTCTTGTTATTTGTATTTGTATGGCTTCTAGACGATTTTTAAATTAAGGTTGTTTTGCCATTAAGGCGTAACATTGTTTGGGCCTTCAGCCTTTTAAAAATTTTATTTTCGTTTGAGTTTTAAATGATGGGCCGTCAGTCGATTTTTAAATTAAAGTTGTTTTGCTCTTAAGGTGTCAGATTGTTTGGGCCTTCAGCCTAATTAAAGAATTGTTTTAAGATAAGGCCTTTTGCCTTTTAAAAATTTAATTTTGGTTCGAGTCTTAAGAGATAGGCTTCGCCAATTTTTTTTAAATTAAAGTTGTTTTGCTCTTAAGATGTGAGATTGTTTGGGCCTTCAGCCTAATTGAAAGAACTGATTTAAGATAAGGCCTTCTGCCTTTTAGATTTCTGATTTTGGTTTGAGTCTTAAGTTATTGGCTTTCAGCCGATTTTAAATTAAAGTGGTCTTACCCTTAAGGCATGAGATTGTATGGCGCATTCAGCCGGTAATTAAGTTCCAAAAATTAATGTTGTGTTTTTTTTTAATTTTCTTGGCTCTTGTAATGTTCCGTCAAATAAATTAAGTTGTATGTTCGAGTGCAACTGACAGTCGCTTATTTTGGCACTTTTACACAATTTAAACTGCCTGTCCTGTCCTGCGGTTTAGCAGGGCGTCTCACAATCCACTAAATTACAGACCTATATCATTAACGTCGATATGCAGCAGGATTTTGGAAAATATATTGTGTTCGAACATTATGAATTACCTCTTAGAAAACGGCCTCTTAACACATAGTGAACACGGATTTAGAAAACATCGTTATTGTGAAACACAACTAGCTCTTTACTCGCACGAAGTGTTGAGTGCTATTAACAAGGGATTTAAAAATGATTCCATATAAATGGATTTCCGGAAGGCTTTTCACACTGTACCACACAAGCGGCTTGTAGCGAAATTGCGTGCTTATGGAATATCGTCTCAGTGATGTGACTGGATTTGTGATTTCCTGTCAGCAAGGTCACAGTTCGTAGTAACTGTCGGAAAGCCATCGAGTAAAACAGAAGGGCTTTCTGGTGTTCCCCACGGTAGGTTATAGGCCCTTTGCTGTTCCTTATCTACATAAACGATCTGGGAGACAATCGGATCAGCCGTTTTAGGTTGTTTGCAGATGATGCTGCCGTTCGTCGACTTGTAAAGTCATCAGAAGATCAAAATAAATTACAAAACAATTAGAGAATATATCGGTATGGTCAGAAAATTGGCAGTTGAACCGAAATAACGAAAAGTGTGAGATCGTCCACATGAGTGCTAAAAGGAATCCGTTAAACTTCGATTACACGATAAATCAGTCAAATCTAAAGCCCGTAAATTTAGCTAAATACCTTGGAATTACAATTTCGAACAACTTAAATTGGTAGGAACACGTAGAAAATATTGTGGGGAAGGTTAACCAAAGACTGCGTTTTATTGGCAGGGCCCTTGGAAAATGTAACAGATCAACTAAAGAGACTGCCTACACTACGCTGGTCCGTCCTCTTTTAGAATACTGCAGCGTGGTGAGGAATCCTTACCAGATAGGACTGGCGGAGAACATTGAAAAAGCTCAAAGAAGGGTAGCACGTTTTGTATTAATGCGAAATAGGGGAGAGAGCGTCACTGAAACGATATAGGATTTGGGATGGACATCATTAAAACAAAGGCGTTTTTCGTTGCGGAGGAATCTTCTCACAACATTCCAATCACCATTTTTCTCCTCCGAATGCGAAAATATTTTGTTGACGCCGACCAACTTAGGGCGAAACTATCACCATGATAAAATAAGGGAAATAGAGCTCGCACGGAAAGATATAGGTGTTCGTTCTTTACGCACTTTATAAGAGATTGAAATAATAGAGAACTGTGAAAATGGTTCGATGAACCCTCTGCCAGGCACTTACATGTGATTTTCAGAGTATCCATGTAGTTGCAGATGTAGTTGTGGAGGATTGGTGGTCACGAAGTAGAGCAAGTTACGGAATTCTGCTATCTAGGCAGAAAACTAAACAGTGACGACGGTGCAAGGACATCAAAAGCAGACTAGCACTGGAGAAAGGGCATTCCTGGGCAAGAGAAGTCTACTAGCATCAAACAGGCCTCAACTTCAGCAAGAAATTTCTGAGAATGCACGTTTGGAGTACAGCATTGTATGATAGTGAAACATGCACTGTGGGAAAACCGGAACAGAAGGTATGGAAGCATTTGATGTGTGGTGCTGTAGACAAATGTTGAAAATTTGGTGGACTGATAAGGTGAGGAATGAGGAGGCTCTGTGCGTAATCGGAGAGGAGAGGAATTTGTAGAAAATACTGACAAGCTGCTAAGGCATCAGGGATCCAGCAAATAATTGAGGACGCAGGTTGCAAGTTCTACACTAGGATGAAGAGGTTGGCACAGGAAAGAAATTCGCGGTGGGCCGCATCAAAACAGTCAGGAGACGGATGATTCAAAAAAAAAATATAGCTTTACATGTTAGCTTCATGGTGAAGTGTCCATCTCGTTTTTAAGTAAGACGCTGCGGTAGATTTCAAAAAGTTTGCAGTGAAAAATGCGGGTCGCCGAGATTTTATATTTGAGGTATACTTCACCATATGTTGCTGTGAACGAAATTTAGCTAACACATTGCATTTTTCTTTAGGCTTGTGAGGTGGTCTCTGTCCGTCTTCAGTCTAGAGGAAATGGAATTTGCACAACACGTTCACTTCCTATCGCATATGCGCGAGAATTAAATATTCATAACAGACCTATCACAAAAACCGTTAGAGATATCGAAAAGACATAGTACATAATGAGGAGAGTAATTTCCATATGGTTAACATATGGAACCTTTGTATCTAAGTCGATGTAGCCAAGACTAGTCTTTTTTTAATCCAGTACTGTAATTTCAAAAAGTCATTGACAGCTAGTGAAAAGAGTGTTTGCTAGTATGGAAATACATGCGAAATTTCTTCTCTTCTGTTACAGCAAACTGATAGAACGAGATTTTCTGTAAGGTCGCCTGTTGCTTCTTTAATAAAATACTCTGTTTCAAGATTCTGTTGCAATAGCTATTGCATGGCTAGGTTATGCAATTTGTACTGTGTTTTGACAAAAAAAAGCGAAATTTAACATAGCAGTTAGATCCTCAAAACTCGTCCTTGATGACATTTCTGATAAATCGTCAATTCTGTTGCAATTTCTGGGGAATCCTGCAACCCTGTGTATCTTTAATAATGAACAGCTGGGACTGAAACTTACCAAAGGATTTTCTTTCTACTCGTCAGTCATATTTGACATATAAAAAAGTACAGCAAATACCGTACCATCTTTACGTTTTTATCCCTGCACAGCATGAGGAAGTGAATCTTGTTACTACAAACACCTTTTAATTCAGTAGTGATATTGACTTTGACAAACAGCTGGCAAGCTCCTGCAAGTCGTCAGTGTGGTCACAGTTTCAGAGTTACGAAAGAATACTATTGGGTCAGTTCTACTCTGCAGAAAACATTTAGCATTTTTCTATTAGAAATATCAGTTCTGGTGCTTGTGTACCTGTGGACAACAAGGTCACCAGAACATGATGGCCACTACTTTATGAACCACTTGACACTGCTTATTAAGGTTAAAACAAATTATAAATATATATAATCTATCTTTAGCACATCAAAGGCAATTAAGGCGAAGAAGACCACCGCTTCACTCTGAATGTGGATAGGAATAAAAACATGGCACACTATTTGCTGTGACTTATTTTCAATTATTTCTCAGATTAATAACATGGAGTAAACTCTTCAGTGCGGTTCCATTTCAGTCGTTCACTATAAAAAATACTATGGGTTATGGGAATCTGTGAAAATTTGCAACAGAACTGGCGAGTTATTTTTGTCTGGATTTTTAACCTTTTCTCAACTGAAGGATCATCATCATTTATGAGTAACGGCTACGTTTGTCTTGTTGACAGATTTAATTTTGCTTCTTTTGCCAAAACACAGTATAATTTGGACAAATCACCTTGTAGCAGCTATTATGATACAATTCTGAAAGCGTCATATTAAAAAAGGTATTGGCGACCAGAGTGATCAATAGCTTACAGAAAACGGCATTGTTTCCGCTTGCAGCAACATAAGAGAGGAAACTTCATGCTTATTTTCACATTAGCAAATTCTCTTTTCAATATCTATCGAAGTCTCTTAAAAAGTTACAGCACTGGGTTGACAAAAAAATAAAAACCATAGCTTCTGCTATAAGGCCATAGATAAGAAAGTTCTGCATATTAAGCATGTAGCAAACTACTCCCCTCTTTGCATGCTGTCATTTGCCAAAATCTCGTATCAATAACTCAGACAGTTTGGAAGATTTGGGGTACGTTATGAACATTTCATTCTCGTGAGCGTGCGGTCGTAAGTGAATTTCCTTGGGAAATACCTTTGGAAATGAAAAAAATTTTTGATATGACTTTGTATATTTTGTCGTAGTAAACAAAATCACTTTGAAACGATTCCAACAAAATTGTAGGGATCCAGACAATAAGTCTAATTCGTTCACACCAGCCAATCTACTTTATGTTGACATTGAGAAGTAATGCTTTACAAGTAAGTAGCTCACTCTAATTTACTCTGAAGCTCTTGTTCATAAAATGTGATAAAAAATGTTTGCTTAAGAGAGAGTGCAATATTAACGGTGTCACATGCTGCACCATTGCTATAGTGACACTGCAGACTACACGATCCAAAGGCAACAGACAGGACTTCATTAACGCAAGGCCTAAAATGTGTCACCGCTCTACAGACGTCATAAGCTGACTCCTTAAGAAGGGAGAGAGATCAAAACTGTTCCTGTTACCACTGATCCTCTAAGAAGTACGTATGACAATGCATTCCAATTACATCCATGCGACGGAAGAATTGGAGAATTTTCTAGGCACTGAGAAATGTCATTGCAAAAGGAAGGAAGCACCCTCTTTTAGGGATGAAGGGTGAGGTGGAGAGGGAGAGAAAGGAATTGTGGAGGGGCGTCGTGTGCCATGATTCAGGGACATACGCAAAGATATTCTTTCAACTTACCACCAGCCGATCTGCAAAGACGTCTGTGTATTATTCAGACCTTCTCATATACATTGACATGCAGCGCCCTGGCTTGAGAGACATGCGGGTGGAACATATCAAAATGAGCTTCCAGCGACGGTTTGTTTTGAATACCGTGCAATGAGTATAGTTTAGTTAGCTTCGATACATATCTATGTAATTACAGACCTAGTTCCCCGTGGTCGCTTGAGAATCAATGTATACTCCCTCAGATTAAATGTCGGTTGAGGCTCCAATAAGATCATTTGTTAGCAAAATTAAAAATAAAATATTTGCTGTTGTGACAAACAGCGAAGAAAAATAGGGTGATACATGTATCACTAACTCCTTTTTGACACTATTCGAAACCAGTGTAGAATAACTCAGCATCGTATCCTGTTTTTCTTTCTTCATAAAAGATACCTTTTGAAAATTGAGTTACAGTTAAATAATTGCTTTAGTACTGAGAATTTTTCCTGTAAATATAATCTAACAGTGTAGTGGAAGAGCCGGTGTTTATTATGAGAAATGATCAGTGCACTTTTCACGTGTACCTTAACGCTGGCCATTGTTACCACGTTAGTTGGTTGATAACAAATGCAACAAATACCAGCGTCACGGTACAATATTATTGCTCTTTCGTTCACCAGATTCTTGAGGGATAAACACATTACTGAACATGTTTGTTGCTACACCACTGAAAAGGTTTGACTCTGCAACATAAATACCTATTAGTTACCTATTCATGGCTCTCTAAATTTAAGCACTCAGGAACTCCACTGCATATCTTAATTTTCAAGTATTTTTGCATTACAGTTAACATTTTAACTTCTCTGTATACTGAAAGATTAAATTCACTTTCAAAAACATGGCACGTGAG
This sequence comes from Schistocerca serialis cubense, assembly GCF_023864345.2. Lineage (NCBI taxonomy): Eukaryota > Metazoa > Arthropoda > Insecta > Orthoptera > Acrididae > Schistocerca > Schistocerca serialis. The sequence continues at coordinate 313,802,755 of NC_064638.1, forward strand.
AGCTTATTACAAGAGAAAATCTTAATTTGCGTTGCCACATTTCCAACAATGAAATCACGGCCACAAGCTTATAAATCAGGAACATTTCACGAAAATAAGGGACATGCTCGGAAATGTTCCAGAATTCTCAAAAATATGTCACAAAATATAAAGTTTACATATCCAACAATATAGTTGAAGGTTTTACATCATTTGCAAGAACAAAGTAAGAAAATAATAATAGAAAAGAAGCCTTAAAATGTCTGTTTTCTTCTTCAAGTTGACCGCCATCAATTTATAAATGTTCCCTAGAGTATTTCTTGTGCGATTTAGCTGCTTTCACTGCTTTGAAGAGTACAGTGTCATTTTTCGAATGGTCAGATGTATCAGCCATTAACTTATTGTAAAAATCCATGCTTTTATCTCAGATTATGTTTCACAATGTGTAACACAAAGAGCTTATTCTGCGGCAGAAATAGGGTTACATCCAGGTGATTTAGTTTGTCAAAAAAGTGCCTTGTTTCTTTAGAATGAAATTTGTGAACGCATGTTAAGTTTGTGACCAGCACTCTTAGCATGATGCTTCATATCTAATTCATCTCCATGAGAGGCTGATATAGTTCCATTGTATGCCAGGCATCGTGCTTTAAACTTATTGCCATTCACCAGCTTTGGCCAAGTACAAGATTTCGCCCAAGACATCTGGTGAGTCATTCATATTTTTGAAACTGATTCTTTAATTTTCGTCAGAATCGCACATCTTCAACAAACGTCGAACAAGTTTCGAATGCTGTTTCACTGCAGACAGTGCAAATGAGACAATTTTCTTATGTTCCAGAAGTTTAGATGTTCATTTATAGAGTTCACAGTAGTATTAAACAAAATACTGTGATTTTCCAGTTGAGAGTAGCACCAACGTAAATGTTATCTTTTATACAGATCTTGGGTTCATCTAATTTCATGAGACAAATACAAATAAAATTAATGCCTTAATATAGGGGACATCCCGCAGAAAACGGAACGGATGGTAACCCAATCTATAGTGTAACGTTGTTTCAGTGTTACTATCCGAAAAGCATTAACATGACGGGAAAAGCTCACAGAAAAGTATAGTTTCACATCATACGCCAAGCATCGCATAATAGTGTATGGAGCAGACCAACTACTTTGTACTATTTTTCGACAGGTCTAATCGTGGGATTTAGTCGAAAAGAAACCTTGGGACCTGGAAAGCTACACCTTGAGGCTTACACTGTACTCATTACGTATTGCCTATGTCGTTCCCATTTGTTGCTGATCAGAGAATTACGGCCCCCAAATCTCTGGCTTCTGGTATGACGGAAGGGACCTTTCTTGTGAAATGCAATGCAGCCATCGCACGACCCATTCAGCTGAACAATGGAAGTACAGTCTTAAGGTGGGCAACAAGAGGCAGAGGCCACGATCCCCAAATGATGGGTCAGAGACACTAAATAGCATTAGCCCGCTAAATTATTCCCGTGAGAAGAAGGGCCAGTTAGTCTTGGGAACCGCTTGGGAACCGAGGTTACTTCCTGAATTATACGCAGCTGACCTGTGAAATACCATCTTTATTGGCTGACATGACTTCCCCATATATTCCAGCGCTCCGGAGAAAAGCTTCCCCGAGCAGAACGGCTTTAAATTCATACTTTGCAGCCTCTGTATGAGGGTTCGCGGGGCGCTTTACGGTGCGTGTTAAACCACAAAGTGGGACATAAATAATGCGTCGGTTGGCGGAGGTCCGCGGCCTGCGGCGTCCGCCATTAAAGTCCCATGTCGGAGTAAGAGGCGCTACTTAGGCCCGCGTGACCCGCAGCCGTTTGTATTCAGGCAGCCCAGTCCCTCCTCCTCGTCTCCTCCGTCTCACACAGCTTCCCGTCGCTCCTTCCCAGTCCAGAGGAGCCACTTCGCCGCACTATATGAATAGCGCAAGCTTAATAGACTGCTGTCATTCGGCCGGCCGGAGTGGCCGAGCGGTTCTAGGCGCTACAGTCTGGAACCGCGCGACCGCTACGGTCGCAGGTTCGAATCCTGCCTCGGGCATGGATGTGTGTGATGTCCTTAGGTTAGTTAGGTTTAAGTAGTTCTAAGTTCTAGGGGACTGATGACCTCAGAAGTTAAGTCCCATAGTGCTCAGAGCCATTTGAACCACTTTTTGGTGTCGTTCGAAAACTGTGTTATTAATTTGAACGCTGTTAACTCCGGCGACAGCCGCACGGTGTGGTCCAACGTGGAACGGAATTGTCCGCGAGGAAGAGCTCCGCTACACAAGGAACCGCTGCTAGCATGAGTTTCTTAGAAGTAGATACCTTAGGGGTTGCGAAGCAACTCAAATCGCTTTATACGGGCAAGTCTTCAGGTCCAGATTCTATACCGATTAGGTTCCTTTCAGATTACGCTGATACAATAGCTCCCTACTTAGCAATCATATACAAGCGCTCTCTCACCGATAGATCTGTACCTGCAGATTGGAAAATTGCGCAGGTCGCACCCGTGTTTAAGAAGGGTAGTAGGAGTAATCCATCGAACTACAGACCTATATCATTGACGTCGGTTTGCAGTAGGGTTTTGGAGCATATATTGTATTCAAACATTATGAATCACCTCGAAGGGAACGACCTATTGATACGTAATCAGCATGGTTTCAGAAAACATCGTTCTTGTGCAACGCAGCTACCTCTTTATTCGCACGAAGTAATGGCCGCTGTCGACAGGGGATCTCAAGTTGATTCCGTATTTCTAGATTTCCGGAAAGCTTTTGACACCGTTCCTCACAAGCGACTTCTAATCAAGCTGCGGGCCTATGGGGTATCGTCTCAGTTGTGCGACTGGATTCGTGATTTCTTGTCAGGAAGGTCGCAGTTCGTAGTAATAGACGGCAAATCATCGAGTAAAATTGAAGTGATATCAGGTATTCCCCAGGGAAGCTTCCTGGGACCTCTGCTGTTCCTGCTCTATATAAATGACCTGGGTGACAATGAGCAGTTCTCATAGGTTGTTCGCAGATGATGCTGTAATTTACCGTCTAGTAAGGTCATCCGAAGACCAGTATCCGTTGCAAAGCGATTTAGAAAAGATTGCTGTATAGTGTGGCAGGTGGCAGTTGACGCTAAATAACGAAAAGTTCACATGAGTTCCAAAAGAAATCGGCTGGAATTCTATTACTCGATAAATAGTACAATTCTCAAGGCTGTCAATTCAACTGAGTACCTGAGTGTAAAAATTACGAACAACTTCAGTGGGAAAGACCACATAGATAATATTGTGGGGAAGGCGAGCCAAAGGTTGCGTTTCATTGGCACTTAGAAAATGCAACAAGTCCACTAAAGAGACAGCTTACACTACACTCGTTCGTCCTCTGTTAGAATATTGCTGCGCGGTGTGGGATCCTTACCAGGTGGGATTGACGGAGGACATCGAAAGGGTGCAAAAAACGGTAGCTCGTTTTGTATTATCACGTAATAGTGGAGAAAGTGTGGCAGATATGATACGGGAGTTGGGATGGAAGTCATTAAAGCAAAGATGTTTTTCGTCGCGGCGAGATCTATTTACGAAATTTCAGTCACCAACTTTCTCTTCCGAATGCGAAAATATTTTGTTGAGCCCAACCTACATAGGTAGGAATGGTCATCAAAATAAAATAAGAGAAATCAGAGCTCGAACAGAAAGGTTTAGGTGTTCGTTTTTCCCTCGCGCTGTTCGGAGTGGAATGGTAGAGAGATAGTATGATTGTGGTTCGATGAACCCTCTGCCAAGCACTTAAATGTGAATTGCAGAGTAATCATGTAGAAGGAAATGTATCAGCAAATGAAAGCACGGCACGAGTCTAAACGCAACGAAATAAGGTATATTGGTGTCCAAAATTAAAGCGACCAACCGCTATTTCCCAGTCCTGTATCTAGTATGATCATACAAACTGTCAACAGATGTTCGTACCATCGTGTTCTGCACGGAAGATGGCATTTCGGTCAGCGGGAAACGACGACACCTATCAGAGTAATGTTTGCCAGGTACTCCCACATCCAAAGTCGCTGGGCACATAGCCAAAGACTGTGCAATATGGCACGGAGAAGTCGCCTATCGGGCTCTCTGCGGTGGAGGGTCATAGGAAGAATATAAGCAGGACAGCGCAAAGTGGCCCGATGGCTTAACGTCAATCATTCTGTTGTTTCTCGGACAATTTATGAAGACCGAAACTTTGTCCCGAATACCGGGGCAGGGCCAACGACGTGTGGCGCCAGAAAGAGGGGACCCTTACTTGGCTGTAAGAGCACGACGGTACGGTCTTAGTACTGGGCAGCAACAGGCATCTGACCTCGCAGAATCCACTGGACGTCTTGTATCGAGGAAAAACAGTGCAGAAAAGCCTTCGGCAAAGTGGCCTTTATTGTCGGAGACTTACCTCTGATGCATCTTCACAAAATGGAACGTCTAGAGTGGTCGTCAACAAGCCACCTGGACAGTCGAACAGTGGGCCAATGTTCTTTTCACAGATGAGTCTCGATCTGGTCTTGAGAGTGATTCTCGACGCATCTGAAGGGAATGTGTAACACGATTTCGATACCCAAGCGTTGTGGAAAGAGACCGTTACCGTGGAGGATTCCTAATAGTGTGGACAGGGGTTATGTTGACCATACGAACACCCCTTCATGAAGTTGTACGGATGCATGGGAAAGGTTTAACTGCTATCAGGTTTCGTGACGAGGCCTTGGGACCTCACGTACGGTGGTTGTGAGGTGCTGTGCTGTACATCCAGACTCGTATTGATGACGATAATACTCGACCTCATACAGCACGAGTGGTTGATGTTTTCTTGGAAACGGAAGATATTCCACTCATGCCGCGGCCTGCTCGCACTGCCGATTTGAATCCCATAGAGAATATCTGGGCTGCACTAGGGAGAGGGATTCGGTCGCGTCAGCATCCCCCAACCACTCTCCGAGACTTGGAGTTCCGCAGGAAGATTGGGCGTTATTGTCTCAACATGACATTGATGGCGTGATTCACAGCATGCTCCGTCGTTGTCGGGCCTGTATTGCTGCCAGAGGTGGTCACACCCCGTAGTGAGCACATTAATCAGTTGTCGAAATGTGTGTGTGTGTGTGTGTGTGTGAGAGAGAGAGAGAGAGAGAGAGAGAGAGTGCGCGCGCGCGCGCAAATCTCTTAAATTGAAAAAAAAAAAAAAAAAAAACGAAGAACATTTTCCTCTAGTGTTATACACGTTGCAGTTGTTCACGTTCTCTATTCTTTACATTGTTTCTTCTCTGCTGTCACCTGATTACACTGTTTTGTGGCAAAATAATCGCATCCTTGAAAAATTTCCATTTGTTGCGTTAATTTTGGACATCCTTCTTCTGGATCCGGAATTTCTACAGACACTGGTTACGGTGGAATTACCTGTTTCTGTTAACTGTTCCGTTTTAAGTAAGACGCCGCAGACTGTCAGTATTCACTTTGAAAACTTTATGTAACAAACACGACTACTTGGTAATATACCTCCGTTCTGAGAAGAAGAATCCAACAATAATCAACAATGAAAAATTTTCTTTCCATATAGTCTAAGGGGTTATTATTTTTCTGTGTTATTTTGGTATCCAGTTTCATTTTATACAAAAGTGTCATTATGCTATTGTACCATCTATTGGTGCTATAATTTTATTATTCCATTTAATTATTAATCGCCAGACTGGAAACAGAAAAAAATTACCAAAATAATGGCTGGAATTTATGATTTCAAATAATGATCAGTTTATATATTATCTCATTCAAAAATATGGCCAGAAAATTGAGGAATAAAAGAAGAGAGGAATTAAAACTTTGATTACTTTGTTTACATTTTATATCTCTTGGTCGACAATACTGTATAGCTTAAAGCTTTTGTTTCGTCTCGATGGTCTGACATATGCCAGTGTCTTGGCGCTAAGTGTTAGGCACTTCCAACCCACATCATCATAAGAATGTTTTTGCAGTCGATTTGGGCTTGCCGTCACTGACAGATGGTTTCTCATGACACCAGGACAAACTTTTCAAGACTTTTTAATTCAGTAATATTGCCACGAGACTCTGCTAGAAGCCACCGCTCTTCAGAGATTTACAACTACGGGAAGAGGAGAAACGACAAAGAAGCATTCGTTTCTCATGTAACAACTGATTACTGAGAAAATCCAGTCTTGAATGATTGAAACGCTGTATGTTGAATACTATTTGGGTTAAGTTCACGAATTCTGGGAATGGAGCACGGGTGGTGCGTTACGAGTTTGGGCATCCAACAGAACGTGATAGATTTGTTTATAGTTTTCTGTTTACAAGGCTAGAGTTGTAGACCAGAGGCAACGGCAGAACCAAAATTCATGGACGTAGAGGGATCCTCTGACGATTGGAGAATCTCTTCTACGTTTTAGCCTGAGTGCGTGAGACGTTTGGACGGCGTTAGGTATTCGATTCTATTGAAGACCATCGTGAAAATGTTCCTATCGGAGCAGAAAAAATGAGAATATGCTCTTGTTTAAAAGAGTCTGACTGAAAAGTAGGGTACCAGCTGCCTCATTCTACATTCTTCAAGACCTTGAAAAATGTTTCCAAAAATTTTGGCATGCGAAAACATTGGCGCTTTTTTTAACATGCAGCTCATCTCTGACTCCCACAAGCTCCCCTAACTGTAACTAGCTCACATCCACTACTACATCGCTGTAAGTCGCTCATACTCATTCACTTTCACCTTTTCTCACTCATTCATTCAATGAAGCTCATTGTCATTATCTCTGTGTGTCTCTCTGTCACAACTTCCTGTATCACAGCTACAGTCTCCTTCGTTCTGTGCTACTTTTACTGAGAGTACTACTACCGTCTCTTCTCATTGTCACTGCCTCCTTCTTGCTCTCTTTTACTCCTATTATCTCATTCATTCCTCCCCACTGCTGCTGTCTCTTCTCATTGTCACTATCTCTCTTTCTCTTGGTGTCATTGTCATACACTGTCTCTCATTATCACTTCCGTTTTCTCCTTCCTCTTCTCTTTACTTCTCTCTCACTAGCACTGTCTCATTCACTCTTTTCACTGCACGATTCTCTTACTTCAAGTATGTTTCACAACCACAGCATCCCTCTCTTTCTGTCACAGTGACATTGTCCCCTTCGCCCTATCTGCACTACAACCACTGTCTATTATCTTTCAGTATTTATTACTTTTGCTTCTCTTTCCCGCTACTTTTGTCTCTTCTCCCAGCATAAAAAAGCGTGACTATGTTCGCATGCCACACTTCTAGCAGATTCTTTTAAAGTACGGCCGTAGATGGAATGTGGCAGCTTGTACTCCACGTTTCAGTTAGAATCTTTCTGCTGGTTCACTTCTTTTCCCTGCCGCTTGTACGAAAAGAATTTTATGGGACAGAAAACTTTTGCTGTTTACTTGTTTGAAATTGAAATAACGCAAAACTAATTTTACACCTCAGACCGTACTTTACGTGCACAAAAATTTTACATGTGCCTCAGTATCGCAACCTGGGGTTCCCAGAAACCTTTGAAGATAACTGAGACACTTTACAGCATATTTCTCGTTGCTTCGTCACTTTATAAACTACGTTTTCGCCTCACAACGGATTTTAACATGTATAAATAGGGTAACTTTGGACATATGTATTTCGGCAACAGATGTAGATACCAAGAACATTTTGAAGACTGCTCGAGATCAGGGTCTTTGCAATATATCGTATAAATTTCAAATGAAGTTGTATGATTCCAGTGACCTCTTCAAGTCTCAAAGATCTATGATGTATATTTGCGGACTGAAGCGGCGAATGGAAATTTTTACCAAGACTACCTGAAACTCAGGCAAAGGTGCTTTAAATAATCTAGAGAGCAGGAGATTCTGGTTAGAATTCTGGCGTCGGTACAAATTTCGTTTGTCGCTTCAGTTTGCAGATACACATCGTAAAAATGTCAACCACTTGTTGTGCATAGCCGTCTTGGAATCCGCGGCGCGGTTTTGGTGCGAAAAAATGGTAAAAAACGTTTTTAGGGTCTTTTATATAACTGCACCCGTAGTCTAGGGGTGCCGGCACGGTAGCTCAGCGTGTTCGGTCAGACGATTAGCTGCCCTCTGTAATAAAAAAAACTGAGTTAACGAATCAACGATTAACTTGAACAAGCATCATTCGACGCCCTCTCCGAACAAATTCAACGACCAACAACGAATAAATGAGATAAAAACGAGGAGTGGTGTTGTAGATTCATAATCAAAACGTCCTCGGTCCTGGGTTAGAAACCCGCCACCGCTTAAATTTTGATTATTAATCAGCATTGGCGGCGGAAGACATCCGGCATAAGAAGTCATCCTCATTCTGCCAACGGCCTTGTCAAAGAGGGCGGAGGAGCGGATAGAGGTTCAGGGCACTATCTTGCCCTTGGCGTGGGAAACTGCCGTAAAGGCGGAAGACTCAGCAATGATCAACGGCATGAGGATGCAGAAGGCAATGTAAACCACTGCATTAAAGACACATAACATGTATCCAAAGGACATATGGCCTGTAATTGAAAAAGTGTTGTGATGATCTCTCCATTGGCAAAAGATTCCGGAATAATCCCCCATTCGGATCTCCGGGAGGGGACTGCCAAGGGGGAGGTGACCATGAGAAAAATAATGAATAATCAACGAAAGGATAACGTTCTACGAGTCGGGCGTGGAATTTCAGTAGCTTGAATATGATAGGGAAGCTAGAGAAAAGGCTCAATCTAGATATGGAAATGGAAAGAAGACAAGGACGTCTGGTCAGATGTGTATAGACTGATATCAACAGCAGAGGAAAATGGTATAACTGGAGTAGGATTCATTATGAATAGGAAGGTAGGCCACAGAGTGTGTCGCTGGAAAAGATCAGTCATAGGGTTATTATCAGAATCGACAGCAAACCAACACTGACAACGGGCACATATGCCGACGTTGCAAGCTGAAGATGAAGAGATACAGGAAGTATATGAGGATATTGAAAGGGTAATACAAGACGCAAAGGGAGATGGCTATCTACGACTATCTGCGAGGTTTGAATGGAAAGTAATGCCTCCACTTTCATTAATTGGGTTTGGATAGGAATATTTTAATAAATCAAACGCAGAAATAATCCTTAGAATGTGATCTTTAATTACCAATATTCACTTTCCCACATAATCACCAGCCAATTGGATACATTTCTGCCAACGATGAACACGTTTCCTGAGGTCGCCAAGGAAGAAGTCGACACTCAGTTTCCGCAACAACAGTATCACAGTTCTTTCGTAATGGTGTATCCACGTTTCGTCTCCTGTCACAATTGAATGGAGAAAGGTGTCACCTTCATTCTCGTAACGGGAGAGGAGTCCAAGTCTGTGCGCTTTTATTTCAGGAGTCAGCATCCGGGGTACCCGCCGTGCATAGATCTTCCGATAGCCGAGCAAAGCAATAATTTGGCCCACACGTTCTTGTGAAACGCCGAGTGTGCTTGCAGTTTCTCTCTGAGTGATACGACGATCGTCCTGAATCAATATGTCAACATTTTTCTTGTGAAACCCGGTGGTTGCTGTCACGGGACGTCCAACTCTTTGGTTGTCACGTCGGTCAGATGTTCCCGCCTCAACTTCTTTAAACTTACTCGCCCAACGACGCAAAGTACTCACATCAACACAATCACCATAAACTGCTTTCATTCTCTGATGAACCTCCTTTGGGGTGACACCTTCTGCTGTCGTTGACCACGATGGCACCGAAACAGAGGACGACCGAAGAAAGGCAGAAATACTGAATTCAGTGTTCCGAAACTGTTTCACTGCGGAAAATCGTAACACGGTCCTTGACTTCAGCCGTCGCACGGACGCCAAAATGGAAAATATTGAAATAAACGATATCGGAATTGAAAAACAACTGCTATCACTTAGTAGCGGAAAAGCATCCGGACCAGACGAGATACCCTTAAGATTCTACAGTGATTATGCTAAAGAACTTGCCCCCTTTCTATCAGCAATTTATCGTAGATCGCTGGAAGAACGTAAAGTACCTAGCGACTGGAAGAAAGCGCAGGTCGTTCCCATTTTCAAGAAGGGTCATAAATCAGATGCGAATAATTATAGGCCTATTTCGCTTACGTCAATCTGTTGTAGAATAATGGAACATGTTTTGTGTTCTCGTATTATGACGTTCTTAGATAATACAAATCTCCTTCATCATAACCAACATGGATTCCGCAAACAGAGATCATGTGAAACTCAGCTCGCCCTATTTGCCCAAGAAATTCACAGTGCCGTAGACACTGGCGAGCAGATTGATGCCGTATTCCTGGACTTCAGGAAGGCATTTGATACGGTTCCGCACTTACATTTAGTGAAAAAAAATAAGAGCTTACGGAATATCGGACCAGGTTTGTGATTGGATTCAGGATTTCCTAGAAGAAAGAACACAACATGTCATTCTTAACGGTTCAAAATCTGCAGATGTAGAGGTAATTTCGGGAGTACCGCAGGGAAGCGTGATAGGACCTTTATTGTTTACAATATACATAAATGACTTAGTTGACAACATCGGTAGCTCCGTGAGGCTATTTGCAGATGACACGGTTGTCTACAAGAAAGTAGCAACATCAGAAGACTCGTACGTACTCCAGGAGGACCTGCAGAGGATTAATGCATGGTGCGACAGCTGGCAGCTTTCCCTAAACGTAGATAAATGTAATATAATGCGCATACATAGGGGCAGAAATCCATTCCAGTACGATTATGCCATAGGTGGTAAATCATTGGAAGCGGTAACGACCGTAAAATACTTAGGAGCTACTATCCGGAGCGATCTGAAGTGGAATTATCACATAAAACAAATAGTGGGAAAAGCAGGCGCCAGGTTGAGATTCATAGGAAGAATTCTAAGAAAATGTGACTCATCGACGAAAGAAGTAGCTTACAAAACGCTTGTTCGTCCGATTCTTGAGTATTGCTCATCAGTATGGGACCCTTACCAGGTTGGATTAATAGAAGAGATAGACATGATCCAGCGAAAAGCAGCGCGATTCGTCATGGGGACATTTAGTCAGCGCGAGAGCGTTACGGAGATGCTGAACAAGCTCCAGTGGCGGACACTTCAAGAAAGGCGTTACGCAATACGGAGAGGTTTATTATCGAAATTACGAGAGAGCACATTCCGGGAAGAGATGGGCAACATATTACTACCGCCCACATATATCTCGCGTAATGATCACAACGAAAAGATCCGAGAAATTAGAGCAAATACGGAGACTTACAAGCAGTCGTTCTTCCCACGCACAATTCGTGAATGGAACAGGGAAGAGGGATCAGATAGTGGTACAATAAGTACCCTCCGCCACACACCGTAAGGTGGCTCGCGGAGTATAGATGTAGATGTAGATTCAATGACTGCACGTTGGTTTAATCGCGTTGACCGACCGTCTGCCCAGGGTTCCATACTTTACACAGTAACAGCACAACCGTTCGATGCTAAGGCTTCCCGCCAACTGGAGCTGTAGAGAAGAGGCCACGGAATAAGTCAGTACCTGCCGCATATCAGTGTTGCCAACTGTTGAAGAGTTACGAAGGTGGAGGCATTACTTTTCAGTCAACCCTCGTAACAGTTACGGGGAACTGGAATGCAGTTGTACGGGAAGGAGTAGAAGAAAAGGTTACATGAGAATATGGGCTTGGGACAAGGAATGAGAGAGGAGAAAGACTAATTGAGTTCTGTAATAAATTTCAACTAGTAATAGTGAATACTCCGTTCAAAAATCACAAGAGAAGGAGGTATGGCCGGCCGGTGTGGACGTGCGGTTCTAGGCGCGTCAGTCTGGAACCGTGTGACCGCTACGGTCGCAGGTTCGAATCGTGCCTCGGGCATGGATGTGTGTGATGTCCTTAGGTTAGTTAGGTTTAAGTAGTTCTAAGTTCTATGGGAATGATGGCCACAGATGTTGAGTCCCATAGTGCTCAGAGCCATTTGAACCATTTGAAGGAGGTATACCTGGAAAAGGCCGGGTGATACGGGAAGATTTCAGTTAGATTAAACAATGGCCAAGACAGAGATACCGAAATGAGATACTGGATTGTATGGCGTACCCAGGAGTAGATATAGACTCAGCTCACAATGTAGTAGTGATGAAGAGAAAAGTTTAAGAGATTAGTAAGGAAGAATACATACGCAAGAAAGTGGGATACGAAAGTACTAAGGAATGACGAGATCCGTTTGAAGTTCTCTAAGGCTGTAGATACAGCAAGAAAGAATAGTCCTGCAAGAAGTACAGTTGAAGAGGAATGGACATCTCTAAAAAGGGAAGCTGAAAAAAAAAACAATAGGTACGAAGAAGATAACTGCAAAGTAACCATGTGTAACAGGAGAAATACTTCAGTTGATCGCTGACAGAAGGAAGTACAAAAATGTTCAGGGAAATTCAGGAATACAAAAATCGAGGTGCTGAGGAATGAAATAAATAGGAAGTGCAGGGAAGCTAAGACGAAATGGCTGCATGAAAAATTTGAAGAAATCGAAAAAGAAATGGGAGTCGGAAGGACTGTACTGAAGTGGGTGCAAAATGGCTGAAGATCGTCATCATTGTGATCATGATGATTTATTCGCTGGAGAGGAAAATGAAAGTACACAAAGATATCATCGGCAGTACGCAATTTTTTATTTCTTTGAGTGCGAAAGTATCCATAACTCATTGTCTCCGAATGACGATACAGGAAAGTCCTTGCCTCCAGGCACACAATCCGCTTGGTTGCTATTTGTATCTGACGCTTAATTGTCCGTAGCTTCAGCTTTTTCATGTTTTTACGACGTCTCACAAAAACTGTCAGGAAGTTCTCAACAATATTTTATATTTGCGGTCTGTTGCAGTCCACTTGGCACTCGTTAGCAGTAACGGACTTCTTCAAGTCCACTCCAAGGCCTCATTTCCAGGACTTCTTAGCAGTTTACTCAATAACGGCATTAGGAACTGAGACTGCTAACAGAATTATAGGAACGCCAATTTCTTATGACGATGATTCATACTTTATTTACGCTGGTGTGAAAAAGTTAAGGACGAAAGTAATTTTCGCATGACGTGTTCCTGCAAGTAACATAGCTCGATGAAACTTGGAGGATATTTAGAAAGAACTGCTACATTATAGAACAGTAACTGAAAGAAATGCGCAATGAGACGAACAGACGCGACACTTTTATTCAAAGACGATATTCTTTACGGGTTGCTGGAAATTACAAAAGGCGGAGCTTAGTTGTTAATAGAGTGTTTGATCAGCACGGACAGCAATGTGTGCTCTGAAAAGTGCCCCGCGCTGTCAACAAGGATGATACAGAGTTCTTCTCATAGTGCTTTCCGTTCCGCCACAGCGCGGCTGAAAAGTCGTGGATGATCGCTGGTGCATGGGAACGTGCTTCTATACGTCTCCCCAACGCAAACCCAGACGTGCTCGATGGGATCTGAGTCGGAGTAACACGCAGGCCAATCCTTTTGCTGAATATGCTCTCGTTCTAAGAGCCCCTCCATTTGCGCTCTTCGATGCGGTCGTTCATTGTCAGCCACGGAAACAAAGTCTGGGCCGAAAGCACCCCTGAAAAGGCGCACATGGAGAAGCATGTGGTGTTTCAAAAGTCTAATCAAGAAACATCGCGTTTCTTTACCGCTTGAGCGACGCCAGGTAAGAAATGTTAATATATATATTTATTTATTTGTAGTATGTTAAATGGAGACTTGTTATTTAAAAAGATTTTGTTTCTTTTTTTTCATGTCGAGCGTGGCAGCGGGATGATCCAGTGCGGACTCCAGACGCGGCGGACGACGAGAGCTAACCACTATTGCATCGTAGTCGACGGCCGGCGCCTGGAAGAACCGTTGGAACATCATGGTGACCATTATTAAAATAGGTTTTATGTTGTTTCTTTTTGTAAAAGAAAAAGGAGTTCAATGTATGTGGAAGGATAATGTTTGTAATTGGAAGTCAATTGGTTATCCACTGTTAAATAAACTTCGAGTTGGAAGTTGGAACAGTCAGTTGACTCTGTTGTTACTTATGTGTGAGATTTGCAAGTTTTACTAAAATTTAGACTTCTTGAAGAGGTTCTGGCAGAGTTTTGTCGAGAGTGTGGACGATCTTCAATGGTTGACTGGTTTGAAGTTTTATTGGTGAGAGGTCGACACGTGTTGATATTTTGAAAATAATCGATACTGTGAAGTGTGTTAGGATTCTGTTTTGAAACTTTATCGGTGATTGTGGTCGGGAGGATCGGTTTTAAAGTGAAATATTTCGTTGGATGAGAACAGGATTGATTCTTTAGTGACATTAATTAATTATTTAAGGAAAAATCAGAATATTTTCAATTTATTCTGGCAAAGATATCAAGGAGTGTCAGACCGCACAACGAATCTACAGAAACTCTGTGACTTTGTTGAACGGTCAAAAATATTTTTTTACAATAAAACTTGTCTACAACAGGGACTGGTGAATTTTGCTACGTCTATCCGTATCTTCTAGGTTAAATCTGCTACAGCTCAATGATTTTCTTTATGGATTTTTCAAGTAACTTTGAAAAGAACTTATAATTTGATCTGCGGCAGACCGTCGATATTGGGTACACGGTTAGGCTGTTGTGAAACCTGTTGGTTTGCAGATTGCCGTTCTTTCTCCCGCTGCAGACATCGTTGCTGAGTTGCTGCGACAGGATCGGCGATTCAGCGCAAACAGTACAGTGTCGCCGGCCGCGGTGGTCTCGCGGTTCTAGGCGCGCAGTCCGGAACCGCGCGACTGCTACGGTCGCCGGTTCGAATCCTGCCTCGGGCATGGATGTGTGTGATGTCCTTAGGTTAGTTAGGTTTAAGTAGTTCTAAGTTCTAGGGGACTGATGACCACAGCTGTTAAGTCCCATGGTGCTCAGAGCCATTTGAACCATTTTGAAGTACAGTGTCACAACAACGACGACCGGTGAGTGTGCTGTGCTCAAAGATTTGGAGGTCAGTACCCCCACGTAACATTATGCCTCCCCACAGATTATTCCCAGACCCCAAAAAAATCAAGTTTTACAATGTTCCTGGCTGCATTATGTGTTCCCACCTCTCACCGTAAGAGGGCACAGGGAGGATGCGATGGGGAGACGTACTGCACGGACGATCATCTAGCAGCCGGCCGGTGTGGCCGAGCGGTTCTAGGCGCTACAGTCTGGAACCGCGCGAACGCTACGGTCCCAGGTGCGAATCCTGCCTCGGGCATGGATGTGTGTGATGTCCTTAGGTTAGTTAGGTTTAAGTAGTTCTAAGTTCTAGGGGACTGATGACCATAGATGTTAAGTCCCATAGTGCTCAGAGCCATTTGAACCATCTAGCAGTTGCTCTTCACGCTCGTGGAGGAATGGAACACTCCACTGCAAGCACTCCCAGCATGGGAGCACGTTGCAGGGAATGCATTACCGTGTGTGGTGAGCAGACACTCTGTAAAGAACCTTTGTAAGTAGGCTCTTTAGGTTCTTATATTGGAAACGCCACCGCCACGTAGCGCTCTGTATGAAAATCGCTGGCTGTGCTGTGTGCAGTCTATGGCTGAGTGGCATTGTTGGAATTTGCTATTGTAGTGTTGGGCAATTGGCTGTTAACAGCGTGAACACTTTCTGTCAACAGATCTAGTAAATAATAATTTTATGATCGACATTCTTCGAAAAAGGAGCACTTGGAAAGGAAAGAACAATAAGAAGGGACTAATAACAGTAGCTGCATACATAATTTTCTTTTCGACTACTTGGTAATTTTTTTGTAGAATAAGTTGTGGTGCACCACTTTAATTACATAGACATTAAGATGTGAACAGACATTTCCCTTCACTGCATTGTTGTCTTTAGTGTACTATTTTTTCTGCTTGAGTTCTGTCATGTTTAGATATAAGTTATAGTATTTGCTGCTGCTGTTTGCCAGGCAGAGTGCTACTGAATTTCACTTTGTATTACTCTGTTAAGGCAGATTTACTACTTCAAGATTTTAAACATGGCTGCAGCAGCAACTGTTAAAATTCTTCACAATAAAGGATGGCAGTCTATGGCTGAGTGGCATTGTTGGAATTTGCAACTGTTTTTGGCTGCCATCCTTTATTGTGAAGATTTACTACTGATTTATTTTTCTTTTTGC
The DNA here is from genome assembly GCF_023864345.2 of Schistocerca serialis cubense. NCBI lineage: Eukaryota > Metazoa > Arthropoda > Insecta > Orthoptera > Acrididae > Schistocerca > Schistocerca serialis. The sequence goes on from NC_064638.1 coordinate 313,818,890, forward strand.
TGCACATTGGCTCATATTAGTTGTAATGTTGCATTTGTTTTGCTAATTTAGATATACTGCTGCTTGTTTTCCAATTTCCATTTTTTTGTCATTGTTGTTTGTATTAATTTGTTGTGTGTTGCTGCATTGCCTCGTCCTTTAGTATATATATTTGAGCTCAGTAGATTTAAGTTAGCTTAAAAAGGGGAAGACTATATAAGAAACTAACTATGGAGAGGAGAAAATTTTAAAATTAGAGGAAGATCTATGGAATGAAGTTTTGGGTTGGACTGCAGTACCAAATGTCACACTGAAAACAAATCCTGTCCTGTCCTTTTGTGTTATTCCGCCTGTGTTTTTCCTGTCTTTATGTGTTTAGCTAATAAGATTTATGTTGTAGAATTTTTCTAGTACTAAGCTACATTCACTATGATGAGGAATACTGTTATCCTCAAATATAATTTGCATTAATAATATCTTATTTTCTTTGTAAAGATGTTTATAGACATTATTAAGTCTGGTCTGTTTCAATGCTCATGTGTGAAATTAATGTTTCGAAACTATTCTCATTATTTTATGTATTTACTTATGTCATAATTCCTGTAACACTGATGTATATGTTTATTTCTATTCTTTTGTAAAGCCTGTATTACTACAAATGTTATCTGTATTATTATGTTTTTAATGATGTTTTCTGTATCTTTGTAATTGTATTCTCTTGTTATAAAATTGTAATGGACACCAGTTCAGCAAATTAAGTAACTTGTAAGCATTCATTTCAGTGCACACGTTTCTGTTGGTCATAATATATGCACAATATGTGAGAAGTTGGGACCGTTAGTGTTTGCACATGTGTTGATAATTCAGCAAGGGACTGGTTAACAGCATTGCTGGTTCTAAGGACAATTCCAAAAACTTTGTGAGTGCACAAGTGGTGGTTTATGGACTTGCGATATTGTCTGCAAGACTCTTCGATAGTGACTGAGCACCTGCACAGTCGCAACAGATGGCTGCTGGCTGTCTCTACAAGGACTGAAGTGGGTCTGCACCTCTGGTGGCCCACCAATACCATAATCTCTACCAGGATTACAGTGGTCTGCTCTGTGATGACCTACCTACCAATATCCCTCAGAACTTCGACTGACTCTGTTGTGGGTTTGCTCTGTTGTGGCCCATTACTTGTCTGCATGTCAAGAGTCAGCATTGTCTTTCCGTTGGAAGGACAACACTGCTTCTTCAACACTGCATGGAAATCCACTATATCCGTGTGCATTTTCTTTTACTGCTCAGACTTTGTGCATAAAATTGTAATTAATACTGTGATAAATGATAAGGACTGTCTTCATGGACTGTGAGAAAATTGTAGCTTTTGACTAACAGTATATCAATAAGTGTGTGCATTGGATATCTTTGTTATTGTAATTATGAAAAATTTCTTCAAATCTGTATTGGCCACTGCCCAAAACAATTTATAAATTTTTTTATGGGGAGCATGGGGACTACGTAAGTAGGCTGTTTAGGTTCTTATATTGGTAACGCCACCGCCACGTAGCACTCTGTATGAAAATCACTCGCTGTGCTGTGTGCAGTCTGAGGCTGGGTGGCATTGTTGGAATTTGCTATTGTAGTGTTGGGCAATTGGCTGTTAACAGCGCGTAGCGTTGCGCAGTTGGAGGTGAGCCGCCAGCAGTGATGGATGTGGGGATAGAGATGGCGGAGTTTTGAGAGCGGATGATCTGGACGTGTGTCCATCAGAGACAGTAAATTTGTAAGACTGGATGCCACGAACTGCTATATATATTATTACTTTTGAACACTATTAAGGTTAATACATTGTTTGTTCTCTATCAAAATCTTTCATTTGCTAACTATGCCTATCAGTAGTTAGTGCCTTCAGTAGTTTGAATCTTTTATTTAGCTGGCAGTAGTGGCGCTCGCTGTATTGCAGTAGTTCGAGTAACGAAGATTTTTGTGAGGTATATGATTCATGAAAGGTATAGGCTATTGTTAGTCAGGGCCATTCTTTTGTAGGGATTATTGAAAGTCAGATTGCGTTGCGCTAAAAGTACTGTGTGTCAGTTTAAGCACAGTCATGTATAATTTTTCTAAGGGGACGTTTCACCTTGTTCCGCCATTTGTAATCCGCAGGAGACCATCATGAATTGCGATGACTTCGGTGCAATCGTTGTCTTTAAAGGAAGGAAGGAAGATTGGGCTTAACGTTCCGTCGACGTCGACGTCATTCGAGACGGAGCACAAGCTCGGACTGTGTCAAGGATGGGGGAGGAAATCGGTCGTGCCCTTTCAAAGGAACCGTCCCGGATTTGCCCGGAGCGATGTAAGAAAATAATGGACACCTGAATCTGGATGTCCGGACGCGAGTTTGAACCATCGTCCTCCAGAATGCAAGTCCATACAGCTAACCACTGCGCCACCTCACTCGGTCATTGTCTTTGAATAAAAGTGCCATTTCTGTTCGTTCCATTGTGTATATTTTCTGTGCTATATTGTAACAGTTTTTTCTATGTACGGCCCAAGTTTCATCGATCTGTGTCACTTGTTAGACGCACATCATGCGAAAGTTACTTTCGTCTTTAAGTTTTGCACACCATGGTACTTGTGACTGTAAAAACAGTAGCCCGTCTTCATCAAGATTATTCGTTGTTATGTGGGAAGCCTGGTTTCATGCAGCTCTCCACGCTGTCCATCCTGTACAGGCCTCTTCATCTGCGCATAGCTACCGCAGTCTGTGCTATCGTCCGTTCTTACAAGAAGTTGGAGCCTCTTTAATTCAATATGATAATAACTGTTTGTGGCGTCTAATGTGAAACTACTCTAAAAGTGTTCATAGCTGTTACGGTGCGCATATTAGAGCCAATGTTTACTGGAATTATTTCTTGTTTCGGTCCATACTACCACTTGTGAAAGTTTGTCGGTGGTGTTCTTGTTCACCTTATTTGTCCTGTGAGACGTGAGTTTTGAATAACCCTGTAATGTGGATTATCCCGGGTATGAATTACAAATCAAAATGGCTCTGAGCACTATGGGACTTAACTTCTGAGGTCATCTGTCCCCTAGAACTTAGAACTAATTAAACCTAACTAACCTAAGGACATCACACACATCCATGCCCGAGGCAGGATTCGAAGCTGCGACCGTAGCGGTCGCGCAGTTCCAGACTGTAGCGCCTAGAACCGCTCGGCCACTCCGGCCAGCAATTACAGATCGTTTATCGTCGCGAACGCACGACTCTGTAATATTGATTCTGTTGCCTTAACCAACGCGACAGTCGTAAATGAAGTAAAAGGGAGCCCTTGTGAAATTTCTATTATGTCCCTCTCAGCTGAATATCAGTCACAACCGACACTTCGCTTATCACAGCGTTGGGCAAACGTACCTGGAGTGAGGACGCCAGTTTAGTACAAATTATAGAATCTTGCGATCTTTTCCGATGTGTTAATATCCAACTGGGATTTTCACGAGGACTGCACAAATGAGTAAAAAGTAAGATCAGTGCCGTGGATACAGTAGTAAAACTTGTAAGGGCAGGGTTGTAATTGAAATAACCATCAAAATCGTCGCAAGCGCCGCACTGACATTTTTTCCCTTGGTCATTACGGGAGTGGAAAGGGAAACAAAACTGATAATATGAGTACTATGTGCCCTCCGCCATGCACTGCACTGTGTTGTAACACCCCACCCGTCACTTATCTGGTTTTGGCGCGTGTTCACCCCAGCTAATTCACTAACAGATCAACAGAGACTGCAAAACTGCTGCAATATCGGATAACGCAAAGAAAGTAATAAGGCCCTGTGACCCCTGATTGAAATGCTGTGGCAGTGTTGACATTAATTGATTCAGAATAGATCCCTTTTTTAATTAAAAAAGCGGTGCACATTGATTTTATAGTCAGCTATTGAACACTAGATGCAAATGTTGAACATAAAATTAATTACGAAAGTGATCTTGGGTTTCAACTACTTGATTGAAAACAGATGCAGTCGATTAGCACAAATTTATTTTAACTCACGACCTTCAATCATCAGATTACATAACTCTCCTAACAGGCAGTGGGAATAAATTGCGTTTACGTTGAGTAAACCGCGATACATCAAAATTAATTGCTATCGACTAACCCAGGCGTAATGTGAAGTGCGAGAAGAATTCTATAATACACGGCCTATGAAACCCTAGTGGAAACTTTGCCGGTGTGATCCAACAAATTGATCGGTGGCCTAACTCAAGCCGGAGCGGGCGCAATATCACCGAATTCAGCGTGGCAGGGTGTCGTCGTTGTGAGGACGTCAGCCGACCTCGTGGTGCTGCAAGGCTGCGCTCATGAATTCACTCCTAGCTATCTTGCTCAGTACATAACTTAACAAAAACTTTCTATCTCAAAGCTCAATCGTCCCATTTGCTAAATCATAACCTGCCGAGATGCTCACTCTCTCTCAGGCAAGCTGAGTAAAGAACGCCACGTCCGCACTCTAGGGAAGCTGGGAACAGAAGACCTCTACGGAGACTTCTCACAGTCCACTCTTCGCCTCGGTTTCCCCTCCAGCAGAATCACTTATGCCAATTGCAGCGCCAGTCGCATTAATTACGTGTCGCTTCCCAGTGCCGACCTATGCCTGCTCTGGGAAGTGAACAAATTCCCACAAAATTTGCCTTCCTCTAAACTTCTGCTATTTAGCTCCTCCCAGGCCACCCATCAAGGTTAGCGTCTGCACAAACACCAATTTTTCCGAAATTCCGACTCCCAGGAGAGTACTTCAAATTCCTCGGTCCTACATTCCCATCGGAGGCCGGCGTATTTCATTCTGTCGCTCTTCACCTGATTTACTTCAGACTCTGCAGACCGTGAGTTTAGCGCGAAGTTGCTATAGTCATGAACACGCATATTTTGGCCTCTGTTGACTGCTCCACCGTAGCTTTGCGCAGCTTTCTCGCATGTTTCACTGAAAACAGGATGACGGACATTTATCAACAGGTGTACCATTTTCCGTCTGCATCCCGGTACACCAGCATGGGGTCAACCACCCCCTAACTGTCACTCATCTTAAGGCAGCTGGATTCCGCACCACGTTACCGCTTTCTCAGAGTTTGAGCCGTCCTAAGCTGCCTATTGGCGCTTCCCTTCGCACGCCGCCACCCGGCCGCGGTCAACTCTGAATACTTCCTTGGGATAAACTAGCCTCCAGTAAACCGACGCGTTTCCACAAAGTTTTCACGTCGCATGAATTACTTTAAAACCATCACGCAACATTTAATTATTCCAATACGTCCATACTACACACTCTACAAGATGCCTTGTGCCTTGTCAGTCATTTTTGTTCAGCCCTACTGTTCGCTCAACGTGAGTTCGGTGATCTTTAATGACTTCATGTAAGGGGCATAGTTCTTGCCATCTTACAGTGTCTGGGGGAGAATTTATATAGATTTAGAAGCACAACAAAAAATTATTCGGCACTTTTGTACTGAGTGGCTAGAAACGGTCGAGAAGCGGCTGTGTAAGATGGATGAGAGGTCAGGTTACTGCGGCAACGGCAGCGGCAGTAGTAGGGCTGGCGAGCACAAGAAGCGCCTGCTGCGGCACGTGCCCGGCGCCGCGACCACAGGCTGGGGGGCTGCGTGGCGCTGGGCGCCGTCCTTGCGCTCGCCGGCAGCGGCGCACGTCCGCCTGCGGCCGCGCTGCAGCGCGCCACCAAATTGCCCCGCAAGGTCGCCGCACGGCACTCGGCGTTACGTGCCCCGCCGCTTCTGCCGGCGATCGCAATCCGGCAGCGCCGTTCCCTCACTGCAGAAACGTATCACCATTTCAAGGGGACCACACCGACTGGCCGTCTCCGAGATCCGCCACAGGGATTTTCATGTCAATGCCCGGAAGTCAGTCTCCTATAGCAGTCAAGTCCAGTTCCCGAGAAAACTCCTAAAGATCGTCTTTCAAGATTAGCTCATTACAAGGTAGCTTCGTAGTCGTAAAGTCGCTCGTTCGAATTTTTTATTTAATTTAAATTTTGTATGTTTAATAAGCCACAGTAGCAAAATACTAACACGAATTATTTACAGACGAATGGAAAAACTGATAGAAGCCGACCTCGGGGAAGATCAGTTTGGATTCCATAGAAATATTGGAACACATGAGGCAATACTGACCCTACGACTTATCTTAGAAAGTAGATTAAGGAAAGGCAAAGCTACGTTTCTAGCATTTGTAGATTTAGAGAAAGCTTTTGAAAATGTTGACTGGAATACTCTTTCAAATTCTGAAGGTGGCAGGGGTAAAATACAGGGAGCGAAAGGCTATTTACAATTTGTACGGAAACCAGATGGCAGTTATAAGAGTTGAGGCATATGAAAGGGAAGCAGTGGTTGGGAAGGGAGTGAGACAGGGTTGTAGCCTCTCCCCGATGTTATTCAATCTGTATATTGAGCAATCAGTAAAGGAAACAAAAGAAAAATTCGGAGTTGGAATTAAAATCCATGGAGAAGAAATAAAAACTTTCAGGTTCCCTGATGACAATGTAAATCTGTCAGAGACAGCAAAGGACCTGGAAGAGCAGCTGAACGGAATGGACAGTGTCTTCAAAGGAAGATATAAGATTAACATCAACAAAAGCAAAATGAGGATAATAGAATGTAGTCGAATTAAATCGGGTGATGCTGCGGGAATTAGATAGGAAATGAGACGCTGAAACTAGTGAATGAGTTTTGCTATTTGGGGAGCAAAATAACTGAGGATGGTCGAAGTAGTGAGGATATAAAATGTAGACTGGCAATGGCAAGGAAAGCGTTTTTGAAGAACAGAAATTTGTTAACATCAGGTATGTATTTAAGTGTCAGGAAGTTGTTTCTGAAAGTATTTGTATGGAGTGTAGTCATGTATGGAGATGAAACGTGGGCGATAAATAGTTTAGACAACAAGAGAATAGAAGCTTTCGAAATATGGTGCTACATAAGTATGCTGAAGATTAGATGGGTAGATCACATAACTAATGAGGAGGTATTGAATAGAATCGGGGAGAAGAGAAATTTGTGGCACAACTTCACTACAAGAAGGGATCGGTTGGTAGGGCATATTCTGAGGCATGAAGGGGTCACCAATTTAGTATTGGAAGGCAGCGTGGAGGGTAAAAACCGTAGAGTGAGACCAAGAGATGAATACACTAAGCAGATTCAGAAGGATGTAGGTTGCAGTAGGTACTCGGAGATGAAGAACCTTGCACAGGATAGAGTAGCATGGAGAGCTGCATCAAACCAGTCTCTGGACTGAAGACCACAACAACAACAACAACAACAGGTATTGACAACCGGAATAGTTGTTGGTTCACAACCTTTTTTTAATAAAACTAATTTTAATTGCTGATCACACAACAATAAACAATATGAAACACACATGCGAACTTCCTTATGGTTAAATGAAACAATTATATTAGTAGTACTGTTCAGTCTCTAGAAATAATTGCTATTTTATTTTCTACTTAAAGTACAAATTTTTAATTTTTTGTTTATATTCGCATTATTATGCAGTTAGAAATTACAATTGATGTTGCTGCTATTAAAAACTAGCCTTCTCACTGCAGCTTTGTCCGAATATGCAACTCTCCCAGTTGTTCCCCTCTCTGCGTCCATCTCTTACTCCCTTTGACTGTTCACCACATCCTAGCACCTCTGTCTGTGCCTCCCTATTCTCTCCTCTTAATCGCCTTCTACCCTCTCTTTGTTCATTTCCTCCACCCCTCTAAAAAAATGATTCAGATGGCTGTGAGCACTATAGGACTTAACATTTGAGGTCATCAGTCCCCTAGAACATAGAACTAATTAAACCTAACTAACCTAAGTACATCACACACATCCATGCCCGAGGCAGGATTCGAACCTGCGACCGTAGCAGTCGCTCGGCTCCAGACTGTAGCGCCTAGAACCGCACGGCCACTCCAGCCGGCAGAGCGTGGTACACATCAGGGGTTTGTAAATCTTATTTTTTTTTTTTTTTTTTTTGCCCCTGATGCACAGGCCACTCTACAAAGCAGGTTGTTAAAGCAGGCCGTATTCCTAAAACAAAACATGCTTGTCATGCAGAGTAGAATACATATCAGGGTACAGAAAACAGCGTCTTGCACATGACACAAAGGCTGCCCTGCAAAACTGGTTCACTTGGCAGGTCGATAGCGTTCCCACACAACTTGCCTGTCATGCAGTGTAACATATACACCACGAGTTGGGAGAAACATTTTTGCCCTATCACCACTCCTATTAGAGCTAGGAGGTTATAAACATCACAGTGCTGATACTCAAGAGGCCTGCTGTTCCTGTGCTGCATTTAGCTGAAATTGATCCAGGGGTTTGGGAGGAAATCCCAGACATCCAAACATGCACTATGCTTCATGTATGTATAACAGACTAGCGATCTGCCTCAGTGTCATATGGCTAGCACTAAGTATCTGTAGCCAAACGACTTGGGTCTCATAGTGCCAATTTCGTTTATGACTGCTGTGTAGAGTTAAAATTAAGACTATAATGTTAGGCAACTAAATGCCACCACCTTCAGCTTAAATGATTTACGCAGAGAACAGCAGAAAGTTCTCAGGAGGTATGAATGTCGTCCGTTCCCTACTCAGATTTGGAGTGGTTCCTCAGGGCAACCATCGGGGCTATGAGCTATCATGCCATGCAATCTACCCGACTAGCAGCAGTATCCAAATTCCTACAGCAGTTCTTCAGATTAGCCCAGACATACAGACAGACATACTGTGTACCAAATTGTGTTATTTTTCATATCCACTTGATAATAAAAATGGCATCTTTAATTAGGAAAATGGGGGTCGGGTTGTTTGGGGGAAGAGACCAAACAGCGAAGTCATCGGTCTCATCGTATTAGGGAAGGAGGGGGAAGGAAGTCGGGCGTGCCCTTTCAAAGGAACCATCCCAGCATTTGTCTGGAGCGATTTAGGGAAATCACGGAAAACCTAAATCAGGATGGCCGGATGCGGGATTGAACCGTCAACCGTCGTCCTCCCGAATGCGAGTCCAGTACGCTAACCACTGCGCCACCTCGCTCGGTTTAGGAAAATGTTATGACCACAACAACAGAATACATGTTTTTCAGTTTTACAGATGCCACCCAAAATGGAAGATACATGACATGTTACAGCTGCTTCTCAGTACACAACTGTGTATGTATCGCGGGAGGAATGACTCCTTATAAGCCTCTACATTTGCTGAAATTAGTCGGTCCATATGGGAGCAACATAAAGGGGACTGGAGAACATGAATGTCTCCACATTCTTCGCAAAATATTCGTTCTTGATGCTTTGTCAGCAGGCACTAGCGTTTGCCAGTTCAGGTTTTTCATAATTTTCCTGGTGACCTCCTGTGAGTCTAAAAAACGCGGGACTGTTTGTACTACCTCAGTATTCCCTGTCCACATCCTATTTTATATGGATTCCACAGAGCAATACGCTAACATCGAATAGACAAATGTTTTGTAAGTAGGCTAATGAGTTCGTATCGTGAAAGCGAACCAAGTCTGACACTTGCTTTACCTACGACTGAGTGTACATGGTTATTTCATTTCATTTTATACCCCTACACACTGATACACGCAGGTAATTGCATGAGTTGGCAGATTGTGTGACAGTGATATTGTAACTATACAATACCACTTTTCTGCTTTTTGTAATCTTTGCACCACACTGAAACCTTATCAAGATCTGTCTGGATATTTGTGCAGGGAAGTACTATCTTAATATAGTACTCCCCTGTAGATGAGAGCATCATCTGCAAAAAGTCTGCGATAACTATCGGTATTGTCAGAGAGATAATTTACATATCACATGAAGAGCAGGTGGTCTAACATGCTTCCTCTAGTCATGTCCGATGTTACTTCTACATCTATTGATGACTCTCCATCAGAGATAACATACTGCGTCCTCCCAGTCAAAATATCCTTAATCCAATCACAAATTCTGTTTGATGCTTCATATGGCCTCACAGGCGTTGGCTGGGATAGATACCGGCAAAAACATCAGACAACACCCGAAGGTCAATGCTTTGAATACGTGGAAGTTCTGGAGGGGACGGGCAGGCACTGTCTCGCTAGTAAAAGGTCTTTTTTTAGCTTTAAAACTTTACAACTTTATTAACTTAATTTTAAAATAGTGAGTTAACATTCGTTATCATGAACAACAAGATCGGCTGTAACTTCCGCTCTCAAAAAAAAAAAAAAAAAAAAAAAAGGTTCAAATGGCTCTGAGAACTATGGGACTTAACTTCTGAGGTCATCGGTCCCCTAGAACTTAGAACTACTTAAAACTAACTAACCTAAGGACTCACACACATCCATGCCCGAGGCAGGATTCGAACCTGCAATCGTAGCGGTCGCGCAGTTCCAGACTGTAGCGCCTAGAACCGCTCGGCCACTTCGGCCGGCTTAACTTCCGCTCTGTTAGATACCTGTTACTGTACTGTGAAGTCACGTTAAGATACATGTAAACTATATTTAAAATTTAAGTCTGCAGGATTTCGTCACTGTGGTCAAAGAAGGCAAAATCTTGTAGGTTTTTAGGGGGCGACATATGCCTCTTCAGTTTCTTGTTACACACTCGACATTTCCACCGCTCTCTTGGGGTCTTGTGCACGATGTTATGATGTACACAGAGATCAGTCTAGAAGACTTTATCTTCTGTGTTTCTATAATCATATTTGTGAAAAGAAGGATTTGAAAGTGTTTAGAACAAATATCAGTCCCTGTATTTGTTTCATGTATAATAATAAACTAAGTATGCAAGTTCATGGTTGTGAAACATATGAAATTGATAAAAAAATAACAAAGTAAATTTGGTAACAAGTTGCCACACATTTTTCTTTAGTAATTTTACAATTTATTATGCGAACAATACTATCAAAGTCTGTCCTTCACAGAGACAGATCAGACACAACTTCAGCATCTTCGTTCTTTGATATTGCGCATCCTGTGATATTCAGGGCAGACTGCGTTGTATAGCTAGAAGTTAGAAAATAACGTAAGCAAGAAAAACTAGTTTTTGTGTTAAGGAATGTCCTTAGTGAGCACAACATGTGGATCATGAACATCTGTACTGTTTTTGACATGTGAACCGTGATTTCCAACTCTGAGTTGATATAAAGAAATAGTGCTCCGTAAGAATGCGTGGTCATACGGTGGTAATCCTAATCAAAGTTTTTCGAATTTACAGCCACGTCAAGTGGTTAAAAATATTTGAAGTTTTTGACCGAGGAGTACTCAGTCGACAGCTCGTGTGTTTTTAACCAATTGATACGGCTGGAAGCTTCAGAAACTTTTATGAACACGTTGTTGTATGTACAAATGTTAAATCAGTGTGAAAATTTTATAACACGTGCATAAAAGAAATTGAAACAACTATCTTGCTGAAGATGGCTGTTCCATCACTAACCCAACGATAAGAAAAAGAATGCAAGAAAAAGAAATGCTTCATTGTTGAAATGGCCGCTGTGACTCGGGTATGTTGTCTAATAGTTTGGACAGGAATCGGCACAACAAGCAAAATCTCACTCACGCCGTTGTTACCTAATGTAGAATGCAGCTCGTTATATAGGCATAGTGTGGTTCTCCTTTACAAGTGCAAAACATTATCAATCAAAATGTGGCGCACAGTAGTAAGAAGAGCATTACATAAAAAGAGAAACCTTTAACATCGAACATAAATTTAAGTCTTATGAAGTATTTTCTGAAGGTATTTGGCGTGTATTTTGGGATGGAAGTAAAATGTAGACGATAAACACATCAGACAAGAGAAAAGAAATTTATGAAATGTACTGTTACAGAATAATGGTGAAGACTGGTTGGCTAGATCAGACAACTAATGAAGAGGTACTGAATCGAACGGAGGAGAATAGAAATTTACAGCACAAATTGAGTAAGAAAGTGACCGTTTGATACATAAGAAGGCATCAAAGAATCGTGAATTTGGTAGTGTTGGGAACTAAGGGAGATTAAAAAGTGTAGAGGGAGACCAAGACTTAACTTCAGACACAAGTAAACGTAGGTTGCAGCAGTTATGAAGAGATTTGCAAGGGGGATGCATCAAACCAATCTTCAGACAACAGCATCAACAATAACAATCTTTTCGTTTCAGTAGCGTTTTTCTCATATGTTACAGAATCCACTTTTTCATAATTTGGAGGTTTATATTTTGTTATTTAACTTTGGGGCCAGATACTCTAAGGGAGAGAAGTCGTATGTTCCATCTGTCTGTCAATCATGTAAACTTTTTCTGAGTGTTATCGTACTTTATCTGTTTCTGTATCATATTCTCCAAGTCAGTATTTGGGGATCAGTCTAGTATGTGCCTAAGCGAATGTGTTAAGTCTCCTAAAAACCACACTCACGCTGCCTGTTGTGCCAACCATGGTCATTAATCAACCACAGAGACTGATCGAGGTCTGACTCACCTCTCAGTGTTGCAAGCTAGCATGCTGTTCAAGATGCTATAGAAGCAGGGTCCACAACGACAACAAAAACAACAACAACAACAATAATAATAATAATAATAATAATATGGGATATACATAAATAAGTGTGTGAATATGTGTGTGTGTGTGTGTGTGTGTGTGTGTGTGTGTGTGTGTGTGTGTGTGTGTGTAACAGATCTCCTCCCAAACTCTGGGATTGATGCCAACCAAATTTGGCATGAAAATAGTCAGTCTTGTGAGTATCAGCATATTGGGTTTATAATCTACCAGCTGTAATAGGGGGAAATAGAGGCAAAAATGTGGTTTTCCACACCTGACATATAGGTTACCCTGTGTAATGGGCATGTTGTGTGGGAACTGTATTGCCCTGCCAAATCAACATGCTTTGTAGGGCACCCTACATGTCAGGCGCTAGAAACAGCTTTTTGAGCTTCAACATGTATTATAGGGATGTTGTCCAGGAGTAATATCAACCTTCTGTATCTAACTGCTTTGCATATCGCCCTGCACATCAGAGACAATTCAAGGATTTTCAATGGCATAGGCTTCTGCTGCCAGAGTCAGCTGCTGCTGGAGGAAAAGCAGCAGTAGTTTTATACATTATGACGTGGTGCCATTCCCAGAAAACGTTTATGTCCAAAGGATTTTCAATTCCCTGATGTGTAGACTGCCTGCCATGTCGTGGGGATATTATCAGCCTGCTCTACTAACCGTATTGAAAGGGCTACACATGCCAGCGAATATGACTGGGGACAGGTTGTGTTGGATAGGGAAGAGGGTTGGACAGAGTGAGGGGGAGGAAGAAATGGACAGAGAGAGGAAGAGGTGGAGGGGGAGAAACATGAGGTAGGTGGAAGGTGTAGAACAGCTGTGGACAGATGGAAAATGGAGACAGGTGAGGCAGAGTTAGAAAAGGGGAGAGGATAAGGTCACAGAGTGAGGGTTGAGGAAAAGGACAATGAGAGGGAGAGGAGGAGACGATGAGACCGAGAGAATAGGGAAATGGAGACAGAGGTGGGAGGATGAGATGGACAGACAGAGGGAGGAAGACGTGGACAAAGGGGGGTAGGGAGAGTGTGTTCAGTACATGTGTAGCGAGTATAGGTGGGCAAAGCCGAGAGGAAAGCGCTTATAATAACAACAAATAGCGGTGAGATCACACAAAGTGCAGAAGTGGGGTTTGCCGCTGTGGCGTGGCAGGTGGCTCGGCCTGTGGCTGTGGCTGGGCACAAAGGCGGCTGGCGCCCGGCCGGCGGCGTCGTGCGTGCGCCGGTCACGACCGGACCGCCACATAGCACGCGCGCCAGTCTTCTTATTGGGCCCCACTTGGAGAAACGGCCCGGCGATTGCGTTAGCAGCCCAGCCCCGCTCCGCTCGCAGCGAATCTGTCGGCTCGTTCAGCCGCCGCTCCGCACCACTTCCTCCGAGTAATTTCGCGTAATTCTTCCGACGGTCACACATCGCAGCGCTCACGTCACGTACCTATCTGCACTACTCGACCCTCTCTCGTTCACGTATCGACAGCAGCTCCAACAGACAGGTGACGGTAACAGTGATGTCATTTACCTACCGTCAACCACAAGTAAAAGCAAGCAGGTATCAGTTGTATGACGTGTGAAGAGAATATCGTCCACAAATTGTTCTAACTTATAATACAATATTTCAGTTACTTAAATAACAGTCTCTTTCTGAGTTGGATATATTCATAAAATACATAGCTTGACAATCTTCCATAACTTACAATTTTCTTCAATCGAAAAAGATAATAAAAGAGCATATCCACCAAAGTTCCTATATAATGCTAACTGTAATCTCTATTCCACAAAGCCAGGTCTTGTAAGCGATGACATCTCGGTCGGCGAATGATTCAAGTCCAGGAAGGGAGGCGTTTTCACAACGAACAATGGCTAGCGTAAGCCAACCACTACCAGAATTTCCAGTAGCGACATCAAAAGTAAAATTACTCTACAGCCACGGAAAAATACAGGGCCATTCAGTATAACAGCTTGGGCTGTACCATTTCCTCCAAGTTTATCCTCGAGGCTAATAACATGTTTGTAGACAGGCATGCGATGGCGGCGTAGACGATAGACACGACGACGTGGCATAGTGCTTCAATGCTGTTGCAGATAGAGCTCACAGCGGAATGGTTCCGCTGGCGCGCACTGCCCGCTTATATAGGAGACGGGTGACCTTGGTTCAAATGGCTCTGAGCACTATGGGACTCAACATCTTAGGTCAGAAGTCCCCTAGAACTTAGAACTACTTAAACCTAACTAACCTAAGGACATCACACACACCCATGCCCGAGGCAGGATTCGAACCTGCGACCGTAGCAGTCCCGCGGTTCCGGACTGCAGCGCCAGAACCGCACGGCCACCGCGGCCGGCACGTGTGACCTTGATGACGTAACGCGCTGATAACGGACTTAGACGCTGCAAGTCTCTTTATCTCGTAGAAAAGAGCCATCATAATCGTGCTGGCAGGAGCATAGGACAAAAACTAGTAAGGGCTACAAACGACAGACCAGCAGAAAAGATGAATTTATAAGAAATTCGAGCAGACAATGGTTTGATTTACGTAAACATTTTAAAATCATATTTGTGGGTGGTTGCTGTTCCAAATTATAAACATTACTACAGTTTAACCTCTTCCCACATTCTCTTTTCTGTTCAGTTTTTTTTTTTTCATGTTACAATTAATTCAAAGTAAATCGAAAGCTCAATCAATTGTTGGTTGCTATGAAAAACATGTACGTTTAAATTGTAAACGGTAAGATGTATAATCAGATGTAAGAGAGGGTATCTATGAGACACAGGAGAAAAGTGCCCACATGCTCTTAAGTCTTATTCTTGAACGTAGTCTGCTTTTAGTGAAATACATTTCCTCCACCGTTTTCCCAATAAAAGTGTGTAAAAGGATAAAACGATATTTATAAATGGTTAACTGTGCTTCTCGTCAGGCTAATAGTCGACAACTCATTAAAAACCGGTCGATATGTTTAGACTATTTATCAGCTTATATGACCCGAATGGCTCCCTTTTGGAATTATAAAATATGTGCTTGAAGCGCTTTTTCTCAAAACATTACCGCGAAATTGTGCGAAGTAAACAAGCCTTATAGTACCACTAATGCTTACTATGAGCATTGTTCAAAAGGAAGTAGGATGATTGGAGTTTGATATCCCGGTCAATAGAGACGGTGCACAAGCTCAGGTTGCGAAAGGATGGCAAGAAATCGACCGTGCCCTTTTCAAAGGAACTATCCCGGTATTTGCCTCGAGCCATTTAGGAAAATCGCAGAAAACAACCAGGAATTTGAATCTAAGCAAATCCAATGACACTGCAGCAGTATCGCCTGTTGCCCATCCTGTTGGGAAAGTGTTTCTTCATCCGAAACATAGTTATGGAGTTCAAGCAAAGAAAATGTTATCAGCGTGTCAGCATGATATTTAGAGTTTACCGTCACCTCGATATCGTGTTCACCTTCAAATCAGTAAGGTCCGAGTATTGCCCCAGATGAGACTGATCACGAGACAGTAACTTATTCTGGATGGAGAGGGGTTTTCTAGTGACGACGTGGCTTTTCATCGGACTATAATCCTGTTGGCGAACAAAACCATAAGTTAAGAACTCTATCTATTTTGTTCAGCAACACCATTTAACATCGCTCGGCAAAGGCATAGGGTGGCTACTCTAATCTCGAGGTTGGAAGGCTTGCGCAAGCTGCATCCTTCATGGATGGTAGTGGAGATCATTCTTCAAAATCCTTCTCACTCATCACCTGCTGAGATTGAGTTCTGCGCTGTCCCGTCCAACTGACTGTCGTGCATTACTTTGTAAAGTTTCACCACACGATCAATACTTCTCTTTGCTCACATCGAACGAGAGTGTCACCACGTTCCAAAATTGCTTGAGTCACAGCTTTGTGAGCTCGGCCGTCGCTCGGGAGATCGGACAGGTTTATGCGACCTTGTTTCGATGATGACAGACGCCTCTGTTCACTGCCAGGTCCCCGTAGACATTCTTCAAGCGCCTGTGAGTATTTGCGATGCTCTACTTTTCAAGGAAAAGAAACTCAATGACAGGTCTCTGCTTGGAACGCACACCCTTTACAGAAGCTACTTTGGAGCCTACGTATAGCGACGCTACCTATCCTAACTTCATGAAACTACAGGCACTGAAGCGGGAACATTCCTCGACGTCTCATAACTACACTACTGGCCATTAAAATTGCTACACCACCAGGATGACGTGCTACAGAAGCAAAATTTAAAAGACAGGAAGAAGATCCTGTGATATGCAAATGATTAGCTTTTCAGAGCATTCACACAAGGTTGGCGGCGGTGGCGACACCTACAACGTCCTGACAGATTTCTCATACACAAACAGCAGTTGACCGGCGTCGCCTGGTGAAACGTTGTTGTCATGCCTCGTGTAAGGAGGAGAAATGCGTACCATCACGTTTCCGACTTTGATAAAAGTCGGATTGTAGCCTATTGCGATTGCGGTTTATGGTATCGCGACATTGCTGCTCGCATTGGTCGAGATCCAATGACTGTTAGCAGAATATGGACTCGGTGGGTTCAGGGGGGTAATACGGAACGCCATGCTGGACCCCAACGGCCTCGTATCACTAGCAGTCGAGATGACAGGCATCTTATCCGCATGGCTGTAACGGATCGTGCAGCCACGTCTCGATCCCTGTCAACAGATGGGGACGTTTGCAAGACAACAACCATCCGCACGAACAGTTCGACGACGTTTGCAGTAGCATGGACTATCAGCTCGGAGGAGACCATGGCTGCGGTTACCCTTGACGCTGCATCACAGACAGGAGCGCCTGCGACTGTGTACTCAACGACGAACCTGGGTGCACGAATGACAAAACGTCATTTTCTCAGATGAATCCCGGTTCTGTTTACAGCATCATGATGGTCGCATCCGTGTTTGGAGACATCGCGGTGAACACACATTGAAAGCGTGTATTCGTCATCGCCATACTGGCGCATCACCCGGCGTGATGGTACGGGGTGCCATTGGTTACACGTCTCGGTCACCTCTTGTTCGTATTGATGGCACTTTGAACAGTGGGCGTTACATTTCAGATGTGTTAGACCCATGGCTCTACGCTTCATTCGATCCCTGCGAAATCCTACATTTCAGCAGGATAATGCACTACCGCATGTTGTAGGTCCTGTACGGGCCTTTCTGGATACAGAAAATGTTCGACTGCTGCCCTAGCCAGCACATTCTCCAGATCTCTCACCAATTGAAAACGTCTGGTCAATGGTGGCCGAGCAACTGGGTCGTCACTATACGCCAGTCACTACTCTTGATGAACTGCGATATCGTGTTGTAGCTGCATGCGCAGCTGTACCTGTACACGCCATCCAAGCTGTGTTTGACTCGATGCCCAGGCGTATGAAGGCCGTTATTATGGCCAGAGGTGGTTGTTCTGGGTACTGATTTCTCAGGATCTATGCACCCAAATTGCGTGAAAATGTAATCACATGTCAGTTCTAGTATAATATATTTGTCCAATGAAAACCCGTTTATCATCTGCATTTCTTCTTGGTGTAGCATTTTTAATGGCCAGTAGTGTATTTCCGCATCTTTTCCAACCGAATTTGGACGAGATAACTAATGTATTACATTACTTATCGAACGCCTCTCGTACTTCAGTCTGCTACCAAAGACACTTTTATTGTCTGTAGGCAGTGTAGCATATAGTTTTGTAGTCGCGCGCTTCACACTGGTACACATCTTTTTCAACACCGGGACCCAAGTTTCATTCAATTTCACGCTCTCATCCTTCCCCTTAAAATTCCTGGTGTGTTTCACAATTTCTATGATTTCTCTGTACAGTATTTCGTGGGATCCGTTTGAGGCCGCCAGAAAATGAATGTGATGGTCTCTTGGCTGGAAAGCATGTTCGGCAACAACTCATCTGTCAATCTCCCCTCTTTTGCAATTTCCCTTGTGCTCTTCGAGTCGTTTTTTGACAGTTCTTTTTGTAGTACCCACGTACACCTCCCCACAACTACACGGCATCCTATAACTTCCAGCTTTTTTCAGCGGTTGGCGAGCATCCTTGGCCGATTTGGATGATCTTCTATCTTCCGTGTGGGTGTGTAAATTACCACGATGTTCCGCTTTCTAAAGATTTTTCCTATGCGGTCAGTCAAGTCCTTAATGAATGGCAAGAAGACTTTCCATTTCACCGGCGCTTGAGCATCAGTATGATTTCTACGCGTTGATCTTGAAGGTCTTTTCACCTCAGCGAACGAATAACCGTTCTTGAGCAATGCTGTGGTGAGATGTTTTAATTGTGCGTCAAGCAGCTCTGGTTCGCTGATTTTCCTAGCTCTATCCGACAACGTTTTTATGACGCATCGCTTTTGCTATGGATGGTGGTTTGAATCTTGAAAAAGTCCTCCGCAGATGGGGGCGAAACGTCGGGTTTTAAAGTGAAATCCCTTCGACCACGGCATAATAGCCCCGAATATTTTATTAATTGTGACAATTCCCTACAGTGAAAGTTTACATTTTACGAAAACTGCTTTGTAAACTATAACTTAAAGTTGTGCGTAATAAAAGTTTGTTCTAATGTAAAATAACAGGCACCGCTTGAAACTATCCGACCCTTTCGATAAAGATCTTTTTACATGTTTTTCCTTTTTCTCTTTTACAAATCGTCACCAGCTTTAATAACACATACTGGAAGTCATCAGAACTGCCTCTTATTCACAGTGACGTAATAGTTTTTATGGTGATGAGGGGGGGAGGGGTGATTTTGGGGTTATTGCTGTATTCCTTGTCTTTAATATAGTCCCACAAAAAGGAGTTGCATGTGTTTAAGATCCGGAGAATATGGCGGCCAATCGTGGGCCTATGCCAGTGGCCTCTGGGTACCCCAGAGCCTGAATGCGGTCCCCAAAGTGCTCCTCCAGGGCATCAAACACTATGCTGCTTCGATGGGGTCGAGCTCTGCATATCTTGTCAAATTCAGGGTCACTCTGGGTAATGGGCATCAAATCATCTTCCAGAACCTTCACGTACCGGTCGGTAATCCCCGTGCCATCAAGGAATATCGCACCGATTATTCCGTGACTGGACACTGCACACCACACCGTCACTCGTTGAGGGTGAAGAGACTTCTCGATCTCGAAATGCGGAGTCCCCTAAATGCGCCAATTACGCTTATTGACGAACCCATCCAAATTGTAGTGGGCTTCGTCGCTAAACCAAAGGCGCATGCGCATACTGATTCCCGCCATGCCCCGCACCCAGCCGTACAATTTGAACGTCCTAACGCAAACCGTTCAGAAGTTTGTAACGCCGGAAATGCATATCCTCCTATTTCCATCTATTGTACTATAATTTGTTTTCCTTATTTTTGCTACCTGAATATATGATATTTCTGTGTCTTCACATATTGTAATTGTTTTACTATTTGTATATATGTATTTATGCATTTATGTCGATGTATAATTGGTTTGTTGTGTAAAGATTATTTGTAATTTTACGCTGGGTCTTGCCTAGGGAAAACTGCTATCGAACGATTACATCGATAGGTCGTGTGAAGAATCAAAGTGTGTAGGATCTTTGGTAGTGTGAACTCTGCCGCGTGGAGCGCGGGCAGAGCTGTTAGAGTCTGGCTGGAGTAGCGAGTGGAGCAGGTGTGTTGTGTGACGCTCCCGCGAGTTGCCGCGCTTTCGGGGTTTGGCAGCATGTAATTGCGCTCGACTCGCGATGATAGTTTCTGACATGGTATCGCGGACGGGAAGCATTAGCTGGCGCACATCAAGAGCCCGTTTCGCCTGGTGACCGTGTCGAGAAGAAGGCGCGCCAACATCCAGCTTCTGCAACAGCGACGGCTGACAATGAGTGACTGTCGCCACCTCCTCGATCGACGGCTTCAAACCTTCAATCAACCAACAAGGAAGACTAAAAGCACGTAAAGTTTCAGAACTGTATGGCAGACCTCAGCTTTTCAAATTGTTCCATTTGCCTCGCAAAATTACAGCAACTTAGCATGAACCTTTGTTGGTCATTGTCCCAATTGCATTGCCAAGCAGGGTCCCTTCCTTTTCCGAAATGAGCCCGAGGGTCGTTGAAATTCAAACGCCAGCATCATTCGATTTCACTGCTTTAATTTCAAAGTTCAGCTGGCTACAATATTTAGATTGCACAAGCACAAATTAAGAGTGCGAGTTTTGTTACCGTATTTTAGTTACCTGTGACTGCAGCTCAGTTTGGTACGTACTAAATTTTACTATTGTTAATTGTTCAGAATCATTTAACTCAAGTTCAAAGTTAATTCTCTTATTTCTAAATTGCGTAGATTCAAGTAGCTTTTGAAATGATTGTTGAGGTAGTCCAAGACTAACCTTATTTTACTGAATGTCGATGTGCTTCAGAAAGAAAGCTCACTATTAACTTCAGTCACTAAATTAACTTTCGATTTTCCAGTTTTATTAATTCTTTTGCTAAATTAAGTCAGAGTGTAGCGAAATTTATTACTTCTGACAAACTTTCAGTTTTCACACTACACGTGTCAACCTTCAGTTGCCACGCTTCTAGTGCTAATTAAATGTGTAATTACCTTTCTTTTTCAGTTACTATAGTAATTGTCCTTAGGACTGGCGACCGTAATTTCCCCCAAATCTCAAATATCTAATTACCGCTAGTTAATTGTTAACGTAACGGCCGCACATTTACTTTCTTCATTAACTTTACCCCTTTTCAAAATTAATTTCCACCAGTTTTATTTGCATTTTTCCTTTCATTTAGATGTAACCCTTTCCTCCCTCTTTACCGACAGATTAACTTCGATGACGATTGCTTTTTCCCAAATTTCCATTAGGTACACGCGGTTTAATTTTTCACTGTCATTAAGGTCGATAAGTGAGGGGGAGGTTACAAGTTGTAGCCTTTTTTTTTCATATAGTTCAATAATTGTCACCCTGTATGATTTACATGCGCGGAGAGACTAGCACTTGGTGAGGGATTCTTAATGCTATTTGGATGCACTGAATTATCCGTATAATTGGCAACCAAAAGAACTTAAAATTACATCAAACTTAATTTGATTCATACAACATGTAGTAATTCTGGCGCAGGGCTTGCTTGACGTCATGGGAATTACTTCACAAGGCACCAAGAAAACAACTATCTCAGCTTGGCAGCTTCAGCATTTGTGGTGAAACACCTGACACGATATCGATACATGCAGCTAGCAGAAGCTTTGACAACTGCAGATGTGCACGTTTTCAGGATGGCGCTGTGCTGTTTTTACCTAGGGCGAAGACATGGCAACGCTGTGACAGATTCTTCAGGGCATCATATTCGTGCCATAGTTTTTGACCACAGCCCCGTAATCGTGGACAACCAACAAGCATGTGATAAATATATACACAGGAATCGTGTGTTGTTGGTGGGAGCTCGCCTTTTGCTAACTAAACTAAACAATAAACTGCGTGTCAGGAACACAGTTGATGCGGCGAGATGGGGTGAGGGTCAAATGACAACGGAGAGCAGTGCCTGCACTGGTGAGAAGAGTCTGCGGCTGCCTCACTGACCTTGCGGCTCGCAGCGGCGCGGCCTCTGACGTCACCCGCACTTTCCGAACGTCTCGGAGACGGGCCGGGGGTCACCTGCAAACACAACAGGCGAAGCCATTAGAAGCCAACCGGCAGCGACAGTCTGCAGCCTCATGTCATACATTCAGCACTCATTCATCCTGCATGATCACTCATAGCACAAATAAACATAACACATAGAGTGAAAATTTCTGGGAACTTCAATTAAAATTGCATAATCAAGCAGCCTTAAAGAATGTAGACAGCTGTAGCATCGTCTACTATGCCATTTATTTTTGTTAATTACATCTCTATAACACAATTAAGTGGATTTACAGGATGTAATGGGTACAAGTGTACATACTACTATTTGGGGCTAAGGACGCTGTACTGTATAACATTGTATCAACATTTGCGTTGCGGACGAATCATTACATCTATTACAAGTCGTATGTATGTACATGTGGCAAGAGCAAGCATTAATGGTTATTTTTCCCTGGTGTTGAAGGGTGAATGGCCTGCCGAGTTGGCCGAGCGGTTCTAGGCGCTTCAGTCCGGAACCGCGCGATTGCTACGGTCGCAGGTTCGCCGGCCGGAGTGGCCGTGCGGTTATAGGCGCTACAGTCTGGAACCGCGCGACTGCTACGGTCGCAGGTTAGAATCCTGCCTCGGCCATGGATGTGTGTGATGTCCTTAGGTTAGTTAGGTTTAAGTAGTTCTAAGTTCTAGGGGACTGATGACCTCAGATGTTAAGTCCCATAGTGCTCAGAACCATTTGAACCATTTGAAGTGTGGATGCTTGGACACAAAATGGTTTGTCTATACTGATAGTCATAGTCCAGTGCGTGGTACACTTACGACCATCCAGAAAACATCAGGCTGTAAAATTTGTGACGGGTTTCAGGGAAGATAGTTCGACACAGAGAAAAAACAACCAACACACTGATGTGCGTATATGCTAAGGTACCATCTGCTCTTATGTTCATTACACCCTGTGCAGTATTCCAGAGAGAACAGAAGTAAATCCTGTAACTACGATTTGAACACCTGCGTTTTATCAGTAAGGCTCTTCATTTCTTTTGGAAACCTTTTGAAAGCCTCTGTTGCAGACTAATGCAACCTTCTTTGAACGGCAATTAAGGGCGTGTTCGTAAAGTAAAAATGAAGCCTCTCTCTTATGCGCAGCGAACATACACTATGTGGTCGAAAGAATCCTGACACCTGGCTGAAAATGATAAGTTCGTGGCGTCCTCCATCGGTAATGCTGGAATTCAGTATGGTGTTGGCCCACCCTTAGCCTTGATGACAGCTTCCACTCCAACAGGCATACGTTCAATCTGTTGCTGCAAGGTTTCTTGGGGAATGGGAGCCCATTCTTCACGAAGTGATCCACTGAGGGAAGAGGTATCGATGTCGGTCGGTGAGGCCTGGCACGAAGTCTGCGTTCCAAAATATCCCAAACGTGTTCCATAGGATTCATATCAGGACTCTGTGCAGACCAGTCCATTACAGGGACGTTATTGTTGTGTAACCACTCCGCCACAGGCCGTGCCTTATGAACATTTGTTCGATCGTGTTGAAAGATGCAGTCGTCATCACCGAATTTCTCATCAACAGTGGGAAACAAGAAGGTGCTTAAAACATCAATGTAAGCCTGTGTTGTGATCGTGCCACCCAAAACAACAAGAGGTGCAAGCATCTCCTTGAAAAACACGACCACACCATAAAACCACCACCTCCGAATTTTACTGATGGCACTACACACACTGGCAGATGACGTTCACCAGGCAGTCCCCATACCCACACCCTGCCATCGGATCGCCACATTGTGTACCGTGATTCGTCACTCCACACAACGTTTTTCCACTGTTCAATCGTCCAATGTTTAACTCCTTACATCAATCGAGGCGTCGTTTGGCATTTACCATCGTGATGTGTGGCTTATGAGCAGCTGCTCGACCAAGAAATGAAAGTTTTCTCACCTCCCACCTGTCATAGTACTTGCAGTGGATTCTGATGCAATTTGGAATTCCTGTGTTCACATGGTTCAAATGGCTCTGAGCACTACGGGACTTAACATCTGAGGTCATCAGTCCCCTAGAACTCAGATAGATATCTGCCTATTACACATTACGACCCTCTTCAGCTGTCAGCGGTCTCTGTCAGTCAACAAAAGTGGTCGTTCTGCACGCTTTTGTGCTGAATACATCCCTTCACGTTTCCACTTCACTATCACATCGGAAACAATGGACCTAGGGATGTTTAGGAGTATGAGAATCTCACATACTGACGTACGACACAAGTGACACCCAATCACTTGACCACGTTCGAAGTCCGTGAGTTCCACGGAGCGCCCCATTCTGCTCTCTCACGAGGTTGCTGACATGGAGTACCTGACAGTAGGTGGCAGCACAATACACATAATATGAAAAACGTATGTTTCTGGGGTTGTCCGGATACTTTTGATCATTTAGTGTATGCTTCCAATTAATTTTGCCAACAAGAAGCTACACAAGCTAGCAGCTGACGTGTCCACACCTCCTTAAACAGCGGCCAGTTGATCTTTTTAGTTATCACCATGTACGGTCCAAAAGGCACAGTTTTGAAGTTAGTATGAGGGAGTACTGAAAAGTAATGCCTCTGGATTTCTTATTCTGTTCTCAATACCGGTTGAGGTGTTACCTGTCATACATATTACTCAGTCGACTTTCCCGCTTCTCTGAAGCATCTTGCAGCCCTCTACCACTAGAGGGCTCCGAATTGCGTGTACCATGCAACGCGTAATGTTAAGTATGTCGGTGCGTGAGAAACCCTATGAAAATTGAAAATACGAATTGTAAGAGTTCGTCCTCTGTTTCAGCGTGACATTGCCAGACCATACGCGAGCGCTGTGATATCTGCAAAAATACGACCTATTTGCACTATCATCGATCATCCTCCATACACTCCTAACTTGACCCCACCCTTTTTTATCTGTTTCCAAAATTGAATCAATTCCTTCGAGGACTGTAAAATGGTTCAAATGGCTCTGAGCGCTACGAGACTTAACTGCTGTGGTCATCAGTCTCCTAGAACTTAGAACTACTTAAACCTAACTAACCTAAGGACATCACACACACATCCATGACCGAGGCAGGATTCGAACCTGCGGCCGTAGCGGTCGCGCGGTTCCAGACTGTACGAGGACTGCACTTTGATAGTGATGAAGCGGTACAAGCACAGGTGAGATTGTGGCTCCGTCAACAAATATTCTACAATGAAGGTACCAAAAACGATCTCTCGTTGGGAGAAATGTTTTCATCGCCAGGGTGACTATGCTGAGAAATAAATGTGTAAGCTAATAAAGATGTAGAATGTTGATTAAGTTTGCTCTATTCAAAAAGGTTTAACAGTTTTCAGCTAAAAATGAGAAGGCATTACTTTTCAGCACGCCCTCGTCCATTATTCCTGCCTGATGTAAACTCAAATTATAATTCATATCTCATCCAATCATGCGAAGTAAACAAGTTTCACATCAGCGTTGATGTTTACTATAAACGCTACTATAACCGCAACAGGTAGTAGCAGCCATCACTATGCAAGAGGTTTCGAACATGTGTCTTCCACGAAACCTTACCCAATACCCTCACCTTCACAAACTTTGTTTCTTCTGTTGTACCAATCGAGCCACCACTGTCTGAGACTTAAATCCTAGCCAATGTAGAATGATGTATAAGAATTTGATACAGATGTGTAGGAAAGTAACCCATAAGGTTTGAATACAGCATTAGTACTGTGCTGCTTGACAAAATCACGTCGGTTAAATATCTAGGCGTAACGTTGCAAAGCAATATGAAATGGTTGTAGTAGGGAAGGCGAATGGTGGAATCCCGTTTATTGGGAGAATTTTAGGAAAGTGTGGTTCATCTGTAAAGCAAACTGCATATTGGACACTAGTGCGACCCGTTGTTCAAGTGGTTGGGACCCGTATCAGGTAGGATTAAAGGAAGATGTCGCAGCAATTCAGAGCGTACTACCAAAGTTGTTACCGGTAGGTTCGAACAACGGGCAGTTATTAGACAAATATTTTGGGAAAAATGGGAATCACTGGGGGGTGGGGGGGGAGGCGATTTCTTTTCGAGGAACGCTATTGAGAAAATTTAGAGAAGTGGAATTTGAAGCTGACTGCAAAACGATCCTACTGCCGCCAACGTACATTTCGCGTAAGGACCACGGAGATAAGATCAGAGAGACCAGGGCTCGTAGGGAGACATAGAGATAGTCGTTTTTCCCTCGCTCTATTTGCTAGCGGAAAGGGAAGTCAAGTTAGTAGTAGTAGTACAGGTTATCCTCCGCCGCGCATCGTACTGTGGGTTGCAGAGTATGTATGTAAATGTAGATGTAAAGCTGGATATAATGTAACTGTAAACCAAGAAAAGCTCCCCTGCATGAGATTATTTATTCAATCGGACAACTGAAACTCTAACAGGCATTATGTCACCCGTAAATTAGCGGTTTTAAAGTAATCTGCTCTAGCTGAAAGGAAATATTAAACGCAGATAAGGAAACGAAGCGGTCCTGGCATGAAACCTTGATGGACACCCCTCAGTACACTATCTCATTCAGAGTTTGTTCATTTCCTGGTATGCTGGGGAATATCAAGTCAAGATTTTTTGTCCTTGCATGATGTTTGTACACACGGATTCCTAGTTGTAAATTTTTCACCCGACCACTTCTCACAATACCTCGAAGTTAATGCTTAATAAAAATCCAATAGTATTCGTAATATATCTGCAAACGATAATGGTACTAGTATGCACGTACTGTTCATCATACGTGTGTCTTCAACCTGAAGGATGGTCTGAAACTCACAGCGCTAGGTTTGGTTCAATTGGAGCTGTTTTGCACATGCCTTTCTGCAATCTTTGAAATGAATTTATTTACCAAGGCAGTTTGAAATGGACTCCGAATATCGCTTTAGCTAGGCATTTTTTACACAAAGCGGATCATTGCCAGAAGTGACAGTCGCGGTAAATACGTAAAAGCCGTGACTGACAGGGGGTTGAACCCAGTACCCTAGAATTTCTAGTCTGGCACTTACACACTGAGCCAAAAGTCCGTGGAACGTGCACCATGAACGTTACGTTGCCGTGCGACCTATGACCGCAATTACCAGCGTATATGAAGCGTTCTGACGCACAGTAAAGAGTGTGTACGTCAGAAGGGGGGTGACGGCGCGTTGTGTAGTGGTGCTGGGCGGTGTACCACGTGATACTGTAGCCAATAGCATCGTTCTGTAACGCCTGGCTGTGGAGTGCACTTCAGAGTGGGCGTTGAACATTGAGTGTTGGTTTCCATGTCAGTTTAGGCATGGTGACAGTACTTAGCCGGAACAGTGTTACCTATGCGTGGCACAAATAAACACGGCAGGTTATATGTTAAGAAGCGACATCGAGAATCTTCCGGCTCTTAAAGTGATTAGAGAAAGCCAGAAGCAAAAGTAGTGGCACAAAACTGATGTTTACAGAGCGACCTATGCAAGCAACTTAGACTGGCCTGCACGTCCCCTTATTTGAAGCAATTGCAAACTTAGCCTCCATATTTGCAGTGTCATGTTGGCTGATGATACTAGTCGTCTGTTAGCACGAAAGCGCCAGCCGCATGGCCGTGAGGTTCTAGGCGCTTCAGTCTGCAACCGCAGGTTCGAATCCTGCCTCGGGCATGGATGTGTGTGATGTCCTTAGGTTAGTTAGGTTTAAGTAGTTCTAAGTTCTAGGGGACTGATGACCTCAGGTGCTGAGTCCCATAGTGCTCAGAACCATTTGAACCATTTAGCACGAAAGATGTGGCGTCTCTTCTTCTTTTTCGTCATACAACATCCTTTGCTGCTGCTAGTACCTCGTGTTTCAGGAAATAAGTCCCATTACGACGTGTGGTTTCCGTTTAATAAGTATCTTAAGCGTGAAGCGCATATTTGTAATTACCGATGTGTCTTTCCCTACAGAGTCTGGCGAATTAGTTTATAACGTTTACTTACGGTTATTATATTCTGACTCTAATGACATTTGACGTGTTTCACGCTAGTAAACGCTGTCTTCCTCATTTATCAAAGAGTTATGTTTACATAGGTCGTTGGTATTTGTAGAAAATGTTGACGATAGTAGACGTAAAAATTTTAAGATGTGATTCAAAAGTTTAACAATCGTTGCTTTTGAGGAGAAAAACATATGTAGTCTGAGTTTTTTGTTCTAGTCTTATGTTGTATTTGTATGGCTTTGAGAAGTTCTAATGGAAGTCAAAAATGTCAAGTTTTACGTCATATTGCGTTAGGTTATTTGTTTCTTGGAAGAGAACAATTATCAGAATTCTTAACATAAATTCATTTATGTACATTATAAATACATTTGAGTAACGTACAAGACACCACGACCCGGTCTCAAACTGCTGCTGCTACTGTATAAAAACAAATGTTACTTATAATTAAATTTTCCTCCAGACTTTACTGTATAATAAGCAAAACCATTGTCTTTTACAGTCACAGGCTTTCAGTAGGTGGTCATAAAATGAAAATATTGGCGGAATTGCGTTGGCCATAAGTCTTCTTTTTATCATTTGTTACATTCATAAACCTGTCTTCGAAATTAGAAGAGTACATATAACAAATATCAGTAGGCTATCACTTAACTAGCCTCATATAGTCTATCCATCTTTGTGTTAGTTCGCCGGCCGGGGTGGCCGAGCGGTTCTAGGCGCTACAGTCTGGAACCGCGCGACCGCTACGGTCGCAGGTTCGAATCCTACCTCGGGCATGGATGTGTGTGATGTCCTTAGGTTGGTTAGGTTTAAGTAGTTCTAAGTTCTAAGGGACTGATGACCTCAGAAGTTGAGTCCCATAGTGCTCAGAGCCATTTTAACCATTTGAACCATTGTGTTAGTTCCTCGTTTTCCACAGGAATTCTGTTAAGAGAATAATAAAACCTGCTTAACGGCTGTCTATGTACATACGTCCCTATTGTAGTTATTGTTTAGCGCTTAATTTTACTCTGGACACACAGATGTATTGTCGATACGCTGACACACACACACACACACACACACACACACACACACACACACACACACACACACATACACTGTGCATTATTTATGACCAACGAAAATACTTTTAAGCTATATTTCTATCACAAAAAAACATATGGTTTTCCAGCATTTGTTGCATCCATCCAACTTCATGTTCGCTAAAACTACGTTACAAAACTTACAAAACATGGCGGTCATGTTAGCAGCCACCAGAGCCCTTCAAGGCATACACAGCTTCTCTATGTTGATTACATGCCCTTCCCCTTCACGTTTACCTCAGCGTTGCCTGCTGCCAATATCAGCAACAGCTGGAGAGAGGCGTAGAGAACAAGCAGAGCACGCTAGCGACGCCGCGAAGCATGTTCCATTCCTCCTCTGCGTAGAACGCATCACGCACCCGCATTCTTACTTGTACACCGCTGCAGGATTGGACATTCAACTTTGTAGCCACTTGTAAGCTTGGTCTGCAGGTGACACTGGTCGTGTCTAACAGCAGGTTGGTGGCCGAGCAGTTCTAGGCGCTTCAGTCTGGAACCGCGCGACCGCTACGGCCGCAGATTCGAATCCTGCCTCGGGCATGGATGTGTGTGATGTCCTTAGGTTAGTTACGTTTAAGTAGCTCTAAGTTCTAGGGGACTGATGACCTCAGATGTTAAGTCCCATAGTGCTCAGAGCCATTTGAACCATTTTTGAACATCAGGTTGGGAAGAAGAGGTTGGTTGGAACTCACACCCAAACTTCCAGGTGTAAAACACTCAGTTCTGTACCAAACGTTGTATGTCGATAGAGCATCAACCAGAACTCCGATTTAGTTCGAAACATGTGCTACCGTCCAGCAGAACGGGCGTAATCGTTAATTAAAAGTAGCACCAGAATTACGGAAGACAGGAAAAGAGTATCGGAAACTGAGCAATATTTATGGCTTCCGTGGCTCAGCTGCCGGCACAGTAGCTCATCATGTTCGGTCAGAGGGTCGAATGTCCTCTGTAATAAAAAAACTGAGTAAAGGAATCAACGCTCAATTTGAATTGATGTCATGTGACGTCCGCCCACCAGACCAAATAAAAAAAAAAAAAAAAAAAAAAAAAAAAAAAAAAGAAACGGTTGGTAGAGCGTTAAATCAACATACTGATCACTTTTTTTTTTTCAACTGTTAAAGCGTGAAACTATCACATGGGAGATCATTCTCCTGACACGTAAAAAGACATTTCGGAGTTGGTAGAAATGTTCTATCGGCAGTCTACTTTCACTTTGCTAATTGAAAAGCAAATCTGGAGAGTACGTTTGTTTAGACACATGTGGCTTTCTGTCGGACACGTGCGACAGAATAGACACCGCTCGTATTGAAGCAGCTAGTGCATTTGTAGTTTCGCAGAATAAACATAAACAATGGAACAAGAGAATAAAGAAACAACTACATCACACGTGCGGAAATATTAATAATAATAATAATAATAATAACAATAACTGACTGCAGATGGCAGCGCCGCGTACATTAGGCTGGAGTCTCGTGTTCGTACGCACACAGACAAGTGGGTCTGCAGTTGCTATCCAGTCTGCACACCACAGGTACCGCTGTTGCGCGACAGAAATCCGTGGAACGTTATTGACATTCTCGTCGAACTGTTGCATAGCGGCTGTTGTGTACGTACAACAACGGAAATAACTGAATATGAGAGAGCGTGTCCAGCCTTCCTTCCGGACATAACTTGCAACCCTGAACGGAACTGTGTCAACTAGATCAGTATATTCACGGGAGTTGTCTGATGGGTTGATTATATGCCTGAAAATAAACCTAATTGACGCTTACAAGAGAAGAAAGTAAAATCTCATTCAACATTTTTCGTAAATAAACATATACTGACCAGATCGTTCCTGCGCCTTCCATGCATCCACAGTCTCATAAAAACGTCTTTTTTCAATCTGCCATTCACCGAGAAACTTCCATTCCACTTTCAAAAGAAAAGTTCAACGACGACATCAAGTTACTCAAAACGATAGCAGTTAATAATGAGTATTAGGTTAGGTTAGGTTAGTGTTTAACGTCCCGTCGACAACGAGGTCATTAGAGACGGAGCGCAAGCTCGGGTTAGGGAAGGATTGGCAAGGAAATTGGCCGTGCCCTTTCAAAGGAACCATCCCGGCATTTGCCTGAAACGATTTTAGGGAAATCACGGAAAACCTAAATCAGGATGGCTGGAGACGGGATTGAACCGTCGTCCTCCCGAATGCAATAATGAGTATAAACCTAGCGTAGTAGATGACATCGTCAGAAAGAAAACTGGTAAAAGAGTTACTACCCTCGGCACCTCTATCATTGAATCTAACGCAAAAAAATATTTTTCTGCTCCTTTCTTGGGGCCCATCTCCTATCAGATCTAACGTCTTCTGCGTAATAAATATAAATGCAACGTTGCCTTTCTACCAATAATAACTTGAAATAAAAACTTCATCCATACTTTAAAAACGACTCATTTCCCTTTAGAAAAGTTCTGGCGTCTATAAAATTTTCTACGATACCAGCTATTCCTTACGACAAACAGGACGTGTCTTTATAAGCAGATATAAAGAACACATTTTAAGAAAAAATGGTACTAGCCCTCAAAATTCACCTTTTGCCGACCATCTTCTGATCACAGGTCACGTGCCTAAAGCTATTTTCGATAGCAACATCTTGCACACCGAAAAGAAGGGGCGTAAATTTGATATTCTTGAAGAATTAGAGATTTTTAAACATATTTCTCGAAATGATGGCCTCTTCCTCAATGAGCAGCTGCAATTGCGTAAGAAAAATTTCTTTAACGGTGTAAAGCCGTACTTGACATTTAATTTCAGGCCTCCTCGTGCAGTTCACCGAAATGTTCTTTTCCATCTAAGCCATCACATAATTTTCCATTTATTAAAAGGTTTACTCCCTGTGCTTCATGTTATATCGTTTTGTACAAGCTGTGTTATTCAGCCTTTTCTGTATGTTCCATAATGACGTTTTTATGCTTCAAACTGTACTTCTAAGATCTGATGTAGACAAAATGTTACAGTATCGTTCCGTGTTGAACGAAATATTGGCCTTATATTATGTACTGAACAATATTCATTATAATTTTCGCCTGTCTCCATTTGAATATTAAGTAGCCAAGTTGTACCTGCGGCTACTAGATTGCGCTCTCGCTGCGATGTCATGTTCACTTGCCGCACTTGTTAACGCGGCCGCCCCAGTCCGTTGCAACCTGTGGCTGTACAGGTATGAGCAGCCCTTAGAGGCTCGCCTTCACACATTCTTTTTGAATTTTTGTGTCTAAAGCCCTTCTGGCTTGTTATTTATGTTATGCTTGATATGTGAGTACTGTCTCTGTCTGGTATTGTTAGTCAGTACTTCTTTATATATTAAAAAATTTTCTCCCATAAATTTGTAATTATGTTATAAACTACTTTGTATATCTAAATTCTGATGAAGGCACTCTTAGAAGTGTTGAAACCTGGTCATTAAGACTAAAAATTGTGACCGACGGTTCATTTGTTTCATTTTCAATTTATAAACGGTCACTGAACCAAGTAGCCACGTTTAAAACTTTGCGATAAATATGAGGGTTGCCCAGAAAGTAATGCACCGCATTTTTTCCTTCAACGATTCTTTATTGAACACAATGAGAATTACATACGTGAAAGAATGGTGTTTTACCTACACACCCTATTTTTCACCGTAATCTCTATCCCGTTCTATGTCCTTCCTCCAGGGCGAAACGAGGGCGTGTATGCCCTGTTCGTACCAATCCTTGTCCTGATGGCTGAGCCGGTGTTTCATTGTGTAAACTTCCTCTGCTGACTGACAGATGCAGCGTCAACTGCCGAGTCGTAATGCGCCTGTCCTCGCGAATGACATCAGCTCGCTGCAACATGCCAGGTGTGACAGCCGTGGATGGTCTCCCCGGCCGCTGCAAATCGTGGAGCTCCGCCGAACCGCCTTCTGATGAACTCACTCTCCGTGTCCAGCAACTAACTGTACTCCTATTGACAGCGGATACTCGGTAGACTTGGCAAAAGCGTTTGTGAATATTTCCCAGAGTTTCTTTCTCTGCAGTGAGAAATTCAATGAGGGCACGTTGCTTGTAACGTACATCACCTACAGACGCCGTTTTGACACTGTTCTGCAGCTACGCCATCTGTCGGAAGCGATGGAAACTTGGCGCGCTCACTCAGGAGACTTCAAATAACACATGCTGTACGTAACGTTTCACATTCGTAGCGTTGTTTCCGGCCGAGAAAAATATTCCTTACGTTACTTTCTGCGCAACCCTCGTAGATTAAGCAGACCACATTGTGACTACTTTACCCACATACACGCTTCCTCCTGTACTTGGTAACCTACGCTCGACCTGTGCAATCCAACTGTAATCTCCACGTCTTCTTTGCCAACAAGTTTGAGGCATGCTTAAACCAAGGCCCAAAGATCGTGCCCTTCTTTCTGAAAGTTTTTCTTGTGATGCTTTCAACGTTTTTTTTCATTTGGTGTTTCCTCATTTTCTACATCATCTCACTCCCTAATTTTATCCTCCATCTATAGACCAAATTTCGAAGGATTCCAAATTTTCCTAGTTTCATCGGCGTCCTTCTATCGCTTATAAGCATTGTTCTGAGCCTAAGTCAAATGCTATAAACATTTATCAGCTCTATGCCAGTAATGAAGAGAGCTGCTGGAAATTTCTAAGCCGTTCTCGCTCCCAGTGATCTTCGTAAATTTGCTCCACGGCCTCTCCCAATCATCGTCGACTACTTTTCGAACAAACGGTCGGAGTCAATAACACAGGTACCAATATTTCGCCTGGGAACCATCCCTATTGTGGTCAAATCTGTGACTGATTTCTGAGTTCGCCATTTATTCACTAACCACCCGGGAATCGGATTTTTGTATATTTTATATTTATGGTTCGTTAAGGTCGGACTTCTATTATCAATCACCCCAAGTATTTCGAAGAAAGTCCAAAAAAATTCACGAGAAAATCGACTTTAAATATTTTTCGAGGAATTTTAGTTCACTAAAATGGTGGCAGTTTGCACAAGGATCTCGGCAACGACAGACAATGGTAATCAGGGAATCAGTGAGCAGCTGATTGGACAGGTGACAGTCTCCCTTCAGATCAGGTTATCTACATTACTGGTCACCGAAATTGGCGCGTTCATGCCTGCAGAGTTTCTTCTTAGAGTAGTATGGACAGGAGTCTTCGGTAACAGCCTCGCAGTGTGCAAGAAAACGTCGGTCAGTTGCACTGATGAAATACTGTGGAAATTTCACGACATCTCGCTTCTCGCCCGAAAGTCATATCTAGAACACTTCTATTGCCTCCGAACGAAAAGGTCGAACTGAGTTTCGCAAGATCTCTGTTTCTTGATTCTATGTTGATTTGTGTAGACGAGTTTTTCGTTCTCCGGAAAGGACATAATGTAGCAGAAGAATTCCAAATAAAAATTAACCAAAAATTGGAGCTAATTAAGGTAAAACATCAATAATTCAAAATGACTGTATTAAGCATGCTGCCCCCGCCCTCCACCACCACCGCTGCCGGTAATCCACACTATGAAGGCCACCCTGCACAGAATGCCGGCGGCGTAGGACCGCGTGCATGGGCGAGCCACCTCGCGGGAGGCTGCGCCTGCCAAAGCTCGGTGCAGTACCGGCGCGGCACGACCGTTGGCGTCCGTTACGTTTTACATTGGGCCGCATCCTGGTCGCGCTGCCGCCAGTTCCAGCCGCTGGAGCCGCGCCAACCCAGGCCCGCATCCGCTAACGACGCACCTCGGCCCAAACCCTCACATCACTCTGCTGACACATGTGGCTATTCAAGCGGGTCATACTTACCGGCACCAAGTTGTGCTCCACCGCGTAATTAAACCTCCACAGTCTCGTGGATCTTTTTCTTCATCTTCGCGGGTAGATCACTTAGGACCACGCGTAATCAACATTTGTTGACCTTCCTTTTCGCCCAGTATTCCTTCATAAGCAACGAATGGGCTAGCTTTCGTTGCGTAGACCACGTATGTCGGTTAGTTTTCTCTCTTCTTCCTCGAAACCCCGTGTGTTTGTGATTTTTCTGACTTCATTTCTGTCATGTAGATTTGGAGACCCTAATTCTCTCAGGTCTTTTTCCGTCTGTTTGTACCAGTTCGGTCTTGTAGTTTTGTTCTTTACAAATGTATGGATTTTGTGCGTTAACCTGTTTGAGTCCATTCTTTCTAAATGACCCATGAATTGTATTCTCCTCATGAGCATTGTGTCTGTTATTTGGGAGATATTTTTATATATTTCTGCATTGGGTTTTGGATATTGCACACCATCTTCAGTTCTTGGTCCAAGGATTTTCCTCATTATTTTACGTTCTTTCACTTCTAATTCCCCGTTTAGTGTTCTGTGTTGAAGGTTTAGTGTCTCAAAAAATTGTTCAAAATGGCTTTGAGCACTATGCGACTTAACTTCTGAGGTCATCAGTCGCCTAGAACTTAGAACTAATTAAACCTAACTAACCTAAGGAGAGATAGATACGAAGCCCACGCCTGCTACAGTAGTACAAGTTTATATGCCAACTAGCTCTGCAGTTGACGAAGAAATTGAAGAAATGTATGATGAAATAAAAGAAAATATTCGGATAGTGAAGGGAGACGAAAATTTAATAGTCATGGGGTGACTGGAATTCGAGAGTAGGAAAAGGGAGAGAAGGAAACATAGTGGGTGAATATGGATTGGGGGAGAAAATGAAAGAGGAAGCCGTCTGGTAGAATTTTGCACAGAACATAACTTAATCATAACTAACACTTGGTTCAAGAATCATAAAAGAAGGTTGTATACATGGAAGAATCCTGGAGATACTAGAAGGTATCAGATAGATTATATAATGGTAAGACAGAGATTTAGCAACCAGGTTTTAAATTGTAAGACATTTCCAGGGGCAGATGTGGACTCTGACCACAATCTATTGGTTATGAACTGTAGATTAAAACTGAAGAAACTGCAAAGAGGTGGGAATTTAAGGAGACGGGACCTGGATAAACTGAAAGAACCAGAGGTTGTACAGAGTTTCAGGGAGGGCATAAGGGAACAATCGACAAGAATGGGGGAAAGAAATACAGTAGAAGAAGAATGGGTAGCTTTGAGGGATGAAGTAGTGAAGGCAGCAGAGGATCAAGTAGGTAAAAAGACGAGTGCTAGTAGAAATTCTTAGGTAACGGAAGAAATATTGAATTTAATTGATGACAGGAGAAAATATAAAAATGCAGTAAATGAAGCAGGCGAAAAGGAATACAAACGTCTCAAAAGTGAGATCGACAGGAAGTGCAAAATGGCTAAGCAGGGATGGCTAGAGGACAAATGTAAGGATGTAGAGGCTTATCTCACTAGGGGTAAGACAGATACTGCCTACAGGAAAATTAAAGAGAACTTTGGAGATAAGAGAACTACTTGCATGAACATCAAGAGCTCAGATGGAAACCCAGTTCTAAGCAAAGAAGGGAAAGCAGAAAGGTGGAAGGAGTATACAGAAGGTCTATACAAGGGCGATGTACTTGAGGACAATATTATGGAAATGGAAGAGGATGTAGATTATGAAATGGGAGATACGATACTGCGTGAAGAGTTTGACAGAGCACTGAAAGACCTAAGTCGAAACAAGGGCCTCGGAGTAGACAACATTCCATTGGAACTACTGACGGCCTTGGGAGAGCCAGTCCTGACAAAACTCTACCATCTGGTGAGCAAGATGTATGAAACAGGCGAAATACCCTCAGACTTCAAGAAGAATATAATAATTCCGATCCCAAAGAAAGCACATGTTGACAGATGTGAAAATTACCGAACTATCAGTTTAATAAGTCACAGCTGCAAAATACTAACGCGAATTCTTTACAGAAGAATGGAAAAACTAGTAGAAGCCGACCTCGGGGAAGATCAGTTTGGATTCCGTAGAAATGTTGGAACACGTGAGGCAATACTGACCCTACGACTCATCTCAGAAGCTAGATTAAGGAAGGGCAAACCTACGTTTCTAGCATTTGTAGACTTAGAGAAAGCTTTTGACAATGTTGACTGGAATATTCTCTTTCAAATTCTGAAGATGGCAGGGGTAAAATACAGGGAGCGAAAGGCTATTTACAATTTGTACAGAAACCAGATGGCAGTTATAAGAATCGAGGGGCATGAAAGGGAAGCAGTGGTTGGGAAGGGAGTGAGACAGGGCTGTAGCCTATCCCCTATGTTATTCAATCTGTATATTGAGCAAGCAGTGAAGGAAACAAAAGTTCAGAGTAGGTATTAAAATCCATGGAGAAGAAATAAAAACTTTGAGGTTCGCCGATGACTTTGTAATTCTGTCAGAGACAGCAAAGGACTTGGGAGAGCAGCTGAACGGAATGGACAGTGTCTTGAAAGGAGGGTATAAGATGAACATCAACAAAAGCAAAACGAGGATAATGTAATGTAGTCGAATTAAGTCGGGTGATGCTGAGGGAATTAGATTAGGAAATGAGACACTTAAAGTAGTAAAGGAGTTTTGCTATTTGGGGAGCAAAATAACTGATGATGGTCGAAGTAGGGAGCATATAAAATGTAGACTGGCAATGGCAAGGAAAGCGTTTCTGAAGAAGAGAAATATGTTAACATCGAGTATAGATTTAAGTGTCAGGAAGTCATTTCTGAAAGTATTTGTATGGAGTGTAGCCATGTATGGAAGTGAAACATGGACGATAAATACACTCCTGGAAATTGAAATAAGAACACCGTGAATTCATTGTCCCAGGAAGGGGAAACTTTATTGACACATTACTGGGATCAGATACATCACATGATCACACTGACAGAACCACAGGAACATAGACACAGGCAACAGAGCATGCACAATGTCGGCACTAGTGCAGTGTATATCCACCTTTCGCAGCAATGCAGGCTGCTATTCTCCCATGGAGACGATCGTAGAGATGCTGGATGTAGTCCTGTGGAACAGCTTGCCATGCCATTTCCACCTGGCGCCTCAGTTGGACCAACATTCGTGCTGGACGTGCAGACCGCGTGAGACGACGTTTCATCCAGTCCCAAACATGCTCAATGGGGGACAGATCTGGAGATCTTGCTGGCCAGGGTAGTTGACTTACACCTTCTAGAGCACGTTGGGTGGCACGGGATACATGCGGACGTGCATTGTCCTGTTGGAACAGCAAGTTCCCTTGCCGGTCTAGGAATGGTAGAATGTTGGGTTCGATGACGGTTTGGATGTACCGTGCACTATTCAGTGTCCCCTCGACGATCACCAGTGGTGTATGGCCAGTGTAGGAGATCGCTCCCCACACCATGATGCCGGGTGTTGGCCCTGTGTGCCTCGGTCATATGCAGTCCTGATTGTGGCGCTCACCTGCACGGCGCCAAACACGCATACGACCATCATTGGCACCAAGGCAGAAGCGACTCTCATCGCTGAAGACGACACGTCTCCATTCGTCCCTCCATTCACGCCTGTCGCGACACCACTGGAGGCGGGCTGCACGATGTTGGGGCGTGCGCGGAAGACGGCCTAACGGTGTGCGGGACCGTAGCCCAGCTTCATGGAGACGGTTGCGAATGGTCCTCGCCGATACCCCAGGAGCAACAGTGTCCCTAATTTTCTGGGAAGTGGTGGTGCGGTCCCCTACGGCACTGCGTAGGATCCTACGGTCTTGGCGTGCATCCGTGCGTCGCTGCGGTCCGGTCCCAGGTCGATGGGCACGTGCACCTTCCGCCGACCATTGGCGACAACATCGATGTACTGTGGAGACCTCACGCCCCACGTGTTGAGCAATTCGGCGGTACGTCCACCCGGCCTCCTGCATGCCCACTATACGCCCTCGCTCAAAGTCCGTCAACTGCACATACAGTTCACATCCACGCTGTCGCGGCATGCTACCAGTGTTAAAGACTGCGATGGAGCTCCGTATGCCACGGCAAACTGGCTGACACTGACGGCGGCGGTGCACAAATGCTGCGCAGCTAGCGCCATTCGACGGCCAACACCGCGGTTCCTGGTGTGTCCGCTGTGCCGTGCGTGTGATCATTGCTTGTACAGCCCTCTCGCAGTGTCTGGAGCAAGTATGGTGGGTCTGACACACCGGTGTCAATGTGTTCTTTTTTCCATTTCCAGGAGTGTAGTTTGGACAAGAAGAGAATAGAAGATTTTGAAATGTGGTGCTACAGAAGAATGCTGAAGATTAGATGGGTAGATCACATAACTAATGAGGAAGTATTGAATAGGATTGGGGAGAAGAGAAGTTTGTGGCACAACTTGAACAGAAGAAGCGATCGGTTGGTAGGACATGTTC
The DNA here is from genome assembly GCF_023864345.2 of Schistocerca serialis cubense. Taxonomy (NCBI): domain Eukaryota; kingdom Metazoa; phylum Arthropoda; class Insecta; order Orthoptera; family Acrididae; genus Schistocerca; species Schistocerca serialis. Next base: position 313,858,315 of record NC_064638.1, read on the forward strand.
TGAGGCATCAAGGGATCACCAATTTAGTATTGCAGGGCAGCGTGGTGGGTAAAAACCGTAGAGGTAGACCACGAGATGAATACACTAAGCAGATTCAGAAGGATGTAGGTTGCGGTAGGTACTGGGAGATGAAGAGGCTTGCACAGGATAGTGTAGCATGGAGAGCTGCATCAAACCAGTCTCAGGACTGAAGACCACAACAACAACAACAACAACCTAAGGACATCACACACATCCATGCCCAAGGCAGGATTCGAACCTGCGATCGTAGCGGTCGCTCGACTCCAGACTGTAGCGCCTAGAACCGCACGGCCACTCCGGCCGGCTTAGTGTCTGATGCGTAGAGAGCTTAAGGTTTAATTACTGTTGTATAGTGTCGTATTTTGCAATTCCATGAGAGACTCTTTTTGTTGTAAATGGTTTTTGTTAACTGAAACGCCGTCTCCATTATCTGGACTCCTGAGCTGACAGATTTCTTTTCATTACAATTTTCTGCAATCCATTCACCTAAGTATTTAAATTATTTTACTCGAGAGATGTTTTCGCCTACTCTTGTGCTTTTTGGACATGCTTTATGCGGATCATCTTCAACAGAAGTTAATCATTTGTGAACTGAGCAGCCATTTATCGACTGTGGATACTGAAGGAGGAGATTGAGAGAGACCGTGAAAAATAAGTAATTGTATAACGTCACGGTACATCTGTTCATCCATTTTAACTGATCACACAGACAACTTTAAAGAATCACTTAAACCAAATTATTTTACTTACCGAGTTGAAACTTGACTTACTACACCTGCAATATAATTTGGCCCTTTGCGACGGGAATGCGGATCAGCGTGAGGGAAGGAAACGGTAATAATCTGTCGTGGGTCTATTACTAGTAACCTCAAAAATTTTGCAGGTGACGCAGTTGCGATTATACAGAGATACTTTCACACTGACACTGGTGTGACAGTGATACACATCAGATTCCGTTTTTGCTATGTTGGTACACGTTTCGCAATAAAGTGATACAAGCGAGTCCTGTTCCACACATCTCTTGCAGCTGAATGGTTCCTGTTGTAGCACAGAGACAACTAACTAGAAAGATGTGCGCCGCAACGCGACAATATGAAATAAGAGGTATTTGTTTTTTCCTGATCGATTCCTATTCTTTACAGAGCCTCAAGGACATTGTATTGCATGGATAATAATCCGCTCTTCTTGGCGTTCGTCAAGCAAGTATAGTGCTCCACGGTAGGCTTTAATTTACTCTCATATGTAATTTAAAAAAGGGTTCAAATGGCTCTGAGCACTATGGGAGGTCACCAGTCCCCTAGAACTAAGAACTACTTAAACCTAACTAACCTAAGGACATCACACACATCCACGCCCGAGGCAGGTTCGAACCTGCGACCGTAGCAGTGGCGCGGCTCAAGACTGAAGCGCCTAGAACCGCTCGGCCACCGCGGCTGGCATATGTAATTTATTCCCATATAAGACGGGTATTTGCTTCAATCGTTTACCAAATAAGGTGGAATGCTTTGGCATCGCTGGAAAAACCAAGTTTTGATTTAGTCAACAAGTGGCTGCACACAATGATGCGACAAAACATTATGACCCTCTGCTTAATAGCTTGTTCGTCCATCTTTGGAAAGAAATGCATCACTGACTCTGCGCGTCAGGGATCCGACAGTGTCTTGGTAGGTTTGCGGAGGTATGTGGCATTAGATGTCTACGCATACGTTCACGTAATTCGCGTAAATAACAGACCGCTGATTTGGATACTCGCTGCTGGCGCCCAATAGCGACCCAGATGTGTTCCATAGGATTTACATCAAGCAAATTTGGTGGCCGAGACATCAACGCGAGTTCACTGTAATGCTTCTCAAACCACTGTAGCACAGACGGCAATTATACTACTGAAACATGAAATCGCCGTCGGAGAAGACATCAAGCATTAAGAGATACAGGTGGTTCGCAGCAGTCAGCATGTATTCGATCACTACCACAGATCCCATGCAAACGCAGGAAAATGTCTCCCATAGCGTAATACTGGCTCCACCAGCCCGCGTCCGCGACGCGCTGCACGTTTCGAACCGCTGTTCACCTCGATGACGGCGCTTGTAGGGACTACCATCGACACAGTGTAACAAAAATGTGACCCACCCAAAGATCCGACACGTTTCCATTGATCGACGATCGAATCCCGGTGGTTCCGTGACCACTGCAATCGTACCTGAGCATGTCGTTGGGTCAGTCAGCATGTGGACACGTATGGGCTGTCTGCTGCGGAGCTCCTTGTTGAATAAAATACGATGAACGGCGTGCTCCGAAACACTTGTGCGAGTACCAGCACTGTGCTCTTTGGGCAGAGACGACACAGTTCACCATCTATCCTACTTTACAGAGCAGACAAGCTTCCGAGCCCCACGCTCTGTGAAGAGTCTTGGACGTGCAACCATTTAGCGCCTAGTAGTAGTTTCACTGTCCATCTACCTCATTCTGTAGACGCTGACGACAGTTGCACGTGAACATTCGACCAGCTCTGCTTAATAATAATCTGTTCTTTGTCAAATTTATCTCAATGGACTTTCCCGTTTGCAGCCCATATCTTCGCTGTGGTGATCCCCCGTCCATGTCTGCTCCGCTCACATACTCTTGTTACTGCGTCGCGTACCCGCAATGCCACCAGATGGCCTCCAACGTCGCGGTGGGCAGTGGTCAGAATGTTTCGGTTGATCTGTGTATGTCACTGTTACACTACCTAATTGGACATCACATGCACAGTCTGATAACAACATGCTGATGACTTTTTTGATATGTACAAAAAAATCACACTGCTTACAGATAATGATGATCGGTGTTAAAATGTTATGCACCACATTTATGCAGCTAAAGAAACTTTTCTGTAGCTCACCAACGACACGGAGGACCATGCATCTACATCTACATCTACGTGATTACTCTGATATTCACAATAAAGTGCCTGGCAGAGGGTTCAATGAACCACCTTCATGCTGTCTCACTACCGTTCCACTCTCGTACAGCACGCGGGAAAAACGAGCACTTAAATTTTTCTGTGCGAGCCCTGATTTCTCTTATTTTATCGCGATGATAATTTCTCCCTATGTAGGTGGGTGCCAACAAAATGTTTTCGCAATCGGAGGAGAAAACTGGTGATTGAAATTTCATGAGAGGATACCGTAGCAACGAAAACGCCTTTGTTTTAATGATTGCCACTCCAATTCACGTATCATGTCTGTGACACTATCTCCCCTATTTCGCGATAATACAAAACGAGCTGCCCTTCTTTGTATTTTTTCGATGTCATCCGTCAGTCCTACCTGATGCGGATCCCACACCGCACAGCAATACTCCATAATAGGGCGGACAAGTGTAGTGTAAGCAGTCTCTTTGGTAGACCTGTTGCACCTTCTAAGTGTTCCGCCAATGAATTGCAGTCTTTGGTTTGCTCTACCCACAATATGATCGTCCCAGTTTAGGTTATTTGTAATTGTAATCCCAAAGTATTTCATTGAATTTACAGCCCTCAGATTTGTGTGACTTATCGCGTAATCTAAATGTAGCTGATTTCTTTCAGTACTCATGTAAATAACTTCGCACTTTTCTTTATTCAGAGTCAATTACCACTTTTCGCACCATACAGATATCTTATCTAAATCAAAAATGGTTCAAATGGCTCTGAGCACTATGGGACTCAACTGCCGTGGTCATAAGTCCCCTAGAACTTAGAACTACTTAAACCTAACTAACCTAAGGACATCACACACATCCATGCCCGAGGCAGGATTCGAACCTGCGACCGTAGCGGTCGTGCGGTTCCAGACTGTAGCTCCTTTAACCGCTCGGCCACTCCGACCGGCTATCTAAATCATTTTGCAAGTCGTTTAGATCATCTGATGACTTTACATGACGGTAAATGACAGCATCATAAACTAATTCGTATGAAAATTATCGCGCTATAACGATTTCATGACACTACTTCATCTAAATGCAGCAAGTTGATCGCCAAAAGCACGAAAAGTTTCGATAGTGGACCAGTCGAAAGAGAGTAGTAACTTTGGAGACAATTTACTGCGCGTATGCAGGCTTCGTCCACGCTTCTGAACACCTGCGTGGCTGCCAGTTGTGGCGGCTCCCAACTGTCGTTTCTGTAAAGAAAAAGATTTGGTGGAAGTATGGAATAAATCACTGGCCAAAAAAACTGCTGAAAGAGGCACTTCCGTCTGCAAATTCTGTATTTTTTGCAGGCAGTGCTTCCGTACATACTGAAAAGTCAGCTATATCAGTGGTTCCCAACATTTCTGCGATGGCTACCCATGAGTGTAATCAAATTGTAACTAGTAGCCCATCTGCCCTCTCTCCCCCCGGCCATCAACAAACTATACTGTAGAAGCCCTTTGTTTTTAAAACATTCAAAGAAATATTAAGTCTACAACTTTGCTTCCGACGTTTTGCCATAGACGGCAGTGGGGTTCAGGTAGTTGGTCATAGGTGCAATACAATAAGCTTAGGCATCTGTAAACATAATGCCATAAAAATATTAGTCGATCTGTGATTGCATCATAAGGTTATTCTTGATTAGGTATGTCAACTTACGTACCCATTTCTCGCCATTTGCGGGAAGTTTCAATTTTCTGCCTTAACATAATGAAATTTGCGGCTGTGGCTCTTAGAATGCTGGGTAAGACCAATTGTGAGGGAACTATTAGGGACAGAACGCGCAGAGAATGTTTTCAACACATTAAGAACGGTGATTTTGATGTCGAAGACTGACATAGCTGTGGAAGACAGAACGTTTTCGTAGCTACTGAAACAGACGAAGACAGTCACAGGACATCATTATCGAAAGCAATGATGCGTTCGAGCCCAGCACTGAAACACAAACGGCCACAATACAGCGATAGACACGTAAAGGTAATTTTACTCGACCCCATGTCGCAAAACCAATCAAAATATACATGACAACGTTGAAATTAGAAATCCTATCCCCCCTGCCGCATTCTCCGTACGTTGCCCTCTCTGACTACCACCTTTTTCGATCAGTGACATACAGACAGGCTGACCAGCACTTCCGATCACATGAACAAGTGCAAAATTGAATCGATTCATGGAATTGATCCCCACAAAAGACGTTCATTTCTTCCGCCACGGAATCGTATGCTTTGCGAAAGATGTGAGAATGTAGTGGCCAGCGATGGGCAAAAGTATGAATCATAATTTTTTTTTAAGTTTTTCTCAATAAAGCCCCAAACTGCGAGAAAAAACGGTGGAAGCAAAGTTGTAGACCTAGTAATATTTAGCTTTTGTAGATGTTTTATTAAATCATGAATCAATGAGTCAATGAGACAACTGAGACTTGTAATTTCTAACAACATTTTCTATATAATGATGAAGAACTTGTCTGTGTATCGGGAGTGCTGCACCTACAAATCACCTTCGGAAAAGAAAGCTTACGCTCCACATTGAGGGTAGACGCTTGTCCACCTGCACCATTCCTCTCCCTACAAACGCACTCACTGTCTGTAAATCGTTTGATTGCTGGACTCCTTACTTCTGAAATGGCGCGAAGAAGACTTCAGACTGCGAATGCTTTTTGTCTTAACACTGCCAACATTAATAAAAATAATAATAATAATAATAGCAATAATAATAATAAAAATAATAAGGAAGGGGATTTATCGACATAAAAAACCTACATTATGGACAGGTAGACAATTTAAGAAAATTCTTTCTAGAACGAGCAGAAACTAGCAAAATACACAAGGCAATCACTCATATAAATACATCGGCTACACCACTGCAATTTCATAACCACTTCTACAACCCTTTAGATCACATAACATCAACAGATACGAAGAAAGTAAATTGGAAAACGAAAACACTTCATGGCAAGCACCCGTATCATCTAACACAGCCACACATCGATCAAGACGCATCCAACACATGGCTAAGAAAAGGCAATATATACAGTGAGACAGAAGGATTCATGATTGCAATACAGGATCAAACAATAAACACCAGGTATTACAGCAAGCATATTATTAAAGATCCCAATACCACAACGGATAAATGCAGACTTTGTAAACAACAAATAGAAACAGTAGATCACATCACAAGCGGATGCACAATACTAGCAAATACAGAATACCCCAGAAGACATGACAATGTCGCAAAAATAATACATCAACAGCTTGCCTTACAACATAAACTTTTAAAACAACACGTTCCTACATACAAGTATACACCACAAAATGTACTGGAGAATGATGAATACAAATTATACTGGAACAGAACCATTATAACAGATAAAACAACGCCACATAACAAACCTGACATCATACTCACCAATAAAAAGAAGAAATTAACACAACTAATCGAAATATCCATACCCAATACAACAAATATACAAAAGAAAACAGGAGAAAAAATTGAAAAATACATCCAACTGGCTGAGGAAGTCAAAGACATGTGGCATCAGGATAAAGTTGACATCATACCAATTATACTATCAACTACAGGAGTCATACCACACAATATCCACCAGTACATCAATGCAATACAACTACATCCAAACATATATATACAACTACAGAAATCCGTAATTATTGATACATGTTCAATTACCCGAAAGTTCCTAAATGCAATATAACACATACCGTACAGTTAAAAGGAAGTGACGCTTGATCAAGGTCCGCGTCACTCCATTTTTAACCGGACTTAACGTCTTAGAAAGTGAAGGAAATAACAATATTAATTATGTGTGTGCCTGCAACAGTGCAGTAACCATTGATTGCATAGTTACCATTGTGTTGTGCTGTCAAGTAGTTCGTTTACTATTGCGAAGTGAATAATGCAGCAATTTCTAACCTATTGCAGAAACTGCCTAAAACTCGGACAGGACATTTTCGTGAGATATCTAAGTATACTGTGAAAATGCACTAAACACAGTCCATAATATGTGTATAGTACGTGGACTATATGACGAAGATGCCATCCAATCCGTCTCACAACTATAACTTTCGTTATTGGTAACTTGTGTAATCAGTACCACAGTCATACGAAATAATGTCAACAGTAGTAGTTTCGTGTCAGAAACGCAACTGAACCTTTTGCTTTTAGTCCAGAAAAATTTCATCTTACCCCTCAGGCCGTAATAACTCCCTCGCCGGGAACCACTGTTCTGTAATTATGGCTTGTAGCACCACGTGAATTAGCGCGCTGCCTAGCGCTGAAAGCCCAGAGCGCATTTCAAAACGTCCAACTGTTTCTGACGCATTCTGTAGATTGCTGTCCATCTGAATATTCGTGAAAACCTTCGCGCCTCACCACGCCGGCAGTCACAAGGCGCCGTTTAAGCAAGTCCTGAAATTGCACAGCTGAAGTCTGACCTTCCCCTTCACGGTACTTGTTACGCTATTACATTTCCACGCAGCGAAATTAGGATCGGCGAATTTTCTTTGTAACTCGCGATATCCGGATCGAGCCACCACAGGTGTTTCAGCGATGAAGTCACTGTAAAACTGGATCGCGGTTGTGAACTGGAGGATTAGTTCATTCGGCAGAGGGGGAGATGCCGCTTCAGATAGCGGGTGCGCGGAAGCGGCGGCTGCCAATTTGGCGAGAGGGGCTGGCGTCTGGTGTGGCGGCGCATGTGGACCGCGCTGCGCCGCTAATTATTAACGGGCCGCATCAGATTAAAAGCCAGGCACCGCGGTCTCCGAGCGAGGGCGGCCAGTGGCCAGCTGGGGGACCACCCAGCGGTCGCCCCTGACCGGAGCCGGGCCACCTGCCGGTCCCTGGCGGACAACTCTCCAACTAACCAACTGTACGGGACAGGGGGAGCGTCCACTAGCTGACGCTGTACACGTATATATGGCAAAGGCATATCGGACATGGGAGGCCACGACGTTTGGAACGCGGATTTACTGCAAACTTCGTACACTCGTAGTACTCCACGAGGACAACAAAATGTGTAAGCAGTAGCGCGTACTTCTCAAGCGTTATTGAGAAAATCGCAAGATGATTTCGGTCGTCAAATATATACGTGAGTGGCTATTATTTACCATGAAGCGGTGGTAGCCTAGTGCCGGCACGGTAGCTCAGCGTGTTCGGTCAGAGGGTTAGCACCCCTCTGTAATAAAAAAAACTGAGTGAATGGCTCAATAATGAACTTCAATGGGCGTCAGGGGACGTCCGCCACGAACAATTGCAACGAACTATAACGAACAAAATGAGAGTACAAAAAAAAAAAAAAAGAGCGTGTTCGGTCAGAGGATTAGCTGCCCTCTGTAATAAAAAAAAACTGAGTTAATCGATCAACAACGAACTTAAACGGATGTCTTACGACGTCCGCCCCGAGCAGACGCAACGAACAAAAGCGAACAAAATGATAAAAAAAAAAGTGGTTAGCGTTCAAGCCCTGTAATCGCTGGGTCACTGGATCGAGTCCCGTTCGTGAGTTTTTTTTTAAATTTCCAACACAGTCATTTTCTTTACTATTTATATTACAATTGATGTAATTGGAAAAATACGTGTAATCGGACGAACTTTTATTAAATTTGCAATGTTATTTGGCAGTCTACAAATTTTTATTATCACAAATAATATAGTATTCATAACTACCAACTATTAAACGACCAAACGCATAAAGCGATACTGAAGATGTATGCATGGGCGTGATTTGAGAAATAACGTATACCTGGAAGGAGCCCGAAACAACTTGTTACCTCCAAGTTTTGACCGGCACAGACAGCTTTCGAAAGATGTACAATTAATTGTCTCTTTCGACATGACAAGTTGCGGGATGGTATTTTTCGTAAAAACATGAAAAGCAAAGTTAAACGGCACCAGCTGCATCGCATAAATGCTATGTTTCCGCACACGCAAGGTCTTTTGAGGTTTTCCGTGGAAAAACAAACCTCGTTAACAATTTCAAAAACCTCTCTTTCAGCCGATAATTTGGAAGCAAACCATGCACAACGCAGCAAAAAATGGCCATGCACAGGTATATATTTGACGACCGAAATTATCTTGCAATTTTCTCAATAATGCTTGAGAAGTACGCGCTACTGCTTACACATTTTGTTGTCCTCGTGGAGTACTACGAGTGTACGAAGTTTGCAGTTAATCCGCGTTCCAAACGTCGTGGCCTCCCCCTTGTGTAATACCGATTCCTCTTCAGAAAAATTATCGATATTTACACATAGTAGTCATACTGTCGATATATCGATATAATAGAAATAAACTTACGGAAATATATCGATAAGCACATTTAGATAGTGAGCTGCCCACATGTCGACATTATCACCACTTTTCGCGAAATAAGAAATTCTCCAAGCCTATTTTCGATTTAAGCTCATCTACTTAAAGGAAAACACTGGCCACTTGGAGCGCCGTGGTCGTGTGACAGTTCACTGGAGTCACAAGCAGTGAAGTTGTGTATGTGTGCCACTCAGGTTGTATGGAATCGACGAATAAAGACGCGTCGAATTGGAGACGTGACAGATCGGCAAAAAGAAGCTCTCGTGCATTTCCATGTTGCCCTGACCATATTGTGATTGAAGCTGCCCGATTTGTCGGTTTAAGAACGCCGACTGTCCATCGTGTCTAGAAGGAATGATGTACTACTTGCAACCACACAACATGGCACAAGAAAAAAAAAATCGTGCCTGGCAAGGACCACCAATTGCACGCCATGCCACTGGGAATCTGTTTGTATTATCTCTTTATATTCTACTAATTATCCCTGCACAATTCTATGAGTGAATTACGTTTCCTACTTGACCATCTATATGCTTGCAGAATCGATGCGAAAAGTAGTACAGTACTATTACTATTCCATGAGCGCATAATTACTCTTTGTAATATTCTCTCTGGTGTGTGTGTTGAGAGGACTTCTAGGATTTTCTCCGTGCCGAATAGCCGCATTGAATAATTGTAATTTTTCTATCGAGATTACTGGAAGAAAGAGATTGGAAATATATTGTATGCTGATCAAGAGAATATATACTGAGCATTTACATCAAAGGTCTGTAACGAATTTCATCATATATATATTCTCTAATTGGAAATTTGCACGGAGATGTCGTTTCGTTGATAATCAGAATGGAACTTCCGATGAATTGGAAACGAACCTGCAATTATTTGATCCAAGAGCTCCATTATTTCAAAGGATAATTAAACTATATCAAAGGAAACTTTCCGCTTGACCTGAGGTTTCCCGACTGACTACGCAACGCAAGAAAACCAAGACATTTTATTTACACAGGATTGCAGATCGCTTCGAATCATCGAGACTGCGGACAAGGATAGTCATCGTCCGATTCTGATTAAACAAGTAAAGCTTAATTATAACTTTCTTGAGCGACTGTGATGACTGTGATCCGGCTGCTTATGAATGAGATCATTAATAAAATACTAATAACTAAATTTCCTCCTCACCAGCAACCAGTATAAGCACAATATTAAATAAAATTATATTGGCGCCAGTGCGACAGGACTGTCTTGGATTGTTCTATAATACATGTATTTTCTGTTTCATGATAAACTACGAGAACGAGCTGGAACTAAGCTGCAGAGATATCCTGTGCTGACAGTAAAGGTCGCCGATAGGAAAGGTTTCACCTACTAGACAGGAAGTGCACTCTAGATAAAGGCCAGAACAAACCAATTTTTAATTTTGTAGTTAAAATAGAATTTGAAGTATCTTGGAAAGAAGTTTTTCAGAGAGTAGTTAGCTTGTAGAATTTTAATGTTGTGTGATTATTATTCCGTGTGTGAGCATTTAACTTAACTACCTCAGTGAATTGATCTGAACGTTAAACTTGGTTAAGACATTAATTTTGAAACAATATTCAGTGATTCTGTGATTCAGTGATAGATCATTATTTCATGGTATTAACTAGAGCTGCATATAAAATGTCCATGCATCAGCAACAAGACGTGCAACAGCCTTCAGCTGTTTGCGCCGAAGTAGGGGCCACAGAGAGCAATTCTGAGACTGTTGTGGATAGCGGTAGCAATATAGAAACCCCCGCTGGTTCAGACAATGTTCGTACGACACCAGATCAAAATGTTGTGGACCCGTTAATTGTGATTATGCAGCAGCTATCCCTCTTAGCAGAAGGGCAAACCGAATTACAGAATCAATTACGAGAAAGCTTTAATGAACTAGATCACAGGTTAAATACCAAGACACAGGAAATAAAAGAACGGGCAGAAAGAACCGAACACAATCTCATTGCTCAAATTGAGCAGGTCCGTCAGCACCGTCAAGAATCTACCAGTAAATTAAAGGCGGAACAACCGAATATGTATATGTCAAAATAGACACGATACAGAAACAAGTCGAACTTGTTCCTCAATTAATACAAGCACAAGAGGACATGCAGTGTGCCGTAGCTATGATACCTGAAATAGTAGAATCACAAGACAATCTAAAGAAGCAGTTCGACGAAGTCAAGGAAAACCAGACGAATGTTGAACATAGAATCAATGTACTTAGCGGAAAATTTTCAGAAATGACATTAGAACGGCAGAATTTTTCTTTTGAAAAGATCGAAGAAACAGTGAAAGTAGCTTTTCAGTCGATGTCTGATAGTTCCGAAGAGAATTTTTTAACAAAGGGTTGAAGGAAGTCCGTGACCAACTTGGTGAGGAAATTTCGCATTGGAAGGAAAATATTGAAAGATTGTTAAATCTCTCGCAGGAGGATTTGAAAACCGCGCGAAGCAAGAAACAAAATTCTCAATCTATGCGTGACATTCCGTCAACGTCAAGGCCAGACGCAGACAGAAGTATAACGTCACAGGTTAGAGATGATCTACCAGACTGCCACCGTGAAGATTCTGAACAGCATGATTTTTGGAATCGTAATGCTGTAGAAGAAAAAATGATTAAACAAAGACAATTCCAAATCTTTAATCCTGATAAAAGGAATGTTCATCCTGTAGTTTTCATTAGAAGCTTTAGAGGTCTATTTCCACGCTCTTGGACAGAATGGCAAAAGATTAGTTTTGTGTCAGGATATATTCAAGGATCAGGAGCATTGTGGGCATCTGAGCAAATATCGACCTGTAAAGTATATAAAGAATTTGAGCAGCTCTTTTGCAGCTCGTGCGTTTTTTCTGAGTATAAAATGTCGTGCTAATATACTTTATTAACTCTTTGTAAAATCTCTTTGACGAGATGATGGCTTCACCGTTCAATGTTATCATCCTACCAGTTCGATTATACAACTAGAATTTTTGTATAGTTTTCACATTAATGTTGGTGATCTTACATCTTTCCGTAGCAAACTTGAAAGTGGATGCTTAGCGTCTGAAATCAGTTATTTAATACATTTCATTTTGCAACTGAGACAGTGAGACAGTGTATTTTTAACTGTCTGTATTTTTTCTGTCTCGAACATCATCACAACATTTACGAGCAGCCCCTGACTTTCGATGTGTTTTCGAATGTGCTTTTCGCGAATGCTTAGCTGGATGCCTACGACACTGTAGTTAAGGGGCGACTGGCGAACCCTCCCACTTGCCTTCTTAGCGCTATGCTGGGCCCCAATACATACTCCTAAATAGTCCCGCCCCTTACTATTATTCAATATTCTTAAATATGTACAATAAATCTAATGTTTTTCATCGCCTCCACGCCTTTCATTTACAGAGGGCATCTTAAATTTAAAAAGTAAGGCACTTTAAGAAGTTTACCGTCGCGCACAAACAGATCCAAACACATTATATTTCAGTTCCTCTCTCAAAACAGTTTAAGTACTTCATTCTGTCACTGCTCTTGTCCTCCTCTTAATAGTGAAAAAAAACCAGCCTACCTGCCTAGGCTTCAACTCTCTACAATGTCACTTATAGTATGTTCCATTACCATCAGAACCCAATTGTGGCGCTTTGGAGTAAATCCCAGCAACATTCTTTCGTTGACGAGTCACCACTATGGCCTATGCTCCATATGTAGGGCAAACAGCTTGCTCTTTGCAAGCTTTACTTAGCACTGTGTCAGTGTCGTACTTTTAAAACACTGGAATCCAATTTCAACATCATTTCCAACAAAGAAAATGTGAGAAACACGTTCTGACTGATGCTGATTCCAAATTTCTCTGTTTCAGAAGTGTCCTCTAAGGAGGAACTATCCAGATACAGACTGTTGCCAATATACAACAGATATTGTGTAAAATTTTGTGACGGTTAGGTACACGCGTCAGAGATGAGAATGCGCTAGTTTCATACTCACCTAGAAACACTGAATGTAAACATGCCCCATCTCATTTCCATTCTTATGTCTTCAGGCTATCCAAGAGGTGAACCCAGGCGTGTTAACCAACACCTGTGACATTCCGCTGGTAAAAGTTGCGGCTGTCGCGATTTATTCATCCTACAGAAGCCGCCAAATATTTCCCCTGTACCCTCAACTTTTTATTTGTTTATTTATTCTCTTGAATTATCAGTCCTACGAATGCTTCGCTGCCACCCGCCAGAAATTCCTCTTCATCTTAGAATACCTACCACTTGCAACCTACGTCTCCAATAATTATTAATTGGATCTATTCCAACCTCTATCCTCCCCTCTAGACTGTACCCTCTATAGCTCCCTGTAGTAACATTGAAGTTAATCCCTAACGTCTTAACATTTCCTGTCTCCCTGTGCTTTATTTTTCTCAATGTTTCCCATACGGTCCTGTCTTTGTCGATTGCGCGTAGAACCTCCTCATTTCTTACCTTATCAGTCCACCAAATTTTCAACGTTTTTCTATTCCACTGCATTCAAATGCTTATATTGCGTTCTTTCCCAGTTTTCCCAAAGTCCAAAATTCATACCATAGAATAATGTGCTCCAAACTAAAGTTCTCAAAATTTTTTACCCCATTTGTCGTGTCTGATTTTTCAATAAAACCTGTGCCAGTCTTGTTCTGTCGAGAACAAAATCAAAACATATCCCGTAGGGAAAGAGAAAGAAATGGAACGAAACAGATATGATCCAGGCGATTCGTACCGTCAGACAAAAGTATGGGAAGCACTGTAGGACGCTAAAACATTTAATGTCCTACGAACGACGTTACAATCATTTAATAAGGTTGAAGTTTCTCCTCCAAAATTAATTTCACAGGAAACTGTAACAAAACATAGCAGAGAATTATTTTGGTGACTTATATCGAATAGCACACCAGCAGTTAACGACAAGAAATAGTCTGCAAGTGAGAGAGAGGAAGAGGTTGGGTGGGTCTATTTTTGCAGCGTCATTAGAAGACCAAACAAGGGAAGGTTTTAAAAAAAATAAAAAAAATACCAACGTAAATGGGAGAAAAATGCAAAAATATAGTTCAGATCATTCTCAGATAGATGAATTAGCCAAGCCACTCGTTCATGATGACTTGAGTAATTTATACTTCCCTGTAAGAAAAAAAGCGGGCCGGTGTGGCCGTGCGGTCCTAGGCGCTTCAGTCTGGAACCGCGTGACCGCTTCGGTCGCAGGTTCGAATCCTGCCTCGGGCATGGATGTGTGTGATGTCCTTAGGTTAGTTAGGTTTAATTAGTTCTAAGTTCTAGGCGACTGATGACCTGAGAAGTTAAGTCGCATAGTGCTCAGAGCCATTTTTTTGTAAGAAAAAACTAGGCAGACACTGATGGTGTAGAATGTATTTTTGTGAAACAAAGTTTCCTGATGACGTGCGAGGAGAGATGTAGGTCATGTGCATCGTGCGCAACCTGTGGATAAATCACGAATGGGCAGGGAATGATAAAGTGATTTATATTTGTGACTTGTCAAGAGAACAGAATGTTTTACATTATGTGACCACATTTTTTGATAAATCACAGTGATTTAAAAATAAAAATATGCCTTACTACTTTTCAACTGCTTTATAAAACGTTTCTAATATTTTATTCTTTAAACAAATTGTTTATCGTTGATTTTACTGAGTTTTCTTTTAAATTATACTTCAGTATTTTTAGGAATATCCCAAATGTAGACCACACCTGTAGGTTGTGTTAACCAGCCAATTCTTTTAAATCCAAAATAAGAAATAATTGTGGGAGTGAGTTACATTTCACCATAATGGTTTAAAGCAGGACACTTCAAAGTATGGTTTACTGCAGCATTCTTTAATTTATTTTCAACAGAACGTGAGCTACATCTCCCATGTGTAGACTCTTACCTCTCTTATTACATACCGCTCACATATACTAAATGCACTGCGCAATAAATATGCAATAACAGGTGCTTATAGGGCGCAGTCGTCTTTACTATTTGACCATCCGAAACACGTTGCCAGCGGCACGACAAGCCAAGCTCCTATGCCGATTCCGTTCTCCCAGCAGTGCTACTTACCACATACACCATCGGACAGCTGCTGATTGCAGTGTCCGGAAATTATAGGTGCACACAAAAGCGACAATTTAAGTTTGAATCTGGTCTCGGGGCGTCTTATGATGGCGTTATAGTAGGAGGACTGCCAGCGATAGGCAGGAAATCCGGGTTCCAGTTCCAGTGCAGCATAAATTACCAATTGTTACTGCACGGTTGCTACAGCACAAGTTCAGCACATATGAACGGTTCACTCATGTCTTACGCTTCTTTGATGATTCCATTCCAATCAAGCCATTCATTTGATTTCGATGCGTTTAAATTACTTTGCAATTACATTTCTCTCCCGCTATTTGCGAGAGTGCTGCAAAGGGAATAACTCAAAGGTACAAACCAGGATAGGGAAGTGACTGACAATGGTACCAACTACCCTCCACCATGCACTATGCTGGGCTAGTGGAGCGTACACTGACGGGACATAATATTTGGACTACCTGCTTAATAGCACGCTGGCCCACATTTGGAACTCAATACAACAACGATTCTGTATCACATAATTTAGACAAGTCTTTGGCACCAGACATCCACGCATTCCAGTAAATTAAGCGCCGGTAGTATGAGAGTGAGCGCCGGCTCCCGATAGCGTCCTAGGTGTGTTCCTCCCGCTTCACATACGGCAAATCTGGTGGTCCAAACATCAAAGTTGGTTCACTAACGTGCCCCTCGAACCGCTGTAGCAACTGCCTTGTGACACAGAGAGTTGTTCAGAAAGGTGGCATCTTCATCGGGGAAGACAGCAAGCACGAAGGGATGAAGGAAGTCCGCAATAATGTTCACGTAGACCACAGCGGTCCTTTTTTCTCCTTTAGTCTTCTGACTGGTTTGATGCGACCCGCCACGAATTCCCCTCCTGTGCCAACTTCTTCGCCTCAGAGTAGCATTGACAATTATTTGCTGGATGAATTCCAATCTCCGTCTTCATCTACAATTTTTGCTCTCTACAGCTCCCTTTAGTACCATAGAACTCATTTCCTGCTGTCTTAACAGATATCCTATCATCCTGACCCTTCTCGTTGTCAGTATTTCCATTTATTCCTTTCCTCAGACTGCGCAGAACCTCCTCTTTCCTTACCTTTATCAGTCTATCCAATTTTCAATATTCATGTGTAGCACCTCATCTCAAATGCTTCGATTCACCTCAGTTCCAGTTTTCCCACAGTCCATGTTTCACTACCGTACAATTCTGTGCTCCAAACGTACATTCTCAGAAATTTCTTCCTCAAATTAAGGCCTATGGTTGATACGAGTAGACTTCTCTTGGCCAGGAATGCTAGTCAGCTTTTGATGTCCTCCTTGCTCCATCTGGCATGAGTTATTTTGCTATCTAGGTAACAGAATTCCTTAACTTCATCTACTTCGTGATCATCAACTCTGATGTCAAGTTTCTCGCTGTTTGCATTTTTACATCTTCTCATTATTTTCTTAGATTTCCTCTCACTCCACATTCTGTGCTCGTTAGACTCTTCACCCCATTCAGCAGATCGTGTAATTCTTCTTCACTTTCACTCAGGATAACAATGTCATCATTGATATCCTTTCACTTTGAATTTTAATTCCACTCATGAAACTTTCTTTTATTTCCACCATTGCTTCTTCGATATACTGATTGAACAGTAGCGGTGAAAGAATACATACCTATCTTACACCCTTTTTAAACAGAGCATTTCGTTGTTGGTCGTCCACTCTTATTATTCCTTCTTGGCTACCCTCCTCTCCTTATAGCTTACCCTTATTTTTCTGAGAATTTCGAACATTCTGCATCATTTTACTGTGTCCAACGCCTGTTACAGGTCAACAATTTCTATGAATGTGTCTTGATTTTTACTTAGCCTTGTTTCCATTATCAACCGTAACTACAGAATTGCCTCTCTTGTGCCTCTACCTTTCCTAGAGCCAACCTGATAGTCATATAACACATCCTCAATTTTCTTTTCCATTCTTCTGTATATTATCCTTGCAAACAACTTGGATGCATAAGCTGTTAAGCTGATTGTGCGATAATTCTCCCAGTTGTCAGCTCTAGCAGACTTCGTAATTGTGTGTGCGATATTTTTCCGAAAGTCAGATGCTATGTCGCCAGACTCATACTGGTACATTCTACAAACAAACGTAAATAGTCGTTTAGATGCTCCTTCCCCAATGATTTTAGAAATTCTGATGCAATGTTGTCTCTCGTTGTTGCCTTGTTTGATTTTAAGTCCTCCAAAGCTCTCTTAAATTCTGATTCTAATACTGTATTTCCTATCTCTTCTAAATTAACTCCTGTTTTTTCTTGTCACCTCAGACAAATCTTCCCCCCTCATAGAGGCCTTCAATGCACTGTTTCACTTATCCGCTCTCTCCTCTGCAGTGGAATTCCCGTTGCACTCTTAATGTTACCACTCTTGCTTTTAATATCACCGAAGGTCGTTTTAAGTTCCCTATATACTGAGTCCATCCTTCCAACAATCGTTTCTTTTTCGATTTCTTCACATTTTCATGCAGGCATTTCGTCTTAGCTTCCCTGCTCTTCCTACGTATTTCATTCTTCAGCGACCTGTACTTCTGTATTCCTGAATTTCCCTGAACATTTTTGTATTTCCTTCTTTCATCGATCAACTGAAGTGTTTCTTCTGTTACCCATGGTTTCCTCGCAGGTACTTTCTTTGTATCGATGTTTTCCTTTCCAGCTTCTGTGATTACCATTTTTAGATATGTCTATTCCTCTTAAACTGTACTGCCTACGGCCGAGCGGGATTAGCCGAGCTGTCTAGGGCGCTGCAGTCATGGACAGTGCGGCTGGTCCCGGCGGAGGTTCGAGTCCTCCATCGGGCATGGATGTGTGTGTTAAGTAGTGTGTAAGCTTAGGGACTGATGACCTTAGCAGTTAAGTCCCATAAGATTTCACATACACACACCCACGCACACACATGTACTGCCTACTGAGCTATTCCTTATTTTGTATCTATAGCCTTAGAGAACTTCAAGCGTATCTTGTCATTCCTTCCGTGTGCCACTTCTCTGGTTATTGATTCTTCCTGACTAATCACAAATTTCAGCCTACTCTTCTTCACTATTGGCCGCCCGGTGTGGCCGAGCGGTTCTAGGCGCTTCAGTCTGGAACCGCGCGACCGCTACGGTCGCAGGTTCGAATCCTGCCTCGGGCATGTATGTATGTGATTTCCATGGGTTAGTTAGGATTAAGTAGTTCTAAGTTCTAGGGGACTGATGACGTCATATGTTACGTCCCATAGTGCTCAGAGCCATTTGAACCATTTTTTCTTCACTATTTCATTGTGATATGAGTCTATACATTCTCCTGGGTACGCCTTACAATCCAGACTATGATCTTTACGTCGTCTACAGCTGTCATAGTGCCTTAGACTAATACCAAAGGTCACCATGTAAGCTCAGTTCAATGTCCCTGAAGCACATTAGTACCCCATTGCCCTGCGTCCATGACGCGTTATGTGATTCGTGCAGCTGTCCGCCTGGATGACGACGTATATACAACCGTCGATGAGGTATAACAGCAAAAGTTATTCATCCGATCAGGTGACATGTTTCCATTGAGCTGCATTCCAATCCCTACGGTGTTCTTGGGTCAACATGGGAATAAGTCGGGTATCACCTGCTCCGAAGCCCCATGTTCAATAATATGTCCTGAACTGTATGTTCTGGAACAGCACGAGCATTATACACTCCTGGAAATTGAAATAAGAACACCGTGAATTCATTGTCCCAGGAAGGGGAAACTTTATTGACACATTCCTGGGGTCAGATACATCACATGATCACACTGACAGAACCACAGGCACATAGACACAGGCAACAGAGCATGCACAATGTCGGCACTAGTACAGTGTATATCCACCTTTCGCAGCAATGCAGGCTGCTATTCTCCCATGGAGACGATCGTAGAGATGCTGGATGTAGTCCTGTGGAACGGCTTGCCATGCCATTTCCACCTGGCGCCTCAGTTGGACCAGCGTTCGTGCTGGACGTGCAGACCGCGTGAGACGACGCTTCATCCAGTCCCAAACATGCTCAATGGGGGACAGATCCGGAGATCTTGCTGGCCAGGGTAGTTGACTTACACCTTCTAGAGCACGTTGGGTGGCACGGGATACATGCGGACGTGCATTGTCCTGTTGGAACAGCAAGTTCCCTTGCCGGTCTAGGAATGGTAGAACGATGGGTTCGATGACGGTTTGGATGTACCGTGCACTATTCAGTGTCCCCTCGACGATCACCAGTGGTGTACGGCCAGTGTAGGAGACCTCACGCCCCACGTGTTGAGCAATTCGGCGGTACGTCCACCCGGCCTCCCGAATGCCCACTATACGCCCTCGCTCAAAGTCCGTCAACTGCACATACGGTTCACGTCCACGCTGTCGCGGCATGCTACCAGTGTTAAAGACTGCGATGGAGCTCCGTATGCCACGGCAAACTGGCTGACACTGACGGCGGCGGTGCACAAATGCTGCGCAGCTAGCGCCATTCGACGGCCAACACCGCGGTTCCTGGTGTGTCCGCTGTGCCGTGCGTGTGATCATTGCTTGTACAGCCCTCTCGCAGTGTCCGGAGCAAGTATGGTGGGTCTGACACACCGGTGTCAATGTGTTCTTTTTTCCATTTCCAGGAGTGTATTTTTCGTCATGTCTGCAACAGACAGCCGCCTACCCAGTTTTCCAGAGCGAGCAAGCCTTCGTTCTCCACATTCTGTTGTGAGACACGGATGTCCAAAACTTTGTCGTCCACTCATGGTTTCACTTTCCACAGATGCTCACGACAAAAGCACGTCAACATCCGAGGCGTTTCATCATTTCCGAGGTGCTCATACCCAGGCGCCTGCCTTAGCAGTGCACCCTTTGTCAGCGAATTTCCACATTTCCGGCGCTTTCGTCACTACAGCGATTCCTCATCCATGTCTTGTTCCTCTTGTACGCTTTTCTGACCGCGTCACACGCCTGAAAAGCCAGCAGCAGTACGCATTGTTCATAACGTTTTGGCTCGTCACTGTATAATTTCTTATTCTCGCAAGTGTGCAGAAATTAGTCTGACAACTCTAGGAACTTGGGAACTCGTTTGCCCCTACATGAACGTGGAGGGTCATGCCTTTGCAAGTCGTTAAGGCGATGCGCAGGCTGCGACGGCCACTGCTCCCGACGAGCACTGCCGGCTGGGGGTCAGCCGTTTATGGCATCGTTTTGTATGCAAGGCTCCGGCGGAACACTTGAAGTCTGTCACTGCACTCGCGGCGGTCCAGGAAGTTTGCGGGCGGCTCCTCTTTTTGTGGATGCAGCGACAGCACCGTTAGGCGATGCAGCCCCCGCGGCGGGGCTGCGGCTGGGAACCGGCCCCAGTAATTACCAACTGGCAGGGCCAAACGGCGCCAAAGTCCGCCACCGCCGCTGCTCACCTCAAGTACCTGCTTAGCCCGCCGAGTTACCACCAGCGTCCGCCGGCAGCGCCCACATGCTGCAGGCGATGTACGCTCCACGCGAATTTAATGCGCGTCATTGTTACCCTACGGCTGGTAAAGGAAGCGTGCGTCAGTGGCTGACCTAGCTCCAGTTTCTACAATATGAACCGAAATTACATTGGCAAATTTCGTAGATTGTTCTTGGACATTTTCCACTTTTCTTTTCTTTTCTTTTTTTTCTGTGCAAGGGGTCCATAACTTCCAGTAGCTCGTTAGCGAGTAATTGGAATTCGTTCAACTATCTGTCTGCATTGCACTGAAAATGTCTGCGCAACAGAGAAAATATCGACGGTCCACTGTCTTATTTGGAAACAAAATTTGTTTCAAGAACGAAATTTTCACTCTGAAGCGGAGTGTGCGCTGATATGAAACTTCCTGGCAGATTAAAACTGCGTGCCGGACCGAGACTCGGACTCAGGACCTTTGCCTTTGGGGGGCAAGTGCTCTACCAACTGAGCTACTCAAGCACGACTCACGCCCCGTCCTCACAGCTTTACTTCTGCCAGCACCTCGTCTCCTATCTTCCAAACTTTACAGAAGCCCGCGAAAGGCAAGGGTCCCGAGTTCGAGTCTCGGTCGGGCACACAGTTTTAATCTGCCAGGAAGTTTCATATCAGCGCACACTCCGCTGCAAAGTGAAAACATCATTCTGGAAACATCGCCCAGGCTTTGGCTAAGCCATGTATCCGCAATATCCTTTCTTTCAGGAGTGCTAGTTCTGCAAGGTTCGCAGGAGAGCTTCTGTAAAGTTTGGAATGAAGGAGACGAGGTGCTGGCAGAAGTAAAGCTGTGAAGACGGGGCGTGAGTCGTGCTTGGGTAGCTCAGTTGGTAGAGCACTTACCCGCGAAGGGCAAAGGTCCCGAGTTCGAGTCTCGGTCCGGCACACAGTTTTAATCTGCCAGGAAGTTTCAAAATTTGTTTCATTCATTAATGGCAACTGCTGTTGACAACTATTATGCCCAATGTACTCTCCACCCTCGAGCTTGCATTTAGTACTGCTCATTTCTCTCTCGGGCTTGTTTTTCTCAACAATTTTAGTTGTTCACTAGCAGTGATACACAGCAGTACGAATAGGTTTACCTGATGAAAAGCTGAGCAATATCCAACTCCTGTACGGTTCAAAGCAAGTACCACACAACGACAGCAACCACGTCACTATACTTCCGCGTCTGTGTTAGAGTTGTTGAAATTACTTGGTTAACCATTGCATATTTTGGTGTTTTAGTTGTTTTGAAGGTATTTTCAAAGAAAAAAGAGTCATAATTATAATGCACTCTATAACGGCCACATTCTAAAGGTGGCAGGGGTAAAATACAGGGAGCGAAAGGCTATTTACAATTTGTACAGAAAGCAGATGGCAGTTATAAGAGTCGAGGGACATGAAAGGGAAGCAGTGGTTGGGAAGGGAGTAAGACAGGGTTGTAGCCTCTCCCCGATGTTGTTCAATCTGTATATTGAGCAAGCAGTAAAGGAAACAAAAGAAAAATTCGGAGTAGGTATTAAAATTCATGGAGAAGAAATAAAAACTTTGAGGTTCGCCGATGACATTGTAATTCTGTCAGAGACAGCAAAGGACTTGGAAGAGCAGTTGAATGGAATGGACAGTGTCTTGAAAGGAGGATATAAGATGAACATCAACAAAAGCAAAACAAGGATAATGGAATGTAGTCTAATTAAGTCGGGTGATGCTGAGAGAATTAGATTAGGAAATGAGGCACTTAAAGTAGTAAAGGAGTTTTGCTATTTGGGGAGCAAAATAACTGATGATGGTCGAAGTAGAGAGGACATAAAATGTAGGCTGGCAATGGCAAGGAAAGCGTTTCTGAAGAAGAGAAATTTGTTAACATCCAGTATTGATTTAAGTGTCAGGAAGTCATTTCTGAAAGTATTCGTATGGAGTGTAGCCATGTATGGAAGTGAAACATGGACGATAAATAGTTTGGACAAGAAGAGAATAGAAGCTTTCGAAATGTGGTGCTACAGAAGAATGCTGAAGATTAGATGGGTAGATCACATAACTAATGAGGAAGTATTGAATAGGATTGGGGAGAAGAGAAGTTTGTGGCACAACTTGACCAGAAGAAGGGATCGGTTGGTAGGACATGTTCTGAGGCATCAAGGGATCACCAATTTAGTATTGGAGGGCAGCGTGGAGGGTAAAAATCGTAGAGGGAGACCAAGAGATGAATACACTAAGCAGATTCAGAAGGATGTAGGTTGCAGTAGGTACTGGGAGATGAAAAAGCTTGCACAGGATAGAGTAGCATGGAGAGCTGCATCAAACCAGTCTCAGGACTGAAGACCACAACAACAACAACAACAACAACGGCCACAGGAGACCGTGGGCCCCGTGCACCAAAATACTCACCAGATATTTCTGACCAACCTCCGAAACTTTGTAGGTTGAGTTCAGGCCACAATATATACAAACCTACAAACGTGTATTAGTAAGGCTCTCGAACCTCTCCTTACCCGACGACATAAGGACAGTCAGTCGACACCCGTTCACTGGAATGCAACGATATGGACCTGTGGCCACATTTTGTGACAAGTGTGTAGAAGTTTGTTTCGCAAGCCAGCAGAGATGGACGTGTCCAACAGTGATGATCCATACACCTGAGCTCCTACTGTGATGTGCTCTTGTTATGTTGCACCACATTTTGTGTGCTAAACAGCACTGGAGAATCCATACACCTTCTGAGTCTTGTATTTCAGTCATCCAGAACATTTTCATAATGAAGTGCACACATGCACACACCCGCCCCCCCTACACACACACACACACACACACACACACACACTCACACACACACACACACACACTTTATACATAAAGCAGCATATATGCACGTCCAGTCCAGGATCTCCTCCTACAGCTCTGGATCGGTTTCAACCCAATTTGGCACGCAGACAGTAAGTTTCACAAGTGTAAGTGCTGTGGGGTTTACAACTTCCCATCTCCAAAAAGAGAAGAGGTACATGCAGATACATGCTTTTTCAAACGCTGCCACGTAGGTTTCACTGCACAACAGGTATGTTGTGTTGGAGTAGTTTTGGCCTGCACTATCTAACTGTTTTTCTGGGGCTTCAAGTGTGCATGGGAACCGATAGGGGAAGGTGGAGATGGATAGAGGAGGGGAGAGAGGGGGAGAAGGGTGAGATCGACACAGAGAGAGGGGAAGAGGAGATGTACATAGAGTGGAGGATGATGATATGGATGTAGAGAAGGAGGCAGAGGAGACTGACAGAGGATGAGGAGGGGCTGGACAGAGAGCAGAACAGAGAGTAGATGCAGGCAACCTAGATGGGGCAACCACAGCTATGACTATTGACCTAGGGTATTAATAACCGCTTCGGCTGTACTTTGATCCTTTATTAATGCACCACTACCGGTTTCGAGGCGTTAAAGCCACATGTTCAGGTAACAAATGATTAATGAACAACAAATGTTGAGAAAAAAGATTCTGAGCTCTTCCGCTCTAATGTTTAATCATAAGCCACTTGAAGATGTGGCTTTAACGCCACGAAACCGGCAGTGGTACAGAAATGAACGACCAAAATACAGCTGAAGCTGTTATTAATACCCAAGACAGTAGATGTACAGAGGGAGAGCAAGACATAGGTGGAGGGAGTGGGAGGTATATATGACCAGAGGGAGGAGATGGACAAGAGAGGAGAGAGGAAGAGATGAAGAAAACAGCTAATTGACAGGAAGAGATGAACAGAGAAATGGGGAGAAAGGTTGATACAGAGAGAAGTAAGCAATGTGTGCAATATATATGCCAAGTTGTGAGTATGTGTATAAAGGCTAAATGGTTCAAATGGCTCTGAGCACTATGGGACTTAACATCTGAGGTCATCACTCCCCTAGAACTTAGAACTACCTTTAACCTAACTAACCTAAGGACATCACACACATCCATGCCCGAAGCAGGATTCGAACCTGCGACCATAGCGGTCGCGCGGTTCCGGACTGAAGTGCCTAGAACCGCTCGGCCACACAGGCCGGCTATAAAGGCTAGTATGTGTATAAAGCAGATATAAAGCATCCTGTATACGTCCAAACCGCTGGATCAATTTCAACCAAATTTGGCAGACAAACAACAGACAACATGAGTATCAGCATAATGAGGTTTAGAAGCTCCTAGATCACATAGGAATGGAAATACTGGCAAAAACGGCTTTTTCCAACCCTTGCCATGTAGGCTGCACTGCATAACAGGCATGTTGTGTGAGAGTAATATCAGATGGTAATATCAGACTGTCTTATGACCTACTTTTCCAGGGCAGCTTACCTGTCAGGGGCAAAAAACAGAGAAAATAGAGGGGGGGGGGGGGGGGGAAAGAAGGGGAAGACGTGTTCGGCAAAGAGTGGGAAGAAGGACTACATGGAAAGAGGAGAGGAGATGTATAGAGAGATGATGGAGGAAGAGTTGGACAGAGAGAGGAGGAAGGAGACCATGGACAGAGAAGGTGTAAGGAGAAGATGGGCAGAAGTGGGCGAGGAGGAAATGATCAGAGAATGAGAAGTTAGGTGGCCAGAGAGAGAGAGCAGAGGAAGAGAGAGGCAGAGAAGGAGAAGAAGGTGATGGGTAGAGAGCGGGACGAGGAGGTGATTAGTAGAGAGAGGGATGAGGAAGAAAAGGATAGGGAGACGGTGGAGTAGAAGAAAGACATAAAGAGGAGGATGAACGAAGGGGAAGGACGAGATGGACAGTGCGAAAAGTGGACATGTGTAGGAGGCAATAGAGAAGGTAAGGGGTCAGGAGGAAGAGGAAGACCGTGTGAGGTGGAAGGTGGGAAATAAATACAGGGTGTACATAAAGTCCAAGAACACTTTCAATTGCCGGCCGAAAGTGGCCGTGCGGTTAAAGGCGCTGCAGTCTGGAACCACAAGACCGCTACGGTCGCAGGTTCGAATCCTGCCTCGGGCATGGATGTTTGTGATGTCCTTAGGTTAGTTATGTTTAACTAGTTCTAAGTTCTAGGGGACTAATGACCTCAGCAGTTGAGTCTCATAGTGCTCAGAGCCATTTGAACCATTTGAACACTTTCAATTATTTATTGCACAAGAACTAAACATTGTATAGATGTCATACACATTGCATTTTGAAGAGGAACTCTGAAAGTTGTTTTTTTTATTTTTTTTATCGTTTACAAACGTTCGATATGCAAACCATGAGCGACCCGGCAGACGAGTACGGTAATCGAATTCTTGCCATACCCGTCCCAGCATGGCATCATCAACTGTGGGAGTCGCTTCCCGTGTTCTCTCCCGGAGCTCTGCTACATCACGTGGTAGAGGCGGTCCATACACCAGATCGTTAATGTGTCCCCACAGAAAAAAGTCACACATTCGCTGAACAGCTGTAGCACATTTGTTTTTGTCGGAACTCCAACACAGAGAAAGCTCGCTCCGCACCTGGACTCGCAATGTTTGCGCGTAGCGCTGACTATAGGCAAATTACCAAACTATGCTGTGGCGGTATACATGAAAAAAACTTTCAGGGTTTCTCTTCAAAATGACATATCTGTACAATGTTTGGTTCTTCTGCAATAAATAACTGAAAGTGTCCAAACGTTCAAATGTGTGTGAATTCATAAAGGACCAATTTACTGAAGTCATCGCTCCCTAGTCTTACACACTATTTAAACTAACTTATGCTAAGAACAACACACGCGCCCTTGCCCGAGGGAGGACTCGAACTTCCGGGGGGGAGGGCCGCGCAGTTTGTAACAAGGCGCCTCAAATCGCGCGGCCACTCCGCGCGGCACTGAAAGTTTTCCCGGACTTTATGTACACCCTGTATATAGCTGGGCAAAGCTGTGTATTCAGCAAGTCGAAAATAATATACCGATAATAGTCTCCACTTATTCTCCGAAAAGGATCCTGGTAATGTCTTTGTTTAACAGAAAAGAAAAGTCTCGGAAGACTCAAAGATACACAATTAAGCCCTTAATATCGTCAGAAACAGCACCGTGTTTTAACTTTAGCAAACATAGCCAAGCTCTTGGAAAAAAATTTAAAGAGAATAGTGGTTGACTTATTGCACTCTTCTGCTTATTTCTGACATGCGTTTTTTTCATGCGTTGTCAAACTGAACATTATACAAAACATCATGGAATTATGTAGATACGGCTAAGTTTGCGTCTCTTTCCAACTCTGTGCGCTATAGGCGCACATCTTCTATACGACAAATCTTTAATTGCAAAAACCATAAAATGTACTAAAGTTACAATAAATGCTATATCGTTGATGCAGTAAAACGATAGTTAAAATAAGTGATCAGTATGAAGCACATTTGCCGGCCGTGTGCCGAGCGGTTCTAGGCGCTTCAGTCTGGAACCGCGCGACCGCTACGGTCGCAAGTTCGAATCCTGCTTCGGGCATGGTTGTGTGTGATGTCCTTAGGTTAGTTAGATTTACGTAATTCTAAGTTCTAGGGGACTGGTGACCACAGATGTTAAGTCCCATAGTGCTCAGAACCGTTTGAACCATTTGAAGCACATTTCCGGCGGCTGATGGAGCTGCATTTCCTCCTGCGAAATCATTACATCACTGGCTACCGCACTCCTATTCCGCCTGCGAGATTTCTTACATTAGCTGAGCAGATGCTCGGAAGTGAAGTCACGGCCCGGTAGGCACAATGGGCACTCGGACCCAGCAAGGCCCCATCATCAGCTGGAGCACAGCGGCTACCTCAACGAGGTAGACCGTTGCAAACACATTCTGTCTGGTTCCTTCCGTCCAATTCTTCTACAATACCTAACGATTTACTTTTTCAAACTTTCTGTAAAATTTATAGTTGGTCTTCGATTTTGTCAATATTATGTCCCTTCTTTTGCATACATAAGCCTAGCGCTGTTTTGTTGCTGGCGTAAGTGTCCTGTTTCAATCTCAACCCAGAGGACCTGCGTGTCTGGCCGATATTGCTTTTTTTCTTTTTTTCACGGTAATGGCATGATATTTTGTGGACCCCCAGATTTTCTATATTTATTATTCTTATGAAGCACGCTATGACTGTATCACTAAAGTGACTGTGTCAGAAATGAACGGAAGTTCATAGCCAAGTTTGTTACTACAGCTTTATATTGCGCCAAACCACTTTACAAATGACACCAAAACATATGTTGTACTCTCAGCGCGGGGTTGCAACCAATTGTGCAAAATCTTGAGGCCCAGTCAACTCTAGAAACTGGGTAACATTCAATCTTCCAGTCAATCAATTTTATGGTTACAGGGTTATTGGCTGATGCCACAGTAATGGACATTTCCTTTGGGTCTCTCGGCTACTCTTCTGCTGCCCCTTGGTACTACGTTTAATTAAAATTATTTACGTAGTAATATTCAGAGACTTTTCCACTTACGTCATAGAAAACAATCTTTAACTTCAGTTCCCAAACTTTTGTACGTATACTCTAAATTATGGAAACTACACTATCCCGCCACCACTTACGCTGACACAGAAGATATCCCTTGCATGGACGCGGATAAGAAGCATTTCTCAGGTAGGAAGGGCGTGGAATAGATCATGCAGTTTCAATGATCATCGTAACAAAATAATGGAATTCAAAGCTCGCACGGATATATTTAAGTGCCCGTTTTTCCCTTGCGCTGTTCGAAAGTGGAAAGGTAGAGAAATAAATTCTTCATTTGTGTGGCCGTAGTGTCCGTAGCTGCTTTATAATTCTTGAGGGTATAGTTGCAACGACAGGATAAAAATACTCTCAACGTAGAGAAATAACTTGAAGGTAGTTCAACGAACCCTCTGCTAGGCACTTAACTGTGAATTGCAGACTATTCATGTACACTCCTGGAAATGGAAAAAAGAACACATTGACACCGGTGTGTCAGACCCACCATACTTGCTCCGGACACTGCGAGAGGGCTGTACAAGCAATGATCACACGCACGGCACAGCGGACACACCAGGAACCGCGGTGTTGGACGTCGAATGGAGCTAGATGCGCAGCATTTGTGCACCGCCGCCGTCAGTGTCAGCCAGTTTGCCGTGGCATACGGAGCTCCATCGCAGTCTTTAACACTGGTAGCATGCCGCGACAGCGTGGACGTGAACCGTATGTGCAGTAGACGGACTTTGAGCGAGGGCGTATAGTGGGCATGCGAGAGGCCGGGTGGACGTACCGCCGAATTGCTCAACACGTGGGGCGTGAGGTCTCCACAGTACATCGATGTTGTCGCCAGTGGTCGGCGGAAGGTGCACGTGCCCGTCGACCTGGGACCGGACCGCAGCGACGCACGGATGCACGCCAAGACCGTAGGATCCTACGCAGTGCCGTAGGGGACCGCACCGCCACTTCCCAGCAAATTAGGGACACTGTTGCTCCTGGGGAATCGGCGAGGACCATTCGCAACCGTCTCCATGAAGCTGGGCTACGGTCCCGCACACCGTTAGGCCGTCTTCCGCTCACGCCCCAACATCGTGCAGCCCGCCTCCAGTGGTGTCGCGACAGGCGTGAATGGAGGGACGAATGGAGACGTGTCGTCTTCAGCGATGAGAGTCGCTTCTGCCTTGGTGCCAATGATGGTCGTATGCGTGTTTGGCGCCGTGCAGGTGAGCGCCACAATCAGGACTGCATACGACCGAGGCACACAGGGCCAACACCCGGCATCATGGTGTGGGGAGCGATCTCCTACACTGGCCGTACACCACTGGTGATCGTCGAGGGTACACTGAATAGTGCACGGTACATCCAAACCGTCATCGAACCCATCGTTCTACCATTCCTAGACCGGCAAGGGAACTTGCTGTTCCCACAGGACAATGCACGTCCGCATGTATCCCGTGCCACCCAACGTGCTCTAGAAGGTGTAAGTCAACTACCCTGGCCAGCAAGTCTCCGGATCTGTCCCCCATTGAGCATGTTTGGGACTGGATGAAGCGTCGTCTCACGCGGTCTGCACGTCCAGCACGAACGCTGGTCCAACTGAGGCGCCAGGTGGAAATGGCATGGCAAGCCGTTCCACAGGACTACATCCAGCATCTCTACGATCGTCTCCATGGGAGAATAGCAGCCTGCATTGCTGCGAAAGGTGGATATACACTGTACTAGTGCCGACATTGTGCATGCTCTGTTGGCTGTGTCTATGTGCCTGTGGTTCTGTCAGTGTGATCATGTGATGTATCTGACCCCAGGAATGTGTCAATAAAATTTCCCCTTCCTGGGACAATGAATTCACGGTGTTCTTATTTCAATTTCCAGGAGTGTAGATGTTGATCTGCCTAATGGGAAATGAGACGTATAGGTGTATACGTTCTGCTCACCAACATCTCCAGCAATGTCAAAACTTCTCTACACATTCCTACGGCGTGAGAGCAGGCAAAGATGTTGATGGTGGTTTGTCCAGAGGGTGCGAATGCTAAGTTAAGCGGTCCGCTGAGATTCGTCACAGAGAAGTATCAACACAGTAGTCTCTATTATAACGGTTTAATGTAAATTCCTGTTCTATTATGAAATGGGAGCAATTCTAGCCACAGGTCACTAAGTAATGAAGGTTTCCAGTTACTGACCGCAACTTTGCCAGTAACACAAGAATGTAAAGTAATACTGATATCAACAACACAGTTGTTAGCCCGCCTAGGCAACATTTAGTAATCAGCAACTACATTTATTGTGAACCAACAGGCAAATTTTCTCACAGCGACTGATGGACGACACAAAACAGAGTTTGTGACTTTTTTTTCGCAATTTATTTCAGTTTTTCATATCTCATAACGCCATATTAGATAACGAGGTTACACCATTCCAAATTAAATTAATAGGAACGCTTGTTTTATTGTTTTATGTAACAGGGCTTACTGGGGAGAAACAGTCACACGTCACTTGTACAATGTTGCGCGGCGTCCAGCATACATAAACACCAATTTTAAGGATTGACTCAAATCCATGTCTTTCCCTCCCTTTGGCGACGTACATTATCAAGGCGAAGTTAATTAAACATTCTGAATGTGCATGGTTTGTTACACCCTTTAGCATTCGATGATGGCCGGCCGAAGTGGCCGTGCGGTTAAAGGCGCTGCAGTCTGGAACCGCAAGACCGCTACGGTCGCAGGTTCGAATCCTGCCTCGGGCATGGCTGTTTGTGATGTCCTTAGGTTAGTTAGGTTTAACTAGTTCTAAGTTCTAGGGGACTAATGACCTTGGCAGTTGAGTCCCATAGTGCTCAGAGCCATTTGAACCATTCGATGATGTGCACGTAACTTCTTACTGTCCGCATGAAGTTCAGCAAACATTTTACTTTTCACATACAGAAAACGAATTATTTCACAAACTTCATATTTTTTAGGATGTGAAACCGGCGAACTCACTGACGAAACTGTTGAGAACTATGACACTTTGCCAGGAAACAGAGGCAACGGCACTTGTGCAGAAAGAACAATAATAAAGCTTTTTTTTCTTTTTGGAGACTTTTAGTTTCACTTTCGGTGCAACACGTGCACAGCCGAAGAAGCCCCATAGGAATCAAGTATCGGCTCCAGAGGGGTAAAGGAGGTCTGTTACTGGGGAAGGACGTGAGGTTTGTAGCCTTTCCCCGATCCTATTCACTGTCTACAGTCTACAGTGTGCACGCAATAAAGGAACTCAAAGAAAAACTATGAATAGGAATTGAAGTGCAAGGAGAAGAAATAAAAACTTTGACGTTTGGCGATGACATTTTAATTCTGTCATAAACAGCAAAGGAACTGGAATCGCAACTCAACTCAGGGTGTTGAAAGGAGGATATTAGATGAACATCAGCAAAAGCAAAACAAGGATAATGGAATGTAGCCTAATTAAATCAAGTGATGCTGAGAGAGTTAGATTAGGAAATGGGACAAAGACCTAGATGAGTTTTGTTATATGGGCAGCAAAATATTTGATTATCGAAGTTGAAAAAATGGCTCAAATGGCTCTGAGCACTATGGGACAACTTCTGAGGTCATCAGTCCCCTAGACTTAGAACTACTTAAACCTAACTAACCTAAGGACATCACACACATCCAGGCACAGGATTCGAACTTCGGCAACAAAAGCGTTTCTGAAGAAGAGGAATTTGTTAACATCGAATATAGATGTAAGTGTTAGGAACGCTTTTCTGAAGGTATTTGTCTAGAATGTAGCCATGTATGGAAGTAAAACGTGGGCGATAAACAGTTTACACAAGCAGAAAATAGAAGTTTTTGATATGTGGTGCTACAGAAAAATACTGAAGATCAAATGGGTAGATCACGAAAACAATGAGGAGGTACTGAATGTAATTGATGAGAAAAGAAATTTGTGGTGCAATCTGACTAGAAGAACGGATCGGTTGGTAATACACATTCTGGAATATCAAGGGATCACGACTTTAGTACTGGAGGGAAGTATGGAGAGGTAAAAGTCGTAGAGGGAGACTGTCTGGAGATAAAGAGGCTTGCATTGGATAGAGTATCATGGAGAGCTGCGCCGAACTAGCCTTCGGACTGAAGACCACAATAACAGATAACTGAAAAGTCTCGAAAGTGATATGGGTAAAAATGATCCCTCCCACGTCGGATAGGTGCCTATGTCGTACCCGAGCTTACATCGAGAGGTCACAGTAATGCCAGGGAAATGCTGAAGCGAACAGGTAGTCGATAATGGTGAACGGCGCGTGGAGTTAGCCCGCGCGCTCTGACGTATTTCTTGCAGTCGCCGCCTTAGTGGTCCCGCAGGCGACAGCTTGTATGATAGCTCTCGCCCACCGAACAATGGCCTGTAAATACAACTATCCAGACTGATCGGCCTTTAAACCTACGCCCGCCCGAGCAAAGAGAGCTTTTAATTGTTAGCTGCCAAGGCAGGAGGCTGGGGGCGTCTCGTGGGATGACGTGGGTAGGGTCAGCGACTGTCACCCAATAAGGCCCGACAGAAGGCATGAGCAATAGCGACCGATGATTTACGCGCCTCGTAGAGGATCGTAGGCAGGTAACCGCTCACGGATACTTAAAGGGTTGTGGAGCGATCAAGTAGAAGTGAACCGTTGTCCGCTCGTAATGGGTCTTATAATAGGGTCAAGTAGAAGTATCTGTAGCATAACTGAAGCAGTATTGTACACAGCATATTACCTGTAGTTTATTTATTTCTTTATTATTTATTTATTCTGGCATTCGGTCATAGTGACATTATGACCTCTGTGTATTACAAAGTTTAACACAAATACAGGGTGTATCAGATGTGAGGGCAGATATTTCTATTGGTGACTGAAGACGGTGGACTGAACAATATAACATCAGTATTTACGTCGTATGCATGCTAATAATAATAGCTATTAGGAGTAATGTTTTTTGGTTGGTTAATACCTCCAAGTTCATGCAGCAAGCCATTAATGCTAAATTTCCCATGTGCAGCAGGTCAGGAATTGGAGTGGTAACCGGTGGACGCAAAATGGTTAATCTACAGTGACAGAAGTAGTCTGCCTATTGCAGACCAAGCAGAAAACATCACGTAGTAAATTATATGTCGCGTTTGTGGGAAGACTGGCGACACAGAGAAAAAGTAACAGACACATCGATGTGTGTACGTATTAGGGCAGCCCACATAAAATATCTGCACTTAAATCCGTTACACCTGTATAATATAAGATTTCTCTTTTCGTGCTTAGGCTACCATTTTATGTAAATAAATATACTGCATTCTCACATAAGTTTAGGTAATATTTTATACATAAGCCTATCATTCGTGGATAATGAACTGTCGAAAAGAATTTTTTACTGTGGGCAGTAGACACTTTTGATGACAATCATACTGCCTACAGGAGAAAAAACACATAGTTCAAATCTTCAACTGACGTTCCATTATACTCAGCATTAGGACAGAATAGCCTTGATCCAATGCCAATGCTATTCGAAATACGCTTCAAGAGCAAATGAAAACATTACAAAACGACAGACGAATTCCTGGTGACCTCTCTTGCAAATATCATCTGTTATGTCCGCCCCCGGTAGTTGAGTAGTCAGCGCTACAAAATGTCAATCCTAAGGGCCCGGGTTCGATTCCCGACTGGGTCGGAGATTTTCTCCGCTAAGGGACTGGGTGTCGTGTTCTCCTGATCGTCATCATTTCATCCCCATCGACGCGTAAGTCGACGAAGTGGCGTCAAATCGGAAGACTTGCACCCGGCGAACGGTCTACCTGATGGGAGGCCCTAGTCACACGACATTTACATTTATCATCTGTTATACCAGTGAGAACTGGTGTCGTCACACTTCTCCTGGAAACACACTGACACTTTTCCTGTGAGTTTGAGTATTTCCCATTCAGCGTATTTGATTGGCGGATCGAAGCAATTTGTGTACAAAATATTTTTCACATTTCGGAGCAGCGGTTGCTGTCTTGTAAAACGAACAAAGATAGTGGCTCGAGTCCATATCAGGCATGGAAAGGCTCTTAAATCTGCCGTTACAATGTGTGTGTTCCAGAGCAGCTAGTTAATACGACTACGAAGTGTTTCGCGATAGAATCCTTGGACAGAAAGTTCTCGGTAAACTAGTTGCCTCAAATTCATAAAGCGTCTTATCCAGCAACTTATCATAACTTAGAGATATGAAGATAAAGGGTAATTGATGCTAGTACAAAAACTGATGAGACGACTTTCCCACTCTGTGTGAGAACACAACTTAATTAAATCGACTTTCATTAGCAGCTACTGTCTATCAGTTAATCCAACAATTTACGTCATGCAACGTACACTAGCGACTATATCATATTAAAAAGAAGACGTTTATGTGTACCGAGCGAGGTGGCGCAGTGGTTAGCACACTGGACTCGCATTCTGGAGGACGACGGCTCAATCTCGCGTCCGGCCTTCCTGATTTAGTTTTTCCGTAATTTCCCTAAATCGCTTCAGGTAAATTCTGGGATGGTTCCTTAGACAGGGGAGGACCGACTTCCTTCCCCATCCATCCCTAATCCAATGAGACCGATGACTTCGCTGTTTGGTCTCTTCCCCCAAATCAACACAATCTCTTTGTGTGTAAGGATTATTGCGGATTTATTAATACTATCTGTATCTCTGGATGTAAGCGAAGGTTCTCCGCGTCTATATAGCTTGAATTGCTCACAAAGTGCAGACGTATCATATTTTCCACGTCAAATTGGTAAGACGTAAACTGTGTCCCCCTTGAAGCTAAAATCTTCTGCGTTGTTAAGCCGCGTCATATTTCTTAGAAAAGATATACATTTCGACCCCTCCGCTGAGATCTTCTTCCACTATTGACTGATCGCACTCCTATTGTTCTTTTGTGCTTGATGAGGACATTACACTGACAGGTTCTACCTAATTCTTAGCTAAGAACAGGACATTACACTGACATTTTAGCTAATTGGTTAGTTAAGAATAGTTATACTAAACAAAAGACGTGTCGCATAGAACCGGCCGGAGAGCCGAGCGGTTCTAGGCGCTACAGTCTGGAACAGCGCGACCTCTACGGTCGCAGGTTCGAATCCTGCTTCGGGCGTGGCTGTGTGTGATGTGTGATGTCCTTAGGTTAGTTAAGTTTAAGTAGTTCTAAGTTATAGGGGATTGATGACCTCAGAGGGTAAGTCCCATAGAGCTCAGAGCCATTTGAACCATTTTGTCGCGTAGACGTTGTGCCCGGCGTTGCGCGGGAACCGACACTTCTGTAGTTAGCCTGAGCAGATCCGTGATGCTCCGGCACGTTGTTCGGACTGTGGCAGATGGCGTAACTGTTTAAACGGAGAACAACTAGATAGTAGCGACGTTGTAAGTAAGATATATTCTAACTATCCGATCAACTAAAACACCTCGCAATACTGCCATAATTGCACAGGCAGTGCGTGCTCTTGCATTGTTCAAATGGCTCAAATGGCTCTGAGCACTATGGGACTTAACATCTGAGGGCATCAGTCCCCTAGAACTTAGAACTACTTAAACCTAACTAACCTAAGGACATCACGCACATCCAAGCCCGAGGCAGGATTCGAACCTGCGACCGTAGCGGTCGCGCGGTTCCAGACTGAAGCGCCTATAACCGCTCGGCCACACTGGCCGGCTCTTGCATTGTGTCGCATGAGATAACCGTTAGCACCCTGAAAATATATTGCAGCGTGTTAATACTACAGTTTGGCTTTCACCGCCGGAGCTTACTTAAGCTAAAACTTCTAGTCCCTGTAAGGGACCGATATCGATCTATACTCACTGACGTTTCGTTCCCAACTGCGTGAGATATTTCGGAGACGAATAGACAACTGTATAGAAATCTCAAGGGGGCTCTGTAGAAGAGCACCACCGTTCGTCACGCGATGCCGAATGCGTGATTGTCTCTGGCTAATAAATGTTACACTGTTGGTGCAAAATTAGCATCTATATCTTACTTTATTTCATCTTTTCTTCTCGTCTTATGTTTTCTACAATTTTTTATTTCTTATCTTTAGATAGGAAACGTGGTAGGTGAATATGGAATGGGGTAAGAAATGAAAGAGGAAGCCGCCTAGTAGAATTCTGCACAGAGCATAACTTAATCATAGCTAACACTTGGTTCAAGAATCATAAAAGAAGGTTGTATTCATGGAAGAGGCCTGGAGATACTCGAGGTTTCAGATAGATCATATAATGGTAAGACAGAGATTTAGGAAGCAGGTCTTAAATTGTAAGACATTTCCAGGGGCAGGTGTGGACTCTGACCACAATCTATTGGTTATGAACTGCAGATTAAAACTGAAGAAACTGCAAAAAGGTAGGAATTTAAGGAGATGGGATCTGGATAAAGTGTCAGAACCAGAGGTTGTAGAGAGTTTCAGGGAGAACATTAGGGAATGATAGACAGGAATGGGGGAAAGAAATACAGTATAAGAAGAATGGGTAGCTTTGAGGGATGAAATAGTGAAGGCAGCAGAGGATCAAGGAGGTAAAAAGACGAGGGTAGTAGAAATCCTTGGGTAACAGGAGATATATTGAATTTATTTGATGAAAAGAGAAAATATAAAAAAAGGGTCTATACAAGGGTGACGTACTTGAGGACAATATTATGGAAATGGAAGAGGATGTAGATGAAGATGAAGATGAAATGAGAGATATGAAAATGAATTTAAAATTTAGCACAAAAAGAAGTATTTAGAATTATCATGATATCTGAAAATATTGGATAAAAATGTGTAAATAAAATAATACCATAATAATAATAATAACAGTAAAAAGGAGGTTGTTAAAATATTGATGAAGACTTTGTGCCAAAAACGGTGATGATCGATTACTTTAAACGGAGAACCATGTCATTAACGAGAGATAATCACGTATTGGACATTGGGTGGTGAATGGTGACACCCTCTCCACATCTCTATGAATTCGGAATCACGTTGAGCTTTCGATGCAGTTGTCGGTTTATTTCCGAGGATGTCTCCAGGAGATGACGATAAAACATCAGAAAGTGGTCCCATGTACTGATCACATTTCCTTATAGTCCGTAAGTTTCAGCTAATGAACTGCAGTACATTGTTCGCATACGCATCAGAAGCTATGGTTCGATCAAAAAAGATTGGTACAATTTATTAGTGTTGCATTAATTACATACTACTGTTTTCACAACTGGGAAAGTCTCTACATGCAACTTACCAGGATTTTCCTGAACTGAAACGTCATCTACTCTACGAGATAATATACCCCGGCACAGATAGCCACGTTTCATCAGTGAAAAAGAGCGTTTCACTTTCAACTTCTCCGTCATATACAGCTTGCAACAGCCAACTGCAGTGCGGTCGTTGAGCATCAGACTCTCCTTTATCCGCTACCTTCCGGTGTTATTCTGAGCTCTATTAACAAATGCTGCTCAAACACTCAATCAGTCTCAGGTGCTAAATCGTGCAACGATTTTTGCGGAAGTCTGCCGAAGGCATTCCTAACTCTTGCAAGACCGCTGCTAACTCGTCTAGTTTTTCTCGGCTATGACCGATACGCCACCTACGAAAGTCATCAGTGATCAGAGCCTGTGTACGGGGTATTGGTTCTCTCTCACTGCAAGACACACCAAGTGCGAAATCCATAAAATATCTGGGATAGTGGACCTGAATTCTGATCATTGGTTAGCAGACAGAACTTGCGTGCAGGTCGAAGACGTTAATATACTGAAACTTTCTGCCAGATTAAAACTGTGTGCCGGACCGAGACTCGAAATCGGGACCTTTGCCTTTCGCGGGCAAGTGCTCTGTAAAGTTTGGAAGAAGTAAAGCTGTGAGGAGGGGGCGTGAGTCGTGCTTGGGTACCACGGTGGTAGATCACTTGCCCGCGAAAGGCAAAGGTCTCGAGTTCGAGTCTCGGTCCGGCACACAGTTTTACTCTGCCAGGAAGTTTCATTTCAGCGCACACTCCGCAGCAGAGTGAAAATCTCATTCATGTTAATACACTGTTCATGCGACACGATAACGCACTGCATGTGTTATTCAGAATTCGGAATAACACAGACGGTGCAATATCATATTTATCCGCCGACATCGGGCAAGCGACTTTCAAGAAAAATGTCTCGCCTGTACAAGATGTACGAGTACAGGTTGTAGACACATTTGGTAGTTTGGGTCCGGCTGTGAGTCGTGTTCGGATAGCCAAAAGGTAAGGCAACCACTCGCCACTAGTGGGAAATCCGGGTACGAGTCCCGGTCTGCCACAAATTTTCATTATCGCCATTCCATTACACAGTTGACAGTTGTCAATATCGGCAATTGCGAATACATTTCATGTCTTAACATATTGATCAGACTGTCCTAATTCGTGGTTTTCGCGGTTACCCTACATTGCTTGGGCAGATGTGTTTCTTCCTTTCCTTCCAAGAAATTTTTGTTACAAAAAAAAGTACCAGCTTATAGAACTCTTGTTTGAAAATTGTCTGCTCTTGGGCATAGACACTGATGTGGCGCTGGTGACACGCGCGAAAACAAATAGTACGACCCACGGAGACACCTCTCTGCGTGGGTTGCTGAGCTCAGCGGCAGCTCGACAGAAGAGAGCTGTAAACATTGTAGCAAAGTGTGGACATAAACTGGTAAGGAATTAGCGCTTACGTGACGTTCGCGGCAGATCTCGGCAGTTCCCGGAAGCAGGTTCCTCCCCCTCCTCCTCCTCCTCCTCCTCCTCTCGCACCTGTCGGGTTGACAGCGCGGCACCGCGCCGAGGTTGGCGACCCGGCGGGCCGCGGGCTGCCAACACCACAGGCGCTCGACTAGCTGCCTGACCCATTTGCTCCCGACAGCCCGTCTGGCACGGCGCAACTCCCCTTTACCTGCGTGCTAGTTTCCTCTGAAATATGCTTTCTCAGTTTGATGTTTTTGGCAAGAATTCCTCCGGTCGTCCCTAAACATTTACATCTGTAGTCGACAAAGCACATTCTAATGTGCGGCAGAGAGTACTTCATGGACCACTGTCAATTCCTACGTTTCATGTTTCAGTCGCGAATGGTGTGCGAGATGAATGTCTGTTGATAAACCTCCACGTGAGCTCGAATCGTTCCAACTTTATCTTCTTAGTTTTTACGACAGATAGGAGAACTTTATCAATGCCGAAAACGGACATGGGTGAACTTACACGGCAAGAAAAGAAAAAACATGGGTGTGCAAACGACCCATTAGCTAGATAGTCGCGAACGCATAGTTACGAACCAGCACGGATTTCAGTATGAAACCGTCTCCTAATTGGTAAAAAAAATTGTTACTACTGGCCATTAAAATTGCTACACCAAGAAGAAATGCAGTTGATAAACGGGTATTCATTGGACAAATACATTATACTAGAACTGGCATGTGATTACATTTTCACGCAATTTGAGTGCATAGATCCTGAGAAATCAGTACCCAGAACAACCACCTCTGGCCGTAATAACGGCCTTCATACGCCTGGGCATTGAGTCAAACAGAACTTGGATGGCGTGTACAGGTACAGCTGCCCATGCACCTTCAACACGATACCACAGTTCATCAAGAGTTGTGACTGGGGTATTGTGACGAGCCAGTTGCTCGGCCACCATTGATCAGACGTTTTCAATTGGTGAGAGATCTGGAGAATGTGCTGGCCAGGGCAGCAGCCGAACATTTTATGTATCCAGAAAGGCCCGTACAGGACCTGCTACATGCGGTATTGCATTATCCTGCTGAAATGTAGGGTTTCGCAGGGATCGAATGAAGGGTAGAGCCACGGGTCGTAATACATCTGAAATGTAATGTCCACTGCTCAAAGTGCCGCGAACAAGAGGTGACCGAGATGTGTAACCATTGGCACCCCATACCATCACGCCGGGTGATACGCCAGCATGGCGATGACGAATACATGCTTCCAATGTGCGTTCACCGCGATGTCGCCAAACACGGATGCGACCATCGTGATGCTGTAAACAGAACCTGGATTCATCCGAAAAAATGACGTTTTGCCATTCGTGCACCCAGGTTCGTCGTTGAGTACACCATCGCAGGCTCCCCTGACTGTGATGCAGCG
This sequence comes from Schistocerca serialis cubense, assembly GCF_023864345.2. Classification (NCBI taxonomy): domain Eukaryota; kingdom Metazoa; phylum Arthropoda; class Insecta; order Orthoptera; family Acrididae; genus Schistocerca; species Schistocerca serialis. The sequence goes on from NC_064638.1 coordinate 313,898,614, forward strand.
TCAAGGATAACCGCAGCCATGGTCTCCGAGCTGATAGTCCATCCTGCTGCAAACGCCGTCGAACTGCTGGTGCAGATGGTTGTTGTCTTGCAAACGTCCCCATCTGTTGACTCAGGGATCGAGACATGGCTGCACGATTCGTTACAGCCATGCGGATAAGATGCCTGTCATCTCGACTGCTAGTGATAAGACGCCGTTGGGATCCAGCACGGCGTTCCGTATTACGCTCCTGAACCCACCGATTCCATACTCTGCTAACAGTCATTGGATCTCGACCAACGCGAGCAGCAATGTCGCGATACGATAAACCTCAATCGCGATAGGCTACAATCCGACCTTTATCAAAGTCGGAAACGTGATGGTACGCATTTCTGCTCCTTACACGAGGCATGACAACAACGTTTCACCAGGCAACGCCGGTCAACTGCTGTTTGTGTATGAGAAATCGGTTGGAAACTTTCCTCATGTCAGCACGTTGTAGCTGTCGCCACCGGCGCCAACCTTGTGTGAATGTTTCGAGAATGAGATTTTCACTCTGCAGCGGAGTGTGCGCTGATATGAAACTTCCTGGCAGATTAAAACTGTGTGCCCGACCGAGACTTGAACTCGGGACCTTTGCCTTTCGCGGGCAAGTGCTCCACCAACTGAGCTACCGAAGCACGACTCACGCCCGGCACTCACAGCTTTACTTCTGCCAGTATCTCGTCTCCTACCTTCCAAATTTTACAGAAGCTCTCCTGCGAACCTTGCAGAACTAGCACTCCTGAAAGAAAGGATATAGCGGAGACATGGCTTAGCCACAGCCTGGTGGATGTTTCCAGAATGAGATTTTAACTCTGCAGCGGAGTGTGCGCTGATATGAAACTTCCTGGCAGGTTAAAACTGTGTGCCCGACCGAGACTCGAACTCGGGACCTTTGCCTTTCGCGGGCAAGTGTTCTACCAACTGAGCTACCCAAGCACGACTCACGCCCTGTCCTCACAGCTTTACTTCGGCCAGTACCTCGTCTCCTACCTTCCAAACTTTACAGAAGGTAGGAGACGAGATACTGGCAGAAGTAAAGCTGTGAGTACCGGGCGTGAGTCGTGCTTCGGTAGCTCAGTTGGTAGAGCACTTGCTCGCGAAAGGCAAAGGTCCCGAGTTCGAGTCTCGGTCGAGCACACAGTTTTAATCTGCCAGGAAGTTTCTTGTGTGAATGCTCTGAAAAGCTAATCATTTGCATATCACAGCATCTTCTTCCTGTCGGTTAAATTTCGCGTCTGTAGCACGTCATCTTCGTGGTGTAGCAATTTTAATGGCCAGCAGTGTAACATTCTTCAAAAGAAGGAAGTATAACATTCAATCAGCCAACAGACCCATTAAGGACCACTTGCGACGGTCTTGAATGATTATTCTATCCCGCACGTAGCCACACAGGGTTCGATTCGAACCAGCAGCAGAAAGGAGTGCGTCCCAGTTATTGTACATCAGTGTCACTGACACGTGTTGCCTACTCACTAGACAGTCGCAGGCGTAAGGGAATCTATATTAGAGTATAATGGTCACACGTTTTTAATTCAAGCAATACGGAAAGGCAAAAATCCATCTCGGGAACATACTGTAAATTTCACACTTTATTGTAAATGCAATTGTAGAATCTTTATGGGTTTTCCAGTGAAATGAGCATGCCAGTTTTTCGACGGCCACGTAATCATGACAGAGCTTCGAGCTCCATAACGTTTGTTGAAAATCTGAGGAGAATTTTTCCGTAGTGTAATGGACGTGGATACAGCGCAGCCCTAATGTTTTTCACGTCATTAGTGAGCTTTCCGTGTAAGGTTTTGTTCTTTTCCGAATTTAATAGCTCAGACTTTTAAGGAGTTCATTTTAAAGCCGACAGAATAGAAGGATACTTTTCCTTATAGTAAGCGAGCACGCCAGAATGAAATAGCTGAAACGTCACTGATTCTACAGGTGCATCGGTATCATTACAAAAGTTTAACTGTGCGTCCCAGGAGTCGCACCAGCAGTCAACAAGAAATGGAATAATCCTTCTAGTAGAAGACTGACAAGCCTTTTTACTGGGTGGGCCAAAAGTCATGAAGGGATTATAAATGTAACTTTTTTATTTATTCTTTTATATTTTCTTTTTTCATATTCTGACAGAAGAATAACGGGAAATTGACCATGGATATATTCTGCACCGTTAAACGATTGAAACTGTGGAACTTAACTTTGAAAACCAGTTATAGTTACCTGCTGACTTCGTCACGTTTGGCTCACCTTGTAGAATCGACTGGAAAATCACTGCGCGCTCGCAGAAGAACAGCAGTCAGTAATCGGCATTTCCGTGACTTTTTTACCTTTACATGCTGTCTCGTATTCAAGCGACGAATACTGTCGCTACATCACAATGTATCTGAGTGTGGTTTGTAGGCTTCTTGCACATAACAGTAAGTAGCCAAAGCATATTATCACGTGCCCATGACACTAGAGACGATGCAACCGCACACAAAGAACTCATTATTTTTATTTGAGAATTTCTATGTTATAGACTTACCCTTTAATGTATGCAACGGATGATAGAATTTCACGCCGTAGCTAGAAATCGTGATTAACGTTTTAGCACAACCGGTCCGTCTTAAAACGTTGTTCAGCATATGCGTAAACTAATCTTTAGCGTTCCATATTGTGATACATCATTAAACTACACTTTTCTTACTTGTTATTTATGGTGCAAAGACATACCCTGAGTTACAGATGTCGGTAGTATCGCTTGTCTAAGGTTTAAGAGGGCAGGGCATTGGCAGAGCTGTAGTTTGTACTGAAGTTATTCATGTGAAAAGGTTTCACACGTTGTTATGGCCGCACCACAGGAATTAACAGATTTTAAACGCGGAATGTTAATTGGAGCTAGAAGCATGGAACATTCCATTTTATAAATCGTTAGGGAATTGAATATTCAGAGATCTGCAGTGTCAAGAGTATGTAGAGAATACCAAATTTCATGCATTACCTCTCACCATGGACAACATAGTGACCGACGGCCTTTACTTGACGACCAGGAGCAGCGACAATAGCATAAAGTGTCAGTGCTAAAAGACAAGCAACATGAAATAATCGCAGAAATCAACGTAGGACGTACGACGAGCACATCCGTTTGGACAGTGCGGCGAAATTTGGCGTTAATGTGCTTTTGTAGGAGATGACCGACGCGAGTGCCTCTGGTAACAGCACGTCATCACCTAAAGTGCCTCTCCTGGGGTAGTGATCATATCGGTTGGACCCTATCCGACTGGAAAACTAGGGCCTGGTCAGATGAGCTACGATTTCAGTTGCCAAGAGCTGATGGTATGGTTCGAGAGCGACGCAGGCCACACGAAGGGCTCGTGACCATATCGGTTGGACCCTAGACGACTAGAAAACTAGGGCCTGGTCAGATGAGTTACGATTTCAGTTGCCAAGAGCTGACGGAAGGGTTCGAGAGCAACGCAGACCACACGAAGCCAAGGAGCCATGTTGTCGACAAGGCTCCATAAGAGTGTGGGCTGTGTTTACATGGAATGGACTGAAACCTCTGGTCCAACCGATCATGGACTGGTTACTTGGAGGCCGTTTGCAGCCATTCATGGACGTCACGTTCCCAGCCCTGCCACCGGGTCGCAGCGATTTCTTGAGTCCGTGCCACGCCGAGCTGCTGTATTACGCCGGGCGAAAGGAAGTCCGATACGATATTAGGTGGTGTCCCATGACTTTCGTCACCTCATTGTATACGACCGTCTCATTCATCTGCCACCTGACATTGCCACTGGCATTCACCTGTACGCACGCCAGGCAAAAATTAGTCACCCCCAGGAGGCACGACCCTAATACTGCCCTAGTCACGACAATAGTCTCATTCTACGACCGATGCATTTTAAGGTATTGTATCCTGTATTCAGTACACGCATTTATAGGTAATTAGTTGCCGTATAGCTACCAAATGCCTGCGGTGTTTCATTCACTAGTCCTGACATTGAGCCGTGTCGAAAGGCACGGTCGATTTTCCCCACCTCCAGAGATTCCTTTCGAGTTATGCATCACACTCGTGCTCCAAGAGGCAGGACGGAGCGGGTCATGTGATGGAAGCGAGGGCCGCCTAGGCCAGGCCGGGGAGAGGCGTCGACAGCAGCAAGAAGTCAGCTGCAGCGATCGGAAGCAGCAAAATCTTTCGGAAATAGTCGGCAGTCAGCGCGGGGCACGGTGAGCCGTGATGGCGGCTCGGGGTGCGCTTGGAGGTGTACAGTGAAGTCTGAGGTTGTACAGCATACGAGCTGGACGAGAGGTGTCTTAGTCGGTTGATAGAGTAACACGAAGCAGGAAGTCTTGGGTGGAGCCAAGTCAAGAACTGGAGTGCGGGGCGACGCGATGGACAGAGCTGTCGTGTGGACAACAACCTGGCGGAGTGTTTGCTGTGTTTGTCTATCCGGATGCACAGCAATTCCAGACGAGCCGAAGGAAAAACTTCTGCTTGTCATTTCGCATTGTGACAGAGCGCTATAAATTTTAAAGTGTACGTTGTCTCCTCGTGGCCCGTTGTATGGCCAGATTCAAATTGTTCTATACCTAACATTGTGTGTTCTTGTCATAAGGAAATATTGTGGGTGATTATTTTAGCCCTACTTCAGTTCTTTGGATCTACAGGGAATTAAATATATTTTATTTTTAGTGGTTCCTTTTCTATTAATTGAAATTTGTGACTGTAAGTGAAATAATCGTTAAACTGAGGCCCACGTTTGCAAAACCCACTCCACCAAAATCCCACCCTACAACACTTCCTGTAGGATTAACATCGGGTGATATAGATCAGTGGAGATGGCACACGGTGCACAGGGGTACGTCAAATCAGGAAAGTATGCGAACAGACCTATGAACATTGCTGAAGCCCTGTAGGAAGACGGACGTGTCCACTGAACACTCATCAGACAGTGCAGAAGAAAGGGTAACACTTGATCAACGATAGATTCTGATTAAACATCATGTTTCTCGTTCGCAGTACACTGAGTGAGTGATCCCAAGTGCCTCCAGACTGAACTACGTCTCTGGGCATTACGGTTGGCCCGTCGATGTGCTCGGGAACGTGCTTCACTTGAAAAGTCGGAAAATCGCGATTAGGCACTGACCAGTTTGTGAGTTTTGCACACTGACTGTCTGCAGTGTTTTGTTGCGCTGTGACCAGTGGTCTTCCGCGAGGTACGAAACTATAAATGTCCACTGCATGCAGTTCCCTTCACAGTGTTCTCTTGGAAACTGAAATGGACCTAAAGTCACAGACAGCAATAACTGCTGTTGGGTTTGAAAGCGATTGAGATTGGCAAGACGTGACAGTCGTCCTTACTCGTTGTCAGTTAAGACGTATTTACAGTCATCGTTGTTACGTCATGCTTCGTGGGTAGAGCAATGCACCGTTCGCTGTAAACACCTGGGACAGTTCACTCGGACACACAGAAAAATCGAGAAACTTCATTCACCGTACAAAGACGATTGTTTCTTTGAACATGGCTGCTAACGTTCAGTGACCGTGTCAGAATTATATTAGAACAAATAAGCCCTCGGTCACAAATATTAAGTCAAAATTGACCAGGTTTCGACGCTACTAGGAGCGTCGTCTTCAGAATTAATTCTGAAGACGACGCTCCTAGTAGTGTCGAAACCTGGTCAATTTTGACTTAATATTTGTGACCGAGGGCTTATTTGTTCTAATACGATTGTTTCTTTTTGACATCTTACTGTCGAATGAAACAAGCTTATTGCTACTGTTACCGGTCACTGTTTAATTGATTTCCACAAGCTATTTCAAAGATTCCAACCTCCATCATCAGATAGGTCACAGAGATGCTCAGCCAACATGTGTGTGCTGTGTTATGAATTTGTGGTAACCTGTCGCACTGTCTAGTAGAGATTCATTCTATCGGTCGGCTCTCGTACTGAGCTACGTCAGAGGTGGAGTGTCACGTGATAGATTGGTGGCAGTACTGTCCCATCTAGAGCGCTCGAATGCAAGCAGTGTGCTCTGTTAAAGGAGTGACTAGTATGAGCGGCAGTCAAACGCAGACGGAACACCAGCCACAACGGGAACATGGAATGGTTCTATTCAAAAGTTATCACAGCACGCATGAAGACATCTATCCCACTGAGAGACAAGACGATCAATCCATGTTTTGTAGAACACGGTAGGCCGCTGACGAATCCGCAACCGTACTCACGCTTCTACATCCGAAGGATCGCTTCAGCGATTTGGTTGGGAAACACTGCAACACCCTCCGCAAATTCCGTATCTTTCACTGTCAGACTTTCACATCTTTGGCGACCAGAAGAAAGACATGCGTGGTCGTCTGTAGGAGTGAGTGAGGCTGTGGTTCCGTCAGCAGCCGACTACGTTCTACGAAATAAATGCCTTAACGAGTGTGTTGATTGCTTTTGAATGGAACCATTCCAGGGTCCCGTGGTGGCGGATGTTTGGTTTTCAATTAACTGCCCCTTACATTTTGAACAGTGAGCTTATACGCATACGCCATCTTTTTATGTCACTGTTCTAGGAATCTGTATGCAATAGAAGAGTCATATATGTAAATAATGTGTGAATTGATCATAAACCCGCTTCTTTTTCTTCCTGCAGAAACAAAAAAACTGCATTTAACAGTTACTATGGAATCACGATCTATGCAAAGCTTTCTGATATTGAGTGTGTCTCCCATACTTGTATAGTGCAAATCAATATTTAATAACAAAATTGTGATTAAAATGTTAAAAAAAATTCATTCAACCCATATGGATAGTGAAGATAATATGACATTAGTTACAGTGCACACAGTGACCTTTAGCCGTCTTTCTCTCAGTGAATGGAATTGAAAGAAGCCCTAATGCCGGATGGTTATAATTACATAGACAGTGTTCCCAGTGCTGCGCAAAAATGGTTCAAATGGCTCTGAGCACTATGGGACTTAACGTCTGAGGTCATCAGTCCGCTAAAACTTAGAACTACTTAAACCTATCTACATCTACATCTACATCTACATTGATACTCCGCAAGCCACCCAACGGTGTGTGGCGGAGGGCATTTTACGTGCCACTGTCATTACCTCCCTTTCCTGTTCCAGTCGCGTATGGTTCGCGGGAAGAACGACTGTCTGAAAGCCTCCGTGCGCGCTCTAATCTCTCTAATTTTACATTCGTGATCTCCTCGGGAGGTATAAGTAGGGGGAAGCAGTATATTCGATACCTCATCCAGAAACGCACCCTCTCGAAACCTGGCGAGCAAGCTACACCGCGATGCAGAGCGCCTCTCTTGCAGAGTCTGCCACTTGAGTTTATTAAACATCTCCGTAACGCTATCACGGTTACCAAATAACCCTGTGACGAAACGCGCCGCTCTTCTTTGGATCTTCTCTATCTCCTCCGTCAGACCGATCTGGTACGGATCCCACACTGATGAGCAATACTCAAGTATAGGTCGAACGAGTGTTTTGTAAGCCACCTCCTTTGTTGATGGACTACATTTTCTAAGCACTCTCCCAATGAATCTCAACCTGGTACCCGCCTTACCAACAATTAATTTTATATGATCATTCCACTTCAAATCGTTCCGCACGCATACTCCCAGATATTTTACAGAAGTAACTGCTACCAGTGTTTGTTCCGCTATCATATAATCATACAATAAAGGATCCTTCTTTCTATGTATTCGCAATACATTACATTTGTCTATGTTAAGGGTCAGTTGCCAATCCCCGCACCAAGTGCCTATCCGCTGCAGATCTTCCTGCATTTCGCTACAATTTTCTAATGCTGCAACTTCTCTGTATACTACAGCATCATTCGCGAAAAGCCGCATGGAACTTCCGACACTATCTACTAAGTCATTTATATATATTGTGAAAAGCAATGGTCCCATAACACTCCCCTGTGGCACGCCAGAGGTTACTTTAACGTCTGTAGACGTCTCTCCATTGATAACAACATGCTGTGTTCTGTTTGCTAAAAACTCTTCAATCCAGCCACACAGCCGGTCTGATATTCCGTAGGCTCTTACTTTGTTTATCAGGCGACAGTGCGGAACTGTATCGAACGCCTTCTGGAAGTCAAGAAAAATAGCATCTACCTGGGAGCCTGTATCTAATATTTTCTGGGTCTCATGAACAAATAAGGCGAGTTGGGTCTCACACGATCGCTGTTTCCGGAATCCATGTTGATTCCTACATAGTAGATTCTGGGTTTCCAGAATTGACATGATACGCGAGCAAAAAACATGTTCTAAAATTCTACAAGAGATCGACGTAAGAGATATAGGTCTATAGTTTTGCGCATCTGCTCGACGACCCTTCTTGAAGACTGGGAAGAACGACTGTCTGAAAGCCTCCGTGCGCGCTCTAATCTCTCTAATTTTACATTCGTGATCTCCTCGGGAGGTATAAGCAGGGGGAAGCAATATATTCGATACCTCATCCAGAAACGCACTAAGGACATTCCGCATATCCATGCCCGAGGCAGGATTCGAACCTGCGACCGTAGCGGTCGCACGGTTCCAGACTGAAGCGCCTAGAACCGCTCGGCCACAACGGCCAGCTCCCAGTGCTGCAGTGTGGGCTGTTTACATCGCTGGACGCTGAAACGTAATAGTTATGTTCATTAATTGGTGGACTGGCGGAGTATGTTGAAAAAATGATAGTTGCTCTTCACCGAGCGAGGTGGCGCAGTGGTTAGCACACTGGACTCGCATTCGGGAGGACGACGGTTCAATCCCGCGTCCGGCCATCCTGATTTAGGTTTTCCGTGATTTCCCTAGATCACTTCTGGCAAATGCCGGGATGGTTCCTTCGAAAGGACACGGCCGATTTCCTTCCCCCTTCCCCATCCTTCCCTAATCCGAGCTTGTGCTCCGTTTGTAATGACCTCGTTGTCGACGGGACGTTAAACACTAATTTCCTCCTCCTCCTCCTCCTCAATAATGCGAGTTGCTCTTCTTGCTACTAGCTGAAAATATAGTCTTGTAAGCAGTCAGAACGTGATGTGAATGCAAGAAAATGGGAGGAACGATCAAATACAACATAAACGTGGTCCTGGTATGTTTTTTCTGCTATGGTGACGTGTGTTCAATATGAACTCCCGACTCAGCAACATGCTACATCCGCAACACGAAATCAAATGGTTCAAATGGCTCTGAGCACTATGGGACTCAACTGGCTCTGAGCACTATGCGACTTAACTTCTGAGGTCATCAGTCGCCTAGAACTTAGAACTAATTAAACCTAACTAACCTAAGGACAGCACACACATCCATGCCCGAGGCAGGATTCGAACTTGCGACCGTAGCAGTTCCGCGGTTCCGGACTGAGCGCCTAGAACCGCTAGACCACCGCGGCCGGCTGGGACTCACTGCTGAGGTCATTAGTCCCCTAGAACTTAGAACCAGTTAAACCTAACTAACCTAAGGACATCATAAACATCCATGCCCGAGGCAGGATTCGAACCTGCGACCGTAGCGGTCTTGCGGTTCCAGACTGCAGCGTCTTTAACCGCACGGCCACTTCGGCCGGCCAACACGACATGTTCGACAGTTGCTCGCTGGATATTCATTGCAATCAGAGTGATATTTCGTCGTATGCTGTCCTTTACATCAGGATCATGCAAGATACAGGGTGTTTCAAAAATGACCGGTATATTTGAAACAGCAATAAAAACTAAACGAGCAGCGATAGAAATACACCATTTGTTGCAATATGCTTGGGACAACAGTACATTTTCAGGCAGACAAACTTTCGAAATTACAGTAGTTACAATTGTCAACAACAGATGGCGCTGCGGTCTGGGAAACTCTATAGTACGATATTTTCCACATATCCACCATGCATAGCAATAATATGGCGTAGTCTCTGAATGAAATTACCCGAAACCTTTGACAACGTGTCTGGCGGAATGGCTTCACATGCAGATGAGATGTACTGCTTCAGCTGTTCAATTGTTTCTGGATTCTGGCGGTACACCTGGTCTTTCAAGTGTCCCCACAGAAAGAAGTCACAGGGGTTCATGTCTGGCGAATAGGGAGGCCAATCCACGCCGCCTCCTGTATGTTTCGGATAGCCCAAAGCAATCACACGATCATCGAAATATTCATTCAGGAGATTAAAGACGTCGGCCGTGCGATGTGGCCGGGCACCATCTTGCATAAACCACGAGGTGTTCGCAGTGTCGTCTAAGGTAGTTTGTACCGCCACAAATTCACGAAGAATGTCCAGATAGCGTGATGCAGTAATCGTTTCGGATCTGAAAAATGGGCCAATGATTCCTTTGGAAGAAATGGCGGCCCAGACCAGTACTTTTTGAGGATGCAGGGACGATGGGACTGCAACATGGGGCTTTTCGGTTCCCCATATGCGCCAGTTCTGTTTATTGACGAAGCCGTCCAGGTAAAAATAAGCTTCGTCAGTAAACCAAATGCTGCCCACATGCATATCGCCGTCATCAATCCTGTGCACTATATCGTTAGCGAATGTCTCTCGTGCAGCAATGGTAGCGGCGCTGAGGGGTTGCCGCGTTTGAATTTTGTATGGATAGAGGTGTAAACTCTGGCGCATGAGACGATATGTAGACGTTGGCGTCATTTGGACCGCAGCTGCAACATGGCGAACGGCGAACGGAAACTCGACGCCGCTGTTGGATCACCTGCTGCACTAGCTGCGCGTTGCCCTCTGTGGTTGCCGTACGCGGTCGCCCTACCTTTCCAGCACGTTCATCCGTCACGTTCCCAGTCCGTTGAAATTTTTCAAACAGATCCTTTATTGTATCGCTTTTCGGTCCTTTGGTTACCTTAACCCCCGTTGAAAACTTCGTCTTGTTGCAACAACACTGTGTTCTAGGCGGTGGAATTCCACCACCAGAAAAATGCTCTGTTCTAAGGAATAAACCATGTTGTCTACAGCACACTTGCACATTGTGAACAGCACACGCTTACAGCAGAAAGACGACGTACAGAATGGCGCACCCACAGACTGCGTTGTCTTCTATATCTTTCACATCACTTGCAGCGCCATCTGTTGTTGAAAATTGTAACTACTGTAATTTCGAAAGTTTGTCTGCCTGAAAATGTACTGTTGTCCCAAGCATATTGCAACAAACGGTGTATTTCTATCGCTGCTCGTTTAGTTTTTATTGCCGTTTCAAATATACCGGTCATTTTTGAAACACCCTGTATATCCCTGATAGGTACGGTCTTTCACATATCACCGCAACCAGAAGTCACATGGATTTAGGTCGAAGGCCACACATCTTGATATTGCCTAGAGAAGATGCGATCGTTGCCAAAGGTTTCTCTAAGCAAATTTTTCACCTGGCAAAGGACATGTGGTATCGCCCCATCTCGCATGAAAATACTGTTGTGGACACAACGATGAGGAATCGTATGTTGCACAAGGAGAACTTTACAACGTGCAGATACCATTGTATGCCTAAAATAGATAAATAAATAAATAAAAGCCAGACAGAGAGTGAAGGAGCTTGTGAAATCACACCACAAAGTCACATAGGGTAAGTAAGTGCAGTTGATGAGTCTACGTTCATTTACAACTCCCTATGCGCCAGTTCTATGCATCCACAGTTGCGTGCAGAGTGAAATGTGCCTCTTCCGTTCAAAGAATGATCCCCAGCCACATGTCGTTCATTTCCACGCGCGCGAAAAAGCGAGGCCACAACGTCATAGTTTATCTTGGTGGGACTTCATTTGGTCCGCATTCTGAATCTAGTAGGGATATCATTACCAAATGCGCCTCATGTATTTCTGCAATGCAACTCTGTTATTGCTGCCGTTGTGATAAAACAGTAGTGCATGGTCTTTCTTCTCAACATCCACTGCGTTTCGTACGCAAAACTTCAACCTTCTTATCCCTTTACAGCAACTGACCAAATGGATACGCTCGTCGTACGTCCTACGTTGATTTCTGCAGTTATTTCATGTTGCTTGTCTTTTAGCACTGACACTTTATGCTATTGTCGCTGCTCCTGGTCGTCAAGTAGAGGCCGTCGGTCACTACGTTGTCCGTGGTGAGAGGTAATGCATGAAATTTAGTATTCTCTACATACTCTTGACACTGCAGATCTCTGAATATTCAATTGCCTAACGATTTATAAAATGGAATGTTCCATGCTTCTAGCTCCAATTACCATTCCGCGTTTAAAATCTGTTAATTCCTGTGGTGCGGCCATAACAACGTGTGAAACCTTTTCACATGAATAACTTCAGTACAAACTACAGCTCTGCCAGTGCCCTGCCCTCTTAAACCTTAGGTACGCGATACTACCGACAGCAACAAAAGAAGTCAACACCCGTCGCCAAGCGACAAACAGCATACCGACGTCAAAACGAGAAACATTTTACATTTTCACTGCTTACAGTGCCGTGTTTTCACCTGCTGATTAATGAACATATCTACAGTGTATCAGCGTCCTGCGACATACACAGCCCGCACTGCAGCACTCGCAACACTGTCAACTTAATTATAACCTGATACATTGCCATTTACTTAAGTGGGTTGCAGAGAATTGATGTAGATGTACACGTTCAGTCACCGGCCATCAGTCTCCACACACGTAATGAATGAGGTAAAAAAGGAATTGATGAGGTAAAAAAATGAATTGTTAACAGCTGTACAGTTCAAAAAACATCTGTTGTCTCTTTCTGTCTCACCCTCTCCCTGTACGTTACCGAAGCAAACAGCTGGTACCGCTGGCTGTCGCGGGTGATACGTTAGGCGCACACGACCGCTACGCCACTCGCAGAGCTTTCCACGACGGGCGGCACGGTGAAGCTGCTTGCGGCCGGCAGCTCCGTCCCGGCGGTTGGCGCCGCCGTCGCCTCATCTGCAAACGTCAGGAGGTGCGGCGAGCCGACATAAATTACGGGTTTCTTCCCCCGTTGCGGTGAATCCCGAGGAGCAGAGGGAAGCCTCGGCATAACGGCGCCGCCGTAACGGGAAGCAGGCGCAAAGGTTAGCGCTGCTTGCCCGCCACGGCAAGACACGACGAAACAGCCAGAGATTGTCCTGTCCTATGACCGCAGCGTCAATTCTTACAAAAGCTTCCACATAACTACGTCGACAATTGCAGTTCAATTTGTCGAAATGTCTGGGAATGAGCCGACGAAATTAACGAAACCTTATTATGTAATTACACTATTGGCCATTAAAATTGCTTCATCACCAAGATGACGTGCTACAGACGCGAAATTTAACCGACAGGAAAGAGATGCTGTGATATGCAAATGATTAGCTTTTCAGAACATTCACACAAGGTTGGAGCCGGTGGCGACACCTACAACGTGCTGACATGAGGAAAGTTTCCAAACGATTTCTCGTACACAAACAGCAGTTCACCGGCGTTGCCTGGTGAAACGTTGTGATGCCTCGTGTAAGGAGGAGAAATGCATACCATCACGTTTCCGACTTTGATAAAGGAAGGATTGTAGCCTATTGCGATTTCGGTTTATCGTATAGCGACATTCCCGCTCGCGTTGGTCGAGATCCAATGGCTGTTAGCAGAACATGGAATCGGTGTGTTCAGGAGGGTAATACGAAACGCCCTGCTGGATCCCAACGGCCTCGTATCACTAGCACTCGAGATGACAGGCATCTTATCCGCATGGCTGTAACGGATCGTGCAGCCACGTCTCGATCCCTGAGTCAACAGATGGCGACGTTTGCAAGACAACAACCGTCTGCACGAACCGTTCCACGATGTTCGCATCAGCGTGGACTACCAGCTCGGAACCATGGCTGCTGTTACCCTTGACGCTGCATCACAGACAGGAGCGCCTGCGATGGTGTACTCAACGACGAACCTGGGTGCACGAATGGCAAAACGTCATTTTTTCGGATGAATCCAGGTTCTGTTTACAGCATCACGATGGTCGCATCCGTGTTTGGCGACATCGCGGTGAACGCACATTAGAAGCGTGTATTCGTCATCGTCATACTGGCGTATCACCCGGCGTGATGGTATGCGGTGCCACTGGTTACACGTCTCGGTCACCTCTTGCTCGAATTGACGGCACTTTGAACAGTGGACGTTACATTTCAGATGTGTTACGACCCGTTGCTCTACCCTTCATTCGATCCCTGCGAAACCCTATATTTCAGCAGGATAATGCACCACCGCATGCTGCAGGTCCTGTAGGGGCCTTTCTGGAAACATAAAATGTTCGACTGCTGCCCTGGCCAGCACATTCTCCAGATCTCTCACCAATTGGAAACGTCTGGTCAATGGTGGCCGAGCAACTGGCTCGTCACAATACGCCAGTCACTACTGTTGATGAACTGTGGTATTGTGTTGAAACTGCATGGGCAGCTGTACCTGTACACGCCATCCAAGCTCTGTTTGACTCAATGCCCAGGCGTATCAAGGCCGTTATTAAGGACAGAGATGGTTGTTCTGGGTACTGATTTCTCAGGATCTATGCACCCAAACTGCGTGAAAATGTACTCACATGTCAGTTCTAGTATAATATGCTTGTCCAATGAATACCCGTTTATCATCTGCATTTCTTCTTGGTGTAGCAATTTTAATAGCCAGTAGTGTATGTAAATTGAAGGAGGGAAGTGGAAAAACGAATGGAAAGGAAAGGAAGGAGGAGGGTGGGGAAACGAAAGGAAAGGAACTATCAGCTGCATCGGGACTTTATATGGAATCAGCAGCGGCGAGTGAAAATGCGTGCCGGACCAGGATTCGAAACTAGGATCTCTTGCTTACTACGTAATTGCGTTGACCACTGTGCCACCGGACAGAGAGTTTATGACAATTGGGCGGATTATCTAGAGACGCTTCCTGTCCCACCCACATTCCCATCTAGCGCCACCTATCCACAGTCCCTGCCCATGTTCTCCATGGGCGCTACTTTCAGATTCCCGCAGGAGGTTGGACGTAACTGTGCATCAGCATTGAAGGTGGTGGTTTCATTGCCCATCGATGTGAATCAATTATACGAATGCGTGGTATCCGTCCTTTCGCAATTTCAGACAAGTCCGAAAGAGCAGACACCACGCATTCATCTAGTGTATGGGTTATTCAAGATTAAACTGTTTAAAGGGGGCTCCGAAAGTTTTATTTGTTAGTAGCACTTATGCGGTCCTCGGGTCTTTTTGGAAGAATAGCGATGAGTGTATCAGTTCATTTCGACGTAATAAGCGTAGGTGGACACAGTGGTCCAGTAGTAGCGTCTTTGACTAGTAACAAATATATGTTGAGTCCCGGACTCCGTCACAGATACTGCTTAAATTCTGAATGATATCATCAGAATTGGCTGTCGGAGACTTCCTGTATGACGACTCAACCTCTTTCTGCCAACGGTCTTTACAATGATGGAGAAAGGAGGAGACTGAGGTTCAGGAGACCTTCTTACCCTAGGTAGGAAACTGTCCCTAAAAGGCAACGACAACAACTGCATTAACGATGCTTAGCGTCTACCCAAAGAGATGTATCCTGTAGTTAAAAAACTGTCATGATGATCTCTCCATTGCCAAAAGATTCCGGATTGGTCAACCTTTCGGACCTACGGGAGAGGACTACTGACGGGGACGTGCCCATGAGAAAAAGATTGAATAACGTACTGAAGGTAACATTCTACGCAGCTCAGTACGTCTGAGGTGTCTGTGTGGTAGGGGTCTGGAAAACCTGAAAAGTGAAAGACGACGGCTAAATACAGTGGAGCTCAGTGAAGTAAAATGGAAACAAGATAAGGACTTCTGGTCAGACGAATGTATAGTAACATCAACAACAGCATAAAATGGCGCAAACGAAGTGGGTTTTGTAATGAATAGGAAGATAGGACACAGAGTTGGTTATTGTAAAAGTTCAGTTACAGTATTGTTCTCATCAGAGTCGGCAGCAAATCGGTACCAACAACAGTAGTTCATACCGAAGTCACAAGCAGGAAAGGAAGATCACGGAAAAGCATGCGAGGAAATTGTATTGCAATATGTAAACGGAGGTGAAGATCTACCAATCAGAGATGATTTGGAACGCTACAGTAGGGGACTGAACAGAAGAAATTTACCGGGGAATATGGGTTCTGTCCAGGAATGAAAGAGAAGAAAATCACGAAAGAAGGAGATATACTTGCAGAATGCCAGTTGGATTTGAGACGTACCCAGGAGCAGAGACGGACTGAAATCATAATTTATTGAGCTGAAGAGCAGAATGAAGTTTAAGAAAATCTTCCAGAGGAATTAGTGTGAAAGAAGTCAGATACTGATCACAGGAACAATAGGATGCTTAATAAGATGCTTCTGAAGTCCTCTAAAGCTGTAGACTCTACGATAATGGATACCACATTAGGCAGTTCAGTTGAAGAACAATGGATTCTAATTACAGAAGATGGACAGACAAATATGGGTACAAGAAAGGTAACTGAGAAGAAGCTATGTGTAACAGAAGAAATGTTTCAGCTGATCGACGAAAGTAGGAAGAATAAAAATGTTCAGGAAAAGACCAACAGCAGAAAAGTCACTTAGCAACGAAATAAATGCGAGCTTCAGGGTAACCAAGGCGAAATGACTGCAGTAAAATGCGAAGAAATCGAAAAAGAAATACTCGTTGGAAGGATTGATTCACCAATAAGAAACCCAAAACAATCTTTGGCGAAATTAAAAGCAAAAACGTCAACATTAAGAGTGCAAGAGGAATTCTAAGAACGAAGACGAGATAGCGGATAACTGTAAAAAGTACACTGGATGCCTCTACGAGATACTCGGCTCATGATGTAACAATAGGGAGGAAGGAGGAATGAAGATTAGGATTTAACGTCCCGTCGACATCAAGGACATTAGAGACGGAGGACAACCTCGGAATGATTCAAAGATGAGGAAGGAAATCGGCCGTATCCCTTCAAGGGAACCATCCCGGCATTTGCCTGCATCGGTTTGCGGAAATCATAGAAAACATAAGCTGGATGGTCAGAAGCAGATTCCAGTGTGCTCACTGAAGTGGACTGACAAGGCAGCCAGTCCACAGTGAAGGGTAGCCGATAGAAATGCACGCGTACACACTCACGCCGACGGGCGTCAATTCTGGAACAGGATAACTATTGAATGGTAGCAAGAAAAGTACGTAGCTGCTTTATACTTAACTTTATTATTTGATGACTACAGCATTCTTCTTGAGACATTTATACTATAACTCTCAAAGTAGGTAAGGCTAATGGCGCCTTGCTAGGTCGTAGCCATGGACTTAGCAGAAGGCTATTCTAACTGGCTCTCGGCAAATGAGAGGAAGGCTTCGTCCGTATGGTCGCTAGCAATCTCCTCGTACAACTGGGGCGAGTGCTATATCGTCTCTCGAGACCTGCCTTGTGGTGGCGCTAGGTCTGCGATCACACAGTGGCGACACGCGGGTCCGACATGTACTAAATGGACCGCGGCCGATTTAAGCTACCACCTAGCAAGTGTGGTGTCTGGCGGTGACACCACACTCACCACTGCGCCACATTGCTCGGTCGTGATAGAGTAAAGACAGCGAGGGTAGATAACTGTAAGAGCTATCGTACAGTCTACAACTTTTGTAGCCCTGTCTTCCTCAGTTGCGTGTAATATTACGGTATATTGATAATTGATCCAGACGGTCCATAAGTAAAAATTATCAATATACCGTAATCGTACAGTCTACTTTACGAAATGCCTCTGAGCGCTATGGGACTTAACCTCTGAGGTCATCAGTCCCCTAGACTTAGAACTATTTAAACCTAACTAACCTATGGACATCACACACAACCATGCCCGAGGCAGTATTCGAACCTGCGACCGTAGCGCTCACGCGGTTCCAGACTGTAGCGGCTAGAACCGCACGGCCACCAAGGACGGCAGTCTACTTTACGGCTCGTGCATCAATGTCGCTGACAAGAATAATAAACTGAAGTATGGAAAAAGTTAAGGATCTACTAGATGACGATCAGTTTGATTTTAGATAAGATTAAGGTAGTGGAGTGGCAGCCTGACGATGCACTTCATAATGGTAGCAAGACTTGAGAAACACCAGGAGACGTTTATAGGTTTCGTCGACGTAGAAAAAGCCTTAGACAATCTAAAATGAAGCAAAATGATCGAAATTAAATGATAAAATGTGCTGATGATATTGCTATTCTTAGTGAACTCGAAGAAGTTTTGCGAGACCTCTGGAAGGGGATGAACAGTCTCATGAGCACACACTATAGATTGAGAATAAACAGACTAAAGCGGAAGTAATGAGGAGAAACAGAAATGAAATTAACGATAAAGGTAGCATAGAAATTAAGAACCACGACGTAAACAGATGAAAGATTTCTGCTGCCTTGCAAGCAAAACAACAGATAACTGACAAATCAAGAGAACATAAAAAGGAAATCAGTATTGGCAAGGATGGCATTCGTGGTCAAAAGAAGTCCAATAGCATGAAACTTTGGCGTAAATTTGAGGAAGAAATTTCGAAGAATGTACGTTCGGTGCACGGCATTGTACGGATGTGAACCGTTGATTATAGGAAACCGGAAAAGAAGAGAACCGAAGCCTTTGACATGTGGCGCTGCAGAAGTATGCTGAAAAGTAGGACTGATAAGAAATGATCTTCGTAGAATTGCCGAGGAGGATAACGTAAGGAAAACATTGACAAAGAAGAGATAGGATGATGGAACATGTGTTAAAACATCAGGGGGTAACTTCCAAGGACTTGCATGAGCCGTAGAGGTTAAAAATTTAGTGGAAGACAGAGATTTGAATACAACTAACAAATAATTGAGGATTTAGGGTGTAAGTGTTACTTTTGGGTGAGGAGATCAGGACAGGAGAAGAACTGGTGGAAGTCTGTACCAGCTAGTCGCACGACTGATAACCACCTTACCCTTACCCCTCTCCTAAAAAAAGTGATTGCAATAAGCTACTGTCCTTTTCATTGTCCCCACCTCTCGTCATGAGGGTACGTAATGCACCCATGACACCATCGAACACGGTCGTCTTGGTTGTCCACGTGTTGTGGTGTGGGGAGACAAAATGTTGCATGTGCTTACTGATCTCCAAATGCTTGAACACAGTATACTCACGGGTCAACGTTATTGTGACACGATACTCCCTCCCCATCTGCGTCTTTTTCGAGTGCATTCGCCTTTGAGCTCAGTTTTATGGATGACAGCGCGCGGTCGCATCGAAGTGCGCAGGGGGGGGGGGGGGGGGGGGGAGTTGGAAAGAGAGGATATTGGCAAATGGACTGACCCACGACAGCAGCTAAAACATCGACTTGGGCATCATCATTTGTTGCAGGTCGTGGTTGACGTTTCACATGTGGCTGAACACTTCCTGTTTCCTTAAATAATGTAACTATCCGGCGAACGGTCCGGACACTTGGATGATGTCCAAGATACCGAGCAGCATACATAACACACGCCCGTTAGGAATTTTGATCACAATAGCCATACACCAACCCAATATCGACCTTTTCCGCAATTGGTAAATGGTCCATTTTAAAACGGGTAATGTATCACGAACCAAATACCGTCCGTACTGGCGGAATGTTACGTGATACCACGTACTTATACGTTTGTGACTATTACAGCGCGATCTATCACGAAGCGAAAAAAGTGGTCCAACTAAAACATTCATATTTCTTTACGTAATACACGAATATGTAATAAAAAATGGGGATTCCTATTTTAAAAAACGCAGTTGATATCCGTCTGACCTATGGCAGCGCCATGTAGCGGGCCAACCATATCGCCATCTGGTTTCCCCCTTCAAGCCAGTCAAGATTCGTTCTTTGTAGTTTTTTCGTTTGACTCTTATTTCGTGAGATATTTTGCCCGGTCACGATCAATGGACCACCCTGTATAGGCTGTACTGCTAGGGCTGCCACCTGCCACCTGCCGTCTGTCGATGGTTATCAACATTGACTTCGAGCATCGGCAGTGGTCACATCAACGTGACTGGACCTTGTAGACGTAAATTGTTTTGTGTTTTCACGAGTACTTACCATTTTTCGTAACTTCTAGGTTCCAATGATTTAGGCAGAAGGCGCAGCGCTCGAGCTGTGTTACTGAAGTGCTGTGACCTAGGGTGACGAAGTATCCCAGATGCGTGACGAGTGCGGAGGCCGGCCGGCGCCCACTGAGCGCAGCGTGGGCCGCACCAGGCGCGAACACACACACACACACACACACAGAGAGAGAGAGAGAGAGAGAGAGAGGAGAGGGTACGGATAGCTCGGCGCGCCTCCTCGTGCCGAGGCGCTGAACCGTTAAAACGGCCGCCCGCGGCTGCGGCTCAAAGGCCTGGCCGGCTAAACGGGCTGGCGGCTCTACCTGCCTCTCATCAGCTAACCTGCCAGTCGCCAAAGTTGGCGCGCACGTAAACCTAATACCCGCGCAGCCGACGGCTCTTCTATTTCCCTAGCAGTTCGTTCTGCCGACACCACCACGGCCAATCACTTGTCAAAACTGCAAAGGCCCTCAGTCTGCAATCATCCACACAGACGAGCCAAAACATTATGACCACCTGCTTAATAACTTATATGGCCCCCCTCGGAACGAAATATATCACTGATTGTCCGTATGAGGGATGCGACGGTTTCTTGGTAGTTTCGTGGAGGTATGTGGCATTAGGTGGCTAAGCACAGGTCTTGCAATTCGCGTTAATAACGGACCGCCGATTTGCGTATGCGGTGATGGCGCCCAATAGCGACCCAGTTGGCTCCCATAAGATTTGGTCGCTGAGACAACAACGTGAGTTCACTATAATGCTCCTCAAACCACTGTAGCAGTGTGTCTCTGGGTCACTGATAACTATACTGCTGAAAGATGACATCGCCGTCTGGGAAGACATTAAGCGCGAAGGGATGCAGGTGATTCGCAGCTGTAAGCATTTCTCCGATTACTACCACAGGTTCCATGCAAGCGCAGGCGAATGTCCCCCATAGCATAATAGTGCTCCCACCAGTTTGCGTCTGCGACGCGCTCCACGTTTCGAGCCGCCATTTACCTCGATGACGGCGTTTGTGGAGACTGCCATTGACATAGTGTAACAAAAATGTGACTCAGGCGAAGAGCCGACAAGTTTTCATTGATCGACGATCGAATCCCGATGGCCCCGCGCCCATTGCAATCGTAACTGATGATGTCGTTGGGTCAACATGTGGACACGTATGGCTGGTCTGTTGCGGAGCTCCATGTACAACAATGCACTATGAACGGTGTGATCCGAAACACTTGTGCGTGTACCAGCATTGTGCTTTTTCGGCGGAGATGACACAGTTAACCATCTATCCCACGTTACAGAGCAGACAAACCTCCGAACCCCACGTTCTGCGAAGAGTCGTGGAGTCCAACCATTTAGGACCTGGTGGTAGTTTCACTGCCCCTCTACCTCTTTCCGTAGGTACGACAGTAGTACGTGAACATTCGACTACCTTCGCCGTTTTCAAGATACTCGTTCAGAAGTTCTCTGCACTTTTCACCCGCCATTCACATCGATGACGGCGTTTGTGAGTTCACTATAATGCTCCTCAAGCCACAGTAGCAGGTCCGCAGGTGATGGTTGAAGTGTTCACTGTAGCAAATATCTACAAGTAGTAATATTAGTATTGCTGGCACCTGTTTTTGTTACACCCGAAGTACGAGTAGATTCTTTCTGTACGTAAGTGTGTGTGGGGGGGGTTAGTGGTGTTTAACATCCCGTCGACAACGAGGTCATTAGAGACGGAGCGCAAGCTCGGGATGGGGAAGGAAATCGACCGTGCCCTTTCAAAGGAACCATCCCGGCATTTGCCTGAAACGATTTAGGGAAATCACGGAAAACCTAAATCAGGATGGCTGGAGACGGGATTGAACCGTCGTCCTCCCGAATGCGAGTCCAGTGTGCTAACCACTGCGCCACCTCGCTCGGTGTACGCAAGTCAGGAGCCTGAAGCTGGCGTAGTAAAACGCTGAAACTGGTTGCCAAATAAAATAAGGCTGAAAATTGACGGCTAAAAGGTGTTTGATTTGACATCCCCTGACGAACAGCCGAGTCTCACAACCATCTCAAGAAAACAAAGACTAATCTGGCTTTTGTCGAACTCGCTTATCTCAATGGATTTCCCCATTTGGAGCGCGTATCTTCGCTAGGGTGATTCAAATCATTGTCTGTTCCGCTTATATACATACACCGCGTCACGTGACCCCAACGTCACCAGGCGGCATCCAACGTCACGGTGGGAGTAGTCGTAATGTTTTGGCTTACCAGTGTACACACAGGTACTTATCCGAGGGGGCAACATTTTAGTAAATGTATATTTACGTACATTAATTTCCAAGTTTCAAGCCGAACATCCGCAGATTAAAGCAGCAGGAAAAGTCAGATATCGAAAATTGCGAGCAATTCTACAAATTACAAGCTGCAGCATATTTTCCATCTGCTCACGCGGACAGGCTTGCTAACTGGTAATATTCCAGACAGGTAAAGCCGGTCGTGGCTGCTGTCAACAACATATCCTACGCGGTTAGTGAGCCTTCATGTCAAACCGGCAAGTTACTACAAGTACAGCTAGGTAAACCAGAAACTGAAAGGTATTCCACTAGCAGGGGGACCGTCAGACCTGTTAATCACCGATTTTCGTATGTCGTAGAGCACTCGTTCAAAAACTGGGGGTAACTATCCCCTAAGGGACAACATGATATTTTCTGAGGGGTAAAAACGAAAGTGTTCCTTCCGTTCATGAAACTAAATTATTTTACAAGAACATTGCAATTATCAATATTTCGTAAGACTATAATACTGATTACGTACGTCACTAAAGAGAACATATTTTTTCCCAAATACTAGCATTAACGCTTGACACATTGTGCTGGAGGTTATAGCTTGTGAACTGAACGACAACGATAATTAATTTAGAGAGATCCGCTTCAGGCGTATAAATTATTTATTCACATGACTATTGGTTTCGGGATTTTAGAATACCAACTTTGGATGTTTGAAATTATTATACTTGGTAACACACAACATACGTTCGGCCAGTCAGTGCTAGAGCTCCAATCAGTGCGTGTTGGCCGAAACTGTCCGCCGCCCGGCAGCCGCCACAGTAGGAACCCCCCTCCACACTGGTGCCCGACGGCCACTTTCGACTTTAAAACCCCGTAACCAGTCGTGGTTTGAACAAATAATCAATGCAACTGGAGCGGATCTCTCTAAATTATCATTCCTCTCAGTTGCAGATGTCCTACGTACCATATCTTTTGGGAATGTACGAGCAAAATTTTTCTGGTGCAGTCCACCTACTACCTACATACTCTGTATCACGCATATATGACAGTCAAATTGAGACATATACAACACATGTGCTTAAACATCTTATGAAAATTCCTTCTCCGAGTGGTAGGAAGTTCCTTGAATGGACCCGGGTTCCCGGGTTCGATTCCCGGCGGGGTCAGGGATTTTCTTTGACTCGTGATGACTGGATGTTGTGTGATGTCCTTAGGTTAGTTAGGTTTAAGTAGTTCTAAGTTCTAGGGGACTCATGACCATAGCTGTTAAGTCCCATAGTGCTCATAGCCAATTGAATCTTGAATGGAAGAGAAAATGCTTTATTATTCACATCGCAACGAATAAACGAAATAATTGACTCCAGAACATAAAAGTAGCTATGTAATGGCCACTACACTGCTGTAGGGCCTACATTGTGTTATAATAATAATGATAATAATAATAATAATAATAATAATGGCAAAAATGAGACACAAAGCATAGCACCTGAAGTCTTCTAATTTCTGCCACTTCAGAAGTGTCAATTGTTTCCTTAACAGTAGGCGTAGGTGTAAGGGCTTTTTTTTTAATTTGGTAAATTTTAAAAGTTGGTATGGCATTTAGGTGACCCAAGTGTCGCTACGGAGAGGAAGTATATTTTCAGACAAGTGTTTGCCCTCAATGCGGGTAGCTGCCTTTCTTTTCTGATGAGGTGTTGTAGAGAGCATTCGCGATGCACTGAGAGTTGCTTCGTCACTGTCAATGTTTTCATTAACGCGCTAGTTCGTGCTTTAATAAAACACCTACAAAAACTAAATATCACTTATCGTTAGCCCTTTCAAAAATGAAAGAGTTAAAAGAAAATTTTATGTCGTTCCGAAGTTTACTTAGGCACTTATATTGATGATGGTGACGTCGGGGCGGGGATTGGGGGAAGGGTGGAGCAGAGGGGTACTACGTAATATCTGATTACTCTCAGAGGTAATGAGACACAAAGGTTGGGGACCTCTGTTGAGTACCCGGTAAGCAGCTTTACATGCGACGACTCCAAATTTTCGAGAAAATCGATGTTGAAGACCTATGCGTCGCTCAATCCGTAACGTTAACCACGTTTTGACCAACCGAGTGTAGCGCAGCGACTAATGTTTTGGCCTACCACAGTGGTGGCGCTACTGTTTCAAATCCTGCTGTTGGTGTTTTCTTTCAGTTTCATCATACAGAATGCCAGGAAATAGTAAATGTCGTGCAAAAGTTATTCAAAAATAGGTACTTAATTAATAAATCAATCATTATATCACACTTTCTTCTAATGTGTATTCCGTTTGTGCTTCACAGATAAAATTCCAATTATTTCGAAAACGGCTTCCTGCCTTTCCTAGACGTGACCTCAACTCGTGTCCTCTGTTACTCACGGACCGTTACTGAACTCTCAACGGGCTCGCCGCTGTCCCCAGTATCATCTGTGAGCAAACGCGTCGTCAGTGCTGTGTCTGTCAAAAAAGTATAGTGATACGGAAGAAGCAAACGTTTCTACAGAAGGACACCAAAAGAAGATCCATCACTGGTTGAGGAGTGTGATGACCAATCGGAGGCCAACTCACTAACACCACCAGATACACCGAAAGACTGCCTCATCATTTGCAGGGCGTAGCCACGAATCTCACCCACTGTGTAACGCTCGCTAAGTCGACATTCGATTAAAGTATAGAAGATACGCATAAAAGTTCAACATCGATTTCTTCGGAAACCAGGGCCGTCAAATAAAAAGCAGCTAAAGAGGTACTCAGGACAGGTCGCTGTACAATCTGCAACATATCTAAGACTCATCGAAATATGATTAAGAGGTCCGACGGTCCCCTTGTAAGAAGAAAGCAGCAGAAAGACTGACTGCTCTAACGTAGCCTATTCACACATTCGCAAGTACCGATCTGCACACTCGTGTTCACCGTCCTAGCGCCTAGTGCAACACTGCTAATAATGAATTCACATTAACATTTTATTTTCTATAAGTTAAATCATTTTTGAAGTTGTGTGAGTACTTTGCTATCAGCTAATAAAGGTCTTAAACTAATTGTCTGACACGTGTACCCCTCAGATTTTCGAACGTATGCTTCTCAAACATTCCATTTTTCTGGATTGTAATTTCTTGGACATTATGTTAAAGTTATGTACTAAGCACTGATTTAAAAATTATGAATGTAATGCCAAAATATTTTATATGTTTATTGCAATTAATTTATTATTATATGAAAACATTGTTCTTTACACCAAAATAAAAGTCAGTATCAACTCTAAAAATTTTTGTAATCTCACTTTACCAATTTCAACAGATTAAGCTGTCATCTTCTGAAGTTTGATAGACATTTGAGTTAACTGATGAAGTTAACTGAATTTCTGTCTCCTTTAATTAAAGAGATATTCAACTTCAAAAAGTGTATACATTATTTTGGGACACCCTGTATATTCCTTTCTATCACTTCTTGTTAACAATATTAGCTTATTCCCAAGAATAAGTAGCTTTCACTCAGTTAATACTCGGCAGAAATCCAACCTGCATTTGGATCGAACTTCCTTAACTCTTGTGCAGAAAGGTGTGCATTATTCTGCTGCATCCGTTTTCAATAAGCTACCACAAGAATTCAAAAATCTTAGCAGTAATCCACGCGCTTTCAAATCTAAACTGAAGAGTTTATTCAGGGGACACTCCGTCTATTCTTTCAAAGAGTTCTTGTTGTATTCTTGATTGAGTTTACTTAAACTGACGGCTTGAGATTTTTCGGGTTCATAAACATTTTACTTTTATCTGTTATTACTTTTATGCTGTTATTTCATGTACTGCCACCTTCCATGACCTTGGACATTTGCTCCTCAATTTGGTCCTACGGAAGCTGACGTGTAAATAAATAAATAAAATACGACATAAAACGATATTTTAGTCCAATTAACAGTAGTCATTGCAGCAGATAATATCATTCAAAAATATTAGACTCTGATGTTATCCTCTCCTAACAAAACCACCGAGCGAGAGATTAACATACTGGACTCCAGTTTGGGAGGCCGTCAGTTCAAACCCTGGCTGATATGAAACTTCCTGGCAGATTAAAACTGTGTGCCCGACCGAGACTCGAACTCAGCGCACACTCCGCTGCAGAGTGAAAATCTCATTCTGGAAACATCCCCCAGGCTGTGGCTAAGCCATGTCTCCGCAATATCCTTTCTTTCAGGAGTGCTAGTTATGCAAGGTTGGCAGGAGAGCTTCTGTAAAGTTTGGAAGGTAGGAGACGAGGTACTGGCAGAAGTAAAGCTGTGAATACCGGGCGTGAGTCGTGCTTCGGTAGCTCAGTTGGTAGAGCACTTGCCCGCGAAAGGCAAAGGTCCCGAGTTCGAGTCTCGGTCGGGCACACAGTTTTAATCTGCCAGGAAGTTTCATATCAGCGCACACTCCGCTGCAGAGTGAAAATCTCATTCTGGAAACATCCCCCAGGCTGTGGCTGAGCCATGTCTCCGCAATATCCTTTCTTTCAGGAGTGCTAGTTCTGCAAGGTTCGCAGGAGAGCTTCTGTAAAGTCTGGAAGGTAGGAGACGAGGTACTGGCAGAAGTACAGCTGTGAATACCGGGCGTGAGTCGTGCTTCGGTAGCTCAGTTGGTAGAGCACTTGCCCGCGAAAGGCAAAGGTCCCGAGTTCGAGTCTCGGTCGGGCACACAGTTTTAATCTGCCAGCAAGTTTCATATGAGCAATCTGGCTTTACTTCCACCGGCAGTTCTCTTCTACCTTCAAAAGATCTTGAGGACGAGTCCTGATTCGTCGCACAGGTTTACTCTGCTGCAAAGTTTCAAAACAGGGCAGACTTCGCTGGAGAGTGAAAGCTTCATTACTTCCGATATGATCCCCAACCTGAGCTTGTCATCTCTAATGATCTCGTTGTCGACGGGAATTGAAACCTAACGGTTTTTGTTTATATTTTCATTTTTTTAACTGAACCGTTCCCAGCACGCTGTCTCTGAACCATTTACCTACACCTCCACTACTGCACAGACTGTCCACCTAATTTCTCCTCCCGTCCCACCTTCGCAGTCCAGCACCGTAACAGCTGCACACAGCAGGCACGTACGTAGGATGCGTGGCCGCTCTGCCCAACTTCGCAGAGGGAAAGTGGTGGCCGTCTGCACGCTGCCCTCCACACATCAGCGCGGCACGCTTCACGTGCTGCTCTTCTTGCTGCCACAACTTGTCGCTGCCACCTGGGGGGAGAGGGGGGATGGTGCCCTATCGATAGCTCGATTCTGTCAGAGTGAAGTTAGTGACAGGACGATTATATCAACAGGACGAGAAAGGTAGAAGCTTTCGCCACGCCAGGGGGGATACAGAACGCTCTGACAGCTGACAGAGAAAGCTACCGAAGGCGGGTGAAACGAGATCAGGTTCATACCGATGTCCGCGCGAGTCAGATACGCTTCTAGACGCGAGACTTCCTACCCAGCGTAAAAGAACGAATAAAGGTGAATCATTTCAAACTTACGATGGGACTTGTGCCTTACCTCACAGGTCAAGGGTCCTATACGGTGTGCCGCGCTGGATTAGCCGAGCGGTCTGGGGCGCTGCAGTCATGGGCTGTGCGGCTGGTTCCGGCGGAGGTTCGAGTCCTCCCTCGGGCATGGGTGTGTGTCTTTGTCCTTAGGATAATTTAGGTTATGTAATGTGTAAGCTTAGGGACCGATGACCCTAGCAGTTAAGTCCCATAAGATTTCACACAGATTTGAACATCCTATCCGCTGTACTTGCACCAGACAGAGAGAAGGTGGACCTCAGAACACCTCCTTGGAGTTAGTTAATGAACACCGAAACATGATATACACTGTTGCCTAACATGACACGTCAGTCCAAACCCATTCCATATTCCACAAACAAAAAATAGAGAAACGTTAACGGATGGATGGATGGATGGATTTTGTGATAAGAGACCAAACAGCGAGGTCATTGGTCTCATCGGATTAGGGAAGGATGGGGAAGGAAGTCGGCCGTGCCCTTTCAAAGGAACCATCCCGACATTTGCCTGAAGGGATTTAGGGAAATCACGGAAAACCAAAATCAGGATGGCCGGACGCGAGATTGAACCGTCGTCCTCCCGAATGCGAGTCCAGTGTAATCGTTAATGCTTCAAGTGTTCTATACAATCTCCACGTGTTGAATAAAACGCACAGTTCGTACAGTCATGTGACACTGTCATGAAAGTCCTTCTTTGGGACGTTGTTCAACCCGCGCGTAACATTAGCTTGAAGGAAAGAAGGACGTCCAGTAGACAGCGTGGCCTTTAGAGATGGGAACATTGGCTTGTATTTCATTTATGCCGTCAAATCGTTGTCCCTTCATGTGAACTTCTGCACTTTGTCGATTTGTGGTAGGTTCGTACTGAAACTCGTACCCGTGAAGATTTTTTCTGTTTTGCATTTCAACCAGTCCCGGCAGGAGTCCCCGATTTTGTACAGGAGTCAAGGTGTGTAAGACAAACATTGGACACACTTTTCTTTTCTTCAAAACACTCTGGAGAATGTCTTAAACACTTGATATAGAGATGCTGCTCCATTGAAATTTGTAAGACAACAACGTTGCGAAACTCAGGCAGCACGTGCGCTACTGAACACTGCTCGCAGCAGACTGGTCGAATGCAAATCTGTTGTTTACAGGTGTTACTTAAAACTGCCACCGCAGTTACTGAGCTGACGTCGCTTATACGTCAGGATTAAAATCAGTCTCCGACTTTTCGGACGGACAGTTGTAAGGTGACACGTATGTAGGCGAGCGATGTGGCCACCTGGATGTGGTATGAGGGGAGGTGAAGCAGATCTACGGCTGAGCGACAGCCGGCGCGGGGCAGAGAGCTCGCCGCGGCAGGTCCTGCTAGGTCGCCGGTACGAGCGCAAGTCCGTGTACAAACACGAGCAGCGTCGCCGAAAATGCGTAAATCCCAAAGCTGGGAATTTGCACGGCTGTTGCTCGCATGGCCTCCGTCTAAGAGGACAGACAATGCTCCAAGAATTGCCGGAGTGTCAGACAAGCTGAAAGGTGGGTTCTTACAGAGCTTCAAGAATCTATAATTCACAGTCAAGTATTAAAGCAAATCTGAGTATTTGTGTGATCTGAGAAAACTGAGGATCATCCAATGCCACAACAATATTTTCAGTAGCTTTAAAACTACAGAAGTTAATATTTCACCATGAATGAACATTGTCACAATGAACTTCTGAATTAACAACTTTTAAACGTTTTATTGATTGGCGACTCCATGTTGTCTTGTGCACTACGACCAGATAACAGGTATACTTGAAAAAAGAGACAGCATTGGTCGTATATATATATATATATATATATATATATTACTTTTAAACGCTTCATGTTATTTCAACAGACGGCATCTCAGATGATGTAATAGAACCCAGTACGTTGTCCTCGATGGTGAGTGTTCATCTGAGGTGAGGGTATCATCTGGAGTGCCCCAGGGAAGTGTGGTAGGTCCGCTATTGTTTTCTATCTATATAAATGATCTTTTGGATAGGGTGGATAGCAAAGTGCGGCTGTTTGCTGATGATGCTGTGGTGTACGGGAAGGTGTCGTCGTTGAGTGACTGTAGGAGGATACAAGATGACTTGGACAGGATTTGTGATTGGTGTAAAGAATGACAGCTAACTCTAAAAATACACTGCTGGCCACCGTAAATGCAACACCCTGAAGGAAGCATCCGAATCAAGTGAAATTTACACCATGGGTTTGCAGCGATGAGATATGCAACTGATTAGAATTTCAGCGCAGACGCACATCACCCGCGCCTGTGGAGCCACCTCATAGCGCCATTTAAGGCTTGGCGATTTCGACGAGTGTACGTTCGGCACGTGTGTTTACCTTGTGGTTGTTTCACAAGACGATCAGTTATGCCTCGTAGACAGCAGCGAACATCGTTTGATCAAGTATCAGAGTTAGACAGAGGAAGGATAGTGGCTTACCGAGATTGTGGATTATCATACAGAGAAATCGCTAGTCGTGTTGGACGAAACCAAACAACTGTAATGCGGATATGTGACCGTTGGATGCAGGAGGATACGACGAACCGACGTGGTCGATCGCATTCACCTCCGTGCACCACTGCACGTGCTGATAGGCAAACTGTGTGCATGACAGTGACGGATCGATCAGTGACATCCCGAACCATAGCACAGCACATTGCGTCTGTAACGCATCATCCAGTGTCTGCGCGTACCATTCGACGCCGTTTACAGCAGAGTGGTCTGTCCGCAAGACGTCCACTGCTTCGTCTACCATTGACGCAGAACCACAGACGTCTACGTCGCCAATGGTGTGATGACAGACGGATGTGGACGGCAGAATAGAATGACGTTGTCTTTACTGACGAGGCACGCTTCTGTCTGCAGCACCACGATAGTCGGATTCGAGTGTGGAGACACCGTGGAGAGAGGATGCTGGACAGCTGCATTATGCACCGCCGCACTGGTCTTGCACCGGGTATTATGGTATGGGGCGGTATTGGATATTACTCTCGCACGCCTCTAGTACGCATTGCCGGTACTTTAAATAGCCGGCGCTACATATCCGAGGTGCTGGAGCCAGTTGTCCTTCCTTACCTTCAGGGCTCGGCCACAGCCATATTTCAACAGGATAATGCGCGACCACACGTGGCACGCATTGTCCAAAGGTTCTTCGTCAATAACCAGATTGAAGTGCTTCCCTGGCCGGCTCGCTCTCCGGATCTTTCGCCGATAGAAAACATGTGGTCCATGGTTGCTCAACGAGTGACCCAGATTACATCCCCAGCTGCCACACCAGATGATCTTTGGCAACGTGTGGAAGCTGCTTGGGCTGCTGTACCCCAGGAACACATCCAACGTCTCTTTGACTCAATGCCGAGACGTGTGGCAGCGGTGATCTCCAACAATGGCGGCTACTCTGGCTACTGATTCTGCAGGAACCACATGTCACAGACGTCTGTAAACGTAATCATTTGATACTTGGTCAACATGTTATCTACAAAATAAATTTTGTTGTGCTACCTCTTGTCTTTCTTGGTGTTGCATTTACGGTGGGCAGCAGTGTACATAAATGTAAATTAATCCAAGTGAATAGGAAAAAGAATCCCGTAATGTTCGAATACTCCATTAGTAGTGTAGCGCTTGACACAGTCACGTCGATTAAATATTTGGGCGTAACATTGCAGAGCGATATGAAGGGGGACAAGCATCTAATGACAGTTGTGGGGAAGGCGGATAGTTGTCTTCGGTTCATTGGTAGAATTTTCGGAAGATGTGGGTCATCTGTAAGGGAGACCGCTTATGAAACACTAATACGACCTATTCTTGAGTAGTGCTCGAGCGTTTGGGATCCATATCAGGTCGTATTGAGGGAGGACATAGAAGCAATTCATAGGCGGAATGCTAGATTTGTTACTGGTAGGTTTGATCATCACGCGAGCGTTACGGAAATGTTCAGTAACTAGGGTGGGACTCTCTGGAGGAAAGGAGGCGTTCTTTTCGTGAATCGCTACTGAGGAAATTTAGAGAACCAGCATTTGAGGCTGACTGCAGTACAATTTTACTGCCGCCAACTTATATTTTGCGGAGAGAACACAAAGATAAGAGGGATTAGGGCTCGTACAGAGGCATATATGCGTCATTTTCCCTCGCTCTGTTTGGGAGTGGAATAGGGAGAGAAGATGCTAGTTGTGGTACTAGGTACCCTCCGCCACACACCGTATGGTGGATTGCGGAGTATGTATGTAGATGTAGATAGCATTGCACTGTAGCTACCATCTTTGAAAACTAGGTATCTGTGTCTTATTTCTTCATTTATTACAATTATTTTTATATCATTTAATTATGCAAACTTTTGTCACAATTACACAACATGAATACCCCATATTTTTTCATGCTTCAGTATTTATTTAATGAAGTGAGTAACTTCATCTAAATATTAATTACAGTTAATAATAAAAAATCATGGTAATTTTGGAAGTGATCAATTGGATGTGTTATCTAACATCACCTTTGTAAAAGAGTGCCAAAAACGTTTCTGACAAACAGCCCTAAATAAGTTTTTAAATAATATTGAACAACAGTCTGCTGTCATTTATCGTGAGCGCTCTTGCGCAAGAACACGGGATTATTTAACTATGAACAAACTTTTATTTATATTTATTATTAAAAGGCCGAGTTTGACCGAAAGTTTATAACACTTCTTTATTTAAATATTGCTGTAATTTTGGACGAGGTACTGGCGGAAGTGAAACTGTGAGGACGGGGCGTGAGTCGTGCTTGGGTAGCTCAGTTGGTAGAGCACTTGCCCGCGAAAGGCAAAGGTCCCGAGTTCGAGTCTTGGTCCGGCACACAGTTTTAATCTGCCAGGAAGTTTCATTGCTGTATTATATTGGTAATCGGTCAAGGTGAGTCACATGATGTCTGTAAAACTTAATAACGGTGATTTTTGCTTGGGACGGGCTGGAGAAA
Source organism: Schistocerca serialis cubense (assembly GCF_023864345.2). Classification (NCBI taxonomy): domain Eukaryota; kingdom Metazoa; phylum Arthropoda; class Insecta; order Orthoptera; family Acrididae; genus Schistocerca; species Schistocerca serialis. Next base: position 313,931,359 of record NC_064638.1, read on the forward strand.
CACACAGTAGCGGAACACTGGGAGTCAAGTGGAGACTACGACTTTTTCGAGTGAAGTGCTCAACGGAGCGATTCTGGTCACTTTTACGCGAGTTCTGGGAAGAGAGAGACCTGCCTGCGGTAACGAGTGGTATTCGGTTATGGAGGTGTCTGAATGTGCTCGAGTAAAACTCTTTTCCCGCCTGAGTCATGGAAATGAGGATTGAGTATGGGCTACTATTCTTTGTATCATGTGTGATAATTCATATATCTCATGTTGAACTCTGATCTGTTATGAGCTGATGAATATTTCATGAACTGTCATTACGAAATGGTCTTAGTTTTCAAGTATCTTTGACGACTATTTACTTTGTGGATTTTGCTACCAGTCACTTAACACTCTCAACGTAACTTTCCTGAATTTGATAAAGGTATTTTCTGTCTGTATTTTAATTTAATATTGTAAGACCGCTTCCCGTTTATCTAAAATGTCCTTTCTTGGATAAGCATCATTCAATATAATTCCCTGTGGTCTACATCAATTACGGACGTTAGAATAGAGTCCTTGTTATTAAATTATTCATTTAACCTTTATTTTGTACTTCTGTGTATTTTATCAAGTCAGATGGTTTTTTACGGACCTGTATTTCGGCAGTGGACTCTGTTGTTAAAACTCGATTAGACGCAGCAGTCGTGCGCAAGATAGTTCATCTCTACATTGCTATTGTAACATATAGCGAATTCAACTTGCATACTGCAGTTAAGGGCTGGTCTCTCCCTAGAGTTCTTGCACGTCCACACCTCCTCCATTACATAACGTCACGAGATGTGTCCTATCAACCGATTCCTTCCATCTGTCGAATTGTGGAATAAGTTTGTTTCTCCGCAAATTCTATTCAGTTTTTACACATTAGTTACACGATCTAACAACCTCATTTTCAACATTCTTCTATACCACCACTTTAAAACCTTCTATTCTCTTCTTGGCTGAAGTAGTTACTGTCCACGTGTAGCTTTCTTAGAAGGTTACGTCAGAAAAGAATTCAGTACACTTAAATTTATATTCAACGATAACATGTTTGACTTATCCAGAATGGTTCCCACTGCGTGTCTGCAATTTATATCCTCTCCACTCTGACCGTCGTCAGTTATTTTGCTGCCAAAATAGCGAAAGTCGTGTAATATTTTCAGCGTTTCATTTCTCATTCTAATTCCGTCATATCGCTTAATTCGACTAAATTCCATTACTCTACATTTGTTTCTGTTATTCATCTTATAACCTCTTTCCGAGATACTACTCATTCCGTTAATATGCCCTTCGATGTCCAATGCCGTCTCGGGCAGAATTAAGTGTCATTAATTATCAAAAATTGCTTTAAGCACTATGGGACTTCAACATTGAGGTCATCAGACCCCTAGAATTACTTAAACCTAACTAACCTAAGGACATCACATACATCCATGGCCGAGGCAGGATTCGAACATGCGACCGTAGCAGCCACGTCGTTCCGGACTGAAGCGCCTAGAACCGCTCGGCCACCATGGCCGGCCATTAATTATCATCAAAGTAATTATATCTCCTTTCTGAAGTTTAATTCCCCTTCTAACTTTCTTCTTGGTTTCGTTCACAGCTTGCCCAATGAAGAGACTGAATAAGAAGGGGGATAGAGTACAGCCGGCCGTTGTGGCCGTGCGGTTCTAGGCGCTACAGTCTGGAGCCGAGCGACCGCTACGGTCGCAGGTTCGAATCCTGCCTCGGGCATGGATGTGTGTGATGTCCTTCGGTTAGTTAGGTTTAATTAGTTCTAAGTTCTAGGCGACTGATGACCTCAGAAGTTAAGTCGCATAGTGCTCAGAGCCATTTGAACCATTTGATAGAGTACAGTTATCTTTGTCTACTTCTCAATAACTATACCTCTCTTTCATATCCTTCGACTGTCACACACCCTATCTTCGACGTCAACGTGCAGCAACCACTCGCAGACGGCAGGTGGCAGCACTAGCAGTGGAGGATGTATAAGTGAACCGGGCAGAAGCGACAAAACAGTGCAGTCCTTGTCGCAGTGCAGGAACGGAGCGATTTGTCTGACGTCGAAAGGGGCTTGATCGTTAGACTTCGGACCCAGGGTGGTAGAATTTCCGAAACGCTGGTCGTTTGGAGCCGTGTGTACGCGCGGGCCGCTGCTCGCCTCGCCAGGAGACAAGGCAGGCGCCAAAGAGAAGAACACGCCGGTCGGCCCCGCTTTCGGGACTCAATAAATCGGCGGCGCCGCAAAAAGCAGCCGCGGCGAAGCGCCACCAAGGCTGAAGGCTGCCGCCGCCCTGCGCCACTCACGCAAGGACGTGCCCGCGCCTCGCTGCTCACTCTGTACTGGTACTGGCTGCCAACGATACATCGCTACCTGCTGCAAACGTCGATACTAGTAGTAATTATATCGATACTCCTACAATGACATAGCATTCAAAAATGGTTCAAATGGCTCTGAGCACTATGGGACGTAACATCTGTGGTCATCAGTCCCCTAGAACTTAGAACTACATAAACCTAACTAACCTAAGGACATCACACACATCCATGCCCGAGGCAGGATTCGAACCTGCGACCGTAGCAGTTGCGCAGTGGCGTAGTATTCTACGATCTCGACTACTGGTACATTTCCCTGATATATCGGACATCCAGATCTTCTACAGGGTGAAAAGTATTTAAACCGACAATCTCTGGGAGGTTGTAGGGGACATCAAAACATATATTTTTCCCTAATGTCAATTTTTCCTATGAGGAGTATTTAAACCGGTAGAGGAAGATTTCTCTGGCGACAAATTAATGAAACCAACAACAAAAAAATCCAGAGGGGACATATCTGGGGCTCGAGCAGGCCATGGTACAGGACCACCTCTGCCAATCCACGTTTCTGAGAACCGTCGGTCCAGGAATCGACGCACACGACGACTGAAATGTGCCGGCGCCCCGTCATGTTGAAACCACATGCGTTGTCTTGTAGCGAGCGGGACGTTTTCCAGCAATTCTGGCAATGCTATAGCCAGAAAATTGTAATAGTGCCTGCCATTAAATGGCCTAGGTAGCAGATATGGCCAAGTTAAACAGTCCCCAACGACACCGACCCACATATTAACGAAGAACCGCACTTGATGAGCGCTAGTAACTGTGGCATGTGGGTTATGCTCACTCCAAACATGCCAATTGTGCATGTTGAACACTCCATCACGCCCGAACGTTGCTTCATCTGTAAACAACACAGAGGATGTAAATGTAGGATGAATTTCACGCTGTTCCAGGTACCACTGCGAAAACTGTGCTCTGGGTGGATAACCAATTGGTTCCAGGTTGTGGACACGCTGTACCGGCCGGAGTGGCCGAGCGGTTCTAGGCGCTTCAGTCTGGAACGGCGCGACCGCTACGGTCGCAGGCTCGAATCCTGCCTCGGGCATGGATGCGTGTGATGCCCTTAGGTTAGTTAGGTTTAAGTAGTTCTAAGTTCTAGCGGACTGATGACCTCAGATGTTAAGTCCCATAGTGCTCAGAGCCATTTGAACCATTTTTTGGACACGCTGTAAGTGAAATGGACATAACAATTGGTCTCGAAGGACTGTTCTTACATTCGTCTGATTCGTCCCCATGTTACGTGCAATTGCACGAGTGCTGATTGAAGGATACCGCTCCACATGCTGCAAGACAGCTCCCTCGAATTGCAACGTTCTTACCGTGCGACGGCGTCCCTGCACAGGTAATCTGCTATATGACCCGGTCTCACGCAGACCTTGGCACACAGCAGCAAAAGTCGTTTGATGCGGGTTACGGCGATTAGGATATTGTTGTTGATAAACCCGCTGTGCAGCTCGTCCGTTGTGGTGCGCTACGTAGTACGCACCAAGCATGTCAGTGTACTCACTCCAGGTGTATCGCTCCATTAGTAAACAGAGACAATGCACTACTACACTGGTGGACAGTAGTTGCCTACAACTGAAGAGCGTAATACGGCCTCCACCGGTTTAAATACTCCTCATAGGAAAAAATGACATTAGGGAAAAATATTTGTTTTGATGTCCCCTACAACCTCCCAGAGTTTGTCAGTTTAAATACTTTTCACCTTGTATATATCATATTGTTACCGTGGTCATAACATGTAAGCAATCACAATTTCTTGTACATACTGTTAAACGCAGTACTTGTTGTAGTCTTTAATCGAAAGACCGGTTTGAGGTAACTCTCCATCTTCATTTCCCTTCTGCAGGTTACTTCACTGCTGCGCCGAGAGGAGTGGCTGGCGGTTTGAGGCGCCATGTCACGGATTGCGCGGGCCCTCCTGCCAGAAGTTCGAGTCCTCCCTCGGGTACGGGTGTGTGTGTTGTCCTTGGCATAAGTTAGTTTAAGTTAGCTTAAGGGGGGTAGGACGTCAAACGAGCCGTCTTGGAGCAGGAGAGACACCACAGGAGATTTTAATTTCGACTGTCTATACTTTTACGAATAAATTCATAAAACTTTGTCAGCATGACCAGGATGGATTCAGGTTTCACAATCGTAGAAGTGAAAGTTCAAAAACATAACAAAATAATTGTTTTTACATGTGAAAGTTCATCATTTTTTCACTTCTATTGGCTGCGTTTGTTGCTATAGGTACACGTTTCTTCATAAGTAAGAGGGAGATTCTTCGATGAATTTAGCACAGCATACAAACCTTACTTACAGGTGTATGAAACTCTAGAAATTATTTAATTTATGAAAAAGTAAATGTGCTGTTATATTTTAAACTTCATGTTTAGAAAAAACTCAAATGTTATAGTTAATTATCTCAATTTTTATCACAGTTTTTAATAGATATGGAAAATTCTAGAGTTTCATACACCTGTAAGTATGGTTTGTATGCTGTGCAAAATTCATCGAAGAATCTCCCTTACTTATGAAGAAAAGTGTACCTATAGCAACAAATACAGCCAATGGTAAGTGAAAAAAGGTGAAATACAAATGTAAAAAAATAAATTATTTGCTTATATTTTTGAACTTCCACCACTATAAGTGTAAATCTTGAATCCTATCTGGTCATTCTGACAAAGTTTTATGAATTTATTTTTAAAAGTATAGACAGTGGAAATTAAAATGTCCTGTGGTGTCTCTCCTGCTCCAAGTCGTCCCGTTTGACGTCTTACCCCCCTTAAGTAGTGAGTAAGTCTAGGGATCGACGACCTCAGCAATTTGGTCCCTTAGGAATTAACACACATTTGAACATTTTTATCACTGCTGCACGACTACTGCACCGGAGCATACATCCAACTGAATAGCAGTATTTAAGTCTTGGTGTCCCTCCACAAAAAAAAAAAAAAAACTTATTATGAAAACTGTTACGAGAAAGAAAGTGACAGAAAGACATTATGAGTCAAGGAATTGTCCCTGCTGGAATAAGTACGAATTCCAGGAATGTATATATAAGTTGTACGTTTTGCCAGCGCAGATCCCTAAAGTCCATTTTCACGCGAATTAAGAACAAACTAGGAAGAGCCAACGAGAAATTCCTATGGTGTCTGCTTGTCAGAGTAACACCCTTCCTTCTTTTTAAAGTCTCTTTAATTTCAGAACAGCCTTACTGTTCTTTTATTGTTTCTTCGACAGTAACAAAAAAATAATATAAAACGTCGTCTGTAGGTGTAATGAAGTCTCTCTCCACTTTTGTGAATCCCCGGAGATCTGTTCATATCGGTGTCGCGTGTTACGTCGGATACAAGTGTCTTCCATGCAAAGTATTTCCACCATGCTGTCTTCATCGGCTGCTACCTGAGACTGCTAAGCCTATTCACTATATACTGAAGGCGGTGGAAGACGAGGGACGAGGTGGACACACCCGCTCCACGTACTTTCAAATCTTGTTCGAGAACATGTTATGCTACGTGAAAATATGTTATTCTGCGTGAAAAATTGTAAGCAACATGAGTACTTATGTCAACTTCACGCACATATACGTCAATATTATCTTGTCAATATTCTCGTATTGATGTTTCACAGCTGTATATGCGCCTCAAATCAAAATTAATAAACCTAACTGGAGAATTAATATGAAATGAACTTATTGATTTTCTATTTAAAGTTTAAGAAAGCCAATCACATTGAAGAATAGCTCATCTCCTGCAAATGTACTTCACTCCATCAGCGCCAGCTTCAAAATCCGAAGAAAATAACGCACAACAGCGATGGTAATAATTAAATAGCGCTACGCTGCTTAATGATACAGTAATTTGTTTCATTCATTTAAACTACATTTATGAATCGCAACATCAAATTGTTCAAAGCGGACAGATCTCTGGAACCAGCAACTGGTCAGGAACTCTACGATGAACAAAGGACTTTACCAACGCTAAGTACTGAAACCACTTATTCACTCCACTGTACAGCACTTCACGCCCGCGCATTGCGCAGCTGAAGTGGAACTGAGCGAGTGGTTCAAAAATGGCTCTGAGCACTATGGGACTTAACATCTATGGTCATCAGTCCCCTAGAAGTTAGAACTACTTAAACCTAACTAACCTAAGGACAGCACACAACACCCAGCCATCACGAGGCAGAGAAAATCCCTGACCCCGCCGGGAATCGAACCCGGGAACCCGGGCGTGGGAAGCGAGAACGCTACCGCACGACCACGAGATGCGGGCTGAGCGAGTGGCAATCGGTGCGCGCGGTAGTTTGAAAGGTGTACTTTCGGAAAGTCTCAGCTGCGTACTAACAGAATTTTGGCTCAGATTTCGCGTGGTAGAAATTTCTGGAATCGACGTGTTGCAAGTGTGCTTTTTCTTCTTGAAGTGTGAGGTTAAGTTGGTAATGTTTGCACAAGTGCCCAGTTGAAGATTGTCCCGGAGTCCGAAGGTAGTTGTGAGATGCTATACACGAGCAACATGTTGCCATGGTATGCGCATCTCGGAAATGGCGAAGCTGGTCGGCTGTACACGGCATACTATAACGGACATCTACGGAAAAAAGCTGAAGAGTGAGCAGAGTAAAGCCCAATCCTGAAGGGATCCTATTTTATCTCGTTGGGTAGTGCAAGGTGCAAACTCCTATAGCAACAGTCTTTCCTTGGTATCGTACCCCTCAGTTTTTTTCTTCTGGATCCACAACTATGAACGCACATCCGCTAGCCAAGACCATGATCTCTAAGTCGTCAGCGTTCGTGTCATCAGCGCCAGTGGTTTGGAGTGGACGTCGGTTGAAATGAGATACAGAGTGAATTCGTGCTTCGAAAGAAAGTGTCACAATCGTTGTTACAAAACAAACGAGAGGCCTGTGTGAGTTTCATGTGTGTGAATCGCATGTCATTAATTTTAATTAATTTCAGTTCCGGAGCACAATGAAATAAGGGAATTACGAATCACAAACCCATTACAGTGTCATTTGTTGCTTATCAAAACACATATTTGCTTCTCACATAAACTACTGCCAGTAAGAAATTCGAATTTGTGTCAGAAATGGAATCGAGGCACACGAATACTTGTTTTCTTCCTTCCTTCAGAGTTCTCTGCAGAGTGGAACACTGTCGTTCCGCGGCTGATGTGGGGGCAACCACTGGCTGCGCAGTAATGGCAGTCAGTAGGCCCGGTAGTAACCACAGTCATTAGAACGTAAGATAACCAGTTCCCAGGGCTCCATCATAACGGCGGTGGTCACGACTCGCTAACAACACTTACTGCAAAGTCGTCATTTCTCAACAACAGCGCCAGTAAATCGGGTGGAACCTGTATCGCGCGACATTGTAGGCTAGGCTTTTGCCAACTCCCAAACACTTCGGTTCTCTGTAAACATATGAACATTTTTCTGCTTAGTACATTTAAGAAATTTACTCAAATGCAGTGACTGCTATAAAGTAAACATTTTAACAATTTATCGTCTATTTTAATTTAACTGATAATTTCTGGATTCAAAGAATTAGAAAAAAAAGTTCACGGTTTAACGTTCCGCTTACTTCGACGTAACCGGAGGCGGATTATTAACCCACACAAATGATTATGATACACGAAACAGGCAGCACTCTTTTTGACTGGACCATATCAAGATTCAGCTGAAACGATTTATAGCAACGGGAAAAATCTTTACCCCTATGGCGCGATGTGTGTAGAATAAAAGAGCAAGAAAGTGTCTTCTGGTTTCTCCTTGGTCTTTAGATACTTTCGGATGTTTGTTATCTCTGTCAACATATAAAGTTTAATACATAAGCCAAAAAAATTGAAAAACAAAATTGTGTACGTTCCTAGCTCGTTTTATTATGTCTGCATTCCTTTTCTAAACATGAAAGTACTTTACCGAAGCAGTTTTGCTCATCTGAACAAGGTAAAAGTTCGACGTTTTAGAAACCTCTCTACGTATAAAATTGAAGTTACAATTGTGCACAAGGAATGCATTAATACTCCATGTCATATAACATAAAATTTGATATTTTGCTGATACTGTTTAAGAGGGTCTGATAATATAGAAATCTGAACAATTTTCCAGATTTCCGAGAGGAGCTGCATTTCCCACAACGCTTATGCGATTATATTATTGTTTTTGCGCATGAAACGGGCGTCAAGTCTTAAAAGAATAATATCTTGTTCATGAAGTTATTTATAACTCCAAAGTTTTTAATTCTAGTAGTATAATTGCTCTTGAAACTAAATCACCACAAAATCTCTCCTGTAGATTAAAACGTGGAAACTGCTACTTTCATGTTTATCTACGTGATTAGAAGCTCTGTACTGCACATATTTACTGTACGTATTTAGAAAGCATGTATTTATATAAAGTGTAGTGCAGTGTTGTGTTTGACGTAAAACTCTCATCGCTGTCTGACAGAGCACTCATGTGCAGTAAATAATTTACCACAGGCGATACTTTGGAGTAAGCCACTGAAGAACTCGTATAAATGAACGGATTTAGTGCAACTGCAAAACACCAATACAACCAAACAATATTATTTACTTAGCAGGTTGCTGTTCATGTTCTGTTGGATTTCGTGGTAGAGTATACAGAGTACCAACCAACTAATGTACAAGATTCTTCCGGTAGCTATAAGGATGTGCATCAGCTGGACCATTGAGAACCTGATCACTCCCCAATGAACTCAACACTGAACTAAGAACTGTAAAGGATGTAACGATATTAAACGGGGTAACTCTGGTGAATGAGTCCTGGATGTTGGTCTTCACAAAAATAATACTGCATAGAAAAGGGGTTCACTAACTACTGAATTAAAAATCATTATCGAAGTGTATCCAAATTTATTATAATCATTCTCAGTGTGTACAAGGGTGATAATGACGTTAAAATGGCAAAAACAACACGTAATTAGGACAAAGAAATAAGAAACTATCGCTGATTAACTTGGCAAAGTTTCTGAAAAGGAGTCAGGGCTCAGTAATAATTGTCATCCTAACAAATTAATCACGTGAAACATACCCACTGGTGGATACACAGTGATTGTAGGATCGTACCGACGGCGAAGTGAAAATAACATACAACTACCCCTGCTCGTATGGTCATGGATGAGTCCTCATGGATGTAGTCAACTGTCGAAATAAGTCTGATTTCACTCCTTTCCAACCAGCCCATGCCACCAGATGATCTCACCATAAGCGCTGAGCAGTAATGCAAGCTGCGTATGGCACTGCTGCTCAGCAGACACATACAGGCCTCCTCTCCGAGCTTAAGTTCCGCTTGCTAATGTGCTCTGACCTGGAAGCCTGAAATCTCCTGTCTTAACACTGCGAGTATGTACTACTTCTAATCTCCACCCACAGTTCTCTAATCCGCCTGTCTCCTGTCTCTGCTTAGACCATACTCCGCTCTACAAAATACAATTCTCTGATCAAAATGGTGCGCCAAACTCTGGTCAGTGATATGATTGTTAAACGTTATCAGTTTTCCCACCAAAGAATCCGTATAAAACGTTCTCCACTCAACCGGTATCCGGCCGGTGCCATTTCTAGAGCGTTCTATGTCACGTTCCTACGTTACCGACTTCTTCATTAGCCCGCCAAAGCGTGGTCCTCCCGAACACAAAATTTCCAGAAAGTCAGCCTCTAACCTTCTACTCCAGTACTTTTTAAGAACGCTAATGAGCTCATCTCCCACCTCTTGATCGAAGAATTACCCTCACCAGCGAGACCGACGTCTGGCTGTCACAACTTACTTTCACCGGAGACAGAAAACGCATTAATCAAAGCTTCCTGCGGGAGATGAAGACACAGGGATCTGTTCAAATTGTTCCCCACTCCATCTGCCTTCCAAGAAGGCGCTAGGATGAGGACAGTGCACTCTGCAAAGCGCGTTTGGACGGATCTAGACCTGGTCTTATAAACGGCCATCTGCTTGCTCTGGGCGGCTCTTCCCACGGTTAAGTTTTAAGCCAGACCAGTGTTAAATGCTCTAGCCATCCACCCACAGTTCACGAAAAATAAAAGATTGTGGGGACCACCGAGACGGCACCCAGCAGAACGATGTGGGTCGGCTGTGCACCTGCGCCCTGGTTGACTAGGAGCACTGCATCTCTCTGTGTTGGAAAAGCCTCAGAAGTCAGTGTCTGGGACATCGGCTCGCAGCGCCCGCTATGGCTTACCGCTGGCTCCCAAGACCGTGCCTCAGAAGTCATGTCTATTATTCCACATGCAAAAATCCCCAGACACAACAGAGAAGATAGAGACACCTAAATAATCATCGGCATCGTTTCCGTAGTTAGAATCAAGAATAAATCAATCAGTAGGAACATGTATTTAATTCTGGTTAGAAAAATTTACATAATAAAATGAGACGTTACAGTCCGGTATCAAACTGACGCCTCTCATGTTTCAGAATAAAAGTCTTCAGCAGGAAATACTCACTGTTGTGAAGGGACATCTCTCACTTCTGCACAGCTCTTTTCATTATCGCAGGACGTCGCAGTTTCAGATTCTAGCACCCCCTCAACTTAGCTTTTGGCAGCTGATTCACAACTACCCTTTCTTCCAACTCTTACCTTGTGATTTTTTGACATATTCCATCTGGTAAGGTTTAGCGCTTTGAAGTAGCAAGAATAGTAATAATATTAAGTGCACGGGAAACTTGAAAAAAAAATGAGAAACAGGATATTTGGGCGTTGCCTAATCATCCAGAGAAACAAGCACTTTCTCTACATCCAATACGCTACTATTGTTGACTTCTTTTTGCACTGTTTTCGACTATTGCCCTAGTAGTCGAAATGTCGCGCAAAATTACACGATTCAAGCCTATGAGGCAATGAGAAATATGTCATGTGATGATAAACGAAGTTAGCAAAGATAAACATTCTGGACAAACAAATTATGAGTGGTCGCAGCTAGAATATGTGTTTCTATTTGTCATATGTACACCCACGGAATATAATGGACCGCGTTAAAGGCTTACACTTCACTGTCACTGCGATAAATCCCACGTACAAGTGTTTTGTGGGAAGCGAATGTAGCTGCGGTGCACATAAGGAGACTACGAAGAGAGTAAACCAGGAGCGCATGTGGCCGAGAGTCAGATTACATATGCCGAACATGCACACGTCATTCATTAGATCGGCTTTGCTGCCCCCTCCATATGCTCATCGACAGCTCTCGCAGTTCCACTCCCGTCCCTTGAGTTTGGTTCAAATGGCTCAGAGCATTATGGGACTTAAGATCTGAGGACATCAGTCCCCTAGCCTTAGAACTACTTAAACCTAACTAAGCTAAGGTCATCACACACATCCAAGCCCGAGACAGGATTCGAATCTGCGACCGTAGCGGTCGTTCGGTTCCAGACTGAAGCGCCTAGAACCCCTCGGCCACACCGGCCGGCCCCTTGAGTTTCCTGATCGTCTTCCTTTGAGTGCGGCTGTCTTATTTTCTTTTGATCGCGCAGTACTTCACTGAGGTTTAAGAACAGGGCCTCCAATATATCATTTCACCTTGCCTCTATTCCAGTATCGCTACCACTGTCGTCAGTACAACAGATGTGCATTGTCTGCTGTTTATTACGTCAGATAAGATCTTTTTTGCTATATTTTTACCAACTAGTCTTTCGCTTGTACCATACAACCAGCTTGCTCTCGATGGAAATGCATAAGCTTCACATCTCAATTGTTAGATGTTGGTTTAATTCGTTGCGCATTTTAATATCTTCACGTGAATGTGTATGTTTGTTGAATGTTATGTATGTTCTGACAAGTGATAGTATTACCGACTTTTGCAATTCCTGCATGTCGACCTTCACGCATTAAATTGCATTGATTGCGCCTAAACCCATACATAGGGTGTTTCGAAAAGACGCATCAGATTCTACATGGATTAAGAGATAAACTTGACGTGAATTTTAGCTTATGCACTGGACTGCATAGGTTTTATTTTCAAAAGTACCACCCAAATTTCGCTAATACTCGCTGTATTCACCACCAAACCCAAGATAAAATGTGCACGATAGGCAAACTTATCCATCTTTTTGCGGAACATGACTGGAATAGCTGCTTTCACTATTGCTACCCAAAGTTGTTAAAATTGGAGGCACTTAGACGGAGCCTTTCATAAACCTCCACAAAGAGAATCGAAATTCGTGAAATCTAGCGTCCACGGGGGCAAATGGCACAATACGAGATGGGTACACGCCTTGACAGCTAACCCATCGTTGAGGCAGCGCCGCACTGTTTTCACTTAACTCCACCTGCTGAAAATGATAGCGCAAAACCACTTTTGCTGATTTACTAGCGCCGTATCAACTCAAGCATATCGGAACATGAACGAACGAGCTAGCTACACCAGAAGCAACCACACGAACAGGCAACTTACAGCTGGCACCAAGGTGAAATTAAATTTCAATGCCTAATTTATCCCAAGTTACTATCTTCATTCTTGTAGAAGATATAGGCTTTGCAGGTCCAATCACTCGTTCTGAAACACTGTGTATTCCACTTTAAACAAACATATTAGAGGTGTCGACGTTTATTCTGAGGTCGCTAAATCTCGCCCTCCTCGGTAGTTCGATTAACCACAGACGCAGCGGGCCATTTCAGCTGGCCAGCAGGCGGTCGTTCTGGGCTAGCAATGGAATTGGTGAACCCATTCCCGTGCGCTGGAGACTGACGACCGCTGTCAGTAGTATTCAACTGTAAAGCCGTACTTACAAGAGACGTTAAAGCGAACGTGCGCGCGGAGCTGGACGATGTTCGTGACATCACAACATAAAATTTCTCACTGTGAATCACCTCCAAGTGTGAAATCCGAAATCACATGTTAGATTTTTGCTTCGTGGAGAAATCGATTTCTACGTCAGAATGTGGGAGACGCCATACTGGATTACGTAGTTTCCCGCTGAAGCCCGAATTTGGTGGGTTTTATACACTCCTGGAAATGGAAAAAAGAACACATTGACACCGGTGTGTCAGACCCACCATACTTGCTCCGGACACTGCGAGAGGGCTGTACAAGCAATGATCACACGCACGGCACAGCGGACACACCAGGAACCGCGGTGTTGGCCGTCGAATGGCGCTAGCTGCGCAGCATTTGTGCACCGCCGCCGTCAGTGTCAGCCAGTTTGCCGTGGCATACGGAGCTCCATCGCAGTCTTTAACACTGGTAGCATGCCGCGACAGCGTGGACGTGAACCGTATGTGCAGTTGACGGACTTTGAGCGAGGGCGTATAGTGGGCATGCGGGAGGCCGGGTGGACGTACCGCCGAATTGCTCAACACGTGGGGCGTGAGGTCTCCACGGTACATCGATGTTGTTGCCAGTGGTCGGCGGAAGGTGCACGTGCCCGTCGACCTGGGACCGGACCGCAGCGACGCACGGATGCACGCCAAGACCGTAGGATCCTACGCAGTGCCGTAGGGGACCGCACCGCCACTTCCCAGCAAATTAGGGACACTGTTGCTCCTGGTGTATCGGCGAGGACCATTCGCAACCGTCTCCATGAAGCTGGGCTACGGTCCCGCACACCGTTAGGCCGTCTTCCGCTCACGCCCCAACATCGTGCAGCCCGCCTCCAGTGGTGTCGCGACAGGCGTGAATGGAGGGACGAATGGAGACGTGTCGTCTTCAGCGATGAGAGTCGCTTCTGCCTTGGTGCCAATGATGGTCGTATGCGTGTTTGGCGCCGTGCAGGTGAGCGCCACAATCAGGACTGCATACGACCGAGGCACACAGGGCCAACACCCGGCATCATGGTGTGGGGAGCGATCTCCTACACTGGCCGTACACCACTGGTGATCATCGAGGGGACACTGAATAGTGCACGGTACATCCAAACCGTCATCGAACCCATCGTTCTACCATTCCTAGACCGGCAAGGGAACTTGCTGTTCCAACAGGACAATGCACGTCCGCATGTATCCCGTGCCACCCAACGTGCTCTAGCAGGTGTAAGTCAACTACCCTGGCCAGCAAGATCTCCGGATCTGTCCCCCATTGAGCATGTTTGGGACTGGATGAAGCGTCGTCTCACGCGGTCTGCACGTCCAGCACGAACGCTGGTCCAACTGAGGCGCCAGGTGGAAATGGCATGGCAAGCCGTTCCACAGGACTACATCCAGCATCTCTACGATCGTCTCCATGGGAGAATAGCAGCCTGCATTGCTGCGAAAGGTGGATATACACTGTACTAGTGCCGACATTGTGCATGCTCTGTTGCCTGTGTCTATGTGCCTGTGGTTCTGTCAGTGTGCTCATGTGATGTATCTGACCCCAGGAATGTGTCAATAAAGTTTCCCCTTCCTGGGACAATGAATTCACGGTGTTCTTATTTCAATTTCCAGGAGTGTATATATATGACGTTTCAACGATCCGATACACAAAGGAACTTCTGAAAACATGCCGATTTTGATACGATTTGTTGTAATAAAATGACGATAAATGTCATATTGGTGGTTGTAAGCTTCTCTTATTTTGTGTTTTTCGTATTGTAACTTGTGTGCTACGAAGGTATGCCGTTTCAAGGTACTGGGGCACTGACCGTTTGTTAAAAAAACAGCCTAGTCGTTTTGGTACGGTTTATTACCATTAAATGCAGATAATTACGTATCGGCGGTTAAAGTCTTCAGGATATCGTAAAATAAAAGAAATCGACTCCAAAAACATCTGTCTGCTGAAGTGGAATGGATAGAGCAGTAGAGTGGCATGCGAAAAGCTGCCGCTTCGCACACGCACAGATCTCTTCTAAATGTTTCTAGATGTTGATGAAATATTCCACGTTTACGTATAATTTTGTCAACACAAACATCTACTTTTTATACATATTTGACACTGTTTCAGTTGTTGGGGAGGATCTGATATGTTATTCTTGAATAATCAACTACGGTAGACCGCTAACACTTCGTTTTTCTAGGCGCTCAGTCCGGAACCGCGCGACCGCTACGGTCGCAGGTTCGAACCCTGCCTCGGGCATGGATGTGTGTGATGTCCTTAGGTTAGTTAGGTTTAAGTAGTTCTAAGTTCTAGGGGACTGATGACCACAGATGTTTACCCCATAGTGCTCAGAGCCATTTGAACCATTTGAACACTTCGTTTTATTACTATGACCGGTTTCGACAGATCTACAATCTCCTCACAGGATCTTGTAAC
The DNA here is from genome assembly GCF_023864345.2 of Schistocerca serialis cubense. Taxonomy (NCBI): domain Eukaryota; kingdom Metazoa; phylum Arthropoda; class Insecta; order Orthoptera; family Acrididae; genus Schistocerca; species Schistocerca serialis. The sequence continues at coordinate 313,946,907 of NC_064638.1, forward strand.
ATTATTAGATGTAATGCATGTTACAATACAATGTTGCGGAACACCATTATGCGACTTCCGTTACTATAACAAGCGTGTACATCAAACACTGTTAAAATATCCAGTCATGATAGCGTAGATCTGGTGAAACCGGTCGTAGTAATTACACTACTGGCCATTAAAAATGCTACACCAAGAAGAAATGCAGATGGTAAATGGGTATTCATTGGACAAATATATTGTACTAGAACTGACATGTGATTACATTTTCACGCAATTTGGGTGCATAGATCCTGAGAAATCAGTACCCAGAACAACCACCTTTGGTCATAATAATGGCCTTGATACGCCTGGGTATTGAGTCAAACAGAGCTTGGATGGCGTGTACAGGAACAGCTGCCCATGCAGCTTCAACACGATACCACAGTTCATCAAGAGTAGTGACTGGCGTATTGTGAAGAGCCAGTCGCTCGGCCACCATTGACCAGACGTTTTCAGTTGGTGACAGATCTGGAGAATGTGCTGGCCAGGGCAGCAGTCGAACATTTTCTGTATCCAGAAAGACCCGTACAGGACCTGCAACATGCAGTCGTGCATTATCCTGCTGAAATGTAGGGTTTCGCAGGGATCGAATGAAGGGTAGAGCCACGGGTCGTAACGCATCTGAAATGTAACGTCCACTGTTCAAAGTGCCGTCAATGCAAAGAAGAGGTGAAAGAGACGTGTAACCAGTGGCACCCCATATCATCACGCCGGGTGATACACGAGTATGGCCATGACGAATACACGCTTCCGATGTGCGCTCACCGCGATGTCGCCAAACACTGATGCGACCATCATGATGCTATAAACAGAAACTGGATTCATCCGAAAAAATGACGTTTTGCCATTCGTACACCCAGGTTCGTCGTTGAGTACACCATCGCAGGCGCTCCCGTCTGTGATGCAGCGTCAAGGTTAACCGCAGCCATGGTCTCCGAGCTGATAGTCCATGCTGCTGCAAATGTCATCGAACTGTTCGTGCAGATGGTTGTTGTCTTGCAAACGTCCCCATCTGTTGACTCAGGGATCAAGACGTGGCTGCATGATCCGTTACAGCCATACGGATAAGATGCCTGTCATCTCGACTGCTAGTGATACGAGGCCGTTGGGGTCCAGCACGGTATTCCGTATTACCCTCCTGAAACCACCGATTCCATATTCTGCTAACAGTCATTGGATCTCGACCAACGCGAGCAGCAATGTCGTGATACGATAAACCGCAATCGCAATAGGCTACAATCCGACATTTATCAAAGTCGGAAACATAATGGTACGCATTTCTCCTCGTTACACGAGGCATCACATCATTTAAAATGTAGCATGTGTTTAGTTTAGTAGTTTAGTAATGTCATGTTCCGTAGATCATTTTCACGATTATTTTATCGATATCATGTGGAACAAGTCAAATTACAAGATATGAATAAACACAGGAATAGTGCCAATATTAATATTACTGAAATTTTTAGTTCTACATATACAACTACATTCAGAGTTAATTTATTTTTTTTACCAGTGTTGTTTCTATGCACTCTGTTGCTCGTTCTAATTAGAAAATCGCAGAATGTATCAGCTTGCTCTTTATAAAAACTATTAGCTCCTTAATTGAAGTCCCTAAGGAGGTTGATCGTCGACCTCTCGGTAGCCTGTTGACAATGAAGATGGACGTGGGGGAGATGGGGCGGGGCGGAGGTGTGAGGGGCTCCATTTCCTGACTACCTGACCGTGCGGAAAAGGTCTGGTAAGTCCGGAATCCCTCGGCAGTGACTCGTGAGGGCGGGCATGTGGCACTGTTAGCAATGAAACTCGGCTGCACCATTGGTTCTACTCCAGAGTAGCATAGATCGTGACTGCACTGAGATTAACTCTCTCAAATACGTTCACCCAGAACGATACAAACGCCACAGTTCAAACCGCACTAGCATCCATTCAATCTCGCAATGCCAAATGAGAGGTTTTGTGGTTAGAGATAAACAATGAGACTAACCTATGAGTCGCTGAAGGGGCACTAAACAGTAAGGCTTGCAACACATTCTTATCTGCGGAATACACATACTCGACACTTTACGCAGATCAGTGGAAAGAAAGGCATACCATTTCCACTGTGACTTCGTACACGACAGCAAAAGGGGATTCGCGTTATATTTCAAACGCGTATTTACATTTACATCTATACTTTAGGTGTGTAGTGGAGGATACTTTGTATTCTTCCCTTTCCTGTTCCAGTCGCGAATGATCGGCGGGAGGAACGATTGTTGGTAAGGCTGCGTGTGACCTCAGGTATGTTTCATTTTACCTCCGCAGTCCTTTCACGAGACATACGTGAGAGGAAACAATATACTAGCTGACTTTTCGCTCTTATGTAGAACGCTTCTCTTGTAACATCTGCCACTGTAGTTGTCTGTGACTAGTAAGTGTAGTTCATATAGACTTGGAAGATAAGTCTAAATGAGTCCTAAAATCTTTACAAAATGAGTCTTTTCAGTAGTATTGGCACACTAAGTATATGAGAACCACGTCAACTTCAATTTGTGTGAAGGCAACTGTGAAACACTTCAATTATTGTAAGTCACTTCCATTTTGTAAATCACTTCCGGTCTTGGAGTAACCGAGGTTGAAATAGCATATCTTGTCCATTTTTCACAAGTCAAAAACCATTTTTAAAGCATTTGTATTGAAGGAGGCAAGATTAAGGTTTAACGTTCTCCCAACGGCGAGGTGCACAAGCTGAACAGGAATCACCCCGGCATTCACCTTGAGCGGTTTATGAAAAGCAATGGAAACCTAAATATGACTTTCCTTACGATTTCCAATAGCGCTGCTCACTAATGGGATTCGACGTCTTACCAGTGCGCCACATCCCTCGGTCATTCACATGGACAGATGCGTATTCCCAATGGTGAATAACAAAATAAAACAAGATTCTTGTTTCTTGCGGATTTATTGTTTTAGACGTCGTCACTCTGCCGTATAGAACATTCGTATTGTACATTATAGAAATGGCATGCTTATAGCTGTAAGAACAAGTTCATTAGAGAAAAAGTTTCTATTGGACAAGGATGAGGAAAAGAAATTGGCCGCGTCCTGTTAAAGGAACCGACCCAGTACTGGGAACACAAATTCCAGTGGTTAAGAGGAGGAGAATAGGTTCTAAACGTTATCCGCCCAATCAAAGTTACATTTTGTATTGTTTCCCAGATCACTTAATGCGAATGTCACAACAGTTCTTTTAATATTTGCACTGCCATTACGTTTGTCCTTTCTTTTACAAGTGTGTTACGTTTTGCCAGTAATGATCTCGCTGTCAACGAAACAGTTAATTCTGACTTTCCTTCCTTCCATTACTTAAACCATACATATTATGAAAAATTGCACACTGAAACGAATATTAAGCGTAAATATACAGAAAATCAATAGCACATTATACTACTAAACTACTACACATAGCATGTGGTACTAAAACATAATGGAAACATACTGGAGAAAATTTAAAAATAGGGAAAGACAAAGAAGAGATTAAAAGGTAACATAAAGGCTTATGAAGCCTCTTGCCATAGCAAAGGAGAAGTCACACAGTGCATAAGACACTAAAATACCCTCAGTAAAGATCTGTCGCTGCAACACTGCGATTAATAAAACGTTAATAGAAGACAACTCCGTAAAGGCTTGTCTAATCTGCTCATCAAATGGCGACATAAGAAACATCAGCTATCTAGCGGTTCGACGCCAGATGTTACTGTACCTTTGCTACTGGAATTCTGTGGTCTTCCCATAATTACACAGCTTGCAGCTGCAGCCAGAAGGTAGCCTGCAGTGGCTCGTTATTGCTACCTTGCAGATCACAAATCGCAGAGCGGTATATAGCTTTGATCGCTGGCTGTCTTATAACTTCAAGCGACGGAACAGGTTTCCTTTTTCTTCTTCTTCGTCTTCTGTGGCGTTTGCTGCTAGAGCTGCACTATGTCGAGCTGCAATTACTGTTTCAGTGGGAAATTCCGCGGATATTTGCTATCAATATCTTTCCTGATAGATTCCCGCACTGAAATCGGTTAGTGTTTCTTACAGTTCTTATCCATTTTCTCATAAACTGTCGTCATTACCTGAACAGTTTGTCAGAGTCGTATGGCTTCGGTGTAGTGGTTGAATCTCGCAATCGATTAGACGAGAGAAGGGTGGTTGTTTCTGTTTCAGAATTTTCAAGTTCCAATCACTTGGTTTTGGGACCAATCTTGTATACGTAGCGAGGTAAAATAGTCACTGTATCGCCCAACAGTTCACAGTTATTACGGAAAAGATGTCTAGCAAATAGCTGTAGTTTGTAAAAACGACTTGGAACACTTTATCACAAAAAAATTCAAGGAATTAGTTAATGGAACAAATTCATTATTACATGTCTCTGGAGAGATTCGTTACGAATGCCGCAGGGGAGTGTCGTAGGACCGTTGATATTCACAATATACATAGATGACCTTGTGGATGACATCGGAAGTTCACTGAGGCTATCGAGAGGTTGTAACAATGGAAAATTGTACTGAAATGCAGGAGGATCTGCAGCGAATTGACGCATGGTGCAAGGAATGGCAATTGAATCTCAATGTAGACAAGTGTAATGTGCTGCGAATACATAGAAAGATAGATCCCATATCATTTAGCTACAATATAGCAGGTCAGCAACTGGAAGTAGTTAATTATCTGGGAGTAGGCATCAGGAGTGATTTAAAATGGAATGATCATATAAAGTTGATCATAGGTAAAGCAGATGCCAGACAGAGATTCATTGGAAGAATCCTAAGGAAATGCAATCCGAAAACAAAGGAAGTAGGTTACAGTACGCTTGTTCGCCCACTGCTTGAATACTGCTCAGCAGTGTGGGATCCGTACCAGACAGGGTATATAGAAGAGATAGAGAAGATCCAACGAAGAGCAGCGCGCTTCGTTACAGGATCATTTAGTAATTGCGAAAGCGTTACGGAGATGATAGATAAACTCCAGTGGAAGACTCTGCAGGACAGACGCTCAGTAGCTCGGTACGGGCTTTTTTTGAAGTTTCGAGAACATACCTTCACCAAGGAGTCAAGCAGTATATTGCTCCCTCCTAAGTATATCTCGCGAGGAGACCATGAGGATAAAAACAGAGAGATTAGAGCCCACACAGAGGCATACCGACAATCCTTCTTTCCACGAACAATACGAGACTGGAATAGAAGGGAGAACCGATAGAGGTACTCAAGGTACCCTCCGCCATACACCGTCAAGTGGCTTGCGGAGTATGGATGTAGATGTAGGAAGAAGTAATTCTCGGAGCTGTAGTCGAATCGAGCACACGAGACATTTCTGAAATCTGCTGGAAGAAATCATCTTGGGAATCGAAACTCCACAGTACAGAAAAAAACGTTCTTAAATAAGTATTAATTATAATAGAATACTAGCTGAGCACCTGGCGTTGCCCTGGTACGTATTTATACCAACTCTATTAGCACATCTCCTCCCTCCCTCCCTCCCTCCCACCCTCCCTGTCCATCTCTTTTTTCCCTCTCCATCTCTTCCTGCTCCCTCTATTTCCTCCACGCCCCCTATATCTCTTCCTCCCCCTCTCTGTCCATCTCCTCGTACTCGCTTTCTCTGTCCATCTTTTCTGCCATTTCTCTTTCCATTTCCTACTCTGCGTCTCTCTGTCCACCTCCTCCTCCCCCACATTTATGTCCGATCCATCTCCTCCATCCTCTCTCTGTCTGCTCAAGTCTTCCACCTCCAACCTCTCTCCACGTTATCAGACCACATCAGTAGGAGTTTGCTGATTCTTGCTCCCACAGTATCTCTTTCCAGTAAGCAATATGCGTACCAAGTTTGATTCAGATCGATGCAAGAGTTTAGGAGCAGCTTTTTAGCCAAAGCTTTGCTCACATACGCACATGTCACTTCTTCTTTTTAACTGTCGCTTGGGTCTTAGAAACCATACGCGTTCTCTACATTCCTCTTCCAGTGCTCTCTGTTCTTGGCTTTTGTAGTCCATTCTCCTTTACTCAGGCCCATTGCGACCGCGCCCTCGTCGATGTCATCCTACCACCTGGTTCGTGGCCATCCTCGCTTCCTTCTGCCCCTATGGGTCCAGAGAATGCTACTTTAGGTAGTCGTTCCTCCTCCATCCTAATTAGATGTCCGGCCCACATCAGTCTTCTCCTCTTCATCCTTTGACTAATATCAGTCTGTTGATATGGCTCCTTCAGTTCCTGGTTTTTAAGAATTCTCCACTCCTGTGTTTGGACCCAAAAATTTTCCTTAATAGTTTCCTTTCAAAAACTAACAATTTTTATTCATCTGCTTTTCAAAATGTGAAGCTTTCTGACCATTTTACAGTTACTGGCAGAATTACACTCTGATATAGCCTAAGTCTGAAGCTTTTGGAAACAGCTCTACTAGATAACACATCTAGTAGGCCAAAATATGCTTTAATCGCTGTTGCTATCTTCGCTTTAATTTCAATTTCCATTTTATTCTGTTCATTGATGATGCTTCCCAAATATTTGAAGGTGTCTACTCCTGTAAAAGTGAGATCACCCACTGTCACTGGACTACCATCATTGGGTGCCTTGCTCACGACCATATACTCTGTTTTCTTCTCATTAATTTCTAATCCTGCTTTCCTTGCAATGTTTCTGTAGCAACTTGTTATGAGCTGTACTCTCTATGTGCGTTCAGCATTTTTGGAGAACTGAAAGGAGACATTCGTTGCCGTCGATTTGCTTCGGACGAATACATTCACGACTGGGTACAATCATGGTTTTGCAGGGAAACGTAAACATTTTTCCTTGAAAACACTGACTGTCTTGCCTCACGGGGAGGGGGGTTAGCTTATTAACAGTTATGACGATTACTTTTAAAGAATAAACAGTTTACTTGCTTTTTAGGGTTCTGTACCTCCGTCTGTCTGACGTTAAAAAGCAATTTTCCTCAGCAATGAGTAGACGTTTCAAGTATGAAATTTATGTCATGTACTGAGGTCTAAGGCTCCTTGGCAGTGTAAAAAACTTAAGTATAAAGTTTCACTACTGCAGATATGTCAACTATTTCTGACTGTAGTGCTGTACTAACTGTACTCAAACGCTCCAAAATACTCCCCCACATTGTTGCAATGAATGTAATATTTTTAGAGTTAATCTGTTGCAATGTCCCTGTTACTTCCGATTTAGTAACAGCTTTCTCGCTTTTCTCTTCAGAAATGCATTTAAGAGCTTGATTGACTGCATCCCGACTAGCATTTAAGCTTTTGCAGGCATCTTCTCCAGCTGACCATCTTGTAATGCAGAGAGACTTTAAACTCAAGTTTCCATCTTCGAAAATTTTCTGTAGAATTTTCCAGCGTTGTGTAGGTGCCGAAAAAAATTGTAAGTCGTTTGTAGCAGGTCAAAAAATGTTGTAGCCATTTTGCAGGATGTGGCTGGCCTTGATCCTGCCAGATTCAGGAAATGAGTGGAGCAGGGTATGAAAAATGCCAAGGGATTGAATGACATGATTTGGGCTTGTAGGCCAGAGTACATCCTTGCCATATTTGCAGCATTATCGTAGCTTTGGCCACGGCAATTGCTTATATCTAGTAAACGGGAGTTGAGGAACATAAACACAGCTTCTGCCAATTCTTTCCCGGTATGTCCAGCATTTCTCATAAATTCTACAAACCGCTCTTGTGGTTGACCGTCTCTATTTACGTATCGTATAACGAAACTTAAGTGATCACAGTATGAAACATCAGGTGTAGAATCCACAATAATGGAGAAATGCTTTGCATCAACTATCTCCTGTATGATCTTTTCTGAGACAGTCTTCCCCATAATATTGATAATTTCTTCATAAGTACTAAATGATAAATACGAGGTCTATACTTTACCCTGATTTCCATATTTAGCTACATGTGCCGCTAAGAATGGATAAAATTCAGCTGTCAGGTCTAAACACCTCATAAAATTGCCCTTCCTTAAGGAAGCAAAGCCAACGGCCTTGCCGCAGTGGTAACACCAGTTTCCTTCACCGAAGTTAAGCGCTTTTGGGCTGGGCTAGCACTTGGATGGGTGACCATCCGGTCTGCCGACCGCTGTTGATTAGCGGATCCGGTCTCGTAAACTGACATACGGCAGGGAGAGCGGTGTGCTGACCACATGCCCCTCCATATCCGCATCCAATGACGCCTGTGGTACGAGGGTGATACGGCGGCCTGTCGGTCGGTACCGTGGGGCCTTTCAAGGCCTGGTCAGACGTAGTTTAGTTTTTAAGGAACCAAACTGCTCTTCATCTCCACGAAATGGCAGTCCCCTTGACGAAAGTTTTTTCACTAAAGTCACTATCCTCTGTAGTACATTTCTCCAAATCTCTACTTCTTCTTGCAGCTGAATAATAAATTGTTTGTCAACTCGGCATAGAGTATTTCCCCTTTGTCTGAAACTTACAACACAATCGTGACGTGCACTGGAATTTTCATGTTCAGTTACCCTTTGATTAGGTGTTTCCAATCACTAAAGCCACTTGTAGCGAAATGGGATGAATCCCCAAAAGGTTTACATGGTACACAGTAAAGTGATCCCTGACTGGGTGAGTAAATCAAGTAACCGCGTTGCAAAATGTCTCCATTCAACAATTTCCTTTGAAACAAATCCTTGGAAATAAATCTTCGTTTATCAGAACATACAAGCTCTGACGTCACAAAATCACGGTTTCTATTCTGATTAAATCCGTATCTTACTATGTGATCTCGTGTTTTATCACTGGTTCACCAAAAGAAAGGATCTTTATCAACAGTAGAGTCCGATGAAACTTCGCCTTTCTCCAACTCTGGTTCACTTGCTGTGGAATTGTTAGTATGTTATGTGATTCTTCAATTTCTCCAGGCGTATTTTATGACGAAATAAATATCGAGTGAACAGCCTGGTATGAGTGTGCATAGGACACAATACTTCGGCAGTCGACCCCGTTGCCATCATCAGGTGCGCTGGTGATGGCAACGTGGTCGATTGCCGAAATATTGTGTCCTATGCATACTCACACCAGGCTGTTCACCCGAGATTAATTTCGTCATCACTATCGTCGAGCCTTTCACCACAGTTGCTGCTGCACTGTGAATCATTTGTAGGTGTCAAGTTCGCAAGAGAGGAAGAACCTGCAGGTTAACGAAAAAAGTTTCTAGCTCTGGCATTTGATCTAATGCTTCCTTCCCCCTCTTCCTCCTTTGTCCAACTAAATTTCTGCAGCCTGCGCCACTCAGACGTTTGCTACCGCCCACATTCACGATTATATTATGTCAAAACTAACCAGATTAATGCAACTGGAGGAAAATACACACAAACAATAATAAAAGCACCAAACTGAAACCAAGCCACATCAACGCTACTTTTGATGCGTTCGTGCCTTGCCACATAAAAACAATGCATAGGCAATGCTGCCAGTTGCATAAGGTTGAAATTCCACCGTTCTACCTACGATTCCACCCTCAGGTTCATTCGAGTTAACACAAACTATCGAAACTGTTGCGCTCGTATCGATTCCTTTGCAAACTCTAACGCTTTTTGCATGTTTCGTAGTTTGACCACTCGTAGCGCTGGTTGACACCTCTTCTCGCTTCAGAAAACTATGCTATGCGCATGCGCGATGATTTCTTTTGGGCACGGTTTGAAACGCTTTGCAACCAACAGAGGAAAATCAGCTCATCAGCAGGAGACAGTTTCGGCCGTCCATTGGCTACAAATCGAATAGCAAATGGCGAGTCAGAAACCACGCAACTGGGGAAAATGTCCACTCGAAAGCATTAGCGCAGTCGAAACGGTTTCGATCTAACTCGAACGAACCTAATAATAATTCCTGCAACCATTGCTGCGGTTTTTTTTTCTGCACACGTCAATTTGTAAGCTCAAAATTTTGCCGCCCGTACGATTTTGCCGCCGTTAAGAATTTGCCGCCTTGGGCCCGGGCTCATGTAGCCCAATTGTAAATATGGGACTGCCTTTGTGAAACACTAGATTCTAACTTATGTCGTATTTCCATAAACAACATTCGTAGGTGAATCTGCATCAAGGTCGTAAGTTTGTTCAAGGGAAAATAAAGTTTTTTTTCCCGTAGCGCAAGCCTGCCTTACTGTATAAAACTACGCAGCCTGGTCCGAGACGCCTGCTTGGCAGTGTTTGCACTGCAAAAGCAGTTTGCGGCCCCGTGTTCTTACATTCTAGAACATTTACCGAATTGTTTTACGTCAACATTAATAAACGCTATATCACTGTAATGTCTACTCAAGAGCTATCGAATGCAGTCATAAAGAGTATACGGTCCCGTTTATAAAACGTACTTGCTTCAATATCTCAGATGATGCCACCGCTAAAAGCATTAACCAAAAAAACCATACGTGCCTCTTGTGGTGTCACCGCCAGACACCACACTTGCTAGGTGGTAGCTTTAAATCGGCCGCGGTCCATTAGTACATGTCGGCCCCGCGTGTCGCCACTGTGTGATCGCAGACCGAGCGCCACCACAAGGCAGGTCTCGCGATACGGGATAGCACTCGCCCCAGTTGTACGGACGACGTAGCTAGCGACTACACTGACGAAGCCTCGCTCCTTTGCCGAGCAGATAGTTAGAATAGCCTTCAGCTAAGTCAATGGCTACGACCTAGCAAGGCGCCATTAGTAACATTGCATGTATCTAAAGAGTCTCACTTGTATCGCCACAATCTCCAGATGTACCAAAAAGGGTGGATTAAAGTTAAGTATTCCAGAAGCTACGTACTTTTCTTTATAGCATTCATTACGTATCCTGTTTCAGACCTCACGCCATCCTGCTTTAGCTTAGCGCGTGCCTTTCGGCTTCCTCTCATTGTGTCTAGGCTGTCTTGTCTAGACACAACACCTCTCGAAGCTGAAACATTTGCCGAAAACAGCGTTTCGATATTTGTAACCGTTCACGAAATTAAAGGGGTATAACGTCTTACATGACTCACCCTGTATATACGTAATTAATTTGTACAAAAAAAAATGGTTCAAATGGCTCTGAGCACTATGGGACTTAACTACTGAGGTCATCAGTCCCCTAGAACTTAGAACTACTTAAACCTAACTAACCTAAAGACACACACATCCACGCCCGAGGCAGGATTCGAACCTGCGACCGTAGCGGTCACGCGGTTCCAAACTGAAGCGCTTAGAACCGCACGGTCACACCGGCCGGCTAATTTGTACAGAACTGTCATTTTTCCATCTGTCTCCTTTTTATTTGACTGATCCTTATAGATCGTTTTATCACTTCACAACCATGTTAGATAACAGAAAGACGTGACAAGTATTTCTCGATCGTGTACTGCGAGTAAAACAGTGATGATCTGTCCGCAGGCTCAAAGTAGATTTATAGACGTAACACTTCATCCTTTAGTTTAAAAATTCCGATAAAACAGGCGAGAAAAAGACAATAAGTAATAGTTGCACTAGTGATTTACAGGTTGTCATATTTGGTCAACGGACTGGGTCCCCTTTAATTGAGACCCCCCGCTTAAAGCAGTATACCACGACGAATACAGGTATGGCTCAATGCAAATGGACGTGCTGCTGGGTATTGGGAGTACCGGTGTGTTCAGCAATCTGGACCACTACCTCTGAAGGTCTCGCTGTATGGTGATACAACATGAAATGTGTGTTTTCCATGAACAATAAAAAGGGCGGAAATAATGTTTATATTGACCTCTAATCCAAATTTCTGTACAGGTTCCGGAACTCTCGGAACCAAGGTGATGCAAAAAAGTTTTTGATGTGTATAAGGCGCACATACTGATCTAAACACTGATTTGCAAACGAAAATATTGATGTTTGTAAGAGTTTTTTTGTCTACCTACCTACTTCAAGGATATAATTTTCGTGGCTAAAAGAATTGTCTTCAGAATATCACTGCGTAGCTACAGTTGACATAGGCATAGAGAAGCAGTCACTTTATGAATAAGATTTCATTTAAAACAGCTGATGTCGAGCATGCACCCTCAAAATTAGTAGGCAAGGGTTAAAGTTGACTATTGTTCTCGATCAAGCCTAGCAGAACGCGTCCTGAATTTATCGTGTATAAGGGGAAACTTGAAACAGTCAAATCCCGTTTCAAAGAGCGAGAGCTAGGTGTTTGTTAGCCCCAGAGTGAAATATGTCTTCAAGGAAATATTTGTCAAACTTGTCTTGGCCCATTCTCGCTAAAGTTTTCATGTAACAAGAGAAACTACAATTTTTGCTAGCAATTTATATGATTTTATGAGATTGCTTCGAATATAAATTTCATGGCGTGACATTATTTGTAAAGAAATGTTGAGAAATAGTTAACATACCGTCAGACTTGAAAAGCTATTCCTGGCTTTACTACTTACCAGAGGAAATAATTCCACCAGAGAACAAGCTGTCACACGTAACGTGCCTCTATACGCTTTCAGTAAATCAAGAATCATAACGCTTTTCAACCATGCTGCTGTACGAACGGAAAGAACTGTAGTGGCTATAATGTGAAAACTTTCGATTTTAAAATTTTGTGAGGGAAAACGTAAAACTTGATAACTTATTCAACAAAAAGCAATCAGGTTAACAGGATAAGTAACGAAAGAAATAACTTGGCAACACTGAGGTGTAGACTAATTTATTTTAAAAATATTACACACGTTATGTGTAGTGAGCGAAATACGTCGGCCGTTCATAAGAAGCTAGGTGCCGCGTACAAAACAGGCCAGAACAAGGTGACTTTTAACATCGAGCGGGATCCAAACTAATCTATGCCTGAAATTTGCATTTAGAAATTCCGAAGCCCCGTACGTTGCAAGCTGAGTGGCAGTTTTCGCGCTTGGCATGCAAATAGCTTCACTTTCTCCCGGGGCAGAATGTGGCGTCTCCCTCCGACAACTCCCTGCCGGTTAGTCTGTCTGTACGGGCTCCGCCGACATCACATCGCAGCTGTAAAAACGACACTCCTTCACCGGCTCACAATCCGTTCTTCTTGTCTTTCGACAAGTATTTATTCAGACACCATAAATACATCTAGTCAATTATTCTGTAGATAGCTAAACACCCTCTGGCCACTAAAAACCGATACACTAGGAAAGCTAGAAAATAACGATATTTTTCTTATTGTGTTAATCTTAGTACAGCATAACTGGAAGAAAGCGTGATTTAAACTACAGCTAATTCCTGGGTATTCAGGGAGCGAAATTTAGCATACAGGCTTGCCATCACTGCCAGCAACTACCATTCCAACTGTAGAGCTTTTGTGTGACTTTTACCTCACTGACTTTAAACTGCATTCCTGTTCTGTCGTTGTGGAGATTATCGGCGGAAATTGGTAGTAGACAGCTGTATGTATTATATCAAATCTAACCGGTGTGCATTTTCCTGTAAATTCTCGGAATGTTTATGACATTAGTTAGATAACCCTGCCTCGTACGTCAAAGCTAGGCTGGCGACCGTTGTTACACTAATTTAACAACACAGCAGTGCAGAGGATAAGTCCGGGTCCGCCAATAAAGCTACTTCTGCAGGACAATACGTCGTTTAGTTTGTCTCGTCCGTCGCACATCGCGAACAAGGCGTAGATTTTATCCGCGACTGCAACAGTCACTTAGCTCGATGCTACAGAAGCTTCGATGAGGACAAAGGGAACGTTTCAGGATAGCGAAATAAATCTGTCACGTGCCTTTAGAAGGAGCATGCCAGAATTCGCTTCGAGTTGTTTGACGAAACCACGGACATCCGAAAACATGGAAACGGACACAATGATTCTGACGCCGCTCCTCTGGAATACAACATTAGTACCTCAGCAGTGCTGCACTTCACTCAGTATGGGCCTTGTAGCGTCATGAGAATGACATAGGGAACTTACAGCTAAGATGCTAAACCTATTAAGTCGTAATAGACGTATTCGTTCTTTTGCAGGAAGTTACACGCAACAGAATTCCACAGCAGACTGGTAAATATCCGTATGAAAAAAACAGAAAGCGCCTTTTTTTGTCACCAGTGATTGGTTTGATGCTGCCTGTCAAGAATTCCTCTTCTGTGACAACCTCTTCAACTCAGAGCAGCACTTGCAACCTATATCATCAATTATTTGCTGGAAATATTCCCCTACAGTTTTTGCCCTCTACAGCTCCCTCTAGTACCATGTAAGTCATTCCCTCATGTCTTAACAGATGTCCAATCATCCTGTCCATTCTCCTTATCTGTGTTTTCCACATATTGCTTTCCTCTCCGAATTCTACGTAGAACCTTCTCATTCCTTACCTTATCAGTCCACCTAATTTTCAACATTCGTCTGTAGCACCACATCTCAAATGCTTCGATTCTCTTATGTTCCCATTTTCCCACAGTCCATGTTTCACTACCATACAATGCTGTACTCCAGAGGTACATTCTCAGAAATTTCTTCCTCAAACTAAGGCCGATATTTGATATTGGTAAACTTCTCTTGGCCAGGAATGCCCTTTTTGCCATTGTTAGTCTGCTTCTGAAGTCCTCCTTGCACCGTCCATTATTGGTTATTTTACTACCTAGGTAGCAGAATTCCTTAACTTCATCTACTTCGTGACCATCAATCCTGATATTAAGTTTCTAGTTGTTCTCATTCCTACTACTTCTCATTACCTTCATCTTTCTCCGATTTACTCTCAATCCAAACTCCATTCTCATTAGACTGTTCATTCCGTTCATCAGATCATGTAATTCTTCTTCACTTTCACTCAGAATAGCAATGTCATCAGCGAACTGTATCATTGACATCCTTTCACATTGAATTTTAATGCCAGTCCTGAACCTTTCTTGTATTTCCATCATTGCTTCCTTGGTGTACAGATTGAACAATAGGGACGAAAGGCTATATCTTTGTCTTACACCCTTTTTAATACGAGCACTTCGTTCTTGGTCGTCCACTCATTGTTTGATCATGATATAATCTAACAGAAATCTTCACATATACCAGACCTTTTACAGTATACCTCCTCCTCTTGTGGTCCTTGTACAGAGTATCCGTTGTTACTACCTGAAATTTATTACAGAACTCAATTAGTCTTTCTACTCACTCATTCATTACCCAAGCCCACATTCTCCAATAGCTCTATCTTCTACTCCTTTCCCTAAAACTGCATTTCAGTCCACCATGACACTTATATTTTCATCTCCCTTCATGTACTGTATTATCCTTTCAATATCCTCATATACTTCCTCTATCTCTTCATTTTCAGCCTGCTCCATCGGCATGTATACCTGAACTCTCGTTATCGGTGTTGGTTTTGCTGTCGATAAGAACAACCATATCATTTAACTGCTCAAAGTAACACACTCTCTGCCCTAACTTCCTATTCATAACGAATCCTACACGCGTTATACCATTTTCTGCTGTTGTTGATATTACCTGTACTCATCTGCCCATAAATCTACGTTTTCTTTCCATTTCACTTCACTGATCCCTACTATATATATATATATATATATATAAAGTATTTGAATGTTCCTTTTCAGCTGGTCGGAGTGGCCGAGTGGTTCTAGGTCCTACAGTCTGGAGCCGCGCGACCGCTACGGTCGCAGGTTCGAATCCTGCCTCGGGCATGGATGTATGTGATGTCCTTAGGTTAGTTAGGCTTAAGTAGCTCTAAGTTCTAGTGGACTGATGACCTCAGAAGTTAAGTCCCATAGTGCTCAGAGCCATTTGAACCATTTTTTTGTTCCTTTTCAGATTTTCTAGGTTCCCTACCACATGCAAGCTTCTAACATTCCGCGCCGCGACTAGTAGAACGTTATCCTTTCGAGGTAATTCAGTCTTTTTCTCATGGTCATCTCCCCATTGGCAATCCCCTCCAAGATATCCTAAGGGGGGGACTATTCCGGAATCAAACTTCCTGGCAGATTAAAACTGTGTGCCGGACCGAGACTCGAACTCATGGCCTTTCCCTTTCGCGGGCAAGTGCTCTACCATCTGAGCTACCCAAGCACGACTCAAGCCCAGTCCTCACAGCTGTACTTCTGCCAGTATCTCGTCTCCTACCTTCCAAACTTTACAGAAGCTCTCCTGCGAACCTTGCTGAACTAGCACTCCTGACAGACAGGATATAGCGGAGACATGGCTTATCCACAGCCTGGAGGATGTTTCCAGAATGAGATTATCACTCTTGCAGCGGAGTGTGCACTGATATGAAACTTCCTGGCAGATTAAAACTGTGTGCCGGACCGAGACTCGAAGTTTGGAAGGTAGGAGACAAGGTACTGGCAGAAGTAAAGCCGTGAGGACGGGGCGTGAGTCGTGTTTGGGTAGCTCAGATGGTAAATCACTTGCCCGCGAAAGGTAAAGGTCCCGAGTTCGAGTCTCGGTGCGGCACACAGTTTTAATCTGTCAGGAAGTTTCATATCAGCGCACACTCCGATGCAGGGTGAAAATCACATTCTATTCCGGAATCGTTTGACAATGGAGAGATCACCATGATACTTTTTCAATTACAGCCCACATGTCCTGTGGATACACATTGTGTCTTTAATTCAGTGGTTTTCATTGTCTTCTGCATCCTCTTACTGTTGGTAATTGCTGTTTCTTCCGCCTTTATGGATGGTTTCCGACCCCAAGGATAAGGAAGGGCCCTGAACCTCTGTCCGCTCCTCCGCCCTCTTTGACAAGGCCGTTGGAAGAATGAGGGTGGCTTCTTATGCCGGAAGTCTTCGGCGGCCAAAGTCAATTATTTAAGCGAATCCGGGACCGAGGAAGTTTTGATTACTAGTCAAAGAAGCTACTCTAAACCACGGGAACAGATAGCTACAATTCACAAACACACAATTGTAAAAATGAGATAAGATGAAGCGGCCGACATTTGGCTTAATCAGCAGATGCTGGTCAACCAGCGTGGCTGGAGTCAGGAGAGCGTGAATTAGCTGGTACTGGTGCTAATTAAGAACTTTGGTGTTAACTAACAACGTCATGATAGGACAAATTATTTCAAACTTCAGTAGTACAAAGAGAGACACAGCAGCAATACATTAATAATACTTCCACTTTTCAAACCGGTACAGAATAAGGTACAATTCACTCGCAAGATGTAAAAGTGCATTTGGCATACAGTAAGTTTTGAATTTACCAAAAAAGGTCACAAAATCAGAAACCGTTTTCCAAAGCAAGAAAACAACCAACAGGGTCGTTTTTATCCCTATTTCCACATGTGTTTGGCGGCTACAGAGCAATCTCTTCATGTTTGGACAACATGGTTATGAATTAACAGCGATCAATATACATTAACTTAGTATTAAGAAAGCAGTCTCAAACGCGTATTCTATTTATTTAGTGCCGCTTATTCCAGTGATATAACTGAGAGCAAGTCATGAAAAGTGCATGGTGACTGCACTTCGTTTCCCCTATGCAAAGCAATCGCATTCTATATAATTAATTTTCAGAGACTTCGCTGTCCATTCCCTGCGAGAAACACATCCGTGAGAACAGCAATAGCTCTACCCTGACAGAAACCAGAAAAGACCCGAAAAAAAAGTCTCTCTGGATAGCTGCACTTGCAATACCTCATATCTTACGAGAATAACTTCTGTACAGCGTCCTACATTGTGATATTCCACATAAAAATTCCACTATTGTCAAACCGGTACCTGTCAACGCATATCCTCGCCATAAATCTTCCACAAGAATCATTGTACAGACCTAAGTTGGATGCGCAAAACCGACGCTCGATGTATTTGCTCTGTGTCTCCAACGTGTTGTATGTCGGGAAACTGCAACTCTTATGATGGTTTTCAAGTCATCAGATAGTCGTCTTTCACGCATAGCCATGTTTCATGATGCAATTACGGTCAAATATAGGCGGATCCTTTACTGAACTAAGAACAACATTTGCTGAGTTTCGTAAATATCTTCTAATTCTCAAAATGACACTTTTGTGAGCTGACGTCTGAGGATTCTAGGGTGCTAAAGTAGCGTCCACATGGTTTATTTATGGCTTTATGGTGTAAACTACTCCGAAGAGGCGTAATGTTCAGTCATCACTTCACCACCTCTTCAGCCTACAAACCCCACAACCTCGTCTCGTACATCAAACATTTACATTGCAACTGCACCATAACATCTGATCTGCGCGGGACATTATCGTACCTGTCTATCAAGTAAAGACTATCTCGAATCCTTGTTTATTTTTTTCGGTCCTTTCTGGAATCTACTTCCCCACAGTTCAAATAGTCAGTCGCCAAACTACATTTAATAACAACCTTTAACTTTTCTGTTCTCATCACGGTGCTCGTAATTTTATCACTTAACGCCAAAATAACTTTTCAAGCAGCCTGGTAAAGAGGAATACCTCATATCTCCTCCCAAATGTTTTTTTTTTTTTACTGTACTTTACTCTTCGTGATTATTTTGGCGTAAGTTATTCCATTTTAACAATAACATTTTTTCCTCCTTCCTTTTGACATTGCATGCTTCTTTACCAACTCTATATTGACTTCTATATCCCACTGACGTTACAGACCCATTCATTTACTATTATTATTATTATTATTATTATTATTATTACTATTATTATCACCGTAACATCGTCGGTAAAAATCCTTAAGGATAGTACGATAAGAGAGAAAAATTATTCGCATATCTTGCAGCCGAAGATGAAGCATGGGAGAAGCGCCTGAGACCTCACAAAGAAGTACGGTGGAAGCTAAAAGTTGTAGCACTAACAACAAAAAACGAACAAATTTTCGATATTATTAAGAATGGACAACTGACTAATGACAATTACTTTCAGCTTCTTTAACCAAAGAAAAACAGAGTAAAAATTGTTTCTAAAAGTAAGAACTCATTTTTCCAAGTAACAGATAGAAGCAATGAATGTACTGAACAGAAATAAATTTAGAAAACAGGTAAACGACCCCACACGTAAGACCAGAAGAGAATAGTCACCTAAATAACAAGTAAGAGTGAGAGAACGTGAAGGTACGAGAGGAGCGCAAAGTCGGTTAAATGTTCGTCGTTGCTAACATAAACAAAACCTATTTTATTATTATTATCATCATCTGTTTGTTATTTCGCTAACCATTCGGCGTTTCCTTGGCTTTCGAGGCGAACGTTGGGATGTTTCCTGCTTATAAGTCATGAATGACACATTTCTCTCTACTTGTCCGTTCCGAAATCTGTAAAATGAATTAAATTCTAATACCAAAAAAATGGCTCTGAGCACTATGGGGTTTAACTTCTGAGGTCACCAGTCCCCTAGAACTTAGAGCTACTTAAACCTAACTAACCTAAGGACATTACACACATCCATGCCCGAGGCAGGATTCGAACCTACGACCGTAGCGGTCGCGCGGTTCCAGACTGTAGCGCCTAAAACCGCTCGGCCACTTCGGCCGGCTTCTAATACCAAATGTCTATTACTAGTGTTATTACTATTTGTCGGCTCTTTTCGTTCTGGGGTTCTGCAGTATTGAGAACAATGAACATAAAGCACGACGAGACGGAACTGCCAGCCATTATTTCGGCTGTGGCCTTGAGACTTGGCGCCTCGTGTAATGGCGCGCTCAGCGCAAGGCGTCGTTGAGCAGCCCTCACACGTACTTCCGCCGATTGAAAATGGCATTCCGCGCCAGATTTGCTATTTCCTGCCAGAGCAGTAGAACGCGGATTAGGAAACCAGAGGAATTCGCCTGTCCGTGTTCTCCACTTCCGGAGAGGGCGAGACAATAGCGACCGGGCCGAGCGCATCTCCCTCACGTTATACGCACACGCCGTCTGACAGACGCACCAGCTAACGAGGCCGAGCGGCTGCGTGTGGTGAGGCCGTGGAGTGGCGGTCCCGCCCGGGCGCCAGCGCCACGCTACCTGCGGCCTCTGCGTCTCGACTAGATGCCACCATAAATCCGTCGTCACGTGGTACGAGGTAGCTTACGTTGAAGTGGCCCTCTACGAATTTCGTGACACCACTTCCTGCTATTTCACTTTGAGGAGTCATTTCCAGATATTTCGCCAAATAGAACCATTAGGAAGCAATAACTCCCCCTACGTCACAAGCACAAAGCAGGACGACATACCATATTTGACCTGTTCAACAGAAGCCCATATGCGGTTGGTTTTATGTTATACACTTGCTACACCAAGAAGAAATGCAGGTGATAAAAAGGTATTCATTGGACAAACATATTATACTAAAAGTGACATGTGATTACATTTTCACGCAATTTGGGTGCACAGATCCTGAGAAATCAGTACCCAGAACAACCGCCTCACGCCGTAATAACGGCCTTGATACGCCTGGGCTTTGAGTCAAATAGAGCTTGGATGCCATGTACAGGTACAGCTGCCCATGCAGCTTCAACACGACACCACAGTTCATCAAGAGTAGTGACTGGCGTATTCTGACGAGCCAGTTGCTTGGCCACCATTGACCAGACGTTTTCAGTTGGTGAGAGATCTGGAGAATGTGCTGGCCAGGGCAGCAGTCGAACATTTTATGTATCCAGAAAGGCCCGTACAGTACCTGCAACATGCGGTCGTGCATTATCATGCTGAAATGTAGGGTTTCGCAGGGATCGAATGAAGGGTAGAGGCACGGGTCGTAACACATCTGAAATGTAACCTCCACTGTTCAAAGTGCGGTCAGTGCGAACAAGAACTAACCGAGACGTGTAACCAATGGCACCCCATACCATCACGCCGGGTGATACGTCAGTATGACGATGACGAATACACGCTTCCAATGTCCATTCACCGCGATGTCGCCAAACACTGATACGACCATCATGATGCTGTAAACAGAGCATGAATACATCCGCAAAAATGACGTTTTACCATTCGTGCACCCAGGTTCAACGTTGAGTACACCATCGGAGTCGCTCCTGTCTGTTATGCAGCGTCAAGGGTAACCGCAGCCATGGTCTCCGAGCTGATAGTCCATGCTGCTGCAAACGTCGTCGAACTGTTCGTGCGGATGGTTGTTGTCTTTCAAACGTCCCAGTCTGTTGACTCGGGGATCGAGACGTGGCTGCACGATCATTTACAGCCATGCGGATAAGATGCCTGTCATATCGAGTGCTAGTGATACGAGGCCGTTGGTATCTAACACGGTATTATCCTCCTGAACCCACTGATTCCATATTCTGCTAACAGTCATTGGATTTCGACCAACGCGAGCAGCAATGTCGCGATACGATAAACCGCAATCGCTATAGGCTACGATCCGACCTTTATCAAAGTCGGAAGCGTGATGGTAGGCATTTCTTTTCCTTACACGAGGCATCACAAGAACGTTTCACCAGGCAGCGCCGGTCAACTGCTGTTTGTGTATGAGAAATCGGTTGGAAACTTTCGTCATGTCAGCACGTTGTAGGTGTCGCCACCGGTGCCAACTTTGTGTGAATGGTCTGAAAAGCTAATCATTTGCATATCACAGCATCTTCTCCCTGTCGGTTAAATTTTGCGCCTGTAGCACGTCATCTTCGTGGTGTAGCAATTTTAATGGCCAGTAGTGTACATTACACCCTATGAATATATGCTGCACATTGAATGGCTCCAGAACGAATTTTTATTCGTACGATTTGTTGTAATAAGATGACCGGAAATGTCTTATTCGTGGCTCAAGGATCCCCGAATTTAGTTATTTTCGCGTTATAACCTGCGAACCTGCGTGTTATGAGAGTAAGGCGACGACAAATTATAGATTCATGAAAATGTTTCGTTTCTTGTTAAGATCCGTTATAATTAAATGTCAATTAATAACATTTCGGTGATTAAAGCTTTGAGAAGACTATAAGACAAAATACGAGGTCACAAAATGTTGAGCATAACGTAGTTGGTTGAGGTGGCACGTTACGGAACAGACTGGATCGATAAAGGGCTCACGTGCTACTATAAACATTTTTTTTTTTTTTTCACTTTCGAGTTTTCTAGAAGGTAGCGTGACTGTGGTATGAAATTAATAATTTCTGTAATGGTTGATGCTATGTCAGAAATGAGTTTGTTCGATTTGGTGAACTTCTATGAGCTGATGACCTTCCTAGTAGACATGTATCTTTTATTGTTCTATTATTTCCTATGCACAGATATGGAAGCTTTTATTTTTCAGCATCACAGAGAGAATAACGTGACCAGCATATGGTCAAGAAAGGAAATGTGCGTTTTAATAGAGATCACATACGAATTTTACACGCGATCACTTTCTTGAACAAACGGGGTGGTTAGCGAGCCAAATAAAGCCGACAACTGCCGCTGAAGACCGTTGAGAGCGCTGTATCGAGTTGCCAGCAAGTGCCGTGTGCCGAAGGCGCTGTCTCTCGTGACGCTCGATATCCCGCCCGCGTGCAAGACGGGTTAAGAGGCAACTGACCATCTGCACCAGGTTTTAAGCGTAGAACAATCCCAATCCATAGAACAATCCTGGACAACATTCAAATATCGGAAGGAAAGATTCGAGTTTCACCCTCTTGCACATCAAACTCGTTTTGGAGATAAACAAACACGTGGAGATCACGAAGCACCACATGTCCAGATGTGTGATTAACATAATTTAAAAACACATCATATTTCACGAAGAGGTGATCCCATTTTGAGGATCTATAAGGAAGATAAACACAAATTATTACTTCGCCTTATTTCATGTACAAACATACACATAATAGAAATCTGACTTTATTGTACATGTAGTACTACGTATGAAACTTCCTGGCAGATTAAAACTGTGTGCCGGACCGAGACTCGGACTCGGAACCTTTGCCTTTCGCGAGCAAGTGCTCTTCCATCGCCGGCCGAAGTCGCCGTGCGGTTCTAGGCGCTGCAGTCTGGAACCGCGAGACCACTATGGTCGCGGATTCGAATCCTGCCTCCGGCATGGATGTGTGTGATGTCCTTAGGTTGGTTAGGTTTAACTAGTTCTAAGTTCTAGGGGACTAATGACCTCAGAAGTTGAGTCCCATAGTGCTCAGAGCCAGCTCTTCCATCTGAGCTACCCAAGCACGACTCACGCCCCGTCCTCACAGCTTTACTTCTGCCAGTATCTCGTCTCCTACCTTCCAAACTTCGTGTCCGGTCCGGCACACAGTTTTAATATACCAGGAAGTTTCATATCAGCGCACACTCCGCTGCAGAGTGAAAATCTCATTCTAGTACTATGTACTTTAAAAGTCTTACTAGCCAATAGGAACTTACAAAAATAAGCAAATAGCAAACGAGCACTGAAATGCATTTGATAAGTCTAGTTCATTTTCACTAGGCTTTTATGGCATAACACTTACAGAACGTAATACTACACGGACAATACAATGAAGAGCGAGAGTCATGGGATACCATCTAATATCGTGTCGGACCTCCTTTTGCCCGACATAGTGCACCAACTCCAGTTGGCATGCACTCAAGTCGTTGGAAGTCCCCTGTAGAAATACTGAGCTGTGCTGGCTCTATAGTCGCCCATAATTGCGAAAGTATTGCTGGTGAAGGATGTTGGGCACTATCAGAAAGTTGTTCAAACTAATCGTAGACAACTGCGGCCCGATAACATGGCACATTGTCATCCATAAAATGAAATCCATGAATGGCTCCAAATGGTCTCCGAACTTAACCATTTCCAGTGAATGATCGGTTTAGTTCAGGCTGTTCCAGCTCGTCGGCTCCGTTGTGAGCCGCGGAGCGCTCCCTGCTCCAGGGAGCCGTGTCGCTCGCTGTGACCATTCATTTGGGCTGGCACGCGTCACGGCTGGCTGAGGCAGGCGGCAAGGCAAGCGTTTTGATGTGTCAGCTGCGTGTTACGAGATCGACAACCTCATACTCTTAGCTGCTAAGACGTGGTGACATGCTACACCAGGAAATACGACGTTCGGGAAATAAATAAGAAACAACTGTTTTATAAGAAATTGCATACTAAATTTATTGGGCCTCTGTAGCTTGATATTTTCTTTTCATTACAAGATCGGAAATATCAGGCGTCAAAGTGTCCGCAGCGTCAATGCGGAGGATGAGCTTCATTGTTACATCCTGAAGAAACGATCGTTCCTTACTAATTACTCTTTTCATTGCTGAGTAAAGTTGCTCACAACAATACGTGCCAACATGCACATGATCTGAGTGGCATTGTTGTGAAGCTTGGGAAATGTTTTTTGCTGTAATGAACGATACCATCGTGACAGATCCAACGTGTTGTAGTACCTCTCTTTCAACAAAGTTGAACTTTGCAAATCAATAATCTCTAATTGAAGTGACAATGACAAGCATCAGGGGAAACTGAAAAACGAGTGCTGAACACCTTAAGTTCCATTTCCAAACTAGTGAGGTCTCGGAATCGTGTTTCAAACGACGTGATGAGCTGCTTTAACTTTGCTTGGTAATTGCCGAAAGTAGTACCTTCAGGTATTTTTAAAGAAGCAAGACGATTGAAGAACGTTAAATGTTCATTACTCATCTGCCTCTCAAATAAACGTAACTTTTCCATGAACGCTTTGATCTCGTCGTGCATGTCAACGATTAGCTGCCCTTTGCCGTGCAATGACGGATTTAATTTATTCAGATGCATATTTATGTCAGCTAGGAACGCCAGGTCTGATATCCATTTTATATCTTTCAGACAACGCATTTCTTCCCCTTTCATTTCGAGAAAATGGGATATTTCTTCACGAATGGCAAAGAAAACATCAAGAACTTTTCCCCGACTCAGCCAACGAACTGCACTGTGGTAAGGTATATCCCCATACTCCGCTTCCATATCTTTCAGGAATCATTTGAATTGGTGATGATTCATACCGTGACGCCGCACAAAATTCACGCACTTCACGACATCTTTCATTACGCCACCTAGCTCTACTGTTCCAGGACACAGTGCCTCTTGGTGAATAAAACGATGAAGAGTCAAAATGTCTTTCCTGAATTCCTCCCTGAGTTTATTTTTCAAACGAGAAGCAAATCCTTGGTGACGCCCAATCATTTGTGGTGCACCGTATGTCGCTACAGAATGGAGCTTATCCCACGGCAAATTCATATTGTCCACTGATTCACAAACAGCTTCAAAAATGTCACGTCCTGTTGCGGTGTCATCGAGTGGTACCACATCCAAGAGTTCATCAGTTACTTTCAGCTCCATGTCGACACCACGCACAAAGACTGCAAGCTGAGCACAGTCCGATATGTCGGTGCTTTCGTCAAGCGCTAGCGAAAATGCAACAAAGCTCTCCGCCTTTTTCCTGATCTGTGTTTCATAATCCGCTGCCATGTCCAGGATTCGACGAGACATTGTCTGCTTCGACAGGCAAACCCCATCAATTGCCTGCACCTCCCTTGGAAATAAACATTCTGCAACTGCTACCATGCACGATTTTACGAGTGGTCCCACCGAAAACGGCTTGCCGCTCGTCGCAATGATGTGAGCTACCCTGCATCTTGCTCGAACTGCGGATTCAGTAGTGTTTGCTCCGCTCTCATTCACCTGAAAATTATACACGCATTACAGAACTTTGTTGCATATTTTGATACTCTCCGTATTACGAAACCGTTTTTAAACTTACGTCTCCTGGTATGTCGTTATTAAGCCCGGCTACAAGTTCTCTGCGTGAAACGCCTTCTACCTGATCGTAGTGCGCTGCGGAAGACGCGTATAATGTCGTTGTATATTGTACCTCTTCGCACAATTAAATACTTTATGACATACAAGACACTGCCGACGACCATCCCTCTCAATGAATAGAAAGGTATCCTCCAATAGAGGTACAGGGCTCCAGCGGCTAGTCATAGCTGTCATTGAACACGGATTATTGCGTCAGTTGCGGCTGTATGCGTCCAGGAGGCAGTGAGTTCGCTTTCCCCGTCCACGCGGGCTCCGAGCTGCCGCAGTGAGCGCTCCGGAGCGCTCCGGCTCCCTGGAGCTCGGTTCGAACAGCCTGGTTTAGTTGGACCAGACGACCCAGTCCATTCCATGTAAACAGAGCCCACACCACTGTGGAACCACCATAACTTGTGTCCATGGCTCGTGAGGTCTGTGGCACTCTCTAACCCTACCATCAGCTATTACCAACTGAAATCGGGACTCATATGACTTGGCCACGGTTTTCCAGTCGTCTAAGGTCCAACTAATATGGCCACGAGGCCAGCAGAGACGCTGCAACCGATGTCGTGCTGTTAGCAAAGGCACTCGCGTCGGCCTTCCGCTACCACTGCCACAAACGCCAAACTTCGCTGCACTGTCCTAGCGGATAAGTCCATCGTACGACCCACGTTGATTCCAGCAGTGTTTTCACGCAATGCTGCTTGTCTGTTAGCACTGACAACTCTACGTAAAGGCCGCTGGTCTTGGTCGTTAAGTGACGGCCATCGGCCACTGCGTTGTCCATGGTGAGTGGTAACGCCTGATCTTTATTATAATCGGCACGCTCTTGGCTCTGTGGATCGAGGAATATTGAATTCCCTATCGATTTCCGAAATGGATTGCCCCATGCGTCTAGCTCCGAGCACCACGCCGCGTTCAGAGTCTGTTAACTCCCGTGGTGCGATCATAATCACGTCGGAAACCTTTTCACGTGAATCACCTGAGTAACCGCCAATGCACTGCCCTTTTATATCTTCTGTACGCGACACTACCCGCATCTGCTATGTGCAGTTCGCTATCGCATGACTTTTGGGATCACCTCAATGTATAGATGAATTTCAATTATTTGTGTTTTCGCATGTGAAATGGTGCTCAGTAAACATTTGTGTTTCCTTGCTTATAGACCTTGCAAATGGGATCATACCTTTGCGAAACATGTTGCTTTTTCAAATTAAATGATTTACACATCTGCACATCTGGTGCGTAATATTCTCCCTAATGTGGCATCACTACAGGCGACATGTGGTAAGGATATAGTCACCTTCGAAGGAGATGCTAACTATTCCTAATGACTGAATGCGGTCATCTGTAATGTTCAAATGAGTCTTTCTTGCTCAAGAGGTCCTTGGAGATTCCGGGCAGAATCAGTGCACAGTCTCC
The DNA here is from genome assembly GCF_023864345.2 of Schistocerca serialis cubense. Classification (NCBI taxonomy): domain Eukaryota; kingdom Metazoa; phylum Arthropoda; class Insecta; order Orthoptera; family Acrididae; genus Schistocerca; species Schistocerca serialis. Next base: position 313,973,875 of record NC_064638.1, read on the forward strand.
ACAAACACAAAAGAGGAATACAGTTGCAGATCAGTTGATCAAAAATCTCAAACACATGACACTTCAGGTTTCCACACGCACATGGAATTTATCGTCTTTAATCGGCAAGTCCGCTTCGTTTATTAAATGACACCTCCAGATAGCTACTTTTGCTATGTTCTGGTTACAGTATGCGCACGGTGACTAAATGCGAAATTCACTGAGAAAATGGGAAACGTAAGCAAAATTACACAACTGCGAACAGAAATGCTTTTTCGAATTCTTGTAGGCTTTCTGTATTTGAAAACACACCTCTGTTGATCACTAAGGACTACCGACATCAGAAACATAAAAACCAACTCTGCTGTAGAGAACACGATGTGAATCCTACATTAGCGAGGAACACTTCTTGATTTCGAGATCTCCAAACCGCTGCACGAAACAGCTTGCACCCGGATTTTTCTGCCAACTAGAGTCAGATCCACAATTCAGGCAACTTCAGTGGTCATTTTTTGCTCCAACTAAAAACACTTATTTCCAACAGGTGTTGAAAAACGTCTTTCGTCAGGGGGCATTCACTAGTTTTTAAGCCACGACCCTAGCCCGCCTAAGATTAGATAAAACCCCACCGATGATCTCCAGGTTGGACAAAGCCACCCTTCCACCACATACCGAAAACCGCCTGTGGCGTTCACAGTAGCCGAAGATGGGCCGGCGATCGGCACCTGGAATGATGTGGCGGTGGTAAGTTCCGGTGGGATGAACAGACGCCCATGCCGAGGCTCCAACCGGCGGGGGGGGGGGGGGGGGGGGGGGGGGGGGGAGCCACACAAGGCGCCCTAGACCGCGCGGCTAGCCCGGTCGTCGGCCGTCGGAATGACATGCTCCGCTTTGAGTGTGATCGCAAACACACTAAGAAATTCTTATCATCGAGCAGAGATTTTAAGTGTTGAATCAATTGCGTGGCAGTACACTATATTGCGTGTGTCAAAAAAGTTGTATGTCGACCTCCATCTTGTTTCACATTTGGAACAAAACGGTGTAGACTGTACGCTTGCCCTGGCGTTCTTTATCCGCGTACATGTGCTGTGGTAGTGGCAGTACGTAACTAGATTTATCGGTCGACATAATTATTAACAACAGTCAGTAGTACGTATTTTGTGACTCGTATTCCCAATGAACGCTTTTATTTGTGTTCATCTGATTAAAACTGCGTTCAGCTACCGTGTTTAGTTCGCTTAATGCATGTCACTCTTTTTCCAATGATACTGTGTTCTGTAAGCGCCTATGAGCCGCAGCAGCTTCTTTCGTGGCAGCAGCCTGCTTACTAATCTTTTTCTGTGCTCCCATCCCTCCTTCCACCAGTTCAAATGGTTCAAATGGCTCTGAGCACTATGGGACTCAACTGCTGAGGTCATTAGTCCCCTAGAACTTAGAACTAGTTAAACCTAACTAACCTAAGGACATCACAAACATCCATGCCCGAGGCCGGATTCGAACCTGCGACCGTAGCGGTCTTGCGGTTCCAGACTGCAGCGCCTTTAACCGCACGGCCACTTCGGCCGGCCCTTCCACCAGTCTCTCCCTGTACGTCCATCAGTAGGACTCGTTACCCTCCCGCAATCTTACCTCTTAGCGACAAATAATCCTGAGGTTATAACGAGCATCAAAACAGATAAGGGACCAGTGAACTCGGGGCTAGCGTAACGAGACTGAATACCGTAACTCCCAAATCATCAAGAAATAAACGAAATACATATATTTATCTATATAAAACTGCAAATAAAAATTAGCTTGACGGACTCCTTCCAAATAACCAGTGTAAGTACAGACCAGATGTGGCTCGAATTCAGAGAAACAGTATGGACAGGAATTGAAAGATTTATACCAAATAAATTAGCAAACGACAAAGCTGATCTCCCACGGTACAGAGGAGAGGTCGGAGCATTTTTGCAGAAACAACGAAAAAAAGCATGCCACATTTAAACGAACACAAAATCCCTAAGATTGGCGATCTTTTACAGAAGCTCAAATTTAGCTTGTCTCGAAACCTGGCAGAAAATTCAAAGAGCTTCTCGTCGTATGTAAAATGTGCTAGCGGCAACACGCAAACAATCTTCTCTGCGCGATAGCAACTGAAATACTATCGATGACGGTGTTGCTGAGGGAGAGTTACTAAACACAGTCTTCCGAAATTCCTTCGCCAAAGAGGCCAAAGTAAATATTCGAGAATTAGAATCAACAACAGCTGCCAACACGAATAATTTAGAGGTAGATATCCTCAGAATAGTGAAGCAACTTAAATCACTTAATAAAAGCAAATCTTCCGGTCCATACTGCATACTAATCATATACAACCATCGCTTGACGAAAGATCAGTATCCAAAGACTGGATAGTTGCACAGGTCACGCTAATATTCAAGAAAGGCGGTAGAAGTAATCCACTAAATTACAGGCCCTATCATTAAGGTCGATATGCAGCATGATTTTGGAACATTGTGTTCGAACATGATAAATTACCTCGAAGACGACGGTCTATTGACACGCAGTCAACAGGGATTTAGAAAACATCATTCTCATGAAACACAACTAGTTCATTACTCGTACGAAGTGTTGAGTGCTATCAACAATGGATTTCAAATTGATACCGTACTTCTGGATTTCCAGAAGGCTTTAGACACCGTACCTCAAATAGGCTTGTAATCAAACTGAGTGCATTGGAATATCGTCTCAATTATGCGACTGGATGATTTCCTGTCGGATAAGTCATAGTTGGTAATAATTGACGGAAAGTCATCGAGTTCTAGAGAATTGATTTCTGGCCAGCCGGAGTGGCCGAGCGGTTCTAGGCGCTACAGTCTGGAACCGCGCGACCGCTACGGTCGCACGTTCGAATCCTGTCTCGGGCATGGATGTGTGTGATGTCCTTAGGTTAGTTAGGTTTAAGTAGTTCTAAGTTCTAGGGGACTGATGACCAAAGAAGTTAAGTCCCATAGTGCTCAGAACCATTTGAACCATAGCCAATTGATTTCTGGCGTTGTAGTCTGTCTGCTGTTTCTCACCTACATAAACGGCTTTGGAGACAATGTGAGCAGTAGTCTTAGGTTGTTTGCAGATGACGCTATCTTTTATCGTCTAGTAAAGCCATCAGAATATCAAAACAAATTGCAAAACGATGTATAAAAGATATCTGTATGGTGCGAAGATTGGCTGTTGACCCTAAATAATGAAAACTGTGTAGTCATCCACATTAATGCTAAAAGGAGTCCGTTAAACTACGGTTACACGATAAATCAGTCAAGTCTAAAGGCCGTAAATTCAACAAAATGCCTAGGAATTACAATTAAGAACAGTTTAAATTGGAAAGAACACACGGAAAATGTTGCGGGGAAGGCGAACCAAAGACTGCGATTTATTGGCAGAACACTCAGAAGACGTAACAGATCCCCGAAAGAGATTGCGTACACCAAGCTTGTTCATCTTCTTTTGGAGTACTGCTGCGCGGTGTGGGATCCTTAAGAGATAGGGTTAACGGAGTACATAGAGAAAGTTCAAAGAAGGGCAGCACGTGTTATCAAGAAATAGAGAAGAGTGTGTCACGGACATGATACAGGATTTGGGGTGGCATTATCAAAACAAAGACGTTTCTCTTTGCGGTGGGGTCTTCTCACGAAATTTCAACCAACCTCCCCCTCCGAACGCGAATATACAGGATGTTACAAAAAGGTACTGCCAAACTTTCAAGTAACATTCCTCACACATAAAGAAAGAAAATATGTTATGTGAACATGTGTCCGGAAACGCTTACTTTCAATGTTAGAGCTCATTTTATTACTTTTCTTCAAATCACATTAATCATGGAATAGACACACACAGCAACAGAACGTACCAGCGTGACTTCAAAAAATTTGTTACAGGAAATGTTCAAAATGTCCTCCGTTAGCGAGGATACATGCATTCACCCTCCGTCGCATGGAATCTCTGATGCGCTGATGCAGCCCTGGAGAATGGCGTATTGTATCACAGCCGTCCACAATACGAGCACGAAGAGTCTCTACATTTGGTACCGGGGTTGCGTAGACAAGAGCTTTCAAATGCCCCCATAAATGAAAGTCAAGAGGGTTGAGGTCAGGAGAGCGTGGAGGCCATGGAATTGGTCCGCCTCTACCAATCCATTGGTCACCGAATCTGTTGAGAAGCGTACGAACACTTCGACTGAAATGTGCAGGAGCTCCATCGTGCATGAACCACATGTTCTGTCGTACTTGTAAAAGCACATGTTCTAGCAGCACAGGTAGTGTATCCCGTATAAAATCATGATAACGTGCTCCATTGAGCGTAGGTGGACGAAACTAAAATGAGCTATAACATGGAAATTAAGCGTTTCCGGACACATGTCCACATAACATCTTTTCTTTATTTGTGTGTGAGGAATGTTTCCTGAAAGTTTGGCCGTACCTTTTTGTAACACACTGTATGTTGCTGCCGCCAGCCTACCCCCAGGGAGAAGACATCATCATAATAAAATAAGGGACATCAAAACTTGCACGGAAAGATACAGGTGTTCAGTTTTTCCGCTCGCTGTTCGAGAGTGGAATAATAAGAGAATTACTGTGAAGCTGGTTCGATTACTCCTCTGCCAGGCACTTAAGTGTGATTTGTAGAGTATCCATGTAGATGTAGATGTATTTTGTTTAGCAAATAACGTTTTATCAGTGACTACGTATTCTGTCATGCTACCAGATGCAATAGCTATAGATACCACTATCAGATACGGGACTGTTGGGCACAAACATAAAGATTCACCGTTGCCATTGTTGTAAGTCTGGAAGTTCCGACTTCACCATAGACCTAAGCTACTTCACGACGGTCATTAACGTTGAGGGTTTCCATACTTTGACCACCTCCGGTAATGGGAGCTGGTGATGCTCAGCCAGCCCGTGTATTCCGCTTTTCAGCAACTAGAGACCGTGTGAAGCCTGCCCAGTTGCTTAACAACACAGTAACCACTCTTTGGTCTTGCAGCAATAAAACTTTACTGCTGTCGGTGTTTAACGAAGGCGGCACTTGCATACCGCGACAGCTCAAAGTAATACTCGTTTTTATGACTAAGTAGTCTTTCCCGACGTAATAACTGACAATATTCTTCTCGGGTCTGCAGCCGCATCAAGAAGTCATGATCCTGCTTCAGACCCGAGCAGAATATTTTCAATACTTGCTTTTATTTCCTACTGACAGAAATCAGCTGGAGATATATTGCCTTTCTTGACCGAGCATTGAAGTTTTCTGTCAAAATTTTACTTGCCTTCTCTTTTCAGTGTGGCTGGTAGGCTTGTGGAAGCTGTTCCGGTAGACGCCATTAATGTGTACAGTGTAATGTTGTGTTCGTGTGGTTGTCGAGTTTGGTTGGCAGACGATATGTCCCACTCACACCTCAGGACACACCTGTGTACACTACAATAATTATGAACTATACTTCGCTTGTTCTCGCCCTGCCGTCCGGTATGTGGCAATGAACATTCTTTTCTCCTTGAAGACTCGAACAGAATGGAACAGTTCAATTATAAAATCAATACGTCGTCTTTCTATGCACCTGCACATATTCTTAATTATTGTGGCCTACGACGAACCTTATCAGTCGTAGCACATGTCGATTTAAGCTTTGTTAGATGTTCTGCGAGAAGTAATATTTCAATCCACAGCGTTTTACGCACAGTTAATGAATTTGGTCAACAGTGAGGCTAGTACAGCCGATACTGGGGATGGATTCGCAGATGAATGTATCGTACACAGTGGAAGAGTGCGTGTTGCGTGTAGAGTCCTTAGAGCTTTGACCACGTCGAAACCACTACCGCCAACAAAGAAATTGCAGATAGCAACTGTATTGTATTATCAGCTGTGCAGCAGACGAGAGACAGTGATAACAACAACAACAACAACAACAAAACTAAATGTACTATTAAATAAAATAAATAAAAAATATAAATGTCGTGTGCCTAGGGCCTTCCGTCGTGTAGACCGTTCGCCGGGTACAAGTCTTTCGATCTGACGCCACTTCGGTGACTTGGGCGTCGGTGGGGATGAAACGATGATGATTAGGACAACACAACAACCAGTCCCTGAGCGGAGAAAAGCTCCGACCCAGCTGGGAATCGAACCTGGGCCCTTAGGATGGACATTCTGTCGCGCCGACCACTCAGCTACCGGGGACGGACATAAAATAAATGTAAAGTTAGTAATGACGTCGTAACATCAACGAAAGATGTTTGGGTGAAAAAGAACGGTGTTTCCCTCCAGACAGAACTTTCGAACGACATTAATCGTTCAAGTAAAAATGGACACAATAGAGAAACTTCAAAGAAAAAAGTCACAATAGAAAATCCCTTGATCTTTTGTGTGTACCCAAACTCCCTTGATAAAATTTCAGGACTTGTTCAGAGATATTTGCTGAGTATTTCGGTATTAGGGACCTGTTGTCTCCGGTGGCTCCTGGCAGAATAAAAATGCAATTATGGCTTATTCGATTTTTTACCTTAATTATCTTCACTTCCGTGAAAATATCTTCACAAAGTTAAAAATCCTGTAATACGCAGTCATCAAACCGGACAACACGAAACATAGAGTAATACAACCACTCTCAGACAAGCCAGAGTAACCTCTGACGATACTGCCCTGCCTTGATTGTATTAGGATACGTTTTAAACAAGTCTGAAGACGGTCACCACAGACAGAAATCGATAGTCTGACAATTTTTGTGTCCATAGACTGGAATAAAAGGAACACGTCGTTGAAGACATCATGTATAAGTGCTACCATGAGATAAATACGACTGATACTGGAAACGGAATCACATCAGGTCATAGCAAATAATTCACAAGATTAACGATAGTTGAAAGTACATATTCTATTACACATCATCCAGTTTCTCCATCGCCAGACAATCTTTGTGGTCTATCGCTTTGTCCTGAGGTGTGACGATTATTTTTTTCTCTCTTCTGCAACTCACGCCCTTCTGATGAATTTGTCAGTGCTCTGCTCAGGGACACATGCACAGTATTTTCCACTTACCATCTTACAACTTTCTAAGTAATTACTAATGCGAAACCTTTTTCATGCCAGAAAATCTTCGCCATAAACTTCCTAGCAGACTAAATCGAGTTCGGACTTTTTTGGAGCTGGGCCAAAACTTCCGCTCTCTGCTTCATTTTTGGTGTTAAGTACTGGACCCACATTTTATCCACTGTAACCAAATGGTGCAGAAAATGTTTATATTTGTTTCGAAATGGTTCAAACATCGTAGAAAATTTGTTCTCTCATCACCTTTCTTTTTTCTTTTCAAAATTTAACTAACACGACATTCACCGTTCATAATCGTTGTCATGGTTATTTTCGGTCCAAAATCCATCACACCATTTCTAATAATATGCCTATGGTGTCGTCCATTTCATCGGTCTTTAATCGTCGATTATTATCCCATACCGTATTGTTCACTTTCTAGATGCTTTCCTCCGTGGTTGCTGTTTAGCAGGTTTTTCCATTGGATCGTCTTCAAGAGTATAATTTAAGATGCTGAAACTGGAGGAATAGACTTGTCAACCTTCGCCGGTTTTTGATGAATTATGTTGGAAATGAAGTGTCCTAAATAAAGAATGTTACGACGCTGCAGACTTCTACTTTATCCACTTGGCGAAAACACTCACAACATCGCTATTTTTAAAAGTGACACGAAACGAACTAGGGTTTCCTCAATAGTAGCAGTCTCTCTTTTCGATACAAATTTTGTAAACTTTCTCTTTCGGATTTTGTAACTTTGTTTAAACTCCTTGACCCACTTTGCTGAAGATTTGAACTCCAAATCTGGAAACTGTCGCCGGCCGGTGTGGCCGAGCTGTTCTAGGCGCTTCAGTCTGGAACCGCGCGACCGCTACGGTCGCAGGTTCGAATCCTGCCTCGGGCATGGATGTGTGTGATGTCCTTAGGTTAGTTAGGTTTAAGTAGTTATAAGTTCTAGGGGACTGATGACCTCAGATGTTAAGTCCCATAGTGCTCAGAGCCATTTGAACCATTTTTTTGGAAATTGTCTCGCAGCAGCAAGTGCACATTGTTGCACGTTTCTCGTAATGACTTTCTGATTACAGCTCCGTGCATCTACGAGGTGATCATTCGTCCAGGAAACAATTGTGTGATGTTTGTCGTTCCAAGTTCCAATCTGTTTAATATGGTCTTTCCAAATTTTCAAATCCTGCATATGCTTCAAGTTAGATCCACCTTTTGTTTGCAGACTCTTCAGCTTCCACTTTGGATGTGTTAATCGCCATTATTTTGTAATAAAGTGGAACAGGTTCTGGATCTTCATTCATTTTCTTGGCATCGGATCCGTATTCATGACCTGACGAAATGCCACCCTCCACGTCTGCATATTCATATTCTTCGGCGACGTCGTCGAATAGAATCAACTCCTCGTCGCACACAAACGTGTATTCGGATAAAATGTTTAGTATTTTCTGGTATATTTTATTTGCCATTTGAATGTGTTCTTCGGTTATTACCGTGGGACTTTGTGATGTGATCAAATCCTCTTCAGTCAAATGCTGTAAACATTAATCTGTTTTCAATCGTCGTTTCGACGGATCGCAGTGAAGGCTATTATCTTCTGGCTCCTGTTCTTCATCTATCGACTGTCCAGGCATGTTATGATTATTACTTTTTTCCGACATTTTCTATCTTTCCACAAAATTTTCCTCCATTGTTCTCGCCGTACAGCTGTTTTGTCTGCAATGATTGCGATATTTCCCAGAATATTCGCACACTAATCTCGCAATATTCACGTTACCTGGTCAAGCGGTGGCAGGTGAATGAGTTACCTGGCTAGCGCTGTCCCTTAACTATTGTAAATCAATACAACAAGACGTTGTCTGACGATTAAGGCACACATCAACCGCAAAATTCACAACACGAACAGCGATACCATTTCAAAGCACGCCCATAATGAGCTTGAAAATAACCCTGTCCAGAGCGAGTATCCTCGAGAGAGAGTCTAGTACTCGTGACACAGTATAGAGTCGGCAGCTCAGTACGTACACGGAACCTGAATGTATGGTGACGGATGATCTGTAGCTGCCCGTCGTTCAGGCCGGCGTCGTTGGGGCTGGTGCTGTTTGTGCTGACAGCGGCACAAAGGTCAAAGTAAACTCACTGTATACGGTTATTTGTGTTTGCACCTTATGGACCGTTCACAAACCCAAGTTTGCAAGATAACGTGCTTGGTGTAAAGACTGACGTCCCATGCTGATGTTGTGCACACAGAAATGTAAAATAACCTATATGACGTTGCGGTTAATTGTGACGTCAGTAGTGTATGATTTGCCAAGGAGCATAAAAATATTTGCTGCTGGGCGGAGTCGAACCCGCAACCCATTCTACACAGACCCGTTCTCTTACCGCTTTTTTTCCATTTTGTTCGATATAGTTCGTTGCGTTTGGTCTGGGCGGACGTCACAAGACATCCGTTCAAGTTGATCATTGATTCCTTGACTTAGTGTTTTTATTAGAGTGAGCAGGCAGCCCTGTGACCGAACACGCTGAGGCCATCTGAAGTTCCCACTTGGGTCACTTTCATGTCTCACCACGCCCTACATGTACCATGAATTTGGACGGATTCAACGATGACGAGTAAGCGTCCTCTCCTTGTTAGTGCGTGTGTGTGTGTGTGTGTGTGTGTGTGTGTGTGTGTGTGTGTGTGTGTGTGTGTTTAGACAGGAATTTGGTTCAAATGGCTCTGAGCACTATGCGACTTAACTTCTGAAGTCATCAGTCGCCTAGAACTTAGAACTAATTAAACCTAACTAACTTAAGGACATCACACACATCCATGCCCGAGACAGGATTCGAACCTGCGACCGTAGCGGTCGCTCGGCTCCAGACTGTAGCGCCTAGAACCGCACGGCCACTCCGGCCGGCAGACAGGAATTTCTCAAGTATCAATATGAAAGGATTGGCAACATGAGGCCCTTTTCTTGGGGATTGGGGCGACTTGCGATCTGCACACGCCTCACCTGACCTGTGCGTGCAGCAATATGTGAGGCGGCTGGTAGTGTGGCAGCAGTTGCTCTCTCGTTGGGTATTGTGTGGCCTCTCTCCCAACATGTGCACACTGAAATACAGGAAGTGGCTGGCATGTATCCTCTGCAGTCAGTGCAAAAGATTTTTAACTGTGCAATTCCGTGTGGTGCGTTATGTTGACGTCATTTTCATGACAGTATTCCTTGCATGATTGGAAAAAAGCATCGATTTAATTATTTCTTTCGATGTATTTTACAAAACCTGCATCTTCTGAAAGAGCAGAGAATAATGACCCTTCCCCACCAATTAAAAGGAAGATCCAACCTGTGCAAACAAAATTATATTAATAAACAGTAATGTAATCCACAATGATTTGAATTTCCTGTCATAAGATCCTCCATCTCCAGCACAGCCTGAGTCCTTTTTCTGCCAATTTTCACATGGGTGAGGGGAGGGGGGCTGGTGGATTTACCAGAAGAGGCTGGTTTAATTAACTTATTTAATTAATCAGTCAATTAATTTGATATCAAAGGTGTGCTTTCATTGTTTAGGGGATTTCCCGGAGCAGTGGGGATGGAGGAGGAGAAGGAGGAGGGGGAGGGGTGCGGGGTTTCTCAAAACGATGGATTATCCTCAAGAGGTCATAAATCAATCCCCAGGGGGCAGAAACCACTTAGTAGAACAATAGGTTAAAGTCATAAATCAATCAAGTTGGCTGCTGGATGTATGCTTGCCCGTGACGTAGGCAACCTGCAATGAAGGGTGACGTGTGTTCTGCCCTACTAATCTTGAGAAATCGTTGGAAGACTTCGGCAGAAATATTGAACCATGCTGCCTCTAAGACACCCATAACTGCAAAAGTGTTCCCAGTGCATCATTTTGTGCACAAACTGACATTTCAATTACGTCCCGTGAATGTTCAATGCGATTCATTTCAGGTGATCTGAGTGGGCAAATCATTAGCTCGAACTGTCCAGTATGTTCCTCACATCAATCGCAAATAATTGTGGCCCAGTGAAATAGTGCATTGTCATCCATAAAAATTCCGTCATGGTTTGAGAACATGACGTCCATGAATGGCTGCAGATGGTATCTGAACAGCCAGAGCACCCAGTCCATTCCATGCAAACACAGTCCATGTCCATTATGGAGTCACCAAGAGATTGCAGCTGGCCGGAGTGGCCGAGCGGTTCTAGGCGCTACGGTCTGGAACCGCCCGACCGCTACGGTCGCAGGTTAGAATTCTGCCTCGGGCAAGTATGTGTGTGATGTCCTTAGGTTAGGTAGGTGTAAGTAGTTCTAAGTTGTCGGGGACGATTTCGTAAATGGATTGTCTCATGCGAGTAGTTCCAATACCACTCCGCGTTCAAAGTCTGTTAATTCCCGTCCTGCGGCCGTAATCACGTCAGAAACTTTTTCACATGAACCACCTGAGTACACGCCGTTTTATACCTTGTGTACACAATATTACCACCATCTGTATATGTGCATATCAATGTCCCAGGACTTTTGTCACCGCAGTGTAGTTACGACGAGTGTATCTTCGTGTCGTCATTGCTGAGTCCGTCCTTCCTCCAGCGAGGCAGTTCAGATGCAAAGCAACACCAACCATTTGTGCACAGCCCGCCAGCGCGAGCCACACCGATAGGGAACATCAAGTCCCCACCATTTAGGTAGGCACTAGCTGGATTTCTCTCAGCAGTTTGACAGACCTCGTTTTTCTCACAGACTTTCAGTATTCCACGTATTCGCAGCCAGCCAGCTTTCAACCTGTACACAAGTTTTAACCAGCAGTTCAGTTAACATAAATGGAACAGAGTCACTGTTATTGGCTGGGTGTTGTGTGCTGTCCTTAGGTTAGTTAGGTTTAAGTAGTTCTAAGTTCTAGGGGACTTATGACCACAGCAGTTGAGTCCCATAGTGCTCAGAGCCATTTTTTTCACTGTTATAACAAGTGGCTACGGCCGCTGCTTTAGAGTGAACACAAAGGGCCGCGGCAGATAGTTGCTAGCTGGTACGCAGCGGAGCAGTGTAACTTGAACGGAAGCGGGCAGCGGGCAGCGGGCAGCGGCAGGTCACGGCTGATGAGCACGGGCCGGGCCGGGGCGCCTCTGATTGCAGTCACGACGGCGGCTCTGGCCGCCCCCAAACACCGGGCCACACCTGGCCGCCGCGCCAGTCAACTGTTCTGCTGCTGCCTGCAGGCACGTTATGGCGCCACTTTAAACGCTCGTCGCAAGTAAAAACATACACTCAAGGTGGAACGTCCGTATGGTGAAAACAAACCCCGGCAGTATCCTTTATCCTCGCGGTGATACTCTGAGAAGATTTTAAGCTGACGACGGGAAGTAAGTAGTGTCAAACTGAAGGCTTCTGTAGTGTGACATAATTAATTTTGGTAAACATTTTTGGATTACAGTGATCAGTATATTATTATATTTTGACTAAAGTTCAGTCTCGATCACACCATTTATGTTTCAATGACATAGGTAACCGGTTTCGGTTATTTTTACACAACCATCATCAGACCCATGGCTCCATTAGGATGATATGCGGAGCTCTCCTCAGCTGCTACGAAGATCATCAGTTGACTTCGTAGCAGCTGAGGAGAGCTCCGCATACCATCATAAGGGAGCCATGGGTCTGATGATGGTTGTGTAAAAATAACCGAAACCGGTTACCTATGTCATTGAAACATAAATGGTGTGATCTAGACTGAACTTTAGTCAAAATATGAAAAATTAATGAATCTTGTCGTCCCGTGGTCTTTACATATAGAAGGTGAGTCACAAACTATTGCCACCAAGAATAACTCCGAAAGTATGATAGGAGCTGTAAAGTTTGTGGAATAAAAGTTGCATGGGACAACGCGGGTCGTAATATGACGTTGGTTTTTTGTTGCCAGGTGGGGTCACTTCAGAGATATAAAGGTCAACTTTGTTTTTTTTTAATGGGATGGTTTAGTTTGGTAATATTTTCTGATAGCGGCTATCGAGACGAATCCAATGATGTCTAAGAGTAAGGTCTTTGAAGGTCATCGAACGTCACAAAGCTGGCACGAACGTCCATTTAACAGAAGGTGTTCGAAGTGATTGGTATCAGTGTAGTGCTGCAATCTTCTTATCATGGATTGGGTGGTACTCCTTATCACATCGGCACTTACCGAAGCACAAGCTCTGACAATTCTCTCTCGTGTAGAATGAGAATTTCACTTTGCAGTGGAGTGTACGCTGATATGAAACTTCCTGGCAGATTAAAACTGTGTGCCGGACCGAGACTCGAATTCGGGGCTTTTGCCTTACGCGGGCAAGTGCTCTGCCAACTGAGCTACCCAAGCACGATTCACGCCCCGTCCTCACAGCTTTACTTCTGCCAGTATCTCGTCTCCTACCTTCCAAACTTTACAGAAGCTCTCCTGCAGGAGAGCTTCTACGCAGGTTACGTGACCGCGATAACTGTTGGTACAGCATGTCCTGTCTTAGCTCCTCCCGCGACAATTATTCATTGTCCACATTTCCTCCTTCATTAAATAGGAAATATTCTGGCTAGAACAGCTGGAGGCAGCTGAATTATGCGTGTGAGTTTTAGGTGTATGATTGTATCAACGTGTGTCTTTGCTTTCCTTCCTTTCTGAAGGAGACGTTGGGCGAAAACGTATGTGAACACACTTGTCATCTTGCCTCTATGTGTGAAAAGCAATCAGTCTGCTTCACAGTATAGTTATTCCCTCATGAAGTTTGTTGTAAATAGTCCACTGCATTTTAAAAGGTACAATGATGTAGGAAATTGCAATACAAGATGAAAAAACTGACATTCATTACGACACAACAAGGTTGTCTGTAGCGCAAACTGGGGTTCATGAGGCTGCATCCAAAAGTTTTGATCACTTGCCTAGCGGTACAAAATGCCTGAAAGACAGGAAAGTAAAATTTGAAACTTAGCTGAAAACGTTTCTCTCTACCAACTCCTCCCATTCCGTGGAACACTATTATTGTCATGTGTAAATGATCATGGCTAGAAATTACTAACGTCTTTCTATCTTTAATTAAAAAACACAAAAATTAATAAATGATCAGCACGGATGCATATTTAAAAAATTGATGCTAATTTGAACTGACTCGTTCGACATCATTACGATTTATAGTGCAAACGATACTTGGAACATGAAACTACCTAGAGGTATTGACAAAGCAGGGTATAGACTCACATACTTTGAAAACCTCAAAATGAAATTCAAATGTAAAATGATGCAGATGTTCAAAGTAGACGTACATTCCAATTGTAATATAATTGGTTATTCTTGAAAAACTGACAGTTACTAGAGAGAAATATTCCAAGAAAAGAAGAAAATAGGCTACTGTTGGAAAGGTAGGCCTAAATGTTACACCGGTTAGGCTGTTATACCCAAACATGACTTACATGCGCGTTAAAGCAAAATATCCATTATTACGGGTTCTAACCGTTTGAAATGATTCCCTTAATCACATTTATAGTATTGCTCAATGCTGGAACATGTTTAAAAAAAGTATATCTTTTTTAACCTGTATATTGCTATTATTGGTCACACACTGAATGGGCAGGCATAGGTAAGATTTTAAAGTGGGAAGATGTGTTAAGTACAGTGAAACTAATGCACGGACAATCTAATAAAACAAGAACTCTATTCTGCATACCTGTACCCCAAAACATTAGCAGACTACTGTTTACGAGTGCTTCTTGTTCATTATTTCTGTCGTGTGCGCGCAATAACAGTTTTAAATGATAAAAATTATAGAGCTTACACGATAAACATAAAGTCAGGAGGGCAGTTTCGAACATTTTTCTGTTCTTGAGTGCGTATTTGCTCTAGTAATATGACACAGTCAGAGTGATGTCACGGCGAAGTGTCACTTGGGTGAACTAGGAAGTGGGGGGGGGGGGGGGGGTGAATCCGGTGAACCTAATGTTTTGGGTTAGTTAAGATGGTGGATATCGGCTTCAAGTTTGTGACGTAATGCCACCTCCCCTCTGTTTCTACTTCCATGCCGTCTCCCTTCTTTTCTTACCTCCATGTTGAACATTAGAATTATTATCTTTGAGTTAAGTTATGATGCTTACTGGAACAGAATAAACATTTTTCTTATAGATAATATCTGTTAACGAAACCTTAAGAAATATCGAGGTACCAACGATGTTAATGAAACAAACGATCTACTGTGGAGGAGTTTTCTTCTTTTTTCAAAAAAAAAGAAAAGAGAAATACATCAATACATCATCGCTTTCTAGTTTGATATTCAGCAAGTTGTTTCCATATTTCGTACAACTTACGAAGATTTTAAGTTTTTAGTACAAATCTGTTTCATAACTTTTGTCCATTTTATGTAATAAGAGAAGAATCTTCTTTAATACCTCATAAGAAATGCTTAGTGTCAATTACGTGAGTGGCTATTATTGATTTCGGATGGTTGTGTGATCAGGGTAGCTGTTTTTAAAATCTCTCGCTGTCTGTCCAATGCACAGAGCTTTGCAAGCATCACAAACAATTTCGTTTAGGCTGATAGTGTGCATTTATCTGTTTGTGTGTATATGTTATGTTTAAGGGTATTCATTGTAGTTCATTATGTTTTCTGGAAGCAATATTGATATTGTGTGCACTGCATATATGAGCTATTTTGTACTAGAATTTACCAATGAAAGTTATACTGACAGTGGGCTTCGGTTTGAAGGTCTATATTTCATCTGGTTTTTGCTGCTTCTATTTTTATACGTAAAACTGTCTACAAGTGTGTCAACATGTTGGCTTCTGCTACTTGTTGGAGTGTGTTGGGTTCTTCTTGTTGTCAATTTTTACTTAGTAACATTTTCTTGGATCTGCAAATGGGCGAACTTTAACCAGCACGTTTGTGTGCTCCTGGATGGCAAGATGAACTGTGAATGACAGTATCGGTTGTATTTTCTCTACAGACTCTAAATGTGTGTTGGTTATTTTTATGTTGATGGCTACATCTAGGAAGGAGAGCGATTGTTTTTCCCTTACCCTACTTTAAATTTTATACTCATATCTTGTTTATTCAGAGGTACTTTATTAATATAACTGGCATACCTGGGGAGCAGTGTAGCTTCGTGTCAGAAAAAGTATATTCTGACTATGTGAGTAATGGGAGATTTCATTGAATATATGACATGTAGAAGAATAAATATTTTTGGATCAAAACTCACAGTAAATTTCACAGTAGGACCAATTAAATTTCACCTCCTGGTCTCAGCAGCACAGACAACAACAAAACCTAAAATAAATTGTTATTTACTAGGTAACACACGATAAAGATATACGTGCTGCAGATGCAGTCATATTGGAGGACTGCATGTGGACAGGCCAAAGTAAAGTGTGGTTCTTTAAAAGGGGCAGCAGCCATTTCAGTACTTGCAGAGCAACAACCTCGATAATTAAATGATCTGGTCTTGCAATATTCACAAATCTGCCGTTGCTGTGGTGGCACTTTGAAGGGCCGGAAGGGAAACGAAACCTGTTATACGCTCGTATTTCCTAAACTTTCAGCCTTTAAGATCAAGGACACGCTCTGAATATCAGAATGTCAATAAATCTGAACAGCAAAATAGAAGACTAATAAAAAATATTACATCCATTATAGAGAATGATAGGCACAACAAAAATATAACTAACAGAAGTTATAGAAAAACAAACAAAAATTTAAAAACAAATAAAAAGTGCAATGGTCACCCAAAGGGGTATGTGTAGACTTGAGGATTGCCGAGGCACGCACATGCCAGTGGAGGCAATGTAGTACAGTGTAGCACGGTAGAAAAGTAGATGTAAATATAGTTGTAGTTAATTGGAAAACCTCGAGCTCTTCGGAGACAGTCAGTAATAGATGTAGTAATGTACGATAATATTTGTTAGTTGGAAAATTAATTAAATTCTTGTCATTTCATTTCGTTTCATTTAATTATAATTTGAACTTGCTGATTTATTTTTCATCATGTATTATCAATAGCTACTTTTACCATAACTTATGAATATATATATATAAATAAATAAATATATATATATATATATATATATATATATATATATATTCCGACTTAATTGTTATAAAGTGTGTGACCAAAATATAACTTAATTGTTTATTTGACACTACAATAGTGAAGTCATAGGCAAAGTACGTATAATTATTTTTTTAAAAAAATGGTTACAATACCGGTTTCAACGAACTACGTCATCATTTTCAAATGTAAAACATCAATTGAAGAATATGTAATGGGAATTATGACAATACATCTTACAAATATTACGAGAAATAATGACACCAGGCGACCGAGGCAATGGTGGCACAGTCGAGTCACTATCAGTTATGCCCATGCTTGGCCAAACATTCATTCCATGTCCTAATGTTGCCTCGGTTGCCTGGTCTCATTATTTCTCGTAATTTTTGTAAGATGCATGGTCAGAATTCCCATTAAATATTCTCCAACTGATGTTTTGCATTTGAAAATAACGACGTAGTTCGTTGAAACAGGTAATGTAACCACTTCTTTTAAAGAAATAGGTTGGTTGGTTGGTTGGTTTGGGGAAGGAGACCAGACAGCGTGGTCATCGGTCTCATCGGATTAGGGAAGGAAGTCGGCCGTGCCCTTTCAGAGGAACCATCCCGGCATTTGCCTGGAGTGATTTAGGGAAATCACGGAAAACCTAAATCAGGATGGCCGGACGCGGGATTGAACCGTCGTCCTCCCGAATGCGAGTCCAGTGTCTAACCACTGCGCCACCTCGCTCGGTTTTAAAGAAATAATTATATGTGTTGTGACTATGGCTTCACTATTGTAATGTCAAATATATTGTATAAGATGGTTCAAAAGGTTGCGCCCAAACTGAAGAAGTTGATAGAGGAGGCGAAATACACCAATTTTAGAACAGGAGCTTATGGTCTTGGAAGCAATTCTGTGACAGTGGTTGCTTTGAATGGAGTGAGATACTAGGTCGTCAACGAACGGGTTCCTCCAGAACCGTTAGAAGGTGTATCACTTACTCGTGGCGTCACATGTGTATGCAACTATCTGGATCGCCTGCACACTTTTCTCTCCGGTACGTGACGTACTCAGTACCACACATCCCAGGCGTTGTATGGGTAGGGGCGGTCCAATTGCATAGCCAGCTCACTCTCTTCATCTGCCACCTCTTGTTTTCGAATTCTTGCGCAACCTTTTGAATCACCCTGTACAGTACAGAATTTTTGTATTTGTTCATTTAGGGGGATCTCATCGGAACGTTTAACTTAATGTCTGTCGTTTTTTGGCTACACGCCAATGGGGGAAAATAACAACTTCCTGGTCATTGGTTCGAGGTGAAAGAAGTGTGTGTTGTGCTGAGGTATGGTGAAGCTAGAAGGCAGACTTATGTTCGCGCTAGGTACAAAAACCTTGGAATCGCCGGACGCAGCAAAGTAAACTAGTCTACTGTCATTTTTGCTACGTGTCCTAGGCTATACCTCAAGTAGTATGAAACTGTGGTGTCTCTGAAAACGCCGAAGCTATTTGCGAACGCCAGACAGAAATGAGTTTCTTATAGCGACAGAACTGTAGCTTTGCTTTTGTAAAGTGTTAACTACGGCTTCCATGCGGCAGCTATTTTAGAAATTCACACGGGAGGACTTAGCACTAGAGTGAGAGACGGCACGCGAGCCGAGTGACCAATGGACGCTCGGTTTTATGGGATTTGGTGAGAGAACAAATTAAAAGGGGAAGATGGTGAAAAGTGTGTCCGAGCGCAGGAGCACAGGTAGTCGGTGTTACGCTGGGGTTGTCAGCCGCAAGTGTGATCGCGAAGTGTGGGCTGCAGCGAGAGGCGACAGAATCAGCACGAAGGAAGAGGTTGGCGGTTCGACGTGTGGTAGCGGGAAGTGGCGAGACACAATGGTCGCAGTAGAAGGTAAAGTGCCGAAGCGAACATTGTGTAGCTTGAGAGCATTTTTTCAGATTAACTAGCTTTCATGAGGGACTGAGTGTCAAAGAATGTTACTAAGACCAAATGAAATCTTAAAATTCAAAGAGAGCAAAAATATAAAAAGTCACCTAACAGAGATTAGTGAACCATCTTCACTTTTAACTCATATCGGGGTATCCACTTTGTTACTCCTTTCATCATTAAGCGTTTTTGGCTCCTTTGTGCAGTTGTATCTTTTTCAATGTCTGCCGTCACCTTTCTTGGGTGATATTCCAGTTTATATATATATATATATATATATATATATATATATATATATATATATATATAGTTGTCACTCTTCCTGTGTTTATTTTCCTACAGTTGGCCGATGCTACGAACGGATGCTGAGTCATCGAAACTGTCAGAGGGGCATATGATTACCGTTTAAAAACAGTTACCTTTGTCCGGCGGGCTGACCCTGTTATAGTGAGCCCAACGGCCGGATTGATTTCAGGTACCGGTATTGTTGGCGTCAGGAGGAGGTAATTAACCGTGGATGTCTTTATTTAGGCAGCTAAATAAAAGGGTATAGCGTTGTGGTTACTGAATATCTACGACCTGTTCAGAATTTCCGCATAACAGGTCTAAAATTTATGGCAATGAACTGAATCGGATTTCATCTAGCTAAGATCTGCTAAGTATTTAGAGATAAATTAAACTGTCACGGACTAAAGACCACAACAACAACATTACTGCGGCTTTAGTATGCTAATAATAACCCACAAACGCTGCACAAATTAACTACAAACCCATTGAGATATATGGCAATAGCTATAATGCACTCTGTGCTTCGCGTACCACGTATTTCCACTCTACGTACTCAAGCAGCATTTGCAGTACAACGAGTAAACGTCTTTCAAAAGTGTAGCCATCTACTGATGGACAACACACCGAAAATAGTTATTTATATATGCCATGGTTTGTTAGTTAATGTACAGTAGCTCTGAAATTGGATATTAGTCCAATAACAGCATCGGTTTGACGAAAAGTTTTATCAACTTTTGTATTCGCACTTTTTACCTGAATTCTTCGTTAAAAAATTTGGATTACTGTTATTTATAAGAGATAGCCAAATGAAGACAAGATAGATGGAAAAATGTACTAAGTAAACTGTTCATTATTCCAAAAGTAATCGCTGTAACTGATAACACATTTATCCCACTATGAGACAAGACGGTTAATGCCTTCAAGCAAAAATATTTGCGGCTGACTACGGAACCATGATTGTACCCAGGGGTGCACCTCCTCTTCGTCCGAAACAAATCGATGCCGCGAACGTCTTTGTTCAGAGTTGTGGGCAACATGCACACGTACCCACTTGTTGCCGATGTTGTTTGGACTACGCTGCAGAAGTTTCAAGCGGTTCAAATGGATCTGAGCACTATGGGACTTAACTTCTGAGGTCATCAGTCCCCTAGAACTTAGAACTACTTAAACCTAACTAACTTAAGGGCATCACACACATCAATGCCCAAGGCAGGATTCGAAGCTGCGACCGTAGCGGTCGCGCGGTTCCAGACTGAAGCGCCTAGAACCGCTCTGCCACTCCGGCCGGTGCAGATGTTTCGCTGGTAAGCTCTTACATATCCTCCTTGCAGTCATCATTCTTGTCTCACAGAGGGATAAATGTATTAGCAGTTACGATGATTATTTTTGATATGGTAAACAGTTTACTTACTTTTTTTCCGTTTGTCTCGTATTCCTTTGGCTGCCCATATAATCAGAATTGTGCGATTGCGACTGATCTATGAAATTATTGTGAACGTGATTAGGACTGAAGTTTATGACTCAGAAGAGAAATTAAGGATGGTTGCGAGGCGATACAATTCGGCTAGTTTTTTCTTTCCTTTTAGCCGTGATATTGACTTATAATGTTGGCTTTGTACGAGTAATTTACGGTGTGTGCTCCTGACACCAAATAAATATTGTCGCGCCGGGCTCGTTAGAATGGACAAATAGAATAACGAGAGGACGCAGATGTTTTAGCTGCCCTCTAAAGGCGGGCCGATTAGCCAGATAGGCCATAACTCTGGGGATTAGTGAGCGCGATAATAATCGGGGGCTCGTTACCACCTCCGCGGCCACTGCCGGGGCGAGCTGCCCGCGGCCCGCGGGTATGCAAAACCGGCGGCCAGAAACAAACGGCCGGCTTTGTTTCTTCGTGCCGTGGCAGCTCAGCTCGTGACCGAGATAAGGCGGGCGCCCGCGGCCGCGGCCGTTCCAGCCCATTGGCTGGCCGTTGCTCCTCCGCAGTATCTGCCCGCATAATTGGGGCTGCGCGCACGCATTCACACGTAGCCGAGCGCGCCTGCTGCGCCGCTACACGCCGGACACTCATTTGAAAATCGCTGTGACGATTACAGCTGACTCGTCACTGATACTGCGCCAGCGGTCAAAGTGTAGCCAGCGCAGGCGGCGAATTCCCGATCTGGGCAAGTCTGCCAGTTCAGTCAGTGCGCTATGGATTCTGAACCTGATGCACCTTGTATGAAGGCAAGGCAAAAGTTTTACTTTGTAAAAAAGGCTGTATTTATTGGATAATAATAGGTTAGTTATTTCGCAACTGGCCCCTCTCGTGTCACTACACGTCTTTCCGATAAGTATATTCCATCCCTTGTAAAATTTCTGGCTTAGTCAGCCATCATATTAGGCTCCAAGAAGCTGTTCCCAGAGCATTGGAGATGCAAGAAGTGACGAAATGTGGTGTGAGGTACCCGTGACAGATGTTAGATTCGGTACCATTCCCCTGAGAAAGACCGCCTGCATAATGCTACTGCTCTGTGATTGGCTGCTGTGTTCGGAGCAAAGGCGCCAAAACGTTAAAATATAGTTATTATCATTAGTTAAACTACTCATTGGTATGACTTCATTTTTTAATATAAATACCTCTCAACAGCTGACTATCAATCAATCATTTTAGAATTATTAAACACAATTTAAATCAAAAACGAAAGACTGACGAAATTGCAGACGAGGCACTTCGACAGCGTTCGGGTCACGCCTTTTGTGGTATGCTGTGCGAAGTGTTTCGGGCTGTTAGTCACTCTGGATTAGGCAGTCGAGGAGAACAGACATGTTGTCTATCTTAGGATGTGCTTCCAGTTTCTAAATAAGTTCCTATTCGTCACTCTGGATTAGGCAGTCGAGAAGAGCAGACATGTTGTCTGTCGTAGGATGTGTTTCCAATTTTTATTTAAGTTCCTGTTCGTCACTCTGGATTAGGCAGTCGAGATGTACAGTCATGTTGTCTGTGGCAGGATGTATTTGCGAGTATTCAGTATTAAAAGATTCACTCCGGTAGTCATGAGGCACAGACACGTGCCACAAATAGTGTAAAGATACATTTTCGTAAACATTCTGTTTGTCCATGTACTATGCTGTATCAGAAGGTGTTGTGTTAAGATCATGTAGTCTTCTCGTGTGGCTATATTAAAATACGCGAGTGGCATCCCAAAGAAGTGATACATTATTTCAGAACAGAACCTCGCTAAAAGTCAGTTTCAGCATCAAGATACAGAACCTACAACCTGCGTGCTGTTTTCTGCGCTGGGAACATCAACCTGAAGACAGCAGGTTAGTGAACTATAACAGAACCTTCGTATTTCACACAGTGCAGTGGACAAAAATAGGCGCCTCGCGTGTACTGCATGCACAGAACAAATGTGCTCAGTGACACGTCATCTGCAGTAATGCAGAGGAGGTAAAGGAGGATGATCGTTATTAATACCAACAATCAATTCATTCTTCCTTTCTTGCCGTACCCCGCAGATAAATTTTGCACAATGTGGAAACGGAAACTAAATACACTGGGCAAAAGGTTACTTGTAAGTTATATAGAAAGCACACTGCCACAAGAGTCGGACATGAAAGAAGGCAGAAGCTGAGACAGATGCGAGATAAAGTTGTAGCCCGACGCACAAGCTACTCAGTCTCATTACGGTCTAGTACCGGTTCTACACCACATACAGCGCTCCACGTTTTAAGAGGGTAGTCAGCTTTTTTCTTTGGTCATCAGTCTATTGACTGGTTTGTAGCGGCCCGCCACGAATTCCTTTCCTGTGCTAACCTCTTCATCTCAGAGTAGCACTTGCAACCTACGTCCTCAATTATTTGCTTGACGTATTCCAATCTCTGTCTTCCTCTACAGTTTTTGCCCTCTACAACTCCCTCTAGTGCCATGGAAGTCATTCCCTCACGTCTTAGCAGATTTCCTATCATCCTGTCCCTTCTCCTTATCAGTGTTTTCCACATATTCCTTTCCTCTCCGATTCTGCGTAGAACCTCCTCATTCCTTACCTTATCAGTCCACCTAATTTTCAACATTCGTCTATAGCACCACATCTCAAATGCTTCGATTCTCTTCTGTTCCGGTTTTCCCACAGTCCATGTTTCACTACCATACAATGCTGTACTCCAGACGTACGTCCTCAGAAATTTCTTCCTCAAATTAAGGCCGGTATTTGATATTAGCAGACTTCTCTTGGCCAGAAATGCCATATTTGCCATAGCGAGTCTGCTTTTGATGTCCTAATTGCTCCGTCCGTCACTGGTTATTTTACTGCCTACGTAGCAGAATTCCTTAACTTCATTGACTTCGTGACCATCAATCCTGATGTTAAGTTTCTCGCTGTTCTCATTTCTACTACTTCTCATTACCTTCGTCTTTCTCCGATTTACTCTCAAACCATACTGTGTACTCATTAGACTGTTCATTCCGTTCAGCAGATCATTTAATTCTTCTTCACTTTCACTCAGGATAGCAATGTCATCAGCGAATCGTATCATTGATATCCTTTCACCTTGTATTTTAATTCCACTCCGGAACCTTTCTTTTATTTCCATCATTGCTTCCTCGTTGTACAGATTGAAGAGTAGGGGCGGAAGGCTACAGCCTTGTCTTACACCCTTCTTAATACGAGCACTTCGTTCTTGATCGTCCACTCTTATTATTCCCTCTTGGTTGGTGTACATATTGTACATGACCCGTCTCTCCCTATAGCTTACCCCTACTTTTTTCAGAATCTCGAACAGCTTGCACCATTTTATATTGTCGAAAGCTTTTTCCAGGTCGACAAATCCTATGAAAGTCTCTTGATTTTTCTTTAGTCTGGCTTCCATTATTAGCCGTAACGTCAGAATTGCCTCTCTCGTCCCTTTACGTTTCCTAAAGCCAAACTGATCGTCACCTAGCGCATTCTCAATTTTCTTTTCCATTCCTCTGTATATTATTCTTGTAAGCAGCTTCGATGCATGAGCTGTTAAGCTGATTGTGCGATAATTCTCGCACTTGTCAACTCTTGCCGTCTTCGGAATTGTGTGGATGATGCTTTTCCGAAAGTCAGATGGTATATCGCCAGACACATATATTCTGCACACCAACGTGAATAGTTGTTTTGTTGCCACTTCCCCCAATGATTTTAGAAATTCTGATGGAATGTTATCTATCCCTTCTGCCTTTTTTGACCGTAAGTCCTCCAAAGCTATTTTAAATTCCGATTCTAATACTGGATCCCCTATCTCTTCTAAATCGACTCCTGTTTCTTCTTCTATCACATCAGACAAATCTTCACCCTCATAGAGGCTTTCAATGTATTCTTTCCACCTATCTGCTCTCTCCTCTGCATTTAACAGTGGAATTCCCGTTGCACTCTTAATGTTATCACCGTTGCTTTTAATGTCACCAAAGGTTGTTTTGGCTTTCCTGTGTGCTGAGTCTGTCCTTCCGACAATCATATATTTTTCGATGTCTTCACATTTTTCCTGCAGCCATTTCGTCTTAGCTTCCCTGCACTTCCTATTTATTTCATTCCTCAGCGACTTGTATTTCTGTGTTCCTGATTTTCCCGGAACATGTTTGTACTTCCTCCTTCCATCAATCAACTGAAGTATTTCTTCTGTTACCCATGGTTTCTTCGGAGCTACCTTCTTTGTACCTATGTTTTCCTTCCCAACTTTTGTGATGGCCCTTTTTAGAAATGTCCATTCCTCTTCAACTTTACTGCCTACTGCGCTATTCCTTATTGCTGTATCTATAGCGTTAGAGAACTTCAAACGTATCTCGTCATTCCTTAGTACTTCCGTATCCCACTTCTTTGCGTATTGATTCTTCCTGACTAATGTCTTGAACTTCAGCCTACCCTTCATCACTACCATATTGTGATCTGAGTCTATATTTGCTCCTGGGTACGCCTTACAATCCAGTATCTGATTTCGGAATCTCTGTCTGACAATGATGTAATCTAATTGAAATCTTCCCGTATCTCCCGGCCTTTTCCAAGTATAACTCTTCCTCTTGTGATTCTTGAACAGGGTATTCGCTATTACTAGCTGAAACTTGTTACCGAACTCAGTTAGTCTTTCTCCTCTTTCATTCCTTGTCGCAAGGCCATATTCTCCTGTAACCTTTTCTTCTACTCCTTCCCCTACAACTGCATTCCAGTCGCCCATGACTACTAGATTTTCGTCCCCCTTTACATACTGCATTACCCTTTCAATATCCTCATACACTTTCTCTATCTGTTCATCTTCAGCTTGCGACGTCGGCATGTAAACCTGAACTATCGTTGTCGGTGTTGGTCTGCTGTCGATTCTGATTAGAACAACCCGATCACTGAACTGTTCACAGTAACACACCCTCTGCCCTACCTTCCTATTCATAACGAATCCTACACCTGTTATACCATTTTCTGCTGCTGTTGATATTACCCGATACTCATGTGACCAGAAATCCTTGTCTTCCTTCCACTTCACTTCACTGATCCCTACTATATCTAGATTGAGCGTTTGCATTTTCCTTTTCAGATTTTCTAGTCTCCCTACCACGTTCAAGCTTCTGACATTCCACGCCCCGACTCGTAGAACGTTATCCTTTCGTAGATTATTCAATCTTTTTCTCATGGTAACCTCCCCCTTGGCAGTCCCCACCCGGAGATCCGAATGGAGGACTATTCCGGAATCTTTTGCCAATGGAGAGATCATCATGACACTTCTTCAGTTACAGGCCACATGTCCTGTGGGTACACGTTACGTGTCTTTAATGCAGTGGTTTCCATTGCCTTCTGCATCCTCATGTCGTTGATCATTGCTGATTCTTCCGCCTTTAGGGGCAATTTCTCACCCCTAGGACAAGAGAGTGCCCTGAACCTCTATCCGCTCCTCCGCCCTCTTTGACAAGGCCGTTGGCAGAATGAGGCTTACTTCTTATGCCGGAAGTCTTCGGCCGCCAATGCTGATTATTTATCCAAATTTAGGCAGTGGCGGGGATCGAACCCGGGACCGAAGACGTTTTTGATTATGAATCAAAGACGCTACCCCTAGACCACGGGGTCTACTTATTTGAAATACTATGAACGGCAGTAAACAACCGCTTAAGCGTTTCCTATCGCGGGGATACAACTTCGATTGTGACTTTCATAAACTACCGGGTGGCACGACGTTTAACCCCTCACTAGAACTTACAAATTCCAGTTATGAAGGTGATTCCGTGAAGATGTTACACACTTTCAGGGATGATGGAGAAGACTAAATATGTCAACTGGAAGAAAGGGACCCTATTCCGTAAACGATTGAGTCGAAAGTTGTGCGCGGAAATCGTTCCGATACCTCTGACAGCGGATACATGTACCAGTACTGTTGTTGCTAAGATTGTAGGGTAGGCAACTTTCGGAGTTGGTAGTACGCACCAAAACAAAATGACATGTCTAGTAAACACGGGCTCTAAAATGCAATCCTTAAAAGCTAAGAGCACTTTTTCACCGTCGCTACTGTGAAACACACCTCTTCTACTGAACAAGTGCCTATAGTTCTTAAGACAAGCATTTTAGAATCGATATTTCCTAGACTTTGTTTCTTTTTTCGGTCCACACTACCTGCTCCAGAAATGTGGAAACCAAAAAGCTTGAAGCGGTAGCAATGTGTTTCACAAGTGCTCATAGCTGTTAAGTATGCATTTTATAGCCCATGTTTAGTAAAGGTTTTTTCTTGTTTTGGTCCATATTGCCACCTCTAAAAGTATTCCACTGCCAGAGGTATCAGAACGATTTACGGTTATACCTCTCGAGTCGGTCGTTTCCGGAGCAGCATCCATTACCTCAAAATGATACATTTACCCTTCTCCATCATCCCGGAAAGCCTGAACATCATGACTTCGTCATTTCCTGTCACATATACGAAACATATACTGCAGAGACAGCGTCATGGGCTACGTCCTAATATCGTGTCGGATCTCCTTTTTCCCGGCACAGTGGAGCAACTCACATCGCGTGGACTCAAGTCGTTCAAAGTCCCCTACAGAAATACGGATCCATGCTGCCCTGCAGCTGACCATAATTGCGGAAGTGTGGCAGGTATAAGATTTTGTGCATGAACTGACCTCTAGATTAAAAATTTTCGATGGGATTCATGCTGGGCGATCTAATCATTCGCTCGAATTGTCCAGAATATTCTTCAAATCAATCGCAAACAATTGTGGCTTGATGACGACATCGTTGTTTGGGAACATGAAGTCCATGAATGGCTGCAAATGGCCTGCAAGTAGCCGAAGATAACCATTTTCAGTCAATGATTGGCTCATAAGGACCGGAGGACGCAGTCCGTTCCATGTAAATGCAGCCCACACCATCATGGAGCCACCACCAGCTTGCAGATTGCCTTGTTGACAGTTTGAGTTCAAGAGTTCCTGACGTCTTCGCCACACATGAACCCTACCATCAACTCTTACAACTCAAATCGGGACTCATCTGAATACGCCACGGTTTTCCAGTCGGCTAGAGTCTAACCGGTATGGTCGGTCGTTAACTGGTAGCCGTCGGCCACTGCATTGTCCGTAATGAGAAGTAATGCCTGAAATTTTGTATTCTCCGCCCACTCTGGATCTCGGAGTACTGAATTCCCTAACGATTTCCGAAATGGAATGTCCCATGCTTCTAACTCTCACTATCATTCCGCATTCAAAGCCTCTTAATTTCCGTCGTGTGGCCATAATTACGACGGAAATCTTTTCACATGAATCATCTGAGTATAAATAATAGTTCCATCAATGCATTCCCTTTCATACCTTGTGTACGTGACATTGTATACGTGCGTATCGCTATCAAATGGTTCAAATGGTCCTAAGCACTATGGGACTTAACATCTGAGGTCAGCAGTCCCCTAGACTTAGAACTGCTTAAACCTAACTAACATATGAACATCACACACATCCATGCCCGAAGCAGGATTCGAACCTGTGAACGTAACAGCCGCGCGGTTCCGGACTGAAGCGCCTAGAACCGCTCGACCACAGTATCGCTATCCCGTGACCCTTTTCACCTCAGTGTATGTAGCATTTAACCAAGAACTACTACTCGAAATCAAATAACTCTGGTTTACGTGGGATAATATGACGATCTGTAAATGTAAACGCTTTAAGAAGAACATGCTGTAAGTGAATTTCAGCATACCTCAGAAAATACACCTGTCCGAAACGATGCCCGTCCACGCCCTTTTACAATTGCTGTTCAAACAGCAATATGACGGCAGCAGCACACGGGCCGGTCACGGCATTCGCGGCGGCGCCGCTACGCAGCTGAGGCTCAATGCTGATGGAGTCACGAAGTTCATCAGATCCAGCGGCGTGGGGCGCAGGGCGACATGCGCCGCCGGTCCCAAATGGAGGCCCGGTTATTGCCCTCATCTGCCGCCGATAATCTCCTTGCTGTTATATCTCGGCGATTGTCTTCGTTAAGTGCGATGACAAAGCATTAGTGGGGGACAGAGCAGCCAACTGGATCACCAGCCGACCGCCGTAACCTTCCACGTAATGGACCGCCGACAGAGAAACATGTATCTAGTGCCTTCACTTGCGTTGTGCCTGGGGACGGATTCCGCGACGATTCAATTGACAAGTCTCGTCGTATTTGCTCATCTTCATCCCATAACCCATCACAACACAAAAATAACAGCAAGAACTGTAATTTTTGTGTCATGATGGGGCTCAAAAGAAAACTTTATTAAACTACTTGTTTTGTAAATAAAACTGCCTTTTCCTGCTGCTAGTTACTTTATTTATCCCATACGCGTTTCGCCTTCTCCTGTTCTAAGGCATCATCATCAGAGAGAGAGGGGGATAGAGCCGACGAGCTTTTTTTCCCTCTCTCTCTCTCTCTCTCTCTCTCTCTCTCACTCATACGCACACACGGTATAAACATCATAAATAGAAGTTAGTCTCGAACATATACTTCAGTAGGTTGGCAACAAATAGGTAAACATAACAAAGAAGATGAAACACGTAATGGAGTCGCAATATTTACGTTGTGAAAAACAGTGTACGACGAAATAGTTGTATTGAGTGACAAAAGAACAATAGTCCACCACAAAAAAGAGTGAGAAACACGGTGAACAGTGTGTGGAAGGCGAGAACACAAAGATGTGATTATATGACAGTGATAAAAGTGGTAGTGCGACCTCCGGACCAAATGTGAGGAAACGCAGATCAGCAAATCGTAAGTAATTATTTTTTTACAAAAAAATCGCGAACTGTTTAATAATCTAAAACTAACAAACCTGTATCGTTACAGATCCCACTGATGATGCCTTAGAACAGGAGAAGGTGAAACGCGTGTGGGATAAATAAAGTAACTAGCAGCAGGAAAAGGCAGTTTTATTTACAAAACAAGTATCTGTATGCTTGCTGCGGAGGATGGCCACACAAACAAATTTGCTATATTAAACTATTCGAGGATACCAAACCTCTCGATAGGGGAATGAATGTAAACATAGCACACGCACACATCCTCTTAGCCACTGTTTATAAACACTTGTTTCAAAGTGTAGGTTAATTTTCAGTTTTTGACTACCAAGAGTCAACTTGATCTTTGCACCATTCTCTCAGTGATAAATTTTTGTCAGTAAAAGTCAGATCTAATCACATCGGATACTTCAATAACCAGATCGAATTTCGCAAAGAAAAATTCCTCCTCCTGCAAGGGATAGGAAAAAATATTGTTGTAATAAGAATTCGTATGAATCCATCGGTTCAATGGAACAGAGATATCAGTTGTCATGTTTATTCCAAAAGATGTAAAGATGAAAATGCGTCCAAAAAAAAAAAAAAAGAAAAAAAAGCTCTGAGCACTATGGGACTTAAAATCTGAGGTCATCAATCCCCTAGAACCTTGAACTATTTAAACCTAACTAACCTAAGGACATCACACACATCCATGCCGCGGCCTGCTCTCTGGATGTCAGACTGGAAACAAATTATCGTATCGAGTGATTTAAAACAACTAAAAACGTTAAAGATTATCTGGAGTTAAAATCACCACCTTTTATTTAACACACAATCTTACTACTGAATGCGCCAATCTGCTCAGTACTTACGCCCGGAAAGTCATACTTCGCCGAACGAAATACTATTTCACTCTTGTTGTCGTCCATGTATTCTTATTTTTCCTTGGCGTAGGAAGCTTCCTCTTTAGAATGAGCATGGCAATTGCATCCTGGATTGTGAATTTGCACCCCACACTTTAGTCTTAGCCAACACGACAGACTAAGGTAGTTAGGTAGTAGATAAGGCTATAATTTCTAATTTGGGAGGAGCGAGGTTCAAACCCCAATTTGATGATGCACATTTAGGTTTTCTATGCTTCGCATTCCCCATCATTATCCCATATAAGACACGCTCTGTCTCTAATGGCCTCGCGGTTTAACGGGTCGTTGTTCCCTGTGGAGAATTCATGTTGTTACATGTTCATTGTAATTCTTGCCGAATAAAGAACATTCTCCAAGGCATAAATCATTATATTCTGCAGGAATTGCAGTGACTGTCTGCCGTTCAAACGACTGCCTGCAATTATTAAGACTAACGAACTGCTTATTAGAGATGGCACACTACTCGTTCACCGCAGCCGAGGTGTGGAAGTGGCGACTATTGATGATTCCGTCGCGGAAAAATTGCCCATTCCTAAAATTTCCGCAGCCTAACGTCATTTCTTTGCTCAAGGCGCTATACACATCGGATGCAGAGGAATACAAGCCCTGCTCATATATTGTGCACAGCAGAAGTACTTGTATAACTCGAAAACACAGATGTGTGAGAATTTTATGCAGCTAATTGTTCAGTGTTTTGAAGAATCTCCCTGGCGCTGTTGTTCCCATCTGCCATGGACGCTGCGAGGAGAACCACAGTCATGCCTTGTGTCAGAGACTCTGAAACACGTTCTTGTGTAAGATTTTAGTTGTTCAGAAAACCATCTTTGTGCTTCCAGAAAGGCCAAGAACGTCCGTGGAAATGGCGGTAGACGAACAACGTGTCAACATCGTCTGATTGTAAACTCGTGAAATCGTTGCATAAAGTACGAACTGCACTAGCTAATTTGTGGCGCAGTGAGTAAGATACTGACTCGTGCTTGGAAGGACTGTTGTTCAAATCCTATTCCGGTAGTAGAGATTTAGATTTCCCTTGGTTTACCTAGGTAGCTTAAAGCAAAATCAAGGACTGTTCCTCTAAAGAGGACACGGACGATTCCCGTGCCAACACTTCCCCAAACCGAGATAGAGCACGGCCTCCAATAACCTGTTGTCGACGGAACGCTAAAAACTAAACAAACTTCCTTCCTTCTTCCTGAATACGAAGCAAGAAATGAGGCACAGTTATGCAAATGCACTTAATAATGCACGTATCATACTGTGCGACTGGGACATTCGAAAACAATCTCCTGTGAGAGAAATACACTTTTGTTGTATTCTTACGCACTTTCCAAAGCTTATATGCTACTACCGCCGCTCGCTGTAGCAACAGAATTTCACCTTCTCACGGAAATACAGTCTTGTTACAGAATCTTCGTTGGTGTAGCTACAAAAAAGGACAGTGAAAATGAGAGAATTTTAAGTGATCTTTCCCTTTCAGCAGACTTATTTATATTTCATTTATTTTCTTCGATTAGTCCTGGTGTATGCTACGACGACCTTGAAAGCTTCCTGTTGGCGATTTGCACAATATGTAAGTAGATACTCGAGGCCACGTTCCCATGGAAACATTACTGTAATACAAAGATATGTTTTCAGTCTCACATAATAATAATAAAACATCAAAACAAAGACTGCAGTTACAGAAAACCGTAGCACAAAATCTGGATCAAACAGGAAATATTTCTGAGAAGCTAGTGCGGTAGCACAACAGCGGAACGAGGTAAATAGAGCAACCGCAGAATCGCTTGTGTGTGAAGCAGGTTACATGGGACTAGGGAATGTGCGAGCGACCGGTTCGGTCTTGCAGCTATGTCTAACGGCTACGCTGTATACTGGACATGAACCACGGAACAGCCTAGCACAACTTAAGGCAGACTGGCTTTTTCCGCGCATCAGTTCACAGGCTTTTATTGATCCTATTCCTTAACAAAAATTGTTCGGCTGTACAGATTTTGTATCAGGTATGAGATGTATTCATCATTTATCATCACGTTACACACAATAATCATATTGTAAAATGAAGCCATGACCTTCTGCACAGGGTGAACCCGTACACCAAAGACAATTTTGGAGGCTGTTCTGCGTATTTTGGTAGAAGCACTCTGCGATCTTCAGTGACTCACAAATATTATTTACTTACGATGATTTATACGGTTAGTCATCCCAGTTACCTTTATCTTTGCGAAAATACATTCACAAGAGCGTAAAAGTCTGTAATACCCCTGTAATTAAAACACGGAGGTGCTTGTATATAGGAGCGAAAGTCCTATGATGCACAAAATGGTATTCGCATTTGCGAATATGGTGAAACTCCAGCTCCACTATTTATTAGTGACAGTAAAAATTTGTGCCGGATCCGAACCCAGATTTCTTGCTTTACACGAGCGGTCGTCTTAACCGCTTCGGCCATTTATACACGCTCCCCAGACAGATTAGAACGTCCACATGTCACCGTTTTTCCCACATTCGAGACTAACAGGACGCTGTGAATCCCATACAGGGAGAGATATATAATTAATGTTGTGGCCTTGATTTTATGCATGAAATACTATAGTGCGTGTCTGAATGAACAGGCACAGCTGCGATCGTCAGCTATATGAAGTACAAAGATTATATTCGCATTTGCGAATATGGCGAATTTCCAGCTGACGATAAAAATTTGTGCCGCACCGGATTATATTTTTACGAGCGCTAGACGTAAACTTCGCCTAAAAACAAGGTCGCGACTTTAATCATACACCTCTCTCCGTATGGAATTAACAGCCTGTGTGCGAATGTGGGATATAGACAAAACGGTGACGTATGGAATTTTGGGTCTGTCTGGGTAGCGTGCTCGGGTAGCCGTGAAGCACGAAATTCGGGTTCGAGTTCCGGTCAGGTACAAATTTTTGTTGTCACCAACAACTAGGGCAGCTGGCCAATATACTTCTTCAATCTCGCGTAGCTAACGATCGCAGCAGTGTCTTTTCCTTCAGACATGCAAACATGCGTACATAAATTCCAGAGTACATCGAACACACACAGCCACTGCAATATCCGAGTAGTGTTATGTCGTAGTTGCCGTCGCCGAGAGAACAGCGCAGCATATTGCCGTTGTGCCGTTCTTCCACTGCATTCAGTGAACGCATATAGGAGGGGCGTATCGGCCAACTCCTCATCAGTGAACCTATCCACACATTTGCGTATTACTGTTAATGAATAACTAACGTCCACGGGAAAACAAACCCGAGATACAACCGAACAGTATTGAACGAAATCTAGAGGGCAAAAAGTAAAGTTGGCATTACTGTAGTCGACAGCATGAACTTCTAATGAATAGAGCAAAATTGTTTTCAGACAAGACACATAATGCATACCATCGACATCCGCACGGTTTTGCAGATCTTTTCGATGCAATGCAGATACAAAGACTAACGAGTGTAGAAAAACAAACGAAACAATTACTCTGTAACAAGCCAGCGGAGCCCAGGAGTGCCTGATAGAAAAATATTCAGACAATATCCCCGAGAACTGAATGAAGTTAATATGAAGCGACAGGAGGTTTGCGCCATGTTCTGCTTTCCCAGAACTTTCTGGAGCGATAAATGACATTGTTAATTGAATTCTTAAAATTTTTCCGGAAAGTTTTTAAAATACAGCACACGGCCCGTGCTTCTTGCGGCTGCTTAAAAGCCAAACGTTCCGTTAAAGCAAAACTCTGTCGAAGCAGGACACTGGCTCTCTGGGAAAACATACTAGACTATTTTCTGGCAAGTTTTCAAGACTGCAACTAACTGGACGTCTACCAACTTTTATTTGCATTTATAAAATTATTTACAATCAACTACGATACACTAACAAACCACAAGAAAACTTCTACTACAAAAAACGTTTCACAAAGAAGAATTCAAGTATTGTACCTAACTATGAGCTGTGAACACGTTCAATAGTTGAACTGGAGCTCAATCGAACAGTCTCAAAAGAAGAATCTGTGAAGACTGCTTGGCTGAGTCTTAACGAAGTCCAATAATTTTTCTTCATAAGGCGTCCACGCTACTGTCAGTCAAAACAAAACAAAAAAACTATTCTGTACACCGCTTAATATATTTATGTGCATGTTTGAAGTGAGTCAAATTTTATGTGAGGCCGGCATTTTAATAAAATGAAGAATTTTAAATGCATCTCATATTCGCCAATATTTCAGCACCAAATGAAACGTGAAAAAAATGTTCAAGTTTCATTTGTACGCACGAATTGCGTAGTTAAATTATCTGTTATAAAAGGCGTGTTTGTTCGTCCATTCATTAATTCCTTTCGCTCAAGCATCGTGTTCCAGAGCTTCTAGTATGAATCAGAATCTTCAGAGATGTGGCACGTTTCGATATAGGAAAAAACCGATTTCTAGATACTGCACAGTGTTAACAAAAAACCTTCGTTTCAGACCGAAGTGGCGTCAAATAAATGACTTGCAGCAGGCGGCCGAACTCACCGACAGTAGACCCCCAGCCAAATGTGCCGTACACATATATTTCATTTGATAGATATACTATGTGATCAAAAGTATCCGGACACCCACAAAAACAGATGTTTTTCATATTGGTTGCATTTTCCTGCCACCTACTGCCAGGAACACCTTATCAGTCACCTCAGTAGTCATTAGACATCGTGAAAGAGCAGAATAGGGCGCTCCGCAGAACTGACGGACTTGGAACGTGGTCAGGTGATTGGGTGTCACTTCTGTCATATGTCTGTACGTGAGATTTTCACACTCCTAAACATCCCTAGGTCCACTGTTTCCAATGTGATAGTGAAGTGGAAACGTAAAGGGACACGTACAGCACAAAAGCGTACAGGCCGACCTCGTCTGTTGACTTATAGGGACTGCCGACAGTTGAAGAGGGTCGTAATGTGTAATAGGCAGGAATCTATCCAGACCATCACACAGGAAATCCAAACTGCATCAGGATCCACTGCAAGTACTATGGCAGTTAGGCTGGAGGTGAGAAAACTTGGATTTCATGGTCGAGCGGTTGCTCGTAAGCTACACATCACGCCGGTAAATGCCAAACGATGCCTCGCTTGAAGTAAGGAGCGTTAAAGTGGACAAATGAACATTGGAAAAACGTTGTGTGAAGTGACGAATCACGGTACACAATATGTCATTCTCAGTAAGGCTACAAATAAATTTTTATTTATTAAAGCTTGTGTTATGAGTTACTGGAAGAAAAGGAGGCCTACAATCACATTTGAAGGTGAAAGTCTCTATAACGCGCATTCAAGAATCCATGCGACTTCCGTTTGAAATTTATATCATAGCAGCTGATCGATACGAGTCGTGCACGCCCGCCCGTGAGTTTTCAGTACTGGAAGGCAAACAGTAAAACATCCCCACTCTCACATCGTCTAACCCCGCAGTGGACGCGCTGCTTACCGCTTTGCCTCGGGGGTAAGCAGCCGAAATCATCGACGTCAATTAAAATTTAGCACATCCTCAAATATTATTATCTCTAAGTATTTTTGTTTGCTGCGTAGCAGGATAAAAAACTACATTGTCAGCTGAACTGTGGTGTCGTGTTGAAGCTGCATGGGCAGCTGTACCTGTACACGCCATTCAAGCTCTGTTTGACTCAATGCCCGGGCGTATCGAGGCCGTTACTACGGCCAGAGGTGGTTGTTCTGGGTACTGATTTCTCAGGATCTATGCACCCAAATTGCGTGAAAATGTAATCACATGTCAGTTCTAGTTAACATTTTTGTCCGTTTATCATCTACATTTCGTCTTGGTCTAGCAATTTTAATGGCCAGTAGTGTAGAAGTAAACATCGTTATAATACGATTTCTGACTGAGAAATCTGCTAAGTTATCTTTCCTTGTATTCAGATTACAGATGTCGTTACTCGAACCTTCTGAAATGCAAATATTTGTATCTGAAATCACGTAGTTATCTTTATGCATGCTGCCTTCGTCGAGTTGCAATTTTAATGGCCATAACTGCAATATAGGCTTTGAGACTTGCAGAAAGCGTATCGTGTGAAAGCGGCAGCGGCACGTGGAGCCGGGGAAGGGCAGCCAGCGGCAGTGGCGAGCTGCGGCCAGCGGCGGCGGCGGCTGGGTAGCCGGCCAGCGGCCAGCGGGCAGCTCCAGAGCCCAGATGGAGCGGCGAGGCCGTCAGGGGTCGGTGCGCACCGCGCCACGCGTGGGCACCGCCTTTGTTCGCGTTGCGCTGCGTCTCCGCGGATTCGCCTACGTTCGCCCGGCTCCGGTTACTGGTACCGCGGCCGACAGACGCCACTTTCGAATACAAACGAGAACAATAGTCCCGCCTCGCCACAGCTCACCAACAAACACTGGCTGCAACAAGAATAATAATCTGTACCTATAACGTTACACATTTTTCGTTTTTAGAACATCAGTTCCTTCGCATCTATATCGCAGTAAATATACTCACCACCATCACTATCCCCCCCCCCCCACCCCCACCCCCCCACCTTTTCTCGCCGTATTATGTTATTTTAGAAAGTTTTAGAAGCAGCCAGTACGGTTGTATTACCTATTGTCATATTGCCCTAAACAAATTTCAAACAGAGCCATGTACCCTTCTTGCATCTGCCGCTACTTTCTACGTGGTGTGCGGAGAAAACTTTTGTTGGTGTGCGTTCGTGTAAGCCTTCGACTCTCACTAATTTTACCTCTTCACGTGATAAACGTAGAGTCAGTAAAGTGTTGGTCGACTCGTCTACGGAAGTGCGCTCTCAGAGTTTTAGCAGAAAACCATACTGCCAGGTATAAGCCTACCTCGTAGCGCCTGCAAGCAGAGTTGGATGAGCTTCTGTGTGACATTTTCGCGGGTACTAAACGGATCCGTAACGAAATACGCTGCTCGTCTTTGAATTTGGGTCAAATGGTTCAAATGGCTCTGAGCACTATGGGACTTAACATCTATGGTCCTCAGTCCCCTAGAACTTAGAACTGCTTAAACCTGACTAAGCTAAAGACATCACACACATCCATGCTCGAGGCAGGATTCGAACCTGCGACCGTAGCGGTCACGCGGTTCCAGACTGAAGCGCCTAGAACCGCACGGCCACACCGGTCGGCCTTTGAATTTCCTCTGAGACCTATCTGGTAAAAGTCCCACAGTGACAACTGATATTACAACATCAGTAGAACGAGGGTTTTGTATGATACTTCCTTCGTTGGTAGACTACGCTTCCAATGAATTCTCCCAATGAAAGTAAGATCCCGCCTTTCTAAATGGTTCAAATGGCTCTGAGCACTATGGGACTTAACATCTGAGGTCATCAGCCCCCTAGAACGTAGAACTACTTAAACCTAACTAACCTAAGGACATCACACACATCCACGCCGTAGGCAGGATTCGAACCTGCGACCGTAGCAGTCGCGCGGTTCCGGACTGAAGCGACTAAAATCACTCGGCCACCGCGGCCGCCCCGCCTTTCTGCAGTTCTTTTTTTGTGTAGTTGTTCCACATTAAATTGTTTTGTAACCGAATTATCAAATGTTTAATAGATATGATAGCTTCCGGTCTTTTTTTTTCGGCTATCGTGGAACCACACATAACGGGTCTTATGCAGGACGCTGCAGATGTTTATGTTGACGGGCAGTTGCCTGTCCCTGCACCAAGCGGAGTTCCTCTGACCGTCTTCCAGCATTTGTTTCAATTTTTTAGCGATGCAACGTCTTAATGTACAGCAACACCACGTGGCTTAATACGTGGTTGTTTCACGCAATACATCACCGGTTCTACGTCGCACGGATTCAACAAGCGCTTGACAGATTTCCGGAGTTATATACGAGGTGCGGCTAGAAAAAAACCGGACTGATGGTGGAAAAAACATTTATTTACAATTATTTACAATTTCATGTTATCTCCTTCAATGTACTCTCCTCCTCGGTCTCTACACCGCTCCATACGAATTTTCCACTGTTCATAGCAATGCTGCAGATCATTTTCGGTAAGTCCATACATACTTCCGTCGCTTTTTCTTTTACTGCTTCAACAGTCTCAAATCTAGTTCCTTTCAAAGCTGACTTGACTTTAGGGAAAAGAAAAAAGTCACAGGGGGCCAAATCAGGTGAGTAAAGTGGATGATCTAAGATGGGAATGTTGTGTTTTGCCAAAAACGTCTTCACTGACAACGCACTGTGAGCTGGGGTATTGTCTTGGTGAAGGATCCATGACTTTTTTCTCCAAAAATCGTTCCGTTTTCTCCGTACTCGCTCACGTAGGGTAGCCAGGACGCTAATGTAGTAATGCTGATTCACTGTTTGTCCCTCTGGTACCCAATCAATGTGCACAATCCCTTTGATGTCAAAAAAAAACAATCATCATTGCCTTTAATTTCGATTTTGACATTCGTGCTATTTTGTCGTGGAGAACCAGGAGTTTTCCAATGCATCGATTGGCGTTTAGTTTCGGGATCGTAAGTAAAAAACCACGATTCATCGCAAGTAATAACATTTTGTAAGAAGGTGGGATCACTTTCAATGTTTTCCAGGATGTCAGAACAAATCATTCTTCGGCGTTCCTTCTGTTCAATTGTGAGACACTTTGGAACCATTTTTGAACACACTTTGTTCATGTTGAAACTTTCATGAAGAATCTGCCTAACGCTTTCCTTGTCAACTCCTATTAACACTGCTCTGATTGTTAAACGGCGATCTTGTCGAACAAGTTTACCGATTTTTTCAATGTTTGCATCAGTTTTTGCTGACAATGGTCTGCCAGTGCAAGTGTCATCACTGGTGTCTTCGCGGCCATCTTTAAATCGTTTAAACCACTCAAACACTTGTGTTCGCGATAAACAATCATCGCCGTACACTTGTTGTAACATTACAAACGTTTCGCCGGCCGAATTGGCCGCGCGGTTCTGGCGCTGCAGTCTGGAACCGCGAGACCGCTACGGTCGCAGGTTCGAATCCTGCCTCGGGCATGAATGTGTGTGATGTCCTTAGGTTAGTTAGGTTTAACTAGTTCTAAGTTCTAGGGGACTAATGACCTCAGCAGTTGAGTCCCATAGTGCTCAGAGCCATTTGAACCATTTGAACCATTACAAACGTTTCACTTGCAGATTTTCCTAGTTTGAAACAAAATTTGATGTTAACACGCTGTTCTTTCTGTACACTCAACATTTTCCGACGCACAGACAAAACGTCAACTACTTAAAACAGACACCACGGGCAGACTGAGTGCAGGAGGCAGATGAAACTCGAGCAGTAGGCGGAGCGAGAGTCACGTGATAGGCCACGCGACTTTCAGCCTTATTGCATTCGTTTCATTGTTTCACCAGTACTAGTCCGGTTTTTTTCTAGCCACACCTCGTAGCGGTAGATGTCCACACACAGGTCACGCAATTTCTGTGCATTACGGGGCAGTAGTTTACTGGCGTAGGGTTGGCGCTCGATAACGTACCAGTCTTGTTCCATCGGATTCATATCAAGCCTTTTTTGTGGCCAAGGCTTCAACTTCAGTTGTCAGTTCACCACTGTAACACAGCTCTCACCTTCTCACATGGTCAGCTACCCTACTGGAAGACATCATCGCCGTCCAGAAAGACATCAAGCACGAAAGGTTGAAGGCGTTCCGCGATAATGTCCATGTAATCTACAGTTGTTTGGCTGCAATTGGTTGCTACCAGAGCCTCGTGGAAGCGCAGGTGAACATCTCTCGCAGCATAGTACTGCCCACAATGACCTGTATCAGTGGCCCAGATAAGTCGTATCCGGACCAGACAGATCATCAGTATAACAATAAATCTTGTTCATCTGTTCAGGCGACACATTTCCATTTATCCATGGCTCTATCTCGATGCCGCGCCCACTGTTGTAAGTGACGATGTCGTTGCGTCAACATGGGAACACGTATGCATCATCTGTTGCGGAACTCCATGTTCAACAATGATCGCCGAACAGTGTGTTCTGAAACACTGGTGCATAACAGCATTCTACTTTGCCGTCAGATCTGCCACAAATCGCCACCCATCCTCCGACCTACAAGTTCTGTGATGAGGCGTGGGCGTCCAACACCTGGACGTGGTTTCACCATCCTCCAATGACTTCCCTTATATGCTCAACACAGTAGAATGCGAATCGCCGACCAGCTTCGCCGTTTCCGACATGCTTGTTCCCAGGCGGCGGGCCGTAACAATCAGCCCTTTGTCAGACTCGCCTATGTCAGTAGATTTCCGTATTTGCGGCGAGTATCGTCTGTTTTGCTTGTACCGCGTCATGCACACGCAACACCATCAGACGTATTCAGTCTCGCGGTGGACAGTGATATATTATGTACAGTAACGTTTCTGTAGCACTCCTTTGAGGTACTCCCGAAAATATTTTTACATCTGAAAATTTCTCACCATTTACAAACATGTGTTGTGTTCTGTCTGCTACTTGTGCAAATATATATATATATAATTATTAATCGACTTAACCACAGTAATTTTGAAGTGAATCAATTGTCTTTCAGTCTTAATGTACAAATCTTTTAAATTGTAAGTCAGTAGTAGCGTGAACTTACGTCGATGTTGCTTTCTTTACGCCGTACAGATTTACGGAATTTAGTTACGTACTTCTTCCGCCATAAGTACTTCTCATTTTTGACCGTGAATACAATACTAATTTTTATCGGACTTCCTCTTCACATGCATTCAGCTACAGTGACATGACGTTAGCATAATGCGCGCAAGAAGAGAAAACTTTCGTGGCTTTGCACTAAAAAGATTCTCACACTTCATACTTCCATAAAAATTATTATTCAGACAACACAATGTACACTACATACTACTCACAAAAATACGTCTTCTTCCTACGAGAACTAAAGGCGGAGTCTATGTAACAACTGACAAAGAAAAATGAACGAAGTTTTTATCATTTGTCATTCGCAGTCCGGCGTAACAAAATAAATCTTTTTCCGACACTTACAGACGTCGCGCTAGGGTTTATCATCATTGCTTTTTAGCTTTTGTCGTATCTTGTTGAGGCTTTTCCTTATGTACCTATACAAACTGTCATTTTCATGTCTTTGCAACGACTGAAACTAGGAACCACAGAACTGTCTTCCTCCTGCCTTCCGCCACCTTACTAGGAGAGCCTATAAGCGCGCATGGTGACGCTCTACTGGTCGACGTCGGAACCAACGTCTGCTGGCGGAGGGCATCTTTCATCGGACCAAACAGGTGGAAGTTTGAAGGTGCGAGACGGACTGTATGGTGGATGAGGAAGAACAGTGCAATGGAGCTTTGTGAGGTCCCCTCCGGTGTACAGATTTACGTGAGACCTTGCATTGTCATGGAGAAGGCGACGTTCATTTGCATTTTTCTGACGACTAACATGCCCAAGTCGTTTCTTCAATTTCCTGGGGTGTACCACAATAGACTTCAACCTTCATCGTTGCACTATGAAGGAGGACATCAAACAGAATAACCTCTTCAGAGTCCCAGAAGACCGCCGCCATGACTTTACCGTCTGAGCGTCCGGCTTTGAATTTTTTCTTCGGAGGAGAGATGGTGTCGCGCCGTTCCATTGATAGCCGTATGTTTCCGGTTCGAAGTGACGAAACCATGTGACAATGTTCGACAAAAATTGTCACTATCAGCCTCGTAAGGCGCAAGACATTCCGCACAGATGGTCGTTCGTTGTTCTTTATGATCTTGTGTTAGGCAGCGAGGAAACCAACGGGCACACACCTTCGTGTTCACCGACTGCTGGATGATTGTGTCAGCACCAACAACAGGGTCGCCCAGTTGCGCTACGATGTGTTTGACTGTGATCCGTCGATCAGCTCGAATGAGTGTCCGCACGTTCCAACATTGCAGGTATCACAGCTGTATGCAGCCCGCCGGCGAGAGATCGAGCAGTTTTGGGCGACCTCGTTGCGATGATGACACACATGTCTCTGCTTTTGTACGTTGTCAGGTCTCCGTAGACATTCTGCTAGCGCCTGTGGATATCTGCGATGGTCTGATTTTCCGCCGAAAGGAACTCAATAATAACTCTCTGTCTGGAACGCACCTCCATTGCAGACGCCATTTTGAAGGCTACGTACAGCACCGCCACCTATCAGGACTTCATGAAACTATGCGGGCTGAAGCGGAAATATTCCACGATGTCCCACAGCAAATTCTGCATTTCTCAACCGAAATTATCCGAGATAAAAGCGTGTTGCACTACTTATTGAATGCCCTCTTACTTTTCTTGCGCGGAGAATTCATTCATTTACAATGTCAGTTCAATCTTCGCCGGCAAAACAACATCCTCCAAGAGGTCAAGCGGTCTGCTGGACTTCCTGACGTTATCCACCGCTCAAACGTCTTTTTGAAATAAGTGGGGCTAAAGAACTGATTGCCAGAGATACCTGACTATTTGTTGACTTAATATGACGCTGAATTCGACTGTGCTTAAGCCGTTGGTCTTTTCAGTACCTCAGAGGTGACAGATGTTATTGTTTTTGCTTCTTTTGTGAGAAAATTACCCATTCTCAAATTTCCGCCGCCTAAGTCACTTACTTCTTCAACGTATTGTACTCGTTGGTGAGTTTAGGGATACAATCGCGATACTTCTTTCATAGCACTCGTGCGAGCTAATACCAAGAGTACACCAAAACTCTGGAAAAATCAAAATTTATGATGGAAATGAAAAACATTAAGAAGATCCGTGGTCTAGGGGTAGCGTCTTTGATTCATAATCAAAACGTCTTCGGTCCCGGGTTCGACCCCCGCCACTGCCTAAATTTTGATAAATAATCAGCATTGGCGGCCGAAGACTTCCGGCATAAGAAGTCAGCCTCATTCTGCCAACGGCCTTGTCAAAGAGGGCGGAGGAGCGGATAGAGGTTCAGGGCACTCTCTTGTCCTAGGGGTGGGAAATTGCCCTTAAAGGCGGAAGAATCAGCAATGATCAACGACATGAGGATCCAGAAGGCAATGGAAACCACTGCATTAAAGACACGTAACGTGTATCCACAGGACATGTGGCCTGTAATTGAAGAAGTGTCATGATGATCTCTCCAATGGCAAAAGATTCTGGAATAGTCCCCCATTCGGATCTCCGGGTGGGGACTGCCAAGGGGGAGGTTACTATGAGAAAAAGATTGAATAATCTACGAAAGGATAACGTTCTACGAGTCGGGGTGTGGAATGTCAGAAGCTTGAACGTGGTAGGGAAACTAGAAAATGCAGTTGTAGGGAAAGGAGTAGAAGAAAAGGTTACAGGAGAATATGGGCTTGCGACAAGGAATGAAAGAGGAGAAAGACTAATTGAGTTCTGTAACAAGTTTCAGCTAGTAATAGCGAATACCTTGTTAAAGAACCACAAGAGGAGGAGGTATACTTGGAAAAGGCAGGGAGGTACGAGAAGATTTCAATTAGATTTCATCATGGTCAGACAGAGATTCCGAAATCAGATACTGGATTGTAAGGCGTACCCAGGAGCAAATATAGACTCAGATCACAATATAGTAGTGATGAAGAGTAGGCTGAAGTTCAAGAAATTAGTCAGGAAGAATCAATACGCAAAGAAGTGGGATACGGAAGTACTAAGGAATGACGAGATACGTTTGAAGTTCTCTAACGCTATAGGTACAGCAATAAGGAATAGCGCAGTAGGCAGTAAAGTTGAAGAGGAATGGACATCTCTAAAAAGGGCCATCACAGAAGTTGGGAAGGAAAACATAGGTACAAAGAAGGTAGCTCCGAAGAAACCATGGGTAGCAGAAGAAATACTTCAGTTGATTGATGAAAGGAGGAAGTACAAACATGTTCCGGGAAAATCAGGAATACAGAAATACAAGTCGCTGAGGAATGAAATAAATAGGAAGTGCAGGGAAGCTAAGACGAAATGGCTGCAGGAAAAATGTGAAGACATCGAAAAAGATATGATTGTCGGAAGGACAGACTCAACATACAGGAAAGTCAAAACAACCTTTGGTGACATTAAAAGCAACGGTGCTAACATTAAGAGTGCAACGGGAATTCCACTGTTAAATGCAGAGGAGAGAGCAGATAGGTGGAAAGAATACGTTGAAAGTCTCTATGAGGGTGAAGATTTGTCTGATGTGATAGAA
Source organism: Schistocerca serialis cubense (assembly GCF_023864345.2). Lineage (NCBI taxonomy): Eukaryota > Metazoa > Arthropoda > Insecta > Orthoptera > Acrididae > Schistocerca > Schistocerca serialis. The sequence continues at coordinate 314,018,406 of NC_064638.1, forward strand.
GAAGAAACAGGAGTCGATTTAGAAGAGATAGGGGATCCAGTATTAGAATCGGAATTTAAAAGAGCTTTGGAGGACTTGCGTTCAAATAAGGCAGAAGGGATAGATAACATTCCATCAGAATTTCTAAAATCACTGGGGGAAGTGGCAACAAAACTACTATTCACGTTGGTGTGTAGAATATATGAGTCTGGCGATATACCATCTGACTTTCGGAAAAGCATCATCCACACAATTCCGAAGACGGCAAGAGCTGACAAGTGCGAGAATTATCGCACAATCAGCTTAACAGCTCATGCATCGAAGCTGATTACAAGAATAATATACAGAAGAATGGAAAAGAAAATTGAGAATGCGCTAGGTGACGATCAGTTTGGCTTTAGGAAAAGTAAAGGGACGAGAGAGGCAATTCTGACGTTACGGCTAATAATGGAAGCAAGGCTAAAGAAAAATCAAGACACTTTCATAGGATTTGTCGACCTGGAAAAAGCGTTCGACAATATAAAATGGTGCAAGCTGTTCGAGATTCTGAAAATTTAGGGGTAAGCTATAGGGAGAGACGGGTCATATACAATATGTACAACAACCAAGAGGGAATAATAAGAGTGGACGATCAAGAATCGTATTAAGAAGGGTGTAAGACAAGGCTGAAGCCTTTCGCCCCTACTCTTCAATCTGTACATCGAGGAAGCAATGATGGAAATAAAAGAAAGGTTCAGGAGTGGAATTAAAATACAAGGTGAAATGATATCAATGATACGATTCGCTGATGACATTGCTATCCTGAGTGAAAGTGAAGAAAAATTAAATGATATGCTGAAGGGAATGAACAGTCTAATGAGTACACAGTATGGTTTGAGAGTAAATCGGAGAAAGACGAAGGTAATGAGAAGTAGTAGAAATGAGAACAGCGAAAAACTTAACATCAGGATTGATGGTCACGAAGTCAATGAAGTTAAGGAATTCTGCTACCTAGGCAGTAAAATAACCAGTGACGGACGGAGTAAGGAGGACATCAAAAGCAGACTCGCTATGGCAAATATGGCATTTCTGGCCAAGAGAAGTCTACTAATATCAAATACCGGCCTTAATTTGAGGAAGAAATTTCTGAGGATGTACGTCTGGAGTACAGCATTGTATGGTAGTGAAACATGGACTGTGGGAAAACCGGAACAGAAGAGAATCGAAGCATTTGAGATGTGGTGCTATAGACGAATGTTGAAAATTAGGTGGACTGATAAGGTAAGGAATGAGGAGGTTGTACGCAGAATCGGAGAGGAAAGGAATATGTGGAAAACACTGATAAGGAGAAGGGACAGGATGATAGCACATCTGCTAAGACATGAGGGAATGACTTCCATGGTACTAGAGGGAGCTGTAGAGGGCAAAAACTGTAGAGGAAGACAGAGATTGGAATACGTCAAGCAATTAATTGAGGACGTAGGTTGCAAGTGCTACTCTGAGATGAAGAGGTTAGCACAGGAAAGGAATTCGTGGCGGGCCGCATCAAACCAGTCAGTCAGTAGACTGATGACAAAGAAAAAAAATTATTACCTTTAAGACAAGGTGAATTCTGAGCCTAAATAACACAGTATCAGCTGCATAAGAAAAATGTTAGTGGCAGAGCTACTATTAACAAATACCTTGAAATGTAACTTCTGGATAGAAGAGGGCTCGGTTACGCAAGGAGCACAAAAAGCACAAATCTCAGGCTACCAGCCAATGGAAGCGTGGAAAGTGGGTTTTAGTGTCTCCTCCAATAGTGTCCCCGCTGTACAGTCCTTTTCAGTATAGAGAACACCAAGTGAAGCGTACAGCCCCGGCTGTCCTCTGATTGTGACGATTGTGACAAGCATATCCTACTTTCCAGATTTAAAAGTATTTTTAGCAGTATCACTTCGTGAATCAATATTTATTTGTCATTCATCGTACGGAAAATCAATAAATTTAGTTCGACGACTTTCCTGCTTCCTAATAAACGAAGGAGAAACGATCTGTCCATCTCTGAAAAACTAATGTACGGCTTAGAATCAGTGGCATCATTTGATGAGCATCTTTGACCTTGCGTAGCCATTTCTTCAGAAGTTACTATCGAAAACCAGGTACAGCTAATACAACGGACGTGGTAACAATTAGAAGTGAATATCAATTACCCTTGACGAGTACGAAGTCGCGATACCGCGAAGCTTTCATTTTGCCCAGTGTGAAAGGTATTCTGTGAGCATCGCAGCCTGAGAAACCCAAAAAATTGTGATTATTTCTACTGACTCAGCTGTTTTCTTTTGGTGCGTTTTCACCTTTTGTCACATATTGTCTGCAACGTTCCTCTGTCTATGGTCCGTATTGACGAAATCTTGTTTATTACGATATGTAATTTCGGGAAAATTCATTGTAATTGCAGGTAAAAAAGTCTAAACATTCTTTATCAATGTTCGCTGGGATCCGTTTCTGGTCGATGATTAACAGTCTAGACATGGCAGTGAAACCCTCCATCAAAAGCAAAAAATTCCTGTAAAATGTCCTGGGGATGGCCCATCAGGATCCGTGTAGTGTCGGGGACCTCTTGTACATTTGATGGTTATTGAGTAGTGTTGAACAGTCTTGCCACCGTCTCGTCGGTCGGATAGGAGTTTCTTCTTCCTGTGCACATATCACCTTCATTTGATGTATGTATATAGGAACAAATAGGAACAATAATGTAGCAACTTTCTTTTTGAACCCAAATATCAGGACGAGTTGAAACCATTTTCAAGAGAAACACAGAATGACAACGGATCACATGGCGGCATCAGTAAATGTTAGTCATGATTCAGTGCTCCACAGTGCGCATGATGAGCGGCAATGTCACGAAGTGTCTGCAAGACACGTGTCTTGAACTGAAACAGCAATGTGGTGATGCATCTGAGCATCTTCTATGATTCGTTGCAAAAGAAGGTGGTGCCTTGCTTTTGCAAGAACAGTTAGGGTATCAAAACAAGTGTCCAATGTTACTAATCAGAAGTATAGAAAGTGAGTAATAAATGGCGGCATTTTTCCTCACCCGAACCACAAACATTTCGAACTCAGTCCTCAGCAGTGAAGGTTGCGTTGACAGCTTTTGAATCGAAAAGGGCGCCATTTTGGAACACTTCATATCTATAGTACGTCATCCTTAGTATTCCTAAGATGCGTCTTCGGCCTGCAATCAAGTCGAAACATCGTGAATCGCTGTCTGCAAGTGTTCTACTGCAACATGACCACACGCAACTCATACGCACCACGAAATAGGCACTTTCATCCCACCTGTATTGCATCTATTACACCAGATCCTTTAATCAGTTCTCTCCGTAAGTCTACAGCACACGAACTAGCACAGGACTGCAATATCTTCTAGTCTGATGCTATGCCACGCGGTTCAAATATGATTTTACACTCTACTAAGTGAATTCTTTTCTACTGGAATTCATGCTTCATGTAAGCGATGGAGAACTTGTATTGAGAGTGGTTGATATTATGTGGAAATATTTTAGCCAAGCGTTCAAAATAAATAATATATTTTTTTAATTGTATGGTTAATGTACAACCTTGTGAAAGAAACTTCCTGGCAGATTAAAACTGTGTTCCAGACCGAGGCTCGAACTCGGGAACTTGCCTTTCGCGGGCAAGTGCTCTACCATCCTTTTTTTTATCTCATTTTGTTCCAAATTGTTCGTTGAATTTGTTCGGGGCGGACGTCCTATGACACCCGTTCAGGTTCTTTGTTTATCCGTTCACTCAGTTTTTTTATTACAGAGGGTAGCTAACCCTCAGACCGAACACGCTGAGCTACCGTGCCGGCATCCATCTGAGCTACCCAAGCACGACCCTACGACCCGTTCTCACAGCTTCAATTCCGCCAGTACCTCGTTCCATTCTGGAACCTTGTGAAAGTTAATAATTCAGTGCCATACGATTTTTTAGAAAGTCTTAATAATTTTCCTTACACTTCGCCAAATACAAAAAGCTAAACGTATGGCTCAAATTTCTCAAAGCGCCATTTAAAGGGTCGCAATTTCCATAGATCGCAGCAGTCTGGGCACATCATGACGGCTCTACATTAAACAGAGACGTTTTGTTCTCCTTTGTATGTTCAATTCCGCCACCGATGCACGACCCCTTCCGGCGTACATCTCTCCCCAGCTTCCACTAGGAAACACAAGACTCTCTCCTTAATTTCACCTACTGCCTAAGTGGGAGATTCTGTTCAACCCTGGGAAGTTACCTCGAAACTGGGAACCCGTATATACGAATTTCCTAATTACTGGTGGAAATTGGAAAGTCGACTGTCAAAACAACACAATTACGCATTTAAATGCAGTACAGTATGGGGTTTCGTGTGACGGGATCTGGCGTCAGTATGGGGTTTCGTGTGACGGGATCTGGCGTCAGTACTTGCTAGAAGGACTCTGCAATGTGTAAGGAGATAACTAGATCGTGTCGCAGTAAAGCGCAACGTATTTGAAAGAAAAAATTACGTACGCTTGTTACACTCGCAAATGTAAAAAATTTTATTTGCAAAACTGCGACTGCGGACAAAAGGCCAATGACACAGAGACTTTAATTACATTCCCTTTCTTCAGAACGTTGTCATTAAAAAATTGCTAATATTTCGCGTGTCATAGTTTCTTCCATTGCTTGTACGATGTGCCCAATGCAAATCATGAAAGTCTCCAGAAAATTAGCGGGAAGCACACGATTTTTAATGCTGGATTATGAGCTTCAGATGTTTCTTCGTTCCTTGTTCTTTGTGCGCTGCATGCTCCGCACAGCGCAGTTACATGATACAGGTAGAAATTCCGGTCGTTTGTAGAGTTCTCATTGTTCTGCGAACACCGGTTACCGCGCATGTGTGGCTTTCGCAACGGCAGTGCACTTTCCGAAGCATTTCGGCTTTCCCCGCGCAGCGTGCTCGCTCACAACGCAGTAGGGAGCCTGGTACGAGTTTCACGAAGACCTCCATCCGCGTAAGGAGAACTTATCTGTCAGCTGTGGTTACAATAAATCGAGTCACTGCCGTATAATTCGTCACTACAGTTCGGATCCACTCTCGGATTAGAGTAAAAATGACATCAATTCGACCACGAGCAGTCAGTGCTACCATTTCGTTGCGCAGATGGGTAATAGGATTCCGATGCAGTCTCATTAAATCACATTTGAACGTGGGCGCTTTCAGGTGGGAGTAGAAAGCGATCTGTTTATCTAAAATCTCGCAATAAATCATCAAGTGTCAGCATACAAATGTAGAGATAGTTCCAAGCACAGCTTGTAATGGAAAGTTGTCCCTCTTCGTAGTTATTCTCTCTGACTAATACCGAAGGAACGACTACAAGCTATTGCTCTGTTGCTCTTTCCTTTAGTTCTACGCCTAACGCATTAACAGAATATCAGACATCGATAGAGTTGTCTATAGGATTTGTCCGTGAATGATCGATAGTGTAGTTTTCTCTACGTTTCGGTAAATGTTAACGTATGTTCGAGTATGTGTCCCTATTCACGTGATATAACTTTTGACAACATGCTGATCACCAGGAAATAGAGCACTGGCTATTATCGCGTTATGAATTCTTAAAAAAGTGGAATAACTGTGACTGTTAAGCACTGTATAAGTTTCTTCACTGACAGATAATTAGAAGAGGAAGTAAATTACATTTTTAGATACAATATCCATCCATCATAAATGACAGCTGAAAATTAAGTTCTTGTTTTTATCTTAAATGTGCGAAGGCAATATACTGACTGTCAGCTTCGAGGAATCGATGTGTTGATGTTTTACGGTATACGAGGCGCTCGTAACAGAAGCTACTTCCACAACGAGTGCAAACCGGATTAGAAATCCTGAGACACTAGCCTGAGCACTTGGCGATCACATTTTGGTTGAGCAGTTTTTTGCCCAAAAGGTTTTTAGATCCAATGTGGCTTCTGAGCTGAACTATGGCACAACATGAAGTGAGAAAAAAGGTAGTAAGAAGCAAACTTGGTGTTACACGGCCTTTGAAGGAAGAAATGGAATCAAGGATAGCGAAACAAGCAAGAAGGGAAACTGTTATCAGACAGGAGAATTCAAAAGAAAAAGTCAGATTAAGCGATGTAATTTATGGAAAGGAAACAAGTAAAGTAATCATGCAACGAACCTGACTGCCTTAAGTGGGTGAAGCGATTCTCTAGCAGACGTAACCAAAGGAAGAGGAGATGAACTGCAACTGTCCCCAGGACGGAACTGGAACAGGCTATACTGAAAGCTTTCGGGAAAGGCTTAGCCTACTGCAGAACATTACTGACTAGAAAAAGGGAGCAACAAGAGGAAAACAACTATAACAACAAATTTGGGAATATGAGGTGATACGCGAGTATGCCAGAGGAAATTTCAGATTTTTCTTCTTGTAAGCAGAATCAAGTTATCTGCGGGAGAAGAAAAGGCAGTTCGTCTGTCATAATCACTCTAGAAAAGAAAAGATGTTGCTTTCTTGATGAAGTTACTTCATGACACAAATATTAAATTAGGTGTACATAACAAACAGCTTTTTCTAAAACGGTAGACTTAAAAAACATCCATCCAGAAACTACAGAGATTAAAAATCACCGTTGGTGGTAAACTGAATCGGGGTTTCGGCCAACACTGCAAGTGGTCTTCACTGGCATGCATGGACGCTTACTGCCTGAAATTTTGGTTCAGTCCACAATATGACGCGATCACAATTCTAGAGGAACTTTATGGAAATGGTAGAATGCTGGTAGAAGACATCTTCACCTCCAGAGTAGCGACGGAATGCAGATCTGGTACGATATATAGAGAGAAATTAGATACATTCCGCTAGTAATAAGTTGTGAGTGTGTAGCTGTGTCGAACTGAAATTATATTAAAGATAAACAGTAAAGCTACACAAGGCAGTCTGCTATTTAATTGTTCGCCGAGGTTCGGTGGCCTTAACATTAGTGTTAGCGTTAGTATTAGCAGCATTAAGTTTCAATAGCAGTAGCATAGTATAAAAAAGATCTACCTGATGGTAGTATTAATAGGGACCTTTTACAACTGCAATATCTGTATTGTTTATTACTGTAGTAGAAGTATATATTGTTGTAACAGCAGTAATATTTGTAGGAATAAAGATACCTGTAAAATTAGTCAAGACACTTCGAAATACCGAAAAGCTATGGCTCTTTTTCTGCCCAGTAAAGAAAATCCCAAGTGAGGGTGGAAAGACATACCACAGGGTAAAATTCATGTAGAGGAAGGCACTCGTAGCCGCGTAAATGGTAGAGCTATAGTGATAGACAGAAACAGAGATAAGGAAGATTAGTATTATATAACTCATGGTTCAAATGGCTCTGAGCACTATGGGACTTAACATCGGAGGTCATCAGTCCCCTAGCACTTAGAACTACTTAAACCTAAGTAACCTAAGGACATCACACACATCCATGCCCGAGGCAGGATTTGAACCTGCGATCGTAGCAGCAGCGCGGTTCCGGACTGAAGCGCCTAGAACCGCTCAGCCACCGCAGCCGGCTGTAGCACTCAAATTTCAGTGCTCACAACAGAAAAAAAACTGAGGGCGATAATAAATAATTATTAAAACTCACATATATGTAATTCCGTATGTATCGGTCTGTTGTTGTCGTCAAGATAGTGTAGTACCAAGAGAAATGAGTCAAATATTATAAAAGTGCAGTGTGTATGTACGTGTATATACGTTCCACATTTCTACCTAAACATTGGATCGATTTCAACCAAACTTGGTACACGTATCACTTCCTCTCTCGAGGAAACAAGTGTGGGTGTAAGACCCACCTAACTCTCAGAGGGGTGTAGGTTGGGTTGACAAAGAAGCGTAGCTCACAACACGCAAAGAGCCAGGCTACATTCCTAGTGCGGTGGCGCTCGACTCGAATCTTGCTGGTGGGTGAAATTTTCACTGCCAATATTGGGACGTCAAGGGGAAGAGAGGTAGTAAAGTTCATGATCACCAGTCTTTGCGCCAATGACCTGTATTAAATCTGAAGTCTCTCCGCAGTGTCTGAAGAACTGAGGGCATGTGACACAGCTGACGGGGACGTTAGGGTCGGCGGTTCCCTTGGTGCTACTCGTGAAGCGTTTCAGCCTCTCTTTTCTTTTCCTTCAAACCAGGTCGAAGGAAGAGAACGGCGAACCACGTACACTATGAACTCGCCGTGTGCGGCGGTACAGGGTTCCTACATCTACTCCCTTACGTTCTTGACTGTGGGATTTTGCATTGCATTCATCTAGTATTACGGTATGATAGAATTGTGTGGCGTCGATAGTTACGATGCCACAACGTAGGTGCACGCTCTCGTACGTTGGCACCACGAGAGAAGACTAACTACGCCGACCACAGCGCCCTCTGGCCGACACTGTGGAGGTCAGCGAGTGCCGTCTGGATTTCGCCCATTTCATCAATAACAGACGGCCTGGTAACCGCTTCGACTACCGAGTGGGCTATCTTGCTACTGAGACTTTGTATTAGTTACGTTCAGTTACAGTTTGGACAGCAACGAGTATTTGTTAGTTTTGAGATTATACAGAACAGTCATCCTAACTTCACAGGATTATACATGGACTACGGTTTCACAACTACGTGCTCATCCTAGCCAAGTTATGTATGCATTTGTTATTTACTTTTGTTTTTGACTCTCTTAAAAGCGTTAAAGTTACCTGCAGTTCCGAAGTGCTTCACCTCTCCTGCTCCTACTCGCTTCCTTCACTCTCGGCCTATATTACAGAAGCAGTTCACAGGAGCAGACCCAAGCACCGTCTATCCAGGCGGGATACAAGACATTGAGTGACTTGTAACAAAGTTTACACATTATTTGAAACCTTTTGACTTTTTAGCGCGCACAGACACAATATACGAAGAAAGCGAAAAAATTTTATCGCCTATATTCTTGCTCTTCATCCAGTAAAACTGTATCATGAAACATGACCTTTTAATTTATTTCTTCATTACTAATAACTCAATACTCAACACATTTTTGTAGGCAGCACTGATACACAACACCGAATGTAACTGCAAAAATACCGTTGTACGACACTCAATTCAGCAGATATGACGTCATAAACAACGAGCTGCGTGAAAACGGAACTGCAGGATGAAATTCGCTTATGATACAGGTGAAATTTGTGTACAAAAATGTGTGAAATATTCTAAATACATGTGAAAGTGTGCATGTGGGAACATCACGAATAAAAGTCTAGTCCTACACCCGTGGATCGAGCTCATGCGAACTTGGTATACATATTACTTATTATATGGAAAGAAATACTGTGGGCTAAGAAACAGCAACCTCCTATTGGGGTATATGAAGATGGTATCTGTTCTTTCGCTCTAGAATGAAATGATAATTAAATCAATACCTTACGCTGCCGACATGCGTTGATATACATCAACCGGGACAGTTTAAAATGCGTGCGCCGACCGGGATTCGAACCTGGGATCTCCTGCTTACATGGCAGACGCTCTATCCATCTGAGCCACCGAGGACACAGAGGACAGTGCGACTGTAGGGACTTATCCCTTGCACGCTCCCCGGGAGACCAACATTCCCAATTTAATGTCCACACACTACATTCGTAGTGCCCTTGCCATTCCATTCATTACTCGCGGGAGACAATCTTACCGAGTCCCATAAGAGTTCGGGCAATACCAATGCATCCGCACAGAAGGAGGAGGTCAGTGGCCGGACAGCCTTAACTATATGAAGATGGTATCTGTTCGTTCGGCTAACCGGCCATTGACCTACTTCTGTCCGCACAGAAAAGACTATGCGTACGTATTGCCCGAACTCTAATGGGACTCAGTAAGATTGTCTGCCGCGAGTAATGAGTGTAATGGGCAGAGGCACTACGAATGTAGTGTGTGGACATTAAGCTGGGAATGTGGGTCTCACAGGGAGCGAGCAAGGGATAAGTCCCTGCAGTCGCACTATCCTGTGTGCCTTCGGTGGCTCAGATGGATAGAGCGCCTGCCATGTAAGCAGGAGATCCCAGGTTCGAGTCCCAGTCGGGGCACACATTTTCAACTGTCCCCGTTGATGTATATCAACGCCTGTCGGCAGCGTAGGGTATTGATTTAATTATCATTACATCCTATTGGGGTGGACGTGATAACGTGGAGAGAGGAGGAAGAGATGGAGAAACACAGAGGGGGAAGAAGGACATGAAATATGAGTGGTTGGGAGAAGATGGACAGAAACAGGGGGAATGGGAACTGGATTGAAATGGGAAGAGATGGGCAGAGAGAGGCGCAAGGAGTAGATGGACTAACAGAATAGGAATAAGACCATACTCGGGCTACGCCGGGTACTCAGCTAGTAGACAAATATTCCGTCGTATACATGATGTGTCGTGTCTTGGCGGCGTACTGTTGATCCGTTAGCATGGAGAGCGCATTTTTCCATACCTAGCCTGTTCTTGCCGACGACGAAGTGGTGTGGGGAAAGGGGGTTGAATGTACAACACGAATACAAATACATTGATGAGAGAAAACGTTATGAATATCTGCTTAATAACACGTTGGTCACATTTAAATGCAAAGACAATGCGGCAGCAGTTCTGCGAGACAAATCCTTTGTAGGTTTCTGGTGGTATGTGGCTCCAGTTGTCTACTCGCAGGTGATGTGATTCCAGAAAACTACGGTGGTTTGTGGGTGCGGAGTTGGCGCCCGATACCCTCCCAGCTGTGTTACATCGGTGTCAAATCAGGTGAATTTGGTGGCCAAGACATCATTGTGAGTTCCCCACCTTGCTCCTCAAACAACTGTAGCACGATTTCGGACTTGTGACACAGACAGTTACCCGTCTGAAAGATGTTATCACCATCTAGGCTCACATCAAGCACGAAGGTATGTAGCTGTTCGTGCACTTCACAGAAGTCATGGTGCGTAGGGTACCATAGGGTCAACGGAAGCCCAGATGAATGTGCACCGAAGTACAATACCGCCCCTATGGACGTTCGTCCCTGGAGTAAATCATGTTTAGAGTAGTCGTTAGCGTGGAGGACAGTGTATCCGGCTGCTACCTGGTGCAACAAGAAACGTGATTCATCCGACCATATGACACGTTTCCAAATGGGAACACGTGCGAGTCGTCTGTTGCGGTGTCAACATAGCTGTCACAGATCGCCGTCTGCCTGCTTTACCAACTGGTAAAATCCAACGGCCACCACGTTCTTTGCCCATTCCAACACCTTGCCATCTACTTATGGTTTACTGTCCTCCAACCACTTTTCATTTATACGTACGACAACAGCACACGAAGAGCCGAAAAGCTTCTACTCAGTTTTCGAGATGCACGTTCCCATGCACCGGCCCATAAAAATTGGGTGGATTTTCTCTATACGTAGATAGTATCGTCGCTAGGTTGGTTGACTGGTTGGTTGATTTCGGGAAGAAGACTAAACAGCGAGGCCATCGGTCCCATCGGATTAGGGAAGGAAGTCACCTGACCTTTCAAAGGAAGCCTGAAGCGATTTACGGAAATCACGGAAAACCTAAATCCGGATGGCCGGACGCGGGATTGAACCGTCGTCCTCTAGAATGCGAGTCCATTCTGCTAACCACTGCACCACCTGACTCGGTTCGTCACTAGAATATTTTCCATGCATGGAAGACCGTCACAGGATTAACGGTCAGTATTCAGGGATATGACAGGAACGATCGTTTTAAGAGAAAAGGTTCGTATTGGCACATGCCCTCTCTAGACTCTGAGAAGCTCATCTGCAGAAACCAGCATGGTTTTAGGAAACAGCGGTCATGCGCGACACAGCTGGCCCTCTTTGTTCATGATATACAACAGGCTGTAGATACCAGCTCCCAGGTTGATGCCATATTTCTCGACTTTCGAAAGGCGTTCGACTCAGTTCCTCACTGTCGCTTGCTCCAAGAAGTACTCGCTCACGGTCTATCCGATGACATATGCGGTTGGATAGAAAGTTTTCTAACAGACAGGGAGCAGTATGTCGTCCTGAATGGGGTGACTTCAACAGAAACAAGCGTAACTTCAGGTGTGTCCCAGGGCAGCGTAATAGGTCCGCTGATTTTTACGATTTACATAAACGATTTGGTTGATGGTATTGACAGCGACATCAGACTGTTTGCCGATGATTCTGTAGTCTACAGGAAAGTAGTATCACACGAAGGTTTTGAACGAATCAATGAGGATTTGCAGAAAGTAAATGTGTGGTGTAATGACTGGCAGTTATCTCTCAATATTAGTAAGTGTAACCCACTGCGTATAACAAGGCGAAAATCTCCATTAATATACAAGTACAAAATAAATGCCCAGTCTTTGGAAACGGTAACATCCGTCAAGTATCTGGGTGTGACTATTCGAAATGATCTCAAATGAAATGATCAGATTACACAAGTAACGGATAAGGCGAACTGGGATTGCGGTTTATTGGTAGAATCCTGAAGCGATGCAGTCCACCAACAAAGGAAATTGCTTACAATAAGTTAGTTCGTCCAGTCGTAGAGTATTGTTCGTCTGTATGGGACTCTTACCAGTTGGGTCTCATTCAAGAGATTGAGATGGTCCAAAGAAGAGTGGCAAGATTCGTGACTGGTACATTTAGCCATCGCGAGAGCGTTACAAGTCTCATAGAAAGTTTGAAGTGGGATACACTTGCAGATAGACGACGCGCTAAACGGAAGGCGCTGCTCGCTAAATTCCGAAATCCGATCTCCGCCGAGGATGTAGAGCAAATATTATTACCAGCAACCTTCAAATCGCGCAATGATCACCATTCGCAGATAAGGGAAATTAGAGCTCGTGCTGAGGCGTTCAGACAGTCGTTTTTCCCTCGTGCGATCCGCGAGTGGAACAGAGGGGGGGAAATATGACTTTGGTGCGAATTGTGGCCTCCGCCACACACCGCTTTGTGGCTAGCGGAGCATATATGTAGATGAAGATGTAGATGCCCAAGACCGAATGGTTTCCGAATTAGAATGCATTTAATGTAAATTGTTATTTATTCAATACCTTGGCGGGTTTACGTATGTACATACTTAGTCATGTACAACAGTTAGTTTGATGTAAACACGCTGTACATGAAACAAGTACAAGCTTTCCGCAATGTTCGCCACACACGTTTTCTTGGGACAACGTGCAGAAAGTCGGCGTGTGCCGGCAGAAGGAGTACGTTGCAGCATTTCAAAATTGGGTTGCTGTTCCGGCACAGATTGTTGAACCACCCGTTCAGAAGCAAAATGGGAACTCTGAAGAATATCTGTTTCGCAGAATGATCCGGAAACTGTAAACATTCTACGATCAGAAACGCGACGTGTCGGAAAGCGTCGACTGTAGTCCCCGACAGCAGGGGGAGCTCTGCCGTCGCAGAAGCCGCAATCGTACGCCATATCTGCATGTTGTTCACTGATGCAGATGTGTCACATTTGAGCCAACGCTTGTACAAATACAGTTCATCGGTGCTTTTCTCCGATACACACACAGTCTGTTGCACTACTTCACTCACGACACACCGTGGACAACTGTCGCTCAAATGGTTCTGAGCACTATGGGGCTTAACTTCTGAGGACTTCAGTCCCCTAGAACTTAGAACTACTTAAATCTAGCTAACCTAAGGACATCACACACATCCATTCCCGAGGCACGATTCGAACCTGCGACCGTAGCGGTCGCGCGGTTCCAGACTGTAGCGCCTAGAACCGCTCGGCCACTTTGGCCGGCGACAACTGTGGGTTCGACAGGCTAGTTTAATGGCAGAAAGACATCCCGAGAGCTACGTTGTGCCGGAATAAAACGTCAGGGAAGTTGGGTGGTCAGTACACATACAGGCGGAGTCAAAATTTAAGAATTTTTAGCATATTACAGCCCCGTCAGCAACTGTGATGGTCTAGCGAATCAAAATTGTGTGAATAATTTTAATTTTCTTTCGTTTTCTATTTCGGGTTGTTAGTACCCTTAGTTGACAGGCTCACACTGGATCAGAGAAGAGTGGTTGCAAGCTTAATGGAAGTTGTGCGCTCGGCGACAGAATTGCGCTGAAGGTTTGCAGAACGATTTCCACACAGATGACCACCAAGCTGTTTGCATTTACCAGAAGTTTGTAGCAACTAGATCAGTAGCAGATAATCATCATAGAAATGCGGGTCGACCTAGAACTGGCAGAAGCGAAGCAAACATTGCTGCAGCGCAGGAGGCGATAGCATGGAGTCCATCAAAACCGACTAGACGTTGTAGTGTGGAAACAGGGATTCCATAGAGGACAATGAACCCAATTCTATCCAAAGACCTGGTATGCGACTGCATCACCTACAAACCGTTCAAGGTTTGACTGCTCGGCATATACAACTACTAGTAGAACGCTGTGAGATTCTGGCGTAAATGCCACGGATGCTGCCGAACATTGTCAGGCAAGATATTATCAGTGACGAAGCTACCTTTCATACCAGAGGTCATGATAATCGTCATAACACAATTTTCTGGGGTACTGAAACCCATATATCGCTCCTGATCGTCAACGTGCTTCCCGGAAAATAAATGTATGGTGTGCGGTGATCGCTAGTAGTGCACTTGGCACAGTTTCTTTACGATCCGAACGGTGAATGCACATCACTACTCGCAAACGCTGGAAGAGTTTCCCATTGATAACATGCCCATACAACTTAGACGAGAAGGGCGTTTCCAACATGATGGTGCACCGCCAAATTTTGGTCGTTCCGTTCGCGATTATCTTAATGAAATATCCCCAAACCGTTGGGTTGGTTTCGACGGACCGTTGTTACAACCTCCCCAATCTCCGGATCTCACACCCTGTGGCTTCTTGCTATGAGGTATGATAAAGTAGCAAGTGTATAGTACAAACGTGAGAGACCTCGAAGACCTGAAGGACAGAATGAAAGATGCGACATCCAACATATCCCCAGAAATGTATGTTCTGGCTGATGAACGTTGGTTTCAGTGGATTGGCTCTGAGCACTATGGGACTTAACATCTGAGGTCATCAGTCCCCTAGAACTTAGAACTACCGAAACCTAACTAACCGAAGGACATCACACACATCCATGCCCGAGGCAGGATTCGAACCTGCGACCGTAGCGGTCTCGCGGTTCCGGACTGAAGCGCCTAGAACCGCACGGCCACCGCGGTCGGCGGTTTCAGTGGATTAATCGAGCTGGTGGTCAGTTTGAGACTGTATATCTCAGTAAATGATTTCTCTCAAATAGTGTTGATATAATTTTGACTCCCCTGCACATGCGTGCCATTAGTCATAAAACAAATGAACATTGAATCTGTTCTACATCGGAAACTATTCTGAATAGGACATATGTGCATATGAAGTTTCTCGCTTTAAATGAGCCTTGCTGTCATAAATACTGACCACTCCTCCTGGGACACCCAGTAGCATGTAGTGCATACCTTCCTTACTGCGTCTCCTGCCCGCTAAACCACCAGGCGGTGTGCAGTGGGCACTTGGTTTTGTATATAGAGAAGACTGGCTGAGGCCGCAAATCGGCTTCCTGCCCCGTATGTGCTACAAGATAGCTACGGGAGGCTGCGGCAGGCACAGCGGTGGCGGCGGCGGAGGCGGCGGGGGCGGCAGGCAGCAGATGACGTCTGCCTTTCGCAACGGCGCCAGCGGAGCGCATTCGTGTCTCGCCGGGCAGCCGGCCGTGTCGGCAGCTTAAGCGCTGCCTGCGCTCCTAGTTTTTCTGGGACAAGGACAGCCTTTGTTTGGCTCCCAGCGACAGCGTTTCTCGCCGCTCGCCTAATCTTCCGCTCTGACCGGCAAATGTAGCATTTGCTGGCACTCAAAAACTCGCAACTTCTGTGAGGAACGCCGCGGTTCGCTGTCGGGAGAGAAACGAAAAAAAGAAGAAGTGTCTTCCAGTGACCTCACAGCAAACACCGCTCCCCTTCAAAATATCTCTGACAATATTTGAAATCTGGTTCCGCAGGATAGAGCGGATCAGGTTGTGGAAATGTGCCCAAATCAGTTGCTGCTAGTTCCACAAACATACAAACTTTATTTGCTAAAAACACTTAATCACACATGCCCTTAAAAGAATTCAGACACAATACGGCTGAAGACCAGAACACAAGTTATTAAAATTAAGGAATACACACAGTTGAAGGCCTTAGTTACAAAATAGAGGAACTGAGGGCTTAAAGGCTGGATAATAAGTACTACAGTAAGGAAATTTTAAAAGTTTTTAGACAATGACCTTTTAAATTTTAATTTAAGTAGGCTGAAGGCCTAATCTTAAAATATTTCACTTAAGGTTCGGCTGAATTGCATTTACTGAACATAACAACTCAAGGCTTAAAGCCTGGATTATAAATTAAGATAGAGAGAAAATTTTCAAAGGATGATTTTATTTTTAATTCAGATGGCTGAATGCCGTATCTTAAAAATTTTCACATAATGTTCTGCTGAAGGCCACACAATCAACATTAAAACAACCTAAATTAATACACGACTGAAGGCCTCGCACAGTATTTGAGCGCGCGACCGCTATGGTCGCAGGTTCGAATCCTGCCTCGGGCATGGATGTGTGTGATGTCCTTAGGTTAGTTAGGTTTAAGTAGTTCTAAGTTCTAGGGGACTGATGGCCTCGGCAGTTAAGTCCCATAGTGCTCAGAGCCTTTTGAACCATTTTGAACAGTATTTGAGACAAAAGAAAATCGCAAACAACAGAACAGTGGTGCTCAAAAGTGTTCCAAGGGTCGGCCTGGGGAGGAAACTCTAACAACAGGTTAGGTGAGACAGGCGGCCAAGCGTAACACGACCTAGGGACAGCTGAAGAACCAATCAACAACCTAATCAATTCCCTTCCACCCAACCAATGGCATGACAACCGAAAATATCAGCGAGGACGAAGATCGCAGCAGCACTACGTCTTGATAATTAGCATCTAAACACACTCAAGGCACAATAACCACTCTAAGAAAAGAAGGAGAATAACATCAAGCTGTCGAACTGCACGCCGTGCCACACAGCATCAACATGGCGAGGAAAACACACTGCCGGAAAACTACGCTAACGATCAGGGCAGGTAACTGGAACGTTAACGACCACAAGGCAGAAGACACCGCTGGTGCACTTCACCAATAGGTTACAATCATTTCAATAGTTAAACACCATACAGGAAGACGGCTGCAAAATTTGCTGACTCCAGCACACCAAACGTTGCTGCTTGCAGGAATGGCCTAGGAAGCAACAGCGCCGGCCGCGGTGGTCTAGCGGTTCTAGGCGCGCAGTCCGGAACCGCGCGGCTGCTACGGTCGCAGGTTCGAATTCTGCCTCGGGTATGGATGTGTGTGATGTCCTTAGGTTAGTTAGGTTTAAGTAGTTCTAAATTCTAGGGGACTGATGTCCACAGATGTTAAGACCCATAGTGCTCAGAGCCATTTGAACCATTTCTTTTTTTTTTTTTTTTTTTTTTTTTTTGAAGCAACAGCCGGCAATGAACGAAGAGATGTCACAGCAGCTGAGGTTTCGTAACAGGTTAACTGATCACTCAACTCCAGTATCCAGGTTCGGTGGGCGACGAACTTTGCAGCTCTCGCAGCTAGTGCCTCACAGTTCGGACCGCGCGTGCGCACCGCCAGCAGCCCCGGCCTGACCACACGCCTCGGAGACTTCCTCGCTGCTCTGTCGCAACCGACTGACTACCCACACACACCACCACACGGAAAATATAGCAGTCACACCAAAGATAGTACAGCAGTACTAGTATCGATAAACGCTGCTGCTGCTGCCACTGACGGAGGCAAGTGAGCAACTCGTTCAGGTGGTAACTGAGGGAGCAATAAGCCGCCACTCGATGGTGAGATAATGCCCAAAAGAAACAAACGGCATCAGCGACAGCCGGTCACGGCTCAATATTTTTAAGCGAAAACTGAATGTGTCACTCCTTGGAATAGATTGCTGCAGCTGGAATTTCTGCAGCATCAATTCTATCATTATTTAAAACATAAGAAAAACTTTAGGATACGTCTGCAATTGAAGTCAGCGTATCTCCGCACTATTCCTTGCCATTTGTTATCAACTAGCGAACTCAAACTGAGTTTAGTGTATTTGGAGCACATACATCGCAGTATAGTGCCTGGTATATTAAAACAGGAACGTTCACCGATCTGCTCAGGCAAGCCAGCTCGCGCTCAAGCCTCAGCAGTGAGCAATCACCCGGTTCACAGCGAATAGTGGTTGGGGAAGATGTACTGTGTCGGCGTATAAACCAGAGTCCTGTATACGTTTAAGATATTGGAACAGCGTGAGCTACTGTATAAGACGTCGCACTGTATATAACTAGCTTCCTATAGCGCTAATACTCAGAAACACCTGCCGCCCAGCACACTGGAAATACGTTCAGCGACTACAATGGAAGATTTAGTAGATCGGCACTCCTGACTTTCACGTTAGAGTCCAGGAGTGTTCAGAATCCTAACAGTTTCTTACTCAACGTTGAAAAGTAACCCTACTCTCTTTTAATGTTTATATGTATTGTTTCTTGTAAGGAAAGGAAATTTAGGCTCGGGGAAAAAACATATAAACAAGCTGTACTTCACAATACGCAACGCAGGCTCAAACGACTTTCGTCAACAAGTCAATTATCACAGGTCCGACTCGAAGCTTATGAACAATTAACAAATCAGCCCAGTTTAGACTAATATTAAGAGGAAACATCTTTATAGGCGAACATTTACTTCTGAGTAAAAATTTTGAAAAAACTCTTCCTAACGAAATATATGAAAATTGCTCTGTTTTGTTTATGGCGATCAATTCAGTCACGGCAAATTAATTATATTTCTGAGTGTTTAGACTGAAGTGACCTTCAACCTTAGTAACGAGATGGTGGCATGAGGAATTTTTGATATGAAATTGATATGCAAATTAATTTAATTGAATAATTAATTACAACCCCCCCCCCACACCCTCACCCACATACACACACCATTCTACATCTACATCTACATCCATACTCCGCAAGCCACCTGACGGTGTGTGGCGGAGGGTACATTGAGTACCTCTATCGGTTCTCCCTTCCATTCCAGTCTCGTATTGTTCGTGGAAAGAAGGATTGTCGGTATGCCTCTGTGTGGGCTCTAATCTCTCTGATTTTATCCTCATGGTCTCTTCGCGAGATATACGTAGGAGGGAGCAATATACTGCTTGACTCTTCGGTGAAGGAAGGTATGTTCTCGAAACTTTGACAAAAGCCCGTACCGAGCTACTGAGCGTCTCTCCTGCAGAGTCTTCCACTGGAGTTTATCTAGCATCTCCGTAACGCTTTCGCGATTACTAAATGATCCCATAACGAAGCGCGCTGCTCTCCGTTGGATCTTCTCTATATCTTCTATCAACCCTATCTGGTACGAATCCCACACTGCTGAGCAGTATTCAAGCAGTGGGCGAACAAGCGTACTGTAACCTACTTCCTTTGTTTTTGGATTGCATTTCCTTAGGATTCTTCCAATGAATCTCAGTCTGGCATCTGCTTTACCGACGATCAACATTATATGATCATTCCATTCAAGCCAACACCCATCCTCGTTCCTGTTTCCCTCAGCACGCACATGGGTTCCCACCCCCTTCTCCCGCCCTTCCCCTACCCCTCCTTCCTCCCAAATCTATTTCGAATTTTGATTGTAATATCGAATGTTGGTGGCAGTTTCTTTGTCTCAGAGCTGTGATGACGTCCCACCCCATGTCCCACCCAGGAATTGCCGGGAAGTTAAAATTGGTATTGCCCTTTCCTGCACTCGAACCTTGGTCCTTCTGCACGGAGAGGCCAAGTGCACCCCTGACACACGAAAACTATCCTGATGCAGGAAGGGAAGATAAGGTTAGCGTACTTTATTTATTTAGGTTGGAAAATGGAACTAAATATCGGTCCTAATTACATAATTAATCAGACAGTTCGATCCTAATTACACAACTACACAAGAGTGCCTAAATTAGAAATACAGCTCAAAAATTGATGATGCCGTACAACTGGTTTTATCCTGCTGGGGAAAAATTTCACTATAGCACTCAAAACTAGTTCGCGCCAGATGATCGAAGTTAAGCTCTACTGGGCGTGGACGGCACTTGGATGGGTGACCATCCGGGACACCATGCGCTATTGCCATTTTTCGGGGTGAACTCAACCTCTTGATGCCAATTGAGGAGCTACCCGACCGAACAGTAGCGACTCCGGTCACAGCAAACCATCATAACGACCGGGAGAGCGGTGTGCTGACCACACGCCCCTCCTATTCGCATCCTCAGCTGAAGATGACACGGCGGTCGGATGGTCCAGATGGGCCACTTGTGGCCTGAAGACGGAGTTTAAATTCTTTCCAAAGTTGAGACGGATAAATGAGAAACCCCCAGCCTGAAACTCACTCCACCCAGATCCTACGCAGAACCTGGTTGAACCGCACACATCTGTATCGGTTTTCCTTTTACTTCATCTTATTTCCGTATTAATGTTCTTCCGCTCCCCATCTTTACGTTAGTGGTAAAACTGCATTCGTTTCGCTCACATAAACAGTCACATACACAACACTGACACCTGTGAAATTTCATAAAACGTGGCAATTTCGACTAATTGAAATTGCAATATCGCAGGCCGTTAATTAGTTTATTACTTAAAGTTTTGAACATGGCTGTCTTTCAGCAACAGTATATATGTTGCAACGGAGAATAACACAGACAACCGGTTGCAAATAGCTGTTTAGTACGTTGACCTAGGTTTCGAGATCTCTAAAGATGTCTTCATCGGGATGAAATTTTAAAAGTCGTAAAGTTACAATCCGAGAAGGCAATAGTCAAAGTTCAGAGCAGACATGTCCAAGTAAAAAACTAATTTCTGGCTCTTATCTTATAACGCAGCGCTAGCTATGGTGGTTATTTGTTACTACATAAATAATTTTTTCTACATAAGGAATAATCCGTGCTTGCGTCTTTTAATAGCTATGACAAAATTTGTAAGATTTGTGAGAAAAAAATTTGGATGCATGATATAGGTAAGTTAGGTGGCGAACTATTCATGTATCAATTAAGTATTGCATGCACTCCACGTTTTTCATTATAAATCTCACAAGTATTATCATAGCTATTAAAAAACGCAAGCACAGATTATCAGGGCTCTCTCTATGGGGTTATCAATCTGTGTTGGGATAGGAAAAATTATTTTATACTTTTTAGTTCGATTTAAAAATTGTTATAGTAAAAATTTATTTTATACAAATAATTTTATTTTGCATGCTGCCATTGCATCCATTTTTCGTCATATTATGGCTATCTTTATATTGTCGTACCCATTTTCCTTCCCTTTTAGTAATTAGAGGACCTAAGGTTTACCCGACAAAGGGTGGAAACAAGTTATGCAACAAAACAAAAAAGTGTCCTACACTAAGTGATCAAAAGTATCCGGACACCCCCAAAAACATACGTTTTTCATATTAGGTGCACTGTGCTGCCACCTACTGCCAGGTACGCCATATCAGCAACCTCGGTAGTCATTAGAATGCGGCGCTTCGCGAAACTCACAGACTTCGAACGTGGTCAGTCGATTGGATGTCACTTGTGTCATACATCTGTACCCGAGATCTCCACACTTCTAAACGTTCCTAGCTCCACTGTTTCCGATGTGATAGTGAACTGGAAACGTGAAAGGACACGTACAGCACAAAAGCGTACAGGCACACCTCGTATGTTGACTGACAGAAAACACCGACAGTTGAAGAGGGTCATATGTGTCATAGGCTGTCATCTATCCAGACCATCACACAGGACTTCCAAACTGCATCAGGATCCATTGCAAGTACTATGAAAGTTAGGCGGGAGGATTTCATGGTCGAGCTGCTGCTCATAAGCCACACATCACGCCGGTAAATGCCAAACGACGCCTCGCTTGGTGTAAGGAGCGTAAACACTGGACGATTGAACATTGTGAAAATCATGTGTGGAGTGAATCGCGGCACACTATGTGGCGATCCGATGACAGGGTGTGGGTATGGCGAATGCCAGGTGAACGTCATCTGCCAGCGTGTGTTGTAGTGCCAACAATAAAATTCGGAGGCGGTGTTGTTGTGGTGTGGTCGTGTTTTTCATGGAGGGGCTTACACCCCTTGTTGATTTGCGTGGCACTATTACAACACAGGCCTACATTGATGCTTTGAGCACCTTCTTGCTTCCTACTGTTGAAGAACAATTCGGGGATGGCGAATGCATCTTTCAACACAATCGAGCACCGCCTGTGGCGGAGTGGTTACATGACAATAACAACCCTGTAATGGACTGGCCTGCACAGAGTCCTGACCTGAATCCTATGCGACGCCTTTGAGACGTTTTGGAAAGCTGACGTCGTGCCAGACCTCACCGACCGACATCGATACCTCTGCTCAGTGCAGCACTCCGTGAAGAATGGGCTGCCATTCGCTAAGAAACATTCCAGCACCAGACTGAACGTATACATTGAAAGCTGTCATCATGGCTAAAGGTGGGTCAACACCATATGGAATTACCGATGGAGGGGGGCACGAACTTGTAAGTCATATTCAGCCAGATGACCGGATACGTTTGATCAGATAGTGTAGGTGGTGTTTGCCTTTATGTATATTGGAAATGGAAGGAATGCCTGTGGCATTATGTCTTCAAGTATCATCCATAATTTTTCCAGAAGCAGAATTTATGTCTATCCAAGACTTTTGATTTTCTTGCTATCGCTAAATAGTCTTTGCAATATTCAGCTAAGGTATCTAGTGATGACCTTCCATTTAATAGTTGTCTCCTTGTGTTAGCGCGGAAGCGAGTTTTCATCTCTGGCGTGCTGCTTGAACCTTCAGCCAATCAGGGTCGCTGGCGGTGGTCTGCGTCATGGGGGCATGTTTATCTGAATAGAACACTGTGTTTCGGAATCCGAAGCAAGATAGGTCGGTGGCGATGTCTGCAATGTTGTAAGTTTTGGTGAGATTCGCTTCAGTTATTTTGCCGTGGTTGTTCACATGTGACGCTTAGATGATTTTTGTAGTGAGCTGTCAATGTGTGTCAGTGATTTTGCAACAATACCTTGTGACTAGGGCCTCCTGTCGGGTAGACCGTTCGCCGGGTGCAAGTCTTTCGATCTGACGCCACTTCGGCGACATGCGCGTCGATGTGGATGAAATAATGATGATTAGGACAACACAACACCCAGTCCCTGAGAGAAGAAAATCTCCGACCCAGCCGGGAATCGAAGCCGGGTCCTTAGGATTGACATTCTGTCGCGCTGATCAAAGCTACCGGGGGCGGACACAATACCTTGTGCAGAGCCTATAATAAATTGTAACGTGAATTGGTTCGCAGGCACGTGGTATCACAGAGGCTTAAAGATTGCCTATTGTTCGTAAGATGCAAGCCGATTACGGAATCGAATTATATTTAATCCATCCGCTCCTTTTTGCACTCTATCTTTAATCACCCTCTCCTGCATTACGTTTGGTTTGTTGCTTTACTGGGATAAGTTTATACAAAATGTATAATATATTCATGTCTTTTACTGAAACTATGATGTCACGTGTTCTGAGAATCCATGTGATTTACTTTACCTGTCTGCACAGTTCGAGAGTAATATAGTTATTATATTCGGTAATCTGCTAATTACTTTTGGTCTTCCTTAACCTTTCTCATATTACTGAACACAAAATAGCTGCAAGCTTGGTTTAACACCGTTCTTTCGACGCCTGTTGTTACTTCAAATGGCTCAAAGCACTATGGAACTTAACATCTGAGGTCATCAGTCCCCTAGACTTAGAACTGTCTAGACCTAACTAACCTAAGGACATCACACACATACATGCCAGAGGCAGGATTCGAACCTGCGACCGCAGCAGCAGTGCAGTTCCGGACTGAAGCGCCTAGAACCGCTCGACCACAACGGCCGGCCCTGTTGTTACTATATCGTTTTGTACCTTCACTGATAGACCAGTGTAGGAATGATCAAAAGTACGCAGCTTCTCTACTTCAGTAACAGTAAATGTCTTGGCCTGTACATGAGTACTTTACAGATATACAAAGGTACGTCTGAACGCTGCATTTGAAATGCTGATTGCAATGGAAGCCTATGCAGTATATGTAGCAATGAGATATTTTGAGTAGTACATGATGGTGATACATTCCCCAATTTCAACAGCATGTGCAAATATTGTCTTTGAACTTTGTTGCGTCTTGTTCGTTTGATGTCGTACCTCAGTAATAAATCCTTAGAATCTAAGTGCGTTTAGCGTTTACCGTTGCGTATCCGAGTCATAAATCGTTAGAATCTAAGTTCGTTTATTGTTTACAGTTGCGCAGATTTAGGTAAGTGTTTGTGTTTGTGACAAAATTTCCTGAATTACTTGTAATCGGATTGAGTTTTCAGTTGAACGTTGGGCCATGAACATTCATGTATTCCAGCACAGCCTCATAAATCAAGGCTTTATGTAACGAGTAGCTCAGTTTAACACACAGTGCACACCTTACGTAGTAGCGAAAGCGACTGAAAGTGCATTTGGAGGTGTGAACGCAACAAGTGTCCCCACTGCTCGTCGTCCCGTTACTAGTTGCAGGGGAGCGGCTGAGCGGCTGAGCGGTTGCCGGCGGCCTGCGGCGTGGCTTGGCGCTGCCGCTGCCGCCGTCGGCGCGTTTTGTTTGTTTTGGCAGTTCCTGCGGCCGCGGGCAGGCCCAGCTGGTATAAACCTTTATTGGATCATCGCACTTGTGGCCGTCGTCCTGAAGGTGAACAACTCCGGGGCCAGCGCGCCGGGTTCGAGTCCTGGCGAGGCCGGCTGCGGCAGCATTATGCATACGACGGCGGCCGCGGGACCCGTGCCTGCTGCTGCTGCTGCTGCGCTCCGCCTGCCGACAGGGATCGGCCGCAGCAAATTTGAATTTTCTCGTTGCCGAAAGGCGATCGCTATCTGCGGCAGTGGCCCCCGTGTCGGGAGCCGCGCGTCGCTGAAGGTGAGCCGGCAGCGGCCGTAGCTGGCTGGCGGGTGCAGCGCGGCCGCCACAAGAGCCCCTCGTTGCTCCTTCCTGCACTAGAGGCGGAAGAAACTCGACGAAAAAATGAGTCATTTCGATTCGTAAAAAGCTGCATTGGTTTGAAATAAAGTGTAATTATAGAAAACGGTAAAAGTGATGAATGCTGTTTTAATAATAAAGCCGACCTAAACGAGTAACAAACATATGGCATAAGAATTGGCATCGCATTGCTGAGACAATAATGTCACTGTTGCCGTACGTAGTGGCTTAAGGTACGCGTGTACATGCATTGTGCCAGACTTGCTCCCAACTCTAGTCTATACGGTAGTTTCCCGCTGTCGTCTCCGAACATCAGTTGTATTGACTTTTTTTCTTTTATTATCGACGCAATCACATGTTTATGACACATTCATAACCGGTTTCGGCCATACAATGACCATCTTCAGATTCTAAAGGCGGCGAACACTGCGCACAGGTTCATGCGTTGTCAAAAGTTAGTACTGACAACACATGAACCAGTGTTCAGAGTATCCCACCTTTAGAATCTGAAGCTGGTCATTGTATGGCCGAAACCGGTTATGAATGTGTCATAAACATGTGACTGCGTCTATAAATAAACAAAAAAATTTACAAAAGAATCAATCAAGCACTCCATAGAAAAAATGTCGTTTTTCCAGAAGTATTGAAGAATGGCACCAACCCTAGTTAAATAAATGACGTAGCAGTGAAGAACAATGCTTCACTGGCTTAGAAAATTAATGATTTGTCTGCCATTTCTATTAAATAATTAAATCGGAAGGAGATAAATTAAAAACTATTCACTCATAATGCACAATAAAAATAGAAAGTAACTGACCTGCTGTCTGTGTGTACATAATATCCCTTTATCTGTTCATAGATCCTGAAAATGGATAAATTAACACTAAAAATTGAGTTCTTCAACCTCACTTTTCATCCTTCAGCACTGACTGTTCAAATGGTTCAAATGGCTCTAAGCACCATGGGACTTAACATCTGAGGTCATCAGTCCCCTAGACTTAGAACTACTTGAACCTAACTAACCTAAGGACAGCACAAACATCCGTGCCCGCACTGACTGTTGGTAATGCTCAAATAGCGGTACAATCCTCGATTGCGGTATGATATCTGACCAGAGTTTCAAAAAATTAGAATTAGTACTAGAATACAGTTTAATTTTTGTAATATTCAACCACTTATCACTTTTCGAGGAAAGCAACGAACGATGAGCGGAGTAAGTTTTCTTTTATTCGCTTATTTAATTTAATATTTCGATTCTGTTTATTTTGTAACTGAGAGTCGAAATTTTCCAATCTTTGTTCGACTTCTACGTTTATTACAGGAAATAGGAACAATAAATCGAAAATTGGTTATTTCAAAAGCCGATTATCTTGAGCGGTTTCAACAGTCAGATTAAACTGGCCTGGAAAAAACGATATAACCGAAAGCCAATAGCTTCAGCGATAACCGCCATCTCTATCCTGCACTACTCGCGTCCCAGAAAAACCGCGACAGGTATCTTTCCACCACTATTCAGTTACAGCGCTCGTCTTAGATAAAATAGGATAAGTAGAGTAAGACTTAACATCCATTTTATTTCGTGAACGCTTCAAGATCTCGAACCAAGTTTGAGGTAAAAGATAGTTCGCAGAAGAGCGCGTAGATTTTCAAAAATTTTCCAGCACCATATTACATTGTACAGTGGTAGGTAATATACAACCATGAGAAGAAACGTTTCTTAAATATGTGTGATATGTTTCGACTGATAGAGCCCAGAAGCCAACTTAAATGAACAGCGAATAGCGAACAAAAATGTAGCATTGGGTGTGCCGCAAAAGACTTGATAGAACCGTAAATGTTGTATGGTTAAACTCTTTTCTCTTGTATTATCAGATATATTATAGCAAGAGCGCTTTTTTGTTTTATAGAACGATATAATTTTTAAACGGCATTCGAAAACTCTTGGGAAGACGGCAGCAGTGATATTTGTGAATGTTGCCGTCTAAACTTTTTGCAAAACTATCTGACAAATAAGCTAAATATGAAAGACGAGGCCTCTGGAATCAGGTATAGCTGAATAAACATCGACAGATAAAGCTTCCATGCTAGGCACCGCGATTATGCAGCAAGATTGTAGGCATATGGTATTGTATTGTATGTTAACCGGGGGCCTAGAAACGACGGAGAGGCTCCGTCCCCGACGCAGC
The DNA here is from genome assembly GCF_023864345.2 of Schistocerca serialis cubense. Taxonomy (NCBI): domain Eukaryota; kingdom Metazoa; phylum Arthropoda; class Insecta; order Orthoptera; family Acrididae; genus Schistocerca; species Schistocerca serialis. The sequence goes on from NC_064638.1 coordinate 314,045,614, forward strand.
CGCAGTGGTCCACAACCCCACGACGACTACCGCAGCCCACTTCACCCCTCCGCCGGCCCACACCGAACCACTCTTGTAGGGTTATTATGCGGTTCGGCTCTGGTGGACCCCCCCTCCCAGGGAAAGTCTCACACCAGACGAGTGTAACGCCTATGATTGGGTGGTAGAGTAATGGTGGTGCACGCATACGTGGAGAACTTGTTTGCGCAGCAATCACCGACATAGTGTAGCTGAGGCGACATAAGGGAATCAGCCCGCATTCGCCCACCGAACCTTGAGACAAGTCCACCGGGCGGATTCGTGCCGGGGACCAGGCGCTCCTTCCCAATCCGGAAAGCCGTGCGTTAGTTCCAAATGGTTCAAATGGCTCTGAGCACTACCGGACTTAACTTCTGAGGTCATCAGTCCCCTACAACTTAGAACCACTTAAACCTAACTAACCTAAGAACATCACACACATCCATGCCCGAGGCTGGATTCGAACCTGCGACCGTAGCGGTCGCGCGGTTCCAGTCTGTAGCGCCTAGAATCGCTCGGCCACCCTGGTCGGCGGTGCGTTAGTGGGGTGGGCTAGGCATATAGCACTAACATACAAATATTTCTTCTTGGTTCAACTTTATGCGAAGCACGTACTGGGTCAGTGTGCATTGCTGTAAATGGTACTGCAAGCTAGTTTCCGGCCGATCAGTAGGAGCTTATGAATACTGTACATACCATGTTTGAGAGGTAGCTATCGTGGAATAGGTAACCAGTTGACATGCTCGATACAACGATGGAGCCTTGCTCCAGAGCCCCATATAGCAGGGTTTACGTTGAAATAGCCGAGTCTGGCCGCATTCACTTTCAATACAAGTACTTTTGTCAGATCTGACTGCCAGACCGGGCGTGGTGGGACTCGAAGAATGTTGTGTTCTGTCACTGCCAAGTATCGCGCAGTCAGCACACGAAATGGTCCCTGGTGCCTTGAAGTCAAATCGTACCACCATACTACTAAAGTATTCCCTCTACAGCGACTTGGCGCACTGATTAACGCATTTCACCCGCAATTTCCCAACCGGTTACCCAGATATAGGATTCTCATGGTTTAAGTAAATCATTTAAAAATCTTGAACATGGCTGCGAAACAGCAACTGTGTAAATCTGAAGAGGTTGAAAAATCTGCTAACCAGTAGCAAACAAAGTTTTTTTTAGCCCTTGACCTAGGTTTTGATATTTGTAAAAATATCTTCTTCAGAAAGAGTAGGCCTTGTGATAAGGCCTACAATTTCTGAAGATGACCTAGGTCAAGGGCTAAAAAACCTTTTTTTTGCAACTGGTCGGCTGATTTTTTCAACCTCTTTAAATCAATTAAGATGAAAATGTTTCCTTTTAAAAGGTCACTGCTGATTCCTTGCCAAAAACAAGCTTCAGCTGTCTCTAATTACGTTGTCGTCGACGAGAGTAATAAATCTTACCTTTTGTTTACATGACATAGCCAGCCTGAATTTTTCACATGCTTCGGAACTAAAGATGTAAATACAGCAACGTTTTCTAACACATGCAGATGTTCATCAATACGTATGTTTTTGGATAGGGTCCGCCTTTAGCAAAACACAATTTTTTTTGTTTTTTAACCCAAACATGTTTCACTGCAGTTGCAGCATGTTCAGTGGGCTTTTATTTTTCATCTGTTAAAGATAAAGAATGTTCTTTACTGTTTGTATACGTGTAACTATTAGTTTTTAAATCGTAATTACAGATATTTGAAAAAAACACATTAATTATGAATTCATATCTTTTTACCACATGGTGTGGTTTTTATGATGTGTTGTGTTTCTGCACTGACTGCTTTGTTCCACAGTTTGTCATTTGCAACAACTTACACTTTAAAGTACATAAATTGTTTAAGCCAAAATTACGATTTGAAAATTGTTATTTTCAAGCCTGAATTAATTAATTCTGTGTGTGTGTGTGTGTGTGTGTGTGAAAAGGGAGAGAGAGAGAGAGAGAGAGAGAGGGACAGAGAGAGAGGCAGTAGGTTTTAGGATTTTTCTCTATTTTTTTATTTTTTATTTGTGTGTGCATGTGCGTGGGGGTTGTGGTGGTGGGGAGGGGTATAGGGGGTGAGAGCCTTATAGGTTGGTCTTGTCTAATAATTCTTTGAGGGCAGAGAACAGTTCCATTGCAGAGGGCTGTGTATTCATTTATCACTTGTTTGCCTTCCACTATGGCTTTTTGTATCTGATATTTTTCTTCAATTATTAGTTTTTGTGGGGGGCTGTTGCTCCATCTGAGAATTTTCAAATCAGTATTGATGTTTGTTGGGTTATGTTTCTTGTCCATGAAGTGTTCAGCAAATGTGGAATGACAGCTGTTACTTTATAATGCTCTTCTGTGTTCTGTTTTCAAATCGTAATTTTGGCTTAAACAATTTATCTACTTTAAGGTGTAAGTGGTTGCAGATGACAAACTGTGGAAAAAAAGAGTGACTGTAGAAACACAACACATCAGAAAAGCCACACCATGTGGTAAAAAGATATGATTTCATAATTTGTGCGTGTTTTCTTATGTATCTATAATTACGATTTAAAAACTAATAGTTACATGTATACAAACAGTAAAGAGCATTCTTTATCTTTAACAGATGAAAAATAAAAGCCCACTGAAGATGCTCCAACTGCAGTGAAACGTTTTTGGTTTAAAAAACAAAATTGTGTTTTGCTAAAGGCGGACCCTATCCAAAAACATACGTACTGTATGTAGAGGTGGACTAGGCCACCAACTACGGATACATACTCGTGTTGATCGACTGTGCTTTGCAGACTGACGGGATCGCTCAGGGAATGCCAAGAAAACACTCCCCAGACCATTACGCTCCCTCCTTCAGTCTGGACGTTTCCGACTATTGTTGCAGGATGCTTGCTTTCAGACGTTTCACGGCGTACACACCAACGGCCAGCTGCATAAAATGTGATTCATCTGAAAAGGCCACCTGTCGCCCGTTAGTGGACGTACAGTTGTGATACTGGCGTGCAAATTCCAGCCTTCGTCGCCGATGACCAGCTGTCAGAATTTGTGGATGAATGAGGCGCCTGGTACGGTGGCCCATAAACGGCAACGTTCGCTGAACGGTTGTTGAGGACACAGTGTTGGTAGCCCCTTGGTTCATCTGGGCGGTCAGTTGCTCATTGTTTGTTGCACGTCTATTCTCCCGTATACATGCTATCGTTCATCATTGTCATCTATGGGCCGTGGTGCACCGCAGTTGCCTGGGCAACGCTTTGGGATAGCTCAGTTTTGCCGTGCACCGTATATTTTAACCCTGTGATCAGTTTACAAATTTAGTCGTTTCTGAAATACTTCACCCTTGGTCCAAAAGCAATGATCGTGCCCTTTTGGACATTGGACATATCGCTCCGTTTCCGCATCATGACAACGACTAATCTGTTCTCCGAGTCTCCTGCGACTCGCCCTATACATCCTCCCCTGCTAGTTCTGCCACCTGCCGTCCATGAATGGTTGTTTCACGCGGACGTCGAACATAAGCGGTGGTCAAGTTCATGTGACTGGACAGTGTATTGTACAATGATAAGCAAAAAATTATGGCACCTGTTTAACAGGTGTTAGTCCACCTATGAAATGCAAAACAGCAACCTGGCAGGTTTCCGGAGGTGCGTGGCACCTGATGTCTATGCATAGCTCACACAATTCCGGCAAATTACTGGCCGGTGTTTGTAGGACCCATAGTGTCCCAGATGCTTTCCATCGGGTACATATCAGGTAAAATAACTGCCTGATTTCACTATCAACCTCCTGAAACTACTGCAGCACGATTATAGACTTGTGACACTGTTTGTTACCCTGTTGGAAAGTATCACTGTCGGGGAAGACATGAAGCATGATTGGATGTGTACGAGGGTTGGAACTTAAATAGCGGCAACTACTTATTCACAACCGATACAAAAGAGTTACATGTTTGCCCCTGTTACTGTCCTGCAAAGTAGTCACCAGCGCTGTGTACCGTAGAACCCGTTGCCAGCGATGTGGAACGCGTAGTTCACCGTTATCAGTGCCTGTTCTGTTGATGATTCGAATGGAGCGGTCTGCTGCCTGTCGTATCTCTGGAACAGTACTGAAGTGAATGCCACGAAGTGGTTCCTTCATCTTCGGAATCAAATATCAAATCAAAGTCACAAGGACCGGGGAAATTGGTGGATGGTACAGTACTTCCCAGTCCCATCGACCGAACAGAGCAGCCACAGCTTGCGCTGTTTGCGCCCGCCCATTGTCGTGCAAAATGATGGGTGGGTTACTCGGAAAGCGTCGCCGCTTCTTTCGCAATGCTTGTCGCAGGTAATGCTCCAAAAACGAACGATAATACTGTGCATTGACGATCTGCCGTTGAGGAACGTAATGCGTTAGGATAACAACCATCACAGTCGTACACGAGAATCGCTATAATTTTCACCATAATGGGGTTCTGACGCACTTTCGACTTTCGCAGCGACCCATAATGACGCCATTCGTTGGATTGGCGTTTCAGTTTTGGCTTGTACGATGTGGTACAGTCTCATCCACTGTTACGATACGGTGTAAAAAAGCCTTTCCTTCGCGCTCATAGCGCTCCAAGTGCGTCTGAGCTGCGTCGTAACGTATCCATTTCTGCATTTCCGTCAATTAATGCGAACCCATCGTGATACAATTTTTCGCATGCCCAGGCGTCCCTCAGGATGCTTAGCACAGTCGTACGCACCAATCAGGTTTCGTGGGCGAGCTCACGAATCGTATGGCGCCGATCACTGTCCACTAACGCGGCAACAGCATGCACTTCTTCAGAGAGGCTAAGACGACCTGCCCGATGCATGTCTGCTACAGTTTGCCGACCTTCGTTGAAGGATTTCACCCAAAGTGCCACTGATCTGTACGCCAATGCCGATTCCCCGCACGCCTCTTGAAGACCTTGATGACACTGTCGTGCTGTACGACCTCTGGCACATCCAATCTTGATCCAACTCCGTTGTTCCTGTTTAGAAAACACAGTGACATTGTTACGATAGACCGCTCGCTCACAAGTGACTGTGTTTCAGTCGATTGCGCGCACGCCGGTGACGTGGGATGGGCGAATCCATTTCCTCGGAGGTAAGGCAGGTATGTCAACGACGTGCGCTATCAGCGACAATAGTAGATTCCATTTCATAGTGTCTCCACAGCGGTGATGCCACTGTTTTAAGTTCCAACCTACGTATGTAGTCCGCAAAAATATACACAGCTTTCATGGTGCCTTTTATTGTTAGCACAAGTCCCATGGAAACCCACGAGAATCCCCCCGATACCATAAGACTAACCCCACCGACCTGCGTCCACGGTGTGGTGCATATGTTTCGTACAGGCGTTCGCTTATATGACACAAACATCGAACCTGTAACAAGAAGCGTGTTTCATCCGACCAGGCAAGACATTCCAATCTCTGTGATCCTGTGCTCTCTGCAGCTGTAAATGACAATGTCATTGCAACAGTATGCGCTGAACGTTGCGCTCCGAAACACTCGTGCCTGCACCAGCGCTGTGTCTCAGAACTGTCGCAATCGCTGAAGAAGGAACCCGGGAATTGGCGGTCAGCTTCGCCGCTACCAAGATCCCCGTTCCCAGGCGTCGGGTCATAACAATGGCTTATGTCAGTGTATTTCCCCATTTGTGGCCCATATCGTCTCTAGTGTGATTTCCTCTTCGCCTCTGCCTCGATTATACTTTTTCCATACAGCCGCAACGCCGCCAGGGAGCATTAAATGTCACGGTGGTGGATTATCCATGTATCAGCCACAGAGACTACAGACACGGTTCGTAAAAGGGGAATGATTGTTGTTTTAAACACGAAGAAACACACAAGAGAAGCTGTGTTTCCAGACGGTAACGAAGATAGTGCTGAACGAAGACTGTATCCCGGAGCATGATTCGAACGTGTCCGCTTGCCTTCCTCAAGCACTGCTCTCAATGGCTGAGACATCCAGGGCCGCGTCGAAGCTCCACTATGCCATCATGTATCCCCGAAACATCCCGAAAGACGAGTCTCCGCAAGTTCGCTTTTTAACCGTTCGGTTGCTTCCAAGGAGTAATAGACGAGCTTTCTTAGAGTTTTGAGTTCGACAGACTTCGTCATCCTAGCCACCTTTCCCTAATACGTAACTCTGTTTTATGCAGGCGAGTGTTCTGTAATTGCTCACATCCCTGATGCGTTTAACGTTTGACGGGAAGTAACTTTCTAGCCATAACGTGCGCTCAATTTTGCAGCGTCACTGAGCGGGAAAGTGCAATGAATCTTATACCCCCTCCTCCTGCTGCTTCTTCTGTCGAGTCGACGAAGAACCGCTGTTGTACCTTCATTACATCTGAGTGGCCGGGAAACTGTTCTTCACGTTCCTCATAGAAAAGGTATGAGTGATAAGTAACGCCTGTCTTGTAAGACACACTCACTTTCATACACACGATATCTTACTGATAGCAGATACAGGAAAATTCTGTCTTCCTAGATTTCCAAAAATATTTCAGCACTATATTACATGTTATGTTATATGATGTTATGTTAACGGGGGACCTAGAAATGACGGATAGGCTCCGTCCACGCCGCATCCGCAGTGGTCCGCAACCCCACGACGACTGCCACAGTCCACCCCTCCGCCGCCCCACACCGAACCCAGGGTTATTGTGCGGTTCGGCCCCCGGTGGATCCCCCCCCCCCAGGGAACGTCTCACACCAGACAGACGAGTGTAACCCCAATGTTTGCGTGGTAGAGTAATAGTGGTGTGTACGCGTACGTGGAGAACTTGTTTGAGCAGCAATCGCCGACATAGTGTAGCTGAGGCGGAATAAGGGAAACCAGACCCCACTTGCCGAGGCAGTGGAAAACCGCCTAACAACCATCCACAGACTGGCTGGGTCACCGGACCTCGACAGAAAGCCGCCGGGCGGATTCGTGCCGGGGACCGGCGCTCACTCCCGTCCGGAAAGCCGTGCGTTAGGCCGCACGGCCAACCGGGCCGGCACTACACTGCATTGGGAACGAAGACTTTCGCGACGACAGTGTAGTATAAAACGTTCTCGGACTTCTTGCGGCGTCAGTTCAGGGTGAAAACCAAGCTTTCGAAGATTACCTCCATCGTCTTCGGCAGCAGCAACTAACCGTCAAAACTGTCGCTGTGGTGGCCTTATATAGTCCTGAGACGACTTCTGGTTGGTCGGTAATTACGTAATGCTGTCGCAGATGGTGTCAACGATAGCGGCACTCCGCCTCTCTCAGCATCGAGAGCTCGCGTCCACGCACCGTTCAGATTATATCCGCTGTCATGGCCAAAGTTCCTATCGTAAATACACTCCTGGAAATGGAAAAAAGAACACATTGACACCGGTGTGTCAGACCCACCATACTTGCTCCGGACACTGCGAGAGGGCTGTACAAGCAATGATCACACGCACGGCACAGCGGACACACCAGGAACCGCGGTGTTGGCCGTCGAATGGCGCTAGCTGCGCAGCATTTGTGCACCGCCGCCGTCAGTGTCAGCCAGTTTGCCGTGGCATACGGAGCTCCATCGCAGTCCTTAACACTGGTAGCATGCCGCGACAGCGTGGACGTGAACCGTATGTGCAGTTGACGGACTTTGAGCGAGGGCGTATAGTGGGCATGCGGGAGGCCGGGTGGACGTACCGCCGAATTGCTCAACACGTGGGGCGTGAGGTCTCCACAGTACATCGATGTTGTCGCCAGTGGTCGGCGGAAGGTGCACGTGCCCGTCGACCTGGGACCGGACCGCAGCGACGCACGGATGCACGCCAAGACCGTAGGATCCTACGCAGTGCCGTAGGGGACCGCACCGCCACTTCCCAGCAAATTAGGGACACTGTTGCTCCTGGGGTATCGGCGAGGACCATTCGCAACCGTCTCCATGAAGCTGGGCTACGGTCCCGCACACCGTTAGGCCGTCTTCCGCTCACGCCCCAACATCGTGCAGCCCGCCTCCAGTGGTGTCGCGACAGGCGTGAATGGAGGGACGAATGGAGACGTGTCGTCTTCAGCGATGAGAGTCGCTTCTGCCTTGATGCCAATGATGGTCGTATGCGTGTTTGGCGCCGTGCAGGTGAGCGCCACAATCAGGACTGCATACGACCGAGGCACACAGGGCCAACACCCGGCATCATGGTGTGGGGAGCGATCTCCTACACTGGCCGTACACCACTGGTGATCGTCGAGGGGACACTGAATAGTGCACGGTACATCCAAACCGTCATCGAACCCATCGTTCTACCATTCCTAGACCGGCAAGGGAACTTGCTGTTCCAACAGGACAATGCACGTCCGCATGTATCCCGTGCCACCCAACGTGCTCTAGAAGGTTTAAGTCAACTACCCTGGCCAGCAAGATCTCCGGATCTGTCCCCCATTAAGCATGTTTGGGACTGGATGAAGCGTCGTCTCACGCGGTCTGCACGTCCAGCACGAACGCTGGTCCAACTGAGGCGCCAGGTGGAAATGGCTTGGCAAGCCGTTCCACAGGACTACATCCAGCATCTCTACGATCGTCTCCATGGGAGAATAGCAGCCTGCATTGCTGCGAAAGGTGGATATACACTGCACTAGTGCCGACATTGTGCATGCTCTGTTGCCTGTGTCTATGTGCCTGTGGTTCTGTCAGTGTGATCATGTGATGTATCTGACCCCAGGAATGTGTCAATAAAGTTTCCCCTTCCTGGGACAATGAATTCACGGTGTTCTTATTTCAGTTTCCAGGAGTGTAATTATTTCTACAGTCTCATTAGTTACAGAATCCCAGTATGTAGGAACCAAGGACAAAACTTTTGTTTCGTCAAACAGTATTTTGTTTTCGTTTATGAGAGTGTACTCAGCAACTGCAAATTTCTCCGGTTCTCGATTTTTAATGTTCTTTTAAGGGCAGACTCGGTCTCAGGATCCCTGGCATTTATGAGTGCACTTTGTACACGGAGATCGTTTCAGTATTCTTGATCGTCGTAACACCTCATGTCAACGATCTGTATTATCATCAGCTCAAACAGTGTAGTCTTTTTCTTCCTGATGGTTTCCACAAGCCAGGGATCGTGTACATTCTTGAGATACGAATGCAATTGGGCGAAAAATGCAGGTGAATCATATTTTTTGGAGACGAGTTGTAGATGTTCTTTCCTCGTGTCAGAACGTACTAAGTACAAGGGACGATCAAAAAGTTTCCGTTAGAAGGCTTTACAGTCCAGAATCGGTATGCCAGCCGGGCGAAATTACCGCGAGCAGTGAGGAATCCGTCCCACCGACGCACCATATTAAAGATAACTGTTTGGTAAAACACCGTATCCTGCTGCATAAAGAATTCGCAACAGCTTGCTGCTCATCCTCGTCTGGCAGATATCGCGTTCAAGACCTTCTCTAAGTGACTGAAGGCATGATAATCGCGTGGGCAGAGATCAGGACTGTAGATGAGGATGACGCCTACTTGAGTTGGCGTAACTTCTGCGTTACAACATTTGCGATATGGGGACGTGCGTTATGACGAAGCAGCAGCACCCCTTATTGCAGTTTTCCCGGATGTTTCGCATTATACGCACACCGAGTTCGTCGGGCGTTGCGCAGGACCGTTCCCGTTTGGTGGAGAAAGCAGTTTCCTTGAAATAAATAAGCAATGAGCCCCGGAAATCAATGAGCAGGGTGAGCATCACCTTTCCAGCAGATGGCTGGCTCTTGAACTTCTTGCGACGAGCTGGATGACACCACGCATTCTTAATTCTCCGATCGATATCTACCGGTGCTTGTCCTTCGCAGCCAAGAAAAGAATAGCAGCACGTTGGTCCTGTTTGGACGTATTTGTTAATAACGTCGCCTCAGTTTCTGTGTCCTCAATCACTGCATGCACATCGGAAACAGACGATTATCACATTAATCCCTTGCCTGCATGTCGATCCTTATATATCCGCATTGGATTCGTGCTGTGTTGCGTATAAGCTGCAGCAATGCCCTTAAACGGAAAATTTTTGCTCGTCCTTTATACAACTAAACAAAATACAAGTTTACACACACACACACACACACACACACACACACACACACACACACATTATATATTTTACAAAGAATTAATTACCAAGACAAGGGAATTGACAAAATCTACATTCAGGTAACATTTCTCCAAAATTGAAGCATAGAGCAACAACAAATCTTGTCCTGATTATGAAAAATGGAAGACAGGGCACTAACACATACGCCAGACTGCTTGGTCTTGGCCACATTCGCACTTTCTGTCCTCAGATGTGAAGCATCATGACTTATAACTTAGCTCTACCGATGCCAGTTCTTATTCGCTTAAGGGGCCTCCAAAACCCACAGCCCTCGTTACAACCTGCCGGAAGAGTTCAGGCGGACCCATACCGCCTTAGTGCTTAGATTTCCACAATGAAAGTCTTGCCTTATCCAGAGGTACTTCCATAGGCTTTGCTGTGAGGGGAAAAATTTCTTAATATCAGCCTAGGTTGAGACTGTTGATGTCCAAACAGTGGGTGAGCTTCAACATTCTCAATGTTTAGTCGTTCTTGATGAGCAGCGACTTCTCGACGAGTACTTGGAGGTGTAACGTCAGTAAGCCAGTTTGTCATCTGAACACGGTTGGATTTTAGGCATTCAGTGATTAAGCTGCAAATGTCATTTACGGTAGGATCCTCAGTCTTTGCATGGATTGACCTATACCAAACAGGGGAAGCATATTCTCCAGCAGAGTACCACAGAGACAATACCGTGGTTTTAAGAGCTTGTGGTTTTGCACTCCTTGTTAACTTTCTGAGGATGTTACTACTGGTACTGACTTTATGCTTGATGTTGGCTGAGAATGTTATACTGGCACTGACTTCATGCTTGATGCTGGAGAAGGGTGTGCTAAAAATGAGGGAGCGATCCAGTGTTACGCCTAAATACTTTGAGGCGAGAGAGCGTACCAAGAACGTTTCATTCCAGGAGACATGTAATTTTCTTGAAATTTCTCCACTCCTAAGGCGGAAAGCTCGAAGTTGAGATTTTGATGGATTTGGTTTGTAATGTTTCTGTATTATGAGAACTGGCAGTTTTGTTTGTAATATTTACACAAAGAGCGTATTTTCTGAGTAGATGTGTAGAGGAGACTCTTTAGATTCCATTGTTTATATTGTTGTCGCGTAGTCAGTCGGCATTTTTTTCTGTCAAGTGCCGGTATCGCGCCGTGTTGGTGTGGAGGTATTATTTCGGAATACAGTTGCTGCAGCTTCGAACATATCAGATGAGGTAATACACACAACAACAAAAGTTCTGCATCACCTCGGTTCCGAGAGTTCCGGAACCTGTACAGAAAATTGGAATAGAGATCAACATAAACATCATTTCCGCCCTTTTTATTGTTCATGAAAACCACACATTGCATGTTGTACCACCATACAGCGAGACCTTCAGTGGTCGTGGTCCAGATTGCTGTACACACCGGTACCTCTTCTACCCAGTAGTACGTCCTCTTGCATTGATGCATGCCTGTATTCGTCGTGGTATACTATCCACAAGTTCATCAAGACACTGTTGGTCCAGATTGTGCAACGCCTCAAAGGCGATTCGGCGTGGCTGGTGGGTCACGTCGTCCATAAACAGCCCTTTTCAATCTATCCCAGGCATATTCGATAGGGTTCATGTCTGGAGAACATGCTGGACACTAGTCGAGTGATTTCGTTAGGCCGGCCGGTGTGGGTAAGCGGTTCTAGGCGCTTCAGTCTGGAACCGCACGAACGCTACGGTCGCAGGTTCGAATCCTGCCTCAGGCATGGATGTTTGCTATGTCCTTAGGTTTAGTTGTAGGGGACTAATGACCTCAGATGTCCAGTCCCATAGTGCTCAGAGCCATTTGAACCATTTTTTGATGTTGTCATCGTGAAGGAAGTCATTCACAAGATGTGCACGATGGGGGCGCGAATTGTCGTCCATGAAAACGAATGCCTCGCCAATATGCTGCCGATATGGCGGTGTACGTCGCCCCCACATAATGCCACCCCAAAACATCAGGGGACCTCCACCTTGCTGCACTCGCTGGACAGTGTGCCTACGGCCTTCAGCCTGACCGGGTTGCCTCCAAACACGTCTCCGACGATTGTCTGGTAGAAGGCATGTGCGGCACTCATCGGTGAAGAGAACGTGATGCCAATCCTGAGCAGTCCATTCGGCATGTTGTTGGGCCCATCTGTACCGCGCTGCACAGTGTCGTGGTTGCAAAGATGGACCTCGCCATGGACGTCGGGAGTGAAGTTGCTCATCGTGCAGCCTATTGCGCACAGTTTGAGTCGTAACACGGCGTTCTGTGGCTGCACGAAAAGCGTTATTCAACATGGTTCCGTTGCTGTCAGGGTTCCTCCGAGCCATAATTCGTAGCTAGCGCTCATCCACTGCAGACGCCTGGACACTTCCCTCGTTGAGCGCCCTTCCTGGCGCAAAGTAACAATGCGGACGCAATCGAACCGCGGTATTGACTGTCTAGACATGTTTGAAGTACAGAGAACACGAGACGTGTACCTCCTTCCTGGTGGAATGACTGGAACTGATCGGTTGTCGGACCCCCTCCGTCTAATAGGCACTGCTCATGCATGGTTGTTTACATCTTTGGGCGGGTTTAGTGACATCTCTGAACAGTCAAAGGGACTGTGTCTGTGATACAATATCCACAGTCAACGTCTTTGATCAGGAGTTCTGGGAACCGGGGTGATGCAAAACTTTTTTTGATGTGTCTATAGCTATACATTCGCGTGTGCTAATAGTGCGAGAACTGGAATGTCGTGTTTAGGAAGCATTTTCGGTTTAAACGTTTTCAGTATTGCAACTTGTGTTTTGACTGTTAGAATATTGTCGGTTAGGTCCTTCATAATATGCATTATCTTAAGAAGGCATCACATCACTCTTCACCCTTTTCTGTTTAAAGTACTGTACGTAAGAAAAAGTTTTGTAAAAGCTTTAATGCCTGATCTTTCTATTTTATATCCAAATCACAGTAACTTAATAACAATGATCACTGTAGACATATTCATATTTTCTAATTCTGTTCGTGTTAGTCGATCAGATTAATACCGAACTAAATCACAACAGTTTTGAAGTTATTCCTGCTTGGACGTTCACATTCCACTTACCTATTCAAAAGTTTTTAAGTACGATTATCTGGGCACAGTGAATGTTCTAACGTCGCTTGGTTTACTAGCACTTGTGACATATTAATAATAAAAAGATACATAATTAAAAGGAAGGAATTAAAGGATAGTGCATTTGCATTATTATTAAAAGTTATGCGTGTACGAACTTGTGCTATTGATCATGCACTTTACCTTGCGTCGTTTCTCCTTTTTTCTGTGTCCATCGCTATATATATATATATATATATATATATATATATATATATATATATATATATATATATATATATGTCGTCTTCTGAAAGCTTCTCCTTCTTGTTAATCTTGCGAAAACATGACCGTGGACTTCCTTTTTCTACATTCCAGTGGTAGATGCAGGCAGCCGACTCCAGGAAACACAAGTGCCTCTCAAGATGATATAAAACATGAAGGAAATTCCTCCCAACTTGGCTTTACTTCAATAAAAATACTTAATACTGTTATTAAGGCTTCTCTTAAAAACACCCGTAGCACGTCATACCCCGAGCAATACATTTCAACCATCCTTCTACATATGAGATAGCGAAACAAAATCATGTACAGAAAAGTGAATGATGTTTATTGTTCATTGGTCAGCGCGTTCATAATGAGTGTCTTTGCCGACGCTTATGGTCGGTCTTTGATTCTGTTGTTATCGCTATTTGGTTTTTTAATAAATATTAACTTTACCATATCCAGGGTCTTTCACCATGTTCCTACACATACCGCAACTAGCGAGATTTACTTATGTAAGATCAGAAGCAGCGTCATTTCTTCCAGTTCCTCTTGTTGCAGGTGATCGTAAGCAATGTAGGCATACTCTGCGAGAAGAGCTACATTTCCGTTGCTGCACAGGAAAGTTCGGACTTTGTTTAGTGCGTTTAGGGAACAAAGAGTGTTTATTAATTTTGCGCAAACTGAGATTGACTTAAGCTGCAGTACATTTATCAATAACAGCTGTTAGGCCCAACGTAATATCGTATTTAGAGCACTATGTTTAAAAAAAATGTCATAATGTTTCTCATTCATAGTAATGGATAGATACGCTTCATACTCAGTTATTTTTACGGTCACGATGCAAGAAGCTTGCACAGCTACGTTTGCAAACACTAGTTGGTTAAAATACAATTAAAAGATTATGTACTAGAAATTCAAATATAATTATTACGCCTGAAGTTAATATAATTACACATCAACCAAGTTCACAGAAGCTGCATAAAATGTACACGAGTGTACACATTGGAAGTCCAAACACGGAAGTTTCACATAGTCTCACACAATGGTTTCATACAGGCAGCCAGAAGTATAAAAGTTGAAGGCTTTGCGTTACAAGCCTTGTACGAGGGCTATTCGGTAAGTAAGGTCCGATTGGGCGCAAAAGGGAAACCATAGTCAAAATCCAATGAAACTTTCCAAGGATGTGTTGGGTAGTGTCTCTAGTATGCCCGTCGATTGCATGACGTCGCTATTTTCTGTTCTAAGCGCACAGTGAGCAAGTAAAGATGGCTAGGTAAGTAGTATCTCCGGCCAAATATGAGGATCTGGTGAGAGATTTCGCTTGATGTCATACAGCCCACATAACGTAACTGCCATGCGTTTCCTTCTTCACGACAATTGTCGACTCTGCAGGGGAAATGAAGGTGTCCTTGTAGCGTTTTCGATCGGAAATGTTTGATCACCGCACACCAAAACTCGTAACTGGCCCCCTCTGCGTTTTATCTCCGCTCACGTGAACCGCTGGCTAGGAAGACAACATTTTGGCACGGAAAGCATAGGCGGCTGCCTTCTATGAGGAGGGTACTGGAAACTTCACACAACGGTTCGATTCCCGGCGGGGTCAGGGATTTTCTCTGCCTCATGATGACTGGGTGTTGTGTGATGTCCTTAGGTTAGTTAGGTTTAAGTAGTTCTAAGTTCTAGGGGACTGATGACCATAGATGTTAAGTCCCATAGTGCTCAGAGCCATTTGAACCATTTTTCACGCAAGGCTACGACAGATGTCTCAGTCGGAGCGACGACTACGTAAAGAAGTAGCC
This sequence comes from Schistocerca serialis cubense, assembly GCF_023864345.2. NCBI lineage: Eukaryota > Metazoa > Arthropoda > Insecta > Orthoptera > Acrididae > Schistocerca > Schistocerca serialis. The sequence goes on from NC_064638.1 coordinate 314,060,830, forward strand.
GGCAAGTGTAGCAAACTGCTGAAAACAACATTTTTGATTTTCACAGTGGTTTCCATTTCACCACCGACCCTTCTTTCCGAATAGCGTTCGTAATACGTGTCAAGTTCCTTCAGAGTGCTATCGAGGGCAGCTTCCAACTCTTCAAAGATTTTAGAGGAGAAATTATTAGTAAACGCTATTGGTAAATTAAGTAACGCGTAACTAGTGTCTCGCGTCGTCCAGTAGGCCTCGGGTCTACCGTTACGGGCTTCTTAGCGATGGCCGGCTCAGCTAGTGAGTTTTGCGGGAAGCGTATCGAGACTGACGGCAGTTGCGTAGCGTTCATTAATGTCAATTAACGGCGCGGCAGAGGTGAGGTACGGCGCGGCCGGCGGTCACGCTCTCTCTCCGTTTCTTGTGGGCGGCGCACCGGTCAGCAGCCCATTCTCAGCTTCCGTCGCCGGTGTCCGTGGACCCTGGACTCCTCTGCTGGACGTCGCGGGCTCGATGACAGCATCCGTTACAGTGCTTGCCTAAATGTGGAGTTATATGTCGAGTGTTCTTCAGACATGTTGTATGAACTGAAAACACGGAAATCGAACGTAATAAGCGAAATATGTAGGCACACGAATGAATACAGGGGAAAAGTAAATAAAGTGTTTTTAGGTTTTATGTTCAGATGCCTAAAGCAGAGGGTCCGTTCCCAGAGAAGGATGTCAGGTAGATGAGATTACTTGTTGCAAGAAGAGCTTTCTGCAACTGCAAACACTTAGAAAAACTGTAATTTTCTCCTTAGGTCGATTTACTTTATCTTACTAATTAACCCTATCCATTAAGGTAACTGCAGATTTCTGTTACTGCTTATTAAATGAAATCTAAAACAGATGGCTGCGATCGGTCACTTACGAACTATTTCTTCATCCCATTCATACTGAGCATTTTCTGTAGTGGCAGAAATGTGCCAGCTAATTTTTTCTATCAGGTTACCTCAGCGACTGTTATGTGACTTATAAATCAGAGAGTGCAGCAATCAATAGTCCTTTTTTAGATTTTGTTACGCAAATCCAGATTTCGGCTAGTAGCTAGCCATTCTCAATGCACTATTTTCTATTCTCAATGTATGTAAGCCCCTGTTGTTCGGACGTCAGTCACTGTTCCTTGAGTATTCAAAGAACTGTGACTGAAGCCCAAACAACAGGGGCTTACATACATTGAGAATAGAAAATAGTGCATTGAGAATGGCTAGCTACTAGCAGAAATCTGGATATGCGTAATAAAATCTAAAAAAGGACGACTGATTGCTGCACTCTATAATTTATAAATTATTTCTATCCTTATACAGTTGGAGCTAAGTTTTCAGAAAGAGCCTTTTCGTTTAATCTTATACTAAGGATGGTTACTGTAATTAAGTTTACAATTCCGAAATGTGAGCATTGTTCTAATTATTTGCCACGGTAGCAATAAATTAAGCTCATCCATTATGACTGCTGAAGTTGTCGTGATTGAATAGTAAATTAAATATTGATACAGATAGCTGCGAAATATTTCATAAGTGGTGGTCGCTGCTTTCTACAGGGGTCCCAAAAAACATATAAAAAGTATTGTGACAGGAGCATGGGCTCTAAAATGCATATCTTAAGAGCTATGAGCACTCATTCACCTTCGATACCACGAAACATACCTCTTCTACTGCGACTACTTAGCTTTCCACCTTTTGAGAGGCTGTAGTAAGGACCAAACCAGAAAAACATGTCCAGAAAACATAAGGTCTAAAATGTGTACTTCAAGAGCTATGAGCATCTCTTTATCTTTGCTAGTGTGAAACACGTCCCTTTCACTGAAAAAGGGCTCATAGGTCTTAAGGTATGCATTTTAGAGCCCTTTTTTACTAGACATTTCTTCATCTCTTGTTGTAAGGAATCTGCTCCTAAAGCTTGTCGGTGTTTTTGACACCCTGCGTATTTCACTTTACATTTGTCCATTGAGCAGAGTCTAACTCTCGAGTGTTTCTATGAAAGGTCTATCCAGTGACACGACCTATTTGTTAAAATATTGGACTCGCATCAGTGAAGCATCCCTACGGCCATTTATCGGCTAGGGAAACAGCGTATGGTTCCTTTGTAACTCTCGGTTCCCTTTCCCACCCTTGACCTACCTAAGCTAGTGTTCCATATCGAATGACCTCGTCGATGACCGTATATTAAAAGCTAATCTTCCTTCCTAAGATAAGTAGGTGTACAATATATGGAGAGATGGGTAATATACGGTATGTACGAGAAGCAAGAGCGAAAAATAAGGAGGGAGGACCAAGAAAGAAGTATTTTTGCCCCTACTGTTCAATCTATACATTGAAGAGATGATAACGGAATTAAAAGGATTGTTCAAGAGTGGGATATCACTGATAAGATGCACTGATGACACTACTATCCTTAGTCAGTGAGAGAAGTATTAGAGGACCTGTAGTACAGGATGAACAGTCTAATAAGCACGCAGAGTAAACCGAAGAAAGACGAAGGTAATTAGGGGTAGCAGAAATGAAATTTGCGATAAAGTTCTCATTAAAATTGGGATCCTCGAAGAAGTGAAGAAATTCTACCTATGATGCAATATAACTGATGACAGACGAAGAAATGAGGATGTAACAAGCGGACTGGTACAAGCAAAGAGGGCGTATCTGCCAAAAGAAGTCAATTAGTATCAAACATTGACCGGTATTTGAAGAAGAAATTTCTGAGAATGTGCTTCTGTCATAAAGTATTGTGTGGTAGTGAAACATGGACTGTGGGAGGACCGGAACAGAAGAGAATCGAAGTGCCTGAGATGTGTGTTACACAGGAATGTTGAAATTCGGGTGAACTGATAAGCTAAGACATGAGGAGGTTCCCCAAACAATTTGTGTGGGAAATCAGGTATGGAATATCGTAACTGCCGTCTGCTTCACGTCTGCTGTGCAGCGAGCTACCTTTTAATTTAAGTATTAACTGTATTTTTCTTACTTGTCACTTCTTCTTCCGTGTGTATTTGCTTTTAGGAAGCTTTAATTGTCGGGTGCTATTAATAGTGTTCCATAGATTTCGTGTTTGTTTTGAATACAGTCAGAGAGAGTCCCTTTAGTCAGCCATAGTGCCAGTAGTGCTAGTGTTTGTTTTCAATACAGTCCAGAGACAGGTAGTGCTATTTTCATTGTTTTCTACAAGAAGTGCCTAGCAACCACAGTTTAGTTAATAAACAGCCGCCTTTAGTGAATTAGCAGTCTATTTAAAGGTTGATTAACTCTCTTCAGTAAATTGATTCCTTAGGATGGATAGGATGTGTGACTGCTGTGTACGGACGCAGGAGGAGCTGGCCACTGTTCGCGAACAGCTGAGCGTGTTGATGGCCGCGGTCAGCCGTCTTCAGGCTGCTGCCTCGGAGTGTAGCGGCAGTGGGGAGTCTGGTGCGTCGCAAGGTACACCCCAGGTGTTACATGCTTCACCCACTGTCCCTGCTGTCGAGACATCTTCGCGTGTACTGGGCGCGGTTGAGCCACCCTCTCCCCAAGGGGAGTGGCGGGTTCAGCGGCGTTCGCGGCGCACGAGGCGGAGGGTAAATGTGGAGGCTGGCCGTGTGGCATCGCCCGCTCTGCCTGTGAGTGGACATGTGGCTGCTCCTTCAGCAAGGTCCGAGCAGGCACACGGGGGGAGGGGTTTATTAGTTATTGGGAGCTCCAACGTTAGGCGGGTGATGGAGCCCCTTAGGGAAATAGCGGGAAGGTCGGGGAAGAAGGCCAGTGTTCACTCTGTCTGCTTGCCAGGGGGTCTCATCCGAGATGTGGAGGAGGCTCTGCCGGCGGCGATAGAGAGCACTGGGTGCACCCGACTGCAAATTGTTGCTCATGTCGGCACCAATGACTCCTGCCGTCTGGGTTCAGAGATCATCCTCAGTTCGTACAGGCGGTTGGCGGAATTGGTGAAGGCGGAAAGCCTCGCTCACGGGGTGAAATCAGAGCTAACTATTTGTAGTATCGTTCCCAGAACCGATCGCGGTCCTCTGGTTTGGAGCCGAGTGGAAGGCTTAAACCAGAGGCTCAGACGATTCTGCGGAGATCTGGGGTGCAAATTTCTCGACCTCCGCTATCGGGTGGAGAAATGTAGGGTCCCCGGAAGCGGCTACAAGGGTAGCGGAGTACGTGTGGAGTGCACATGGGGGTTTTTTAAGTTAGAGAATCCCCTCCCTAGGCCCGACAAGACGCCTCCTGAGACGCAGCAAGGTAGGAGTAGGCAAAATGCAACAGGGAATAACAATATTAATGTGCTAATAGTAAACTGCAGGAGCGTCTACAGAAAGGTCCCAGAACTGCTCTCATTAATAAACGGTCACAACGCCCATATAGTACTAGGGACAGAAAGTTGGCTGAAACCAGATGTAAATAGTAATGAAATCCTAAACTCAGATTGGAATGTATACCGCAGAGACAGGCTGGACAGTGAAGGGGGAGGCGTGTTTATAGCGATAAGAAGTGCAATAGTATCGAAGGAAATTGACGGAGATCCGAAATGTGAAATGATTTGGGTGAAGATCACGGTTAAAGCAGTCTCAGACATGGTAACTGGATGTCTCTATAGGCCCCCTGGCTCAGCAGCTGTTGTGGCTGAGCACCTGAAGGATAATTTGGAAAATATTTCTAGTAGATTTCCCCACCATGTTATAGTTCTGGGTGGAGATTTTAATTTGCCGGATATAGACTGGGAGACTCAGACGTTCATAACGGGTGGCAGGGACAAAGAATCCAGTGAAATTTTTTAAAGTGCTTTATCTGAAAACTACCTTGAGCAGTTAAACAGAGAACCGACTCGTGGCGATAACATATTAGACCTTCTGGTGACAAACAGACCCGAGCTATTTGAAAAAGTTAACGCAGAACAGGGAATCAGCGATCATAAAGCGGTTACGGCATCGATGATTTCAGCCGTAAATAGGAATATTAAAAAGGGTAGGAAGATTTTTCTGTTTAGAAAAAGTGACAAAAAGCAGATTTCAGAGTACCTGTTGGCTCAACACAAAAGTTTTGTCTCAAGTACAGTGTTGAGGATCAGTGGACAAAGTTCAAAAATGTCGTAAATAGTGCGTTAGATGAGTATGTGCCAAGCAAGATCGTAAGAGATGGAAAAGAGCCACCGTGGTACAACAACCGAGTTAGAAAACTGCTGCGGAAGCAAAGGGAACTTCACAGCAAACATAAACATAGCCAAAGCCTTGCAGACAAACAAAAATTACGCGAAGCGAAATGTAGTGTGAGAAGGGCTATGCGAGAGGCGTTCAATGAATTCGAAAGTAAAGTTCTATGTACTGACTTGGCAGAAAATCCTAAGAAATTTTGGTCTTATGTCAAAGCGGTAGGTGGATCAAAACAAAATGTCCAGACACTCTGTGACCAAAATGGTACTGAACCAGAGGTGACAGACTAAAGGCCGAAATACTAAATGTCTTTTTCCAAAGTTGTTTCACAGAGGAAGATTGCACTGTAGTTCCTTCTCTAGATTGTCGCACAGATGACAAAATGGTAGATATCGAAATAGACGACACAGGGATAGAGAAACAATTAAAATCGCTCAAAAGAGGTAAGGCCTCTGGACCTGATGGGATACCAGTTCGATTTTACACAGAGTACGCGAAGGAACTTGCCCCCCTTCTTGCAGCGGTGTACCGTAGGTCTCTAGAAGAGCGTAGCGTTCCAAAGGATTGGAAAAGGGCACAGGTCATCCCCGTTTTCAAGAAGGGACGTCGAGCAGATGTGCAGAACTATAGACCTATATCTCTAACGTCGATCAGTTGTAGAATTTTGGAACACGTATTGTGTTCGAGTTTAATGACTTTTCTGGAGACTAGAAATCTACTCTGTAGGAATCAGCATGGGTTTCGAAAAAGACGGTCATGTGAAACCCAGCTCGCGCTATTCGTCCACGAGACTCAGAGGGCCATAGATACGGGTTCACAGGTAGATGCCGTGTTTCTTGACTTCCGCAAGGCGTTCGATACAGTTCCCCACAGTCGTTTAATGAACAAAGTAAGAGCATATGGACTATCAGACCAATTGTGTGATTGGATTGAGGAGTTCCTAGATAACAGGACGCAGCATGTCATTCTCAATGGAGAGAAGTCTTCCGAAGTAAGAGTGATTTCAGGTGTGCCGCAGGGGAGTGTCATAGGACCGTTGCTATTCACAATATACGAGGACCTTGTGGATGACATCGGAAGTTCACTGAGGCTTTTTGCGGATGATGCTGTGGTGTATCGAGAGGTTGTAACAATGGAAAATTGTACTGAAATGCAGGAGGATCTGCAGCGAATTGACGCATGGTGCAGGGAATGGCAATTTAATCTCAATGTAGACAAGTGTAATGTGCTGCGAATACACAGAAAGATAGATCCTTTATCATTTAGCTACAAAATAGCAGGTCAGCAATTGGAAACAGTTAATACCATAAATTATCTGGGAGTACGCATTAGGAGTGATTTAAAATGGAATGATCATATAATGTTGATCGTCGGTAAAGCAGATGCCAGACTGAGATTCATTGGAAGAATCCTAAGGAAATGCAATACGAAAACAAAGGAAGTAGGTTACAGTACGCTTGTTCGCCCACTGCTTGAATACTGCTCAGCAGTGTGGGATCCGTACCAGATAGGGTTGATAGAAGATATAGAGAAGATCCAACGGAGAGCAGCGCGCTTCGTTACAGGATCATTTAGTAATCGCGAAAGCGTTACGGAGATGATAGATAAACTCCAGTGGAAGACTCTGCAGGAGAGACGCTCAGTAGCTCGGTACGGGCTTTTGTTAAAGTTTCGAGAACATACCTTCATCGAAGAGTCAAGCAGTATATTGCTCCCTCCTACGTATATCTCGCGAAGAGACCATGAGGATAAAATCAGAGAGATTAGAGCCCACACAGAGGCATACCGACAATCCTTCTTTCCACGAACAATACGAGAATGGAATAGAAGGGAGAACCGATAGAGGTACTCAAGGTACCCTCCGCCACACACCGTCAGGTGGCTTGCGGAGTATGGATGTAGATGTAGATGTAGACTAGAGGAGGGGAAAAGATGATGGGAAATATATAAAGAAATTAGGAAAAAAGTTTCATTGGTACTGGAGGAACACATAGAGGATAAAAACTGTAGAGACCGACGTAGATTGCAATACATCGAATGGATCGAACGAATAATTGAGGATGTTGGGTGGCAGGGCTATTCTGTGATGGAGAGGTTGACGCAGTAGAGAAAAGCCGCAGTGATCCGCATGAAGCTAGTTGGGAGACTGACGAAAAACAAAGGAAAGGCTGTTTCGTTTACTGCGTTCCTTTCTGGGGGCCCCTTAGTCGATTTCATTCTGTAGAATCCTTATTTCTGCACGATATTTATAGTAAAAGTAAAACACAAAACAACGCTTTTGAAATTACATTGTTTCAACTAGTGAAGCGTTGGGGACTTTCAGGGGTACGCTCTCTCAGCTACGTACACTACGGGCATTAAAATTGCTACACCAAGAAGAAATGCAGGTGATAAACGGGTATTCATTGGACAACTATATTATACTAGAACTGACATGTGATTACATTTTCACGCACTTTGGGTGCATAGATCCGGGGAAATCAGTACCCAGAAAAACCACCTCTGGCCGTAATAACGGCCTTAATACGCCTGGGCATTGAGTCAAACAGAGCTTGGATGGCGTGTACAGGTACAGCTGCCCATGCAGCTTCAACACGATACCACAGTTCATCAAGAGTAGTGACTGGCGTATTGTGACGAGCCAGTTGCTCGGCCACCATTGACCAGACGTTTTCAATTGGTGAGAGATCTGCAGAATGTGCTGGCCAGGACAGCAGTCGAACATTTTCTGTATCCAGTTAGGCCCGTACAGGACCTGCAACATGCGGTCGTGCACTATCCTGCTGAATGTAGGGTTTCGCAGGGATCGAATGAAGGGTAGGGCCACGGGTCGTAACACATCTGAAATGTAACATCTGTTCAAAGTGCCGTAAATGCGGACAAGAGGTGACCGAGACGTGTAACCAATGGCAGCCCATACCATCACGCCGGGTGATACGCCAGTATGGCGATGACGGATACCGCTTCGAATGTGCGTTCACCGCGATGTCCCCAAACACGGATGCGACCATCACGATGCTGTAACCAGAACCTGGATTCATCCGAAAAAATGACGTTTTGCCATTCGTGCACCCAGGTTCGTCGTTGAGTACACCATCGCAGGCCCTACTGTCTGTGATGCAGCGTCAAGGGTAACCGCGGCCATGGTCTCCAAGCTGATAGTCCATGCTGCTGCAAACGTTCGTGCAGATGGTTGTTGTCTTGCAAACGTCCCCATCTCTTGACTCAGGGATCGGGACGTGGCTGCACGATCTCGACTGTTAGTGATACGAGGCCGTTGGGATCCAGCACGGCGTTCCGTATTACTCTCCTGAACCCACCGATTCCATTTTCTGCTAACAGTCATTGGATCTCGACCAACGCGAGCAGCAATGTCGCGATACGATAAACCGCAATCGCAATAGGCTACAATCCGACCTTTATCAAAGTCGGAAACGTGATGGTAGGCATTTCTTCTCCTTACACGAGGCATCACAACAACGTTTCACCAGGCAACGCCGGTCAACTGCTGTTTGTGTATGAGAAATCGGTTGGAAACTTTCGTCATGTCAGCACGTTGTAGGTGTCGCCACCGGCGCCAACCTTGTGTGAATGCTCTGAATATCTAATCATTTGCATATCAGAGCATCGTCTTCCTGTCGGTTAAATTTCGCGTCTGTAGCACGTCATCTTCGTGATGTAGCAATTTTAATGGCCAGTAGTGTGTTTACTAAAAAAATTTGTGCGAAGTAGACTGAAACGAATGTTAAGAGACAATACGGCGACGGATGTAGACCATGCCGTTTATGAAAGACTAGATATATTTTTCTATTTCTGCGTCAATGCAGTCACGAAGCAGACGTCTTGTAATAACATGCGAAGGGTAGGTTTGACGCATAAATTGGTAGTAGTTAACTTATTACTAGTTCTTAGAAGAAACAAGTGCAGAACGACGCACGCTTCTGATCATAGACCGAGGTCGTTAGTAAACACTATGTTGCTGCTTTAAGGAATAAAGCAAAAAACGTAAAAAGAAACGATTCACTTAGATAGCTGTGTGATGGGCCACCAATAAAGACAGATAAATGACTTCAATAATGGGACTCCAGCACGCACAGTACTTCCGCTGGCGCCGGCGGTGCGTGGGCGGGGTGTAGCGCCTGCAGCGGCTGCCACCCGCCCGACAGCCAGAGCTCATTCACGTCTGTCGCCGCATTCCGGCTTTCCCACGCCGCCGGCCGGCCCGCACACTGGTTCAAGGCGAAGGCGAAGTAAGCAGCAGGGAAACCGACAGCCGCGCACCTCGGCTCTCAGGGCCCGTTGACCCGGCCTCCACGTAAAACCGACACTGGCTCAGCCCGAACCTGCCACGCAGCTCGCCGCCACAGGTCAGCCACTTGACTTTGGGCTTGTTCACATACCGAAAATACCATTGTTGCGTTTATCTTTCCGTGTTTGCCAACAGTGGAGCTCACAATTGTGTAGCGTCATACAGTTCTTGGCTATTAACAGTATTCGTAGTCACTTTCAGCTACACGATGAATAGAGAATTTTTGGGCTTAAACGAATGGAATAACTGGTAGAAGCCGACCTCGGGGAAGATCAGTTTTGTTTCCGTAGAAATATTGTAACCCGTGAGGCAATATTGACCTTACGACTTATCTTAGAAGGAAGATTAAGGAAGGCAAACCTACGTTTCTAGCATTTGTAGACTTAGAGAAATGTTTTGACAATGTTGACTGGAATACTCTCTTTCAAATTCTAAAAGTGGCAGGGATAAAACACAGGGAGCGAAAGGCTATTTACAATTTGTACAGAAACCAGATGGCAGTTATAAGAGTCGAGGGGCATGAAAGGGAAGCTGTGGTTGGGAAGGGAGTGAGACAGGGTTGTACCCTCTCCCCGACGTTATTCAATCTGTATATTGAACAAACAGGAAAGGAAACAAAAGAAAAATTCGGAGTAGGTATTAAAATCCGTGGAGAAGAAATAAAAACTCTGAGGTTCGCCGATGACATTGTAATTCTGTCAGAAACAGCAAAAGACTTGGAAGAGCAGTTGAACGGAATGGACAGTGTCTTGAAGGGAGGATATAAGATGAACATCAACAAAAACAAAACGAGGATAATGGAATGCAGTCGAATTAAATCGGGTGATGCTGCAGGAATTGAGACGTTTAAAGTAGCAAATGAGTTTTGCTATTTGGGGAACAAAATAACTGATGATGGTCGAAGTAGAGAGGATATAAAATGTAGACTGGCAATGGCAAGGAGAGCATTTCTGAAGAAGAGAAATTTGTTAACATCGAGTTTAGATTTAACTGCCAGGAAGTCGTTTCTGAAAGTATTTGTGTGGAGTGTAGCCATGTATGGAAGTGAAACATGGACGATAACTAGTTTGGACAAGAAGAGAATAGAAGCTTTCGAAATGTGGTGCTACAGAAGAATGCTAAAGATTAGATGGGTAGATCACATAACTAATGAGGAGGTATTGAATAGAATTGGGGAGAAGAGGAGTTTGTGCCACAGCTTGACAAGAAGAAGGGACCGGTCGGTACGACGTGTTCTGAGGCATCAAGTGATCACAAATTTTGCATTGGAGGGCAGCGTGGAGGGTAAAAATCGTAGAGGGAGACCAAGAGATGAATACACTAAGCAGATTCAGAAGGATGTAGGATGCAGTAAGTAGTGGGAGATGAAGAAGCTTGCACAGGATAGGGTAGCATGGAGAGCTGCATCAAACCAGTCTCAGGACTGAAGACCACAACAACAACAACACAACAATATAAGTAAAGATAAACAGCTGGTCTCGTCACTATATAAGCAGTTTTTTTTTCTTTCATGGTCACCAGTATTTTTATTGGCTCGATGCTGTACTCCATCTCATCCATTATCGTTCTAATCTTTTCACTACTACACGCGGCATCAGTATTGCCTGCCCCTACCATTTTTCCACTCAATCCCCCTACCAGCCCCAGAATCAGTACGGGCAGATATGGATTCTGACCACAATCTCTTGGTTATGAACTGCAGATTGAAACTGAAGAAACTGCAAAAAGGTGGGAATTTAAGGAGATGGGACCTGGATAAACTGAAAGAACCAGAGGTTGTACAGAGTTTCAGGGAGAGCATAAGGGAACAATTGACAGGAATGGGGGAAAGAAATACAGTAGAAGAAGAATGGGTAGCTCTGAGGGATGAAGCAGTGAAAGCAGCAGACGATCAAGTAGGTAAAAAGACGAGGGCTACTAGAAATCCTTGGGTAACAGAAGAAATATTGAATTTAATTGATGAAAGGAGAAAATATAAAAATGCAGTAAATGAAGCAGGCAAAAAGGAATACAAACGTCTCAAAAATGAGATCGACAGGAAGTGCAAAATGGCTAAGCAGGGATGGATAGAGGACAAATGTAAGGATGTAGAGACTTGTCTCACTAGGGGTAAGATAGATACTGCCTACAGGAAAATTAAAGAGACCTTTGGAGAGAAGAGAACCACTTGTATGAATATCAAGAGCTCAGATGGCAACCCAGTTCTAAGCAAAGAAGGGAAGGCAGAAAGGTGGAAGGAGTATATAGAGGGTTTATACAAGGGCGATGTACTTGAGGACAATATTATGGAAATGGAAGAGGATGTAGATGAAGATGAAATGGGAGATACGATACTGCGTGAAGAATTTACAGAGCACTGAAAGACCTGAGTCGAAACAAGGCCCCGGGAGTAGACAACATTCCATTAGAACTACTGACGGCCTTGGGAGAGCCAGTCCTGACAAAACTCTACCATCTGGTGAGCAAGATGTATGAGACAGGCGAAATACCCTCAGACTTCAAGAAGAATATAATAATTCCAATCCCAAAGAAAGCAGGTGTTGACAGATGTGAAAATTACCGAACTATCAGTTTAATAAGTCACAGCTGCAAAATACTAACGCGAATTCTTTACAGACGAATGGAAAAACTGGTAGAAGCGGACCTCGGGGAAGATCAGTTTGGATTCCGTAGAAATGTTGGAACACGTGAGGCAATACTAACCTTACGACTTATCTTAGAAGAAAGATTAAGAAAAGGCAAACCTACGTTTCTAGCATTTGTAGACTTAGAGAAAGCTTTTGACAATGTTGACTGGAATACTCTCTTTCACATTCTAAAGGTGGCAGGGGTAAAATACAGGGAGCGAAAGGCTATTTACAATTTGTACAGAAACCAGATGGCAGTTATAAGAGTCGAGGGGCATGAAAGGGAAGCAGTGGTTGGGAAAGGAGTGAGACAGGGTTGTAGTCTCTCCCCGATGTTATTCAATCTGTATATTGAGCAAGCAGTAAAGGAAACAAAAGAAAAATTCGGAGTAGGTATTAAAATTCATGGAGAAGAAGTAAAAACTTTGAGGTTCGCCGATGACATTGTAATTCTGTCAGAGACAGCAAAGGACTTGGAAGAGCAGTTGAAGGGAATGGACAGTGTCTTGAAAGGAGGATATAAGATGAACATCAACAAAAGCAAAACGAGGATAATGGAATGTAGTCAAATTAAATCGGGTGATGCTGAGGGAATTAGATTAGGAAAGGAGACACTTAAAGTAGTAAAGGAGTTTTGCTATTTAGGGAGTGAAATAACTGATGATGGTCGAAGTAGAGAGGATATAAAATGTAAACTGGCAATGGCAAGGAAATCGTTTCTGAAGAAGAGATATTTGTTAACATCTAGTATAGATTTAATTGTCAGGAAGTCGTTTCTGAAAGCATTTGTATGGAGTGTAGCCATGTATGGAAGTGAAACATGGACGATAACTAGTATGGACAACAAGAGAATAGAAGCTTTCGAAATGTGGTGCTACAGAAGAATGCTTTAGATAAGGTGGGTAGATCACGTAACTAATGAGGAGGTATTGAATAGGATTGGGGAGAAGAGAAGTTTGTGGCACAACTTGACTAGAAGAAGGGATCGGTTGGTAGGACATGTTTTGAGGCATCAAGGGATCACAAATTTAGCATTGGAGGGCAGCGTGGAGGGTAAGAATCGTAGAGGGAGACCAAGAGATGAATACACTAAGCAGATTCAGAAGGATGTAGGTTGCTGTAGGTACTGGGAGATGAAGAAGCTTGCACAGGATAGAGTAGCATGGAGAGCTGCATCAAACCAGTCTCAGGACTGAAGACCACAACAACATCAACATATTCTCAAAAACATACGACCAAATGGAGTTGTATCTCCAGTCAGTTCAGTACGCTGCAGTTGTACTGTTTCCTGCTGCAGTAAAGATCTGTGCACTGAAACAATGAAAACGTTATTGTGCTGTTGAGAAATTTCATAATCAGCATGCATTTACGTTATTTTGTAGGCCTAAACGTGAAAGTTGAAATAGGTTGCTAATGTCTTTTAACTGCGTAAGTGCAGAGTTCATTCAATTAGTTTAACTTCTAAACACTTATCAAAATTTTAACGAGGTACAGTTTAAAAGTTGGCCATCACTCCCAAGCGTTTGGGAGAGATGAACACTAATTCTCGGGTATTGATGGTCAGTCACTTTTTACGTGTATTGATCTACTGATTGGTAATGTTCAAGTCTATTACAGGAAAACACCAGAATATCTTAAAAAGCAAAGCGAGAATGATGGAAAATATTCTAAGATAAAATTTGATACATCTAATGGAAGAAGTCAAAAATCGTTCATCAGTAAATGGTCCCTCTTCAAATTGCGGCACTAATAAAGCTCAAATATTTTGCTTCTGTGCCCCGCAATTGATTCTGGAATGTGAAATGTCCTCTAGACAGTTGCTTTCCCCAGTGGGGAGAGCTGTGGCCTGTGTCAGAGACCTTAAACACTATCCAGTTGCAAGAATGTATAATACTGCCTCCAGTTGTATGACTTTCTGCAGATGAGTTTTGATGCGTTGCCTTCTATTCAGCTGAAAACCGTATAAAATTCCGTACATTCTCTGCGGGTCTACAACAGTGAGCTCTGTAGTATATCATGTAACCTATCGATTTCGGCGAACTTCGCCGTACTAGTCGAGGGACTGTCGAAAATAATTGATCTGAAATAGTTCAAAAATGGCTCTGAGCACTATTGGACTTAACTTCTGAGGTCATCAGTCGCCTAGAACTTAGAACTAATTACACCTAACTAACTTAAGGACATCACACACATCCATGCCCGAGGCAGGATTCGAACCTGCTACCGTAGCGGTCGCTCGGCTCCAGACTGTAGCGCCTAGAACCGCACGGCCACTCCGGCCTGCTATCTGAAATGGTTTATACAGTTCGGTTTCTATTTTTCCCAAAAGTCGAGGACCTATTGCAAATCACTTGGAACTGTACGAACTTTATAAAATAAAAATAAAAAAATACTTTCGTATAGTCTTCTATTAGTATGGCGAAGTTCGTCGAAGTCGGCGACGTCCAGAGTCTAGATCCTTTGTGTAAGAAGCGCTTTGGAGGCACCTTGCTGACCTCGTCGACCAATCGATTCTGATATCCGTTTTCATTTCTCATCACTTGTCTTTTTTTCCATATCTTCCAGGAAGAGCAACGCTGCGAAATTTATTGCCTGATTCGCTTCTGCTTTGCGGGTCATGCTCTCCACTGCAGTCGACACCTCACCGCCAGCTAAGCCGTGTCTTAACACAGACTCGCACGCTTGCTGTTCTCTCGTTTAGCAGAGATATTAAATCATTCGCCGCTGGACTAAATTACAGGCCTACGCATTTTAACCGGCTCTGAGATTCAACAGTCGATTCTCTCTCCCTCTCTCTCTCTCTCTCTCTCTCTCTCTCTCTCTCGATACACACCTAATCTCCACTGTATTACCAAATATATTCACACACTCATTCCAACTGTTAGTTCCAAAGATGCCAAACATGTAAGTAACACCATGCAAAATCTAGTTTTGATATTTTTTAAAAGTTTAATTCCGAGGAAGCCTTTTCAGAACGTCCTGGGGCACTGCAGGTGGAATCCTTCCTGAAGTTTGACTATTAGTCACGACGATGTTGAAGCGCAAAATGATGGCCCACAGCACCGATGCTCTATTTCATCCCAAGGAAAGCCGGGGATTTTGGTAACCTGGTCCCGAAAATCCAGCACGTTGCAGACAAGTGTATTATAATACAGAAAACGTCCGGTTTCCAGCTGGCACCATGGAAAGCTTACTGCTTTATAAACTTTTTTATAATCCTCTGTGTTTGTTTTTCCATCGACGAAAACTAATGCTCCGAGAATAAACAGACAAAAAAGATCTCAGGACCATGATACCAGCCTCATCACGTTTCACTGCCGTCACTAAACATTCCCCCAAGCGTTCGCGAGAGTCCATTGACGCTTATCCAGCTGCTCCGTTACGCACCGTGACTCAGCACTTCATCAAACTTTCCTCCCATCTTCCACAGTACAATGACAACGTTGTTTGCACCTCCCTAAGCGACGCCGAGCATTCGTTTTTGTGTTCCGTGAATTCTTGCGAGCAGCACGAAAATGAAACCATGTCCTAAGGTCGATCGTCCTGCCACTGACAGCTATCACTGTGCTGCAACGTGGATCCCCAGCAGGAGCTGACAACTTTTGTAACAATTTGCCCGTACAGCACATTTCAGTTAATTTCTTAGGCCTCGGTTTAGTGCTTCCCTGAAACGTCCACTTAGCATTGCTAACAGTGAGCCTCCGTATATTTCTCACCCGTGATGGAGAGCCCGACCTGGAGACCTCTTCCATCACGATTTACGTATTAAATAAATTCTTTTTTATTCAGTTATGTTTACGGCATGGACTTGTAACCGCAATTACGGATCCTCCAATGTATAGCCCGACATCCCACAGAGCGTGCTGAGGGAGGCGACTTCCGGCTCTATCGCAAACGCATGCCTTCTCGTCCATATTTGTCAATGTCACACTTCGTACCATATAAACGCCCCCCCCCTCCTCCCCCCCCCCCCCCACACATACACACAAACACAAGAGAGTGCCTGAACGGTGCCCTGTTGGGAATTGGGGAGCATCATCACCTAATTCATTTTCGACGCACTCGTTCACTGCCATCACCGGCAAACAGCGAGTACTGCGATTCCTTAGTCCATGCGTCGTGTCTCCAACCGTAGTTTTTCTGCATAGAAGCAACTATTTGTACCCAGTGACGTGTGGTGAGCAGAGGTATATCCGTTGGGCAGAAGCATCTACACTTCGGTGTGAGGTGTCTGTTCTGGATCGTAAGGCTGTCCGCAATTACTGCTGTCCCTCACTTAATTGAAAGCACAATGGCCCCTTCAATCGCTGTTACCATCAGCTAGCATCGAAGACAAAATCTGTTATCAACACTTCGTTGCCCAGGGGTTTTCCCCTAATACAGGTACTTCGTGCGTCCGCAGCTCGTGGTCGTGCGGTAGCGTTCTCGCTTCCCGCGCCCGGGTTCCCGGGTTCGATTCCCGGCGGGGTCAGGGATTTTCTCTGCCTCGTGATGACTGGGTGTTGTGTGATGTCCTTAGGTTAGTTAGGTTTAAGGAGTTCTAAGTTCTAGGGGACTGATGACCATAGATGTTAAGTCCCATAGTGCTCAGAGCCAGGTACTTCGTGCTAAATAAGGTGGTCCGGCGTAGACACACACTCTCGTCGTGAGCGCTAGACGATTCCATCCCATTCTTCCAAAGGGGTGGCCGCCTCTCCGGGCTGTCGCTTGCCGATCTGCACACAGTGAGCTTTCCCGTTTCTACCTCGTAACTACAGAGCATGATACTGCAGTATTTGCAAACTGTACATGCAGGGATCGTTTCTCATGATCAGGTATGTGTGATTGTGTAGATATATAATGCCGCTGAATTTCTGTCAGAAGAGGCAAACGAGGAAGCAAAAATCTCATTGAAAATTCAGAGGGCTGCAATAACCCACTCAACAAATAGAATAAAGGAGGAAGGGAGCAAAACTTAGTTACTGTCACAACGACCCCTTATCAGATAGAGGGCCCGCACAACAGACAAACAAGGTGGGCTACCGACCTCCCTTCAAGAGCTCATATCATAACATCGCCAGTGAATGTAAGCATCAACAGACTTTCCATAAACACGGCGCACTACTTCGTGAAAAGCCATGTGACAAGAGATCCACCAATTGGAACTAGTGTGAGTAGTGTAACACTCCGCAGTGTGGGTGTTATAAGCACGCCAGCAGAGTTAGACCGGCAGTGTGTACCTACAGCTAGGACAGCTCCAGCCAATACCTACGCCGGCTCTAGCCCATTAGACACTCGCCGTAGTCTTCTGTAGAAATTTGTATCTTGCTGGGCGCAAAAAATGGTTCAAATGGTTCTGAGCGCTATGGGACTTAACTTCTGAGGTCATCAGTCCCCTAGAACTTTACTTAAACCTAACTAACCTAAGGACATCACACACATCCATGCCCGAGGCAGGATTCGAACCTGCGACCGTAGCGGACACGCGGTTCCAAACTGAAGCGCTTAGAACCGCACGGCCACACCGGCCGGCTTGCTGGGTGCAACGCCACCTCGTATTGTGTAGCGTATTATTTTGTTTGTTATTACGTCTTTTCATTGTCTTGTAACTTTTAACTGGCGTTTGCCACCACAGGAATTACTGTGTTTCTTGTTGTTCTTGAATTTGGAAATTACTGCAAGCCAAGAAGGCGTTTTAGTTAAATAAAGTGTGTTCAAACTTGACTGTAGTTCTTTCCTGCCGACCGCAGGACACTACAGTTACAAATATTTCCCAATGCTTCAATGCTCTGAACTGATGCAAAACAAGAAGAAAATTTTATTTTCTGATTATATGCAGAACAAGTTATCAGGGGACGACCCATAATTTTAAGGTGACACATGCTCTTTACCTTACCTTTTCAATATCATGGTGAGCAAAGTTGTCTGCTACATTACATTTTTCCCCCTTTTTGTTTTATGAGATTCCCTTCTAGCCATACATGGTCAATCATGTTTTGCTGTAGTTGATCCATTGCTTATACAACCACTTCTTTCTCGATAGTCTAGTACAAAACTGCAGACCTTGAATGCTTGCACCGTCCAGGTAAAGAGTTCCAAGACATTTTATTTCTGGCGTATCAACTAAATCAGCGCAATTGTTATTGTCAGAATTCGAACTAACAACTAATATGCATTCACCAGTCAGTTGTGAGCAGGCATTGTTAAGTAGTGAACGTGCAGCCATAGTGTCTCAACGTTATTCTGTCACAAATTTACAATGGAACAACACCCGTTAGTCAAATGTTTAAGGCAGTCTCCGGAATATTTCGAAGAAGAGAAAAATTAGTGCAAAGTTTCTCTCTCACACCTTGGCTCCTGAACAAAAACGGTGTGTGGACGCCTGCCGCAACTTGACTGAAATGCCAAATACAGACAATTATTTCCTGGGAAAAATCATCATGAGTGACAAGTCTTATCAATACTAAAGTACTACAATACGAAAAAGCGCAGAAAAATTCACATGGAGCGTCAACACTTTAACGGCATAACTGACATTCAAGCCATTTTGACACACTAATTGAGAAACATCCGACAGAAGAATTTTTCAGAGACTGTGATGCATGAATGGCGTGTGCGTTGTACGCAGTGTAAGACACCTGTAGCACTAAATCCATCATCTTAATTTTTCTCTATTTTTTACTAATTAACTTTTTAGACTGATTGGGGGAGGGGGGTACATATTTGTTGAATTATTGTTCGTATTGGCATCTATTGATATAATCGTTCCAAGACTCGCCAATCCGTAACTTATAAGTTATGCGACAGATACATTCGTGTGTAGCTTCCGCTGTGGAACTGCACGTCCCCAACGGTGCAGTGGCGGTTGCCGACGGAGCCCCCACCCCCACGGCTATAGCCCCCTCTCCTACGGCGCATTCTGTGCATTTAGTGGCCAACTTATCTCGTGAGCACTGCACATGAAAAGCCCAGAACTTGTTCGACACCGATGTTCGGGTATTCTAGTCACTGAGGCCGCGATCAAACACGCTGAAAAAAGAAATTTATAGCACAATTTGACCAGAAGAAGGGATCGGTTGATAGGGCACATCCTAAGGCATTAACTTTATATTGTTATCAACTTCGTAATGGAAGAAAGTCTGTGTGTGTGTGTGTGTGTGTGTATGAGTTTCTTGTCACGTATTTGAATAACCTTTTCCATCTCGATTGATCGCAATCTAATAGGCAAGAAAATATCATTGTGATATATCCCCATTAAGTTTGTATTTTATACATCAACATCTATGCTTTGTTCTTGCAAGGGACAATTACTATACCATAGATTTTTTGCATTTTGTATAAAGCCGCTCTTTAGTCAGCCCATTTCACTTAATTATTCGCTCACCTCTCTTAAAATCTCTAAACTCTTTCTAGCTCTTTTCGTCAACAGCTTATTGATTGTTTCCCCACGAGTAAGCTACCCTCGCTTTTTTTTAAAAAAAAAAAGAATTACGTTTCATTCTCTGACCCGTAGTGAGCAGGTAACTGTTACGAGTTTCAGCTCATTGCAGAGAGGGGTTCTTTTCATCCAAATGGGAGTACGTCAGACGGATTCCCAATAGGGAATATTTGGGAGGGGATTACCAGTTACGCTATTTGCCTAACAGCCAAGAGAAACCTTCAGAAATCCTTTGTCGGAACCAGGAAATGACAGCTATTTTTAATTTGTTCCTAACACAGCATGTGGTAGCCAAAACTACGGAGTTCAAATGTTCCTTCGAGTATTTTTGTGTGTTTATAAGAAAATAAAGTCGATAACTTACTAGATAAGAGCAGTATACACCATTAGATATTGAATAGCTACAAAGTCTGCCTCACGAATTTCCAGTTTTAGCATTATTGTTGTCTCCAAGATTCCCCGTTCTGCCCTGCAATGTCTGCTACACGACCAGTAGAAGACCAGACAACATTTCAGTCGCAGGCTCTTCCATTCTCTGTAACGACATGAGCGATCTTTTTCGAACCCTGCAGTTATCTCTAAGTCAAGCAGTTTCCATGGATATGAACACTGGTAGGATGGCCCAGTCAGGATTTAAAATGAGGCATTTCGCAAAAGGGTAATCGTCCACGCTTGACTTTCAGATCAAATGAACAAAATTACACCTACCGCCGAACTTATCGTCACGTCCGTTACAGAAAGATAATTTCCACAGTTTTTAGCGTTAACTGTTGAAGGAACTATAACCAGACCAGGAAAGGGTATAATGACAGAGTACTCACCACATCCGACTCCAGGGCGCCTCCCTTTTCCGCGAGATGTGGCCCACTTTTAAATCTGTAAGAAAAATAATACTATAATTAAAATAGCAACAGACGAGAAAATGACAACAGTAATAACCAGAATGCTTCGTTGACTGCAAATGCTAACCTTAGAGGGTGGCAGCGGTTGCTTACTGAATAGTAATTGTTTACTACTGATCGTGAGCATCAGGTACCATTGGTTAATAACGGCTAGAGGCAGTTCATAACACTTATCTTAGGGTCATATTATAATAATAATGTGAAATTTAAGTTTCTGGTGGCATATAAAATGTGCAGACATCTTGTGGGAGTGCAGCCGGATGACATCTCCGACAACCGCAGGTATTCAGACAGGTCATCTAAAAATATTTTACACCAAGTGTAGTATCACCAATAAAACAGTAAGCTTCCACAATTTTTAGGATTTGAAGGTTGTACAGTAGTGGTAATCTGTATAAAGGCAGGGTTCTTACGAAAGTGATACACAATGTATCGGATTTTTTGAGAAGCAGTAGATACATGTAGAACAGAAACAGTCACGACGGAATTAGTTTCCTTCATAACGCGAATAGCAAGCTAAGGCGTTTGTATTTCGTGGATGGAAACGGCTATAAAGGAACTCATTGTCCTGTTGTGTTATTGCGCTACTACTTTATCCAATCTCTGTTCTTCCTAATTACCGCAAAAATTCTCCTCTGCATTAATTTTGTTAGCGTTTCCCGTATCGCGCTTTTCAACTCACATACGGCCTCAAATTTCCTTCCTTTGCGGTAAACGCGCCTTGCAATTATTCCCTAAAGGTTTTCTACCTAGTTTAAATCCAAGCTAAGTGCAAGCCAGGGCAAGACATCGATATCTTTATCTTCAAACCACTTTTTTTGTGCAAAAACTTGCACAGGCACATTATTGCATTACCTTGTTGAAACATTAGACTTTCGCCCCTTAGGTCCTCAGACATTCTAATCCATTCTGTCTCTGACATCTCAGTGTAAATACCAAATTCACTCTTGCGTTCACCTAACCAATGCGCGAGTGCAAATGCTGCCAAAATCATAACACTTCTATAGCAATTTCTGCGCATTCTTAATTGCTGCTCTGTTCTCAAATCATGCCGATCAAACTGAAATCCATCCAGACTATCCAAATTAAGCCACTTCTCATCACTGAAGATCACTTTATCCAATTCTCAAGTCCATGACATATATTTTTCAGGAAACACCAATCTAGCCTGTTTATGTTCGGGTGTAAGGGCAGGTTTCTGTAGTCGTTTTTTGAATGTAAGATGCTTTCATTTGACAAAATTTGTCGTACACGTCTGGCAGTTGCTTGCAACTGTAAATCCGCAACCAATTGAGAAGAATAACTGTTTGTGGTCGGTGCTTTGTGCAAAAGTAATCGTTTCGATGTCTCAGGTAGTTTTCTATTTGCCAATATTTTCCGTTTTTACCATATCGTGGGCCGAAATGTAACTGCACTTGAAAGGTTCAACCTGTTGGCGATCTGATGATTAGCGAGTCCCATTTCTATCTACGCACCGATTTTTACTTTTTCGTTACACGATAACTGTATTCCGCGTGGCTATATCACAGTCGTGGTTTATGAACACAATATGCACTGTCACTAATGGTGTCTATTTCCTGCCTGCAGGAAAAGTACGTACAAAACACTGCCGGCCTTGTGGCCGAGCGGTTCTAGGCGCTTCAGTCTGGAACCGCACGACAGCTACGGTCGCAGGTTCGAATCCTGCCTCGGACATGGATGTGTGTGATGTCCTCAGGTTAGTTAGGTTTAAATAGTTCTAAGTTCTAGGGGACTGATGACCGCAGATGCTAAGTCCCATAGTGCTCAGAGCCATTTGAACGAACACACTAATACCCCACAAAGTCGACTGCCTTTATACCGAGTTCCGCCCTCTACCACATGAATTATTGATGTCTTGTTACATACTGTACATCTGGCATCAAATGCTATACCATTTGACTGCATTTGTCGGTATACTGGATCTCATACTACTGCATACACACTGTACACAACTATTCCAAGCCGGCCGCGGTGGTCGTGCGGTTCTAGCGCTGCAGTCCGGAACCGCGGGACTGCTACGGTCGCAGGTTCGAATACTACCTCGGGCATGGATGTGTGTGATGTCCTTAGGTTAGTTAGGTTTAAGTAGTTCTAAGTTCCAGGGGACTGATGACCTAAGATGTTAAGTCCCATAGTGCTCAGAGCCAACTATTCCAACCAATATGTTAATTTTCCTGCAAATCTGCATGCCTTTACATTGATTTCCACTACTGTAGCACATAGAAACTGGTTACCATTGCAAGTACTTTAATTTCAAAATATCGAAATTTTAATTTCCTGGCTATGCAGTATTTTAATACTTGAACTTTCTCTTCCTTGAATTTCATAAACACTTTTTCCACGTAAGTTGTCTTTTTATAACAATGTTCGCACAATATTTTCCTCATTTGTGGACTGCCGCACATTGAATGTGACAAATAGCTAAAATTACAAGCATCAAGCACTAGGTAAATGCGCTGCAAACCGAAAATATCAACGAATAACCTTTATTTCCTTTGACACAACTATGTGTAATTGAACTAAATAGCCTGCATTTTTGCTCAGACAGGCCACTCCAAATATGTCTTCAATAAGTAAAGATATGGAGATGCATTCTTTCTAAGTAACTGCGTATAACGGAGCAAATTTTCTGACGTCCTCAAACAGTTGCTAACGTTTACAGCTTCCGTATCATGAAACCAGCATTTCTTTACCGGTTACTACATATGTTTTTCTATGGTATTTGAAGAGTTATCGAAGAGGACTTCAACGACATAATACAATTTTAAATTGATCAAATACTCGTAGTAGCAAGATATCAATGCTGCATCCACTGTCCCGCCATCAGGAGAAAAGGCTAATGATGGAAGACCATTGTCTAAACGTATAAATTCAATATAAAAATGTGACAGCTGTACCTCCCTCCAAATATAACGAATAGTAATGTAGATATCTTCTAACAGACGCTACTTTAATGTCAGAAATGAGACAGTTACTTCGTTGATCTGAGAGGAGGAGAGATTGGCCTGGTTAGTGTGATGTGTAAACCCCGAGGCCAACAGCGACACCGGGGTGAGATATTTGGCAGCAAATGCTGGCAGCTTCCCGGCACACTGTTTCACGTGTTTGCGCACCCCACTCGCTCTCTTGAGGCGCTTATGAGGGACAACATATCGCCGAGGGTGCCACCGCTAATCAAGGAATGAGCTGGTAGTAGACGTAAGTGAGTGGTTAGAGGTGGGAGACTGGGGGGCCATAAACAGCGGCCTCGTCGCCTCGCGCCAAATTACCGGCCGTTGGCTGTCACGCGCGGGAACGCAAGCCACTTCTTCGGAGTGTTTCGGCAACGTTCGGCCTGTGTCGGCAAGCAACCGCCAAGCAAGGCAAACCTTCGTTGTCTCTCTAGTGCAGATATCTCAAAACGTCTCACTTGCTGTGCTTGTAGAGAGCAAGGAAAAAGCAGACCCTACGGCAGAACAAACGTGAGGACCTCTTTGTCCTGTAACTGGCGAGGAATCGTCACACAGCCACTTCTTTGTGCTCTCCTGGGTCTTTCCCTTTAAAAGGGAGCGTCTAGAGACCATGAACAAAACTAATATGATATCCTACCAGAGCGCTATATCATGAATACAATGAAATAAAAAAGTATATAGAATTATTTTTGGTTAAAAGCAAATTAAGTTTGAATCTTGGAGACAACAATAATGCTAAAACTGGGAATTCGTGAGGCAGACTTTGTAGCTATTCAATATCTAATGGTGTATACTGCTCTTATCTAGTAAGTTATCGACTTTATTTTCTTATAAACACACAAAAATACTCGAAGGAACATTTGAACTCCGTAGTTTTGGCTACCACATGCTGTGTTAGGAACAAATTAAAAATAGCTGTCATTTCCTGGTTCCGACAAAGGATTTCTGAAGGTTTCTCTTGGCTGTTAGGCAAATAGAGTAACTGGTAATCCCCTCCCAAATATTCCCTATTGGGAATCCGTCTGACGTACTCCCATTTGGATGAAAAGAACCCCTCTCTGCAATGAGCTGAAACTCGTAACAGTTACCTGCTCACTACGGGTCAGAGAATGAAACGTAATTCTTTTTTTTTAAAAAAAAAAGCGAGGGTAGCTTACTCGTGGGGAAACAATCAATAAACTGTTGACGAAAAGAGCTAGAAAGAGTTTAGAGATTTTAAGAGAGGTGAGTGAATAATTAAGTGAAATGGGCTGACTAAAGAGCGGCTTTATACAAAATGCAAAAATATCTATGGTATAGTAATTGTCCCTTGCAAGAACAAAGCATAGATGTTGATGTATAAAATACAAACTTAATGGGGATATATCACAATGATATTTTCTTGCCTATTAGATTGCGATCAATCGAGATGGAAAAGGTTATTCAAATACGTGACAAGAAACTCATGTTGCACGAATCAAATCTCTTGTCGAATTGCCATAGCCAAAGCGGCACTTCTTCTGTTGACCAACATGTTTAATATTGTTGTTATCATTGTCGTCTTCAATCCAAAGACTGATGTAGTTCTTCATCCTAGTACAAGTCACTTCACCTCTGCATAACTACCCAAACATCGATTAGTAACATCTTATTCCTCCCCCCCCCCCTCACACACACACACACACACACAGACAGACTTTCTTCCATTACGAAGTTGATAACAATATAAAGTTAATGCCTTAGGATGTGCCCTATCAACCGATCCCTTCTTCTGGTCAAATTGTGCTATAAATTTCTTTTTTCTCCATTTCAACTCACTACGACCTCATTTGCGATTCTACCCTCCCATATGGTCTTCATCGTTCTTCTACAGCACCACTTCCAAAGCTGCTACTTGTCAGAATTTGCCTATCGTCCACATTTCGCTTCCATACAAGTCTACAATCCAGACAAATACCTCCATGAAAGATTTTCTAACACTTAAATTTATATTAGATGTTAACAGATCCCTCTTTATTAGGAATATTTATCTTCCTGTTGCTAGTCTGCTTTTATATATTCCCTACTTCGGTCATCATCAAATATTTTGCTGCCAAAATATCGATCATCATCTACTACTTCTAATATCTAATTTCTTAATTTTCTTCCTCATTATCGCCTGATTTACTTTGATTACATTCCATTACCAACTTTTTATTTTCGTTGATGTTCATCTTATAAACTTTCCCAAAGACACTATCCATTCCATTCAACTGCTCTTCAAAGTCTATGGCGCCTCAGAGAACTACGATGTCATCAGCAAATCGCAAAGTTATTACTTGTCGCCCTGAACCATAATCTCTTTCCAAATTTCTCCTTGATTTCCTTCACAGCTTGTTTAATGTGCAGGTTGAATAATAGCAGAATTAGGCTACAGCCCAGTCTCACCCCCTTCTCAAATATGGCTTCCCTTTCATGCATTTCGACTGCAGTCTGGCCTCTCTACAAGTTTGTTAATAACCTTTCGACTCCTTTATTTTATCCCATCTACACTGACAATTTCAGACATGTAGTCTAAGCAACATTGATAAAAACTTTCTCTAAATCTATAACGGCGTTGCCTTTCTTCAACGTATCTTCTAAAGTGAGTCGTAGGTTCAGTATTGCCTGACGTGTCCTTACATTTCTCTGGAACCCAAAATGATCCTTGTGGTCAGCCTCTGCCTGTTTATCCATTCTTCTGTAAATAAATTGTGAATATTTTGCGACTATGACTTATTTAAATGATAGTTCTGTAGTATCCTCATCTGTCAGCACCTGTTTTCTTTGGAATTAGAGTTATTACATTCTTCCGGAAGTCTGAGGTTATTTCCCATACCAGGTGCAGCATTTTTGTCGTGTCTGGCTCTCCTCAGAATCTCAGTTATTCTGAGGAAATGTTGCCTATTCAAAGGGCCTTGTTCCCACTTATGTATTTCAGTGCTCTGTCAAATTATTCTTGCAGTATCAAATCTCCCATCTCATCTTCACCTACGTCTTCTTATCTTTCTATACTATTATCCTCAAGTTGCTTCGTATTATATTAACCCTTCCACCTTACAGCCTTCCCTTCTTTCCTTAGTACTGGCTTGCTTCTCAGGTGTTGATATTCATACAGTTGCTTCTCTTTTACTCCAGTGTTCTCTTCAGTGACCGTATAGGCACCATCTGTCTCTCTCCTAGTTACGCTTGCTTCTACAGTCTTGTAATTGCTCTCTACCAATTCCTACTTAGCCACTTTGCAATTTCTCTCAGTCTCATTTTTAAGACATCTTAATTCCTTTTCGTTAGCTTCATTTGCTGTATTTTCTAATTGCTCTTTTGATCAATAAAATGAAAGATCTCCCGAGTTATCCCAAGGTTTCCATTAGTCCCTGTCTTTTTACGTATGTGATTCTCTGCTGCTTTACCTATTTCATCTCTTAAAGCTACCTAATCATTTTCTATTGTATATTTTTCCCCTATTGCAGTCAAACGTTGCCTCATACTCTCCACGAAACTCCCATCAACCTCAGATGCCTTCAATTTATTTGAGTGCCATATCCTTAATTTCGTACATTTTTTGCTGTTTCTTCAGATTTATCTGCAGTTCATAACCAATAAATTATAGTCAGAGTCCACATCCGTCTCTCACTTACCAGCATCTAATAAGTCGAAACGTAGCAGTGTCTCCACGTCTCATCCGTGAATAAAACCTTCTATGATGATTCTTAAACGAAGTGTTAGCACTGAGTAAATTATGCTCTGTGAAAAGTTCTACGGGATAGCTTGCTCTTTAATTCTTTTCCCTTAGTTCATGTTCTCCTACTATATTTCCTTCTCTTCCGTTTCCTACGATCGAATTCTAATCTCCCATTACAATTATATTTTGCGCTCCCTTATTTATCTGAATTATTTCTTTTAACTCATCACACATTCTTTCAATCACTCCATCATCTGCGGAGCTAGCTGACAAATTTGTATTATTGTGGTAGGTATTGGCTTAATTTCTATCTTAGCTTCGATAATGCGTTCACTCCTTTGTTCAAAGTAACTTACCTGCATTCCTATTTTCTTATTCAGTATTGGGCCTACACTTGATCACCCCTATCTGATTTTGTCTTGATAATCCTGTACTAACCTGATCAAAAATCCTGTTCTTTCTCCCATAGCAGTTCGCTAATTGCCACTATACCTACGTTAAACTTACTCACTACGCTTTTTTAAATCCTGTAACCTGCTTATCTCACTAATCTAACATTCCACGCCCCGACTCCAATAATGCCAGTTTTGTTTTCCTGATGACATATTCCTGAGTAGTAGTCCCCCCTCCCCCCCCCCCCTCTTCCCAGGAGATCCGAACAGGAGGCTATTTTACCTCCGAAGTATTTTGCTCAAGAAGACTCCATCATTTAAGCATACGGTAGAGCTGACTGCCCCTCAGGAAAAATAACGGCTGAAGCTTCCCCTTGCTTTTAGCCGTTCAAATGGCTCTGAGCACTATGCGACTTAACTTCTAAGGTCATCAGTCGCCTAGAACTTAGAACTAATTAAACCTAACTAACCTAAGGACATCACACACATCCATGCCCGAGGCAGGATTCGAACCTGCGACCGTTGCGGTCGTTCGGCTCCAGACTGTAGCGCCCAGAACCGCACGGCCACTCCGGCCGGCGCTTTTAGCCGTTCGTAGTACCACCACAGCAATGCCGTGTTGGCTGATGTTACAAGGCCACATTAGTCAATCATACAGACTGTTCGTGCAACTACTGAAAAGATTGCTGCCCCTCTTCAGGAACCACACGTTTGTCTGGCCTCTCACGGATAGCCCTCCGTAGTGGTTGCACCTACGGTACGGCTATCTGCATTGTTGAGACACGCATACTACCCAGCCTCTATAAGGTGCATGGTAAATGTGGGCAGTTTAATACATTGACTGAAGAGAAAAATAATTAAATATCACATGCTAACTACGGTACTGTATGCGCTAGAAACCTAAATTAAATTATCGAATATAATTAGAGAATTTTCAGACGCTCTATCGAAAACGTAGAGACAAGATTACACATATAACAAACGAAGAGCCACTGAAACAAGATAGAGCAAGGAAATCTATTTTGAGAAATATCATTTGTAGCAAGGCCATCGGTCTGATTTTGAGAGCTAATGGTTTTCTGCATAATAGTATGAATGTACAGTGTAAAGGAAAAGCGGAGTAGGAAGAAGAAGAAAAGATAGAAATACCATACTAGAGGGTTTGTCCACATTTGGAACGCAATACTCCAGCATTCGTGGCATTGGTTCGACAACTCCTTGTTTCAGGAGCTATATGGCACGGCATGTTTACACAGATCACGCAATACCCATTAATTACAGGTTGACAGATGTGTTCCCCTGGGTTCGGATGGCCAATGTATTTTCTCGAGTGCTTCTCAAACGCTTGTAGAAAGATTCAGATCTCGTGGCATAGACTGATGCCCAGCTGGAAGATTCCATCACCATAGGGGAAGGCTTAACGCATGTAAGAATGCAGGTGGCCCACAGTAATGTTCATGCAGTCCGCAACTGTCATGGTGCCTTCGAATACTATCGCAGGTCCGACGAGGCCAAGGTGTATGTCACAGGCTCCGTAACTCCGAACATGTACTCCACCACGAAATAGGCTGGTGGGTTCAAAGTTGTGCTTCGCGTTGATGACAGTGTATCCGGACACGGCCATCGACCAAGTGTAACAAGCAAAGTGTTATGACCCGGCGCCTAGGAAAGAGCGTCTCTAAAGCGGCGAAGCTGGTCGGCTGTCGGCTTGTTACTGTTGTCTCGTTGGAAGGGTGGTGAAACCACGAATAGACACAAAGGAATTGGACGTCTACGCGTCACAGAAAAAAAACCAAGTCAGGCGGCGATCAGTGCACCTTTGACGACAGAGTGCAATGCTGGTGCAGGCATAAGTTTTTGGAGCACACCGTCCAGTTGTTGAACATAGGACTTTGCAGCAGACGACTTCTAAGTGTTCCCGTACTGACCCAACGACATCCTCAATTATAACGGCAGTGGGCACCGAATCAAGGAGAAAGGAAATCTTTAACCCGCTTGATCAGACGAGTCCATTTCTGGCTACCCCTGAAATGGACTCGTCTGATCAAGCAGCTGCATTAACGACATAGGAGACAATCTGGGTATCCGTCTTAGATTGTTTGCAGATGATGCTGTCATTTACCGTCTTGTAAAGTCATCATATGACCAAAACGAATTGCAAAACGATTTAGATAAGATATCTGCATGTTGCGAAAAGTAGCAATTGACTCTGAGTAGAGAAAAGTGTGAAGTTACATGAGTACTAAAAGAAGTCCGCTGAATTTCGATTACGCGATAAGTCACACAAATCTAAAGGCAGTACATTCAACGGTCAAATAAATAATGTTGTGGGTAGAGCAAACCAAAGACTGCGATTCATTGGCAGAACCCTTAGAAGGTGCAACAGGTCTACTTTTAGACAGCTTAAACCACGCTTGTCCGCCAGATTCTGGAGTATTGCTGTGCAGTGTGGGATCCGCATTAGGTGGGACTGACGGATGACATCGAAAAAGCTCAAGGAAGGGCGGCTCGTTCTGTATTATCGCGAAATAGTGGGGATAGTGCTCCAGGTATGATACATAAATTGGAGTGGCAATCATTAAATCAAAGGAGTTTTTCGTTGCGACGGAATCTTCTCGTGAAATTTCCGTCACCAATTTTCTCCTCCTATTGCGAAAACAGTCTGTTGGCACTCACCCTCCTAGGGCGAAATAATCATCACGATAAAGTAAGAGAAATCATGGCTCACACACAAAAATTTAAGTGCTCGTTTTTCCTGCGCGCCATTCGAGAGTGGACCGATACAGAGGCAGCCTTAAGGTGGTTCATTGAACCCTCTGCCAGGCATATATATATATATATATATATATATATATATATATATATATATATATGTGTGTGTGTG
Organism: Schistocerca serialis cubense; assembly: GCF_023864345.2. NCBI lineage: Eukaryota > Metazoa > Arthropoda > Insecta > Orthoptera > Acrididae > Schistocerca > Schistocerca serialis. The sequence goes on from NC_064638.1 coordinate 314,091,148, forward strand.
TGTGTGTGTGTGTGTGTGTGTGTGTGCTCTCTATCTTTTCTCATGGAACCTTGTCCTGTGTGTTTGCAGCATCAGAGTCTGCAGACGGACCTTTGGCGCACAACGTGTGGGAGTGAGCTGCCCGCGAATCTCCAACGCAACTGGCGAGTGCGGAGCCTTCCCGTTTCCCTTCCCACCTGCCGCTTATTCCCGGCGTGTGGAACGTGCCTGCTATCGCAGCAGACGCGGCAGCCCAAATAAAACGAGGCCGGGCCGAATGCCGCGATCGCCGTCAGCAATCACGCTTCCGATGACGTCAGGTAATTACACGGCAGGACGGAAGAGCGCGGACTCTCGCTGTGAGTCAGCCGCGGCCGCCATGACATCAGCTCTCCAATTATTTGTCCGCGAGCGGCCGTGACCGCGCGCCGCCATTACTGCCGAGTGAAAGCAATAGCCATAAGCTGAAAGGTCGGCCCGGGCCGGACTGGGATTAATTACACGGCGACAGGCAGCGGCTGCCGGCAGCACCCAGCACCACCCACCACCATCCACCATCCTCCACCCACCACCCACCACCTCCATCTCCATCTCCATCTCCCACTGACGCTGCCGCGTTGTTTGGATCCTCTGTTGAGCTCTCCTGTTGTTGATGCTAAAATACTATTCTCGTTACAATAGTGTGACAATTCGAACTTAAAATAGGCAAAATGTAAAGCTTATTCTATTCCATGATGGGCTGATCGGTACATCAACCGGTTCCGTGATCGTATATGGAAACAGTCTCGGTTGCAAAGTTATTTTTATTACAAATAACGCGTTTCGCCTCGTTAAGGCTTCCTCACGTTTTCTAAAAGAGAAGTAAAAGCGGGGATGTCATAATACAAAACCACAAATTAAGGGACATGGTTCTAAGCTGCGATAAATCCTTAAAAATTATTTTAAAATATTTAAAAAACCAAACTAACACTAACGAATGGCTATCGAAGCATTATGTAGCACCGGCTGACAGGACAGTTAGTCAGAACGATGGTAATAAGTCATCTAAAAAAAGAACCATCGAGCGCGGCGCAGGCAGCAGAGTTTTCAAGTACTCAAATGTGTATGAATTCCTATGGGACCAAACTACTGAGGCCACCGGTCCCTAGTGTTACACACTACTTAAACTAAGTTATGCTAAGAACAACATACACACCCATGCCCGAGGGAGGACTCGAACTTCCGGCGGGAGCAGAGTTTTCATCTGCACTCTAGTTTACATCTGGCCGTGGCAGTTCTTTCTATGTACGTATGGTTGCGCTTCACCTGGCTATTCTACTTCAAGGTATTTTTCGTTACTTTATTTGTCTGTGCCCTTTCCTCCCCTTTATGTTTGCCTTCATACATTTATCCCTTGTCTTAGTGCTTTTTATGTCACACATGATCTTCTTCGAGTTTATTTCGTTCGTCGGTTCTTCCTTTAAATGGTTTATTTCCACCGTTCTGACTAACCACTTTACCAGCCGGTGATATTTAGCGCTTTGATAGCCTTTCGTGAGTACTAAAAAACGAAATTAACATTTTAAAAATTATTTAAAAAGTTGAACTTACCATGCCCTTTACCTCGCAATTTTGTTTATTTACATCGTTGCTTTTCCTTTTATTTTACACCGAGCGAGGTGGTGCAGTGGTCAGCACACTGGACTCGCATTCTGGAGGACGACGGTTCAAACCCGCGTCCGGCTATCCTGATTCAGGTTTTCCGTGGTTTCCCTAAATCGTTTCAGGCAGATGCCGGGATGGTTCCTTCGAAAGGGCATGACCGAATTCCTTCACTAATCCGAGCTTGTCCTCCGTCCCCAATGACCTCGTTGTCGACAGGACGTCAAACACTAATCTCCTCCTCCTCCTTTTCTTTTACAAAATCTGAGGTAGCCTTAACCAAGCGAGTCGCGTTATTTGGAATAAAAATAACTTTGCCAACCCAGACTGTCTCTATATATAACATAGGGAAAATTTGCCTTCTGCTCGTGCGCTGTATTGCTTTCGTAAATAAAAAGATATGCGCTCCAATTTAACCACATTTGCAGCGTATCGTTTGGCGAGACGCCATTGTGGAACGACCGCTCATTGTCAGAGTATGTAGATTTTTTTTAAAATTACTGGAAAGGCAATATGCAAGCGGCTTCTTATTGATCTGACTACAAATGACACAATGCTCTGCAAAACTTAACTAACATATTAACTGCTCCGTGGAAATGAATTAAAAGCGTGGAGGCCTGTTGCTAGAGGACTCCCAGTTGGACGTCGCAGGGCGTGAGGTCAGCGTGACTTGCTCCGCAACACGTGTCAGTTGAAGGGACATGAAAAAACAATGTGCATACACCTGAATATCGATGGCTCCGTTTGCCACCCTGTCAAGAGGGTAGTTAGTAGATAATGGGGCCATGGGCTTTTCTCATGTGAGGGCGGATTCAGTATGAGTAGTGATTCTGGTTCAAATGGTTCAAATGGCTCTGAGCACTATGGGACTTAACTTCTGAGGTGGTCAGTCCCCTAGAACTTAGAACTACTTAAACCTAACTAACCTAAGGACGTCACACACATCCATGCACAAGGCAGGACTCGAACCTGCAACCGTAGCGGTCGCGCGGATCCAGACTGTAGCGCCTAGAACAGCTCGGCCACTTCGGCCGGCAGTGATTCTGGATTTACCCTGATGTGGTGAGGGCTGGGAACACGTAATGCATCCAGAAACGTTGTCAAACATGATCGTTTTCTTGGTCCAGGTGTTATAGGGGGGAGGGGGGGGGGGAGGGGCGAGCATAATGCGTGATGGGTATACTGGCCTCAAAATCTCACCAAGTTTCATCGCTCAACGTTATTGTGGCACTGTACTCTTTTTCCAACGTGAGTCTTTTTGTGGGTCCATGCGGCCCTGACCTTTTTATGGATAACACATAGCGACCGCATCGAACTGCGCCAGTGGGGGAGTTCTTCGAAAGAGAAATATTCAGCGAATGGACTGGCCTGCCAGTCCACCCATGGGATGGGTAGGGGAGACGTAGTGCAGAGCTTCCACATACACCGACGACCATTTGACATCTGTCAACCACGCAACCTACCGCAAGAACTCCTTACTACCTGAGCCGTGATAAAAATTGCTGTTTTGAAGAGCGAGCCGCAGCGCGTAGTGTGAAGCAGTCGCCCTCCGTTTCTGGCGGTGGCGCCGCTGTGGCAATCGCAACTATGGTGTCTCCCTCTGGTGGGAAAGGTAGCCTGTTCACGTGCATTTAAGGGGCACTATGAGCTCGCTAGGCGGCTCTCCTCCTGAGCGTCTTCCCCCTCCTACTCCCCCTCCATCTCTTGTGCCTCCTTTCAGTGTCTCTGCACTCCCTCCTGCCCTGTCTTCCCTCTTCATCTCCCACCCCTTGTGTCTCCTGCCTCTTCGTGTACTCACTGATGCCCCTCCTCTCTTCCTCCCGCCGCTTCCCCTGCTGCCCCTTGCTCTTCCCTCCTTTTCCATCCTCTCTGCCCTTTCCCTCGGCAGGTCCCTCCTGGCAGTTTTATTCTTCGTCGTGTGTGCTCCAAGTGGGTTTTAAGTGTGTTGTTCCGGAGTGTTTTTACTACTGTGGCCCACTTTTAACATGTGCATGTCCATTCAGTGTCTTCTCTGAGTTTTGAAGAATCGCCAACTGTGTTTCTCAACTTTCTGGTGACTTTTTTTAACTGTCCTCCATGAATGTCTCCATGTTAGTCTATAGTTTTTACCTCCATTTTCCCCCGTTATTCTGTTTTAAGTTCCCCTTTATCGCCTTATGTATGTAACATTTTATTCTTATTTTAAGTTGTCCTGTCACTCGGCTGAAGAGCGGTGGATTGTGCCACTGACAGCCCTCCCCTGCCCATATGGGGCAGGGGAATGAAATCACAATAAAGAAAAAAAAAAACTCGCTAGGCGGCGAGTCTGGTCAGTTGGTCAGCCAGGCAGTGAGGGGCAGTCAGTGTCTGTCTGTCGTCCGGAGTGCTAGTATGTGTTAGGCCACCAGTCTGCTCGAGTTTGTTCAGACAGTGGTCATCAGCGGTTGGATCGATCGGTTGGTCGGTCGAGCACTGGGACACAAGATGACTTGTCCGTCTTAAGCGTCGGTGCATGTGAGGTCGCCACGTCAGTCCAGCGGGCCGGGCCGCGCCTTCGCAGCCAACATGAGAGCAACAGGAGTCAACCCATGACATCGGTCTGGCCGGCGCGAGCTAAGACGCCGTGAGACGGGAGATCGGCGCGCCTTCCTGCGTCCATTGAGGCGGCTGGCAGCGGACGGTTCGGGAGAGCGTTTTGGCGGTGCTGCGCCAGGTCTTCGCCAGACATCGCAGACACTCGTGATATGTTGTTTCGTTTACTTGTTAAATTCTACTTGTTTTCTTGATCAGCCTCTCGTCCGCATTTGTTAGGCAGTTAGTGTCTGTCTGTCTGTCGGTCGGTCTGCCGTACGTTAATAGCTGCCTCTGTCATGTTTGCCAGATTCGGTGTTAACGAATTTATTGCTGCAGGTGTAAAGGCCGAATTCCTGAAATATGTTTTTATCTTGTCTATCATCTTGAGAGGCAGTATATGTGTAATGTAGAGCATGTTTGTACATTTTATGTAAGACTGCATTTCATGGGTTTTATTTAAATGGTCATTTTAGTATATAAAGTTGCCACCCTTCCATCGTAAAAGTTTTCTTTTAAAAACAAGTTGCACTTTCGGTGGCAAGTAATTTCTTTTTAATGTGAGTGTTTTGTACCATTTCCATCCCTCCTACAGGGTGCATAGTTTATGTGTTTGTGAGAGTTGTTAAAATTTTTAGTTTAAAGTAATCTGGTGTGTTGCAGATTGACACCAGTGTATTCTTTTAGAGGTTGTTGTGAGCAGTCGTGACTATGGCCTTGTTAAAAGGGAGTGGCAAGGTTCTCAGCCCATCAACCAAGTGTATTTCTGCCTCTGAATAAATTGTAACTTGATATTTAAAGGGTGCTTTCTGATTATAATTTTTAAATCTGTTAAAAAAAGAAGGAGAAGGAATATTCCTGAACACCTAGTTGGTTTAATTAGCAGTTGATACTTCATTGCAGAAAATAGCCCATCAAGTATAGTTTTAGAGACGAGAACGGTTAACAACATTTTCAAGGTCATTAATAAATGATTTAGCCCATTAGACTTTTGAAAGATGTTTAAATTCCTTTCAGAGCTTGTAATATGTATTGTATCCTCCCCCTACACCCCCACCCCCAAGTATATGTTAAAACTATGATGACAAGCAGGCAGAAAAAATTGACACTTAAATTCTTGAGATTATGATTTGATTATAAATTCAATTGAAGGGAACATACCACACAACCGGTGAAGTGCCAAAACAAATATTTATTATCAGTTACCTACCGTAGGTTAAATTTAATTTATTTATTGGCATGAATTGGAAGCCTGTTATCTTGAAAATCTGAATACGTCGTATACATTCAATACGCATGAAATGTAAATATTAATGTACAAACAAAATGGCCTGTTGAAAATATAGTCAAATTGAGGCAAGATAAAAAAAGTCGTAGGCGATATAAAAAAAAAGAAGCTAGCATACTTCACTTACACTCCACAATGTCATAGACATTAATTTCTTGGGGTGACGCACCAAGCCAAGCTTAAGTTTTCCGAGTTCAAGAGCGCGGAATTCGAATGATTTGAGATGGGAACCGAAAAAAGTCCTGCAGACGTGATACTAACTACTGCCTCCCACTATATTTATACCTTAATGAAATCTGTCGTAAATAAAAAAAAAAAACAGCTCAGTTTATGAAATTAGTACTAGAAATAAGAATAATATACACGAATGTTTAGAGACACTTATTTTGGTCCAGGAAGGGATCAACTATTCAGGAACACAAGTTTACAATACCAAAACATGAAATCCATTTCACTTAGCATCTCTGAAGGGAATATTCGCAAATTTCTCTTTTTGTAAATAGGTATTATGCAAACATGTATTTTGCGTTACGAGACGATAGGCACGCTATGGATTTATGCAAGAAAAAGTGTATCTAATGTAATCAAAGGAAGAGCCGGAATTCCAACGTACTTACAATAACTATCACTAAAAGCAGAATTGGCGAATAAAAGGACGGAGTTAACTCATTGTTCACACCTTTGCTGCTCAGACCATCAGTTTGGAAAACGCTAGTAGCTAAATGTCTCCAGATATCCCACTGCAGAAGCACTGTGTGACATCGGATCGTGCATCAAGGAGTCTGATTCATAGTCGCGCTTTTTGTGCGAATCATTGAACAAACAGAATTCACCGGGATCTGACGCGTCATTATCTTCGGAAACCCACCATTAGCGATTTTATTGCGAAATTAAAAGAGTAACGCCAAGTCCAAACATTGCTCTGACAGGTCTACTAACACTATCAAGAACTGCAATGTTTTAAAGAATGCAATACGGATTAATCAATGGAGAGCCTTGTCAGCCGTTGCAGAGAAACATCACTGCGACCCAGGTACAGGATCACAAACAGATCGATGAATCGAGAGGCGATAACATGCCGTTCTCGTTGTTGGTGGTTGTGCTGCTAACCAGAAACCTCGAAGGCGTCCGTGAGGGTGCTGCAAACAAAGACATAAAGTGGACTGTAATGCTACGTAGGAAGTTGCATTTTTTTTTTCCTGGTAAGTCACTCATGAACCTGGAACATATTTGAGTCTTTTGATACGGAAGCAAAATTTCGAAGAAATAGTGTCATGGTCCATACTTGCCTCACCTAAATTCACTCAATTAGATTTGGTCGATGGAAAAGTAAACAACAGTAGCTATGCAAACATCTGAGACACTAACATGTTCCTCACAGTGTGAGAACAATTTCGAATTAGATATTTCCCCTATCGGCATGTTGGCTCCTTTGCTTCCCAAGCAGTGATTACATTGTAAACGATTCGAAGTGAAACCGGTGGATTTAATAGCTTAATCTTATAATAACCTCCTCTTGATACCTGCGCCACGTCAGACATCACTGAAGTGGGCTAGAGCGTCGTTTGCGCTCCGGATCAAAAAATGGTTCAAATGGCTCTAAGCACTATGGGACTTAACATCTGAGGTCATCAGACCCCTAGACTTAGAACTACTTAAACCTAACTAACCTAAGGACATCACACACATCCATGCCCAAGGCAAGATTTGGACCTGCTACCGTAGCACCAGTGCAGTTCCGGGCTGAAGCGCCTAGAACCACTCGGCTACACGGCCGGCTGTGCCGGATCAATTCGGTTAAAAGCTCATACATAACCACGCACCACGCTTCAGAAAAATGGGGAACACAGTTTTCATAGTATCGGCGATTATTAAAACTAGAGCATAATTTGCAAAACAAATCAGGGACATGAGTTAACTGCTTTAAAAGTAAGCATGGCTCAGAATACTAGATCACCTTTCAGTTCTTCACTTTCTTTGAAAACTGTTTTGAGCAAAGTCTGATGAAAGTCATCTACAACACGAAAAGTAATGGTATCACTTCTCTAGTAGTTGTGATGACATAATATTAAATCAATCGCATTGTGTTCGCCACAGTATCATAAGAAGTCACTGATATAATGAAGTTTTTCGTTCAGGGTGTAAGCTGTCAGGCAAATCCAACACCTTCCATGAAAACCCTGGCATGATAAGCAAATCCAGTAGCATGTCACATAGCTCCGAATAAATCGTGACATTAAATTAATAAAAGTAATACGAGTAACGAGTGAGCAAATGGAATACCACAGACTAACAAAAGAATGCCTAAATGGATGTCATACCTTCCCACCGTGAGACAGACGCAGTTCCGAGGGGAGAAACGAGAACAGAAGCCGAGAGCAGAACCGTGTTAAGCTGAAGGCCCTACGATAAGGGACGGACACCCACGTCGCCAGCTAACCGCTACGACCACAACCCAACCGCAAGTTTTGACGTGAGACTTTTTCGCGTCTCTGTTATGTCAGGACCACCCCTCAGCCCATGTTAAAAGCTAGAGCCCTCCAGAAGAACAGTATAGATCTTACGATAACACTAAAAGGGCCACTCCATCCGCAAGTTTTAGCGTGAGACTTTTTCGCGTCTCTGTTACGTTGCAAACTTTAAAAACATTGCCCCACCTCGAAAAGTATAACGTTTCTCATTGGATCGACAGAATTTTTGTAGGCAGAGCTTAAGGTTAACATTGAGACCCTGATTGGTCGGATGAAAACACAGCCATTAGTTTTTTTTAAACCAAATTCGGTAAATTGTAGTAAGGAGATGTTAGGAGAGAGTTGCTTCCGAGATGGCGAAGTGAGCGGAGCTGTGCTGCCCGCCGCCACCTGACGAACACCGACAAGGTAATGAACACACGCGATGCCGCATAACAGCGCATAAAGCTTCACTCAGAACTGCAGAAGTCTCATCTGTTACACCCCCTTTTTGCGTAATACTAGTGTCGATCGTCAATTAAAGCTCACGGTGTTCACATTTGCCACTTGAAGTAAAAATCTGAAACGCGATGATTTTTCTGTTGTATAGTTATTGAGAAGCCACATCAGCCACTATAATTTACGACAAGTTAGATAAGTAATTAAAGATAATTGAGGGTCACTGTAGACCAATTTGATAGTTTTCTCTTCTATGAAACTTAATTTAAACCTAGATTATAGATGTGATATGGCATAGGTCATCCTTCGATCCATTGTAGAACTTGGAAACCCATTCAGGGAATATTCGTTCACATTTTTGTTGAACGCAGTTGGTTTTTACCATCCTGTATTAAAACATTTCCTTTTATCAATAGTGCAATTTATAAACGATGTTTTGTGAGTAGAATAAAATTTCCAATGGTAAACTTAACTGCTTTTTCGACGTTATTTTAACAGCTAACTAAAAATAGGAAAGCCTTGAACCCCTTCCACTAAATTTAGTTAGTATTAAGATTCTTTTACAGGGAGTGCAGTGGAGCTGACGCTGAAATCAGTAAGTATTTGGTTATATCATCACTAGTCTCACTGAACTCTTCTGAATTCTACATGCCATGTGTGGTCTGGCATGTCCTTACCAGCAACAGGTCCCAGGTTCAAACTAGTCAATTCCCTAAAAAACACGCTCAGAGTGTCGTTGCGCGAAAGTGGTAGGGAGACACGATATAGAACAAACAGACAACATGCAGAATGTTAGAAAATGGCGACCCTGCCAGGATGGTAAAATACCATGACTGAAGTCGACCACATGCCTAACTAGGTCAAAAAAATATCCTGTTGAAAAATTTTTGTAATAAAAAAAATTTTTTTGAACGTTGTAAATAGTCGAAAACAGTAGCTGCAGCGATAGATAGTAAGAAAGTATTCAATAAAAGTGAGACATTCTGGCAGAGACAATAGCATAATTAAGTTATGAATTTTAATATTGTTAGAATTAAGTTTCCTCTCCAATGCAAGCGCACAGGTGGCGGATACATCGTTGACAAGTTGGTTCTGACCCAACAAGTAATGAATGGTTTGTCAAGTCGTGTGAACAAAAAGTTTATGAAACGCGTGAGATCGTATGAGCGCATGTTGACTCGAAGTAGGGCGCGTGAATTGCTTTTAAAACAGAAAATAAGGGATTCGGAAAGATTAGCAATGGCAGATCGAGACCTTGACCGAATTAAGGTAGAGATCCAGCATGAAGATGGACAGAGAATAGAAGACAGTACAACAGATGATGCAGTATCGCGAGAAATAGGACATATAACGCACCATAACGAGGATAATGTACGTCAAGGCATAGAAAACGTAACTCAGCATACGACAGAGGAGCAGGAAAGTAGAGAGACAGTCGATGAGTATTCTAACTTGCGTCTTGAATACGTAGAACCCACAGTACAAGTAATCAGAGCTCCCTCACCACAGAGTACAAGGAATGCGAGCAGAAACGTGTCACAGCACAGTTCAATGCAATCGGTTGCAAACCAACAATTGGGCGAAAACACAGAGCGTAGGACGTCGGAAGAAAACGCAATAGGACCTATCAATCTGGCAAAATTATTACAATTAATGACGGAAACCATGACAAGACAAAATAAAGATACTGCGAACCAAATTAAAATTCAGAATGCAGAAATGACGAAACAAAATGCAGAAACCACGAGACAAATGCGTGCGATTAAAGAACAAAACAAAAAAATTCTGTTACACCTAAGTCATATTGAAGAAGAGGCAAAAGAAGCTCGAGAAGTGATAGGAAACTTAATAACAGGTTACAATCAATTGAGAACAGACATTGAGAAGTTACAAGTGGACGTACAAACATTGCGTAATGACACTCAGGACGAGATCGAAACATTACGTAACAACACCCAGGGAGAAGTCAAGAAACTAGAGAAACAGATAAACGTAATTACTAGACAAGCAGCAGGTACAGCGCGTGAAATTGTTGAAAACAGTGTGTTACACAAACGTATCACAAAAGCAGCGCTGAAAAGATATGATAACCGCATAGTCAAAATAGAAGCGCAAACGAAGCGACAATTTCAGAAATTGCGAACAGAGTTGTTGCAAACCATTGAAGAGCGTAGTGAACAGGATCGAACAAGCAAAGAGTCTGCAACCACATCCGTATCTGTAACAGCACCGGAAAAACAAGCAATTAACGAAGATATTACACATTTGCGATTCCAACCACAGGCGGAAAGTAACACACGTGAAATCAGACAGCCTGCACATCAACAAACACGTTTCGAAATTCTCGATGAACAAACGTCATCACAAACAAATGCGGAACCACAAATGTATGTTTCAAGACAGTTTGGATCGTGCAATGAAGCAGCAATGTTAGCCAGACAAGATACCGAACCAATACCTGACAATGGAAAGCCAGGTCGCGAAGAGTACAGTGCAATGCATTCAGCTACACGTTCACAACCGATGGAAGAAAATTATTGCGTACCACTCCAACGATACTACGCAAGGATAGGCGAAAGTTACAGTGGACAATATCCAATGGATCTACCACAACCGGAAAGAAAGACGGGAGAAATGATCAGAAACAAAAGTGGCGAAGAATCGCGAATTTCATATGGAGCTATGACGAAGTACGACAACGATCATTTCCTCACAGTCAGAAAATTTCAGCACTTTAGAGAAGGAAACTCATTACATCCACGAACTTTTATTGATCAATTCCGAGTAGGATTACCAGAACACTGGACGCTAGCACACAAATTAGACTTTATATGTGCACACATGTCAAGAACAGTCGCAGAAACCACGCAGAATGTTGCAGCGACATGCCGATCGTACGAAGATTTCAGAGAGAAGTTTCTCTCACGATATTGGTCCAGCGAAGCACAGAACAGAGTGAAGTACGAATTATTACAGAACCCATATTTTGAAAATTCAGTAGAGAAGAGTCCCGTGAAATTTTTCGAATTAATGGCAAAGAAAAATCAATGCTTAGATGTACCATACAGTGACGGAGAGTTGATTAAATTATGCCCGATGAAGCTACCATTGAAATACCAGCAATCATTTGTAGGTCGCGGAGGCAATGACGTCGAAGCATTTAAAGGTATTCTAAGGGAACTAGAGTTCATATTTTCGGAAGATGATGCAAGAAAAAGACGAAGCGCACGTGAAAACGAAAGCAAAAAGCAGTGGAATCCACAAGACACAGTACGAAGAAACAATAATTACGAACCATGTGATAACTTCACACCAAGAAACGACAACAGATTTCAACAAAGAACCGGTTATGGATTTAGAAGAGAATATGGCAATAACTGTAATTCACCCAGGAACGGCAACAACTATTACAGAGGGAATAACGACAACCGGAACGGGTACTGGAGAACCAATAGACCGACAAATTATCGACAAAGAAACCACTATCAACAAGCTGAACAAGAAAAGAGAATACAGATGGAAGAGGTGGAGGTAAGACCACCAAATCCCGATAAACGTTCGAATTGACAGCTAAGCGCCCATGCCAAGGAGAATGACGCACCAACCCAGGACAATTGCAGCACCTTGAACAGAGAAGTAAAAATCTTATCACGAGAAGAGAAGAAGGAAGAAACAAATCCGCAGGGACCAGATGAAAACGAAGACAAGAAAATAACAATATCGTGTTGGGACGAAATTAATTGGGAGAATACTGACAAGGAAGATGAATTACCAGAGGCATGCACAACGAATGTAGGAGGAAAGGACGAAGTAATGAGTATTGCAGAGCTATTTGAGTTGGAAACCAGGGAAAGCGAATTCAATGAGGATAATGCCCAGTCGACAGAAGTTGAAAATAAGTTACGAGTGGGCACACAACCCAACGTATATAATGAAGGAAGATATGAAGCGATAATTAGAGCATTTAGATGCGATTATGTGGAAGTAGCGACGAAGAAGGAGAAGATAGACAAGGATGAGGAAAAAGTAGAGGATGTTGAAGAAAGCATAAATGAAGGAAGAAATAGAGAAGAGGAAATAAAAGAGAGAGAAGTAGCAGTTGAAGCTTATCCTACAGAAAGTTCGAATTCACAAGGGAAATTCCTAAAAAGACTGTATGATTCAGTGGAGGATTCGTTGATGCAAGAAGAAGAAGAACAGAACCAACCCTTTCAAATTCAACCAATTGTGAAGGCCATGGTAAAGCATATCCCAGTCAATATTGTGATTGATAGCGGAAGTGAACTGACTGTGATCTCAGAAAATTTATTCATGCAGTGTAATGCCAATGGGGAATTTCCAGTTCTGAAAACACACAAGATTAAAGTAAGAGGTCCTATTAGAAACAATGCTGCGGAAGTTACGAGACAAACAAGGTTAACTCTTTCGTGTCAAGGTCAAAAGATCGAAGCCAACTTCGTGATTATACCTAAGCTAACTGTAGATTTGATTATAGGTGCAGATTTTTTAAATGAGAGACGAGCGATAATAGATATGGGGAAAGGTAGCATAACATTCGGGAATGTCACACTTCTCTTTGAGCAAAAGCTAAAATTAGAAGAAATACCAGTTATAAACAAACTATTAAGAATGACGCAAGATAAAGAGGATGAAGAATTAGAATGGTATGCACAAAAGGGGGAATCGCCTCAACTCATATTAGAAGTCCATAAAGAAATCGACGAAAAATTGCAAGAAGTTCAAGGTATTTCGGAACACAGTAAAAGAGAATTAGAGGGTATTTTACGAGATAAAGCAGAGGTATTTTTACCTAAGACTGGCAGTATTAAACACTTTCAGTACAAGTTTGAAGACTAATTTTATTACTGGTAAATAATCAGCACAATATTTCAAGATTATGTTGCAGATAAGATCGTCAGGAGAAAGAAGAATGAAGAGAGAGGAAGGTGGGAAAAAGAAAGTAGTATCAATAAAAACAAAAGCAAAAATAACACCAATAGTACCATAGATTAAGGTGAAGGGATAAAGCGTAGATAGTCTAACAGCATGAAATACTAAAATGCTATACACCACGACACTACACAAAAAATTAAAAAAAAAACGAATTTGAGGATTTTTTTATAGAAGTTAACACTCAAAATATCTTAGAATTGTAACATGGAAAGGGCGCCAAAATTTGTAAGGCTTTTTAAGAAGGCGTAAAACAATGTAGGTACTAGACATATGTTAGATGATTATAAGTAAAACTTTTTTTAAGAACCATTGTAAGAACTCCTACAAAGACCAGATGCAATGACCCACAAGTTGCAACGAGAGAAGTATCAAGAAAAAAAAGGATGTAATTAGCAAGACACGATTCCTAAAAGGCAGAAGCGTCGAGAAAAAGGAAAGGATAGCGAGACCAACAGAAGGCCCTTGTATCGAAAGTGGGCAATAAATCTGCCCACTAGGCGGAACCCTGCTGGGACGGAACATGGAGCCACAAAGTGGCGGAGCCCTGCAGAGACGCAACGGGACGCCGAACGCTGGAAGGGTCTCCGAGCGCCCTGACTTGGCGGAGCGAGCAAGAAATGGCCCAATGAGAAGACGGCTTGAGAAAGCCACCACTGGCAAAAAAATATGTGTAAAAGTCACACTACTGCTATTAAACAACATGCTGATGCATGAAACTGAAGAACACTTCCACAAAGTAAAAATGACATGCCCAAACAATTTATCAAATTGTTACTAAGAGGAGAACTTCAAAGCGACTAGTTATCAATAAATATTTCCTTATCCTGCCCAGAGAAGAACCAAGAAGCAAGTAAGAAGCAGAGAAAAAGCAGGAAGAACAGAAGTTGGAGATTCGCAAGATTGAGACCAAGAAAGAAGATGGGTGAAGAATAGACAACATACCTTCCCAAATCCCTATCCTATTGTAAACTAGTCGTCTGCGAAGTATTACAACGAAAAACGACCGCTTTCAGCGACACATAACGATGACTTTCACGCATACAAAGCCAGTAAACCACAAGATTCTGCACTCACAGCTCCATTCCATTATGGGACCTCCACAACAGCAACACACACTTGCAAAGCCAACAAGGAACGACGAACGAAGCTGTACATCAAATACTTGCCCACATCCATCTCGTTCAAATCCATCACCTTTGTGCAAAAAAGATTCGCCAACCTCATGCTTAAACATTAATAGGATTGTATGAATATGTGAAATCAAATTATGTGATGTAGGAATTGTGCAAAAGAAATGTCTGAAAAACTAAATATGTTAAGCACACCAGACAGCTAATAAACCACAAAATAACAGTCATTGACTATGGACGTAAGTAAAAAATAGACTATCGATAAAAATAAGTCATTAGTTCTGAAATGGACAGTATACAAAGAACAAAAGTAAGGCATAATAAACACTAAAACTATATGCCACTTAATTTCTCGTCATAAAAATAAAAGAATAACTATATTTTACTTATTTTCTCCATATAAAAACAAAGAATAAAAAATTATCTTGTTGGATGTTTTCCCTTTTTAACATTTGTACCATTTGTTAGGATAATCTCTCAATACTTGTGTATGTATATTTCTTTGTCAAAGCAATTCTTGGAAATAATTCTTATTTGTTAGTGTAACAATGTTGAAATGAGTGTCTAGAAACAAAAACATTTTACTTGTACATGATATTTAGAAAATGTGTTAGGAATAGATTTTACTTAATTACTACATTTATAAAAAAAATATATTTCTAAGAAAATCGATGTGAAAGACTCCTCACTTTCGATAACAAACTTCTTTAAAAAAAACTTCACACTTAAATAAAGAAAAAAAAAATTAAAAATTAGTAATAGCATAAAAATATTCTTCTCTTGTCATTTTTTAGAATAATGTGGAAGAATATAAAAATATAAATTAGTAATACAAACTAGCACAGAACCAGAATAACGTGGCTGAACAGCAGGCAATAAAATTTAGATAAAGGAATAATTTTTGACTGACTTAGACAACGATTCAATCAGTGCCTAAATTCAGTGCAAAAATTAAGTTCGAAGGGTCGTGATATGTAAGGTGTCAGGCAAATCCAACACTTTCCATGAAAACCCTGACATGATAAGCAAATCCAGTAGTATGTCACATAGCTCCGAATAAATCGTGACATTAAATTAACCAAAGTAATACGAGTAACGCTAGTCTCACTGAACTCTTCCGAATTCTACATGTCATGTGTGGTCTGGCGTGTCCTTACCAGCAACAGGTCTCAGGTTCAAACTAGTCAATTCCCTAAAAAACACGCTCAGAGCGTCGTTGCGCGAAAGTGGTAGGGAGACACGATATAGAACAAACAGACACCACGCAGAATGTTTGAAGGGAGCCTTAAATATATCACACTATTGTCAAATCATTTCCCAAAATCGTGGATAAAATGACAATAGTGATCTACTCAGCAATTTTGTTCCTTGCAGCACTTTCAACAGTATCTGAGAAAGTCTTGAATGAATAACAATAAAATTTATAAACAAGGTAAGAAAAAATGGGTTTCAGTGAATTACAGACTTCAAAAAGAACTCTCAAATGATTAAACTCCTGCTTGGAAAACTATAGAACAGAGCAAGTGAACTACAAATTATTACTGTTAATAATATATTGTGACTAGGCCAGATCACTTGATAGCATGATCGATGATAATCTGGCGAAAAAGTTAGAATTTGTGTAAGATTCGATACTGCCAGGTTCATGGTTTTAGTTTACCCAAATAAAAGAATGTAATGCATGTCAACCCATGTCCATCAAAGAGTAATTCTTTTTCTCCAACAGATTTCAGTTATACAGTTCCTACGTCATCAATCTTTCTCACAATTTGGCTGGAAACCTTCCAGGAATTGTAACAATGAGTTAGTGACCCACGAGCGCAAATTCGTACTTATTCATTTCTTGAAGCGCCTGTAATTTGGAGCAATCATGTGTGATTTATCATAGGGTGTTATTTTTGGTTCCTTGTTGTTTCTAATTCGTTAATTCCCAATTTTAATGTCTCAAGTTGCAATTTCTGTTCTTAACGAAGCCAAGCATGGGAATAAAAAAGTAGTATGATTCCTCTTATTGCTAGTGTCGCTAATGAATATCGATGTATTTTTTGAAGACAAAGGAATTATCATTAAATTTCGAGAAGGCTCAGTACACACAGGCTACTACTCATCGTTTCCATAAATTAAGAAAAGGAAAGATCATACAACTATATTCCAATAATAAAAATATGAGAAACAGACATCGTTTCGGGTTTGGGGCTACCCATGACAGACACCAGAATTATAAAATTCATTCCCTAAAATTAAAAGTTAAGAAACTGATTTATTCTGCACATTTCCAGCTACTACTTACTCATAGAATCTTTTTGGAGGAATTCTGAAGGTAAAATTTTCAGGACACAGAAGCGTGTTAAAATAATTATAATGGGTGTTAGTCATATACGTCATAAAGAGATATTTTTTTAAAAGTAGGTATTTTGTCAGTAACAATATTTTTCCTTCTCGATGAACAGCTCAAGGTATGCTTATAATACAACGAACAAGACAGATTTCTACAAAGCTTTAGAGAGTTCGACTGCTGTAAAAAAAAGGCGTGAGAGACTTTGATGCACAGGTACTTAATGTATGAGAGTGTATAAATGTCTTGTGGATAATATAGTAAAATTTAAGAATAAATTGTATAACTTTCTGGTGGCTCCTCAAGAGTATCTTTACTGGAACTCTTGTTTGCTTTTTGCTGAATATAGTAATTCATATTAGCATCTCGATGTAGCATTTCGAGGTGTGATATAATATTTCTAGGTGTTGCTCGGTGGTTAACTGAGTACGTGCCTGACTACAAATCCTACTCCCAGGCTGCAATACTCAGCTGGTCACAAAAGTTTTTCTGTCACTTATCTTTTTGTTCATCTTTCTCATTATTTGTTAATGTGAGAAATGTGATATTGCATCATGCTTCAGAATCCACGTTAAACTTAGATGCCTTTGTAACCAGGTGGCTAAGATCGTTCAGAATTCTGGGGAAGGCAAGGCCTTCTTCAGTGGAACGATGCCTAGCAAAGCACTGCGATGTTCAAAACACATTTAGGGTTGAGGGTAGCTTACCTTTCTTCATTTTACCACACGGCTTTAAAACATTTCATCGCACTGCATTTAAATAAAATGTAATTAACTTCATTTTTTGTTACACCCAAGAGACTCCTTGCCAGTTGACACTCGTGGAGTCACAATACCTGCTCCGTTCACATTCTTCACCTCTCATCATGCATCATGGTATAAATAGTCTGAAGATGGTCACATTCTGACCGAAACCGCAACCACTGCAAATAAATATTAATGCTATAGAGACTGTTTTTAATACATTTTTTAAAGAATTCTTAAGAAAGGAAAATTTTTTATCGAGTTCGCAATCATTGCAAATATTCAGTGGCTAAAACAGTGTAAATTGCTTAATGTATGCCATTACTTATAACGTCGTTCCGGCTGCAGCCATCATCAGATCAAAACTGAGAACTGGTAAAACAAGGTTCGGAGCCACCATCAATGAAATCCTTTGCTCCGACTAGGCACAGCCATAGGTTTCATTGATACTGACACTGAACCTAGTTTGACCAGTTCTCAGTTTTGATCTGACGATGGCAGTAGCCTGTACGGCGTAATATATTTTGCGATCTAGATGGTTTTATGGACAAAAATGTAAATTCGATCTGGAACTTGTTCCATAATGACAGATAGAGCTGTTTTTGCAGAAATTATCAAAGTTTCTTACGTGCGTAACCGGTATGAGAATGTACCCGCATTATGCAGTTAAAATCTCCGATGTTTTCAAACGTAAAATTCTTATACAACGGAATTCTGTCGCTCTTTACTTTCTATATTTTATTTGATTACTGGTTTAGATCAATAATTACGAACATAATGTCTACCTATGTTGATAAAATGGTACAGAAACCAAATTTTTGTAGCCAACTGATACCAGAAACATAAAACTGGAGGACACAATATCACGCGGATCGTGCAGTGGGGACAGCGCCTACGCACAGTATATACAGACAGAGACAGCCAAGACAGGCCACCTCAGGATATATCCTGAACGAGTAAATAAATTATACTGCGAATTTTGTAAAATTATAGTGAACAATGTGGCAATATTTCTGACGTATGCAAGTAATTTTAAACATTTATAGTTGCCGAATTATGACAGAATTGAAAGCTATTTTCGGAGCACTGTAAGGAGCCTTCGAAGAGAACTTCAAGAACATAAGGCGTGTGGCACTTGTCAAATGGTAATAAGATATCAGCGCAAACCACTGTCCCTCCGTCAACAGAAGAGGTCCTGTGGTACGAAATGTAACCCTACACGTGACAGAGGCTTGGTTCGTGTGTTTTTTATACCTGTCATATCGAGTACTCAAAATGTTGACCTCAAGCACTAATAGGTATCTGGACAGAGAATGCTGCATGTTGAATTTCATCTGCATTTATCACAATACAGGCCCACGATATACGCTGTTTCATGTCTACGGGAGGCAATGAGCTTTTCTTTACCTGTTTTATTTTCTCCACAGATACAAGTCCAGTGATGGCAAGTCTGGTGAGCGTGCAGATCGATCCAACCATTCCCAGACGTTCTGTTAAGGTCTGTAATTATCTGTGCGGTATAGCCGAGACGTCCGTCGTGTTGATATCACATGGATTGGCTTATGTCAAGTGGGATGTATCCCAACAGCTGCAGCAGCATGTGTGCTAGGAACTGTAGATATTTGTGTCTATTTAGAGATTCATCAATAAAACAGGGAGCAAAGATACGATTCTTGGAAAACCACACCGAACGTTGACGGGCCAAAATAGTTGTTTATCCAGTTGAGCCAAGCAGCCTGGATTTTTACCACACCAGTGCTGCCTATTGTGAAAACCGATTTGCCATGATTTGGTAACGGTGCTTTATCAGTAAACACATTCTTGCATAGAAACGCCGGATAACCTTCCAGCTTTGGCAGACACTGCCGTCAAGCTGTTGAAGGAGTGAATATGGAAGCGATGAAGCGCATTCGAATGCAGTATTCGCAGTACACTTATTTGACTGATAAGATTCGTACATTCAAGCTGCTTCGCAGTGTCTTCTGGATTGTGTGCAAATGCTGCTAAAATCTTGTGTCTTCGTCTCAAAAATCTACCACTAAACACCGCGAAAATGTCGCTGACATCAAGCGTTTGAGTGAATGTATAGTTGCCAAGTCAAGTTCTGATCGATCCATAGACCCAGAAATTTCAAAAATTCAGTTTTACGTATTTTTCTTACAATTCATTTCCAATTCCGTCTTCGTAACCATCATCTGATCTAATGATTCCAGCAGCGACAAGCCGGCATGTAGTCTGAACGTAATCAATTCAGTAAAGTGACACGTGATCAAGACACTTATTTTTATAATCTAATCCGACTAAGGGCACATATCTCCGGATGGACTCGCTTCGCCTAAATGCTAGTTATATTTTTCACTTTTTGGCGGTGTTCTTTTAAGACTGCATCTCAGTTAAGCGTCTGCTTATGTTTAGAGTAGTAGAGCAGACCTTTATGTGACCACGTGTCCTGAAGGCGGATGGTGATTTGCATCGCTGACATCTTGCTACTCTTTGAGCAGTTTCGATGTATGTCATCGATATCTTCTGACATTCTCCCCAAAGCCACCGAAATAAGTAAATAATTCCATTAAAAACGGTGCCATAATTCGGCAGCTATAAACGATAACAATTATCAGTGTATGTCATACACTGTCCAGTCACATTAATCTGACCATCGCCTGTGTTCGACGTCAACGTGAAATGACCACTCTCAGAAGGCAGGTGGCAGCAAAACCATTGGAGGCTATATAAAGCGTATAAAGGGGATATGAAAACAGTGCATTCCTTGTAATGCGGAAACAGATCGATTAATCCGACGTCCAGATGGGCACTTCTAAAGAAGCTAAAGCTTTCGGGCCAAGGGTGGAAGCATGTCCGAAACGACAAAGTTTTAAACTGTTCGCGTGCCACCAAAATATACCGTACATGGCAAAATGGCGCTATCCAGAATCGGCACCGGGCCATAGATGACAGAGGAGAGCGACTTCTTCGGAGATGTTTACGGGTGAATCGGTTTGCAACTGTTGAGTAACTGACCGCCCAGATCAACCAAGAGGCTACCAACAGTGTCTCCTCAACGTCCATTCAACGAAGGCTACCGCGTATGGGTTTCCGCAGCAGGCGATAAAAGCTGGAATTTGCACGCCAATACCGCAACTGGACGTCCATCATGTGGTGGCACGTGGCCTTTTCAGATGAAGCACGTTTCATGTTCCAGCAGACAGATGGCCGCTGGCGTGTGCGGCCCTGCAACAACCATCGGAATGAGCCAGACTGGAAAAGGGGGCGTTTTGTTCTTGGAAATGTTTTCATGGCATTCCCTGGGTGATCTCGTCATTCTGGAAGGCGCAATGGATCAACACAAGTATGGATCTGTCCTTGGGGACCATGTCTACTCCTACATGCAGTTTGATTTCTCTTCGATACGGTAGTTGGGGTTGGTGTTGGGTTGGAATGTTTGGGGAAGGAGACTAGACAGCGAGGTCATCGGTCTCAGTGGATTAGGGAAGGACGGGGAAGGAAGTCGACCGTGCCCTTTTAGAGGAATCATCCCGGCATTTGTCTGGAGCGATTTAGGGAAATTACGGAAAACCTAAATCAGAATGGCCGAACGCGGGATTGAACCGTCGTCCTCCCGAATGTGAGTCCAGTGTCTAACCACTGCACCACCTCACTCGGTGATACGGTAGTATCTACCAGCAGAACAATGCACATGTCACACGTCTGGCAGTGTACGCGCGTTGCTTGAGGAGGTCCAGGATGAGTTTGCCGTACTTCCCTGGCCACCAAAGCCCCATATTTAGACCCAATCCAGAATCTGTGGGACCACGTTAATCGGGCTGTTCGCGAAAGGGATCCTCAACCGACAGACCTAGCGCAGCTGGCGATGCCAATGGAGTCGGCAAGGCTCCTCGTCTCTGTCGGTATCTTTCGAAAGACTGCACACTGTCTTCAAGCACGTCCGCGCTGCAAAAGATGGTTATTCAGGCTTTTGAAAGATGGTCACATCAATGTGGCTGTACCATGAAAATTCGTTGCAATGCCCGCTATAGCTTACTGAAAAATAAATCTCGATATACACTGCCTGACAAACTGGAGCACCCAAGGGACAGGGTCGGATTTTTTATGTAGCTTCGTACACTTGCATACCAGTGATGAGTGACGAAATGATTAGACTTGCAATTCCCTACGACTAGCAGAACGGCCAACAGAGTGTTGTTCGAGTTTAGTGTTGTTAACAGGCCTAGTAGGGTATGTAGGTGGCTTGACAGCGTCAGATGTTGAGTGAAGGACACAGAGATGTCACGTATTCAAGAGAGACAGCGTTACCAGCACTTGACGGGGTTGGACAGGAACCTCTTTGTGGGCCTCCATTTGATGGCCTGGTCGAATCGTGCGTTGTGGTGCATTCGGATGTGAATATGGCCCAATGGGGAACTGTATGGAACTTGAGGGCAGGCATTCTCGTCGTCAAGATTCTGGTCGACCACGTATCATCAAGGCAAGGAAGGGTCACCGTATTGTGAGCCGAGAACATCGTAACCCCTTCATATCTTGGGGTACCACCTGAGAACAAGTAATGCGCTCCCTGTAACTTTCTGTGATATCCCGCACCATTGCTGAGAGCCTAGCACCAGCCGCACTAGGAAATCATTGTTACATACGTAGGCTGCCGTTAACACCACAACACAAATATCTGCTTGGAGTGGTGTGATCGGGGAGCATGAGCTGCTGATGAATGGCGTTGCATTGCGTTCAGCGATGAATTGCAGTTCTGCAGTACCTGGGATGACCATCGCCGGCGAGTGTGGCAGCGACCTGGGTGGAGGTCCGTCTTCCAATGTTTTGGAAAGTCACAGCGGTGTCGCTCCTGCCGTATTGATATTGGAAGCTATCAGGCACGGCTTCTGGTCACGGATGGTAGTGACAGGAAACCTGACGGCACAAAGGCGCGTGACAGACATCGTGCGTCCGCTTGCGTCGCCTGTCTTGCGACGGTATCGTGGCGACAACAGGACACTGCTTGCCCACACGTGACACGCGCCCCTTCCAACAGTGTGCCTGTTGAGGTACTCACGTGACCAGCAACATCCCCAGATCTGTCTCCTACAGAACATGTGCGGCACCACCTCTGACGTTAACTCCGGTACCAGTGCCATTATCCGAGATATCGAAGGGGAGTTCAACAGTTGTGAGCCAGCTTTCCTCAGGAGAGCATACAACGGCGTTATGAGACATTTCCCAACGTATCAGTGCATGCATTCAGGTCAGAACGTGGCCTACGTAACAGTGATAAGTAGGTTCTTTGTAAATGCGACTCGATATTGTAGTAACGTCACATACCCTCTTCAGCTGTGAGATTTCATATTGTTTCCTTCTCCCGCCCTTAGTGTTCCACTCTTTTTGTTGCATACTTGTGGCTGTTGTAATCATTAGATTTGATCATGGCTGCAAGGCCGAAACTGCTAAACAATTGTAATAAAAGAAATGTAAAACTGAATGTCCGAAATTTCTAGGTGTATGCTTCGATCAGAATTTGAATTGGAAATCATACATTTGCATCTACATCTACATCCATACTCCGCAAGCCACCTGGCGGTGTGTGGCGGAGGATACTTTCAGTATCTCTAGCGGTTCTCCCTTCTATTCCTGTCTCGTATTGTTCGTGGAAAGAAAGATTGTCGATATGCCTCTGTATGGGCTCTAATCTCTCTGATTTTATCCTCATCGTCTGTTCGCGAGATATACGTAGGAGGGAGCAATATACTGCTTGATTCCTCGGTGAAGGTATGTTCTCGAAACTTTTACAAAAGCTCTTACCGAGCTACTTAGCGTCTCTCTTGCAGAGTCTTCCACTGGAGTTTATTTATCATCTCCGTAACGCTTTCGCGATTACTAAATGATCCTGTAACGAAGCGCGCTGCTCTCCGTTGGATCTTCTCTATCTCTTCTATCGAGCCTATCTGGTACAGATCCCACACCGGTGAGCAGTATTCAAGCAGTGGGCGAACAAGTGTACTGTAACCTACTTCGTTTGTTTTCGGATTGCATTTCCTTAGGATTCTTCCAATGAATCTCAGATTGGCATCTGCTTTACCGACGATTAATTTTATATGGTCATTCCATTTTAAATCACTCCCAATGCCTACTCCCAGATAATTCATGGAATTAACTGCTTCCAGTTGCTGACCTGCTATATTCTAGCTAAATGACAAAGGATGTTTCTTTCTATGCATTCGCAGCACATTACACTTGTTTACATTGAGATTCAATTGCCATTCCCTGCACCATGCGTCAATTCGTTGCATATCCTCCTGCATTTCAGTACAATTTTGCATTGTTACAATCTCTCGATATACTACAGCATCATCCGCAAAAAGCCTCAGTGAACTTCCGATGTTATCCACAATGTCATTTATGTATATTGTGAATAGCAACGGTCCTACGACACTCCCCTGCGGCACACCTGAAATTACTCTTACTTCGAAAGACTTCTCTCCATTGAGAATCACATGCTGCGTTGTGTTATCTAGGAACTCTTCAATCCAATCACACAATAGGTCTGATAGTCCATATTCTCTTACTTTGTTCATTAAACGATTGTGGGGAACTGTATCGAACGCCTTGCGGAAGTCGAGAAACACGGCATCTACCTGGGAACCCGTGTCTATGGCGCTCTGAGTCTCGTGGACGAATAGCGCGAGCTGGGTTTCACACGATCGTCTTATTCGAAACCAATGCTGATTCCTACAGAGTAGATATCTAGCCTCCAGAAAAGTCATTATACTCGAACATAATACGTGTTCCAAAATTCTACAACTGATCGACGTTAGAGATATAGGTCTATAGTTCCGCACATCTGTTCGACGTCACTTCTTGAAAACGGGGATGACCTGTGCCCTTTTCCAATCCCTTGGAACGCTACGCTCTTCTCGAGACCTACGGTACACCGCTGCAAGAAGGGGGGCAAGTTCCTTCGCTTACTCTGTGTAAAAGCGAACTGGTATCCCATCAGGTCCAGCGGCCTTTCCTCTTTTGAGCGATTTTAATTGTTTCTCTATCCCTCTGTCGTCTATTTCGATATCTACCATTTTGTCATCTGTGCGACACTCTAGAGAAGGAACTACAGTGCAGTCTTCCTCTGTGAAACAGCTTTGGGAAAAGGCACTTAGTATTTTGGCCTTTAGTCTGTCATCCTCTGTTTCAGTACTATTTTCTTTTTTTTGGTCACAGAGAGTATACACAAATCTGAGATATCGAAGGGCAGTTACAACAGTAGTGAGCCAGCTTTCCTCAGGAGAGCTTGCAACGGCTTTGTGATACATTTCCCAACGAATCAGTACATGCATTCAGGCTAGAATGTGGGCAATGTCACAGTGATAAGTGGGTTCTTTGTAAATGCGAGTCGATATTACAGCTGCGAAATTTCATAACGTTACCTTCCCCCGTCCTTTGTGTTCTACTCTTTCTGTTGCGTACTTGTGGCTGTTGTAATCATTAGATTTGATGATGGCTGTGAAAAGCCGAAACTGCAAAACTATTGCAATAAAAAAATGTAAAACTGCATGTCCGAAAATTCTAAGTGTATGCATCGATCAGAGCTTGAATTGGCAATCATACATCTACTCAAACACTCGAACACACAGTCCCCAAGGCACCGCGAGACCGCTTGAATATACGAATGTTATCAGCCAAAGGAGAGTTCCGCGAATACTGAAGTTGAACGCACTTCATCGCTTATTACTCGCTCCATCAACAGATTCATGGTAGTTACTCAAAACCGAGTACTACCTGTTCTACACTACTGGCCACTAAAATTGCTACACCAAGAAGAAATGCAGGTGATAAACGGGGATTCATTGGACAAATATATTATACTAGAACTGACATGTGATTGCGTTTTCACGCAGTTTATCTGCATAGATCCTGAGAAATCAGTACCCAGAACAACCACCTCTGGCCGTAATAACGGCCTTGATACCCCTGGGCATTGAGTCAAACAGAGCTTGGATGGCGTGTACAGGTACAGCTGCCCATGCAGCTTCAACACGGTACCACAGTTCATCAAGAGTAGTGACTGCCGTATTGTGACGAGCCAGTTGCTCGGCCACCATTGACCACACGTTTTCAGTTCGTGAGAGATCTGGAGAATGTGCTGGCGAGGGCAGCAGTAGAGCATTTTCTGTATCCAGAGAGGCCAGTATAGGACCTGCAACATGCGGTCGCGCGTTATCCTGCTGAAATGTAGGATTTCGCAGAGATCGAATGAAGGGTAGAGCCACGGGTCGTAACATATCTGAAATGTAACGTCCACTGTTCAAAGTGCCGTCAATGCGAACAAGAGGTGACCGAGACGTGTAAACAATGGCACCCCACACCGTCAGGCCGTGTGATGCGCCAGTATGGCGATGACGAAGACACGCTTCCAGTGTGCGTTCACCGCGATGACGCCAAACACGGATGCGACCATCATGATGCTGTAAACAGAACCTGGATTCATCCGAAAAAATGACGTTTTGCCATTCGTGCACCCAGGTTCGTCGTCGAGTACACCATCTCAAGCGCTCCTGTCTGTGATGCAGCGTCAAGGGTAACTGCAGCCATGGTCTCCGAGCTGATAGTCCATACTGCTGCAAACGTCGTCGAACTGTTCGTGCAGATGGCTGTTGTCTTGCAAATGTCCCCATCTGTTGACTCAGGGATCGAGACGTGGCTGCACGATCCGTTACAGCCATGCGGATAACATGCCTGTCATCTGGACTGCTAGTGATACGAGGCCGTGGGGATCCAGCACGGCGTTCCGTATTACCCTCCTGAACCCACCGATTCCATATTCTGCTAACAGTCATTGGACTCGAGCAACGCGAGCAGCAATGTCGCGATACGATAAACCGCAATCGCGATAGGATACAATCCGACCTGAAACGTGATGGTACGCATTTCTTCTCCTTACACGAGGCATCACAATAACGTTTCACCAGGCAACGCCGGTCAACTGCTGTTTGCGTATGAGAAATCAGTTGGAAACTTTCCTCATGTCAGCACGTTGTAGATGTCGCTACCAGCGCCAGCCTTGTGTGAATGCTCTGAAAAGCTAATCATCTGCATATCACACCATTTTCTTGCTGTCGGTTAAATTTCGCGTCTGTAGCACGTTATCTTCCTGGTGTAGACATTTTAATGGCCAGTAGTGTAGTGGCTCTGAGCGTAGCCTGTTGTAGTTGCCTCAGATTGCACATTGGATTTATACTTTATTCAGCAACGTCCGGGGCACAACGTCAGAACGTTGATGTCTAACTGAAGGAGTGCGCACGAAGAGGGATAGCTACTGCATGGTAATACAAGAGGAGCGGCGCCGTGCGGCCCATCCGCCCGCAGGCGGCAGCGCAACGAGAGGCGGGCAGGGCCATCGCTGCCAGGCGATGGCCGTCACGACAGGCGCCGCACTTTGGAGTGGACGCCGCTTAAGCTCGGACTTCTCGTTCGCTACTCGAAGGCGTCAGTGGGCGGCGACAGCTCGAGTGGAGTGCACACGTCGAGTTGCCTCTAAGTATTGTTTTCCCCAGAGGTGGGGACGGCCTCGCCCCTTGACACCGGCCTTGCCGACAGCCGCAGCAATCGAGCTGTCACCGCACTCGGCGCAAGCAGCCAGCGAGCCACTGCGCGCGCCGTTCGCTTCTCTCTGCTGCGGCCTTCTCAGGTTCCCCATTTCCAAATAAAATATTTTTCCAAGCAAACGCGCTATCTAGGGTCGGACACTGGCGTTACCAAAGCTATTACTATGGGGAAACCGGAAAAGAAGAGAATCGAGGCGGTTGGCGTGTGTTTTTTCGGGGGGATGCTGAAAATTAAGTAAACTGATAAATAAGAAAGCCACAGAATTGGCGAGGAGAGGAACGTGCGGAAGGGAAGGACACGATGATAGGAAACGTGTTAAGAGATCGAAAAAAAATTTACATGGTTCTAGATTGAGCAGCAGAAGCGAAAATATGCAGGGGTAGGCAGAATGGCTTATACCCAGGTAGTAATCGAGGGCGTTGCGTATAAGTGCTGGTCTGAAATTAAGAGGCTGCCACAGAAGAGAATTTCGTGGCGGATCGCATGAAAGCAGTGTGAAGACTTGATCTAGGATTTGCTGCCGGATCCTGAAAATCAACAAGATCCGATATTTCGGCGATCCACCTGCCCGCCATCGTCAGAAGAGCCCTCCTGCTGAGGCTGCTGCTCAGTATTGCTGAAAACTGATGCCAAGGCTGCAAAGCGTCGTCCTACATCGTGTGTCGGGAAAATAGATCAAATGGTTCAAATGGCTCTAAGCACTATGGGACTTAACATCTGAGGTCATCAGTCCCCTTGACTTGTAACTACTTAAACCTAACTAGGCTAAGGATATCTCACACATCAACGCCCGAGGCAGGATTCGAACCTGCGACCGTAGCAGCAGCGCGGTTCCGGATTGAAGCGCCTAGAACCACACGGCCCCAGCGGACATCCGAAAATAGATCGAATAAATCCGTAAAGAATAATTTATTGTAAATAAAATCACATATCATTAGTGAGCAGTGGTAAAAATTGCTGCTTTGAAGAGCGCACCGCAGCGCGTAGTGTGAAACAGTCGCCCTCCGTTTCTGGCGGTGGCGCCGCTGTGGCAATCGCAGCCTTGGTGTCTCCCTCTGGTGGGAAAGGGGAAAGGTTGCCTGTTCACGTGCATTTAAAGGGCGCTATTAGCTCGTCAGACGGTCCGTCTCTCGTCCCCAGCTTGCTAGTCTGTATCTCGTCCGCATTTGTTAGCCAGTTAGTGTCTGTCTGTCGTTCGGATCAACCTTGAAGGCCGGCAAAATGAGTCTTCCCACTCTGCCAGTAAGAGAACTCAACGAGTGGTCGCCCGGTCGGGGCTTCGTTCCTGCATCTGAGTCTGCGCGTTAGGCCGCCAGTCTGCTCGAGTTTGCTCAGGCAATGGTCATTGGCGGTTGGATCGATCGGTTGGTCGGTCGCGTACTGAGGCACAAGATGACTTGTCCGTCTTGAGTGTCGGAGCATGTGAGGTCGCCACGTGAGTCCAGTGGGCCTCGGCGTATAGCGAGGGGTAGTGGCTTCGCGGTCGACACGAGAGCAACAGGACTCAACCCACGACATCAGTCTGTCCGGTGCGAACTGCGACGCCGTGAGACGGGAGATCGCCGCGCCTTCCTGCGTCCGTTGAAGCGGCTGACAGCGGAGGGTTCGGGAGAGCGATTTGGGGGTGCTGCGCCAGGTCTTCTCGAGAAATCGCAGTATATTAGAAGTTAAGTGATTGGTGATATCTTGTTTGATTTACTCTTGTTAAACTCTGCTTGTTTTCTTGGTGAGGTCACCAGCCGTTTTGCTTTGGGGTCGTCCCACCATTCTTCTCGGTTTGCCCACCCGCGGGAAGGTGGTTGTTTATAAATTGGGTGGTCCGGTTTTCCCTTGTGGAGTAGGGGCGAGTTAGAGCAACCTGCGGTTCGGGTTGTTCGGTAATCTCCCTATCAATCTACCGTACGTTAGTAGCTGCCTCTGTCATGTTTGTCGGATTTGGTGTGTTATCGAATTTATTGCTTGGAGTGTAACGGCCTAATACCTGAAATATGTTTTGATCTTTGGAAACTTTGATATTATTGCCTATGATCTTAAGAGGCGGTATTTGTGTACTGTAGAGCATCTTAACTATTGTTTGGCCATCCTTGTAGAATTTTATATAAGACTGCATTTCATGGGCTTTTATTTAAATGATCTTTTTAGTATATAAAGTTGCCACCCTTTCACCGTAATACTTTTCTTAGAAGTTAAAATCAAGTTGCACCTTCGGTGGCAAGGTCAACATTTTAATTGTTAGTGTTTTGTACCATTTCCATCCCTCCCACGGGGGGTTCATAGTTTGTGTGCTTGTGTAAATTGTTAAAACTCTTAGTTTAAAATCATCTGGTGTGTTGCAGATTTGTATCAGTGTAGTCTTTCAGAGGCTGTTGTGAGCGGTCGTAACTACAGCCGTGTCAAAAGTGAGTCGCAAGGTTGTCTGCCCGAAAGCTCACATAATCAAAACTTGTTTCTTTCTGCCTCTGAATAAATTGTAACTTTGATATTTAGAGGGTGCTTTCTGATTATAATTTTAAATCTGTTTCTTTAAAAAATACTTTTAGGCACTATTAAAGTGAATAAAATCCCCATTTATTAAAAGGAATTTGGTTATGATTTCATCAGTTACTCCCTGGCAACTACTTCCATGCTACCATAGTATGATTAAATGTGTTAATGCTCTTGATGAATCGCTAATAAATAAAATAAATTCTTAAGAATATTCTTTAAAACTTATTCACGGTTCAATTAGAACTAACCCGCAATTTGTTGGCGGGAACCTCCTTCGGCCACATCGTCGCGGCGGTTTTCACGGCATAAACTATCCCAAAATAATGGCCCTTTAGGCTTCCCATTAGTTGAGGGAAAAAAACGGGAATCCGCTGGGGCAGCGGTGCCACACGGTGATTGGCTAGGAACTCGCCAACAATGAAGGCCGTAGGACAGGGCGCGTTATCGTGATGCGTTCGCCAGTTTCCACTGATCTTCTTGACTCAAAGCACTCGGATTCGGAGCCTTTCAAGAACTGTCGAGTAAAACTAACTGATGATAGTTTGTCCCTGTGGCACAGAGTCCGAGTGGACAATGCTTATGTAATCAAAAAAGACGATGAGCATTTTCTTCACCTTGGATTTCGTCAAACTTAGCTTTTTTGGCTTTGGTGATGCGTTTGTGTGTGCCACTCTGATTTCCCTAAGTTGAAATTAGGTTCGCAGATAGTTTGATTGATAGAGTCTATGGTTTTCGTCTTAGTAGGACGTGGAACTCTGCACTATCCAGCATCAGAACAAAACGTTCTTCGACATATGGTTGCCACCGCTGTTCTACTAAGGGTGGCCCCGCCAACCCAGCCTTGAGCTCAGCAAGTGTGGTGGGCGGCGCATGCGACGTGTATGGTACGGAGGCATATAGAAGACTACGATTTGCAGCCTTCGAATCAGTTTTCAGCGGAACTCAGTAGCAGCAGCGTTCTTCCGAAGATGGCAGACAGATGGATCACCGAAATATCAAATCATGTTGATTTTAGGATCAGAAGACTATAAAGAATTATTACGCAGGGAAAGCCTACAAAGCCACAGTGAGAAGACTAATGATCCCAAACAAAATGTCGTGCGAATCCACTTTACGAAGCACTCTCACAGTCGTATTCACGAAGAAAGCAGGATCAAGCTCGTGCTTGTGAACCGGTTCGTCGATTTGACATAATTTCGTACATGTTCCACAGATTTGTGATGGCGAAGCTGTTACGATTTAAGGCGTATGTCAGTCTCAGCTACTATATATACAACGGTCTAAATTTCACTGCCACGCGTTCATCGAATTGCATACGTGACAAGTTTGCGGACATACCAAAACAGTTTCAGTACCATTTAGCTTTTTACCTAGCGTCGGGATGTAAGGCCGTCAAGTACAAATAATATTGTAACATCCTAACGTAAAGCGTTTCCGAGCTGACTCGACTTATCATAGTACCTGTACTCAAGCAACCTAACAACTGCAGCTCGTATTCAGATACTGTGTCAACACATAGGTGATGTTCGACGAACGCAGTCGGTAGTCATGAAGAATTTTCTAAACAGTAATATATACCTTACAGCTTGTCTCAAATCTTTAGGATCTCTCAGATCTTTTGGATCAAAAAGTATACAGGTGTAGGGGTTCCTAAACCATTTTCAGCCAACAAACCAATTGTCGGAAATGAATATTTCAGGCAGTACCGCATCCTGAATGAGTACCAGATGTGAAGCACATGTTTGTAAATAGCTCATGTTTTTGCATTTACACTGGTTTGCGTTAGCTTGAAAAACAGTACACCCATCTGTTACGCGTCTACCACGGAATTTTGCTCGAGGTGCTACATGAAATCGTCAGTGTACAAAATTGAAACCTGGTAGTCAGGTGAAGGCAGGATTCGATTACGATTGTGGACGGGACCGTAATCAGTTGCTATTGGTTGTCTTTTACAGTTGCACATTAATTATTTTAAACCACTAATTCCAGACTCAACAATAAATAAAAAATATTACACGTTATTAATGAAGCAATAAACAACTGTGTAAATAATCATGTTTTCAGTGAGTTATAATTTAGCAAATCACCATTAAATACAGATACAGCAGATAAGCAAATCTCTGTGATCTGTGCAGAAGGCCTTACAAGCCAGGAATGGCAATAAATAAAGAATTGTTTAAAACTCGCTGCAACTTACAAATTACAGGTACTGAAATATAAAAGGCAAGTCGCCACAAACACAGCAGAAGGCATCAGACGCCAGGATGGCCGTAAATAATGTTTTAAAGGCTTACTGCGTAACTACAAACACCAAATTAGAATTTCAAGGCAAGTGACCACAATCACGGCTGAAGGTCTTACACACGAAGAATGGCAATAAATTAAGAATTGTTTAAGAACTCGCTGCAATTTTCAACTTACAGGTATTGAAATATTAAAGGTAAATCGCCACAAACACAGTAGAAGGCATTAAACACCAGGAATGTCAGTAAATAAGGTTTTAAGGCTTACTGCTAAAATACAAATACCAAATTAGAATTTCAAGGCAAATGACCACACTCACGGCTGAAGCCCTTACACACCAGGAACGGCAATAACACAAAAAAAATTAGAAACCTGCTGTAAAACAGCAAATACAGTAGCAAAGGTTAATTTAAAAAAAAAAAAAGCAACTGATCAGCAAACGAGTGAAATAAGATGATGGTAAACTTCGTAACAGAGCCCTTAACATCCACTGAACACTACAATGCTAGATTTTATTCCAGAAGGCGACCAAAACTATTAACCAGACGTATATAACCTTTAATGTAGGCATTATGAGATATTGTAATAAATAATACAATAATAACACACAAGGACCAGTACATAAGTTCCTTAGAGGATACTGAGGCAGATTATACCGGCAGAAGGCGTGGACTGAAGGAGCGTTACACTGAACTACTGGCCATCAGACCTCCTTTTAGAACACACATGCCTTACATGAACCAAGGGACACAGACGGTGCTCCAGGAATCGACCTCTGAGAAGGTCCGGCAACAAACACTTTCTCGAGCGATGAGATAGGCAGCCAAGAGTTTGCATTCGCTTCACAAGATGGTAACTCAGACTAATGCTAGTCTAACGAATGACTATTGATAATCTTGCTGAATCTACCTGACGTCTGATAATCCAAATGCAACGATGGAATAATACGCCAAAGCCGGAACCGGCGGTATGCACTACGTCCCCTGGATACTGTGCTTAGAGATGACGGAACGAGAAAGGAATCACTACCACCAGAGTAGAAGAATCACAAACGGCCTACAATCAAGAAAACTACACGCCTTACCAGACAGCAGCGGCAAGGCGAGGAAACGTACACTGCCATTACATACACTAACCCCCAGGGCAGGTAGCTGGGGCGTTAGCGGCCATCAGGCAGAAAAAATACCGCTGGTTGAATTTCACAAATTGTAACAAGCTGAACGCAGTCAGTAGTAATAAGAAGTCGCGGAATCTAATCAGATCCGCTTTCCCTAAGCACTCCACTCGTTGCTCTTCACCTCGGCGACACTACGGGCAGCAACACGAACCCATGTCACTGGAGAATCGCAACATATCACGACGGTGGAGGTTTATCTACTTGGATTGAAATGCACTCATCTTACAGCTTGCTGGATCCGGTTTACGACGAGGTCGTGCACCCTCGTGACCACAGCTCTTCCATGCGGCAGTCCATGTGTGCCGCCAGCGGCCCCAGCGTGTCCCGGCACTCCATGGACCTGGCTCCTGCCGAGTCCCTCACCGACCTCGCACACTCCCACGACCCGCAAAAACAACGACGTCGCCCCAAAGATAGGACAACATTACTGCTCGTAGATACCGATAAACGCCGCTGCTGCCACTAATGTTATTAAACATGTCAACACTAAGGAGCAGTAAAAAACTGTAAAATGTATCTCAGCTAAGCAGTTTTTTTTCAGTTATTTCTTGAAACACCAACCATCCTTGTTCAACATAAATTTATGTAAAAGTAGTTAATACATGCTTTCATGTTTTTTTAATTTTTTTAAGGAAGATTTTCTCTATCAGTAATTACCTGGTCGCAGACAGACGAAATTTACAGTTCGAGCTGAACAAGGATGGAGAAAAAATCGGTATTCCTCTAGTTGAAACCACGGATGTCGTAAATCTGGATGGATGGGCGTGATGTGAACGCACACCTAACGGCTGTGAGCGCACACAGTGTGCTAACCAAGCACTCCATCATCTCCCTCCGTCTCTTGACGCTAAACTTAGATTACTTTGCCATTGCGTCCACAGTGAGCTGTAAGAAGTCTGCGCTGAACTCAATTCATTGCAATTTTATGGCAAATTCACGGTTTACTCTTCTGACGTGTCAGGTTTTATGGAGTACGATAATTTACTGGTGTGTTTGCAGAGCGCAAATGCAGCCTGCACAGCTACAGCTCATAATAAATATATGAAACAAAAAATAATATACTTTAATTAACTGTAAACAGAAAAAAACAGAAGCAGGAGATGTCATAGCGTGCGACGTTTAATGACATTACTGGACGGAAAAACTGCTGTACAGTAAATTACTCACACACAGAGCATGAAAATGACACGACGAAAGAATTATTGTGGGATGCAATCGACGGTTTACGTAGCACAGATGAGAAATAAGATACGGAAGTCATACATTCGCTATTCTCTTTTATATCAATGTTTAACGTTGAAAAAGTGTGGAAGACATCGTCGAAGAAACAAAGCAATTTAGCGACCTGTAAAACAAGATTAGCCAAGTTGATATAAGGTAGAAAGAAATCATAAGGAGATTTTAAAAGTAATTTTTCTCTACAGCTGTTAATTTATACAAATTCATTTGCTAGTGGCTAGTTCGTTAGCGCCGCCATTATTAGGAAGCAATACACAGCATCAGCAGGTAGCACGTAGTTGCATATCGGACAAGCTATCATCATCCATTATTGACAACCAGACTGAATGCCCTAATGTAAAAAGCTACGATATGTATCCGACGATGAAGAAAGTAAAAACATCAAATAAATGTAACCACCATGCACAGCCCGCTGCTTCATCAACAACATAATAAGACTGGATTCGTGCACTCGAGAGGATTCACATTCTAACAAATGTCAGAGTAAGATTTTCGCTGGTGAAGAAAGATTTTTAACTTCTTGGAAGATTAAAACTGAATGAGACAGGGACTCTACACTGGGCCTTTGTGTCTTGGGAACAACGCATTTCCCGGAGCAGCTATCTAACTTCACCTCTGTGAGAAAGCTTCGTTAGAGCGCTACAGAGTAAAAGATTCATTTTAAAGAAATTTGCAGCAATAAACGTCTTTCGGAGTGGAACATCGCCACTGACTAGAGGAAGATGATTTTCAAACGGTTTGTATGAGGGGCCCAGTATTGTACGGAAGTCAGCAATGGAACGTGCGAAAACTGGAGAGACATAAATTGGAAGCATTTTAAAAGTTGTCCTACAAAAGACTGTTAAAAATTAAGTGGAAAGATGAAGTTCGAGTAGTACTAGAAAGAGCATGCGGGCAAAGAAATTTATAGGAAAATCTCGCCAGCAGCAGAAAAATGTTATTCAACAGTCCTTCCGAATTTTTTTTAAACACATAAATTTACAGCTTGGGGGATTTAATAAGGCTAACAACCGTGCGTACCTCACACAGTTCCAGTCGGAGCTTGAGACAGATTTGTTAGAACGGATCGATTGAACCGGCAATGCCTGGAACAGGTTTCACTTACAGAAATAAATAGGCGACGGTTCAAACACCTACATTTCATAGCAATTTCTCAATTACGAGATCCAGCCGTGAGTTAATTTAACAGGTAATTGCGGCGCAACATACAAGTGATGCGAATGAGTACCTCTAACGACCCACTGTTTGCGAGACGTTAACTAATAATGTCATTAGCAACGTCCGAAGCGCAACTTATCTCATCCTGCGGAGCCGAAGGCTACAAGAGATGGCTGCGTGCACTAGACCACGGCCACGTGCGCCCTGGAATTCTTCCGTCCTCCGCTAATGCTCTTGTTTCATTGCCACGAGATAAATTCTGTACACTAGTAAACAAAATCTAGGCATTCACTGGATAGGAGAAAAATGAGAACGTCAGCAATTTCTTTAAACGATTTTGAATAATGCTGTCTGTATAGGAAAGAAGCACCCTCTGCTTTGAATACATACTTGATTAAAAACCTACGTATTAAGCATCTTATATCCCTGTCTCGATTGTACTTTCATTTTAAACATAGTTCTTTATTTAAGAGTATCAGGTAAAGCCATAAAAACGACATTCGAATCCTTGTTTGACCTGTGAAGTTTTCGGAGATCTTGAAGCGGTCCACGTTACAAATTGTCATTTCAGGACTTTTGTGATGACTATGGTAGTAAGAAACTGTTCGTGGTAGGCCAGTACACTGTCGACCAAAAAAATTACTCAACACAAGTCTGTTGTCTGGTCATAACTACACGACGAAACACTACTCGCCATTAAAATTGCTACATCAAGAAGAAATGCAAATGATAAACGGGTATTCATTGGACAAATATATTATACTAGAACTGACATGTGATTAAATTTTCACTCAATTTGGGTGCACAGATCCTGAGAAATCAGTACGCAGAACAGCCACCTCTGGCCGTAATAACAGCTTTGATACGCCTGGGCATTGAGTCAAACAGAGCTTGGATTGCGTGTACAGGTACAGCTGGCCATGCAGCTGCAACACAATGCCACAGTTCATCAAGAGCAGTGACTGGCGTATTGTGACGAGCCAGTTGCTCGGACACCATTGACCAAACGTTTTCAATTGGTGAGACATCTGGAGAATGTGCTGGCCAGGGCAGCAGTCGAACATTTTCTGTATCCAGAAAGGCCCGTACAGGACCTGCAACATGCGGTCGTGCATTATCTCGCTGAAATGTAGGGCTTCGCAGGGATCGAATGAAGGGTGGAGCCACGGTTCGTAACACATCTGAAACGTAACGTCCACTGTTCAAAGTGCCGTCAATGCGAACAAGAGGTGACCGAGACGTGTAACCAATGGCACCCCATACCATCACGCCCGGTGATACGCCAGTATGGCGATGACGAAGATACGCTTTCAATGTGCATTCACCGCGATGACGCCAAACACGGATGCGACCATCATGATGCTGTAAACAGAACTTACATTCATCCGAGAAAATGACGTTTTGCCATTCGTGCACCCAGGTTCGTCGTTGAGTACACCATCGCAGGCGCTCCCGTCTGTAATGCAGCATCAAGGGTAACCGCAGCCATCGTCTCGGAGCTGATAGTCCGTGCTGCTGCAAACGTCGTCGAACTGTTCGTGCGGATGGTTGTTGTCTTGCAAACGTCCCCATCTGTTGACTCAGGCATCGAGACGTAGCTGCATGATCCGTTACAACCATGCAAAGACGCGTGTCATCTCGACTGCCAGTGATACAAGGCCGTTGGGATCCAGCACGGCGTTCCGTCGCGATACGATAAACCGCAATCGCGATAGGCTACAATCCGACCTTTATCAAAGTCGGAAACGTGATGATACGCATTTCTCGTCCGTACACGAGGCATCACAACAACGTTTCACCAGGCAACGCCGGTCAGCTGCTGTTTGCGTATGAGAAATCGGTTGGAAACTTTCTTCATGTCAGCACGTCATTGACTGGAAGTGTTGAGCACTTCGTTAGTTTATGTTTATGTACCGTATTTGTATACTTTCATCTTCTTCCATGCGGCTAAATGGTCTCTTTATGTGCAATAAATTATGAGATAATGATGATGATACGTGATGGGATTAAATAAAATCGACATCAGCCGCTATTGATCACTGAAATGAATTCAATGGCGACCAGTGAAAATTTGTGCCGAACCAGGTCTTGATCGCAGATTACCCTCTTTACGCAAGCGGTCTCATTAACCGCCTCGGCTATCAGAGCAAACTTTCCTTTCGATCTGAATTCCCAACTTACCGCACAGTATTTACGTAGCGCCGCCTGTCCACTATTCTCATTCCTCACTACCTCACGCTGGATTCCCGCAAGGGGAGAGAGGGGGGGAGAGAGAGAGAGAGAGAGAGAGAGAGAGAGAGCGAGATAGAGATAGAGAAAGAGAGAGAGAGAGAGAGAGAGAGAGCGAGATAGAGATAGAGAAAGAGAGAGAGAGACAGAGAGAGTGAGAGAAGAGAGTGAGAAAGAGAGGAGGGGGGGGGGGGGTGGAGGGCGCAACCGCGCTTATCAGCCAGAACACTATACCACCCACCTAACAGCCAGTATGTCCACTTTTGCCACGGATAACAACGGCAACGCGACATGACATGGAAGCAATGAGGCCTTGGTAGATCGCTGGAGGGAGTAGGCACCACAACTTTGTCTCGTTCCATTCGCTCATTAAACGAACGCCTCCACGCGTCCTAATCACTCATCTGATTTCCATGATCAATACGCGAGATATCAGCAGAAGGAACGCAGAGTTCTCTACATTTACGCAACCGATTTTCGCGAGATTACATCACAATTGAAACTCGTGACTGTGTTCCTCGACCACTCCATCATACTCCTGGCCTCGTGACATGCCGCACGATTGCTGAAAAATGCCACTACCGTCGGGGATACACGATCGTCATAAAACGGTGTACGTGGTCCGCAATCAGTGTACGATATTCCTTGGCCGTCATGGTGCCTTGCATGACCTCCACTGGACTCATGGAAGCCCACGTGAATGCTCGCCAGAGCATAATGGACCTGCGGCCAGCTTGTCTTCATATCGCAGTATAGGTGTCAAAGAGCCGCTCCCCTGGAAGACGACGGATTAGCGCCCTCCCAGAGGCATGATGAAAAAGGTGTCGGGATTCATCAGACCATGCAACGCTCTGCCACTTCGCCAACGTCCAGTGCCGATGGTCACGTCACCATTTCAGTCGTAGCTGCCGATATCGGGATGATAACATAGGAACATGCATGGGTCTTCGGCTGCGGAGACCCATTATTAGGGGTGTTCGGTGTACTGTGTGTCCAGTTACACTTCTAATCTTACCAGTATTAAATTCTGATGTTAGTTCCACAATTGTTCACCGCTGTCCTGTTTTACTAGTCTGCCCAGTCTACGACGTCCGACATCTGTAATGAGGAGTCGCAGCCCAACTCAACAAAATCGGAATGTGATTTCACCTTAGATTCGCACGTGGTGGAAACACTCACCACAGCGCTTCTAGAACACCGAAAAAGTAGAAGGTCGTTGGTCATTACGTTCTGGCTGATCAGTGCATGTGTGGTGTCCGTTCTTTCGGACATACATAAAGATCATGATATAAGTACGGAGCGAAGGCGACATACGGAAGTTTGGGTCGGTTCGAGGAGCGTGCACGGAGTGCCGAAGTGGCTGAGGCGACCGCTCGTGATAAACGAGAAATCCGGCTTCGAGTCCTAGTACGCCACAAATCTTCACATGTCATTATTGGTTAATAGAGCCGTACCTGATACAGCTGATATCAAGGAAATCGCAGTCAACGAATTAATTTCGAAGAACAGAGATGGAGTGTGTAAGAGTACTTTTCTTGTAGGGGCACTGGAGCATATGCTCCTGTTTCTCCCTGATACACGCGACAAAGTGTGCAGTTCCCTTTTCCAAGTACTAAGTTTGTCAACAGCACATTCACAGAAACTTCGACGAATGCACGGAAACGGCTGCCATATATGGCAGTTTTGGTCGCCGGCGGGCTCAGGAACTGTACGAAGAACAGGGCAAGCAGCTGCATTACAAGTGAGGCTGAAGTGAAAGAAAAAAAGAGTTTAGAAGTACTCTTTGTTTGATGACTGTGTGGAGAAGGGGACGATGGAGGCGTGCACCATGAGATTGGCTGTGGCATGGTGCGGTGGTAGTCTCAGAAACTGTGTGGTCCTGCACTCCCGTCTTTTTCGATAACGAAAGATCATATACGAGGGTCACTTCAAAAGAAATACGCACTATTTTTTTTTAAATCCATCTTTTATTCTACAGGTTTGAAAGTTTTACAGTGTGTAGATACATCCTTTAGGAACAATATTTTCATTTCTCCACATAATTTCCATCCCTTTCAACTGTCTTACGCCATCTTGGAACCAACGCCAGTATACCCACACGGTAAAATTCTGGACCAACCTGTTGTAGCCACTGTTTGGAAGCGTGCACAAGGGACTCAGCATTTTCAAACCTTGTTCCACGAAGAGAGTCTTTCAGTTTCCCAAAGAGATGATAGTCACATGGAGCCAGGTCAGGACTGTAAGGCGCGTGTATCAGTGTTGTCCATCCGAGTTTTGTGATCGCTTCCATGGTTTTTTGACTGACATGTGGCCGTGTATTGTCGTGCATCGGCAAAATATCTTACTTTTGCCGATGTGGTCGAACATGACTCAGTCGAGCTTGAAGTTTCTTCAGTGTCGTCACATATGCATCAGAATTTATGGTGGTTCCACTTGGCATGAATTCCACCAGCAAGAGTCCTTCGGAATCGAAAAACACCGTAGCCATAACTTTTCCAGCAGAAGGTGTGGTTTTGAATTTTTTTTCTTGGGTGAATTTGCATTATACCACTCCATTGATTGCCTCTTCGTCTCTGGTGAAAAACGATGGAGCCATGTTTCGTCACCTGTCACAATTCTTCCAAGAAATTCATCTCCACCATTCTCGTACTGTTCCAAAAGTTCGCTGCATACCGTTTTCTTGTTTCTTTGTGAGCCACTGTCACCTGGCACAAACCTTTTTTAATGCCAACACTTTCAGTATTCTGCAAACACTTCCTTCCCCTATCCCAAAATAGTGTGACAATTCGTTCACTGTGATGCGTCTACATCGGCAGTCACCCATTCGTTAACTCTCTGCACATTGTCTGGAGTGTGTGCAGTACGAGGTCTGCCGCTGCGACTACGATCCTCAATATTGTCGTGCCTGCTTTCATCACGTAACCTGCTTCCCCACCGACTAACTGTACTGCGACAGCATATCCATACGCCTTTTTCAACCTCTTGTGGATGTTTCCCACTGTCTCGTTTTCACAGCACAGGTACTCTATGACAGCACGTTGCTTCTGACGAACGTCAAGTGTAGCAGCCATCTTGAAGACATGCTGTGACAGCGCTAATCATGGGAACAGGTTGAACTAAGTTTGAAAACAAGTGGGAAGGATGTATCTACACACTGTAAAACTTTCTCACATGCAGAATGAAAAATGTATTTTTACAAAAATAGTGTGCATTCCTTTTGAGTGACCCTCATATAATCCACAAGCCACTGTACAGTGCACGGTGGACAGCACTCCGTATCAATATTGACGATTTATTTGTCTCGTTCCATTCGCTCATTGAACGAGGGAAAGTAATGTCTGTATGCATCTGTACCCCTCCTAATCCCTCTTCTCTAGTTTCCATGATCCCTAAGAGAGATATCAGCAGAATGAACGCAGAGGCTTCCTGGAATATAGGTTCTCCACATTTACACAACCGATTTTCGTGAGAACTACATCGACTTCCTCACAAGGATTCCTATTAAAGTTTACCGAACTTTTCTGCCATACCTTCAAATAAATTATACCGACCTGTTACGATCATAAATTCGTTAGAAGTCTACTGCGATGCTTACTTGGTAAGGACTCAAAACATTGGAACAATACTCCGGAAATGGTCACCCTAGCCCTAGCGCCTAGTAAGCAATTTACATATTCCCTTCCAACAAATATTTGTCTTCCATACGGCTTACCTAACACTGGTTTTATATGATCGGCTTATTTCTTATCGCTTCTTAGTCATATACCGGGTGGCATATTCAGGGCGTTCATCAGTAATTTTGCAGTCGGATACCGTCCGGTAATCAAAAATGGCTCTGAGCACTATGCGACTTAACTTCTGAGGTCATCAGTCGCCTAGAACTTAGAACTAATTAAACCTAACTAACCTAAGGACATCACACACATCCATGCCCGAGGCAGGATTCGAACCTGCGACCGTAGCGGTCGCTCGGTTCCAGACTGTAGCGCCTAGAACCGCACGGCCACGCCGGCCGGCAGTCCGGTAATCACTCTTTGTTGTAGGCAGATATTGCAGGTAGAACTACTTCACCCCATTGAACGTCTTAACAGTCAGCGCTATGTTTAGGAATTTTATACGGTCTCAGATGCCACTGGTATCAGAACGTAGCCTGTGGTGCGACGAGCACTGCTTCTGCGCTGGCCAGCGTATTAGTCTGATATGTCGCCTACTGAGCATGTCTAGGATACTGCTGGTTGCCGACCTGTTCCCCACAGTTCGCCGACAAACCACTGATGCTTTCTGGGCTCACGTACAATCGACGCGGAGTAAGAAATACATATAAGCCGTCGTTGATTCCGTGTCACGACGTTCAGAGGCTGAGATTTCAATACGCAATGTTTCGCGCTGAACAGAAATCTCAAAGTCAGATGTGCAATAAAGTTCATTTCAACCAGACTATATCTTTGTTGCTCCAATTCTCATAAACGTTGATGTACATCTGAAAACTTGTATAGGCTTTAGTGATATTCCAATCCTCAACAAACTCTATGGCATTTACAGTATTTCATCGAAAAAACTACCCATCGTATGAAGTCTGGCATAAAGGCTTGCTAAATGTTTCAAGACGGTGTTGTATGAAAACTTTCAAGTTATATTGTCGATGTAAACTCGAGACTACTGACATTGCTGGCCCATGGAGGTGACCGGTGTGGTCGATAAATTAGTCAGGGAATCTTAGACTTAAATCATTTATTTCTGACGAGTAGAATATGAAGGTTGGGAGTGCTAAGAGATGATTGCCAGTTATTCTGGATACGCATTACAGGTGGCAAGTGGTTTCACAGGTCGAGTGTAGGTGCGTCCTGCGACACGACCTGCTAAGGCGAAAGTATTAATTAATCGATTATTAATCACACAGTACCAAACATTTACAGATAAAATACGTTGAAAATACGTATGTATTCACAGTTAATCTGGTTTTCCGTCGCAATTACGATGTGATCACGAACGTTAAAAAAGTGTGTGTGAAATCTTATGGGACTTTACTGCTAAGGTGATCAGTCCTTAAGCTTACACACTGCTTAACCTAAAATATCCTAAGGACAAACACACTCACCCATGCCCGAGGGAGGACTCGAACCTCCGCATGGACCAGCCGCACAGTCCATGATTGCAGCGCCTTAAACCGCTCGGGTATTCCCGCGTGGCCACGAACGTTATTCATGCCGTCTAATATAAAAGTACTGTAAGTTTATCATCGAGCAGTAAGTTTGAAAATTAATCGTCAGTTACCTATCGGCAAAAACAGATGATCGAGCTCCATGCAGGCGTTGCGTCCACTGACGGATGAAACGGATACAATCCCTATTGCAATCTTCGGTTTATTTTTGTGTGAGGAATACCGATGAATGTTGGAATCCCTTTTATGTTTGTCCTGTGATGATAATATAACTGATCACATCGAAATTTCGCTCAATCTTATGCTAATGCGATATCTGTGTAATTGGAATGGTACCAAACTCACACTTAGCTGAAAATAACAGTTCACACTCCTTATTCTGTCATTTTCAAGT
Organism: Schistocerca serialis cubense; assembly: GCF_023864345.2. Lineage (NCBI taxonomy): Eukaryota > Metazoa > Arthropoda > Insecta > Orthoptera > Acrididae > Schistocerca > Schistocerca serialis. The sequence goes on from NC_064638.1 coordinate 314,134,365, forward strand.
TAGGAAACCGCTGTGCCATTCTACACAAGCTATAAGGCGTTTCTATTATGAAACCAGTGAATAAATATCAAATAGGCGAAATTATTGTGCATAATGGAAATATGTGCGGAATTGTCTTAGATGCATTTCACAAATGGTTCAAATGGCTCTGAGCACTATGGGACTTAACTTCTGAGGTCATGAGTCCCCTAGAACTTAGAATTACTTAAACCGAACTAACCTAAGGACATCACAAACATCCATGCCCGAGGCAGGATTCGAACCTGCGACCGTAGCGGTCGCGCGGTTCCAGACTGTAGCGCTTAGAACCGCTCGGCCACCCCGGCCGGCTGCATTTCACACACAACTTGATGTTGCAGTATCATATGAATCAAACATGGGTGCGTCGAAACCATAAGTGTCAAATCAAGCAACTTCATCTCCAAACTGGTAGACATGTGCCACATGCGTATATTAAGGTTTAAATTCTAAATTTTCCACATAATCATCATGTGAAATGTTCGCTGGTCCTCCTAAAACACGGTGGACTTCACATTTCACCTGTTAAAATCTTCCAACGTATGGTAGTTCAGTAACAAGCCCTCAGCAACGAAGCGCTTATTCGGTTTGAAATTGCCTAGCAGATCTTACCTTATAAACACGCCAAGCATCCCCCTCATTTGCTTCTTTCAATTACGGAACATCTTTTTACAATTCCAAGCCGCATCGCATAATACTAGTTTTCACATTAAATATTTGTTTTGGGCTTCGGTTCTCGTTTGCTTTTTTTTTTTTTTTTTTTTTTTTTTTGGTCATCAGTCTACTGACTGGTTTGATGCGACCCGCCACGAATTCCTTTCATGTGCTAACCTCTTCATCTCAGAGTAGCACTTGCAACCTACGTCCTCAATTATTTGCTTGACGTATTCCAATCTCTGTCTTCCTCTACAGTTTTTGCCCTCTACAGCTCCCTCTAGTACCATGGAAGTCATTCCCTCATGTCTTAGCAGATGTCCTATCATCCTGTCCCTTCTCCTTATCAGTGTTTTCCACATATTCCTTTCCTCTCCGATTCTGCGTAGAACCTCCTCATTCCTTACCTTATCAGTCCACCTAATTTTCAACATTCGTCTATAGCACCACATCTCAAATGCTTCGATTCTCTTCTGTTCCGGTTTTCCCACAGTCCATGTTTCACTACCATACAATGCTGTACTCCAGATGTACATCCTCAGAAATTTCTTCCTCAAATTAAGGCCGGTATTTGATATTAGTAGACTTCTCTTGGCCAGAAATGCCTTTTTTGCATAGCGAGTCTGCTTTTGATGTCCTCCTTGCTCCGTCCGTCATTGGTTATTTTACTGCCTAGGTAGCAGAATTCCTTAACTTCATTGACTTCGTGACCATCAATCCTGATGTTAAGTTTCTCGCTGTTCTCATTTCTACTACTTCTCATTACCTTCGTCTTTCTCCGATTTACTTTCAAACCATACTGTGTACTCATTAGACTGTTCATTCCGTTCAGCAGATCATTTAATTCTTCTTCACTTTCACTCAGGATAGCAATGTCATCAGCGAATCGTATTATTGATATCCTTTCACCTTGTATTTTAATTCCACTCCTGAACCTTTCTTTTATTTCCATCATTGCTTCCTCGATGTACAGATTGAAGAGTAGGGGCGAAAGGCTACAGCCTTGTCTTACACCCTTCTTAATACGATTCTTGATCGTCCACTCTTATTATTCCCTCTTGGTTGTTGTACATATTGTATATGACCCGTCTCTCCCTATAGCTTACCCCTACATTTTTCAGAATCTCGAACAGCTTGCACCATTTTATATTGTCGAACGCTTTTACCAGGTCGACAAATCCTATGAAAGTGTCTTGATTTTTCTTTAGCCTTGCTTCCATTATTAGCCGTAACGTCAGAATTGCCTCTCTCGTCCATTTACTTTTCCTAAAGCCAAACTGATCGTCACCTAGCCCATTCTCAATTTTCTTTTCCATTCTTCTGTATATTATTCTTGTAAGCAGCTTCGATGCATGAGCTGTTAAGCTGATTGTGCGATAATTCTCGCACTTGTCAGCTCTTGCCGTCTTCGGAATTGTGTGGGTGATGCTTTTCCGAAAGTCAGATGGTATATCGCCAGACGCATATATTCTACACACCAACGTGAATAGTCGTTTTGTTGCCACTTCCCCCAATGATTTTAGAAATTCTGATGGAATGTTATCTATCCCTTCTGCCTTATTTGACCGTAAGGCCTCCAAAGCTCTTTTAAATTCCGATTCTAATACTGGATCCCCTATCTCTTCTAAATCGACTCCTGTTTCTTCTTCTATCACATCAGACAAATCTTCACCCTCGTACAGGCTTTCAATGTATTCTTTCCACCTATCTGCTCTCTCCTCTGCATTTAACAGTGGAATTCCCGTTGCACTCTTAATGTTACCACCGTTGCTTTTAATGTCACCAAAGGTTGTTTTGACTTTCCTGTATGCTGAGTCTGTCCTTCCGACAATCATATCTTTTTCGATGTCTTTACATTTTTCCTGCAGCCATTTCGTCTTAGCTTCCCTGCACTTCCTATTTATTTCATTCCTCAGCGACTTGTATTTCTGTATTCCTGATTTTCCCGGAACATGTTTGTACTTCCTCCTTTCATCAATCAACTGAAGTATTTCTTCTGTTACTCATGGTTTCTTCGCAGCTACCTTCTTTGAACTATGTTTTCCTTCCCAACTTCGGTTCTCGTATGTAGCAACAAATTCTTATGTAATTCTGCCGGCTTTCGTGGCCGTTGTCACTGAAGTTATAATCTTCTGGGTTATTAGGCCGCGTCATGTTTCTACTAAAATGATCGACGTCTCGACCCCTCTGCTGGGATCTCCCTCAGGATCTTCTGGTATCCACTACTGCTGGAACACTGTAGGAAGATCCCAGCAGAATGGTCTAAACGTAGATCAATTTCGTAGAAATATGACGCGGCCTAATAACCCAGAAAAATTTAATATCAACAAATTCTTAATTTCACGATGATTTATTCATGGTATTGAAATTGTTTCATGCAGCAGTAAAGCTGAGCATCACTGGGAGGTTTCAGTTGCTGTCACTGAACGGTGTCGTTACACTCCAGTGGCTCCAAAAGACACTCAGTTTACAACTTGCTTACGACTAACGGCCAGTAGTTACGCCGTCAAGGCCGAACCGTGAAAACGTTTCTGCAGTTCGTTACAGACTAATCTTTGTCGCAGCTATGTGACATGTTGCTTCTTAGTGGCGCTGCAGTTCGTTACAGACTAATCTTTGTCGTAGCTACGAGACATGTTGCTTCTTAGTGTCGGTTTTTACGCATTTGGCTTCGATTACCAAACAGCATCTGAGAAGGCGACTGTCCGCTGGGCACATCTTCAGTCTGTCTACTTAATCGCAAGCCCCGTTTGCAGTTCATTTCGTGTATGAGGTAATTGCCGCTCTATAAAATGATATGTTTCTTTCGAATTGTCAAGAATACATTTTTCATGTTGGACGATCTGAGTGGTAAAATCATTCGTTCGAATTGTCCAGAATGTTCTTCAAACCAATCGCGAATAATTGTGGCCTGGTGAGATTGCACATTGTCATCCATAAAAATTCTATGGTTGTTTCGGAACATTATGTCCATGAAGGGCTGCAGATGTTCTCCAAGAAGCCGGATATGACCGTTTCCAGTCAATGATCGGCTCAGTTGGACCAGAGCACCCAGTCCCTTCCACGCAAACTCAGCTCGCACCATTTTGGAGTCACCACCAGCATCCCCACTGTCTTATTGACGCGTCCACGATTTCGTGGGGTCTGCGCCACAGTCGAACCTTACCAACTGCAGTCGAGATTCTTCGGACCGGGCCATGGTTTTCCAGTCGTCTAGTGTCCAACCGGTATGGCCACTAGCCCAGGAGAGACGCTGCAGACGATGTCCTGCTGTTAGCAAAGGCACTCGCGTAGGACATCTGCTGCTATAGCCCATTAACGCCAGATTTCGCCACACTGTCCTTACGGAATCGTTCGTCGTACGTCCCACATTGATTTCTGCGATTATTTCCCGCAGTGTTGCTTGTCTATTAGCACTGGCAACTCCACGCAAGCACCGCTGCTTTTGGTCGTTAAGTGAAAGCCGTCGACCACTGCGTTGCCCGTGGTGGGAGATAATGGCTGATATTTGGTATTCTCGACACACTCTTGACACTGTAAATCTTGGAATATTGAATTCCCTAAAGATTTCCTACATGGAAGGTCCCATGCGTCTAACTCCAACTACCATTCCGCGTTCTACGTCTGTTAAGTCTAGTCGTACCGCCATAATCACGCCGGAAACCTTTTCACATGATGTACTTGAACACAAAATCAGTTGCGCTACTGCACTGCCCTTTTTATACCTTGTGTACGCGATACTGCCGCCTTCTGTATATGTGTACGTTGCTATCCCAAAACTTTTGTCGCTTTAGTGTACAGCGTACCTCAACAGCCTTCCTAACCGAATCAACATACGGCTAAGAGGATGCAACATCCAACTGACTTCGCTGTTCATGTAACTATTTTGCAACCATAGAAATAAAACCGCATAACCTCTAAAGATCCAAGGCTTCATCACTTCCTCCTCTCCTAGGTGCCCAACACTATCTGTAAGTAGCTTAGTGATCAGCACGTCCATTGTCATGAGGAGAACCCAGATCCAATTTCAAATAATCTGAAGGATTTTTTTCCTTGGTGAGAGGACTGGAACGGGATCTACAGTGCCTTGTGATTCCAATTGAGGAGTTATTTGAATGAGAAATAGTGGCTCCAAGGTCTGGAAAGCCGATAAAGGCAGGGAGAGTGGTGTGCTGTATCCCAGCCTCTCCATAACGTATCCAGATTTAGGTTTGCCTTGATTTTCCTAAACCGTTCTAGGCAAATGTTCAAATGTTTGTGAATTCCTAAGCGACCAAACTACTAAGGTCATCGGTCCCTAGATTTACACACTACTTAAACTAACTTATGCTAAGAGCAACGCAAACACCCATGTCCGAGGGAGGACTCTTAACCTCCGGCGGAGGGGGGGGGGGGGGGGGGGGGGGCGCAATCAGTGACATGGCGCCTCAAACCGCGCGGCCACTCCGTGCGGCTTCCAGGCAAATGGCTCGACGGTTCCTTAAGAAGGCCACGGCGATTTATTTCCCCATCTTTGGAAAAGTGCAAGCTTCTTCCTCGATATCATAGCTCGTAGTCTTCTGATTAATGTTTCTGACTCTCGACCAAGGGGCTCCGGGTTCGATACCCGGCCGGGTCGGGTATTTTCTTCAGTTGTGTGTGTGTCTGTGTGTGTGTGTGTGTGTGTGTGTTATCATCATCTACAAGCAAGTCACCGGAGTGACGTCAAATACGAAGGCCACCCTGCATATGCCATTTGCATGTAATGACGTCGATGTAGACGGGATATTAAGCCCTATCTTCCTTCCTTCCTTCCATACCACATCCGAATCCAAGTGGCAGAGGATGATACAGCGGCCGATTAGCCTCGTGCAATCCTGTGGGTCCGATGGCAGAGTTTAATTTTAGTAGAAGCAGTTCACTACAAAGTCTTCCACTCTCCCTAAAACACTCGTACTTGACCGTGAATACGTTACACGACCTAGATCTGCAGCACTTGAGAAAGTTCTAAAATGCCTCTCTCACCTTGTTACCTGAGCATCTAAGTTACTGACTGGCCTAAGCAGAGTGGGCTAAAAACATGGACTGGCAATACGTACAAAAGCGTTAAAAAAAGAAAAGAAAGAGAGAAAGAAATTTGTTAACATGGCATGTAAATTTAAGTGTTAGAAAGACAGTTTTGAAAGTACCTGTGTGGTACGTAGCCTTGAACACAACTGAAAATTGAACGATAAGCCGTTCAGACAAGAATATTGAAGCTTTTGAAATCTGCGGTACAAAATAATGTTAAAAATTCGATACGTAGCTCGAACAATTAACGAGTAGGTAATGAATCGAATTGGCGAAGAATAAATTTGTGGCACAGCTTGACTAAATGAAGGGATCGGTCGATAGGACACATCCTGAGGCATCAAGATAACCGTCGATTTGGTAATGGAAGTAAGTGCGAGGGGTAGTAATTGCAGAGGGAGACTAAGGCTTAAATCATCAAGCAGTATCAAAGGGATGTAGGCTGCAGTAGTTATGCAGAGATGAAGAGGCTTGCACAGGATAGAGTAACATGGAGAGCTGCATCATACCAGAATTCGGACTGAAGACAACAACAAAACAATAACAGCCTTTTATAATGAAGCGGAGGGCTCTACTGGCTTCGCAATGGGCGTCACAACAACAACAACAACAACAACAACAGCAACAACCATATAGAACCACACTTCAATCGGTCAGGGTATAAGTTGTAACGTGACAGAGAAACTGAACAAAATAAGCTAGTAACGTTGAAGAAAAGATGCCACTATCTCGCATCAGTGCAATCAGGAATTACAGAAATCTGGTTTCACACAGGAGTCTAGAAAATCCCGTGATCACTAAATGCTGCTCACGTAGAGTTAAATAAATTACCTACGCGCGCATGAAAGCATGTACGCAGTAATTCCTCCGAAGCTCTATCCGTGGCCGCTACAGGGAGAACCTTTTAGCAGTGCGCAATGGAAAATGTTGTGGTACAGGTAATCTGTGGACGTGTATATAACGGTACTCAAAAGGTGAACAATCCCGCCACCGTATCATAGATATTCCTAATTGTTGGCGCCAGTATAACGCTAACAGCGAGCAGAAAAGCTCGTTTATGCATCAATTGCGCCGCGGGAAAAAAAGATTTGAAGAAACCACTGAGTGGATTGTTATCCAGAACGATAACGCTAGCCCGCCTTCTGCTACGTCTGCAAAGGATTTGCTACGGCAATTTAATTGTGTAGTTTTTTAACATACGTCATATAGCCCGGACTTGACCCCAACTTAAAGGATTTTTTGGGTGTAAATGACTACAGACATAACAACGAACTAAAAGAGGACGCTAGTAACTGATTCAACAACTTGGCGATACTTAAATGTACAAGAAGCGTAGATAAGCTAATAAACCGTACGGCTAAGGTTTAAATTTGAACGACGACTACGTAGAAAATTGCTAAGATAACAAAATATGTTGTAAAATAAATTTTCAGTCATCATCTTGAATGAAAATGTCTGGAAGAACAAACGTTTTTTACTTTTAAACTACGTCTACATTATATGCCTACTCTGCTATTCAAAGCTGGGTGTCTCGCAGAGAGTTCACTAATAAACTATCCTCAAACTGCTTCCCTACCTTTCCACTCTCGAACAGTGCGTGGGAAAAACTAGCACTTAAATATTTCTGTGCGAGTTCTTATTTCTCTTATTTTATCACGACGATCATTTATCTCTATGTAGACCGACGTCATTAAAATATTTTCGCATTCGGAGGAGAAGATAGGTAATTGATAGCTCAAATGGCTCTGAGCACTATGGGACTTAACATCTATGGTCATCAGTCCCCTAGAACTTAGAACTACTTAAACCTAACTAACCTAAGGACATCACACAATACCCAGTAATCACGAGGCAGAGAAAATCCCTGACCCCGCCGGGAATCGAACCCGGGTGCGGGAAGCGAGAACGCTACCGCACGACCACGGGCTGCGGACAGGTAATTGATATTACATGACAAGACCTCACCGCAATGAAAAATGCCTTTCTTTTAATGATGTCCACCGCAACTCGCGTACCATATCCGTGACACTCTCTGCCCTATTTCGCGATAATCCAGAACGAGCTGTCCTCCTTTGAACTTTTTCGATCTCCTCCGTCACTCCTATCTGGTACGGATTCAGCAGCGTGTGGCAATATTCCGTTAAGACGAGCGTTGTGTATGCAGTCTCTTTAGTAGACATATTATATCCTCTAACTGCTCTGCCAATAAAAAGCATTCTTTGGTTCGCCTTCCCCACAATATTATCTATCTACACTACTGGCCATTAAAATTGCTACACCAAGAAGAAATGCAGATGATAAACGGGTATTCATTGAACAAATATATTATACTAGATCTGACATGTGATTACATTGTCACGCAATTTAGCTGCATAGATCCTGAGAAATCAGTACCCAGAACAACCACCTCTGGCCGTAATAACGGCCTTGATACGCATGGGCATTGAGTCAGACGGAGCTTGGATGGCGTGTACAGCTACAGCTGCCCATGCAGCTTCAACACGATACCACAGTTCATCAAGAGTAGTGACTGCCGTATTGTGACGAGCCAGTTCTCGGCCACCATTGACCAGACGTTTTCAATTGACGAGAGATCCGGAGAATGTGCTGGTCGGTGCAGCAGTCGAACATTTTATGAATCCAGAAAGGCCCGTACAGGACCTGTAACATGCAGTCGTGCATTATCCTGCTGATATGTAGGGTTTCGCAGGGATCGAATGAAGGGTAGAGCCACGCGTCGTAACACATCTGAAATGTAACGTCCACTGTTCAAAGTGCCGTCAATGCGAAAAAGAGGTGACCGAGACGTGTAACCAATGGCACCCCCTACCATCACGCCGGGTGATACGCCAGTATGGCGATGACGAACACACCTTCCAATGTGCATTCACCGCGATGTCGCCAAACACGGATGCGACCATCATGTTGCTGTAAACAGAACCTGGATTCATCCGAAAAAATGACGTTTTGCTATTCGTGTACCCAGGTTCGTCGTTGAGTACACCATCGCATGCGCTCCAGTCTGTGATGCAGCGTCAAAGGTAACCGCAGCCATGGTCTCCGAGTTGATAGTCCATGCTGCTACAAACGTCGTCTAACTGTTCGTGCAGATGGTTGTTGTCTTGCAAACGTCCCCATCTGTTGACTCAGGGGTCGAGATGTGGCTGCACGATCCGTTACAGCCACGCGGATAAGATGCCTGTCATCTCGACTGCTAGTGATACGAGGCCGTTGGGATTCAGCACGCCGTTCCGTATTACCCTCCTGAACCCACCGATTCCATATTCTGCTAACAGTCATTGTATCTCGACCAACGCGAGCAGCAATGTCGCGATACGATAAACCGCAATCGCGGTAGGCTACAATCCGACCTTTATCAAAGTCGGAAACGTGATGGTACGCATTTCTCCTCCTTACACGAGACCTCACAACAACGTTTCACCAGGCAACGCCGGTCAACTGCTGTTTGTGTATGAGAAATCGGTTGGAAAGTTTCCTCATGTCAGTACGTTGTAGGTGTCGCCACCGGCGCAAACCTTGTGTGAATGATCTAAAAAGCTAATCATTTGCATATCACAGCATCTTCTTCCTGTCGGTTAAATTTCGCGTCTGTAGCACGTCATCTTCGTGGTGTATGATTTTTTATGCCCAGTAGTGTATTTAAGTTGTTCATAATTGTAATCTCCAGGTATTTAATTGAATTGACTGGCTATACATTTGTGTGATTTACTTATAAGCGCAATTTAACGGCTTCCTTTTAGTACTCCTCTAGATGGTATGAAGGGCTTTTTTCAATAGTGTACAAGTCCATTTTTGTTCATTCTGAGATACAGAGTCATAAAGTTAAATGGGCGCTGAAAAATCTGCAGTTGAGATATCAGAAATATTCAAGCATATGGCTTCTTGCTAGAGATGAACCTTTCTTTCTGTTTGTTTGGACCATTAATGTCAGAAGCATTATAGACAGAGAAGTGGAGATAACGGACTTGTACCACTATTGAAATAAGCCCTTCATATCAAACTTTTCGTTATTTAGAGTAATTGCCTCTCTTTGCACCAAATATATATTCTGTCTACATCATTTTGCAATTGGTTTTGCAAGCAATCTAAGAGAGTTGTTCAGATGACCTTTATATTAATAACGAAGAAGTTGCATTTTCGAAAGCAGTCATTCTTAATCCAAGCGTATTGCACTGTTCATCCTTATCCATTATAATTATCCGGGCTGTTATGCCGCGGTCGGTTCTCTACATTTCAAACTACGCAGACATTTGGTGGACATCAGGACGCTCCGACTAGACAAGTATGTGGCGAGAAACAAGCCGTTCCCTTGTTTACGGAACCATACCAGCCTTCATCTACAGTGGCTCACGGGGACCGTATAAACGTGAGTATCTGTACGGGGATGTGAATCCCACCCCCTTCGAGTATGATGTCGGTGCCTAGCCACACTTTGCCACCTCGCTCAGTCCCAATGTTCCGCTCTAGCCTGTTAACGCAACACTATTGTAAATCACAGTAATATAAACAATTAGGATTTGTGACTTTTTTTCGAAATTAATAGTGCAACAGCCTCGTTTCCCAAAAAATGTAAATTTTGTTTAACAGATATGTAGTGACCACCAAGATTTTATATTGCGAAGCTTCGAATGTTTACTATATCTGCTACTACTACTACTATTACTACTACTACGTGATCAGGCCCAGTGGACCGCACGCATCTACAAGTTTCCTCCTACACTGTATTCTGTCCATTGCTGCTATCCGCCATCCGTTCACATCTATTGACACTTGGTTTAAATCTTCATGGAGTCCATCCCTCCAACGCTTCTTGGGTCTCCCTGGCGGTCTCTTTCCTGTAGGCGTGGAATCCAGGAGCTTCCGAGGCCATCTGTGATCCTCCATCCGGGCCACATGGCTTCCTGCTATGTTGGGCTGCTGGTATAGTTCCTCAAGCTCTTGGTTGTATCTGATCCTCCATTCTCCTGTGTCTGCATCCAGAACCGGACCGAAGATCTTCCGAAGCACTTTCCTCTCAAGAACAAGGAGCTTATGGAAGTCCTGTTTCCGGATAATCCATGTCTCACAGCCATGGCTTCTATTAGAAATAAAATTTACATGTTTCATTGTTTTTGGAAACTGAACTCCCCAGGGATGAATAATCTTAAGAAAATATTTCGTTATATTAGAAAAATTTTACGGCTAAATGTAGGAAAATTGGTGTTTCACTTCTTGGCTAGATATAAAGAGATATATGATAGGGGATGGAAGGTCTATGGAAATATCGCCACAAAAACGCAGAAGGCATGATTAACAAGAAATCTTGGAGTCCAGCTACCAAAATCGCCGTTTGGTCAGAAGTCTCACAGCCATATAGAGCAACAGGCTGGATCAGGGTTTTGTACAGTCGAATCTTGAACTGTCTGGAGAGATATCTGGACCGTAGCAGTTGTGCTAGGCTGTGGTAAGATCGGTTTCCTGCCTGTATTCTGGCATTGATCTCTGCTTCACATGACGAGTTCTCAGTGAAAAGTGCCCCTAGGTATTTCAATTCTTGCACTCTCTTGTAGGACTGGTCCCCAACCTGCAGTGATTATAGATGATCAGCAATCTGACAATGACCACTCGTCATAACGAGGTACTCTGTCTTGGCTTCGTTTATGTTTAGCCCAAATTTGCTGGCAGCCTCCTTTAGTGCTTTGGTCATTTGCTCCAGCTCCTCTTCCGACCTATAGAGTAAACAGATGTCGTCTGCATAGGCTAAGTATGCCAGTCTCTTTCCTTTGATTTCAATCCCTTCGTTCTCTTGGAAGGTCTCGCATACGATCTCCTCGATAATATCTAACCACCAGAATTTTTCTTCATTCTACTTTAAAAGTCAGGTGTGTAACCATGCTGTCAGTATTTCTTACAAGCACAACCTTGAGAAGGGTTACTTTAATGGAGGATGAACTGACCAAGAGCTGCTTTCCACTTAGAACCGTCCCAGCGCTTCGATGGAGTGAGCTGCGGATGACCTGCACCACTCATTATAAGTTAAATAAGAAAAATTGGCGCACAAGACAGGACAGTCGGTAGAGGCACGTTGCAATATTTAGTTCCTCAGACTCTCCAGAGTTGATGAAGAGATGAGTTACACATCTTGTGTAGGTCAATAATGAATGGAAATATTGCGTATGTCTAGTGGGTAACAAGTATCCAGCGAATCTCTGTGGCGCGCGATAGTTAAGAACAGAATAGGGGCGAAGACTGGACGTTGCTGTAAAGAAACACGAAGTTCGTGCATCGGTTGTCTTAGCTGTGATGAAACAAGTACGCACTACATAAACGATATTTTCTTCATGTGAAGATACATGATTTAGGTCCTCAGCTGTTTTATAATAGCAATACAATGAATCTACCCAGCTTCATTATACGAGTAGTTTTCTGAACTTTGAAACATCTTCTTAGAAAAATTAATGCATTACTGTGATGATAAACTTCTTACGTTATTTGATTTTCAAACAGCTGAGCAGACCTGAACGTACTCAGACATTTCTCTCTTTACTTTTTCTGATCAACACTAAACTGACACACAATATTTTTAGCGAAACGCAATCTGACTTTCAATAATCCCTACAAAAGAATGGCTCTGACTAACAATAACCTATACCATTCATGAATCACTTACCTCACAATAATCTTCGTTACTCGAACTACTACAATACAGCGAGCGCCCGTACTGCCTGCTACATAAAAAATTCTAACTACTGAAGGCACTAACTACTGATCGGCATAGTTAGCAAATGAAATATTTTGATAGAGGACAAACAATGTATTTACCTTAATAATGTTCAAAAGTATCAGTTCATGATATCCAGTATTACAAATTTACTCTTTCCGATGGACACATGACCAGATCGTCCGCTTTCAAAATTCTGCCATCTCTCTCCCCACATTCACCACTGCTGGCGGTTCACCTCCAACTGCGCAACGCTACGCGCTGTTCACATCCAACTGCCCAACACTACAACAGCAAATATTCCAACAATGCAAATCAGGCACAGACTGCTCATAGCACAGTCAGTGATTTTCATACAGAGCGCTACGTGGCGTTACCAACATAAAAACCTAAACAGCCTACTTACAACTTTAATACAGCTTCGGAATCATAAGACCCCATTTTCAAATACTACAAAAGAATTCAAATGTAATGTGGGTTACTTAGTTTGTTAGTTCCACGTCATATTTGCACGATAACTCTTAGGGATGTGGAACTAGTCATTTTACATTCACACCGCAAATTCATTTACAAGCTCACTAGCTCGCATATTCTGTATAGTCTGTACAGACTTTTTTTCCTTAAGTCGAATTTTTATGTTGTTCGTAAATTGCAACACTTTCTAAACTTTTCACGCTAATTAAGGTCATAGGAGCAGGGTCTTCTGACCAAAGGGCGATTCTGGTAGCTGAACTCCAAGATTTTTTGTTAATCATGCCTTCTGCGTTTTGGTTGTGATATTTTCGTAGATCTTCCATCCCCTATCATATATCTCTTTATATCTAACCAAGAAGTTTCATACACTTATCTGTAAAAATTTTTTAATATAACGAAATATTTTCTTAAGATTATTCATCCCTGGAGAGTTCAATTTCCAAAAACAATGAAATCTGTAAATTTTATTTCTAATAGATGCCAATTACAAGTTTTCATAGACGTACCTTTCAAAATTCTGTAGTAGTTCTTTAATAATGATTTATTTTCAAAAAAACTTTCATCCACTATTTTACCACTTGGTCATTCAATTTCAAAAAATGCTGAAACAGGTCTTTTTTATTTCTGACAGAGAAATCAAATACCAAATGCTGTAGACCTAGCTTCAAAATTGCCTTAATACGGGTGCTACTTTCAAAAAGCCTTCCATCCCCTATGTTACCACCTTAGGAGTGGAATTCCGAACAGTCCCTTCTTTAATGGTGCCTACGGTATAAGATGAACACCCTCTCCAAATTTCAAGTTTCTATGTTAGCGGTTTAGTCTGGGCGATGATGAGCCAGTGGATTAGTGTGGCCTTATTTCACCCCCTTAGGAGTTGAATTTCCAAAACAGTGAAATGTATATTTTTTTATTTCTAACAGAGAAATCAAATGCAAATTTTCATAGATTTAGCTTCAACAATCTTGCGTAATTATTTCCATAAAAATTTTCGTCCCCTATTGCACCCTCACAGGGGCTGAATTTTCACAAAAAGTAAAACACTTTTTTTTTTTGTTTCCAACCGAGAAGATATATTGAAATTTTTATAGCTGTAACTTTAAAAATCATTTAGTAGTTTTTTAATAAGATTTATTTTTAAAAAAACTTTCCCCACTTCTTACCACCATATACGTTAAATTTTGAGAGATGCTGAAAAACATATTTCTTTATTCCTGATCGAGAAACCAAATACCAGATTTCGTAGATCTAACTTCAAAATTGCCCTAATAGCGACATATTTTCAAAAAACGTTTCATTTCCTATTTCACCCTCTTAGGAGTAGACTTTTAAAAGGTCTCTTGTTAAACGACGTATATTTCAAGTTTCTATCCTTAGCAGTATGGGCTGGGCGATGTTGAGTCAGTGAGTGAGTCAGTCAGTCGAGACATTGCCTTTTATACATAGGCATTATTATTATTGAACATAGTATCAATTTTATCAATGACATACAATAAAATGCTTCGCGGAATTACAGCAGAGACTAGCAGACAAGTAGCTGCCACTGAGCGGTCGAAGAGACAGCTGACTGGTTGGTATTCACAATTTCGGACGGAGGACGCCTTCTTGAAGGAGCTTAGCGACGTCTATCGGTAATATTTATTTATTTTAAAGTCGGTTACGCGCACAGGAGTTCATCGTTTGTCTTACTGACTTCCATTTGCCTCTCAGTAAATAAAGCACGGTGTATGAGTATATTAAGATAGACGGATCAGCAGTTTAATTTGATTCTTACTATTGACTGTAAGGAATCTCAATGAACTTCTCTGTTATGCTTCTTTAGAATTTTCATGAACTTCTATTAAGGTCCTTTAGATTTTTCACTTTCATTTTTCGTTTCCTCTCTCTCTCTCTCTCTCTCTCTCTCTCTCTCTCTCTCTCTCTCTCAAATAAACGAACGCACGCACGCGCGCCTACACACACACACACACACACACACACACACACACACACACGCGCGCGCGCGCGCGCGCGCGCGCGCGAACACAGCCTCTCTTCCTTATCTTTGACTTACTGCTCTTCTACCGCTCAGGCTTCACAATCTCCTTTCGCTCTTAAGCGCTTAATATGTTTAGCATCTCTCCATGCTTACCGTATCATCTCAGAGCTCACAAGTTAAAACATGACAGGACTCATTCATTATCTTTTTCTTTCGTTTATCGGTTCTACTTCCCATACCCTCATAGTATTTTCCTGAGTTTTCCTCCATCTGAAAAGCTTGTGCCGCCTGTCTCTCTTAAAACAAAAAAAAGAAAAGTGTTACAGGTTCGAAGAAAATTTTATCTATGTAAGACGCTTTATTTTATTGGGATCTTTGTGAAACGATGCATCACAAGTCCGCAGGAATATTTCCTAATGTTGTTCTCTTTAGAAAGAACTAATTTTCCTGTGTTCTTCGACGCGCCTAATAAGAACCAACGCTTTAAACTAAGTAGTTGACAAAAGACAGACACAAAAATGAACATCAGCATTTTAGTGTTGTTCAGTAATTTAGCAGTTCATGATACATGAAGATTTCAACTACGCAGAGTGAAAAATAGAGTCATCAGAATCATGCGTTGTGACAACAGCAGTCATGAACATGCACGTCAGAAAACCCACGTGAATTTATGTAAGCCTAAACATAGCTGTTAACTGTAAGGCCCAACTTTTGCATTCATGTATGTAAGCGTCTCATGATGGGTTTGCAATCTGGAAAAGAGTGTGGAGATAAATACTAAAATCATAAGATTTCACATTAACAATAAATTATAATATATGTAAAGTAGTAAAAGTTATGAAGAACCCCACATGACATCAGATTTCCCATTCCGCGAGGGTCTTTGTCGAATAGCGAGTTTTCCTGTACGTTTCCCGTTGTACATGACTCGTACACGCTCTGGCAGAAGATTTATTTTTCTTCTGGTTCTTTAATTGGACAGGAACCTCACACACGTTTCCTGTTCTACCATCGCTATCATCGCGCCTAGGTCTCCAATTAACTCGTCACGCTCAGCCAACCGTTTCTTGCTGTTTCCGTATAACTTCTAGAGATTCTAATCTTATACACATCTGTTTTCTATCCTACTCGACAGCGCAGAAGTAATAGGCTATTCGAAATCACTTCGTTAGCTTGTTATGTTCGTCTCATTCTAAAAACTTTTGTGTCTGAACATAAATCGCGTTTAAGATTTTGTTGAGTGGTCATAAAAGAAAGCAAACCGAAGCTCCATAGAAAATTTATTTATAATCTTTTACAGCAACATATAAAGCCGCAATACGCTTTTGTGAAAGTTTATAAGCTGGCAGGAATTCTTTCAGAATTGATCGAACTACTGATCTCGCATGCCTTCAGATGCCCCTGAGCACATAATGCAGACAGCAATGTATTGAAACTGTGTTTATTGTCTGCCGTGCTCCGTACTGAACTGGCACCACTGAGTCCCAAACCCACATGATAATGTTTTGCAAAAAAATACGTGTCCAGGAAAGCTCCAGTACTTTCCCCATCCATATTGTTTTGAATTCTCTGTCGATTTGTGTGGCAGCAACTGGGTATAGATATAATGGTTGCCAAAATATTTGAAAATGCCAGCCCCCAATTTCTGCTTTATCAGTCGCAGAGACAGTATCCGATTTAGTGTCAGCATCTGTAGAGCTCTGTGAACCTTGTCTGTCGTGACTGCTGACAGCCGCTCCGACTGTGACGCAACAGCAGTAGTCTCTTATCTGTCTAGAAAACATTTGATCAAATCATACACATATTTACTGGTCTCGGCCTCTTTTCCGTACACTTGTACTGACGTTGCACGAGCCTTTGTCGGCTTTTTTTTCTTAGTTCCTTTTTTTTTTATCACAACCACGCTCCACTCCGCTTTGATACGGATCCCGACAGTCAGTCTGCTCGACTGGCCGCTTTAGGCAAATCTGCTTCATTTCAGTTTAGCTGCCGGTAAACCTTTCGGGCCGGCCGGGGTGTCCGAGCGGTTGTAGTCGCTACAGTCCGGAACTGAGTGGCCGCTATGGTCGCAGGTTCGAATCCTGCCTCGGGCATGGACGTGTGTGATGTCCTTAAGTTAGTTAGGTTTAAGTAGTTCTAAGTTCTAGGGGACTGATGACCTCAGCAGTTAAGTCCCATAGTGCTCAGATCCATTTTGAACTTAACATCTGAAGTCATCAGTCCCCTAGAACTTAGAACTACTTAAACCTAACTAACCTAAGGACATCGCACCCATCCATGCCCGAGGCAGGATTCGAACCTGCGATTGCGTGGCTTGGTATAGCGACCGTAGCGGTCGCGCGGTTCCAAACTGAAGCGCCTAGAACCGCTCGGTCACACCGGCCGGCGTCTGTAATTGGTTCCAATAATGAGCAAGTTCTCCCACTTCGTCCTACACCCCAGAGACAATGCTACTCGTGATATTTCGGCGTCTCATCAGCACCTGACATGCCACATTCCAGGCAAATCATCGCCGCTGGAGCCCTGAGCAACATACTGAAAGCTTCTCACCGGACGTCGGTATATCAATACGACGGTTGGCGGGCAGTTTCCCCTGCATTCGCTACCAATAAGCACAAAAGTTGACAATAGTTACCGTCAGTGTTCTTGACCGTAGCTGTCGTGTGTATGAGACCACGGAGAAAGAATTCTAAAGGTGCTTCCGTGCAACGATCGACGATGTCTAGGCGCTCGAGTAAGAGAGGGCGCCGAAGGCTGAGCGCAGAATCCAAACTAATTACACCACTGGCCATTAAAATTGCTACACAACGAAGACGACGTGCTACAGGCGCGAAATTTAACCGACAGGAAGAAGATGCTGTGATATGCAAATGATTAGCTTTTCAGACCATTCAAACAAGGTTGGCGCCGCTGGCGACACCTACAACGTGCGGACATGAGAAACTTTCCAACCGATTTCTCATACACAAACAGCAGTTGACCGGCGTTGCCTGGTGAAACGTTGTTGTGAGGCCTCGTGTAAGGAGGATGGCTGGCTCTGAGCACTATGGGACTCAACTGCTGTGGTTATCAGTCCCCTAGAACTTAGAACTACTTAAACCTAACTAACCTAAGGACATCACACACATCCATGCCCGAGGCAGGATTCGAACCTGCGACCGTAGCAGTCGCACGGTTCCGGACTGCGCGCCTACAACCGCGAGACCACCGCCCGTGTAAGGAGGAGAAATGCGTACCATCATGTTTCCGACTTTGATAAAGGTCGGATTGTAGCCCATCGCGATTGCGGTTTATCGTATCGCGACATTGCTGCTCGCGTTGGTCGAGATCCAATGACTGTTGGTAGAATATGGAATCGGTGGGTTCAGGAGGGTAATACTGAACGCCGTGCTGGATCCGAACGGCCTCGTATCTCTAGCAGTCGAGATGACAGGCATCTTATCCGCGTGGCTGTAACGGATCGTGCAGCCACGTCTCGATCCCTGAGTCAACAGATGGGGACGTTTGCAAAACAACAACCATCTGCACGAACAGTTCGACGACGTTTGCAGCAGCGTGGACTATCGGCTCGGAGACCATGGCTGCGGTTACCCTTGACGATGCATCACAGACAGGAGCGCCTGCGATAGTGTACTCAACGACGAACTTGGGTACACGAATGGCAAAACGTCATTTTTTCGGATGAATCCAGGTTCTGTTTACGGCATCATGATGGTCGCATCCGTGTTTGGCGTCATCGCGGTGAACGCACATTGGAAGGTGTATTCGTCATCGCCTTACTGGCGTGTCACCCGGCGTGGTGGTATGCGGTCCCATCGATTACATGTCTCGGTCACCTCTTGTTCGCATTGACGGCACTTTGAACAGTGGACGTTACATTTCAGATGTGTTACGATCCGTGGCTCTACCTTTCATTCGATCCCTGCGAAACCCTACATTTCAGAAGGATAATGCACGACCGCATGTTGCAGGTCCTGTACGGGCCTTTCTAGAGACAGAAAATGTTCGACTGCTGCCCTGGCCAGCAAACTCTCCAGATCTCTCCCCAATTGCAAACATCTGGTCAATTGTGGCCGAGCAACTGGCTCGGGTACTGATTTCTCAGGATCTATGCACCCACATTGCGTGAAAAAGTTATCACAAGTCAGTTCTAGTATAATATATTTGTCCAATGAATACCCGTTTATCATCTGCGTTTCTTTTTGGTATAGCAATTTTAATGGCCAGTAGTGTACTTACTCATATTCATTAGTATACAGATAAATTTTTGACTATTCGGGCTGGATTAGCTCATCCAGTCAGCTTCAACATTAAACTGAGGGCTACAAGGTATGGTCACACTCGGGGCCCCTGTGGTCGGCGTTTACGTAACGGCGAGAGCGGCAGAGAGGTGGCGGCTGCAGCGGCACGTCGCCGCCGAAACGCCGGCCGGCCTTGGCACTGATCCAGCGCGGCCGCGGGTTGGACCCCGCCTCAGAACAATCGCGCCTGCGCCTGCGCCAGCGTGACCTTGAACTTGACGGGCAGCGCCTGGCCTTCATAAAGCACTGCACTGGCGGCTGTCACAGTGCGCCGCAACCTGCTCCCCGGCATTCTCGCTCAACTGCCGGAGTCCGCAATTCAGGTGCAGGGGCTTGTGGACGACCTCACAGCCGCTGCGAAGACAAGGTTAAAAGTTCCTACTGGGTGGCAAAACATTGTATTTTTAGAAAATAAAACTTTTTCTTTTTGCGTCCACTCTATTTCAATGCATTTTCTTTCCCTGATGTGCCAACTGTAAGGTCTGCCACAATCCATCCACGGCATACACTCTCACCGAACTTACGAGTTTTCCCTGTCACAATTTCAGAGTAGGTAGAATACAGCAGATGCAAAATCTAATGAAAATGGTAGATATTACTAAATTTGGTACTTCAGAGCCTCCCATTTTCCCAAAGCCAAATCATCTTTGCACGCAGATGTGTTGTCCATTAATTCGTGGCCCTTTTCCCATTCAACATGCAGTATGTTCAGGTGGCCTGTTTCAAGTTTTCCAAAGCAATCAGCAAGAAGAAGCTATTTTGCATCACGGAGTTCGCTGGCTTTCTAGTACACAAAATTTCCCTCTTCTACTTTAGGACCGTTCTCTTCCATGTACTACATCCACTACTGTTTTGCTTCCGACGCAGGACTGTACTGGAACATTGCCACACACCTAAAAATCCTGAAGTAATTCTGCACACAGTGCCACACAGAGTAATAAATCAGCGTTGAAAAATCAGTTCAATCCGTTTTAAAACCATTCAGATAAGAGTGTAGCAGACATATTCGTTGGCTCATTTGCCCTTGATTAACATTCAAAAATGTGCACCCATCACGAAGGAAGCTCTCCAGCAGTTAATGTACTTGAAATGTGGGATGTATGTGTAGCGTTTGCTGACCCGTCGACAACATGGTCGTTGCGGTCGGACATGGTAAATATGTAAAGATGAGAAAGACATGTACCTGCTTCCTTTTCAAAGGAACCATGTCACATGTCGAGCTAGCTAATTTGCGAAGGAGTTCGTTATGAACTGAAATACCTTTTTATAATTTCACAATTTTTCTTGAAAGTAAGACTTCGTTATAGAGTTACTTCAAAATATTTAATTCTACAGCAATGTTCTAATCTGTACTCGCACCAGAAAGTATTTCTTTTTCTACCAGGTTCTCTTTTTCGAAGATGGGAAGCTCATCCTAGCGCACTGAGTAAGTAAAATTCCAACTACAGTTCCAGATAGTTACTGGAGAAAATGTCTAGTACACGTATATGTTTTTTTACAAGTCTTTTAAGCTATCAGAGATATGGCAACTTCACTTACATCGATGAGTCAAAACACAATGGCTCCTGCCCGCCGCGGGAGTGAATGCCAGCTGGTCGCCGTGTGGACATCTGACACGGTATGCGCACGGTAAGGACAGTATATAAGCCAAACAGAGACGAATAAAGTCAATGATTCTAACGACGAGACAGACCGAAAAATTGAAAAATCCACTGTCACAATCGATTTTGACAAAGGGAACATTGTTATGGCCAGCGCCTGGAAATGAGCATCTCGGAAACACTGAATTTCGTCGCCTATTCGAGTGCTACTGTCGTCAACATCTGTGCAAAGTGGATAAAGGACTTCCAAATTATGGGTTCGTGACAGGGTAGGGCATCCACGCCTTACTGCGGAGTTGCCCGCTCTGTTAAGCAGGATGGCTGGCGATCTGTGGCAGATCTGACACCAGAGTACAAGCACCAGTATTCCTCTTGGTTGGTTAGCTAGTTGGTTGGTTGGTTGGCTGGTTGGCTGATTTGTGGGAGGAAACCAAACGACGACGTCATTGGTCTCATAATATAGGATGGCAGAAATTAAGGGAGGAACAACCAAACAGCACAGTTCAGTCTAGAGGAAGGGATAACGTGCACACAGTGACGGAAAAGGGTCAGGGCAACGGTAACAGGAAAGAATAGGAGGGAGGTGGGTGGGAATGGTGGGAGCTGGGGCGCCCCAGAAACTCTACGTTCGATGGGGCACCAGAAGCGCCACTGACCCCTCCCGAAACTACAGAATAATGTTGCCACGATACAATGGGGCCAACACCAAGGGATAAGAGACACAAGAAAAGAGGAAGCTTCGGGCAAAATGTAGGGAAAAGGCGGGGAGAATCTGGCCAGTAGGGAGGCAAGCAGCACCAAGATCAGCGAGAAGGTCGTGGATGTCAGAGACCAAGGGGTGGCGGGAAAAACTACGAGCGATAGCCTGAAGGCCACTCATGGGTGAGTGAGGAAAATGCAGAGACCACGATAGTTGACCATCAGTTCTGCAATAAACACCCCACACGTAGCAGGCAAGAAATGGTGTACCGTACCAACGGAAGACATGAAGGAATATCCAACAAGATCAGCGGATTCAGAGCAGTTGGTGTAAAAAAACAGTGGCATCCTGAAACTCCTGTAAGAGCATTTGGAACAAACTACAGAAAACCACTGGAGCGACGGAGACTTTCGGACCCCAGAAGAGATCCATCCGAATACGTGGCCGAGGAATTAACCAAGGAGGGGGGAAGGTGGTCGGAAAGAACATAGGAAAGAGAACGAGGGGAGATGGAAGTCATAGCAGAGAGAAGCAAGGTAGAGCCCAACAAGAAAACCCATCCAAGGACAGGCAGCAGGTGGACAACGGCCCAAAGCTGCGAAAAGAATAGAATAGAAGGTATGAATAAGGAAAGAGTGCATAGTGGTAGCATAGAAAACAAGGAGCTGGGACTGCAGACTTGAAAGGGGAGGGATCCCAGTGTCAACCAGAAGTCTGTCGACAGGGCTATTGCGAAAGACACTGGTGGATAAACGGATACCACGATGGTGAACTGGGTCCAAGAGGAGCAGCATGGAAGGGGCAGCTGGTACATAAACTTGACAACCACAGTCCAGACGAGACACAGCTAATGCAGAGTAAAGGCGGAGAAGGGCCGGTCGATCTGCACCCCAAGAGGTGTGGGCAAGGAAGCGAAGAGTATTGAGTTTACACAAACAGCCAAGCTTCAGATGACAGGCAAGCAAATGGAAGACCCAATAAACGGAACTGGGGGACCAGTCAGGCGTTAGGCGTAGAGGTGACCTTGCAGGATAGAGGGTGGCTGTGGCAGAAAAGGAAGAGGGAAAAGAAGGGAGGAGAGAAATCCACGCCATAGATGGTAGGGAGGGAATTATTCCCCAAATGGCTCACACTACAGACAGAAAATATAGAAGTGGATGTCAAACCTTAAAGGGGGACGATCAAAAACGCCAAAAAAGCTGAAAGAAAAAAGACATGGGGAACAAAAACACAGGAAACACAGGAAACCAGATGGATAGCCAGGTCGACATAAGTAAGAACGAGAGAGGAGAAGGAGTGAGAATGGCGACGGCCGGTATGGGGAAGGAAGAATGGGCTGCAATAGCTCGGGGCCCCATGTGTGCCATGCGCAAACTCACGAAAGGATCGTGAGCCCCCTTGGGGAACAAGTGTTTGGGAAATCACCGTTCAACCCTCGTTGTTGAACATAAGCCTCACAGCGGATGACACATACGTGTTGACTCAACGATATCACCAGTTACCACCACCATGGGCACAAGATCAAGGAGATCGAAAATTGGATCCGTGAAAATGTGTCACCTGTCACCTGATCAGATGACTTACGTTTTTTTTTTTTTTTTTTTTTTTTTTTTTTTTTTTTTTTTTTTGCACTAGGTCGATTGTCGTGTCCGGACATGGTGCCATCCGGGCAAACGACTGCTCAAAGCGTCCACCACCCCATCGACACAGGGCCCTTGTAGGTAATCGAAGGCACCATGACAGTTGTGGACTACGTGAACGTTATTGCGGACCAGTTGCATCCCTTTATATTCCATGTCTTCCCCAACAACTATAGCATTTTCCAGTATGATAACTATCCATATCACAAGGCCATAATCGTGCTATAGGTGTTTGAAGAGCGTGCTAGTGAAACCATGTTGATTTCTTGGCCACCGGATTCGCCTGAACGGAAACTGATGGAACACATGTCGGACACTATCGCGCGCCAGTTCAAAAAAAATGGTTCAAATGGCTCTAAGCACTATGGGGCTTAACATCTGAGGACATCAGTCCCCTAGACTTAGAACTACTTAAACCTAACTAACCTAAAGACATCACACACATCCGTGCCCCAGGCAGGACTCGAACCTGCGGCCGTAGCAGCAGCGCGGTTCCGGACTGAAACGCCTAGAACCGCTCGGCCACAGCGGCGCGCGCCAGTTACTCGCCCATAAACAACTTGACTGAATTCGCGGGCAGTGAGTGACCAATGCGTTGATATGCCTCTGGAAACCTTCCGAGGCTTATCTTTATATGTAAGACTTTGTATGAGAGGGATTCGTGCCGTCAGCTACGAAGATGTTGAAGAGTTCTCCCCAATATGAGACCAGTGTCTAAACACTGCGTCAATTCGCTCTATATTTTATGTCATGTGTGGACCTCTCCCTGGAGTGAACTATTGTGCTCCTGGCTAATCGCCGTGTAGTCGTTAAACATTCTGACGTACGTATACTCCACTTTATCAACAGGTTTCATCATTTATTTTGGCGCCTCTAGTTAAGTGCTACGATACTGTGCTTCGGGGATTTTCAAAAAGCACTGTGTTGAAATCTACCCTAATTCATCTAAGGAACCCATGGATACTGGTGGGCACCGATCGCTTCATATATAACAAAATATTTATATTTTTTTTAAATTGAGTTCTATATTAACCATATTCATTGCGAAGTGCTGCTTTCATTCGATACGAATAGAATAATTTTGAAGTTGATTACCAAGAAACATAACTATGTAAATTTCATGAAGTTATATACAACAAGTTTATCATTTAATTTTGCGATATTAGTTAATAAATTTTTGTAAAGTGGATTTAAATACTTTTCTGTCGTTATTGTAAATGATTGGATTCTTTACCTACAATTGTAATCTTTGATCCCTCGCGTTTGGCTAGAAGAGACAATGTGAAGTCAGACACTTTTGTGTAGTTATAGAGAGTAACTGGAATTTTGTAGTTCAAGCGAGCGGATGGAAATTATGTGATTGTGGAAGCTGAATGTTACTGTGAACCAGTGGTGTGAGTGGTTAAAATACAGAAGCTTTTATTATGTAGTAGTTAGGTCACCTTTTGAACTATTATGATTTTGAAAAGTTCCAGATTTCTTTGTACAGGAAATATTCTAGACAACAATCATATGCCGAAGAAGATAACGGAACCCAAGATAAAACCGTGTAGGTACCAGATTCAAAATTTATCAAAGTTGACATGACTATTTTTAAAATTATGCAAATTTAATGTGCAAGGGAGGTATGACCTCAATGAAAGTAGCGCGTCACAGAACCACAGGTGTGTAAATGCAAACAGAACGAAAATTAAATACATAACTTCAATTTTGGGAGTCGATAATTAAAAATTTATGACTACTCTTCCTATTTGGCAAGTGTATATAGATTTACATTCACGTTATCACATGTGTTAAATATGTATATTAAAAATATCCATGATAGCATGCAAATTCGCTTACAACATTAGTTTCAAAATGTAACAACACAAAAAATGTTCCGCAACAACCGAACAATAAACATCGAACTGTATTAAATGCATTCCATCGACGAGCTAGGTTCCCTATGATCTAGGTAGACAATTAGAAGTCGACCCGATGCCAGAGAAATGCCTGTTTCGAGCTGTGAAAGTTTCTTTGGCGGCTGTTGACTGACTGCAGGTCGTCTTCACAGTGCATCCCAGAAACGATCTACATAATTCCGTAACCTCTGACTTAGCCAATCAGTAGATAAGTTCATTCAACACGACAGTATGAGGTTGGAAGTCATTATCAGCAGTGTAGAGGAAGTTTGGACCAACTAGGCCTCTCAGAAAGCAGTAAATGCGGCTGCAGTACATCTCTATTTCTTCCACCATCAGCATTATTCCTCCAACCACCAAAGATGTGGAGCTCCATATGAAAAGCCAACACAGTGCCTCTCCACACCGGGAAACAGTCAGAAACAAATCTTCTTTTTTTGCACTGTACAGGATATCACTCTCGCTCCAGAAGAATGTAGATCGAAAACCATCATTCAATATCATTGTCATGTTTCTTGTTAATCAACTTCAAAATTTTTCTCTTCGTATCGAATGAAAGCAGAATTTCGCAATGAATATGGTTATCTTCATCTCAATTTGTTCACGGTCGATACTGCTGACGTCACAAGGAACGACTCTTTCTGCACTACCGACAGCAGATTCACAATCTGCTAGACTAGTACTGAGTGCATGCATAGGTATTATTCAGTAACAATGGTACTACATACTTGTGGCAACTATATGTATCGTATTTATTGGCAGAGAATGATGCGTATTTAATTTTGCAAGTTTCGGTGAAGGTGCAGGGGGAGTATAGTATTGTTGTTTTTGAGATGCATAGTAAATATAAATTAATTTTTTTCACCTAAGAATCCCACACTGGGAATTAATCACTCTTAACTGCCACTTACAGTGAGATGACGGAAGTCATACCATACCTTGTAATATCACGTCGGACCTCCTTCTGCCCGGCGTAGTGCAGACAGAAACTCGACAGGGCATGGACTCGACAAACCGTTAGTAATCTCCTGCAGAAACACTGTTTCCCCTAGAGCCGTCCACAATTGTGGAAATGTTACCAGTGCAGGATTTTGTGCCCTGTAAATTGTCAATGGGATTCACGTCGGGCGGACTGGGTGGCCAAATCATGTGCTCGAGCTGTCAAGAACGTTCTTCAAGCCAATCGAGAGTAATTGTGGCAGGTGACAAGGCGCACTGCCATCCACCAAAATTCTATCGTTGTCTGGGAACATGAATTACATGAATGCCTGGAAATGGTCTCAAAGTAGCTGAATATAACCATGTCCAGCCCATCACCGATTCATTTGGACCAGAGGACCCAGTTGATTCCATGAACATACAGCCCATACCATTAAAGAGCAACAACCAGCTTGCCACAGTGCCTTGTTGAAGACTTTTATCCGTGGCTTCGTTGGGTCTACGCCATACTCGAGCTCTACTAGCAGCTCTTACCAACTGAAAAAGGAATGCATCTGAGATGGACACGGTTTTCCAATCGTCTAGGTTCTAACCGATTGTTACGAGCTCAGGAGAGGCGCTGGAGGCGATTTCGTGCTGACAGTCGCGTCGATCGTTTGCTGCCTCAGTCTACAAGCGCCAAATCGCTGCACTCTCCTGATGTATACGTCCGTCGTTCGTCCCACATTGATTTCTGCGGCTATTTCACGCAGTGTTGCTTGTCTGCTAGCACTCACAACTCTACGCGAATGCTGCAGCTCTCGGTCAGTGCGTTGTTCGTCGTGAGATGAAATGTCTGAAATTTGGCATTCTCGACACACACTTGATATTGAGGATCACGGAATATTGAATTTCCTAACGATTTCCGAAATGGAATGTCCCATGTGTCTAGCTCCAACAACCATTGCGCGTACAAAGTCTGTTAATTTGCGCTGTGCGGCCATAATCACGTCGGAAGACTTGCCACATGAATGACCTGAGTACTAATGACAGCTTCAGCAATGCCCTTTCACACCTTGTGTACGCGATGCTACCACCGTCTGTATATGTGCATATCGCTACCCCATGACTTTTGTTACCTCATTGTAAGCTCAGTCAGTGTAACGTAAATACAGGGCTATTACAAATGATTGAAGCGATTTCATAAATTCACTGTAGCTCCATTCATTGACATATGGTCACGACACACTACAGATACGTAGAAAAACTCATAAAGTTTTGTTTGGCTGAAGCCGCACTTCAGGTTTCTGCCGCCAGAGCGCTCGAGAGCGCAGTGAGACAAAATGGCGACAGGAGCCGAGAAAGCGTATGTGCTTGAAATGCACTCACATCAGTCAGTCATAACAGTGCAACGACACTTCAGGACGAAGTTCAACAAAGATCCACCAACTGCTAACTCCATTTGGCGATGGTATGCGCAGTTTAAAGCTTCTGGATGCCTCTGTAAGGGGAAATCAACGGGTCGCCCTGCAGTGAGCGAAGAAACGGTTGAACGCGCGCGGGCAAGTTTCACGCGTAGCCCGCGGAAGCCGACGAATAAAGCAAGCAGGGAGCTAAACGTACCACAGCCGACGGTTTGGAAAATCTTATGGAAAAGGCTAAAGCAGAAGCCTTACCGTTTACAGTTGCTACAAGCCCTGACACCCGATGACAAAGTCAAACGCTTTGAATTTTCGGCGCGGTTGCAACAGCTCATGGAAGAGGATGCGTTCAGTACGAAACTTGTTTTCAGTGATGAAGCAACATTTTTTCTTAATGGTGAAGTGAACAGACACAATGTGCGAATCTGGGCGGTAGAGAATCCTCACGCATTCGTGCAGTAAATTCGTAATTCACTAAAAGTTAACGTGTTTTGTGCAATCTCACGGTTTAAAGTTTACGGCCCCTTTTTCTTCTGCGAAAAAAACGTTACAGGACACGTGTATCTGGACATGCTGGAAAATTGGCTCGTGCCATAACTGGAGACCGACAGCGCCGACTTCATCTTTCAACAGGATGGTGCTCCACCGCACTTCCATCATGATGTTCGGCATTTCTTAAACAGGAGATTGGAAAACCGATGGATCGGTCGTGGTGGAGATCATGATCAGCAATTCATGTCATGGCCTCCACGCTCTCCCGACTTAACCCCATGCGATTTCTTTCTGTGGGGTTATGTGAAAGATTCAGTGTTTAAACCTCTTCTACCAAGAAACGTGCTAGAACTGCGAGTTCGCATCAACGATGCTTTCGAACTCATTGATGGGGACATGCTGCGGCGAGTGTGGGGGAACTTGATTATCGGCTTGATGTCTGCCGAATCACTAAAGGGGTACATATCGAACTTTTGTGAATGCCTAAAAAAACTTTTTGAGTTTTTGTATGTGCGTGCAAAGCATTGTGAAAATATCTCAAATAATAAAGTTATTGTAGAGCTGTGAAATCGCTTCAATCATTTGTAATAACCCTGTAGATTATGTTACCCCTAGACCACACGATCATTTACACTATCTCAATGTAGTTCGATCAATCCCGTTTTGATACACCCTGTAACTGACAGTCAGTCCGTTCGAAGAACAAGGGAAGGCAATGTCATATCACCTCCAACAGGACCGTGGAAACCAGTACTCGTAATGAAGGAAGTTTTACTTACGAAGGGAAAATCACACCAGGCGTCCCAGGCAGCAGATGAAGCGAGACTTGTAGCGTTGGGGTTCGCAGAAACTCCGTCACACGAAACTTCCTACACTGCTCACAGGCAATAGGACTTTCCTATGGTGCAGCCGTGTCTCTGGACAGACTCAACAGGAAATAAAATAGGAGCTCAGATTTAAATATGAATCCTACCCGCCTGCTACACTGAACTACATTATGTTATAGCTTGCTCTGACTTCTATTGTCTTTGGTTGTAAGATCTTTGGCTTAGCCTTATGAGCTCTTTGATGGCTCTTGCCTCCTGGCCTGCCGGTATTTCACTTGTTGTTGACTGTGCCATTGCTATAGCGCTGAATACCCAAGTTAAACGTTTCTTACGTTTTGACGCGACAATGTTGTTCATTCATATCTAAATGCATGTCATGCATTGCCACTTTAATTTTCTTTTTTTAAGTATCTGAAGTTTTCGATTGAGTTTTTCCTTGGAAATTGTACTTTGTTTCGAAGTTCGTGACTTTCTCATTGTTCCGTTCGTATGTACAGAACTGTGATGATAGTATAAGACCGAAACCGGTTGTAAATAAATAATTTACAAGGCAACACAGCGTTCAACATGCGTTGTTCCGATTATATCGATACCGTTAACAGAGTCCTGAAAAGAACACTCGAGGGACACTCGATAAGAATGTGAGCAAGAGGTTTCCCCACGAAATATGCCACGGTTACACAGATATCATATGGAAATTATAGTAACACGAAGTTCTGTGGCTCCACATCGGGCCGGAGCGATGTCGTAATCAGAGTCCAGAGGCCGCTGTTTGAGGTGGCTGACTTCCAACTGCTACGTATGGCCATTTTTGTAGTCTCCTATGTGGTTGACTTGCAAGGCCAGCGGTCACATGGTGTAGCTACCGCCGCCTGTAGCGGAGTCAGTAAACCTTGACGTCCGTTGTCTCTGCCGTTGATACGTCATCGTTCATCGATGGCAAACATGTAAGGACAAAGACTTTACCCATAACTAACACCCTTCTTCAACCGAGCTCTGCTCTTGGTATTCCATTGGCACTGCCCGTGCCTGGTTCCTCTGCTGTATGTATTGTATATTACCCGGCTTTGCCTGTAGTATATTCGTGTTTTCTGATGATTTCAAAAAACTTACACCACTATAGAGCGTCGAAAACTTTTTTTTAGCTTAATGAATCCCGTGAAATATCTTTAGTTTCTCTACGGCTTAGTTCCATCATCAAGCATAACATCAGAAGTCTCTCTGGCACTTTTAACTGAAGACGAGGCTAATCGTCATCTAATTTTCTTTCTTTTTTGCAAGGTTGCTGTACCGCCTTCTTTTCCTGAAAACATCCAATTTCATTCTTTCACCGATCAACTGAACGCTTTCTTCTGTTATCCACAATATTTTCGTAGTTACCTTTCTCAGACCGACATTCGGCTGTCAAAATTCTGTGATTACGTTCTTTAGAAATGTCGATTCCACCTCAGCTCAAATACTTACTGTGGTGCTTATTAGCGCAGTATCATCAAAATCAGAGAACTCAGATGCTCATCATAATCATTCCTCGGTACCTCTGAATTACACTTTTTTACGCATGGATTCTTTCAGATGATTCCCTTACACGTCAACCCATTCTTCAAAGCATCCAGATTAAGATCAGTGTCTATATCATTTCTTGAGCGCGTCTTACGATCCGATACCTTACTTCAGAATCTCGCTCGCGATGATATAATGCAACAGATACCTTCATATGTCTCCCGACCTTTCCCAAATACACCAGGTCCTTTTTATTTTTGAGCAGCATAACTGCTATTAGTACCTAGAATAGAGAGCAACTGAAGTGGGCTTTCCTCTCTGTCATTCTTACTGATCAAGTCCGATTTCTTCCTTGTAGTACCACAGTGTTCCTATCCGCAGTGACAATCATTTAAAGAGATTATTTATCTTTTCGCACAACAAATCAGCAACTTGTCATACGAGGGCAGTTCAATAAGTAATGCAACACATTTTTTTTCTGAAACAGGGGTTGTTTTATTCAGCATAGAAATACACCAGGTTATTCCCCAATCGTTTAGCTACACAACACTATTTTTCAACGTAATCTCCATTCAATGCTACGGCCTTACGCCACCTTGAAATGAGGGCCTGTATACCTGCACGGTAAAAATTCCACTGGTCGATGTCGGAGCCAACGCCGTACTGCATCAATAACTTCTTCATCATCCGCGTAGTGCCTCCCACGGATTGCGTCCTTCATTGGGCCAAACATATGGAAATCCGACGGTGCGAGATCGGGGCTGTAGGGTGCATGAGCAAGAACAGTCCACTGAAGTTTTGTGAGCTCCTCTCGGGTGCGAAGACTTGTGTGAGGTCTTGCGTTGTCATGAAGAAGGAGAAGTTCGTTCAGATTTTTGTGCCTACGAACACGCTGAAGTCGTTTCTTCAATTTCTGAAGAGTAGCACAATACACTTCAGAGTTGATCGTTTGACCATGGGGAAGGACATCGAACAGAATAACCCCTTCAGCGTCCCAGAAGACTGTAACCATGACTTTACCGGCTGAGGGTATGGCTTTAAACTTTTTCTTGGTAGGGGAGTGGGTGTGGCGCCACTCCATTGATTGCCGTTTTGTTTCAGGTTCGAAGTGATGAACCCATGTTTCATCGCCTGTAACAATCTTTGACAAGAAATTGTCACCCTCAGCCACATGACGAGCAAGCAATTCTGCACAGATGGTTCTCCTTTGCTCTTTATGGTGTTCGGTTAGACAACGAGGGACCCAGCGGGAACAAACCTTTGAACACCCCAACTGGTGAACAATTGTGACAGCACTACCAACAGAGACGTCAAGTTGAGCACTGTTGTTTGATGGTGATCCGTCGATCATCTCGAACGATTGTGTTCGCACGCTCCGCCATTGCACGAGTCACAGCTGTGCACGGCCGGCCCGCACGCGGGAGGTCAGACAGTCTTGCTTGACTTTGCGGCGATGATGACACACGCTTTGCCCAACGACTCACCGTGCTTTTGTCCACTGCCAGATCACCGTAGACATTCTGCAAGCGCCTATGAATATCTGAGATGCCCTGGTTTTCCGCCAAAAGAAACTCGATCACTGCCCGTTGTTTGCAACGCACATCCGTTACAGACGCCATTTTAACAGCTCCGTACAGCGATGCCACCTGTCGGAAGTCAATGTAACTATACGAGACAAAGCGGGAATGTTCGAAAATATTCCAAAAGAAATTTCCGGTTTTTTCAACCAAAATTGGCCGAGAAAAAAAATGTGTTGCATTACTTATTGAACTGCCCTCGTATTTTACGGAAGAAAGTACACTTGCAAGATATCATCCCCAGAAATCGATCCAGCGTGACAATTAGGGCCATAATTCTGGTAGCAAACAGTTATGATCTTCTGAATGTACCGCTTTTCAACTTGGCGCGCGCTGGTTGGTTGTCATTCGTTACGCCCCACTACAGCCATCTAAGCGTAATGACAACTAGAGCCCTCTTTCTTGCTGGATATTGAAGGCGAGGGAGGAGGAGGAGCAGGAGATGGACACATGTCCCCAATATGTTTTAAAATCTTGTTCGAGAACACTTGTTAATCTGCACAGGACGTGTACGTCAAAATGTTCTGCAGAAATTATCAGCTTTTCAACCACGTCGACCCTCGGGTTCAAGGTCAAATCGATATCGCGGCGGAACATCACCTACCGCTAAAATGTGCCTGCGACTCATTTTGTCGCTATAAACAGAAAGTAATTGATCAGTATGGCTTGAGCAGGCGTCCAGGATGTCTCGCAGACATACGCGCGTACCTTAGCGTCAAATCAGTGAGTTTGAAAGGGAGCGCATTATTGGATGAGAGAATTTTTTTTCATGTACCCATCCGAATAACTGCTGCTCGTTTGGGACAAAGTGTTTCGGCAGTACAACGGATGTGTATAGAATGGTTCACTGAAGCGGTAGAACACGACGAGATGCGTCAGGTCGCACCACGCAGACCGCACCCGAGTAAGTCGACACCTCATCCAAGTGGCATTGCAAGACAGATCTGCATCCTCCTGGTGTCTGACGCAACAGTGGAGCACTGTAACACATGGTACACTATCAGGAACGACATCGGACGGCTTTTATTACGGCATGAGTTACGTGCGCGCCATTCCCTTCTCCGCCTACCTTTGACAAGAGTGCGGAAACATGCTAGACGGCAGTGGTGCATGTAACGACGTCACTGTGGACAGGAATGGCATCAGCTAGTGTTTTCGAAGGAATCCAGGTTCTGTTTGTTTGAAAATGGTGGTCGCATTTTGGTTCCCCGCTGACAGTGGGAGCGGCACCAAAGTGATAGCTCTGGCTCTGAGCACTATGGGACTTAACTTCTATGGTCATCAGTCCCCTAGAACTTAGAACTACTTAAACCTAACTAACCTAAGGACATCACATAACACCCAGTCATCACGAGGCAGAGAAAATCCCTGACCCCGCCGGGAATCGAACCCAAAGTGATAGCTTTCGCAGAAGACATTCAGAGCCAACTCAAGGCGTTGTGGTGAAGGGTGCTATTGGGTACAACCAAAATTTACAGTTGGTGCATGTGCAGGGCACTGTGACCAGACAACGACATCCCGTAGACATACCCTTTCCACACAACACCCCAGACGCCATTTTTCAGTAAGACAATGCACGACCACATGTTGCTGCACGAACACGTGCCTTCTTGGTGTCTCAGAATGCAGCTTTTTGCTACGTTCCGTCAAATCATGAGACTTGCCGCCAATCGGAATTGTGTGGCATATGGAGAAACGATGGGTACAGCACTGCGAACCAATGCCAATCTCCGCGGATGAACTTCGGAACCAGGTGAAAACAACATGGATGGCTATACCACATGACGCCATTCTCGCCTTACACGCGTCGATGTCATCACGCATGCAACATGTTATCGGGTGCATTGTGGACCATGTGCTTACTAGGCAACAGGGCACATGCTGAACCGAGCTGACTGAAATGCCGCAGGCCGCTGTGGCCGAGCGGTTCTACGCGCTTTAGTCGGGAACCGCGCTGCTGCTACGGTCGCTGGTTCGAATCTTGCCACGGGCATGGATGTGTGCGAGGTCCTAAGTTTAGTTAGGTTTAAGTACTTCTAAGTCTAGGGGACTGATGACGTCAGATGTTAAGTCCCATAGTGCTCAGAGCCATTTGAATCATTTTTTGACTGAAATGCTAATCATTTCTGCAAAACATACTAATGTACTTGTCTTGTGAATATGAACGTCCTGTCTCTACGCGTTCTGAAAATATTCTGTTTTTTATGAGCATGATGCACGCTCAATATTCTTTTAATAATATTCTCGTATCGATGTTCTGCAGCTGTATACATGCCTAAAATTAAAACCCATAAACGTAAGTAACTGAAGAATTAGTGTAAAATGAAGTTTATGATTTTCGATTTAAAATTTAATTTTGGCAATCTCGTTGAATAATAGGGCGTCACCCGCGCATGTGCTTCATTTTAACGGCGTCAGCCCATAAATCCAAAGAAAATAATGCACAACAGCGATGTTAGCAATTAAATAGCGCTACGGTATTTCTTTAATGGCACACTCATTTGTTCCTTTCATTTACATTGTATTTGTGAATCGCAACATAAAAATGTTCACAGCAAAGCACCAGTTACAGGTTATAAACCACGCACTGTGATTCAAGGAACAAAGCATTCAACCAGCGTCAAAACGGTAGACTATTTCTCAAACCTCTTACTCCGTTGTGCAGTACTTACCGCTCGGCATTAAGCGGCTGCGCCGGCCGGGGTGGCCGAGCGGTTCGAGGCGCTACAGACTGGAACCGCGCGACCGCTACGGTCGCAGTTTCGAATTCTGCCTCGGACATGGATGTGTGTGATGTCTTTAGGTTAGTTAGGTTTAAGTAGTTCTAGGGGACTGATGACCTCAGATGTTAAGTCCCATAGTGCTCAGAGCCATTTGATTAAGCGGCTGCATTGAGACAGAGTGCCGGCCGTTGTGGCGGCGCGGTTGTAGGCGCTTCATTCCGCTTCGTCTCTCATAACATGCTATACTTTTTGTTTAAAGAAAACTGTTTACACTTAAATGTGAAATTCATTTGGCCGTTGCTTTTTAGCAGCTTTTATCAAACGTGACGCCAGTCCTGCGCAAGGTATTCTCATAGCCAACTCTTCGTCTGAAATGAACGACAATGCATACTGTAATTTTTTGCCGGCCGGTGTGGCCGAGCGGTTCTAGGCGCTTCTGTGTGGAACCGCGCGACCCCTACGGTCGCAGGTTCGAATCTTTCCTCGGGCATGGATTTGTGTGATGTCCTTAGGTTAGTTAGGTTTAAGTAGTTAAGTTCCAGACCTTAGATGTTAAGTTCCATAGTGCTCAGAGCCATTTGAACCATTTTTTTGAGACGGAGTGAGTGACGAGCAAACGGCTCGCGCTAAGTTTAAAAACTGTACGTTCAGAAGGTCGTAATTGCATACTATCACAATTATGATCCAAACTATCGTGAAGGATCGATTGCCGGGGCTGGTACCTTGAAAGTGTACTTATTTCGCCTTAAAATATGGAGTAAAGTTGGAGGCGTTTCCTGGTCAGTCTACTTTCCTGTTTTCCCAATTAGTCTTTACTTTTGGACTGTTGAAACCGCCGTCCTAGTTGCAGTGAGCGCCGGTGTCTACAGACGAGGACTGCAGCGCCGCGGCGTGGGAGGAGGCGGAGAGGCGGGCAGAAGGCGGGTCGTGACGCGCCGCGGCCTGGAGGTGCATGTTGCAACCAGCAGCCGCGCTCTGCTTGACCCTGCCTGCTGCTTGCCGCTTGCCATCTGAGCTCTCTCCTCCAGACGCACACGTGTTTGTTTAAGGCGCTCGCAGTAATAAGGCTGCTCACCCGAACTCCCATAGCCTACATAAAGACTGCCGGTTCTCTGTTTACGATTGTTAGGACGCACTACGAGAAATCTAAGAACACTTACTTTGGTAATGGGCAGAAATACTGATTTTAATGAGAGACCAGTGCAGCAAGCAGGTTCAACTGGATGTAGCATAGAGTGAGAGAATGTTAAGCCAGTTTAGTACTGCCTCTCGACAGATCGAATCTCCTCAACTCTGCATGTCAACGCCGGCCAACATGCGTTGCCGCGCCCGCTTAGGTGCTGTGGCGATTGCGTTAACGACGGTATTAGGCTGATATTCCGAGGGTCGGCGTGTCTTTAGCGGTGAAGGGGTGAGGTCGCATGTACGCAACTGGCCATTAAAATTGCTACACTAACAAGAAATGCAGATGATAAACGGGTATTCATTGGACGAATATATTATACTAGAACTGACATTTGATTATATTTTCAAGCAATTTAAGTGCATAGATCCTGAGAAATCAGTACCCAGAACAACACCCTCAGGCCTTAATAACGGCCTTGATACGCCTGGACATTGAGTGAAATAGAGCTTGAATGCCGTGAACAGGTACAGCTGCCCATGCAGCTTCAACACGATACCACAGTTCATCAAGAGTAGTGACTGGCGTATTGTGACGAGCCAGTTGCTCCGCCACCATTGACCAGAAGTTTTCAATTGGTGAGAGATCTGGAGAATGTGCTGGCCAGGGCAGCAGTCGAACATTTTCTGTATCCAGAAAGGCCCGTACAGGACCTGCAACATGCAGTCGTGCATTATCCTGCTGAAATGTAGGGTTTCGCGGGGATCGAATGAAGGGTAGAGCCACGGGTCGTAACACATCTGAAATGTAACGTCCACTGTTCAATGCGCCGTCAATGCAAACAAGAGGTGACCGAGACGTGTAACCAATGGCACCGCACACAATCACGCCGGGTGATACGCCAGTATGGCGATGACGAATACACGCTTCCAACGTGCGTTCACCGCGATGACGCCAAACATGGATGCGACCATCATGATGCTGTAAATAGAACCTGGATTCATCCGATAAAATGACATTTTGCCATTCGTCCACCCAGGTTCCTTGTTGATACACCATCGCAGGCGCTCCTGTCTGTGATGCAGCGTCAAGGGTAACTGCAGCCATGGTCTCCGAGCTGATAGCCCATGCTGCTGCATACGCCGTCGAACTGTTCGTGCAGATGGTTGTTGTTTTGCAAACGTCCCCATCTGTTGACTCAGGGTTCGAGACGTGGCTGCACGATCCGTTACAGCCATGCGGATAAGATGCCTGTCATCTCGACTGCTAGTGATACGAGGCCGTTGGGATCCAGCACGGCGTTGCGTTTTACCCTCCTGAACCCACCGATTCCATATTCTGCTAACAGTCATTGGATCTCGTCCAACGCGAGCAGCAATGTCGCGATACGATAAACCGCAATCGCAATAGGCTACAAACCGACCTTTATCAAAGTCGGAAACGTGATCGTACGCATTTCTCCTCCTTACACGAGGCATCACAACAACGTTCCACCAGGCAACGTCGGTCAACTGCTGTTTGTGTATGAGGAATCGGTTGGAAACTTTCCTCATGCCAGCACGTTGTAGGTGTTGTCACTGGCGCCAGCCTTGTGTGAATACTCTGAAAAGCTACTCATTTGGATATCACAGCATCTTCTTCCTGTCAGTTAAAATTCGCGTCTGTAGCACGTCATCTTCGTGGTGTAGCAATTGTAATGGCCAGTAGTGTATGCAAAATGCGTAGTGTCGTCTTTGACTGGAATTGCCACGAGTCTCTCAGACGTCGTGGCCAAGTTCTGCAGACTTCTGCTTTCAGGGTGCTAATCTACACTCTAGAGTACTCGACTTCGTTTGACAGTTTACGTGTAACGACTGAGGGCTCAGGCAGCGAAGCAATTCCGAGTCGCGCAGCGTGCACTCGCCGTTTACTGTCCGCAGCATGTTGGTTGTTTATGGTCGGCACAGGTTTTGTAACGAATCTAAGCACGTTGGAGAAGTCACTCGGCTGCACTCACAAAGGTGAGCATCGCTTGTCTTCGATGCATCGGCGTGTTAATAGAATAACTAAAGGTCAATGCTGTAGACGAGCCAAATTCTACTAGATAGAATGTTTCTTGATTTTTTTTTTAAATTGTTGTTTCTTAAAGAAAAATCATCACTTTGTATTATCATAATTTCTGTTGCAAGTGATCATAAACCTTTATAATTACATGTAATCAATGTACTGCACAGTCATTAGCTTTTACGTTACCTTTTACGCTAATGAAGAGAAGGAATGATTTATAATACAGCTTTGTGAGTTAAGCTTTTAGTTAGCTTTAGTAGTTTTATTTTAAGTGCTTTTAACATTCCCGCTATAGAACTAGAATCCCTTTAATACTTTAATGTTTTCAGCTAATGCCTTACAGGCTTTTGGTTAATCACATGCTGTTTAGAAGAGATATGTCAAAATGAAATCGCTTTTCTTCTAGGGTAAGTACTCTGTTTTCAACTGTTTGATTTAGTGTCATGATTGCTTTGTTCCCTGTTTCCCTGACTAATTTTTAGAGTTCAAATGGCTCTGAGCACTATGGGACTTAACTTCTAAGGTCATCAGTCCCCTAGAACGTAAAACTACTTAAACCTAACTAACCTAAGGATATCATACGCATCCATGCCAGAGGCAGGATTCGAACCTGCGACCGTAGCGGTCGCGGGGTTCCAGACTGTAGCGCCTAGAACCGCTCGGCCACCCCGGCGGGCAATTTTTTAGAGTTGTATTAACGAACTGCACGTTATTGGCATCGAGTGGAGGCGACGGCGGTACTGGCTTCCAAACTGTTGTGGTGAAAGTATTTATACTTTTCAGTTGCAATATCATGCAAGAATCCAAATTAACATCTTTTCTGTTAAGCTTATTGATTTCATGTTTTCAACACGGCTTGATCAACTTTCTTTAGCTTGGGGAAATCATTTAAGTTTAAAGACCTATGCTATTATCCGGCCGGCTGCTGTGGCTGAGTGGTTCTAGGCGCTTCAGTCTGGAACCGCGCGACCGCTACGGTCGCAGGTTGGAATCCTGGCTCGGGTATGGATGTGTGTGATGTCCTTAGGTTAGTTAGGTTTACGGAGTTCTAATCTAGGGGACTGATGACCTCAGAAGTTAAGTCCCATTGTGCTCAGAGCCATTTTTTGCTATTATCTGTGAACTTTACTAAACTGAAAGCTGAATAAAGGCTTGAGAAACTTGTTTCAAATTAAAGTTTTGTGGTCTGGTTCCTCCTGCTCAGCCGGATCCTCGCTAGCTGTTGTCAAAAATGACACACCTCTCTAACTTGCCATTTTCTAAACCAACAAGCTCCTCAAGATTACAGCACTCTAGTGGTTGTTGACATAACTCA
The DNA here is from genome assembly GCF_023864345.2 of Schistocerca serialis cubense. Lineage (NCBI taxonomy): Eukaryota > Metazoa > Arthropoda > Insecta > Orthoptera > Acrididae > Schistocerca > Schistocerca serialis. The sequence continues at coordinate 314,173,344 of NC_064638.1, forward strand.
ATCAGCAAGATGAAGAAGCCATCAGTTGCCATTGAGTTACTGTTGTGAAGTCAAACACGTTTTGTCACTATTTATTGTTGCTTCGAATACTGAGAGCTACGACCAACCGCATAATTTATTATTACATACACGAGTAATAGGAATAATCTCCAGATATTTCTACATCCAGAGATAATTTAACTGGTTGTGTCTGGGATGCAGGAACAGAAACTGAGAAAAGCAGCACTTCACAATTTTGACAGCTGCGCCATTTAAAACAGCTGTTGAAAATTAAGGGCCGCGCGGAGTGGCCGCGTGGTTTGAGGCGCTATGTCACGGACTGCGCGGCCCCTCCCGCCGGAGGTTCGAGTCCTCCCTCGGACATGGATGTGTTTGTTGTACTTAGCATAAGCTTGCTTAAGTAGTGTATAAGTCTAGGGACCAATGACCTCAACAGTTTGGTCCCATGGGAATTCAAACACATTTGAACATTTGAATGGCCGAGCGGTTCTAGGCGCTGCAGTCTGAAACCGCGCGGCCCCTGCGGTCGCAGGTTCGAATCCTGCCTCGCGCATGGATGTGTATGATGTCCCTAGGTTAGTTAGGTTTAAGTAGGTCTAATTTCTAGGGGACTGATGACCACAGAAGTTAAGTCTCATAGTGCTCAGAGCCATTTGAACCATTTTGAACATTTGAAAATTAAGTAAGAGGAACAGAAGATCAAAGAAAATATGAAGCACGGAAAATAACAAAAAACCACGAAGAAAGCAGCAGATCCGTCTGAGACAAAACGTACCAATTATAAGGGAGAGCTTCAATTTTCATCATATGAATCTGAATCAGAGGTAGACTTGACCAAGTTGTGTGATTATAGTGAATTAGATTATAGGAAAGCTGATTCGCAAAAGATAGTTTGTTTGATGTGTGACGAATTTGAAAACCACAAAAGTATGGTACAGATGGGTGTCCTGCTAGATCTGGAGCCACTCAGAATGCATTGGATGGGATGGGGCAGTTGTCATAATTATTTATGTGATATTTTACGCAAACAGTACATATCTCAGGCTCTGATTGAATACTTCAACACACGACTTAACACTATATTTCTATTGTTTACATTGATACGTTCTATTTTTAGACTAAGCCTAATTTTAGTCATTTAGCACGCAACACAAAATTAAGATGCAAGAAGAACTACATGATGCAGAAAATTAAACAGAGAGCTGGCACAACAATTGCCTTAGCGCTGTTGCGTATCGAGTCGAAGAGTGCTTGGAAGGCAGATACGGGTGCGTTACTCCATGCTGCTCCAAATCTATGCAGTCAATCGTAGTAGCGGGAGAGTGGAAGCATACCAGTCTCTCAAAACTCCTCTCCAGGTATCTTCATGCGTGAGAGATTTTCAGAAAATGCTGGCGAGGTAACAGTCTGATTGTATCGAAGTAGGTCAGGACAGCACGGGCAACACGGCGTGTTGCGTTATCATGTTGAAAGATAGCGTCACGGAGACCTCGAAGATAGGACACAGCCACCGGAATTAACACTTCACAGACTTAATCCCAGCTATTCGAATTATCTGCTTTGCAAACCGGAGATGATCGTGTTAAGTGTCATTGGCACTCTATTCCGCCAGACCGGGTGCTGGTCGTGTATGGAAATGATTAACGCTATCTGACAATGTCTGTTCTCCCCGGAGCCTCCAGACGCGGATACATTTCTCGTGATGCCGTGCGCTAAACAGGGACTCGTCCGAAAAGACGAAGTGGTACCATTCCTGTGTCGATGAGGACATCTCCCCGCTGCTGCGCCAACGGAACCTCCACCATAGTCGCCGTGCAGACAATCTATGATACTCCAGACGCCATAGTGCTGTCCATATGGACAGTTGACTTACTGTAAATAGGCTCATTTCCTGACTCAAGGCACGTTTCTTTTTAACGTGTTTCTTGTAAGTAGGATTCTGCACCTAAAGGACGAATATAAAACTTCTTCCCAGGTACGGTCGCCAGAAAACTAATTTCCGGACACTTTATGTCTTTCGACAAGGAAATTGGTGGAGAGCAGAGGATGATAAATTTGTTGAAGGGAGTAAATGTTTCAACAATCACGTATCAAATCCCGCAATTCTGCTAATGCGAAAGCTGTTCTATGGGCAAGTGATCTGCCATCAAGAATGACTTGTTTTGTGTGATATCCTATCCCCTTTTTACGTATTTTTTTTTTATTCAGTTGCTCCAGAAGAATTGTGTAGTTTTGCTACTTGAAGGGTAACGGATAAGAAATTTTTTGTATGCCTGGAACACTGGCAATAATTTTTCCGGGCACATGAAGTCGACTTCGTCTTGTTAGATACAGGGCCACCATCTTCCCCATGATCTCCGACATCTCTATCATGTCGGCGGAAAGTGATGGACTCTAATTAATGCACTGTAATTAATCGTCTCTCATAAAACGCTATACTTTTTGTTTAAAGAAAACAATTTACAATTAAATGTGAAATTCATTTGCCCGTTGCTTTTTATCAGCTTTTATCAAACGTGACGTCCGTCCTGCGCAAGGCATTCTCATAGCCAACTGTTCGTCTGATATGAACGGCAATGCATACTGTAATTTGTTTGCCGGCAGCGGTGGTCTAGCGGTTCTAGGCGCGCAGTCCGGAACTGCGCGACTGCTACGGTCGCAAGTTCAATCCTGCCTCGGGCATGGATGTATGTGATGTCCTTAGGTTAGTTAGGTTTAAGTAGTTCTGAGTTCTAGGGGACTGATGACCACAGATGTTAAGTCCCATAGTGCTCAGAGCCATTTGTAATTTGTTGATATTTTATTAGCGGCTGCAATCTCTGACTTCCTTCACGCGAATCATCACCGAGAGAAGTTTGGCTGCGTTTGTATTCAATTGTCCATTCCTAAATGTTGAAAATGCAGCCTCCTCGTAAACCTTCACCATCTGGATAAATCTCTGCCGGCAAAAAACGGTGAGACTTTGCACCGTCATAATATTCCAGTTTGGCCACCAGAAGGGTAGCTCGGTAGCTCGTTGAGTACGTGTCACGGTAAAGGTCTGCGGTTGAAACGCTAATCATTGCCAGGAATTTTCTACACATACCGCTTCTTTTCATTCCGGGAATGATTTATTAATGAGAAAAACACCAAGCGGTACTGGTAGTACGTAATCCACGTTAAACTTTAGGTGTCTCTAGAACTGACTGGACAAGTCACTTCGGAGATCCGAGGAAGGGAAGGACTTAGCGAAACCCTGTGGTGTTTAAACAAATCTGTGGGTTGATGGCAGTTTCACTTAAATATCACTTGAAGGAAACACACAAGTCACTAGTGATTCCGTTCCCTTTATCTAAAACATTTGTTATATGTTCAGTGGAGACGCAGATTTTGGCGCACAACACAAGCTTCTGGATGGCTGTGTTTAGGCAAATAGTGAACAGCGTCAAATACTGCAAGTGAATAAAGCTGTATGTGAAATGCAGCCAGAGTCGAACATCAAACACAGAACATTTATCCATGATGAATGAAGGTTTCCAGAAATAATTGCAAGCAGTCGCCTTGTGTAATGCTTCAGTTTTTATTTATTATGGCCTAGAGATTCATCATCAGATGGTACACACTTTTAATGAATGTTCGGAGCATTGTGGGAAAGACAGAAAAACCATCGAAATTGGTGAGAATTAATTACGTCACCAGATCGACTCAAAGGCATTACTTACAGTTATTAATAACTGTAAGTAAACCAGTCCTGGACAATTCGAGCTGTGTGGTCAGGAGCCCTATCGTCTTGGAAAATAGCATTATCATTACTAAACAAACATTGTACAATGGTATGGCTTTGGTCAGTCAGAACGACCACATGGTCGTTGGCAGTAATGCACCTTGCAGAGTAACCATGAGCCCCATGGAATAAAACGATGGTCGGCCGGAGTAGCCGAGCGGTTATAGGCGCTTCAGTCTGGAATCGCGCGACCGTTTCGGTAGCAGGTTCGAATCCTGCCTCGGGCATGGATGTGTATGATGTCCTTAGGTTAGTTAGGTTTAAGTAGTTCTAAGTTCTAGGGGACTGATGACCTCAGAAGTTAAGTCCCATAGTGCTCAGAGCCAATAAAACGATGTGACTGTTCAAATCATCACCGAAACCCACCATGATTCATTCTACCAACAAATTCGGCCAGAAGTTGGAAACAGTGAGTGAAATGAGATGCACTCATCCAAATGGCTTTCTTCCACTGCTCCAAAGTTCAGGTTTAAAAAATGGCTCTGAGCACTATGGGACTTAACTTCTGAGGTCATCAGTCCCCTAGAACTGAGAACTACTTAAACCTAACTAACCTAAGGACATCACACACATCCATGTCCGAGGCAGGATTCGAAACTGCCCGGTTCCAGACTGTAGCGCCAAAGTTCAGGTTTCAAGGTTCAGATACCACGTTTTCCTGTTACAAGCATTTGGAATTCTAGCTCGCCAGCAATTAATTCCCTACTTACGGAGTTTCCGTGCTGTTGTTTTGCTGCTCACATGGTTCGCGAATGCGATATTCAGTTCTGCAGCGACTTTTGCAGCTGACGGAATTTTTCTTCACAATCCTCTTCAATGATCGTCAGTCACGATCACTCAATACACATTTTCGTCCGCGTTGCTACTTAGCAGATGATGTCTCTCCCCTTTCCCTGTATGCGTTATAAATCTTCGATACTGTGTCTTTTGAAAAGCAAACATTTGGTCTAACTTTGTTACGGAAGCACCCACCGCAAGAGCACCAACAATTTGTTCACAAGTCACTTAGCTCCGGCATAACGCACTCACAACCACACAGAACGCCGTTCTGATTACGGCTGACACGTGCGACGCAATGAGAGCGTTGCACACCTGCCGTTCGTGAGCAAACATAACAGCGCAACACGCAGGTTTGGCTAGCGTCTGTGTATGTTCGCGGCGTTTCCATATCTTTGTCCAACCCCGCCATGTGCAGCAGCATTATATCTAAAAACTAACACACAAGCACGCCGAGATTGTGCACTGAGTTTTCTGGGTGCTCAGGAGCCAGGGCGAGTCGGCAGTGAAATCCTGGCGGCGCTGCGGCCATGGCGGGCGCTGCTGGGTGCGTGGTCTGCGCTCCGGCCCCCACACACGGCCCACGGCTAACCTCGCCAGCCTCTTGGCTTTACCTGCACTGTCTCAGCTTCTTCACCACACTGCAAGCGTCTCTCCTCCGCTCGACACTCACTACCGAAACTTACCTTTTTCATTCCATTAAGTATCAAAGTGCAGAAATGTGGTACAAACTTGTACATGAATACTCTGCGGTTCACTCGTAAGTGCTTAACAAAGGATTTGTCGAACCACTTTCACACCATTTCTCTACCGTCCCACTCTACACAGAGGTGACAAAAGTCATAGAATAGCTATATGCACATACACAAATGGCAGTGGCGTAGAGTACGCAAGATATGAAACAACGGTGCATTGGCAGATCTGTCACTTGTACTCAAGTGAATCGTGTGAAAAGGTTTCCGACGTGATTCTGGCCTCCCGAGGGGAATTTATAGACTTTCAGCGCGGAATGGTAGTTAGAGCCAGACGTATGCGACATTCCGTTTCGAAAATCGTTAAGAAATTCAGTGTTCCGCGACCCATAAAGTCAAGAGAGCGCCGAGCGTAGTAGCATATTTCAGGCATTACCTCTCACCACGGACAATGCAACTGCCGACGGACCTCACTTAACGACTGAGAGCAGCGACGCTTGCGTAGAGTTGTCAGTGCTAACAGGTAAGCGACACTGCACCAAACAGCGTCAGAAATCTATGTGGGACGTACGACGAACTTATCCGTTCGGACAATGCGGCGAGAGTAGAGAGTGCCGTGGATATGATGCATCCAGCAAATAATTTATTGCCGGCCGGTGTGGCCGAGCGGTTCTAGGCGCTTCAGTCTGGAACCGCACGACCGCTACGGTCGCAGGTTCGAATCCTGCCTCGGGCATGGATGTGTGTGATGTCCTTATGTTAGTTAGGTTTAAGTAGTTCTACGTTCTAGGGGACTGCTGACCTCAGATGTTAAGTCACATAGTGCTCAGAGCGATTTGAACCAAATAATTTATTGATGATGTAGATTGCAAGTGCTGCTCAGAAATGAAGAGGTTGGCAGAGGAAAGGAATTCTTGGCGGGCCGCGTAAATCCAGTCAAAAGACAGATCACAAAAAAATATAAATTCAGATGTGATTGACAGACGACATCGCAAAATTTCAGGGCATTATCGTGAAATAGGGTGGACAGCGTCATGGATATGATACGCAAGTTGGATTGGCAAAACAAAGGCGTTTTTCGCTGCGGCGAGATCTTTTCACTAAATTTCAATCTCCACCGTACTGCGCCGAATGAAAATTGGTTATTTTGCTGCCTAGGTAACAGAGTTCCTTAACTTTACCTATTTCGTGACCACCAATCCTGATGTTAAGTTCCTTGCTTTTCTCATTTCTGCTCCTTCTCACTACTTTCGTCTTCCTTCGATTTACTCTCAATCCATATTCCGTAAATATTAGACTACTTCTTTCATTCAGCAGATCATGTAATTCTTCTTCACTTTCACTCAGGACAGCAACGTCATCAGCGAGACGTATCACTGATATCCTTTCACCTTGAATTTTAATTCCACTCCTGAACCTTCCTTTATTTTGACCATTGCTTCTTCGCTGTACAGATTCAACAGTAGGGGCGAAAGACTACATCCCTGCCTTACACCTTTTTAATCCGAGTATTTCGTTGTTGGTCGTCCACTCTTATCATTCCCTCTTGGCTCTTGTACATGTTGTATATTACCAGCCTCTCCCTATAGCTTACCTCTCTTCTCAGAATTTCGCACATCTTGCATCATTTCACATTGTCGAACGCTTCCTCCAGGTCGACGAATTCTATGAACGTGCCTTGATTTTTCTTTAGTCTTTCTTCCATTACAGACCGCAACGTCAGAATCTCCTCTCAGGTGCCTTTTTACCTTCTCTGTAGACAGACAGCATCTAACACATGCTCAATTTCCTTTTCCATTTTTCTGCATACTATTCTTGTCAGCATCTTGGATGCAGTGCTTTTAAGCTGATTGTGCGATAATCCTCCTCCCACTTGTCAGCTCTTGCAGTCTTCGGAATTTTGTGGATAACGTTTTTTCCGAAAGTCAGATGGTATGTCGCCAGATTCATACATTTTATACACCAGTGTGAACAGTCGTTTTGTTGCCGCCTCCCCCAACAACCGTAAAAATTCTGATGCAATGTTATCTATTCCTTTTGCCTTATTTGATCTTAAAAAGCCCTCCAAAGCCCTTTTGAATTCAGATTCTAATCCCCTATCTCTTCCAAATTTTATTTATTTATTTATTTACACGTCAAGTTCCATAGGACCAATTTGAGGAGCAAATCTCGAAGGTCATGGAACGTGTCACTACATGAAATTACAACATAAAATTCATAACAGATGAAAATAAAATATTTATGAATCCAAAAAAGGCAAGACATAGTTTAAGTAAACGCAGTCAACAATATAACACAATAATCAGCTTAATTTTGCAAGGAACTCCTCAACATAATAGGAGGAGTGACCCGTGAGGAAACTCTTCAGTTTCGATTTGAAAGCGCGTGGATTACTGCTAAGATTTTTGAATTCTTGTGGTAGCTTATTAAAAATGGATGCTGCAGTATATTGCACACCTTTATGCACTATAGTTACGGAACCGACCCAAATGCAGACTGCATTTCTAACTAGCATAACTGAGTGAAAGCTGCTAATTCTTGGGATTAAGCTGATATTGTTAACAAGAAACGACAGTAAAGAATATATATATTAAGAGGCCAATTTCAGAATATCCAGGCTCATGAACAGGGGTCGACAAGAGGTTCTCGAACTTACATCACTTATTGCCGCAACTGCCCGTCTCTTAGCCAAAAATATCCTTTGAGAATGGGAAGAGTTACCCCAAAATATAATACTATACAACATAGCAAATGAAAATTAGAAAAGTGGACTAATTTGTGTTTCGAACGCTCATTTACTTCTAATACCGTTCGAATAGTAAAAATGGCAGCATTAAGTCTTTGAGCAAGATCCTAAACGTGGGCTTTCCACAACAGTTTACTATCTATTTGAACACCTATAAATTTTAACTGTTAAGATTCACTAATCATACGCCCATTCTGTGAAATTAAAAAGGTCGAGTTTTGTTGAATTGTGTGTTAGAAACTGTAAAAACTGAGTCTTACTGTGATTTACCGTTAGTTTGTTTTCTACAAGCCATGAAATTATGTCATGAATTATGTCATGTTACGTAATTCTTCTTCTATCACCTCAGACAAATCTCCCCCCTCATAGACACCTTCTGGGGGACTGATGACCTTAGCTGTTTAGTCCCCCTTAAACATCCCAACAACCACCACCACCATCATAAACACCTTCAATGTACTCTTTCCATCAATCGCTACCTCCTCTCCATGTAACAGGAATATTAATCATTTTATATCACATAATTTGCTATCAAACTTACAGTTCGGCTTTAGAAGTCGTTCATCAACTGAAAATGCTACAATCTCTTTTCTGAGGCATTTGATTGTGTGGATCACAAAATATTATTCCGGAAATTGGACCGTTATGGAATACACCATTTTCTGCTGCTATTGATTGATATTACTCTGTACTCATCTGACCAGAAATTCTTGTCTTCGTTCCATTTCACTTCACTGACGCCTACTATATCTAGACTGAGCCCTTGTATTTCCCTTTTCAGATTTTCTAGCTTCCCTAACACGTTCAAGCTTCTGACATTCCACGCCGCGGCTCGTAGAACGTTATCCTTTCGTTGCTTAATCAATCTTTTTCTCATTGTCACCTCCCCCTTGGCAGTCCCCTCCAATCTGATAAGGATCCCATAAAGCACAGCAGTTCTTCAGCAGAGGACGGAAAAGCGTAGCTTAGCCAGTCTCTTTTGTAGGCGTGTTCCATCTTCTAACTGTTCTGCCGATAAAACGCAGTCCGGTTTGAAATTTAACGCATTCCTTTAAGTACTCATGTGGATGACCTCGCACAATTGCCATTTTTGGAACCATACAGATATCGTGCCTAAATTATTCTGCAATTGATTTTGATCATCTGATGACTTAACTGACTTATAACACTTTCTTGGGGAACGCCAGATATCACTTCTATTTTACTCGATGGCTTTCCGTTAATTATTACGATCTGTGATCATGAATCTAGTCGCACAACTGAGACTACGCTCTATAGGCACGCAATTTTATTATAAACCTCTTGTGAGTTACGTTATCAAAAGCCTCTTGGAAAGCTAGGAGTATGGACCCAATTTGAGATCCCCTGTCAGTAGCACTCATTACTTCATTAGAATAAAGACATAGTTGTGTATCACAAGATCCATATTTTCTGACTCTGTGCCGACTGTATGTCTACAAGTCGTTTTACTCGAAGTAATACATAATGTTCGCACAGTGTGTGTAATACAAGATCCTAATGCAAAACGATATCAGCAATATGGGTCTATAATTCATCGGTTTACTCCAACCTCCTTTCTTGAGTAATGCTGTGACCGGTACAACTTTCCAATCTTCAGGTATCTTTTGTTGGAGCGAGTGATTGTATAAGATTGATAAGTACGGAGCTATTATACAAGTCTACTCTGAAAGGAAACTAACTGGTATACAATTTGGATTTGATGTCTTGCCTTTATCAAGTGATTTAAGCGGTTTTTCTACACAGAGGATATCTGCTTCTAAGTTACTCAGGCTGGTAGCACTTCTTGATTCGAATTCTGCAATACTTACATTGTCGTTTTTGGTTAAAGCATTTCGGAAAACTATATTTAATAACTTCATTTTAGTGGCGCTGTAATCGGTAACATTACATTCGCTATCGCGGAGTGGAAGTATTGATTGTGTCTTGCCATTGGTGTACTTTACATACGACCAGAATCTTTATGGATATTCTGCCAGATTTCTAGACAGAGTTATGTTGTGGAAACTATTAAACGCATCTCACATTGAAGCTCGCTTTTGTAAAACTGTGTTAGTATTATTTCTTTCAAAGTTGTAATACCGTGATATTTAAATGGCATTCAAAGCATAATATGAGAAATCTAAAATATTAGGCAGTTCTTAAAGAATGGATACCTCCTGTAAAAAAAATTTTAAAAAATCATATCAGTATGTATTCGAAAATACTAAGATTCCGCTTTACTAGGCAGCTTTTCCTAACGCCTGACTTGCATGTCCACGAGGTCATTTTCTACACCATGTATACCAAAACCACTTGCAAATTTAATTCTATTTTCTTTCTTCTACTCTGTATACGCACAATAAGTTAAATTTCGGACTTACTACACCTTCTGGTGTTGCAGTTTTGAAACTGAGCAGTGCATGAAGAGTGTCGAGAGGCATTAAACTTTGTTTATCGTTTTATTATAAGTGGTAGACTCTATACAATCATTGTGACTCAAATCGCGAAAAGTTGCTACAGAACAAAGTTACAGAGTTTGAACACGAAAACTGACCATGTACGGACGATCCACTCTGTCAACATGAATGCCTGAAGACCGTGGCGCCACAATGCCTGTCTTTGTAGTGCCAGGTGGTCCGAGCTTCAAGCTCCCAACATATAACTGATCGTCTTTAAACACTTTATCACAGGGTAAGCGTTCGTCCTGATTAGACAACTTTTGCTAATTATCGGTTCCTGCTCCCTAAGAGTATCAGATCTACAGAAGAGAAATTAAAAAAATTACGAAGAGGGTCATGTAACGTCTGTAGTTTGTTCATCCACAAATGCAACACCCCTCCTACTCTTTTTGCACGGCCTGCACTCAACAGCGAACAGCGTCCGGAATGCTTTCTTAATGGTACCCTGTTTGCCCACTTGAGTTACAACGGAGCTGATTTGTTGCGAATCTTTACTGCTAGCGTTGACGCATCTCGCCCATAAGTGTGAAAATCGAGAAGTGAAATAGCAAATTACTTCAGCTTATCTAATTAAAGACATGGGAGTTTCTCTGGCGGTACACGGTACTCTGTTGGAAGTATGGCTCGTATCTCTTTCACAGACAACGACTCAGTAATGTCCAGTTCCCACAGCAACTACACGTGGGAATAAATAAAGGTTAACAACGACTGTCTGTTCCTAACGTCGTCGTGCTCTTTGAAGGCAATGTACGTGTTTCTTCTTCTCGGCATTCAGAGCAGAGTACACAGCTCTCTGCATTTAAACTGGTGTCAGTTTTAAATCAATGTATTTAACAATCAGTGACCTCTTTGTCTTCTACAGAATTATTGTCATAATGGCGAATTTTTCCAATAGCTGCATAAGACGTGCTATGTGACCGATCAGAAATTGCTGATTTCTAATAGATATGATGTAAATACGAACAGGACCTTAAAGGCCCCATAGGAATGTGGGTGCTATGGACTGTTGCTTCCTTAAATTTTGAAAACCTTCAGTTTCTAGCGTGTTATCTGTCCTCCAGCCTGCAAAATATCGTATCAGTTCAGAAATGATATGCACAAAGTTAGCGTCATTCGTTGTATTCACAATATAATCTCCCCCGATCGTGTAACTTATCCCATAGTCCTCTAATTCTGAACACCGTTCTATGCCTTCTAAAACTTAGAATCAGCTCGTACAGAAGGCAGGTAAACGTAGCGATCACATCGTACAGTTTCATGATGTATGAGACGTCCCAATTCATTTGTGACACCAAAAATATACCTCTAACTTTTAATCAGATGTATCTGTATCAAATATTATATACTATCATTGTACATGTTCCAAGGTAATACTTCCTATGTTTCACGTTTGACATATAAACGAGAAGACAGTACAATTATCCAGTTATGACCGAATTGGACTGCTACTACAGCGTAGATATAGCAGTCGCCAGCAATGCTATAGCGATGGCGGAGAATGGCCAAGGCAGGAACACGGCACTGGAAGTCATTACAACTAACAGACCTTACGCGAATATGATGATGCGCCTCACATGCTTAAGCTAGCGCTTCCTCTGCGTTTGTGAAGAGTCCGAAGCAGTCAAATGTTTGAAAAAGCGGATACCAGAGGAGATACTTTTGTAGCCACGAAGCTTCATAACCGCTTTACAAGAATGAAATTTGTTGAATCGACAGCACAGATACAAGAAGTTGAAATTCTTACTAACACTTCTGAGATAAGATGAAACAGATTTTTTTTATGTTCTCGTCATTCATCAAACTGCCATTAAAGGGGCTTCCCTTGAAGAATGCCTTCAACCGTATCTGTCTGTGGTTTTCTGATGGACCATTCATCATGTTATTCTTCAAGCTTGGTGCATTCCCGCGATAACTGTTCATTCTTTGCTGTACTGTAAAGCAGAGAGAGGGCCTACAAAGGACAGAAACATTGGTGCATTCCGTGGAGGAGATTAATGTTTACGTCCTGTCGACATCGAGGTCACGAGAGACGGAGCAGAAGCCCGGATTAGGGACGGATGTGGAAGGAAATCGGCCGTTCCCTTGCAAAGGAATCATCTCGGCATTTTCCTGAAGCGGTTTATGGAAAACACGGGACACCGTCGTTCTCCCGAATGCGAATACTGTGTGCTAATCACTGTGCCACCTCACATGATTTGGTGCATTCTGCTCTTGAAATACACACAATGAAAGAGCCCAGTTTCGTACTCACTCCACGCACAAGAGTCAATAATATTCTTCATGGCCGGGCATTGGACTCCAGTGAAATCCTTATTTATACGTTTTCAGGCAGTCACTTTAAATTAAAAATAAGCATATCATTTCGAAGTACCCTGCATTCAGCAATCAACGAAAGGAAGACTTTGACCTTAGGCTTGGCTGATGAGCAATGCGAATAGTTAGATGTTGCGATTCACTCACAACACACAAAGAAACTCACCGTACATACATAACTGAGCATTGTAACGATGCCAGCTTTGTAATCGATAGTACGTGGGTCCATCTTTTCGGAAATACAGCAGCCTTCAATGCTGGAGAAAGTTTCGGCAATAGATGCTGCCATACTTAAGGTGAAATTTCTTTCCATTGTCCTTGAAGCAGTGTGAAGAGTTATTGCGAAGTAATCTGTCACACTACCCTAAAAAATCTACAGCAGAGCTCTTGTCGCGGCAGTCTAGTAAATCCATACAGTTTTCTTCGAACACGGTAGCATAGTGAAGTGACCATAATATTTTCTAAAATACTTTCATCAACACCTGTGTTCATTTTTCCATCGAAGAAAGCTATTGGTTCGCACTCAAACTAGAAAGAGCATCCCCAGACCATCAAATCACCTCCACCACCGAATTTCACTGTGTTTACTACACATTCAAGTAAACAGCGCTTGCTACGCGTCCGTCAGGTTCACACGGATCATCTGAATGTCACACAAAAAGAGATACGAACGATTTCTGGAAATGGACGCTTCAGAGTTCGGTCGTCTGTAATTTCTTAGGCCTGTTAGAATGAAGCGTCCCTGAAGTTCCCACTTCACAGAGACATTGCTAACGCTGAACATCGCTGGAGAGGCTGGAACCACATCTGCACGCACGTCACCTAATTCCCGTAAATTCCGCGGAGGGGGTGATGAGCTCTCACACCATGTTCATTCATATCCCAGATACGTTCGATTGGGTTCAGATCTGGGAACTCAGTGGGCCAGTACATCAACTGGAACTCGTTACTGTGTTCTTCGAACCACTCCATCACACTCCTCGCCCTGTGACATGGCACATTACCTTATTGAAAAATGCCACTGCCGTCGGGAAATATGATTGTCATGAAGGGGTGTACGTGGTCTGAAACCAGTGTACGATACTCCTTGGCCGTCATGGTGCCTTGCACGAGCACCAATGGGTCCATGGATGTCCTGCCGGCCGCGGTGGCTGTGCAGTTCTAGGCGCTCCAGTCCGGAGCCGCGCTGCTGCTACGATCGCAGGTTCGAATCCTGCTTCGGGCATGGGTGTATGTGATGTCCTTAGGTTAGTTAGGTTTAAGTAGTTCTAAGTTCTAGGGGACTGATGACCACAGCAGTTGAGTCCCATAGTGCTCAGAGCCATTTGAACCATCCATGGATGTCCATGTGTGTGTTCTCCTGAGCAAAATGGAGCCGTCATCTCATCGGCATGATGAACAAGGTTTCGGGATTCATCACACCATCAATGCTATGCCACTGTGCCAACGTCCAGTGCCGATGGTCACGTGCCCATTTTCAGTCAAAGTTGCTGATGTCGTGCTGTGAAAATTGGCACATGCAAGGGTCCATCGTTAGGAGTGTAGGGCGCACTGTGCATTCAGACTCTGCCCAGCACTAAAGTCTGATGTTAGTTCCGCCACAGTTCACCACCTATCCTGTTTTACCAGTCTGTCCAGCCTACGCAGTCCGAAATCTATAATGACTATATCTGGACATGGTTTCACCTTAGTTTCACCACGTGTTGAAAACACTCCCCACAGCAGTCTTTGAACGCCCGACAATTCGTGCTGTTTCTGAAATGCTCATGCTGAGCCTCCAGGCCATGACAATCTGCCCTCGGTCAAACTAAGATCATACACCTTCTCCGTTCTACGTATGGACACACTCACTGATATAACAAGCACCGCCTGTATGTCTGCCTAGCAGTCATTCCTCGCCAAGTGACGCTGCTATCGCCTGGACTGGTTTATATCGAAAGCAAGCCGGTGGTCATGTAATCTGGCTGATCCGTGTATATGTTCCTGGTTTGCTAAACAATCAGGCAACATATCGCTCCTCAGCTAGACTGCTAATTCACTCGATCTTAATCCTCTAAAAAGTGTCTCGAACTATTTGGAGCAGTGGATAAAACAATCAACGTACGCACAATTTGATAGCTCTGCAGGATCAATGAGTGGCTGCAACTGGATATGACATACCAATAGAAACTTGTGAACTCTCTTCCTCGCCAAACTTAGGCCCTTATGAAAGCTGGAGGTGGTGATGTACGTGCGTAGCGTAATGTATCCTGGGAGTGGCTAAATTTTGTTCAGTGCGCTTATAGGCGGTCCTGTCATGCTACAGTCACAGACGGCAGGTGGCAGCACTAGCAGTGGAGGGTATATAAATTGTGTCGGTATGGATGCAGACAACAGTGTAGTAGTTGGCGTAATGCGGAAATGGGGTGATTAGCTAACGTCGGCAGGGATGCGGACAACAGTGCAATGGTTGGCGTAATACGGAAAAGGAGCGATTTGTCTGATGTCCAAATGGGCATGGTGACTGTCTTTCTGCCCAAGGGTGGAAGCATTTTCAAAACGGCTGAGTTTGTAAACTGTAGGTGCGCCTCCGTGGTTCAAGTATACAGTTCATGACAAAACAGCAATATCGAAAACTGACGCTGATGCATCTCTGGTGCAACACGGGCCATAGATGACAGGGGTAATGGAAATGAGTCTTTGGCGTCATTGGCCAGGAGGCCCCTTACGGGGCAGGTCCAGTCGCATTGGTGCAGGTCTTATTACATTCGACGCCACATTGGGCGACCTGCGCGCCGGATGGGGATGAAATGATGATGAAGACAACACAACCCCCAGTCCCTGAGCGAAAAAATTCCCCGACCCAGATGGGAATCGAACCCGGGCCCGTCACGCTGACCATTCAGCTATCGGGGCGGACGATGACAGCTGCAGAGATGTGTACGAGCGAACACACGTGCAGCTGCTGTGCTACTGACCTCCCACAAGAACCAAGGGGCTAACAGCGTCTCCTCAACGACCGTTCGTAGAACGTTGCTGTGTACGGGACTTCGCATCATACGCCTGGTTCATGTACCCATGCTGACAGCTGTTCATCACAACTAAGGCTGGAATTTGCACGCCAATGGAGCAACTGAAATTTCAAAATGGTTCAAATGGCTCTGAGCACTATGCGACTTAACTTCTGAGGTCATCAGTCGCCTAGAACTTAGAACTAATTAAACCTAACTAACCTAAGGACATCACACACATCCATGCCCGAGGCAGGATTCGAACCTGCGACCGTAGCGGTCGCTCGGTTCCAGACTGTAGCGCCTAGAACCGCACGGCCACTCCGGCCGGCACTGAAATTTCACTTAGTGGCGATAGGTGGCCTTTTCAGGTGACACATAGCCCTTGGCGAGAAACGTCTAAAAGCAGACATCCTGCAACAATCGCCAGAAGGGCCCAGGCGGGAGGAGGGAGTGTTATGGGCTGGGGAATGTTTTCGTGGGAATCCCTGGGTGATTCCCACATTCTGGAAGATACAATGCATTGACATAAGTTTGCGTCTATCCTTGGGGCCATGATCACCCCAACATTCAGTTTGCTTTCCCTCGATGTGATGCCATCTACCAGCAGGACATTGCAACGTGTCAGACGGCTCTCAGTGTACGTGCGAGATTCGAAGAGTATCAGGATCAATTTTCCGTCTCCCCTAGGCCCAGACTCCTCAGATTAAAATTCACTCGAAGATCTGCAGGGTCACATCGACCGTACTGTTCGCACCATGGATCCTCAACCGAGAAACTTGGCGCAGGTGACTACGACACTGGACTCACCATGGCACCACTCCCCTATTGATAACCTTCCAGGCCCATACTCACTCTCTTTCTGCATGTCCCGCAGCGACCCACGCTGCAAAACGTAGCTATTCAGGTTTTCGACAGGTGGTTCAAAATGGTTCAAATGGCTCTGAGCACTATGGGACTTAACATCTATGGTCATCAGTCCCCTAGAACTTAGAACTACTTAAACCTAACTAACAAAGGACATCACACAACACCCAGCCATCACGAGGCAGAGAAAATCCCTGACCCCACCGGGAATCGAAGCCGGGAACCCGGGCGTGGGAAGCGAGAACGCTACCGCACGACCACGAGCTGCGGGCTCGACAGGTGGTCATATTAGTGTGACTAAACAGCGTTTTTGTGAGTGGCAAAAAGGGCTGACGTCATCATTAAATCATATTAATTCAAAGAGCAGATAGATTATAGACAATGCACGCGATATATCATCTTAACCCTGTGGTTCATGAATTTCACTGCAGTGGACAACTTTTAATGGTCAATTCTCTGGCGTTTTCAATCAGTCATGAGGCTGAAAATGCATGCAGGACACAACACCAGTAGCGAGTGCCCACTGCAGTGAACTGTGTGCATTTGCAGCCTCAGGACTGATTGAAAATGCCAAAGAAACGACTATTAACAGCTGTCCACTGTAGTGGACGCTATGCGCCACATGGTTACCGAGATGAGCATCTACGTCTCCAAGGGACGAATATTTCATCATTTTTCCTCGCACATTAACGCTTGACAGCCTTTCTGTCACGAAAAGATTAAGTCTCAGCTGTAAAACATCATGCTATTGGCGTTACTTCCGATACCTTGTGCATGGAAAATTAATATAAGAGAGCTAGTCGCCGACAAAGCCACCTCCGATTGCTTTTGTTTCACGCTTGAAACGTGTTTCCTGTCGTGCGAGTCCCCTTCGTTACAGTCGCGTTCTGCAAGCTTCAGGCGATGATTTTCATTCAGTTCTTCCTTCTAACACAAGAATGCACGAAGCTGACACCGATTTTTATGCGCAAGATGAATACCAAGTTGCAAGAACCATGAACTGAGGCGGCTAGACAATTACTGTACAGTATTGTTCGCGTACCGTGAAATAAACTTCTCCGAGAAAAAGTCAACTGCCACGAGAGAGCATTGTCTTCTAAATGTACCCGGCATGGTAGAGGTAAACTTTTAGGTTGTATACAACTAAAATAATAAATAAACCTATTAATGGCGAGCTTAGTACCTGGTGTACGATTTCACTGCTAATTGATTACGAAGATGTATCAGCAATATATAAGAGATAAGGAAGATTCTGTGACAACCATGACCAACTACGCTATGCTAAGCTATCCAGTTCCCACATTCCTGTAAGATCACGCATCCGTTGTGAAACAGATGTTTTCTTCCATTCTTTGTCTGTGTTAGCACATTCCAATATCGAGTTGTTGTCTTGCTCAACAACTTGTCGTGCAAGCTGACTCGCTTCTCTGAAACTTTGCTTCTTATGTTCTCGTTTTTCTGATCGTATATCTTGCTATCAAAATGTTACAGGTTAGGGAACTAAGATATGAATGTCTCACCGACAAGGGGAAGCGCTGTCCGAGATTGTCACAGAGTGGAGAAGGAGCTAGCCGAGGCGGCATGGGGACACTGAGGGAAAGCTGGCCCCAAATGATCTGATGTAGGCTTAAATCCAGTTCCACACGAATACGATTCCAAGTTGTTACCCACTCATTCACTTCGTACATATTATCTGAATATCGTGGATGAAGAAAGAGACAAGGGCAAGAAACCAGGAGACCAGGAATAAACTCTAAGGCAATGCGCTGAAGCGCTGTTTGTCACCCCTAGATTTTACCTCAAATGGACACCCTACATACCGGAGTCGATGGCATTACACTAGATGAAAAATGTTAGCACAAATATCATCTTTGACAAGTCCAATGTCTCCTAGCAATAGACGCTAATGCACACAGATACTCTCTTTTGTTTGTTACTTGTTTTTTCTTCAGTAGAAGACTCATGATTACTATAATTTCGTTCATGTCAGCTTAGTGTATGGGAAATTCAGTGAAAGAGTAAGAATGGTCTCTAGAGGTACCCATCAACAAATTAATTTGTACATTTTGGCTCTGAGCGCTATGGGACTTAACATCTATGGTCATCAGTCCCCTAGAACTTAGAACTACTTAAACCTAACTAACCTAAGGACATCACACAACACCCAGTCATCACGAGGCAGAGAAAATCCCTGAATTTGTACATTTTCTACCCGGCATTTACATCCCAAGACGTGGAAGAAAAAAAGGATGAACCAAATGTACTCTATCTAGTCGCCCGAAAGCCGTGAGTCACAGTGAGCTGTCTGTGAATTCCCATATACTCTGCACCATCATCATTCGTGGTTCTTCATTTACTTGTGTGTGATGTGTACAACCCACACTGCCAAGTCATCATTTTATGATCATCTATCAGTGTCCTATGCAACTGCAGTTTGCAGCGGATGCAACAACTCAGTCAGCTGCTAATAGATGTACTTGGGCCGCGCAGACCATGTTCTCTGCAATGCTTCCCACATTTGTCCAAGCATGCTCGACGCAAGAAAGTCATGGGGAATTTGAGTTTTGACCTGATCAAACGTATAATAATTCTGTTAGATTCACACCTAGGGACTCGGTTGGTACTTTGGTCTTTGTCGTCCTCTTCGAGCTACGTGCGGACACTTCTTGCCGTGTGTTGACCCCATGCATAGGCCAACGTAGGTGCAGAGTGCCTTACATGTGGAAAATTCCACAAAAAAAAGTTTAACAGTTACAGCACTTCAGTTGTTCGTCTAGGAACCGTTTCACAGCATTTGTTCCCCAACTTTTCCCCCGAATACGTCGAAGTCCTTCCGTACTACGAAGCAGAAATTATTTTTCGGGTAACCGTCAGCAATCAGCAACTTACCAGTTTCGATACTGTATACGGATTCAAGTTCTGGAAAATATTTCGTACCACCATGGAGATTAAGTGATTGATTGATCGATTACGTTCTTCTATTTATTATATTTTACACTATACAATGCACTGCGAAATGCTCTTGTTTAGTATAAATTTATAAAAAAGAACAGAATCAAAGTTTTTCAGTACATGCATCGTAGTTAGCTTGGGTGCAGACGTCTTTTAATAACAGTGAATTATAAATATGGTGTACGATATTAGTTTCTTATTGCTGCTTGTCGGCCGTTGTGGACGAGCGGTTCTAGGCACTTCGGTCCGGAACCGCGCTGCTGCTACGGTCGCAAGTTCGAATCCTGCCTCGGACATGGATGTGTGTGATGTCCTTAGGTTAGTTAGGTTTAAGTAGTCCTAAGTCTAGGGGGCTGATGACCTCAGATGTTAAGTCCCATAGTACTTAGAGCCATTTGAACCTTTTTTTTTTTAATTGATGCTTATCTTTATTAATGTATACCGCGTATAAATTATAGAAGTGCAAATATTAAAACTGTGGTCAGGTCTACTCATCATAAGTCTAGTGTAATGCTGCAGTACAGACTTCTGCCCAGTGTTGTTTCCACTGCAACTCTTTACCGATTTTGCACCTTCATAACACACCATGGAAAGACGTGGACAAAAGATGCCTTGTTTATTCCTCTGCAGTTTATTCATACTGTGTGCAGACCCCATTACAAGGAATTGCACCTGTTACAAACTATGCTGCTCCACTTCCAGATGAGCCAGTATACACGTATTCACCGCATTTTACTCGTAACGACTACTCCTTGCGGATTATATTACGGTTTTGGCTTTGGACTTATGAAGCAATGTGTTACGAATTGTGAGTTGAGAAAACTTTTTGATGCTTCCACCCTTCATCCGCGATCTGGTATTCATATGTTAAACCAGTTGCATATCTGTGCGCTATTCGATCGTCGAATATGATGTAGAAATCCCCCAACCGACATGTCTCGACAGGTATGAAAAAGCATTACTAGTAGGACGGCTTCAGACACTCGACAAGGGTTACTGGTACCTGAGCCACATTCATTAACTACTAGACTGTAGACTTACATTCGGTCTGAACCGGACCTGAAATACCTCTGCAACCTCCCAGAGTTCGATTTCGCGTTGTCTCACGGAATCGCTTAAGATAGAGGTTGGTACGATTCCTTTGGAAATGATACGTCCGATTACTTTTTCTGATAGTTTTGTATCTCAGCATGTTCCTCGTATCTAATGAGTCGTCATCGACGGGACATTAAAGCTTATGTTTCCTTCTTCCGGTTCATCTAGTAGTTCTGTGTACTGAAAACAGCGGTCAATCTCAGTACTAGCAGATGAGGGCAACAGTGTTACTAGATACCGTAAGTTGTACAGTTTCTAGCGTAAATACCTTCGAAATCACGAGCGATTCGGGGCAGAGCACGTGGAACCTCGCCAGCTGAGGGCGTGTGTGTGAGTGCGGCCCGCAGCTTCCGCGGTCGCTTCCGTAGCAGGGCGGGGCGATGCCCCCACTTGTGGACGCAGGCCAGGCCACCTGTGTTTGCGCTTTCACTCCTGCGGCGGCCCACCATGAATGGGGACCGAGTGCGCGGCTCCAAGGCTGTCGTGGCTCGCGCATGGAGACTTATTGGTAGAATCGTCAACCGACGGATCAAGTGGAAGAAAACATGGCATGTTACAGACAAATTTCCAGTTGATATTTATGTAGTATGAATTATTATCTCACAATGAGAAACCTTACCCAGACGACACTCCCCCGCCCTCTCCTCCCAGATTTAAATTTTACATGTTTCCTTAAATCTATCAAGGCGAATATGAGGCTGATTCCTTTCAAAGAATTGGCTGATTATTTATCCAATCCTTAGTCAGTTGTGCTGTGTCTCTAATAACCTTCTTTGCAGTGTCTTACAATCCTCCTCTTCTTTCCGACTGAATAATAACGAACAGAGGAATCTCTCTAGTCTCGTTGAAGGATCCATCCCAACATTAACTGCCTCCCGGCAGCCCCCTGAATACAAATTACCACAACGCTACCTGGCCCGTGATCATCAGGGAGAAATAGTCTGAACTATTCCTTATGTAACAACCTAATTATTATATCATCCACTAAAAACAAAGGTCTCAAAGACGATTCAAACGCCATCAGAATTTTACCGAGTGGAAGACTGGCAGTGAAAGGCTACGTTCACATAAATAAGTATGAACCTCTCACAATCATTCACTACCAAAACTACTGAATAATTCAATAGCCGAAGCCATTTTACTTCACTGTATCCAGATTAAGCCTTCGCATTTTTCTTTCCAGGTTTTGTAACGACCGCATCACATTCAGAGCGTAGAATGTTACCGTTCGTTAGTTATTCAATCTTTTCCTCATGGTCACTTCCCCTTTGCCAGTCCCTTAGAGATCCAAACAGGTGACTAATCGAAATCTTTTGCAATTGCAGATATCATACAAAGCATATCCCGGTACAAAGAAATAACTTTTTCGCAGTAACATTGCCGAGGCTGAAGTTTATCAGCATGATGGAGAAACCTCTGTGAAGCTTGGCAGACACGGAGAATGTGAGATCATCTCTTAGACTATTGGACTATCGTGTGTTATCTTCAACTAAATAGATGGGGTTAGGGATTTTCTCTGTCCGGGTACTGGATGTTTGTGTTGTCCTCATCATTTCATCATCATTCGTGACAGTGGCTAGATTGGACTGTGTAAAAAACTGGACTGCGTAAAAATTGGGACTTTGTACGGGCGTTGATGACCGCGCAGTTGAGCGCCCCACAAACCAATCATCATCATCTTCATCAACTGAATAGCGGTGGCTCGTCATTGAAAAGAACGCAAAATCCCCAAGGCTGGCAAAGTTTTGCAGGAGTTGGAAACATAGCGAGTGCTTCAATGAGAGATGCTTTTAATAATTTCCATTCCGAAACTCTGTCTCCGAATCTGGCAGAAAATCCAAAGAGATTCTGGTCGTACATAAAGCACACCAGTGGCAAGACGCAATCAATACTTTCACTGCGCGATAACATCAGGAAGTCACTGCTGACAGTTCCACTAAAGCAGAGTTATTAAACAAAGTTTTACGAAACTCCTTCATCAAAGAAGACGAAGTAAATAATCCAGAATTCCAATCAAGAACAACAGCGAAGATGAGAAACATAGGAGCAGATATCCTCGGTGTATCAAAGCAGCTTAAACCACTTCATAAAAACAAGGCCTCCGGCCCAGACTTTATATCAGTCAGGTTCCTTTTAGAGTATGCACATGCAATAGCTCCATATTAAGCAATTACATACAACTGCGCGCTCACAGAAAGTTCCGTACCTAAAGACTGGAAAATTGCTCAAGTCACACCAATACCCAAAAAGTGAAATAGGAGTAATCCGCTGAATTACAGGCCATATCACTAACGTCGATTCGCAGTGGGGTTTTTGAACATATACCGTATTCGAACAGCCGGCCGAAGTGGCCGTGCGGTTCTAGGCGCTGCAGTCTGGAGCCGCGAGACCGCTACGGTCGCAGGTTCGAATCCTGCCTCGGGCATGGATGTGTGTGATGTCCTTAGGTTAGCTAGGTTTAATTAGTTCTAAGTTCTAGGCGACTGATGACCTCAGCAGTTAAGTCGCATAGTGCTCAGAGCCATTTGAACCATTTTGTATTCGAACATTATGAAGTACCTCCAAGTAAACGATTTATTGACACATAGTCAGCACGAATTCAGAAAATATCATTCTTGCGAAACACAACTCGCTCTTTATACTCATGAAGTAATGAGTGTTATCGACACGGGATGTCAAATTGATTCCATATTGTTAGATTTCCAGAAGGCTTTCGACGCCGTTCCTCACAAGCGTCTTCAAACCAAACTGCGTGCCTATGTAATATCGCCTCAGTTGTGTGACTCAATTCGTGATTTCCTGTCAGTAAGGTCACAGTTCGTAGTAACAGACGGAAAGTCATCGAGTAAAACAGAAGTAATATCCGGCGTTTCCCAAGGAAGTGTTATAGGCCCTCTGTTGTTCCTGATCTACATTAACGACCTAGGAGAAATGGCTGGCTCTGAGCACTATGGGACTTAACATCTATGGTCATCAGTCCCCTAGAACTTAGAACTACTTAAAGCTAACTAACCTAAGGACAGCACACAACACCCAGCCATCACGAGGCAGAGAAAATCCCTGACCCCGCCGGGAATCGAACCCGGGAACCCGGGCGTGGGAAGCGAGAACGCTACCGCACGACCACGAGATGCGGGCAACGACCTAGGAGACAAACTGAGTAGCCCTCTTAGATTATTTGCAGATGATGCTGTCATTTACGGTCCTGTAAAGTCATCAGATGACCAAAACGAATCGCAAAATGATTTAGATAGGAGATCTGTGTGGTGCGAAGAGTGGCTGTTGACGCTGAATAAAGAAAAGTGTGAAGTTATTCACATGAGTACTAAAAGAAATCCGCTAAATTTCGATTACGCAAAAAGTCACCCAAATATGAAGACTGTAAATTCAACTAAACACTTAGGGATTACAATTACAAATAACCTAAATTGGAACGCTTGTGGGCAGAGCAAACCAAAGACTGCGATTCATTGGCAGAACTAATGAACGCATCCCCAGGACCACACACATGGGCTAACAGCACAGGAAATCGTAAGTAACACCGAACGATAATTTCACATGACGAAACTTGTGCTACAAAAGTTGATTCTAACCTGAAAAACAAGATAAAGCCATCACAGAATATAACTGGGGACATATTGTAACAGCCTCATAATACATTTATTAGATGTATAAAAAGAAGCATGTATTGCAGGCCACTTAAGATGCTTCACAAATAAAAAAAAGCGAAACGCCTATGGCAATAAATAAGCCGCCTTCAATTAGCTGCATAGACAGAACATACCTCCATGCTTCCTTTTAATTGGTGTCGTAATGTCTGAATCGCTTTACGATATTTTGGTCTGATGTAGTTGCTGTCAGTGTCTATCATTTGAGAGTGCATCTCTGTACCTAGTAGGATGTGACGCGATTAAAGTTTTCTTGATTAGTGTGGTTACGTATTCAATTTATACGCCGTAACTTTGTCAGCATTCGTCGTACATGTATACGATAAACATGTGGTCAGACTTTCTGTAGCTTTAATGGATGAGATATAATTTGACTCTCACTGGAAACAGCGGTCAGGTCTTTCACAAGCTGCAGCCACCAACATTCGAAGTTACCTGAAGGTTATTCCGTAGAACTTGAGTAGAGAACTCAACTTCCTCCACCTGGGCAACCCAGTCTGGCTGTCAAATGTCAAACTTTGACTCAGGTAACCGCCTTTGGCTACTCTAACCCTCCGCCTTTTAGCCCTCTATGCAGCACCACGTACCTACGGTTGTGTTACGGCAGCCAGTTCAGGCTATCGCTTCACTTGCCGATTCTGTTCGTCAAGTCAGAAAAGGTGAAATTTCCAGCAAGAAGTTTTGAGTCTGTTCATCAGACGTGACCCATAAAACCAATTGCTAGGAAACTCTGAAGACATGCAGTTGACAGGGCATGATCCCCATACGCCACTCAGTTTTAATTAGTCGTAGACGTTATTCAGGTTTACTGAGAAGTTTGATGTATATAAAGCATGGTTCTAGTGAATCATTAACAATTATTTGCATTTATGAAGGACTGGATGAAGAGTGAGTTAGTTTGAGCTTGGAATTAGTTTTATTATCGATTAAAGTTTTTACACCACTGGGTAGATTTTCAAAGATTTTTTACGGCTGAATACCTCGCACCTTTCTAGTCTACACTAAGGCTTAACAATGGATAGTGTAAGTCATTTACCCTTCTAGTGATATATTTATGAACGATACTGTTGTTTTCAACTATGATTGACTGATGACAACAAACTTCATAAAGGAGTAAATGAACGGAGGGGCTGTTCCCAGTACGCCCAACTGTTTAAACAGATTACTCTCTGCAGGGAATCTGAGACCAAAGGAAAATCAAGATACGGTGTATTCTCATAGTATGGCAAAATGTCCGATAGAATAACACGATTGTTCCGTAAAACGGAAGTACACGGAAGTTTTTGATCCAGAAGCTCTATAGACAAGATAATCCGGCACGCTAAAAAGGAACGTAACCCGTTTACCCAGCCTGGGATTTACAAAATCAACTGCAGCACATTTGGAAATTTTTATATCGGACTGGCGGCAGATCATTTAACACGAGATTGAAGGTACATATTCTCCCTAGCTATATCAATGCTTCAACATTTACGTCTAGCGTACATAATAAGAGCCATGTCATTAAAGATATTGACGATGCTGTCCACCTATTGCATGAAGTGGATTACAGATGTCTCATGAATATTTTAGTAGTGGTCAACATTTACAACCATTTTCATAAGCACCCTAGCAAAAACTGATATACAGACACAGTTGAAACATAAGTTTTTCTAACTTTTTTTTTCAACTTTGAAACAGTTATGATTTATACTATTTAGCCTTGTGCTTGCAGTATATCTTCCTACCTACAGAAGAGTATAAGATTCAGCTTCTTTTCAATGGACCCTCCCCCACAAGTACGTAATATGTGACTACTAGACATTAGAGACAATTTTACTTCATTATGCTGTATCTTCACTTACATCCATAGCTTAATGCTCTCCCTGTTTTTTGTCCTACAGTCTTAAGAGATCATAATTTGCAAGTTGATGTGCAGCGGTTATATGAAGTGTCTCACTGGCTGTGATGGTATTCCATGCAACCGTTCATCGAGCCGGCAAAAAACTTAAAGAGGACACAGCTTTTCGTTCCGTATGTGTATAGTGGCAATTTGTGTGTTTTTGTTGTGGTTTGGCTGCCTCATTCCTCCCTCAAACGCATGTTGAGACGATTGTACGTATCCAGCTTTCCGTAAAAAAATTGAAAGCTTCATGTGTTCCCTGATATAAGCACGTTTCCTTTACGAGTTTTTACGCATAACATTTAGTTTAGATATATGCGGTAATGCTTTCTACAAAGTTTGTTTAACCTGTTTTTATATCTCTGACTAAACAATCATGCAATAAAATTCGTTGACTTGTACACCATTTGATTTTTGGATGTTGACCATGTCATATGCAGTTTCAATTGAAATGCAAACTGGAAGATTTTAATGTGGTTTACGCTGGCACAGCGATAAAGACCTGTACAAGTGTTGGATTTTATAGTTTTACATACGGAATTCACACCTGTTAAAGTAAATTGTAACGTCATTTATGGGTAATGCCAAATTTAATTCATATTTTTACGTTTTTAATGTGAACTGTGCTAATTAGTGATGTATATGCAGGTTGTGCCCTTTATCACCACGTTCACAATTAATTTTTATTAGGGATAGCATTAGATGTTGCTTCCTCAATACAAATGTGTGGAGGATAAGATACTGTTCTTCACTGTGACGAAAGTGTATAAGAAATTTTTACGTTCATTTCTAATATTTTTCTGTTCTTGAAGCTGATGTCACTAAGTCAATTGTTTCACTTCTGGGTAGCTTGAAAATTGCCAAGGGATCGAAATTAGCTAATAGTGCAAAAGCAGTAGAATAGTCAGGTGAGTTCCTGCCTACCTTGAAACCGGGTTTGACCACTTGACTGTTGACCATAGATGTTAAGTCCTATAGTGCTCAGAGCCATTTGACCGCTTGTCGTCAAAATTACGACCTGGCACGTGACCCTGATAGCAAATACACCGTCTCGGCTAATTGGGCTGTCTTGTGCGCTGTCACTCCTTCCCCCTTTTCTTCCCATCTTCTTCTCCTCCTCGTCGTCGTCAAGTACTCTTCAGCCAATGGGCTTAGTGCTCCCATGACTGCTATTAACTGTGCGAGAAGCGCCGGCGCCACTTGCTTCCAGTACTTCAAGCGGTAAGAGCAGTAGCAGCAGTACCGTACCGTACATATCACTTTACAAATTCGGTAATACATCTGATTTCATTAGGATGGTCATCTCTCCCTGTGTAGGGAGAGATTCAAATATTGTTAAACGACATCGCCGCAACGAAATGAAACGCCATGTCAGGAATCATATCCATGGTGCCCTAGCCATCGCTCCACACGCCAGGCAGTATGTCACTGATATCAAATAGATAGGCTAATTAATTATATTGATTATGAGAGTCACTTTGCGCGAACCGTGGCAAGGCGTCTGAGACCGCACGGCTACCCCGCGCAGCGTAAGATAAGAGAAATTAGGAATCGACAGCTGTTTTGTCCTCTCTAACACCGTTTTTTTGTGAGTGGTACAAGTTACGATACTTAGCGTGTGTCTTAGAAAGATAGACTACATATTTATGTGACCCGTAACCCTCTCGTTAGTAATAAACGACCTACAGCTCGAACAAGAATTAAAAAACAGGATGAATCTGTGTCTAACTTTTGTTCAGCAGTATACGTATTTAAGCATTGATCTGTCTGTAAAACATTAATTCTCGCGATAATTATATCCCACATGCATTAATCCAAATTGATAGGTGTCTCAGACTATCGATCAAATCCCATATTTTGTAGTAAAACACACCACGAAAATCCTGAACATGTTATATGGGTCACAATTATAAATTCCAAGGCCATTTGTAGCTGTTTATGTACAACATCATATTGATGTTAGCGCTGCTGCGTGATGGAACCATAAGACATTTGGGTAGACTGTGTCTCTACCAGTCAAAGCGGAGAGTGCATAAAAATATTGCTTTCCCAGTCTTGGTAAAGCGCGGTGTTCTTGTATTCTTCACACTCTAAAAAAAACTATGGTGAGGTATTGTATCCAATATTGGTTTGCTTACAAACTAAGAGAAATCTTTCGGGAGGTACTGTATCCCATACTGATTTCCTTACGAAGCATAGGAAATATTCCAACCTAGAGACAGTCCTCAGTAGAACTGTCAGCATTGCTGTTTGATAACAAAAGTAATTAACTATCAAGCTAAATACTTAAAACTATAGACATGCAGAGCATAGCATTATAACCAATTTTTGATCCTGACTATACAGAACGTAGGCATAGCCACATCAGTCAACAGCATTTTTATTTTAGTTCTGCAGGATATTCCTGTTTAGATGCCCTTAGTGGAGGACAAACACAGAAATGCGTCTTAGCATGGCAATACGACCTCCAACAGCAAATGCAAACTATTGGATAAGGCTCGTGAAGACGCCATCAGTCCAGTGATCTCGTGGTCATACCTTCTAAATGTGTCTGAACCTGCAATCCAGTTGCGCTATTGTTTGTGTGCTGCGATGTGGATAACGCAGGACCAGTGGGGGCGGGATGAAAGGTCCAAGAGGCAACGGCAAACACCATGCACTCAATATGGTAGTACTTTCGGTGTCACCTTCTAAATTTGGTTGCAATTACATTATTTGATGTGCATGCTGTGATGTGAACACACACCAGGGGTACAGCGGATGTGATTTTTTTCTGCTTGCATGACGTCGGAGAGAAGAATCGAAACAAAAATAGTTGAATGTACGATAAATGGTTCAGAAATTACACAAACTCCAAGAAATAATATTAGGAAATAATCTAAGTCATGTAGGTGCAAAAGTTATGCTATCCATACTACCTACAGAGCTCCTTCTGAATCCTCTATTAGAAAACTTCTCGTGGTTTCATATCTATTAATATCGATATGCAATCATGCTACACGCAAACATTCTTTTAAGATTCCAAATACATATGACTTGCAACTAGTATGTATTGGGTGGAGAATATCACAGCATTCATAATAAAATAACATTAGTGGTGCCTCATCAACACATGGAACCAACGGCAGTAAGACAAAGTAGCCTTGTCAACATGTCTCTATCTATAATGTACCATCTTTCTGACATTCTAAGAGATCTCTCCTCTTTGCATCCTTTCATGAAACTATCCAGACGCTTTGGTCTAGTAATTAAATCGGGCCAAATTTTTTTTTTTTTTTTAAATTGGCTACACTCTAAGTACAAATACAGATAACCTGCATAACTACGCCATATTAGGATTTTACGGAATTATTGACGTTTTCTAAAATTTTATTGATATTTTCTATACGTAAATGTACAAGTGTATGTATGCTTTTATTGCATACATAACCCACGTGTATCTTGCTATATTTTTACACCATCCAACTTCAATACAGAGCCAACGTATCTACTTCTTCCTCCAAGTGTGAAGCTAAAATAAACATGCATCTATTCTGTTGAAAACACACGGATCAACACAACTGGGAGAGGCCTTATCGATGTATTTTCCATGATCACCAGTGATCAACAATAGCAGCATCAATGACTGGTGAAAGTAAACAATCAGGAATACAGAGTTTCTTCTGCAGCACCCACATCCGTCTTCGGTACAGAATCGCCGCCAACACCAAGCCTGTTATATTAGGCGTAAATGTATGGTGCAACAATGTCAACCATGTAAAGTGTTTGGGCATTTGGAACAAAGTTTTACACCACCACCCCACCCCCTTAAGTGGAAGCGTCCACTGTACAGCACACTCAGTTACGGTTATCACAGCACACCTCAGTGTAGAATCTGTGACAGACGTTTTTCTGGCCAGCTTCAGGGAAGGAAAGTTGTACACATTCTTATCAAATACTGTCTCTCAAGTATTGGTGGCAAGTGAGAACGTATTTCGTGAAGTAGAACTGAATCCTCCATGCTTTAGGATAAACAGTATAAGGGGGGGGGGGGGGGGTAATATTAATTTGCCTGGTTCGGCAACGCTAGGATTACAACCAGGGTGGGGGAATGGGGAAGGGATAACTTCCAGGTCAGTGTAGTTCTTTTGAATACATTATGGGAGTGGCAGTGATCAATGTGTTACAAATATTTACTATTAAAACAGTCTTGATCACGATTTATTTATCAAGGTCTTGATACATAAATCGTGATCAAGACTGTTTTAAAAGTTAAAAAAAAACAGTGTAGTTCGTAGTTCTCCCTATCGTTGGCAACACCTACAAAATTATACTTGGTTTAGATTTCCTGATACTGCATTACACTAGTGTTGACTTGGAATAGCTATAGTAGAACTATGTTGAAGACTGTTTTATCTCATTTTTATAGCCAGAAACCCATTACAGATGCGACAATTACCCGTAAGCCATAGGCAGCTACCTAAACTGCTACAAGCCCGTTAAAGTTAATTCATGAGATATGTAAACGGGGTACTAAATATAAAAGGCAGCCCAGGTGGCTGACTAGTGGGATAGGGATATCATATAGAACGAAGCGGGAATTATATCAAAATGTTAGAAGAAGTCACAATCAAGCTACAGTAGTCCATTACAGATGCTACTGTAGGATGCTTAAAAATGTTATTAGGAAGGCAAAGAGGGTGTGGTATGCAAATAGAATAGCTAATTCACAGGATAAAATTAAAACCATATGGTTAGTTGTGAAGGAAGTGTCTGGTCAGCAGCACAAGGTCCACGATATTAAGTCAGTTCTAAGAAAAACATTTCTGTTTTAAGAATGTGTGTGAAATCTTATGGGACTTAACTGCTAAGGTCATCAGTCCCTAAGTGTACTCACTACTTAACCTAAATTATCCTAAGGACAAACACACACACCCATGCCCGAGGGAGGACTCGAACCTCTGCCGGGACCAGCCGCACAGTCCATGACTGCAGCGCCTTAGACAAACATTTCTGTTACTGATAAGTCACATACATGTACAGTATCTAACAATCATTTTCTAAGCGTTGCTTGAGAAATAAATAAAAATTTAGTTTCTACAGGGAATCATGAAACTCTCTTGGCAAATGTCTTTCCGAGATTGATGTCTGAAACACTCTTCTGTGATACAGATAAGGGGTACATTGAGTCAATAATAAAATCACTGAAGACTAAGGACTCACACGGATTTCATGGAGTGCCTAGCGGAATATTAAAGTATTGTGCTGCACATGCTAGCCTTGTATTTAGCCATATTCGTAATTTTTCCTTTAGGAATGGTCAGTTTCCTGAACGATTAAAGTACTCAGCAGTAAAGCCGCTTTGTAAAAAGGGAGCAAGGGATAATGTAGACAATTTTAGACCTATTTCTATGCCATCAGTGTTTGCTAAAGTTATTGAAAAGGCTTTGTGTATAAGGATAATTGATCATTATATATCACACGATCTACTATCAAATTTATAGTTCGGCTTTGGAAGTCGTTTAACCACTGAAAATGCTATATTCTCTTTTCTCTGTGAGGTGCTGCATGGATTAAACAAAAGGTTTCAAACGCTAGGCACCTTTTTTTATTTAAGGCGTTTGATTGTGTTGGTTACAAAATAATGCTCCAGAAGTTGGACCATTATGGAATATGGGGAGTTGCTCGCAATTGGTTCACCTCATACTTTAACAAAAGACAACAAAATGCCATTATTCACAGTGTTGAGAATGGCTGTGATGCGGGGTCTCAGTGGGGTGTGGTCAAGTGCGGGGCGCCCTAGGGATCAGTGTTGAGGCCACTCCTGTTCCTTCTTTATATAAATTATGTGCTCTCTAGTACTACAGGCACTAGCCTGGTAGTAAAGGATGTTGTGTGCAACATTGGCTCGGTTTCAAATAGTACACCTCATAACATAAGTTCATGGCTTGTAGGAAATAAACTAACACTAAATCACAGTAAAACTCAGTTTTCACAGTTTCTGACATTTTAATTTCACTGGATGGGCATATGATTAGTGAAACTGAACAGTTCAGATTTCTGGGTGTTCAGATAGATAGTAAATTGTCGTGGAAAGCCCACGTTCGGGATCTTGTTCAAAGACTTAGAGCTGCCATTTTTGCTATTCGAGCGGTATCTGAAGTAAGTGATCGTTCGATACGAAAATTAGTCTACTTTGCTTATTTTCATTCGCTTATGTCGTATGGTATTATATTTTGGGGTAACTCTTCCCATTCTAACAAGATATTTTTGGCTCAAAAACGGACTGTTCGGGCAATAAGTGGTGTAAGTCCACGAACCTCTTGTCGACCCCTGTTCACGAGTCTGGGTATTTTGACAATCGCCTCTCAATATATATATATTCCTAGCGGTCGTTTCTTGTTAACAACATTAGCTTATTCTCAAGAATAAGCAGCTTTCACTCAGTTAACACTCGATACAAATCAAACCTGCATTTGGATCGGACTTCCTTAACTCTTGTGCAGAAAGGTGAGCAGTTTACTGTTGGTTCCATTTTCAATAAGCTACCACTAGAATTCAAAAATCTGAGCAGTAATCCACGCGCTTTCAAATCGAAGCTGAAGAGATTCCTCATGGGTTACTCCTTCTATTCAGTCGAGGAGTTCCTTGAAAAATTAAGCTGATTCTTGTTGTATTGTTGATTGCGTTTACTTATGTCTTGATTTTTTTCGTGTTCATGAACATTTTATTTTTATCTGTTCTTAATTTTATGTTGTAATTTTATGTACTGACACGTTCCATCACCTTGGAGGCTTGCTCCCCAATGTGGTCCTACGGAATTTGATGTGTAAATAAATCATGCTGAAGGTGATAGAAAATTACTCTAGGTAGTGTCGAGAAGGCTTGGGAAAGAATAAAGGCTGTAGTAACAGATGCAGCAGAAGAAAACACTGGGCAGGAAAAAGAAAACGAAGAAACAGAAATAATTCCACGAAAAGTGTCAGAGAGCAGTGGAAAAGAGGAAAGAAGCCAGGATGCTGTGGCTGCATAATAAAGAGATTGAGGACAGCAGAGAGACCTTCAAAGCTGTTAGAAGAGAAACAGCAAGAGTTCTACGAACAGAGAAAAGGAAATATCTAACTGGAGTTCTAGAATCTATAGAAGTGGAAAGCACTAATGGGAACTCAAATAAGTTGTTTCAGTATACAAAGAAAAGTAAGAGAGGTTATCAAAGTGAAAACCTACTCATAAAAGATAAAAATCAAAATATGCTAATGCAGCTGGAAGATATCCTAGAAAGATGGAAACAGTGTTTCTCAGAAATTTTAAATTGCACTCATCCGTACATAACCTTCAATTACACGATGTCTGAGAGTGACAGCATTAATAATGACGAATGCCGGCCTGGGTGGCCGAGCGGTTCTAGGCGCTACAGTCTGGAACCGCGCGACCTCCACGGTCGCAGGTTCGAATCCTGCCTCGGGCATGGATGTGAGTGATGTCCGTAGGTTAGTTAGGTTTAAGTAGTTCTAAGTTCTAGGGGACTGATGACCTCAGAAGTTGAGTCCCATAGTGCTCAGAGCCATTTGAACCATTTGAATAATGACGAATGTAGACTCACAGAACAAGAACTGATCCACATCATTCAAAACATGAAAAACAACAAGGCAGTAGATGAGGACCAGATATCAGCAGAGATGTTAAAAGAGGGCGGAAGCAAACTACACAAATAAATTTATCACAATGATCTGGAAAACTGAAACAGTGCCTGAAGACTGGAAAACAGCAATAATTTGTCCCATGCACAAGAAAGGAAACGGAATGGAATGTGGAAATTACAGAGGAATCAGTTTGCTGAACATAACATACAAAATCCTGTCAATGATAATTCTGGAAAAACTTAAACCTTACGCAGAAAACATCATTCAAGATTACCGGACTAGATTTCAAACAAACCGTTCCACAACTGATAATTTGTTTACTATATGACAGATCTTTGAGAAATACTGGGAATTTAACAAAAACATCCACTGTCTCTTCATTGACTTTCAGCGAGCCTATGATAGCATCCATAGAAGTAGCCTCTACAACACATCACGATAATTTAGTATACCCAGTAAAATCATTAGGTTGATACAACTGTGCATGGATGGCTCCCAGGCAGCAGTGAAGTTCAGAGGATACAATTAAAACAGGCTTACGATAAGGAGACGCTCTTTCACGTGTCCTCTTCAATCTTGCATTAGAGTAAGTGGTTCGGGAGAGTAATTTACATCTATACAATGGTCTCCGATTCGAACACAGTGAAGTAAAACTCCTGGCTTATGTAGATGATATGGTGTTGCTGAGAGAAACTGAAAAAGAACTGAAAGACATGTATAGATCTCTCAGGCACAGTGCCAGCAAAATGGGGCTTTTGATTAACCAAGAGAAAACAGAATATATGGAAATAGGTCGAGTCATAAACCCAAATTCTTACTTTGAAATTGACCAACATGCTAAATTCAGCAAAATTCTTCAGTTTAAATACCTTGGATCACGTTTCAACGGACAAAATATCGTAACAATGGATATAAACGAAAGAATAGCCTCAGGGTCAAGATGTCTGTACTCACTAAGCAACCCACTCAAAAGTAAAGCTTTTTCAAACACCACAAAGATGAAGACATACAACACTATCATCTGCCCCACAGTACTGTACGGTTCAGAAAGCTGGACGCTTACAAAGAATGAAAGAGAAAAACTGAATGTTTTAGAAAGGAAAGTAATGAGTAAAATCTGGGGACCTGTGTTGGAGAATGTCGTATGGAGAATTCGAAAGAACAATGCAATTTATCAGTTAATGAAGCAACCCACTATCATCTAGAAATTAAAAAGTAGGAGACTGCAATGGGCTGGACATGTGGCAAGAATGGAAAACAACAGAGTCACCAAGAAAGTATTTGAAGGAACTCTCCAGGCAACAAGACCATTGGACGAACTTCGTACAAGGTGGAAAGTTGACAGAGAAGGACATCGCAGCATTAGGAATTTCCGCAGGGTGGAGAGAGACTGCGAGAGATAGAAGGCGGTGGAAGCTGATCGTTGATGCAGCGCGTGGTCTACAGGGCCTGTGATCGCTGAGAAGAGAGAGAGAGAGAGAGAGATGTAGGAGCTAATCTGCTTGTTAATTCTTTGTGCATGTTGAACATTTGTCTGAGAACGAAGAGTTACATAAATCACAATGTTTTGAACTACGTAGTTTGTCCTCTGTATGTAAAATTGACGGCAGCTGAGTTTTGCCGCTCAGCATTGGTAACGTTAGACCCAAAGAAGTAAGGCTATCACATGGTACTCACATGGTACTCTAATAGCCTGCCTAGAGGAATTGGATGAGGATGAATCAGATAGGAATCTCACATTAGTGTACGAAACACTGGCACTTTCTGTCAGTTCAACTGCAGTGAGAAGGAAAGTATCACATTTAGAGGAAGAGGGTAAGGGCGACATGGAGAGACTGTTGTAAGAAAACGTTGAGTTATTTGATGCTCCTGGACCACTGCCTGCCACACCGCTAACTCAACATCATATTCCCACTGGGAATGAACTGCTTGTCTATAAGGAACTGTACTTTATAAATCAAAAACTTCATGATGGGATTGCTGATGCGATGAGAAACTTTTCAATAGTGACTACAGTGAAGGAACTGCAGTCATATCTAGGGTTATCTAATTTCTGTTGGAAGGTTATTTCAAAATTTGCGGAAATTACAAGATCTCTTTAAACGCTTTTTAAAGAAAGGAGTAAAATTTAAATTGTCTCCAGTTCTCACTTTTCCACACTACCAGAAGCAATTTATACCGTTGTTTGGCGCTAGCAGTTTTGCCTCAGGTTATATTTTAAGACAGGAGGTCGACGGACTGTTATGTAGCGTATGTATCGAAAAAACTCAGCAAGTTAGGAAAAATTATTCGACTATCGAGAAGGACATGCTTGCACTAATATATACAATAAATTATTTCCACTGTCATTTGAGTGGACAATGCTTCAAAGTAATAACTGATCACATGGCACTGAATGGGATTTCGTGATCTAATCTAACCGCATGGGCATTAGCACTGAGTGAATTCGATTTCGAAGTAGTGCATCGATTGGGTAAATCACGGGGAAATGCAGGCGGAATTAGTCGCAAAACACACGATGTAGAATAGATGATGTAGAATAGATGCAGAAGAATGGCAAGCACATAGTACTGACGCATGATATCGGTAATTCCTAAGACAACTACGGTTGAGCACGTAAGACAAAATGTGGTTTGCACCAGCATAATTACGAAACGAAGTGTAGTGACAGCCTCATGATTCAATTTCAGCTGGACACTGCGGCAGCTGAACTATCGAACGCTGAGTTGTACAAAATCACTAGTGGACGATACTCAAATCATTACATCAAGAATTGTGCCCCATGTGCAAAAAGAGTGGAGCTCAGTCATCAAAATATTTCTTTACAGAGATTACCATAGACAGGTAAAAAATATCACATGATTGGCATGGACATACCCAAACACCAGTGGGAAATAGTTACACGTTAATTATAATTAATTATTTTTCTTGCTTCGTGTCCATGATAGTCATACCTAACCAATATGCAAAAAACAATGGCCCAAGCGATGGTTAATCAATGCATACTTAAGTTTGGAACACCTGAGGCATTGATAACAGACCAAGGAACGAGTCCTGTATCATATTTTGTAAGGCAGTTGCATCAATCATTAAGAAACTCAGTATTAGCACATTACTCCTGCAGCGAAATGGAGAAACTAAAAGAGTCCTCCAGATAATTGGAAAAATGTTGAGTTACTATACTGACAGTCGCCACCGCGACTGGGACAACCTGCTCTGTTATGTAGTAGTGGTGTATAGCTCAAAATCCACGAGAGTGAAGGCCCATCCCTGTACGAGTTTGTTCTCGGTCAAAAGATGGCATCTCCTTTTCAGATATGTAAGCCCCTTTCTATAAAAGAACGAAAAGTATTTGGTTCCAAATTAAAAAGATGAAAATAGAGGCCTTGGAACAACATGAAGGTATCCATAATTTTAAAAAGGCAGCATTACAAAAGCATAATTTCAGGCAGTTAGTGGCGCTAACCAACCCCTATCTGCCGAATTAAAAGACGTACTACCACGGACTCTATCAGGTAATACAAATAACGTTGCCTATTAATGTTAAATTACAACCCACAGCTCGTGCCACGGTAGTCCACGTAAGCTGTGGTCACACGTTTAAAGAACCACTGAGGCACTGCTTTTCCCTGCCAACACATTCAGAAAGGAGCGAAGAATGCCTGAGAAAAAGGAAAATAAGTGCAAAATGAGGCCGTGAGCGGAAGCATAAACTAACTAGAGGATTGTAAGATAACGGTGGACACAATGCGCGTGTGAATGTATGCGAATTCAGCTTACTCGGGTTACGTGCGTATATGTGTTGTAGCTATGTTTATATTTCAAAATGTACCAAATTATAGAGGGTATCGTTTTTTATGAACGAGACTCTCGAGTGAACCTCAACGAGTATCTTATTTACGTATTACTTTGAAAGAACTTCAAGACGAAGCCTATTACAATACTGTTAATGATAGGAGAACATTAGCTTTTAGGTTGGCACAAAACCATTGATTTTACGTAGTATGGTCTATTAATTATGTTATGTAGAGGGCACGTTTGGTTGATGTGAAACTTTCTGCCCATTATGTGCCATCTTGCAACAGACAGAAGGTTGTCACTGAATGCGGTTATGTATGTGGGTACTAGGCTTAAGGATGAAGATTTTTGCTAAGTCAGTTTATTCATATAAGCTGTAGTATTAAAAAGAGAGACCCAAGACCTACACTCTGCGCAGGAATCACTGCTCTGTCGAACTGTGTCAATCACCATCGTGCTCTACACAAAGGGACACAATGCCCCCAGTTGTTTGAGTCTACCCTATTCCGCTTCCAGAGATTTGCGGTGAAGCGTCAAGAACACATAACCACATACAAAAGAGAAATTTTCGAAACCACAGGATTGCATTGCTTATATTCTGTGGCAAACTCATTGGTCATCACATTTACTTACGAACAAGGACGTTACAATAGCACACAGCGCACATAGCTCTAAGGGCGACTATTGATTTATTTATTTATCCGATTTACCCCTTGAGAGCCTTCCTTAACAACGCTTCAGGCCCGACCCTTCTCATCTCCCTAGATCTGATGTTAGCTGCGCAAAATAGGCGCACATCAACGGAGCACCTATTAGGCCACCTTAAAAGGCGTCGTATACAGGGTGATTCAAAAAGAATATCACAACTTCAGGAATTTAAAACACTGCAACGACAAAAGGCAGAGCTAAGCACTATCTGTCGGCGAATTAAGGGAACTATAAAGTTTCATTTAGTTGTACATTTGTTCGCTTGATGCGCTGTTGACTAGGCGTCAGCGTCAGTTGATGCTAAGATGGCGACCGCTCAACAGAAAGCTTTTTGTGTTATTGAGTACGGCAGAAGTGAATCGACGACAGTTGTTCAGCGTGCATTTCGAACGACGTATGGTGTTAAACCTCCTGATAGGTGGTGTATTAAACGTTGGTATAAACAGTTTACAGAGAATGGGTGTTTGTGCAAAGGGAAACGTTCTGGACGGCCGAGAACGAGTGATGAAAATGTAGCACGCATCCAGCAAGCATTTGTTCGCAGCCCAGGAAAATCGACTCGCAAAGCTAGCTCGAACAAGAAGCACAACAATTCATATTTCAGCAGGATGGAGCGCCACCACATTGGCACTTATCTGTCCGTAACTACCTGAACGTCAACTACCCGAGGCGATGGATCGGCCGCCAGGCAGCCCGTGACAGAGCACTTCATCACTGGCCTCCAAGAAGCCCTGATCTTACCCCCTGCGATTTTTTCTTATGGGGGTATGTTAAGGATATGGTGTTTCGGCCACCTCTCCCAGCCACCATTGATGATTTGAAACGAGAAATAACAGCAGCTATCCAAACTGTTATGCCTGATATGCTACAGAGAGTGTGGAACGAGTTGGAGTATCGGGTTGATATTGCTCGTGTGTCTGGAGGGGGCCATATTGAACATCTCTGAACTTGTTTTTGAGTGAAAAAAAAAAAACCTTTTTAAATACTCTTTGTAATGATGTATAACAGAAGGTTATATTATGTTTCTTTCATTAAATACACATTTTTAAAGTTGTGGTATTCTTTTTGAATCACCCTGTAGATCATCCCCAACTCGTCGCCCGCATCTCGTGGTCGTGCGGTAGCGTTCTCGCTTCCCACGCCCGGGTTCCCGGGTTCGATTCCCGGCGGGGTCAGGGATTTTCTCTGCCTCGTGATGGCTGGGTGTTGTGTGTTGTCCTTAGGTTAGTTAGGTTTAAGTAGTTCTAAGTTCTAGGGGACTGATGACCATAGATGTTAAGTCCCATAGTGCTCAGAGCCATTTGAACCATTTGAACCCAACTCGTCACCATAGAACTGCAACCGCAGCTGGTTGTATTTTAGCCATAATACGTACTGCTTACTACCAATCCAACTGTAGAGCTGCCGAAATTTCATCCCTGCCACAGCCTAGAGGTGTAAATAGGACGCTTCCATGGCAATGGCCGGCCTGGTTAGCAGCAACGTTTCTTTTCGTGAGTCAACGGCCTGGTGCGTTGACCAACCTTTAAGTTTCTGCGATTCGACCTGCTACCGTAAGGCAACAGATGGACGTCGGTCACTGGGCCCTGCTCCTGACCTTTCTGCGTTAGACAGAAATGTGGCCTTTTTCACACAGTCAGAGCCGGATAGCAGTATTCAAATCCCCGAGGACCAGTCCGTCATCATCGAACAGCTGGCCAGTAGTATGATGTCCAGTCTGTGCCAATCGGTGTCATACCAATGACGCTGCCGTCACTACTGTCGCTAGGCCGCGAACTGTCTTCTGCCTCTGTCTTCCGCTGCTTGGGCGGCTCAGAACACCGTCGCCTTCGTGCGACTAAGCCGCTGGGGTCCAGCCATATCAACATCTACTGTGGTTCTAGAGAGGACTCCTTCGCCCTGTGACGCAGGGGCGAGACAAGGTTTACTGTATTCTTGGTACAGCATCCGACGTTGACCGTCCAACTACGGGTTAGTGAACGCGAGACTTCCTCTTACGCAACATGACAGACGCTCAGTTTCGCTGACAAGGACGACGCTGAGAGGTCAACGCACTGGGAGACATCGCGTCAGTCTGTCACATTCACCTGGCTACATTTGTTCCGCAGCTGAACGGTGAGAGAATTACCTAAATTATTCTCTTTTTGCCCCTTTCCTTCTAACTTTTTCCACATCCTACTCTTCTAATTTAATTTTCGCAAACTCAGCCTGTACCTAAAGGTAAAAGACCTTCGCCTCATATGCGATCTTCCTGTCTTTCATACATAATCCATTGCCGAGGCTACATAGGAATCCCTTCTTCTGTCTCACTGCAATCGCCCCAATAAAATCTCAATTCACAGTCCCCACATATTAGTCATGAACTATTGACTAACCTGCGATAGCTTGTACATATTTCACCAATAGTTGTACTATTATAAATCATTACACCGATGTATGTGTTTTTGAATATTAGTGGTATGTCGTTGTTCTTGTTGCTGTTGTGGTCTTCAGTCCAAAGACTGGCTTATGCAGATCTCCATGTCGATCTATACTGCGCAGTAGTCTTTAACTCTGAATAACTACTGCAACCTATGAGACCATGCTGAAAAGTAATTCTTCAGAATTTTTTGTTCTGTTCTCAATATTGGTTGAGGTATTACATGTCATGCGTATAACTCGGTAAACTTTCCCGCTTTGCTGACGCAGTTTGCAACGCTCTGTTGCTTGAGCGCTCCGGACTAAACATGGCAGTACTTAACACATTTATGTCGGTGCGTGAGAAATTGAAAGCATGAATTCGCAGACTTCCTTCACACGAGGGTCACTCCAAAAGAAATGCACACTATTTTTTAAAAAATCCATCTTTTATTCAACAAGTTTGAAAGTTTTGCAGTGTGTGGATACATTCTTTAATAATATTTTCATTTCCCCATATAATTTCCATCCCTCTCAACTGCCTTACGCCATCTTGGAACCAGCGTCTGTATACCCGCACGGTAAAATTCTGGACCAACCTGTTGGAGCCACTGTTTGGAAGCGTGCACAAGGGAGTCATCATCTTCAAACCTTGTTCCACGAAGAGAGTCTTTCAGTTTCTCAAAGAGATGATTGTCACATGGAGCCAGGTCAGGACTGTAAGGCGGGTGTTTCAGTGTTGTCCATCCGAGTTTTGTGATCGCTTCCATGGTTTTTTGACTAACATGTGGCCGTAAATTGTCGTGCAACAGAAAAACATCCTACTTTTGCCGATGTAGTCGAACACGACTCAGTCGAGCTTGAAGTTTCTTCAGTGTCGTACATACGCATCAGAATTTATGGTGGTTCCACTTGGCATGATGTCCACAAGCAAGAATCCTTCGGAATCGAAAAACACCGTAGCCATAACTTTTCCAGCAGAAGGTACGGTTATGAATTTTTTTTCTTGGGTGAATTTGCATGATGCCACTCCATTGATTGCCTCTTCGTCTCTGGTGAAAAACGATGGAGCCATGTTTCGTCACCTGTCACAATTCTTCCATGAAATTCATCTCCACCATTCTCGTACAGTTCCAAAAGTTCGCTGCATACCGTTTTCTTGTTTCTTTGTGAGCCACTGTCACCTGGCACAAACCTTTTTTAACGCCAACACTTTCAGTATTCTGCAAACACTTCCTTCCCCTATCCCAAAATAGTGTGACAATTCGTTCGCTGTGATGCGTCTGTCGGCAGTCACCAATTCGTTAACTCTCTGAACATTGTCTGGAGTGTGTGCAGTACGAGGCCTGCCGCTGCGACGACGATCCTCAATATTGTCGTGCCTGCTTTCATCACGTAACCTGCTTCCCCACCGACTAACTGTACTGCGACAGCATCTCCATACACCTTTTTCAACCTCTTGTGGATTTTCCCACTGTCTCGTTTTCACAGCACAGGAATTCTATGACAGCACGTTCCTTCTGACGAACGTCAAGTGTAGCAGCCATCTTGAAGACATGCTCTGACGGTGCCACTCACGGGAACAGGTTGAACTAAGTTTAAAAACAATCAGGAAGCATGTATCTACACACTGCAAACCTTTCACACATGCAGAATGAAAACTGTATGTTTACAAAAATAGTGTGCATTTCTTTTGGAGTGACCCTCGTACATGCAGCACCCTCTCCATCAGCAATACAATGCGACCATACACGAGCGTTGCCTTTGGTTCACAGTCATCGACCATCCTCCATATACTCCCGACTGTGTCCCATTCGATTTTCATCTCTTTCCAAAACTTAAAGAAGACTTCGATGGCGTCACACGATGGAGCGGTGGAAGCAGAGGTGAGATTGTGGCTCCGTACACAAACAATCTACAGTGGTGTTATCAACAAAATGGTCTCTCGTTGGGAGATATCTGTTCGTCGACAGGTTGACTATGTTGAGAAAGAAATATGTATGCAGCAAGAATAAAGATGTAGAATGTTAATAATGGTTGTTTTTTTTAAAAATGTTTAAGAATTTTCACATTTAAAAATTCGGAGGCTTTACTTTTCAGCACCTCCTCGCACTTACACTCGTGTTTATACTCGCGGATAGGCTAAACAACTTAGGCCTATTGCTCTTGACTTCTAACACTGAATATCCTTATATAAATTTAACTGAAATCATACCTGCGTTAATTTCCATTTATAAACACTGAGTACTTCGATATTTAGCCTTTTACATGAAACAGGAACTCAAATGAATCAAGATTAAGTTTATTCGTGTTTATCGTTAACAGATTTAAACCTGAGAGTGGTTTCTTTTCATGAGAACTTAACACATTTTTTAATGAATGTAGCTAATGTAAATGTGGAACTTTTGTGTCATGAACTAGAACAGTAGGCACTTATACAGTAATTTACTATGCAGTAGAGACAAAATGAAATGGTAAACCCGATTAATAACTTAGCTCCACGGCTGCTCGAAGGACAGCGTTTCGTTTGCAACCGAAGATAACACAGTCTAGAATCTTTACCTTGCTCATTTACTTTCATCCTTCCTACAATATGTGCAGCCGGTTATTCGCAGACATTTTTAGTTTCATACGACAAGATATCGTTACACATTGCATGGTTTTTTCTCTCTATCGATTCAAATAAACACAAAGTGGAACTAGTTTTAACATTGGTCGCAACTGCTGAAGTTCTATGCCAAGCGCATTGGACACTAGAGTTTGTGTAACAGTTCGTGATTATGAGTTATTGCAGTTTATAGTTTAGAGCAACAGATTCATTTAATTACAATTTAAATTATCCTTAAAATTAATCCTATTCGCTCGTCACCTACATCAAATGTGAATTTCTAAGACTTTAAGGTCACTTTGTAATAATTCAGTTTCATCATGTCTCGTGTGTTTGAGATCTCATTTACTGATCTAAAAATTGACGTACGTGAATAAAATCATTTACTGGCGAAAAGCTGCAAATCATTTACAAAACTTTATAAAATATTCCAGCAATTGTGGCAAGTAATGATATACTGAAACATATGAAGAGTCTACGTGTTTTGCCATTGACTGTTTTTTATTTTTAACCCAGATACCACAATTTCAGATGTATTACATGTCTGCCACATCATAATCAAATTACTCGGTAAAATTCCATTGCAGAGGTTGGTTTTAACCGCACAGATAAGACTTTTGAATGTAAGGCGGTTGAGTTCATATTCATTAAGCGGTTTTTCCCAAGATACGTTATCCATTATTTTGTGTGTCCTTGTCGCTACCATCAGATCGTTGAGTCACAAAATAGCGTTGGGGGAGAGTGGTGTGGGGGTAAAATATAGCGACATTAACGGTGCCCCTCATTTTATTGCATAAAAATAATATTATTTCAGTAACAGGATGGAGGACGCTA
Source organism: Schistocerca serialis cubense (assembly GCF_023864345.2). Taxonomy (NCBI): domain Eukaryota; kingdom Metazoa; phylum Arthropoda; class Insecta; order Orthoptera; family Acrididae; genus Schistocerca; species Schistocerca serialis. The sequence goes on from NC_064638.1 coordinate 314,217,515, forward strand.
GAGCTAAAACTACATACATAATCCACAAGCAACTGTACGGCGCACGGCGGAAGGTATCTTGTATCACTGTGAGCCATTTTCTTTCTTCTTCTATTCGCAAACACAGCGAGGGAAAAAGATTGTCTACGCTCCTCTCTATGAGCCCTAATTTTTCTTATCTTCGTCGTCCTTTGGCGGCGTAGAATCGTTCTGCAGCCAGCCTCAAATGCTGTTTCTCTACATTTTCTGAATAACTACTCGTGAAAGCAACGTCGTCTTCCCCTCAGTCATTTCCCTTTGAATTCAAGAACCATCTCCTACCGGTAACGATTTTGAATTGTTGCGATGTCTTCCTTTAATCTAATCTGCTGAAGTCCCACACACTCGAGCAGTACTCAAGAGTGCGTAATACTAGTGTTCTATATGTGAGCTCCTTCATAGGCGAGCTATAATTTTCTAGAATTTTCCCAGTAAACCGAAATCGACCATTCTACTTCCCTAGTACCGTCCTTCCGTGCTCGTTCCATTTCAACGCTTTGTAACGCTACGCTAGATATTTAACAGACGCGACTATTGTCAAGCAGCACCCTGCTAACGCTGTATTCTGTATTGGAACATTACAGGCTTATTTCTCCTGCTCAGCTGCATCAACTAATATTTCTCTACATTTAGAGCAATCCGTCACACCAACAGAAATTTAGTACCCCGAGAAACGTTAAAATCAGAAGGAAGTTACCTAAGATATAATGTTCTTCAAGACTCTTGAACTGACGTTCTGCTGTCTTTAACAGTCAAAGATTTTATTTTCAACGTTTGTTTGTTGCGACTTTTGTTGGAAACTTAACCGAAGACAAGTACTCTGAGCAACCGTTCAAAACAGTGCAGTAGCTTTTACTGTCGAAAATGAAACCTCTGTGTGTCTACGGGCTTAGCTTTGAAGACTCGTTAGGCTTTTAACATAACAAAAAGCGGGATTTTATCGAGACTGACGTGTTAGCATCGTTCTACGGTGACGTATGTTCTCCTAGAACTCTCTTCCAATTGATCCAGCAATGTGTACTTACGCTAGGACAAAGGAAGGAAAGTACTTTCGGGGCTGATTCACCAACCATACGTATTATCAACATTTCAATCTTCTAAAACCTTGCTGGATGTTTCATAGACGCCCAGTTTTGAAATCTTTCGAGATTCCACACCAACTTACTGGTCTTCCATGATTCCTTTCCACAGGAGATCTACTGTGTTGTTTTTGTGAATGTGGTAATGTCCTTCTTTCCTGTTCTGTAGAGCAAATTCATTAGTAATATATATAAATGTAGCTCAGTTTGTCGGGAACAAGAGAGAGCTCATTGCTTCTGCGCACAACTGCTGTTTCCAGATCGCACTCCTCTCCCACAAAATTCTTATATGTCTAGCCAGGAATTTTTCCAGAGTTATCCCTACATTACTAAACCGTCCTTAAAACAGAATGAGCGTTACAGCCAGAGAACGTCAAGGGTAACAAACTACGTGCTGCAGAAGCTGGTCAGACTCAGCACCGTGTGTGAAGAACTGCTTTATGAATGTGTTTGTTCTCTGTACCAGTGGACTCTTACTTTGACGATAATTGCAGAAACAATCCAACAAAAAGCAGATAAGAAAATTGTAGATAATATTTTACACATTTCAGACGTAGAAACTGCGGGTTTGTGTAGATAGTATCCAATAAAATTCAGATAAGAAAATTAGCAGTAATTGCATGTAACTGCCAATTAAATACTATAGAGAATATGATAAGTGCTGGAATGATCTCTACAAGAGCAGCTATAGTGGAAAATGAATGCACAACCAGGCATGACGGTCTGGGGTGCCATTTATTGTCATAGCAGGACTCCTTTCGTTGTCATTCGCGGCAGCCTGACAGCACAGTGGTACACCGACTATATTCTACACTGGCATCTCATTAACATAATGCCCATCCGCACACGATGAGAGTTTCTACTGCTTGCCTTCGTGCTTGCCAAACCCTATCTTGGCCAGAATGGTCGCCGGATCTCTCTCCAACTGAGAATATTTGGAGCATTGTGAGCAGGGGCGCGGCCTCCAACCATCTCCGGACTTTGACGACCTAACGCGCTAGTTGGTCAGGATTTGGCACCATATCACTTAGGAGGACATCCAATCTGTCTGTCAACAAATGCCAAGCTGAATAACTGCTTGCATAAGAGACAGAGGTGAATCAAAGCCTTATTTGCTTGCTCAATATGTGACGCTCCTTCCCGTGAATAAATTATACAACTTTTCTGAAATTGTAATCTGTTTGTCTATATACATACACACCATCTATCTGTTTCCGTCCCATTCTGATAATTCCTTGGTGGTGCGCTTTTTTCTCTTGTCTGATAGTGTGTTAAGGTTCCTTCTTGTTACACTCAGACGTGGACGGTGGGAACAATGGCTGTGCAAAATGTTATCCTTTAACTGCACCTGAATGATATCCACGGGATACAGAGCTCAAGAATATTCCTTAGTTTCTGTCGTGATAGACTTCTTAAAGATGTCCTAGGTGGTTCTCGCGATATGTACGACGATTTACGTCGACTGTCTGCTGCTTAAGATTGCAACAGTTATGTTACGTTAGCTTGTCAGTAAAACAAACCTGTGACAGTTAGCGTAGTCCTTCTTTGTACATGCTCAGCGTCTCCTGTCAGATATTGTATCGGTCCACTATCAGCATCAGTATGAAGTATGACCCCCAGGGGCACGAATACACTCTTTTATTCGTTCTGGCATGGAATCAAACAGCCATCGTTGTCATCTTGAATAGCTGCTTGCCCTGCCAGAGACGTATGTTGTGTCAGTCCATCAACACCGCCGGTTGGAGGCTGGCATGAAAGTGTACATCTTCTCATCACATCCAGAAATGTTCTCTGAGTGACAAAACAGGGGAATGGGCAGGTGACTGTGCAGTGCAGATTTCTGCATTATGGTGTTGGAATAAGCTAATTATATTAATACTCTGGTCATGAATATTTTACCATTCTTCCCACACACAGATGAGCATGCAGGTGTATGGTGTCTGTAGTTATGGTACAACAATAAACGATACATCAGAACTCGACACCTCAGCCCAGTTTCCACTAATCTGTTCCTCACGGTTCGTTATAACAAACAGCGGCTGTTATTCATCTTTATGTCAGAGACAGTCGAAAACCTTACGAACGTTTCGTAATGTACACTGAATACGGGCAGCACCAAGTATTCAACATCGAAAGTTCCAACGTCCAGAGAGCTGAACCAGTCGAAGCCGAACACAAGCCAGCACATCAACAGAACACGTAATGTGACAACGGAACAAGCCAAGAAAGAGAATAGCCCTAAACATGCAAACATCTAAGTGTGGCAAGTATACTTACCCATCGATTTTGATCATCTTCAAATACGCTGTAATGTAGAGCTAAATAGACTTTTTTTTTTACACGTGTCCATACGGCCATTAAGGGTGTGAAACATCCCCTTGGAAAAAGTTGAATTTAATATTTCTGAATGGACACTCTGGAAACGGCAACAGATATAAAAAAATTCAAATGAAAATTCTATGATTTTTAATGTACGCTATAACGGTGCTGCTACATTTGTCGAAGAAGACAATTTTTTCGAAATTTCCCCCACCCCCTACTATTTTGCTTTTGATTTCGACATTTGACTAACAGTAAAACGTATAACGTCGTTAATATCAAATACAATCGTATATGAGGAAGTGGTATCCCAAACACTCATTTGTCAGAAATACACTACTGGCCATTAAAATTGCTACCCCACGAAGATGACGCGCTACAGACGCGAAATTTAACCGACACGAAGAAGATGCTGTGATATGCAAATGATTAGCTTTTCAGAGCATTCACACAAGGTTGACGCCACTGGCGACACCTACAACGTGCTGACATGACGAAAGTTTCCAACCGATTTCTCATACACAAACAGTAGTTGACCGGCGTTGCCTGGTGAAACGTTGTTGTGATGCCTCGTGTAAGGAGGAGAAATGCGTACGATCACGTTTCCGACTTTGATAAAGGTCGGATTGTAGCCCATCGCGATTGCGGTTTGTCGTACCGCGACATTGCTGCTCGCGTTGGTCGAGATCCAATGACTGTTAGCAGAATATGGAATCGTTGGGTTCAGGAGGGTAATATGGAACGCCGTGCTGGATCCCAACGGCCTCGTATCACTAGCAGTCGAGATGACAGGCATCTTATCCACATGGCTGTAACGGATCGTGCAGCCACGTCTCGATCCCTGAGTGAACAGATGGGGACGTTTGCAAGACAACAACCATCTGCACGAACAGTTAGACGACGTTTGCAGCAGCACGGACTATCAGCTCGGAGACCATGGCTGCGGTTACCCTTGACGCTGCATCACAGTCAGGAGCGCCTGCGATAGTGTACTCAACAACGAACCTGGGTGCACGAATGGCACAACGTCAGTTTTTCGGATGAATCCAGGTTCTGTTTACAGCATCATGATGGTCGTATCCGTGTTTGGCGACATCGCGGTGTACGCACATTAGAAGCGTGTATTCATCATCGCCATACTGGCGTATCACCCGGCGTGATGGTATGGGGTGCCATTGGTTACACGTCTCGGTCGCCTCTTGTTCGCATTGACGGCACTTTGAACAGTGGACGTTACATTTCATATTTGTTACGACCCGTGATTCTACCCTTCATTCGATCCCTGCGAAAGCCTACATTTAAGCAGGATAGTGCACGACCGCATGTTGCAGGTCCTGTACGGGCCTTTCTGGATACAGAAAATGTTCGACTGCTGCCTTTTGCCAGCACATTCTCCAGATCTCTCACCAATGGTGGCCGAGCAACTGGCTCGTCACAATACGCCAGTCACAACTCTTGATGAACTGTGGTATCGTGTTGAAGCTGCATGGGCAGCTGTACCTGTACACGCCATCCAAGCTCTGTTTGACTCAATGCCCAGGCGTGTCAAGGCCGTTATAAGGCCAGAGGTGGTTGTTCTGGGTACTGATTTCTCAGGATCTATGCACCCAAATTGCGTAAAAATGTAATCACATGTCAGTTCTAGTATAATATATTTGTCCAATGAATACCCGTTTATCATCTGCATTTCTTCTTGGTGTAGCAATTTTAATGGCCAGTAGTGCAAGCTCTATATCGCCGTACGCGCGCCCAATGTGTGTCCGCTTCTATGCCAATTGTCATATTAGGTTGTTTATTACGTCTTTTCCAGATACTTGTATTCTGAATGAATATTCTACATATACCGGGTGACTATAATCAAACTTGCCCTGACACGACACTAATCAGCGTACGAGTACAAAGCTTTGTAGCATTAATGCAGAGTATGAGGTGCATGATTTCCATGCGTCAAGCGCCACGTTTCAGTTCCATCTATGGCCACCAGGTGCCAGTCATCGCGATTCATAGTCTCACACAGCTGACCAGTTGCAGTGTACTTGTTGATGTGTCAACATGAGCTTGGACAAAAGGAGCAGGGCATTACTGGTGAAGCTCTAGTATCAAAACGACGGAAATGCTGCAGCCGCGCTTCGAGAACATCGCCGGCTCAAAGTATTACGGTAGGGTCCTCTTTCTCCACCTGCTGTGCGGAGCATCATAAAGAAGTTCGAATCAAGAGGAGAACTGGGTGTCGCTCCGGGAAGAGGCCGACGACCGGTTGCGCCACAGGTGGTTGACGAAATCGCTGTTGCTCTGGCAGACGACGCTGCGCGCAGTTCCCAATCGCCAGGCAGTGCGCGTGCTGTGTCACGACAGTTGAACATCCCGGGATCCACTGTACGTAAGGTGCTTCGAACCATTCTCAAATGGTATCAGTACGAGATCGTACAGCAGCCTGCACCATAGAACGCACAACGATGTGTTGACTTCGCTCTCCACTTACTCGCAGGGATTGAAGTTGACGAGGGCTGGCTGGCCCTGGATCACCCTACTGACAGACAAATCCCATATTTCTCTGATGGGAGAGGTGAACACATGGAATTGCCGAGTGTGGGGTTCTTCACCTCTAGTCACTATGCATAAAGTTCCTCTGTATGGAAAACGTGTCTCCCTGTGATTTCTGTTCCTGGGGCTACCTGAAAGGACAGTGTTCACCAGGGGAACATTCACATATGTGCTGATCTGAAGCGCAGCGTATCAAGAGTGGTAGCCAGCATGCTTCGTTCTTCTGTGCAGAATGCAATCCTGCGCATTCAGATTCTTCTGGAGACTGATGGGCGCCATATCGAACCCTTTTTGAAGCAGTAATGGTACCGGTATATAAAGGTTTGATGTACCGTAGTAGCACATTAAAAGCTATTCTATTGAATTTATTCTGTATTATTTCTCTGCCACAAGTTCTTGACATTAGTGCTACCAAGTTTCGTACTCGTACGATGATTAGTTTCTGTGTTACACGTGATATATAGGGAAAGTTTAATTATAACCACCGGGTGTATATATACAGGGTGGTCCACTGGTTGTGACCGGGCCAAATATCTCACGAAATAAGCATCAAACGAAATAACTACAAAGGACGAAGCTTGTCTAGCTTGAAGGGGGAAACCAGATGGCGCTATGGTTGGCCCGCTATATGGCGCTGCCATAGGTCAAACGGATATCAACTGCGTTTTTTTTAAAATAGGAACCCCCATTTTTTATTACATATTCGTGTAGTGCGTAAAGAAATATGAATGTTTTAGTTCGACCACTTTTTTCGCTTTGTGATAGATGGCGCTGTAATAGTCACAAACATATGTCTCACAGTTTTAGACTAACAGTTGATAACAGGTAGGTTTTTAAATTAAAATACAGAACGTAGGTACGTTTGAACATTTTATTTCGGATGTTGCAATGTGATACATGTACCTTTGTGAACTTATTTCTGAGAACGCATGCACATTAATGCAATTAATGCTCAAAATGATGTCCGTCAACCTCAATGCATTTGGCAATATGTGCAACGACTCAACAGAGAGTAGTTCACCTTCTGTAATGTTCGCACATGCATTGACAATGCGCTGACGCATGTTGTCAGGCGTTGTCGGTGGATCACGATAGCAACTGTCGTTCAACTTTCCCCACAGAAAGAAATCCGGGGACGTCAGATCCGGTGAACGTGCTTCGACGACCAATCCACCTGTTATGAAATATGCTATTCAATACCGCTTCAACCGCACGTGAGCTATGTGCCGGACATCCATCATGTTGGAAGTACATCGCCACTCTGTCATGCAGTGAAACATCTTGTAGTAACATCGGTACAACATTACGTAGGAAATTGACATTTAGATTGTCATCGATAAAATGGGAGCCAATTATCCTTCCTCCCATAATGCCGCACCATACATTAACCCGCCAAGGTCGCTGGTGTTCCACTTGTCGCAGCCATCGTGATGTATCCGTTGCCCAATAGTGCATATTATGACGGTTTACGTTACCGCTGTTGGTGAATGACGCTTCGTCGCTAAACAGAACGTGTGCAAAAACTCTGTCATCGTTCCGTAATTTATCTTGTGCCCAGTGGCAGAACTGTACACGACGTTCAGTGTCGTCACCATGCAATTCCTGGTGCATAGAAATATGGTACGGGTCCAATCGATGTTGATGTAGCATTCTCAACACCGACGTTTTTGAGATTCCCGATTCTCGCGCAATTTGTCTGCTGCTGATGTGCGGATTAGTTGCGACAGCGCCTAAAACACCTACTTGGGCACCATCATTTGTTGCAGGTCGTAGTTGATGTTTCACATGTGGCTGAACACTTCCTGTTTCCTTAAATATCGTAACTATCCGGCGAATGGTCCGGACACTTGGATGATGTCGTCCAGGATACCGAGCAGCATACATAGCACACGCCCGTTGGGCATTTTGATCACAATAGCCATACATCAACACGATATCGACCTTTTCCACAATTGGTGAACGGTCCATTTTAACACGGGTAATGTATCACGAAGCAAATACCGTCCGCACTGGCGGAATGTTACGCGACACCACGTACTTATACGTTTGTGATTATTACAGCGCCACATATCACAAAGGGACAAAAGTGCTCCAACTAGAATATTCATATTTCTTTACGTACAACATGAATATGTGATAAAAAATGGGGTTCCTATTTTTAAAAAAAATGCAGTTGACCTATGGCGGCGCCATCTAGCGGGCCAACCATAGCGCCATCTGGTTTCCCCCTTTAAGCTAGACGAGTCTCGTTCTTTGTAGTTTTTTCGTTTGATGCTTATTTCGTGAAATATTTGGACCGGTCACTATCAATGGACCACACTGTATATTCTATTTATTAAAAAATGTTTTTGTTGTTTTTGTGTTTTCTTAATACATTTGATTGGTATATTTTTTATTGAATTAAGAGAGTCATGGTAACAAAATCTTTTTTGCTTTCTGGAAATGACGCGTTTAGCGCTTTTGGGGCATCATCAGAGTGACTTAAAAATTAGTGCGGAAAAACAACATTCGTCCATTAATGAAATATGTGGGCATTAATGGACGAATTTTGGTTCAAATGGTACAAATGGCTCTGAGCCCTATGGGAATTAACTTCTATGGTCATCAGCCCCCTAGAAATTAGAACTACTTACACCTAACTAACCTAAGGACAGCACACAACACCCAGTCATCACGAGGCAGAGAAAATCCCTGACCCCGCCGGGAATCGAACCCGGGAACCCGGGCGCGGGAAGCGAGAACGCTACCGCACGACCACGAGCTGCGGATGACGAATTTTGGTTTTCTACATTAATTTTTACGTCAGTCTTATGATGTCCCAAACGGACGAAACGCGATATTTCCCGTAAATAAAAAAGGTTTTGCAAGCGAGACTATCTTCTTTCAATAAATTCATAACCGGTTGCTGTACCAGACGGCGAACATGGAATGAAATCAATTTTAGTGTATTATTTTATTTTAAGTTGCGGCCTTTTTTTCGAATTTAATTATGGTATATTCAAAATTTCGGTGAAATTCTTGTAGCGTATATTGACTCGTGGTCAGGTGCAAACTCTGTTTTCGGAAAAATGATGCATTATGCGTGGTTTGAAGCAGAATTATTGCCAATGCATGAAATCTTCAGCAATTCTAATGATGTTTTTTCTTAAACGAGATCAATAGGAGGAAATGTCACTATGGCAAGCCTGCCTTTGCGCGATGCTCACAATGTTCGGAATGGCCGTTTCCAATGTTTCTACGATCAGTATCGTCCAAGGGAACGCCCCAAATCTTCATGAAGAATGAACATAAGAATAAAATGTGAGAATTAATATAAGAATGAAATATAAGATATGACCATTTAAAATGATTGGTACTGTTGAAAATACCATCCACACTTCTTGTGAAACCCAACTGTAATTTTGTAATTATTATGGTCTCTATATGCCCTAATTTGATGAGAAACATTCTTGTGGTAATCTTCTGTGGACATAGGTAAATAAATTTAAAAAAATAAAAAATGGAAACAATAACCGGGTTTCGAACACGGGTCACAAAAATTTGAAGCCGCGGCGCTAACCGCAGTACCCAGGAGGCTGTTACGCCCTAAAACGCATGTAAATTGTGGAGGAAACTTTGACACTCGTCTTCTCAGATACGATCAGATTATGGCCCTTGCCGTGTTCTCCCCCGTAAGTCAATCTCCTCTGGCGGGCATTCAGCTTGAATAGCGCCCAACACTGCAGTCATGAACTGTGCGGCTGGTCCCGGCGGAGGTTCGAGTCCTCCCTCGGGCATGGGTGTGTGTGTTTGTCCTTAGGATAATTTAGGTTAAGTAGTGTGTAAGCTTAGGGACTGATGACCTTAGCAGTTAAGTCCCATAAGATTTCACACACATTACATTAGCGCCCAACACCAGAATAAGCTGTTCGTGCACAACCTCTAGGCATTTTGTGTTGCGATCTCCATTTGAAAATTTTCAGCAACGTTACGCTCACTCAATAGTTATCTTTCACTCATACCATTCCTCATCTTTAGGAATGGCTTATTTCTATATTGAAGAAACTGAATACAAGCTCGCAAAAGCATAAAAACTGAATCCTCATATCCAAAAGGTCTACAAATGCTGAAGTATCAGTGTGGTATTATTAGGTCGAGGTGTTTATGGTGTAACAATTTTTATATCCGTCAGTGTAGGTAGTATGTCGAAGTAGCGCAGTTCCACGGCCAAGGAAAAATAGTACAACGCACCGGATTCTGACTGCTGTGCCCGCAGATTTTGGACTCTCGTTTCCAATCTAACATTTGAGAAAAATTTCAGTGACCACCATTATGCTGCTACTCCTTCCGAAGGCTATCTAATGACGTTAACAAAGATACATTATTCCACCAGAAAAAAGCCTTAGTTGCTCCAGTGTCTCAGTGGTTAAAAAAAAAAATACTGACGGTGTTCCGAGTGCTGCGATGCGGGCTGTGTGCATCGCAGAGCGCTGAAATATCTTAGGTATGTTCATTAATCGGTGCACTCGCGCATTATGTTGAAATAAAGTAATTCCACTTTCTGACACAACGTGAAAATATGGCGCTATATTGTCCTGTTTCGCCGTCAGTTTGCTGTATGTCGCTTGGCGATGCGTGCTAATTTCTTCTATATACACTCCTGGAAATGGAAAAAAGAACACATTGACACCGGTGTGTCAGACCCACCATACTTGCTCCGGACACTGCGAGATGGCTGTACAAGCAATGATCACACGCACGGCACAGCGGACACACCAGGAACCGCGGTGTTGGCCGTCGAATGGCGCTAGCTGCGCAGCATTTGTGCACCGCCGCCGTCAGTGTCAGCCAGTTTGCCGTGGCATACGGAGCTCCATCGCAGTCTTTAACACTGGTAGCATGCCGCGACAGCGTGGACGTGAACCGTATGTGCAGTTGACGGACTTTGAGCGAGGGCGTATAGTGGGCATGCGGGAGGCCGGGTGGACGTACCGCCGAATTGCTCAACACGTGGGGTGTGAGGTCTCCACAGAACATCGATGTTGTCGCCAGTGGTCGGCGGAAGGTGCACGTGCCCGTCGACCTGGGACCGGACCGCAGCGACGCACGGATGCACGCCAAGATCGTAGGATCCTACGCAGTGCCGTAGGGGACCGCACCGCCACTTCCCAGCAAATTAGGGATACTGTTGCTCCTGGGGTATCGGCGAGGACCATTCGCAACCGTCTCCATGAAGCTGGGCTACGGTCCCGCACACCGTTAGGCCGTCTTCCGCTCACGCCCCAACATCGTGCAGCCCGCCTCCAGTGGTGTCGCGACAGGCGTGAATGGAGGGACGAATGGAGACGTGTCGTCTTCAGCGATGAGAGTCGCTTCTGCCTTGGTGCCAATGATGGTCGTATGCGTGTTTGGCGCCGTGCATGTGAGCGCCACAATCAGGACTGCATACGAACGAGGCACACAGGGCCAACACCCGGCATCATGGTGTGGGGAGCGATCTCCTACACTGGCCGTACACCACTGGTGATCGTCGAGGGGACACTGAATAGTGCACGGTACATCCAAACCGTCATCGAACCCATCGTTCTACCATTCCTAGACCGGCAAGGGAACTTGCTGTTCCAACAGGACAATGCACGTCCGCATGTATCCCGTGCCACCCAACGTGCTCTAGAAGGTGTAAGTCAACTACCCTGGCCAGCAAGATCTCCGGATCTGTCCCCCATTGAGCATGTTTTGGACTGGATGAAGCGTCGTCTCACGCGGTCTGCACGTCCAGCACGAACGCTGGTCCAACTGAGGCGCCAGGTGGAAATGGCATGGCAAGCCGTTCCACAGGACTACATCCAGCATCTCTACGATCGTCTCCATGGGAGAATAGCAGCCTGCATTGCTGCAAAAGGTGGATATACACTGTACTAGTGCCGACATTGTGCATGCTCTGTTGCCTGTGTCTATGTGCCTGTGGTTCTGTCAGTGTGATAATGTGATGTTTCTGACCCCAGGAATGTGTCAATAAAGTTTCCCCTTCCTGGGACAATGAATTCACGGTGTTCTTATTTCAATTTCCAGGAGTGTAGCTACAGTTGGTGTGATGCGTTAAGAAGGTTGAAGTTTTCCGTACGAAACGCAGTGGCTACTCAGAAGAAAGACGCGCACTGCCGGTAAAGTTGTTTTATCAGAATGGCAGCAAAAGCAGCGCTCCATTGTGAGAATATCACCGACAGAAACAACTGCGAAGAGGTCCCCCGCCACTAAATGGGCTAAACAACATGATCAAGAAATTTGAAGACACAGATGGATCAGATGGTGCGGCAGGGAGAGGGAGGCAGCCCATTGCCATGGCAGTCGTTGCTGACGCTGCTCTAGCAGCAGCCGACCGCACAGATATGCCTCAGATTCTGCATCCAGTGTGCGAGTTGTGTCGCGGGAACTGTCTCTCCTCTGGTCAACAGTTCAAAACATTTGCGACGCATTTTTCATTGGTATCCCTACAAGATCCAGAATATGCACCAAACCAAGTCTCAATGTAGACCAAGACGCCGTAACTTTGCCCTACGTTTTCGGCCGCAGGGAAACGAATGACAAGTGGCCAGGGAATATTCTTTGGTATTCTTTTGAAGGACGAGGCACATTTTACTTTGCACGGTTTAGTGAAAGCGCAGTACTGTCGCATATGGGGTTCTACTCCGCCATACATTGTGCAGGAACATCCACTGTACTCAGCTTATGTGACTGTGTGGTGTGGTTCAACAAGCTCCTTCATTCTCGGTCCATTTTTCTTAGAGGAGATGACGCCTCTTGGGCCTGTTAGGTGTATTGTGACTTCTGCACGTTATGAGGAGCTCCTTGAGTAACACGTGGTTCCAGTTTTACAGGAGCCAATTGTGTCCACGCAACTATTTTCGAGCAAGACTGGGCGAAGCCACACGTCGCCAGCCAGGTGAAAGTTTTGATGCGAGAAACCTTCAGAAACGACCACATCATCTCTAGGAAATTTCATGATGTATAGCTTTCCATATCCCCCGACCTAAAACCAGTTATGGTGATATCTCAGAGGTCATGTCTATCAGAGACGTATCCGGACTCTTTGTGTTCTGAAGAATAGCACACAACATATCAGCATGATTACAACGGATATGCTGCAAGCAACTGTCGACCACGCCGTGTTACGGGTGCAGCATATTGCTGAGTCGAGAGGCCATACTGATCATATGTTGTAACTTCAAATGTTCAAATGTGTGTGAATTCGTAAGGGACCAAACTCCTGAGGTCATTGATCCCTAGACTTACACACTACTTAAACTAACTTATTCTAAGAACAATATACACACCCATGCCCGAGGGATGACTCGAACCTCCGGCGGGTGGGACCGCGCAATCCGCGCGGCTGTTGTAACTTGTGACTATATCGTAACAAACTGCCAGAACCACCGCTATCATGTGTTTGATCGTTCCTCCCCTTTTCCTGCACGCACACCATATTCTAACTGCCTTCAGCGCCATATTTTCACCTGTTGGCAGAAAATGGAACTATTATTTTTCAGCATATTCCTTGAGCGCACAGACCAATGAACATACTTACAATGTAAGTCTGCTGAAGTTAAAATCTTCTGGGTTCTTCGGCCTCGTCATATTTCCTTTAAAATAATCGATGTTTCGAACCCTCTGGTGGGATCTTCTTCAGGATGTTTGAGTGTCCAATACTGCTAGAACACTGTTCTACGCTGTTTCAGCGTTCTGCAACGTATACAACCCTCACAGTAACACTCGGAACCCTGCCAGTTTATTTATAATCACCCACTATTATCTGATATTAATGTTAACCTTAAAGTACTCATCTCTTTGCTCATTATCACTTGTCGAAAATTCCGATTAAGTATCTTAATAAGCTTATGAAATGGTGCATCCATGCTACGAGAAACGGACTACAAACATTCCGAAGAGAACGCTACCAAGACCACTAATCTGGCACAATGTTTTTTTGTTTTCTAACTGTTCTGCCAGTTCGTAAGAGTAATGAAGGAAATTACTATCACTTACCGACGAAATGCATAACCTGACAAGTAGTACAGGTGAAGCAGACAGTATATGTGTTTGCGTCGTACTTGTGACACCGGAAGAACGTATAAAGTAAGAAAGTAAATTACTATTTCCAACGTAAATAGAAGTGTTTTGTGCCACAATATACGTCGGTCCAACCTAACCTGCTAAGTAAACGGTCATAAGTATTTCCCGCGTTAAAACTCACCCTTTTACAGAGACAACGCCGCGCTGAGCACCACAAGCCTTTACGAGCACCATGATGGCACGTGGAGCCCCAGTAACCACGTGCATCTACCAGAGAGTATATGCAATAAAGCGCTTTACATCCTGGGGTGCCTTGATGCTAAGTACAGACGTTTGTGCACCTCGCATTGTCTTCTCAGTTTACATAAACTGTTGCAAAGCACGTCAGACTACAGCCGGATGTTTCTATTCTCCAGAGGGTCATCACAATGCACAGCAACGGTAAAATCGACTTCTCCTTTTTGGATGGGTACAGCTTCATTCCGAAATACTTGCAAATACATCAAACGTTCTTTGTCCTGCCTGTTAATTTTCTACTGCATTTGCTTGGTTAAATACCTGTTGAACTCTCTGAACACAACTTAGCACCGTTTATCGACATTATGGCGAGTGACCCATCAGTAAGAGACTTTCCGAAATGATCCCACATGAGTACGTTTTATTCACACTCTATGGATATTGTTGATTGCTCATGTTCATAAATACAGGACCATATGTGGTGGAATGTCTTTAACAATAGTTTCAGACCCTCTAGCTGTAGCGCATATAGATAATCATATACGTTAAAAGCTATTTCGTCAATGTATGACAAAAAAAGCAAATCATCACACAATTCTCTGAAGAAATAACTCAGACAGGAGAGGAACTACTGAATGCTGTATCAGCAACAAGAAGAGAGAAATGTTGCGGTATAGTGAGAACTAGAGATAAGACAGAGCAGACGTAAGGCGCGGAAGCTGCTGAAGAAACTTAACAGTGACTCCACGAGTTCTCGTCCAAGCGTATTTAATGTAAAACCTGACCAAAGTGCGCAGCAGTTACTGTTGAACGGGAAAACTAGAAGAACTGTGAGCAGGAAGCTTCAAAGAAATACTGATGAGGAAGTCTAGATTGGTACTCCCTTCACCATGAAAGAACTGAAAGCAACTATTCAATCAATGAATAACAATAAAGCTGCAGGGCTAGATGATCTAAGATCAGAGAAAATTAGAGTGTTTGGGCCAATAACAATGCAATGGATCTTGAATTTAATGAATACTTGCATTTCGCAATTAAAGATCTGTAAGATCAGGCGCAAAGCCGAAGTTGTAGCACTTCTCAAGCTTGGAAAAGAACCAATTAATCCTAAAAACTTCGGACCAGTGTCTCTTCTTTGCCAAGTGTACAAAGTACAGGAAAGGCTGATCACCAGTCGCATCTCACAATATGTCGATAAAAACCTTAAAAAGGAGCAGTCCAGTTTCCTCCCAGGAAAGTCATGCTGTTGTCAAATCCTCAAGTTGACGCAATATACAGAAGATAGATACGAAGTCATAGGTGTGGCATTCATAGATCTGTCAGCAGCTTATGACACCGTCAGACACAAAAACTTTATTAGAAAGGTATATTCAGTTAGAAAAGACTACAGCTTAACACAGATCACCCAGTGTTTGCTGCAAAACAATAGGTTTCTTGTCACTCAGTACAACAGGAACAGCCGATGAATACCTTGAATAATGGCCTCCCTCAAGGTAGTACGTTGGCTCTCCTGCAGTACAACATATACAGTAACGACCAACCAATCAACCCTGGAACAAGAACATTTATTTGTGCAAATGACACAGTAACTGCAGCTCAAGGCAAAACCTTTGAGGAAGTAAAGACGGAGCTGACTGCAGCTCTCTAGGATCTCGGCGGGTGGCCTATTATGATGATAACCACTGAAGCCAGATCCAAGAAGGACGCAGGTCTCTACCTTTCATCTGAGAAACTGGGAAGCCAGGAAGAAGTTAAGTGTTACCTGGAGAAGGCAACAACTACACCACTACAGTATTCCAAAATACGTGGGAGTAAAGCTGGATCATAGTCTCACATTCAAAGATCATTCCCAAGAAATAAGGCTGAAAGTATCTGCTCGAAACATCATACATAAACTTACTGGCGGCTCCTGCGGATTACAGCGGAACTCGCTCCGTACATCTGCCCTGGCACTATACTTCTCTGCGGAGAATATACAGCACCGATCTGGCGCAACTCCACACATGCTAAACAGGTGGATATTGCATTGAAAGAAACTAGACGGCTTGTGACTAGCTGCGTACGACCAGTTCCTGTCACCAAAATCTACCAAATTTGGGTATAGCGCCACCTGACATCCGCAGAAGAACAACCGCAGAAGTCGAGAAAAAGAAGCAGGAAACCGACCCCAGGCAGCCCACGTTCGGACATGTAGCGTAAAGACCTACACTGAGGTCAAGAAGGAACTCCATGCACACACCATCAGCAATTCCATCAGCACCTGGAACTCGTCCAAAAGAGCTATGGCAAGATTCATTAACTGCAAGGGACAGGAAGAATATCAAAAAGGAACCTGCCGCGGGCTTTCACCTGCCATATGCGACATGGAAGGCTCTAAACAGACTGAGGACAGAAGTGTCGAAATGCAAGGCGAACCTCGGAAAGTGGGGCCACGGCATTGTGGGGGAGTTAAGTCAGTGTGCGACGCACAGGACACATCATCTCCTGGTTGCAGAAACCTGCCCTGTCTTTGCACCTTTACGCAGCAAGTGATTAGGCCACCAAAACCGCGGAACTCAGGTGTTTTCGGTCCATTAATATATAATCATATTTGTCTTTTGTAGTATGTTATTACTTTCAGTATCTTCTATTACCGTCCTGTACTTTTATTTATAATGTTGCATTTTAATTATTTTGTTTATCTAAGTGCTAGACACGTAAAATTATTCAAAAAAATTGTTCAAATGGCTCTGAGCACTATGGGACTTAACATCTATGGTCATCAGTCCCCTAGAACTTAGAACTACTTAAACCTAACTAACCTAAGGACAGCACACAACACCCAGTCATCACGAAGCAGAGAAAATCCTTGACCCCGCCGGCAATCGAACCCGGGAACCCGGGCGTGGGAAGCGAGAACGCTACCGCACGACCACGAGCTGCGGACGTAAAATAATTAATACTCTCAATGAGAGGGCGAAGCTGGCTAATATTGCTGTTCTATATATTGTCCAAAAAATTTTCTCTCATATGACACAAATATGTATTGTCTCTTGTTTCTACAAATATGTCAAATACATTTCTATAAGATCGACTATTTTATGACGGTCTTTATTTCGTATATGGCTAACTACACAATTTCGCGTTTCCACGTATACAATGGTTAGAATGATGAATAGATTAAGGGGAGGTTTACTATCTTTTGGTTCGAAAAATCGATTTTTTTAAATTGCATTTTTGGATCCATAAAAGTGTTTAGAATCCACCCCTGAAATCGTTTTTCCGAATACGGAACGGAAATGTTTCTTATTCACGGTTGAACAAACAATGCACCTGCCTGAAATCGGCCTTTTTCACGCATCAATTTTTTTTTTTTTCATTCGAAGGACGAGTTATTGTACCGGTGCTTGGGAGGAAACACACAAAATTCAAATTAAAGTTTGAACGCGTGTGTTTGGAAGTTAGCCCCCAAGCATTTGCATTCTGGTGCGAGGACTGTGGAGATTGCGACTTTCCTGGCAGTGAGCAGCTTCAACGAACGGTATTCAGCAATTCTGAAGACCATGACAACGATGGACGTCACCCTGGGACTCTATTCAACGCAGTTCGCCAATCATTCGGACAACCATCGGATTCATGCGGCCGAAAACCCCTTGCCACCGGCCGTACGAGCGGCTGTGGAGCAGCGCAGGATGGCCCAGATCGTGCAGAACGCCCTCTATGAGGAAGAGGAAGGACTAGTTTATGGACCCGGAACAGCAGATTGAACGTAAGTTGTATAATATTGCATTTATATGTAGTCAAAACATCAAACGCGTTCTTCTCGAAATGACATTTTTTATTGCGCGGTATGGTAACTTCAAATCTACTGGACCGATTGACGCGATTCTTTGTTTCAGACTAAGATAACTAAATTGTCTAGGAGTTGTACCACTTTTATTCCGATCCACCAACTACAAACATCTTTACTTGGCGGACGACGTCGAAAAATCGATGAGAAAAACCCTTTTTTCAAATGACCGCCATTTTGTTTCCTATGGTCCAAATAACTTAAGCGGGGTACAACTCCTAAAGAATCTTATATACTTCGCTAATGTCAACTCAATTTTGATTTCAGAAGAGCCGGCTGACCTGTGACATACCGCGAGTGGAGGTCTACATCGAAATTTTGTTTCGTTCTGATGGCACTTCCGCCTTTGCTCTTCGATATTTCCGGTCAAAAAAGTCCAGTTTGTAGAGGAAACATCAATAAACATTTTGACCACATTTGACATTGATATCTGTAACACATCCATAGAAAAAAATTCTCAAAGAACATCCTTTTTTCGGGCCAAAGATAGCAAATCTCCCCTTAACGTATTATTTATATCACAATATGCTTGCTAGTATCTCTGGGATATGTTTAATTAGTTGTTACTGGCATTTTTGCTTTTGACGACAACGTATCGATACTAGAGGCACTTGTTGTCAAGCGAATCAAATGCCTAACAATAACAAAGTATATTTTTGCTTTGTAGCGTGTCTGTGTGTTACCAATGCAGGTTGTTTAGTGTCGAACTGCTACGGTGATCCAGCTGATAAAAGCATGCACAACAGTGATACGTGAATTAACAAAATACATCACGCTACTAGGAAATTGCACACTTCAGGAAGTAACTAGGATATTTTTATTGGGCGATGCAGTTTTATCCTTTTAACTTGAGTTTAGCCTCTTCATTTCTGTTTCCAACATTCCTCAATTTAACATTCTTTTTCACGCTAGAATATTATTGTACCGTAAACACTTAACAACTGATTAATATTTCGTAATGTAAGATTAATTCAGCCATCTGACGATGAATGAAACGTTCAAAACCGGTAATGGCAAAGAACAATAAAAATGTTTTAAATAAACGTCACTTATTTAGTTGTTAGTAGTTGTTATAAGAACTTTTGTAGGCGTTGGACGTCGTTTTCCATACCTTGTCGCCGGCCGCGGTGACCGAGCGGTTCTAGGTGCTTCAGTCCGGAACCGCGCGACTGCTACGGTCGCAGGTTCGAATCCTGCCTCGGGCATGGACGTGTGTGATGTCCTTAGGTTAGTTAGGTTTAAGTGGTTCTAAGTTCTAGGGGACTAATGACCTCAGATGTTAAGTCCCATGGTGCTCAGAGCCATTTGAACCATTTGAACCATACATTGTCCTAATTCGTTGAGAGATTTTTTCGGTAACACGGACCGGATCAGAAGTCGTTCAGTCACATCTCAGAGATGCTGAGTGAGGACACTGCACGTCATTGTGCTGCCAAAGGAAACTGGAAATCCTGTTGGACGCTCCAGATAACATGTGAAGCCCGTGCCCGAGCGTTGTTCGTCTGAGAGATCGCGTTTTCCTGGCGTTGCAGGATGGGCAACAGAACTGACTATAACGTTCTGTTTGCGTTCTGCACTGCTCGGAGGAGTGCTGTCATTTTAGGCTACAGATGCTCACATCATAATGCCTGGAGTAGGCTTTCCACGCCGCTTTCTAAAACACTTCAGTTTCTGAATTCTGTTATACAGTGTGCGCTCAAAAGAATCACAATATTATCAGTTTTGTACTCAGTTTTCATGTGTCCAAGAACCATCTGGTGTACGAAATAGTTAAGCAAGCTGTCTACTTGCAAAACATGCAGAAGTCCAACACGAATGAATGGATAACGAAGTGCTGCTGTTTGTATAGCAACGTATTAGCCGAACGCCATAGAATTCCATGTTCCAGTCTAATCATTATACTCTACAACACGATGAAATGAAAGACTTAAAGCATCGTCGCTAAATAGAGGCAAACATTCTAAAAAAATACCTAAAAGTACCTACAGAATACTGGTTCAAGGAGGAGGTTGTTTCAAGAAGAGCGTTACGATAATTACTCGGATGCAGTTTAACCATGGCTGTTTCGGGCATGACTTGCACAGAATTGGTAGAAAGGATATCACCAAATACGAATTCGGAGACGTAAGGGACAGTAATCACAGTGTTTGTGTGTGTCCACTGAACAAAATGAAGACAGGCAGCTTCCGGAAGCAACTTACCAGTATGAGTATCGAAAGCCACTGAACGGTCATCGTTCTGCTAGATATGGAAGACAAGAAATTTCGAACTCATCGCACAATTTCTTAAGAATTTGCGTTTCGATATATTATCGGAGAGACCAGCTTCAGAAAAGACCCTCCAGTAGAGTTTTACAGACACGCCTACGAATTAGACGGATACGGTAGTGGTTTCCTGAACACCAGAACCCAAGATATTGCATTGGGAACACGTGACCAAGCTAGTGTGGCACTGTGTATCAGTTGTAATGTACCAGACTAAGGATTCTGAGGTTTCGAATTTGGCTCACGGTCAGTCCTAAAATATTTGTGTGTCACTCTCCACTTTTCTCATCTCTGATTATGTTTCCGAACTTGAAAAATGCCGAATTGTACTGTGGTTCGTAATCCACGTTAAACTGGCTAGGAAAGTACGTTCACAGGTCTGTGGAAGACAAGGACCATACCTAACAAAGCAATTTCGTGTTCAAAACAGCGTACCAGATGATGGCAGTTTTACTTTATCTTATAGGCACATTACTTGTATAGTCCAGAATGAAATATTCACACTGCAGCGGAGTGCTCGCCGATATGAAAGTTCCCAGCAGATTAAAACTATGTGACTGACTGGGACTCGAACACGGAATCTTTGCCATTCGCGGACAGGTGCTCTACTGACTGAACTACACAACACCGGCACAATAGCCCAGCGTGTTTGGTCAGAGGGTTAGCTACTCTCTGTAATAAAAAGAACTGTGTGAACGGATCAACGATGAACTTTAACGTGTGTCATGGGACGCACACCCAGAACAAATGCAGTGAACAATAATGAACAAAATGAGATAAAAAAAAAGAGTTACTCAAACACGCTCACGACCCGTCCTCACAGATTTACTCCCGCCAGTACCTCTAGTTTGGAGTGTAGGAGACGAGGTACTGGAAGAAATAGAGCTGTGAAGGTGGGTCGTAAGAACCGCCCTCGGTTGTCCGCAAAAGGCAAAGGTCCCGGGTTCAAGTCCTGATCCGGTACACAGTTTTATTCTACTTGCACAGTTTTACGACTATTTGAGAAGTACTTAACTGAACGTGTGCAAACTGTAGAATATTTTATTGGTCTTAAAACACTGGAATCGTTAGTTTGAATGTTGTTACAAGAGATGTGCTTATATTTGTGGATGGCAGTATGGTTTAAGATCTGGGGACCAAATAATGTATATTTATTTAAAAAATACATTCGGAGTAGTTGTTGCTACCCTGGCTGACTCCAATGCTGAATCTGACCACGTCGCTTCAGAAGGAAATTTCGCTAAACCATTGAAGTGGGCTGCACGGTGGTGAGGGTGAGATTAGCTGTGTCCGGTCGTCTGAGCTGGCACTCTGAAAGCAACGGTTTTTTTAAATTTTTTGTTATTACCGGCTTTCGATACGTTTCCGTACAGCCACCTCACCCGCGGAACGACGTTACGATAGTGCGCTCCGAAAATTCATTATCGTCAAGCCGTAACCTGGTGCGAAGCTACATTGGCTTAGACTTGACATGTGACGACATGCAGGCGCTTTTTGTGTCAATTCTGATGATACGAGGATAACGACAACACGACACGAAGTCCTCGAGAGGAGAAAATCTCAGACCCGGCCGGGAACTGAACCCGGGCTCCTTCCGTTAGCAATATGCCGCTCTGATCCCGCAGCTACCGAGGCGGACTGAAAAAACGTTACCTCTTTTGTTGCTCCGGTAATCCTGCACTATTCTGTACTGGAATGGAGACCAATAGTGTGCCGGCCGCGGTGGTCTCGCGGTTCTAGGCGCGCAGTCCGGAACCGCGCGACTGCTACGGTCGCAGGTTCGAATCCTGCCTCGGGCATGGATGTGTGTGATGTCCTTAGGTTAGTTAGGTTTAAGTAGTTCTAAGTTCTAGGGGACTGATGACCACAGTAGTTGAGTCCCATAGTGCTCAGAGCCATTTGAACCATTTGAACCAATAGTGTGTGCGGCCAGCGCCAGCACATTTTCCCCTTGGAGCACCGGCGCTACGTTTGATACACGACAGGCACTAGGCACTTCTTGGCAGATTCTCGATTGAAAAGTGTAGTTTATTCCAGCCTCGCAGTATGAATCGACAACAATCAGTTGACTGCACTAATAACACTTGTTGCTGCCTAGCATGATTGCAATCAGTACTATACTCAAAACAACAGATCATTCCACATCGAGTAAAATACAGTTACTAGAGACATCACTTCCAAACTCAGTGTGTGGTTCTCTATTTGTGCACTGCAGAGCGCTTTGAACCATTGCCTTTACCGTCAGTACTCCACGTAAATATACCACGTTTCGTTCAGGCTTTTCAAAGTATTCATTTCAAATTCCTCTTGTTTCCTACTGCACACAAGATTGTGCAGTATTAGATAATATCGTTGTCTTTCCACATCATCATCATCATCATCATCATCATCATCATCATCATCATCATCATCATTTAAGACTGATTATGCCTTTCAGCGTTCAGTCTGGAGCATAGCCCCCTTATAAAATTCCTCCATGATCCCCTATTCAGTGCTAACATTGGTGCCTCTTCTGATGTTAATCCTATTACTTCAAAATCATTCTTAACCGAATCCAGGTACCTTCTCCTTGGTCTACCCCGACTCCTCCTACCCTCTACTGCTGAACCCATGAGTCTCTTGAGTAATCTTACTTTTCCCATGCGAGTAACATGACCCCACCATCTAAACCTGTTCTCCCTGCTACATCTATAGAGTTCATTCCCAATTTTTCTTTGATTTCCTCATTGTGGACACCCTCCTGCCATTGTTCCCATCTACTAGTACCTGCAATCATCCTAGCTACTTTCATATCCGTAACCTCAACCTTATTGATAAGATAACCTGAATCCACCCAGCTTTCGCTCCCATACAACAAAGTTGGTCGAAGGATTGAACGGTGCACAAATAACTTAGTCTTGGTACTGACTTCCTTCTTGCAGAAGAGAGTAGATCGTAGCTGAGTGCTCACTGCATTAGCTTTGCTACACCTCACTTCCAGTTCTTTCACTATATTGCCATCCTGTGAGAATATGCATCGTAATTACTTGAAACCGTCCACCTGTTCTAACTTTGTTCCTCCTATTTGGCACCCAATCCGTTTATATCTCTTTCCCACTGACATTACTTTCGTTTTGGAGATGCTAATCTTCATACCATAGTCTTTACATTTCTGATCTACCTCTTAAATATTACTTTGCAAACTTTCAATCGAATCTGCCATCACAACTAAGTCATCCGCATATGCGAGGTCAACCTTTATTGCCTGACAGAATTTTACTTCTTGTGCATATACACTGTGACAAAAGCCATGGCACAGCGACATCCACATACACAGATTTTCGGAAGTGGTTAGGAATTCATTATTCCGGGATTCACAGTGTCGAGAGTGTGCTCAGAATTCCAAATTTCAATCATTACCTCTCAGCACGGATAACACAGTGTTTGACGGCCTTTTCACAACAACCGAGAGCAGTGGCGCATGCGTAGAGGTGTCAGTCCTAACAAACAAGCAACACTGGGTGAAATAATAGTAGAAGTCAGTGTGGAAACTTTTCCGTTAGGACAATGCGGTGAAATTTGCGTTAATGGACTGTGCCAGCAGATGACCGATGAGAGTGCCTATGCTAATAGCATGACGTTGCCTGTAGCGCCTCTCCTGGGCTCATGACTATATCGGTTGGACCTTAGACGACTCGAAAACTGTGGTCTGATCAGATGAGACCCGATTTCCGTTGGTAAGAGTTGATGTTAGAGTTCGAGTGTGGCGCAGACCCCATGAAGCCATGGATCCAAGTTGTCAACAAGGCACTTTGCAAGCTGGTCGTGGCTCCATTATGGCGTGAGTTGTATTTGTATGGAATGGACTGGGTCCTCTGATCCAACTGAACCGATCACTGGCTGGAAGTGGCTATGTTCGGGTACTTTAAATCATTTGCAGCCATTTGTGGATTTCATGTTCCAAAAACAACGATGGAATTTTTATGGGTGACAATGCGCCATGTCATCAGGCCAAAATTGTTCGCTATTGGTCTGAAGAAGATTCTGGGGCGAATGACCTAGCCACCTAGCTCACCCGACATGAATCCCATTGAACATTAATTTACGTAATCAAGAGCTCTGTTCGTGCGCACAATTCCTCACCGGCAACACTTTCGAAATTGTGGACGGCTATAGAGGCAACCTAGCTCTATATTTCTGCAGAGGACTCCCAACAGCTTAAGTCCATGCACTATGCCGGGAGAAAGGATATCCGGCACGATATTAGGAGGTATCGCATGATTTTTCACGCCTCAGTGTAGAGTGTAGGAAGAAGAACACACGATTAAACTGGGAGGTGATTTAAGGGACTAAAGAGTGCGGAATTTATTACAGGTAGGTCAGGACCGCGTGAAAAACATTTATTTTGTTCAGGGAGCGTCGCGAAGACCTCGAAGATCAGGTCCAACTACTACCTTTAAAAGTTATAAATGTAACGTCTGCAATCAAAATTAGCAATATGTGAATCAGAGGTGATCGTATTGTGTACCTAATGCCACTTCATCATCTCGTTCTTTGCCAGGCCCGTATCAGATTACGTTTTCAATCTGTTAACGTTCATTCTACTCGAAGCCTCCACATACAGCTCCGTCCATTGTTATGCTGTACGTAGAACCGAGACGACGTGCCGCCACTTCTATTTCCAGTGCTGTCGTAGGCGTCCCACTGTCGGTGAACCCCTCTCTGAAGATTCAGGGGAAACCCCAACAACGGTCGTCATGGTGCTCCAGATGTCCTCACATTGCCAGTGTGGATACTTGCCTTCGCACAAATAAGCAAATTACCTGAATTAAGGTGCGTGGCGTAGCTGTACGATCCTGCACAGCAGAGTGGACAATACGTCTGTCCTCTTGGGAGCCAATCACATTGGGCCGTTCAGATCTTGCGTGGCGCTAAGCATGGCCCTCCCGCACTTATCGATACGATATTTGCATTTTAGCAGTGTGATCATGACCAACGCGAGCAGCAGTTCTGCGCAGCGGCAATCTGCAGTCCTGACAGATCAAGATCCACGATACAACCCCTACTGAATTCTGAAACCCGCTGGTTTTTCTTTCTTACACTAGGAATAACAGGATATTGTCGTTGCGCTGATATGATAATCGTTTACTCATCCAAGTGTATAGTTCATTTCATTCCAGTTGGAAGATTGTTGCACGCTGCATTCATGGTGTTGCAAAGTAATTCTGCAGAAAAATCATGAACTTCCTGAAATTACTTTTTAAATATATAGACAAAACTATATTTATTGTTTATACTATATACAAGGATAAAATGATCCAGATGCTTTGGATGATGAACTGAAGTCATGTAACCATCCCTAAACTAAGTAAAGTTGTCCTTATCTAAATTAAGAAAAACTGTACACAAGAGGATGACAGGTTTGAACAGTGCAGTGTTTTACTTGTTCTCTTACAGATGTATGCTCTCTTCTTCTACCAACCTTTAAACTGACTTAGCTAGCCACTTACAAATAACAGTTTTATGTGTACTCCGAACCACAGCGCAACTTGGTATTTTTTCCATACGCAAAGCATTGTCAGAGGTGAAGAGCGATAAGTGACAGAAAATTCCTAGAACAGACTGGGGACATTAGATTTGATAGTCTGGCATTTACCCACTTAGTTACAGAGTCACATAGTCATTGTTTTACTTCAAAAACAAGTTTTACCTGTTCTACAGTGCTACTCATTGAGTCTTACAAACGATTTTCTAGTCCACAAAAGTAA
Source organism: Schistocerca serialis cubense (assembly GCF_023864345.2). Classification (NCBI taxonomy): domain Eukaryota; kingdom Metazoa; phylum Arthropoda; class Insecta; order Orthoptera; family Acrididae; genus Schistocerca; species Schistocerca serialis. The sequence goes on from NC_064638.1 coordinate 314,243,601, forward strand.
AGGTTGGTGTGAACACCACTGTTCATTACTGCATACGGTCTAGTGAAGGTGATATGGTGACCGTGAGGGCCAAGACTTAAATAAGGAACTACTGATATGGAACTACAGCGTAAATAATGCAGTGCCTTGCTCTACTTTCCAAAGACGTCCACGACTTGTTACTAAAAATTTGGAGGAATACTGCGTCTACTACTATGCTTGACTCTACATTTCACCTAAGCAACCATATTCCAGTTAGCAGCTGCCGAATCAACAACGAAAACAGCCACTTTGGAATGGCGTGTAATCACTATAGTTGTATCACGGTAGTCAATAGTGGATCCCCTCTTGTTCCTCCTAATTATAAATTAACTGCTATCATACATTCAAGAAGCAGACGATGAAAATATTATACTCAAGCCTAATGGAGAAATTACTACACTTGAAAATGAATATAATATTTTCTTAAAAAATTGATAGCTATAACTGGTTCTCTGCAAATGGACTGTCATTCAGTTTAAATAACCTGAATTCGAGGTCAGGTATCTTCTTAAACTTCCAAGTTCTGCAACTTTTCAGTTACGGATAACATCTAATTTTTTATACGGAAGGTAACTTAGTTTTCCTGTTTTTATTCGCTAATGTCTTCCGGCAGAATATTCTGGGGTAACTCGCCACTGAGGAGCAAAACGTTTGTTGCACAGATGCAAGTAATAAGTATAAAATGAGTTGACTGTGGTGTCACCGCCAGACACCACACTTGCTAGGTGGTAGCCTTTAAGTCGGCCGCGGTTCGTTAGTATACGTCGGACCCGCGTGTCGCCACTATCAGTGATTGCAGACCGGGCGCCGCCACACGGCAGGTCTAGAGAGACGTCCTAGCACTCGCCCCAGTTGTACAGCCGACTTCGCTAGCGATGGTTCACTGACAAATTACGCTCTCATTTGCCGAGGCGATAGTTAGCATAGCCTTCAGCTACGTCATTTGCTACGACCTAGCAAGGCGCCATTATCAATTGCTATTTATCTTGTGATGCATGTACCGTCAGACCGATGTTCACCAATTATGGATTAAAGTTAAGTATTCCAGAAGCTACGTACTTTTTTTACTAGACTCAACTCCTTTAACTGTTCCAGACCTCACGCCAGCCTGCGTGAGCTTAAACGCGTGCCTTTCGGCTATCTCATAGTGGCTTGGGTGTCATGCCAAGTCACAACATTGACCACTCTAGAACCTCCTGCAGATGGCTGTTTAAACAGTTGGACATGCTGACAACAGCCTTAAAGTGCATGTACTCCTGTGACAGGTTTGTTGTGAAAAATCAAGCTCACTGCGAAAACTATAGTAACATTGACAAATGATGTACACTATCCTTCATTCAGCCTTACCGTTACACAGAAACGAGCTATAAAAATCTCTGATCACCTATATAGTGATGTAAAGAATTTAACAGAGAAATTAAATTCTATCACAAGCTGAAATCACGCCTCCTTGACAACGTTTTACTCCATAGGAGAATTTCTGAACGTTTGTAACACTGACTATCCTTATCATACTGAGAGATCGCTATTACGGCCCCCTCGAAACACGCATATACCTAAACTAAGCTAAAATGTACTGACAAACTACGTGATCGCGCGGACATTTCAGATGCTAGGGACTTGCACACCGTCCTCCTCGCAGACGCAATCCTCTGTTTGCAGACGGTATTCGCTCGCGGTAACTGGAGCCCGCCCAGACCCTCGCCCTGTCGAATTTGTTTCGATCATTACGGACGCCGGTCACGAAGTGGTCAGTGCAGCGCGCAGCGGAGGGCAACGCCGATCGTGCGCGCCCGCCGCGGCTCCCAACAATCCCTCCCACGACTGATTCTCATGCAAATCGCGGCAGTTGGCCGTAGCGAGCGCGAAGGTGCAGATTACAGCCCTGACCGAGACGGAATCATAAAAATTACAAACGAGGGAGAACGAAAGGGCCCCGTGCGGGCCACGGTCCACAGGCGGGAGGCCGGCGACGCGGCGTCAATATTTACCGAGCTCGGACAGACGCACCGCCAGAGGCAGGCAGCGGTTCCCGTTAGCGATCGTGGCCGCGTAACTTATTAGTTTTGCCTCAGCCGGCCGCTGCGTCAACGACCGCGCGCAGCCGGAAACGGCCGAGCCGGAATGACGACGCTTTCGTTAGTTTTAATTGCCGCAGCCAGCGCCGCCACGCTGCTGAAGGACGGCCTGACTAATGGACAGCATTAATCATCTAACGGGGCGACCACCGGATTTAGAAACCATTAACCTGCAGCTCCCTTTATTTTCTTATTACGGCTGAGTCTGATTAATTGAGTGTTTTTCCCCCCGTCCGGCTGCTCCGCAGCAAAGGATCGGTCGTTAGTTTCAACGCTGAGCAAGTCAGCCGCGACTTGAAACAGCCAGTCAGATTCAGTCCAAATCGTAAATGGGTAGGCGGTTCAGCGGTAACGCTTCTGACGACATACTCGAGTCTTTTACCGTTTCCCTAAGTCACTCTACATCAGGATGTTTCGAGTTCAGCTTCCGGTCAATGTCGATGCCATCAGTCACGGAGCACTACCTCAGTTGGAGGAGAATCATAGGTTTAATCTCAAACTTCTCCGCAGTGTCTCATGGAGTGAGGAAATGCTATATTGCCCATGGTGATCTATATCTCGGTTGGGACGGTAGTTTGGCAGTCCTCTTCTACAGCTACAGCACTACTCGCCAATTCACACTCGAATGTTTGGCAGAGGGTATACAGAACCACTTTTGGGCAATTTCTCGACCTTCCACTCCACAATGGCACATGGGAAAAATGAACATCTAAACTTTTCATTGATTTATTACGATGGTCATTTTCCCTAGGTAGGTGGGAGTCAATAAAATAATTTCGCATTCGTAATTGAAAGCCGGCCGGAGTGGCCGAGCGGTTAAAGGCGCTACAGTCTGGAACCGCACGACCGCTACGGTCGCAGGTTCGAATCCTGCCCCGGGCATGGATGTGTGTGATGTCCTTAGGTTAGTTAGGTTTAAGTAGTTCTAAGTTCTAGGGGACTTATGACCACAGCAGTTGAGTCCCATAGTGCTCAGAGCCATTTTTTGTAATTGAAAGTTGGTGACTGAAATTTCAAATGGTCCAAATGGCTCTCAGCACTATGGGACTCAACATCTGAGGTCATCAGTCCCCTAGAACTTAGAACTACTTCAACCTAACTAACCATAGGACATCACACACATTTATGCCCGAGGCAGGATTCGAACCTGCTACCGTAGCGGTCGCGCGGTTCCAGACTAAAGCGCCTAGAACCGCTCGGCCACACCGGCCGGCGATTGAAATTTCGTGAAAAGATCTCGCTACAAACGAAAACACCTTTCTTTTAAAGATTTCCACCCCAACTCACTTATCTCCCTTATTTCGCGATAGTATAAAACGAGCTGCCATTTTTTGAAATTTTCCTCCATCACTCCTAACTGGTAACGACTCTATACTGCGCAGCAATACTCCAGAAGAGGACCCAAGCTCACGACAGGCAGTCTCTTTAGTAGGATTTGTTGCATCTTATAAATGTTCTGTCAATAAAACTCAATCTTTGGTACCGAACGAGGTGGCGCAGTGATTAGCACACTGGACTCGCATTCGGGAGGACGACTGTTCAATCCCGCGTCCGGCCGTCCTGATTTAGGTTTTCCGTGATTTCCCTAAATCCCTCAAGGCAAATGCCGGGATGGTTCCTTTGAAAGTGCACGGCCGACTTCCTTACCCGTCCTTCCCTAATCCGATGAGACTGATGACCTCGCTGTCTGGTCTCCTCCCCCAAAACAACCCAACCAACTCTATCTTTGGTTTTTATGTGACGATTCCAGCTTAAGTTGTTCATAACTGCAATCTGAAGGCATTTATTTTAATAGACTCCACATCTCTGTGTGGTTTTCCCCTTTTTAAGAGGAATAGATCAAATTACAGTACAACATTTCACTCTCTTCCATGCTTGCACTCCGTCTTCGCCTACAACACAGGATACTATGCTCGACAGAGTAACCACCACGATTCAGATACGCATTTAATCTTCATAGCTGACTGAAGAGTGGACCGGCAATACATTTCCACTAGAACCTTGTCCTTGACAGCAGTACGCGGCTTCTACAGTTTCTTTGATGTACATAGGCTTCATTTTGCCTTTTTGTTTCTGCTTCACAACTGTGTGAGAGATACGAGGTGTGGCTAGAAAAAAACCGGACTAGTACTGGTGAAACAATAAAACGAATGCAATAAGGCTGAAAGTCGCGTGGCCTGTCACGTGACTCTCGCTCCGCCTACTGCTCGAGTTTCATCTGCCTCCTGCGCTCAGTCTGCCCGTGGCGTCTGTTTTAAGTAGTTGACGTTTTGTATGTGCGTCGGAAAATGTTGAGTGTACAGAAAGAACAGCGTGTTAACATCAAATTTTGTTTCAAACTAGGCAAATCTGCAAGTGAAACGTTTGTAATGTTACAACAAGTGTACGGCGATGATTGTTTATCGCGAACACAAGTGTTTGAGTGGTTTAAACGATTTAAAGATGGCCGCGAAGACACCAGTGATGACACTCGCACTGGCAGACCATTGTCAGCAAAAACTGATGCAAACATTGAAAAAATCGGTAAACTTGTTCGACAAGATCGCCGTTTAACAATCAGAGCAGTGTCTGAGTTAACAGGAGTTGACAAGGAAAGTGTTAGGCAGATTCTTCATGAAAGTTTCAACATGAACAAAGTGTGTTCAAAAATGTTTCCAAAGTGTCTCACAATTGAACAGAAGGAACGCCGAAGAATGATTTGTTCTGACATCCTGGAAAACATTGAAAGTGATCCCGCCTTCTTACAAAATGTTATTACTTGCGATGAATCGTGGTTTTTTACTTACGATCCCGAAACTAAACGCCAATCGATGCATTGGAAAACTCCTGGTTCTCCACGACAAAAAAAAGCACGAATGTCAAAATCGAAATTCAAGGCAATGATGATTGTTTTTTTTTTTTGACATCAAAGGGATTGTGCACATTGATTGGGTACCAGAGGGACAAACAGTGCATCAGCATTACTACATTAGCGTCGTGGCTACCCTACATGAGCGAGTACGGAGAAAACGGAACGATTTGTGGAGAAAAAAGTCATGGATCCTTCACCAAGACAATGCCCCAGCTCACAGTGCGTTGTCAGTGAAGACGTTTTTGGCAAAACACAACATTCCCATCTTAGATCATCCACCCTACTCACCTGATTTGGCCCCCTGTGACTTTTTTCTTTTCCCTAAAGTCAAGTCAGCTTTGAAAGGAACTAGATTTGAGACTGTTGAAGCAGTAAAAGAAAAAGCGACGGAAGTAATGTATGGACTTACCGAAAATGATCTGCAGCATTGCTATGAACAGTGGAAAATTCGTATGGAGCGGTGTAGAGACCGAGGAGGAGAGTACATTGAAGGAGATAACATGAAATTGTAAATAATTGTAAATGAATGTTTTTTCCAGCATCAGTCCGGTTTTTTTCTAGCCGCACATCGTACGTAGGGACTTCGTAAGTGGCTTACACATTTCGCCCCACGACAAGACCACTGCGCAACAAGAGTGACGGATTGTCAGAAGAGAGTCCGGGTTTCCTGGAGACACACTTCTGCTGCGGTACGGATAGAAGCTGCATCACAGTGTGCGGTTTAAATAGCCTGACAACTAGAAACGCACTCCATAGCTGACGCACGAGAGACAGTACAATTTTTGTGGACCAGACATCTAAACTGCACACTGATTCACCAAGAAATTCCGGCGGTATACGACCAAACTCTATGTCGGTACCAGCCGTAGTGAAACGGTGTCAACAATTTGCCCCGAGCCCGCATAGACCGGAGCGATGCCGATCAGTAAATCCACAGCTTGCACTGTGCGGTGTCCGTCTTTTCGGCAAGCTCAAAGAACACTGTGAGGAAAGATATTTTCCAACGATGAAGACGTTCATGCAGCGGTTCTAAAATGGCTCCGTGACCAAAGAACGGATTTCTACCGTCGAGGATCTGAACGACTGGTAGAACGTTCCAAACGTTGTTTACAGAGACTCGGTCAGTATGTTGAAAAATAGGCTCATGTATCTGTGTCGCTTTGAATTGTAGATAAGTTACTTGGCCTTCCATAATGATACCTAGTTCACGAAGTTACCTCGTATAGCCGCGCGGTCTGAGTCGTCTTGTCGCGGCCCGCGCGGCTCCCCCCGTCGGAGGTTCGAGTCCTCCCTCGGGCACAGGTCTGTCCGTCGTCCTTAGCGTAAGTTAAAGTTAGATTAAATAGTGTGTAAGCTTAGGGTCCGATGACCTCAGCAGTTTGGTCCCATAAGACCTTACCACAAATTTCCAAAAAAAATTACCTCGTATATTCTTCTTCGTGTAACAACTACGAGTCTGAAATTCTTAACTATATAAGATTCTGTTGTAGTATCTTCGGAGCCTCGGATCACTCAATTGGTATCATGACTGCGTTAGACTTCTTAGATAATCATCACCACGTTATACGAGGGTGAGTCAAATGAAAACCTTAAATATTTTTTTAATTATTATTTCTAGTGCAGAAGTGATACAAAGCTGTATCACTTTTCAACATAATCTCCCCCACGCTCAATGCAAGTCCTCCAGCGCTTACAATGTGCATAAATTCCTTTAGAAAAAAAATTCTATTGGTAGTTCGCGCAATCACTCATGCACCGCTGCCCTAACTCTTCATCAGAACGGAACTTCTTTCATCCCATTGCGTCTTTGAGTGGTCCAAACATATGGAAATCACTTGGGACAAAGTCTGGTGATTATGGTGGATGAGGAAGACTCTTCGTTTCCGGTTGATGGAAGTTATCCAAGGTTCCTTCCCCAGTAACGATTCTTGAAAGGAAGCCATCACCTCGTTCAAAGCGCCGAAAAAGTTCTTCACAAGCATCAACGTCGTCCTCTTATTTCAGGAGTCAGCTGCCGTGGCACCCATCTTGCACACACTTTGTGAAACTGGAGCACATTGCGCACAATGTGGTGTGCTGACCCATGACTAATCTGTAAACATGCTGCAATGTCATTCAGTGTCGCTCGGCAATATTCCTTCACTATGGCTTCAACTGCTGCAATGTTCTGTGGAGTCACAACTCGGTGTGCCTGACCTAGACGAGCAGCATCTTCCACTGAAGTCACACCATTTGCGAACTTCCTACTCCATTCGTAGACTTGCTGCTGTGACAAACATGCATCACCGTACTGAATCTTCATTCGTCGATCAATTTCAATAGGTTTTACACCGTCACTACGCAAAAACCGAATAACGGAACGCTGTTCTTCTCTGGTGCAAGTCGCAAGTGGGGCGGCCATCTTTATATTGATACTGCGACGGTATGTGTGCATCTGCACTATGCTGCCACCTACAGGCCATTCTGCACGCTGTTTGTAGCACACTTGCCAACTTACAGGATAACGGCGCGAAATTTTGATTTGTTATTACAAATTTAAGGTTTTCATTTGACTCACCCTCGTATGATTGAAAAGAAGGAACAAAGAGGAATAGTAAAATACTAAAGCCCTAAATTAGAAATATAAAGTAGGCTTACACATACAACTAGCACACACTTAAATAAGTTCAACAGTATGGTGCGCCTTCTACGTAGAAGTTAGTTTAAGTTATAATTTAGTTTTTCTATCTTACATTCATCGTGGAAATCACAGCTGGTAGTAATAACATTTGTTTGACTCGAGGCTGGAAAGATCTGCTAACAAGACGCTTACGTTTTTTAAATTGACTGTAAGAACTAATACATCCCACTAGGTCGATAGATAATACTGCGTATACTCTTCGTAATTTAATTGCTTTTTTCAGTTATTTGACGCGAAGGTTTTTTTACAAGTTCATACCTTAAATTACACTACGTCGTCGTCTTTTAGGCTGGCACACAACGAGTGTTGTGGCATTAAGCAAATATTTATTGCCTACATCTCTCGTGAGGATGAATCCCCCGCCCTCGATTGATGTTCCGGTCCAGTACGCTGTTAAATGTTACCGCTGCTCGGTAAGATGGAATTTGATGACTGTTTTCTACAAATTCGCCCAAAATCAATAAATCACGCATCTCTCAGCGGCTCACAGATAACAGCCACAATTTTGAATGATCAGAAATCGTTCATCAGCGGCCAATTCAGACAAATTTTGTTTCCTCCATCAGTTTAATAACCTCAACGTTTGATTAATAATTCCACTGCACGAATGCGCTCTGTCACATTCTATGTTTTGCATACGTCCTTCAAGATACAACATGGTTTTCGCAATAGTATACATTATCCTTCTGTAAAATATTTTACTTTCTCGATATTCGAAAGTTATTCTATTTTATGTGAAAGCTAGACTGTCAACAACAACTGTTCCTTTTTTTTTTATCAGTCGCTGGGGGGAATGGCTATTCCATTAGATATATCTGCAGAACAAATTCCTGTACAAATAATTATCTTTACAGCACTATTTGGAATATAACAGTACTTTACATTTAAGATCTTTTTTCTTTCCTTGCGTTTATTCTGCCGCAGAAGGTTCACCGTTCTTAAGATTTGCCAAATTTATTTTAACATAGTGGTTGTATATCTTTCCCCTTCGATAATTAATCTACGGGAGAAAATTCATGTGAGCACCTGTGAGCCTTGTAAATATTTTTCTGTTTGTTATCATACTTTAACTGTTTGTGTATATTATTTTCTGAACCAGAGATTGGGGACCAGCCCGGTATTTGTCTAAACGAGCGTGGAAAAGCGCCGAGGATCTACGCTCGGGTTGGCTGGTGTATCAGGCCGACAGGCGTTCATCAGTCGTGCAGATTCGATCCCGGTCTGCTTCACCTCCATGGTTCCTTACGAATTCACACACATTTGAACATTTGATTATTTTGGTGTTATCAGATGAAGGAAACACAGAAAATGCAGAAAAAAAAGAAAAATGCTAGATAAATCCAGTATAGTTCTACTGTAGATAGGCCACGCAAAGGAAACTTCGTTGATATACACGAAAGACTGAAAAATTATCCAGTTTTGTATTTCATTATTATCGCATGTCAAAATAATGACCTGAGTATCTCCTTTCTAAAGTACATGTAACATTTTCATGCAGTGGTACCAACATGCGACATCGCATAGGAGCTGCGTCTTGTTCCTTACAACGATTTTTATAATCTGTTTCGTTTACGTTATGTAAACATTTGTGCTTCTCAACCTCCATTACACCATTGTGTGTTGGGCTAGTTAGGCACACAAACGTGAACGTTGAAGAAGTCTCAACAAGCGTGGCTACCAGTAGCCGCTGGCGACAGCACTGCGTTATTTTAACGAACGTGTAGCCGCTACCATTTGCGTCTTTTGACCCAAGAAAATGGGCACAGGCCCATCCGTCTGCGATGCGACCTTGAGAACGAGCCTGTCCTTCGACAATGGGCGTTATTTTCCGTACCGTGTGGCCACATTATGTGCCGCAACGTTGTGTCCCCACATTATGTACCGCAACGTTGTGTCCATATTCCTTGCGTTTCTTATCGCACAAAAGCTGCGTTAAAAGCGTTAACGTGCGGAACTGCGTATGGGACATAATACTCAATACCTCCATAATTTTGCAACTCTACTAGATCTAATCAGCACTGAAGGGCTTCAGCTGGAAACTTGTGGACTCTTTTCGTCGACTAGTTGATATCTAGATTCGGTGTTACACGGTATCAACGTGATGTATCCTGGAGGAGACTAAAGTTTCGTCCGATTTGCTTATTTCTGCACCGTCCTCCCAGATAGCCTGAGGATCCGGCTGTGGTGGTGGCGCAGTCAGCAGACAGGCGACACTGTGACAGTGGGGGCGCCGGCGATCGCAAGCACCGTGAAGCGCCTTGGCGGGTCGGCAAGGACAGGTCGCGCAGCGGTCACTTTACTCCGTCGTGTGCGCGCGACGCTGGCGCAATACCCACGCACTTTGTAAAAGTTGCATTTCCACTTTCTGTCAGCTTGCGATCAATACACCAAATTCAAAGCGGTTTCGTGTTACTCTGGACTCGAGCACTGATAGCTTATTGGACGAATTTTGTTAAACGAGGAAACCGCACAACAGTTGCTGACTCAACAATCTTTTATTGCATACACGACTGGTTCAAAAATGGCTCTGAGCACTATGGACTTAACTTCTGAGGTCATCAGTCCCCAAGAACTTGGAACTACTTAAACCTAACTAACCTAAGGACATCACACACATCCATGCCCGAGGCAGGATTCGAACCTGCGACCATAGCGGTCGCGCGGTTCGAGACTGTAGCGCCTAGAACCGCTCGGCCACTCCGGCCGGCTACACAACTGGTTTCGGAACACTTAAAAGGTCAATCATCTGGTGTAAGAAAATAAAATCACTTAATAATCATTTGAGGTCATCCTCGCCCCATATTGTTTTCATGGAACAAAAGTTTCACGTCGAAAGAATAAAAGGGGGACAAAAATTCCACCGAAACCGTCGTAGTTTTCCTGTTACTGTTCCCAGTCGGTTGGCAGTAGGAAGGGGGGGGGGGGGGGGTGCGGCTTGGAATTTATGTCTGCCCTTTTATTCTTTTGACACGGAGCTTTTGTTCTATGACGACACTGGGGCGAGGAATGGAACGTTTAAGTGTTCCGGAACTGGTCGTGTATGCATTGAAAGATTGTTGATTCACTGTATGCAATGAAAGATTGTTGATTCAGCAAATGTTGCGCGGTTTCTTTATTTTACGGTCCCTAGTTTTACAAAATACTTAAACTAACTTACGCTAAGGACAACATAGAAACCCATGCCCGAGGGAGGACACAAACCTCCGGCGGGAGGGACAAAATAGTCCCTTTTGATGTTACGCTTAGTTCTATCATTGTATTTCTGAATTGGCGGCACGCGTTCGTCACTCCAGTCGGTGCAATATGAACTGTTTTAAAAAGGAAACTGCGTTAACAATACTACATCGTGGAGCCGCTGTGTTCCCAAACCTGCGTCAATTACTGCACAAAACGTTGCGTTATTTAACGTACCGTATAGCCAGGTGTCTGCGGTAAGAAATCGATGCGATAGTTTCCGTAAAACTGTCACGTTAAAAACGCCCGTGCAGCCTTAGCCATATAGTCACAGACCTATCTTGTTGATTAAAATCAGATGATTGGGCGGGCCAATCGAGACGCGATCGGGTGCCTGAGTGTGCGCCAAATCAGGAACGTAGACGAGCAACTCTTTCGACACGGCAGTCGTCATCTTAAAAGACGGGAGTGTCCACGCATACTCGTCACGAGGATTTAGAATCAAGAGCAACACTTAGTTACGGTGAATGCTGAAATAAACACCCTAGTTCATGTCACGATAACCAGAATTATTGTGTCCCTGTTGTGGTACGAGAAAATTCCCTTAAAATCATAGAACCACACCCATCACACACGCCTCACAGGGCTGCCAATCAACTAGCTTAATTTTAAAACAGCCAACAAAGCGATTCTTTAGACCACACCTTGTGCCTCGAGTCAGCTAGTGTCCAGTTTCTGCGTTCTTTGGCTCATTTGAGACGTGCAGTTTTATGTGCCGGTGAGACTAATGCGTTTGCGGAGTTACCGACTCCTAATGTCCATTGCATGCAGTTACCTTCGCAGTCCTCGCTCACAAATTCTTCCAGATGGACTCACATTTACTTACAGCAGCAATCCCTTTCGGGTTTGAAACAGATTTTTATTGACAAGGCGTGACACGCATCTCCGGTGCCTGTCGGTTATAACTTTTGTTATGCATTACTGAAACTGTTAGCGGCTCAGAAAGGCGTTCATTGTACACCAAAAAAAATTCTTGATCGTTTCCTTACCAACATAAATTGCCTGAAAGGTGGAAAAGTAAGTTTTAAAATATTTCTCTAGGACAATTCCTCCTGTTCCACGGTTGAATTTTTATTTAAGAACTGGTAGATTAAAAAAACGCCTAGGTTTTAAGTGTATTTGTATTATTGCATGATCAGGACCAAAATTTGGCTAAGTGCGAGTAGTACTTGCCCACTGAGGGTTCCGTACATACTTAATCATGTATGTATACAGTTCATCCATCCTGTAAATCTAGAATCTCGACGATTTTTGACTGTTATCAGTATTCGGTACTGGCAAGATGTCGGTCCAGGGAATCCCAAGACGGTGTCAAAATCTCTGTAATAGTGCCTGAGATTAGCAAGGAACTTGGCTTTATGTACCAGGGTTGCCCAGAAAGTAATGCACCGCATTTTTTTCTTCAACAACTCTTTATTGAACATAATGAGATTTACACACTCGAAACAATGGTGTTTTATCTACACACCCTATTTTTCCATTAATCTCCATCCCGTTCTGTGGCCTTCATCCAGAGCGAAACAAGGGTACGTATGTCGCGTCGATGCCAATGCTTGTCCTGGTGACGGAGCCAGTGCTTCACTGTGTGAATCGCCTCATCATCGACCTCGAAATGTCTTCCACGAATGGCATCCTTTAATGGCTCAAACAAATGGATGTCCGAGGGGCCCGGGTCGGGGCTATAGGGCGGATGAGGCAACACTGTCCGACCCTGTTTTTCGATGTGTTCAGCAGTCCTCAGACGTATGTGGGGCCGATCATTATCGTTTTGCAGCAAAACATCTCTTGGACTGCCGTGGCGCCTGAAGTCTTCTTAATATGTTGACATTTGCATCTGAATTAATTTCAGCATCACATCGATGAGAATCTCACTTTCATGGTCCCAGAAGACGGTGATCATGACCTTACCGTGGAAGCAGTTGCTTTGAATTTTTTCTTTTGTGGGGAAAGGGAATGGCGCCTTTCCATCGACTGTCGTTTTGTCCCGGGCTCAAAATGGTGAACCCAGGTTTCATCATCTGTCACAATCCGCGACAAGAAGGCCTTCCCCTTAGCTTCAACGTAGCAACAAATCAAGACAAATGTTTTTTCTGTGCGTTTTGTGGTCCGTTGTTAGACACCGAGGGACCCACCTTGCACACGATGATCAAAGATTGCCGATAATTGCATCCACACTTCCATTGCTTATCGACAGATTCCGCACCAACTGCCGAGACGTAAAGCGTCTATTCTCGCAATTTACACTACTGGCCATTAAAACTGCTACACCACGAAGATGACGTGCTACAGACGCGAAATTTAACCGACAGGAAGAAGATGCTGTGATATGCAAATGATTAACTTTTCAAAGCATTCGCACAAGGTTGGCGCCGGTGGCGACACCTACAACATGCTGATATGAGGAAAGTTTCTAACTGATTTCTCATACACAAACAGCGGTTGACCGGCGTTGCCTGGTGAAACGTTGTTGTGATGCCTCGTGTAAGGAGGAGATATGCGTACCATCACGTTTCCGACTTTGATAAAGGTCGGATTGTAACCTATCGCGATTGCGATTTATCGTATCGCGACATTGCTGCTCGCTTTGGTGGAGATCCGGTGACTGTTAGCAGAATATGAAATCGGTGGGTTCAGGAGGGTAATACGGAACGCCGTGCTGGATCCCAACGGCCTCGTATCACTAGCAGTCGAGATGACAGGCATCTTATCTGTATGGCTGTAACGGATCGTGCAGCCACGTCTCGATCCCTGAGTCAACGTATGCAAAATAACAACCATCCCCACGCACTGTTCGACGACGTTTGCAGCAGCATGGACTATCAGCTCGGAGACCATGGCTGCGGTTACCATTGACGCTGCATCACAGACAGGAGCGACTGCGATGGTGTATTCAACGACGAACCTGTGTGCATGAATGGCAAAACGTCATTTTTTTCAGATGAATCCAGGTTCTGTTTACAGCATCATGATGGTCGCATCCGTGTTTGGCGAAATCGTGGTGAACACACATTGGAAGCGTGTATTCGTAATCGCCATACTAGCGTATCACCCGGCGTGATGGTATAGGGTGCCATTGATTACACGTCTCGGTCACCTCTTGTTCGCATTGACGGCACTTTGAACAGTGGACGTTACATTTCAGATGTGGTACGACCCGTGGCTCTACCCTTCATTCGATCCCTGCGAAACCCTACATTTCAGCAGGATAATGCACGACTGCATGTTGCAGATCCTGTACGGGCCTTTCTGGATACAGAAAAATGTTCAACTGCTGCCCTGGCCAGCACATTCTCCAGATCTCTGACCAATTGAAAACGTCTGGTCAATGGCGTCCGAGCAACTGGCTCGTCAAAATACACCAGTTACCACTCTTGATGAACTGTTGTATTGTTCAAATGGTTCAAATGGCTCTGAGCACTATGGGACTCAACATCTTAGGTCATAAGTCCCCTAGAACTTAGAACTACTTAAACCTAACTACCCTAAGTACATCACACACACCCATGCCCGAGGCAGGATTCGAACCTGCGACCGTAGCAGTCCCGCGGTTCCGGACTGCAGCGCCAGAACCGCACGGCCACCGCGGCCGGCTGTTGTTTTGTGTTGAAGCTGCATGGGCAGCTGTACCTGTACACGCCATCCAAGCTGTGTTTGACTCAATGCCCAGGCGTATCAAGGCCGTTATTACGGCCAGAGGTGGTTGTTCTGGGTACTGATTTCTCAGGATCTATGCACCCAAATTGCGTGAAAATGTAATCACATGTCAGTTCTAGTATAATATATTTGTCCAATCATTATCCGTTTATCATCTGCATTTCTTCTTGGTGTAGCAATTTTAATGGTTAGTAGTGTACATCAGCAGCTCGCTGCAACATGTCGGGGGTGAAAGCCGTGGATGGTCTCCCCGACCGCAGCAAATCGTGGAGCTCTGCCGAACTCCCGTATATGACCTCACCCTCCGTTCGTAGCGACTACCTGTACTTCTGTCGACAAGAGATGCTCCATAGACTTTGCACAAGCCTTTGTGAAAATTCTCAAAAGTTTCTTTTCTCCGCAGTGAGAAACTCAATGATGGTACGTTGCTGGCAACGTATATCACCACCGAGCGAAGTGGCGCAGTGATTACCACACTGGACTCGCATTCGGGAGGACGACGGTTCAAACTCGTCTCCGGCCATCCTGATCCAGGATTTCCATGATTTCCCTAAATCTGTTCAGGCAAATGCCAGGATGGTTCCTTTGAAAGGGCACGGCCGATTTCCTTCCCAATCCTTCCCTAATCCGAGCTTGTGCTCCGTCTCTAATGACCTCGTTGTCGACGGGACGTTAAACACTAATCTCCTCCTCCCCCACGTATTTTACCTACAGAAGCCATTTTGAGACTGTCCTGCAACTACACTATTGTCGTAAGTGACGGAAACTTAGCACGCTCACTCAAAAGACGTCAAATAATACATACGTAACGTTTCGCGCTCTTAGCATTGTTTTCGGTTGAGAAAAAAATTCGTTGCATTACTTTCTGCGCAACCCTCGTATGTTCAGAGAGATTATTTAGTAAAATACAAGATCGACCCAAAAGTCCGTTAATATTTGAAAATTTAATCTTTCATGGAATAATATAAGTAGAGAGCCAAAAACCTGCCTGAAATGACATGGGATTTTATTGGAACAAAAAAAGTGTGCAAAATGACCAACAGATGTAATACAAAAGCAATAATTAGCATAACAACTGACTCTTAGCAAAAACGATGTTCTTCGTAATAAATGCTCAAAAAGTTGTCGGTCATTCAACAAGAATAGCTGTAGTCAAGAGACAATGCTGTGAGCAGCACTCTACAGCATAACCGTAGGTACGATGAAAAATTGCCGTCACATGTTGCCTTTTAGTATGTCTAGTGATCGGAAGATGGTAGTAGACTTGCGACTTCAGGTAATCCACAACCAGTAATCAAACGGCCTGACGTCTGGAGACCTGGGAGGTCAACCACAGCGCATGTGGCGGCTCAGCACGCCATCCTCACCAAACAACGTGCGCAAGAGATCTTTCACACGTGTAGCAATATGGGGTCAAGCGCTATACTGCATAAAAATCATACCTTCCAGCAGGTGTTCATCAGCCAGCCCTCTCCAATTACAACTCAGTTTATACACGATTCTCATGCGGCGCCATTGACGTGTCGCTGTTCAATGCGATCTGTTGGTCAGTTTTTTCATTCGTTTTTAAAGTCACATGTCAAATGATTCAAATGGCTCTGAGCACTATGGGACTTAACTGCTGAGGTCATCAGTCCCCTAGAACTTAGAACTACTTAAACCTAACTAACCTAAGGACATTATACACATCCATGCCCGAGGCAGGATTCGAACCTGCGACCGTAGCGGTGGCGCGGTTCCAGACTGTAGCGCCTAGAACCGCTGGGCCACTTTTGCCGGCTAAAGTCACATGTCATTTGACGTGTGTATGTCAATTTTTGCCTCTCTAGCTACATTATTCTATGAATTAGCGCATTTTCAAATGTTAGCGGACTTTGAGGCACATTGCAATTTTTTATTTACTTACTGAATTGTGCATGCAGTAATATTTCTCCATTATGTTTTTGACATATGATGAATGCAGTATAAGTTCTAAAGCCAAAAAGCCAAAAAGATATTTTTTATGTGACTCAATATAGTACTGGAGATTAATGATGAAAAACATGTAAACAGCTAATATCATAATCATATCAGAAGACGTAGCACCACACAGTCCACATATTTGCACAAGATGAATGCTGCATTAATTGAATTCGGAGTAAATTCACGTACCAAATGGACTTTCTCGGTGTGAAGCTTTCGAAAAAACTTGTTTCCAGCTCATTTTGCGCGCTGGTCTGTTGTTATGGATGAGACATGCCCTCCACCACTTCTCACTGTAAGCCAAACAGGCGTCAAAGCTGTGGTGGAAGCCGGCGACACTGCACCAAAAATGGTGAAGGCTATTTCATGTGCCACAGAGGATATGGCCGTCGTTTTTAGGGGTGCATAAAGGCTTCCCCCATTCGGATCTCCGGGCGGGGGACGACTCAGGAGGACGTCGTTATCAGCAGAAAGAAAATGGGCGTTCTACGCATCGGAGAGTGGGATGTCATCCCTTAATCGGGCAGGTAGGTTAGAAAATTTGAAAAGGGGAGTGTATAGGTTAAAAATGGTTCAAATGGCTCTGAGCACTATGGGACTCAACATCGGAGGTCATTAGCCCCCTACAACTTAGAACTACTTAAACCTAACTAACCTAAGGACATCACACACATCCATGCCCGAGGCAGGATTCGAACCTGCGACCGTAGCGGTCGCGCGGTTCCACACTGAAGCGCCTAGAACCATGTTTTTTTTTTCGTTTTGGTCATTGTTGATCGTTGTGTTCGGTCGTTGCGGACGTCGCAAGACATCCTGTTCGAGTTCTGTGGTTGATCATTCCACTCAGTTTTTTATTACAGAGGCCAACCGGCTCTCTGGCCGAACACGCTGAGCTGCCGTGCCGGCATCGGCCACACTAGCCGGCTTATAGGTTAAAGTTAGATATAGTGGGAATTAGTGAAGTTCGGCGGCAGGAGGAACAAGACTTCTGGTCTTGTGAATACAGGGTTATAAATACAAAATCAAATAGGGGTAATGCCGGAGTAGGTTTAATAATGAATAAAAAAATACGAGCGTGGTGAGCTACTACGAACAGCATAGGGAACGCATTATTGTCGCCAAGATATAAGCCAAGCCCACACCTACCACCGTAGGACAAGTTTATATGCCAACTAGCTCCGCAGATGACAAAGAGATTGAAGAAATGTATGGTAAGATAAAAAAAATTATTCAGATAGTGAAGGGAGAGGAAAATTTAATATTCATGGGAGGACTGGAATTCGATAGTAGGAAAAGGAGGAGAAAGAAAAGTAATAGATGAATATGGAATTGGGATAAGGAATGAAAGAGGAAGCCGCCTGGTAGAATGTGGCACAGAGCATAACTTAATCGTAGCTAACACTTGGTTCAAAAATCATGTCAGAAGGTTGTATACATGGAAGAGGCCTGGAGACACTGGAAGGTTTCAGATAGATTATATAATGGTAAGGCAGAGATTTAGCAAACAGGTTTTAAATTGTAAGACATTCCCAGGCGCAGATGTGGACTCTAACCACAATTTATTGGTTATGACCTGTAGATTAAAACTGAAGAAACTACAAAAAGGTGGGATTTAAAGACATGGGACCTGGATAAACTGAAAGAACCAGAGTTTGTAGAGACTTTCAGAGAGAACATTAGGGAAAAGTTGACAAGGATGGGGGAAAGAAATACAGTAGAAGAAGAGTGGGTAGTTTTCAGTTTCAGAAATGAAATAGTGAAGGCAGCAGAGGATCAAGTAGGTAAAAAGACGAGGGCTCATAGAAATCCTTGGGTAACAGAAGAGATACTGAATTTAATTGTTGAAAGGAGAAAATACAAAAATGCAGTAAATGAAGCAAGCGAAAAGGAATACAACCGTCTCAAAAATGAGATCGACAGGAAGAGGACAAATGTCAAGATGTAGAGACGTATGTCACTAGGGGTAAGACAGATACTGCCTACATGAAAATTAAAGAGAGCTTTGGACAAAAGAGAACCACTTGCATGAATATCAAGAGCTCAGATGGAAACCCAGTTCTATGCAAAGAGGGGAAAGCAGAAAGGTGGAAGGAGTATATAGAGGGCCTACACAAGGGCGATGTACTTGAGGACAATATTATAGAAGTGGAAGAGTATGTAGATGAAGATGAAATGGGAGATATGATACTGCGTGAAGAGTTTGACAGAGCGCTGAAACACTTAAGTCGAAACAAGGCCCCAGGAGTAGACGACATTCCATTAGAACTACTGATAGCCCTGGGAGAGCAAGCCCTGGCAAAACTCTACTATCTGGTGAGCAAGCTGTATGAGACAGGTCAAATACCCTTAAACTTCAAGAAGAATATAATAATTCCAATCCCAAAGAAAGCAAGTGTTGACAGGTGAGAAAATTACCGAACTATGAGATTAATAAGTCACGACTGCAAAATACTAACACGAATTCTTTACAGATGAATGGAAAAACTGGTAGATGCAGACCTCGGGGATGATCAGTTTGTGGGAACACGTGAGGCAATAGTGACCCTACGACTTATCTTAGAAGATAGATTAAGGAATGGTAAACTTACATTTCTGACATTTGTAGATTTAGAGAAACCTTTTGACAATGTTGACTGGAATACTCTTTCAAATTCTGAAGGTGACAGGGGTCAAATACAAAGAGCGAAAGGCTATTTACAGTTCGTACAGAAAGCAGATGGCAGTTATAAGAGTCGAGGGGCATGAAAGGGAAGCAGTGGTTGGCAGGGGAGTAAGACAGGGTTGTAGCCTGTCCCCGATGTTATTCAATCTGTATATTGAGCAAGCAGTGAAGGAAACAGAAGAAAAATTCGGAATAGGAATTGAAATCCATGGAGAAGGAATTAAAACTTTGAGGATCGCCGATGACATTGTAATTCTGTCAGAGACAGCAAAGGACCTGGAAGAGCAGCTGAACGGAATGGACAGTGTCTTGAAATGAGGATATAAGATGAACATCAACAAAAGCAAAATGAGGATAATGGAATGGAGCAGAATTAAATCAGGCGATGCTGAGGGAATTAGATTAAGAAATGAGACACTGAAAGTAGTAGAAGAGTTTTGTTATTTGGGGAGAAAAATAACTGATGATGGTCGAAGTAGGGAGGATATAAAATGTATACTAGCGATGGCAAGGAAAGCGTTTCTGAAGAAGAGAAATTGAAAACATCGAGTATAGATTTAAGTGTCAGGAAGTCGTTTCTGAAAGTATTTGTATGGAGTGTAGACATGTACGGAAGTGAACCGTGGACGATAAATAGTTTAGACAAGAAGAGAATAGAAGCTTTCGAAAAATGGTGTTACAGAAGAATGATGGGTAGAACATGCAACTAATGAGGAGGTACTGAATAGAATTGGGGAGAAGAGGAATTTGTGACACAACTTGACTAGAAGAAGGGATCGGTTGGTAGAACATGGTCTGAGGCATCAAGGGATCACCAGTTTAGTATTGGAGGGCAGCGTGGAGGGTAAAAATCGTAGAGGGAGACCAAGAGATGAATACACTAAGCAGATCAGAAGGATGTAGGTCGCAGTGGTTACTTGAAGATGAAGAAGCTTGCACAGTATAGAGTGGCATGTAGAGCTGCATCAAACCAAACTCCAACCAATCTCCGGACTGAAGACCACAGCAGCAACAACAACAAGACCTTCTTCTTTTTAATTTCATTGTAAAGGGCTTAACAATATCTAGTGCTATGTACGCCTTGTGACAAACATGGCAGGAAACCCGGTTTGCAAAGAAATAAAAATATCTTTCAGTAGGACAGTGCAGCAGTCCACAACGTGCTCTGAGAATGTGATAACTGAGTAATGTGGGTTACGCATTAATTAAAATGCTTTGAGAATGGAATAACTGACTAATGTGTAGTATGAATTAATTGAAAATGTACAGTACAGACAAAGTTTACAACACTGAATTATCACAACTTAAGAAATGTATGGCAGGAAAGCGTTTTCGAGTGCAGTTAAAAGTTGACGTTCACAGTATTCATAATTTATGTATACGTTCTTTTATCTGTGTCTTTACACATTACTACCGAATAATAACTGATACATCAGCTGATGATCTATTAATGTATTATGAAAGTTCCTAACAGATATCCTTTAAAATTGTTCAAGGCCGAAATTTTATACTTGTACTGAGAATAAACGAAGAAGTTGTCAGTTGGAGTAATGGGGTCGTTTGAAACATTTCTAGCAACTGTGGGCCCATTTTCAAATAAAATTATTGAATACAACAAACTGCGTTGTCTGTTGTCGATCACAAACAACGGACACTTGGAGTGTCCAGAGCAAAAGTTATTCATAATTTATCTTTATGCTTTTATCTAGCGGGAAACTGTTCATGCGTCTGAAGACGCGCATAATTACCGTAGGTTATTGTTTCTCACTTAGCAAACAGTCATAAACCAACAGGCTTGGTACGAGCACGTGTGCATCATCCTCTTCAATAATTTCACTGGCAAAAAGACGTAAAAGAGAGACAGAATACTTTCATGCAAGGGACACACAACAACAACAAGCCATTAGAAGTCGAGCCTTTCCGCTGCAGCTTCATTCCGTTGCTAGCGTAGAACATAAAATAACTTACGAAGTATCCTCTCATGTTTTATCACTCATCAACGGTACACCTAAGTTCAGACGTACACTATACAGTTTTCTTGGAGGATACTGCAGAGGAAAACTGACCTAGGCACTACTGGTTTAAGCCACACGAAGATTATAATAAAAAGTAAAAATTAACTACGAATCTGTTGCAAATCTTTTCAGCAAAGACCAGACGCGATTCTTGCAAAATATGATGTTCCTATGAGAACCGAAAACGGCTGACACGATGTGTGTGGCAAACAGGCCCTCCATTGCTAGTCTCAATCGCGAAAACCGGTACCTTCAGAATGTTGGACATGTTTTATCATGATACCTGGCTTGAAACGAACGCTAGATTAAAATGTTTGTTATTTTCGAAATGGCTCAAATGGTTCAAATGGCTCTGAGCACTAAGGAACTTAACTTCTGAGGTCATCAGTCCCATAAGAACTACTTAAACGTAACTAACCTAAGGACATCACACACACCCATGCCCGAGGCAGGATTCGAACCTGCGATCGTAGCGGTCGTGCGGTTCCAGACTGTAGCGCCTAGAACCGCTCGGCCACCCCGGCCGGCTATTTTCGAAAATCCTGACCACCGTATAAAGACATTTCTGAAGTTTCAGCTAACTCAGATTACACACTCATCTTTTGTAAAGTTAGCTGAGCCGCTTTCTAATCGCTGTAGGTGGTCCAATTGAAAGTTTAAAATAATCCACTTGTAAATACCTACCATTTTCTCCGAGGATCAATTATCCGTAAATCAGTATATAGTTTTTGAATCTGGACGGCATCACTGATGCAAAGACACAAGCGAAAAACTAGCTAATACAAAGAACAACAATACCAAAGTAAAGCACCTCAACTGACGACAACAAATTGATGTTTTGTTATTAAGGTCTTGGTGGTTATACTTTGTGATTCCCACGCTGTTGTTCTGCCTCAACGACCAATTGTCTTTGTTGTACATTGTAGCGACCTTGGATAAGTTAAACAGGTGGATCAAGTTAGAGCTCCGTCGTTTTACCACACGATAAGGCTTGACACATATGGCAGTTGCACGATGAAAATGGAAATATTACAGTCCAAGTTTCTTAGTATCTGATCGACTTGGAGTGAAATTAACAAATATCGACATAAAAGTACGTAATGCGTAGTTCCTGTGCGTCGAACATTTTTATACAGTGAAGGTATTAACGCAACTGTCGTTAATCTGCCAGTTTACCGACCTTGCGTCATTTATATGAAAAATAGTTTTAATATAAATTCGTTGACAAGATTTTCATTAAATTTTGACAGACTGACGACATACGACAGAGTTCACCGTAATTTGCACAACTTGTGGTAACTTTATCAGTCGGGTATTTAAAAATATGGGTTTTTTTAATGTAACTTCAAGCCTCTTTAGCGATATTCGAGAGCCCTTGGAAAGAAGAGTTCAGGTATTATTACAGAGAAACTGTTTTCAAAGGTAGGTTTGGAGAGGTGGTGGAGGGGGATGGGGGCTTAGACCCGCACTGCCAGCGCTGCGTCCGCTCCGACCCATTAGCCGTAGTTTACGTGGCAAAGCAGGCGAAACGGCACGACGCCGACGGTGTTTACATTCATATTTAGCACATTTCCAGCCTGTTGTCGAGAACAGTTTCATGTCGAAACACTTAAAGCGTTATATCTTATGTCTATCTTTCCACATACTGTCGCGTAATTTCGAAATTTTAAATAGTTCTGCTAAAGATACTTGTTTTAACATCTCAGTAGATAAAAAAAGAGAGATTGGTGGTGACATGCGCCTGAAATGTGTGGCTTTGACTTGGACCCACCTCTTCGAAAACTACACTGACTTTCGTCTTTGACAGATTTGGTTTGTCTAGCAGTCTTCAATTGATGAACGCCGCGCGGGATTAGCTGAGCGGTCCAAGGCGCTCCAGCCATGGGCTGTGCAGCTGGTCCCGGCCGAGGTTCGAGTCCCCCCTCGGGCATGGCTGTGTGTGTTTGTCCTTAGGATAATTTAGGTTAAGTAGTGTGTAAGCTTAGGGACTGATGACCTTGGCAGTTAAGTCCCATAAGATTTCACACACACACACAATTGATGAACGAAGGGATCGCGTTGTTGAAAAAGAAGTCTGCGTAGACGACTTACTGAACGCTGGCCCATATTTCGATTGTACATGAGATTGGATTCTTCCCACACCTCAGTCAGGGGACCTGAATATGGCGTAGTGAAATCCCGAAAGTGGTCGCACAAATGAACTACGCTCGAAATAAGACCGTTGAAGGTGTTTTTGAGTTTACATTATGTTAAGCAAATTATTCGCTCCTTTGAATACTGCCATTTGTCTAAAGCCGTAATTCGATATTTCGAACTGTTGTGTAATGTTTGGGGGTAACCACGTGATGTGGGGAACTGTGTATTCGTGCTTTTCCGGGGACGAGTATGCACGTGATAACGTTTCCAGCAGAGCCACGTGAGTCACGAACACGGCACGGTCGCGCGCGATTTCCACAGCTTTTGCTACATCACTGCCCGTGTCTGAGGAGAAAGTTCGTTACAATGGTCACGACCGATTTCTTCGACGAACGACGCCCGGTGGCTGCATTCGCAGCGATCAGCTGAACCACCAACGAAGCTCGCAGACAGCCTCTAGCGTCGACCTGCGTCATTCACCGCTGCGGGGCTGCGCGATGACAGGCTGGTGTTCGCTGCCGACACTACGGTCTGTCTAGAGTAGACTGTGAACACGGAGCGGCCAGTCGCCGACTGACGCCAAGTTTTTACTAGATTGCACGGGGTACGTACAATTGCGACAATTTAGATAGCGCCGAAAGCTGAAATACAGCCATTTGCAGACTCTAAAAAGAGATGAATTTCTAAGCGGTACCAAGCAAGAGACACAATCTCCCATGGTTTGTTACAGAGAAACAATATGAAGATTTATTCGGTTTATTAGTGCAATTATATTTATTGATTGGCGACTCCATGCAGTGCTGTGTGCACAATGACCATATATGTTAAATTAAAAGGTCAGCGTTGGTCGTAATGATGTTTTATTGCTAGCGGAATCGATTTTCGATCACATAGTGATCATCTTCGGTGCTGTACACATTAAAATCAGACACTGGTATGAAGTTATCAATAACAAAACTGAGAAGCGATCACCAGTGTCTGACTTTAATGTGTACAGCACCGAAGATGATCACCATGTGATCGAAAATCGATTCTGCTATCAATAAAACATCAATATTACGACCAACGTTGACCTTCCTTTTAATTTAACAATTATATTTGTTTCAGTGAAAATGTCTCCACACAGTGCAACAGCCAGTAATAAGCAATCAAAGCAACATACTGCGTATCACTGTTAACATACTGAGTGATCGAAAAGTCAGTATAAATTTGAAAACTGAATAAATCACAGAATAATGTAGATACAAATTGACACACATGCTTGGAATGACATGGAGTTTTATTAGAACCAAAAAAATACAAAAGTTCACCAAATGTTCGACAGATGGCGCTTCATCTGATCAGAATAGCAATAACTAGAGTAACAAGGTAAGACAAAGCAAAGATGATGTTCTTTACAGGAAATGCTCAAGATGTCCACCATCATTCCTCAACAATAGCTGTAGTCGGGGAATAATGTTTTGAACAGCACTGTAAAGCATGTCCGGAGTTACGGTGAGGCATTGGCGTCGCATGTTGTCTTTCAGCATCCCTAGAGATGTCGGTCGATCACGATTCACTTGCGACTTCAGGTAAACCCAAAGCCATTAATCGCACGGAGTGAGGTCTGGGGACCTGGGAGGACAAGCATGACGAAAGTGGAGGCTGAGCGCACGATCATCACCAAACGACGCGCATCTGTCGGACATTTTGTGAAGTTTGTTTTTTTTTTTTTTTGTTCTAATAAAACCCCATGTCATTCCAAGCATGTATGTCAATTTTTGCCTCTCAATCTACATTATTCCGTGGTTTATTAAGTTTTCAAATTTATACTGACATTTTGATCACCCGGTAGAAATAACACTACCGGAAAAAAACACGGGAGTGAGCAGTTCAGGACGCAAGTTTGCAGGCTGTTACCAACAGCAAATACCGTTAGGAAATTATCGGCGCTGTTGTACACACGTTTTTGGTGCACTACAGATGCGTAGATAAATAAGGGCAAGATATTAAAAGCAATTAGGCTGGTGGTTACGAGTACCTTATGTGGTGTTAGTGTACGTCGGACCCGCGTGTCGCCACTATCAGTGATTGCTGACCGAGCGCCGCCACACGGCAGGTCTAGAGAGACTTCCTAGCACTCGCCCCAGTTGTACAACCGACTTTGCTAGCGATGGTTCAATGACAAAATACGCTCTCATTTGCCGAGACGATAGTTAGCATAGCCTTCAGCTACGTCATTTGCTACGACCTAGCAAGGCGCCATGTTCAATTACTATTGATATTGTGAATAATGTACAGTCAAGAGCGATGTTCACCATTAACGGATTAAAGTTAAGTATTCCACCAGCTAAGTCCGTTTTTCTAAATTCTAATTTCCTTGTCCTGTTCCAGACCTCACGCCAGCCTGCGTGAGCTAAAACGCGTGCCTTTCGGCTTCCTCTAATAACACGATGTTGGCTCTCCTGCCAACCCACAACACCTTACACCAAAACTTCCAAAAAATATCTCCGAAAAACATTCATAATTTTGGAATCACCGTGTACATTTGCTCTGTACATCTAACACCCTGTGTGTGTGTGTGTGTGTGTGTGTGTGTGTGTGTGTGTGTGTGTGTGTGTGTGTGTGGGCGTCGCCGGCCGCGATTCATTTGTCGCGACGCACTGCACAGGCGCGCGCGCCCGCGGAATGAACAGGTTTTTATCGCACCGTCCACCGAGGGCCGAGGGCCGAGGGGCATCCCATGGCGCGCGGCGCGCAGCCCGCCACTCGGCAGGTCGCTCGCCGGCAAGGACACGCGAACGCCGCGCTTGCGACAGGAGCGGGCGACTCAAATGTCAAGAACAAAACGCGTCGGCGATTTCGAAATATGTGGCGGCAAATGTCAGAGGAATACAATTACTGCAGGAGCGCACGCGGATAAATGACGCGGAATCGAATCAGCTAGAGGACGCAATGAATAAAGCTGGAGTCACCCTGGAGAAAGCCATCAGAAGTGGCAGCCGAAACACGTCTGTTTCCGCTTTCACACGCGGAAAAGGATTATATTCACTCCGGGTTCCGATGAGAACGTCAACAGCAGTGGTATCAAACAACATACAGCTGAACAGTGTGTACTGATAATAACTACAAGATTGCATACTTACAGTGAGTACGAAACAAGAGCTGCGTATTAGTAAACAAGGTGTGCTTGCCAAAGATTCAATTCAAAACAACTGCAATGGCCGTAGTTGCTGCTGAAGTTTTCATTAGATAGCTTCACAGTTTTGCGCAATATGTACCGCTGCCAGTCCGTGTGTACCGTCAGAGTCGTAACTGCAGTAAGCTTTCCACGAGCGACTGCGTTCCACGGAAACACTGAATAGGTATACCCAGCGAGAGGTGAACGGCACGTACCTGCACGAGCGTCGACGTCGCGGCTTATCTCGGCTGGGCCTCGCGTCGCCCGGCACACGCCGTACTGCGCTCGCACTCCCGGCGGCCGGCAGCCGGCTCTGGCTGAGATGTGCACCGGCGCGCAGCTTCCCCGCGTTTGGCGCCGTCCGCCGCGCGCAGAGCCACCTGCCGGTGGCCGGCCGCAACTATCGCCACAGGTGCGCCAGCCTCCGGCTTCAAACGGGCCGCTGCATGTGCGCCTGCGCCTGCGCCTCGCTGCCCACACACGATATCATCTGTGGCGCGGTGCGCAGCACTTCGTCTCGACCGGTACACGCAAACATTCGCTTCCCTGCTGCGCCTCAAGACTTTAGCCTGTGAGCACATCAGAGCACAGCGGTTCGTTTTTGAATTGCAACGGGCTTCTAATAGCTATAAGCGATTTGCTTTTCTTTTTACTGGGTGCATTTTAATCTACATTCTTAAATTTCTTGCGTATTTCTGTATTTAGTAGTCACAGTTCTGCGTTTTAATAACTACGTTGTATATTATCTCTCCGATTTATCGTGACAGGTGTTTATCTTCGTGTGAGCAGTCAGTTACAGTTTTATAGCTCGTGGTAGAAGCCGACCTCGGGGGAGATCAGTTTGGATTCCGTAGAAACACTGGAACACGTGAGGCAATACTGACCCTACGACTTATCTTAGAAAATAGATTAAGGAAAGGCAAACCTACGTTTCTAGCATTTGTAGACTTAGAGAAAGCTTTTGACAATGTTGACTGGAATACTCTATTTCAAATTCTGAAGGTGGCAGGAGTAAAATACAGGGAGCGAAAGGCTATTTACAATTTGTACAGAAACCACATGGCAGTTATAAGAGTCAAGGGGCATGAAAGGGAAGCAGTAGTTGGGAAGGGAGTGAGACAGGGTTGTAGCCTATCCCTGATGTTATTCAATCTCTAAAAAAAATTAAATGTGTGTGAAATCTTATGGGACTTAACTGCTAAGGTCATCAGCCCCTAAGCTTACACACTACTTAACCTAAATTATCCTAAGGACAAACACACACACCCACGCCCGAGGGAGGACTCGAACCTCCGCCGGGACCACCCTTCAATCTGTATATTGAGCAAGCAGTAAAGGAAACAAAAGAAAAATTCGGAGCAGCAATTAAAATCCATGGAGAAGAAATAAAACTTCGAGGTTCGCCGATGACATGGTAATTCTGTCAGAGACAGCAAAGGACTTGGAAGAGCAGTTGAACGGAATGGACAGTGTCTTGAAAGGAGCGTATAAGATGAACATCAACAAAAGCAAAACGAGGATAATGGAATGTAGTCGAATTAAGTCGGGTGATGCTGAGGGAATTAGATTAGGAAATGAGACTCTTAACGTAGTAAATGAGTTTTACTACTTCGGGAGCAAAATAACTGATGATGGTAGAAGTAGAGAGGATATGAAATGTAGACTGGCAATGGCAAGGAAAGCGTTTCTGAAGAAGAGAAATTTGTTAACATCGAGTATAGATTTAGGTGTCAGGAAGTAGTTTCTGAAAGTATTTATATGGAAGTGAAACGTGAACGATAAATAATTTAGACAAGAAAAGAACAGAAGCTTTCAAAATATGGTGCTACAGAAGAATGCTGAAGATTAGATGGGTAGATCACATAACTAATGAGGAGGTATTGAATAGAATTGGGGAGAAGAGATATTTGTGGCATAACTTGACTAGAAGAAGGTATCGCTTGGTAGGACATATTCTGAGGCATCAAGGGATCACCAATTTACTGTTGGAGGGCAGCGTGGAGGGTGAAAATTGTAGAGGGAGATCAAGAGATGAATACACTAAACAGATTCAGAAGGATGTAGGTTGCAGTAGGTACTGGGAGATGAAGAAGCTTGCACGGGATAGAGTAGCATGGAGAGCTGCATCAAACCAATCTCTGGACTGAAGACCACAACAACAACAACAGTTGGAATGCAGCACCCGTCTCTGTAGCAGCAACGTGTTTGTGCCCACAATTCCGCTCTTCAAAAACTCTCTGATCCAATGTTTTTCAGACTTTTTCCTCTCGACCCCTCTTTCACGAAAATAAACAGTTCAAGCCGCCCCCCCCCCACACCCTTCCCGCCCAACCATTTTTTATATTTTCTTTGCTTTATCCTCTTTTACGAAATTCAATTTAGGAGAATATTACGCAGCAGAAAGCAAAAGTGAATTAATTATTATAAGGAAAATACAGAAAAAATTGTTTGTCTTGATGACATTTTCATTTACTTAAAAACTTTGAAACTAACAATATTTTTAATTCAGAAAAGCATTGAAAATTTAAAATACGAAGTTCAGTATGATAGATGAGCTTGGTTTTCAGACGAAAGTTTGTCAAGACGTGATGAATAGCAGAAACAGTCACTCGAAGTTCTTTGCTTACATTTAGCTTTGAACGGTAGTTCGAATCATAGCTACCAGAGTTAAAAAGCGAATCTGGCAGAAGAATGTTATTGCAAAAGGAATCAGGATCTTCATTGTGTTTTGGTTCAGCAATGAGAATTCCCTCTTAGTTTGTATCCAAAGCTCCATCAAAGATACTACATTAAATTTAATCCACAGTAAAGTACCACAAATGAGATCAGTTAGTTGATCTAGCTGTTTTATAGTTAGCCATGGTTATCTCCAAGACAAGTGTTAATAACATTTAGTTGCTCACAAATGTCAGTGAGATAGCCCATTTTCAATAGAAAATCTCCCTTGCTAAAACAGACTGTCAGAAAGCGACGTTTCTCCTTTAAGCAACAGTGAAACGTCTCTGCGGAGTCGTTTGATAGACGCTTGTCTCACTGGATTCTGTGCATCCTATTCTGTCCACCGCCTGGTTGCCGTTTAATTTATTAACTCTCCCAGAAAGACTGAGCAATCAAACTGAGGCTTATTAGATGATATTATGTCAGATTTTTTTTTTTGTGTTCCATAGCAAATCATGGACTACATTTATTACGTTCTTCCCTTCACCCTACCCTACGCGTGCGTGAATGTGACTGAATGAGTGTTTTTACGAGTGGTTTCGGTTTTTTTTTTTGGGGGGGGGGGGGGGGCTGCGCCGAGTTGGTTGTCGTCTGCTAGGAGCAGGTGATGTTTTTGCTTCTCGTTTGGAGGGCAGCACAAGATGACCAACTTAGGATCCCAGTACCTGGACAAGCAGGTTTACCCCTTTTAGTCTGAGATTGGTTTGTCTGTCAGGTTGGTGGCGGAAGCCTACCCCCCTGGTAGCTTCTGTTGCACCGGTAGTTACGCGAAGTTCGGTGGAGAAAGGACACTCTGCACCTAGCGGTTGTTGAGTACAGTTCGTAGCTCCTAGAGAGGGTTTCTGCTGATAGGAAGTAGGTCGAATTAGCACTTCCCTATGTTAAATTCATGGCATATTTAAGTACTTTAGCTTAACTGAAGCGTATGTAGTTACGTATTTTCGGAATGTGGCATAATTATTTCGGTGGTTGAAATTAAAAGTGTGGAAGTTGCTTTGTTCCTTTCGGACAGTCGTGAGTATGTAGATGGAATGATTGAATTATTGTGTTCCACTTCCCTTTTGCGTGTTTTTCCTTTTTAATAGCACGATTTTACAATTTTTTTGCGAATTATTTAGTTAACCTTTTTTCTTTCAGGCACCAGTCATGTGTATTCATAGGATTTGCATCAAATTCAGTAATGAAATAAATGTGCTACGTAAAAGATGAACTCTGCGTCTTTTATCTTTCTCATTGATGCCAGTTTTCAAATTAATTTTCTGCTCCCTAATTTTTTTAAGTTAATCTGCTTGCTTGTGATGAACAAAAATGGGAGGAAAAATCAAAGTGAACGGTGTACTGCCTCAAAATTAAAAAATTATCACATTTAATTAAACAAGCTCATAGATATACGACATACAATGCTGTTCATCTTGTTAGTTTCTTTAAAAAAATTGCATTCTTATAATTAAATTCTTAATTTAATTAAACTGATAATTTCTAGTTCGGTCTCTTCTTAATTGTTAGGAAGGGCTTGGGCTGGTGGCGACCCTGTAATTTTTAAATTTATAATTGTCCTTGTGAGGTGGCTTAACCAGAAATTGCGCACAAGGGTCACATCTCCATTATTCTTGGTACGTAACGTATGTCGAGCCTTGGCTAGGATCCGTTTACAGTTCTACATACATACTTTGTAACAGAATACCTCATTTCTCAGCCCACTCAATCTTTTTAGTATTGTACCCCTTGAAGGCATCGAGCTTTTCTAAACAAGAGCACGACACTTTGGTGCCTGTGTTATTAAGAAGTCAGAGGACCAGAAGAAACAGGCACTGCGGAGATAACAGCCGTCATGAAAGACATGAAATGTATTCGTACTTGCGAATACGGACACCGTCAGTTGTGTACGAGTGTAGGTTGTAGCCAAAGGGCAATATCGTATTCATTCACCGATATCAGGAAGCGTTCAGTTAAAATGTCCCACGCCTGGACGGGAATTACATAATGTGTACGAGTGCAGGTTGAGACACAGAAACAACGACGTATGGAAGTTTGGGTCTGGTTGTGAGTCGCGTACAGACAGCCAAAGCGGTTAACACGACCGCTCGCCTGCAAAACCAGGACCGAGAACCAGTCCAGCACAAATTTTCACTGTCGCCATTCCATTGTACAGCTGTTGGTCGTCGGTGTTCGCTTTCATGTGAAAGAGTGCAACTGCATGTGTTCAGCACGCATCGTCTCACGTAGCACTTTAAAACTTAGACTACAATTCATAGATTGTGCCTTAATAGTATTAACTGTTTCTTCTATAACCATCTGCACCGCTTCATTGGCGGGCTAAGTTCTTTAGCGGCCAGAACCTCCCAAGGTATCATATGGTGAGTCCAAACCATATCAGCAGCTACAGCTTTAACTTTCGCTTGAAGTCCATCTTGAATTCCAGACATTGAGTGAGTTCCATTTTTGTATACTCCATTGCACCCATT
The DNA here is from genome assembly GCF_023864345.2 of Schistocerca serialis cubense. Taxonomy (NCBI): domain Eukaryota; kingdom Metazoa; phylum Arthropoda; class Insecta; order Orthoptera; family Acrididae; genus Schistocerca; species Schistocerca serialis. Next base: position 314,275,237 of record NC_064638.1, read on the forward strand.
CCGTGATATCCCGTTTTCATTCAAAAGGTATTGATGATGTCAATCGAATGTTAAACTCATCAACAGAACGAACATAAGCAATCAAATGAGCATCTTTATGAATATCAATCGTTTCGTCCACATATGTGCAAAAAAGTTGTTACGCAATTTATCAGTTAACTACTCGAGTAAATAGTCATAAGTATCTAAAACTCTTCTGTACTCTGTTTCATAAGAGATAGGTACATTTTTCAACTATTGAACAAATGAATCACCATACATCATCGATACTATCTTTTTTATCAGTCTTCTGACTGGTTTGATGCTGACCGTCACGAATTCCTCTCCTCTGCCAACCTCTTCATCTCAGAGTAGGACTTGCAACCTACGTCCTCAATTATTTGTTGAATATATTCCAGTCTCTGTCTTCCTCTACAGTTTTTCCCTTCTACAGCTCCCTCTAGTACCATGGAAGTCTTAACAAAGGTCCCATCAACCTGTTCCTTCTTCCTGCCAGTGTTTTCCATACATTCCCTTCAACTCTGATTGTGTGCAGAACCTCCTCATTCCTTATATTATTAGTCTACCTAATTTTCAACATTCGTCTGTGGCACCACATCTCAAATCTTCGAATCTCTTCTGTACCAGCTTTCCCATAGCCAATTTATTTTTATTTATTTAAACGTGTAATTCCATTGGACCAAATTGAGGAGCAAACCTCCAAGGCCACGGAACGTGTTAGAACATGAAATAACGAAATAAGAGTAATAACAGATAAAATAAAATGCTCATGAACCCAAAAAGAGTCAAGCCGTAAGTTTAAGTAAACGCTATCAACAATATAACATAGGATTCAGCTCAGTTTTTCAAGGAGCTCCTCAACATAATAGAAGGAATGGCCCATGAGGAAATTCGTCAGCTGCGATTTGAAAGCTTGTGGATTCTTGTTGTAGCTTATTGAAAATGGATGCAGCAGTATGCTGCACACCTTCCTGCACAGAAGTTAAGGACGTCCATCCAAATGCAGATTGGGTTTCTGCCTACCATTAACTGAGTGAAAGCTGCTAATTCTTGGGAATAAGCTGATATTGTTAACAAGAAACAGCAGTAAAGAATATATGTATGGAGAAGCCAATGTCAGAATACCCAGACTCGTGAACAGAGGTCGACAAGAGGTTCTCGAACTTACACCACTTATTGCCACAACTGCCCGTTTCTAAGCCAAAAATATCCTTTGAGAATGGGAAGAGTTACCCCAAAATATAATACCATACGACATAAGCGAATGAAAATAAGCAAAGTAGACTACTTTTCGTGTCGAATGACCACTTACTTCAGATACCGTTCGAATAGTAAAAATGTCAGCATGAAGTCTTTGAACAAGATCCCGAATATGGGCTTTCCACAACAATTTACTATCTATCTGAACATCCAGAAATCTGAACTGTTCAATTTCACTAATCATACGCCCATCCTGTGAAATTAAAACGTCATGTTTTGTTGAATTGTGTGTCAGAAACTGTACAAACTGAGTCTTACTGCGATTTAGCGTTAGTTTATTTTCTACAAGCCATGAATATATGTCATGATGTGCACTATTTGAAGAAGAGCCACTGTTGTTCACAACATCCTTTATTACCAAGGTAGCGTCATCAGCAAACAGAAATATTATAGAATTACCTGTAATACTAGAAGGCACCACCCCCATGAACCATGGACCTTGCCGTTGGTGGGGAGGCTTGCGTGCCTCAGCGATACAGATAGCCGTACCGTAGGTGCAACCACAACGGAGGGGTATCTGTTGAGAGGCCAGACAAACGTGAGGTTCCTGAAGAGGGGCAGCAGCCTTTTCAGTAGTTGCAAGGGCAACAGTCTGGATGATTGACTGATCTGGCCTTGTAGCAATAACCAAAACGGCCTTGCTGTGCTGGTACTGCGAACGGCTGAAAGCAAGGGGAAACTACAGCCGTAATTTTTCCCGAGGGCATGCAGCTTTACTGTATGATTACATGATGATGGCGTCCTCTTGGGTAAAATATTCCGGAGGTAAAATAGTCCCCATTCGGATCTCCGGGCGGGGACTACTCAAGAGGATGTCGTTATCAGGAAAAAGAAAACTGGCGTTCTACGGATCGGAGCGTGGAATGTCAGATCCCTTAATAGGTTGAAGTTAGATATAGTGGGAATTAGTGAAGTTCGGTGGCAGGAGGAACAAGACTTCTGGTCAGGTGACTACAGGGTTATAAACACAAAATCAAATAGGGGTAATGCAGGAGTAGGTTTAATAATGAATAGGAAAATAGGCATGCGGGTAAGCTGCTACAAACAGCATAGTGAACGCATTATTGTGGCCAAGATAGATACGAAGCCCACGCCTACTACAGTAGTACATGTTTATATGCCAACTAGCTCTGCAGATGACGAAGAAATTGATGAAATGTATGACGAGATAAAAGAAATTATTCAGATTGTGAAGGGAGACGAAAATTTAATAGTCATGGGTGACTGGAATTCGAGTGTAGGAAATGGGAGAGAAGGAAACATAGTAGGTGAATATGGATTGGGGGACAGAAATGAAAGAGGAAGCCGCCTGGTCGAATTTTGCACAGAGCACAACATAATCATAACTAACACTTGGTTTAAGAATCATGAAAGAAGGTTGTATACATGGAAGAACCCTGGAGATACTAAAAGGTATCAGATAGATTATATAATGGTAAGACAGAGATTTAGGAACCAGGTTTTCAATTGTAAGACATTTCCAGGGGCAGATGTGGACTCTGACCACAATCTATTGGTTATGACCTGTAGATTAAAACTGAAGAAACTGCAAAAAGGTGGGAATTTAAGGAGATGGGACCTGGATAAACTAAAAGAACCAGAGGTTGTACAGAGATTCAGGGAGAGCATAAGGGAGCAATTGACAGGGATGGGGGAAATAAATACAGTAGAAGAAGAATGGGTAGCTTTGAGGGATGAAGTAGTGAAGGCAGCAGAGGATCAAGTAGGTAAAAAGACGAGGGCTAGTAGAAATCCTTGGGTAACAGAAGAAATATTGAATTTACTTGATGAAAGGAGAAAATATAAAAATGCAGTAAGTGAAACAGGTAAAAAGGAATACAAACGTCTCAAAAATGAGATCGACAGGAAGTGCAAAATGGCTAAGCAGGGATGGCTAGAGGACAAATGTAAGGATGTAGAGGCCTATCTCACTAGGGGTAAGATAGATACCGCCTATAGGAAAATTAAAGAGACCTTTGGAGATAAGAGAACGACTTGTATGAATATCAAGAGCTCAGATGGAAACCCAGTTCTAAGCAAAGAAGGGAAAGCAGAAAGGTGGAAGGAGTATATAGAGGGTTTATACAAGGGCGATGTACTTGAGGACAATATTATGGAAATGGAAGAGGATGTAGATGAAGATGAAATGGGAGATATGATACTGCGTGAAGAGTTTGACAGAGCACTGAAAGACCTGAGTCGAAACAAGGCCCCCGGAGTAGACAATATTCCATTGGAACTACTGACGGCCGTGGGAGAGCCAGTCCTGACAAAACTCTACCATCTGGTGAGCAAGATGTATGAAACAGGCGAAATACCCTCAGACTTCAAGAAGAATATAATAATTCCAATCCCAAAGAAAGCAGGTGTTGACAGATGTGAAAATTACCGAACTATCAGCTTAATAAGTCACAGCTGCAAAATACTAACACGAATTCTTTACAGACGAATGGAAAAACTAGTAGAAGCCAACCTCGGGGAAGATCAGTTTGGATTCCGTAGAAACACTGGAACACGTGAGGCAATACTGACCTTACGACTTATCTTAGAAGAAAGATTAAGGAAAGGCAAACCTACGTTTCTAGCATTTGTAGACTTAGAGAAAGCTTTTGACAATGTTGACTGGAATACTCTCTTTAAAATTCTAAAGGTGGCAGGGGTAAAATACAGGGAGCGAAAGGCTATTTACAATTTGTACAGAAACCAGATGGCAGTTATAAGAGTCGAGGGACATGAAAGGGAAGCAGTGGTTGGGAAGGGAGTAAGACAGGGTTGTAGCCTCTCCCCGATGTTGTTCAATCTGTATATTGAGCAAGCAGTAAAGGAAACAAAAGAAAAATTCGGAGTAGGTATTAAAATTCATGGAGAAGAAATAAAAACTTTGAGGTTCGCCGATGACATTGTAATTCTGTCAGAGACAGCAAAGGACTTGGAAGAGCAGTTGAATGGAATGGACAGTGTCTTGAAAGGAGGATATAAGATGAACATCAACAAAAGCAAAACAAGGATAATGGAATGTCGTCTAATTAAGTCGGGTGATGCTGAGGGAATTAGATTAGGAAATGAGGCACTTAAAGTAGTAAAGGAGTTTTGCTATTTGGGGAGCAAAATAACTGATGATGGTCGAAGTAGAGAGGATATAAAATGTAGGCTGGCAATGGCAAGGAAAGCGTTTCTGAAGAAGAGAAATTTGTTAACATCCAGTATTGATTTAAGTGTCAGGAAGTCATTTCTGAAAGTATTCGTATGGAGTGTAGCCATGTATGGAAGTGAAACATGGACGATAAATAGTTTGGACAAGAAGAGAATAGAAGCTTTCGAAATGTGGTGCTACAGAAGAATGCTGAAGATTAGATGGGTAGATCACATAACTAATGAGGAAGTATTGAATAGGATTGGGGAGAAGAGAAGTTTGTGGCACAACTTGACCAGAAGAAGGGATCGGTTGGTAGGACATGTTCTGAGGCATCAAGGGATCACCAATTTAGTATTGGAGGGCAGCGTGGAGGGTAAAAATCGTAGAGGGAGACCAAGAGATGAATACACTAAGCAGATTCAGAAGGATGTAGGTTGCAGTAGGTACTGGGAGATGAAAAAGCTTGCACAGGATAGAGTAGCATGGAGAGCTGCATCAAACCAGTCTCAGGACTGAAGACCACAACAACAACAACTAGAAGGCACATCATTTATGTAAATAAGGAACAGGAGTGGCCCCAACACTGAGCCCTGCGGCACTCCCCATTTGACTACACCTCACATAAACCCCACATCACGTCGATTCTCAACACTGTGAATAATGACATTTTTCTGTCTATTGTTAAAGTAAGAGGTGAACCGATTGTGCACTACTCCCATATTCCGTAATGGTCCAACTCCTAAGGCAATATTTTGTAGTTAACACAATAAAACGCCTTAGTTAAATTATAAAAGGTGCCTAGCATTTGAAACCTTTTGTTTAAACCACCCAGTACCTCACAGAGAAAAGAGAATACAGCATTTTCAGTTCTTAAACCACTTCTGGAACAGAACTGTACATTTGGTAGTAAATTATGTGATATAAAATGAACAATTATCCTTACATTCACAGGCTTTTCAATAACTTTATCAAAGACTCATGGCATAGAAATAGCTCTAAAATTGTCTATATTATCCCTTTCTCTATTCTTATAAAGCGGTTTTGCTACTTAGTACATTAATCGTTCAGGAAACTGACCATTCTTAAAGGAAGAATTACAAATATGGCTAAGTACAGGGCTAACACAGTGCTTTAATATTTTGATAGGTACTCCATCATATCCATGAGAGTCTCTAGTCTTCAGAGATTTCATTATTGACTCAATCTCCCATTTGTCACTATCACAGAGTATTTCAGACACCAATCTCGGAAATCTATTTTCACGAGAGTTGTATCATTCTCTGTAGAAACTAAGTTTTTATTTAATTCACCAATAATACTCATAAAATGATTGTTAAATACTGTACATATATATGACCTAACAGAAATATTTTATATCGTCGACCTTGTGCCGATAAACCAGACACTTCCTTCACAACTGAGCATATGGTTTTAATTTTATCCTGTAAATTAGCTATTCTATTTGCGTACCAAATACTCTTTGCCTTCCTAATAACATTTTTAAGCACCTTACAATACTGCTTGTAATTGGCTACTGTAACTTGATTGTGACTACTTCTAAGATTTTGATATAATTCCTGCTTTGTTCTGCATGATATCCTTACCTCACTAGTCAGCCACCCAGGCTTCCTTTTACTGCTAGCACCCCATTTAGAACGTTCTAATGGAAAGAAACTCTCAAAGAGCAAGAAAAATGTGTTAAGGAAAGCATTGTACTTGTCATCTATGTTATCCGCACTATAAACATCCTGCCACTCTTGTTTCTTAACGAGGTTTAAAAACTCTCTATTGCCGCTGGATTAGCTTTCCTGCATAGTTTGTAATTATATGTGACATTTGTTTGAGTACAGAAGCTTTTTAGTGTTAAAGTTTGTGCATCATAGTCTGAAAGTTTTAGTAACAGAATGCCCATCTAGTAATGAAGAATGAATAGAAAAATTGTCTATGGCTGTGCTACTGTTCCCCTGCACCCTGGTTGGAAAAAACCCAATCTGCATCAGATAATATGAATTAAGGAGATCTACCAACATCCTTTTTCTTGCACAATCATATACAAAATTAATATTGAAGTCACCACATATAACTAATTTTTGATACTTCTTATAAAGTGAACCCTCTCTAGCTTCAGCAGAAATCCTCTGAAGTCAGAGTTAGGAGACCTATAAACAATAACTATTAGAAGTTTAGTTTCATTAAATTCAATTGTCCCTGCACAAAATTGAAATACCTCTTCAGTGCAGTGCCGTGATACGTGTAGGAAGGCAAACGAAATACTGTTTTTTACGTACATGGTCACTCCCCTACTCTGCAAACAATTCCTTGAAAAACAGCCAGTTAATCTGTCTCCTGGTAAAGGAAGCCTCTGAATTTTCAAATTATTTAAGTGGTGCTCCGATATACCATTAATGTGAGAGACGACATCTATAAGCACTAACTTTATCTCTAATGCCTCTTATATTCTGATGAAATATGCTAATTCCTTTGATACGTGACCTCATCTGAAAGTGATTCCTTTGTTAGAGGGACTTCATTTAAGCAGGTATAACTATCAGCTGACTCCCATGTAAAAAAGGTGCAGCTCTACCACCAACTACTACAGGAATTTTTCCATGTGTGATCCCACCATCCACTACAGTGTCACCTAGAAGCTTTTTCAGCCTACCCTTCCCATACCTATTGAGCTGCAGGTCATGCTCTGTGAAAACCGATCTACTGATGGACTCAACTGGCACCACTGCAATGTGATCTATGCCCTCTTCCATGAGAGCCTTCTCCAATCCCATGTTAACACGCCTAACAGCCGCATTAAGATGAGGCCGATCACGACGCTGAAACTGTTGCACGAAGTGCACATTAGTGCCACAAATTTGAGTAATTATCTTTACCACGTTCCTCGTCCCTATCAATAGCATTCCCTGCTCCACCCACTATCACTACCTGATCCGCTTTTGTAAATTTCATACATAACTACTCTATGCTGTCAGTCACCTGAGTCAGCCCTGCACTAGGCTTCACAATGCTAGTGACCCGGTACTCACTCCCCAACATTTCCTGCAACTGCTGGCCCACACCTCTACCGTATGAACTAACTAGCAGCAGAACCTTCTCCTTTCTGTTGGACCTTGCAGCTGAGTTAGGCTTCCTAAATGCTGAGGACTGCTGCATGTTTCCTACACCTACATCTACAAGAGGCTCCTCTCCACTCAACTCTGACAGTTGGACAAATCTGTTGGCTATACGCAAATTACAACTGTCTGAACGTGTCCTCCTGCCAGCTGCCTTCTTGCCAACTGCCAGCTCCCCTTTGCCAGCACCCTTCACCCTCCTCAATCTATCTAGTTCTTCCTTTGCGTATTGCAACTGCACCTGAAGGGCACAGATCTTACGCTCCTGCTACTCTGTCAACTTACTTCTGTTACAGATTCTGCATTCCCAGGAGAGGATCTCGCTAGGATGCCCACTGGCTTCCCCAGAGCATTCCCTCCGATGAAAACACATTAAACGAATCCCACACCACAACCCACTACTCACAAATCTACGAGAAAGCCCACACTTCTCACTCATGGTAAAATTTTACAGTTACTGAAAAAAAAGTCTACGTTACCTAAGTTCAATTACACCAGTAGAACTATTTGTAGAACTAACAATAGTGGACCCCATTTTCTCTCTCTACTAAGAAAGCAACAACTTTTATTAATGCTAGTAATTCACAACTAACACCAGTACCACAAAACTTCACACAATCTCTTAGCTAAAACTAAAAATTCAAGCGGCCACTGGAACACTCAACGAAGTTTAAACAGTGAATGAAAATTTTACTGCAATGTTTCACTACCATACAACGCTGTGCTCCAAATGTACATTCTCAGAAATTTCCTCCTAAAACTAAGACCTATGTTTGATACTAGTAGCTTTCTTTTGGCCAGGGATGCCCTATTTGCCAGTGCTAGTTTGCTTTTAGTGTCCTCCTTGCTCCGTCCGTCACGAGTTATTTTGCTGCGTAGGTAACAGAATTCCTTAACTTGATCTACTTCGCGACCATCAATTCCGGTGTCAAGTTTTTCTCTGTCCTCATTTCTGCTACTTTTCATACGACCGTCTGTGGTGTCAAACAAACGTTTTAAAATTTCATTCAGACACACTCCTTGATGACAATTATGTCGAAATAAAAAACTTTCGTCTTTATTCGATTTACCTTCAATCCAAATTTTGTACTCATTAGACTGTTCATTCTGTTCAGCAGATCCTGTACGTAATCCTTCTTCACTTTCACTAAGGATAGCAAAGTCATCAGTGAATCTTATCATTGATATCCTTTCACCCTGAATTTCAATTCCATCTTGAACCTTTCCTTTAGTTCCATCGTTGCTTCTTCGATATAAAGATTGAACAGTGGGGGTGAAAGACTACACCCCTGTCTTAATCGGAGCACTTCGTTCTCGGTCTCCCACTCGTATTATTCCCTCTGGGATCTGGTATATGTTGTGTATCACCCGTCTGTCCCTATAGCTTACCATTATTTTTCTCAGAACTTCGAACAACTTGCACCATTTAACATTGTCGAACGCATTTTCCAGGTCAATAAATTCTACGAATGTGTCATGATTTTTCTTTAGTCTTACTTCCATTATCAACTGCAACGTCAGAACTGTCTCTCTGGTGCTTTACCCTTCCCCAAAGCCAAACTGGTCGTCCTGTAACACATCCTCTATTTACTTTTCGATTCTTCTGTATATTTTTCTTGTCAGCAACTTGGATGCGTGATCTGGGTCCGATAATTCTCGCTTTGCCACCTCTTCCTGTCTTTAGAATTGTGTGGAAGATATTTTTTCGGAAGTCAGATGGTACTTCGCCAGATTCATGCCTTCTACAGACCAGCGTGAATAGTCGTTTTGTTGCCACTTCCCCAATGATTTAGAAATTCTGATAGTGTGTTATCTATTCCTTCAGCCTTAATTGATCTGACGTCTCCTAAAGGCCTTTTAAATTTTGATTCTAATACTGGATCCAATACCTCTTTTTTATCGACTCCTGTTTCTTCTTCTATCACAATTCACAACTAAAAACATTATTTCTCAGAGAACCCATACTTTCTGTAAGCATAATGCCGAAAGACATCGTTTGGGACACTTGGTATGTTTTATTAGGATAACTTGTTTCAATGTGTGATACATATTATGACGTCCAGTGTACATTGTTGTGCAAAATTTAAAGATGAAAATTACTTTTGCATAATGTTACATGGCAGCTTATTCCCAGACTGTCAAGCAACGTATTTTATAACGTGAAGTGCACATCCCCATAGACAGTGTAGACGATCCTTTAATGTAGCATTATAACTATAGACAACATTCAATACTACCTGTGACTGACCAGCTAATCACTTCTCTTCCTTTCCTTTTATTGCGGTGAGGATCTGTAATTTCCTGCAGCCTTAGAAAGCTCATTCCTAGCTAACTTGGGCGGCGTAGAAGTTTGCTTAAAAGGATCAGGAGCGGTAATAAACGTGTTCAGAGCTGTCAGTTGCCGTTAAGAGGACGTAGTTAGTGCAGAATTTGCTTCATCCCAACACACTGAGGGGCTCAAAGGCCAGCCTGTCTATCATAGAATTCCATTATATGGGCCGCCTAAAGAAATCCTTTTGGAAAGATAATGTGTGAAGCCAGGTGCAACGCCAGATGTGAGATGCTTGGTATCTACCTTTTTTCTGCATTCTTGCCACGAAAGATTCGCTCGCAATAATTATTTCTCTAGAATGCTCACCTTCCAGCGTGTCCCTACGTGTAAGCCATTTGATAGGTCTGGGATAGAAACATGTTACGGAGTGTGAGAAATTTGCTGCCTTTCTACCCACACTACTCCGTCGTTGGTTAACGGTGTCAAAATCCGCGAGAGTGGGAGTTTGTTTAAGTTATTTACGAAATTATTGTTGGTCGGAACCTGCAAAGCCTGCTTCAGTGGGCTGGCGAGGTTCCTACACCGGCAGAAACAGTCGAGCTGCAGGGAGTTAACTCAAAAAACACTTGCAAACAGACAATCAATGACGGAACACTGGCTGCTGGCGGATGCAAAAATAAATACTTGCTGCCAGACGAGACTTTGTGTCAGACAGAAGGGTGTCTCCATATTAGCAACGAGTACCGAGGGCAAGCTGGGTTCAGAAGTAGAGATGAGCAAATTCGTTCATCCTTGGGAACTAGTTCACTGGTGTTCGCTCTTTTTTGGGAACCGTTCATTTTTACTCGTTGACCGTTCATATATGCATGGTATACGGTTCTTATGAAAAACTGAAAATTAGTAGCATAGATGACCGAAGACGTTAGGCGCAAAGAGGGGGCACTTGCCTCTCCTATGGAGTACAGAATTTTTATTCGTTACAGAATTCTAACACACTTGTAGAAGTAATTTTGGTGATTCTGCAAAACCTCTCGTTTAGCCACCTGTAGCGTTATGTGACTGCTTGCAGTGAAATAATATAAGATGGCGCACAAAAAACCGGCCCCGAGTATAGACAGCTCGCCAATTACGCACGATTTTTTGACCACTACGAGCAGAATAGATAAACAAGTAATAATTAGGCAGTAAATAAATAAAAATAATAACAACTTCGAAACAATAGATGACGATTGGTGGGCGACATTGAGCAGTCTAGTACTCGGGGTCGAATTTTCGTGCGCCACCCTGTACCACTGAAATAATATTGTAGAAGTTATCGTATTCTCTTTACAAAATGTGACACCAGACACTCGATTATGGAGAGCGGGCTTCATTCGGTTGTAAGTCGTTGTGCCTACGATAACAATGAACATGCTGTTATCCTTGGTTCAAAAAAAGATGGAAAGTGGCCACTCGTGTGTGCTGTGCTGACTTCCTATGAATGTGTGATAACAAAAAACCTTGCCTTTTTATATGTCTTGTGCTGTCTATCGAAATAGTGAAGTAAACTGATTTGCCCTTTTGTTACCTGAAAAGATGTATGTATTAAATACCACGTAATTTTTATGTAATTTACCTAATTATAAAATACATTTTAATTACCGGTCGTGGACGCTGAATAGAATACGAAAAGAACCAGAAGTCCAGAGTTCAAAAAAGGTTTGAAACAGATCTAGAATGAGGGTTGCAGCGAACAAAACGTGCAACAACTTGATACTGAACTAACTAGGAACAGTCGGCAGTGGAACTGCGACGATTGGCCACGCGTAGAAGGCCGAGTCCGACCGAGACCGAGACAGACGGGAGCGGGACCGAGGCTGGAACGAGACCGACCGACGTGCCGTTGCGGGAACGAGACCGACTGTTTCCCGTTCCCAGGAACTGCAAATAGAAACCAGCGACCGAAGCGGACTATGAAAGACCATTCCTTAGAATTCGTTCCTGGCTCCTTCCATTCATCTTGGTGAACCGTTCCTTTGGACCTGTAAGTTCGCGATCGACCCATCTCTATTTAGAACCACCAGCCGTTACTGCCGCAGTCTTCCATTTTCATACCGTATAAGAGTGGTAAGACTGGACCAGTGATGCAATCAGCAAACTAAGAAGGATGCGAAGATACTTAGCCGGCCGGTGTGGCCGTGCGGTTCTAAGCGCTTCAGTCTGGAACCGCGTGACCGCTACGGTCGCAGGTTCGAATCCTGCCTCGGGCATGGATGTGTGTGATGTCCTTAGGTTAGTTAGGTTTAAGTAGTTCTAAGTTCTAGGGGACTGATGACCACAGATGTTAAGTCCCATAGTGCTCAGAGCCATTTGAACCATTTTTTTGAAGATACTTAACTTTCATCGGGGTTTAATTGCACAGTTTTAACATTCGCAGCCAGCTAGTTGCTTCCATCATGAGCTTTGGCGATTCTACTGGTGTTTGCAAATATTTTTCCGCGTCCTTTCTTTAAACTACTAACCATTCTTGTAGGCACCGGCCGTATTCGCGATTTAGTTTCACGATTACACTTTTATTGTTTCACACACCTATATTTCACAATTACAATCCCTTGTCCATTTAATTAGTGTTCTCATATTTACCTCGGTGTATACCTCATATATCGAAGCTTCTGATGCCTTACAGTAATAAACTAAATTGTTACAGTGACTGCTTGTTTATGTTATAGATAGATGAGCCCTTGCCTTAATATATATGTATCTGTGTTTTCGTACCGTATTTTAATGCTTGGTTCGGCCACCACTATTAGTTTACTTTCTATAACACGATTCCGTTCCACGACATTATTCTTTCCTAAATGTGCATTATCTTACGGGGAGCTTCCCCTCTCGGTGGATCACCAGGGATCGGACTTGTAGCATGTTACGGGATTTGCTAAATGGTGCAGCTGGCACCTCACATAGGAATTTGGTGACTCCTATCCAGAATTAATTTCCGGAACTTCGCGATCTTCTGATTTACGCAGCCAGTTTTCATGTCAAGAAATTCTTCACAGAGAACTTTGTCGACCCTTCGCCAGGATTTTCTAAGACTGGAACACTCTGATGCACGTAGTCGAATCTTTTATTTATGGAATTTTAACCGGACAAGTAAAGACGAACACCTTCGTCCTAAAAAAAACTTCAAGAAGTTAATTATAAGCGGCTTGCGCTTTGCTAATTTGTGCTTCTTTACAAAAGAGTTTCCTGAGTAAAAATCTATCATTGTCATGAGTTTCGTCGTTGCAAATTTTGGAGAAAGATTTTCATATTTTTGTGTTTTGTTAGACTCTTATTGCGTTTCGTGTAGTGTAGGTTAGGAATTTTTTTATTAGGAGGGAGTGTTTAAATTTTTGTGTCTGTATTTGGTTATGCCAAGATTAACCTGCGCCCGTGCGCATAGTTTAGAGGAAATGAGTGCCATAGATAGGAAAGAAGCGAATAAGTCGGTGTCTGTAAACCGTGAATCGAATGAGGCAATTCACACAGTTCTGAGATCAGAGGAAGTCGTGAAAGTAATTTGGACGAGTCATTAGACGGACGGAGAATCAGCAACGTGCAGAATAACGTGGAACAATGTGAAGCTGAGTTTTTCTGTGAAGAGATGTGACAATGTCACAGACAACGGAAGATTCCGTAGCCGCTGGTCGCAAGAACAAAACACAGAATGATGCCGATCGGTGCCAAATTCTTCTTCAGCGCCACGTTTTAATCTACAATCTTTTTTAATCGGAATGGCAGTCAGTACGAGAAGAACAATCTACTTAAAAAAACGGGTGAATTTTTTAAAAAGTCAGACGAAACTTTCAAAAAACACGGAGAAATAAATTATGTATTTTTTTTCTCTAGATTGAAGAATAGCCCAACGAACATAGTGGTCATTTTAAGAGGTTAGATCAACAGTTTGATAGGCCATGCAACAGGGTGTGATGAATGGATGGACAAATTGGAGAAAAAGATCGGGGGTGAAATTAAGAAATCCAAAGAGAAGAAATTAAGAAATCCAAAGAGAAGACGAAACAGATCATTGAAGAACAAATCAGCCATTGCGAAAATAAATTAGGCAAAGCAACTCAAGAGCTGAAAGGCGCAACTGACGAACTACGAAAGGAATCTGATGTCATTAAAGGGTGGAAAGACGAAGTCATGGGCGACGTATCTCAATTTAAGAACCAGTTAGAGAAATTATCATTACACAATGATGCGGCTTCAGATAGGAACGTCCCAGCAAACACAGAAATACAATCAGGCATCAACCGTCGGAATCGTAAGCAGCTGGTGAAATAGTCTAAAGAGAAACACCTTAATAGCGGGTCAGCAAACAGAACGCGCATCGAAGAGACGTTAATGAGTGAAGAAGATAGGCACAAGGAAGAGGAGGAATTATGTGAATTTAACAGACTCTGTATTACACGCGACGATCACGTACCGCCACCTATGGACGTACAGTCAGCTGAGTCAGCAGGACGTCAAAGTGGACGAAATAATAAAACTGTTTTCGTTCAGGAATACTAGCTGTTTCCGGACATATTAAATAGTTTGCACCCCAAAATTTAGATCGAATAGCTCTATTGTAGGGCACTGACTGAAGCTTTGCTTAGCCGCCTTCCTTCCCCTGATTGTAGGACGACACTCATCGTTCCACCAAGAGACAGGCTGTCTCCTACGTATCCTGACGACTTCAGCGTGGAGGCATACGACTTGAGCATGGATGCATAAGCTTGGGGAATCAGGACTAAAACGTGATCCACCCAACCCTGGACTCATTCACGATGCTCGAAAACAGCTAACTGGGTGTAAAGCATCCATTAAGTCTTTCTGAACAGCCGTCTGGGCGGCTTCCTTTCGGGATTGCTCCACCTGGTTCAGGATCCAAATGGGATATCGGTCGCTGCTATGACGGTCGGCATCCACCTCCAACTGAGTAGCATCTGCAAGGGCAGGTGAGCAGAAGGATATGTTTATGGTCGTAAATGAAGCTATAACACTGCAGAAACGGGTAATGTGGTCCATGTTCATCATTATAATGCTTTCAGCTTGCGTGAGATCGCCAATCACTCGACCCCTGGGACAAGTGAAGTTGGATCCCCATAGGGTTCTGTGTGTATTAAAATATCCTAAGAGAAGGAAGGACGGGGTGGTTCAGCAGTAAGTTGTTTCAACTGGGTCGTTGGGTGGCAGCCACACTGAGCACAATGTGGTGGGGCAGAAGGCTGTCTCCTTATTACAAATGAGTACCGAGGGAGAGCTGGGTTCGGAACTACCAGCCGTTACTGCCGCTTCTTCAAAAAAAATGGTTCAAATGGCTCTGAGCACTATGGGACTCAACATCTTAGGTCATAAGTCCCCTAGAACTTAGAACTACTTAAACCTAACTAATCTAAGGACATCACACACACCCATGCCCGATGCAGGATTCGAACCTGCGACCGTAGCAGTCCCGCAGTTCCGGACTGCAGCGCCAGAACCGCTAGACCACCGCGGCCGGCCCGCCGCTTCTTACACTGAGCCAGCGATGCAAACAGCAAATTGAGAAGGAAGCGAGGATACTTAACTCTCATCAGGGTTTAATCGCACGGTTTTAACGTTCGCAGCCAGCTAGTTGCTTCCATCATGAACTTTGGCGATTCTGCTGGTGTTTGTAAATATTTCTCCGGGTTCATTCTTTAAACTACTAACCATTCTTGTAGTCACCGGCTGTATTTGCGATTTAGTTTCATGATTACACTTTTATTGTGTTCACACACCTATGTCAAGGCTATATTTCACAATTACAATCCCTTGTCCGTTTAATTAGTGTTCTCATATTTACCTCGGTGTATAACTCATATATCGAAGCTTTTTATGCCTTACAGTAGTACACCCAACTGTTATAGTGACTGCTTGTTTATGTTATAGATAGATGCGCCCTTGCCTTAACATATATGTATGTGTGTTTTCGTAGCGTATTTTAATGCTTAATTGAGCCACCACTATCAGTTTACTTTCTATAAAACGTTTCTGTTGCACGATATTATTTTCTTTTCTAAATTTGCATTATCTTATGGGGAGCTTCCCTATAAGAACAAGGGCCTTCATAGCGACGACCACAACTTGTAATGTCGTGGTTAAGGGCGATGACGGAGAGTGTAATGCTTCCTCATCGAACACCCTACCTCACCTTTCCTCCTGTCACCAGTAAGATTGTCTTCCCTGTGAAGGTGTGAACCTCGATGTACAGGTGCGTCAGTATGTTTAAAATAAGTCTCCTGGAGGCAGAGAAAAAAGGTCTGTCCAGTACAAGGAGTCTCAATGAGCCCTATTTTTGTGCCGGGACGCCAAGTCACTGGTAGAGCTAGGGATATAGGGTCTGTATGGGTTGGTGACTACGCATCCAACTTCATGAAATTGTCCTCATCAGAGAACGTGCCGTATAACGTCTGATGGTTCCTGGGACAGATTGTGACCCGAACGTCGTGATCCTTTCTCTACTACTTTGCGTACGAGGTTTATAGGGAAAGGGGAAGTTGAAAAGCACGCTGTTTACGGGGTGCCTCCTCTAGCCTCACTCTTAAAGTTTTACCATCCTTCTGTGTCACGATCGGTTAATAGACTTCATGGTACCAGAAAATCCTTCTAAATCTTTATGATTATAGGGAGGGGACAATTTTTCAAACGTTCCCTCCTTCCTCTGGCGCAGTACAGACAAATTCTGATTTACAATAACTTGAGCCCCGTTACAAAATACAGATTATCAGGAGGACTAGCCTCCCACGGACTTATAGAAGAGTCGTGTGAATACTCCCAGGCGGCACACCTATTGTGCTGGGATGGTTTTTCTATTGAGTATTCGCCATAGTGTTCCTCGAGCAGCTAGAAATACGAAACTCCATGCACACAGAGCCGTGCTTGCCTGGGTACACCTTATACCATTCAGATGTGGCAGGTTCTCTAGAAGTTGACCACTAACGACTGTTCCGTCCTTTTGTCTTTTCATTTAGAAAAGTTCTTAGCGCATTTTGTTGCAGTGGTCTCCATTCAAAAGACTGGTTTGACGCAGCCTCCACGCTACTCTATCCTGTGCAAGCCTGATCATCTCTGAGTAACTACTGCTACCTACGTCTTTCTAAATCTGTTTATCGCACTTCTTGGTTTCCCTCTTCAACTCTTACCCCCCCCCCCCCTCCGCCCTCCCCCACTCTTCACTCCAGTATTGAACTGGTGAGCCCTTGATGTCTCAGAATGCGTTCTATCAACCTTTCCCTTCTTTTAGTCAAGTTGTGCCACAAATTTCTTGTCTCCCGAACTCTGTTCAATACCTTCTCATTAGTTATGCCCATCCCTCCATAGCAGCACATTTCAAAAGACTCTGTTCCCTTCATGTCTAAAACTTTTACTGTCCATGTTTCACTTTCATACATGGCTAAACTCTGGACAAATACCATCAGAAAAGATTTCTTAACGCTTAAACCTATATTCGATGTTAACAAATATCTCTTCTTCAGAAACGCTTTGCTTGCCATTGTCAATTTACATTTTATTTCCTCTGCACTACAGCCACCATCAGTTACGAGTACTGATGCACAAATAGCAAAATTCATCTACTACTTTAAGAGTCTCGTTTCCTAATCCAGCTCCCTCAGCTTCGCCTGATTCACCATTATCTTTACTTAGCTTTCGTTGATGTCCGTCTTACATCCTCCTTTCAAGACTATTGTAGGTATTGGTTTGAGGAAATCGTGGAAAACCGTCTGATGATGAATTATGAAAAATTCGAAACCTGCACCGGTACTTTATGAACAAAGTAACCTAAAACAAATTGGTGGCTGGTTGCTATACACCAACAAAAATTTTATTTCATATGACAGACACGGTCTCCAGTGATGTCTTTGTTTGGCAAGATTGCATTCAACGTTGTTTCAAAAGTTTTAAGTTTTTATCCGATGATGGCAATAGCCGAAAAGACATTATTAATAAAGAAATATGTTAAACTTTATGTGGTTTCACCGCCAGACACCACACTTGCTAGGTAGTAGCTTTAAATCGGCCGCGGTCCGTTAGTATACGTCGGACCCGCGTGTCGCCACTGTCAGTGATCGCAGACCGAGCGCCACCACACGGCAGGTCTAGAGAGACGTACTAGCACTCGCCCCAGTTGTACAGCCGACTTTGCAAGGAACGGTTCACTGACAAATACGCTCTCATTTGCCGAGACGATAGTTAGCATAGCCTTCAGCTACATTTGCTACGACCTAGCAAGGCGCCGTATTCAATTGATATTGAGATTCTATTAATGTATCATCAAGAGCGATGTTCTACAAATGTGGATTAAAGTTAAGTGTTCCAGAAGCTACGTACTTTTCTTTATAGCATTCATTACGTATCCTGTTTCAGACCTCACGCCAGCCTGCGTGAGTTTAAGCGCGTGCCTTTCGGCTTCCTCTCATTGTGTCTAGGCTGTCTTGTCTAGACACAACACTTTATTCACGCAATGAAGGAATATTGGACGAAAAGGATTTTTCAACGTTTTCTTACCACTTTTCCCCTAGTAGTGGGCTCTTCAACTACGCCGCAGTGTGTATTACAAATAGAAACTTGAAGGGCTGTTCTGTCCTCTGTTATTTATGGTTTTTATTGGTCCGTACATCAGTCGGTAGAAACGGAACCATTATAGGATCGCTTTGTTGTCCATTTGTCTGCTGCCCGTCTGTTAAGACCCTTTTCTCTCAGGAACATGCTTGTATGCAATCGTCGTTCTTCTTAACAACACAAACACTGCAATATCGTACCTATATAAAATGTTCCCATGTGTGACACAGCTCTGCTGTTCGCAGCTGCCGGCCATAGTGGCCGAGTGGTTCTAGGCGCTACAGTCTGGAACCGCGAGACCGCTACGTCGCAGGTTCGAATCCTGCCTCGGGCATGGATGTGTGTGATGTCCTTAGGTTAGTTAGGTTTAAGTAGTTCTAAATTCTAGGGGACTGATGACCTCAGCAGTTAAGTCCCATAGTGCTCAGAGCCATTTGTTCGCAGCTATATTCCACAAGCGTAATTTCAAACCTTCAATAAGTTCCCGAACTCCTGCAGATATTCTTCAAGTCCCTAGACCTGTCATCCGAAATACTGTGAAATGTTTAATCGCGAATGACACGTAGCTCAACAACTCAGATCTTGTCCTACCGACCTCCTCGCAAACTGAATTGTGAAAGCCTTCCACTATTGTTTACCTTAGCCTGCGGATTCATGAGAGACTATGACCCCGCTTTTTATGCCCTGAAACGTTACTCCTTCAAATAAAATACCACATTCGTGAATAAACGCAATCCGACTAACTTCGTTTCAAATTTCGTACCGGCAAGAACTCTATCAAAGTGCAACGGAATAATTAAAGGGAGTTTAACTAGAGTTAACCAAGCAAACCTGAAACTTTAATCCTTACGACAGACCTCATGCAGCTACTCAGTACACATGTGTGAGCATTTCATATTATATTTGCAATTCATTGTGTACAAATGTTTTTACTGTCTGTATCCTATAAAACCTAGTAAACTGGAAGCCCTGCACTATTGTGATAGCAGGAATCTTGTCCATATCTCTGTCTCCGCCGGCTCTTGTGACGAAGTTCAACAGCTTCATAAACTTACCTCTTTAACTGAAAACTTGATTTAGTAAAATTATCCTCTCTGCTTAAGGTAGCTTATTCCCTCACGGCTTTAAATGCAATTAAAGTAAATGTAGGAAATTCGAGAATGTAGTTCTCAGATGAAAACCTGTGGAAGTATATAAGATGTAGAACGTTTACTTGAACGCAGAGTAAGTGGAATGAAAATAAATTATGTTCACACCTAACATACCGTTCAACAATGAAATGTTGCTGGATATTATAAAATTTTTTCCAAGGTTCTGTATTTCGGAATTCATGAACAGCTTGATGGTGAACTAGGCGAATATCAAGGAGGCTTTCGTCCAGGACGAAGCGGTCCTGATCAAATTATTAGTCTCAAATGGATAATGAAACATCAAAGGGTCAGGATGAAGAGGCTAGTGATCACCTTTGTCGATTTTAAAAAAGCCTACGATAGTATCCATCGTGAATCTCTACTGTCAATTTTTAAAGAATTTGGTTTACACCAGAAACTAGTCAACCTCGTTGCAGTCACCCTTCGAAATACCAAAGCCAGGATAATGAATTCTCTGAACCTTTTGATATTCATACTGGCCTTCGACAAGGCGATGGACTGTCTCCATTATTGTTCAAATGTGTGCGGGAGAAAATCATGCGTGAATAGAACAAGATATGCCCACCGTCTGTTAATATTGGAAGAAAGATTCGACTTAACTGCCTTGCATCTGCAGATGATTTGGCGCTACTAGCAAACAATATTGATGAAGCAAAGGATCAGATAGAACAACTAGAACGATTAGCGGCAGAGGTTGGATTGCAAATTTCGTTACAGAAAACAGAAATGATGCCCAGCTTCCCAGTTGACAAATCCCATATCATACAACATAACGATAAAAAAATTAAAATAGTAAAAAAGTTTAAATATCTTGGTGAGATTATTACCTGGAATGCCAATGAAAGAGCATCAATAGATTGTAGAACATTCAAACTACAGCGAGCGCAGAGAACCACATGGCCAACCTACGAAAAACGAACTCTCTCAATTAATGCTAAATTTCGACATTACTCCTCTGTCGTTAGTAGAACATTCAAACTACAGCGAGCGCAAAGAACCACATGGCCAACCTACGAAAAACGAACTCTCTCAATTAATGCTAAATTTCGACATTACTCCTCCGTCGTTAAACCGGAAGCATACTCAAGCAATAACTGACAAATTGCAGAAAGTTGATAGAAGAATACCCCGAACAATTATAAGAAAAAATCATCAAGTGAATGAACAGTGGAGACTTTTGCCCAATTCAGTAGCGTATAAAGAACGTGAATCCAATATTGATACTATGCGGAAAAGAAGGATTGCATTTTTCGGCCGGATATTTTGCCTACCAAATACTAGAATCCTGAAGCAAGTTCATCTAGTTTAAAGAAGTACAAAGTGATGTGGATGAATTGATCATCACCACACACCAAATTCAACACAGAAAAGAGAAACTGCTTCTGAAGAACAACTACACACTGTTGACATTCAAACCATCAGAACGGAAGAAGTGCGTCATATCTGCAGAAGAACGAGCAGCTAGATCGCAGCGAATGAAGAAATTTTCGGAAATGAAGAAATTGCTGTCTGCTAAGACCTAATCATTGTAGACTCAGTTGTGTTATGTTTGATTTTAGTGTTCCAATGTGGGCGTAAACTATGGAAATAAATAAATGAAATTAAGGGTTTTATACATAAATACAATTCAGCGGACCATTTGTATAAATGCCCGATCTATTATCTGATGAGTGAGAGAGCAGTGAGCCAAACTACTTGAAGCCTTACATCACGGAAACAAAACTGGATATTGATTCCACACGTACTAAAAAGTTTATCGCTATCTTGTGAGACGACAGTCGTTTTTTGTCATTTGTAGAGAGATGTTTGATCGCGGATCGTGCTTAAAGGGTGTGCGCACGGCGCCCGGTGAGGCCGGCGGAGGAAGCAAACGGGACTTTGGTGCAAAATCGTAGTTGTGGCACCCAGTTTTCATCCGAGTGCCGCCACACTCAAACGCTGGAGCACTAGTGTGGGACTCTATTTTTTTAACACTCCGAACTGTGTTTACGAGGACAGGTTGGAGTCTAATTATTTCACCACATTTATGTGGCTGATTCTGAAACAGTGCCACTGGACTTTAACAGCGTTAAAACCAGTCGGTACTTTGAATATTTTGTGGCATCCGACACTTAGGAATTCGCACTAGTGTCGAGTGAACCTTAGATCATCGTGATAAGACCGTGTTTTAGCGAACGGATCGATTTGCTAAATTTCAATCGATGTTCTTCAGCATTCAATAACTTGTATTAAAATTTATAGTGTGTTCAGTGTCGTTATTGGGCGCTATGGCAATATTTAAAACGGCGCGTAACTGTTTGGAAGATACCACCATTGAACTGTATTCAGTTATGAATGAAAACTTGTGAATTTCGAGGAACTTAACACACGCGTTCGATTCATCATTCGACTTCAGCCTCCTAGACTGTGCCCTGCTTAACATTTGTACTGTCGGTCAGCAGCATCGAGATTATTTCATTTATGCACTTTTTTTTAGCTTCATACGAGGCAGTTTGTACGACAGTAGTTTGAAAAGTCTGGTAAAAAAGCAAGAAAAATGTTTGTTTCGAAAATACATCCTCTGAGAAATATACACTTAGTCCAGCGATCCTCGAGCTTTTTCATTTCATCGGAAAAACAATTTCTGTCAGACTCTGCAAAATACTCGTTGACTACAACTACCACTTCCTCGTTTGATGAAAATTTCTTCCCAGCAAGCCGAAGTATCAAATTAAGGAACAAGAAGTCACTTCGGACTAAGCCTTGAGTGGATGACGAACCACTTCAAAGCACAGTTCATGCATTTTCTCCGTTGTTATCGCTGATATGTGACATGGTGCATTATCCTGGTGAAAGATCATTGTTTTGCGTAGCAACCTTCGTTTTTTTCTGCCGACGCAAGTTTCAGACGATCCAACAATGAAACATAACAAACTTCAGTTATGGTTCTGCCTTTTTCCTAGGAATTTATGAGGATTATTCCTTGGAATCCCGAAAAACAAGCACCATCACCTCACCAACTGACAAAATGGTCTTTGCCTTTTTGGTGCAATTTCACCAGCCTTTGTCCATTGTTGTGACTGCCGTTTTGACTCTGGTGTGTAATGATGGATCCATCAACAGTCGCAAATTGGAGCAAAAAGTCTTGCGGATTACGATTAAGCATCGGCAGACATTATGTTGAAATGGTGTGCCGGATGCACTTTTGGTCAACTGTGAGTAGTCGCGGCACCCACCTCGCACACAATTTCATCATAGCAAAGTCTTTGTGCTTCATTCGCTCAGTGGAGATGCCTACAGTCTCAGCAATCTCACGGAATTTTAATATGTCTGTCTTGCATTACTATATCACGGACTTTGTCAACAGTTTCCTTTGTGGTGACCTCAACTGAACAGCCGGAGCAAGCTTTGTCTTTTGTGCTTCTCCGACCATGATTACATTAATTATTCCGAAAGTAAATGGACGTCAATTATGGTTCAGAGTGAGCATGAAATTCATCCAGTTCTGATTTGGTTTGTACGGCAGTCCAATCCTTCAAATGAAAATGTTTAGTAAAAGTGCGAAACTCGATTTTCTCTGTTTTCAATCGCACTGGACACACTGGCCAATTCAGATGGCTATCAGCAATGAACTATAGGCTGTACATTGTTGAAACTCTTTATACGCTTCAAGTGTACCAATCATAAAAGCACGACAAAAATGTTCCATTCTTTCATGGAAAGTTAGCAGATTTATCGAGCGCTGTATATCTTTATTTAGACACAAAGACTTCTCGGTGTCTCCACGTGGAATGGCGACTGGTCACGTCTACAGGGATGACTTTCTTCACGCTTGTGTATGTTCTAATGGCAGTGCAACAAGCGATGTTCTTACTCGACAAGTCTCAGTCGCACAAGATTCATTAAAACGAGTTTCTTACGCAGCAAACACCTCCATGTTCGGAACAGTTTCTGGAAACGTGTAGTTACTTGAAATTATGCTCCTGAAGCAAATTGTCCGCTGAGAGCACTTTTGTAAAGAAAACAACACTCACTTGCCATGCTGCTTAAGACGCCATGACTGGCACCACGCACATCAGAAAGGTTTATTACGGTAAATTACAAGTTTATTTCTTGGAATAATTTCTTTGTGTTTTGTATACTTCGCGTCAAGTGTTACTGAGTAGCATCACATTAGATTCATTTTTTATTTCGTTTCATGTTGATTTACAAATACAATCTTCAAACGGTGGCGGAATGGTGACGAATGAAGCCAAAATAATTCTAGCAAACACATAAATCCTCCAGACATCAACGGTGGCGTGAGTAAGGTAACACCATTTCTGCCTCATCTACAGAATCCTACGAATAGGAGACTAAGTAAAAACAATCACTCGGAAGAGAAAAATGGAGAAAAACGATGACATTAACATTCCACTAAAGGCTGTATAAAACGGCAACCGGATAATGTTCGCAGAGCGAGAATACGGTTCGAAACAACATTCTTTCATCTTATGTAGAGGATCTAACAAATTAGGAGCTACTGGGCTTTGATGAGGTCTAGAAAGACATCCGTAATTATACTAAATTTGAAACTTCCTGGTAGATTAAAACTGTGTGCCAGACCGAGACTCGAACTCGGGACCTTTGCCTTTCGCGGGCAAGTGCTCTACCAACTTTTTTTTTTTTTTTTTTTTTTTTTTTTTTTTTTTTTTATCGTTGTGTTTGGTGGTTGCGGACGTCGCAAGACATCCTGTTCAAGTTCGGTGGTTGATCCTTCCACTCAGTTTTTTTTTTTATTACAGAGGCTAACCAACTCTCTGACCGAACACGCTGAGCTATCGTGCCGGCTAAAAACTCATTTTCGTGAAGAGACGTTACTAGTTACGCTAAATCAACAACACGATCCAACTGAGCTACCCAAGCACGACTCACGCCCGTCCTCACAGCTTTACTTCCGCCAGTACCTCGTCTCCTACTTTTCCAAACTTCACAGAAGCTCTCCTGCGAACCCTGCAGTACTAGCACTCCTGCAAGAATGGATATTGCGGAGACATGGCTTAGCCACAGCACGTGCTTGGTAGTTCAGTTGGTAGAGCACTTGCCCGCGAAAGGCAAAGGTCCCGAGTTCGAGTCTCAGTCCGGCACACAGTTTTAATCTGCCAGGAAGTTTCAGATCAGCGCACACTATACTAAATTTATTTCATTGAAGGATTCTTTTTCAAATTTCATCTCCTCAAACTTTTTTGAATACAGAAAAATATTTGAATGTGTTACTACACCATAAACCATAAGGCTACAGAAAGTAATCAGTAGCCTGACAATATGGCATCGGGTCACTGTTGAAACATTCGCCAGATGCAACCCGCATTGCGCGGCGCCGTGACGCCTGGCGAGGAACCGCCGCAATGACGAGAAGGTTGCCTGGCTGCCTAATACACCGGCGCACGTCGCCACCTGCCGAAGGACTCAACGTCTCTGGTCCGTAACAAAATAAATCCATGCCTCCAAAGCAGTTTTTCAAATAGATATTTCAACATTTTTAGCATTCTATCTTGTGACGATACCACATTTCAAAAGTGTCGTACTAAATAAGAGTAATTGGAAGTTTGCTATGGAAAAAGAGAAAGAAGTTCTTGTCCACGTCGGATAACATGGTTCAGTGTCACGTGACTACGATGTCGTTAGAATCTATACCAGTCATCAGTGTCACAATAGGATGAACAAGGCGCGTGGTATCACGCATTTGCTGACGCATACCGGGTTAACGCACGCATTGGGCTTTCCGATTGCGTGCGTTTCAAGTGTACAGAAACTAGCGCACAATATTGCAGAGCCAGCGCGGAAGCGCTTTCTCGTTCTGAGCGCTGGGCGGGCATCGCAGACTCCGCGCACCGTAGCTCCAGGGAAAATTCTTAGTAGTCCAGTAAGAGTGATTGATGTGTCAGCACGCCATGGAGTTCAACTTTTACACAACGACACAAGCTCAGCACAATAGGCTGTGGGGTGGTAGGACTGGACCAAGTGACACATCAGGCAATCACCATCGACAGTTGCAATGAACATTTATTTGGCGCATTTAAACAAGACAAATAACAAATAAAACCATCAACACATTTTTATAATTACCATTTAGGTGAGAGCAAGTTAGTTCAAAATTTAAACATTCATAAACCACGTCACTTATGGCCTATTACACATTTAATGGCCGACCGCGGTGGTCGTGCGGTTCTAGGCGCTACAGTCTGGAAGCGCGTAACCGCTACGGTCGCAGGTTCGAATCCTGCCTCAGGCACTGGTGTGTGTTTTGTCCTTAGGTTAGTTAGGTTTAAGTAGTTCTAAGTTCTAGGGGACTTATGACCTCAGCAGTTGAGTCCCTTAGTGCTCAGAGCCATTTGAACATTTAATGAAATGAGTTAAAAATTATTTATTCAAAAACTATGATCAACCCGAAACAAATCAGATACCATGGCACACAACCACATTACTTAAATGTCAGGCACCCTACAATGTAGGATATGAATTATAAAATTTCAATATGAGAGCAAGCAACCACGTGGGATTCAACATACTACGCCCAGAAGCGGACGCCCGCCCACTCATCTGTTTCCAATACAGGCTCGGCATAGACCCCCAAACGGGAGCAGCAACGGTCACGAATAGGCAAGAAAAATCCCAGAACTAGTGGGTATCTACAACAGACTGACATCTGTCTTAAGTAACTAGAAACACAATAATTCATTACAGCACATCATCTGTGGAATTAATAAGCTATTAATGGATATCAGCTAAGCAGTACAAATCTATTATCTTATGTGCGTAAGGCCCTGGTAAATATTAATCATCACATCATATACAGCTCTCACTAGAACCTTGCGTACTAATCAAGTTGAAATTAGCACATTCGAAGACTGACTCAGTATGAGTAGCAACGGCCGGCCAAGAAAATGAAGTCAACAGCACTGAACCCAGTAGTCGATTCCGGCCACAATTTACAGCCCAAGCAAGGCCCTTACCCTCTTGCTTGTTCGACGAAGCCAGCCGCCGCAGATCCCGACATGCAGGAAGCGAAATACACCAACGGCTTCCCAGTAATATTTGCTACGGCACCGTCACCCGGCTACACAGCCCCTTTTAGACGTGCTCTGCCTGCTGCCTCGCACCATACTTCCCAAACGACGTTACTGCTAGGCGTCCCAAAGCAAAATCCTCCCTACTTGCTAGAGCTTACCCCTCGCTCCACGACCGGCCCGGTAGGTGGCGTCACTGTGCGCTCTGCGCACACCACCGGAAGATGACCCATACCGGCGGCGGGAATATCGCTATTCGACCCACACGGTTCAGTGATTTTACGTAATATCAATAAAGTTATGCCGGAAGAGGCAATTAAACAGTGTGCATGAGAAGGCAGTAATAAGTCCTAGCTATTCCAGTTGTACAGAAAAAATATGACGGAGAGTAAAAACATCGCTGCAAAGACCTCCCAAGGCTTCATTACTTAAGGAAAGACACAGAGAAGGAAAAGAAAATTTTATATGTCGGTAGACCGTCAGAAAACTGACATACAGTTCCCGTGGAAAACATGACCTTTATTTTACTTTGTCAGTATCTTAATCAGAGTCGTTGTCCGGTATGCTACATTTTTAACACCTTTATTGCTTTATGAGATTTCCTTTTGGCAGTGTGTGGTCGGAGTTGTTTTCCTTTTGCTAACAAAATGGTTCAAATGGCTCTGAGCACTATGGGACTTAAATTCTGAGGTCATCAGTCCCCTAGAACTTAGAACTACTTACACCTAACTAACCTAAGGACATCACACACACCCATGCCCGAGGCAGGATTCGAACCTGCGACCGTAGCCGTCGCGCGGTTCCAGACTGTAGCGCCTAGAACCGCTCGGCCACTCCGGCCTTACTTTTGCTAACCCTTTGTCTCTAGTGACAAACGTTTTGACTTTGAAAATCTATATTTGTCGTATTATTGGTCATATTGACGTAACCTGTAAAAACGATTGTTTGCAGACTCGCTATCTGTAAGGCGCTAGGTGCAGGTTAAGCGAGATACCTGTTTGTACAACGATTTGAGCTACCGAACTGTACCCCATTTACCGTGCAGTGGCCGTTCGCAACGGGGTCCCCGTCGCCTGCACTGTCGCACCGTCAGTCCGGGTGTGGGGCAAGCCTTTTGTGCGCTCTACGGTCAGTTGCGCGACTCGGGGGGAAACTGCCTTGGGGACAGGGGCGCCATCGAATATCGCTGATTGAAACAGCCGACTGACGGACTACACTTCAGCAGATCACTTGCCAGTTCAATGCTGGACAAGAAGCGGTGGCGAGCCATGCCATGCAGAGCCACGTGCTCTTGATGGGGAACAGAAGCCATCGTCTCACACGTGTAAATCCAGCTCACGTGAGTCACAAGACACAGACACAGACGTAGGAACATCGCCACTGGTTGCTCAAACTGTGGAAAAATATTTCGGACTTATGTGTGGCGGTACACATCCGTCTCCGACACTGATAGATTGTGACCACGCCAAGAAACGTGAGTATACGCTTCCCACCTACCAAAAACGGCACTGTTCAGACAATTCTTGTCCTAAGGCTAAGTCAAAAAATGCGAGGAGTCACCATGAGTGCCAAGTGTCATTCAGTAGCTTGGATGAAAAAATGGTTCAAATGGCTCTGACCACTATGCGACTTAACTTCTGAGGTCATCAGTCGCCTAGAACGTAGAACTAATTAAACCTAACTAACCTAAGGACATCACACACATCCATTCCCGAGGCAGGATTCGAACCTGCTACCGTAGCGGTCGCTCGGCTCCAGACTGTAGCGCCTAGAACCGCACGGCCATTTCGGCCGGCAGCTTGGGTGAAGATAGATTGTTTTTCTCTTTGTTTTTATTTCAGTTATCCGCCATCAGGCAGGCTGATAGTGGATAAAACTGCTCTTCAGTCAGTGTGTTTACATGTTTAACTATATATATATATATATATATATATATATATATATATATATATATATAGGTACGGCCAAACTTCCAGGAAACATTCCTCACACACAAAGAAAGAAAATATGTTATGTGGACATGTGTCCGGAAACGCTTACTTTCCATGTTGGAGCTCATTTTATTACTTCTCTTCAAATCACATTAATCATGAAATGTAAACACATGGCAACAGAACGTACCAGCGTGACTTCAAACACTTTGTTACAGGAAATGTTCAAAATGTCCTCCGTTAGCGAGGATACATGCATCCACCCTCCGTCGCATGGAATCCCTGATGCGCTGATGCAGCCCTGGAGAATGGCGTATTGTATCACAGCCGTCCACAATACGAACACGAAGAGTCTCTACAGTACATTTGGTACCGGGTTTGCGTAGACAAGAGCTTTCAAATGCCCCCATAAATGAAAGTCAAGAGGGTTGAGGTCACGAGAGCGTGGAGGCCATGGGATTGGTCCGCCTCTACCAATCAATCGGTCACTGAATCTGTTGTTGAGAAGTGTACGAACACTTCGACTGAAATGTGCAGGAGCTCCATCGTGCATAAACCACATGTTGTGTCGTACTTGTAAAGGCACATGTTCTAGCAGCGCAGGTAGAGTTTCCCGTATGAGATCATGATAACGTGCTTCATTGAGCGTAGGTGGAAGAACATGGGTCCCAATCAAGACATCACCAACAATGCCTGCCCAAACGTTCACAGAAAATCTGTATTGATGACGTGATTGCACAATTGCGTGCGGATTCTCGTCAGCCCACACATGTTGATTGTGAAAATTTACAATTTGATCACGTTGGAATAAAGCCTCATCCGTAAAGAGAACATTTGCACAGAAATGAGGATTGACACATTGTTGGATGAACCTGTAGGGAAGCAGCCTACTCACGCTGTATAAAATTCACATCAGTCTTTCCCTTGTGTGCCAGCCAAGTCCGCTGTAACTAGCTCTGACGTCATAAATATTGCGCAATACTTTAAAAATCAAGTAAATAACCTGAAACGATTCTAGCATGTCAGGAGTAATACTAAATCAATATGTGTTGAATATCAGTTCATTAACTTTAACCATTTTCGAAATTTGGACGTTTTTCTGTAAAAATCATTGGGCAACAGAAAAGAGCTAGAGACTTAAAAAATTATATTTAGATTCCTTTTTCATAATAATTTAATAGAAACAGTACTTTGGATCTCACAAATTAAAATTGTTGTTGAAATTCATGTTTTCTGGTTTTTGTCTTAAAAATTAAGGAAGCAAGATAGATTAAGTAGGCGAATAAATAAGGCTAGGATGTTTAAATTCAAGTATAATGGAGATCCGCTATAATCATAAAGATGCGAGAAGTTGCAACTGAATAACTATATAACTATAGCGATAGCGTATCTCCAAAGGGCAAGTTCAGAGCTCGTCTACTGCGTGTAGTGTAATTAAATTAATTCTCTCGCCCAAAGTAATTGACTTAGCCATGTCAGACTTTTATTATGATTACTTACCTGTGTGCTGAATGCACATTTAAATTGAGAGCTTCATCGGCCATCAGCAAAGGAAACAATGATTTATTCAATAACTTAATGTGGTGCATTACTACCCCAGCGGCTAGTCGGGAGTGCCGATTTGATCAGGCGTTCCCTTAGCCGTCCGCACCGCGGCTTTATATATAAGAACGCTGCGCGAGGAAGCAAGGCCCCAGTTCTCTCCAGACGCTGATTAGCGCACCATCTGTGCCAGGAGTCGCGTAGCATCGGTATCATTGCTATAAACAGCCTCGGATGCCGTAATAAGTTACTCGGGATACGCGTAACCATGAAATCGTTTTCGAGTGAAGTGTTAATTCTGGGATGACTTTAATGATCAAATGGTTCAAATGGCTCTGAGCACTATGGGACTCAACTGCTGAGGTCATTAGTCCCCTAGAACTTAGAACTAGTTAAACCTAACTAACCTAAGGACATCACAAACATCCATGCCCGAGGCAGGATTCGAACCTGCGACCGTAGCGGTCTTGCGGTTCCAGACTGCAGCGCCTTTAACCGCACGACCACTTCGGCCGGCTCTTTAATGATCTATCTTCAGTTTGCGTATGTCGTATTTTCACGTGCCGCTGCGGGACAGACATTCTACCATTATTTAGCGTGGCGTTTGATGAACATTATCATCAAATTATGGCGAGCATTCACTTAAAAATTTAATTTGGACAGTTATAGTTGCATCAGCGCATTAAACTCTGAACTGCTGTGTTAGTTAGATTGTGTGGATTCTTTTTTTTCATCTGTGACTTTCAGAATATAGCGAACGATTTTTCACGATCGTTTTTGATTATGAATCCCAGACAATCTCCTAATTCCTCAGAGCTATAAGCTGTAGCTATAAGTGTATTTCTCAGATGAAGTGGGCAGTAGGAATTCTAACTAAAGGCTTCATGTTTTGCTAATCACTTTCTGGTTGCCAAAATTGTAGTTAGAGAGCCAGTGTTGAGAACGGCAAAACAACAGCATAAATAATAGGAACATTTATATAATAATTAATTCCACCCGCCGCCCCATAAACCATTCGCAGAAGTGTACCCGTGGAGGCCAATTAGCTGCTGATAGTGCCTGCACACGCTGTACATGGTACGGAAACAACTGGTTCTCCCGTAGCACTCTCCATACAGTAAGTGGCGTGGTCAACGTCACCTTGTACAGCAGCAACTTCTCTGACGCTGACATTAGGGTTATCGTTAACTGCACGAAGAATTGCCTCGTCCATCGCAGGTGTCCTCGTCGTTCTAGGTCTTCCCCAGTCGCGAGTCATAGGCTGGAATGTTCTGTGCTCCCTAGGACGTCTTCCTGTCGGGACACCTTCGTTCTGGAAATCTGTCTCGATACAAACGTACCGCGCCACGGCTATTGCCCCGTGCTAATCCATACATAAAATGGGCATCTGCCAACTCCGCATTTGTAAACATTGCACTGACTGCAAAACCACGTTCGTGATGAACACTAACCTGTTGATGCTACGTACTGATGTGCTCTGTAGAGCAATGAGTCGCATGTCAACACAAGCACCGAAGTCAACATTACTTTCCTTCAATTGGGCCAACTGGCGGTATATATATATATATATATATATATATATATATATATATATATATATATATATATATAGGGTGTCTGGTACATATATATATAAAAATTAAGGCTCACCGGCCATTTGACCATCTTCTTCTGTGCGGATGCACAAACAGTGCCCAAACTCTTACGGGAATCGGCAGTAACACCGCGAGTAAAGAGTATAATGGGCAGGGGCACTATGAATATAGTGTGGGACAATAAGTTGCGAAAGTGGGTCTCACGGGAGGCGTGCAAGAGGTAAGTCCCTACAATCGCACTATCTTCTGTGTTCTCGGTGGCTCAGAAAGGTGCCGGCACGGTAGGTCAGCGTGTTCGGTCAGAGAGCTGACTGGCCTCTGTAATAAAAAAAAACTGACTGAAAAGATCAACAACGAAAATCAACGGATGTCATGTGACGTCGAAATACAACGAACCATACCGAAAAAAAAGATTGATAGAGCGTCTGCTGGGTTCGAGTCCCGGTCGGGGCACACATTTTCAACTGTCCCCATTAACTTATATCGACGTCTGTTTGCAGCTAAGGGTATTCATATCATTGTAATATTTACAATTATCTAACATAGATTAAAATAAATAAGTTATACGAGGTCGTTTCATTTTAAATCACTCCATATGCGTAATCTCAGACGTCTCATGGATGTGACTACTTCCAGTTGTTATTCTGCAACCAAATAGTCATACAGTACTGGATCTTTCTGCCTGCTTATGTGCAATACGCTACATGTGTTTACTTGAGGATCAGTCACCAATTCCTTCACCTAGCACTGATCCTCTGTAGCTGTTCCTGCATTTTGTTACAATTTTCTAGCGTTACAACATCCCTGTCCGTAACAGCTTCACCAAGATAAACGTAAGGAATTTCCAATGGTATCCACTAGTTCGTTTAAAATACGTGGTGTAAAAAATCTATCGATTTCGATGAGGAATTCATTTGCAACTAAACGTTTAAAAACAGCTCCTCTACTGTAGAAAGATTACGTAATGTAAATAATCAACATGTAGAAAGCGAAGTATTTGACTGGAAACTTGGCAACAGCATTCGGTAAACCATTGAAACTGAATAGCATTGCAATATTATTTCTTATTTCATACAGACAGCTAACACAGAGCAGAAAGCAATTAATGTCTGTCAGGTGGTTTCGAAGCGTCGGATATCGAGTGTCACGCGAAAGTGCTCTCCAGAGTGGTCTGCTATCATTAGTCATGATACAAACAACCGTTACAACTACATTTTAGTTGCTTAATAGCTTGCATCACTAATCTTTATTTATTTGTAGCTTTGAAACTGGGCATTTTGTCTGGGTATCTTAATGTCTAGTACGATTGAGAGAGAGAGCGCGCATGTTTGACACTTACGCTTACCCCTGACAGATAGGAAATGAATCCAGCATAATTGGTAGAAAATCTGTTTAGGTGGGGGGACAGTAGCGCTAACACACTTTTCTGAGGCATTTATTTTTTACGAGAACGGGCTAGCTAGTGTAGGCTTTACTTCAACTTCACCAGAATGAGTAGATGTATAGCAAGTACATTTGAAACCACCAACAAAACAAGAACATTTTGTCTGGTGACTGTGGTGCAGCGCACTGTTACTATTACAGCAGAAGCAGCGTGTGTGTTAGACCAGTTAGACAGTCTTGGGATCAGAAACGACAACTGTACGAAACTTCATGGTTCAGTTTAAAAAAAAAGCAAGGTGTTATCGGCAGAAAAAACAATAGAAGGTGTAATTAGGGATAAAATTCACAATTAGAGCTCACGCAAGATAACTTGGTCCCTGCGCAGAAACGCAATTTTGTTCTCAGCACTGTGCGAATTCACCCTTCTGTTCCAAGGGGGCGGCTGTCTCAGTCTGCTGTCGCCTTCAGAGCTGTGCACTTCATCCGTTACGAGCAAAACATTTTCTGACCACTTCAGCGCGACCAGTGCCCGTTCTCTTTAACGATGTGTGCACACGCCGACGACTTTGCAATCTTTATCAGACTTGTCTGAAGAAACTATTCAAACGAAAAAATTTGTTCTCTCGCACCTCATAGCCTCATTCGTCAGCTTCACGATGAACTGCCTATCATTTCGTTAATTGTTATATTTATTGCGATATTTCGACATTAATTCAGCTACTGTGCAAATTTCAAATAGTTTTTAATGGAAAATGGTGGCTGCTGCGTATTTGCATTTGTTGCATTTTAGTTCATGCGTACGTGCATAAGAAATGTAGCTAACATATTGAATTTTTCTTTAAAGGTGAGACCAGATCTACAACTCCAATCTCGAGAAAATGGGTTATACGTATAGCACTCACTTCCCCTTTCATGCGCAAGAGATAAAGTGAAAGTGAAATATTCCTAACGTCCCTCATGTCTCTTAAATGGTTTGAGAAATCGGAACGAATGTTTGGCAAATGACAGCACATAGAGCGGAGAGTATATAATCGTAAAGTTTGCACACGTAACTCTTAGCTACTGTGATACACGAGTGACTACAGAAAGATAATGAAATAGTGTAATTATTTTAGTGGCCACCGAAAGCTGTGAAATGAGAATTAATACAGGTTTACGACACCGTAAGTGAAGAAATTACACCTTTATTTTTATACCGGGTATGAGGTTTTCGTAGCCTATTGATCGGATCTTTCCTCAGTAGTTTGTTTATTAACAGACTGTTTCAGGATTCTGTTACAATTGTATTTGCATTACCATGTTATTGGCGTGAAATTGTGTAAAGCCTACTTGTTTGGCAAAAGAAACTGTTTTTAACGTGGCAACAAGACAAAGACAAAAATGTTTCAAAGTCACTCCTGCTTGACTTGTCAATTGGTCTGACTCGCATAACCTGTTAATACCGGGTGGTTATGATTAAGGAGCAGCTACTCACGGTCGTTCATCGTGGGCAGTAATTATCATATGGCACCGAAAATTAGTAGATATCCTAATGCGTTAATGAGGAATCAATTTATGATAGTAAAAATTAGTTCCAACTGTGGCCAGAAGGGGTATGAACAGTATGGCTATCGAGAAGACAGACTGTATGCTGTTAGCGAAACTGGTTTATGTGAACGGCAGCAATTACAGACCTGCATTGAGAGAGTATTGCTTACTGAATGATATGAAGAGGGGCCCTATGTCATTAAATGGTTTAAAATAGACGGTAACACCTAGAACAGGAAGGCGTCCTACCCCGGTGGAAATTATTGGTAAACATGGCTCGTAGTAGGCTGTAATGCGATTTTTATTCAATCGTGGGATTAGCTAATTTCGACTACTTGTCATTGTCAAGCACCTGTAAAACCAACATGGGAAAGCACTACATTGTCTGCATATATCGCCATTTACGCACCTCACATTAAGATTAAACATTATTGCACAAATTTCTTACAACCACAATCTGCAGGCTGTGGATCCCCACAGTTACAAAATGTTATTGACATTGTTGCTGTAACTGACCATGAAGCACGTGCCGCGGATAGTGCTAGTGCTCGTGCAGTGTCACGAGAATTGTCCATCCCATGGTCAACAGTTCAGAAAGTCTTGTGGCCTATGTTACACCGGTACGTATCTGTACACGATCCGCACGGTGCAGCAACTGAACTCTTATGATCCATAGCAACATTCTAAATTTGCTCTACGGTTTCTGACACATATGAAAGTTGACGACATGTGGCCAGGCAACATTCTATGGAGTGACGAGGTACATTTTATATAACAGGGTGTAGTGAATAAACAGCACTGCCGAATTCGGAGCACTGTTAAACCGCGTGCTGTACGCAAAGAGCCATTGCACTTGCCGGGTGTCTAATGTATGGTATGGATTCACATGCTTCTTAATGCTCGATCCGTTCTCCTCTGACGAGAATACACCCACATGACCTGTTAGGTGTACCGTAATGTCTGCACGCTATAGAGACCTCCTCATACACTATGTGATTCCTGCTTTGGAAGGGCGCAACTGTGTGGAAACCACTGTTTTCATGCAAGATGGGACAACACCTCATGTCGCTTGGCCAATGAAGAATTGCTTCCCCCGTATGTGTTATCTCCAGAGGGTTCCAGGTGCATGGCCTGTGAGATCACGGAATTCGAGTGACTTTTGGCTCAGGGGACATCTAAAAGAACTTGTTTACCAAGAACACGTTCGGCCTCTACCTGACCTGAAGGTCAGTATACAGAAACACGCTGCTCGGATTACACTGAAACTGGAATTTAACCGCTAATATAAAAGGTTAGCAGCTTTCTTATTGACTTTGACTTTCCTTAATTGGAACCTTATAGTTCAGTATTCATTACAATCCTGTTAGGACTATACTTCACAATAATTCAAGCATACGTGTACTGAGAAGTACCTTTCACTATTGCAGACGCGGTCGACTGATCAACGTTCTTTGTTGCAACAGGGTTATGAGCAACTGTCGATCATCATTGCTTTTAGGATGCAGCAACTCGTCGACATCTCCAGTGCTTATACTGAACAAATTGTGTAAGCAGTGAATAAAATCAACATTATGCTTTTCTCATTTGTTTGAACTTTTCTACCCACGTCCTGTTCCTAATCCATTACATATGGAAACATTTCTACACGTGTTTCTTGCATTCATAGCGCCAGATTTGCACCTGGTGGCCAAAACTGAAACTAATTTTTTTCCAGTATAAATCGCTAGATAGTCTAATGCGTTACATTAGACTATATACGATGTTTCGCTGCCATACGATGATTACAGCCCACACTGGGCCTGTCTGAGTAGGTGCATTATAATTATAACCATCCGGTACAATTGTTTACGGACTCGCTAGCTTTAGCTTACAAGTTCTGCTTGTGAGTAATCTTCAGTTGTTCAACTACACCTCCTCTACTATACAGTGGCCACCCACATTGGAACCCCACCACTAACGTTGTCCCCTCGCCTATCATGCCGTCTGCGCAGGTTGAAACACGTATGCAGCGATGGCGAGCCATGACAATCTCTGACCAGACAGTAGTAGCGCGTGCGAGATAGTTCAGTTGCGAGAGAGCAGTTGCAGGTAGGGAGTCGGCAGTTGTTGTTGCGAGCAGCAGTCTGTCGGCAGTAGTAGTCTTGTACAGTTGCGGGTAGAGTCGCGAGTGGGACGCAGTCCGCGGCCGTCGACATGGGTCTCTGGTCAAGATGCTGAATGAGGTATATTGTTAAATAAGGTAACGAAGCTGCATTGCGCACATCAGATAATGTAATGTATGTTTATTGTAATTAATTTTCAAGAAGTGCTCCAATAATAATTTTGTTTTCAAAGCATTTTTAACAAAAGAGCTATTTAATTGAAAAAATATTTCCCTTGCTTTTCCTTAAACAAAAGTTTCAGTTAAATTCAAAAAAAAAATATTTGCGATGCATTTCCTCCAATTTTTGTGGGGATCTGAATTTGGAACATTTTTATGTCTTGCATTTTTGTAGGGAGCTTACACTTGGGTCAGATTGCGATTCTTACATTTAATTGTCATTGTCAGTAGAATTCATTTTGGGGAGGTTACACTTGGCTCCCATTTATTATTTTTTATTTAAATATTCCTGTGGGGACGATATTGCTTCGTGGCTCCATTTTTATTTAACTTTGCTATACATAATTTTCGGTGGGGAGGTTACACTTGGCGACATCCGGCCAGGATCGTATTTCTTTGGGAATCTTGTAAGAAACAGTCAGATATCTGCTCTTATTTGCTTAAATATAATTAGGATTTGGCGCAACGCTTTTACTAATTTTGTGACTTTCTTTCCACAGATCAACGGCAATTCGTTGCTCTCTGTTGTATTTGTGTGTTGTTTTTGCATTGTGATTATTCATTTGTGAATAATTTTGACTATTGTAAAAATGTCGCGAAAGACTGTGAATAGTGTATCGCGAGGTATTTTGAATGAAATTACCGACTTAAACAACGTGACCGATAGTAATTGTGACACGCAATGTAATGATGACAATCCTGCGTTCACTGACAATCAGTGCGTTCCAACCACTAATGATGATTATTACCTTAATGATGAACAGGCGAACTGAATTGCCTCCTGTGTTAATTTGATGACAATTGATGACGCGGAGCGCTCTATTGTAATGAGCGCTGCCCAGCTTAACACACCCGGTTCGGAAAATTCAAGTGACGTACAGACAAATTTTTCTCATGAAAATAATCAAGATATTCAAAGTAGGACGGATTTATTTAATTCCGAAATAGTGACTGACAGTGTACAATTGACTGGCAAACCTTTTAGTAAATCTCAGAATAACCAAATGGTTACAGAAAGCGAGACAATTCCAGATCCACCATTAAATAGCACAAAGAATAGAAATACTAATTTTGTGTCGGATCCAATTCTGACATTGTTGCTACAAAATTTCAAACAACTTAGTGTAGATATCAAACAACAAAGAGAAAATAGACAACAATTCCAAACAACAGAGTGAAGATTTCAAACAACTTAATGAACAGGTCAAACAAGATAACGAAAAACTCAAACAACACTTAAATGAAAAATTAGACAACAATTCCAAACAGTTAAATGAAAAATTAGACAACAGTTCCAGACAGCTTAGTGAACAAATTAGAGACGTTGCCGCACAATGTCATGACACTAAGGAACAGTTGCGCGAGGAAATTGAGGCTTGTTCAAGAAAAAGTAGCGAAGAAATTAAATCTGTTGCTCAAGAATTAAGGGACATGCAAACAGCTACAACAGAAACACTTAGAGAGGAAATTAGCGCAGTCGGTAGACAATGCTCTGAAAAAGCTACACAATTACGCGACGAGTTTAAAGCAATGACAGCAGAACTTTCGCGCACAATGGATGAAAAGATTGACGCGAAATTCGAACAACAGAACGCTCAAATTAACGAACGTCTTAGTCTTCACATACAAAACAGTGATACGCGTTTCCGCAAATTTATTCAGAATCAAAATAAAGTCAAACGTCAAGTCAGGGAAACAATCACTGCTCAGAGACAAGAAGACAAACGTAAAATGTTTGCGAAGTCAAAAACGTATGTAGACAATAATATTGCCACAGTGTCCGACGAAATTAATACCATCAAACAGTCGAACACAGAATTACGTGACGAAATTTCGGATCTTAAATCGAAAACAGACACATACACAACCGATTTTCAAACAGTGACCGACAGACTCGAACAATTAGAACTAACACAGGATTCCGATGTCGTCAAAGCTGACGTTAAAAAACTGAACGAAACTGCACGTAAATTGCAAAAACAGATTAATGCCACTGACACTAAAACCGATGATCAGGTAAAAATACTGACTGAAAAATGTGATGAACTGGCCAGTCGTATTGACGTCATTGAAGGTAATAATGACAGCAAATCAGACGATACTTCACCGGTTTCATTTAATCAAACACCTGAATTTCAAAATTTACAGCAGACGATTAATGAGATCGATTCGTCTAATAACACGTTACGTAGAAAGTTGTCAAGTTTACAACAAGAAGTAACAGAGATGAAAAGTATTTCAGTTAATAACACATTACAGCAGACGCCACTTTGCGAACATTTGTCAGACTCGCGCAACGCGTATAATTTGGGT
Source organism: Schistocerca serialis cubense (assembly GCF_023864345.2). Taxonomy (NCBI): domain Eukaryota; kingdom Metazoa; phylum Arthropoda; class Insecta; order Orthoptera; family Acrididae; genus Schistocerca; species Schistocerca serialis. The sequence continues at coordinate 314,314,406 of NC_064638.1, forward strand.
AATCTACAGAGAGTACGGGACTTAGATTCCGAACAACCACAGTTCAACAGATTCTCTTACAATCCTGAACCTGTTCCATCACACAGAGACGATAATTTCGATTACAAACATTTTCTGTCAGTAAGAAAATTTAAAGTGTTTAAGAATGACAGAACACAGATTCACCCACTGGATTGGATACAACAATTTAGCTTTGCTTTTCCACCGACTTGGCCCGTTACGCATAAACTTGAATTTATTTGCAGTTTTTTGGAAGGCGAACCGGCAACTCGAATGAGACCGATCGCGAGACAATGTTACTCGGTAGAAGAGTTTCAGAATGCTTTTCTGTCAGCGTATTGGTCGAAGACGACACAGCGCGGAATTAAAGATCAGTTAATTAGTTTACCGAATTATGAGAACTCAAATTTTCTGAGTGTGACGCAATTCTTTGAGCACATGGTCCAACAAAACCAGTACCTAAGTGAACCATATAGTGAATCTGCACTGATACAATTATGCATTTCTAAATTACCACGGTCATTAAGGGTGTCACTTCTAACGTGTCAGCAAAAAGAAAATATTTCGGCATTCAGGGATCTGTTGCAGCTTTTAGAAGTGCAGCAATCAGACTATTCTTTCGTAAACAAAACCTTTTCGTATAATAACGAAAGTCAACAAACATACAGTAATTATGATCAGGGACGTAATTTCAATAGTAAAAGTAATAGACGCTTTAGGAATGACAACCAACAGAACTTTAATAACAGGCAAAATTCTAATTATCAATATCGTCAAAATTATCAGCAACAGGTACCACATTTTGGTAACAATAGAAGTTTTCCATCGCAACAACATGAAAGTCAACCGGTTAGCATACGTAACCAACAATGTAATGCACAAGGTCAACCTAACTTTAATGTTTCGCCGCGTGGACGTATGGTCCCTGGTACAACAAATAGTAACGCACGGCAGCAAAGGAACAACTACGTACAGAAAACACAGTATTTTAATTCCTATCGCAATGCACCGTATAGGAATGACTATTACGACAGACGTAAAAATAATGAGGACAATTTTCAGCGTACATCTAACAACAGTCGGTCATACCAACAGCAAAATCATCCGCAAGAACATATTCTCATGAATGAAACCGACAGTAGGTATCATCCAGAACGTAACACGTCCGGAAGAAGTAATAGAACTGTTCAAATAGTAGAAATGCCACAGCATCCTCCTGATAACAATAACACATCAGATAGAATCTGACTAGATACTGTACAGGTCGCATCTTCCAATAACACAAGCACAACTTTAGACACACAGAATGTTGTTCACGAAAATGTAATTACTTTTGACGACATCAGAGACACTCTTTTGCAGGAAAGACCAGTTGTTCAGAAAACTATTTCACATCCTGTCATAGAAATTAAAATTGGTTCATCGAAATTTTCAGCAGTAATCGATTCCGGATCACCTATGTCAGTAATAAATGAAGAAACTTTTAACGAGTGTAACAAAGAGAATACATATCCTACATTACCTTTAGGCAAAACGAAAGTAAAAGGAGCAGTATCGAGTAAAGGAGTGGATGTAAAATTACAGACGCATTTATCATTTTGTATTGGAGGTCATACTTTTCACTCAAATTTTTGGATTGTTCCTTTATTGACAACAGACGTTATTTTAAGTACGAATTTTCTGGTACAACACGACGCAGTTGTCGATTTTCAGAATTCCTATTTAATGTTGAAGGATGAAAATGAACAATTGGCTTTAGAATTTCAGCACTCTTTATCTGCGGAAGAACAAACAATTAATCGCACAGAGGTCATTTCCGCAACACTTAACATAGACTGTAATTCCACATTGTTCACTGATACGTACGTACATAACTATAATTCTCCAGACGAAGCTGACTACGACGTAATGCAAATGATTTCTGATAAAGTTAAACAAAGCAGTGCAAATACAGACGACGAACGAACGCAATTACACAAAATTCTTTTACAGCAAGCTCCAGTTTTTGACAACATTCCTGGTACTATGTCCGGATTTATGTATGAATTTCAAGTCAAACAACACGATACATTTAAAGCAAAGCATTATCCCATTCCATATATCCACAGAGAACAAGTTAAAAAAGAATTGCAAGATATGCTCGACCAAGGAATTATAGAACCAGCAGTTAGTCCGTACATAAACCCCCTACATATTGTTAAGAAAAAAGATGGTTCACTTCGCCTCGTACTTGATTCACGTCACATTAATGACATAATTATTAATGAAACAGATCGACCACAGACACTAGAAGAACTACTACAGAAATTTCACGGTACAGCTATTTATTCCACACTAGATTTGAAATCGGGATTTTGGCAAATTCAGCTTCATCCGAATTGCAGAAAGTATACAGCTTTTCTTTGTTTTGGCGACTGTTATCAATTTTGTAAATTACCGTTCGGATTAACTATTTCTTCAGCAGCTTTTATTCGCGGTTTGAACACAATACTTCCGACAGAACTTACAGACAGAATCACGACGTACGTAGACGACATTCTTATTGCAGAAGCTAACTGGTCTGAACATAATATGATTCTTGAACATCTGTTACAAACTTTTCATGCACAAGGACTCACAGTTAATCTCAGTAAATCGCACTTTGGTAAAACTTCTATAAAATTTCTTGGACACATAATTTCAGCAGAAGGCATTGCGCCTGATCCGGAAAAACTTCAAGCTCTACGTGACATTACTGTTCCTACGACGAAGAAACAATTACGCAGTTTTTTGGGCTTAATTAACTTTTTTCGTAAATTTATTCATCACTCTGCTTTAGACACACCTAGATTATGCCAATTAACAGGTAAAAACAGTATTTGGTCCTGGGATAAGCAAGCACATTCTGAATTCGTGAACCTGAAACATGCTTTGTTGAATGCTCCACTTTTATCGCACCCAGATCTTACCAGAAATTTTTCCACTGCCACCGACAGTTCCAACACCGCTTTAGGCGTACACATTTTTCAGGAAATTGAAGAAGATGGCTCTACAGTAATTAAAAACATCGCATTTGCAAGTCGCATTCTGTCGCCTGCTGAACGAAATTATTCCGTTACAGAACTGGAAACGTTATGTGTTGTTTGGGCTTTTACGAGATTTCGGCACTTTCTTTATGGCAGACATACCACCGTTTACACAGATCACAGAGCGATACAATTTTTACTTTCGGCTAAATTTGCTCATGACAGATTAAGTAGATGGAAACTTTATTTACAGGAATTTAATTTTACGATTGTTCACATTCCCGGCACACAAAATGTTATAGCAGACGCACTTTCTCGTTCTCTCAGCAACAATCAGCAAGACATCGCAACCAACTTCTGCAAAGCAAATTTCAGTGTTATGTACATTCAGCAAGTTGCATTTGAAAATTTTATTTCGTCGTCATTACAGGACATAGCAAAAGAACAAAGTAAAGACAATGTGTGGAAAGAAATTAAACACCTTTGGCAAGATAAAAATAATGTTACAATTAGAAACCATTACACTGTACGCAATGACATTCTGTTGCGCCGCTCTCATCCTGACAGCAACAATTGGTTATTATGCATTCCTGACGAACTGGTTAACAAATTAATATGGTATACTCATTTAAGTTATGCACATTACGGAGCCAGAAAATGTTTTCTTATACTGAGACAGAACTGTTATTTTACCAACATGGAAAAACGTATACGACGAGTTGTAGCGTCATGTAAAATTTGCCAGAAATCTAAGTCAGACACCACTTCACATATTCCTCCATTATATCCAATTGTACCTGTTAAATTGAGACATATGGCCGCAGTAGACATTTTTGGCCCGATTCCCAGAACTAATAGAGGTTTTTGCTACATCTTTGTCGCTGTTGAACTCACTTCAAAATTTGTTACTTTCACTCCGTTACGCAAAGCTACTGCTAAAACTGTTTCGGAAGCATTTGTAAAACATTTTCTATTTCATGTAGGGCATGTGTTAAAAGTAATTTCTCATAATGGATCACAATTTCGTTCTGCTACATGGACACGCATGTTACGAGCTAGAAACATTTATCCGATCTATATATCCAAGTACCATGCTTCTTCGAACCCCTGTGAACGATTAATGAAAGAAATTGGTAAACTGTGCAGAATATACTGCCACAAATGACATATTGATTGGGACACACACATATTCTCATTCCAAGATGTAATTAATTCCATTCCAAATGAATCCACTATGCTATCTCCGTCTATTATACTGAAAAACGTTGAACCACCAAACAAAATTACGGAATTAGTAAATTTTCCTACATCTCGTCGATTACGACACCACGAAATAATTGACATTGCGCTGAACAACATAAAACGTGCCGCAGAGCGCCGGAGAAGACAGCAAAGACAGGTTTGTACACGCCGTGACTTTCACATTGGACAGAAGATATTAGTACGTACACACTATTTATCCAGCAGAATAAAAGGTGAGTGCAGTAAATTTGAACTTCTATACGCAAGTCCATATCGGATTCGCAGCATTCCTCACCCCAATGTTGTACACGTCGAAACTCTGAGAACCAGAAAATCGAAAGGAAACCACCATGTATACAATGTTAAACCCTTTATTGAATGAAACCACTTTATGATGTAACATGCTATGATGCCATTTCCTAATCTTTATGACCACTTATGCAATTATATTCACATGACTAATTACTGATGATTATCGTATTTTTCTTGGCCAGTGCCCGGCAAGGTAAGGTTAGCAGGTCGCTTTTCTTGTCGTTACATATCAGACTGTGCACATTTTTTCCAGAGACACTTACGTATTTTATGAATAATTATGCAATTCTATGTAGTGACGTATTAATTTTATCAAATTCTCTCTCCATTAAAGTCTTTAATTCTCCCCTCTATTAACTACACTACATACAAGCTGAACACAACGAACGTCACATTTTGTCTTTCTTATGTATATACGATTGTTTTCACGTTTTGTTTGTATGCACTGTGAAATAGTTAAGGTATAACACACACCAGTTGACTTTGACATTTTTTGCCCTTTGACATCTCAAGATCGTGACTGTTTTACATTTTTTGCTGCTGCATTGTATTATTCTGTGTACATTTTTGCATCTGAACACTGTCAATGTCTTTGACATATTACGTTTTCTGTCATGTTATGCTGTATGGTTAATTATGTTACCATAAACCAGTCATTATTTAGTGAGTATGTGATGTAAATGCACGATATTAATCTTTGTTCATCATTTTCAGAAAGAAATAACGTGTAAAAGAAATAAATAAAACAGAAATGGGAATTTCACCTTCGAAGTGATCGAAAGAAGATGCAAACCTAGTGAGGAAGAGTAAATGGATCAGGATTAACAAGCATTAACAAGAATATACTATTCACATCGTAAAATAGCAGTCTTAACTAATTTTTTCTTTCAGAATACAAGGCGATTAATGCAAGCTGTCAGACAGAACCACACATTTTAGTTTTTGTGATGAAATATGCTAGAGATAAGGAATAGTTGTGTAATGAGTAATGAAGTGATTTTTTGCAGATGATAATGAATGCTGATGAATAATGATGAAGAATATGGTACTATGAATAATGAAGTTTTTCTTTACAGGTGATGATAATAATGGAGTTATGATAATATAAGTAATGAAGTGATGGATAATGAAGTTTTTTCTTTACAGATGAGGATGATGTTGAAGTTTATGTATTTATGCTATGTAGTTATTTAAGTATTTGTTGCAGTTTGTTTTGACAGTATGTTTTATATCGTATGGTATGATGACTGAAGTTTTTGGAAAGGACAGCTATGGAACACATTTTTTATATACATTTCACTACCTGTTAATTCGAAGTTCGCTACTTTTCAGCATAGTATGCGTTTCTTCTTTCAGCTCAGTAATCCATTTTGTATTTTTTCCAGGAGAAGCCTTTCATGATACTTACTAAACTTGTTACTTATTAAACCTATACTAGTACTTGCATTTTTTTTTTACCCAGTTGTGTGACAACCTTGCTACAGCTGACTCATGACGAATGACGTTACACATTTTTCATTTACAGGAACAACCCAGAAGCAATTTTTTGTCTTCTTGCTTTCGCTTATAATTACCCCAAGCAATGCATTCCTAACAAATAATGCTACCCATTTAAGAGAGTTCTGAGTAATGCTGATCAGCTATGAATAATATGTCACCTGAAACATGATTACTGATTATTACTATATTGAAATGACAAATGATTAATTAATTATGCTTTGTAACTGGAAAATGACTACTATTAACTCATAATGCTTTGTAACTAGGAAAAGAATGCTACTGCTTATGCTTTGTAATTAGAAACTGAATGCTATTCATTATGCTTTGTAACTGGGAAAAGAATGCGATTATTTAATAATGCTTTGTAATTAGAGAATGAGTGCAAATATTCTATGTCAAACAATTAATGAACATTTTTCTGTAATGCTACATACATGGTACAGATATGTTCAATAACTGGGCTATAAATGCCGCAAACTACGAATGTAATTCTCAATTAAGACTAGTATGTGACTTCATGTCCTTCAACTACTGACCTAACTACCCTGAATTACTGCAATGTCCATTTGTCCTGTCTATCCTCATGATCATGGAGCACTATATTTGGTTTTTGCACTAATTCTACGTTGGTGTGCCTTGTAAGAGCGTGGTGTTGACACGACATGCTGTCCACCACCATGAGCGATGGAGACGTTATTATGGTCTCACTGTTTGGTGTACCTGATGTACTGCCAAAATGATAACATGGAAGATTACTATGACATTTCAGTGTCTTGGCTACGCTGATAAACACTTCTGGGAAAAGAACTTCACATTGTCTCACTTGGTGTTGTACTTCTGTGGAAAGATATGGACTTTCAGAGCAGCTGCGTGCAACCTAAGTGCTACAACTATGACGCAATCCTTCCTATTCCTTCCCTAATTCTTGTAAAATGAAAAAGTCATATATAGTACGTGTGCACTTCCTTTCATTTGTTAATAAGATCAGTTATCCTGAAATTACTAAAGACTTCTATAGTGCATGTGCACTTTATTACAATCCTTGATTTGTTTGTTTGTTGTAGAAAAATACTAGAGAGTACTACAGTGCGTGTGCACTTTGATCATTTGTCAATATGATTTGTACTCATTAGGTTTATTTGTCGTAAAAATATTAGAGAGTTTTTCAGTGTGTGTGCACTTTATGCCATTTGTACTCACTACGTATATATTTTGTGGTTTTCTGATATGTTCTGTACTACAGTGCGTGTGCACTTTTGCCATTTATTAATACATTTTTTGATTTGATGATATGTTCTAAACTACAGTGCATGTGCACTTATGTCATGTGTTAATATGTTTTCTACTGAACTTCAGTGCCTGTGCCCTTTTCTCATTTTTCAATATGATCTGTACTCATTCTGTATACATTTTGTGATTTCCTGATATGTTCAATACTTCAGTGCGTATGCACTTATGTCATTTGTTACTCATTGTATATACATTTCCTCATTTGCTGATATGTTCTGAACTGCAGTCCATGTGCACTCATGTCACTAATCAACAAGATTTTTCTGCCATTCTGTTTACATGTCACTTATCAACAAGATTTTTCTGCCATTCTGTTTATTTGTTCTGAAAATGCTTAAGAGTTTTTCAATGCGTGTGCACTTTTGTTATCTATCAAATAATTTGTATATACATTTTTCTGATTTGCTAATATGTTTTGTACTCACATTTTTGTTATTGTCTAATATGTTTTGTACTTGATACATGTGCACCATATTTTTTCATGTTCTATATCTGTATATATGCTGTAATTGTAAAGTTAATTAGTTAAGAAAAAATTTGTTGCTCATGGCAAGTCCAAATGACTCACCATCGCTGCCAAATTTTTGCCCCCCAGTGGAGGATTATGAAACACGTATGCAGCGATGGCGAGCCATGACAATCTCTGACCAGAGAGTAGTAGCGCGTGCGAGATAGTTCAGTTGCGAGAGAGCAGTTGCATGTAGGGAGTCGGCAGTTGTTGTTGCGAGCAGCAGTCTGTCGGCAGTAGTAGTCTTGTACAGTTGCGGGTAGAGTAGCGAGTGGGACGCAGTCCGCGGCCGTCGACATGGGTCTCTGGTCAAGATACTGAATGAGGTATATTGTTAAATAAGGTAACGAAGCTGCATTGCGCACATCAGATAATGTAATGTATGTTTATTGTAATTAATTTTCAAGAAGTGCTCCAATAATAATTTTGTTTTCAAAGCATTTTTAACAAAAGAGCTATTTAATTGAAAAAATATTTCCCTTGCTTTTCCTTAAACAAAAGTTTCAGTTAAATTCAAAAAAAAATATCTGCGATGCATTTCCTCCAAGCTATGGCGAAAAATAAGAGCAGATGCAGTTATAGTGAGGTAAGAAATCAATTCTAAATTTTTGCACAGGGCCTAAGATCGACATTTCGGTCTATTTGCGTTTTTCATTGTCATTGAGATTTAATTGTCATTGAATTATCTTTCATTTTTGTGGGGATCTGAATTTTGGAACATTTTTATGTCTTGCATTTTTGTAGGGAGCTTACACTTGGGTCAGATTGCGATTCTTACATTTAATTGTCATTGTCAGTAGAATTCATTGTGGGGAGGTTACACTTGGCTCCCATTTATTATTTTTTATTTAAATATTCCTGTGGGGACGATATTGCTTCGTGGCTCCATTTTTATTTAACTTTGCTATACATAATTTTCGGTGGGGAGGTTACAAGGTATGTATCAAGGTACTTGTGTCTGTGGTAGACAAGGGTTTGGTGGAGCTTCGGGGTTCAGCCATGCCACATCAGACGACCTTATTTTGTATTGGCGTGGCTGGACTGGGGTTTACTGAGATCCGCGCAGTTCCGGGTAGCTGGAGGACGTATGACTGCTTTCGCCATCGGTTCAGGCGGCCACTGAAGTTGGCAGTTAGAACCCTCCAGAAAAAGTGAAAACCTCCTTGAGGAAGCTCAGCAGAACCCCTCAGAGCAGATAACGGAGCCAGCAAGGCAGTCTCTTTCAAATTATTTACCTCTTCTACTACTTATCCCTTTGTAGCATTCAGAAATATTTGCCTTAACAAATTTGCACTCTGCATCTATTTGCCTTTTCCATACTTTACAACACATTTCACCAACTCAAAATCTTCGCAATACACCAGTGCCACCACAGATTCAAAGGTAGATGCAACAAAATGGCACAGCTCACTGTTATGCAAGGCCTTCCAATCATCGTAACAGAAACCTTTTTTCCACAATCGTTTCCTTGCACCCGGCTGCTATATCCTCTGGAAGAACGATACTCAAAGTATACTCAGTGGAATCCTGGGTCTCCACAAGGCCTCTGAGAGGGCTCTGCCAAAAAAATATCAACCTAAAGAACAAAGCACATCAAGTCTTGTCACACACTGAGAAAAATAACATAAATATATGAATGTCGGTTTTATAACATTTATTTTTTTCTCTCAGTGTATAACAGCCGAATATGAGGGAAAAGCTGCATAACAAATCTACAATAATGCTACGATATAAAACTCCAGACAAAAGAAGTTAGCATGCACGAGTAGATATAGGCACTCTATGTGATGACTCGATACTCGTCACTACCGACTCACTCATCGGCCATGTTGATACTTTATCACTCCCTCTTTCTCTTTTTCTGCGTGACGTCTCCTCTACACACGCTGCGAATATTCCACTACACTCTCTCAATCTCTCTCTCTCATTCACATACACATCGTATCACCATGAAGGATTACTTTGTTTCGCCATCTATGCTTCACTGCCCGAGGCCATATAAACCCGTTACGTGCAGCCCAGCGTACAGTTCCTACTTGGTTTGCAATTGCAACACACACTCCATTTGGCACAGTAAATCTACGCACAACTCTCGGACTGCTGTATATTCGAGTCTTACAACAACAGTTGTAAAATTCAGAGCCTTGTGGCGATATTATTCTATGTTTGTCATACTACAAAATTAAACTGTTGATTTTAAGAAATAGATGTTGGCTTACAGGTATTGCAGAAAAATGTTCCACAGAAGCTCAAAGTTGGTTCGCCTAGAAGACTGTGAAATTCAAGAAGATGATATAACTACTTCAAGCTCCACGTTTTCGTGTATTAATGTATCTAACGACTCACAGTACGTGTAAAATAGAAAATATGACGAATCCTACATCAATATCGGATTACTGTAACGGCTCACCTCTACGCATGTTCTGTAGCAAGCTATTTCCGAATAGTTCCACGTTACCTGCTAATATGCGCCAACATTTTACAAACTATAAACACTGATTTCATAAAAAAGAATGAAGAGTTTTTTATTCGTTAGAAAGAACAATTATTAAGAAATCAAAAAACTGAACTATCTGACGCAGACCGTGACTGAGAAAGCCATGGAGATGAATTAGATCAGCTATCACACTGCACGCATGGGCCAGGGGCGCAGAGTTTAATACAACCAGATGTGGCAGACATAACACAATGTATGCACGATGGAAACTGCAAAGCATCTTTCTGCAGCGTGGTGGCTTTCGAACGACACTGCTCCCTAACGAATTGACTAGCTCCTGTTTCCTGTCAAATTAATTATCTCACAGGCTATATCAAACAAGAACTATTTGGTCGCCTTTAACACAACAAAGTCGTCTTGCAAATGGATGAATCGAATGACGTTGCTGACAATTGCGCGATATCCATAAAAACATTCACTTGAAAGAGACTTGCTTAAGAGTGCATTGTTGGCAACCAACACTACCAGAAAAGAAATTTTTAACACGATTAACCATTTTTTTTAAATAAACCATCTCGATTGGAAGTATTATATCGATATAAGGCAATGACTCATAAAACGGCAGGACTGGTATCAGCAATAAAAAGGAAAGCGCTAAACTGTTGTTCCAGATATTGAATCCTGCATAAACAAGCACTTGCGATAAAGAAGACGCCACCAAATCTAAAATTTGTTCTCGATGAAGCAGCAAAAATTATTTGTTACGTTAAATCAAGCCATCTTCAGTGACGATTGTTTTCAATATTGTGTGAAGATTATGGGAGTAAATATGAAACACTACTGCCACACACCGAAGTTAGTTGGCGATTTCAGAGTAAAACCTTATATTATTCTAAGAGCTGAATTTCAAGCTTTTATGATTATCCTTTCTTTTAAATTAAAAGACCTCTTGCGCGATGTGACTTGGTTGTTCAGATTAGCTTTCTGTTAGATATATTTGGAAAAAGAAAATAACCGCCTTCAAAAAAATTAGATTTTTGGATTGTTTGTGATGGCAAGACAGAAATAGAAAGCTTTTTATCAATGAATGTGTTCGTAGGTGAGACAGCAGAATTACGAAATGAAATATTTGAAGAACTGGTCTAGAGTCTCCATGATGTGCGCACATATATTGAGATGTATTTTCCTTAAGAGCAGAATACAATCTGAAGATGAATTCATGAGTTTAGAATCCTTTTGTATCGTATTTACAGAAGCCACAAAATACCTCAAACGAAACTTATGAATGATTTTTGGAAATACCATCAGATTAAAGCGTGGAATCATTATTCAAAACAACATGACGTGTCATTATTCAAAACAACATGGCTTGGTTTCTGCTGCAGAGTTCGTGATGAATATCCACAACTTGTAACAAACGCTCTAACTGTTCTTCTTCCGTTTCCAACAACACGGACTACTTGAGTGAAACGGGATTCTCAGCATATGCAGCTACGAAGACAAAATACCGCAATATACTGGATGGCGAATCTGACACTGTGCGTCTTCAGCGCTCCTGTATAAAGTCTAATATTAAACAGTTGGTCATAAATAATAAGATAAACAACTTCATTCTTCCCATTCATTGGAAAAAATTTTATTAATTTACAGTGAAATCAGTACAGTGTTATTCTGTGTATTGTATTATTGTATGTTGTGTTACACATTGTTTTAGAAGTTAGTGGTGTAAAATATTTTTTTTTATTTTTAGTAAATGATCATAATTAAATAATGACCATAAAACCAGGTTTTGCTTATTTTATGGCTTCGGAAAATACGTAATTAGTACTTCGGTAGGGTTTGAGAACCGCTGCTCTGGATATACAGGGGCAAACACTGTCTGTTGCTACAGTCGCCAAAAAGATTTGAGAACCCCTGCTCTGAATGCGTGGGGGCAAACGCCGTCTGTTGCTCCATCCACACGATGCCTTACGTCAGCACCCACTGCTGACAGTCAGCACCCCTTGCTGCCTCCACGTTATCCGCAACGACACCAGGCGTCCAAATTGACCTTCGCCCAAGGCGTTTCGGCTTTGGCCTGCGGATTTAAACAGGCAACCTTCTGTGGTTGTCTTACCCAATGGTGACAGCGATCGCACATCCTTCGACTACCTGGAACCACGCTCCCTGCGCTAGCCACCTCAGCCAACCGACTACAGTTATTTAATTGTCCAAACTTACACAATCCACCTGTCCCCCTTCCCAGCCAAACTCCACTCCCGTCTAAATCTTGCGCCACGAAGTCCATACAAATTATAAAAATTTGTCTGTGTAAGTGTGTTCCACATCTCCTCCTGGAACACTGAACCGATTTCAACCCTATACAAATCACTTACTACGGAAAAGAATCGCTGTGGGTATTATAACCTATCAAAAAGGTAGTGGTGGAAGAGAAGTGTGACCTACGAAGCGCGAATACCCAGATTTTATTCATCCAGTGTTTGAGAATAAGCGCACTTTGCATTTGCAATAAACTTAAAACGCATAATTTCAAACTTTACGAGTTTTTTTCTCGCTAGTAACACCCTCCCCCCATAAAACGATAAAAGGAAGAAAGTGTATAGCCTATCACATTTTCATTGTTCACGCAGAAAAACTGCAGTATCAGGCATGACGTTTTAATTTACCACTTCTTTACTACTAACAACAGACAGTATTCGTATATAGCACTGAATACGAGCAAAATTAGCAGATATATTGAACACAGTCTTTCGAAATTCCTTTACTAAAGGAGATGATGTAAATATTCCAAAATTCTAATCAAAAACAGCTACTAACATGAGTAACGTAGAAATAGATATCCTCGGAGTAGTGGAGCAACTTAAATCACTTAATAAAAGCAAGTCTTCTGTCCAGACTGTATACCAATTAGGTTTCTTTCAGGGTATGCTGATGCAACAGCACCATACTTAACAATCACATACAGCAGCTCGCTCGACGTCAAATCCGTACCCAAAGACTGGAAAGTTGCACAGGTCACACCAATATTTAAGAAAGGTAGTAGAAGTAATCCATTAAATCACAGGCCCATATCATTAACGTCGATATGCAGCAGGATTTTGGAACATATATTGTGTTAGAACCTCATTAATTACCTTGAAGAGAACGGTCTATAGACACGCAGTCAACACGGATTTAGGAAATATCATTCTTGTGAAACACAACTACCTCTTTACACAAGCGAAGTGTTGAGTGCTATTGACAAAGATTTTCAACTTGATTTTTAATTTCTGAATCCAAATGGCTTTTGACACTGTACCACACAAGTGTCTTGTAGGGAAATTGCGTGCTTATGGAATATCGTCTCAGTTATATGACTGGATTCGTGATTTCCTTTCAGAGAGGTCACATTTTGCAGTAATTGACGGAAAATCATCGAGTAAAACAGAAGTGATTTCTGGCGTTTGCCAAGGTAGTTTTATAGTCCCTCTGCTTTTGCCTATCTATATAAACGATTTAGGACACAATCTGAGCAACCGTCTTACATTGTTTGCAGATGATGCTGTCGTTTATCATCAGAAGATCAAAACAAATTGAAAAACGATTTAGAAAAGATATCTGAATGCACCTAGTAGGTAAAAGGACGAGGGCTAGTAGAAATCCTTGGGTAACAGAAGAAATACTGAATTTAATTGATTAAAGGAGAAAATATAAAAAATGCAGTAAATGAAGCAGGCAAAAAGGAATACAAACGTCTCAAAAACAAGATTAACAGGAAGTGCAAAATGGCTAAGCAGGGATGGCTAGAGGACAAATGTAAGGATGTAGAGGGTTATCTCACTAGGGGTAAGATAGATACTGCCTACAGGAAAATTAAAGAGACCTTTGGAGAACAGAGAACCACTTGTATGAATATCAAGAGCTCAGATGGAAACCCAGTTCTAAACAAAGAAGGGAAAGCAGAAAGGTGGAGGGCCTATACAAGGGCAATGTGCTTGAGGACAATATTATGGAAATGGAAGAGGATGTAGATGAAGATGAAATGGGAGATACGATACTGCGTGAAGAGTTTGACAGAGCACTAAAAGGTCCTAGTCGAAACAAGGCCCCGGGAGTAGACAACATTCCATTAGAACTACTGACGGCCTTGGGGGAGCCAGTCCTGACAAAACTCTACCATCTGGTGAGCAAGATGTATGAGACAGGCGAAATACCCTCAGACTTCAAGAAGAATATAATAATCCCGATCCCAAAGAAAGCAAGTGCTGACAGATGTGAAAATTACCGAACAATCAGTTTAAATAAGTCACGGATGCAAAATACTAACGCGTATTCTCTAGAGACGAATGGAAAAAATGGTAGAAGCTGACCTCGGGGGAAGATCAGTTTGGATTCCGTAGAAATGTTGGAACACGTGAGGCAATACTGAACCTAAGACTTATCTTAGAAGCTAGATTAAGAAAAGGCAAACCTACGTTTCTAGCATTTGTAGACTTGGAGAAAGCTTTTGACATTGTTGACTGGAATACTCTCTTTCAAATTCTGAAGGTGGCAGCGGTAAAATACAGGGAGCGAAAGGCTATTTACAATTTGTACAGAAAGCAGATGGCAGTTATAAGAGTCGAGGGGCACGAAAGGGAAGCAGTGGTTGGGAAGGGAATGAGACAGGGTTGTAGCCTATCCCCGATGATATTTAATCTGTATATTGTGCAAGCAGTGAAGGAATCAAAAGAAAAATTCGGAGTAGGTATTAAAATCCATGGAGAAGAAATAAAAACTTTGAGGTTTGCCGATGACATTGTAATTCTGTCAGAGACAGCAAAGGATTTGGAAGAGCAGTTGAACGGAATGGACAGTGTCTTGAAAGGAGGGTATAAGATGAACATCAACAAAAGCAAAACGAGGATAATGGAATGTAGTCGAATTAAGTCGGGTGATGCTGAGGGAATTAGATTAGGAAATGAGACACTTTAAGTAGTAAAGGAGTTTTGCTATTTGGGGAGCAAAACAACTGATGATGGTCAAAGTAGAGAGGATATGAAAAGTAGACTGACAATGGCAAGCGTTTCTGAAGAAGAGAAATTTGTTAACATCGAGTATTGATTTAAGCGTCAGGAAGTCGTTTCTGAAAGTATTTGCATGGAGCGTAGCCATGTATGGAAGTGAAACATGGACGATAACTAGTTTGGACAAGAAGAGAGTAGAAGCTCTCGAAATGTGGTGCTACAGAAGAGTGCTGAAGATTAGATGGGTAGATCATATAACTAATGAGGAGGTATTGAATAGGATTGGGGAGAAGAGAAGTTTGTGGTACAACTTAACTAGAAGAAGGGATCGGTTGGTAGGACATGTTCTGAAGCATCAAGGGATCACCAATTTAGTATTGGAGGGCAGCGTGGAGGGTAAAAATCGTAGAGGGAGACCAAGAGATGAATACACTAAACAGATTCAGAAGGATGTAGGCTGCAGTAAGTACTGGGAGATGAAGAAGCTTGCACAGGATAGAGTAGCATGGAGAGCTGCATCAAACCAGTCTCAGGACTGAAGACCACAACAACAACAATCTGAATGGTGCGAAAATAAGCTATTAAAAGCAATTAATTCCAAATAACGAAAGCGTGAGGCCATTCACATGACTGCTAAAAACGATCCGTTAAACTTCGATTACACGATAAACCAGTCAAATCTAAACGCCGTAAATTCAACTAAATACTTAAGAACTACAATGAAGAACAATTCAAATTGGAAAGAACACACAGAAAATGTTGTGGGGAAGGTAAACCAAAAACTGCACTTCATTGGCAGAACAGTTAGAAAATGTAACAGATCTACTAAAGAGACTGCCACAATATGCTTGTCCGTTCTCTGTTGGACTACCGCTGCGCGATCTTGGATCCTTACCAGGCAGAATTAATGGAGTACATCGAGAAAGTTCAAGAGCAGCACGTTTTGTATTATCCTGAAATACGGGAGAGAGTGTCACTGACATGATACAGGATTTGGGGTGGACACCATTACAACAAAAGCGTTTTTCGTTGCGGCGGAATCTTCTCACGGAATTTCAATCACCAACTTTCTCCTCCGAATGCGAAAATATTTTGCTGAGGCCGACCTACATAAGGAGAAACGATCACCATACTAAAATAAGCGAAATCAGAGCTCGCACGGAAAGATATGCGTGTTCGAGTGTGGAATAATAGAGAATTATTGTGAAGGTGGTTCGATGAACCCTCTGCCAGGCACTTACGTGTGATTTGCAGAGTAACCATGTAGTTGTAAATGTAGATTGCACGACACATTTTTCAGTTTGTGCGTGAAATGCTGCTGAATGCATGACGTTTATATGCATTACTTCTTTGCTACTAATTCTACTCCCTACACAATTCGCATACGGTATACACATATGCCGCTTAGCGTATCTACAAAATTATATCATTGTACGACGCATACACTCCTGGAAATTGAAATAAGAACACCGTGAATTCATTGTCCCAGGAAGGGGAAACTTTATTGACACATTCCTGGGGTCAGATACATCACATGATCACACTGACAGAACCACAGGCACATAGACACAGGCAACAGAGCATGCACAATGTCGGCACTAGTACAGTGTATATCCACCTTTCGCAGCAATGCAGGCTGCTATTCTCCCATGGAGACGATCGTAGAGATGCTGGATGTAGTCCTGTGGAACGGCTTGCCATGCCATTTCCACCTGGCGCCTCAGTTGGACCAGCGTTCGTGCTGGACGTGCAGACCGCGTGAGACGACGCTTCATCCAGTCCCAAACATGCTCAATGGGGGACAGATCCGGAGAACTTGCTGGCCAGGGTAGTTGACTTACACCTTCTAGAGCACGTTGGGTGGCACGGGATACATGCGGACGTGCATTGTCCTGTTGGAACAGCAAGTTCCCTTGCCGGTCTAGGAATGGTAGAACGATGGGTTCGATGACGGTTTGGATGTACCGTGCACTATTCAGTGTCCCCTCGACGATCACCAGTGGTGTACGGCCAGTGTAGGAGATCGCTCCCCACACCATGATGCCGGGTGTTGGTCCTGTGTGCCTCGGTCGTATGCAGTCCTGATTGTGGCGCTCACCTGCACGGCGCCAAACACGCATACGACCATCATTGGCACCAAGGCAGAAGCGACTCTCATCGCTGAAGACGACACGTCTCCATTCGTCCCCCCATTCACGCCTGTCGCGACACCACTGGAGGCGGGCTGCACGATGTTGGGGCGTGAGCGGAAGACGGCCTAACGGTGTGCGGGACCGTAGCCCAGCTTCATGGAGACGGTTGCGAATCGTCCTCGCTGATACCCCAGGAGCAACAGTGTCCCTAATTTGCTGGGAAGTGGCGGTGCGGTCCCCTACGGCACTGCGTAGGATCCTACGGTCTTGGCGTGCATCCGTGCGTCGCTGCGGTCCGGTCCCAGGTCGACGGGCACGTGCACCTTCCGCCGACCACTGGAGACAACATCGATGTACTGTGGAGACCTCACGCCCCACGTGTTGAGCAATTCGGCGGTACGTCCACCCGGCCTCCCGCATGCCCACTATACGCTCTCGCTCAAAGTCCGTCAACTGCACATACGGTTCACGTCCACGCTGTCGCGCCATGCTACCAGTGTTAAAGACTGCGATGGAGCTCCGTATGCCACGGCAAACTGGCTGACACTGACGGCGGCGGTGCACAAATGCTGCGCAGCTAGCGCCATTCGACGGCCAACACCGCGGTTCCTGGTGTGTCCGCTGTGCCGTGCGTGTGATCATTGCTTGTACAGCCCTCTCGCAGTGTCCGGAGCAAGTATGGTGGGTCTGACACACCGGTGTCAATGTGTTCTTTTTTCCATTTCCAGGAGTGTAGTACAGGAGATACGGCGTCATAAACATTGAGCTTTGTGAAAATGAAACTGCAGGGCAAAATTCACTAGACATAGAGGTGAAATACATGTACATATAGATATGAAATACATTAAATGTATGTCAAATATGTGTGACATGTGTATGCGGACAAAGCCGTGGGTAAAAAAGCTCCTTCTAAGGACCTGGTTGATTTCAACGAAACATAGTACACATATTACATACTATCTGAAAGAAATACTGTAGGGGGAGAACCAGCAACCTCTTATTGGTGTAATGGTAAGAACGTGGAGAGAGAAGAGGGAGGAAGAAATTGATAAACAGAGAGGTGGAAAGAGGACATGAACACATATATGAGGGAAGAGGAGATGGAGAGGGAGAAATATACAGAGAAAGGAAAGAGAAGGAGATGGACTGAGAAGGAGTAGGAGGAAGTTGCAAGACATCTGGTCACTGCAAGAAAGAGTAGAAAGGGAACATAGACAGAACATTTTGTTTGACTAACTAGCAACACATGCAAGAACTGTTAACGGCGTGGCTACGCAGCAAGTACTAGTCTACCCCGAAACGGTAGGAGGCAAGGAAGACACCGCGGAATTCTGTCTCACGTGAGGACGACGAAAAGGAGCGTCTTAGAAAACTACAGGAAGCAGTGGAAAACTTCCATGAAGGCTTTACGCAGTACAAGGAATTCACACACTGTGTTGAAAATATTCTGTAATATACTGTAATGCTATTATCACAAAATCTTTGCATCTAATGGATTATTTTCAGTCTGACGGGTTATGGAACTAAAGTGTTCTGAATTTTGAACACTGAACTGTAAGGTTTTTATGAGCGGCCAAATAGTCTGACAATTTAAAGTGCGTTCTAAACATCAGGTGAACTGGAACGCATACATCATCATTCTATAAAAGAGCGCTTCACGAACAGGGTCTAGACAACGATGTATTGATGATGTTTATGTGGGGAAAATGGGGTGTTCAAGTTTGATGATTCAACCTTTGTATGTTTCTAAATTAAATATTTTTTTTAAATTTTAGTTACATTTCATTATACTCTTCATATATGACTGTGGAGAACTGTCAGACACTACCAGCGTCGACGCAACTTTCGTAGTTATCTAGACTTATGCAAGTAAAAAAACCTTTTTTTCTCGAAAGGTTCTTTATTTAAGTGCTTTTTGCTACAGGAAAATTATACCAGTCTTATCGCAACATAGAAGAATCACAAAAGATTTGTAATTATCAGAGGGGATTGGCATGTTGATTTCGTAATCCTGGGTTACACAAATTATGAACTTCGTCTAAATAAGTAACTGATGTGTCGAAACATTATGACCATTGCCTAACGGATGACTGAATGGTGCCTGGTTGCGGTGCGGGGACGAGGTGCTTAAAGGAAATTTTGTAAGTGGGGCAAAAAGTAATGGAGGAATCGCTCTCCGCCCTTACTCGGATACTGATGCTGATAGCGCTAAGGAAGCGTGTACTGAGCACTGGCGGAATGAAGAGCGGCATACAAGAGTAATCCACGATCGACTTCCTACACGGCGTTCTTCATTCTCCGACGTGCAAGACAATGGTTTCCAAGAGCCGCCCCCGAAGAAGCAAGTGCGGCCGCAGAAGCTTGTTGTTGCCAGCGCGTTGGACATCACCAATCGACATCAGCTTCTTCAAGTGACAGGTGAGATTGCGTGGCGCAAGAGCACCCCTCTGATGAACGTCAACACATGCAAGAAGAGCGGGAAGCCGACTCGCCACAAGGAGAGCAATCAAAGCCGCCCGCAGCTCACAAAAAAGGTGCCACTGATCGCCCTGCAATTTAAACAAGACTCCAAGAAGCTCCGCACCTGGCTTGAGGAACATTGCAAACAACCTTTCACCGTCAAACAGACTGGCGAAGAAACGCTGAAGCTGAACCTGTCGTCGACTGAGGATTATGTCATGGTTATGAACATGCTTGGGAACCAGGGCATGCCAATGTACACTTTCCCGACGGTATGCCCTCCCCCCCCCTCCCCCCTCCACTAAACACGCTTTTTAAGGGTGTCCCAAAAACTATGACCCATAAAGATGTCAAAGAGGAGCTGGAAGATATGGAGTTCGTCGCGATGCGGGTCGAATATCATCGTAGGCCAGGCACGAAGCGGCTAATCGGCCATCGCGTCGTCAGCCTGCGAGATACGACGGCTCACCCAAAAATATTCAATGTCACTCGGTTCTACGACCTCTGTATGACCGTAAAAAAACTCCGCAAGTCTCCTGGCCCTGTGCAGTGCTTCAGATGTCAGGGTTTCCGTCACGTCGCCTGCCACTCCACTGTGCCACCTATGTGCTTTAAATGCGGTGACGGAGACGACAGTCGTAAATGCACTCGCAGCAAAGAAGAGCCACTCAGGTGCAGCCTCTGTGGCGGCGCACATCCGGCAAATTTCCGATCGTGCGCCACGTGCAAGGAAGAAAGCCGACGCCAGCGAGGACTACCACCAGTCCAGAAGACTGCGACCGCCGACGTCCACCTCCACACACACCGATTGACGATGGGCGCTCATGGCCGACTTTGATGCATTGTCACGCGGCCCGTTACTGACGCTCTGAATCAGTCGCTCTCTCCTGTTGCGCCACCAGCTGCGCCACACCAACACGCTGTACCAACAGAACCGAACGCGCCGCACAGACAGAGCCACCAGCCGCCCGTAGCTGCTTACCTAGCACCACAGCAAGACTCAACGGCCATTCTGGCACTCCTCTCCCAAATTGCGTCACTCGCAAACGTCAGCAAACATCTGGTGCATCTCCTAGCCACTATCGCCGCCACAGTCGAAACGGCGGTTAACAGAACCGTCATGGCCTCAAGAGATGTTCCTGTCACTCCTCATCGTGGATACAGTGCCCAGGTTATATGGGTTACGGATTGAAGCGTACAACGCAGACAACCTCACACATGATCTTCCAGAATAGCGGCAGTCATCGTTGACTACAACATGGATATATGAATGGTGAATGAGACATTCTTGAAGCCTGTCATTTGTAGCAACATCCCGAATAATCGGTGCTGCAGAACAGGGCGGGCAATGCACGGAGGGGGCATTGCCATCTTCATTCGGAACTCCATTCGCCATCATGAAGTCCAGCCGCCTATTACCCAGTACAGATGTACTTCTGGACACGCAGACGGGGCCAGTGAAATTCGTTGCAGTTTACCGTAGCCCTCAGCGACTGTTGGAACTTGAAGACGCCCGAACGCTACTCCGCCATCCTGGTAAACTTTTGGTGGTCGGCGTCCTCAATCATGGAACTCGATTGTCACATGAGAGTGGACGCCATCTCCTGCAAGCTCGAGATCACATCGACTTCTCTGTCGAAGTCCTCAGCACAGATGATGAACTCATGAAGACTCTATAGGCCTTCTCTCTAAAACAATCGCCGATGCACTCCACATAGCCACTCCCCTGCCGAGGCTATCCAACCTCCAGATGACTGGCATGCTGCAGGACATCCTCGCTGCCATCAGAACTAGGAATAGGAGAGTGGCATGTCACTCAGAACAGATCCTGTGCTGGTATCACAGAACATAAAAACAGGCAGTGGGAGGACAAGCTTGGTTCCTTCATTCTGGACCCACTCGGCTGGTAGGCAGTCCACTACTTCACTGACATAAGGACTAAGATCCCGTCCTTAACATCGGAGGACCAGACAGCATACAACCCTGAAGACAAGGCCAACATGCCAGCAGACATGTTCTAAAGGAACTTCCAAACACTCCAGGATGGCATGGACCAACAGCGTGTCATCACCATCGAACAAGATGTCATGGCGCTACTCCAAGATGATGCTGCAGAGGATGATCCAATCCCTCTTGTTTCAGCTGAGGAAGTCCAGGGGCGGATGGCATCGCTGGGAGGGTCCTCAAGCAACTACCCTCGTCGGCGATCATATTAGTTGATTCAACACAGGGTTCCACAGAAGACGACCCAGTGGCACAACGATATCGTCAGTTGCGATTACAGTGGGCATAGTATCATCGAGACACCCATCTTCAAGTGGGCTGTCTCCCCCTCTTCATGGAAGCACTCCATAGTGAATGCCGTTCCTAAACCCGGCAAGAACAGAAAGCATCTGTCGAGTTACCACCCGATTAATCTGCTCCCACTTGTTAGCAAACTGTTCGAGCATCTTCTACATCATCCACTCCACCATATCAGCAATTAGCAGAACATCCTACCTCCAGAGCAGTTTGGATTTAGGAGCGGGCACTCCACCATGCAACAAATCCTAAAGCCGTCGGCACACGGAGCGTGCTGTCGAACGTTAACGTTGAGCGTGCCAAGTTCAACGTGCTGCTGAACGCTCAGGAACGATGCGACTTGTGCATACGGTACGTGGGCCCCAACAGGGAATACGCGATCGCAACGCACTCCAGCGGTAGTTGAGGGATGCTTCTAGTTCGTAACCACACTGTTTACTCAATGGGCGAGCTTAAAATTCCCACGCTAGCTCTATTAAAACGCTTATTTCCTCCATCGTCCACGAAAAGGAAAGTAACATGTCTAATTAATAAGGACACAGACTTATGAAAGTTCCATTACAAACAGTGCATTACAAATTTGGAATACTTCTCCACATAAGATAAACATTATGTCATCATTCCCACATTTTAGTAAAATCCCAAGGTCAGTCTTACTTGATCACTGTTCCTACGCAGCAGCAGAATCTTTTACAACATGTGAATTACGAGGCATACAAGAAAAAGGAGCAAAATATCTTTATACAAGTAGCACAAGCTGTCCTGTAGCTTAAGCCAATTCAACAAAGTCACCCCTCAAAAAAAAGATGAACTTATATCTATATAACATCAAATATTATAGTATATGCTTATATTAAACTAATAATAAAGTATCAGAACCTAATAAAAACACGAATATTAGGGAAAAAAAATTGGAAGGGTCAAGACGCGAACCACCGCCCCTCTGTAAAATTCTTGATGGCTCAGTAACTCTACTCATTTCGCTAAACCAACATCACACCCCAAACATTTAATTATGTTATGATACGCCTTGCTGAAAACCTTAGGTATGTTACTAATTGAAATTTAATTATAATAAATTGTACCAAGAACAATACGTTTTGGGTGGATCTTAAGTGTGTCGCTGCCTTCAAATAGCCTACTCTCATAATACGCAGGTTACAATAATTCTTTTGCCACGAATATGATGTTTCTCATTATTTTATTGGAACGAATCACACAGTTAACAACGGGTTTTCCAGTGATTCTCAATTTGCTGGTGCTCAGAAACGGCATATATACATACAGGCTTGAAATGAATGCCAATATGGCGCCTCACAACTCTGTACTGAAGGGAGACGGCGTGCATGTGACGTAGGTGGCGTGGTGCCATCTCATTGGTCAACGCTCAGACGCACGCTCAGAATATCTGACTCGCCAGATATTGCTCTGCACGTTCGGAAAGACTCCCGAACGCGCTGTTCCACGCTATGACGTCAGAAACTCGGCACGCTCAACGCTCAACGTTCGGATGCACGGTCCGTGTGCCGACGGCTTAAGGTCAGTCGAATATACCACCACCGCATTCAGCCACTGAGAAATGCTGGATGTCACCAAAGCGTTCGACAGTATGTGGCGCTCTCGACTTCTCTGAAAGCTGCACACCTTTTACACAACCTTCATGTCAGATCAATGCAGAAGTTACACAAGGGTCGGTTATTGGTTCAAATGGCTCTGATCACTATGGGACTTAACATCTATGGTCATCAGTACCCTAGAACTTAGAAATACTTAAACCTAACTAACCTAAGGACATCACACAGCCGGCCGCGGTGGTCTCGCGGTTCTAGGCGCGCAGTCCGGAACCGTGCGACTGCTACGGTCGCAGGTTCGAATCCTGCCTCGGGCATGGATGTGTGTGATGTCCTTAGGTTAGTTAGGTTTAAGTAGTTCTAAGTTCTAGGGGACTGATAACCACAGCAGTTGAGTCCCATAGTGCTCAGAGCCATTTGAACCATTTTTGACATCACACAACACCCAGTCATCACGAGGCAGAGAAAATCCCTGACCCCACCGGGAATCGAACCCGGGAACCCGGGCGTGGGAAGCGAGAACGCTACTGCACGACCACGAGCTGCGGACGGTCGGTTCTTGGATTGGTACTTTATACCATCAATACATTGGACCTGCTTGCGGTGCCACAGGGCGAACAAAGCATTTACGCCTATGACACGATGCTCTGCTGTCGTAGTCGTAGTCGATAGTGGGAAATCCTGTTCTGCGACAGCAGAGTGCCTGTAATGCACTAGAAGACTGGGTGGCCAAATGGAGGATCAGCTTCAGTCTGGGGAGATGCAGGCTATAATCTTCACCTGGAAGCGTACTATGACCCACCGCCGACTCCAGCTTTAGAGCACAGAACTCTAGTGGAAAGTCTCCATACGTTACCTGGGTGTCATCTTGGACAAGTGACTCACTTGGCGACTCCACACCGAAGACATCCGCAAGAAGATCAACCAACGGCTGGGGGCACTGTATCCCATCATCAATGAAGACTCAGATTTGTCTACAGCCAACTGTCTTCTCATCTACCGGACGTACCTCCGCCCACTATTTGACTAAGCCTGTGAAGCGTGGGGCAGTGCTGTGAAGACTCACGTCCAGCGACTGAAGTCGTTACAGAAAAAGATCCTGTGTAGGGTATTCCACGACTACCTGTAATTTCTCCACCGTTACCTGTGTGAAGTGGCCCAAGAATTAGAGACACCAGAAGATTCTACAAGAAGACACATCTGTCAACGCACCCCCTTATAAGGAATCTGGGGGGCCCCCCACTACCCACGAGAACGCTATCGGCGGCCCATGGCGCTGCTTGACAGATAAAGCAGCGGTCTATCCTCACTGAGACGTCTTATCCGCCAGATATGAAGCAAGCAAGCACTGCGTCTTCAGGCCACAAGTGGCCCATAGGCACCATCTGACCGCCGTGTCATCCTCAGCTGAGGATGCGGATAGGAGGGGCGTGTGGTCAGCACACAATTCTCCCGGTCGTTGTGATGGTTTTCTTTGACCGGAGCCGCTACTATTCGGTCGAGTAGCTCCTCAATTGGCATCACGAGGCTGAGTGCACCCAGAAAAATGGCAACAGCGCATGGCGGCCAGGATGGTCACCCATCCAAGTGCCGGCCACGCCCAACAGCGCTGAACTTCGGTGATCTGACGTGAACCGGTGTATCCACTGTGGCCAGGCCATTGCTTAGATATGAAAACAATACACAAATAAATATACAAACAAAAAAGAACACACATTCCCGACACCCTCTGACGCTGAAGGCAATGCTGCAAGTAAATCCTCCATCACTTACCCTTAGTTAGCCTTAAGATGGCAGACCTAGTCCTCCGCCCCGTACCTGAGCGTGCTGCGGTAGTAAGGAGCAGCGCCGCAGCAAAGCTTGTCAGGAGGCTCTAAATATTGCGGAATCCAACACTGAGGTTAGCGCTACATGTGGAGCGTGATCTGCCCTCAGTGGTCGAACATCGAATTTCTGGTTTCAACATCTCCTCGAACGCTTCCGCGAGACCGCACGATGTTTCTACAGAAAAAATGGAGGCCTCGCTAAACTAAATAGAAAGAAAACAATGCAGGCGCTTGGGCGTAAACTACATTTCCGTGCGTCGACGAGACGGCAGGACGTGTTACTCTTGGCAACGCTAGTTACTACCACCAGATACCAAAGAAACTGATAAGCAAATACACGAACCAAACATTAAGAATGACAAGAATCGAAGGAATAATCGCAAGATTTAAACTCCATATATCAGCAGGGAACGTCTGTCGTCGCCGTCGTTTGAAGGAATCACTAGCGACGATGTGTACCATAAACGAAGAAACCCAGCGACATAGGGCGGATTGTTATCGTCCGGCGCCCGAGAACGAGTGGAACGGCGAATCTGGTCGGCTGTTTGCGTGCTACTGTCGTGACATCTATGAAAAATGGTTCAAGCACAGTGAAACCAAGGGTAGGCGAGGTATTAGACTTCCACACCTCATCACAGAACATGGGACTCAGATACATCTCTGCTCTGTAAAGCTGGATAGGCGACGATCTGTGGCTGATATGACGACATAGTGCAATGCTGATGCAGAAACAAGTGTTTCGAAACACATCGTTCTTCATATTGGTTGATTCAACACTGGGTTCCACAGAAGACGACCCAGCGTGCACAACGAAATCGTCAGTTGCGATTGCGGTGGGCACAGTATCATCGAGACTGGACAGTGTGTCAATGAGCAAGTGCCACCTGGTCGGATGGATTACGTTTTTTGTTACACCGGGTCGATGCTCGGGTCCGGAAACGCCGTCATTCAGGCGAACGGCTCTTCGAAACATACGCCGCGCCACGGGCGTAGGCCGGTGGGAACAGTGTTATACTAAGGGAGACATTCATCTGATTTTCTATGTGACCTCTGGTAGTAATCGGAGCCGCTATGACATCTACGAACTACATGAACATCATTGAAGACCACCTGCATTCGTTTACGCTTGATCTCTTCCCTGAGGGCGATGGCATCTTCCAGCAGGATAACCGCCCGTGTCACAATGCCAGAATTGTGCTACAGTAGTTTGAAAAGCGACATAGTGAACTCACGTTCACGTGAACGGACCTACAGATAATAACTGAAAAATGGAAATTCCGTGTGGCTAGGGCCTCCGGGTAGACCGTTCGCCTGGTGCAAGTCTTTCGAGTTGACGCCACTTCGGCGACTTGCGTGTCGATGGGGATGAAATGATGATGATAAAGACAACACAACACCCAGTCCCTGAGCGGAGAAAATCTCCGACCCAGCCGGGAAACAAACCCGAGCCGTTAGGTATGACAGTCCGTCGCGCTGACCACTCAGCTACCAGGGGCGGACAGCTGAAAAATGAACAAAAGGATGTCCTCCTAAAAATCGAGGAAAGAAACTGTTACGACAGTTTACCAAAAGGTAAATGCTGTCACTGAAAGCGCAGCTGGCGTAGAGCCCAAAGCATGTGGCTGGAGACCTGAGAACCTGTCTTCGATTCCTAAATATTTTTGTGGTTTTTTCATTTGTATTTTTTTTCTGTATCGAAATTGATAGCCGACCGCGGTTGCCGAGCGGTTCTAGGCGCTTCATTCCGGAACCGCGCGACTGCTACGGTCGCAGGTTCGAATCCTGCCTCGGGCATGGGTGTGTGTGATGTCCTAAGGTTAGCTAGGTTTTATTAGTTCTATATTCTAGAGGACTGATGACCTCAGATTCGAAGTCCCATAGTGCTCAGAGCCATTTGAACCATTCCAAATTGATAGGAATATGAAGGTTAGTAAGGAATGTAAATCAATAAAGAGTAATAACAAGCTAGGCAAATAAATTTCTCAAACTACTTGCTTTAGCTAAGAAGTAAAATTTTTATCCCTTACAATGGCTCTTACATGTCTTCACTTTCCTGCGAAGAACTACATGGTTCTACTCGTCGCATAAACATTTGAAGCAAATATGAGCTCTACTCGCAGCACCCACAACATCTAATCAATGCAATCTTCAAGTAACTACGTCATTTCACCCGCAGATTCAGAGAAAAATAGACTTGGTTAACGCTTTTTTTTACGAGAATTAATTTTGATGTTTGATGCGTACCACGCGTACTGTAACACACCTAGAAAATCGGTACTGTAAACAGTCGTCTCGTGGTCGGCTACCTGTTCCACCGTACCGAAACAGCAGCAGTCTTACTCGGGACTGTTTTCATACAACGAGGCTTAAAATTTTAATTCTTTGCTAATCCAAATCGTTTGAAAATTTTATTCTACCTTGCTGTTATTCCTTATTGATTTGTATACCTTATTAACCAGTTATTCCTACCAGCTTCGATGCGGAAAAAAAGGAAATTAAGAAAAAAGGCAGAATCCGTTCCTTCATTGAACATAGTTGACTCGTTCCAAGCCCTTGATCGCTACGGCAACGGCACTTTATCACCTTGCAGGTACAAAAGTGGCACTCGTAAAAGTTTTTTTCCTGGTTTCATGCTTTTGAGAACTCCAAGTATGATAATGAGAAATGCTCAATTTTCAATCATCTATCGATCCGATCACTTTAGTGTCGACTGTGAGGTATGAATATTACGGGCGGTTTTCTCAAAAACTAGGAGGTATTGACCTAAAATATCTTAGAGTCATTCATATTAGGTTGTACACAAGCGACATATCAACTATGAGCCGAATCGTTTGGCTGTGTCTGAGGCCTTCCCCTTGTGAGACAGCACGAGTGCTGCTAAACGAAACTCAAGTGTGGGGCTGGACTTCCAAATCTCTTTGACAGTTGTGGTGGAGGGTACTTTTTATTGTTCCACATATTAAGATTTAGTCACACTCATTAATGAACGGAGTGTGGAAAGGATGATTTCTAACATGCCTGTGTGCGAGCTGTTATGGTCATAATTTTATACGCAAGGCTTATACAGGTAGATACCTAACTACTAAAGGAAATTAGCGGTCTCTGTCTTGAAAGATGTCTATTGAAGTTTTCGAAATAGATTCTCATGAAATGTATGCCGTCTTACTTCGAGTGTGCTAGTTAAGACTTTCAAGATTTCCATTACGCCTTCTCATTTGTAACCATTGGCAGCCTCCTTGTTTGTACACGGTCGATCTTCTCTGTTCAACACACGTAAAACATAGTGGACAGAGTAGAACTAGGACAGCGGCAAGTGTTCAGGCGAACGGCGCCCGAATTTGCTCGTTTTGTGCGTAAATATTCGTGGCCAACATTACGCCACCTGCCTTGTGTTGGCAACATCACGGAGAGACGAAGACCTGAAGAATTAGTTGCAGTGCGATGATATTGCGTGCAGTCAGTAGTTGTGTGTGCATGGTTGCTTCGGGTACCAATAAAGCGAACTATGCATGTTCTCGAGACGAACACATTCCAACTCTTCGTTTGTATTCAAATGATCAGCAATATTCTCCTGTTTATAGCAGTGATACGCGTCGTCGCTATAAACTAACAAAACTAGTTTAATCTCACTAAGCACTATAGGACTTAACATCTGAGGTCATCACTCCCAAAGACTTAGAACTACTTAAACCTAACTTACCTAAGGACATCACACATATCCATGCCCGAGGCAGGATTCGAACCTGCGACCGCAGCAGCAGCGCGGTTCCGGACTGAATCGCCTAGAACCGTGTGTTGGCAGCCATGGAGACTACACGAGGAAGGTTCTCTGCATTGTTCTGTTACTTAGCACTCGAATCTGAACTATCTAAACTCCACAAAAGCGCTTTGCACATTTCTGCTCTATGTTAAGCCCCCTCTCACTTTCGTCTGCTACCTGTATCTTAGCTGACTCATTGTTCATGCCCTACATAGTTTTGACGTCACGAATTTCGATTATAGTTATACATTGAAAACCGGCCCTGAAAAAAGTCATCAGCATTTCCAGTTCAGAAGGGAAGTTGATGGTTCTGATACTGATCCAGATTTCTGTGTGGCTGAATAAATAATGTAGTGAAGCATCTGAAATATTGTACTGTACAAACGATCATGCGTAAAATGAACCCGGTAGTAAAAAATATCACAAAAAACCGCACCCAACATGTGTCTACAAGCGGTTTCCAATGTCAATAAGAGCTAGAAGAGAAAAAAGTACCGAAAAGATACATTTTTGTGTTGTCCAAATATTGGTGTATGATATCCCTTTGTATGTCTAAAAGTTGGAAAACATACCACACTCAGGTAAATTCCTCTACACACAGAACTAGTTGTCAGTGTTTGCAACTACTATATAGCCACTAATGTATAACACGAACAGTAATGGGACTATCACACTTGGGGCACACTTTATGTTACTTCAGTGTCTGTACATGATTCTCCATCCATCACAGTGTGCTGCGTACTTAGTGTTGACAAAGGTTCGATCTAGTCACAAGAGTGGTTAGATATTCCATAGAAACGCATTTTCTTTAGAAGATATCGATGTTACATCTTATGATTACAATGAACCGACCTCCCGTAATAATTCATATACGACCACAAATACTCATCTTGTTTCCACTCACTTGATGAGGTGACGTTTTAGGAGACTTATTTATCGTGGATAATCTGTAGCAGACAGTCTATAGACTGCAACATCACGGAGAGACGAAGACCTGAAGAATTAGTTGCAGTGCGATGATATTGCGTGCAGTCAGCAGTTGTGTGTGCATGGTTGCTTCGGGTACCAATAAAGCAAACTATGCATGTTCTCGAGACGAACACATTCCAACTCTTCGTTTGTATTCAAATGATCAGCCATATTCTCCTGTTTATAGCAGTGATACGCGTCGTCGCTATAAACTAACAAAACTAGTTTAATCTTTCTTCGGTTATGTACACATCGACGTAGAGCACACAGAGAATTCTGAGATGTAGAGTACGGACATCTATGGAGTGAACACAGCGCACTGTGTATGTCGTCACAATCAAACTAACGACGTTATATGCCTTCATTATAACGCTGTTTGTTTAATATTAAGCCTATTTGTCCTGTTCTTATACATTTATTTATTTGCAAATGGAATGGTGCATAACAGTTTCCGTTACGGATGCAAATATACATGAATGAAAGTGGCAAGAGTTGCTTCTCATAGGTAAATGTCACAAATTTCTATTATATTCAAATGGTTCAAATGGCTCTGAGCACTATGGGACTCAACTGCTGTGGTCATAAGTCCCCTAGAACTTAGAACTACCTAAACCTAACTAACCTAAGGACAGCACACAACACGCAGCCATCACGAGGCAGAGAAAATCTCTGACCCCGCCGGGAATCGAACCCGGGAACCCGGGCGTGGGAAGCGAGAACGCTACCGCACGACCACGAGATGCGGGCTCTATTATATTCATCAGACTTTTATGCGTTGAAAAATATCGAGGCATAATGTAATAAGAGTTAATATCGTGAAACATGAACTGTGGGAAAACCGGAACAGAAGAGAATCGAAGCATTTGAGATGTGGTGTTACAGACGAATGTTGAAAATTAGTTGGACTATTAAGGTAAGGGATGAGGAGGCTCTGCGCAGAATCGGCGAGGAAAGGGATATGTGGAAAACATTGACAAGAGGAGGAACAGGATGATAGGACATCTTTTAAGGCGTCAGGAAATGACTTCCATGGTACTAGTGGAACCTGTAGAGGGCAAAAACAGTAGAGGAAGAATGATACATCCAGCAAACAATTGAGGACGTATGTTGCAAGTGTTGCTCGGAAATGAAGAGGTTGGCACAAGAGAGCAACTCGTGGAGGGCCGCATCAAACCAGTTAGAAGATTGATGACTCAAAAAAAAAGTCGAAGAACTAATTTATTCGTGTGTGAATGAGTGGCCAGATTTTTGCAAGTGCCCGGTAAATTCGGCTAAGTTGGAGTGCGTTGGCAATCATTATCTCGAATATGTAAACAATTCTCGCCTTCAGATGAGATTTATATATGAATGAGACCTATTACACAGTTTCCAGACCATTTTTCTTATTTTAAAGTAGTCACATTAAGAAACTGTAGTACTAAAACCAGCGACGTAGAGAATGAGAACGTGCGATTAAGCACGTGTTGTCAGAGAGTAAGAACGAAGATTTTAGTCCCTTGAAATAAGTGTGACAAATCCCTAACGTGCAACGACAGAGCTACAAGTTCAACATATCTGGGAACACTTAAAATTTAGTGTATTAGGAAGGCACTTCGTAATGCTGCCGATACGCAATACATTCAAGTGTAGTACATGACCTAAAGAATATTGGTGGCTATCCCTAAGACGCCCTTAACAAAAGAAATGGCGACATCTGAGGTGCGGCACTCTTCGAAAACGAGCGAAATGCTCTTGCATTTTATTGTTTAAGCTTTAACCCAAGATTATCGCAGATATCAAGTGCAAATTATTAAGATTCCCATGTAACGCGAGTACAAAATCCACGTCATTTTCGAATGGGATCTGTCGGCGCCAGTGATGTAATGAGATTCATCTGCAGTGCCCCTGTGGCCAAACCGTAAACAGCACCCTACTCGCATCGCTGTGAAAGCAGTATTTGTTCTGCGCACCGGAGTGCTCGCTCGACAGATATTCCCAGACAGATTTGTCCGACATACGAGACGATGTTTTTCATCAGCTGTATAATATGCACACCGGTGTTGCACGGTCTGAACCAGCGGCGCCACGGTGGCGGCTGTGCCGAGTCACGTGGGCTGCGGGCACGATGGATGGTCCCGCTTCGTTACATCCTATAATGTGAGCTTATATCTTAACGGGAGGGCAGGGGCTATTCGTGATTCTATAAAGCTTTATAAATCTAACAACAGTCAAACGTTTAATGAGGTACATCACCCCGGGCGACCATAAATAAATCTTTATTAACAACCTCGCATTTGCCTGCGCCCAGCATTTATTTCTTACCTACATTAACAATATATTCTAACAACTAGAAGAAATAATGTTTGAAAATAGACTTTATGACGAATCACCAGTAGAAATTGGTTTTACATCGCAAATACATGTAGTGTCCAAAACGTGGTTGTTAATTAAATCAGTAGCTTCATTAATTCTTTCAAATCTATGTATCACTGATGCTTATATGTTTCATTTTGAAATGGGACTCATATGACTAAGACTCCACCTACTTAAAACAAAATATTGTTGCTGAGTACAGGAGCATATGAATTTGTTACGCCATTGTATAACTCTACCTCTGATCCGAAACACACTTCGTTATCACCGTGTGCTAGGCAGGAATCATTACTCGTATTAAGTGAAACACTTTGATCATATCGTAATGCATAACACATACAGCGATACATTGCGGCACAGGCTGGCCTGTCGCACCGGTACGCTAAATTAACATCAGTCTAGTAAGCCCTGGCGTGCTTCTCCAAGCCCGTTTAAACCAATCTATATGTATAGATACTTAACTTTTATTCCAATGGACCTCTATATCAATGATATTAGGTCATATGTTACATTATATCCACAACTCATTTAAATAATAATAGTAGAAAACAGACCTATAAAATTACCGAACGAATATAAAAACGATAGTATGAGTAATGGTAGTAACAAACATGCAACACAAAATGTTCTTCTTTTTACAAATCTTAAAAAGTGGCACGAAGAGAGGAAGGCGTCGACCACGGTCAGTTGGTAGGAGTTAATTTCGTCTTCTGCCTGGAATGGTATAGGCCAGTGGCTTTCAGCTAGTGGCTCCCTTGACCATCTATGTTGTTTCCGTGGCTCCCCTGTACGATAACTTGTAAAAACTGACATAATTAATGAAAAAAATAACGAATAAAATACTACTCACCTCAGCGCGACACTTGAGCTTACCTCTTGTTACACAACGTGTCAAATCTTGGCACCAAATGAGGTACATCTACCCTCGCTTCCTTCTCCGCACGAAGACTGATCTGAACTTGGTTTAATGACAACCACTGGCGAAAACCCACTCTTGTGAAGATAGCAAGTTGCAAAAGCAATTAATACCTTCAGAGCTTCCTTGCGCTAGCTTGGAAACTCTTTTCTTACTGGATACCAAAATGTTGACAATGTAATTGGCAAAAACTTCGCGTTTAATGAAGAATCTGATGAAAAAACTGTCAACTCCTTCTCTTCTGCAGAAGGAGAATCATTACTGAAGGCGTTTTGAACCCACTGAAACCTACCACATAAATTATTTTTCAAAATGATGATCAAGTTCAGATGAATGTCCTTTAACTATAGGCAAAATATCTGCAATAAGTCCTATCTCACCGCCGTTCATAAAATGCTGGAAACACGAAAAAGTTGTTCATTTCTCTCCTTCTTTCCCGAAGAAGAAACTTCTTTTTAACTTCTCAACTATATGAGGTAAGTACGTGACCTTTAATAGAAAATCGGTGTTTAGAAAGCACTTAGCACTGAAATGATCTTCTTCTTCCAGGTTAAAAAATACTTCTCATCTACGTTCCAAAATTCGCTACGGCACATTTCCCCTGGAAGGCCAACGAATGCTGCTATACAATAAGGAAGATGTACGTTCAGCCCCCATATAGTGACGCATTTGTTTAAATATTGAAAGGGGGCTGCCCTACTTGCCACGACGATTTTCAGGATGTTTTGGTCGTAAATGTGAATGAAGTTGCGAATTTGATAAATGTACTCAACCTCTCTAATATCGATAGAATCATATTCTTTGTAAAACTTTGTCTGAGACCAGACATGTTGGTCAGAGTAAGTCAGAGAGTAGCAGCGGCAGTGCGTGTTGGACAGACTGGAAATGCACTTGGTTTAAAGAGCATGCAAGCTGGCATTATAGGGAGGCAGCATTACAGGGTTCTAAATGATGGACCCATTTTCAAAAATTCGTATGTATTCAAGTGTTGTCGTTGTTGTGGTCTTCAGTCCTGAGACTGGTTTGATGCAGCTTTACATGCTACCCTATCCTGTGCAAGCTTCTTCATCTCCCAGTACCTACTGCAACCTACATCCTTCTGAATCTGTTTAGTGTATTCATCTCTTGGTCTCCCTCTACGATTTTCACCCTCCACGCTGCCCTCCAATGCTAAATTTGTGATCCCTCGATGCCTCAGAACATGTCCTACCAACCGGTCCCTTCGTCTTGTCAAGTTGTGCCACAAACTCCTCTTCTCCCCAATTCTATTCAATACCTCCTCATTAGTTATGTGATCTACCCATCTAATCTTCAGCATTCTTCTGTAGCACCACATTTCGAAAGCTTCTATTCTCTTCTTGTCGAAACTGTTTATCGTCCATGTTTCTCTTCCATACATGTCTACACTCCATACAAATACTTTCAGAAACGACTTCCTGACACTTAAATCTATACTCGATGTTAACAAATTTCTCTTCTTCACAAACGCTTTCCTTGCCATTGCCAGTACATTTTATATCCTCTCTACTTCGACCATCATCGGTTATTTTGCTCCCCAAATAGCAAAACTCCTTTACTACTTAAAGTGTCTCATTTCCTAATCTAATTCCCTCAGCATCACCCGACTTAATTCGACTACATTCCATTATCCTCGTTCTGCTTTTGTTGATGTTCATCTTATATCTTCCTTTCAAGACACTGTCCATTCCGTTCGACTGCTCTTCCAAGTCATTTGCTGTCTCTGACAGAATTACAATGTCATCGGCAAACCTCAAAGTTTTTATTTCTTCTCCATGGATTTTAATACCTACTCCAAACTTTTCTTTTGTTTCATTTACTGCTTGCTCAATATACAGATTAAATAGCATCGGGGAGAGGCTACAACCCCGTATCACTCCCTTCCCAATCACTGCTTCCCTTTCATGTCCCTCGACTCTTATAACTGCCATCTGGTTTCTGTACAAATTGTAAATAGCCTTTCGCTCCCTGTATTTTACCGCTGCCACCTTCAGAATTTGAAAGAGAGTATTCCAGTCAACATTGTCAAAAGCTTTAAATCCAAAATGAACAAGCTTTATTCCAATGAAAAGAGGAAGTTTCAAAGTTTTTGGCGGGCTGCGGCGGGCGGCCGGTGACGGTTTCAGAAGCGGCCGGTACAGCCCGCTCGGCAATAGGGCCGTCATTCCGTTTCACTGTCAGTTGTGACTGAGAAGGCGACTGTGGACCACAAGGTTTACTGCGTTCTTAGGTTCGCAAAAAGTGAGTCGCAAATAGCAGGGCAGCGGGCATATCGTACCTAATTCGGTATTCAACGACCAGCTCGCAAAAGCATTAGCCGTTGGTTCAAGCAGGGTAAACAGACTGAGAGTGTGTGCAAAGGAAAAAGCACAGGCCGACCGCGTGTGTCAGAGGATGACGTCCGACGGATTCAGAAAAGTTTTGTGCGCAGTCGCAGTAAATATATCAATAGAACCAGTCGAGAACTTGGAATATCGCAGCCAACTGTGTGGAAAGTTCTGAGACGGCGTTTGCTGTACAAGCCCTACCGATTACAACTTGTGCAAGCTCTCAACCCCAATGACAAAGAGAAGCGTCTCACATTTTGTGGTTATGTGCTAGCAAAGATGGTGGATGACACATTTCTAAGGTGTGTAATTTTTAGCGATGAAGCGACATAACACCTTAGTGGAAAAGTCAACAGACACAATGGTCGCATATGGGGTTTGGAAAATCCACATTCACCATTGCAACACGAAAAAGACTCCCCGAAGATCAACGCATTCTGTGCCGTATCCCATACAAAGTTTTATGGAAAGAACTGTAACAGGAATCACATACCTGGACATGTTGAAACAATGGCTGTTCCCTCAAGTTATCAGGACTTCATTTTCCAGCAGAATGGAGCTCCGCCCCACTAGCACCGTGATGTATGAGGTTTTTTGAATGACTGCCTTCTTCAGCGCTGGATCGGTCGCAGGAGACTTCAGGACCTGTCTCTGCACTTCTGGCCACCGAGGTCTCCTGATCTCAGACCCTGCGACTATTCCTTATGGGGTTACATGCAGGAAGCTATTTACGTCCCACCTCTACCAACCATGCGATAACGTCACGATATTCACTTAACGCCGAGGAGATGTTGCTTCGCACCCCTAGGCAAGCCTGATCAGGGGATATTGTCCTGGATATCGCCAGCTTGAGACGAGACGCTAGTAGTCGTGCAAAGATTTTATAGTCGGTGTTTAGCATAGTGAGAGGCCGATATTGATTAACACTGCGACTCCCCGCCATCTTCGGGATGGGAAGAAGAAAGCCCGTCACAAAATCCGACGGTAGGCGCATGTCCGGACGCATCGCCTCATTGTACATCGACACCAACTGTGGCATCATCATGTCCACGAATTCTCGATAAAACTCTAGCGTAATCCCATCTGGCCCTGGTGATTTATGGGCCGCTCCTTTTGTGAGTGCCACCTTTATATCGTCTTCTGTGAGTGGCTCCATAAGCGCTGCCTTATCCGTCTCTGTCAGTGTCGTTTGCAGATGTTGCAGTATCTCTTCCCCCACCAGACGGTCCGTCGGTGTACAGGCATAGAGGTGGCGGAAATGCTCTAAAAATTCCTTTGCAATGTCCTGTTGTGTTGTCAGTTGACGGCCATCTAAACAGTGGAGCACTGTTACCAATGCCCGGCGGTAACGTTTATGTTCCCGCGACGCATGGTGCATCGAGGTACGTTCTCCAGTGATGGTGTCGAGACATCTTGCCCGTATTGGGATGCCACCCAGTCGTCGCCGCGTGATCGATAGAATTTGTGCCTTGACACGATGAACTTCCGCATGATGTTCTGCAGACGGCACCTGGAAGGACAGCTCACGAAGCATGGTGTAATAATAATCAAGAGTGTCTCTTGGCCATCTCGTCTTATCCCGACCATACTGTATGAGAGCTCTTCTTATTGCCGGCTTAGTACACTCGAGCCACCATTGAAGCACGGAGGTATACGTTGGTAGACGGCGTTGACATGTGGCCCATACCTCCTCGACTCTCTGACGACATTCGGGGTCCGCCAAAAGTGACGAATTGAGCTTCCATTTCCCGCGGCTTCTCCACACACTTTGCCTAGGGAGTGATATGGTACAAATGTAAGCCAGATGATCAGTAA
Organism: Schistocerca serialis cubense; assembly: GCF_023864345.2. Lineage (NCBI taxonomy): Eukaryota > Metazoa > Arthropoda > Insecta > Orthoptera > Acrididae > Schistocerca > Schistocerca serialis. The sequence goes on from NC_064638.1 coordinate 314,352,132, forward strand.
ATGCCGCAGGCCATCGTTCCGCGTCGACCACCTTATCCTGTAGGCCAACCGAAACATATATTCGATCGAGTCTGCTCGCCGAGTGACTGGTATAAAAAGTATATCCCTCACGGTTCCTACGAATCATGTCCCAGGTGTCGCTTAACTCCAGATCCCGGCATAGCACATGCAATTCACGACAGGTAGTGTAATGTGGAGTCTGGTCTTTTTGCGCTAAAACACAATTGAAGTCACCACCTATAATGAAATGATCGAATCTGCCGGTAAATAAGGGCACAATCTCTTCCGAATAATATCTAGCACGCGCCCGTCTGTTGTCTGTGCCGGAAGGGGCATAAACATTGAGAATGCGAATTCCATTAACAGTTATCGCCAGTTCTCGTGCCGAAGGTAGATAAGCCAGGTCGCGAACCGGAATCCCGTCCCGGACCAATATCGCCGTTCCACTGTCGTTGTTCGAGTGCGGCGAGGTGTAGGAGATGTATCCATGGACTTCCTGGAACTCAGGAATGTAAATTTCCTGCACCATCAGTATATCCACATCCGACGCGTATATCATGTCCCTAAACAACTGCTGTTTCACGGGCGATCTAATGGTATTTACATTCACTGTCCCTATTCTGTATGCCTGGGGTCGAGTAGCTGTCATCTCCACATGATGTTAAAATGACAAAGTTTCACCGTATCGATAGTCCCTTTGCACATCCGCAGAGGGTCGCCCGACGGACGTGTCCCTGCGGCATTAGGTTTCTTGAGATGTGGACGGATGCGAGTCCCCACCAGTAGAATGGTCCGCATCGGTGATTTCGTCGTCCTGCTCATACCAGCTGATATTATTGGGGTGCTCCAAATTTTCCTGTGCGGCATTGATGTGTGACATCTGTTGTTCTTTCGCAGCATTAGACTCCACCGCAGAAGGGGTAGCAGGCCCCTGAGCGGATACGTCTTCTGAGCGACATGACATCTTTTCACTGTCCGAATTCATATGGTCTGCGACATCCGAAGCTTGTGGTTCCAAGTCAGACAGTTCCATAGTGTTAGACTCATCTGGGCTCCCAAGAAGAGAAGGGAGCGTCTCCGCAGAGTTTAGTCGGCGCTTCTTGCGGCGCTTTGGCGAGCGTTGTTTGCGGGCCCTAACCTCGGCCTCTGGTGTTGGCGAATCTTGCATCACCTGCGCTCTCGCCGCCGCCACAACGCCCTGGGGCCGTTCCACTTCAGCTTCCATGCCTGTTGTGATGCTGTCATCCTCTTTCTGCACCACCTGTAATGTCTGGGATTGGAGGTTGGTGGGAGCCATTCCTTCTTCAGTGGGGTCCGAAGGCGCCTCAATCAACTGCGGTGTCGGTTCGATAGTGCGTTCCGACCTCGGCGTCACCTCCCCGCGAAGTGTCGCCACGTAAGTCATCGGCAGTGACGTTGGTGTAGTCGGATTCTGGAGGTCTCCGCTGGGGAGTTGCACGAGTCTCCTGTGCATACACGCAGATCGAAGATATCCTTCACCACCACACCCGGAGCATGTCCGGGGCTGTCCATCATAGATGACAATAGCTCGACAGCCGCCGATGTTTATGTACGATGGCACATGTTTCGTAAGCGCAATTCGCACCTGTCGGACACCATTGAGCACTGGATACGTGCTAAAACTTGCCCAACGTTCGGCCGTATGACTGATAACTCTGCCATATGGCTGGAGCGATTCAGTGACCAAGGATTCTGGTACCTCGAAAGGCAGCTCGAAGACTCGAATCGTACGCACGCCCAGGCCCGAATGAGCGACTAATACTTCGCCAATATGACCATCGGAGTGTCGGAACTGGAATCCTCGTTTGGCGGCTTCAATGATCCTATCGCATGTTGCGTCGTCAATCATCTTTACGTAAAGAGTGCTGCTCACGATCGATAAATGAATTCCAATAACCTCCGTGTAATTAAGTTGCACTTCGTCCCTCAAGAAACGTTCGATTTCGAATGCCTTCGGTCGTGCATACTCGTTACAGAACGTGAATTGTATCATGGTTTTTCGGAAATTGTGTGCCATTGCGTTCGATTCAAACAGTAACACACGCGAGTGACGACGGTGTAAACACCGCTTCTTCCGCGAACGTTCGCAGCCGGGACGTAAACAAGTCCGAGCTGCTCCGCGGCTAAAGGCGGACTGCGAAATTAGTTTGCCTACCTTATTATTATCATTCCTTATTGATTTACTTACCTTATTAACCCTCCTATCCCTATTAATTGAGATATGGAAAAATAAAACCGAAAAGAAGAACTTCCGCTAGGTTTCTTCGAGATTCGGACCCGGGTTCTCCAATTACCAGCCAGTTACCTTTGCCGCTGCGCTATCGGCGCTGCCGACGAAAAGTGTTTACCATGTGGGTACAGAAGCGGCAGTTGTAAAAGTTTCTTTCCTCGATTTCTGGAAAAGTTTGCGTTTGCGGACCCCATACCTGATGATGAAAAATGCTCTATTTACAATTATCTATCGATCCCTTCAATTTTGCGTCGATTGCTCGTCATAACCTTTAGGGGTGATTTTCTCAAAATTTCGGGGTTGTTGACCCAAAATATCTTAGAGTCCTTCGTTTTAGGTTGTACACAAGCGACCTGCCAAATCTGAGCCAAATCGGTTGGCAGTGTCAGAGGCCTTCCCCTTGTGAGTGCACGGCAGCAGTGATCCGGGTCTGCAGATCGTTCAGAGAAACGTGTAAAATGCGAGCAGCGATGACATCTGTGGACTTCGATCGTGCGTTCGACAGGATAAACCATGACTTCTTGGCGTCAGTCATGAGCCGAATGGCGATTCCTCCTGTTTTCATCTCCATCGTTATGAGGCTAATACGAGGGGCTACATCGAAGGTGATTGTAAACGGTCGGGAAGCGGGCTCGATTCCTATTAACAGCTCAGTCCGACAAGGGTGCCCACTCTCCATGATGCTGTTTGCGATAGCGCTTGAGCCGCTGATGTGTGTTATGAGGCGCTCACTTACTGGGATAGCGCTTAATGAGAACTCTTTTGTTTGTCGCGCATATGCGGACGACCTGATCCTTCTTGTCAGATCAGGACATTAAGTGCGTCAGGCTGTTGAACATCTAGACTCTTACGGGACGGCGACAGGCAGTGTCGTTAACATGACGAAATCCAAAATTATGCACATTGGACGGGGTCTGGAAGACGTACCGGGACCGTTTCAGACAGTGGAATCGCTGAGATGTCTGGGGATTACATTTACCCGTTCACTACGGCGGTCAGCGGCGGCGAGTTCTCGGCGTCTTCTGCAGAATGTTCGTCTGACGATACGCAACAACTCACTGAGAGCCTTTGACATGATCCAACGTGTGGCATACACCAACGTTCACATAGCGTCACGACTGCCCCATTTAGCGCAGATCCTACCGATACCGAAGGGTATCGCCGACCGCCTCATGGCTGCCTTTGGTTACTATGTTAGTACTGGGATGTTATTTAAGATCAAATATGATACGTTAACGCTACAGTTCCGGGACGGTGGCCTCAACCTCACAAACGTGCGAAACAAAGCTCTGGCGCTTTACATGCGTGCGATGATACGAAATTGGCAACAAAGAAGGCGTACCATAACGTCAGCTCTGATAGAAGTACTTGTTCCGCCTTCGTACGAACCCCCTATTGCGGTGGGCAATATTTCGCCTTCTCTTGCACACATTGCCTCATTTCTTGTTGATTACAGTTATGTTCGTCTGAAAGTACCTTCGACGAGAATACCCACGACTCGGGAGATCTTTAGATGCTTGATGGATCACCATGGCCGCAACATAATGGAATTCAAATACCCGTCGAGAACGTGGAACCACATTTGGTGTGCAGTGCATACTCCATTACTGTCAACAGCAGTGAGATCGATGTGGTATATTCTTATAAACCGTAAACTTGTGACCAGGAGTCGATTACATAAATTCATATGGCCGATTCTCCTCTTTGCACGAACTGTGGACTGTTAGCAACGGAAGAACATGGTTTAGTGTGTGGCGCAGCGAGGGACGTCTGGATGCTGACGCGTCGAATACTGGCCTTCCTTCGGCGCACTAACTACACAGAAATCACATCGGATGTACTTTTTCTACCAGACAAGACCTTTTTTCCGAAACAAAAGACGTATGCGGTCAATTGGATCGCTGGACATGCGACGAAATATTTGTATTCGTACGATATTAAGTCCGTGATGGATTATTGGATGTATTTACAAGAACAACACGAGCTCATACGGAGTCATACGAAATACAGGACTTACTTTTCCAATTTTTAGGAAGTGTTTTTCACAATCCGCACGACAGCTGGGGTGTCCCAGAACTGGGAAGACTCCTGCAGCAGAACGACTAGAGACAGTACTGCGCGGTTCAATTATATTGGCCTATAGCACACTGAGAAGAAAACTGGCCCCTACCTGTTGGCGCCAGTTATGAATGCATTATGTTAACGTGAAAAAAAAAAAAAAAACACACACACACACACACACACACACACACACACAACAATGGTAAACACCAAAACCACCTCAGATAATGGTCCTTCGCATGGTAGACGCAGGAGAAATAAATACCGCCCACACTGGCAGAAATGGTCAAGATTATATGGCTTTCTGCCAGGTTTATGATGCGACACCGCGTGCTGCAGGGATTGTGATGCAGATGATAACTTCATTTTCACTCCCGCCCGTGACTAGGATTGTCACTTACTTTCTTCCTGTTACAAAAAAAAAAAGAAAAAAAAAGAGGGCGGCCTATGCGTTGATTTTATGGTTTCCAAATTGTTTTTGCTGTCCTGATACTTTTCTTATCCCTAGGACAGCACAATTGTACGACTAAAGATTGTTTGTTTACCCTGCCTGCCTGTTCCAAAAAAAAAAAAAAAAAGAAAAAAGAAAATTTGCGCAACGGCAAAGGTAACTGGCTGGTAATTGGAGAACCCGGGTCCGAATCTCGAAGAAACCTAGCGGAAGTTCTTCTTTTCGTTTTTATTTTTCCATATCTCAATTAATAGGGATAGGAGGGTTAATAAGGTAAGTAAATCAATAAGGAATGATAATAATAAGGTAGGCAAACTAATTTCCCAAACGCCGTGAGTTAGTAAAGTATTAAACTTTTAAGCCTTGTCACATGAAAACAACTCCGAGTAAGAGTGCTGCGAATTCCTCACGAGGGATCACAGATAGACAACCGCGCGACGCTTGTTTGTTCCATCATTAGGCTGCCGCGAACCTCGCGGATACATGTAGTAATTTTTCCATCGTTAATGCGCCGAATGAAATACTTTTGTGAATGAGTACAGTGTCCTTCCGTAAGTAACATATGACGAGTACTGTATGTAGTTTGTAGTAATTAGCTCGTCTGTTTATGCCGTAGTAACTAGTTATTGTTTGCTGTGTCATATCGTTCAGGTGCATAATCTGAATAATGGAGGATGTACAGCCTTCGACTAGTGCTGTAGTATATAGTTGGGAGATTGTCACAGACGATGGCAAGCGGGAAGTTACCGACGCTGTGTTTTGGCTTGTAAAAGTGTTGCAAGACAGATGCATTATCAATGCACTATCGGAGGCAAGCAGTTCTGTTTCTCGGCGTTCCAGATTGATAGGAGCGGCTATCGTCGAGCGATTTTTGGAGCTGACGAACGAAATGACCTTTGTTGATACTAAAGTACTGTACCATGAAGACGAATCAGAAGGTGATTCAGTGGAAGATGTCCCGACTAGTGAATCGCAAAATGATCATAACACTTTGTAAATCTCCACGTCACAGGAAATATGTGCTTCATCTGTTCCCGATGAGTATTACGAATCGGTTACTAAACGATTGAACTACGGCGCTATACCCCTTGAAGTAAAAGTAAAGGCGGTAGTGCTAGCCAGGAATCATCCAAATCGGAACTTACAAACACTGCAAAAAAATGGAGCAACAACAGACCTGAAAAGGGGGAAGGACTTGAAATTGTGGGAAAGTGATATCGTTAAAGGAGGGACAAGATACGTCAAATACCAGGCGATAAATAAGTGGACATACGACCTATTTGTCGAATCTCGTTGTCGTAACGAGAATGTAACAACGGCGCCAGTCTGCAGTTGGTTGCACTCTGTTCTCTCAACGGCTGCCGGAATAGCCACACTGAGTGCACCTGGTGTCACTTCCTTTTATGAATTTAGTCTCACTCGCATTTTCAGTGTTAACTCTGTCACACTCCAACGCAGATGTCGAAAGAATTTTTTAGCAAGGTAAACTTGGTGAAAAACAAACTCAGAAACAGGCTAAGAACGAACACACTCGTTGCTATTCTGAGCGTAAGGTACGCACTGAGATGCCAACATGTGTTGTTTACCATATGAAGTCGCGGAGGAGATACTGAAGCTTGTTGGTGCAAAGGCCGCATACGCGAAGGACACCAGCGAAATCTGCAGCACCAGCAAAGGAAATTAGGCAGAGAAGGACGAGGAGGATGAGATTTACATTTGCTAGGTGGGTGTTTTCTCTTTTTTATGTTTTTAATTTTTTGTCTATTATACAGATAACTTAAAATTTTGCCATTTCTGGCCCTTCTTGCGAGAGTGTTTTGCTGTTTTCATTGAATGATAGTTGGCAATACTGGGTGTACATTGTGTTATGTGTTTCAGAGTACTTTCTTATAGACTGAGTCCACAGTCTGTTTTGTGTTTTAAAATACTTTCTGTGGAATGTATGCTACAGGGTGGCGCACGAAATGTGTTACAATTTTGTTTTTGAATATAAACTTTATTGTCAATACAATCTGAAAGGAACATATACTACAATGAAGACCCGTCCATGGAGATTTGTTCTAACTCAGCGCATGGTCAATATGTCCACCATTTCGTTTCCTAACTTCCTTCAAACGAACACTGAAGTTAGTGATTACCCTACAGCACATGTCTTCCGTAATTTCACTGCAAGCTTGAAGAATAAGTCTTCTGAGCTCTATTAAATCACGTGGACGTTTCGGGAAAATTTTTTCCTTTAGGTACCCCCAAAGAAAAAAGTCACATGGATTGAGGTCTGGACTAATGGGGGGCCAATTTTGTCCGTCATTGAAGCGACCTGGAAACCTGAGTGAAATGATCCGCATGTCGAAATGCTCGTGTAAAAATCCAACACAGTGTTTGCAGTATGTGGCCTTGCTCCATGTTGCATGAACCACTGCGCGTTGAAGGAAGCTGTGGAATGAAGTTATTGCGAAGCATGCTCAAATAACGCTCGCTGTTCACAGTTTCTTCAAAGAAAAAGGGTCCAATAAGTCCGTGACTGGAAATTGCTGCCCACGCTGTAATCCTCGGAGCATAATGTAGTCGTTCATTAAGCACTTGTGAGTTTTCAGTGGCCCAAAAGCGTACATTTTGTTTGTTAACCACACCGTCTAAATGAAAATGCCCCTCGCCTGAAAACCAAATGTTGTTGAGAGTTTCTTCCCTATCCTCCGTCCACTGAACAAACAGTAGTCTCTGCTGCTTGTGTTCTTCAGTGAGCTTCTATGCACAGGTCATCTTGTATGGGTACATATGGTCACTTTTAAGAATGCGTTGAACGGAGCGTCTGGATATTCCCAGTTGCACTGCTGCCTTTCTACACGATTTCCCGGGACTTCTCTGTACAGCAACTCATGCCGCTTCAATATTCTCGGACGAACAAACAGGCTTAGGCCGAGGTCGCTTCGCTTCCAATACTGTTTCTTTCTGTACAAATTTATCGTACAACCTGTCGATGGGCTTCTTGCAAGGGACCCATCATGTGTTAAACTGTTGTCGAAAACGCCTCTGAGTCACAACAAGGCTTTTCGTTTCATGAAAAAGTAAAACAATTGCCGATCGTTGCTGTGTCGTCAGTCTTCCATTGTCAGCCATTGCTGCTTACTAGTTTCTTAGCGGCGGTATCGTGAATTACACATCATTTCGTAACTCATTTGTTTTTCCAAGCTCTGCTGGTACTGCTGTAGAGATCCTAACGTGATATCTAATGTGCGTCGTAAATTGTGAAAGAAACAATTGGTAACACATTTCGTGCGTCACCCTGTATTTAACAAATTATAGCGTCATTTACAAAGTGTTCATAAGAATGACATACTCAAACCAAGAGTACAATTTTCTAGAAAACTAGGTAGGTGCCCAAGTGACAAAATGTAAGCTTGCATTTATTGCGAATCTCTCGCGCAGCACAAAATCCCAAGCGTCTGGAAAAAGCGCAGGTAACTACCACATATAAGAAAGGTGAAAGAAAAGATCCGAAGAATTTCAGATCACCATCTCTAACATCAATTTGCTGCAGGAGCCTTGGCCATTTCTCAGTTACAATATAAGACATTTTCTTGAGACCGAGAAGCTTATCTCCACGAATCAGCACCATTTTAGAAAGCATCGCTCGTGTGAAACTCAGCTTATCCTTTTCTTACTTGATATACTGAGAACTTGTAACCCTCCCCCCCTCCCATTATACGTTTCCGTATGAAATTTAGCCCGACTTTACCTACCACTCTATAAAATGTCTGCGTATTACCAAACCTACGTACAAACAAACTTTATCCAAGTTAAACCCGTATGCTAACCTATGACTAACCGGAAACTAGTTTGAACTGAACTGGAACTGGTCTCAATACAACTTGTCTTTATAATAAATGCGCAACTGACATGAAACAATTATCTGGCCCTAATCAAAATTTCCACTAACCTCGCGTCTCGACAACATTGTTGCAGATTCCTCGAAAGCACAGCAGCAAACAGCATGCAGGCAGCGGCTAAGCTAGATTTCTGTTTCTACATAAATATTCAAACTGTTGCATACCACATGATGCAGTGTGGTAATGCGTAATGGTAACCCTTCTTTAAATAGTGGGGTGGGCCGAGTAACTATCCTATGAAATGATACTCCAAGACAACGCTTTTAGAATTAAGTAAATATTGAAAAAGACAGAGTAAAATTTCGCTTGATCTTCACACATAACACTGGTCTGAACCATACTGTGCTTAACGAAGTGCACAATGATTTGAAAAGGGTATAATGTGAAAAGAGAATATCTATAAACCTAACAGCTTGATCAGTTTGTGTCTTAACGCATGACTTAGGGAAGTGGAGTGGTCTTCCTCTCAGCTCTGAGTAAGTTAAGTAGCTGACAATAATTATTCTAAAAGTTTAGCTGCGCACTGCTGAGACAAGGGTATCATTATTAATGCGCCAGGGAAATGTGTTAGGACCACAATTCCTTTCTATAAACATAAATGTTCTGGCGGACTGGGTGGGTTGTAATCTGCAGTTGTTTGCTGATAAAGCTGTGGGGTACTGGAAGATGTCGAAGTTCAGCACTGAAGGAGGAAACAAGATGACTTACACAACGTTTCTAGTTGGTGTAATGAATGACAGTTAGTTCTAAATGTAAGTAAATCCAGATGAGTAGAAAAAAAACCCGTAATATTCGGATACATTAGTACTGTCCCGCTTGACACAGTCATATCGTTTAAATATGTGGGCGTAACGTTGCAAAGCGATATGAAATGGAATGAGCATGTGAAGATTATGGTAGGGAAGGCGAATCTTCCTCTTCGGTTTATTTGGGAGAATTTTGGGAAGTGTTGTTCAGTAAAGCAGGTGGTAGGCTTCGGTTTATTGGTAGAATACTGGAGAAGTGCAATCAGTCTACAAGAGATATTGCTTACAAATTTCTCGTGCGACCGGTTCTAGAATATTGCCCAAGAGTGTGGGCCTCGCAGCAGATAGGACTAACAGGGGATACTGAAAGTTTACAGAGGAGGGCCGCACGAATGGTCATAGGTTTGTTTAACCCGTGGGGGAGTGTCGCAGAGATACTGAAGGAACTGAACTGGTAGACTCTTAAAGATAGACGTACACTATTCAGAGAGAATCTATTAACAAAGTTTCAAGAACCGGCTTTAAATGATTACTCTAGGGATATACTACAGTATCCTACGTATCGCTCACATAGGGATCGTGAGGGTAAGATTGAACAACGCACAGAGACATTCAAACAATCATTCTTCCCGCGCTTCATACGTTAATGGAACAGGAAGATACTCTAACAACTGGTACAATGGGATGTAGCCTTTGCCAAGCGCCTCACGTTGGTTTGCAGAGTGTAGATGTAGACGTAGATGTAGGAAAGGATTTTCGCCTCTGTACTTACTAGGGTCTCACCAGAATTCAGAAGTGGATGTTTGATTTATAATTTTATGTAGCTAATATTTCGCCACTGTTTTTCAATTTTATCGACATTTTCTGAAAATCTGTAGCTTACACCAAACCAGTAATAGGTTGTTTCATCGTATTCAATGTTTGTTTGATACTTAGTAACGATATCTGGTGGAGTACTTCAAAACCATCAAGCAGCCTATTTTGAATCTAGTGAATGAGCCTTTTTGTGAAATTCGCACATCTGCCCTGTAAAGTCTTCTTTGTCATCGGACGGATAGGAGAGTTTTAGTTCATCTTCGACTGCATAACCGAGATATGGGGATGCATCAATATAATTATTAATGCTGCTCTGGAGGGGATTAGTTTTAGCATTGGGATTTATTATTCTGCTGCTTGTGTACCGAACCAAATTGGTCAAACTGTCTTAACAACTTAGTGGGTTCCGCAGCCGCGGATTCCAAAAGTTTATTTGTTTTCTGTAGTTCAGTCGGAATATTCTGAGTGTAGTATAGGGACATCTTACTGGCTGGATCCTTGTATATGTTGTATAAAAGATCTGCGGTAAAGCAGTGTGCCTTGTGTTTGGCTCATTCAAATTGAAACGTTAGTTCTGTACACTGTTCTAAAATTCCACTAACAGTAGGTTCAGTGGAAAGCCAGCGAGTACTGCAAATTTCTGGAATGTTTCGTGAATCACGGTTATCTTCTCTACAATCAACTGTGTTGTTCATGTGCCTATATTCTAAGCGGCGCTGAGAAGAACACAAAAGCCATTTATGCGTTTCACAAATAAGAAATTCTATGTTTCTGGGCAGAATTTCCTCTGTAGCATCAGAAAGAGAAAGTTGTAATGAATGACAGAGACAACCCATGAGAACAACAGAACTGTTTTCAGATTGCTTTTTATCTAACACATACCCCACTGTTAACACCACACATCACGCTGGCATTGTCTCTTCCGAGTCCCTGCTCTCTTTCAGGATCAAGTTTCAATTTCGGCAAAAGCTGTCTTATTGCAAAAGGTATAGATGCAGCAACATATTTTCCTTGCTCAACAATACCCAAAAATGTGTACACCATTTTGTACATTTTTGTTCTGTAATATCACATCGCAACTACTAATAAGGCTGAAATTCTAATCGTCCATATCTCTCACTAATACATCAGTAAAGTCTGGGGTGAATATATTCACAATTATTCCCTTACATTTTGTCCTATGCAGACGAAAATCGACTGTTTTGCTGTCACTCAAAGAAAACATATTACTACATAATTATGACAGGTGATTAATGCTCATCAATGAGGAATGTGTTGTAATGTTGTAACGTAGCTACAACAAATATTGCCTATGTTCGTCTGCGAAATTGGACTCGATAAGCAACATGAGCTATTAGTAAATGGAATCTAACCTGAATTACACTGAGTGCGTGTTGTATGAGTGTTAGTTTCACTATCATTTAAACCCTCAACAGATCGTTACATAAAAAACTTAAAACTAACATTTGGATAAGCTATCTGACTGTATTTCAATATGAAAAACTGCAGGAACAAATGAACTTGTAACAATGAATATCTAAGGTATCTGACTGCGTTTTTGAAGGATTTTCAAGTGATACAGAATCTAGCTTGTGCATCGGACTTTACTGGATTAGATGTTTGACATGGTGTCGTGTGTCAGTGTCTTTGTTCTGGCCCTAAGTTTTGCACTTACATCTTTAGATGACTGCCTTTTTCCATGAGGTTTACAGTAATTCGCAGCAGCAGCGGCTAAAGCTTATTGTTACTAAGAATGAATTTAATAAAAAGGAGTTTTCTTGGGTCCTGTTAATTACTAAATAACTCGTGAGAAGTGATTTCACAAATTAAGTCTATTTAAAACTTCAGAATCATCATGACCAATAATAGACAATGACAGTGACATAGCCGGCCGCGGTGGTCTCGCGGTTCTAGGCGCGCAGTCCGGAACCGTGCGACTGCTACGGTCGCAGGTTCGAATCCTGCCTCGGGCATGGATGTGTGTGATGTCCTTAGGTTAGTTAGGTTTAAGTAGTTCTAAGTTCTAGAGGACTGATGACCACAGCAGTTGAGTCCCGTAGTGCTCAGAGCCATTTGAACCATTTTTGACAGTGACATAGATCAATAATGATTGAGTGTCAGATTAACAAATTATTTCAATTTCAAAGTAACATTAACATTTAATAACCACATCATTTATTTATTAATTAGATGTGGAGAGTAATTATTATTTGGATGATAAGGAGGCTTCCTAACTGACAAGCAAAACATGGGGTTATTGCAAACTCTGACTAAGAATCACGGGCCTAACCCTGCAATTGCTTTTGCGCTATGCTTGCGAATTTTACCTTGAATTCCATCTTCAAGCGTAGTTAAACCATCTAAATCTCTCCTGGCTATATGAATGAAATCAGGCCTTGAGTACGGTAAGACTGCCATCACCGACGTGAGGGCAGCGTGACACACCCGTCTCCGAGCTCTCTTTCACCCTCGCAGACAGACCCCGTCTCACAACAATGCTTAGAATCGCGCTCCTATGTTTCGCCCGCAGATTGTTTTCTATCGATATCTGAGTGCTTACTTATTTACAATTTTACACAATGCAAGGAGTAGCGTTTTCAGTGTAATTGAGAGTTCTGACACATTCCTTGCAATGTATAATTCTAATCTAGCTGAAGCCTTTTTGCTACCTGCGATTTCATCAACTCTGTTGCTACTAAATGGAAGAGACACTGAAATGTGTTTTTTGAGCATAAATGATGTTTTAAAACATATAATTTTTATAGTTATTTCAGCTTTGCAAAAACTACAAAATGCTTTAGTTGTGTTCGTCACAACTGACTGTATCCACTCTTTGAAGCCCAACATATACTCCAACTTCCTTCTGAACGTTTGTGTATATTGTAATTAAGGCATGATGTGATAATTAACTATCGCAATTAGAAAGTACACAGTATTCTTTATACACTCACTGCTAGCACAGGTTATCAACGAGCAACTTCATACAACACTATTTTAACTCGTACTGCGTTTCGAGGCTAGTACAAATGTATCACTGGAAGCTGTTAGCTCTTTAGCTGCGTACTCTGGCTTCCGACTTTCAACAATCACGCGGTAGTACGAGTGATTTGTAAGCAATCTCTCTTGTAGACTGATTGCATTTCCCCAGTATTCTACCTATAAACCGAAGTCTGCTACCTGCTTTACCCGCGACTGAACCTATGTGATCGTTCGTATTCCATATCCCTACAGAATATTACATCCAGATATTTGTATAAATTGGCCACTTACAACAGCGTCTTATTGGTATTATAGTCACAGGGTACTATGTTTTTTCGTATTACGAAGTGCAAAATTTTACATTTTTGAACAGTTACGGCAAGTTTCCAATCTCTGCACAACGTTAAATTTTATCAAGATCTGACTGAATATTTGTGCAGATTCTCTCAGATAGTACTTTATTACAGGTAACTCCGTCACCTGTAAAAACTCTCACTTTACTATTAATATCGTCTGCAAGGTTACTAATATACAACATGAACAGCAACGGTACCAACACACTTCCCTGGGGTACACCAGAAGTTACTTCTACATCTGACAATGACTTTCCACCCAAGATAACATGCTGTGTACTCCCTACCAAAATGTCCTGAATCCAGTCACCAATTTCACTTGATACCACATATGATCGTATTTTTGATAATAAGCGTAGGTGCGATACTGAATCAAATACTTTTCGGAAATCAAGAAATACAGCATCTGCCTGATTGCTTTGATCCAAAGCTTTCAGTATGTCATGTGAGAAAAGTGAGAGCGCGGTCTCGTATCATCAACGTTTTCGAAATCCATGCTAGTTGGCACTGAGGAGGACATTCAGTTCAAGATACCTCATTATGTTTGAGCTCAGAATATGTTAGGAGATTCTACAAGAAATCGATGTTAAGCATATTGGACGGTAGTTTTGTGGATACCATCTACTACCCTTCTTGTAGATGGGTGTGACCTGTACTTTCTCCAAGAACTGGGCACTGTTGTTTGTTCGAGCTATCTTCGACAGATTATAGTGAGAAGAGGAGCTAACTCAGCCGCAAATTCAGAATAGAATCTAATAGGCATTCCAACAATTTTAACGATATCAGCTGTTTCTCAACACCACTGACTGTAATACTTATTTCATTCATCATTTCAGTGGTACGAGGATTCAATTGGGGTGATTCTCCTGGGTTTTCCTTTCTAAAGGAACATTTGGAAACGGAATTAAGCATTTCAGCTTTTGCTTTGCTACCCTCAATTTCAGTTCCTGTCTCATCCGCTAGGGGCTGGATAACTTTGGTGTCACTAACAGCCTTTACATACGACCAGAATTTCTTTGGATTTTGTGAACTGTCCTTAGACAATATTCTGCCACTAAAGTTATTTTTTCACGCATTGGTCTCTTCACAGCCAAACGCGTTTCTTTCTGTACATTCCTATATATAGTGCTAAGCCTTGTTTTACACCTATTATGCAGTAATCTCTGTTTCTGTAGAAGTTTCTTTACAGTGACTGTATACCACGAAGATTTCCTCCCATTATGAACTGAACAGTTCTATGGTTACATTGTATTGTTGTTGCATTAATTTATTATGAAAGCGGTGCTGATAGACAATAAAAGCGGGTTAAAAGCTGTGAGCTGTCTGGGGAAGTTAACCTTGCATTACTGAGCAACTGTTTCACCAGGTATCCAGTCTAGCTTACCAAATTCCCAACCAGACTAACATTAATTATAATCTTTTAATCGTCATACGACAACCGGTGATATATATATATATATATATATATATATATATATATATATATATATATAAGAGAATTTAAATAAAATGAAATAAATCAGTTTATATTTGGAAATTTATTTTAACATTGATCATTGAAATTTCAGCATATTAAACTTGATTCATAACTAAACTGGTGCCTTATTCAGGATTGTGAAAATGTGAGTTTGTAATCTTACGGAACACATCAAATATGTAGGCAAGATTGGGAGACTGCATACAACACTGCATTCATAAAATAACACACGAAGAACGTTGAAATATATGCAAGAGGAAATTAACCACAACCAACCGATTCAATTTTCACCCAAAGAAGTTACGTTCGTAGCGCAGTCCTGTCCGCCATGTAATTACCACACACTGGTATACTAAATTCATACTAACTCTCTGTGAAATCTTCCCGAAAAGAATAGCTGAGGGCTACTTTGATGATTACACCACATGCTTCACGTAGTCAACTTGGTTTACACAAAGAGTGTAACTCCACAATAATTTTGATAATTAAAATAAATTAGATCGAAAAGCAACTTACAAAAGAAAAACCTCAAACTGGTTACTATCGTCTTACTATTAACCTGATGGGTCAAACAATTGTATAAGCACGTGGTACTGGTCTCACAAAGTACACCCCATGTGGGTTGAACATAAAGAAAAGTTGCTATTGAAAGGTCTCTGTTGGATTCCTTTCATGTTTGATTTCTTAAATCTGTTGTCATTTATGGAATAAATTCCTCTTCTAAATTTACTGTGGCGTTTCTGACTATCTGGGAGGAGACTGAGTAGTGGAACGTGTTACCTTTACACGTAGACAAGAACGATCTGTCACACTACTACACTTTAAAGCACAGTTTATATGTAATTCTTATATGTAATTCATGTCACACAGTCTCATACGGAACCTACATCCGCTTTCTTTTATATACTGTATATGATAAGATACTGTCATCCCCCTTCCCTTTTGTGTGAGAGGATGAATGAGCATATGTATTTCTAGTTGCATGCTTGAGGGTAGCAGACAAGGCTGTCTGCTAGAGAACAGTAGGACCAACGTCGGAACAGGCAGCTACGCTTCCTAAAAGCAAAGAGGTTTCTATCCTTAGTATGGTCCTGTCCGTCCGTTGTCATGTTGGTATAGGAAGCTGCCCCTCTGGCCACTTCCGTTGGTCTTTGTGAGCCACCCTCAGGAAGCACGCTGGGCGGTAGGCAGTTGCAGTCTGGCGGTGGCGAGCGTCTGAAGTGGTAAGATCTCCGGCTAAGCGCGTGTCTGCTAAGTCCATAGGACAATGGATTTGTTAAGTTCAGCGTAACTGAAAATTTAATCATCTTTATTTCGGGTTTAGCTCTAAAAAATCTAAGGTTATCTTAAATTGCAGCGTAGTGTAATTCTCGTGTGAAGTTCATATTATTTTCCGGTTGTTGCTTTGTTACTACTTTGTGAGTAAAGTGGAACTACGTGTTGATCAGTAACTCTAACTAAGATCAATCTTAAATGCGAATGCTTGTGTGATTATAACGTCTCGTCTTGACTATATTTTCAATATAGCAACTTTTCTTTATGTTCAGCCCACGTGGGGTGTACTTTGCGAGACCACTACCACGTGCTTATATACCTGTTTGACCCATCAGGTTAATAGTAAGACGTTAGTAACCAGTTCAAGGTTTTGCTTTTGTCAATTGCTTTTCGATCTAATGTATTTTAATTATCAAAATTATTGTGGAGTTGTACGCTTCGTGTAAACCAAGTTGACCACGTGGAGCATGTGGTGTAATCATCAAAGTAGCCCTCAGCTATTCTTTTTGCGAAGACTTCACAAAGAGTTAATATGAATTTAGTATACCAGTGTGTGGTAATTACATGACGGACAGGATTGTGGTATGAACGTAATTTCTTTGGGTAAAAAAACTGAATCTGTTGGTTGTGGTTAATTTCTTCTTGCTTATGTTTCAATGTTCTTCGTGAGTTATTTTATGAATGCAGTGTCGTATGCAGTCTCCCAATCTTGGCTCCATATTTTATGTGTTCCGTAAGATTACAATCTCACATTTTTCAATCGTAAATAAGGCACCAGCTCAGTTATAACTCACGTATAATATGCTGAAATTTCAATGAACAATCTTAAAATAAATTTCCAAATATAAACTGATTTCTTTCTTTTTATTTAAATTCTCTTTTATATATATATATATATATATATATATATATATATATATATATATATTACCGGCGTTGTATGACTGTAAAAGATTATAATCAATGTTAGTCTGATTGGTAATGTGGTAAACCTAGACTAGTTACCTGGTGAAACAGTTCCGCAGTAATGCACGGTTAACTTCTCCCCAGACAGCTCACAGCATTTAACCCGCTTTTATTCTACTATTAGCACCAGATGACAGCATAGCAAATTCATGTAGCAATATTACACTATATTGAAAAATATTGTCAAGACGAGACGTTATAATCCCACACACATTCGCATTTAAGGTTGATGATCTTAGTTAGAGTTATTGATCAACACGTGGTTCCACTTTACTCACAAAGTAGTGACAAAGCAACTACTGGAAGATATTCTGAACTTCACACTCGAAATACACTGCATTGCAACTTAAGATAACATTAGATATTTTAGATCTAAACCTGAAATAAAGGTGATTAAATTTTGAGTTAGGCTGAACTTAAGAAATCCATTGTCCTACGGACTTAGCAGACACGCACTTAGCCAGAGATCTTACCACTTCAGACGCTCGCCGCGGACAGACTGACCTGGGATCCTACCGAGCATGCTTAACAGATACAAACGGAAGTGACCAGAGAGGCAGCTTCCTATACCAACATGACAAGGGACAGACAGGACCATACTAAGAATAGAAACCTCTCTGCTTTTAGAAAGCGTAGCTACCTGTTCCGACGTTGGTCCTACTGTTCTCTAGCAGACAGGCTTGTCTGCTACCATCCAGCATGCAACAAGAAATACATTTCCTCATTCATCCTCTCACACAGAAGGGAAGGGGGATGGCAGTATCTTATCATATACAGTATATAAAAGAAAGCGGATGTAGGTTCCGTATGAGACTGTGTGACATGAATTACATATAAACTGTGTTTTAAAGTGTAGTAGTGTGACAGATCATTCTTGTTTATGTGTAAAAGTAACACGTCCCACTGCTCAGTCTCCTCCCAGATAGTCAGAAACACTACAGTAAATTTAGAAGAGGAATTTATGCCGTAAATGACAACACATTTAAGAAATTAACATGAAAGGAATCCAACAGAGACCTTTCATAACCCCAACACTCCGGGAAAAGACTGTGCAGGGAATTTTCTGGCCATGCTAGGACATTCCCAAGCAGGCTTCTCACACCCAACTTAAACCAAAAATGTAAAGAAAACGTAAAAGGTCACCAGCTACTTGCTAAAACACAATAATTTCAACACATCTTTAGAAACTACCAATTTCAAAGATAAAAAACAATCTGTGACACCTATTTAAAAGATAGTGTAGACCTAATTCTGTCACCAAGTAAAAACAATGGTCCCTGTGTCATTAATATGAAAACAATTTCTGGTAGTTACCCTTATGGAGTTCACCAGTACTTGCTCATTGCAAGAGCCAACTGATCACAGGAAAATTTATGACTGTTTATTAACAAGTAAAATTTATGAAAATAGTAAAGGTGCCATAGCAATTAAATAAATAACATCAGTATTATAAAGCACAACATTACAATGCACAATCTGCAAAGGCAAAAAAATGATAAGAGAAAAAAAACATGTTTTACAAAGTGGTTATCGCAAAAAAATTCTATATCTTATATCACTAATAATTTGTAGAATTAAAATAACTTTGTGGCACTAATTTAATCACTCTACTATATTTCAGTTAGTTAGCAAACAATGATCACTGTGTCATTATACTGAAACTACAATTAATTATGTGATTGTTACCCTTATGGGGTTCCTCACTATAAATATGCCCCATGCAAAGGCTAATCGATCACAGTCCAATGAGAATGAATAGCTATCTGACTGATAAACGAAGCAATGCCACAGGAATGAATTTACGAAACAAAATATCACAAATCTAATACAACACACACAAACAAACATTGAGAAATAAAACAGCTCTGAAAGTACAGTAGTCAACGTCTAAAAAAGAAACACCAATAAATAAAACACCTGCAAAATACAAGAGTCAAATAAAAAAAACACCAATAAATCGAACCCCTGCAAAATACACGATCAAAGTTTATCTGAAAGAACACACGTATATGCATTGGACTAAGAACCGTATAATCACTGTTCACTGGCACACTCAGTAGTTCCACTGTTCCGAGGCACACTATACGAGGGGGGGGGGGGGGGGGGGGGTTGTCGCCACAGCTGTCAGTAGGGATTTTTGTCCATCTGTTGCGTGTAATCCCGCCGTCTCTGCCCTCTCATGAAGTTCTCTTGGTGGCCCGTGTCACGTACATCTCGATTTGGTTCCATGTTTGTGTTGTCAAATTCGTGCGGTATCCTCGTTTGACACACCAGGTTGATATTCCTGGGCAAGGATGACACTTAATGGCTTTTCTTTGTGCCATCCTTAGCTACCAGAACATCGAACTATGATTTACTGTCGCTTGACAGTGGGCATATGCCAGGAAATGTTGATAGGCGTCGTTGAAGTCTGCCAGTTTCTCTGGACAGTATGTGTCAAAAGGCTCCACGCCCCTTATGTTGTTACATTCTTGAGTTATCCTCAATTGGCTCGCCGGTTTGATATTCCTGGGAAAGGATGACACTTAGTGGCTCTTCTTTGTGCCACCCTTAGCAACCAGATAACACCGAACCATGAAACCATGATTTAATGTCGCTTGACAATGGGCTTCCGCCAAGAAATGTTGATAGTCGTCGTTGACGCCTGCAAGTTTCTCTGGACAGTACCTGTCAAAAGGCTCCACGCCCCTTTATGCCCTGTCTTCTGTCGTTTCACCGCGGCCATCTTGTCATGGTCGCGTGCATGTGGTGCGTTGCCAGCAGATGGATTTCCGCGCGGTGGACCGCTCGGCCATCTCAGGTCATCGCCTCCACGAAGGGTCGCACTGGTGCGGCCGGCCATTAGCTCCGGGTGCAAGGGAAAGTGTTTGCTGCGTATCCTTCTTTTGTTGTTGACCGCGCTCCCGAAGTGGCCCGGTTGACAGTGTGTCCTTCTGGGAAACCCGCCAGTTTACAACTAGTCCTCCTCCTCGCTGCTCTCGCTGTCTCGTAAGAGTTTAGCCGGTTCGCTTTCACGTTCTCAACTGCAATCACAGAAATTGTTCATCATAGTTATGTGATTACAAAAAGACACACATAATACCACTTAGTATTGTATTTCACAATTTTTAAGAACAAAAGTGAGACTTAATTTTTTTTAAATAAAAAAGTAAGATGAATCGACAATATAAAAATAAAAGTTAAATGACTTGACAATATAAAAAATTAAAGTGAAATGATTTGACAGTATAAAATTAAAAATTAAATGAACTGACAATATAATATCTAAATCCACATCACTAATGTGGTTCACTTGCATTTCAAGAAATCAAATGCTACTTATTAATTCACTAAAATGAATAGGATTATTCCTTGTGGAAATATAGGTCAGGACAGCATAGGGTTCACATGTTATTTACACACACACACACACATGCACACCTGTTGTCTATACTACAAACTAACTACCCATAAACATGTATTACTCAAAATTCTACTTCAATCCACTACTAGTTAATCCAACAAGCTACTTCAATGCTACGTCAACACAGCGTTTATACCACTACAACATTGTTCTAATTCGTCCTCTTCTTGACGCTTGCGGCATATGTCTTGTCACATGATAAATATGGAGAAACTTTCCTTAAACATACATAGTAAAAAGAACAATGGTTATTTGCACGCCAAAACATTTATACCAATTGACACACCTGATAAGAGACTCGCAATTATACATTTATCATACTCATATGTTTGTACATAAAACAGTAAGACAATTTCATCTAAAATTACGTTATCACAATAATTAATAACATAGATGACTCTGAGAAGGGTAAAAATATTTTCATCATACAGGTTATACTACATTTTCTTACCCATTTTGCTGCAATTTCGTTCCTTCTTTAAGTTACCTTTCGCTTCCAAATCAGTTATTTCGCCTGTGGTGGTTATTCTGGTTCATTTCTCATGAATGGCAAAATTGTGGTCTCCTCTATTCTGTAACACAGTTTCATCTTAACATCTTGAACTTACAACAGACACAAAAGATCCGAACCCTCCTGTAGTTTAAATGACAAATGTTTTGCTTCATCCTTATTACATTAAACCAAGCTTTCCTTCCGTCCCATAATCAAAATTATTTAATCTCCCTCTACCTTCAAGAGGAACATTTCTTCAGTTCAACTCATATAAGCTGCAGTGCATCCCGCACCAGCGAAAACAGTAAGCTGTAATGCTCACAGCATCAGCAAAACACATAAACGTCACTTTTCGAGGACACTATCAAAGCAGAATAATTTTTTCGTCTCTGGCTCAACATCAGTCAAGACTACAAAAAGGATCCATACTTCCGTTCCATTCTCCATTTGCTGGAAAACTGCTCGTCATTTGACTGCCATAATACTATTTCAGGGCCACGTAAATTACACAAACAACAACTCTTCTTTCACCTTGAAGGGAATCAATCTATTTACGAAATCCACAGACAGCACTTTACGTACTCAGCTATAAAGAACAAAAAAGACATATATCATCAATATTAACGTATTAGCGTATATTGGGAAGCCATTGGCTAAACAATCGTATTATCGCATCCTGTTTTCAAGATTCCAAACTTACTCATTCCTTTCTCAGAGTTCTCCTATCTTAAAATATTCATACAGCACGCATACTATAGTAAGAGATCCTCATTTATACTGACAGATATAGAATAGTAATAGACAGATAGTAGCACTGAAAGCAGAAAATCGGAAACAAGGCTACTAACAGCTGGGGACCTGGGTTTGCCAGACCCATAATACCCACAGATCGGATATTCCCCTGAGTTTTGCATTAATTCAACACAGATCTTGCTTCTCTCAGGAGCGACTCTTCAATTTACACCGAAAAACCATAAACAGCATTTCACTCGTTCACAAAGAAACCTTTTATCTTCACATTTGAACCAACCTAAATCCTAATTGCACAAGGAAAGAAAAAAAACTAAAAACATCACTTCAATCAATCACATAGAAACATCTTTATCATTATTTTTACCAACATATTATTCAAAATGCATTTATCACAAATGTAAACTAATTAATTGTTTCTCTTCACCGTCCTCTCTACTCCTCACTGTCCTTTCTACTCAATGTATGGTTTTACGTTTGACACATGGTGTAGCCCTTTTGATTTCTTCGATCGAAGAGTTTCAACTTCTGTGGCGCTTTCATAGGGAATCTTCCTTATCCGGTATGGGCCGTTAAAGAGATTAAAAAATTTCTTGCAGACACCTGACCGTTTGTTAGACAGCTTGTGTGATCTGATAAGAACTTTTTGTCTTACATGAAACACTGTTTTTCTCACGTTTTTCTTATACGCCTTGACTCTGGCTTCTGCTGCACGCTTGATGTTGCGTAAAGCTAAGTCAACAATTGCGTTCCGGCGCAGTCTCGGATCTAGTGGCCAAGGCACCACCTCGGGGGCTCCTTGTTTTTTAGCACAGTGATTGGCGGAAACTTTGTTGACGTATTAGGCAACTCATTAATTATGTTCTGAAATCCTTTTAGGTGTATGTCCCACGATCGGTGATCACGACTGCAGTATAACCTACATAACTTTCCTAATTCACGCATAATATGGTCACTGGGGTTCGAGCTGGGGTGAAATAGAGATATATATATAGGTTTAATTCTTCTCCTTCGAAGCATCCGCTGCCAGTATTGCGATCTAAATTGTGGTCCATTATCAGAGATAACCATTTTCACACGCCCAACTTCATGCAGAAACTGCTTTGCAAATGCAGTTGCCACTGCCCTTCCTGTGGCTCGCCTCAACGGAGTCAGACACACAAACTTGGAGGTTAGCTCCGCAACGAAAACATGTGCAAAACCTGCTTTAGATCGTATTAGTGGCCCAAATAGATCCACGGCCGCCGCGAGGTCACAAAGTTTGCTTGGTATTATCAGGTGCAATGATGCAGCATACGTCACTGTGGCCGCCCATGCTGGCTGACAAGGTTCGCACACTCTAAGTACACAACGAATACGCCCTAGCATGTTATTAAAATAGCATGTCTCCTTCAGTTTTTCACAATATTTCTGTGCTCCGAAGTGACCATAACTCAAATGTATGTACCATATAATTTTGTTTAGGAGTTCCTCCGGAATCACCAACACCCATCTGGAGTCGTCCGGGGCTCGTTTCTTGAATAGTATTCTATTGCGCACAAAGTAGTACTGGCGTATTCCTACATTCTCCTTGTCCTCCCACTTCTTTATATCTTTCAATACTGCGTCCTTATCCTGTTCGTGCGCTATACTCCCTAAAGAGGTGGAAACAAAGTTCTCGAACGCTACATTCTGTAAGTATAGGATGCTAAAATTATTTTCACCGAATTCCCCTTCTTCTGTGTGAACCAAACCTATAGGAATGCGCGATAAATCGTCAGCAATTACATTTTTCTGCCCGGGATGTATTCTACAGTGAAATTATATTCCTGTAGGTATAGTGCCCAGCGTCCTAGTCTCCCATGCGTGATTTTTGTGCTCATAAGAAATTGGAGTGCACGATGGTCAGTGTACACCCTGGTGGTCCTCCCAAATAAGAAATACCTAAATTTTGAGAATGCCCAAATATCGCGAGTGCTTCGAGTTCTGTCACGGAATAATTTTTTCACATCGAGAGAGCACCCTGCTCCCAAACGAGATTGTTTTCCAAGTTGTAATATCATCATTTCCTTCCGTTTGAAACAGTACCGCACCTAATCCTGACAAGGAACTGTCCGTCATTAAACAGAATTCTTGTGTCAGGTCGGGATGCGCGAGGATGGGAGCCTCTACCAATGCCTTTTTCAATTTATAAAATTGATCCTGTGCCTCTTGATCCCAGACCCACAAAGCATTCTTCCCTGTTAGTCCACATAGACGGGGTGTACCAAGTACACTAAAATTTCGCTTATAAAAAGTACAGAGGCCTAAGAATGCTCGCAACTGTTTTTTATTTGTCGGCATTGCACACTCCGCTATCGCCGCAATTTTCTCCGGGTCAGGTTGTATTCCATTTGCTGAGACAATATGGCCTAAGAATTTTATGTTAGCCCGCATCTCGTGGTCGTGCGGTAGCGTTCTCGCTTCCCACGCCCGGGTTCCCGGGTTCGATTCCCGGCGGGGTCAGGGATTTTCTCTGCCTCGTGATGGCTGGGTGTTGTGTGATGTCCTTAGGTTAGTTAGGTTTAAGTAGTTCTAAGTTCTAGGGGACTTATGACCACAGCAGTTGAGTCCCATAGTGCTCAGAGCCATTTTTGAATTTTATGTTCTCTCGTCCGAACTGTGACTTATCTAAGTTGACTGTTACACCTGCCTTCTCAAAAACATCCAGTAGTCTGTTCAGAACGTCATTATGATCCTCCCACGACTTTTCCGCAATTAATACGTCATCCACGTAAATTGTCACTCGCTGTTTCAAATCATCAGGCAAAATGCTATTTAATCCCCTTATAAAAGCAGCTGATGAGACGTTTAGTCCGAACGGGAGACGCCGGAATTGGAAACAATTTCCATAACACAGGAACGCTGTATATAATCTGCAAGATGGGTGTAGCACGATTTGCGAAAAACTCGAACGGAGGTCGACAGATGATATTACCTTTACCCCGTGGAAACGTTGTAAGAGGTCCTCAAGGCTCTCAGGCCTGTCTGTTTCCGACGTAATAATTGTGTTTATCTGTCTCGAGTCTAGTACCAAACGAACCGAGTTGTCGCGTTTTGGTACGACAAGCAAGGGTGAGCTGTACGAGTTTACTGCCCGCTCAATTATTCCTTGTTCTAACACCTAGTTTATTTCCTTCTCCACCTGGGCTTTATACGCCACGGGAATAGGGTATGGTCTAACAGAAAACTTCTGATGGTCACATACTCTGAATTGGTAAGTAAAACCCTTAATCGACCCCGGAGTCACAGAAAATACCCGTTCATGATTCCTAAGTAGGCAATACAATTTCTCCTTTTCCCTGTCCGTGGTTCTGACACCCCCGATGCTCTTTCTCAGAGCATCAGCAAAAACAACATCTTTCCCCTGCTCACCAGACGTAGAGCACGACTCACTTACATAGTTCACGAGTAGTTCCAGTCTGGGTTGCGACTCGGTTTGAGCTTGAAATTTTAGGCAACTAATTTCTGACTCGGCACGTAATATGCATTCATCAAATACTAAATTAATTGGCTGATCCCCAACTTCAACTGTCATTACTCCTCCACCCATGTCAATTACTGCATGGTGGGCATTCATGAAGTCATTTCCCAAAATCATTGCCACATTCAGCATTGGGAGCACAAAGAAGTTGTACTCAAACTCTCTTCCGTGGCAGGTAAAATTAAGCCGAGTCTGCCTTCGGATTTCTACGCTCTTACTGTAGATTGCGCCCTTCACCTTTATTCCTCGCACTTGAAAAACGGGCCAAGTCCCAGTCCCTTCGCATTTTTGAAATGCTGCCTCGCTCACTATGGAGAAAGGGCTTCCAGTGTCAATGACACACTTAAAACATATTTCGTTTACTGCAACTGTCACGACTGGATTTATTTCCGAAATTTTAGCACTCGTAGTTTCTTGCAACAAATCCTCTCTAATATCTTCCCTCTCCATATACCGTATGCACTCATTTGCCATGTCGCTCATTTGTTCCGATTGGGCGCCTTCTGCGCTGATCGTTTGTCATTGCCGGTTTTGTTCATTTCCATTTGCTGGATTATGTCTAGGGTTAGCCGGCCGAATTTCAACATTATGAGGTGCTCCGCCTACAGTCCTATTCCCACCGTGTTCACCGTAGTATCGATTCTGGTTGCCGTAACTGTTGCGTTCACGATACTGTCCACGTCCTCGATCATTTCCGTTGTTCCACCTGTGTTCCTGACTGTTACCCCAGTTTCTATACGGCCGGTCCCGATTATTGTTCCGTTCGCGTCGCGACGACCACTCACGCCGTTGATTAGTACCACGGCCACGATTGCGATCGCGCTGCTGTGCCCCGTAATAACTTTGTGCCTGATTAGGCGGGTATTCTCCTGTATTGTATTCCAACTCTTGGAGAAGTGTCTTAAACGTTTCCACGTCCTCTTTGCATCGTCCCGCAAGAATGACGTGGCGCAAGTCCATCGGCAATTTGGTGATGCATATTGTTGTGTCTAGACAAGACAGCCTAGACACAATGAGAGGAAGCCGAAAGGCACGCGCTAAGCTAAAGCAGGATGGCGTGAGGTCTGAAACAGGATACGTAATGAATGCTATAAAGAAAAGTACGTAGCTTCTGGAATACTTAACTTTAATCCATCCTTTTGGTACATCTGGAGATTGTGGCGATACAAGTGAGACTCCATAGATACATGCAATGTTACTAATGGCGCCTTGCTAGGTCATAGCCATTGACTTAGCTGAAGGCTATTCTAACTATTGGCTCGGCTAATGAGCAATGCTTCGTCCATGTAGTCGCTAGCAAAGTCGTCCGTACAACTGGGGCGAGTGCTAGTCCGTATCTCGAGACCTGCCTTGTGGTGGCGCTCGGTCTGCGATCACACAGTGGCGACACGCGGGTCCGACATGTACTAATGGACCGCGGCCGATTTAAAACTACCACCTAGCAAGTGTGGTGTCTGGCGGTGCCATGCTTGACCCTATCTTGTGCCGCTTCCGATCAATAGGCGGACAGAAAGGCTTGTCGAAACTCCCAAGTGGAGTTGCAGTAATGGGCTGCCGACCCCATGCGAATCGCCGGTTCGCCTTCCAAATATCCACACATATATTCTATCTTATGTGAATCTGCCCAGTCGGGGGGAAAGACAGAATTCAAATTGCTCGAGCCGTGCTCGTGGATGTATTCCTTTTTGCGAATTTCGAAATATCTCAAACTTTCTCACCGTAAGGAAATGTTTGAAATCAAATCCCCGCATTTCCTCCCAGCGAGGCCCTTGAATGTTTCTATTTTTCTCATGTCTGCCTCTCAAAATACATTCTTCCCTGTCGTCAAAATCTCCCTCGTGGCCGGAGTCCCTCTCTGCACTGTGCGTACGGCTATTTTTAGTGCTATTGGCGAGTTCGGAATCACACCCAATGCGGCTTTCCAGATGCGCCACGCGTTCTTGTAATTTGCCTGTTACAGCTTTGTGCCGCCTGTTCACTTCGAACTGTCCCTTCTGAAATCTAAGAAGCTAACGCATTTCTTCCGTCTCTACGACCGCTACCGGTGTAGTATTGTTATCGCTCTCCGTCACCTTCATCGTGCCTACGATGTCCGCTAATGCCGCAATCTTATCATGTATTTGTCTGTTGTTCTCCACCCCAGTCTGCTTCAATTGTTCTACTTGCTGTTCGAGTGGGTGAATCGCTTGACTGTTGTCCGCTACTGTGTTGCTAACGGACGCGGGACAATGCGTATCCGCCTCCTGGACCCTCGAGAGTACCTGCTGGTGTTCCCTTTGGCATTCTTCTCTCAGCGCTTGGAAATTCCTAAGCAGCTGTTCTTCGCTCTCTTTCGATTCCGGATCGCGACTCCGCTTGCCCTGTTCTAAGGCTTGCAGACGGTCATCGATTTGTTCAAATGTACGGCCTAATTCTTACATAATATCACTTTTTATTTCACTTGCCAGATTGTTTATTCTTTGTGAGATATCATCGGACACTCTCTGCATCGACTTGTCGACTTTATTTGTCTGCTGGATTAGTTTTTCGTCTATTTGTTCGCCTAGCTCGCGGATCGATTTTTCAGATGATTCTTTTTGTTCTCGGAACGATTTTTCTGATTTCTCTGCGTTTTCTTTATTTTGTTGCAATAAGGCTTTCATGAGTTCTGCCAAATCAATTTGGTTAGTAGGAGGCAAATTAATTTCTGGCTCTGCTGTGAGCCCGTTCGTCCTGTTTTGCATTTCGTCTGAAGTATTCCCCATTGCATTTTCGGAACCGTCCGACGCGTTAATATTCGAAATCAAGTTATCCCCTTGGTCCATGTTGCTTAAGTTGTTGGACCGCCTACTTTTAGCTTGGTTACGTGTCTGCATTAGTTCAATTTATACCCGGTACGCAACACACTAATCACAATACATGTATCCCCCAAAAATTACGACAGTTACACGAAAGGTACCCAACCTAGTACGCACTTTTTCACACGCAAAACAAATTTTTATCTTTGATCGAAGCAGTGCAATTTACAAGCGAGAAAAGAAAACACACACACATATAAAACACACAAATATAGAAAACAAAAGAACAAGACAAACAACACATCGCCGCTCAACAATGCCGTGAATTATTTGAAAGTCTGCTCAGAAACAACGCAGAAGTTGTTTGAACGCTGCAGGGAAAAAAAATTAAGATTATAGAACGCTCGCAATCTAACGTTTCAGAGATTCCAGAGTCTAGCGGAATCACAGAACAGGATCGCCATGTGTATTGTTGTTGCATTAATTTATTATGAAAGCGGTGCTGATAGACAATATAGATAATAAAAGCGGGTTAAAAGCTGTGAGCTGTCTGGGGAAGTTAACCTTGCATTACTGAGCAACTGTTTCACCAGGTATCCAGTCTAGCTTACCAAATTCCCAACCAGACTAACATTAATCTTTTAATCGTCATACGACAACCGGTGATATATATATATCTTCTTGTTTATGTGTAAAAGTAACACGTTCCACTGCTCAGTCTCCTCCCAGATAGTCAGAAACACTACAGTAAATTTAGAAGAGGAATTTATGCCGTAAATGACAACGCATTTAAGAAATTAACATGAAAGGAATCCAACAGAGAGAATCCAACAGAGACCTTTCAACATATCTACCCAGTGCTTGGCCAACTATTCTTTTAACTTGAGCCAGACAACCGGTGATGTATATATCTTCTTGTTTATGTGTAAAAGTAACACGTTCCACTGCTCAGTCTCCTCCCAGATAGAAACACTACAGTAAATTTAGAAGAAGAATTTATGCCGTAAATGACAACACATTTAAGAAATTAACATGAAAGGAATCCAACAGAGACCTTTCAACATATCTACCCAGTGCTTGACCAATTATTCTTTTAACTTGAGCCAGAGTTCCTCTGGATTCTCCTGACCTGTGCCGAAAGTTTGAAGTTCCTCATTGAGAAATGAAACAACTGATTTTTCATCTAGTTTGCTGAACAGGTATACAAAGCGCGTTCAAAAAGTTTTTCACAGTTTTTTTTATTTTTTGCAGGAGGAGAATGAATTTTTTTGTAAACTTACTTGGAACATTCAGCTATAAGTTGGTGTATAAAAGTATTTTCTTTTATTTACAGGTACGCCATAATGGACCGTGAAGTAGATCTCAGGTTGCGACAACGGTCGGTGATGGAGTTCCTCTTAAAGACTGGCGATGACTCTGCCACATCGATTCACAGGAAGTTGCTCCCTGTTTTTGGGGAGGACACAGTGGATCACTGCGGTATCCAGCAGTGGTTGCAGAGGTTTAAAGAAGGTGATTTCTCTCGACTGGACAATCCACAATGCGGTAGACCATCGACGGCAGTGAGTGATGTGAAGGAGACCATCTATCAAATCATCCAAAATGACAAATATGTGACGACACTTCATCAAGACCACGTGCCACCAAGACCCACAGACCACAGCTTCATGGTCAGCTCATCAGACTACACAATGACTATGCCAAACCCCATACAGCCCTTATGACTCAGGAAAACGTCAGGAAAATGTGTTGGAAAATTGTTCATCGTCCTCCCTACAGTCCGGACTTGGCTCTGTCTGATTTTTACCTCTTTGGTCGCCTGAAGGCCCACCTGCGCGGTAAATCATTTGATAGTGAGAAAGGCCTTATTTCCTGTGTCAAGCGATGGTATAAAAGTCAATCCCCAGAATTTTACCAAAGTGCATTTACATCATGGAAAGACCGTTGGTCCAGATGCGTCATAGCTGATAGAGGCTATACTGAGTAGGCTCAATGTATAGCTAAATGTTCCAAGTATGTTCACAAAAAAATTTATTCTCCTCCTGCAAAAAATAAAGAAATTAGAGAAACTGTGCAAAACTTTTTGAACGCCCTTTGTGTCTTTCTGCTTGTTTTAGTTGTCCTTCGTACTTTGGTAATCATTGTTGCCATAATAGTGTCATGGTCACTGGTGCCAGTTTCGATGTGGACGTACACAAAGAGGTCAGGGCTATTTGTTGCCATTAGATCCAATATATTTCCATCATGACCTGTTCTAGGTAATTTTCTGAGAAGGTATTTAGTAAAGTTTCATAGGATGTGTTATCACGCCCACTACTAACAAAACAAATCTGTAATTTTTCCAATTGATTGTTGGATGATTAATGTCTCCGCACAATGATTACAATATGATTGGGGAACTTGCGTACAAGTGAACTGAGGTTTTCTTTCAAGTTTTCGGTTACATCCGGAAATGAGTCTGGTGGACGACAGAAGGACAAAATTATTATTTTATGCCCACCTCTGAATCTGAGTCTTGTTCAAACATTCTCACATACGGCTTCAATTACTATCTCGGTGAATTTGAGTTTCTTGTCTACTGCAACAAATACACTACCTCTGATTTTCCATTTGCCTATCCTTTCGATATACCCTTAAATTTTCCCCAAACGTCTCATTACTGTCAATATCAGTTTTCAACCAGCTTTCTGTACCTAATATTATGTGAACTTCACTGCTTTTCATGAGCTCTTCAAACTCTGGCACTTTGTTGTCAATGCTTCGGCAGTTTACAATTATGATTTTAATACCCTCACCTGTGGGAGGCATTTCTTTCGACCTTACATAGATACTTCTGGGTTTCCTTCAGCTATTGGTAACTAGATAGGACTGAGAATCACCAAATCTAAAAAAAAAACCTTGTGTGCACCCCATACACAGTCACCTACCTGAGTAGCAGCGTCTGATGTGTAGGGCACTTCTGTCGTATCTACGGGGACTCTTCTCCTTGCTGCCCGTCCATCCTGTACGGGACGCCTAGGTCTACTACTGAGACAGCCACTCGCAGTCAAGGACCTACAGAGGACCTCTGGTGCAGTTATCAGAGGTACACGAATCTCAGGAGCTCTTGCACCACACTAATTCGCAGCAGCTGCCAATCATTTAACAGTAGTCAAGGGTGATTTCCAGCTCATCCCATGTTTGAGAACAGCATTCACAGTGGGGCTGCATTTTGGCTGGTGCTATGTATTACAAGGCAGTAAACAAATGGCTTTAAATTAAACCTGCTGATTATCATTTGATCTGTTGAGCTAAAAAGTTACTAATTCCATACAAGAATTGAAGCAGATATACAAAATGAGATTCCTGTTAGGGCCGCACAAAAACATATGGTAAAAATTACTAGTTTCCTAAAATGTTTTAATATCATAGTTGTTAGCAAACTCGAAAACACAGTTAATTTACGATAAGGGCAGATAATATATAGGGCTACTCCTCTTTAAGGGAAAACTGAGTGTAACACAATATGCTAGTTAGAAAATCTGCAAAAGTAACTATATCATAAACCCCAATTTGTTACAAACTGCTCGTAGATAGTGCAAAGGAAAATGGTAGCTTCCGAAAACTCTCAAAAACGCACGTTTATTTGCTCTGATATGCAATGAAATTCAGGGGTGATGTATACTTTGGCTGAACTGTGAACCACAAACGCTGATTTGCTACGAAATAAATTACACATCCAAAACACTAACTTACGAAAATATAATTTTGTAAGCATCTGAAAACTCTGAAACTACAGGGCTATTACAAATGATTGAAGCGATTTCATAAATTCACTGTAGCTCCATTCATTGACATATGGTCACGACACACTACAGATACGTAGAAAAACTCATAAAGTTTTGTTCGGCTGAAGCCGCACTTCAGGTTTCTGCCGCCAGAGCGCTCGAGAGCGCAGTGAGACAAAATGGCGACAGGAGCCGAGAAAGCGTATGTCGTGCTTGAAATGCACTCACATCAGTCAGTCATAACAGTGCAACGACACTTCAGGACGAAGTTCAACGAAGAACCACCAACTGCTAACTCCATTTGGCGATGGTATGTGCAGTTTAAAGCTTCTGGATGCCTCTGTAAGGGGAAATCAACGGGTCGGCCTACAGTGAGCGAAGAAACGGTTGAACGCGCGCGGGCAAGTTTCACGCGTAGCCCGCGGAAGTCGACGAATAAAGCAAGCAGGGAGTTAAACGTACCACAGCCGACGGTTTGGAAAATATTACGGAAAAGGCTAAAGCAGAAGCCTTACCGTTTACAATTGCTACAAGCCCTGACCCCCGATGACAAAGTCAAACGCTTTGAATTTTCGGCGCGGTTGCAACAGCTCGTGGAAGAGGATGCGTTCAGTGCGAAACTTGTTTTCAGTGATGAAGCAACACTTTTTCTTAATGGTGAAGTGAACAGCGAATCTAGGCGGTAGAGAATCCTCACGCATTCATGCAGCAAATTCGCAGTTCACCAAAAGTTAACGTGTTTTGTGCAGTCTCACGGTTTAATGTTTACGGCCCCTTTTTCTTCTGCAAAAAAAATGTTACAGGACACGTGTATCTGGACATGCTGGAAAATTGGCTCACGCCACAACTGGAGACCGACAGCACCGACTTCATCTTTCAACAGGATGGTGCTCCACCGCACTTCCATCATGATGTTCGGCATTTCTTAAACAGGAGATTGGAAAACCGATGGATCGGTCGTGGTGGAGATCGGGATCAGCAATTCATGTCATGGCCTCCACGCTCTCCCGACTTAACCCCATGCGATTTCTTTCTGTGGGGTTATGTGAAAGATTCAGTGTATAAACCTCCTCTACCAAGAAACGTGCCAGAACTGCGAGCTCGCATCAACGATGCTTTCAAACTCATTGATGGGGACATGCTGCACCGAGTGTGGGAGGAACTTGATTATCGGCTTGATGTCTGCCAAATCACTAAAGGGACACATATCGAACATTTGTGAATGCCTAAAAAAACTTTTTGAGTTTTTGTATGTGTGTGCAAAGCATTGTGAAAATATCTCAAATAATAAAGTTATTGTAGAGCTGTGAAATCACTTCAATCGTTTGTAATAACCCTGTAACCTATTTATCAGGTAATTCTTCAGTGAAATTAGGAAAAGATTGTTTTGAATGAGAAATCAACTTGTCCTTAAAAATTCCAAAAGAACACAATTTAGTTTAAGTTTATCGTGGCTCTGCCGAATGTTCGAAATTTCACAAAACAAACTGGTACTGATACACTCAGTGAAACATTACGCGGAAGAGGCGATGCGAACAGTAAATATGTGCATATAGTACTTTAAATCGACACACGATCTTGTACAAGAGATCTCATACAAGGGAAAATTCCTAAGTCGGCTTTTATATGCAAATAAACTTGCATATTGCACGGATGTTTCACTTATGTGCTGGCTAATTCTGTGCATATGATACAGGAGATGTATACTGTGTATATTCTGATGTCATTGCATGGGTATGCGCACGCAGGGATGTCCACTGTATATCGCATTGTGAAGGAAAGCTTAAAATTACAAATACATTCATAATAAAATGTAAAGTTGTGCTATTTTTACGTTTTTATTGAGAAAGTTATACAATAACGGAAATAGCTAGAAATGACTAGACCATATCATAAAAGTGACTAGGAAGGCCAGCAGTAGCTGTTTTCAAAAACAGTGGCTATTTGCCACTTCAGAAGGGCTTCGATCTAGCATAAAATGACCAAGTGTAGACATTGTGTAAACGTTCTTAATTTGTCCACAACAGTGCACGTGAAACCAAAATCTAAGTAGCTATCGTCGTATTTCATATATTCGCGTTTCCTATCTGCATTACGTTTTCCTTGTTGTCGTCAGCAAGTTCTCGCTTTTTACTTTCACTTGACGAATTAAAAAACTCTTCCGTAGTTTATCTCCTTCATCAACTTAATAAGAAATTCACAATATAATAAAAATTGGTTGAAAATACAAGTCACTGCCGGTGCTAAGTGCCATACGCTGTAAATCAGCTTCAGGGTTATGACTGCTTTCGCAGGCTAGCCAAAAGCAAAAGCAGAACTGGTTACACCAGAAAGGGAATTTCTTACAACTGTCGTCTTTACTACTAACTACTACAAATCCGCGGGGCCCCACGCGATCAGTCACGACGCACCAGGGCACCAAGGTGGACATGTTGAATACATCTGGTTATGAAACACCATCGAAAACTAAACCACGATAACTGGATTACGTAATAAAGCTTGTACCCTCATTAAATAAACACTCATCGTAATTTTCACTGCGTTTTAGTGATTTACAATTATAATAACATTATCCAGCACAGAAAAGTAATAACTGCTATCCATATTCCACTCATTTCAGTGAACTATGCTGCCATAACACAAGTCATGGGGTTTAACAAGACATGAAGTCGCAGAAGTACTTTACCAGGAGAGAAGCCTTCATCTTGAGTCTGAAAAACTACAACTCGTTAAAACGTATCTTTCAACTCTTGTGCAAGGCTACTTAAAGTATATGTTAGGGAATTATGCAGACTTTTCTTATCAGTAACTAATAATGTTTTCGCAACACATATTACCCATCTTCCTCGTGTATGTCGAATGGTTGCTGCTATTTCTTTTCAACAAATCCTTGCTGCTGATCACCATCCTCAAATGCGAGCAGGTATTTTGTCAGTGTAAGAAGCACAGACCTTCGTTAATTAATACCAACTGTAACAGCCCTGTTAAAATTGTTAGAAGCTTAGTCAGCAGGTGACTTAATTTTGAAATGAGAGTTATTATGACTGTCACATATTTCGCGTGAAGCACCGATGCGACACAAGCAAAGGTCAATTGTGGAAACTAAGCCACTGAATATCAAAAGTAACGTTACTAAAGAATACACCCGACTGACTACGCAAAGTAAGAGGGCACGTACAATCGCGAGTGAGTGGTTCGAAATTAGAATTCACCCTCCGTTGCTCGCGCGGATGACACTCGTCATCCACATGACTTTCCCGCTCAATTATGTCTGACAGGGCTGGACTGAGTTCGCGCCACTTTCAGCACCTTTCTGTTAACTCTCCGGCTGTTAGCTCCAATCATTGTTGGCTTTCAGTTACGAAATATACATTGCTTATGAAACATTATTACAGTCTGGAGGACACTTGTCATCCGTGCGAGCTCTGCTGCCACAATCTGAAACAAAGTCTGTATTACTTTATTGCTTTCCGATTCAGTTGATCTTTTATGCGCGTAAATTTAGACGTATTGAAATTGAGTGCAGTTACTTTCCGTGTTACCTAATATTCTCTTTATTTTTAGATTGTGGAAGAGATGTCAAAGGCAAAATAGCCTCGGACAGAGTTTAGTAGAGATCCTAATGTATGGTTGGAATGGTTCAATGAGCCGAGTGATGAAGATGCTCAAAGTGACAGGGCTGACTCAGACTGAGGATTGTGTTCATGAAAGTGGTCATGATTCAGGAACAGAACAAGAAGCGTCAGAAAGTGATTAATATGAATCACTGGAAGAAGTAACTCAAGAGGATGCATTTTTTTTAGGGAAAGATGGAACAACTAAACGGAGGAAAAATAAATATCCTACGAATATTAGAAGCAGATCTTCTAATATTATTACGCATTTGCCTGTACCAAAAAATTAAGCTCGTATAATAAAGAGAAATAGAAATTCTGAATTGATCTTGGATGAAAACATAATAAGGATTATCGCAACATGCACTAATACATACATCAATTAAGTTCATGGTAACTTCTCTAGAGAAAGGGACGCTAAAGAAACAGATGCGATAGAGATCAGATCTTTCATTGGTTTGTTATATCGGTGTGAATCTTTGAGATTTTCTAGGAAGAGTATATCGAAATTGTGGGAAAACTCAAAGGGAAACGGTCTTGAATCATGTTATTTATGCATAAGTGAAAACCGATTCAGGTTTTCGTTGAAATGTTTGAGGATTGATAATATCCGTGATGGAGGTGATCACAGAGAGATTGGCACGTTGGCTACTATCAGAGAGGTACTTTAACTATTCACGAACAATTGCCAAAAATATTTTTCACCTAGTGAATATCTTACTGTTGACAAACAGCTTTTGGCATTTAGAGAAACGGCCCATTCAGGCAATATATTCCTAGCAAACCCGCAAAGTATGGGTTAAAAGTGTTTGCTTTTTGTTGATGTAACACCAGCGTACACTTTGAATTTCGATGGTTCAAATGGCTCTAAGCACTATGGGACTTAACAGCTGAGGTCATCAGTCCCCTAGACTTAGAACTACTTAAACCTAACTAACCTAAGGACATTACATCATTGCCCGAGGCTGGGTTCGAACTTGCGACCGTAGCAGCCGCGCGCGGTTCCGGACTGAAGCGCCTAGAACCGCTCGGCCACAGTGGCCGCCTTGAAATTATAACCGTATGTCGGTAAGCAACCAGAGGGACCATGCAATGCCAGTAGCTCAGCTGCAGATATTGTTCTTCGACTGGTCGAACTGTTTCAGACGTTAGAATATATTGTCCTGTGTACAAATAATAAATGTATTATATTTAGATTTAATAAAAAAATCACGAAACCAGTTACAAAGACCGTTCAAAGTATATAAATAGACCGCTTGCTTTGTGGTATTACGGCCTCTGGAAAACAGCAGTTCCAGTTTCCGACTTTGACATGTACGGGTCTGGGTAGACGTATTAGGTTTAGGTGCTCCGAGGTGGACAGAGGAACTGTGACAATGCAAACAAACTAGTGAAACACACTTGTAAATTTTACTGCGTTACGTGTTACGGCGTAACGATAAGCGACGGCACGAAGATGAAGAACGCAAGAGCAAAGGAGACGGTGAGGCGACGTCAGCCAATAGCCCGCTGACAAGGACCGCGCCACGACCGAAGAGAATATAAGCACCGCTCTTGCCAGCCTCGGCTGGACAGTATTCGCTCAGTATTGGGAGAACACTACGATAACAGTGGCGTGTGATCCATACCAATTGCTTACAAGGTCCTTGTACACAGCAAAGAACTCTGATTCTTTGCATGACGCCCATCGCTTGCGACGCCATTGTAAATTCAAGGTATTGTCAATCTGCTTTATTGAAATAAAACTACTAATTTGCTTTAATTGTTGTACAGCAGTCCGAGAACGCAACATCCTTCAGGCACCCTACACGAAACGAGTGGGCAGGACCCCACACTGCTATACTTAACTAAAGTTGTACAGCAACTCGTTGGGTGTGTTTGCACATAGATACAACTAACCAGTAGCCTATCAAGGCGTGCGTTGCTGAATACAGTGTCAACAAGACTATGTCGTACTGAGCACCACACTGTCAGTCACTTGTCCCTATGCAAAGGCTATAGGCGACTCCACTTGCAGACTAAGTCTCGCAGGCTGATCTCCACTAAGAACTGTAGCTACATACTGCAACCCTGGAACTTCGCACTAGAACGGTCGTACGCCAATACTGAACATGAACCCCTTTGCTGTCTGTGGCCGCCTCTTATCAGAACGCAGAAGTCCATTTCATTGGCGGTGGTGCGGAGATCACTGATTGGGCCGCGCTTGTGGTTGGCCACGAACTTCAAAGCGCCTCTCTGGCGCCAGTCGTAAACTGTCTAGTACCGCAGGAGCTGTTGCGTCCTTTGGCGAGGACACAACAGGTTTAGTCGACACAGTCGCCTCTTCACTTAAATATTGGAGCCAGATAGCTCATGCTGACTAATATTTCTGCTCCTCCTTCCAAGCACAATAAGTCACTCCGCAGCTCGTGGTCTTGCGGTAGCGTCCTCGCTTCTTACAAACGGGGTCCCGAGTTCGATTCCCGGCGGGTTCAGGGATCTTCGCTGCCTCAAGATGGCTGGGTGTTTTGTGTCGTCTTCATCATCGTCATTCATCACCATTAAAGTCGGAAGAAGGCAATGGCAAACCACCTCCGCTAGGACCTTGCCTTGTACAGCGGTGCGGGTCTCCCGCATCGTCACCTGCGCTCCTCGGAGTATGGGACATCATCATCATCTACAATAGTCGAGTATTTTGAAAACAAGACGTAACCTGACAACCCAAGCAAGTTTCAAAAACAGTTGTGCATTTACATGGGAGCGACAATTGATCGAGGAGGTGAAAAACCGGCAGCTATAAAAGAATTTCCTGAGACGGTTTTGAAGTGTTTACATGACCAGGCAGAAACAGTATTGTGAAATATCTTTACGAAATATGTTTTTGGGAACCTCAAGTAAACATAACAATTGCTACGTATCGGACCCAAAACCGCTGCCAGGCTCAGGAAGTTTACATTCCTACAGCAACTACGTTATGGGTAGAGCAGCCCATTACACATCGAGCAAGCATGCTTCGAGGCCTGTCGATAGCACCAGGTATCATGTTCGCGAGTGACGTCACAGAGTGTTACAGTCCCCGTGCAAACTGTCTTCCTAGAAGCAGTTCCAAATGTCCCTTTAGGCAGCACAGCTCTACGGAGAAAACTTCTTCCAGCTTCCTCTCCTCCCGCAACGTTAATCATGCCACTGGGTACGCCATTCCGACCCCCAAAATATGACCGATGTTGACATTTCAATGGTCATCACAACAATTTTGTTTCACTCACGGAACTGTTTCTAGAGGAGCAATTCGGAGGATATGTTTTCTCAACAGCAAAACCGCATTTTATGTTTCCATGAATCGTAAAATAGAGCTTAGTGAAACGCCTGGTTAAATCTGCAAGACAGTACAGGTAGTTGGAATTATGGAAAGGGGCCAAAAATGAGCGGATGTCAGTTACACTCGAACACATACTAGTTGCCCAAACATTACAGCGCACATTTCTGAGCTTAACTATCGACTGGATATGTCACACAATCTTAAGGCTTAAGGACACAACCTTCTTAATTTTTAAAACGGCTTAAGGCCCATGATTTAAAACACAACTACGATAAATTTTAAAAAGGCAGAAAGTTCAAGGTTTTATCCTTAAATAATATTTCAAATGAGGCTGAAGGCCCAAACAATCTAAGACTCAGCAAGTAAGGAATTTTAATTTTAAGACAGCTGAAGGCCCATGATTGAAAAACACAACTACAATAAATTTTCAAAAGGCAGAAGGTCCAAAGCTTTATCCAAAAAATATTTTAAATGAGGCTGAAGGCCCAAACAATGCAAGACTTGACAAGTAAGGAACCTTCATTTTTAAAACGGCTGAAGGCCCATTGTTTAACCCAACTAAAAGCATACAAATTCAAACCAACGGCTATGAGCCATTAAAATACGCAATCAAACACCAATAAGAAAAGGCAGTACAGCCAGCGGCGCTTAGACGTTTCCGGGAGTCAGTCTGCACTTGAAATATTAATGTTCGATTAGGGGAGACACGTAGTCGGCCCAACTATATCCGATCCGCCGGTAACCCAACCAAGAGACAGTCAACGGACCCACCGACAAGGCGACTTGCCTTCCACCCGACCAGTACACAAGGAACTCCAAAGCCAAAATGTAAGAGGCATAGCCACCCACAAACAAGTATGCATAAGCTGTTAAAACTACACACACGTGTTGGACAGTGACAACACGGTGAGGAAAGGACACTGCCTGAATTTTACGTCAGCGGCCAGGGCAGGTAGCCGGAACGCTAACGGCCACAAGGCAGAAAATTCCGCTGCTACACTTGGACTTCAAATGACCAAAATACAGTTGAACTCCACCGGATGGTGGCCAAACTTTCGCCAACTCGAACACTCGCTGTTGCTCACCGGAGTACCCCCAACAGCCAACCATGAAACCCAACGGCACAATGTGAACAGACTGGCTTCGGTAATTAAATCACTACTCAACTTTGATCTCCTGGGTCGGTGAGCCACGAACCTCGTAACAATCAGAACAGCTCCCACACACTCCGACACTGCGTAGAGACCACCAGCAGGTCTGGCCCACTGCGCCGCGCGGCGATTTCCTGGCTGATCCAAATAACCGACCGACTGCAGCACACCAGCTAGCCGGAAACTATAAGCATCACACCAAAGATAGTACAAGGAGCGAATATCGATACACACCGCTGCTGCCACACATAGAAAGAGGAAGAACCACAGCATAATCGTAATGACCATGGGAAACCAAACACAGAGTAACAGTCAAGGTTTAAAGCAACGCATAAGCCGGGGCCAGCACGGCTCAACCACCCCCCTCCCCCCTCAAACTTCACCCAGAGATGGGGTAATCCAAACCCTGAGCTACTTGAACTTAACTTGACTAAGGTGAACCCAATATTGCTTACCTGAGCTGTTCTCCTTGACCAACAGATTTACTGGACCCAATATAAGCATGATAGTGCAAGGCCCCAAAAAACGAGAGGTAAATTTATTAAGATTGTCACCGCGCACCTGCCTCCCCTGGAAATTGCGGACATAAACTTGGTCCCCCGGCCTGCCCTTCAAAGTTTCCAGATTACGACTGTAACGCTTCGCTTGTTTATTATGAGCTCTGATTATATTACGACTGGCCCGGTTCCAGTTTTCCTTGATAACACGCGGATTAATATCGGCTGGAATGAGATCTTGAATTCCCCACAAGTTCGAAAGAGGGGAATTAACAGGATAGGGTTCAAAAAATGTGTGTGAAATCTTATGGGACTTAACTGCTAAGGTCATCAGTCACTAAGCTTACACACTACTTAACCTAAATGATCCTAAGGACAAACACACACAACCATGCCCGAGGGAGGACCCGAACCTCCGCCGGGACCAGCCACACGTCTATGACTGCAGCCCCTCAGACCGCTCGGCTAATCCCGCGCAGTATTAAAGGCAAAACTAAGCCAGGGAAGACTGGAAGCCCATTTACTGAGGGTTTTCTGATGATAAATAATCAAAGCGGACTTAAGATTCCGATTAACTCTCTGGGGATAATACTGGGTGGTGGTGACATGCTTGACACCGTTCTGAAAACAGAAGGCCTTGAAAGGGGCCGAAAGAAAGGCAGGAGAGTTATCGCTAACTAGCTGCTTGGGTGGTCGAAAATCACAGAAGACACCAGTTAAATGATTA
Source organism: Schistocerca serialis cubense (assembly GCF_023864345.2). NCBI lineage: Eukaryota > Metazoa > Arthropoda > Insecta > Orthoptera > Acrididae > Schistocerca > Schistocerca serialis. Next base: position 314,393,373 of record NC_064638.1, read on the forward strand.
ATATTGGTGGCAGCGGTAACGTTACGGCTGGGAAGGAGCCCGGTAAATTTGGAGAATGCATCAATCACAACTAATACATATCGATGACGCCACCTAGTACGAGGTAAAGGCCCCAAATAATGAATAAAGAGCTTGTTCATAGGACAGAACTCTCGTTCAGAACTCAACCAACCTTGTTGAAGAGCATTCCTAGGTTTGGCTGCATTACACAAGCGGCATTGGGATATCATTTATCTCACATACCGGTCCATAGAGGGTCAAGTTAAATGCTCCTTGATTTTTTGGAGAGTCTTGTAAGTCCCTAAACGGCCACCCACCAACGAATCATGAAAATAACGAAAGACCGGACGCACCGAGGTTGCAGGCAAACAGATCTTAGACTGCTTAGCATTACCCACCTTCCTGCAAAGAACACACCTCTTATCAACACACTCAACCGACAGCCCTCTTGCCAACACACGTTGCTTAATACCGGCGCAAACAGGGTTCTGATCCTGATGCTGAGCAACGTCTTCGAACAAAAGGGGAATTTCACCCAACACCATACAATTAAGGTTGTCGCCCTCTACCTGCTGCCTTCTCTCACTAGATGTAGCTTCGGTGAACATCCGGCTGAGGGCATCCGCAAGGACATTTTCAGAGCCCTTCACATGTTTGACTTCAAACTGAAATGCCGAAATACCTAGCAATACGGCCAGTTTCACGCAGCCTAGCCAACACCCAGCTCAAAGCTTGATTGTCGGTTTCCGATTGGAAAACCCGATGTTCAAGGTAGAAGCGGCACTTCTCTAGGGCAAATAAAACGGCCAAGGCCTCAACAATGAATGCCCTATGTGTACAGCAGCGCGGCGCGCGCACTCGCAAACCGCACACTCGTATCGGGCGGGGGGGTTGGGGGGGGAGGGGGCGGTGGCAGTGGTGTGTGTATGTAGCTGCGTTCCGAATGGGAGGCGCGTGATTTAAAAACTAGTCACATAAGAACCTTCTTAGAGAAATGTAAAATTTGAAAACGCACTACACCTACTTAAAATGGATTACGTAAAAAGTGATGGAAATTGTACTGTAGGTAGAATAGCACTAAGACCGTAGGATAATATCAAGCTTGAGATTTGTCGACACGGAAGTTTTTTTTTTGGGAGGGGGTCTTGAGCCTCTTAGGCACCCTCCCCCCGCCCCCCCCCCCCCCCCGGAATCCTCTACAGCTCCCTGAAACTGTTTCACAGCTATCACATAGAGTAAGCAATATTACTACTGACCAGGAAAGTCAATGCCCAGCTTAAGCACTCTGACGTCGAAATGTAGACAAGGAGATCTTCGTCTTTTTTTTTTTATCAATGTTGGTGACCCATCATTGTCGATTCAACAATCAGCACATACATTTTTCTGATTATTTTGTATGTACTTAATGGAATTCATACGAACACGATTAGTCGAGTGTGTGACTTTGAGTTCGCTGATCTTTCGGTCGATGTGGTGTGGTTGGTTGTGGGCTGGACTCTGGATCAGTATTGCGAAGTTAGTGATTTTTCCCACCAAATTTCGTGGTTTTGAGTACCTGTCTAGTGTGCAGATTTTGCATCTACTGGCTGGTGTGAATTATGGTGGATTTTAAGAAGATTTGGGTGGTTTATAGTAAAATTATTTTTTAAAATCACTTGATCCATTCTACATACAGCAAACAGCTTTATTTAATTTGCTAACGTCTAGTAGCTCCTAAATTTATATCACCTAAACATTTATAATACACGGTATTTGGTCTTCCCTCACCCCATGAACCATGGACCTTGCCGTTGGTGGGGAGGCTTGTGTGCCTCAGCGATACAGATAGCTATACCGTAGGTGCAACCATAACGGAGGGGTATCTGTTGAGAGGCCAGACAAACGTGTGGTTCCTGAAGAGGGGCAGCAGCCTTTTCAGTAGTTGCAAAGGCAACAGTCTGGATGATTGACTGATCTGGCCTTGTAACAATAACCAAAACGGCCTTGCTGTGCTGGTACTGCGAACGGCTGAAAGCAAGGGGAAACTACAGCCGTAAATTTTCCCGAGGACATGCAGCTTTACTGTATGATTAAATGATGATGGCGTCCTCTTGGGTAAAATATTCCGGAGTTAAAATAGTCCCCCATTCGGATCTCCGGGCGGGGACTACTCAAGAGGACGTCGTTATCAGGAGAAAGAAAACTGGCGTTCTACAGATCGGAGCGTGGAATGTCAGATCCCTTAATCGGGCAGGTAGGTTAGAAAATTTAAAAAGGGAAATGGATAGGTTAAAGTTAGATATAGTGGGAATTAGTGAAGTTCAGGTGGCAGGAGGAACAAGACCTCTGGTCAGGTGCCTACAGGGTTATAAACACAAAATCAAATAGGGGTAATGCAGGAGTAGGTTTAATAATGAATAAAAAATAGGAGTGCGGGTTAGCTACTACAAACAGCATAGTGAACGCATTATTGTGGCCAAGATAGACACAAAGCCCATGCCTACTACAGTAGTACAAGTTTATATGCCAACTAGCTCTGCAGATAATGAAGAAATTGATGAAATGTATGATGAAATAAAAGAAATTATTCAGATAGTGAAGGGTGACGAAAATTTAATAGTCATGGGTGACTGGAATTCGGTAGTGGGAAAAGGGAGAGAAGGAAACGTACTAGGTGAATATGGATTGGGGCTAAGAAATGAAAGAGGAAGCCGCCTAGTAGAATTTTGCACAGAGCACAACTTAATCATAGCTAACACTTGGTTTAAGAATCATGAAAGAAGATTCTATATATGGAAGAACCCTGGAGATACTAAAAGGTATCAGACAGATTATATAATGGTAAGACAGAGATTTAGGAACCAGGTTTTAAATTGTGAGATATTTCCAGGGGCAGATGTGGACTCTGACCACAATCTATCTGAAGAAACTGCAAAAAGGTGGGAATTTAAGGAGATGGGACCTGGATAAACTGAAAGAACCAGAGATTGTACAGAGTTTAAGGGAGAGCATAAGGGAACAATTGACAGGAATGGGGGAAAGAAATACAGTAGAAGAAGAATGGGTAGCTTTGAGGGATGAAGTAGTGAAGGCAGCAGAGGATCAAGTAGGTAAAAAGACGAGGGCTAATAGAAATCTTTGGGTAACAGAAGAGATACTGAATTTAATTGATGAAAGGAGAAAATACAAAAATGCAGTAAATGAAGCAGGCAAAAAGGAATACAAACGTCTCAAAAATGAGATCGACAGGAACTGCAAAATGGCTAAGCAGGGATGGCTAGAGGACAAATGTAAGGATGTAGAGGCGTATGTCACTAGGGGTAAGATAAATACTGCCTACAGGAAAATTAGAGAGACTTTTGGAGAAAAGAGAACCACTTGCCTGAATATCAAGAGCGCAGATGGAAACCCAGTTCTAAGCAAAGAAGGGAAAGCGGAAAGGTGGAAGGAGTATATAGAGGACCTATACAAGGGCGATGTTCTTGAGGACAATATTATGGAAATGGAAGAGGATGTAGATGAAGATGAATTGGCAGATACGATACTGCGTGAAGAGTTTCACAGAGCACTGAAAGACCTAAGTCGAAACAAGGCCCCGGCAGTAGACAACATTCCATTAGGATTACTGGTAGCCTTGGGAGATGGTTCAAATGGCTCTGAGCACTATGGGACTCAACTGCTGTGTTCATAAGTCCCCTAGAACTTAGAACTACTTAAACCTAACTAACCTAAGGACATCACACACATCCATGCCCGAGGCAGGATTCGAACCTGCGACCGTAGCGGTCGTGCGGTTCCAGACTGTAGCGCCTTTAACCGCTCGGCCACTCCGGCCGGCGTAGCCTTGGGAGAGCCAACCATTTAAAAACTCTACCATCTGGTGAGCAAGATGTATGACACAGGCGAAATACCCTCAGACTTCAAGAAGAATATAATAATTCCAATCCCAAAGAAAGCAGTGGTTGACAGATGTGAAAATTACCGAACTATCAGTTTAATAAGTCACAGCTGCAAAATACTAACGCGAATTCTGTACAGACGAATAAAAAAACTGGTAGAAGCGGACCTCAGGGAAGATCAGTTTGGATTCCGTAGACATATTGGAACAGTGAGGCAATACTGACACTACAACTTCTCTTCGAGAATAGCTTAAGGAAAGGCAAACCTACGTTTCTAGCATTTGTAGACTTAGAGAAAGCTTTTGACAATGTTGACTGGAAAACTCTCTTTCAAATTCTAAAGGTGGCAGGGGTAAAATACAGGGAGCGAAAGGCTATTTATAATTTGTACAGAAAGCAGATGGCAGTTATAAGAGTCGAGGGACATGAAAGGGAAGCAGTTGTTGGGAAGGGAGTAAGACAGGGTTGTAGCCTCTCCCCGATGTTATTCAATCTGTATATTGAGCAAGCAGTAAAGGAAACAAAAGAAAAATTCGGAGTAGGTATTAAAATCCATGGAGCAGAAATAAAAACTTTGAGGTTCGCCGATGACATTGTAATTCTGTCAGAGACAGCAAAGGACTTGCAAGAGCAGTTGAATGGAATGGATAGCGTCTTGAAAGGAGGATATAAGATGAACATCAACAAAAGCAAAACAAGGATAATGGAATGTAGTCGAATTAAGTCAGGTGATGCTGAGGAAATTAGATTAGGAAATGAGACACTTAAAGTAGTAAAGGAGTTTTGCTATTTGGGGAGCAAAATAACTGATGATGGTCGAAGTAGAGAGGATATAAAATGTAGACTGGCAATGGCAAGGAAAGCGTTTCTGAAGAAGAGAAATTTGTTAACATTGAGTATAGATTTAAGTGTCAGGAAGTCATTTCTGAAAGTATTTGTATGGAGTGTAGCCATGTATGGAAGTGAAACACAGACGATAAATAGTTTGGACAAGAAGAGAATAGAAGCTTTCGAAATGTGGTGCTACAGAAGAATGCTGAAGATTAGATGGGTAGATCACATAACTAATGAGGAAGTATTGAATAGGATTGGGGAGAAGGGAAATTTGTGGCACAACTTGACCAGGAGAAGGGATCGGTTGGTAGGGCATGTTCTGAGGCATCAAGGGATCACCAATTTAGTATTGGAGGGCAGCGTGGAGGGTAAAAATCGTAGAGGGAGACCAAGAGATGAATACACTAAGCAGATTCAGAGGGATGTAGGTTGCAGTAGGTACTGGGAGATGAAGAAGCTTGCACAGGATAGATTAGCATGGAGAGGTGCATCAAACCAGTCTCAGGACTGAAGACCACAACAACAACATTTGGTCTTCGTTTCCGTGTTGTTTTGTGGCCGTGTTGTTATGCACCCGTTTTGTTATGCACTCTAGTATCAACAAATCTGCAACTGCATGCACAGTGCGTATCTGTAGTGCCGGTAGTAATGTGGTGTTTCTTAAATGACTTGCTGTTGTTTTAGTGCTAAACAAATGTAAAGTAAAGGGACAGTATACCCAGAAATTTCGTGCAGAATCGCTACGCGATATTAAATTTGCAAACTGGCTAGAAAGAATTTAAGGCGATGACACAAGAGCATACTGTAGATTTTGCCCTAATATTTTGTAAGCGTGTTCTGCAGCAATAATAAGCCACAGTGACGCAAAAAAAAGAACACAAGACAGCGGCAGCACCATTGTCAAAAAAAAAAAAAAAAAAAAAAAATCCTTTCAAAACCGTTGAAGACTATTCAGAAGTGAATCAAGCTGAGGGTTCCCTTGCATTATAATTATGTTTCCACCCATTGCCCGATCATGTAATGTCATCACTTAACTGATTTGTGCAAGAGTAAATTCACTGACAGTAATATTGCCACAAAACTTAAAATACGTAGAACAACATGTAGTGCAGCTATAAAACATTTAATAAGGCGGTGTTTCGTGGAAAATTTTGCGGTGAGATATCGGTGACAGCATGTATATCATTATAATTAATGAATCAACAGAAATTTTTAGAAATAACAATAATATATTACAGTGCTGCAACCAATGCGATAATTTCAACGTTTTTAAAATTAGCCGATCACTAACATTATAATGCACAGTCTAGCGTAACAGCAATTAAAGACACGCCTCAAGAAATGAAATTAGATCCAAACAAGTTGCAGGCTACAGGCACAGACAATACGAATGTAATTGTAAGTGTTCACAATGGTGTCAATCAAATTTTGAAAAATGTAATTCTGGATTTGATTGTTATAAAATGTGTAAACTATTCAGTTCAACTTGCTACTTCAGGTGCAAGTGAGACGCTCCAGGAAATCTGGACTTCTTCGTTAGGGAAACATATAATTGGTTTTTGCATTCAACTCGCCAATAGTTGAATACTGATATTTATCAGACTGTCAAAGGAGCAGAATCCCTTAAAATTCCACGCGCATGTGATATGCGATAGTGGTCCATAGAGCCTGCGGTAACACGAACTACAGATCAGCTGTTAGAGCTTAGAACGCGCATTGAAATAACGCAAATCAAATGCTTTATTCAGTGTTTTCTGGTGAATCCAGTTAGGCGTATTTAAATATTTTCCAAGACGATTCTTTCGAATTTGCATCTGGTTAATAACATTTTGAACCCAACACAGATGTTCCGTGTAAGCTGTTAAATAATCACGTTGTGCTAACAGAATCGTTAATAAAAAAAAAGGTTTTTGTCCTTGCATATCCTATGCAAAGAAAATTAAATTCAGACTTTTAAAACCACTTAGATCCCAAAACATATCTAGGATATTAGTTCGAAAATGTGATTAATGAATTGAGAAAATCTTAATTATACCCGGAACAAGAACATGTCCTACATCTGAGATGCATCCAGTTTGTGTACCAATTAATAATTCAGTTGAAACAGAGAGGTTGGAGGCACAACGAGAACTGCAAACAGTACAGTACTGTTTTTTTGTGGACTTGCCACATCGGACAGCTGTCTACGCTCCATTTTTATACATTTCTTTTACTATGTTACGAGTATTATGAAAGCGGCTTTATGCTATTGATTTCCGGTTATTAATTTACATTGCATAGTAACTATGCTTGATACCTTTTGTCAAAAGTTTAATTGATTAAATTTTGCATTACTTTTACACATATACACAGACACATTATGTGGTTCATTTGTCTTATGTTTTTATGTATTGCATTTTCTTTAGATATATTTGTACACCAAATATTTTAGGATCACGTTTTATTATTTTTTTGTGTGATTCTTTTTTGTAACGGTTATAAACTACGTAGAAAAATAATTTTTATTTACCAATGAAAATCGCCAAAAGGCTGTACATTTGGAGAAGTACAGCTGTTTGGCTACTTTTCTTGGTAAATATTTGACCAGCCATTGTCCCACATCAGAAATGTATCAACAGAGATAGAAAAATAACGTTTCTAATTAATGACATCGATTTTGTATATTGTTTTTGTAATAAGTTTGTGACAACAAGACAAATAATGTAGTATTTTTGATAGACTATTTCAATTGTTGGTGTATATATATAAAAACAAAGATGATGTGACTTACCAAATGAAAATGCTGGCAGGTCGACAGACACACAAACACACACAAAATTCAAGCTTTCGCAACAAACTGTTGCTTCATCAGGAAAGAAGGAAGGAGAGGGAAAGACGTCTTTCCTGATAAGGCAACAGTTTGTTGCGAAAGCTTGAATTTTGTGTGTATGTTTGTGTTTGTTTGTGTGTCTGTCGACCTGCCAGCATTTTCATTTGGTAAGTCACATCATCTTTGTTTTTAGATATATTTTCCCTACGTGGAATGTTTCCCTCTATTATATATATATATATATATATATATATATATATATATATATATATATATATATATATATATATATATATATATATATATATATATATATATTAATATGCATATGCCATCAGGCAAATAACATTTATGTTAGACAAATGCGTTTTTTTTGTGTGAGTTGCCGTGTAATATGTCTATGGCACCCAAGTTAGTTTTTGTATGAATGGATGGCTTGGAGTGTAGGAATGCCAAATCATTTTTTGTGTGTGGCTTAAATCATATTGAATGAATAATCACTTATGTGCACCACCTCTCCCATCATGTCCTTCCACAAATCTATCTTACTATAAAAAATGCTTGGAAATGGCCTCTATTATATTTAGAAAAGCATCTCCTCCTTATTTTTCTCAAGGGGGTCCGATATGATGAGATGTGTCAGCCACAAACTTGATACACTACCATTTATTGTTTGGAAAGAGGCGCTGTGGAGTTAAGAACCACCTACCTATCAAAGGTGTGATGGTAGGGGTGGAAAAGAAGTGTAGCCAATAATGCATGGATACCCATACTTTATTCATCCAATAGTTCAGAATGAAAGTACTTACTAATTTGCAACAAACTTTACACATAATTTGAAAGCTTTATGAAATTTCTTCCTGGAGAAAGTGCCACATCCGCTCTGATGATTTAATTTACTATTTATTTGCTATTGACGATATTTGCAACACATTTCGCAGACAGTATCCACATATTCCAGTGAAAATACTTACAAAATTACATCATTGTACAACATATAGTCAAGGATATATGATGCCATAAACACTGAGATGCATGAAAAACTGCCGCATTATGCATGACGTTTTACCTGTTACTTCTTTACTGCCAAATCTATTCGCAACACACTTCGCAGGCAGTATCCACATAAAGCACTGGATGTACCTGCAAAATCCCATTATTGTACCACACATAATTCAGGAGAGCTGTGTGAAAACGAACTGTGAATTCTCTAGAGATATAGGCGAAATATGTAAGCAAATATGTGTGAAATATGATAAACATACATGAAATGTATGTGGCATGTGCATACATAGATGAAACTACAGATAAAAAGCTCCTCCTGAACTCCTGGATAGATTTTAACCAAACTTGATACACATATTGCTTACTATATGGAAAGAAATACTGTGAGGGAAGAACCACCAGTATCCTATCAGAGTGGAGGTGAGGGAGAGAGAAGGGTGGGTGAAGAGGAGAGGGAGAGATGGAAGGAGGAGACTGACACAGATGGGATGACAGAAGGAGATGACAGAGATAGGGAAGAGGAAAAGAATGAGGCAAAAGGAAATGGGCAGAGAGAGAGAGAGTGGAGAAGATGGAGAGAGAGATGAGGAGCAGATGGACAAAGAAGAGGGAAGAGGAGAGAGATGTAAAAGAAATAAATAGGCAGAGAGAGGGGGGAAGGTGATGGGCAGAGAGAGAAGGGAGAAGGAGATAAACAGAGACAGGGGGTGGAGTAGGTGAGCAGTGAGAGGAGTGAATGGGAGATGACAGAGAGAGGGCGCCATATGAGATGGATAAAAATCACAGGGAGGGGGGAAAGGAAAGAGAGAGGGAGGAGGTGAAAATGGACAGAGATAGAGGGAAGGAGGATAGAGAGAGGAGGGAGGAAGAGGTGGACTGACAGAGGAGAAAGGGGGAGACGGGCTAATAAATGGTTCAAATGGCTCTAAGCACTATGGGACTTAACATCTGTGGTCATCAGTCCCCTAGACTTAGAACTACTTAAACCTAACTAACCTAAGAACATCACATATATCCATGCCTGAGGCAGGATTCAAGCCGCGACCGTAGCAGCCGCGTGGTTCCGGACTGCAACGCCTAGAAGACGGGCTAATAGAAGAAACAATAAATCCTATAGTGACCCAGGGTGAATGGAGCTGCTATGGTGTAAAGGGGCTGGAGTAGTAGGTTGTGGAGGTAGTGGTGCTGGCCATGGGTGGCTAAGGGAACTCCACTGCAAGATATTACACATTTTATTTAGTCTTGAGATACAATGATGAAGTGCTGTGACATCCCTAAATACACACTCACAGGTGCGTGGTCTACTGAAAATGCCAATGAAATCGGCAGATCATGCCAAGCGATATGGTCATTTGATGTTTGCTTTCTGCTTTGCTGTCACTGTTTTCCCCACTCGGCAGAACATGCCTGAGGTAGCACTATACGGCCCTGAGCGAGCAGTGCCAGCAGAGATAATGTCTGCTGAATTCTTCATAGGCATTCATTGCTACTGGCCTAGAAGCTCACCATTGTGCAAAAGGATGCTGACTGTACCAACCTGGCTGCGAACCACTTTCCTCCTTGGCAGGTATTTGGGGCTGCTGCGGAGCCTGGGAAGGCGGATCTTTTGCGTCATTCTGGGTCCACATATGCATAGTTAAGCCATGAGCTGGTTTGGTGCAGCTGGCTGCCCAGACTAGCATCAGCTGCTGGGAGGCCCATAACACAATCTGATGTTGCAGAGAGTGTTGCCAGACTGTGCATAACTGTGCTAGAATCAAAGGGGATTTATAGTGATTAATAGCTTGTTGTACCAATACATTGCTTCCAGGCATGTCCAGATCAACATCTTCATACCCATATGGCACAGAAGTACTCCACAGGCCAGTTCCTCGTTTCACAGTCTTCCTGTGATGTCCTCACAACTGCACAACATGGCCCGCCACTTCTCATTGTACAAATAGGCTCCTTGTGATATTACATAACAGCGCCTCTGTATCTGCCTGTTAGCCTCACATATGATTCCAATGCAGCAGCTTTTAACTAAGTAGTGCACAGAACTAGGAACAGCATTACAATACATATCCAGGCAATGCTAGGTACTCAGCTAGTTGGTAACTAAATCATCATTAATATCCCAACACAGAATTTAACCCTTGACATGTTAACCACTACTGTCGCTAGAATCAAGCAAGTTGAAGGCAATTACTGATTCCTTACAAACAATTGACAGGATACTAAAAGAAGCTGAGAGATTCAGGAATGAGGAAAAATGAAATCACCCACCTTGTTCAGTGACACTGTCATGTAATGAATTCGCTATAGAGCAATGAACCCCCTACTTTCTGGTAGGTTCACAATTAATATGACTTCCTGCAATACTGGATGTGGACTAACATCTGTCTTTCAGAAAATTCCTGGACCAAGGCGAAACACAAAAAAAAAGTTTTAATATTTGATCTCAATCAAACAGAAGTACATTACACATTGTAGTCTTACTGAAACCAGGTGAACCAAATGGCAACCCATAAAGTTATCGGTTCATAGCTTTACTTAGCATCCTATATACCAGTAACCTCCTGAAAAATTTGCATACAATAGAATATGTCACAAGATATTCAAAAATATACCAGTTCAACAGGCAGGATTCAGATCTAACTGCAGCTGAACAGATCAAGTCCTCTCCCTAAAAACCTTCATAGAAGCTGGTTTCCAGAATCAAGAGAAATCACCATTCGCATTCATTAATCTGACAGCTGTATATGATACTGTCTGGAAGCTAGGTGTCATTTTGCAAACACTACAAGTCTTCCCAAGTCTAAAAATTTGCAACCTCATCACTTATATGCTCAATAACCATAGTTTCCAAATACAAATGGGCAAGATAAGTTCACAGATGAAGCTAAACAATGGGCTACCACAAGAATCTGTCTTGGTCCTCTCCATTGAATTTGCATATATCGCATATGAATGGAATCACATCCAGAAAGTTTGGGTATACTGATGAGGGGGCATTCGCAATGAGGCATGTAGATCTTAAAGTTGCTGAGTCTCTATTGATCAATGATCTATCAACTATTAGTGAATATTTCCGCTAACTGTGGTTACAGCCAGGTGCCGCTAAGGCAGAAGTCTCAGTGTTTCACCAGAACAACAAAATGGCCAACAAAGAGCTCACAGTCCATCTTGAAGGAAGATTACTCAGATATAACAGAAACCTAAAATATCTAGGGGCTGTACTTGATAGAATACCTGGTTACAAACAGCTTCTTTTAACAACAGCTACCGAAATCAGAACTCGATATAACATCCTCCAGAAATTCTGTGGCACATCGTGAGGATCAACTGCATCAACACTCCATACTTCAGCTATGGCTTACCCTGAAGTGGAATATTGCTCACCAGCCTAGAGGAACAGTTATCATAGGAAACTTGTTGACACACAGATCAACCATCCCATGCATCTTACACTTGGTACCTTAAGACCCGCAACTACTGTCTGGCTTCTCATACTTAGCCACTTATCACCTCCATCACTATGGTGGGAAAGTGCACTTGCATAGGAGTGCAAAAGACTACAGAAAAATCTAACTTCCCTGTTCACAAAGACATTCCAAGCATGAGCAAATTTAGGCTTCGTTGTCACCTACCCCTGGAAACCTCAAGAATGTTAACTTGAAATGGCTTTATTATTGATGACTGCTGGAGGCATTCATAGAAGACTAACGCTATGCTGGAACAACTTAAGATACCATGCATACTTGGCTTTGAATTGCCAAGCAAGATCTGGTCGGTTCTTAACCAAATAAGAACCAACACTGGAAGGTGTGCCGACTCTTTGTGTAAGTGGGAGAAAAACCTCTCAATTTGTTGCTGTGGTGCTTAAAAGCAACCTGTTTGCTGTGTTATTCCAGAATGTCCTCTGAGAGCTTTTCCTTCACAATCCAAAGTGTTCCTGGTGATGACAGAGGAATCAATAGATTATAGTCGTGGCCTGGATATCAATTTTCAGTTTGAGATAATTGTATTATTTTTTCGTGGTGTAGCCATGGTAGTGTTGCCAGATGTCCTGATTTTCCACGACAGTTCTGGTTTCAAATTAAAAAAATCAGTGTCCTGAAAAATACTTTCAGAATGGCAGTTTGTTTTGGATTTCAGAGAAAGATTATCATACTGCATGGGTCCTTATTTCAGCTCCAGCTATTAAGCTAGAAAATGCAGTTTCTTACTATTGCAACTGAGTCCTTAAGGGAATACTGTTGCATGGTAATGCTGATGAGTTTCCATTATTGTCCCAGATCTCATTTCAGTTTAAGCATTGCAACCATGTAATTTTGTTTTTCTGTCTGAGTTGTATTGTTGTTAACTGACTTCAGCACAAACTTTTATAGATTCAGTTTGTCAGTCCAGATTTGTAATATTAACATTAATGACACCAGTTTCACTATTATTTTTATCTATTTTGTAATCTAACCTGCCAATATCTTTTTTAGTTCTTTTGCTTCAATCTTTAAACTATCAATGACATGTTTAAATTCTCTTTTAATGCCGTTAGCCATTCCTTTCAACAAGTCAAATCAAATCTGATTATTGACCCTCATTTTGATTACTCCGTATTCCATGTATTTTTCTGCTTATCCATTCAATTTTGCATCTGTAATACTCATCATTCCTACATTATGTTGACTGTGGCACGTATTCAGTAGATGAAGCCCTTGACATATTTTTAATTTGGCTAGCAGTAGTTTAGCGTTACATGTTGCTATAAAGTACAGCAAAACATTTCACTTTCCATTTACTAGACCAATGAAAAATGTGCTTGAGAAAAATGTGACTTTAATTAGTAGTTTAATTTAATCAGTAGTAGTGTAAAGAGCATCTACTTTTCCCAGGCTTGTCGAAATTTATGTGTAGACATGAGAAAGAAACATGCAGGCACAAAACAGAAAGTGACAACAGATGTGTAATTTGGATTGGTCAGTGAGGAGTCACTCGCACTTTGCAGTCATGCTTTGGGGATGCTGTGGACTCCAAAGAAGAAAGGAGCCTGATGACAATGGTCAAGCACTAAAGAAAAGTGAATGTTGTTATATGGACTCTGTGCTATACTATCTCTGTTAAGTATTAACTTATGGCTTTAGTCAAGAATTTAAGCATCATGTGAATGTGTCGTCTGAAAAGCTTTGTTAATTATCAGTTGTTGTGAGTTGAGAACTTATTTGAATATAGAAGGATTTCAGAAACCGTGTTTTGTGATGTGGTAGTGAATTGTTTAAATGTAGATACCTCTCTTATAGCCCTCGCCCCTGTGCAAATCGGAAACAAATTCAGCAGTTAAATATGTGGCACTGCAAAGCAGGACCACAATATCAAGAGAAAGCAAGACAGAAAAGAAGATAACTGTTATTACAGGTATTGAGCAAAGACTTAGCATCTTGCAATATATCAGTCATTTAAAATCAACCCATGACAAGAGAAACACCTCAATAGCCTCGTCATGAAAAGAAGATTCTTTCAATTTTTTACAATACTGTCATCTTCAAATTTGCTTCCAACAACTACATTATATTAACTTACAAATTTCACTTCTTCCTTCCTATCTTCAAACACACCTTCATAGCAAGGCTTTTTCTTCATGGTAATCACCTGCTCATCATTTCCAAATGCATTCTCTTCCTCTCCCTTGTCACTCATTTTGGCAAACATTCAGTCACATTTGTATTGCAAAAACACTTTACTTTCAAACCATTTCTACACCAGCCACTGCTGTCATTGAAATCTGTTGCTTTTACGAATCATAAAACACCACATCAGCTTGTTTGTATATCTGCTACAAAATTCCACATCAGGCTGGTATGTTTATGACAGCTGGCTCTGTACTGCTAGTTCCTCATTTGTGGCTGTCCCAAATGGTGTCAATGATGACATCGGGCAGTTTTACTTTCTCTTTGATCAAAGTCCTCTCCATCTAATGGCACCAACTTCTGTCCATATTTCAAATAATATAATTTGCACTGTCCCAGATATTTATTTATCTTTGCACTAACCTAGTTTAAACGTAATTTTATTTCATTTATGTCACACAAAAAACATATTTGTTGTGAAAACAGTGTGAGAGTGCTAATGATCCTACAACGTCAAAATGGATGTGGCATAGTTGATGCTTCAGGATTCTGACTTGTCCAGGAGGGGGTGGGGCATGTTGTCCTACCTTACTCCTCTGACACGGGACACATGCCTGTGTCCAAGCATGACAGTCGTTTTTTATTCCTGGCCAAATGAAACATTCAGTGAACAGTTTTGTGGTAGCTTTGATACCAGGGTGGACCAGTCCATGCAGGGATACAAGAATCATCTGATGTAGAGAGGCAAGCATGACCAGGCAGATCATGTCTGTTGAGGTGTTGCTAACAATGAGTGTGAGGAGGCAATGCTCAAGCATTAAAGAGTACTTTGTATCTGTCAACATTTTGGCTAGTGTAACAACTAGTTCACACTCAAAGAAGTCGAAATAATATTTACATGGGCCAAACGGTCCTCAACAACATTATTGGACCTGTGTATACACCATACAGTCATGGAGTGCTGGCAGATGAGGTCAATATGTTGGAACCATCAAGGAGGAATGTCCTTTCCAGTGTTGCGGATGGTGTCAGCCAGCAGGCAGTGGTCTATAAAGATGATTAATTCATGTCCCTCAAAATCATCACAGAAGTGTTTAATTGGCTTGGAGACTGCGAGAAGTTCACAGTCAAACGTTGACCACTTGCACTGAGAGGGAAGAAGCTTCTTAAAAAGAACAACAAAGCCTCGGTTGCATCACAAAGATGCTGCTGCAATACTGTGCCAATCAATGTGTTGCTCGTCTGTAGTAATTGATAAGTGAGCATCAGGCACCAACTGAGCCATTGTGAGAGTTTGATCACATCATCTCTCCAAAGCACCCTCCTAGTGCTTCATGTGTTCTTACCAATGAAGGCATTGATGAAGGGGGGATTGGATAGAGGCAGTTTGTGGGAGGTGGTGGTGATAGAAATTTATGATACTGAAGAATCTAAGAAGTACACATTAATCTATAGGTAAAGGTAGGTTGCAAAAGGCAGACATTAAATGAAATGTTATAGCTCAGGAAGGTGGCACTGTTTGTGCGTCACGTGTGACTTATTTGTGACTGATTTTGACACCATTGTGGTGCAGCCATCGTTACAGTGCAGCATCACCTGGACCTGTGACAGTGCTGTTCATGTTCCTCAATGGTAGATTGAAAAAATCAAAATGTCATCAAGGTAAGCATATGTGAATGGGTTGAACAAGCAAGAAACAATAATGGTCTGCCACATTTGGGTCACATTTTTGAGACTGTGAGGCATGAAGTAGTACTCGTAGAGCCCGAAGGAGGTACTAGTGTGGCTTGTGGAATGTTGTCGGTGAACATAGGTATTCAGTGGTAAGCCTTGTGGCAGTCCACGACAGTAAACACCTGTGCATAATTAAGTCACTGTGTGAAGTGTTGCATGTGATTGATTGGGTAGTTATCTATGATAGTTTGAGATTTCAGGACCTGGTAATCCCTACACAAATGAAATGAGCCATCTTTCTTCTGGACAACTTAACATATTTCCCCTGTTTATGTACTCAGTACATTATCTTCATTATTTATGAAGAGATTTCCATCAGAAATGCTTTTTCTGTACAGATCACAAATTTCTCAAGCCAAATGCACAAGTAGGAGATACTGAACATGAATGTTTCTTTGTTCTCCGTTAAGATTGTGTTATAATGTTATATGGTTCATGTAATAAAACTATCTGCCTGCATGTACAGTTCATATGGTATAGTGCATTTAGTTGTTTCCCAAATTCATAAAAAAAAACCAAAGATGATGTAACTTACCAAACGAATACGTTGGGATGCTGATAGACACAAAAACAAACACAAACACACACACAAAATTCAAGCTTTCGCAACCAACGGTTGCTTCATCAGGAAAGAGGGAAGGAGAGGGAAAGACGAAAGGATGTGGGTTTTAAGGGAGAGGGTAAGGAGTCATTCCAATCCGGGGAGCGGAAAGACTTACCTTAGAGGTGTTTGTGTGTCTATCGACATGCCAGCGCTTCGGTTGGTTTTAGATATATTTTTACCATGTGGAATGTTTCCCTCTGTTTTTGTGTGTGTGTGTGTGTGTGTGTGTGTGTGTGTGTGTGTGTGTGTGTGTGTGTTTATCAAAATAAAGTGATTGTTCTTAAAACCACAATTTGTTTACAGTTCTGCAAGTAGTGGATGTTAAAAGATACTTAATAATAAAGGAAGATGACAAAAAAGACCAAAATACTGACTTCAGTCTACAGAAATTGTTTCATGCTGGGAACTTGTAAAGTGGCTCCTGCATTCAACAATTACAGAGAACACCAGAATGCAGATATTGAGATGATAAGTGACTGCTGAATAGAAAATCAACTGAAATTGTTCAACAGAGAAAAATAATCTGGAGTAGATGAGATACCTGTAATTCTCTTCAGAGAGTGCATGGAAAAACTTGATTCTCATCTAACAGCAATTTTTCATAGTGGAGTAACAAAGGATCAAATGATTGGAAAAAAAAGTGCAGGTCATTACCATTTTTAAGAATGGTCATCAAGACAGTTGTTCATAATTATAGGCCATTATTGCTGAAGTAAATCTGTAGCACAATCATGAAATATGATGAATATTTATGCATTATGACATTTTTGGAAAATTAAAATCTCCACTCTACCAATTAATGTAATTCCTAAACCAGAGACCTTGGAGAACACAGCTCACTCTGTTAGCCTATAAAATAGAGAGAGCTTTTTTTTTAATAATAATTATTAAAATAAGAGGCAGCGCCCAGGATTATGGTATGTTTGTTGACCTTTGCAAGGAATTGAGTACAGTTCCACACTGTCTTTTTGTGAACAAAATAAGAGCTTCCAAGTTTTGGACCAGATTTGCAATTCAATTCAGAACTTCCTACCAGTTAGAACTCGACAAGTAGTTTTTAACGAGATGAAATTGACAGATGTAACAAGACATCCTGTGAAACATTACTAAATGCCTTCTCTAACAATTACTTAGAACAGATAGTTCGGAACCCCACTTATGGTGAAAATACATTAGATCTAAAGGCAACAAACAGACATGACCCTTAGAGTCTGTCCACATCAAAACTGGTATCTGTGACCATGACGTGCTTGAGGTAACAATGATTACCAAAGTACAACAAGGAACTAAAACAAGTAGAAATACATATATGTTTAGTAAATTAGATAGAAAAAAGCAGTAGTGCCATGCCTCAATGAGTACCTTGAAACTTTCAGCACAGGGGAGGAAGTGTGGCTCAAATTTTAAAAGAACAATTGCCTGTGCAGTCGGTAGATATGTACCCAGTAGAACAGTTCATAATGGGACAAACCCTCCATGCTAAACAGTCACTATACAGAAACTTCTAAAGAAACAGAGACTACTGCATAATAGGTGTAAAATAAAGCATAGGGCTACAGACAGATGTCGAATGAATTGTGTTTGGCTATCAAGAGAGCAATGTGTTAAGCCTTCAGTGACTAACACAGCAAAATATTGTCAACGAATATTTCACAAAACCTAAAGAAATTCTGGTCATATGTAAAGGCTGTTAGTGGCACCAACGTTAGCGTCCATTCACTCACTGTTTAGACAGGGACTGAAACTGAGGGTAGTAAAGCAAATGTAGAAATGGTTGACTGTGTTTTCAAGTGTTCCCTTACAAGGGAAAACGCAGGAGAATTGCCCCAATTTAGTGTCAGTTGCATTGAGAAACAGTAAAAACCATTAAAATTGAATACATCTGAATTTGTGGCTGAGTTAGTGTCTCTTTAGCTATAATCTATCGTAGATCCCTCGAACAAAAAACCACGTCCAGTAGTCGGAAGCAGCATAGGTCACTCCCATTTACAAGAAGACTACTAGAAATTATCCAATATCTCTGACATCACATTGTGGTTGAATTTTAGATATATTCTCAATTAAAATATAATTAGGTACCTCAAACAAAATGACCTCCTACATGCCATCCAGCATGGGTTCCAAAAACATTGATCACGTCAAACCTGACTCTCACTTTTTTTCACGGGTAGATGCAGTATTTCCTGATTTTTGAAAAGCATTGGCCTCAGTACCACATCTACGCTTATTATCAAAGTACCACATCTACGCTTATTATCAAACATATGATCATAGGGGGAATGAAGCAAAATCTGCAACTGGACTGAGGGTTGTTTGATCGGGAGGATGCAGCGTGCTATCTTGGTTGGAGAGTCGTTATCAGATGTAGAAGTAACTTCAGGAGAGCCCCAGGGAAGTGTGTTGGGATCCTCCCTGTTCGTGTTGTATATTAATGACCTTATGGACAACACTGATGGTAACCTCAAACTTTTTGCAGACAGTACAGTTATCTATAATGAAGTACCATCTGGAAGAAACTGCATAAATATTCAGTCATGCATTTTCCAAAATGAAAAGACATAGTACCCTAAGACTATAATATCGGTGAGTTGCGGCTGAAATTGGCAAACTCATACAAATAACATATGATATGAAATGATCACATAGGCTCAGTCATGGGTACAGCAGGTGGTAGCCTTTGGTTTATTGGTACAATACTGGACATATACGGTCAGTCTTTAAAGGAAATTGCTTACAAAACACTCATACGACCCATCCTAGAATATTGCTCAATGAATGGGACCTGTACAAAATATGACTAACAGGGGCTATTGAATGTACACAGAGGAGGGTAGCACAAATGGCCACATGTATGTTTTATCTATGGGAAAAAGTCACAGAGATGCTGAAGAAACTGAACTGGCAGGCTCTAGTAGATAGATGAAAACTATCCCAAGAAAGACTACTTACAAATTTTCAAGGATTGGCTTTAGATGAGAGGAATAGACTACAAACCCCTCTGCATCATTTTCACAAGGAGTGTGAGGACAAGACCGATTACAGTGCGCGCGCACACACACACACACACACACACACACACACACACACACACACACATTTAAACAATCTTCTTTCCCATGCTCCATATGTGAACGGTATGGGGAAAGAGGCCTAATAACTGGTAAAATGGGATGTACCCCTTGCTATACTCTTCACAGTGATTTGCCGAGTGCAAATGTAGATGTAAAATTAATTTCAGGAATACACCAAGGGAGCATTACATGACCATTACTGTTTACGATATGTGTAAATGGTCTAGTGGGTAACATTTGGAGTTACACTAGGCTCTTAACAGATGATGCTGTTATCTGTAAGAAGGTTGCAGCATCAGAAGACTGTAGCAAATTGCACCAAGGCCCATGGGAGATCAACATTTGGTGCAGAGAATGGCAGTTGATGCTGAATGTAAATAAATATACTGTGTTCCACACAAATAGACAAAGAGACCAAGTACTGTACCATTACATTAATGGCAAAACATCACTGGAATCAGTAACAACCATCAAACACCATGGCGTAGCCATCCAAAATAAGTTATAAGTGCAATGACCACAAAATTAATTGCAAGAAAAGCAGTGGCCAGGCTGAAATTCATTTCAAGAGTATTAAAGAAAACATTTGTAAGACCATTTCCTATGTATGGCTTATGAGGCTAGATACAGAAGACCCATAAAAGAATGGCACAGTTTGTTAAGAGATTGTTTAGCAAGCACAAGAATGTTACAAAGACGCTCAGTAAACCCCAGTGGCAGATGCCACAAGAGAGGCACTACAGATTTACGTTTGTAATCCCGAAAGTGAACGTTTCAAGAAGAGTCAGGGAACATGTTATTTCTTGACACACATCTCACAAAATGACCGTGATCAGAAAACTGGAAATTAAAGAGTTCATACGGAGGTTTGTCAATAGTCATTTTTCTCATGCATGATTTGCGAATGGAACAGGGAAGTGGGGGAATGATAGTACTACCAGAATTACCCACCAAAATCAGTGCAATGTGACTTTCACAGAGTGGTTGTATATCTGTTGCCCTATGTTTATTGCAAATCATGACCTGGCTCACTTCCAGGAATTTTCTCACCCCAAAATGAGTGCTGCAATATGTCTGACCTGTAAACGGAGTTTTGTAAGGACCTACTGCCTTAATCACTTTCTCTGCACTGGGAGTGGTTGTACAACACCATAGCCCAATCCTCCTGTATGGCCAGATTTTATCAAGGAAAGTAAGACTTGCTTTTCCCTTGCTGCCATGTGAGATTTGATTCATTACCTATTTTATACAGGGTATAAATTTTAGAAACTTCTCCAAAAAATTGTTTACAAAGGTGTGACTGTTGAAATCATCAGAGAACTTATAGTTTTTGTTACATACATCCAAGTCGATATTGCTTTTTCTGTTAGAGTTTCCTACAATTTTGTATCCATCAGGGGTAGATCTCAGCCTTTTATTTGGTATTTAGTTATTAAGACTGATGAAAGAATTTTTAGCTGAAATTATTAGTACAAACACATTTTGTATTTCAAAATAATTCCATCTGCAAGTAGAATATGCCCCGTTTTTCGCCTAACATGGAATTCTCAACTAATAAGCAGAACAAATAATTTGGTATACGAGTGCATTCATCATCTTGCATAACCTCATGTTCTTTATTTTTACATTTCCTATGGATTTCACTTTTTTGGCGCTTTGATATTTATGTGCAATTTCTGCTGATATTTTACAGATAAGGAGACAATGCCGGCGGGGTTTGGATACTCATTAGAGGAAAAAACCTCATGAGGAAAATATTTTGTAATATTTAATGATACATTGCATAAAATATGTACAAGACATTTTCAAAAATATAATTCAGATAAAATATTTTCTGGCTCAACAACTTTACAGGATGGATGTTGCAGAGGTAAATATTACTTCAATAAATGTTAATGGTAGCAGTAACAATGTTTACAACACATAAATGTCTCTTTAAAAAACAGTGTTGTCTGGACTGTACAACGGAGAACAAACACTAAAAATAACAACACTAGCTATACTGTAACATCAATAACACAACAGTTAACGAATGCTCAGTGGCAAAGGGCACCCTTACATATTACAGGCAATTTTTATAACATTAATAAAAAACATTATGTTCACAAATGATCATCTTCCTCCTAAAATGCAACACACCATTACAGGTATAGAATGTCCAGGCAATTATAAACATTGTACAAGTCAAGGGTTTAACTATTGCAGAATTCGAGAGACTACTTTAGGCAACTCTGTACCTCTACATACATTGTTTGAAGAGTGGCTGCAGAAATATTATGATACTGTACAAAATTTACAAAAATGCAGTCCATGCAAAAGCAATCAATGAATCTTTAAGGAAAAATACAACAATAAAACAATTTATCACCATGATATCACAGGCAAGAAGTTTAATAACAGGCCAGATACAAAATAATACTGAATAATAAGCAAAATACATTAACAGATTTTGTTATTAAATCATACTCAAAGGAATTAATTATATGGCACTTACAAAACAGAATTTCAACAATATTTTTCTTTCCCAGCTGCAGAAATGTGGATATATGCAAAGTATATCATTACTTTATTCCAGTAAAGAATAATAATGCATTGCAGACAATTTAACACCTCTAGCAAAATGATATTTTATTTCAGTTCAGATTTAGCAATAACAAATTTTTATGATGTACCAATAAATTGTTAATGGTAGTAACATAAGCAGTGTGTTCACTTTCCAGCCACTGGATTGAAAATAATTGGAGCTGAGCTGTGTAACACAAGTTTAAAAACACATTTAATTTCGCACAATTGTAATTTTACTTAATTTATTATCAGTACAAAGACAG
This sequence comes from Schistocerca serialis cubense, assembly GCF_023864345.2. NCBI lineage: Eukaryota > Metazoa > Arthropoda > Insecta > Orthoptera > Acrididae > Schistocerca > Schistocerca serialis. Next base: position 314,415,739 of record NC_064638.1, read on the forward strand.
AGAACACCAAAAGAAAGGTATACGCAGAGCCCACAGTGAAGGAAAAGATTTAGAAATCCTGTATCATGCATGTCAGTATCTTCTACTTCCTGTTCTCCATTGTTAATCTGATAAAGGAAGTTCAGAAAATTGCAGCAACTTCGGATTCAATCTCTCACACCCCCCCACCCCCTTTCTCCATCCTGTTCTGCTCCAGTTTGAAAAGCAGATGCCTTTGTCAAAAAAATTATTGTTGTTCATGATTTTATTTGAATAACTATACACAACACAAAATTGAACATAATGTGAAATGTGCTGTAATTAACATTGTCTCATTTCAAATACATTGAAGGCTGAAGGGATTATTATACTGGAGATGACAAACTCTTGTCTTGCTCTGATTTGAGAATCATCTGACTTGAACAGTTCAAGATGGCTCATAGTTTAATATCAAATCTGAACCATTAACTAACTTTTTTAATTCACTCAAAGTATTGCCAGATGAAAACTTGATGCAATCTAACAGGACAGAAAAAGACAATTTAACACCCAAAGAGCCACTTGTGGTACCCAACATATTTTCACAACTATTGAACCATCATTGTCCCTTTTTATACAAATTTTCAAAGAAATTCTGCAATACACTATAAACTTTCTCAAAGGCAGATGATTGAAATTTTTGTTTGGAAACTTGACACTATTGGAGATGACAAGTTTCACTAAAAATCACCACATGGAATGGAAAAATATACACTAAGTCAGATGAATCAGAAACACTGCAGCAAAACATAACACAGAAATTACCGCATGTCTGGCCTGCATGAAACAGAACATAAATATTTAGCACAAGAAATTGTACAATCACTAAAACTCTTTATCACCACTGTATGTCACTTAGCAAGGGCAACAAATTATTTTCATCCATTAACTGACATTTTACCCTGCAATAAGTGTACAGTTAGTAGGGAAGTAACACAGTTATAGAGTTGGTGAAAGAAAATGGTAAATATACCAATAATCAACTGCATTATTATCAAGGATCAATTTCAAATCATCATTCTGACTATCTTCTGACAAGTTAATGGCTAACTCCTGTCCAACCCAGTTAAGTATGTGCCTGGAGTTACAACAGTGTTATTTCAAATTTAGTGTTGCAGCACAGCAAGTACAGTCAGTTTTGTTAAACAAATCAAACTGTTTGCAGGCTGCAAGATAAGGTGCAAAACAACACGAATAGAATAGTTCATTTTAGTCTTACTGTGACTAATAATATATGGCATTTTGTCATTAAATTATTGTCTTCTGTATTCCCAAGATGACTATGCCCCTTATCCATTTGTAATCCTAAAAAATGATGATGATATTTGAAGTGAAAGGTTCTAGTTACTCCTCTATTCACTATCTGTGCCGAGTACCGAAACAACTCCCTCTCACTGATACCAGATACCACACCACGAAATGAACCGCACTGTGAATGCGAATTAATCATAATTCTTAATGCATAAAGAACTGCAGGGGGCAAGAGACTATAAAGTGTCCCAAACAAAACAAAAATTTAGGGATATCTCTCATACAAACTATCTTTTAGTCAACCACTTTTTGTTATTTTTCTCTAAGCCACAGTATACGACTCTCCATGCGTACATGCACACACACCTAGGCATAGATTTATAGATATAAAACTCCACTTAAAACCTGCAACTTCTGTTTCCTGTGTTTCGTTAAAACTATGTTTCACCTCATCCATCAATTCTGTTCACACAGTAGAAAGCAGAAATTTCTCTGAGCCCACGTTATTCACAATGATCTATAACCTCTAATATTCCAAATTTTACACTTTCAGAATTGTTGTTATAAAACAAGTAGAGGTTTGAACTTTGTTTTACCGTATTCCTGAGATATAATAATCAAACAAGCCTGTGGTGCCTCATTTCATTTATCATTATTGTACCATCAATGTATACCTATTCTTAAAACCACTGATAAACTGTTTAGTTCCCACATAACATTCATGTAATAGTTTATTTATTATGTAATCAAGCACATTGTATTTAAACATGTCTAAAAATAAAAATAAATCAACCACTTTTGTGCTGGAGATCATACACAAAGGACACATATAGATACTCAAAAATTTTCTTAAAATAGAATTCAGTAAGAAATTTGTTAAAGAAATGTACAGATGCAGCTAGTGCAATGAAATGCAGTCTCTTCTCTTAGACATACACCTACTAAAACTTAATCTAAGCACATATTTAACAAAAAAAGTAATAACAGTTAATGGTGATATGCACAAGGATGAGTTGCATTTAGATAAAAATATGCAGTGATTTACAATGGAATACAAGCAAGTATATGTTTTTGTACACTGAGATCCGTGTACTGTTTGTAATGGAAAAGCTTTTTGAAAAAAAAAAAAAATAATAATAACAACAAAATTTCACATAACATTCAACAAAGCTATTCTCCTACAACATTTAACGACCAAGTCACTGTAAGTACTACACGCATACGCACATATGGTTTAGGACTATTTAATGAACTACATAAAATATAAAGCAAGTATCACAGGATGTTTTAAGGACTGTTCCACATCAACTTATGGAGAGTACGGTGGTGGAGGTGGGATGCTTTCTAGTGGAGTGCCCCTGCCCCACCCTCCAACTGAGAATGTTTCCAGCCCATCCCAATCGCCAAAGATTCTCTGACGCTCTGCGTCTTCATTTGGCGAGTAATACTGGAGGAGATTACTTGCTGTTGCAAATACTGCAACCACACCTTAAACAATTAGAACAGATAAATCAATAAACTGGGAGCTTTTGTTATAAAATTAGTTGCATGCTACATCAGAATGGAATAAAAATACATAAAGTACATTAAGTTCAAACTGTCTCTTAATTCCATGCCTGAGAGGTAAAAAAGCCTAAGTTCAATTTCCTCATTTTCACCTTAGTCATATTTGTAACTCCCACACATGATTTCATTCTTGTATGAAGGGCAGCAGTTGTGTTACAGTTCCACCCAATTTAGGCTGTACCTGAATCAGTCCTGGACTGGAACAAGTGAAGCAGTTTCTGAATTATAAAAATGGTCATAAGCTGAAACTGTGAAAAGGATGCCCCTTTACCTCTCGGGTATGGAATTAAATTTCACATGGCAGAGACATGGAAAGACCCAATGAAATATCCAAGAACGGAAATAAAAATTACATTTTCAGTAGTAAAGAAATGTTCCAAGGCATTTTAATCATGCTTAAAAAACATCAATCATCATCATCATCATCATCATCTAAGACTGATTATGCCTTTCAGCATTCAGTCTGGAGCACAGTCCCCTTATAAAATTCCTCCATGATCCCCTATCAGTGCTAACATTGGTGCCTCTTCTGATGTTAAGCCTATTACTTCAAAATCATTCTTAACCACATCCAGGTACCTTCTCCTTGGTCTACCCCAAGTCCTCCTACCCTCTACTGCTGAACCCATGAGTCTCTTGGGTAACCTTGCTTCTTCCATGCATGTAACATGACCCCACCATCTAAGCCTGTTCGCCCTGACTGATACATCTACAGTGTTCGTTCCCAGTTTTTCTTTGATTTCCTCATTGTGGACACCCTCCAGTCATTGTTCCCATCTACTAGTAGCTGCAGTCATCCTAGCTACTTTCATACCCGTAACCTGAATCCACCATGCTTTCGCACCCATACAACAAAGTTGGTCAAAGATTGAACGGTGCACAGATAACTTGGTGTTGCAGAAGAGAGTAGATCGTAGTTGAGCCCTCACTGCATTAGCTTTGTTACACCTCGCTTCCAGTTCTTTCACTATGTTGCCATCCTGTGAGAATATGCATCCTAAGTACTTGAAACCGTCCACCTGTTCTAACTCTGTTCCTCCTATTTGGCACTCAATCCGTTTATATCTCTTTCCCACTGACATTACTTTCGTTTTGGAGATGCTAATCTTCATACCATAGTCCTTACATTTCTGATCTAGCTCTGAAATATTACTTTGCAAACTTTCAATCGAATCTGCCATCACAATTAAGTCATCCGCATATGCGAGACTGCTTATTTTGTGTGCTTATTTTGTGTTCACATATCTTAATCTCACCCAGCCAGTCTATTGTTTTCAACAAATGATCCATAAATAATATGAACAACAGTGGAGACAGGTTGCAGCCTTGTCTTACCCCTGAAACTACTCTGAACCATGAACTCAATTTACCATCAACTCTAACTGCTGCCCGACTATCCATGTGAAGACCTTTAATTGCTCGCAACAGTTTGCTTCCTATTCCATAATCTCGTAGAACAAACAATAACTTCCTCCTAGGAACCCGGTCATATGCCTTTTCTAGATCTATAAAGCATAGATACAATTTCCTGTTCCACTCTTAACACTTCTCCATTATTTGCCGTAAGCTTAAGATCTGGTCCTGACAACCTCTAAGAGGCCTAAACCCACACTGATTTTCATCCAATTGGTCCTCAACTAATATTCCCACTTTCCTTTCAACAATACCTGAGAAGATTTTAGCCACAACACTGATTAAAGAGATACCTCTGCAGTTGCTACGATCTTTTCTGTTTCCATGTTTAAAGATTGGTGTGATTACTGCTTTCATCCAGTCTGATGGAACCTGTCCCGACTCCCACGCCATTTCAATTATCCTGTGCAGCCATTTAAGACCTGACATTCCACTGTATTTGATGAGTTCCGACTTAATTTCATCCACCCCAGCCGCTTTATTGCACTGCAATCTATTGACCATTTTCTCCACTTCCTCAAATGTGATACTATTTCAGTCATCATTCATATCCCATTGTACCTCGAAATATGAAACATTACTGATCGTATTTTCACCTACATTGAGCAACTCTTCAAAATATTCACTCCATCTGCCCAAGGCATCAACAGGATTCACCAGCAGTTTTCCTGACCTGTCCAAAATACTTGTCATTTCCTTCTTACCTCCCTTTCAAAGACTGCTAATTATTCCAAAGTCTTCCCAAGATTTCTTCTTGGATGCTGCAATTATCTGTTTGGCTTTGTTTCTTTCTTCAACATAACTTTCTCTGTCTACCTGAGTTCTAGTATGTAGCCATTTCTGATACACCTTCTTTTTCCTTTTACAGGCTGCCTTGACTGTGTCAGTCCACCAAGCTGTTTGCTTCATCCTACCTTTACACACTACTGTTCCAAGACATTCTTTAGCCACTTCTAGTACTGTGTCCCTGTACCTTGTCCATTCCTTTTCCAATGACTGTAACTGACAACATTCAACTAACTGGTACCTTTCTGAGATCACTGTTATGTACTTGTGCCTGATTTCCTTATCCTGAAGTTTCTCCAGTCTTATCCTCCTACATATGGATCTGACCTCCTGCACTCTCGGCCTCACAATACCAATTTCACTGCAGATTAAATAGTGATGAGTGTCATCAAAAAATCCCCTGAATACACGTGTCCCTCACAGCCTTCCTGAATTCCTGATCTGTTATTATATAGTCAATGACAGTTCTGGTTCCCCTGCCTTCCCAAGTATATCAATGAATGTTCTTATGTTAAAAAAAGGAGTTTGTGATTACTAAGCCCATACTGGCACAGAAATCCAAGAGTTGTTTCCCGTTCCTGTTGGTCTCCATATCCTTTCTAAATTTACCCATAACCTTTTCATACCCTTCTGTTCGATTTCCAATCCTGGCATTAAAATCACCCGTGAGCAGAACACTGTCCTTGTCCTTTACTCTAACAACTACATCACTGAGTGTGTCATAAAAACTATCCATCTTATCTTGATCTGTCCCTTAACGATGTGAATATACTGACAATCCTAATTTTCTTGCTAGACACTGTCAAATCTATCCACATCAGTCGTTCGTTTACTTGCCTTATTGCAACTATGCTGGGTTCCATTTCTTTCCTCATGTAAAGTCCTACACCCCATTGTGCTATTCCTACTTTGACTCCTGACAGGTAGACATTGTATTCTCACATTTCCTCTTCTTTCTCACCCCTTACCCAAATGTCACTAACAGCTAAAACGTCCAACCCCAACTTATTTGCAGCCTCTGAGAGCTCTACCTTCTTCCCAGAGTAGCCCCCATTGATATTAATAGCTCTCCATCTCGTTACCATTTGTTTGCCGAGTCGTATCTTAGGAGTGCCTCGTTTGTCAATTAGAGGAGGGACTCTGTCACCTTCAAAGGTCCGAGGCATTTTGCTCTGATCGTTGCCAGCATCATATTTAAAGTACCACGGAACCAGGTTGCTAGCCTTACTTGCCCTGCGTCCCATTGAGTTGTACCCCTAACGGTTGAGGGAGTATCTGGTGGTTTTGGTAGTCTTTGCCGTCTCAGCACAAAGGTGACCACAACTCAGAATATGTCCAGATGCCGAGCCTTATTCCAAAGTCACTGGTATCCCGACTGTCAGGACCACTTACTTGGCCATTCATATGTTGCCCATAGTTCATGAACTAGGGCATGACAACAGAAACCCACACCATGAACCACATCGACCTTAATTATAAAATTGTTATGGTACCTCCATAAGTGAATGGAACTCAAAGAGAATTTAGTCAGATGTCCGACCATGATGCATTTCTAAAACTTCACATTGTGCACAGAGGTATTCCATTCTTTTATACATATTATCTTCAGATGCTTGATCAGTCCCCACATTTTATTTTGCAAAAGCACTAAAGTCATTTAATACTTCAGGAGTAATTTGTTTAAAAACATGCCCACCTGCTAACCTGTACAGCTCTCACCCATAGTATACAGGATGCAGAGTGCTGATCAGGAAGTGGAGCTAATAAGAGATACTGACACTGTTTCAGGTGCCAGTGTGATTTGTTTAGATTCTTTTACAAGGCTATGATGAAGACAGTATATACAGCAGAGATACAGCTTGTGTTTCAAAATTATAACAGGTTTGCATTTGAATAGGTTATTAACACAAGAGCATAAGTTTTTAACTGTAATACATAATTAAAAATTAACATAAATGAAAAATATGTTACCTGCTGCTGTGATGGTGTAACAACCATACTCGTAAGCAACTTTCACTTCCCTTTCCGGGTTGGAATTTTGAATTACTCTCTGCAGTAACGTTGTGATATAATAGCACAGTCCAATAATGGCAACTACACAAATAACTGGAAAGAGAGGGGGAGAGAGCAAGTATGAGAGCACAAACTTTACAAAAAGTCACTTGCACATATGGCCAACTAATGAGACATGTTTAGAAAGTAAGAGTAATGTGATCATAATGGGATGTGGTTTTTTGTTTTTTTTTTTTTTAAGGTTGGCAAACTGAGTGGTAGGGGGGGGGGGGGGCGGCGGCACTGACCAGAGCAAGCATCGCAGGTATATGGTAATATGTAAAATCACAAATTCATGTAAAATCATGTTGTACATCCCATTTGCATGAAAGATGTCAGTACGAAATCCAACAAAGTGCAAGCCACATGCTGTGATCTGCTTTTTACTCATGGAAGGAATAACACCTACCAAAATTTTTTCACGAATCAAAACAGTTTACGGCAAAGGTGTTATGTACAGAAAGAGTGTGTTTAAGAGGTGTAGGGAGTTTAGTGGAGGCAGAACAAATGTTCATAACAGAGGGGTGGAAGACCATCAATTTTCGCTGATGAATTGGTAGGGGAAAAAACAAATAAAATAAAATAAAATAAATAAAACTGTTCATGAAGACCCTGATCGGCAGAGGATGAAATTTCTGTGATGTTTCCACAACTATTCACAATTCTTTTAAGTAAGACACTTACAGAAAAACTGACTTACTGGAAACTGCCCAAGATGGATCCCAAAACAGCTGACAGAATAGCACAAGAAAATTCAGGTCAATAGCAACCACAAGTTTTTTGAGAAACTTTAAATGTAAGGTAAGGATTTTATGAACTCTATTGTTACTGGAAATGAAATGTACATGACTCATTACACACCCAAGACAAAAAGACAATCGTCACATTGGTGCCAAACTAATTCCCCATCTGCTAAAAAATTTGAAACCACAATTTCCAGCAAAAATAAAATAAAATAAAAAATGGCCTCAGTATTTTGGGACCAAACAGGCATCATTTTGATTGAATTTCTGCCTCAGGGGGAGATCGTCAATGTGCAACAATATAGTCATACTCTACAAGACTCAGGAGTATTCAATCAAAAGGAAGGGAATACTGACAAGACAATTGTGCTTATTGTATGAGAATGCCCATCCTCACACAGCTTTATCCACCAAGATGCTATTCGACTCTTTTTCGTTGGGATGTTTTGAACCACCCCCTTATTCCCTGCCTTGGTGACTTCAGATTATTATCTTTTCACTTCCCTGAGGACATATACACTACTGGCCATTAAAAGTGCTACACCAAGAAGAAATGCAGATGACAAACGGGTATTCATTGGACAAATATATTATACTAGAACTGACCTGTGATTAAATTTTCACGCAATTTGGGTGCATAGACCCTGAGAAATCAGTACCCAGAACAACCACCTCTGGTCGTAATAACGGCCTTGATACACCGGGGCATTGAGTCAAACAGAGCTTTGATGGCATGTACTGGTACAACTGCCCATGCAGCTTCAACATGATGCCACAATTCATCAACAGCAGTGACTGGCGTATTGTGACGAGCCAGTTGCTCGGCCACCATTGACCAGACGTTATCAATTGGTGAGAGATCTGGGGAATGTGCTGGCCAGGGCAGCAGTCGAACATTTTCTGTATCCAGAAAGGCCTGTACAGGCCCTGCAACATGCGGTCGTGCATTATCCTGCTGAAATGTAGAGTTTCACAGGGATCGAATGAAGAGTAGAGCCACGGGTCGTAACACATCTGAAATGTAACGTTCACTGTTCACAGTACCGTCAATGTGAACAAGAGGTGACCGAGATGTGTAACCACTGGCACCCCATACCATCACGTCGGGTGATATGCCAGTATGGCGATGACAAATATACGCTTCCAATGTGCGTCCACCACAATGTCGCCAAACACAGATGCGACCATCACAATGCTGTAAACAGAACCTGGATTCATCCGAAAAAATGACGTTTTGCCATTGGTGCACCCAGGTTCATCGTTGAGTACACCATCGCTCGCGCTCCTGTCTGTGATGCAGCGTCAAGGGTAACCGCAGCCATGGTCACCGAGCTGATAGTCCATGCTGCTGCAAACGTCATCTAACTGTTTGTGCAGGTGGTTGTTGTCTTGCGATCATCCCCATCTGTTGACTCGCAGATCGAGACATGGCTGCACGATCCGTTACAGCCATGTGGATAACATGCCGGTCATCTAGACTGCTAGTGATACAAGGCCATTGGGATCCAGCACAGCGTTCCGTATTACCCTCCTGAACCCACCAATTTCATATTATGCTAACAGTCATTGGATCTCGACCAACACGAGCAGCAGTGTCGCGATACGATAAACCGCAATCACGATAGGCTAGAATCCGACATTTATCAAAGTTGGAAACGTGATGGTACGCATTTCTCCTCCTTACACGAGGCATCACAACAACGTTTCACCAGGCAACGCCAGTCAACTGCTGCTTGTGTATGAGAAATCGGTTGGAAACTTTCCTCATGTTAGCACCTTGTAGGTGTCACCACTGGCGCCAACCTTGTGTGAATGCTCTGAAAAGCTAATAATTTGCATATCACAGCATCTTCTTCATATCAAATTTCGCATCTGTAGCATGTCATCTTCGCGGTGTAGCAATTTTAATAGCCAGTAGTGTATGTGTGAAAGTTATTTTCAACTGATGAGCAGGTGTAGAAAGAAGTTCTGAAGTGGGGGACGGGGCTGGCGGGAGAGTTCAAGGAGGGCATAAAGGAGCTTGTGTCACAGGTCATCACTTGCACTGGATGGGATGATGATTATGTCAACAAATAATAGTCAACAAGTGTACCAACAAAATCCTGTAATTTTTTTCCAATAGCACTTTTTCTAAAAAAAATGTATAAAGATCGGGTGCACTTAATACTGAACATGCTTCATACATAAGATCAACACACACACACACACACACAAACACACACACACACACACACACACACACACACACACACACACTATGAAATGTACCATCCCACTCACAAAACACCTGCATTTTCAGTTTGGTTTCCATAGGAACATAGTTTATAAAAATGCAAAAAATATATCTGATTTTGAGGTAACTTTAAATAAATGTTACACTAAAAAACTCTACCATTAATTCCTTAGTTTAACAACCACTTTTCCATATGTTAAAAAGAATCAAAGAATGATTAGGATTTAACTTGTCTTCAACAACAAGGCAATTAGAGATGAAACATCTGAACATTTCTCAAACAACTGAGCAGGCAAGTTATATTCAGTAGTTTCATATTTAGCATTAAAATCAGTTGCTCATCATTATTGCAATGATTTACACATGCATTGTGCCATTTTTCTACTTGGAACCTAATAGAATAACAGATCTTTTGTATTTAGAAGTAAAATACACAACAAAAGAAATTCAACCCTATAGCCGCATCTGCCAACGTCCAAATATCATCAATTAACGATTTTATCACACACACACACACACACACACACACACACACACACACACGTGCATTAGCTGTGGATTGGCTGTGAGCCGAAATGAATTTTTAAAAGCATACTGAAAGAACCCACATTTGTCAAAACACAAATAATTAATTTAAATCTGTTTTAAAAACTGTATTAATTATTTTTCAGCACCTCTAATTTACTGGTGAGATGTTCAGAGTTCCTCTTGTCTGTGCTTCCATTCAGTTAGGTCACAAATAGTAGAGAGCATTTTCATGCCTTTTGATACATTTACAAAAGAATCTTTCAAACTGTTTCATGGGAAGATGATACATAACCAAAGCCCTGACGAAGGATGGGATTCATACATTCCAGTCTGGGATGGTATTGAGTAACGAGGGGGACTCCTTTTTAGCTGGTTCTTAGGGGTGGCGGGATGATTGGGGATGTGATGGGATACGGCACAGAAAATCTGTTTGTGGACTAGGTCTGGGGGATAGTGTGTCAGTGAAGACCACTGTGAGACCTTCATCATAGTGGGTATGGTACTTCTTGTCATTACAGATAACTGTCTATGGGCGGCAAGGCTGTATGGAAGAGATTTCTTGGTGTGGAGGGGATGGTAGCCTTCAAAATGCATGTACTGTAGGTGGTTGGTGAGTTATGTGTGGACAGAGGTGCAGATGGAGCTATCAGAGGAGGTGATAAATTTCCAGGAAGGTGGCACAATGGGTTGGAAGACCACATGAAGTGTATGTGAGAGAAGGTGTTGAGGTTGTGAAGGTCTGAGGACAGGGTGTCTTGGCCTTGGGTCCAGATCCTGAAAACATCAACAATGAACTTCAACCATACAAGCGATTTGGGGTGTTGGATGGGAGGTAGGAAGGTTCTTCTAGACAGTCCATAAACATGTTGGCTTACGAGGGTGTCATGCAGGTGCCCATGGCTGTGCTGTGGATTTGTTTGAACACCTTCCCTTCAAAGGAGACATAGTAGTGTGTTCAAGATATACAGGGTTATTACAAATGATTGAAGCAATTTCATGAATTCACTGTAGCTCCATTCATTGACATATGGTCACGACACACTACAGATACGTAGAAAAACTCAAAGTTTTGTTCGGCTGGAGCCTCACTTCAGGTTTCTGCCGCCAGAGCACTCGAGAGCGCAGTGAGACAAAATGGCGACAGGAGCCGAGAAAGCCTATGTAGTGCTAGAAATGCACTCACATCAGTCAGTCATAACAGTGCAACGACACTTCAAGACGAAGTTCAACAAAGATCCACGAACTGCTAACTCCATTCGGCGATGGTATGCGCAGTTTAAAGCTTCTGGATGCCTCTGTAAGGGGAAATAAACGGGTCGGCCTGCAGTGAGCGAAGAAACGGTTGAACGCGTGCGGGCAAGTTTCACGCTTAGCCCGCGGAAGTCGACGAATAAAGCAAGCAGGGAGCTAAACGTACCACAGCCGACGGTTTGGAAAATCTTACGGAAAAGGCTAAAGCAGAAGCCTTACCGTTTACAATTGCTACAAGCCCTGACCCCCGATGACAAAGTCAAACGCTTTGAATTTTCGGCGCGGTTGCAACAGCTCGTGGAAGAGGATGCGTTCAGTGCGAAACTTGTTTTCAGTGATGAAGCAACACTTTTTCTTAATGGTGAAGTGAACAGACACAATGTGCGAATCTGGGCGGTAGGGAATCCTCACGCATTCGTGCAGCAAATTCACAATTCACCAAAAGTTAACGTGTTTTGTGCACTCTCACGGTTTAAAGTTTACGACCCCTTTTTCTTCTGCGAAAAAAACGTTACAGGACACGTGTATCTGGACATGCTGGAAAATTGGCTCATGCCACAACTGGAGACCGACAGCGCCGACTTCATCTTTCAACAGGATGGTGCTCCAACACACTTCCATCATGATGTTCGGCATTTCTTAAACAGGAGATTGGAAAACCGATGGATCGGTCGTGGTGGAGATCAGGATCAGCAATTCATGTCATGGCCTCCACGCTCTCCCGACTTAACCCCATGCGATTTCTTTCTGTGGGGTTATGTGAAAGATTCAGTGTTTAAACCTCCTCTACCAAGAAACGTGCCAGAACTGCGAGCTCGCATCAACGATGCTTTCGAACTCATTGATGGGGACATGCTGCGCCGAGTGTGCGAGGAACTTGATTATCGGCTTGATGTCTGCCGAATCACTAAAGGGGGCACATATCGAACATTTGTGAATGCCTAAAAATCTTTTTGAGCTTTTGTATGTGTGTGCAAAGCATTGTGAAAATATCTCAAATAATAAAGTTATTGTAGAGCTGTGAAATCGCTTCAATCATTTGTAATAACCCTGTAGTTAGAAAGGTGTATTAGGAATGAGGTAGTGGGTTTGGAGTCTGAAGACGTTGGGAGAGGCAGTGTTCAATAGTGAAAGACTATGGACATAAGGGATACTGGTGTGTAGGAAAGTGGCATCAATAGTGATGAGACAGGACGTAAAGGGGTGGTGGTGGAGAGTTGGTGAAGGAATGGTTGGTATCTTTGATATGCAAGGCTAGATTTCAGCAAAAGGTTCGAAGTGTTGGTCAATGAGGGCCAAAATTCTTTCTGTACGAGCACAATAACTGGCAACAACGGGGTGTCCTGGATTGCTGGGTTTGTGCATTTTGTGGAGCATGTAATAGGTGGGTGTGCAGAGTGTCTAAGGAGTGAGAATGGAAATAGATTCTGGGGAGGGTCTGAGGCTTTAAGCGGGAATTAGAGGTTATGCTGGAGTTCTGGGATTGGATCTCTCTGGTCGAGTTTACGGGTGGAGGTGCCCAGACAACTCGCAGAGGCCTTCCACCAGGTAGTCACTGTGATTAACAATGACAGTCCTGGAACCTTTGTCTGCTAGTAGGATAATAAAGCCAAGATCTGTTTTGAGGATGTGTATGGCTGTCCTGTCTCCAGATCAAAGTTGATTTCTTTGGATGGGACCTGGGGAAAGGTGGTGAGGCCAAGTAGGAGATATGGAATTCCTGGAAGCTGACCAAATGGTGGTTAGGTGGTAGAGAGGGGAAGGATCACAGTTGCTTAGTAGTGTGAACTGAGAGTGGTAGGGTTCAATGTTTGGTTCAGATTGGCTTTGTTTGGAAGCACTGGTGGCAGATAAGTGTTTCCACTGTAAGGATTGGGAGAAGAGCAGGTCTTTGACAAGTCCAACATGGTTAAATTTGAGTGTAGGATTTGGGGATAAGGATTTTGGTAGAAACAACAGCGTTCTGAGAATGTTTCAGCTCTGGATTTAGAGAAGTGTTGGAATGGTCTGGGTGCCATAAGGGGATGAGAAGGAGGAACACTGTCTGTAGGTTAGGGGATGAATAGTGGTGCCCAAGGCAGCAGTAGTATGTCAACAGGCTGGATACTTTATGGTGATGGTGCCTGGAATGCTCTATTTTTAAAGATTTGTGAAAGATAATTGCAGTGAAATTTGTAAGTAATAGTTAAGATAACTTTTAATGTATTTCCTACAAAAGAATTCGACAACTGAATGAATAAACAATCCTCCATCAAATATCCAAGAAACAGAAATAGTTTTCTTTGCTGACGACGCACATACCATAAATGAGCCAAACAGAGTAAAACATTTGAAACTGTAAATAATAGTTACTTGAAGAATAATGAAAGATTCTATCCAGAGGGTCTGTCACTGAATTTAGCAAAAAATAATAATAATAGATGCAATTCAATAATGCACAAGCCTGACCTCACAATTACAAATAATTTGCAAGGGAAAATCAGTCACTGACACAGGATATTCTAAATCCTTAGATGTTTCTACTGGTAAGAACCTGAAGTACAAGTTCTGTATTACGAATCTCCTTAAACATCTAACTTATCCAAGTTTTGTGTTACACGTTAATATCTGATTTTGGAGCTGAAATCATCAAGAGGTTAACAGACTTTTCCTATTTTCATTCACTGATGTCCTGTGGCATCATGTTTGGGAGTAATTCATCACTGTGGAAAAGTGTTTCTAACATAGAAGTGTGTAATAAAGGTATGTGGCGCCCATCCTAGGATTTCTAAGTAGACAGCTCTTTCAACAGCTGGCCATACTGTCAACAGCATCACACTACATTCATTCCCTTATGAATGATCAATTATAGTTTGAGAACAACACTAACATTCATCAATATAATACTAGAATGAGATGCTGAATTGCGCGCGCGCACCCCCCCCCCCCCCCCCACACACACACACACACACACACACACACACACACACACACACACACACACACACACACACAGAGAGAGAGAGAGAGTCTCTGGCAGGTGAAGACAGACTGCGAGCAGCAGTGCATGACAAGAGTGGCAACTGGGTGGGGGTAAGGAGGAGGCTGGGGCACAGAGGGGGAGGGATAGCAACGTACGGGTGGGGAATGGTGAAGTGCTGCTTGTGGGAGTGTACAGGGACGAGGTAAAAAAAGGATAGGGCAGTAAGGTGCAGTCTGGAGGTTAGATTGGGGGGGGGGGGGGGGAGAGGCATAGTGGAAAAGGACACAAGTAAAAAGTCTGAGGAAGCATTGGTGGAACAGAGGGCTAAGTAGTGCCGGAATGGGAACAGGAAAGAGGCTATATGGATAATGACAATGAGGGTCTGTCAGGAATGTACAGTATATTGTAGGGAGAGTTCCCACCTCGACAATTCAGAAAAGCTGGTGTTAGTGGGAAGGATCCAGATGACACAGGTTGTGAAGCAGTCACTGACCTGATGAATGTCATATTGGACAGCAGGGTGGTCCAGCTGTTTCTTGGCCACAGTTTGTTGGTGACCATTCGTGTGGACAGACAGCTTGCTGATTGTCATGCTCACTTAGGATTCAACGCAGCTGTTGCAGCTTAGCTTGTAGATCACATGACTTGTTTCACAGGTAGCCACACCTTTGGTGGGATAGGTGATGTTTGTGACCAGTCTGGAGAAGGTTGTGGTGGTGGTGGTGGTGGTGGTGGTGGTGGTGGGAGGATGTGTGGGACAAGAGTTGCATCCCATTTTACTACAGGGATATGAGCCACAAGTGCCTTGAAATGAGAAATGTCCTATCCACCATCCTTCCTACGCCTCCTACAATGATATTCTGCTGCCTATCAAACCAAAACAATATACTCGTCCATCCTTACACAACCCCTGCCTCATGGCTCATGTACCTGTAATAGACTTAGATGCAACACCTGTTCTGTACTTTCTCCCACCACACCTGCTCCAGTCTGGTCACAAACATCACCTATCCTATCAAAAGCACAGCTACCTGTGCAACCAGTCAAGTGATCAACACAATCAAACACCTTTGCTGAATCAAAAAAGATGCCTAGCATTTGAAACCTTAATCTATCCAGTACCTGATAGAGAAAAGAAAATATAGTATTTTCAGTTCTTAAACCACTTCTAAAACCGAACTGTACATTTGATAGCAGGCACTTCCTTCGCAACTGACCACACAGTTTTAATTTTATCCTATAACTTAGCTATTCTATTTTCATACCACATAGCTTGACTGTGACTATTTCTAACATTTTGATGTAATTCCCACTTTGTTCTACAAGATATCCTTATCCCACTAGTAAGCCACACAAGCTACCTTTTATTGCTATTACCCCATTTAGAATGTTCTAATGGAAAGCAATTCTCAAAGAGCAAGAGAAATGTGTTAAGGAAAGCATTATATTTGTCATCAATGTTATCGGCACTACAAATGTCCTGCCACTCTTGTTCCTTGACTATGTTTAGAGAACTCTCTGTTGCTGTTTTCTATAAGTTTGTAATTATACACAACACTTGTCTGAGTACAAAAATCATTTAGTGTTAAAATTTGTGCATCATGGTCCGAAAGGCCATTCACCCTTTTACCAACAGAATGCCCAACTAGTAATGAAGAAAGAACAAAAATATTGTCTATGGCCGTGCTACTGTTCCCCTCCACCCTGGTTGGAAAAAAGACAGTCTGCGTCAGATCATATAAATTTAGGACATCTTCCAACATCCTTCTTCTTGCACAATCACATACAAAATTAATATTCACATAGAACTAATTTTTGGTACTTCCTATAACGTGAACCAAGAACCCTCTCTGGTTTTGAGCAGAAATGCTCTGAATTCAGAGTTGGGGACCTATAAACAACAGTTAGAGATTTAGTTCACTAAACTCAACTGCCCCCGCACAACTTTCAAATACCTGTTCAGTGCAGTGCCGTGGTACATCTACGGACTCAAATGGCATACTGTTTTTTATGTACATTGCCACTACCCCACTCTGCTAAGAACTCCTTGAAAAAAAACAGCCAGCTAATCTGTATTCCGCTGAAGGAAGCCTTTGAACTGTCACATTATTTAAGTGGTGCTCTGATATATCAATAATGTCAAAGTCAACATCTATAAGCAGTTCACTAACTTTATCTCTAATACCTCTCATATTTTGATGAAATATGCTAATTCCTTCTCTATGAGAGGTCAGTTAAACTCATGAAGAAGACAGCTCACTCAAAACACACATTTGCAGGATGTGCTGTTGAAGATATCTCCAAAATAAATTACCAAGACATTGTGGCCTACTTGATGAACCTACTGTACTATGTACAGGGTTTTTGAAGTTCAAAGAACACCTGCAATCACTTATGTAAACATTCAATCTTTACTTAAGTGAAATTATGGTTAGTGGAACCTCATACTGCCATATATGTGCTGTGAAAGTGAAGTATGAGAAAGTCGTGCTCTGGACACAGCAGAAACATTTTCAGTTTACTTCACAAAAACTTAAAATGGAAATGACTCACCATATTCCGTTTATTCTTGTAATGTGTTCCAACACGTCAATAAAGCTATGAACTCTTAAAAATAAAATTGTATGGCCTTTGTGGATGATTGTCGAACCATGAGACTAAGTTCTGAGAATAATTACAGTGTAAACTGTAGACTGTCTTGATTCAGTATTGTTTGAGGCGAGCATTCCAGAGGGAAGATTTTTGTTAAGAATCACTTGTTGCTTTTACAGTGTGGTCCCCAGTGTCAATTGACTTCAGATTTATGTTTTCTTAGCATTTAAAATTTCCAATATATATAAAGTTACCCATTATGAGGCAATTATGCAGAATACCTTCCTAAGTATATGTCTATGTGAAGTTACACCTTGAATGGCTTAACTTTGTACACAATATTTTTAACACGTCATAAACATGATTTCCATTTACTTTGAGGTTATAATTTGCCTTAAGAACCCTGATGACCTGCATAAACCCGTTTCTATCAATTACATAACTAATCATACTTCATAAAATCAAGAAGACATAAAAAAATGTATGTCAAGTAACCCCGTTTGATGGTACATTGTAAGGCAAGTCATAACACAAGTAAAAAATAGATGGCAGAACTATGTATTTTCTTCTTAAACCCCAGAACTTAGAAATTATTTGTCAGTGAGCTACAGATTGTCACATATTGATGGCATAATATAAACAAGTGAAAGACACATTCACCGTATGACAATTTCAGAACATTCATAAAAGCAGCTGCACACTAGAATATCATGAATGAAAGCTTTGGTCAGCACCAAGAGCACATGCCCGAAACCAGTTCAAAAAATGAGAACAAGGTCATCAAAGTAGTAGAAATGCATTTTTCCAAGGATCATTTGTAGAATAATGTAGGATATGTCAGCTTCATACAAGATTAATTTAAGTCATATGTACACATAGATATACACATGTATTTAATGAGAAGAGGACTTGGTTGAAGGATCACCGGATCATACAATACACCAGCAAAGTCTTTCGAAAACTGGTCAACTTACACAAACCTTGGAAATATTCACTTTTAAGACTTTTTGTGGGCCCCTTCATGAACACCATTTGGCTTACTGTAACAGTAGCACTCTCAAACTGTAGCTTTTTGTACAACTGGGGACCACACTGTAAAAGCAACAAGTGATTCTTAACAAAAATCTTCCCTCTGGAATGCTCGCCTCATACAATACTGAATCAAGACAGTCTACAGTTTACACTGTAATTATTCTCAGAACTTAGTCTCATGGTTCGACAATCATCCACAGAGGCCATACAATTTTATTTTTAAGAGTTAATAGGTAATGCCAATAAGAGAGCCAACATTCACAGTAAGTTTTCCACAGATGGCCATAGGTCTTGAACCTCATATCTGACAGCATGACCTCTGGGACACCAAGTCCATACACAGTATATCTATGATGCACATACTGAAGTTCACACCTTTGGGTGGATGCCCACACCTTTGGGTGGATGCCAGAGTTGGTGAAAATGATGACTCTAGTCCACTTTACTAATGGCACCAATTTGTTCACAAATAGCAAAACATTTAGCATACATATCAAGTATCAACACGGTAGTAGTAAGGGCAAAGGCTAAGTAGTGTCTTGTCGGGGCACTTCATTGTTAACTCACGAATATAAAAGATTCAAATAGTGTGTTAGTCAGAAAAAAGTAACCAACAGATCAAGGCTGATTCAAGATAAGCAGAAATAAATGACATAACTGTGAAAAAAAAACATAGCAGCATCACACAGGCATGTAATAAGTACATCATGAATTGACTAAACATCTATGTGATGTTGCTGATTTTTTTAGATCTGATGGCAGTTGTAAAATCCAAAATGGGCTATCAATTTTTATTAAATATTATGTGACCAACACATCGATTTATAATCCAAATGACTTTATACTGAAATTAACACATCTGTGGGACTCAATGTTTGAAGAAAAAATTACCTATTCCTTACAACTGGGATATTCTGAATAATCACTGTATACAATTTTGAATCTCTACTGTTTACTAAACTGATAAGAGGAACCAACACCTTGAGCAAAATCAGACAAAATATCTTTTAAAAAATAGCACCCCTTATTGGTATAAAGTGCCATAATTGCTATTAAAGTTTGAAATTTCTGATTACACTGAATTCAATAACAGAAATGACAAAAGGGATACAAAAGTGACATTTAACTGCCACAGAGGTAATTTCAAACTTCTTGTTGTTGTGGTCTTCAGTCCAGAGACTGGTTTGATGCAGCTCTCTATGCTACTCTATCCTGTGTAAGGTTCTTCATCTCCAAGTACTTACCGCAACCTACATCCTTCTGAATCTGTTTAGTGTATTCATCTCTTGGTCTCCCTCTACGATCTTGACTAGAAGAAGTCAAGTTGTGCCACAAATTTCTATTCTCTCCAATTCTATTCAATACCTCCTCATTAGTTATGTGATCTACCCATCTAATCTTTAGCATTCTTCTGTAGCATCACATTTCGAAAGCTTCTATTCTCTTCTCTTTCAAACTTAACTCCATAGAATTACTTTACACTACAACACTGGCTGGTAACACAGTGCAGCAATGAAGATTGTCACAGAACAAAAATATGTGTTTGTAATGTAGTTCAGTGCTTGGATGACAATGGTGAAAACCATTGTTCACTATCAATTAAACTTAGTTCTGGAAAAACAATTTCACTTGCACTCGGCCACATTATTTATGTTGTCGCAGTGTTTAACACATTCCATTATTTTAGGAATATTATAGCCTGTTGATGGGAGTGGAGAGGGGAGGTGGAGATGGCAACTTGAGGTAGGTAAAGGGAAGTTGCAACTGCATCAGTCAATCGACTACCTCACTATAAGATAACATAGTATCAATTCTTGATAACTGTACATCTCCTAACATGAGTAATATTGTTTGTGCATGTTCGCGGATTTCTTATACTCTGCGATGTCCAGGAAGTGTGTTAATTCAGCAAATTTTTTCTGTTACATGCATGACGAGTTTATGACAGACTCACAGACATACCATTTCACCAGTCATCAAAAAGGCATTTGAATTGTATTTTGAATCAAAGGGATGTGAGAGTAAGTGCTGGGTACCACAGAGCTGCTGCTCATGTTGGTTGGTTGGTTGGTTTAAAAGAGGGGGAGGAGGGAGGAGGAGGGAACAAACTGCTAGGTCATCGGTCCCTTTTTCGACTAAAATAATTCCACAAGGGTGGGAGTAAAATAATCGAGACATAGGAAAAACAACTAAAAGAAAGGAGAAAACCACAAGAACGACAGAAGGGCAACAAACACTAAAATGGAAAAAAATCGGACAATAAAACCACAGAGAGACACAAGAAACATGTAGAAGAGACAAAACCAAGAGAACAGATTACCACGGCTGGCTGACCATGAGAGTATAAAGGAGAAACCAGCCACTCCAACACATTAAAACCTCCACCCTGAAAGCACTAGGGTGCAGGACACACAGGGACAAAGGACATGTGCTAAAACTTAGATCAAATGATAAAACCCACCCTCACGAATAAAACGTAAAACTAAAACTGCTGTTGAGGCATTGGCACCTAACACTGAAGGTTAGGTGCTGGGAAAGTTAAAAGTCCACCGCAGAGTGGCTAAAAGTGGGCAGTCCAGCAAGAGGTGGACGGCCGTCATTTGTAAGTCACAGTGACACCGAGGTGGGTCTTTGCGACAGAGGAGGTAACCATGCGTTAACCCGATATGGCCAATGCAGAGCTGGCAGACAACAACTGATTCCCTGAGTGAGGACCACATGGAAGACTTCCACACATTCGTAGTCTCCTTAATGACACGCAGTTTGTTGTGCGACTCCCAAAGCCAAAAAACCCTTTAGCATATGACAGAACATTGGTCATTTTCAGAGATGCCCACCTCCAAAAGCAGCTTCCATGTAGCCTGGTTGGTTGGTTGGTTGGTTGCTTCGGGGATGGAGACCAGACAGCGAGGTCATTGGTCTCATCGGATTAGGGAAGGACTGGGAAGGAAGTCGGCCGTGCCCTTTGAAAGGAACCATCCCGGCATTTGCCTGGAGCGATTTAGGGAAATCACGGAAAACCTAAATCAGGATGGCCGGACACGGGATTGAACCGTCGTCCTCCCGAATGCGAGTCCAGTGTCTAACCACTGCGCCACCTCGCTCGGTATCCATGTAGCCTGTTTGGCCAGCCTGTCGGCAGGTTCGTTGCCTGTGATTCCAACGTGTCCTGGGGTCCACACAAACATCACTAAATGACGGGACCATTCCAGGGCATAGATGAACTCTAAATGGATGCTACCAAAGAACGGCGAGGGTAGCACTGCCTGATAGCTGGTACGCTGCTCAAGGAGTCAGTATACAGGAGAAATGACTTGCCAGGGCAAGAACTGATGTGATCAAGAGCAATGAAAACACTGCAGCCACCTGGCAAGGAGTGCTGTTCAATATGTCCTCCATGAACATACGCAATGCCTACAAGACCATCAGCCATTGAGCCATCGATGTAAACCACTTCATGGCCCTGGTACATGTCGAGAACCGAGAGGAAGTGATAGCGGAGATCCGCAGGTTTAACGGAGTCCTTAGGGCCATGTGAAAGGTCCAGAAGAATCTGCAGCCTAGGCATACACCATGGAGGTATACGTTAATGGACCACAAGGAGAGGTGGTAGCGGGAAGAAATCCAGTTCTGACAGAAGGGACCGGGCGCGAACCGCAATCATAAGCCCTGACCTGGGCCACCAATGCGGGAGATGAACCGCCATGATTGGGAAAAGGAGACGGTAATTCAGATGCACAGGAGAACTACAAATGTGTGCAACGTAACTGGCGAGCAGTTGTGCATGCCTAACCTTCAATGGAGGGACTCCGGCCTCTACCAGGACACTGGTCACTGGACTCATTCTAAAAGCTCCCGTCACTAAGCGAACACCACGATGGTGCACTAGTTCAAGTGAACACATTGCTGAGGGTGCCGCCAAACCGTAAACCAGACTCCCATAGCCAAGGCAGGATTGAACAAGGCCTCTGTAGAGATGCAAAAAAGTAGGGTGATCTGCACCCCAGCTGGTGTTGCTCAGGCAACGGAGGGCATTGAGGTGCTGCCAGCACTGCCGCTTAAGCTGATGAAAGTGAGGTAGCCAAGTCAATTGGGCATTGAAAACCACTCTAAAGAATCAATATGCCTCCTCTACAGGGAGTGTATTGTCATTAAGATACAGTTCTGGTTCTGGATGAATGGTGTGATGCCGACAGAAATGCATGAAACATGACTTCACGGCTGAAAACTGGAAGCCATGGGCTTGAGCCCATGACTGCGCCTTGTGAATGGCTCCCTGCAGGCACTGCTCAGCAACACCGGTACTGGAGGAGCAGTACGAAATGCAGTCATCCACATACAGAGAAGGTGAGACCGACAGTCCTACAGCTGCTGCCACACCGTTAATAGCCACTAAAAATAGAAAGACACTCAATACAGAGCCCTGCGGAATGTCATTCTCATGAATACAGGGGGAACTAATTATAGGAGGCACTGAATTGGACATGGAAAGTACGGAGCGACAGGAAGTTTTGGATAAAAACTGGGAGCGGACTGAGGAGACCCCACTCATACAATGTGGCAAGGATATGACAACGCCAATTCGTGTCGTATACTTTACATAAGTAAAAGAAAAAAAAGGCAACCAGATGGCATCTTGAAAAGGCCGTTTGGATGGCAGACTTGAGGGACACAAGATTATCAGTGGTAGAGCGACCACGGTGGAAGCCACCCTGACATGGAGCCAGTAGGCCACGTGACTCCAGGACCCAACCAAACCACCGACACACCATACGTTCCAGCAGCTTACAAAGAAAGTTGGTGAGGCTGATAGGCTGGTAGCTGTCCACATCAAGTGGGTTTTGACTGGGTTTTAGCACCGGAATGATGGTGCTCTCCCACCATTGAAATGGAAAGACACCATCACACCAGATCCAGTTGAAGATGATGAGGAGATGTCACTTGTAGTCATACGAGAGATGTTTAATCATCTGACTGTGGATCCGATCCGGTCCAGGAGCTGTGCCGGGGCAATGTGCAAGGGTGCTGAGGTGCTCCCACTCTGTAAATGGGGCATTATAGGGTTCACTGTGGCACGTAGTGAACGAAACTTTCTTTTCCATCCGCCGTTTGAGGGTGCGAAAGGCTGGGGGGTTGTTCTTCGACACAGAGGCTCAAGCATAGTGCTCAGCAATCGCGTTTGCGTAGGCAGATAACATGCCATTGAATGTTAATGCCAGTGACACCTGTCAGAGTCTGGTACCCACAAAAACATCTGACCTTCGTCCAGACTTGCAAAGGTGACGTATGGCACCCAATGGTCAACACGTATCTCTCCCAACACTCCTATTTCCGTCGTTTTAAAAGCTGGCGAACACGGGCACGGAGCCACTTAAGGCTATTAGGTACTCTAGGGAAGTGCTGTAGAGCTTGTTGACGCTCTTTACTTGCCTCAGCGACTTCTGGCGACCACTAAGGGACTGTCTTTTGCTGGGGGCACACTGAAGAAGAGAGATCTAGGTCCTCAGTGGACGCCAGAATCTCCAACTCATCCTCAGACACAGAGCTTGTAGGTAGTGATGGTGTGGGTGCCACCACAGTGCATTGGTTCTTGGGGGTTGTTTTCTTTTTAGGTTTCTCTCACTGCTCCATAGGTTTGTCCGGCTGGGAGGGCTTCACTTATTCAGTCACAGGGAATGAGGAGGAACATGAAGCCCTATGACCAGCTACCTGTGGTTGCTTCAGCCACTGGCGGGAACCTGGCAAGGGGGTGATCCAAGGGATCCCTTCCTGTTGAGAGGAGCCGAAGAAGACTTACGCTTCTCTGGCTGGCAAGTGGGGACCGACGTCCCCCATGGTTGGGGGCAGGGAGGGGGAGTGTTGCTCCTGAAGTAGGTTGTGCAGGAGCAATAGGGAGGGAAGTGCCCCTCACCATAAAGGGAGCAGGTGGAGTCTGACGGCTCAGAGCCAACTGTACACGGCGGAACGGACGACAGTAGACCGATGTCATAGCGGCAGCGTAGTTTGACATCATATGCGCAGGATGTAGCCTCTCATATTTTCTCTTCTCAGTGCAGGTCAGTCGGTCCAGGGTCTTTTATTCCAGTACGTTTCTTTCTTTCTGGCAAATCCTGCAGTCTGGCAAACAAAGCGAATGGTGCTCTCTGCAGTTGGCACAGATGGGAGGTGGGGCACAGGGAGTATCGGGATGTGGAGGACGTCCACAATTCGGATAGGTGATGCTGGAAGTACAGCAGGAAGACATATGACATAACTTCCAGCACTTAAAGAACTGCATTGGGGGAGGGACATATAGCTTTACATCACAGCAGTAGACCATCACCTTGACCTTCTCAGATGTGTCACCCTCGAAGGCCAAGATGACGGCGCCATTGGCAACCCGATTATCCCTCGGACCTTGGTGGATGCGCCGGACGAAACAGACACCTCACTGCTCTAAATTGGTGTGCAGCTCATCATAAGATTGCAAAAGAAGGTCCCTGTGAAATGTGATACCCTGGACCATATTTAAGTTCTTATGAGGCGTGATGGAAACGGGAACATCCCCCAGCTTGTCACAAGCGAGTAGCGCCCGTGACTGGGCAGATGCCGTTTTGATCAAGACCAACCCTGACCGCATTTTGGACAAGCCCTCCACCTCCCCAAACTTGTCCTCTAAATGCTCCACAAAAAACTGAGGTTTTATTGACGAAAAAGATTCCCCATTAACTCTCGTACATACGAGGTACTGGGGTGAATAAGCTTCGCTGACATCCTTATCCTGGTGTTCCTCCCATGGTGCGGCCAGGGGGGGGGGAGGATGATTTGGGGTCATATTTCATAGCATTGAAGTTAGACCGTGACCGTTTAGAGACTGCTGGTGTTTGACCACCAGCAAGAGATGATGTACTACACTTCATGGCGTGTCATCCGCCCTGATGCCACCCATTCCAAACAGGGGCCCTCCCCACGGGCGCCACCCAGCCACAGCAAAGGCCACCTGGCGGCATGGCCATTGCCAGGAGTCCGGATGCTCCGGGGCGACTGGCATGTACTCCTCAGCATACGTGGGGTGTTAACAGTGCAGGCATCAGCAGAGCAATCCCTGTGTGGTCAGGCGGCTACAACCAAGAGGGTACATAGCAGACCCACCACGACGGACTGGCTATCATGCTGGCTATCAGGCACAAATGAGCTAAGAAGTACATTGTAGTTGACAGCACAGATAGCAGTACTGCATAGAGGATGGAGGAAAACACACCCAGGAGGGTGACCTCACCCAACAGCTGGAGAATGAGTGGAAGTGTAGATCCACATTGACAAAGGACGTGGGAGGTCTCGGCGCATTATGGACACTATGCACCACATAAGGTGCCCTTCCCCAATTAACTCGCTCTTCAGGAAAATTTTGAAAAATGGAGGTCAAACCCTACAGGGGGCCATTACATAAAGGCCAATACACGTGAGACTTGTTTTAGTCGCCTCTTACAACAGGCAGGAATATCTTGGGCCTATTCTAACCCCTGGACCCACAGTGGGAGGGGGGGGGGGGGGGGGGTGCTCATGTTGGTTCTGCTACTTAAGAGGCTGGTTGTATCCCACAGCTATTGTCACAAACAGCTTTCAACAATCTTATAAGAGATCTAAATCTATCAGGGACCCAAGCAGAATTACTTGGGTCTTATCTTCAAGAAAAAAACCTGTTAAAAAACCACATCCTAGTATTACATTCCATAAATGATAGCTTTGCCTTTCCACTTTTCTCTCAATAACAGGGAGTGTGGTATACTGTAACTACATAAAAGGACTGCTTACAAAATTTTGGACAATTCACAATTCGAAAGAATAGCACCTATTTAAAGATTCCTCAAACAGTAGTCTTAAAGCTATTCTCTTACATAATGGAAATGAGAAACCTTTGATACCAGAGGCCCATTCCATTTAGTTAAAGGAAACCTATGAGACCACTAGACTTACTCTGTTCTGGGACTTCTGAGAATCCAGACTGCTTACACAAAATATTGCTCTTCCTTGTATCACTGGGACAGTAGGACCAGGAAAGACCATTATGTAGTCAAAGAGTAGCCTTTTAGACACACATTCAATCCCAGTGAAAAAAAAAGTGTCACATGAACCCCTTGTTGACAAATACAATGTGCTGTCACCACTACTCCATCTTAAGTTAGGCTTTACAAAAAATTTTGTGAAAGCAATGGACAAAGCTGGATTTTCAATTTCATTCCTTAAAATTCCTGTGATTAGTATTGCAAAAATTACAGAAGGAATTTTCATTGGGTGTCAGATCTATGACTCAAAAGATATTACCTTCGAACTGTTGCTGACAGATACTAAGAAGTCAAAAACCTAATGTCTGAGAATTACAGGAAACTGACAGAACCCATATTGGACTGTTACATACCTATAAGCTATGACATGTCTCTGAAATTACATTTCCCTCATTTCTATTTGGATTTCTTCCAACCTAAGCTTGGAGATGTGAATGATAAATGTGGTGAGTCATTTCACCAATGCATCGCTGCCATGGAAAGACTATATAAGGGAAGGTGTTCACCAAACCTTTTGGCAGGGTACTGCTAGACACACTTACAAAGAGTTTCACTATCTAACCACAAACAGAAAGTTTCTAGGAGAAGTTTCTAACTTGTCAGTATATTTCAAGCTTTATTCAGCTTTCTCGTTCTATTTTAATTTCACGCACACACACACACACACACACACACACACACACACACACACACACACACACACACACAAAATTCAAGCTTTCACAACCCACGGTTGCTTCATCAGGAAAGAGGGAAGGAGAGGAAAAGACAAAAGGATGTGGGTTTTAAGGGAGAGGGTAAGGAGTCATTCCAATCCTGGGAGCGGAAAGACTTACCTTAGGGGGAAAAAAGGACAGGTATACACTCGCGCGCACACACACACACATATCCATCCGCAGATATACAGACACAAGCAGACATATGTAAAGGCAAAGAGTTTGGGCAGTAATCTGCTGAAAGAAAGAGAGTGACCAAAGTGATTTGAAATCTCATTCATTAAATCTTCAAAAAGTATACAAGGTGCAGAAGTGTGTCTGCAGATTTTGCAAAGTAAAGAGTTATTGACAGTAAAAAAAAAAAAAAGCTTTTCATTTTCCTCTATGACTCTGAATCCTTATTCTCTCTGCCTCATTTACTTGTAGAACTTACCTTACAAAGACAGGGTGATTATGCTATACAATTCTTTTGTTGGATAATTACCCGTGAAAATGCTTGGAATTGCATTTCTTCTGATTGTGCGCAGTATTTTGGTCGTTGGCCCAATTATATCCAGGAAGAAACCCAGAAGAGAGGATGACATAGCCATGAAACACAATAAAATAACGGTCCTCATCAAATTAGCTATTTCTTGATTCATACATCGTGGTGCTAGAAAGAAAAAGAAAAATAATTCCCTTCTGTTTAAAATGAAATTAAATGACACTAGGAATCAAATACTACTGGAAACATACTCTCTTTCTGAGGGTAATACTGAATAGTTACAGGTGGTGAAAATTCACTGAATGTGTAGTCTCGCTCCGTTTCAGTTGGATAATCAGCACTGAAAAACTGATACACAGCTAAATGAGGAGAACAGATACTGCCTCGAATTCTAAACCATCCGAGCTGAGCAAGAGAAGTGCAAGTCAAAGCAATTGTAGCCATGTGAAAAAAGGCTGCAACAAAATTCCTTTCTTGGTCCTTTGGCAATGACCATCTCTGACGTGGAAAACAATTTTGATTGTGCATTTCCAAAACTTAAATCTGAAACAAATAAAAAAAACCTTCTGTAATATGATAGTGTGTAATTGAGAAATAGTAAATGGAAATAAGTCACATGGAATTTTAGTATTAATAAAAGATAAACATGCCAACTGAAAATGAAGTGACTATAGCTTAAAAAACAAGCATCTGTTTAAGGAAATAATTTAACTATGACTTATTATGGTCCTTCGTAACTTATTACTTACTTCTCACTACTATAAAGTGGTATAGAATTATTGATTTTTTTATTTAAAAAAAGTAGAAGATGAGCAACACAATTACGTCTTCCTGTTCACAGCCATAGATCACTTTGAAAAAAGAAAAAATTACAATGTGCTCATTCCCATTTCAAATACATTTTAAGAAAAAAAAGAAAGAAACTTATGCAACATCAAGGAATTATCTGAATGGAATGGAATCGGTTGATATGATTAATATGTACAGACAAATAAACAATTACTATTTCAGAACAATTTGACGATTCATTTGACATAAAGAGCACCGCAAACTGAGTAAATCAATAATCCGTATGTAACCTTTGCCCTTACGCAGGCAGTTATTCGGCTTGGCGCTGATAGAGTTTTTGTCTGTATATTACATCACATCTACCGATTTCCACCCGATTCGGATAATTCCTTCATGGTGCGTCTCTCTCCTCCCCCCCCCCCCCCCCTACTTTTTCTTCTTTTTGTCTTAGAGTGAATGTCCAGACACCTACCAAAAGTCAACTATTACACCACCAGTAATATACCTCACCACAATTTCCTGGTTAATCTCCCATACGTAGGGTCAACGGTCATACAAAACTATTAGAGAGCCATCACTACCACCTTTGACTGCTAAAACTATTTACTCACAAAATTCACCATTGTATTTTGGCCTTTTATTGATTTCCAACTGGAGTACAGCAAAGTGTTTTGGTTGCCATCAGAAAGTTGAAAATGTGTTCTGGTTCAATGTTACTTAGGTAAAAGCTACCTTGTGTCACATTCTCTACATTTTTTTTAATGATTTATGTACAATATATGTACCTAATATGCACCAAAATACTTGTCAGAGATTTGGCTATTATCTAATATAGCTTTTCTGAATCTACTTTTACCTTTCATAACAAAAAAAGGCATTAAATACAATGCAAACATATCTGTGTATGTTACACATCAGTATGTTGTCACAACCTTGATTTTGCATACACATTCACTGGGTATGTCAACGCTCAACCAAATTGTTGCCTTCCAACCTAACCTATATGCTACAAATTAGTCTGTTCCAACAATCAATAATTCAGATGGAGCACTATCACACACTAGCTATTAATTTATGCAATAGATGCATACAATTTTGATATACAGGGCGTTACAAAAAGGTACGGCCAAACTTTCAGGAAACATTCCTCACACACAAAGAAAGAAAATATGTTATGTGGACATGTGTCCGGAAATGCTTACTTTCCATGTTAGGGCTCATTTTATCACTTTTCTTCAAATCACATTAATCATGGAATGGAAACACACAGCAACAGAACGTACCAGCGTGACTTCAAAAACTTTGTTACAGGAAATGTTCAAAATGTCCTCTGTTAGCAAGGATACATGCATCCACCCTCCGTCGCATGAAATCCCTGATGCGCTGATGCAGCCCTGGAGAATGGCGTATTGTATCACAGCCATCCACAATACGAGCACGAAGAGTCTCTACATTTGGTACCGGGGTTGCGTAGGCAAGAGCTTTCAAATGCCCCCATAAATGAAAGTCAAGAGGGTTGAGGTCAGGAGAGCGTGGAGGTCATGGGATTGGTCCGCCTCTATCAATCCATCAGTCACCGAATCTGTTGTTGAGAAGCGTACGAACACTTCAACTGAAATGTGCAGGAGTTCCATCGTGCATGAGCCACACGTTGTGTCCTACTTGTAAAGGCACATGTTCTAGCAGCACAGGTAGAGTATCCCGTATGAAATCATAACGGGCTCCATTGAGCGTAGGTGACTGACAAAACTAAAATGAGATCCAACATGGAAATTAAGCGTTTCCAGACACATGTCCACATAAAATCTTTTCTTTATTTGTATGTGAGGAAAGTTTCCTGAAAGTTTGGCCGTACCTTTTCGTAACTCCCTGTATATACTACTACGTCGTCGTCGTCCTGTCTCATGTTAATTAATGCCTTTTCCTTTAATTTCTTTCAGCAGCTGTTCATTAGAATTTCTTTCAGCTCATGGTGTTTTTGTAGCTTTTCTCCACATTCACATCTCTCTTGCTACTTTTTTCCCATTTCTCGATTCCCCAGAGTCCATCTTGCACAAAAATAGTTTAAAATGCCCCAAATAAATCTCTTGATGAATTTCCTTCTTGTTTTTCACCCTTTTTTATTGGGTGCATTGCACTTTCTATAAATAAATATGGAGAAAGCATAGCATTTTCAGCCCCCCGAGATTCTTACTGTAGCCCCTTGTTAGTGCCACTGGTATCTATTTCTGTACTCTAGTTTCTAAACTGACTCAATCTTTTCTCTCTCCAATTAATTTCAATTTATTTAGTTTTTCAAAGAGTATCTTCCTGTCCACTATATCAAAAGCCTTTTTCTAGATCAATAAATGCAGCACGTTTTTCCCGTAGATTTCAATCCATCTTTCTAAGACCATTCATAAAGCAATTACAGGCTCCCTGGTTCCTTCTCCTTTCCTAAATCCAAATTCGTCTTCTCCTATATGTGGCTTAGAATCGCAAGATTCTATAATTTGAAAAATCATCAATATTTTTCTTCTCAGCTACATGTACACAGGTTAAAGACAAAAAATATAAATATAAAACTGTGATATCCTGAAACATTTTACTGTACTCACTTTAAAGTGTCTAAACAACCAAAGTGTAATATTGGATAGGATGGAGAAATAGTTTTAACAACCAAAGGCAACATTTGTGTTTAGAATAAGCACTCTTAGCACACACAACATCTAATTATGTCTATAATAAATAAGCACTTTTTAAAATGGTATTATTTAGTCATTTTGTATCCAAGATCGCATTTTTTTTCCACACATACCTGTCACTTAGATCTGAATACATCACAGACTTCCCAGATATTCAAGCCATTTTCCATATACTGGGAATCCTAGGCTTTCACTGAATTTGCATTTCTATTTGGCATCCCAGAATTAAAAGTTTCAACCTGCCTATGTATTGATAGCACTATTTTATTTCCTTACAGATTTTACGATTCTTAACAGTTAATTACAGGCAGACAACGTACCATTGACACTCAAAAAATTAAAATATTGTTGACTTCACAATCGATAAACAAATCTTGCACTCATGACATTATTGATGGATATGGTGCAACTATGTTACAATGTACACACTCATAGTTTCAACTGACACAGCTGCATGGTACAATAACAGAGTTACAAAAACAGTAACTATACTAAGTTTTCAGTATCATTGCGGCCATGAAGAAGGTACCCACAGTTCTTGTACAGATATGTCTGTTACCTTTCTTATTACTATATTAGCTAAATAACTACATCATCAAAATACCAAGCCATGGCTGTAAATAAATAAGGTTTCTACTGGCACAAAAAGCCGTGACTAGGATGTCTTAACTGAATGGTACTGACGATCTCCTTCATCAAAACCTCTAGTGAATTATCGTACAAGCTATGGGCACTGACGTTTATATACTAAACAAATTTAATAGCATGGTCATCTGAATCCTTGAATGCCACTACATACAGTCTCTTTCCAGCCACTTTAACTGCAAGCGTATACCTGATCCCTACAACACAAACATACTATCATTAAAATTTCTATGGAATTACGTCCTTATGTTAAGAGTTATTTACAATTCATTAAGAAGTGTCTACATTTTATGAAGGTTGTATTGCTTTTGACGTATATCTGACAGCGTAGTTACCTGCGGCTAATGTCACGTAAATCACTTATTCCCTACCGAAAATGTCATTCATGGCTTCTTATTACTAGCATAGCCAAGTTCGAAATCTTTTAACATGGCAAAATGACAATGTATTGAGAAACAATTTTATATGTCATTCACTCAGCTGCTTTTCTTCCGTGTTTCTGAGCCTGAAGTATAACCACATCTACGGTACCAACATTCAGACAACAAATACTTTGGATAAGGGTGGTGTGTATTTGACTGTGTTACACTTTAGTTGCCAGGCCCTCTGAATTTTTGGTTGGTCTCCCAATTGTTTTTTTAAATATCCCAGAAAATATGTGATTATTGTCAACCTTCCGAAGTTATCCAGTGTTACATAAGCGAAAAAAGTAAAACAACAGTCATTAGCATGCAGGAACGAAGTATGTGGCATACTAAACACTAAACAGTGTATTTTCCTTGGCGCGAAGCATGCAAGAGGTCGAAGAACGACAAATTTTATTTTTTGGGTACAGGTTTCTGCTCTACTATTGATTAATTTATTCGTAGCGATTACAAAATTATACAACGAGCTCATTTCGGTGGTTTTGCCATTCTAAATCGTATGTGTGTAGATGGTATAATATTTAGGGATCAGTTGAGAATGGGATACAATCGCGGAGGTAAATAAGGGAGGTTGCATTACGTCACAAACTTGAATCCGATGTTCGCTATCTTAACTAGCCCAAACCACTAGGTTCACCGCATTCATACCCCCATACATATAGTCTACGCCCCAGTAGTTGAATGCAGTGGCTGAGTGGAACGTCCCCGAGACGTCACTCTGAGACGTATTGCTAGAGCAAATACGCAGTCAAGAAGAGAAAAACGTTCGAAATTGCTTTCCTGACATTATGTAATTCATGCAAGCTCTATAATTTTAGTATTTAAACTGTTGTTGCACGCACACGACATAAATAATGAACAAGAAGCACTCGTAATTACTAGTCTGCTAGCGTTTTGGGCTTTTTAAAATGGCGTCCACTCTGGCTTCAAAACAACGTGCAGCACAAGTCTGGGGTGCCACGTCCCATCTGTTTGTACCTACATGGATAAAATCCCTCAGCTTTGACCAATGATGTCATAGTTTACTCGTAAGGCCCGTCCGCAGGCAACAACCTGTCTGCCCAAATGTCTGTGCACATCACATCTGCGCAGACAGATCGTTGCGTGTGGACAGGAGATTTGCACCGACATGAGGTGTGTGCAAACCTGGAAGTTGGAGGATTGAGCGAATTGTCTCAAATCTGTGGGTTCAAACCACATCGTGGACAGGATATCGCCGCAAATCTGGAGCGAAAAAGGTGCTGGTTCATTCTAGTGTTTGTCTTTGTGCGCAAGGAGCATTAAAATTGCTGACGCTCGTCAGTGTTCTAGACAGTTTATTAGTGAATTCATTGAGTTTTATAGAAATGACCCATGTTTGTGGAAGATTAAAAGTAAAGAGTACAGTGACAGGAACAAAAAGACAGCTGCATACAATGCATTAACTGAAAAATTACGAGAAGTTGACACACCGGCGAACTGAGAAACGGTAATAATAAAAATCGTTGTGGACTGTTTACTGTAAATAATTATCAAAAGTTCAAAAATCTCGAAGATCTGGTGTTGGAGTGGATGAAATATACCAGCCAAGTTTGTGGTATTTTGTGATTCAAACACGTCTAAAACAGCAAAAATATTGTGATTCTTCATCAGCAAAAATATTATTTGTAACTTGACAGAATTAATGTACTTGACTTGCCTTCATGAACTCATCCTTCAGGACAGCGTAAATAGCTTCACTTGTGTTGGGTATAATTTCACTCAATGCTTGTTTAGAAATTGCAGTTGAAAATTTAAAGTCCTTATAGCTCCTTCCTGTTGCCAGGAATCTTAATGTCACCGTCAGCCGTTCATGGAGAGAAATTGCTCTTCTCATTCAAGTATTATTTCGTATAATATGAGAGGTTACGAGCGTTAAGAGACAATTATAAGTTTCGACATCCATCTGTAAATAATTACGCCAGTCGTTAGGGTGGCCCTGCAACTCTCGCAGTAAATGTACGTGCGAAAAATGCTTTCGCTTTAGCAGCCACTATGTATAGCATTTTGACCGCTCTCTCTGTTTCCTGCGTTTTGTCTGAATGTTTTTGGAACACAAGTTGCGAACACAGACCACAACAGAATTTCTTCAGTTCCTAAATTTCAAAATAAATTAATTAAACTTCTGACGTTCTCGGCCAGCGTAGTCGCTTGCCACTGATATTTCTTTTCTACATCGACTGTGACCGACAGATGGCAGGAGAGTAGTAGATTGGAATTCGTGTCTTGTGAACAGAACACATATGCAGCGATCTTTTGCATGTACAGACATCTGCGCAGACGGATCGTTGCGTATGGACCGGCCTATAAATATTAATGTGTCTATTTTCGAGTCACAGATAATAAATCGATTGTCTTCTAAGCCGCGGCGTCATCATTGTAAATTGAAAGAAATGAATGTGTTTTCAAAAGTCAGGGACAGACGTTGTATACGTATTTTGTCGCTTGTATTAATTTAAATATTTTGTTCGTTCCAATACATTCGCTACTTATTTTCATCCTTAGTGAGTTAGAGATTTTTGGAAGAATTGTTTTTTCATTCTATACAATTTTTAGTTTTTGGTTTTTGTTTGTAGGAATAGGTTTACCTATCTTAACTGCAGTACGGGATACAAATTTTATAGTTGCCACTGGTTTTCGCCTTCGCTCCCACTATATATTATTCTGTTAATACTAGTACTGTCGAAGGCGAAAAGGCTGACATACGAAAAATTTGTATCCCGTACTTCAGTTGGAAGTATGTAGGTCAACTGAAGAATAGGATACATTCCTATTCTTCATACGGCTCAGAAGACAATCGATTTATTATCTGTGACTCGAAAATAGACACATTAATATTTATAGGCCGGTCCACACGCAACGATCTGTCTGCGCAGATGTCTGTACATGCAAAAGATCGCTGCATGTGTGTTGTGTTCACAAGACACGAACTCCAATCTACTACTCTCCTGCCATCTGTCGGTCACAGTCGGTGTAGAAAAGAAATATCAGTGGCAAGAATAGAAACGAAAAAAGCGACATACATAACACTGGCATCCTTTAGCTCAGTTGAACTACGAAGGAAGTATCCAGCTCTTCAGTTGACCTATATAGGTGTTAGCTATTTTTCGCCTTCGCTAGCATTAGTATCTTATTCTTCAGTTACAGGACACAAGTTTTTCGTATTTCGCTTCTTTTCGAATTCGCTAGCACTAGTACCCTTTTCTTCTGTTGACTTATGTAGCTCACCTGAAGGACAGGTAGTTGTAGTTCAGCTGAGGTACAGGATGCCAATATTACGTGTGTTGGTTTTGTTGTTTAGCTAGCATTAGTTTCCTATTCTTCAGTTGGCCTATATAGTTCAACAGAAGTAAGGGATTCAAATTTAATGTATGACAGCTCAACTGAAGAACAGGATACTATCTTGATAGTGCGATTGAGGTACAGGACACCAATATTATGTAAGTTGACTTTTTCGTCTTCGCTCTCCTTCATACGGCGAAAGAAGAGCTCTGACAGTTGACGCATTCTTGGCGCATTTGCTTCGTGCACCCACTACGGCCAGTCAGATCGTGAGCTTTTGTTCACATTACCGTGGCAACGTCCCAGTGTTACCGTAGTGCTTTCAGTAACTTGCGCCACGTGCTACGTTCTGGTTTGTGTGTATACATGTGCATTCCTCTACTTCTGTGAGTTTCTTGCCATATGTTTAAGTGGAAAATGGCTGCCTGTAGTGCAGAGAAGAGGGCTTTTGGGAATGGAGCTAAGCTGAAATCCCAAGCACGCGAATTTATATACAGATTGCGTGTTTACTTTGAAAGAAAAGTGGCAATGGTGGGCCTTTGACATCAATGAGTAAAGTGGTTGGCAGATTGGCACAGGCGTTGTACATCTCTACAGCGGCAGTGAAGAGTGTCACAAATGATAAGGAGGCTGCCAATTCAGATGCGAACCCTATTATTGTGACACCTGGAAAGTCAAGGAAGAGATTGTGTTGTGTAACTGAAACAGACAACTTTGACGAAAGTGCTATCAGGCAACACATATGCGTGTACTACAGCAGGAAGGAGTATCTGACACTTAAAAAGTTGATGGCATCGCTGTTGGACAGTGGTTTGTTCTCAGGCAGCACGTCATGCCTCTCCATTGGTTTGAAGATAATTGGCTTCCATTGGAAAAAGTTCTCAGAACAAAAGGTATTTACAGAACACGGACACAATGTATCATGGAGATGTTATTTCCCGCGCGAGTTGCTAGCAGAGAATCCGGAAAATGTAATATGGATTGACGAAACATGGGACAATGTGCGTCATGCATGTTCCGTCACATGGACAAACGGCACGCGCCATGCAACTATGAGTGTGCCAACTGGTGAGGGAGGGCGACTAATTAAGTTCATGCTGGCTCTATGAACGGTTTTGAGCCGGGTGCTGCGATGATGTTTCAGTAAAAAAAAGCTGTCGACTACCACAAGGAGATGAATGGAGATACATTCAAAGACTGGTTCGTAACTCGTTTGCTACCAGACGTAGCTATGGTAGTGTTTTTGTTATGGACAATGCCACATACCATTCTCTACAATTAAATAAGGCACCAACAGCTGCTGCAAGGACAGACAAAATAATCATCTGATTGAAAGATAATAACATAGGCTTTGAACAGAATATGCGGAAAGCAGAACTTCTGGAATTAGTGAAGCGATATAAGCCACAGAACACACATTATGTATTTTGCGGCCGTGGTTCTCTGCTAGCAAAGAACCACGGCCACAAAATTATACGTCTTCCACCGTACCACTGCCATTACAACACAACTGAACTTATTTGGGCTCAAATGAAAGCAGACGTTGCAGAGCGAAACAAAACCTTTATGTTGCGAGGCAGAGCATCTGGTAAATGAGGCTGTCACACGAATAACACCAGAAAATTGGAAGAACGTCATGAGCCATTAGTGGAAAGAGATTACAAGCTCAAACATAGAAGAAGGTGTAAGGTATTGTAATTTCTTTATCAGACGATAAGGACAGCATCAGTAAAGATACTGAAAACTATGTGGCGAGGCAAGAGATGACCAATCAGATGAAGATGATCGTGGGTTTTCCGTTCTCCCACATGAACAATAGAGGTAATGTCCTTATTCGATATGTTACACATAACATTTGTGCGATTTCCTTTACGTTGTTAATGTTGAAAATCTGATTGTGTTTAATTTTTATTTTAGCTGGAAGCATAGTCATGGTAATTTTTTAAAAATGTATTTTATTTTTATATGATCCAGAGTTCGGCCATAGGCCATTTTCAAGTACAGTGACTTATTTATATGTCAAAAGATATCAGACTGGTATGAAATACAGCTAAATCTGAACCGTATAACAATAAAATAAAAATTGTTTGATGTGAGGTCCACCAGTTATGCAAAACACCGTGGGTTTTCGTTTTTATTTATTCTGCAATGTGAACATTTTTGTTAAATGATGATAAAATTATGTGGATTTTTAGTACAAATAAGAGATCGTTTCTTTTTTTAAATACCTTTACAATTGGTGTGCATGAATTTTCTGGATCACTTTTGTGTTAATTACTACAGGTAGCTTGTTATCTGCAACCAAACGATGTTGATGGGCAGTGAGAGGAGCAGATCACTGATAAGGTCTGGATGAGCATGGAAGTGGCTCACCAGGCAGACGAAACGTGCGTTGTTGTCCGAAATCCCGTGGATATCCAGTAGATGATCCAGCAATGTGAAGCAAGTCTTAGGTTGTCTTTTTGCAACACAGGCAGCTTAGGAAACCTGTTGGGTAACGCATGTTGATGTAGACGTGGGAGATGAAGATCTGTGTGAGCACTGTAGGTAGCACCTGACGCCGGGAGTGCAGCAGTGGTGCATTGCTTGAGGTCTGTGTGGGGCGGCGGCTGCAACCAGCACACGAAGTGGAGGGAGCCAGTGCAACCAATGATGTGTCCCAACTGCAGGCCTGGAGGTGGACGCAGTGCAGGTGTAACAGCCAGTGCTGTTGTAAACAGCAAGCAGAAGGTGGTCGTGATGTAGCCAAGGGGCGGCTGATCCAGAAACCGGCATGGAAGAAACGGCCAGTGCCAATACGAGAGCAAGCAGTAGGCGGTCATGGTGTGACCACGGAGTGATGGTCGTCGTGGAAACCAGCGCGGTCGATCTGAGTGAAGTCGCCAAGACAGCATGCGGAGGGGAGGGGGGGGGAGGGAGGGTGTAGTAACGTCAGGCATATAAAACTGTGCGACCCTGAGTGCATGAATGCTCGAATTACAGTTCTCGAGCAGCATTGGCACATCAGACCAAACCGAAGGCGACTGCTAAGCTTACAGATGAAACACACCATCCTTCACACGATTATCATTCATAATGTCACTAAGTGGCGTGCACTGTCCGTGTAGCAGCCGTTGATGTGTAGTAGCATCTGACAGTGGCCATGTTGGGCCGGTTACAGTTAAGTGGCCACCGGTATGGCTGGGGCCAGGTAATTGTTCACTTTTAACCAAACGTACATTAGGAACACCAGTAAAAACGCAAGCACACTGGCACAAAACGACACTGATAGATCCATTGTTCCGAAGACAATGTGGATCAGCACACAAAGTCTGTTAAAGAAGAAAAGAAGCACAAAATAATTCCCGAACACACAATGACAATGTTGGGGTCACCACTGTGGATATTACAAGTCATAGATGGGTAATAACACACTTTTGCAGTCGAATGAACATTTATTTAAACACTGAACAAGGCGAACACAATATGGCTGTACAAACATAGCGCGCACAGAGAGCTAGAAAGAAGTAGAGTCAAAGATCATCGGTTCCAAAGACATGACGCTTCACGCCAGAGGCGCCACAATCTCTTTAATGTAATTTGTTTTCTGCTGATATATTTCGAATAACCAAAACGAGAATGATGTGATGTGAAAAGAAAACTTTCGTAATACATTTTATTCCACTTTGCTGTATTCATGTCAATAGCAAATGAAGCTGGAACTCCTAAAGCAATGCTTGTTGCTTACTGATAGTGGTTCTCGTTCGTTTTCAGCTCATAAGCACAACACTTTTAATGTTCACGTTTGCAACTAAGTCCCCTATATGATCTGTTAGTCCATAAACGTGTTCAATAAGGAAAGAAGCAAGAGATGATATCGTGTCTTGTGCGTGTCAACAAAGTGCAGTAGTATTCTATTACTCAGTTGACCTATATAAGTTGGCTGAAGTATGGGATACAAATTTTACATTTGTCGCATTTTTTCGCGTTTGCATAGTTCAACTGAGTTACAGGATGCCAGTGTTACGTGTATTGGTTTTTTTCGTCTGCAATAGCATTAGTTTCCTATTCTTCAGTTGAACTAAGTAGGTCAACTGAAGTATGGGATACAAATTTCACATATGTCAGTATTTTAGGCTTCGCTAATACTAGTCACTGAAGTATGGGATACAAATGTAATGTATGTCCCTATTTTTCACTTTCGTTAGCAGTAGTATCCCATTCTGCAGTTGACTTACATAGCTCAACTGAAAAACAGGATACTGTCTTTGTAGTTCAACTGAGGCACAGGATGCCAATTTTAAATATGTTTTTTCCGTCTTCGCTCCCAGTAGTATACTATTCTTCAGTTGACCTATATAGTGATGATCAGCTGAAGTTCGGGATACAACTCATATATGTCAACTGAGGCAGTCCATGCTAGTGTTACTTCTGTCCTTTTTTTTTTTCTTTCTTGCACCAGTATCCCATACTTCAGTTGAGCTATATACGTCAACTGAAGAATAGGATACTAGGACTCAAAGAAGTGATATACCTAACATTATGTTCAAGATATAGATGTACATGATATATGTCTACCAGATGTTTTCTCTGATCTGAATTCCTTTGTTTCTCAACATTCATCTTTACTGTTAAATCTGTGCAGTATGAGATACAAATGTAGCATTCGTCGACTTTTTCGCCTTCGCTAGCAACAGTATCCCATTCTTCAGTTGACCCTGTAGGTCAGCTGAAGTACGGGATACAAGTTTTGCAGATTTTAGTTTTTTTCGCCTCTGCTACTACTACCATTCTATGTAGGCCAGCTGAAGTACGACGTACCAATTTTTTGTATGTCGGTCTTTTCGCCTTCGACAGTACTAGTATCGACTGTAAAATAGTGCAGTAATACGAGGGTTAGGAAAGGTGAAAAAAAGCGATAACAGTAAAATTTGTTTCCCATGCTGCAGTAAAGACAGACAAATCTATTCCTACAAACGAAAATCAAAACATAAAAAATTGTCCAGAAAGAAAAACAGTTCTTCCAAAATATCTCAAAATCATTAAGAATAAAATTAAGTACCAAACGATTTGGAAAGAACAAATTATTTAAACTGATACAAGCGACAAAAATCGTACACAATGTCTAGGCCTGTTTTTATAAAATACATTCATTTATATCAATTCACAGAGATGACGCTTCGCCACAGAAGATAAGAGATTTATTATCTGTGGCTCGAAAATAAAGACGTTAATATTTATGAGTAAACTATGACATCATTGTATCCTGTTCTTCAGTTGACCCATTGTATTGAAGCCAGTGTGAGCGGGTGGTCGCTCACTCGCCTGCTCGCTCAAAATGAAAACGTTTCCTGGGCTTGACTGTGAGGAGGTTAAGCGCCTGGTGCGCTATTCCTACCATTTTTCTTTGATTTGGGTAGTTGTGCCTCGCTTGTTGGATATCCTTCTTTTGAGGATGGCTCCTAGACCTTCCTCAGGGTGGTGGGATAGGTTTCTATTCCCACAGCAGGTCAGGCCAGCACGTGGTTGGCCTACAGTGGATCTGCTGGCCCAAGACTTTGATGAGCCAGTTCTCGGAGTTTTTCGTCTTCTCATAGAACTAGCGTGCTGTTTGCTTGTACTTATTTCGCAGTTGCGGGATTCCATTACCTTCATGTAGCTTTTGAGTGCTATATCTGCTCAGAAGGCGCAGATCGAGCTTCAGAATCCTGTTTTGCACCCTCTGCAGTGTCCCGGTGTTCGTGTCGGTTGCGTTTCCCCACAATACTACTGTGTAGTCTAACACTGGCCTGATTAGAGTTGCGAAGTCACCCTAGTGCTTTGCCCTTGACGTCTCTGATGTGCGGCAGCCATGTCAGTCTTTGGTCCAGAGTGACTCCAAGGTAGCAGCTGGTCTTGCTCTACAGGATGGGGCCTCCCACGATGGTAACTGGCGGCAGGTCAGGTGGCAGCAACTTTCTTGAGAATACTACTGCCTGCCTCTTGGCAGCATTGTATTTCAGCTGCCATTTGTTTGGCCACATTCCGAGCATGTCGCAGCCAACCTGAAGCAGTCTTCTCATTACTGTCACGTTCATACTTCGCATGAGTAGCGCCGTGCCATCGGCATATAGGGCCAATTTCACGTGTGTCACCCCCGTGGTGTCAGCGGTGTAGAGGGAGTACAACAGGGACCCAAGCACTGATCCCTGCAGCACTCCTGCTCGAACCGGCCTCTGCGTTGATCTTCCTTTGTCAGTGAGGACGTGGAAGACTCCATTCCAAAGGATACTAAAGATGGTCGTCAGGGTCCGGTGGGCTCTCACTGGCAGGTTTCATAAGAAAAAGTTGTCAATTCCATCACCTCCTCCTGCCTTTCTGATGTTCAGCGACCACAGCTGCTCTGCTACTTCCTCTTCCTCGATGGGGGTGTCATCATCATTCTCTTGCCTCGCTGATGGGTACATTGGAATTTCTTCATCCACATGTCAGATGTGATCCAGGTCCCCGTCGTCCTCCATAGTTGTGGAGTTCGCCATTGCGAAAGTGTCTGCTAATACACTGGTCTTCTTGTCTTGATTGCAGACGTAGTTCTGTCCAACCTGTAGTGGCAGGATACGTTGCCACTGGCAAAGGAAACTTTTCACTACCCGCCATGTGCTGCCATCCTCTGGGTTTAGGGAGGCGACCAGGCCAGACCAATCCCAGTTCCTGTGATCTTCCACTGCTCCCTTGATTTCTCACCTCATATGGTTTAAGTGGCTCTTGGTAACTGGCTGGCGCGTGAGCTGCCACTCTCGGAAGGTCCTGTTCTTTTCCCTGATGGCCTCTACGGTGTGAGGAGGGAGTTTCCGGGAGTGGGCCCGCTGCTGAGGTTGACTCCTCAGTGCTGCTGCTTCTGCTACTTGTAGAAGTTGGCGGTTTATGGATTCAAGAGTGGCATTGGCACCCTTGGTGTCAGGGTCCAGCAGGTCCTCCAGCATGTCGAGAACTTCCTTGTTGAAGCGCTAAGTTCAACTTCTTGTAGCAGCGGTGAGCAGGTCAATGTCAATGTCGTAAATAACTGGCAGATGGTCCAAAGACATGGCGCAGCGAGTTGTGGCAGCCGAATGTTGCTCAACACCTTTGATGATGGCGATGTCAAGGACATGTGGCTGCCCTCTGGCAGGGTAGTTGTTGGGTCAAACAGCCCCAGTATGATGGCGCAGTTTTACTGGGCGGCGCGCAGGAGTCTGCGACCACTGACATTTATGAGGCAGGAGTTCCACTGCATGTGCTTTGCGTTAAAGTCACCCGCAATGAAGATCCCCCCCCCCCCCCCCCCCCCATCGTTAGCAATGCTTGAATGTCAGCAGCCTCCAAGTTCCCTCTTGGGCGTCAGTAGGCCGGAATGAAGATGATCTGCCTGACCGTGGTGTTGACAGTGACTCCTGTTGCCTCCACGGTGTCCAGCGCAGGCAGATGAACCAAGTGGTGTTTCAGCGAACTCTTAATGTATATGGCAGTGCCACTGCTAGCCATCAGCCTGTTGTTTCGGTAGCACTGGTAGTTTGTGGCTCGCACATTGACTCCAGCTTTGAGGTGAGTTTTGCACATGAGACAGATGTCGATTCCCTTGTCATGGAGGAATTGGCGAAACTCACCCTGCTGGGGACAGAGACTGCGAAAGGTTCTTCACGGGAATGGCGCTAACCTGGAGGGCTGCCATAACTGCCATCACCAGGGCTGGCAGTTGCTGTAGGAGCTCATTGAGTGATCTCAGGAGTTATTGGAGTACTCTGGCGCCTTCTCTCTGAGCAGGGGCAGCCATGGTGGCGTCCTCTGCAGCTGGAGCAGTGCACTGCGACTGGGCGGCAGCTGCTGGCTGTTGTGTGGCTCGTTTTGCAGGCCACGGTTTGGTGAGGGCGGGTGGACACTCCGTGCATCGGACTCACCCTCTGGGTGCTGTTTATAGAGCAGCTGCTTCTTTGTCTGGCTGTTCCATGATTGCTACGGTAGGCTGCGGCTGTTGGTGTGGGTTTGCGGTGGGTGCTCCTCCCTTGACTGCATCCACGAAACTGGTGCCAAGCCGCACCTGCTTAGACGGCGCTGCCTTTACTTCTTGAACGCCTTGCAGCCCCTGTAGCATGCCACATGAGGCTCACTGCAGTTGCAGCATCATGGCGCATCTTCTTTCTTCAGAGAGCACTCTTTGCTCTGGTGTGGGCATGCGCATTTGACGCAACAAGACAGCATGAAGCAGTGCTGCACAATGTGGTCTAGCTCCTGCCACGAGTAGCACAGAGGCCACCTTCTCTTAGCTCGGAGCAGCTAGACTGTCACTTGTACTCAGGCAACGTGCTGCAGCTGGAAAATCTTACAATTTTCGACGTTGTCGATCAGGACAACACAGAACAGAGGCATGTCCCTGTGCATTCTTGGAGACTTCATCAGGCTCGTCGATCGGACACCATAGCCGAGCGCCTCCAGTTCTTCCTTCAGGTGGCTAGGCTCCATCTTCATTGGAAGGCAGTGTATGACCACCTTGAGGAGTTTGAGGGGGTCCGCATTGTGCGTGTAGCAGTGGAGCCCCTCCTTTCTGAACATGTGTGCTTCAGTGCTGTCGACTTTGACCTTGAGAAGGTCATTTTTGTTGACTGCGACTGTTGCTGGTTCGATCCCTGTGATCAGGTGCAGGAAATTGTTATAGGTACCACCCCACCTCCCCTGTGACAGATCATTGCCACTCATGCCAGCGTCCCCCAACTCAGGTATACCATTGAAACGATTTTC
Source organism: Schistocerca serialis cubense (assembly GCF_023864345.2). Taxonomy (NCBI): domain Eukaryota; kingdom Metazoa; phylum Arthropoda; class Insecta; order Orthoptera; family Acrididae; genus Schistocerca; species Schistocerca serialis. The sequence continues at coordinate 314,459,984 of NC_064638.1, forward strand.
CATTGGTAGTTGTTGCACTGGCTGGAGTACTTTGGTCCTAGATGAGTGCTTCTGGCTTGGGAGGATAAATCTCTCTTCATCTCCCTTCCGATTAGGAGTATGTGCAGCAACTTCCTTCTGCAGCCTCTTCTTTGACCGCGACTTGCTGCTTACAGATTGCATTGTGGAGTCTCCTTCATCAGAGGCAGCTCTGCATTTCTGTGATGGCTGCGAGGATTTCACGTGTTTGCGATCTTCTGGGGCCGCAACCTTACGGAGAATTCCCTTTAGGAACACCAGGGCATCAGCCGTATACTGGGTGGATAGTTCTGTCTTATCGGCATTTGTTGAGGTATGCTGCACTGCTGCGTGCGGCGCAGGGGCAGCGGCTTGTGTGGTGGGCGTGCCACCGCCATCTGCATCTTCCAGCTACCACAATGATTTTTGCGTCCCCATCTTGGCAGTAGAGGTGGCCTCCTGTAGCCATGTGGTGCATGGCGGCTTTGTATCTGCCGGATCACTCGCTTCTCATAACGACCTTCTGACCCTCTAGTAGTGTCCCTCTTGTGTTCCACTTCCAGAGACTGGTCCATCGTAGATGACAAGCAGAAGGGTACTGCTGATGGTGCAAGCTTCACCAGAGTTTCTGTGTGTACATATGGTGCATTACGCTTATATCTCAGCAGGTATGATGCATTCCATATTTCATCTTGGAGTGTGAGTATCAGCTGTATTTCTATTATGATCATTATTCCTATGCATAGTTCCTTCATTTGTGTTCTCAGTAAAATTATTTTTGGCAGTTTTGGCTCCAGTGATGCTATATGTTTACGATGATAATTATATTTCATGGAAAGTCAATGATTACATCTAAAATTATTTTTTACAGTTTAAACTCCAGTGATGCTACATGTTTACCATGAAAACAGTGATCACTGGATTTTACATAATTAATAAATGTTGTCTTGATACCCCCCCCCCCCCAGATAGGTGTGGGCGACAGAGTAGAAATTTTTACATTATGATGCGGGCAGTGATAAGATGAATCAACATTAAACCTATACTGTCAAAATCTATCAACAGTTGGCCTCAAGACTGAAAATATTATGTCACCTCCATTCATGTTTGAAAAGAGCATTCACGAAAAGGCACAGGCATTTAATGAATGATTTGCAAAACCTTTTACAATCCAAGAATTAGAAATGGTCAGGGGTGGCTTCTGAGGCAGTGCCGCTGTGCTGTGGCACCACTTGTATAAAAAAGAAAGAAAGAGAAATCTATGTGACCTGTGCATAAAACATTGTTTTGGAGTATGTATTTTCTGATTGAAGAGGCGTGTTTCGCTGCGCATGCTCTCGCGGTAGTTTTCAGAAGCTTGGAGCCAACTGTAGATTGGCACCGTCTGTCCTCATAAGCGCTGTGTGAAAGGCTCAGTCGTCGGGTTACTACATGCTTCTTATGGCAGACGTCGTGCCACAGCTCGTCTGACTCATAACTTTACGTCCCTTCTGCCAGATAGCAATAAAGTGCAGGACTTAAGAGAAGCACGATCTGCCATCTAGCGACCATGTTGAAATACATTGGGCCACAAATTTTTTGTAATTCAGTTTACCTTTCTGCAGGTTAATGCTAACGCATTCCTAAACGCTAATTAATGCTTAATTAAATCGAATACAGAAATAATACACTTAAAATCGTTATAAATAGCTTGAAGAGTCACATTGTAATAAATAACTATATGTAATATGAATATAATTATACCCTTAGATTTTGAAACCAAGAGGCATTATTTCAGTATTGGTATATCTCACAACTGTAGGGCTATTGCTACAGAACAAAAAAACTAACGTATTCAACACATTTTGACCAACTGTTTTCCAAATAAAAGTGTAGTATTTCTGTTTACAGTCATGTTCATGTAATACAGTGCTGTACAAACACATTGTAGTTATTGCAAGGTCAGTGTTCTCTGTAAGGGAAAATTCAGTTGACTGTTAAAATAGCTAACATGAACAAAGTAAATGAGTTGTTAAAAACTGCATTTAGTGGCAGGACTCTAAGATAAAAAAAAACCACTAGGTAGGCCACTCCCAAGTCTGAATCTGAATCTACTAAAGCAAACAAAAAATCCATGCCGTAAATTCAATCTAGAGTTTACCAAAAGAAGAAATGGATTTGTGGTTGTGAAGAAAGCGATGCTATTTCTTCTTTTCCTTGTATATTATTTGGGGGAAAGTTTCATTGGTGTAAGGCTGGAATAACTGATATTGGCCATATGTTATCTAAAATGAAAGTATATGAAATGTCAAAGTGACACATAAATAATGCACTTAGCCTTTCATTTCTAGGCAAAACCAACATTCAGCAGAAATTAGATTCGCAGTATAGACAAACAAGTGACAGCCACAACAAACATGTAGAAAAGAATGGATATATATATTGAATTTAATTGTAAACTGTATTCGGTTCTGCGGTGATTTGGAACTGGCTCTCAGAGGCCATGATGAATCTGATTCCTCTCAAAAGAAGGGGACTTTTCACGAGCTAATTCAGTTCAATGCGGAAGCGGATAAAGATCTTCAAGTTCATTTCATTCAAGCATCAGTGTTCAAAGGCATTTCTAAGACCGTTCAGAACGAACTACTGCAATGGACATTGGAACTGTACCATGATGAAGTTCGTAAAGAAATAAAAAGCGCCGATTATGTTGCTATAATCGTGTATGAAAGCACAGATGTGTCTGGGGAATTTCAATTGGTTATTGTTTTGCATTATGTTGTTGAGGGAAAAGTGTTGAAATATTTTGGAACTCTGTTAATCCAGAAAGTCAGAATGCTCATACTACAGCTGAGAGTATTCTGAAAGAAACTCAAGCATTAATTGGTGATGATCGAGCAAAAGTAATAGAGTTATGATGGTGCAAACGTGAGCAAAGGTGAGCTTCGAGTCTTCTATGTTAGGCCTGCGCTGAGAGCAGTTTCTGGGGCAGTTCCGTTTCTTTTGCTGATTCTAAAGGATGAACTTCGTGACACATCCCGATACCTGTCTCAACATCATAAGTTGAGCAGTGCGTCTCAATACATATACATACATACACACATTAATCCTCGTTCCACATATCATGAGTACGACATTTCATAATGATGTGGAATGTGTCACTTTAACACAAATTTTCTTTACAGAAAATATTTTTTTTTTTACAGTTACTACTTCATATCTAAGAATTCATCTACTGAGTAGAAGGAGTTGTCATTCAGAATTTCTTTTAATTTGCTTTTAGGTGTTGGTTGGCTATCTGTCAGACTTTTAATACTGTTCGGAAAATGACCAAAGACTTTCGTGGCAGCAAAATTCACCCCTTTCTTTGCCAAGGTGAGATTTAATGCAATGCCAGCTGGCCGGAGTGGCCGTGCGTTTCTAGGCACTGCAGTCTGGAACCGCGAGACCGCTACGGTCGCAGGTTCGAATCCCGCCTCGGGCATGGTGTGTGATGTCCTTAGGTTAGTTAGGTTTAACTAGTTCTAAGTTCTTGGGGACCAATGACCTCACAAGTTGAGTCCCATAGTGCTCAGAGCCAATCCAATGCAAGAATAGTGAAGATCATCCTTTCTTCTAGTGTTATAGCTATGCACTTCGCTGTTATTTTTGAATTGGGATGGATTATTAATGACAAATTTCATAAGAGAATATATGTATTGAGAAGGTACTGTGAATATCCCGAGTTCCTTAAATAAATGTCTGCAAGGTGGTCTTGGGTGGGCTCCAGCTATTATTCTGATTACACACTTTTGTGCAATTAATACTTTCTCTCTTGATGACGAATTGCCCCAAAATATGATGCCATATGAAAGCAGTGAATGAAAATAGGCATAGTAGGCTAATTTACTGATATGTTTATCACCAAAATTGGCAATAACCATAATACCATAAGTAGCTGAACCTAAACATTTCAGCAGATCATTGATGTGTTCCTTCCAGTTCAATTTCTCATCAATGGACACCCAGAAATTTTAAGTATCCTGCCTTAACGACAGACTTCTGTCCAAAGTCTATATTTATCAATGATTTCCTGTACAAAATTGTATAAACTCTGTTTTCTCAAAATTTATTGAGAGTCCATTTTCAGAGAACCACATAATAATTTTCTAAAATACATTGTTTACAATTTCCTCAGCTGATTCTTGCTTGTTTACTATACTTGTATCATCAGCAAAAAAGAACTAGCTTTGCGTCTTCATGAATATAGAGTGGCAAGTCGTTAATATACACTCCTGGAAATGGAAAAAAGAACACATTGACACCGGTGTGTCAGACCCACCATACTTGCTCCGGACACTGCGAGAGGGCTGTACAAGCAATGATCACACGCACGGCACAGCGGACACACCAGGAACCGTGGTGTTGGCCATCGAATGGCGCTAGCTGCGCAGCATTTGTGCACCGCCGCTGTCAGCGTCAGCCAGTTTGCCGTGGCATACGGAGCTCCATCGCAGTCTTTAACACTGGTAGCATGCTGCGACAGCGTGGACGTGAACCGTATGTGCAGTTGACGGACTTTGAGCGAGGGCGTATAGTGGGCATGCGGGAGGCCGGGTGGACGTACCGCCGAATTGCTCAACACGTGGGGCGTGAGGTCTCCACAGTACATCGATGTTGTCGCCAGTGGTCGGCGGAAGGTGCACGTGCCCGTCGACCTGGGACCGGACCGCAGCGACGCACGGATGCACGCCAAGACCGTAGGATCCTACGCAGTGCTGTAGGGGACCGCACTGCCACTTCCCAGCAAATTAGGGACACTGTTGCTCCTGGGGTATCGGCGAGGACCATTCGCAACCGTCTCCATGAAGCTGGGCTACGGTCCCGCACACCGTTAGGCCGTCTTCCGCTCACGCCCCAACATCGTGCAGCCCGCCTCCAGTGGTGTCGCGACAGGCGTGAATGGAGGGACAAATGGAGACGTGTCGTCTTCAGCGATGAGAGTCGCTTCTGCCTTGGTGCCAATGATGGTCGTATGCGTGTTTGGCGCCGTGCAGGTGAGCGCCACAATCAGGACTGCATACAACCGAGGCACACAGGGCCAACACCCGGCATCATGGTGTGGGGAGCAATCTCCTACACTGGCCGTACACCACTGGTGATCGTCGAGGGGACACTGAATAGTGCACGGTACATCGAAACCGTCATCGAACCCATCGTTCTACCATTCCTAGACCGGCAAGGGAACTTGCTGTTCCAACAGGACAATGCACGTCCGCATGTATCCCGTGCCACCCAACGTGCTCTAGAAGGTGTAAGTCAACTACCCTGGCCAGCAAGATCTCCGGATCTGTCCCCCATTGAGCATGTTTGGGACTGGATGAAGCGTCGTCTCACGCGGTCTGCACGTCCATCACGAACGCTGGTCCAACTGAGGCGCCAGGTGGAAATGGCATGGCAAGCCGTTCCACAGGACTACATCCAGCATCTCTACGATCGTCTCCATGGGAGAATAGCAGCCTGCATTGCTACGAAAGGTGGATATACACTGTACTAGTGCCGACATTGTGCATGCTCTGTTGCCTGTGTCTATGTGCCTGTGGTTCTGTCAGTGTGATCATGTGATGTAACTGACCCCAGGAATGTGTCAATAAAGTTTCCCCTTCCTGGGACAATGAATTCACGGTGTTCTTATTTCAATTTCCAGGAGTGTATATTAATAACAATAGGGGACCCAAGACTGTACCCTGTGGGACACCATTCTTGATACCTCCTCAGTTAGAGGACTCTGCTGATTTTTGCAGACTATCTTTACTGTTAATTTCAACCTTCTGCAATCTTCTAGTTAAGCATGAATTATACCATTTGTGCACTGTCCCAATCATACCACAATACTTAAGCTTATCTAGAAGAATTTCATGATTCACACAATCAAAAGCCTTTCAGAGACCACAAAATATCCCAATGGGCGATGTTTGGTAATTCAATGCATTTAATATTTGATCAGTGAAAGCATACATAGCATTTTCTGTTGAAAAGCCTTACTGAAAACCAAATTGGCATTTTGTTAGTACTTAATTTTTACAAATTTATTATGCTACTCTTAAATACACTACTTTTTCAAGAATTTTGGATAAAGCTGTCGGAAGTGAGATTGGGCAGTGGTTGTTAGCAACACACCTAACCCCTTTCTTATGCAATGGTTTAACAATAGCCTATTTCGGTCAATCTGGAAAAATGCCCTGTTTCAATGAGCTGCTACATATATGGCTGAGAATCCTAATTATTTGTTGGGAACAAGCTTTTAACACTGTTATGGAAATGCCATCAGTTCCATGTGAGCTTTTACTTTTGAGTGAATTTATTATTTTCCTAATTTCAGTAGGAGTGGTGGGCTGAATTTCATTTTATCAGATTGCTTGCATAGGTACTGCCTCTTCCATATACTGCCTTGCATTTTCTCTGCAACACTTAAAAAATGATTATTAAAAATGTTTTCTACTTCTGGCCTCTTATTAACAAACTTTTCATGGTGTTTGATAGAAAGACAGTCTTCCTGTGCCCTCGGTTGCCCTGTTTCCCTCAATTGCTCAAGAGAATTAAAATGTTCCTATGTGACACCATGAAAGAAGAGTGACTGAATGCCCTACGGATGCTATCCTGTGAAAAGCCATTCGTATGTAAAATTGAACATTTCAATCTGAGATGACAAATTTATTTGCCAACAAGGAGATACGAATCGATTTACAATATTGTTCCTACTAAATATTTTGAAGCTGTCTTCCCAAAGTCATGGAGTTGCTGCTTTTGGTGAGCACAATGCTTTTAGTTTTAATTGTTGGCAATTTGATTAAATTTGCTACGCAAAATCCATATTACAAGTGCGAATTATTTATATATGCTCTATTATTTCTCATACTGGCACTCGTGCTGTAGCAGACACTTTTCTGACAGTCGGCCGCGAACGAAAAAGAAGCGAGGAGTTGGCTGTCGAGGGAAGAAGAGCGGCGTGGGGGGAAGGGCCACGCCTCCCTCTCACAGGGCTGGCAGCCTATGTCCGCGTTTTGTGCTCTTGGGAAGGCAGAACCGATGTAATAATGTACATATGGATCGCTGATTCCATATGGAATTGTGAGAGATGGGTAATACAACAAGAGTGTTCTCTGCATTCATTTCAAAATAAGGAAAGGAAACAACCAGCATCACATAATTCACTTGGTAACGGCTAGAGCGCAATAGTTAGCTGAGGTTGCTGGTGTTGTCACTTGGTAGTTCACGCCTAATCTCCACCGGTATCTTAAGCAACTATACATCAAAACACATCCTGCTTATGACTGCCACATAAAAGTGACCGGACGTACCCTGTGAGGAGTGAAGAATTGTGCTGCTGAAATGTGTGCGCGAGTGTGCATTTGTGTGTGCAAGAGAGATTTTCAGAGTTAGTGTTATATTTTATGTTTCATGCAGACATGCGAAAAAGATAGCTAAAGCAACCTCCCCTCCTCTCTCCCTCTCTCTCTCTCTCTCTCTCTCTCTCTCTCTCTCTCTCTCTTTCTCTCTCTCTCTCTCCCTCTCTTCCTTACACAATCACTTGCTATCATGTTCTCCAGGAATATATCAATCTATTACTGTGCATAAGTAGTGCGCTGTTGTAGTAATAGTGTATTTCTGTTTCTCTATACAATTTGTTTGACATAATATCTTGTGAAATACACGAATTATCGTCAAAATTTACAAAATTCTGTAATATGTTTGATGCTACCAAACTAAGCTTTTTCTTTTTTTTCCCCAACATGGAATGCTTCAGCAGCCGCCACTGGAAAGCACAGGGAAATGATCAAATAAATTACACTATGATATAAAACTTCCCGATAGCAGCAAACAACATAATACACAGAGCTTTTATGCAAAATGGGCAGAAAATGAAATTAATCAAGAATGAACCCAACAAATAATGGAACCTATACTAATGCCCAGTGAAGATCCTTCAACAGCAGATTCATTTCGTACAACTGCACTGTCATTGTGCTTAGCCTTTTGAAGGCCTTCTCAAATTACACTACAGACCATTACAATTGCTACACCAAGAAGAAATTCAGATGATAAATGGGTATTCATTGGACAAATATATTATACTAGAAGTGACATGTGATTACATTTTCACGCAATTTGGGTGCATAGTTCCTGAGAAATCAGTACCCAGAACAACCACCTCTGGCCGTAATAACAGCCTTGATACGCCTGGGCTTTGAGTCAAACAGAGCTTGGATGGCATCTACAGGTACAGCTGCCCATGCAGCTTCAACATGATACCACAGTTCAACTAGAGTAGTGACCAGCGTATTGTGACGAGCCAGTTGCTCGGCCACCATTGACCAGACGTTTGCAATTGGTGAGAGATCTGTAAAATGTGCTGGCCAGGGCAGCAGTCGAACATTTTCTGTATCCAGAAAGGCCCCTACAGGACCTGCAACATGGAGTTGTGCATTATCTTGCTGAAATGTAGGGTTATGAAGGGATCAAATGAAGGGTAGAGCTACGGGTCGTAACACATCTGAAATGTAACGTCCACTGTTCACAGTGTCGTCAATGCGAACAAGAAGTGACCGAGACGTGTAACCAATGGCACCCCATACCATCACGCCAGGTGATACGCCAGTATGGCGATGGCGAATACATGCTTCCAATGTGCATTCACCGCGATGTCGCCAAACACAGATGCGACCATCATGATGCTGTAAACAGAACCTGCATTCACCCGAAAAAATTACGTTTTGCCATTTGTGCACCCAGGTTCGCCTTTCCCGTGCGAGCAACATCATGGAGGCAGTAGTCTTGACAAAGCTTGCCAAGGCACGAGAATCTGACCAGGAGCTACAGAGATTTTTAACGTACACATCTGGTCTTCAACTGAGACTTACCGACATCGCAGGCACTCATGTCTGTGATGCAGCGTCAAGAGTATACGCAGCCATGGTCTCTGAGCTGATAGTCCATGCTGCTGCAAACGTCGTCGAACTGTTCGTGCAGATGGTTGTTGTCTTGCAAACGTCCCCATCTGTTGACTCAGGGATCGAGACGTGGCTGCATGATCCGTTACAGTCATGCGGATGAAGCCTGTCATCTCGACTACCAGTGATACGAGGCCATTGGGATCCAGCACGGCGTTCCGTATTACCCTCCTGAACCCACCGATTCCATATTCTGCTAACAGTCATTGGATCTCGACCAACACGAGCAGCAATGTGGCGATACGATAAACCTCTATCGCGATAGGCTACAATCGGACCTTTATCATAGTCGGAAACGTGATGTTACGCATTTCTCCTCCTTACGTAAGGCATCACAACAACGTTTCACCCGGCAACGCCGGTCAACTGCTGTTTGTGTATGAGAAATCGGTTGGAAACATTCCTCATGTCAGCACGTTGTAGGTGTCACCACCGGCGCCAACCTTGTGTGAATGCTCTGAAAAGCTAATCATTTGCATATCACAGCATCTTCTTCCTGTCGATTAAATTTCGCGTCTGTAGCTCGTCATCTTCGTGGTGTAGCAATTTTATTTGCCTGTAGTGTATGTTTCGAGTGCTGGTCAGAACGTAATAAAATTTTGCCAGCGTCTCAACATAGCTTTCGGAAAGGGAGGTGCACTATTGACACTTTATGGATCCTCAGGATGGTCATTGAAAAACCTTTCGACAAGAATGATTATCTTACAACTTTATTCTTGGCTACTGTAACGTTCCCTGGCAAACTCACGCTATTAATGAACAAGAGTTTATTTGTACCATATACGCCACTCTGAGCAAGTTGTATATACCGTAATTATTGAACAAAAAATATTATTGAATTTTGTGTAAAAGACATTTGTTATTATCGTAATATTGTAGTAATATTCTCTCTGTATTTAGGATAGGAATTTTTCTATATTTATTATGTGATTGTGAAATGTGTCAGTATCTGCGATAACAGAGATGTGAAATTTAGCCAGAGGAGAATAATATTGTCAAATTACAAAGAAATGTTAATAGTCAGCAGTAGTATAAAAGAACCATGTACAGCGTATTCTTTGGTCTTCTCTGTGTAGAGCTGAATGCGAGAGGAAGCTGTGTTGAAGCGATTTATGAATGTGTAGACTTCTTTTGTCTCTGTCTAGATTTAGCCGCCATTAGAGCAGAAGTTACAAATTAATGTGAGTTGAATTATTGTTTGATCTAAATATATTAGAATTTATCAAAAGTGTGTATTATTAATGTAAATTAGCTTGCCCATGTCATCTATAAAATTTCTTTAAAGAATTTTCAGCATTTTTAGCGGTGTTGCTGGGCTGTGCCGCGACCGATCGATTTGCAGCGGCGGCACATTAAAAAAATTGTTCTGCTAAAGGAAAATCAACCAAACCCGTAAATTGGGAACAGATAGATAAAAATTAACAGTGAATTAAGAAATTGTTCTTCTTTTACAGTGATCCTGAGACTGATGAATTTTAAACTAATTATACGTTTGTGCATTCGTAGGCGGATAGTTAATGTTAGTTAACATTGAAATTTAACAATTTTGGTTCTTTCAAATAACTTAAATGTATAGCGAATTAGGTTTGATCAGTGATAATTAAATGTCAGCTTGGCAATAATTAACCATTTTCTGCTAACAGAGATAATCTTGTGTTCCATAGTTAACGCCGGGATAGAATTCAGTAAATATTTAACAAAAAATCCACCGCATTTAGAAAATGTGTGCCAAGGCCGAATGATGTAAAGGATTTAATTCTCAACTAAATATTCTTAATCAGTCAATAAGAGTTCACGTAATTTTTAAATGTACGTAATTCTTTTGAAAGTGAATTTTTTTATTGGCACACGTAAATAAGAGAGAGGTTCTACAACAAAGTTCGTACTTACAGAAGAAAGTTAAAGAAAGGCAAATTAAGTAACTAAAAGCAATAATAATTAATAATTATTCTTTAACGAAGACAATAGCAATTTCGTTAAATTGGCGCCCAACGTGGGGCTCGAATATGCAGTGGCCACTAAATACCCATGAGATAACTAGGGAATTATTATAGTCGAACTTTGTTGGAGAACATTTAATAATTTTTCCATGTATTGTATGTATTGCATAACCAATATTGTGTGGTAATACCTGTATATGATTTTTTGCATGAGAACACTATATACCCAGAGGCAAGCTGAAGAAGAGAGCTCATTATTTCGAAAAATTAATTACCTACCACAATATCAGGGGGCAGCTGCACCCAAGATAGATCACCAAAAGGTAAAGCTACAGTGTAGTTGTCCTGTGGGTAGTAAAGTAGCCTCAGTGCAGTGTTCTCGGATCATTAGGGGTGTGCTTGTTGTTAGTGCTTTGTTTTAAAATAACAGGACATTTGAGTAGTTAGTCACTGTAGTGTATAATAGGTGTGTTTTAACAAATGACCATTTCTTGTGTGATTATGTCAGTGAAACCTGAGTGTTAGGATATTTAGTTCAGATTTTATTTCTTTTGTTTACTATGGTTAGATTGCGTAGTCAGAAGGATATCAACATGGATAATGAACAACAGTTAGTAAGTAGTGATACCGAGTTAGAAAGTGGGACACAAAGTAATGTTAGCGACGTAGTTCAGGAAGTACAATGTGAGAATCTGGGGGCAGAAGGGCAAGAAATGTTGCCACTGCCACCCAGTGATTCAGTTGATAACGGAAATACTGTGCCACCCGCAGGCACTGGACACGGACCAGAGAGTGGTGAGGTGTCAGAAGTGCAATCATTAAGAGTTATGTTCGAGCGCATGCTCAATTTCCAAGCTGAATTTGTACGTATGCAAGCAGAGCGTGAAAGAGAACGTGATGCTGAACAAGCAGAGCGTGACCAGAGATTGGTAGCTGAATTTGCCCGTATGCAAGCAGAACGCGAAAGAGAACGTGATGCTAAACAAGCAGAACGTGACCGACGCCTGCATGAGAGAGACTTGCAGTTAATGCAATCTTTGGAAGCTATGCAAAGTGAGATAGTTAGTTTGAAACAAAACTATGAAACCATACCCAAAACGGTGCAAGAACTAAGCGAAAGAGTAGATAGTATCCAAGTGGCTAACGCCAGTATCGTAGAGGGAATCAGTGTACTGACCAACAGGGTGGAACAATTAGAGATTGACACAAATCAAGTAATTGAGCACAAAGTGTCCGAACAAGTGCACAAAATGGAAAGCGAATTTATAAAGGAAATAGACGAGAAAGTGCACGCCGCGATTGAAGCCAAGGATGTGGGCTCAAATGCAGAACCTGAAAAAGGTGGTACACACTGACATTCCGCTGTGGCAGCGGAATGTCACCGTCGTCTTGCCGAAATAGAAATCAGCTTGCGGCATGACGACTCACAGCTGTATGTCACGCCAGCCAGGTCCAACAATGATAGGCATATAAAGACAGCAGTAAAAAATTGCGACTGCGAGACAGAACAGGCAACCAATGTAAGCGAAACAAATAAATGTCATTCCAAAGTAGTGATTGAAGAAAGCCTGATTAGAAACCGACAGTTTCAGATCTTTACAACGGAGAAGAAATCTGTTCACCCTGTAGTGTTTATCAAGGGATTTAGAAACATTTTGCCTAGCGTTTGGAGTCATACACAGAAAATACAGTTCGTTATGTCTTACATACAAGGAGATGCGGCATTATGGGCAACCGAAGCAGCTGACAGTTGCGATACATATGACCAATTTGAAAAGGCATTCTTGGCCAAATATTGGTCAACATGTATTCAGGAGAGATTACGGAAGGAGGTATATAATCCAGAACCGTATTCTCCACGATTAGGCAATTTGCGAAAATATTTTGAGAAGTACATTAATAAGACCCGGTATTGGGACGAGCAGATTTCATCCTGGGATTTGATCAGACTTTTGAAATCACACTTGCCGATACACGTAAAGGAAAAACTTATACACGTGCCCGAAAATGACGGAACATTTCTTGTCTGTTCTGGACTCAATTGACCTGATTCAGGACGATGTTAAGGCAGCCCCTGAACAGGCTAGAAGTAACGGAAACGGTTACAGAAATGGTCGAAATAACACGCCTCCACCAAATAATGGAAACGGCGGAGGTAACAATAGGAGACAAGATTATGTACAAAACGGGAATAGAGGTAGAGACCGGAACGGCAATAGTCCGCCGGTGAATAATGACCGGAAAAGGAGGTCTGATGACCGATATGAAACAGGCCCACCAAGCAATAGTAGATGGCAAAATGCCAGGGGGCCGTGGAACACTAATACCTATATTGATGCAAACCGAACTTGGCCACAGAACCAGAGGCCCAGTCCGGACCGGCAAAACAGTGAAAGATATGACAATAACCGACCGCCACCACAAAATGCGCCAATTGCGCAACCGTGGCGGCCGACGCATCACAACTTACACATAGTGGAGGTCAGTGACACAGAGCAGCTACACCCATCCACCTGTAATAATTCAACAAACTAGATTCAGCCGAGATACGCTCTCCATCGTCGGCTGAGGTTTGGAGTGAGAGCAGCCCGACACCGAACAAAACATTGGGAATCTGTATCCTCAGGTATAATGACGGGGTACAGATGGGACATGAATTGATAACTGAACCATCCACGTGCATAAAGGAGCACAAAGACAAAGTACAAGCGATAATAGAGATCAAAATTAACAATATTGATGTGCAAGCGATCGTAGATACAGGTGCTACTGTCAGTGTCATGAGTATGGACTTATTCGAAGTACTGGGGAAAGAAAGGTGTATGCTGACTTTTCCTGTGAACAATTGTAAAGTCACTGGAGCCATAAGTGCACAGCGACAAATAATTAAACTCCAAGTGCGGGTAGAGATGTATATAGGGGAAGAAGCCATAGCGTGCTCATCCCTGGTAGTAAAGGGTTTAAGGGTAGCCTGCATTTTGGGGGTAGATTTTTTGAGAGAAAGGGACGCAGTAATCGACCTTTCTCGGGGAAAATTAAGTTTGATGAACGCTGGTAGAAGGATAGAATTGTCCATGCTCAGATCTGAAGAGGTACCTGTGCCTAATTGTAATGCTATTAACATAAAGTGTAGGAATCAGTGGATACTACATTTAGACAATCATTGTCAAGGACAAAATCTCTATTATCCAGACGTACAAAGTGATCAATTAAAAGCAAATGTGGACGCACTAGTGAACAAAGTATCACAGTCCGAAAATTTGAACTCAATGCAGCAGCAGGATTTGGTACAGTTATTAACTAACAGAACGACCAGGAATTGTTAAGGGATATCAGTACAATATTGAGGTGAAGCCTCACAAAACCTACTGTCGAGCCTCATACTCCATTCCTTGGTCCAAGAAGGAAGTAGTAGCTAAAGAAATAAGAAAACTGATTGAGTGGGGAATAATAGAACCGTCTTTGTCCCTTTATAGTAGTCCTTTGGTGGCGGTAGCAAAAGCAGACGGACAGGTACGGTTAGTATTAGATGCGAGAGACATAAACGAAATTATTGTACCTGTCAGGTCTCATCCGGAAAACTTAGATGAGCAAATTCAAAAATTCCATGGAGTGCAATATTTGACATCTATTGATATGAAAAGTTCATTCTGGCAAATTCTGCTCACACCCGAGTCGAGGAAATATACTGCATTTATATTTGGGGGAAGGAGCTACCAATTTAGGTACTACCTTTCGGCTTAAATGTAAGTGCAGGAGTTTTCATAACAGCCCTCGACGCGGTTTTAGGTCCGGATTTGCTGCAAAGGGTAACAGTGTATGTAGACGATCTGGTGATTGCTACTGCCACCTGGGAGGAGCACGTAGAACTACTGAGTAGAGTCTTAGAAAGGTTTAAGCAAGCGGGAGTAACAGCGAATCTTGAGAAATCCAAATTTGGACGTAATCAGATTAAATTTCTAGGTCACAAAATAACACCACAAGGCATCAAACCTGACAGCAAAAAACTTGACGCAATTCGTGGGTTTCCTAGTCCGAGAACTAAGAGACAACTCAAAGCGTTTATAGGTCTTGCATCCTTTTTTAGACGGTTTGTTCCAAACCAATTAATGAATAACGAATCTGTATTGAGCCTGTTGCGTAAAAATGCGCACTGGGTGTGGACAGAAGAATGTCAACGCGCATTTGACGCTATCAAAAACGCCTTGGTGAATGCAAACATACTGCGACACCCAGACATGACTAAAGATTTTTGCATAGCGACAGATTCGTGTTCATACGGTCTGGGCGCTTGTTTATTTCAGTGGGACAGGAGCAACGACCCCACAACAATCAATGTAATCGGATTTGCCAGCCGCACACCAAACAGCTGTGAGAGAGCATATTCCGCTACCGAATTAGAGGCTCTTGCAGTGGTTTGGGCGGTAAAGAAATTCAATTATTACACCTATGGTAAAGAAGTCAAAGTATTCAGTGACCACCAGGCTCTGAGCTATTTAATGTCTTGCAAATTATACCATACCCGCTTGCTAAGATGGAGGTTAGCATTGCAGGAATATAAAATTAAGATTATGTACCTAAAAGGACAAGATAATGTTGTGGCTGACGCCTTGTCGAGGCTTCCACTAGGGCAATCCTCAATGTCAAAGATTTTGGAACAATCGGAGGAATATCGAATACTCTTAGTACAAGATAAGGTACATAGGAGGGACTTTTTACACATGTGTAAGAATATGTCTATATTGCAGGAAACTGATCCGATTTGGCGAGATATCATTAGCAAAATTAAAGAAGGAACCAATCTTAAAAGTGTTCAGAATTTCAAAATAGTAGATAATATTCTGTATTATAAAACAGGTGTGTCAAATGACCATGGAGTCGTGTGTATACCGCAACAGGCTATCCCAGCTATAGTGTGGCACACGCATTTAGCATGGGGTCACACTGGGATAGGCAAAACAATAAGGATTTTATCCAGATTCTGTTACTTTAAGGGAATAAGCCAGCACACTCGCACCATTATCAGGACTTGTCCTCTGTGCCAAAAAGCTAAGTTTCAAAATAAGTCCACAAGGTTTGAACTGCATCCTATAGTGCCTCATCGGACACTTCAGTTAGTATCTATAGACATAGCAGGACCCTACCCACTAGCCAGGGGTGGATTAAAGTACATTTTAGCGGTGTATGACCTTTTCTCTAAATACTTAAAAATATACTGCCTTAAATCAGCCACTGCTCGTGGAATAGTTAAATGATTAGGGAAAGAATATTTTACACAAGTGGGTAAGCCTGAAGCGATAATATCGGATAATGCTTCCTATTTTACAGGCCATACCTGGAAAAACTATTTACATGAACAAGATATAAAGCACAGACTAATATCCCGTTTTCACCCACAAGCAAGTTTAGTAGAGAGAACATTTGGAGAGTTAAATAAATTTTTCAGGTTATACATTGCATATAAGCACACAAGATGGCCAGATCTGATACCTAAGTTTTTGGAAATTCACAACGCAACCCCGCATGCTTCTACGGGGTATCCACCAAACGAGATTATAATGAATAATAATAGAGTTCTGAATGAGTGGCTGGCACCTTTGCCTAAGGTCCCAGTCATTCCTGAGCCTAAGGAAGAGAAGATAAGAAAAGCAGGGTGCAACCTTACCAGGTGCGCTCAGAAAAGGAAAGAAAAATATAATCGATATGTGACGAATAACCAAAAATTTAGTGTTGGGGACTTGGTACTCTTACGCAATCATCCTAAGTCCTCGGCATCCTTGAAACAGAATAGCAAGTGGCAATTGGTGTACAATGGACCTTTTAGAGTAGTAAGTGTGCCACATGAGTGTAGCTATCTCTTAGCAGATCCCCACTCAGGGAGAGTACGGGGACTGTATCCGTGTAAGGATGAAAAAATATTCCTACAGTAAAAGACTAATAGTCCTATGTGGACACCATTCTTTTGTAAATGAATGAACATTAATGATGTGTGATCTGTAGACATAATGTACTAGTGTAGAAGTATTTAGTTATAAGAATATGATTGACTTTCTCTTTTGTTTATGAATATTTGTGTTATGTCTTCTTTTAATTAATGTTAGCTTAAACATGCTCTAAATGTCTGCACAGATAACCTGATTAGTGCAATTATTTATAGTGTTAAATTGTGACAGAGATCAGTCAGGAGGAACATTTTAGTAATGATTAGTTTGTGTACTGCATAATATTCTATATGTGTGTCAAACTTGAAATATTTCTTGTACAATCTTTTCTATTATATGTGTATATATGTATATATGTGTAGCTGTCAGATTGACAGATTCGAACCCAGAATAATATCAATAATATGAGGCCCTGAGAACTTTATTATCTAACCAATGTTATCAGAGAGAATAATGCACCCAGTAGTGACCCGAGGGCACCATGGGAGGCAAACTTATTGCAAATTTAAATAGCGCAAAGTTACGCACAAAGAAGCTTCAATTGAAGCATGTGCAGATTCAATCAGTAAAAAAGGAGATAGCCTGATACAGTCCAAGTCAATTTTAGCCTACAGAGACTACACTGTAGTTACGTAGGACCTTGCAAGTGAAGTAAGACATAATTTCAAAAGAGTTATTGAACAATATGCCTGAATCCGGCTGGAATGCACAAATAAAATCTACTCGAACACGAATATAGATGATTTTTGGGCAAACTAATACGAAATTTTAATATTTGTTACCATGTACACAAATATCACACACCTTGGTAAAGAGTTACGAATGTGCTGTTACAAAAATTGCACAACGGACATTGTAAATAAAAATAAAGGAACTTAAACAAAAGTGCAGTATTGTGTGGCAGAGACAGACAGTGACTGTTAAACCTGCAGCAATACGTCACGAAGTTGTTGTGTATAAGTAATAAAAAACTGTATCATCGCCGTGTGTGCAAGTGGACAAGGAACTAGCACGACATGAACAGTGAGCCGATAACGGACGGTGGTCCAAGTTAGTGTCAAACTTTAATTCTTTGTGTGTCAAGGGACGCTAGGAAAGCGCATTGACTACAGAGATACATTTTGTCCTAAGGTGAAAACTTGCGTGTGACTAATGACAAGTCATGACATGGTGAAAAATATTGTGTGCCCATAAAACGTGTTACTGTGACAACGAAACATTGTGCAAACCAGACTAGTGAAGGCCTACTGAATAATAACTGCCAATAACTGTGTGCGTTTTTTTTTCCCACAGCAGGAAAAATGCCCATAAGGATAGTACACTGTTTGTGAACTTGTTGCATGTTTGCTGGAGCACTACAAGAAGACGTCACACGGGCTCGGGCGAGCTGATATACAACGCGCATCCGGCTACATCAGCCATGCAGCGGCCGCAGCAGCCCGTAGCAGACCAGACAGCCACACGCCTCTCCGCGCCGTAGCTGTCAACACCGGGGGCGGTGACCTACACGGAGCCGACGCGCCGCGCCGAGCGCCGCTCAACAATCACTCCGCACCGCTCACCAACTACAGCATTATTGACTTTTTCCAAAATATTTACATAAACTGCA
The DNA here is from genome assembly GCF_023864345.2 of Schistocerca serialis cubense. NCBI lineage: Eukaryota > Metazoa > Arthropoda > Insecta > Orthoptera > Acrididae > Schistocerca > Schistocerca serialis. The sequence continues at coordinate 314,478,441 of NC_064638.1, forward strand.
TAACATGTCAATGACTCCATTTTGATAAACATTGAACATTTATTATGTATGTCCGTAAACTGATAAGAGAAAATGAACACTAACAAGTGCAAGAGATGAATTTGTAACACGTAGGTAGTGGGAACATTATGAAAAGTGATCCTGTGCTAAGTGATTTAAAAAAAAAAACTAAGTGATATATCCTAGGACAAGTGACCTTGCAGTATATCCCAAAATTAATAATAACGAGTAGTTAATCACACAAAAAAAAACTTTCGTTGAACTGTATGTGACTGTGATATTATGTAACCGTTGGTGACAAACTGCTAAATTAATTCAAATGAATGACTGTTAAAGAGACAATATTAATCATGAACCAACTGGGATGGCTGGGATCCGGCACAGTTTTGCCCAGGTTTCCTGTCTGCCTTCGGCCAAATGGGGGAGCCATGAACATATATAACCCTGGGACTAATTAAAAGAGCCATTCCATAAAAAATACAGAATTGTAAAGAACGTTACTGGCACCATTGTGTCAAAGTATAGAAACTCTTTGCCAAATGCTGCCAGGGGGCAATGTAACGTTCCCTGGCAAACTCACGCTATTAATGAACAAGAGTTTATTTGTACCATATACGCCGCTCTGAGCAAGTTGTATATACCGTAATTATTGAACAAAAAATATTATTGAATTTTGTGTAAAAGACATTTGTTATTATCGTAATATTGTAGTAATATTCTCTCTGTATTTAGGATAGTAATTTTTCTATATTTATTATGTGATTGTGAAATGTGTCAGTATCTGCGATAACAAAGATGTGAAATGTAGCCAGAGGAGAATAATATTGTCAAATTACAAAGAAATGTTAATAGTCAGCAGTAGTATAAAAGAACCATGTACAGCGTATTCTTTGGTCTTCTCTGTGTAGAGCTGAATGCGAGAGGAAGCTGTGTTGAAGCGATTTATGAATGTGTAGACTTCTTTTGTCTCTGTCTAGATTTAGCCGCCATTAGAGCAGAAGTTACAAATTAATGTGAGTTGAATTATTGTTTGATCTAAATATATTAGAATTTATCAAAAGTGTGTATTATTAATGTAAATTAGCTTGCCCATGTCATCTATAAAATTTCTTTAAAGAATTTTCAGCATTTTTAGCGGTGTTGTTGGGCTGTGCCGCGACCGATCGATTTGCAGCGGCGGCACATTAAAAAAATTGTTCCGCTAAAGGAAAATCAACCAAACCCGTAAATCGGGAACAGATAGATAAAAATTAACAGTGAATTAAGAAATTGTTCTTCTTTTACAGTGATCCTGAGACTGATGAATTTTAAACTAATTATACGTTTGTGCATTCGTAGGCGGATAGTTAATGTTAGTTAACATTGAAATTTAACAATTTTGGTTCTTTCAAATAACTTAAATGTATAGCGAAGTAGGTTTGATCAGTGATAATTAAATGTCGGCTTGGCAATAATTAACCATTTTCTGCTAATAGAGATAATCTTGTGTTCCATAGTTAACGCCGGGATAGAATTCAGTAAATATTTAACAAAAAATCCACTGCATTTAGAAAATGTGTGCCAAGGCCGAATGATGTAAAGGATTTAATTCTCAACTAAATATTCTTAATCAGTCAATATGAGTTCACATAATTTTTAAATGTACGTAATTCTTTTGAAAGTGAATTTTTTTTATTACCACACGTAAATAAGAGAGAGGTTCTACAACAAAGTTCGTACTTACAGAAGAAAGTTAAAGAAAGGCAAATTAAGTAACTAAAAGCAATAATAATTAATAATTATTCTTTAACGAAAACAATAGCAATTTCGTTAAACTACATATCGAGAGAATATCACTCTGTTGATGCTCCTTACTCTTGCAGAAGTTGGACTACATAGGTGTCCCACACATTTGTCAACAGTTTCTTCAAAATTATTCGTACCATAGTACTGCTTACATTAGAAGGAAAGACAACATTTTATGTAGTACCGTCTTAGTGTGGAAAGGCTTACCTCAAGCTGTTAGTGTAAGTCCCCTCTTACATGCCTTGATTGCAGCAGTTTGAAAAACTAGTGACCTCGGTAGTCATGTGCTACAGTACACAGATGGTGCCTGCATACAAACAGCGTCCATTGGCTCGAAATTATGTTGCTCATTGATGAATAATGTTGCTGATCTACTATCTGAATTGCTCCTGAGGAATGGTCTCAATTTGTCACTATCAAAATCTTGTGTAGTTTCCTTTACATGAAAACACAGAACATAGCAATAGATGTGGTAAGCCTGGGACCTTTTATATTTACTGTACAATCATCAGAAAAGGTATTGGGGCTTTTTCTGGATAGCAGGCTAATCTGGTCACAACATGACAATAATATTGTTACAAAAACAGAAAGCTTTGAATATTTTACATTCTATAAGTCGTGTGTGGTTGGAAGCCCAACCAGACACACTCCTTTTCCTCTTCCATGGACAATACGCTCCATAATGGAATAAGGAAGCTTTATGTTTGTAAATGCCCCACAAAATTTACTAGAAAAACTAAATGTACTTCTGTTCCAGGCTGTTAGACAGTGCCTAGGAGCAATGTAGTTGTCACCAACTTCTAATAGAAGCACAATAGGCACAACAAAAAGACTGTCAAACAAAGCTTTTGGCCAAACGGGCCTTCATCAGAACACACACACACACACACACACACACACACACACACACACACACACACACACACATACATACATACATACATATATATATATATATATATATATATATATATATATATATATATATATATATATATATATATATATATATATATATATATATATATGCTAATGCAACTCACACATAGACACAATTGTAGTCTCTGACTGCCAAGGCCACATTATGTCAACAGCATTCAAAACAGATGGCACACATTAAAAAGTGAAGGAAAATCTACCTATGTCACAGCACCGTATAGAGGTCAAATATTGAAGAAGATGAATGACCTGTTCAAGAAAACGAAAATAAAATTAGCATTTCATTCAAATAACAACTGGATGACCAACATATCATGAACAAAAAGTAATATCTCCACTTTTCAAGTCCATGGGCCTCCTTGTGACTATTCTAACAAATTTTATATTGGAACAACAGGTAGGTATTTCGGAATTCGATTTAAAGAACATATATGAAACTGCATAAACAAACAATCCACATTTTACTTGCATTTAAAAAAGCAAATGCATAATCAGAAAGTACTGAAAGTGCCCTAAAACTTCTAAACAAAGCAGCTAAACGACATACATTGAACATTTTGGAGGAAATGGAAATTTACACTCATATAGAAAAATACCGTCCCAGAGGATATCCTAAATTGACAAACAGATTTTAAGTGTAAAAAAAGTATCTGCAAGATTTTATTGACTTTATAAAAGAGAACTGCAGGAGCCTCTTACCACAGCATTGTCTGGTCCTAAAGTTAAAGGAAGAACACCAATATAATGGACCCACACAATGAACACTGCTTTCGAATCAGCTAAACAAAGCATAGCGGACGCGGTGCTTCTTGTGCATCTGGCATTAGAAGCACCTCTTGCACTTGTAGTGGACTCCAGCCAAACTGCAATTGGTGCTGCACTGCAACATGACATAGACGATGCCTAGCAGCCCGTCGCATTCTACTCGCATAAACTCTCCCCACCACACCAAAAATACAGCATTTGACCGCACATTAGTTGCAGTTTAAAGAGTTCATAAAATATTTTTGCACACAGTGGGAGGCAAACGAATTTGTCATTTATACATAAACCCAACATCTATGCCTTTCAGCAAAATAATGACAAGGGCTCACCAAGACAGTACGAGTATAATCAGTTGGAATTCATCACACAATTTAACACTGATGTGCGACATATATCAGGAATCCATAATGTAGAGGCGGACTGCCTTTCCTGTACGAGCATCATGAAGGCAGTAGTCTTTACAAAGCTTGCCAAGGCACGAGAATCTGACCAGGAGCTACAGAGATTCTTAACGAACATCACATCTGGTCTTCAACTGAGACTTACCGACATCCTGGGTGCATATGCCAACGATATTATGAGGTAAATTTCCTTTACTTTACATCTATGGTCACAAACTTTTTGTCTGATGACCATAGACGTAATGTAAAGGAAATTTATTCTATATTCGGGTCACTGTTTTATTTGCACCAATGTGCCAGGTGATCAAAAGGTCAGTATCAATTTGAAAACTGAATAAATCACGGAATCATGTAGATAGCGAGGTACAAACTGACACACATGCTTGGAATGACATGGGGTTTTATTAGAACCAAAAAAATACAAAAATTCAAAAAATTTCCGACAGATGGCGCTTCATCTGATCAGAATAGTAATAATTAGCATAACAAAGTAAGACAAAGCAAAAATGATGTTCTTTACAGGAAATGCTCAATATGTCCACCACCATTCCTCAACAATAGCTGTAGTCGAGGAATAATGTTGTGAACAGCACTGTAAAGCATGTCCGGAGTTATGGTGAGGCAGGGTTTGCCTAAAAAAAATGGTTTAACTGGCTCTGAGCACTATGGGACTCAACTGCTGTGGTCATCAGTCCCCTAGAACTTAGAACTACTTAAACCTAACTAACCTAAGGACATCACACACACCCCTGCCCGAGGCAGGATTCGAACCTGCGACCGTAGCAGCAGCGCGGCTCCGGACTGGTGCGCCTAGAACCGCATGGCCACAGCGGCCGGCTAGGGTTTGCCTAAGTGCCAACCAAACAGTAGTTTATGGAATGCCGGTATGACGTGCGACTGCACGAGCACTGACTTCCCTGTGCATAGACGAACCCGTTACAGTCTCCATTTCTTCCTGAACTGTCTCAGCAGCATTACGCCTTGTGCTCGGTCGGCCACTACGGGATCTATCGTCTAAACAACCCATGACTTCGAACTTCGAAATCATTCTCGCCACAGCTGCATTTGTCAACGGACCTTTACCCGTTCGAATCCCCTTCCTATGGCGATAGGATCGTAACGCTGAACTAGCACATTCCCCATTCTGATAATACAGCTTCACTAAATGCTCCTTTTATACACGATTGTCATGCGCAGTCACTGACGTTTTGCTGTCTAGCGCCATCTGTTGGACATTTTGTGAACTTTGTTTTTTTTCTTTTTTTTTTTGTTCTAATAAAACCCCATGTCATTCCAAGCATGTGTGTCAATTTTTACCTCTCTATCTACATTATTCCGTGGTTTATTAAGTTTTCAAATTTATACTGACATTTTGATCACCCAGTAGATTATGAGGTTTCGAAAGGTAGAACTTGTACCGTCTGCCTTTGATAAAAAATGCTTTTGAAAGCTTATTTCACCTTGGTGGCAGAGTAACAATCAAACTAATATTTAGTTGTTTTATATGGCCAAGAATATAAAAAGATTGCCACATCTGGGCTTGCACGTGTCCACAATGCTAATGCACCAAGATTACTTGGCATGTCCACACCCCAGTGGGAGATTTTCTCAGGACAACAGCACAATCTGCGCATGTTCATATTGATGTGGTAGAACCATTGCCGCCTTCAGTCAAACAACAATATCTTTTGACAGCGATTGACAATTTTACTCGAAGGCCACAGGGGCCGTCCCAGTGGACACAACTGCAGCTGAGACAATGGCCACTGCCTTTCTGTGAATGCTACTTTTCAGTATCTGTTATTCTTAACTGTGATTTGTCGCAGTTAAGAGTCGCAGTTAAGGAACCTAGGTCGTGTATCCCTCCGCCACTGCTATTTCTGCGATTTCTGCTACTTCCTTGATTTCTGCGACTTCTGTGATTTCTGCTACTTCTGCGATTCCTGTGACTCCTGCGATTTCTGCGACTTACCACCGTATGAAAAAGTTACATCTGTCCACACAGAGCCGGCCGAAGTGGCCGTGCGGTTAAAGGCGCTGCAGTCTGGAATCGCAAGACCGCTACGGTCGCAGGTTCGAATCCTGCCTCGGGCATGGATGTTTGTGATGTCCTTAGGTTAGTTAGGTTTAACTAGATCTAAGTTCTAGGGGACTTATGACCTCAGCAGTTGAGTCCCATAGTGCTCAGAGCCATTTGAACCATTTTTTGTCCACACAGAAAATTGCATGTCAACAAACCTGTCATTGGTAAGTATGTTTTACGTTTGTTCTTCCGTTGGCTTTAATTTTGTATTGAAGAAACAACTGTGAAAATATTAATAGTGTAATTAATATGTAAGTAGCCATACAGTAGCGTAATAGTTCGTGTTTATAAAATTAATTCTAACATATTGTTGTGTTCACAGGTACGCGAACTACATTTTAGTCACTCAGTAAAGTGATAACTCAAAATATCATTGTCAACAGATCTGGAGAAATTGCCACTGCGTCTTTAGACCGTTTTCGACAGACGAGAGGTTAGTTTCTAAGTGTTTCGATGGACTTAATTACTTCAGTGAGATCGTTCTTGCAAATGTGAAATATACCCCATTGAGTGGCTTTCATTAGAGCAAATTTTAGCGATCTACTCTGTCAATTATATTGCTTGTAATTAGTGACAGCAAAAATTGTTTAATAATCCTTGTGATTTTGCAGACACAGTTCTGACTCTGATTACTGGTTGCTGTACGTATCTATCCACATCAAGGCTGTTGAGAGAGACTCGTGAAGATTCCACACAGCTCTTAGAAGATTTTGCAGTTTAAAAGTGACATAATTGTGAAATAAGTGTGCAGATGAGTGATTAAACTGTGTTTTATTGAAGTTGTTGTGCGATTTTAAAGGAATAATAAATGTTAAATACAGTGAGTGAATAATGAAAATCTCATTTTCCACATGTTTAAGCCGTCCTATACCCGTAATTTTTCGCCACTAATTTACTGCTAAACACTAGTTGGAGAGTGACATGCCGCCCCCCCCCCCCCCCTCCCTGTCTCCACAATCTTGGTGTGACACTCACCTGTAACGTATCCCAAAGTCTACAAAATGCATTTTGAGGCTGTTGATATGAAAGTGGGAAGTACAGATCTTCCATTTAAATCAGGAATAGCTTAAGTGCATTACTTGAAAGTAACACAGGAAAAGCTTACTTATGTAGGTGGTAGTGTCGGCAAAAAGTTCTTGTGTGTGAAGTTGCCATGTAGAACACCAGGTGTAAAACTTTTATCCCGAGTCTTGAACTGTGTCGGGACAAAAGTGAGGCATTCATATGACCCAATAATACTGTTTTCACGTCACTACACTTATACAGATGTCTGAGTTCCTCTGTGTTAACATTGCAAAGTCCTGTAGGCATGTGGAGTATTAAGCAAAACTGTCATATTGGAAGCAGAATCAAACACATTTGTTACGTTACTTGATATTTTCTTGAGAAAAAGGCAATGTTGCTTCTTATTAATATAATACATTCAGAGTCACAGCTGTGTTTGACCAACCTTAACTGATGCTGAATGTGCATGTCGTCATATAATGTGAAGGGCTTATTTCAATAGTGGTACAAGTCCATTACCTCCACTTTTCTGTCTATAATGATTCTGAAATTAATGATCCAAACAAACATAAATAAAGGTTCATCTCTAGCAAGAAGCCATATGCTTGAATATTTCTGGTATCTCAACTACAGATTTTTCAGCGCTCATTTAACTTTACGACTCTGTATCTCAAAATGAACAAAAATGGACTTGTACCACTAATGAAATAAGTCCTTCATATGCACACACAGCACACCGATCTCGTGAGGCACAAGGCTCTCATAACGAAGTAAGTACGTCGGTCAACAGATGGCACTAGGAAAAGAATGTTAACTGCGCTTTTTAGTTGCTACTTGCGACTCTTAGTTGCGATTTGTCACAGAAATCGCAGTTTCTCGGTAGCGAATAGCGTAGTATGAACTTTGCTCAACAGATGGCACTGCTAACTGCGCTTTTTAGTTGCTACTTGCGACTTGTCACTGAAATCGCAGAAAGCAGTGCTAAATTCAACCAATAGATGGCTCACGTCTTTGAATGTGAAATACGACTTGCGACTGCTAACTGTGACTGAAATCGCAGTTAGATTCTGTAAAGTTGTTATTGTGATATCTGCGACTTCTCAGTCACTGTGATTTCTAACAGATATGCGATTTCCTGCCCACCACTAGGGTATACCGCTTTGGTTGGTCACTTCACACTACAGCAGGCTGAGGACGTCAGTTTGAGTCTGAACTATTTGGCCACTTGAGAAAATTTTGTGGCGCAGCGCACCACAGAACTACAAGCTATAGTCTGTCTGTAAACTAAAGAGCGAGAAGCGCTATTGGTGGGGGAAGTGGCCTTTCCCGGAAGAACGCTGCCACCGGCCTACAGGGGCACCCAAAATCTGTTGCCCATTATCTGTCTAGGAATGTAGATCAGCTTGCAGTGATATACGTCGTTTCTGTTCGTGGGATCTTAGTTGCCAGTGTCAGTGAGTTAACTTTGTGTACTTACTGATGTACTTCGATATCCGGAAGTGACGGTAGATATGCAGAATACGAAGAATAGGAGGTGAAGAAGAGGAGGTATTGGGGAGTAACGAGCGTTCGGATCGTCTCTAATGTTAGTACAGCGTGAATTAAAGAAGCGACCCAAAAAGAACTGTTGACTAATATTACCAGTCCCAATCAAATGACTGCAATTTATGCAAACGTCAGCCTCACCTAACAGGACCCATAAGTAAGGAATGGAAAAATAAGCTGCATGGTTTACTGGGATCGTCACGAAGGAAAACTAATAATTTTAGGAGGAAATCCATCGTTATAGACAGTTTCAAAATCACATAAAACCTTTGATGCTAATGGAACACTAAATCTCTATCTCAGTCACTATTCACCTGATTATAAGACATATTGCTTAAAACATGTGCGCAATAGCTATTTTAAACACTGCTGAAATTTCCTTCGAAATATGTACACCTATTCTGGACTTCTAAGCAAAAAGCTTGACGTACGAGGTGCGTTCACATATTAATTTTTATTTTTTGGCAAGAAATTTATTTGTTAATCCACAGCAATGTTGTCCTCTTCAAAATATTCTCCATTACATTCTATACAGTGCTTTTTACAATTCCCGAAACACTTTAGGAACTGCTTCTTCGGGATAGTCTCTTAACTGTGCATTTTTAATCTCATCCTTGTAAAACCGCTGTCCTTTAAGGCCTGCTTTGAAATGTTTATACCACTTTTCTGGCCTTGGTTTACTCGTAACAGGCTCACCAAAAGCAATATTTACCATTTCTAAAAATATCATACACTTTATTCCATTCTTATAACAAAATTTAATACAGATTCTCTAATTTATTGTTATACAAAACAAATAATCGTTGATGCTACCAAAACACATGTAACCTTTCTGAAAGCTGACAACAGAGTAAATACCCAATCTGCATAACATTGAACACATATTTTTGAGGCATGTTTACGAAGACAGTGACAAAAAAGTAGTGCAAATCGGACTAATACAACACAAAAAACTAATTTCTGCTAACTTTTTAAACACTCTTTGTGTTGCAAGAACTGTTAAGTTTCAATGTAGTCATTAAAATAAAATTTCTACCTTTTAGTAGAAACACAAAATAAGAACAAGCCTTAAATTCTACAGACTGATTACATTACATGGGGTTCGTTTTACGAATAGCAATAGAGGAACATACATTCACATGAACAGGCATTCGGTTCTATGTTTGTAGCAGAATCCTGACTTCCGTCCTTATGTTAATATTATTTACTCTATAATGATGTGTTTCGGAAGAAGCTATCGTTTTTTTGTATTCCTTATGGTCTTAATGCATTTGTCTAAAAATAAAAGCAGCTGAGACGTATCTGTACACGCCTTCGCCACAGATTTGAAGCGCGCCCCGAGTCAGGGCCGGTGCTACGTTGTGGCACAGCCTGTAGAAGCGCCTTGTGGCGTAGCTGGGTTGGCAGAGTGGGGACTCGCTCTTCAGTTTACCGACAGACCATACCACCCTGGAAGTAACGGTGTGGTTGAACACTGGCGCCCGCGTTAAAAGCTGCGCTAATGTGCCATGAGTCAAAATAGACATCTGCATTACCAATAGTCTTACTCAGCCTATATAACATTTTGCAAGCCTGAAATAGACTCTTCGCCAGCTAAGTGAGGGTATGGAGACGTTCTATGGCTAGTTGGCGAATTTGTCAGCCCACGTGCAGTCGCAACGGATATCTCAAATTAATCAAGACTTCATTACTCGCTTAAGAGAACAAATGTCACAAATTGATCCAGGTCAAAGCATCACGTCATGGAACTCTACAAACCTTTGTGCATCGAGAGTTGCAGTCCTGTGTACATGTAATGTTGCACAGAGATGATGTGAAACCTGCACTGACACCTCCGTGTACTGGTCCACATCGTATCCTTAGCAGAAGTGGAAGAACATTATATATTCTCCTCAATGGCAAGCCTAACATTGTCTCACCGTGTTATAGGAAACGTCAGAACCAAATGTCTAACGCAACGAGTCAGAGCCTATGCCCGAAATTCAACAACCTCCACCAGAATAATCGCCTGCTCAACCAAGGTCTCATACGTGTTTCGGGTAGTGCATACTTGCTCCCTGCACAAATCGGGAACAATGCTCTTCTCTCCCGAAGGGGACTGATGCGGCAACACGCAGCAGATCAAAATGACATCAGGTGGACAGCTGATTCACTCAACAATCTGTCAACAGCGTTCTTGCACTGGCACCAGCAGTGCTGTGATTGCTTTCTCCCTGCTGCAGCGTGAAGTTCTGTGGCTATTAATTTCTGTGTTTTAATTTCCACTTGGTTACTGAACACACTTGAAAGGTACACACTTGCATGTTAATTAATTAGGTAACAGCTTCTCTGTGAATTGTTTTACATATGAATGTGTGTGTGAGAGATTGTTCTGAATAAAGCACTCAAGATACTGAATTATGTTTCATATCTGTCCTCGCTATATTAGAACTCAGCATACATATTAAGCTCGTCAGTTAAACAATAGACTGCAAAACCTTTGGCTTTAGTTCGCTATGTAGTCCCCCTAATTTCATCACCTACTGCAATTTTATCGGCAGCTGTCATATCCACGCTATTTCCTGCAAATATGGGTGCCAGATTAATGCAAGTGCTGGATTACTGAGAGTGTCTGAAACTTAATTTAAGCGTATAAGAGACTACACTTTATTAAATCCAAAGATACATTCATTCACATAGGATCTTAGTTCTTGAGTTTGAACATATACAGTAATATCACTCACTATGAAACAGGTCCCAAATTTTTATTGTTACAATGCAGCTTTACATCAGTACACCGCATATCTGATTCTTGCATAATGTCTCCAGGAAGATGTCTGCAGCTTCAGCAACAGCACTGTAATAAATCTTCGTGTTCTCTATGCCCGCCTCTTCATCATTACTTTGCTGCAAGCTTTCGATTATTTCTTCATCTGTTACTGTTTGGTCTGTCTCACAGCCACTTACCAGCACCACCTTCATCAATTTCTCCTCCTGGAAGCTTGCGGAACATGTCAATGTACAAAGTGTCAGCAGCTGATAATTCAGAATTAACTGGCTCATCACTGTCATTCAGTAAAGGCTCCAGCTCAGTGTCAGTGGATGGTCAAACTTTCCTCCAGTCTTAATTATGGTAGCGTTCTCCACTTTATCCCATGCTTCTGACATTTGAAAAACAACATCTTGTAAATAGATTGGTTTCCACACCTTTGACATTGTCTCGGTAAAGTTATTTTCACATTCATTCACTAAAGAGGCAAGATTTGCATATCAATTATGATATTTTATTAATTACAAAATCCCATGAGCCGAATCAGTGTTATCACATCAGGTGGAAGAAAGAGAGCTTCTATACTATCAGACCTTAACGCTAGGCGCAAATTGAGACGCGTATAACACGTGTGACATGACACGACATTACAGCGCGAACCGCACGTCCCGCAGAAGTCGAGCATATTGCGACGCGTACACCATACTTCGCACGCGCCGACTGGCGACGCTCTGCGCTGACAGAACCGAAGCGCTCAAAACCTGTTATCTTCCTCGAAAGATTTTACAGAAACTATTCACTGACAATATTTAATTTTTCCCTTGCTTGTAGCGTTATATGTCAGCTTCGTGGTGAAGTGTCCATCTCGCTAATGGCCATTCTTAGGCTGCGTTCACACTGCCGGCCGGGCCGAGCCGAGCCTGGCCGGGCCGCCGCCCGCTTCGATATCAAACACATGGTTTTGAATTGCGGTGTTCACACTGGCGGCCGGGCCGCGCCGACACGGCGTGAGCCTCCCGGAGCCGAGCCGACGACATTCCGAGTGTTTAATATTGCCGGCGCGAGCCGACCGCAGGCGCGAGCCTGTGGCGCAGCGCTACAGCTTCTGCAGTACACGCATCACACGTCTCCCTTCTGCTTTCTTCACAAGTGTGACTGCACACGTCTTTTATTTTAAGATGTTACCTCACATTTCACAATCAGTGAGGAAATATTACGTTTATTATGATGATACATGCGAAATTACTTTTATTTCATTTATTTAATCTACCGTATTTACATGCATTTACAACAATAGCTTGCCAGCAATCGCGGCATTGCCGCCACTGAATAGTTCGCATTTGCTTGTAAACGGAGACAGATATGAGTGTCACTGGGGACGGAAATGTGTCCCTACCAGATGATAATGCATTGTAAAGTCATACTGTGGCAGTTCCTTATCAGTGGAGATAGAACCACTGAGTCAAAGGGCATTATCTCAAAACTCTTCGCCTATCAATCTGTCTATCTTACAGGGTAATGAAAAGAATTCTGTGAGGTCGTCAGTGGCTCCACATGATGAACCATCACCACTGCCAAGCGCTGCATCATGAAGAAAAAAGAAGAAAAAAGTTGGAAAATTCTGAAGGAGTATTTCTGCGATTCTTCGTTGAAGGCACAGCAAGACATTACCCAAAATGACGAAGCTAATTACTTCCTAATGATTCTCAGGAGTCCCATAAACTCTCTTCCCCTAAGAGGTTAGCGTTTGTGAAATTTAAAATACAAAAGCATGACTACAATTAACTGGAGGTAGCGAATGCTGTACAAAGTTCTACTGCAAACCAAAAAGTGTGTACTAACGAATCTTACCTTATCGTTATACACAATTTTTCTTCTGCTGTTATACTTCTGCGAAAATTTGTGTTCTGTTTAGAAATTTTGTCTTGAATGTACTGCAGCACATACTGAAATGTATTATGATTCATTCTGTAATTTGAATAAAATTTTTCAGGATAGTTTTTAAGTTCTTCATATAAAGAAAAAAACTCTCCTAAATGTCTGTCGCTATTCATAGGATGAATCCATAACCTCCTAGTTCTTCTGTACTTCAAAACTCGACGAGTTACTGCAGAGTCAAAACAGTACCAATAAAAGAGTGAAGACATTGTTCTACACGACAGCACAGACTAGCTAAAGGCGAGCAACTGTTGACTGCAGCTGCGTTTTCTACTGACTTGCTTGTCAGCTGTCGAAGGGTGGAGATCTTTTTAAATTTATTTATTTGGCCTCCCGCCAGCCATTTAGCCAAAGAGTGGGGATTACCTTGACAGTGCAGCGCAGCCCGCCAAGGAAGAAAAAAAAAACAATGAAGGACAATGAAACTCACATCTGTGCCGATCTACAGTAGTTACATTAACTCTCCATTATTTTTTCTGTCAAAGTAGACAACGACACTACAGAATTGCGCTTCAGTTATCTTTTAGTTCGAAATACGAAATGTACATCATACTAATTGTAGGATGTTGATGACAAATAATTGTTTGTCTTTTGTGATGCAACGTGTGGCCAATTATAAAAGCATAGCAGATGAATTGTCCAGTAGCCGAGGGAAAAAACCTTATACATTTGGATTTATCTAGAGAATTAGACCATTAAAATAATAAGAGGGACCGGCACTAGGTCTGCGCTGATCACTAGTAATTAGTTTTTTTCTGTCCTGCATTATATGACTACACTAAACCAAGCTGTAACCGCGCGAACTCCGTGGCTTGCGGACGCGGCACTGACGCCACTGAATAGCTCGCATTACTTGAGACCAGAGACAGATATCAGTATCATTATCATTTCAAAAACTTTTTGGTACTTTTAGCTACATTTCATTCCCAACAATGTATTGTCTAAAACGGATCTAACAGTAAGCTAACCGCTACATAACTTTTTCACTACAAGATTTGTAAATCAAGTGCACAACGTTGACAAATAGCATCATTTCACAATGACTGTTAAGAAATATGGAAAGATAAATGATTCAATACGAAGCTAAGATGTTGCACTACCACGTGTACAAAAATCAGATTCTTTAGCCGCATACTTTCTTCAAAATCGGTTGGGAAGCGTTACGAAACTAAGAAATCACGCGAAACGAAAAGTAGACTTTTTCTTTTTTCACGACGTAAGTAACGCTTTTAAGGAAAAAATAAGTTCATAAAACGATGTGGCGAAGTCTTACATACCGCTAAGAATTTTTAAAACATGAAAATCGGAGAAGTGGATTTTCCCCCATTTCGCCGTCCCGGCTCGGCGCGGCGCGCAATGTGAATGCACTACTCGTCGGCCTAAGCTGGCTAGGCACGAGCCGAGCCAGTACGCGTCAGCCCGGCTCGGCCCGGCCGGCAGTGTGAACGCAGCCTTATTGTGATGTACACATTTTAGTAAGACACTACGCAAAACTCAAAAAGTTTGCAACGAAAATTAGGGGTCGCTACGATTCTGCACTTGATGCGTATGACACCATATGTTGCTGCGTATGAAATTTAGCTAACATGTTGAATTTTTGTTTAGACTTGGGAGGAGGTCTCTATCTGACTCCGACCTCGAGAAAATGGATCCTATGTAGCGCGCTCACTTCCGATCTCACGCCCGCGAGAATGAAATACTCGCAATGTCTCTCATATCTCCTAAACCGCTCGAGACATCGAAATGAAAGTTTGGCGAATGATAGCACAACAAGGATGAGAGTTTTTTGCCAATTCTTAAACAAACGGAACTTTCTTATCTATGGCGATATATCAGTACTTATACTTCCCTTTTTATTTATTTCACTCCAGTGACTAATTTTTTAAGAATTATCGACAGCTGGCGAAACAAGAGCTTCGTAGTAAGAAAATAAACATGAAATTTCTTCTTTTATGTTACTGAAAACTGACACTATGAGGTTTTTCGTAAGCTATTTAGCTCTGTGATTGCCAACGACTTGTTTAACGAGGCACTCCGTTTCGTTATTCTGTCGCAATAGCTGCTGTGAGATGAGTTTGGCAAATTACACTGTGACAAAGGAAGTACAATTAAACCCATCACCAAGTCACCAAGAGAAATGTGGCCGTTACTCATAAATGGTGATGCTTCTTCGAATGAGAAAAGGTTAACAACTCACACAAAAATAGATTGTCAATTCTGTTGGAATTTTGGTGGAATCCCCGTAACCCATCGTATTTCTAACACTGAGAAACTGGAATGGAAACTCACCAAAGGATTTTATTCCTTCTCTTGATCTGAGCCGTATTAAAATGATGATGAGCGTTCCTTCAGGTGAAATGATAGGCACATGCCACATACTGGTTACTCACCTACGGCTTGCCTAACTGACTATGTGTGATCGCGAATAAAATAGTTGTTATTGAGAAAAATAAACAATTGACCTGTCGCACATCACAAAGGTCAGTGTATTGTCAGTAGTGGAGGATAATGCGCGCGACAGGAATGCAGAATCTAGCCATGTGTGCCTTGTGAGTTGGAGTTCGAAAAACGTTGTCATGAAAGTAGATCTGCTTTTGTCAGCAGTACATTTCAACAAATTAAATATATCTAATCATGACACTCCTTTAGGATATTCATACTTTCGTAATAATACCAACCATTTTCTTAATCTGTGTAGCCTGTTGTATAATTAGTTTATTAATGCTGATAATGTGCATGCAACAATTGAAATGCTTCTTCTCATCACGGCGAACAAATTAAAACATTGTTATTTGTGACTGCTTTTCGACTCTTTCGAGCTTGCAGTGGAAATGTGATGTTCCCATGCATGTACTACAGTATGTCGTATTACATTATTACATCCATATGCAAGTAATCACAGTGAGACTTCTATACTTCAGATCTTGGACGCTTTTTACCAGGAGCACAAAGAGGTCACACCTGTGGAGATTATCCCTTTCCAAATTTTTGTAACAGATCGTACAGATACGCCAGCATACTAGGCAGCGAGAAGATAACCTAGTTTTACTTTCCTGCCTTGCTTCTTAATCACATGATTTTATATTATTCCTTGCTTCCTTATTCCCTACCCTCTGTCCCTTCTTGTGATCTGAAAACATTGCGCAGGCATATGATACAATTCCAGCGGCCAATGGCTCACCAGTTACTAAAGTATGCATTTTTTTTTGACAGAAGAAAAACAAAACAAAACTATACAGATACAAGTAACAAAAAAGTATCATGTACTAACGAAAAATGCTGGAGCTTTTAAATGGCGAAAAACGAAACACAACACAAAGGCAATAAAATTTAATATACAGTAAGGCAATATTTATGGTATGGGCAATATTACCTCTGCTCATATGCGCAGTGCCGATGTGAGCATATGGCCGGGCTACTTTTCCGCTTCCCGCCTCAAATTTCCCACGTTGCTGGAGAGGCACGCGCGACGCAACCACAACGCCGCGCGACCTGTTGCAGGAGTGTTTCGCGTCCCAGTCGCATCACGTCGCAATTTGCGCGGTCCAATTTGAACCTGTGAAGTTACAAAAATGCGCGCTGCGCTGTGCCGCGCCACACGTGTCTCAATTTGCGCCTGGCCTTAAGAGTCACATCAGAAGGAGCACCGTCAATTATAAGGGCAGGTTTCAGAGGGAACCTATTCTTCTTCAGCTCTTCTCTTGCAGTTGGTATAAATGTTTCGTGGAACCAGGATGAAAATATTTCTCTGTCCATCCAGCGTTTGTACTGAACTCAATCTTGTGCTGGTAATGCATTTACGTCACTGTGTTGAAAACAATGTGGATGTTGGGGTTTCCCAATTGTCATGTGCAATAGTTTATGACTCCCATTTGCATTACAGCACGCTGTTTCTGTTGGTTTAACTAACTAGCATCCTTCTTGTTCTTGGCAGCTAATGTTTTTGAAGGAAGCATCTTGTAGAAGAGGACTGGTTCATCAGAACTGCACATGGCATCAGCAATGAAATATTCTTCCTCTATTATCTTCAGTATATCGTTACAAACTCCTCTGTAAGTTTTCTGATAGCTGAGCGACTTACCCAGGGACTGTCTGTTGCCGCATGCCATGCCATTTTTATCCGTTTAATAGCTAACGCTCACTTGCTGCAGACAAGTTACTGCCGCTGAGTTGTTTGTTAAATGCAATTGCTTTTTCCTTCCTTATCATGCCACTGATTGGAATCCCTTTACTAGGTTATGGTATGAACCATCTTAACAGCTAGGTCCAGTTCTTCATTCTCACGCTTTCACATAATCTTCAATTTTTCCACTCCATCTAGCTCCATCTTGATTGCATCCTGTTGAATAACATCTTGCTTTATGATATCATAAATAGTTGCTTGGCCAACACTATGCTCAGCAGTGATGTCTCTTTGTGAAGAACCTCAGTTTAATTTATCTAAAATTTCGAGTTTTGTTGATATTTAATGTAACATGTTTCCTTTTAGAAGCAATGATACTGAACTGTACAGAAAACCACCATTTCAAATACATATAGCATAGTCTAACATGGTAACTAGCTAACAACATTAATGTGCACAATAATTCATTGTTGTGCACATGATTTCAGCTTGAATGTCTGGAGGCTGGATGGGGTCCAGATTACTGAGAGACCACATCACTGAGGGCCATATTAGTGAGAGTCTAGTGTACTGCACCTGTCTTACTGCCGACTGATCTGTCTTTGTATCTTCTGCCTTTAGATGTCACTGTCGTTACATTTTGGAGTTCTGTTTTCACTACTTGTACTAGCGCAATTAGTTTCCTCCACTATCCACACTTTTACGTGGGCACAGAACAAGTGTAGTCAAGAAAACACAATATATGGGTCTCATTTACTTCACTTTTTTAGGTATAAGCCAAGCCCATTCCTGTTTTGCCAAAAGAAAGTAAACTGCAAGTTATTTGGCTTACAGATGTGAAAACAGACTTCAAAAAGGCCTAAACACAGTTATACATTTTAGTTAAATGAATTTAGCTCCAGTGGAGGCTCAGGTAGTTACCAACACTTTGGTACAGTGCGCAAGCAGCACGCATGCTCACAGATAGATGGCAATGCCACTGTGCCTGCTTGGTGCTGCACTCTGTGGTCAGACACAGAACTAATATGACTCCATGTTGGTGCACACAGCAGTTAACTGCCAGAGACAGCCAGTCAACACACGAAAAGTCAATATCTACGCCCTCCAATGAGGTAAACATGCACTGTTTGTTACTTATTGTCACTCTAATGTTTGTTAGCATTATTTATGAACCACAGGGTTCAGTAAATTTACTGTTGTAGAGGTACAAATATGCATTTGTGGCAGGTTCCTTAACAATCACATTCACTCTCACAATAACACACAGCTTCACTAGCAAACCAGTTTACAAGCGTAAAACATAGTACTGTATTATATCTGTGATCATTTTACTACATAGAAATGATTTTCTTCATGACATACTACGAAAACATATGTTGCAGGAGTGCACTTGGGGCTCATCTGCACAAGTCGACACCTCAACTCACTTCTTCAATATTGGCTTTTCTGAATTACATTAATGGAAAATGTCACTGCAACACATCCTTCAACCCCATAATCCTGCTGCCCTCAATCTCTTCTAGCCCCTACACCGCACCGACTTATGCACCTGCCCCATGACACTAATTCATCTCATCTTGTACTCACATCCTTCTTTCTAAAGTCATTCTCTATTCCATTTCCATCTCTGAACACACACACACACACACACACACACACACACACACACACACACAAACACACACATTGTTTCCTGTAAATTACAAGAAAAAACACAAGTTTTTAATAAAGTACAAAATCATTTTGTCAAAAATAAAATTACAGCGATGTATTAACTCTTCTCTTCTACAATGCAATTGGGTACATTGGAACTATTTTTAAGGGAGGGAGCTATCACTTCTGCATTTTCACTGTCCGCTACAAATGCTGAATTTGAAGTTTTTAGTGTTGATTCATCAACTTTTTCATTTTTATTATACACTTCACTAATAGGTGATGAGTTATCCAATTCTGCATTTTGGTTACGAATGTCATAACTATGATATGGAAGAGTTAACAACCAGTTCAAAAAGCTGGAAAAAAGTTAAGGAAAAACAACAGATTTTTAAGCACATCAAATTTAGTATAGGTGCATTATCCAAAAAATATAAAATGTTTCTTGACTCTGCCTCTGTGATTAAAGCCAAAATTTATTGAATAAAAATACGCAGATAAAATATACTGATGAACAAGTAAGGATATTGCACAGTTCATAAGGTGAAAGGGAAAATCTGCAAACTTAGCAGCTGTGGTCATATGGTTTGAAAATATGACACTTTTAACATTATGAAAGGTAAAAGATGCCCACTATGTCATTGGTTATTACAACCTACTGGCAAGAGTACAATGATGACAAGGGCAATACAAACTGTCATTAAGGAACAAGCCAATTATGATGCAAAGATTTGGTTGATGCTGGAGGAGGAGACATACCAAAAATTATCACGGGGTCCAACATCCACAATAATGAGGAATACAGTACTCACTAGAAAAGTGTGTCATCAAAAATTTCATCCCTCAGGCACCTCGACCACACAAATTTCATGGCATTCCTAAACTTCATAACAAGAACATATTCTTACAGCCTATCATGACCAACATGCAGACTCACAAAAAGTCTCATGAGACTTCTCACTCTGCATGTTGGTCACTGTGCGCACCACATCAAGACTATCATGACTTCATCAACTGAATTAAATGCCTGTATCTAAGAGAAGAAGATATGGTTATCAGTTTTGATGTGGTCTCACTATTCACACACATTCTCATCAAAGACTCTATACCTCTGCTCTCCCAGTTATTTGATGATATTGTTAAGGTGCGTCCACATGATACCTTTTTTGTGTTTAACTTTGTGCACACACATAAATTTCCAACAGTGCAACTATGCATTTGCATTTGTGTATGTGTAATTTCTTGGAAATGGAGGCCATGTGTAAAGCACATTGCTACCTGCCTTCGGTCGGATTCTTTGCACTTTTTAGCAGATGACAAGGAGTCGAGGCCCACGTGCATTTGTGTAAAGTGTTGAGGTTATGCTGAGATGCGAATTATGCACAGTAATGTCTGTTGACCCCAACGGAAGCTCACGTAAGTGTATGGAGTGCCCCTTCTGAAGATTATTTCAATAAAAATTCGAGATCTGTAGCCCTGAGCATAAAGTATCATGTAAAAGGCCTCCAATCACATTTTTGTAAATAATAAGATACCATAAGTTTAGAAGTAGAAAAACTGAGAAGAATAAGCCAAAAATTTATAAAAAGTGTGGGCTATATGAATATAAAAAGTGAGGGCCTATAAGAAAACTATGGACTCATATTCATGCTATGGCAACTTAAAATCACAACTGGGGCACCCGACATCTGAACAAAAAAAAAAATGATGGGGTACGTTTAGCTCCTCAAAAAACTACTAAAGATTGAAATAATGTACACTGATGATGAAAAAAAATACAAATTCCCAAATGTGCTGAGTGCAAGGATGTTAATCTACACATCGTCTTTCATGATTAACATTCTGTATGCAAATAAAATACAAATGCTGCATTGACAATTAATTAACCTTCTATACTTCTTAGTTTCAGGAATAATCACTGAAATGCTTTGTTTTGAAATGAGGAATAAATAATTGAAACTGGTATATACGTTGCTATTTACTAGCTAACAAAAATTTATTGCTGGCCTTATCGCTGCAGTTTCCAAAGCAGAAAATCTAAAATCTTGCTGTGATCGCCTTTGAAATTTGCAAACAAGATATTGTCATCATTTCATATTTCTTTAACTACAGTTGCCTTTGTGTTTTCTTTTTTTGTCGCTTTTTCATCACAATAAATGAAGCAGAAGCTCCCAAGTGAAGAAGGGAATTCACAGCAGACTGCTTGCACAATGAGGCAATGTGTGGATATAAGAACGCATATGTGTACATGTGTTCTTCCCACAAACTTTCGTGCATGGTCTTTTATTCCTGTGCATCTGCAATTATGCATGTGTGAACATACTTTATGGATTTATTTAAGCACTGGAGACTATTTCAACTACACAGATGGCATTGTGATGGAAACCTGTTTATGGGGTACTTTGACAACTTGCACTGGATATGGCTCCTGCAAAGCCTAATTAATTACTTTTATCATTATCTTGGCAAAACATTCATTATCTGGCCTCATGGAGAAGAAAAGCTGCGAGAATCGTTGGACTGCAACAACAACATCCATGACAACATCAAGTTCATGATGGAGGTGGAGACAGATGGTGCCTTACTATTCCCATAAACCTTCAATGTCACACTATAATATTATTAGCTATTTAAGCATTATAAGAAGAATAATATAACTAAAATAAACAAATTTAGAAATAAGATAGCCCAAAT
Organism: Schistocerca serialis cubense; assembly: GCF_023864345.2. Classification (NCBI taxonomy): domain Eukaryota; kingdom Metazoa; phylum Arthropoda; class Insecta; order Orthoptera; family Acrididae; genus Schistocerca; species Schistocerca serialis. The sequence goes on from NC_064638.1 coordinate 314,500,121, forward strand.
CAGAAACTAAACCACCTCAGTAACTGTTAAAAACTTTTTAAATAACAAGGTAAAGCAATTATATGAGGAATAGGAAAAATTAATCATGATAAAAATCCTTCCAAAACTCACCACACAATCTACATGCTACCAGGTACCACCACCCCTCACAAAAACATTCTTTTCTGGGCAACTTGGTGACTTCAACAACTGAAAGATTTCGTGACCCATCTCTCCATAAACACACCAGCAGAATGTCACTGAAAAGGACATGAAAAGCCTGTGCTTTTGCCATTCTGTGGCTCAGTAACAGGAAAGATTAGCTGACTCCTAAAGAGCCATAAAATCAATTTGGACTTCAGGCCTCCAGCAAAAAGTTCAGCAACTTATGAGGCCCATGAAAGATGATGCAGGGCCAAGAACACAGGAGTATATAAAATCCCATGTATGTGTGGGGACACATTTATGTTTGGCAGCTTGGGTATACTACTTGACAGCATCTTACAACATGAGAGTCATCTCCGCCTATAGTATCCTGAAATATCAATGGTAGCAAAGCATGCTCTGGAAGACAGACCCCAAACTGCATTCAATGAAACAACTGTTATTAAACATACTAATGGTTTCTGGATTACTGAAATAAAAGAAGGGACTGAGATAAAAATTTATCATGACACGCTCAATAAAGAAGGCAGCCTACAGCTAAGCACAGCTTGGGACCCAGCCATCAGAATGTTGGAGTGGACATTGTGCGTTATCAATGAAAATATTACTACGTATGGGCCTGGACTGAGCACCAGTGGTGTCACATGAAGCAGAGCGAGTACATGAGGATGGTAGCAGCAATTACATGGCAGTCACCACTTGACAAAGGTTAGGAAGCACTCAGCTGAAATCTCATGGATTTTAAGCCATTCAGACCCAATGGCTACAATTGTGTACATTAATATTTAGTGTTATATATAAAAACAAAGATGAGGTGACTTACCGAACGAAAGCGCTGGCAGGTCTATCGACCTGCCAGCGCTTTCGTTCGGTAAGTCACCTCATCTTTGTTTTTATATATAATTTTTCCCATGTGGAATGTTTCCTTCTATTATATTAATATTTAGTGTGTATTAGCTGCAACAGAAATATTTTTCCTCAATGGAAAACTCATGTACACATCTGTGAATGTTTAATCTTTTCATCATGCACATATGCTTCCACATTTTGGGCATCTCTGTAAAAATATCAAGTGTATGTAGCAGTGCACAGCAGCCTGTGACCACCAGAATTCACAGAAGTTGTTGGTTAGTTATACTCCACTGTATGGTTGAATATTATTATTACTATTATTATTATTATTATTATTATTTTGCATGTAATTATTGAATTATCAATTATTTATTACAACAGTGAATTTTTCAAAATTGTTTATAAAAATAAGCCAATGGTAAAAAATATGTATTGAAAACAAATACATATATTAGTATAAATTATAAAGAACAATTTTCCTTCCTCCTGGCAAAAAAAAAAGGAAGAATCAAATCTGAAACGGTTAAACCACTTGAAGCGGCTGGAAGCCCAAGAGAATTTTAGCACTATATATTGCTGTGAAAGACTGCATTCTTATATTGCATAACTAGTGAACCTGCCTATGCTTTGTAACTGCTAAATATGTAGAGGGATTGGATATATGCCCTGTGGGTAAGCTACTACAAACAGCATAGTGAATGCATTATTGTGGCCAAGATAGACATGAAGCCCACGCCTACCACAGTAGTACAAGTTTATATGCCAACTAACTCTGCAGATGACGAAGAGATTGATGAAATGTATGATGAGATAAAAGAAATTATTCAGATATTGAAGGGAGATGAAAATTTAATAGTCATGGGTGGCTGGAATTCAATAGTAGGAAAGGGAAGAGAAGGAAATGTAGTGGTTGAATATGGAATGGGTGTAAGAAATGAAAGAGGAAGCCGTCAGGTAGAACTTTGAAAAGAGCATAGCTTAATCATAGCTATAGAATCATGAAAGAAGGTTGTATACATGGAAGAGGCCTGGAGATACTAGAAGGTTTCAGATAGATTATATAATGGTACGACAATTTAGGAACCAGGTTTTAAATTGTAAGACATTTCCAGGGGCAGATGTGGACTCTGACCACAATCTATTGGTTATGAACTGTAGATTAAAACTAAAGAAACTGCAAAAAGGTGGGAATTCAAGGAGATGGGACCTGGATAAACGGACAGAACCAGAGGTTGTAGAGAGTTTCAGGGAGAGCATAAGGGAGTGAGTGAGTGACAGGAATGGGGGAAAGAAATAGTGAAGGCAGCAGAGGATGAAGAAGGCAAAAAGACGAGGGCTAGTAGAAATCCTTGGGTAACAGAAGAAATATTGATTTAATTGATGAAAGGAGAAAATATAAAAATTCAGTAAATGAAGCAGACAAAAAGTAATACAAACGTCTCCAAAATGCGATCAACAGGACGTGCAAAATGGCTAAGCAGGGATGGCTAGAGGACAAATGTAAGGATGTAGTAGTGTATCTCACTAGGGGTAAGATAGATACTGCCTACAGGAAAATTAAAGAGACGTTTGGAAAAAAGAGAATCACTTGTATGAATATCAAGAGCTCAGATGGAAACCCAGTGCTAAGCAAAGAAGGGAAAGCAGAAAGGTGGGAAGGAGAACATAGAGGGTCTATACAAGGGCAAGGGACAATATTATGGAAATAGAAGAGGATGTATATGATGATGAAATGGGAGATATGATACTGCGTGATGAGTTTGACAGAGCACTGAAATATATAAGTTGAAACAAGGCCCCGGAGTAGACAACATTCCATTAGAACAACTGACAGCCTTGGGAGAGCCAGCCCTGACAAAACTTTACTATCTGGTGAGCAAGATGTTTGAGACAGGCGAAATACCCTCAGACTTCAAGAAGAATATAATAATTCCAATCCCAAAGAAAGCAGGTGTTGACACATGTGAAAATTACCGAACTATCAGTTTAATAAGTCATGGCTGCAAAATATTACAGACAAATGGAAAAACTGGTAGAAGGCGACCTCAGGGAAGATCAGTTTGGATTCCATAGAAATATTGGAACACGTGAGGCAATACTGAGCCTATGACTTATCTTGAAGATAGATTAAGGAAAGGCAAACCTATGTTTCTAGCATTTGTAGACTTAGAGAAAACTTTTGACAATGTTGACAGGGATACTCGCTTTCAAATTCTGAAGGTGGCAGGGGTCAAATACAGGGAGTGAAAGGCTCTTTACAATTTGTACAGAAACCAGGTGGCAGTTATAAGAGTCGAGGGGCATGAAAGGGAAGCAGTGGTTGGGAAGGGAGTGAGACAGGTTTGTAGCCTATCCCCGATGTTATTCAATCTGTATATTGAGCAAGCAGTAAAGGAAACAAAACAAAAATTCCAGAGTGGTATTAAAATCCATGGAGACTAAATAAAAACTTTGAGGTTTGCCGATGACATTTTAATTCTGTCAGAGACAGCCAAGGACTTAGAAGAACAGCTGAACAGAATGGACAGTGTCTTGAAAGGAGGATATAAAATGTACATCAACAAAAGCAAAATGAGGATAATGGAATGTAGTTGAATTAAGTCGGGAATGTAGATGAATTAAGTCGGGTGATGCTGAGGGTATTAGATTAGGAAATGAGACACTTAAAGAAGTAAATGAGTTTTGCTATTTGGGGAGCAAAATAGCTCATGATGGTCGAAGTAGAGAGAATATAAAATGTAGACTGGCAACGGCAAGGAAAGCGTTTGTGAAAAACAGAAATTTGTTAACATTGAGTATAGATTTAAGTGTCAGGAAGTCGTTTCAGAATGTATTTGTATGGAGTGTAGCCATGTGTGGAAGTGAAACATGGACAATAAATAGTTTGGACAAGAAAAGAATAGAAGCTTTGAAAATGTGGTGCTACAGAAGAATGCTGAAGATTAGATTGGTAGATCACGCAACTAATGAGGAGGCACTGAATAGAACTGGGTAAAACAGAAATTTATGGCACAACTTGACAAGAAGAAGGGATCGGTTGGTAGGAGATGTTCTGAGACATCAAGGGATCACCAATATGGTATTGGAGGGCAGCGTGGAAGGTAAAAATCACAGAGCAGACCAAGAGATGAATACACTAAGCAGATTCAGAAGGATGTGGGTTGCAGTAGGTACTGGGAGATGAAGAAGATTGCACAGGATAGAGTAGCATGGAGAGCTGCATCATACCTGTCTCTGGTCTGAAGACTACAACAACAACAACAACAACAACAACAACAACAACAACAACTACAACAAAAACAACTCCCCCTCTCTATGTCCATCTCCTCTTCCTCTCCTCTATCTGTCTCCACCTCCTTTTCCCTCATGTCTCTGCCCATCTCATTCTGCCCCTTCTCTATGTCCATTGTTAACCCTCTACTACCACCCCTGCTCCCCCTCCCCCACTCCTTTAAGTCCATTTCCTGTTTCCCCATCTCACTTATCTTAAGCCTAGTTCATTGTTATAGCTAACAACACAGTGATTAGGAATCAAAGACGTTTAAAATAAATGGGTAAATCGGTTGAGATCATGAGAGACTTCTTCAGCTGCTTGATCTGTGAGGATACTAGCTTCAATGACAGTATTTTGCATAGTTAAATGAGTAGGATTACAAAGTTTTTAGACAATTCAGATTCCATAGCAGTATTCTAATCATAAGCCCACAGCCATAAATACAACTTTCCTGTTTCCTGTCAAAACCCACTGCTAGGAAGAAAACAAAACAGCACATAGTTGTGTATACAAATTTTGGTTGAAATTATATATAATGAGAAGGAAAATATATATGGGAGAAACAATTTATCCAATGGTTTAAATGCCCAGTTATTGTAGTCAGAACTGACTGCAAGAAAGAAAATGAAACTGTAAATTTTTACGACACAGTATTTTCATCCTTGCAGTTGGTCCTGATAGAATACCTGCACACTGTTGTTTAAAAAAATATATGCTATGTCCATCCAAATGTTTATTAAAGTATCGTGTAAAAATATGGAGTAAATCAGTAAAGAACTTTTTGAGATATTTACTAACAACTTTTGCCAATTACATCCCATACATATATTTATAAACCATATATATAACATGTAGTCTATGTCCATCTCAATATTTATTCGAGTATTGTGTAAAAACTGGAAATAAATCAGCCCAGAATATTTCGAAAATCTTGCTAGTAGCTTTGCCACATATGTTTGGCTGTATGTCGATTAGAATAATGTCTAAAAATTGGAAGTAGATTAGTCAAGAACTTTTCAAACTTTATGCCTAATAACATTGCCCTTTTACACAGTGTGTGTGTGTGTGTGTGTGTGTGTCTATTTATATACACAAACACACTTAAATAACAAATACATTTAAAATAAGTAGCTTATATTTGTACAAAGGTTTATAAGAATATCGAGTAAAAAACTGAATTAAATTGGTCCAGAATTTTTCAAGAATTTTATTACCAACTTTGGCCCTTTATAAATACAATCAACTCTCGACTATCCATGGCCTATTTCTCCTTTTAAGCTGCTGAATATTTTTCTTTTACCAGAGAGTGGAGAAGGCAGTATTGATATGCAGAATCTGGCACTGATTTATGAAGTGGGTTAAACTATAATATTCAGAAAAGAAAGACAAAACAATTCAATTTGTTAGCAGTTCTGACTCATCTACAGGTTTGTAAAAGCTGAAGGCTATAACAATGTTTACATCTGCAGAACTGGATAAAGCCATAATGGAATGGTTTCAACAGGAAACAGCAGAGGGCACACAAGAATCTGGCCCAATATGCACCAAAAGGTGCAGTTTTTCTTCAGAACCCAAGGGGTGGTAGGAGATTTTATTGCATTTTCTGGCTGGCTATCAAGCTTTAAACAGCATCATGGTATCTGGGAAATTGCCGTCCAAGGAGAAATGTTAAACGCAGATATAAAGCTACTTCTGAATTTTGTAACGATTTCCAAGAGTTTATTCCGCAAGAAAATTTAGAGCTTGAGCAAATATAAAATGTGGATGAAACTGGGCTATTTAGGCAGCGTCTACCTACAAAGACTTCAGCTTTCGAGACAGAGCGTAATGCCCCTGATTACAAATCAAGTAAGAAAGAATAACTGTGGTGTGTTGTGCTAAAGGTACAGGACTACATAAAGTTATGCTTGATATAATAGGTAAAGTTAAAAACCGCTATGTTTCAAAGGAAAAGGAATGCACAATTTACCTGTCCATTATTTTCACCAGAAAGGGGCCTGGATGGACCACACAATATTTCAAAAATGGTTCCATAGCTCCTTTGAGCCACAGGTGCAAGAAAACTTAATGTTGAAGGGCCTAATTACAAGGGCTATACTGTTACTGGACAATACACCATCACATTCAAATGAACTTGTTCTAAAATTGGATGACAGGATGATATTTGTAAAACATTTACCCTCTAATGGGATAGCCTTTATTCAGCTAGTGGATCAGTGTTCCTGCCGCCATGAAGAAAATTTATAGAGGAAATCTGTTACAGAACCTTATTGATAAAGGCAGCAATCTTCAAACATTTGGGAAACAACTGACTGTGCTAGATGCAATATATGAAGTGTCAAAGGCGTGACGTAACGTAAAACAATCAACCATAGCCAAGTCCTGAAAAACATTAATCCTAAAACTGATGAAGTCAGTGATTCCGACAGTGAGGAGGACATTAGCTGCTGTTTTAAAAAGTACTCCGGGGTGTGAAACCGTTAACAAATAAAATATTTCTGAATGGTTTGACATGGGCCACACAGAGCCTGGTTAGGAGATGTTGAGTGACGGTGCTATTGTTCTGCAAGTATATGGGAAATCTGAGGAGGTGAATGACAGAGACGAAGATGACAACATTCTTCTAATTCCAGAAACACTGATCAGTCATGCATTAACACTTCACTGGGCCAAAGGGTTATTGGATACCTGGAACAGCAGGATGATGTTACCCTATCTGACAAGTTGGTGTTGCTTAAAATGCATAGTGTGATATGTAAAAGACAAGCTACCTCACTGAAACAAAAATCAATTTGATTATTTTGTTTGAAAGTGGTGTAGTGTAATGTGAAATTGGCTTCCACTCTATTCTTTGTAAATACTGCATTTTCACACATAATACATTGAACAAAGTAGAATTTATTATACACGTTAGATAAGTAGTGTTAATTACAACAACTCTAATACATTACTGTGTACTTTAATTCTTCAATTACAGGTTATCCACAGATAACTGAGAGTACACTGTGCGTGTGGGTGGGGAGGACGGGGTTTCGTGGCAAGAAATAAAGAAATGCACTTTTCTGCATTTTTGGAAATTTAGCCCCATGGGGGTGAAATAGTGGGTGAAAAAAAATGTATTTCAGTGTTTTTGGAAATTCAAACCTCTAAGGGGGTGAAATAGAGGATGAAACATTTTATGAAAATATTTCATTATAAAAGCATATTTAACACTAGAGCTATTAATATTTGAATTTGGCTTCTCAGTTAGAAAAGAAAGAAATATATGTTTCACTGTATTTGTAAATTCAGAAATGTTTTATGAAAATATTTCATTATGAAGGCATTTTTAAAGCTAGATCTATTAGCATTTGAATTTGGCTTCTCGGTTAGAAATGAAAAAAACATATGTTTCACTGTTTTGGAAACTGAACCCCGAAGGGGGTGAAATATGGACATCACGCAGACCAAACTTCGAAGGACAGAAAATTTTAAATTTGGAGACTGTGATGATCATTCATTGTAGGCATCATTAAAGAAATGCTTGTCCAAAATTCCACTCCTAAGGGGCAGAAATAGAGGATGAAAAGTTTTATGAAATTATTTCATTATCAAAGCATTTTCAAAGCTAAATCTACGAAAATTTATATTTGGATTCTACGTTAGAGGAATTAAACCACCAAGGGGGTGAAATAGAGGATCAAAATGTTTTAAGAAAATATTTCAATATAATGGAAGGAAACATTCCACGTGGGAAAAATTATATATAAAAACAAAGATGAGGTGACTTACCGAACAAAAGCGCTGGCAGGTCGATAGATACACAAACAAACACAAACATACACACAAAATTCAAGCTTTCGCAACAAACTGTTGCCTAATCAGGAAAGAGGGAAGGAGAGGGGAAGACGAAAGGAAGTGGGTTGTAAGGGAGAGCGTAAGGAGTCATTCCAATCCCGGGAGCGGAAAGACTTACCTTAGGGGGAAAAAAGGACAGGTATACACTAGCACACACGCACATATCCATCCACACATACAGACACAAGCAGACATATTTAAAGACCAAATATGTCTGCTTGTGTCTGTATGTGTGGATGGATATATGCGTGTGTGCTAGTGTATACCTGTCCTTTTTTCCCCCTAAGGTAAGTCTTTCCGCTCCCGGGATTGGAATGACTCCTTACCCTCTCCCTTAAAACCCACTTCCTTTCGTCTTCCCCTCTCCTTCCCTCTTTCCTGATGAGGCAACAGTTTGTTGCGAAAGCTTGAATTTTGTGTGTATGTTTGTGTTTGTTTGTGTATCTATCGACCTGCCAGCGCTTTTGTTCGGTAAGTCACCTCATCTTTGTTTTTATATATAAGAAAATATTTCGTTATATTGGGGAAGAAGAAGAAGAAGAAGAAACTAAATCTATGAAAATTGGTATTTCACTTCTCAGTTACATATAAAGAAATATATGGAAGGAGAGGCACACTGCAATCAGTCGCAGCCCCGTAGTTTTTATTACTCTTGCCTATACACCAATAAGATAGAATGCCAACACGTACTGCTGTAAGTTTGTTGGATCATAACTCAATTGCAGTGAAGATGGCTACTTATAGCCAAAGTTCAGATTGCCAGAGTAATAAAAGCTAATGAGATTGTGACTGATTGCTGTGAGCCTCTCGTTCCTTACAGTCTATGGTCATTGTCCACAACAGTCCCTTATGGAATCAAAGATGGTGAAGAAATGTGTGTTAGGGGATGAAAGTTTCTATGGAAATATCACTACAAGAATTTAAGAGGCATATGTTGTTACAGAGACTGTAGTCTAATACACACTGTACCGTACAGCCATAGTTACAGTATGCATGGTGGTACCGTTTCTCAAACATCATAACCTAGTGCCCTCTCCTACCACAACAACTGGTAATGTTGGATCCGATTCACTTCTCTTGTTGACATACCTTGTAGGGGACGTGATACAAGATTGTACATATTGGTTCCATATTCAAATCAAGAACTTGCTGATGGAAAGGCAAATGGCAACGGGTAGCGGGCAGCAAGGTTGTATCAACAGAGCTATCCCCGCTGACATTTAATCACAGCATTCAATGTTAGCAACAGCCTGAGACAGGCTTGTCTCAGGAAGCAGGAAATCATGAAGGAGGTACCTGAAGCGTTTAAGCACCAGGCTTGAAGGAAAATGTGATTAACACTGTGGAAGGCAACTGTCACGTACCAGGCAATTGGCCTGCCAATAAAGGATAACATCCTCCATGACAACTGTTACTACCCTTATCACTTACAGTGTGTGCAGGGCGTACTAGTGACAGACTTTTCACATCAGGAGCAGTTCTGTCACTGGTTTCTTCACTAGGCAACCATGATTCCTGGATTTGTGTCACCCATTCTATTCACAGCTGAGGCCACCTTTACACAGAGTGGTATTTTCAACTTTAATAACTGTCATTTTTGGGATGGTATGTAGAACCCCATGTTATGGTGACAGTGATCCATCAGCATCAGTGCAGCCAGAATGTGTGGGCCAGCATAATTGGTGACCATATTTTGGAATCAGTCTCCCTTCCATATTTCCTAACAGGCAGGAACTATCGGTGTTTCTTGCGGATGACTTTGCCTTCCCTCCTGGAAGAAGTGCCACTGATGATTCAAAGGGTTATATGGCTGCTACATGATGGTGCTCCAGTCCACTTCACTGTTAATATCGAGACACAACTCGATCGTATGTTCCCTGGTCCATGGATCGGACACGGGGGTCCAGTTGCATGGCCTGCTTGTTCACCGGATCTCAACCCGTGTGATTTCTGATTATGGGGTATGTTTCCCGGTCAGTGGATCGAATCGGACAAGGGAATCCAGTTACATGGACTGTTAACCAGATCTCAACCTGTGCGATTTCTGATTATGGGGCCATCTCAAAAGTATCGCGTATCCAGATCCCATTCCAGGTGTAACGGCACTGGAGCAGTGTATTCATGCTGCCTTTGATACTGTTCAGATGCAGCCTGATCGATGTGAACGTGTGAGACAGAACATGCTATGGAGCGTAAACACATGTGTTGAAGCACATGTAAACCATTTTTAATGCCTACCGTAACTGTGGCTACATGGTACAGCACATATTAGACTGCAGTCTCTGTAACAATGTATGAATAAATGATCTCCAGCATGGAAACCAAGCATTTACAGACTCGTTCATGAGACCTTTTTTTCTTCTGTATCCTCTCATCGATCAATCCCTAGAGTTTGTACATGGTGGAAAAAATCACCCTGTGTAAAGAGAAGTTGTTGTTTAACATTGTTACCAAAATCTCGATAACTGCTTGACCGATTTACTTCCAATTTTTGCATGATACTCTAATAAAACATTCAGACAGACGTAGGCTACAATTGTTTTAGGTCTCTCTCTCTCTCTCTCTCTCTCTCTCTCAGGCCACCATGTCTTCCTCAGCCCCTAGGCATCATGGGATGTGGATACAGAGATTATGTCATCAGCACACAGCTCACCCGGCTGTTGTCAGTTTTTGTGCTCAGTGCCACTACTTCTCAATCAAGTAGCTCTTCAATTAGACTCACAAAGGCTGAGCGCATCACGCTTATCAAGTGCTAGCCAAGCCCGGTTGTGCTCAACTTTGATGGTCTGATGGGAATTACTTCAGATTTTTACACAATACTCTAATAAACCTCGGAATGGATATAGAGAATCTATTTAAAAAAATGATATGAAAATATATATTTAAATCTGTTCTATATACATGCATCAAAAAAAGTTTTGCATCACCCCGGTTCCCAGAACTCCTGAAGATAGACGTTGACTGTGGATATTGTATCACAGCCACAGTGCCTTTGACTGTTCAGAGATATCACTAACCCTGCCCAAAGATGTAAACAACCATGCATAAGCAGCACATATTAGACGGCGGGGATTCAACAGTTGATCAGTTCCAGTTATTCCACCAGGAATGAGATACACGGCTCATGTTGTCTGTAGTTAAATCATACCTAGATGGCCAATACCACGATTCGATCATGTCCGCATTGTTACTTTGTGCCAGGAAGGGCTCTCATCAAGGGAAGTGTCTAGGCATCTCAGAGTGAACCAAAGCAATGTTGTTCGGACATGGAGAAGATGAGAGAGACAGGAACTGTCGATGACATGCCTCGCTCAGGCTGCCCAAGGGCTACTACTGCAGTGGATGACCGCTACCTATGGATTATGGCTTGGAGGAATCCTCACAGAAACACCACCATGCTGAATAATGCTTTTTGTGCAGCCACTGGACTTTGTGTTATGACTCAAACTGTGCACAATAGATTACACGATGCGCAACTTCACTCCCGACATCCATGGTGAGGCCCATCTTTGCAACGACAACACTATGCAGTGTGGTACAGATGGGCCCAACAACATGCCTAATGGTCCACTCAGGATTGGCATCACATTCCCTTTACCGATGAGTGTCGCATATGCTTTCAACCAGACAATCATTGGAGATGTGTTTGGAGGCAACCTGGTCAGGCTGAATGCCTTAGACACACTGTCCAGCAAGTGCAGCAAGGTGGTGGTTCCCTCCTGTTTTGGGGTGGCATTATGTGGGGTCAGTGTACGCCGCTAGTGATCACAGAAGGCACCATAACAGCTGTAGATACGTGAAGGCCATCCTCTGACCGATAATGCAACCAATCAGCATCATATTGACAAGGCATTCGTCTTCATGGACGACAATTCTCACGCCCATCATGCACATCTTGTGAATTACTTCCATCAGGATTACGACATCGCTCGACTAAAGTGGCCAGCATGTTTTCCAGAAATGAACCCTATCAAAAATGTCTGGGATGGATTGAAAAGGGCTGTTTATGGACAACGTGACCTACCAACCACTCTGAGGGATCGTGCCGAATCGCAATTGAGGAGTGGGACAACCTGGACCAACAGTGCCTTGATGAACTTGTGGATAGTATGGCATGATGAATACAGGCATGCATCAATGCAACATGACATGCTACTGGGTAGTAGAGTTACTGGTGTGTACAGCAATCTGGACCACCACCTCTGAAGGTCTCATTGTACGGTGGTACAACATGCAATGTGTGGTTTTCATGAGTAATAAAAAGGGTGGAAAGGACGTTTATGTTGATCTCTATTCCAATTTTCTGTACAGGTTCCAGAACTCTCAGAATCAAGGTGATGCAAAACTTTTGTTGATATGTGTTTAACGTGTTGCCAAAAATCTTGATAAGTTCTTGACCAATTTATTTACAATCAGTACATGATACTCTAATAAATTTCTGGACAGATGTAGATTACATATTTTTTAAAATATATATGGTATATAAATATAATAGAGGGAAACATTCCATGTGGGAAAAATATATCTAAAAACAAAGATGATGCGACTTACCAAACGAAAGCGCTGGCACGTCGATAGACACACAAAAAAACACAAATATACACACAAAATTCTAGCTTTCGCAACCAACAGTTGCTTCGTCAGGAAAGAGGGAAGAAGAGGGAAAGACAAAAGGATGTGGGTTTTAAATGAGAGGGTAAGGAGTCATTCCAATCCCGGGAGCAGAAAGACCTTAGGGGGGAAAAAAGGACGGGTATACACTCGCACACACACACAAATATCCATCCACACTTATACAGACACAAGCAGACATATTAAAAGGCAAAGAGTTTGGGCAGAGATGTCAGTCAAGGCGGAAGTGCAGAGGCAAAGATGTTGTTGAATGACAGGTGAGGTATGAGTGGCGGCAATTTGAAATTAGCGGAGATTGAGGACTGGTGGATAACGGGAAGAGAGGATATATTGAAGAGCAAGTTCCCATCTCCGGAGTTCGGATAGATTGGTGTTAGTGGGAAGTATCCAGATAACCCGGACGGTGTAACACTGTGCCAAGATGTGCTGGCCGTGCACCAAGGCATGTTTAGCCACAGGGTGATCCTCATTACCAACAAACACTGTCTGCCTGTGTCCATTCATGCGAATGGACAGTTTGTTGTTGGTCATTCCCACATAGAATGTGTCACAGTGTAGGCAGGTCAGTTGGTAAATCACGTGGGTGCTTTCACACGTGGCTCTGCCTTTGATCGTGTACACCTTCCGGGTTACAGGACTGGAGTAGGTGGTCGTGGGAGGGTGCATGGGACAGGTTTTACACTGGGGGCGGTTAAAAGGGTAGGAGCCAGTGGGTAGGGAAGAAGGTTTGGGGATTTCATAGGGATGAACTAAGAGGTTATGAAGATTAGGTGGACGGCGGAAAGACACTCTTGGTGGAGTGGGGAGGATTTCATGAAGGATGGATCTCATTTCAGGGCAGGATTTGAGGAAGTCGTATCCCTGCTGGAGAGCCACATTCAGAGTCTGATCCAGTCCCGGAAAGTATCCTGTCACAAGTGGGGCACTTTTGTGGTTCTTCTGTGGGAGTTTCTGGTTTTGAGAGGATGAGGAAGTGGCTCTGGTTATTTGCTTCTGTACCAGGTCGGGAGGGTAGTTGCGGGATGCGAAAGCTGTTGTCAGGTTGTTGGTGTAATGTTTCAGGGATTCCGGACTGGAGCAGATTCGTTTGCCACGAAGACCTAGGCTGTAGGGAAGGGACCGTTTGATGTGGAATGGGTGGCAGCTGTCATAATGGAGGTACTGTTGCTTGTTGGTGGGTTTGATGTGGACGGACGTGTGAAGCTGGCCATTGGACAGGTGGAGGTCAACGTCAAGGAAAGTGGCATGGGATTTGGAGTAGGACCAGGTGAATCTGATGGAACCAATGGAGTTGAGGTTGGAGAGGAAATTCTGGAGTTCTTCTTCACTGTGAGTCCAGATCATGAAGATGTCATCAATAAATCTGTACCAAACTTTGGGTTGGCAGGCCTGGGTAACCAAGAAGGCTTCCTCTAAGCGACCCATGAATAAGTTGGCGTACGAGGGGGCCATCCTGGTACCCATGGCTGTTCCCTTTAATTGTTGGTATGTCTGGCCTTCAAAAGTGAAGAAGTTGTGGGTCAGGATGAAGCTGGCTAAGGTAATGAGGAAAGAGGTTTTAGGTAGGTTGGCAGGTGATCGGCGTGAAAGGAAGTGCTCCATCGCAGCGAGGCCCTGGATGTGCGGGATATTTGTGTATAAGGAAGTGGCATCAATGGTTACAAGGATGGTTTCCGGGGGTAACAGATTGGGTAAGGATTCCAGGCATTCGAGAAAGTGGTTGGTGTCTTTGATGAAGGATGGGAGACTGCTTGTAATGGGTTGAAGGTGTTGATCTACGTAGGCAGAGATACGTTCTGTGGGGGCTTGGTAACCAGCTACAATGGGGCGGTCGGGATGATGGGGTTTGTGAATTTTAGGAAGAAGGTAGAATGACAGGATTCAAGATTTGTGAGTTATTACTTATTCTTAAAATTCTCAACGTTAATTAATGATAGATGTGTCATTGCACGGTTCCATTCGGCAGTTCGACTCAAATTGTTAGAAGCGCTGCATTTCTGATAGACATAATAAATCCTATAAGCAAGTTCAGAAACATACGTGTGCTTGTCTTAAGAAACTAATGGTTAAATAAAGCAATGGCAGACAGTAAATAGTTATGGCAACATATTGATTACCCTTTGCTAATATTATCACCTATTGTTCTTGAATATGTATTCTATCAAGGAACCAATTTCAAACTGCAGTAGTTAAGTGTCAAAGAATATTACCCAGTTTCATCATTTATTAAAATCCTACTCTAAAAGAAATACAACAAATACTCGTGATGCATGCCAAAATAAGTTTCTTGAAATTCTTATTTTACATAAGAAGGCAGTTCACATTTCTAGCACTCCATCTTCAGGCCATGAGTGGCCTACCGGGACCATCCGACCGCCGTGTCATCCTCAGTGGAGGATGCAGATAGGAGGGGCGTGGGGTCAGCACACTGCTCTCCCAGTCGTTATGATGGTATTCTTGACCGAAGCCGCTACTAATCGGTCAAGTAGCTCCTCAATTGGCATCACGAGGCTGAGTGCACCCCGAAAAATGGCAACAGCACATGGTGGCCTGGATGGTCACCCATCTAAGTGCCGAAGTTCACATTCCTGCATGAGAATATTAAATAAGAATAAATGAATTGTGAATGCATTATGTGCTGCACTAATCCAATAAAGGAGACATGCCAAGATTCTCGTAGTCAGAGCAGTCGGTGGAAATTTCACGATCAGCTGAAATCTCCTCCTCAGAGCTGCTGCTGCACTTGTGTTATCATCTACTTCACCAAGATTAACAATAATGTTTTCCGTCAGAAGTGCAGGTCACCACATATCTGGTGTAACTTCATTCAAAGCTCGATGAAGCAATTTTAACACCTTGATTTGTGATAAATGTGAACCCGTGTTATTTATTGCTACATTTCCTTTCACTTGAGCCCAAATAAGCTCAATCGCATTGTACATGGAATGGTATCGTGGCAAATGAATAACTTTTGTATTAATCCAAGTCTCATCTGTAAATATGAATATGTCAAAGTCAATAATGCACATTTTTCTGATGAAACTGCAGTGCAGAAATACTACGTCTATCCTCTCCATTACAAATTTGTGATTGTTGTAAGTTTTATACCTGAAACCTAAAAAATTCAGAACCGAAGAAAGCAACATCATACCACAGGAAAACAGCCCTGCTTCACAAAGATAAACAATAAGTTTGTTTCCTCATTGGTAATTCACCTTCACAGTAATAATTTTAAATATGGTCCTGAATAGCACACCGATTAAAACTGTCAACAGCTGTCACTCGCTTTGTACCCTTTCTGCGTTTACCTGGCATGCTAATCTTTCTCACCATTATCAAGGCCTATATGTTTTTCCTTAGTCACAGTTCTGATCGGCTGTTCATTGCACTATATTTGACACAGTGAGAATAGGTCCTTCATTACGCCTCTCACTTTCAAAGTAATCCGGCACACAAACAACAAATTCCCTCACTTGAGAATGCACTGATAAGGGCCATTGTAACTGTTAGCTATACTGTCCGGCAGCAAACTAATTATTTGGTAACAGGGCTGCTTTCCATTCCTGTGAGTGGGGCGATATCCTGGTCCAGTAGGCGGAGCCATGGATCATCGTGTTTCAACCCGACGATAGTATGAATCATTGGACTTAATTTGAGAAAGACATTTCTGAGAATGTACATCTGGAGCACACACTTGTATGGAAGACAATCATGGCCTGCAGAGATAGCAGAAAGGAAGAGAGCTGAAGTGTTTGGGAGGTGATGCTACAGAAGGATGTTGAAAATTAGGTGGACACAAAATAAAAAATGAAAATGTTCTCCATAGAATTGGAGAGGAAAAAAATATGTAGAAATCACTGACAAGGAGGAGGAACAGGGTGATAGGGCATGTGTTGAAGATATTAAGGAATACCTTCCATAATACTGCAGAGAGCTGTAAAGGGTAAAAACTGTAGGGTGAGACATAGATTGGAATACATTGTGCAAATAATTGAGAATATAAGGTGTGAGCACTACTCTGAGATGAAAAGGTTGGCAAGGAGAAGTCATGACAGGCCGCATCAAATCAGTCACTCAAGATTGACGATGCAAAAAGCACTGGTCAATTTATTGAGCTTAGCCAACATTAGCCACAGATTCACTTACTACTTCACATGTGCACTACAAGTACAGTTAATTATGTACTTAGAGCAGGCCCAGGTAATTATAAATGTACCAAATGGAATGGCAAATAAACATTTCTATATAGATAAATCAGCTGCAGATAACAATGCAGTCAAATGTGATAAATATTTTTTGTATGAGCTTAACACAAGTTGCCAAATACCTAACCAGAGGAAGAGTGACTATTAAATCTCAAAATTGACTCTTTTAGTATGAGTGCTAGGATACCTTTGTAAGACAGGACAAGTACAAAGTCAACTGATTAATGGATACAAAGTTTTAACAGACTTATAAAAATGAATATATGCATTACATTAAAACTAATTTCAGGACTGAAAGTTAGTTAGTTAGACCTAAAAATAGCTTCCTGAGAAATCCAGAGGTTTCCTTTTCATAGAAGATTAATTGCAACTATCAGACAACGATGACAGAAATTAATATCTCACAATGCTGTCAGCAAGAATATTTTTAATTTAATCAGGTAAAGTCTCTATAAATATTGCCTGAAGCTTTGCAATCTGATAGCAATTTTATAATGATATAATAATATCAAATAAAAAATAAAATTAACTTAAAAAGGATACCATTTCTCAGAGATTTCTGTATTCACAATAGCTGAATAGATGTATTTTTCTCTGAATGTGATCAGTTCTTTCTCAACGTCATCCCATGTTAGTGGTTCATGGAGGCCATCATTTCCATAGCGTTTATTGTAGCGATCATAATGTACCTGAATTTAAGACAAAAGGAGTACTTCAGTCATAGTACTCGATTCAAACTACAAAACACTCCAATTATGATGAAACTGATTTATAGACTAAGCATAAAATTACATATTTTGCAGTCATGCTTATTAAAATTAAGACTAAAATTATGATGCAAACACAAAATTTACACATTTTTATTACATGCATTTTGATTCAAAATTGCTGATTCTGATGAGACAGACAATAAATTTGCAAAACAGAAAAAATATAAGTAAATATTTTTCACTTTCGGCATTTCAACAAAATTTTATCATTCTTGTTCACATTTATGGTTTAAAACACATTATTCTAAAACACTTCAACAGATTTTATGGAGAAAAAAATGAGGCTTTTGAATGATTACTTAAGAGCACAATGTAATTAAACTTGTCCACTATACTAAACCACTTCAATAGCTTTCAAAAGAAGAAATGAGGTTGCCAGAAGATTATGTGAGAGCATAATGTATTTGAGCTTGTTTACTTATTACTTTTAAGATCATACTTTCACCATTTTTGAAGACTCTGTGGTCTTTGTTTAATCACTGTCCTGGCAACTGATCTCAATAGTGCTTGTGTTTATATATTAGAATAATGTATACCATTTTACTGTATCACAAAACCCCATACTAAAGAAATATGGGCTTGAAAAACTAGCCAACTAGCACGTCTACATCTATAGTCCACAAGCCACCTTACAGTGTACGGTGCAAGGTAGCCTGTGTACAACTATCAATTCCCCACTTTCCTGTTCCAGTCACAAATGGTGAGTAAGGAAAACTGCTGTATGTAAGCTTCTGTGAGAGCTCCAAAACCTCTAATTTACCTTCATGGTCTTGATCACAAGATGTACATAGGACGAAACAATATGTTGCCAGTCTCTTCTTGGAATGTTTGCACTTGCAATTTTAACAGTAAACCACCCTATGATTCACAATGTCTCTCTTGTATGTCTGGCATAGAGTTCAATCAGCATCTCCATGACACTTTCATGCTACTAAAGGAACCTGTCACAAGATGTGCCGCTATTCTCTGAGGTTCTCTATTGTCTGTATCAGTCCTGCCTGATACACAACCCAGATTCTCTCCCTCTTCCTCTTTCTTCTTACTTCCCTTTCAGGTTATTTCCAGCTTACTTTCCTCTATCTTCTAGTCTCACTTTCATTGTGGGACAGATTTATTTGTTTTACTGGTTGTCTTTGAGGATCCATTCTTTGTGGATGCTGAATTCATCTTCTATTATTTTGTTCCAACTTGTCTTTTGCACTGCATATGTTTAGTTTACACCTAAGATCAACGTTTTTGTTTCTGTCTTTCCTTTTACATCTCTCCACACTTCTTAATAACTTCATTTTCTTACTTTGTATGTGTATTTCTTGTTTCTTGATTTTATTTAAATACAATTCCCACTTAAATACACTTTTTTGACATTTTAAAGAAATAACTTGGGTTTTGCAATCCCATCGACATGGCCTGCTGAGAGCAAGATCATAACAGCATTTCGGCATAGTGATACATCATTTTGTCCATAAACATACGAATACAACTTGTTATCAATACTGTATTCCAGCATCTATTTGCACATAAAGGTGGTATCTAAGTCAATCACGCAGATTTAGGGAGTCACAATATAAACTCTGGTTTGTGATATTCAGTGCACAGTTTTCTTCAGTTTATTTTTCAAGGAACACATGAAACTGCTCAAAAAGCAAAATTATTTTATAAGCTAATATTTTTGTTTACCTTATATTTCATTCAGAAAGTACTCACTTCTTCCAACACAAGGCCCACTCCTGGAGCCATTGGTATATCTATCCTGTCTGGTTTCCATGATTTATTTATTGTTTCTATTGTCGTATGACCTCTTGAAACTGCCACTGCTAATCCTATCATTTTCCTTATTTGATGCAACATGAAACTTTGTCCTTTTATTTTTATGGTACAAAATTCCATATTTTCTGAGGTGAATGGTTCACCACAAACAAAGTTCATTATATACCTATGCGCACTTGGATCCAAAGGCTTCCTAATAATTAAAGAAACATCAGAATTAGAAATGAAAACAAATGAATTTCCTGGAACAGTAACTTTACAAGGTTATACATACTTTCTTGATGTAAAATTGTGAAAATTGTGTGTTCC